>NC_136469.1:104253759-106798759 GCF_902686455.1 Sciurus vulgaris
TGGGAGCAGGTGTGGTGAGGAATGCTGGAGAGCTTTGGGTGTCAGGTGTACACAGGACTGCAGGACACATGGGGGTAGACCCGATGACCCCTGAGGTGGATCATGGTGTGAGGCAGTGAGTGTTGAAAAAGAGGCAGGATTGGGGAGGGAAAGGTTGTTCCAGGAGCGTAGAGCCCTGCCCACCCCCTCATTCCTCCTGGAGTGTGGGATGGAGTATATAGCACAAAGTAGAGAGTATTCAAAGGCAGGTGTGACTGTTGTTACTGTGAAGTGGACAGCAGAATGCCCTGCCTTTTATGTTTGCATATGCACACACAATTGAGAATTTTCAGCAGAATCTGGATGGTTCTATTACTCACAACTAAGAAGTTTGCTATTAAGTGCACATAAGCCTTATTTTTTTAATGTGATATTTTTTGGGTCTCTTTGATGGTTAAGTTTATTATTCCATCCTTTTATAGCTTTTCTCTTTCTTATGGAACTCAAGGACCTTGGATGAAATAAATGCAATTAAGAAAGTAAATCATCTTTCCCAAGCCAGGTGACCAATGTATTTGTAGTGGGCAATCTGCCAGCCTGCAGTGAAGGAACATGAAGAGCTTAGGGAGAGTGCACAAACTCCTCCTCATGAATGCCTGCCGGTGATTGTGGTACAGAGGTGGCCAACGCTTGGAGCTCTCGGTCTTGCTGAACAGGGTCCGGGGCTTGACCTCCAGGAGGCATGCCAGGGACTTCCCATCTGCAGAGATCAGCAGTGGTGGGTAAATGGTGTTCATCCTCTTAGGACTTTGTGGAAAAGTACAGAACTTGCCGATCTCTTCAACATCTATTGCTTTGGTCTCTGTGGACTTGGGGAGTGGAGTCGTGGCCAAAGTTAAGAATAGAAATCCCCATTTCTCTTAAGAATAGTGAGCTTCTCAGGGGGTGAGAGAGATACTTAGCTCCTAAAAATACCCACAACTGTGAGCAGTTTCCCTACCTCCCCATCCTCCTCACTTACACAGCGCACATCTTGTCCACATGGTGCCAGCAGGAAAATCACCCTGGAAAGTTTCTAGAATGCCTCTGACCATGTACCTATGTGTTGAATCCTCTCACCATCTTACCCTCCCTCTTTGGCCCGTCTGTCCCCAACCACACATCATATGGTCAATGCTTTCAAATTCCAGATTGACTACTTGCATGGTTATATGACTATGGGCAAGTTACTTATCCTCTGTGACAGTTCTTTCACCTGTCAGAAGGGATCGTAATTGTACCCCTATTGTAGGGTCGTTGTAGGAACTTAATGAACTAAACGATGCCTGACATGTACTATCTAAACATTAGTTATAGGACGGATTCTGACTACAGTGACGGTGGGTGGCCATCCACCAGGTCATCTTTATGCAAGATAATTACCTTCATGTCTCTGGTCAGCAGATGCTGGTCACTGAAGTCAGCCTAACCTGGCCTCCCTGCGGCACTTGTTTACGTCTCCTTTGCATACTCACCAATCTTCTGGTTCTCATGTCGCTGGGATAGCCACTAGATTGGACAGCTCTAGACGAGAGCTATTCTGAATCAGACCCCAGAGGTCTCCCGCAGACCACATAGCGTGCGTGTGTTGTTACTCGGCTTCCTTCTGTGGCTGAGGAATAGCCGCCTAAATACTGCTTCCTTTTATAGATGGCTCTGACTAGCATATTTGCTGATTAAAAGGAAGGCCTCACAGAGCATTCATTTTGAAGAGCATAGTAATACTTAAGAACCAGGACAGTTTCAGACATTTATTGCAAAGTGTTTATTTCCTAAAATAAGGAGGCTTGTGTTTTGTTGACTTCCTCCTAATGAGAATTCCTTAGGGATTTGAAAGCTATCATTGTGCCCTTTCTCCTTCCTCACTTTCCAGCTCACTCATCCAGAAACATCTGACCGGTGCTATCATTAAAGTTGTGATTCAGCTTTGGAAGGAATCCTTTGCTACTGTCCCCTTAGAATGGTTCAGGTTGCCTCTATTGACCAGATGTATATCAGATTCAAATCCTAGCACCAATCATCTGTCCTCTGGGTACTTAAGCAAAGTACTCCTCTTTAAGTACTTATCTTGAGTACTTAAAGTACTTCTTCCTCTCTACTATTTTCACACTGGGACATGTTGTTACAGTACTTATCATACTATTGTAACATTTGACAACTATTTAATAGTGCTTATTACCAGGCTTAGTGCTAGACTCTGAAGAACTAGAGCTAACAGAACTTTCTGTGGTGATGGAAATGTGCTGCATCTACATTATTCAGTATAGTTGCACTGTCCAGATGTTCCTGTGGAGCACTAAAAATGTGGCCAGTGCAACTGAGGAACAAATTTTGTAATTTTATTAATTTGAATTCACATGTAAACACCTATACATGGTTAGCCACCTCTAGAACCTAAGACTCATAAAGAGAGAGATCTTCCTTACTGTACTAAAGTCAGTGCCTGCCTACAGGATAAAGGAAGGGAGGACAAGGAAGCCAAGGGGACATCTTTAGATTTGTCTGTGTGTGTTTAACCGATCTTTAAGTCCTCGAAAACAGGGATTTATCTGTTCATATACTTGTTTAAGTAGCTGTAAGTTCCAGAATGTAGGGATTGTCCTTCTGCCTGTACCTTTAGACCCATTGTTTAAAACCGTATTGAGGCTCATTAGGAAGCACTCAAGAAGGGTTGCATTGAATCAGATGCTAAATAACTGCAAGATTGGTAATAATGGTGTTCGTGATCGTAGTTGTTAACAGGAGGAAAGTTACGCTGTCCAGGATACCATGTCAGAGCAGCGGTCGGCACTGCCCAGCGGTGGCATCCCTTCCAAGACCATCAGGCAAATCTGCCTTCCCCTACCTGTCCTCACCTCTGGCTCCCTGTTTGACTTGGAAATCCAGCTTCTTACACTTAAAGAGTCAGCATTCTTTGTAACACCACCCCCATGCCCCTCCCAGCTCCCCATTAAACATAGATTTCTCACAAACGGCCTTTTAGTGCCTCTCTGATGCTTCCCTTGTTGAACCACACCATCCTGGCCTTCCTCTTCCCCTCCTTCCCTTCTCGATAGCCATGACCGAGCTGTCAGATTATTCCATGGTCCCATCAACTGCAAGTTCACTTATGAACATAGAGTGGAAACGACTTTATCGGCTGATGCCTTGGATTCAAGTTATAGCTTTGCAGCTTGCTTCTTATGTTGGCTTGGGCCAATTACATAAACACTTATACCCTCAGTTCCTCATCTGTAAAATGACATGATCATTTCTCATAAATTTACTGTGAGAATTACGTGAGATGTTGTGAAGTATCTGGAACAGTGCTTGTTGTCCAATAAAGGTCAGCTCTCTTTTCTCCTTGAATATACCTACATATACATATTGCCATACACATAAGTACATATGAATTTAAGTCAGTTTGGGGTATATTTTTTAATTATACTTTATACAGTTTTTATTATACTATTGCCCCATAAACCTGTTTCATTATTAAAAGATTAAATTGCTAAACTTTTAGAAATCTTACTAAATTACCCTCTGAAAAACTAGTTTGTTTCTATTATTGTAATGAAGGGCATATTCCTCAACATCCTTTACTCCTACAAAAATATAAAGATCAAAATTTTATCTTTTTTCTCCATTGCAAAACAAGCAAAACTTAAGCCACGTAAAGAAAGAGGAATAAAATGGTAGAAAAACAATTCAGTAATAGGCAGGAAAGTAGAATGACTTTAGAGTAAACTCTTTAGAGTAATTAGGGTTAATTTGCCCTCCACTATGCATGCTCTTGACTGTCCTAGTACAGAAAGCAACAATTTACACCCATAAATTACCACTGCAGCACTGCCCTTTGAGGGAGACAGCTGTAGTCTCCTCTACCACCATATGCTCCCTCCCAACAAGAGAAGGTGGCCACAGCACCACACGGCACAACTGCAGTTAGATTGGTCACTATAGCAAAGGGTTATGTTTGAGAAGTGTCAAAGATGCTCATTTTTTAATACAAAGAAAGCAGCATTTATTATAATGTGTGATTCACTCTTCTAGATTAAGTACTGCAATGACTGAAGAATTCTAGATCCTTCTGGAACACTCAATTTTACGACTCAATTTTGGTCTTAGTTCTTCTGTCAGTTAGCTGCATGACCTCGGACCTGTTCTTTTTCTATTATTGATTTTTTACATTTATCTTTGTGTGTGTGTGGTGCTAGGGATTGAACCCAGGGCCTTGTGCATGGTGGACTATGCCCTTGGTCTCTCAGTCCTGTTCTTAAGGCTTCAGTTTCCTTATCTATCAACTAAGGAAGTAGAAAATGTTTTAGTATATAATCTTTTATGTATGTCTGTGGTGCTACATGATAGTAGTCTCCCCTTATCCATGGGGATATGTTATAAGATCCCCAGTGGATGCCTGAAACTATGTTTTCCCTATGTATAGATACATACCTAAAATAAAGTTTAATTGATCAATTAGGCACAGTAAGAGATTAACAACAATAATAAAATAGAACAGTTATAACAATGAGCTATGATATAATTATGTGAATGTGGTCTCTGTCTCTCAAAATACCTTCTTGTGCTCTATTCACCTTTCTTGTGATTCTGTGAGATAATACAATACCTGTGTGATGATATAAAATGAAATGAAAGACAGCATTGTTACAGCACTAGTCTACTATGTAAATGTTTCTTGAACACAAGCACTGCGACACCCAGACAGTTGATCTGAATACTGAAATAGCTATGAAGTAACTATTGGGCAGGTACTGTATACTGCATGGATACACTGCACAAATGGATGGTTCACATCCCAGGTGGGATGGAGCAAGATAAAGTGAGATTTCATCATGCTTCCAAGAATAGTATACAACTTAAAATTTATGAATTATTTATTTCTGGAATTTTTTGGACCATAGTTGGCTGCAGATAACTGAAACTACAAAGTAAAATCAAGGATGAGGGGAAACTCCTATAAAGTTACTAAATAATGTGCCCATCTGTAATTTTGGCATTTGTTAAATATGTGGAAAAACCCGGAAGACTCTTTTAATGATAATTTTAACTGATACAGAATAAACTACTAGGCATTCTCAGCCTTTGCAATGAAATGCAGCTTAGGAATCGTAGTTGGTTTCCAGACATAGGAAATAAAGAATATGCATATTCATCTTGGGGTAGAGAATGATTTTCATGTTTCTCTTTTCCATTGTTCTTTCACTTTAATGGCATTGCAAAATTTACTCATATGATAAAAATACATATTGGATTCCTACTGTGAGCTAACAGAATGCCCCGTGGCGGAGAATTTAAGAAGATTAGAGTATAGCCCTGGACTCAAAGTTCAGAGCAAGATGTCAACAAAGTGCTCAAGGGCCCTCAACCACCTCCCTCTCCCTTGACATTTATGATGGACCCTGGAGGAGTGGTTTCTTGAGGAATGAGTAGTTTTCCAGGTGGACAAGGTGTTGAGGTATCAGAGAACATGGTACATTCAAGGCTACAGGTTGCTGAGGGTTCTGTGTTTGTGTGTGATGGGGGGATGGAAGGATTTGGGAGGGGTGACTTGGAAGGTAGGATGGGACTGATCCAAAAGGTCTTTTATGTCAAATCTAGTTGGAAATAGTGGGGAACTGCTGGGGGCTTTGAATTCAAGGAGTGCCCTGATTAGATACCAAGGCCTTTGTGGATGTCAGTTTTTAGTGCTTCAGTTATGCAACTCAAGAAGGAACATTATCTCTTCAGAGGAAGGCTCTAGAGTTCTCTTTCCCTCTGGGTCCAACATAATTAAATTTTAGTATTATTGTCCCAATATAGTAGCGTCTCTCCAATGCAAAGAAAGTCAATGAGAAAATGATTCGATATAAATATTTTGTCTATTTTTGTATGTGAGGAGAAATTTATCATTCGGCAAACATATGTCAAATGGTCACTATATTCACGTAACAGTTCTGCAACAGCTAGTTTCCCTTCCCACAAGGAAGCCTTGCTTTTTTCCGCTGGCAAAACCTCTCAGCCCTGCACGAGAATACATACTGCCAGGACCAGGAGCAACAGGCTGCCTGAAAAATAAGCCAAGACTTGATGTTGAGGGGTTTGGTGTTCTGTCCTGGGGACTTTGAGACTCAGGGCTCAAATTAAGATTCCCCTTGCTCCTCCACACACATCTGGCTGGCTTTCTAACCTGTCCTTTAGTGGAATAGAGACAAATTCAGATGCCCCAGGGAGCCACATGGATAGTATAAACACAAAAGGTTTGAAGATTGGAGACTGTTCCATCTAAAGGGAGTCCCTGATGCCCAGATGGAATGAGGGCTCAGTGTTGCAAAATCTGATTTTTCAAGAGATGCTGGAAGTCCCTATGCATGGAAAAAAAAAATCTTTTGGTATTTAGATATTGGGGGCAAAATCTGTTTGGGGCCTCTGACAGAACTCAAGCACATACTACCACCTGGCTGCCTACAGGCCATCTAGACATGACACTCTTCTAGCCTTTCCCATCCTGGAATCTCCACAGCCTGACCACCAAAGGGAGCCCCCTATGAAAGCACATGACCTCACAGTTGCTGTCTCCTCCAACATCCCATCAACACTTCTTGAGCATCAACTATACCCCAAGCACTGTGCTTGATGCTGGGGGCAATGGAGAGTTTAGACAAATGCAATCTCCAAAGCTTGCAGGAACACCTAGGTAAATAGACCACACAGGAGGCCACCCAGGGTCCCAGGAGATCAGAGACTGCTATCCCTCTCACTGCCCAGCATAGTCCAGGAGGGATCAGAGAGGACAGAAAGGAATTCCTCCTGGACACTTCTTGAGCCTCTCCACAACAACCTGCTGAACTATGCAGATCATGAGGCCACACATGGGCCTCTCTTCAGGTGATTTCAGAAGGTCATAGCTTACCTAAGAATGCATCATAAAGGCAGACCTGAAGCATAAAACTGCAAGGATATGAAATGGAGATTTTTCCAGGTTTAACCAGCAATGAGCTAAATCAAGAGGACTCATTTGTATTTCTGATGTCTTGGGTCAAATAACTTTCTCCTTTCCTATATATGTAAGTGATTTAGATGGCAAAATCACTACTGTGGGATCAGTGTTTCCTTTGTTATCTAAGTGCCAGGTTAATTGTAAAAGTTCTCCTGATTTGCAACAGGTGAAAGCCAGATATAGCAGCTGAGGGGCTGCAGCCCCAAACCTGCCTTGACAAAGGAAGCTGGTAAACCAATTGTTCCTGGCCAGAACTATACACAAACAGTGGGGCCACTGTGTACAGACAGGAGAGGCCTTTTATTCTTCTGACACCCAGGCATGCCAAACTAATAAGTCACTCCCCAACTCTGTGGTTTATACTCACTGCAAGCCATCTGCTCTTTTATTTTTACAGTACTGAGGATAAAACCCAGGGCCTCGTGAATCCTAGTCAATCACTCTTCCACTGAGATGCAGCCCCAGCCCCTTTTCATTTTTTTATTTTGACACAGGATCTCACTGAGATGCTCAAGCTGGCCTCCAACTTGCAATCCTCCTGCCTCAGCTTCCAGAGTAGCTGGGATTACAGGCGTGCACCTCTGCATCCAGGCCCAGCTCTCCTTTTGAGAGAGAGAATGGCACATGGTTTCAAGTACAGCCCTGGCACGTCTTGGGCCTTCAACCTAGGAAGGAAATCAAAATCAATGACTTACAGACACCATGGGTCACCATAAAAAATACAGTTGCTTAGCACCATGTATGAGGGAGAAGTGCAACCGTGATTAGGATCTCTTCAGTGGTAGCACAGCTAAAACTCCAGAGACGGCTTTCTGGAAGAAGTGATGCCCAAACTGGACCCAGTGTGTAAGCAGGAGCCAGCAAGATGAAGGGGAAAGAGACAAGAATTTTCTGAGTAGCAGAAATCATCTGCAACAGCCCTGTGAGGAAAGAGCTTCAGGGCCAGCCTCAGCTACTGTGCCACAGGAAAGAAGAGAGGGGAAGCTGGATGGGTTCTGGGACAGAGCCTGCAGGACTGCAGCAGGGCACCAGGCTTCACCCCAAGGCACCCGTGTTCTGGGACCAGAGCAGAGTGTTAGACCCACAAGGGTTGCCAGGGAATGAGAACCCTCCCACTCTATAGCATGGTATCCCAACCCCTCACCACAGGGGTCCAGAGAGAAGAATGTTTTCTGTCAGATACATTGTGAATGTCAGCTGTGTTGAATGTGGAATGTCTCAGTCCTATTTGTTTTGATAAATTTGTCATGAAGGTAGAAATCACAACAAAAATAATGTCCCCATTCGTGTAGAGACCTCCCACAGTTCCTTCAGATTAGTGTCACCTCCCCTTCTCCTACCATTTTAGTTATTCTCTCCCTTTGGTCGGGAGGAATGGAATTATCCTGCAATCTGGTAAAAATTATTAAATGGAATATAAAGGCATTAATTCATCCTTTATTAATTTTGGAATCATGGTAATTCATGCCTGTATTGGACTGAATTCTCTGTTGTCCTGATTCTGAAACAAGGGCATCAAAGCAATGGAGGAGTGTGAACAGACTTCAGACACAGAGAGCTGAGATAATTCTGTGTTATCCTGGTCAATTCATGAGAGCAGGTCCCCAAGGATCTTACTCACTAACACTCTCAAAGGATCATATTTGTTCTGGAAAGTAATAGTCAATTTCTTAAGAATCTATTCCATGTATTAACTCTTTATTGCTAACCCAAATACCCTCAAATTGAATTTCAGAGGGAAATCATAGGAAGTGTATATTTGGTTGGTATTTTTTTGCACCAGATGAGGGTTCGTCCTCATGACACCTTTCTCTGCCACCTTGTAACTCAGGGACCACCTAGAATGGGGATGGAAGGTTGTCTCACCCCAGTTGTCTGTGCTGGTGAGTGGATTATACCACACAGATGCATTGAGGTCTCTTGGTACTTAAGGCCTTCTTCACAACCAGGTTAAGGGACCTCTTCCCTAGGCCCTGGGGTTGAACTTTGTGCTATTTTAGCATTCCTAAGGTCCAAAAGAGAATGACAAGAGCTCTCAGAGAGCCTTTCTCTGAAGGCTGGACTAGCACTCACCTCCTTCTCTACTGCAGACCTCCTGTCCCGGGGTTCTGCTTCAAGGTGGGCCACACTTAAGCAGGAGGCCCACCTTTCTGCACCTACTTCTGGGAAGAGAAGAGAACACACCACAAAAGGCATTTTGTCTGTTTATTCCTGCCATAGAAAGTTCCAATGACCCCTACCAACAGGGCCCACCCTGTTTCCCCAAGAGCGCTCATCCCTTCAACCCACTCCAGAGGGCTTCCCTCAGGGGCTGAGTGGGAGGAGGGAAGCCTGGAGCTCCCTTCAACAATATGGAGCCAACAATAGCAACGGGCTGTACACAGGCAAGAGAGGGATAGAGAGGGATCCTGGGTTTGGGGGAAGGTCAAGGTCCCTGAACCTCTTTAACAGCCTGCTTGGAATCATGCATGACCCCAAAGCAAGATGACAGTTAGACATTTGAAATGTGCCTGATGACACTGGTATTCTGAGCATTTTAGACTTAAAAATGCAACCAAGTACTCATTCTGGATTTTGAAAAAAAGATTTGCTGTACTTCCAAAGAGTCATGTTTCCAGTAGAAGCCCTGGAATGCAGCCTTATCTTCTCCCTCTCTTGGGCTGATCCTCTGTCCTGGCTGCTGACCTTGCTCCTTCCTCAAACAAGATCTTCTGGATTGGGAGGAGCAATAGATGCAGACAGCCTAATTTGTTCTTGGCAAGAACCACAGCCTGCATTGCTGTGAGGGTCAGGAGAATCATAAATAATTCACAAAGTTCTGGTTTTCCAAGATGAGATGGGCTAAGGTAGAATTTCATTTTTTTCTCCCTCTTCTCACCCCAGATTCTGCCCCTAGAACTACTTATCCCTGAAATCAGCATCTTCTTTTACTCCTTAGAAGGGGCAGGGAGGGAAGCCCTCTGCATGCGAACATGAAACACATTGAGTTGGTTTGTGAAGATGCTGTGATGCAGAAGCTGGGACATCTTGAAAGCTGAAACATAAGACAGCATTTTAAAGGGGGAAATAGCTCCAATGTGTTTCCAATATGCACCGTGCAGGAAACAGGGATGGGGCCCCAGAGACCATGAGAGGAGGCTGCTCCAGCTGGAGGGTTTTTATCATTACTCCGTTATCGTCCGCACATCAAGTGTCTGAGACCTCACTCTAGTTCCAGGAGGCAGCGGGTCCTAAGGGCTAGAGGCTTGGAATGGATCCCTCTGTCTCTTTAGCATGAAAATTTCTAATTAGAATTTTGGTCCTTGTCTGACTTGGGATGTGAGTGAACAAAGGCTTCCTCTATCAGAGGGGACTGTCGTCTGGCCTTATTCTCTTTAAACTAGATCTAGAGGAAGACAGTGACTTGAAAGGCAGCACCAGGATCCAGCCATTGTTTAATGCTGTTTAGAATAGATGTCACTCTGATGAGGGTGGCACTGAGCGAGAACCCAGCTCAGTCCCCTTGCTGCCAGTATCACCAAGGCCTCCCAGGTTGGGCAGGAGTGGCAACCTCAGAGCTGGTGCATGGGCGATGACACTGCAGGGGAACACAGTGGTCACATACAACACCTGTCTTCCCAGCTCAGACTTCCTTAAACCCCTCCCTCTCTCCTTTCCCCTCTGCCACCTGCTCCATGGCCCTTTGGTTGGAGATGGGTTGAGAGAGACTCTACTTCCTCAAAAATAAGCAGAGCTTCAATAGACGTTCCAACAAAAATCATTTTGGAAGTGGTGAGAAAAGAGATGGAATGTTTTGACACTATCTCTGAACTTTATTTCTCTTTCTGTCTTACTAAGGCCAGGCCAGTGCTAGTCAAATAGAAAGGAGGTAGGAGTTAGTTCTTGCTCTTAAGAAACCAAACCTAAAAAAAAAAAGAAAGAAACCAAATCTAGAGGAAGAAATGCAAGTAAACACAGTAATTACGCTATGATATCAGTTTGCTTCCTTTCTTACAGAAGTTCTCATTTATAAGTAAATTAACTTCTCCAGCAACAGATGTGGTGATATCATTAACACAGTAGGCATTTGTAAAGGATTTATTTTTTTATGAGATGATGATGAGGATGACGACAATAAATATACTTTATGACATTATACAGATGTAGAGACTCTCATTCTTTCCTATTGTTAATGAGTGAGCATCTTCACTTCATAAACAATGAGAGCAGGAGCTGTGTCAGGTCAGACTGTTCTGTGGCATCCCACAGCAAACAGGACTTCAGTGGCCACAAGCTTTGACCAGGGGAGCATGTGGCTACTTGACGCCTTGCTCTCCTCATCTCTAAAAGGTGGTCCTTGTGCCCAAGAGGCCAGATGATCTCCAGATTCCTCCCTGAGCACTGGCTCTTGCAGTCCACTCTCTATCTTTGACCAAGGAAAACTCTGATACCAGAAAGTTCAAGGCACTTGCCCAAAGTGCTAGCAGAACCAGAGGTACAATCTAGTTCTCTGGCACTAGGTCCCTTATTCTTCCCACCTTCCCTTATAATTTCAGGGTGGTCATAACGTAAGCTGCTGGTGAAATGTGAGGGCTTGGTAGAAATGTGAAGGAAAAAAGCAACGCGAAAAAGATACAAAGAACTCCCTAGATTTAGTCACAGTTCACGCAAAACTGGCCCAGAACCCTGGGGCTTCCTCAGGCACCCTGTCTGTGATCCACAGGCCTCAGGGTATTTTTAAATCTTTTCTGCCAACCATTCAGGAAAGCTGCTGGCCTGAGAATGCCACAGGAGTGGCTCCTGAGTGACCCACTCCTGCTCTGGGGGGCTGCCCCTCTGACCACAGTGGCCCCGCAGTTGTCTAGGGTTGGTGCCACAGGAGGATGAACGCAGGGCAGGCAAGGTGCCTGTGTGCCGTATTCCCTCACTCTGGCACAGCCACCAAGGCCTGCAGTTCCTGACCCCCAAGCCCGTCATCTCTTCGACATTTCCCAATTATCTCCCACAGTTCTATCTCCAACGTTTTTCCCTGAGAGTAATGATTGCCAAGTACAAAGCAGTCTATGAATAATTTCAGTGTCAAAAGAAAAGTACCTGTCCTAGACAGTTACTATGATTCCAATTAATTTTATAGACGTTTTTATCATCACAGTCTGGAAACTTGGGGTGGAACTCCAGCAATATTGCCAACTTTCCCCCAACATCTGTGGAGTGGCATTTTGTTTTCATCAGACAGTCCGTGTGTGCCAGCCCCTTGCCACTGTCTGTTTCTTCATTCTTAAAGTAGTCATCTTGAGGACAGAAGAAGCACATGTTAAAAAAAATTACATGGAGCCTTCAAACACACCGGAGACCAACACATAGAGCTGCTTTTAAATATGCATCCTAGTGAGTCACTAAAAGTATTTGGATGACTTAGTTGCAGCACATAAATACAATGTCCAATTAAAAGAAAAAACACATTTTTTAGGTTGCCTGGGGGAAATGTATTCACTATGCAGATGTACATTTTTTAGGTTTAGACTCCACCTCATTCCAAAAGTGTTTGAGATAGCTTTGGGACCAAAGTTGGGAGATAGAACAATCTGAACTCAAAATTTTAATGACAAAATGGCTCCCTGCCTCCACAGGCCACCCCCTTTCCAAGGCCAGGTTCCACTGCAGGTTCCAGAAGTGATCCTGTTCTTAGAATTATAAGCACTTCCCTCTGTGGGTAGTTGGGTGGAGCAATGTGCAAACATCTCGAGGCTGTTCCAGGTGGAGCTTGTGACCAGGCTTTCTGGTGATCACCTCCTCTGCCCTGACCTTCACTGGAGCTTGATTTTGAGGTGCCAGTCTTGCTCCCCAAAGCTGAGCCCCTCCTCAAAACCTGCGTAATTTCCCTGATGCTCCAAGTTCAGGAGCCTTCCATCCTTTGTCTGTACTTCGAGTTCTCCTCTTGAACCCAAATCTCTCTGCCCAAGGAGGGAAGACAAGAATGTGGACTCTGAAATCAGATGTTGGAATGAATCCATAGTCTGCCTCCTGTTGCCCTTAAGTCCTTGACAGTTTACTTAGCTACAATTCCTTCTTTTAAACAAGAGGAGTAACAGTACAATCTCAGAGGTTTTTGGTGAGGTTGGAATTAGATAATGCCCAACAAGTGCTTCAGACAGAACCTGACAAATAATCAGTGCAAAGCTGCTGTTGTTATTAAACTTACCTCTCCCAAGCATTCTGGACACCAGTCACCTAGCTCCTGAGTCTCCCTACACCTCTGTAAACACGCTTTCCTATAGACCATGTCTACTCGGCCCCTCTTTGGCCCTGTAGGATGCTCTCTAGTAGCCTTACCGACCTCCCTTGCCTCTTTCCTACCCTGCTCTACCCCTGACCAGCATGATCTCCCGATTGTGCACACCAGCCACCTGCCCTGCATGTCCACCTGCAGCCCAGTCTGCTGCAAGTTCAGGTGAGTCTGCCCAGGCTCACGTACTTCCTCCACCTCAGCCCTCTTTCTGATGAAAGTAAAGATGAAGTTCATGCTTAAGAGCTACTATAGTGGCCAGTTTCTCCAGGATCTCTGTATTTCTCTTTTGTTAGAAAAACCAATCCTTTAGATGTTTCATGACTTCTACTCTTTACTTTTGTCATTCATTCTAAGACACCCTTGGCTACAAAAATGAGTAACATAGGCACAGTATCTTCCCTCAATTTGTTTATGCTTTGCTGAGGGACAATATGTTATACATTTGCCATTGTCATTTATATTCAAACAGACTCTTTTAACTTGGTAATTTGCATGATTCTTCCACTGAGTCAAGTTACCTAACCCATCTGTGCCTCATGTTTTGCATCTGAACAGTGAGAATAAAACGATAGCCGGTACCTACAGGTTGGAGGGCCACCTCAGCTGTCTTCCCTGCTGGGACTTAATGCATTACACAAACTGTGCAACCCTATGAGGAATTTCCGACTGGATAATTCACCTTCTTTATTTTTTTATTTGTTCTTTTTAGTTATACATGACAGTACATGTATTTTGACATATTATTCATTCATGGAGTATAACTACCCATTCTTGTGGTTGTATATGATGTGGAGTTACACAGATCGTGTATTCATATATGAACATAGGAAAGTTACGTCCGATTCATTGTACTGTCTTTCCTATTCCCATTCCCTCTCCCTTCCCTTCATTCCCCTTTTTCTAATTCAATGTACTTTTTTTCTTCCCTCCCCTGTCCCTTATTGTATATACATCTGCATATCAGAGAAACATTCCAACTTTAGTTTTTTGGGATTGGCTTGTTTCACTTGCCAGTTCCTTCCATTTACTGGCAAATGCCATAATTTCATTCTTCTTTATGACCGAGTAATATTCCATGGGGGCATATATACCACATTACCCATTCATCTGTTGAGGGCACCTAGGTTGGTTCCAAAGCTTATCTATTGTGAATTGAGCTGCTGTAAACATTGATGTGACTGTGTCACTGTTGTATGCTGATTTTAAGTCCTTTGGGTATAAACCGAGGAGTGGGACAACTGGGTCAAATGGTGGTTCCATTCCAAGTTTTCTGAGGAATCTCCATACTGCTTTGTAGAATGGTTACACTAATTTTCAGTCCCACCAGCAATGTATGAGTGTACCCTTTTCCCCAAATCCTCAAAAACATTTATTATTACTTGTATTCTTGATAGATAATTCACTTTAAATAGTTAAAAAGGAATAATAACAGGTTGGCATACTGGACGTGCACAGTAACAAGTTATTATTCATAGTAATGGTGAAACAGGCTAATGAAAATACATTGAGCATGTGGGGGTTGGTATCTGCCAGGTCCTCACTTATCATTGCAGCACTTTAGTCTCATTAGAAGCATGTTTGCAGTCAACCTTAAATGTAAGAAGACAGCTTTCTTATTATAGCTGGTTTGTCCTTCAGAAGCCACTGAATCGTGTCAGGATGTCTCTTTCATTTTGACTCCTGCTTCAGCACTCCTTCCAGGAGGATAATAAATGAGCATGTTAGATTTGCCTGCCATAGTTAACTACTGTCCACACAATGCCACGGGAGATTATCTGAGAGCATTCAGATAAACGATAGATCACCTTCACCTATTTACACATGCAGAAATAACGAGCAAAAGTTGAAGCAGGCATGAAGGATGAGAGGGAGGGGAGGAGGGAGGCGATGCCAGAATGTGCAGAGTCAAGGCAGAGGTGGAGAGTCAGAGAAGGAAAACACAGGGGAGGCGAGCGCCCACCCGAGACGCGGAGCAGAGAGCCCAGGGAGGGGGCATCCGGAGGGCACAGAGGGTACCATGAATCACCCACCAGAAAGCCAGGGTTTTGAGATAACAGAATGCACTGGGCAGATTGGGGAGAAAGGAGAATTTTAAAAATGAAGACAGAAATCAGGGTGGATATAATTCAACGTCAAAAAATGGAAAACATACATCATTAGACTACATCTGACAAAGAAGCAAAGGGTTTCTCTGATAGAAATTACTCTGCTGCAGGCATTTCCGGAAGCATTCCATGGCATTTTTATCCTTTTTTTTTTTTTTTTTTTTTTGCATTTTATTTGAAGCATACACACTAGGGAAACTTACAGTGTCTTTATCACAAGTTGAATTCCTAAGTTAGAACATTTCAAATATTTCAAATGCTGAAACACTACAGCATGATATTATATTGTGTAATATGTGTTATATGTGATATTGGAAATCCCCCTGTGGATAAAGACAAAGCAGAAGTTATGCTGTTAATAAGACAGTTTATTTATATTATCTCTCCTCAGTATGCATTATCAATAGTGCCATACTGGTCTCATAACATCCCTTTCAGATCAATACATAGGTGTTTATTTCACAAAAAGACATTAAAGGAGTAACCAAACAATCCATGAATCATTCCCATTACTACCGGTGTCATTCAGGTTTCCTCTTTTTCTCTTAAAATGCCTGCCCCTTCTCTTTATCCTTCAGAAACAAACAGAATAGGGACTGGAGACACCAGGTCAGAGATTGGGCTTCTTGATGTGTTAACTTTGTCATTTGGAGCAACTAACTTAGACTCTCTAAGGTCCCAATTTCTCCTGTAACAGGGATTCTTCTCCTTCCCCCCTGGGATTATTGTGATTATTAAAGATAAAAATATATCAAATACTAGTGCTCTTCAACTTTCAATGGGGTTGAATTTATGCATTTATGCATCATAAATTGGAGATACCCTAAGTGGGAAAATGTTATTGCAATTAGTCTACCAAACATCATCACTTAGTAACTCAGCACATTGTAGAGTTTCTGTTCTTTCCTTTCATAATCCATGGCTGCCTAGGAGCTGCAGGTCACTGCCACTGCCCAGCATCTCAAGACAGTATCAGACTGAGCATCACTAGTCCAGGAAAAGATCAGAATGCAAAATGCAATCACTACTGAATGTGTTTCACTTTTACACCTCATAAAGTTGAAAAAAAGTAAATCAAATCATAGTAAGTATTCAAATATAGTTATTATTTTCTATATAGAAAATAATTATGTAATGAACAGCAATGCTTATAATCAAGAAAAAGTATTGCCAGGTGTGGTAGTATATACCTGTAATCCCAGCAACTCAGGAGACTAAAGCAGGAGGATGACAAGTTTGAAGCCAGCCTTAGTAACTTAGCAAGGTCCTAAGCAACTTAGCAAGACCCTGTCTCAAGATAAAAAAATTAAAAGAGCTGGGGATGTGACTCAGTGGTAAAGCACTCTGGGTTCAATACCCAGTACCTCTCCCCACAAAAAGAAAATGTATTAATGCATTTTTTAAAAGGGGGAAGAGAGCAAGATTGATTCAAGGAGAACAAACAAGAAAGTATTTTGGAGTGAATTTATCATATAGTAAGGGGACACGTATCCTCTATTGCCTCTGAGTGGGTGTACCTAAATGGATATACTGACAGAAAGAGAATAAATTCAGCCACAGACATCATGAAATGTTATTAAAATTGAAGGTGTGGCATCCCTCAGAAATGTCTTATTATGTATCTCAACATTAAGGTAAAAATTAGGGCAAGGCAGCTTTTAAAAACATAAAATATTACATAGGTTGAAGCCTGGTTTTATAATGTTCAAAAACCTGAGAATTAGCAGCAGCCATTTTCCCCTGTTCTTGATCCTCTGAATTTACATCCTTCCTAGAGCCACAAGGTCATAGAGGCCTCCTTACTATGGAACCTGTGCATTGCACAAATGTGGCTCATGAGATCAAATCATAAACCAACTTACTTGATTTCTCACTGTTATTTTAAATTATTCAATGGGCCTGATTCTTTCCTTAATCTAGAATGGATATTTGAGAAATGGATAATTATACTAATCTATGCTTTCTGATCCATAGTTTTCTGGTCACACTTAGAAAATGCAAACGGTCCCGAGTTCGTAGTTTGTACGTCCATCCTCGTGGTAGTTGGGCTTTGAGCCGCATTGCAGTTGAGTTCTCAAGCTCTGCCCCCCACAGGTGAAGAGGGAATTGTGACTGGCTGCTTCTCTCTTCCCTCCCTTAAGGGTTCTCTTCTTCCTCCCACAGCTGAGAAAACTGCAGCATCTGACTTCTGCAGGGCTAGAGTTCAGAAAGCAGAAGGGGAGGCAGGGCGGGAATGCCACTGTAGAGAGCAACATCCCACTCTCTGGTCTTGGCAGGTGTTGCACCTGGCTCTTCTAAACGAACCTTGGGAGGATCTTCTGAGATACCCCAATGCTCCTGATTTCTCAGCTGCAGGTCTCTCTGTGGAGAGAGATGGTATTCCTGTTATTGCAGCTGTTGATGAGAGGGCATTGCATCGTGTTTTGTCTGTTGTTTATCTTTGTGGATGGCAGCTAGTTGCATATACCATCACCTCAGTTAACAGTAAAATAAGCACAAAAAATAATTTAAGTAAATGAAGGATAAAAGTAAGTGAATGTTAACAGAAGTACAATGGCTTGGAGTTAGTTCAGTGACAAACTTATCAGTTATTCTAATTTCCAAGAGGTGCTGCTGAGGAAGGCAGATTGCCAATCTCCAGTGTTCCCCGTCTCAGGTGAGATGGCTTACCTTCGTGTGAACTCTCCTGAAAAAGAAACTCTTATATGAACCTATGCTCCGCAGACTCCGAGAAAAGGAGAGCAAAAGGAGAGCAAGGTTTAAAAAAGCATTGTCATGAAGAGGAAAGTTTGGGGAAAGGAACAGCCTATAGAAAATGGGAGTTTACTCAACTGCATTGTGGAGGCACAATGAAGGGGGAAAGGGAGCGATACAGAGATCATTCATTTAAAAATCCTTTCAAACTCTGGTTAGTTTGCAACTGAAAATTACAAGACACTATATATCAAACTAAATTCTCACAAAACATTACGTTGAGTCATATGAAATTTCTATTTCATAGGTAAAAAATGTCCAAGTGTTGACAATTTCATATGGTTTAGAATTTTGATTTTGCTTCTCTTCCCATAAATACTGAACTCTTCCTTGTAGCCTAGAGACATACATTTTTAAATTAGGTACTTCTGCAATCCCATGACGGTGGCTAAGAAAACACTTATTCACTCATGCCATGTTCAGGGTCTTCATGGTTAGTAATGGAAGTTGTAGAGTGAGATCTTTAGCACAGAACTTGCCCCTGATATTCAAAGTAGAACGTAAAAGAAGCTTAAAACTTTACATATGACCAACAACCTTAAGAAAACCTTAGATTATTTTCCTTTGTGTAGCCAAGAAAGGGAGAGAAGGGGAAGAAGGTGTATAGTATCCTCTAGGGTTGCAAAGAGGATCAGCTACAGAAGGAAGAAATCTAGTTCTGCCTTCAGCCCCAGACACCCACTTACCCAAGGAAGGTCACTGAAATAAGATCTGCTTGGATGTGTCCCCACCACCACAATGTCAAGAAGGAGAAGAGCAAAAGCAGAATGTGTAGAACTACATGCCACTTCTGTTTCTTCAGTGTTTTAGGTGAAGTTACTCCTTGGAGATCTCCTCAGAACCTTTAAAATCTCCACATACAGCCCTGCCTCTCCTTGGTGTTTTGCTTATCTGATTGGAAATTCCCAAGTGTGTTTAGGGCTTTGTTCTAGAATAGGTGAACATAACTGGAATTGCAGAGCATCATCTGTTACATATTTGGAGAGACTTTTTTAAACCTAACTTGACCCTAACCTGCTGTCTTTGACCCAGAATTCCAGCCTGATACTTGGGTCTTCTAAAATCATAAACATTTGATGTTTGTGTTCCTAAACCAAATTTTTTAATGAAAAAAAATTACATCTGGCATTTCACAATCTTCTAAAGGAAATTTTCCAGACACCTTTGAGGGTGTGATTTCTTCATAGAATAAAACTGTCATGGTTTTATAATATGCTGCTACATGGCAGTAGACACCTCTCCAAAACACCCTCAAATTTATCAACACCCAAATTCCCAAGTCACCAATATGAAATTAGCATTTCATTAGAAAAGCATTTGGGATCCTTAGTAACTTGAAAGGCTTCTATTTTAATGTTTAGGATGAAACATAAGGCTAATTAATAAAATATGGAGCTAAGTACCATGCCAAATGAAATAAATATTTATTGGAAATAACTAAAATGACTTTGCTTCAGTAGGAAGGTTCCCAAAACTTTACTCCAAAGAATACTGGATGTTCATATGTTTTTCACTAATGCATGCTGAATATTCTGTACAGCTCTCTGAGCTGTATAAGAGCAAGGCAAGGATTACTCCTGATGCCAGGAAGCAGTCATGCAGTCGAACAATATTAAGTAAGTATTTTATGATCAATACCCTTAAAACCCCAGGAGAAATTTTAAAACTTAAATCGTCTGAGGCTTAGCTGTCTGGTTCCCAATTAAATGAGTGGGTTGTGTTTTTAAGTACCCATGTCCTGCTCAAAATTCCCCATAGCTTTTTTTTTTTTTAAGTTATAAAATGTGTTACTGGCGACAGAATTCAGCTTAATAAGTTTCAGAAGGTTTTGATAGTTCATTTGCACTTTGCCTTATAAAAGGTGTGGGCAAGTAAGCAAAAATAATTTCCCCCATCTCCTACATTATTGGGAAGGGTACAAAAATCCAGCTGCATTTCATTAAAGCTGTTTTGGAAAGTTGAAGACAGCCCATGAAGAAAAGAGGACTCAAATTCAAATACTTGGAAGCTGAGGTTAAACATTGCACAAGCCCCTCTCCCTTTATATCAGAATGATAGATGACTTTAGGCCTCTGCTGACCTAAGGGTTTGTCACTGGTGATCAACCACAAGAAGAACTACTCAGACTTGTTTAGGAATCACAACTTATAAACTGTTTTGCATTTATTCTATCATATGATAGTCACCCTTAGGCCATTTATGTCCTCAAGGGACCCTGGTTTCAGAGCAACTTAAACCTTTATAAGTGCTTCTACAAGTTCAGTTCCATTGGGAAGCATTTGATTCCAGTGTCAATCACCCTATGGCACTTTTTGGTTCTCTGACAAAGAAATAAAAGGGGATTAGATACTCATAGGAGTGTTCGAACAGTACCCTTGGCAATAGCGTCTTTGACACAGAGTGCTGAGGTCATTATTTTATAAAGCAGCAGGACAAGCCAACACTCAAATTCTTCACCTTTTTTTTTTTATCAGTGATTTTAGTATCATACGTGTTCTTTTTTTTTTATTTCAATATGAACATGTATGACACAGTGTCTGCCTTTTCAAAGTTAGAGTCTTACACAAAAAGTGCCTTTGGAGTAATTCATCCCCAGGGGTCATATTTACAACAAGTCACTGGCTTTCTGTTTGGGAACCTGGCCCAGTGGGACATGCTTTTAGAATGCTCCACCATTCACCTACATTCTCTTCCATGGACTCAAGGACCACAGCTGCTTTGCACAGAAGTGGTAAACAGATAATCCTATTTACTCCACCAATAAGAGAACAAGGAAAGACTGGTAAGGGTGTGGGGAAAAGGAAACTCTTATATATTGTTGATGACAATATAAATTGGTATAGGCACTGTGGAGAACAGTATGAAGGTTCCTCAAGAAACTAAAAATTAGATCCACATATGACCCAGCTATCCCACTTCTGATCATATTTACAAAGGCCTTTAAATCAGCATACCACAGAGATATCTGTATGCCCAGGTTTACTGCAACACAACAGCTAAGATAGGAAATCAACCTAAACAATGCCCTTCATGGATGAATAAAGGAAATGTGATTTTATATATATATATATATTAGAATATATATAGTAGAATCTTATTCAGCCATAAAAAGAGTAATGTTCTATCATTTGTAGCAAAGTGGATGGAACTGGAGGACATTATGTTAAGTAAGTCAGAAGCAGAAAAGCAAATACTTGATGTTCTCTCTCATATGTGGATGTTTTTTTAAAAATCAACGAAAATGTATAATACTGACTACTGGAGACTGGGAAGGGGGAGGAAGCAGAGTGGGGGCTTGAAAAATAGTCACCCCAACATAGCTAGGTAGAAGTGATGGATTCTAGCACTCTCCAGAACAGTTGGGGATTAGAGTTTATAATGACTTATTGTGTATTTTCTGAATAACTGAGAGGGACTTAAAGGCTTCAAGCCCAAAGTAATGATAAGAAGATGGAAACATTAATTACCCTGATTTGATCAGTGCATACTGTATAGACATATTAAAATATCACTCTGTACCTTATACATATTATTATATGTAAATGAAAAAATTCTTAAATGTTTAAGAAGTTGGAAACACTAACTATACTGACTTGATCATTCTATACTAGATACATGTATCAAATTATCACTCTGTACTCATAAATTTGTACAATATATTACTCAGCCATAAAGAATAAAATAATAATTTTTAAAAGGAAAAATAACCGACTTTTCTAAAGTCAACCAAACAAAATCAAATATAATAGATGATATTTCTTTTAAGAGAATTTAAAATGCTAGCAGAATATGAAAGGGTATTTTATGTAAGATATCTCTCCCCCAGAATTTGTTAAAATGACAATTTTAAACATATCTTGTCTTAATATTTGATATTAAAGAAGAGAAACCCATTGAAAGCAACTCAGATTAAAAAATGAATAGCAAGGATACAGGGATTATCCCAGAATCTGATTGTAGGAATGTAACATGTCTTCCCAGATTAAAATCAAACTCTGTGACTTGTTTTAGTTTTAAATTCCAATAATCCATATGCACCAAGGAAGATAGGAAGGGAGAGACAGAGAGGGAGAGCTGGAGGAAGGGAAGAAAGCGAACAATGAGAAATCAATAATTGGGGTGAGACTTTCTCTTGGGTAAAGAGATGTCCCACAAAACAGTCTAAATTCCCCAGGACAGAGGAGACCAGATGGAGCATCAGTCTTAATTAGAGAGTCTGCTTCTGGTGGGCAAGGATATTAGATTTACTCCTAAAGCAAGCAAATGGTTCTTTTTTTCACATTCCAGATAATGAAACCAAACTAGAAACAAAGGAGAGGGTTTATGCCTCCAGTTTCTCTTGATTTTTTCCAGCAGAGGTCACCATTTTCATGATCTAGATGGGTTTCAAAGTCTTAAACATAGGAACTATTAGGTTTTGTAGTTTAAAATAGACAAATTATTGAAAGGATCAAGGAAATCGAGCCCTCAGCTCTTGGAACTGAGCACAGTCCTCCTATGAGTCACTTTATTTGGTAAATTAAAAAAAAATAACAATTGTCTAGAAAATGTAGATTGTCAAAGCAGTTTAATTTAGATCTTGGCATTTGAGATAAATTTCCACTAAGCTAAAGTAAATACATTGCCTTCAAACATTTGTCTAAACAAGTACACACACACACACACAACTACAGTTTTGAGATTATTTTGCCTGCTTTAAAATGTGACTCCCCCTGCCACTTTAAATCATTTAACACAAAAGAAGAATCATAAATATTATTACAAATCTCTGCCATATTGTGCTTTTAGGTGCATCCATTATTGAAACCAATTCTATAGGCATCGAAAATGGCAGATGTATATATTGAACATTCAACTTCGGTTTTCTAGGATCTGGTATCCTTAGTGGCTATGCAAAGAGTTATCATACCCTTCTAGTCGTTTATTCATGAACTTTCATAGACTCTGGCAAACATGCAGGCCTTAGGTTGAAGGATTGAAACAATATCTTGTGTAAGTTGAACCATAACACTGTCAAAAGCCATTACCATAAAGCAAGTTCACATTGGAGCTTGATAAAAATACCCTGTCTGATAGAGTAGGGAATAGTGACCATAAATAATGCCCAGTGGAATTTCATAAAGATGTATTTTCTTAAAGCATTTGTTGTCCCATGTGGACCATTATTTTGACTATTTCTGTCATGTACATCTCTCTAAAATAAATTTGGATGAAGTATAGATAGAGAAAATAAAGGTTGCTACTTTTTCCCCAATGCATTGCTATGTGTGCACATGTATCTGGCTGCTGAGTGATTTTGAACAGTAGAGAGCAGTAGAGGAATGCCAAGCACTTAACCTGCCCAAAATCAAGATGTTCCGGAAAGGAGGGGTTTGGGGAGGCGGGAAAGGTGTGTTCTCTTAAGATAACAGTGAAAAGTGAAAGACACTTTTGCACTGACAGTGAGGGACACTTTTAGAACTATGTTGTAAATGTATCCATTTTTAAAGAATAGATATCATCCAAATAATAACCAAATAGAAAGGCTAGTATTTATGCTGATAAGCTATTTTTTATTTATTATGAATCAAAGCTGTTTACTTTGGAAGAGTGGAAAAATTTAGTAACGAATTATGTGCAAGCTTTAGATCAGTACGAGTTGTAATCCAAAGCATGCTTCTGACTAGTTATAAAAAGAGTCTTCAAAACCATGTCATTTCAATGAATGCCATTTTATACTGAGCATTTGAGACATTTGCATCAGCTCACTAATAAAGGTGCCTGTCACAAACTGGCTTTTGTCCAAACTCTATCATCATGCAGAGCTGTCCCTTTGGCCTTTGTACCTTTCCGTGGGTGGTAGTGATGGGCGCACTGATGGCGATAACATCACCACCATCATGCCTACTCAGGGTCAGGTACCACGCATCGCAACCTCTGCTGCACTCTTTCCATTTCCAGCCTCCCATAACCATGTTCAAAGCCAGCTTCTTCATTCCTTGTACTTGTATCTTCCAATCTCATAAACAGAAACACCATCTGTCCAAGCCAGAAACATAAAATTCATCTTTCATCCTTCCTTCTTACCTCCCACAAATCCTTTTGATTCCAATTCTAAAATGTATCTCAAATCCATCCCTTCTTTCCAATCCAGTCATCACACTCTCAGCTGGACCCCATAATCTTATACCTGCACAACTTTAAGAGCCTCCAGCTGGCCTTTCCCCTCCTAGCAGCAGTGTGATCCTATATTTGTATTTGAAAACTTAGATCAGAACCTAGTGTTTCCTTGTATGAAATTCTTCAACTATGTCAGAATGCAGCCCACACCCCTGATGGCAACCCCCAAACCTGTCCATCTCTCCTGGCTCTCCCTGCACCCGCTCCACATTCTTTCTCACTCAGGACCTTCTTATGTGCTATCGATTATGCCTGAAGGTGATATGATTTGGAGAATTCACTTAATCTTCTGAGCCTTTGTTTCTGCCTCTCTGAAATAGGGAGATATTCCTTTCCAGGAATGACCTTTCCGTTTCCCTTGAAAATCAGCAGTTCTCTTGAATTTGTCTTTTAATAAACCTCTACCATGCACTGATCCTGAAATAATATGAGAGGTTAGCCACAAGCCCAATGGAAAAATATTTTCCAAGTATGGTACAGGAATATACAGTACTTTGAAATTGAGATGTATATGTTAACCAGTAATGTTTTCAATTAATAGAGAAAGTTTATACCATGCAACAAGTCTTAAAGCCTACAATTATAGCAGGCAGGAGTCTTCATCTTTCATAGAAAGATGCTCTCTCACTAGTTTCTATCCAAATGCAGAATTTACATGTGGGCATGTATCCAAACTGGAATTCTAACCATCTTTTATTAAAAGTGCATTTTCAGGATTTATACTGTTCTCATCAGCAAGACTGTGTTGTCAGGAATCCAATCTTAGATCCTCAGGTTCCCAGACCAGAATTCACAGATAATAACTAAGTAGATGCTCTTAAAGCAGTGTACCATAAAAACAAAGGTGAAGTTTGAAATAGGTTTATTTAGAAACTGAGCCTTCTTTATACCAATCCTATCCAGTTTCTATACTTCACTGAGTATCTACCAGATGCCAGGCACCATACCAAGAATAGGCTATATAATAAGTAGAACCTCTCAAAAGGTTCACAGTCTAGCAAGAAGGTCCATATGCCAGAAAAATTAAAAAATCATGTGAGAAACTGGGTAAAGTAATAAGAGAAGGTTCTATGAGCTCTGGGGCAACTAAGTTCTTCTGTCAGTATGGAGGACCAGGCAGAGCATGATGGATGAATGATATTTACCTGGCAAAGAAGAAAACATTTTAAGAGGAGGAGAGAGGAGTCAGGTACACAGAGAAACAGTAAGTGCAGCAGCAGTGTTTTTTGGAAATAGCTGGATTTCAAGAGGGCCTGTGGACAGAGACAAAGCTGTAGAGACAGGTGCCATGTCACAAAGCACCTGGTATGATCCACATGTGCTCCATAAAGTTTGAACTGTGTCCTAAAAAACAAATAATGACATTATTAGCTAACTTTATTGAGACCTCACTAAATCCTCTTTACGTGATATAACTCATGCAATCTTTGCACAGCTGGGGAGACACCAGCCTAGGTTGGCCTCCTCCTGAGCCCTGCTCTATGCTTTTCTGCCTCTAAGAGAAAAGGAGCCACAGAAACTATATGATCTTGGCAAATTACCCAACAAATCTGAACCTCACTTTTCATCTGTAAAATGGGAATAATTATAGTGCTGACACACTAGGCAGTTGTGAAAACTAAACAAGTTAAAACATGTAAAATGCTCAATTGGGGCTGAGGACAGGGACCTGCTCTTATTATCATCTTCAACATCATCATTTTAATCCCTTTTTGAGGATTTAAGAAATAGAGCACTGTAACCATATTTGCATTTTAAAAGATGACTATGAGGGCAGAGTGAGGGAAGGCTGGGGGCTAGTCTGTCATAGTCCCAACTCCAGGAGAGGCCCTCCATTTTGTAGTTTGTATAAATAGTGCCTTGGGATCTGTGGTGTGTCATGGATCTGAGCAGAACACAACAAGAAGTAATCTGGGAATGCTGAAAATCTAGATATGGAGAGCAGAGAGGACAGTGATTGGTACTGAGGAACCAAGAGTGAGTGGGTCAGGACAACAAAGGAAAGGGAGAAGTCCTGATCCACTCCAGGTTTCTGGCCTGGGTGGTGGTGTTGAAGGGAGGCATGGGGGATGGGAACCAGATTATTCTGTTTCCGAATAAGTGTCTCTAACTTCTTTTCAAAGGAAAAATAAACATGATTTTAGATTAGCCATTTTCTTTCCATTAAGTATGTGTCTCTTCCTCTTATGAGTACAAATAATTGGAACTGACTATGTTGCCAGTAACAACATACTCTGAGGCATGAGAGGTTCCGTGCCCGGACAGGAGTTATAATCCTGTTCTGGTTTTTTCACTATGGCAGTTTTCTGTCTGGCAAGACTGACCTTGTTATTTCTGAATTAATGGTTTCAGCCACTCAGGGCATCTTTGAAGTGGATTTGGATACACCTTTAAGTGCATATAAATGAAATCTATTGATGATGAGAGAGTGCTTCATTGTACTAATGTACGTTTGAAGTACCTCATTTTAGGGCATGTGAGTGTAAAGGTTTAATGATACACAAGAAAAAAATCAACAATTCATGTATGTATCTTTTTGTAATGACAACTTCTGAACATCCTGAAAATTGAAGAGATAGAAAGGAAATGTGAGTTGTGTCATTGCATATGTCCCTGGCAAGCCTACACACTGGGGGTGTGGGTCACACACGCCAGCTTGGGAGAAGTCTCCCTCTCCAGGAATAGGCAGGTGGTGTGTTACAAGATGATTTCCTTAGCTCTTTTGAATCCAATAATACATTTTTCTACTTTATCTTACTTTTAACTACTTTCAAAGAAAAATAGCCAGTTTGATAGTTTACAGAGACTGGAAACACATATTTCTTGGGAAAAGAAATTGTTGTCCCTGTTTCACTCTGAGCATGACACTTATTTTTCAAATGTCACATTTTTAGTGTTGTTTTCCTCGAATCAGAGAGCAGTGGATGCCTTGGTCATATTCCAAGACCCGCTCCAGAAACACACATGCTCCCAGGATTCATGTCCCTACCACGTTTATCCACTGCTGCTTCTTCCTTCTGTTTGTTTTCTTATTTTAAAGCAAAATATGCCCTTTTATTTTTCTAAAACAATGAATCAAAATAAGCATCCAATGATTACAAAAACAATCTAAAAACAAATTTTAAGAAATAAACCATCTGTACAATTTGATATCATTAAAACAACATTAATAGCTACTGTTTGGGGGGGCTAAAGGCACACCAAGTGCTGTGTCAGGTGTTTCACATACATTCTTGCATTTGATCCTCCCTGAAAGATGTATCATCCCATTTTCCACCTGGGAAGGTTGAGTTGAGTTCAGATATATATATATATATATATATATATATATATATATATATATATATATATATATATATAAAATCTTGCCTTTCTCCCAGATTCTGTTGAGAATGTTCCTTAGCAGTGTCTAGAGGGTCATCTGGGATAGGACCAGATTTCAGGGAGAACAGTGGCCAGGGCTCCGGTGGAGTTGTCTGTCTATGAGGACGCTCTCTTGCTCCACAGGTACTTTCAGTGTTGCCTCAGCCTTGACCCTTCGTATCTTTTGGAACCAGCCTCTAAGTTAGCTCTTTTGGCCCCAAGGCTCCTGATTCTATTTCTCCCCTGGTTAACATGGCCATTGGCTTTCCTGCTTCCCTCTCCACTATACTTCTTTCAGTCCTTTGTTCACACTTCTCAAGAGGAATTACTGAGCTTTTCCTATGTGCCAACCACTGCTCTTTGCCTGGAGATACAGCAGTGAACCAAATGGCCTGTTTAGTGTAGCTCTTGATTCCATAGAGCTATTGGGTACAGACAGAAAATAAGCAGGTAAAGAGGTCACCCTGAATCTTAGTTTAAAATCAAGCCCCTTTCATCTCCTACATGACTTCAGGTTTCTGCCCAGCAACACGTCAAACACCCTTGCTTGAGCGTTTTCTCATCTGCCACACACAGCTTGTGTGCCTGTCTATCCTTGGCAGGCTGTAAGAATTCATGGAAGGTGCTGGCTTCTGTGCTTCTTACTCATACACCTGAATCAGGAGCAGGGCTGTGTGGGTCCCAATAACTCCTCTATATCCGTTTTCCTGTTCAGTGTATATTCATCTTCCCAATAACCACAGAACAAGAGAAACTAACCAGTCATGCAGTCATCATTCCTGAGCAGGGTCTGCCCCAATCCTTCTATCTTTAACTGGATGGAACAATCTAGAAGCAAAGCTGACACCCTCTTTTTCAGTCTTTCTTTGCTAGATATCCTGTCTTTTTTCTGGTCTATAGTCTGGCCCTGTGAGATCAGTTGGTCCCAAAGCACCCCTGCTGGCCACAGCCATTATTCTCTGATAATGCTGTATTGTCTCTTCCCACAAAGTTCTCACCTCCCCAGCCTTGTGAAAGGGAAAGGGTTGTGACCTCTGTACCTGACCGTCTCTACCTTAGCCTGGAATATGGGTAGACCCTTATTATTGTTAGGCAGGATTCCCTTAGCAGATGTTCCCTTTCATAAATGGTACTATAATAGCACAGAATTTCTCCCACAGAATGCAGTCAAGTGTAAGTGGCCCCTTCAGACACTTAATAATGCTATGAATATCATACAAAAATAGTGAATTTTTTCCAAGAATCATAAGTTACATACAGCCCCTTAAGATTCTCTCTACTGCCAAGGGCAGTATGCAGAATTAACTCTCCTTTGGGGGCAACAGTTCAAAATAAAGCTGCCACTTCAAGGGAGTTCCAGGGCCTTGGGTAAGAATGATAGCAGCAATAGGAGCTGCCTGCCACAGTGCTTATGTGTGTGAGGCTCCATGCTGGGACTTTACAGATAGGACTCCTTTAATCTTCCAGCAACCTTAAGAAGCAGGTGCCATTATTACCCCCATTTTTCAGATAAGAAAATTAAAGCACAGAGAGGTAAAGTAATTTGTCCATGGTTACCCATGGTAAATGGCGGAGCCAGGATTCAAATCAAGGCTGCCTGTTAGGATTTATGCTAAAATCTCAACTGTCATCCCTTCCAGTGGGAGTATACAACAGAGCTGGGATGCGCTGCAGGTTCTGGGTTCACCTATGAATGAAGCTCCCTGCCTGATAACCACAGTGAGGCATCCAATGCTTGTAAAGTGACAAGGTGTCACATTTCCCAAGTGTTTGGGTCCTTAGGAATGCCAGTTCCTTACATGCTAGGGGTGCGTTGGCTCAGTGGCTCCACTAAGCCCAGCTTTCTCTGAGGGTCATCAAGCTTTGTCTTTTCAGTTTGTGGTCCAGCTGCCTTTTCCCTCTGCTGGACTTGCTGTGATTTCAGGCGGTGGTGAAGCCCTGGGAAGTGGCCATCTGAGTTTACATGACACTTGTGATTAGAGAAAGAGCCAGGGAGAGGAGCTACAATTTCTTGTGACTTCCAAGGAAGGAATTCTCTGCTTGGCCCTGGAAGACAAGGGAAATGCCTCCCTTAACACATTCGGTTTGTTAGAGCCACCCTCCCGGCCAGGTGGGAGCTCTTCATTTAAGCAGTAGTACACTTCTGCAGCCATGGCTGGAAGCTTCCTCCACGGCTTTCTTTACCATAGCCTCTACCTTAAGTTCAAATTTGCACCTGAATAGAGTCTTAGAAACCATTCCATTTGTCTTTCATATCCCTACAGCTCTCGAGCCTTTAAAAACACTTTAAGTGGGAAAATACGGCCATATTAAAGGAAAGTGCCCATTTTAGAAATTCTAACTGATTTTTTTTTCCTCCGGAACTGGGGGTTGAATCCAGGGGGACTGTGTTCCCCAGCTACATCCCAAGCTCTTTATTTTTTATTTTGAGACAGAGCCTAAGTTGCTTAGAGCCTTGCTAATGTATTAAGGCTTGGCTCGATTCTCCCGCCTTAGCCTCCCGAGTTGCTGGAATCACAGGTGTGCACACCTGGCCCCGCCTAACAGTGATTTTCACTTGTGCATGTTGTCTTCTAGACCAGGCTCACAACTATTCATGTTTTCCCAAATGGTGCTCACAGCTCGTGTTCGTGGCTAACCCTCAAGTCTGAGGGGCCTACCACACCTACATTCACTTCTCACTCACTCTGCATCTCTAACTCAGGTCGGCAGAGGGCTCTGCTTGTCAGTCACTCCTGCTCTCAAGAGGCCTGGCCCCATTCCTACACACCCTTCTGCAATCACTGCAGCCGCAGGAGAAGAAACAGCAAATTACAGACAGACTGTTTAAAGCTCTGCCTGGAACAATACCCATGATCTCAGCTCACTTTCCACCAGCCAGAGAAGTCACACCGCCAGGTCAGCTTCAGGGAATACAGTTGGACATCTACCGTGTGCCTGGAAGGAGGAGATGGACATTCAGAATGCCCTTTATGATCCCATAAATGTGTTACATTCTATCATGAACCATAATTTACTAAACCATTTCCTACTCACAGAAGCAGTGAGCGTCTTCGTGATTTTAGAACACGTGTGTGAATGTCTTATGGCACCATCCCCGAGTAACGTTTGGTTGCCTGCACACAAAATCTCTTATGTGCACGTTCCCCGCTTCTCTCTCTCTCTCTCTCTCTCTCTCTCTCTCTCTCTCTCTCACACACACACACACACACACACACACACACAGCGTGCTTCCAGTCCCCAGACTAGCAGCTTCCTTCTTGCCCTGTCCAATTCTGCCTTGCAGTGATGGAATATAACTCAGAGATGTTGTCATGCTCACCGTCCTGTGGCTAGCTTCTCAACCACCTCCACTCAGCCCTCCTCTGTTGCAGTGTAGAATTTATCGTAGACTCTATATTCCATGTCAGCTAGCTACAACTGCATCAATGCTAATCATACACAGGCACACACATCTGATCACCTGTGTGCCCTCTGGCCACAGATCAGAAAATCAGGCACTAACAAAACCCAACTCCATAATATAACCAAATGTGTCTCATGTTCTGATTTGCTTCCTTTTAAATGCAGGGCGTCATCCTAAGCACCCCATCTTCTCCCTGCTGCTGCTTCTGACTTCATGCCTTTTACTGAGAATCCTGTGCCCAGCATTTAAAATGCCAAGCAGCAGCCCTGTCTGCATAGCTGAGTGACACACCTGTATGTTCAGCCCTAGCTCTATACCTGGCACACAGTGGTCCATGTCCAGATCATAGGACCACTGTGACTTTTGGATTGAATTATTGTGTATTGCCAACCTTCTAGATTATTCAGTAAATTGTTAATGGGACACAAAAGTCACCTGGCCTGTAGTTAAATGATTACATTAAGAAATGAATGACCTAGAGGACCCTGACTGAAGGTATGTTAGAGCTGGGATGGGACTCAACACTGATAGGAGTGGAATAGGGAAGGGAAAGAGCAAGGGGTGGACTCATGCAGGGCCCAGCTGGACAAGGACAGGGTTCAGCAGGCTGTGCAAGCTCAGGCATGGCTCAGGGAAACCTGGCACCCCCAGGCCCAAACTGACAGAGAGGATTTCCAAGAGGAATCAGACGTAGCTATAATTTGATGAAGAAGTGAGTTTATTTGGGATATGTTAGGAGTACAGAGAACTGAACTTGTTCCCTCGTTGACAGAAAGCCAGGACCAGCAGGAACTAACAGACAGCACAGGATGCTTGGAGCTGCCTGGGCTCTGATTGCAGGACTGCCCCATATTGCTCTCATAAATTCTTTAACCTGCCTCTGCTTGTGATTCCTCATCTGTGAAATGGAATTGCATAAGATGGTCCCTACCTCTCAAGGATGTTGTGAAGATTAAATAAAACAGTATGTGTAAAATTGCTTAGAACAAGGACTGCCATTAGTTAGCATTTTAAAGATGTAGTTTAGGCTGAGCACAGTGGCATACACCCATAATTCCAGCCATTTGGAAGACTGAGGTAGGAAGATCACAAGTTCCAGTCCATTCTGGTCAACTTAGTAAGAAACTCATCTCAAAAAATAATCACAATAAAATAAAAGAAAACTATCATCTAGGAGGGATTCTTAGGTCTCAGATTCTAAATGAGATTTAGGGAAGTCCCAGAACTAAAAGCTAGCTGAATTTCCATGTAGAAGAGGCCTGACTCTGGGGTGGATAATCTGTTAGAAGGAAGAGTGAAGGCATGGTAGAAGATCTAGCATGTGCAGGGACACGCCTTTTCAAAGTTAGCTGAATGGGTGAATCTTGCACTCATGCCAGTCATGAAAGGACAAAAAACAATGTGACTATATTTACTTAAGGTACCTAGAGTACTCAAACCCATAGAGACAGAAATTAGAGTGATGGCTGCCAGAAGGATGGGGTCGGGGATGACAGGGATCATTGTTCAATGGGAAGAATTTTAATTTTTCAAGACGGAAGTAGTTCTGGAGATGAATGGCAGTAATGGTTGTACAGCACTGTGAATGTGCTCAATGCACTGAATTGTACACTTAGAATTTTTAATATGGTAGATTTTATGTTTCATATTTTTACCACAATTTTTTAGAAATAACAAAATCTGTATAAAGTATAGACTTTCGTTAAAATCAAGTCAAAGTTGGTTCATTCATTAAAAGTAACAAATGTACCATAGTAGGAGAAATTGCTTACAAAGGTATATAAGAAATCTCTGTAACATCTTTACAATTTTTTTTTTCTACCAGAGATTGAACCCAGGAGCACTTAACTACTGAGCCACATCCCCAGCCTTTTTTTTTTTTAGAGACAGAGTTACTTAGGGCCTCACTAAGTTGCTGAGGCTGACTTTGAACTTACAATCTTCCTACCTCAGTTTCTGAACTGCTGGGATTACAGGTGTGCACCACTGCATCTAGCATATCTTTACAGTTTTTAAATTTGGGAAAGGTACTGGGGATTGAAATCAGGGTCATTTACCACTGAGCTACATCTCAGACCTTATTTAAATTTTTATTTTGAAACAGGGTCTGGCTAAGTTGCCCAAGCTGACTTTAAACGCTTGATCTTCCTGCCTCAGCTTCCCAAATAACTGGGAATATAGGCATGCACCACCACTCCCAATTTATAATTATTTTTAACTGACATAAAATTGTATATATTTATAGTGTATAGCATATATATGGTATATAAATATATAAGTAGTATATTTGTTATGAAATTATTAAATCAAGCTGGCATATTCATTACCTTGCATATTTAGCACGTGTATGTGTGTGTGTGTGTGTGTGTGTGTGTGTGTGTGTGTGTGTGTGGTGAAAAAATCTATACTCAGCAATATTCAAGTTTCAAGTACAAGACTTTGTTATTAACTGTAGTCAACATGTTGTACAATATCTATTGTACAACTCCTTGTATTTACTCCTCCTATCTAACTGAAATGTTGCTTTCTTTGATCAGCATCTCCTCAATTCTCCCACTTACTTTTTTTATGAATCTGAAATTATTCTACAAAATAAAATTTATTTAAAAAAATAAATATGCAGAAGATGGAAAGACTTGAAGCTACTTTAACTAGAGTAAAGGATAGTTGTGATTTTTGGAGAAATCATTATAAACCTGAGAACAGAGATTATAAATGTGATTTGGATAGTAATGTGACAAGGAGGAAAGGGACTTGCAGATTTGGAAGACTGGTCACAGTGGTAAGGGAACAGATGATCACTGGCTCTTTTGGTCCAGGTGGTCATGGACCTCTGCTTCCACTGATCCCATTTTGCGCCTGTGTAGGAGGAAGGTACAAAAACAGACGTAATCACTTGAGATTGTTTCCAATTTCAAATGGGTAAAATTACAAAACCTGCATCTTTGGACATTTCCTTAAAGCAAAACAACTCTGACAATTTAGGAATGGACAGAGTGGTACCAAGCAGGGCATGAGGACTAGGCCCCAGAATCCTGGTAGTGTGGTATGTCCATGAAGTCTGAGTACCCAAATAATGTCAGAATGGAACTGTCAGGTGTCAATGCCATAAATCATTCATATGTCATTTTTATAGGATTGTGCCACTTAGAATTCTCATCCCTAAAAGTCCCTAGAAAGTCTTTATAAGTTGAAGCCAAAGTTCTGTATTTGGCATGTTTACCTGTGTTGTTTTAATTCCCATAATAGCAATAGCATTATTACCACAGAATATCATACGAAGAAACTACAATAAAATATTATGAGCAGTACATGAGAGAAGAAGGAATCAAATTATGATCTTCCTGCCATAACTAGGGAAGAATGAATTGTGAGTTTCTACAGTCCTTTTATAGCAGCTCTCAAACCAGATGAAATCAAATCAGAGCAGTTTGGGCCACATATATGGTTTGCTTACAGGCCTGATCCAGCCAGGCATGCTGGCTACAGCAGAGGGCACTAGAGGAGGACTGGAAGAACAGAAGTGGGCAGAGAATAACCCAACGTGTGCCCTGCTGCACTCCTGCCAGGAGTTGACATATCAGTAATGCTGACACGATTTTGAAATTTACGCAGTACTATAGAAATTGGGCAAGCACAGGTTCTGACCTACTGATGAGATAAAAAGGCAAGGAAATTGTGGAGGATGTAGGAAAACATGGCACAGTGTGGACAGAATGAACACTAGTATGACTAACTTGACGGGTCCAAATTAAGAGATTATGCAAGAAGGAAAGTGAGCACTGGGACGGGACTGCCAAAGGACCATGTGGCCTGGGCTGAGGTAGGAAATCGGCAAATAGTGTGCCCTAGTGTTAAGAAATCTAAGACGTTTGGTAATATGCTAGAGAAGGTATCAATATCAGGACCCTCTTTGGCCTCTATAATCTACTTAACTAATTAGGGTGTTTTCAATATGGCTCCCCCAAAAAGAAAGACATGCACCAGGATGCAGACATGGCATGGATAGAAGCATGAAAATTTCTGATATTCTCCAGTTCAGTCTCCAGCAGCCATGATGTTTCTATCTGATAGTAGGTATTCAATAAATGCTTTTTGAGCAAAGGGTTATATCAGGGAATAACACTTGTATATGTGTCTTTGTGCAACTTTGGTTATTATGTGAATCTTTTGTTTTATGTCTATGAATCACCATAAATTCTGCATTGGAGATCAGGAATCATGTAATTTAGGTCATCTCTGTAACTCTTCTCAGCTTCTGTGAGGTATTTTCCATTGTGGAATGGAATCTCCACTGGTACATTTTCTAAATTACAGACCAAGTTAACATGGGTTATTTCAAATGCTTATCTGAAACCATCCTATTTCAATCGTCCCTTCCTTAGAAGTAATCAAGTGAAGACTGGACCACTAACAAATTGGATGGGAGTTTGGTATTAAAAGACTCAAGGATCCCTTCTGATTCTGAGTTCATTTTTTCTGTGACCTCTGAGTCCTCCAACATGGAATCCTCCATGTTCTCATGACACTCTGAGGTAGATTATAGTAGCTGAAAATATTGTCTTCATATTGCAAATGATTTTGTTTAGCTTTGAACCATTCATTAAGTGAAATGAAAACCCAAGCCACTCAGCCTACAACTCTTACAAATTGTACCTAGGAGCAGGGATGGAGATGACCAGGGGACTGTAGAGGCCATTGAAAAAGATGTTGGTTTCCAGAAAATATGAGGTCCCAAATAGTATAATAAGAGATTCCCCTTTTCTAATTTGTCAATTTTGCACCTGATGGTTAAAGCAGTTAGCAATCCCTACTAACTACTGAAATTAACTCTGAACCAACCCAATCTGGTGATATATACATTTTCACCCTTCTGCTAAGCTCCTGTGCCTTTAACTAGTCCAGAACTTAAAGCAACTAGCAGACAGAAAAAAGCCTGACCTAGTTTTTGAATCTTTACATGATGCATAGATAAAAATAATTTCTCTGTACTAATTAACTTAAAAATCTTGGAACATAACAACTTGAAAGCTTTCCATTTCTAAAATTGGTGCCCAGAATATTGCTAAGTGACCCAATCTAGGGAAAGATGTGTTGGTTTTAATTAATCCAACATTGAGCTTTTCTGTGGAAATAATTCAATAAAATCTCTACATTATTCTTTCTCTCAATCACAAAAGAATAATGTAATGTGGGAAGGAGAAATATGTGACTAATCTTTCACATCCAGGTCTAATTTTTCTTAAATATCTCTTGATTTCCATGAGTTTGATTAATCATTCAGATAGCTACTCAACATGGAACTTTCAAGTTCCAGTTACTGATGTTTGTCATGTCCAATTTATGATGAGATCAGAATGCAAAATTTCCTCAACCCCATATCTGTTTTTTGTTGCATATTATTTTATTTGTCTATAAAATGTTTATTTTTATTATGATTATTTGCACATAGTAATTATACAAATTAATGGCTTTCACTGTGCCATTTCCATACATGAATATATTGTGCCTGGATCATATCCATCTCCCTTCTACCCTCTCTTGCCCTAGATCTGAGACTGAGAGAGGGGGACTGATTGCTGCTAATTGGACTTGTAGAAGAGACACCTGTCTCAAAGAAGTTCCCTTCCCCTCTGCCTGAGAAAACCAAATAGATCATCAGAGCTAGAAGAGAAGGAATTTTAATTCATCTGATAAAGAGATTTTTGTGTGTGGTAGGGCTGGAGATTGAACCCAGGGACTACAACTTCCTAGAACATGCTAGGAAAGTACTCTACCACTGAGCCACATCCCCAGACCCTGTTGGAGAGACTTTGAAGACAGTTAAATTTGTAACAGCCTCAGAAACTTATATTTTTTGCAGTAGTTCAGTTTTGGATAAGGAACATGAGAAGTGGTTAAAAAAAGAGGAAGAGGGAAGGAGAAGAAGAATGAGGAGAAGAAGACAGCCAAGTCTAGGACATGGTGCTCCGAGAAGGATAGATTGATTGGGTGACTTTGAGAACCTGGCTCTGAGAAACAGGGAAGAGAAGGCAGTTCAAGGACCTTTTAGCAAAAAATTCTTAATGCAAAAGAATTAAGTGTATGGAAAAATTTTTAAAACAGGAAGGGTGAGTGACCCAAAATTGTGTCACTGTTCCTCCAATCTCATGTTGCATCAGAAGAAAACAACAGCAGGGAGAATGATGACGGGGAGAATACTTTTTTTTTTTTTTTTTCAATTAAAAAAACCAATGACCCCACATAGTTTCATAGTAATCTCATTCGTTTTTTGTTTTTGTCTGTTTGGGGGATTTTTGTTTGTTTTTATTAGCAACCAGGACATTCCTCATAACAAGTTGCAAACTTAGGGAAATAATTTTGTTCTTTTTAATAAGGGTAATTAAAGTGCCCTAGTAGTAATGGAGTACTTCTGGAGAGTCAGTCTTCTTGGTAAAACACACTTCCTTGTGTTTGTTTAGGAACATCTTGATCTAAAAAAAAAAAAAGAAAAAAGAAACAACAACAACAACAACAACAAACCCCAGTATTTGCGGGAGTTGGGCTAGGGGAGGAAAAAGAAGGCAATCAATGAGCCGCGTGTAAACAAGTCACTTCTGTGTGGATTCAGGCCTTGGTCCTTCCTGCTATTCTCTCCTTTTGGGATCTCATCCAAGCTCAGAACTTCAGCTATGCCAACCATGGAGATTATTAATTTGGAAAAGAAAGAGTCACAGTGATGAGGATAGTAAAATATTGGGTAAACTGTCCTGAGGATAAGGAATTAGACTTCATTTCAGAGACAGCCAGATACCATTGCCTGGGAGAACTAGCCCGGGTGAGGCCGGTTTCCTGTGGTTGATTAAAGGAGGAAAGGATGCCAGTACACACACTTCTGACTGCTTTCTCAGGCTAGCTCATGGTCATGCTGTATCTCCTAAACTGTCTCATCAGAGTATTAACACAACTATCATTCAAACATCTTACTTCAAATAAGAAAACCATGGGTGGAGGACAGCCACTTTTTGAGAGGTGACCAAAGAGAATGACCTCTTCTACACTCCCCAGTCCAACTGTGCTTTTTCTTAATCATGTCACCTTCATCTCACCTACAACCATCAAACTGTGGGGAAGACCATTTCACAACAACCAAAAATCAAGGTAAAACAAACAGCTCATATTAAAAGATCCAGGGATACATCTGGTTCCCTCTATCTTTGTCCTCTGAGTCTATCTCCATCTTGGTTCTGCTTTCCTCTATGTTGGTTTCCCTTTTAGGTCTCCCCTCTGCAGGCTGTAGCAAAATGACCACCAATAGCCCTGAGGTTACTTCCTCTGAATGGGAAACCCCAGATAAAGGGGAGCTTCTCTTTGCCTGTGGTTTAAGCAAATATGGCTTGTTTTGAATCCTTCAAGTGACCAGATAGGATACTTCAGTCAGCAATGTCAAGTCCAGCCCCTCCTGAATCACAAGAGCTAAGGGTAAGTTCAATGAAAATCAACGTGTTTTTATCAATAGAAAAGGGAATGGATGCAGTCATCGCCTCTTCCTGAACCTTGGTCTCTTCTTCAAGTCCAGCCTCAGGTCCCCTTTCCCTCAGAAGCCCATTTTGTGACCAGACTGCTCACTGTGACTGTGAACTCCAACCACACGTACTTCCTTTAGCCCTCCTACTCTACTCTAAAACTAGGGGCTAAGATCCTTAAAGGCAGAGACCACATCTTATTTATCTTTACAATATTGTTTTGCTCATAGATCCTGGGACTTATTTTACATCATTGATACATGATAAATTTTTAAGGTTGAGGATGACTTTTGTGCGTACACGCTCAGGTATGCAGGCGCGCGTGTGTGTCTGTGTTTGTGTTTGTGTTTGAGGGATGAGTGCGTGGGTAAAGGAAGAGTGGGTCTCTGTGAAAATGGATCAGTAGGCAGCCCCTGGATCTGGTGGCTGCAGGGTTGATGCAGGCCTTTGACCACCTTGGTAGTCAGGGTCAAGGTCTCAGTTGAGGAGATTTTGCATCCTTACGTGTCAGGCAGTATGATGATGAAATTACAAGGAGCACAGAGTGCAGGTTATTTTATCCCTCTTGACCTCAGTTTCAGCATGGAGGGACAAAAATAAATAGACCAAAAGGAAAGAATGAAGACAAAGGGGTAAAGGGGGCATTTTCAGGAGACAACAACAACATAAACTAGGAGAAAAAGTCAAGACCATGGTCAAAGGTGACATGATCTATTTGCTCTCACATTGTTCACTTGCAGCCTAATTTTACCTGTTTTGTGTGTGTGTGTGTGTGTGTGTGTGTGTGTGTGTGTTTCAGTTTGAAATGCACCCCTCTCCCATGTGTTGTCAATAGTCTCTGATCCAGTGACCCCTTCCTCAGTAACTAGTTCCATATGTTTATTCACTTCTATTTGCAAAACAACTTTAAGAAAATTCTTTCAGCTAAGGTCATGTCATCTTGTTTTTGCATTCCTTTTAAATGGGAGGAATTTGTTTGGTATGGTTCAACCCTTTAAAGAATGAAGAATTAGTCTTTCGGGTAAGAAGCAAAATCTTTGTGTTGTATAAAGCTAATCTAAAGAATATTCTAAGCCGGGTATGGTGGCAAAGCCTGTAATCCCAGTGGCTCAGGAGGCTGAGACAGGATGATCACAAGTTCAAAGCCAGCCTCAGCAAAATTGAGAAGCTAAGCAACTCAGTGAGATCCTGTCTCTAAATAAAATAAAAAATAGGGCTGGAGATGTGGCTCAGTGGTTGAGTACCCCTGAGTTTAAGCCCCAGAACATCCTGCAAAAAAAAAAAAAAAAAAAGGAATATTCTAGATATTTCAGGATTAACTTTGGGCCCAATGAAAGAGTAAAGCTTATCTTCTTGAAGAGTCTCTTACCAAAGGAAACTTTGGTCCATTCTAATGGAGCTGGATTTATGAATCACATATAGTGTTATCTCAGACTTTAATGCTTAAAAATCACCTGGGTTCTTATTCAGAAATCTGTTTACCCAGGGATTCTGATTTTGTAGATCTAGAGTAGAGTTCAGATCTGGTGATTCTGGCAAGAGTGCTCTGTACGCCAAACTCCAGGAAACACTGATATAGTCCAACTTCGTGTTATCAGGCACCAAGCAACTACAGTTAACAGTTGTAAAATGACCTGTTGGACATCCCACAGTCATTACACTGAGACTACTATGGAGGTCTCCTGACACCCCATCCAGAACTTTGCTCTTGCCTCTTACAGAGCAGTGATTAAGAATGTCGACTCAAGTGAAAATGTCTGGATCCCAGCGCCAACATGACCGCCACCAAACCCTGAGACCTCTTGAAGTTACTTTACCTCTCTAATCCTTAGTGTTTTACTCTATATCAGAAAAATAATGTTACCTATTTCTAAGAGTTATTAAGAGGATTACATATAATACATGTAAAGTACTTTGCATGTTGCCTAATAAATAAATTCAGTTTAGTACTCAAGTATGATTATCAGCTTCTTGTTATATATAGTAAATTACCTCCTTCCTTGAACTGTACTTACCTGTAGTTTTCCAGAAGGCATGGATACCATTTGGGATGGAATGGTAAGGAGTTTCTGGGAGCAAGAAATACAAAGACTCCTCTTCTCAGCCCTGGCCACACATCTCCTCCTGCCATTCTGGCAGTGGGTGACTGATGTATGACTCAACTGGTCCCAAGTTAGAGACTCCCTCCTGGGAAACTTGACTCTTTCCTTGAGCCTGTGGTGGCTATGAGGAAGTCCATCACCTGCAGACATAGAGATGTTAGATTGGCGATAAGCAGAACGAAGTCAGTTTGGGGGAGTGGAGGAGAAACTGCAGTGAAAGGCCAGTTATGAGTATTCCTCACGCACATAGAAAAGGCCACCATGTGGGATTGTAAATAGTACAACCACTGTGGAAATCAGCAGGGAGGTCCTCAAAGACCACTGTATGACCCAGCTAACCATTCCTCGGTGTCTATCTTAAAGAATCAAAGTCATACGATAGTGATACGTGCACGCCCGTGTTTATAGCAGCCCAATTCACAATAGTCAAACTACGGAACCAGCCTAGTTGTCCATCAGTGGATGTATGGATAAAGAAAATGTGGTATATGTACACAATGAAGTTTTATTCAGACACATAGGAAAAATGAAATTGTCATTTTTAGGAAAATGGATGGAATTTGAAAACATTATGTTAAGCAAAATAAGCCAAACTCAGAAGGTCAAGGGTTCTATGTTTTCTCTCATATGTAGAAGCTAGAAAGGAAAAAGGAAAAGAAAGGTAGGAGGTAGGGATCTCATGAAAATCCAAAGGAGATCAGTAGAGTAGAGGAAAGGGACCAAGGGAGGGAAGAGGAGAAGAAAGGGAAAATAGGGGAATGATATTGGCGAAATTATATTATGTGCATGAATGAATATATAACAACAAATCCCACCATTATGTACAACTATAATGCACCAATAAAAATATGGAAAAGAAAAAGAAAGCATACTATAGTGAAACATGATACTCATGTTCGTAGCAACACAATTCACAATAGTCTAACTGTGGCACCAGCCTAGATGTTCATCAGTGAATGAATAGATAAAGAAAATGTTGTATATATATAGTATATAAACCGTGGAGTTTTATTAAGCCATAAAGAATAATGAAATTATGTCATTTGCAGGAAAATAGATGAAACTTGAGAACATTATGCTAAGCAAAATAAGCCAAACTCAGAAAGTCAAGGGTCATATGTTTTCTGTCAGATGTGGAAACTAGAAAGAAACAAGGAAATGAAAGGTGTAGAACAGGGGGAAATCTCAAGAAAATCAGAAGGAGATCATAGAGTAGAGGAAAAGGACCAAGGTGAGGGAAAGGGACAACACTGGGGAATGAGTTTCATTGTTAGGTATTCATACATGTACATGATATAACAATGTAAGTAGATCTTTTAAAATGCTATCATGTTATAGAATGTTACTTCTGAAAAGAACCTTGGAAAACTACCTTGTCCAGCACCTTCCCTTCCTCTATTAAGAAGTGAGAAAAGTACCGTTGGTGACAGAATTAGAATAAGAGCCCAATTAGTCTCCTTCCTGACCATAAATAAACACACACATAGAGCCCACTTTGCAGTATTGACAAAAGGGTCTCTTAACCTAGTCAGATTTTAATATGTAAGCCCAAGTTCATGACCTTGTTATAAAGACTGGGATCAAATGTGTGTGCTGGGTGTATTTTCTAATTGGACTTAAAGTGTCATTGTTTTTCCTCCCCACCTTGGGGAGTAAAAGTAGCCGTGCCTAGTCTAAAGGAACAATTTGAATGCAATAAGAGAAAATGAACCTTTTTTCCTTTGTGTCTGACTCGATTTCTGTGTACAATGAGCCTGTGTTCTGAGGAGTGCCTGGAGATGGCCATGGGATCATAATCCCCTTCACTGTTCTGCTACACAAGGAGGCCGTGTGTGGGGTTTAATGGGACTCCCTTAAAAACTGCACCAGCTAGCCAGTTGGTAAAAACAGCCCTCTGAGTCCTGCTTGCAGTGGCTAGCATAGATTTATATTAACAAATGAAGACGTCGATATAACCTTGGTCTGATGTAAACACATTCCTCCAGCAGGTTAGATTTTCATCTAAACCTGGGCCACCTGGCCCAGCACTTGGAGTTGTAGGTTTAAGTCTCATCTCTGTGGACAAAATCAAATGTGGACAGAGTCGAAGTCAGACAGCAGGGAGAATTCTTTTGCTGACATCTCCATGAGTAGCCTCCCTCTCTTTTTCTCTGGTTTTGGGGCCTGGTGTGCTTGCCATTGTGAAGCAGCGGAAGAGATGAGAACAAAACCTGGTGAATGCGCTTGGTGAGTGATGGCCATTGGAGCCGTGTGGTATGTGGGCCTCAGCCTTTGTGAGGGGTCACCCGGGATTTGTGAGAGCCCATAAACTGCCACGTCAGGAAGAACCACTGCTATTCTCAGCAACTGATAACTGGCAGCAGCTGCCAACATTTTTTTTTTTTTTTAAGTCTGACCACATACTGCTCCTCTCCTGCTGATTCTTTAAATGTGCCTCTCAGAATGGCAGATGGTGACAGTTCCCCAGATGTTACAGCTTTCATGTTCATCTGATGTTTATTCGGTGTGCCCCGGTTATTGATGTAAGTAGAATCACACACCCAGCACTTGCGGACCCAGCTGTGCATCCCAGGCCAGCTGTCAGAGCAGCTCTTCCTGGCTCAGGTGGAGGTGCTGGGCCCCCACCTGCCCCTTACATTCACAACCCTTTTGTTTGCAAGCCTATTTCCTCTGGAATGCAGCCTTTGAATATGCAACCCAGCGTAGTTTTGAGGCTCTTGGGGTATCTCTGATCCACTTGCCCTCCTGTCTCCTGTGAATTCAATTTCCCCAGACCCTAGGAGTTCCCCAAAACATTGAAGACTGGGGTATGAAGAAGTATTCATTCTGACCTCCAGCTGAATTTTGCTAAAATTCCAGCACATTGTCTCTTCCACCTTGGCCAACCTCCGGCTACTCACCCTGGGGCAGCATTCCCCCATACTGCAGAGGTTTGAGGCTCAGGGCCGAAGATCCTTTGTTGGGCATCTTGATATCACCTACCCTGCACCCAGCTTCCTGAGGCTTCTTCATGGGGAACCACTCTGTCTCTCTCCATTAGATTTTAGTGGGGCTGTCTATCACACTGCCTCACCTTTTTGGCTACTGAACTTGGCCATCTGGATTTCTTGTCTAGGACTTTACTAATTGACATGAAAGGAAGCACATTATTTCTTAACCATGAAGCTGGGAAGATATGCTCATGAGAGTCGCAGGCAGCATGAAAAACACCAGTGTGTACGAGGAGTAAGCTGATCCCCAGAGAGAAGAGAAAAGAGAAGAAAGGGCCGGGGAGGACCCAGGGTCTAATTTCAGTGTGCCAGAACCTACCTGGCCACTTGTCCTTCCCTTGGCTTGGTTGCTTGAGCCAGTACATTCCCCTCTTTTCCTTAAGATGATTTAAGCTGGATTTCTGTCACCTGCAATAAGAATTCTACCCAATGTAGTCCCCTTGACTTCTGCTGTGGTCTCTGTTATGAAGCCACTACACTATCTTCTGGCCCTTCTGCCATATGTCCCTTCCAGTCTCCAAGCAGAAGGAGATTTTCCTTCTAAATGTGACAGGCAATGCTGGCCTGCTGTAGGGAGGTGGCCACGCTGCAAGGATGACAGTTCTTTAAGCTCCAGAAGTGATCTTGGGCTTCTTCCATACTTAGAGCTCCTACTGTGGAAGATTATTCCAAAGCCCTACCTGTGGCATCTCAGGCCTGAGACTGGAAGGAGGATTTGAACCCACTGCAGCCTTCACTTCACTAACAAATGTCAGTGTCTGTCGTGAAGTCCTCATCGCACTGCCAATCACAGTAGCAGGCACCTGTCCTGTTGCAGCAGTCCGGGGTGACATGGTCCTGGGAAGTATTTGCACAGCCAAAGAGCTGCTTTTCCTTGAATTACAGGTCTCCATCTCAGTCAGTGCAAGGGATATTTTTCTCATCCCCAAATCATCACTAGTGACCACTCACTGCCTTTCCATTAGTACCTGCATGGGAAAGCATGGTTTTCTATTTTGGTGTATATACATGTATTATTTTTTTCTGTTACAAATTGAAGAGGTAAATTAGCTGCCCTGGTCTTTTCTCAGTCTCTTTGTTTTGGGGTATTGTTTTGTTTTCTTTTGTTTTTAACCAGGGATTGAACCCAGGGTCTCTTTACCACTGAGCTATGTCCCTAGTCTTTATTGTTATTATTATCATTATTAGCTTGAGACAGAGACTTGCTATGTTGCTGAGGTTGGCCTCAAACTTGCAGTCCTCCTGCCTAAGCCTTCCAAGTTGCTGGGATTATAGGTATGCTCCATTATGCCCGACTTGCCAGCGTCTTCATATTAATGTCCTACACAGTTATGGAAAAATGAGACAGTTTTCATGGGTGTTCTGAAGAAGCCTAAGAGCAGGTCTTTGGAGTCTGACTGCCTGGTTGGACTTATAGCTCTGTTGCTTACTGATGCTGTCCCTGAAACAAATCATTTAACCTCTTTGTGCCTTAGTTACCTAAGCAGAGAGCAGTTCTGGAAACCCCTTTCCTGAGCCCTCCCATCCCATCCAAGATCAGAGGGAACACTCTGGAACAACAGTGCCCAAGGTGGAAAGTCAACCCCTTTCGCTCTCTTTCCAGTGTTGCCTTTGTGCAAGAGGAGTTGGAAGGTGAAGCTCAAAGGGTGGGAGGAAAGTGGCCACCAGATGAAGCGAGGAAAGTCTCAGGAATACGATAGAGTGTGGGAGAAGGCTTGACGTCAGGAGCAGGAGGGCGGGTGGGTGAGGTTACTTTATGGATCAAATGGAGCAGGCAGAAAAGCAGCAGATGAAAGAGGAGTACGCACCATGCGTGGGTTGGGGGTTGGGGCAGAGCCCCTTCCATCTATCTTTCATGGCCCTGAAGAATCCCTCCTCTTCCCACTTCCTAGTCAGTGTGTACATCTGCAAGCCTACCACCCCTTGAGCCAGGGTTTGTGCTTGGAGGACATAATTAGATCCTGGACTTAATTTATGCATTTCTTTGATGCTGATGCAGCTGTGTGAGTCATGGTTATTTTATTTACTTTCCCTCAGACTCACCCTTATGGTTTTTGCTAGACTGCTTCTTTCTTTTTTATGCTGCTTTTCTGGGCTTTAGATCTGTTCGCCCATGGGTATTAGGGTGAAATATATGAAATTGGACTGTGAGGAGCAAATGCAAAGATGAATATGAAGAAGATTTTTAAAGTGTGAGGAGCTCCATGAGTGTCAGGAGGGAGCTGGCAACGTATCTGGGGAAGTTCATCATCAAGTAGAGAATTACTAATGGATCTATGTTAGAGTTTATCTCGAAAAACCAACTCAATGACAAAAGCACCATATCCCCCAAATGAGAAGACTGGGCAGGGACATTTGATTGATGCTATTAGCAGTCTCTAATGAAGGACAGGTGAGCACTTATTGCCTACTCAAGTGTTTGCCTGTGGTCTAGTGGCTAAGACCCCACCGACTCCTGCATCCAGCTCTCTGTGTTTGAATCCTGTTTGTGCCACCTACTAGCTTTGTCACCCCAGGCAAGGTGCCTTACCTCTCTGTGCCTCTGCTCCCTAATGGTAGGGGACATGCTAAATCCCAATGCTGTGGGGTTAGCGTGAGGCTTATGAGAAACACTCAGAGCAGCACTGGGCACAGAACGCTATGACCTAGCAGGGAGCTTCTCTCATGTCCTGACAATCAACCAGGCTTCTGTCACCATCAGACAGTACTCTTCAGTGGCAGGGACTCGGGGTAGGTGGCTATGGTTCCGCTCTTCTGAGAATTTATCTTTATAATCTGAACTTAAAAATATTCATTTGAACCATATTGAAATTGCTGTTTTGGTAGTTCAGAAATGGCTGAAAATCAGCAATCTCCACCCCCCGACAGGGGAAAGGACTTTCTCAGGCCACACATGTGACTGCCACCTACAGACAAACAAATGGCCATGATTCCCTGGGAGGCTCAGTCATGCAGCATTGCCGAGCCTTGCCTGTCCCTGCTCCAGCGCCCAGGTGTGGGGTGGTGAGACACGCCAGCCTACCCCAGGTGTTGCCCACACTCAGCTTGGGGACGCGGACCTGGCAGGCCCGTGACCAGTACTGCCTGTGAATCTCTTCATGTGGTGGCCGTATGGTCCCTCCCTTCCATTTGTTGTGCTTGAGGCTGGCTGTCCTCTTACTCCAAGTCATGGTCAATGGCATCGACTGACAGCCAGTCTGCAGGTGTGACACTCAGCTGGGTGCACATTCTCTACTAGTCTAGCATTGGAAACTTCTGTAGATAAATTGTGGGTGGAGACAATAATAGTAAGTCCCTCAAAGGCTCCTGTGAGGACCGAGGGTGGAAATACATGGAGCACACAGTACTTTGTGGGTTGTTGCTGTTGTTGTTTAATTTAAAAGACCTCTTTAGTTTTATATTGCTCCCAACACTTTGTAAATGCTCAGCTAATGCAGCAGTTGTGGTTGTCACCCTGTCCTTCTTGTTGCTCTTATTCACTTGCTGTTACTTTCCAACAAGCCTTTGCATTCAACCTAACCAGTAGAGTAAGCTCTTGGCCCTGTGGGACAGTAAAGTTGCTGACACTATCCCCCACCCCCATTCTGTAGCTAGTGAAAACATACATTTACAGGTTTCATGATGCTGGTTGTTTTTTTTATTACCAATTTCTTACTCTTTGGTGACATTTCCAGGGAATAGTTAGGTTCCATGAAGATTTATATTGTTATCTGGGAAAAAATAGGGTGCATTTAATGTTTGGGGGAGTGAAAGAACTGTGGTTTTTCTGTGGGACTGTTTCAGCATGTGTCCCCTTATCACCAACAGTTCGCAAAGTTCTTGTCCTTCCTGTTCCTCCTAAATCAGGAATTAGGTATCAGGAAAGGAAAACGCCTTCAGCAACCTGCTGCTTGAGTCACCTCTCTGGTTCCATATGTGACTGCCACGCATTTCAAAAGATACTGTTGAAATAGCCATTGAGGTTATAATGAAAATGCTTTTAAAGCCTATTATTTGGGAGAGGGAAGAAACAAACTTTATTCCAGAGTAACTGGTCTTGTTTAAGGTGTTTGCAATACTTCTTTCTCTGCAGTTGTCAGCCTTTCCCAAAGGTGCAAACCCTAGCTGCTCATTGCCTTGGAGGAGACTACAGAGGGCTACAGGGGACAGCAGCTGCATTCAGATAAGCCCTCAAGAGATCCCTGGCTGTGGCACGTGTCACTGTCTGCACCCCATGTTGGGTGCACATCTGGGGCAGGGAAGTGGCAGGGGTGGGAGTAGGGAATGGCATCTGGTCATTACTTAGACAGGCCGAGGTAAGAAGTGGCTTTCCTGCTTTGCTGCTGTCTCCTGGCTCCAATTCAGGCTTCTCTTTCTCAGCCTGGCATCTGAACCCAACTCCAGGTGTTACTTTTTGTCCAGATTTCATTATACTTCCTGTCACTCCACCATCTTTTTTAGGAGTTTGCTCTTAAAATACTGGTAACCTACGACCTGAGAGCACCCTCTCCTCTGAAAAATGAATACATTTTACCATCTGTCAGGATACTCTAAGTTTTGCTGCATTAATGAATTAACCCCAAAAGTTCAAAGACTCAATCCAATTACTGACTTATGCCTTGCTCATTTTACATGTGCAGTGTGGCTTAGTGGAGCTTTTGTTCCACAAGTTTTTCTCAGGGACCTGGCCTGATGGAGGCTTGGACTCATAGCTGCACATCCAGAGGCCTACACAGACACCATGGTGGAGAAGGACAGGAGCTGAGCTGGAGGCTATTGTACCGTCTCTTGGGGTGTCACTTCGTACAGCCTCTTGGCAAGAATTAATCACGTGACTTCTCCTAACTGCAAGGGGTAGGGCAAGATGGGTCACATGGATAGTCTGTGTGCAGATGATGTTTCCACCGTAGTAAATCTCCCCAAATTTTCAGAATTACTGAGTAGATTATGGTTTTCCGATTGTTAGTGAGTCTTCTTAAGGATTCTGATTGACCAGGCAAGAGGTATCCATTTTCAAAGACTTCCCATTGTCAGATGAACAGCCCTCCTCTGCTCCTAGGCCACAGTATCCATGTTGCCACACCTTACTGCACCACATTAGATCTAGTTGTCAATGTCCTGTTCCTGCCCCTCCCTTCGTCTCCCACTCCAAGATAAATTCTAAATCTTGAGGGAAGAAAACAGATAGTTAGGGTAAAACAGTGCTAGTACTCAATAGGGTTCCTGGCTATTTGGTGAGTCAAATAAGAAGGGAAGAAATGGAGAGGAGAGAATGAACAAATAATCAGTCATTCAAAACCACTTCTTGGAGTGAGTTCATCATAAACTAGACTCATCTTTTATAGGTTGATTTTTACCCATGTGGTGAACCCTGGTCTCAGGATAAATGTTTAGGTACATGGAAAATGCAACCTTAAATATTTTTCTCTAACTTCTTGAGTTTTTATGTTGTGTTCCTATTTCCCTGGGTTGTAGAAACTTCCCCTCTGGCAAGTGTAGGGCCCCCACCATTTTTTTCTGCTTTCTGGAAGCCAAGTCTACAAAGAGCTGGTATCTGTTTCTGACAGTTTCCCCAAGAAAACCTTTGTCCCATTGGTCTTCCACTGTCAGCCTGCAGGGCCCTGGTGGGTGACCCGGCTCCTGTTTGGAAGACTTGTTCAAAGCCAGTTCACTGTCTCTTGGAGTCTCTTGAATTCTATTTGGTTCTGCAGTCTTTGAGCAAGTGGGTCCCAGGATCCTCAGAGTTTCTTCCAGGTTTCATCTGCAACCATGCCACCCTGGGCCACAGGCACTGCTGGGCCATAGAAAATACTGTGACCTCGTGTGACATGTCTCACAGCCATTTCTTCTCTGAGTCACCAAGAAGTGAAGCATAGACTCCTTTGATCTATAGACCTACAAATGTATCCACAAATTCTCTCTCTCCCAAGCCTTTGCTGAAAAGATGTATAGAGAGCGTGGCCTCCTCTTTAGGTGCCTGTAACATTTGTTATGCTTTGTGTCCCCATCATTTTTCCTCTCCTTTCACCCCAACCACATCCAATTCTACACCATCCACAGCTCAGGGACATTTCTCTAGTCTTGGGGACAAGAAGCCTGACTTGTCTCTTTCACTCTCCTCAATATCCTCAGGACATCACTTTGTAACTCAACATCTAAGAGAAGTTATGGGTTGTAAGGTCAAAAGAAAGTGCATCCATGCGTGTGCGTGCAGTCAGTTAATACTTTAAGTATTATCCCACCATGCTCATGAGCTCAGGGTAACCTGTTTGTTCTGTGCCCCAAATTAATCTAAAGGCATCTTTATCTGCCTCATCCCCTGTCTGCTAGCGCCTGCTGTCCTGTTGGGCATACATATGTGTTTGCGGTCCCGTCTGCCCACCCCCTCTGCCCAGAGCAGCTTACACAGCACGCCCAGCATGTGCCACAATGCCAGGCAGGCTTCATTTCCCTTTACCCTCCTGGATTCTGCACCAAGGCTCAATGACATCTTGCCCACTCTAGTGATTTGGTGGTATAGGTCTGGATAAAATCAAAGGATAAAAGATTTGGGGTGTCACTATTTCCATGAAGTATTTGGGTCTGGTCCTTCCAGCTCACCCCTATAACCACACATCTCCCAAGAAGTGAGAAAGGAGGAGACTAGGGTGAGCACAACAGACTGCAATTCTCAGAGTGGAGCCAGTGGCTGGGAGAATTTATTTATCCATGCCTGTCAGTGATCTTGTAGAAAAAACCCAGTCTGCAAGGAACCCTGAAAAAAGACAGTTTATGCAGAAAAGCATTCATGAGAGAACACCTGTTGGTTAAGTCAGAAAGGAAAGTGGTGAACTTTGGACATCAAAAAGGAAAGTGGCTGCTTTCAGAGACAGCTGCAGATACAAATAGTTGTCAGAGACTAATGCAATGAACCCATGAAGAACAGCCCTACACACTGCCTGGGCTCCTGGTTCTGAACCTGGCACCAGATTTTCATTATTACATACTGGAAAAGATCCCACTGTTAATATATGAACAGAAGTATTAGATGTGTGTGTGTGTGTGTGTGTGTGTGTGTGTAGTCAACTAGTATTCTGAGGATATTTTATTGTCCTAATGAACTTGTCCTGAGAATATGGAGCACCAGCAAGGTCATGTGGTCCCAGTCTCACAGAGAGTTAGTGGCCCTGCAACATCTGTCAAGGTTCAGTCTTCTGGCTGTCCATGCCGTTTCATAAGAAGCCTTTTTGCTCAGAATTCTAATTCAGTCTGATGATGCAAGAGTCTTTTTTAAGCCATCTCTTAAGATGCCTTCTTTTAATAAATTGGTATTCAAAGTGCCTGTGTAGGGAGAAGAAAATAGAAGGCAGGATATGGAAGAAAGAGAATATATATCACCATTCTGGAAATAGACACAAAAAGAATCAACCCGCCTGTTGATTTAAATTCAGCCTGTCCACCCCCATGAAGTTACACACTGGCAAGAAAAAGAAAGGCTCCAGCCTGTTCTGTTGGCTGCTTATGCTGGTGGCTGCATCCTCTGGGATACATACTTCATACATAGAAGTAGGAGTTGGAATCATTATGGTATTCCCACGTGTGAGCCACTGGTTGCAGTGAAGAGATTGGCGGGTCATTACTAGTAGCAGATATTGGCACTGACTTACACTGTGTAGAGTTTAAGCTGCAGTTCCATTAGCTCATCGCCACTGTAGATCTTTCAGGGGAAACTGAGGCTTGCAGTTTAAAAGTCTTTCCAAAGTTCTGCTACTATAAATCCAGGTCCTCTTACTGAACCTCACCTATTTCTTCTGTTGTACCACAGGTACATCAGTCATACTTTGATCTTGTAGGGGTGAGAGACTTTTGTGGGGGTGCTGAGAATGCTGTGGCTCTGCATATTAGGAACCATGCTCCAGGGAGGTAAAGAAGGAACAGGAAGTGAGTCAGAAAGCCCTGCAGCTCTAGGGACGTAATGCCCCTTGTCCCATTTCCTCTCCCAGTTTTTCTCCGCAATACAGCACTCTCAATCTAAGTTCCGAGCCATTGCTGTCTGTCCCCAAAGGGCTGGATAGCATCTCAGGCTTTACATGTGTATCATTCTCATTTCCCTGAATCTGTGTTTAAAAAAAATTATATGTGTTACTTGTAGTTCGCCCTATTCATTCTGTGATTTGCCTGTTTGAATTCTTTGCTTGTCTACTCAGAAGATTATCATTTTCCTGTTGATTTTTTTTATTGATTTCTTCATTTGTTTATATGTTACAAGTGTCTTAGACTAGCTTAGGTTTGTCTTTTCACTTTGTTCTTGGTTTCCTTAAATTCTTTTAAAATGGTTTAAGTTTTGGGTTATTTGCTTGTAGGTCTTAATGCATCAAAATATTTTACTGTGTACTTTGTAAAGTAGGGATTTACACAATACCTTTTTAAAATTTATTTATGTTTTCTTTTATGTGGTGCTTAGGATTGAACCTGGTGTCTCACATATTCAAGGCACTCCACCACTGAGCCACAACCAGGATGAAATTTTGTATTGGTTTTGTTTAAACACTACTTGATCAGTAGTTCAACCTTTCCCCATGGAATTTCAGTGCCATCTTTTCTGAATATCAATTTTCCATATATGCCTGGAACTGTTAATAGACCCTCTATTTGGTTTTATTCATCTCTTTGTCTATCTCTGTGTCAGTACCATACTATCTTAATTACCTATATGTTTAATGACTGTTAATCTTCAAATATGCATTGGTTATTGTTAGTCCCAAAGTCTCCCATAAATGTTTAGAATCATTTTTTTAAATTACATACATACTCCTTACTTTGTGACCTTCATTGAAATTCTTCTAAAATTAATAGATTAATTTGAAGAGAACTGATACTTCTTTACAGTAGTAATCCCTGATGGAACTTGAGTTTCATCTGTCACAGGCGTGTGAAGGCCAGAACTTGCTCTGAACAATGAATTGACTCCTGGCTTCTGCCTGGCAGTGTCTCTGTGAATTTGAAGCTTCCTGGAATGGCCATCCATGACTGAACCTCAGGTTCATTACAGCATATAATTTTCTCAATGGTGAGCTGAAAGGAGAAATGATTGTAGTATAATTTGCCAAGATTTTTTTTTTCAAGCTGAGTGATCAAATATATGTAATTGGGTAGAAAAACACCTGCATGAACAGGGCGAGGGCCAGCACCGCCCGGCAGCTGGAATCCCAAGGTGGCCTGAATGAGAGTCCTCACATTTACCCAGGCTCAGTGCAGGGCTACACCAGCTGGGAAGCATCAGCAAGAAAAGAGGTTCAGAAATAGCATCAGGGGAAACAATAGTGTCTTCAAGCCTGCTGAATTTGACGTGCCCAACCAATTTCATTCCAAAGATTATTACCCTTCTGATGTGTACTTTCCTGCCTCTCCCAGCTCTCCAACCATAAATACCTAAGATTCAAAGAAAAACAAGCCCTGGGTAATAATGCCAATCCTTTATCCTCAATGGCTCCAACACTGGAAAATGAGAATTTTTAAAGGATGAGAGCCTATTTCTTTTAACTCTGAAGATTTTATAGAAATTAAACTAAGTAGCTATGTTATGAAAAACAATAGAAACATAAGTAATATTTTTAGTTGAGGAGATAAAAATGGTACTGATTGTTCATGACCTTCATCAAAGTCATTGTCATGGTTAAAGCATTTGTATTTCCAACTGTAGAAAGATTTGTGAGAATAATACTCCTCCCTGATCAAGAAGGAATATGAGTTTGAGGTATAAACAAACTTTTAAAAATATTTTTATTAGTTGTTGATGAATTTTTATTTATTCATTTGTATGTGGTGCTGAGACTAGAACCCAGTGCCTCACACATGCTAGGCACTCTACCACGAAGCCACAACCCCAGCCCCCAAACATTTTTTCTAAGAGAAGTAAGTGGGGACCAAATATCCCCAACCTTTTTAGAGTTGTAATGCTTGGGTAATTTTGAAACATGGCATTCCCCATCCTTTTAAAATTACTCAATGGGATATACTTATTTTTAAATGGAAATTGAAAAGCTTTTAAATTTTTTAGTATAAGAATTTGAGAATATTTTTGACCTTCTGAGATTAACCTATTGCTGATAATCACAGCTTCAGAAGATGCATTTGCACCAAGAAGGAAAAGATAGCAGGCTAACTTTCAGACCTGACTATGGTGCTAAAGATACAGATCCCAGATCCCAGGTACCAATCCAAGAGGTCCTCTGTTAGCCATCTATGATAGTTTTCTTTTTACAAGTAACCCTATTTCATTTCTCCACTGTTGTGAATTATTCCAAGTTCACAACTTTTATTTCTCCTAAGACTATAAGAGCTAGAGGATGATTTTTTAAAGGAATGCAGGATTTTTTAAAAATATCATTAATTTAAGAATAAGAATCAGATCCCCATACACAGAAGTTTGTTGTATTAAAACTCACTCTCTTTATTCTTTCTTAAAGAAGAGAAAGGAGTATTACAGTCCTCATCAATCCTTCCATAACTTAAAGTTTGGAGAGGAAAAAAAAAAAAGAGAGTTAAATTTAAAGTCAGTAGAAGAATCATTCCATTTGAAATGTGTTATTTACATAACTTGGAAAGTACATCTAGCTCTCTGGTCACTAGAGGCTGTGAGAAGGTCATGTTCTAGTGGAGCTGTACCTTTCTGCTGATAAGGAATCCTGTCCCTTTGCTTTTGTTTATTGGTGATGGTGCTGTTTTTTTCGAATTGGGAGTTTCCCCCTTGACTTAGCAGATGAAGAACACATTTCCGTGGATTAACACTGAGCACTGATGGAAAAAGAAACATTTGTGTAAAGATCAGTGTTACATTCCCACTTTTTTCCATGACAGAGGATATAGGATGATTTAGCCAGACTAGGCTCTAAATTTTTGTGTTTATGGAGAGATTATTTGAGGGTAGAAAATCTTAAATGGAGGATAGAGCCCCAGAAATAAGGCAGCTGGATTTCCTGGGATAGGTTCCTCAGAGAAGAGGAAGCTAAGCGAATGGTTAAGTGAGTCTCATGATGCTTGAGTATGTGGATTTATTCTCCTTGACCAACATTTAGATAATATAGTCCCTCTCAATGTCTCCTCTTTACTTATTCCATTCTTCTTTCCCTAAGTAAACTCTGTCATCAATTGGATACAGTCTTCCACTCTTTTTTAAGTATGCACAAATGTACATGCAAAGGATTGCTTAAAAGTATGTCTTTTTAAAAGTATTATTATTAGTAGTGGTAGTACAGAGGATTGAATCTAGGGGTGCTTAACCACTGGGCAACGTTCCCAGCCCTTTTTTATGTTTATTTAGAGACAGAGTCTCACTGAGTTGCTAGTACCTCAGTCTCCTAAATTGCTGGAATGATAGGCATGCACCATCAAGCCCGGTAAAAGTATATATAAGGCTTTTTTAAAGCAAATATAGCATGATATTCTACATATAGTTCTGCAGCTTGCTTTCTGACTTAAATATATCTTAGAGTTCTTTTCAGATTTCCCCATACAGATATTTTTATTGGCTACATAATAGTCCATGTTGTTAATTTAATCATTGTTAATTGGTGCTGTTTAGAACTGTTTCTAGTTATTGTCAACTGCAATCCCATGCACAGTGACCACCCTTCTACATGTTTCTTTGTGCTCTTGTATGATTATTTCTAAGGTAGATTCTTAAAAGTAGAATTCCTAAGTTAAAGGGCCTGCACATTTATAGTTTTAATTCACGCCACTGTATTGCTCTCCAATTGATTTTACTAAGCTACATTTCCACCAACTTATTATAAACACTTGATATTATTAAGCTTTAAAATGTTAATGCTAAAAGAAAAACTATATTGCATTTGAATTTAATTATAGTGGCTTCTAAGAATTGTCATATTAATGCCATAAAACGCACACAGAGGACTGCTTTGTCCACCCATATGGTCACTGTTAAGTCTGCACTGAATAGGCTTGACGTAGCCTCAGTCAGTACTGGCCTCCAGAGCCCAATGTGAGTACAAGATAGGTGACTAATATAGGCAAACAGCTTTGTGCTAGATATCAGGGTGGTGGGGTGACTATTGATGAGAGGACAGAGAGCAAATAGCTTCTGAAAAAATATTCTTCCTACTAAATGAATGCCTGGAAAATTTCCTTCAGGAAAACAAATCCCTTTTAATTAAGCAACTGACCCTGTGCAAAAGCAACCTTCACTAACAACACAATAACAAAATGTTGGTGTGGCAAACATGAGACCACTGGATGACCTCCATGGTTCCTTCCAGCTCTTGAGTACTGAGATTGTCTATGAGATTACCTAGCGGGCAGGAATACACAGGCCCTTGAGGGAATGAGATTTGGGAGAGACGAGGTGGTCAAGAAACATCCACAGTCAGGGTGACCACGAGGAGCTTGATTCCCTTGGGGGAGCCAAAGACCTTGAGTTACTGCAGAAATGGACATCTACAGTGGCCACCTTCCTCCCCTGCCCACCACTGGGCCTAGAGGTTACTTCGCCTCACTGTCACTGTGCTCAGAGGGATGTTTCTGTTTAAGCCTTAGGAGACACTGCCAGTCACTGGAAATGTATTTAAAACTAGATCAGAAGTTGAAATAACTCATCCATGATGTTGGTTAACTAAGACACGTAAGGAAGGCCAGCCAATTTTGTTCTGGAGAGCAATCTTAGATGATTAATGTGTCTTTAAAATAGCAGATATAGGCAGTCGGGGTCCTGATAGCCGTCCCTTTGCAAGTGCCGCACAGTTCTCTGACGTGGACTCTGAGTAGAATAATGCAGTTACCATTCTTTTTGTCCTGTGGTCCTCTTCCTTAAGTACACAGGGCATGAGGAGCTTAACATTTCTGAGACATGGTTGTTAGGAAAGCTGTCACATTTCTAATCTCCTCTCCCCCAGCCACAGGCCTGCTGGCATGGAACTCAATATTATTGCAGGGTGAAAATCTTTCTTAAAATCAGTACTAATATGTCATTTGTATGATTAAAGAATGAGAGTTCTCAGTCTTATTCTACATTGACATAAAATAATTATTAAGAGATAATACTTATAGTAATTATGCAAAACTATATAAATTCAGACACAACTAAAGGAGATAGAATGGGTTTAAAATTACCAGTGTTATCTATCATTAAATAAAGTCTATTGAGAATATTTTTAGTACTTATTATCCTTTTCAATTTCTAAGGGTTTATCTGCTAATAATTGTTTGTACCTTTGACATTTAGATATCCAGGTGCTTTTATGTTTTAGGCTTTCATTTTATTAGATTCTTCAGTAAATAAAATGTTCTCAGTGGGCTAAAAATAAAAGTAGACCATGTGTTTGAATTCAGCCCTCCATGTGGTTCTATTTTAGGTGCATTGAAGGGTGGGGAGAACAGGAAACAGAGAGGATCACACAGAGCCATCACATAGATGTTGTGGTTTTGACCCTCCCAGAAGGTTCAGGTGTTACCAGTGGGACCACGTTAGGAGCTGGGCCTGTCAGAGGTTATAAGGCCAGGTGCACTTTCCCTCCTGAGTAGAAGGTTCTTATAAAGGGGCCTGATGGAGGCAGTAAGTTCTCTTGTTCTTCTAACCTCTGCCACATGAGGACACAGCAAGGAGGTCCAAACCAGATGCTGGCACCTTGATCTTGGACTTCCTACCCTCCAGAACTATGAGGAAATAAGTTTCTGTTTTTTATAAATTACTATGTCTCAGGTACTCTATTATAGTCACATGAAATGGACTGAGCCATGCCCATAGCATAAGCTTAATGCCTATCTTCAACAGGGATTTTTAAAGCATGAGTTACTAATGGATTTCTTTCATGTGAGATATTTAGAATTCAGTACATTCCATGAGGCATAGTCTTGATGGCTAGTGGTGGAGGAGCTGGGGCTGGCCCCAGCCTCCTGTGCCTGGACACCATCTAGAATGGTTGGGCTACTCCCACACCTTTCTTCATTTGAATTATCCTGTAGCATTTTAGAAGATTTCTCTAGTCAGCAGCAGGGGAATGCATATTCAGATAATACCCATTCTCTTTTGCTTAATACTTGCTTTGTGTGCTTTCTTTTCCTTGCAGGTTAGATTTATATAAGTTAATCCTTAGCCATCTTATGTTTGCTACACAGGCAAATCCCATTTGATGAGGATATCTCATGTCAACATGCTCAGGATGGCTTAAACATCCCAATCGACACATTGCCCCACGTGCTTTGAGTCATATTCTAGAGTGGAATGCTTTCTCCCTTGTCCCTTAGGCCCCCTACCTTCTGTTCTCAACCAAGGTGTAACTCATTGAGAGTGCCACCTAAAGGTAACCTGACAAAGCTGCTTTCCCTGAGGGTCAGGCACCACTTCAAGGTCTTCCCATGTAATTTATCTGCACCCTTAACAACCCTATGTAAGAAGTACTGTTATCACCCATAATGCATTGATGAAACCAGAGAAGCTAGGTGACTTGCCCAGCTAGTGCTGGAGAGAACAGGGATTGTTCTAGTCTCCTAGACTCCAGAGGCCTTGCTGCTAATAATCACATGATTCCATCTCTTCTAAATCAGAACTCCAACCAAGATGGTCATGTCTCTCTAGATCATGTCCCTGTTCCTCAGATACTATTGGACTCTGGAATCAGCCCTTTCAACTGCTTTCGAACTAGCACACACTTTGCAACATCTCCGTGGTGCCTCAGCCCACCCTCACTGAGGATAATCGAACCAACCTGAGCCACTCCAGGGTCCATTACTGGGTGGTCAGGGACATCAGACCTAGTGGTATTCAGCAGCCCCTCAGCTTTCTGAGACCACTTCTCTAACTCCACCCTCTGCACTGTCTATGCAGTGACCAATCAACATTTATTGAGTGACTGAGGCACATCGGACACTGTCCCAAGTTGTGGAGAATATGACAAAGTTATAATGAGCAGGAAGACCAGCAAACAAAAGCCTGTCAGTCCCCTCAGGGAGTGTGTGCTCCCTGCTTGGTGAGAATTCCTAAGCCAGCTGGACAGAGGGCTGGGGACGACAGGGCGGAGCTGCACTTGGCTTTCACGGGTGGCTTTGATGTCATCAAGCAGTAGCAACATGCCTCCCTAGCTGAGTGTGCCGGGGCAAGGCATGTGGCACATTCTTACCAAATGTGTGCACATCTGCACAGGACGAGAATGACGTCGATGGGACTTCTTTATTTGGCCATTATTTCTCGTTGCTTTCCTGGTTTCCCCTCTCTCCTGTCTTGTTCCTTTATCCTTCCTTCTGTGCCTTGGAGTGTGCTCCTAAGTCCCACCCAGTCCCTGCCAAAGCAAGATAGCTCTTCTCAGGCCACACTGAAGCTGTGCTTGACTGTGGCCTAGAGCACCACCAACTCATCAGCATAGCTGCCCTGTGCGCTGGGTATCCCACCCCAGTGCCTGACAACTAGTAAGTATGTTGTCCACAGCTGGGGGGACTCCATCTGGATGCCCCTCCCTCCTGGCATTCCTGTGTTTGGCCCTTGGAGTAATCTTAGTTACTGTGCTTTTTTATAGACAGCATAGTATAATCACCAGATTCTGGCAGACCTGGATTTAAACTCATTTCTGTCACTTAACTAGCTGTGTGACTTTAACTAAGTTCCCCTCCCTCTCTGAACCTCAGTTTCCTCAGTATAAAATGGGGATAATACCTGTTTCTCAGTGTTACCAAGATTAGGTGTGAATAACATGTACTTATCTAAAGTACAGTAATGGTCATTTAATGTTTTCATTTCTTTTCCAGTTGACTATGTAGATTCTTTATTCATTTTCTCCCACTTTGATCTAGAATTTGGAGGACTGGTATTTGTGTTGGTTAGGATGAGCTAATAACAAGCAACCCTAGAATCTCAGTAGTCATCTCTCGAGATCCAGGACCCCCACAGGTACCAAAATACTCAAATGTCCAAGTAAGTCCTTTATATAAAATGGTATAGTATTTGGCATATAACCTACACACATTCCCTATATACTTTACATTACCTCTGGATTATTTATAATACCTACTATGATACAAATGCTATGTAATTAGTTGCTGTACTGTATTATCCAGAAATAATGACAAGAAAAAGTCTATACATGTTCCATATGGATGCAATTTTTTTCCTAAGAATTTTTCTCTCCGCAGTTGGTTGAACCCATTGCCTCCAGAACCTCCAGATGCAGAGAGCCCACTGTGGTGCACCGCAGCAGTGACTGGAGTTTTAGTCAGCTTTTTTGTTGCTGTGACCAAAAGACCTGACAAGGTCAATGCAGAAGAGGAAGGTTTATTTTGGCTCATGGATTTGGAATTCAGTCCCTGTAAGCCATAGCTCCAGGCCCAGGCTGAGGCGGAACCATCATGGCAGAAGGGCATGGAGAAAGAGCAAGCTCAGGACATGGCAGCAGGAAGGGGAGAGCTCTGCTCACCAATGACAGAATATCAACTCCCCAGTAGCCTCTCCAGCCATACCTCCTGTCTGCGGTCACTCTATTAGTGGATTAATCCACCTATTAGGTCACACCTCTCATAATCTAATCATTTCACCTCGGGAAATGCTTGCATTGTCTCACACATGAACTTTAGGGGCACATCTCATATCTCAACCATAACAATTATTCTTCTCTGTGTCCTGTGTCCCCCTCAGTTTGTAGGGACCCAGCCAGACAGCCTGAGGCCTCCTGGCTTCCATAGGCCACAAAGGCAGGGTGGATGAGGAAATAAGTAAACTCCATACTGGCCTTGAAAGGTTTCTACTAAGATATGGCACCTGTCACTGCCACTCATATTTTACCTACCCAATCCATGGTCCTTCTCACATGGAAAGCATGAAATCTACCACGCACCAGGAAGAGGCGACCCAGGATACTGTTAAAACACCAGTGACTACCCTGGCAGCATTGGAGATGAGCAGACCTGGAACTGAAATCTTAATTTAAATGCCTTTCACCAAGATCAAGTGAAGGTTGTTGCACACATGAGTAAAACCAAGAAGACTGTAATGGCATGATTAGCCTCTGGAGTGAACTAAGCACTTTAGTGATATGAGGGGTGTGTGGTTAGTGAGGGGCACTTTGCAGAAATCCAGTCTTAAGCGTTCAGGAAGCAGACTTCTATGCTTGTTAGTATCTTACAGATGAGCCCTAGGATCACTTGCAAATAATGAAGTAAATATGTAATAATGTACATATCTTCTAAATAATCCATAACTTAAGTCTATAACAGTTTAGAATGATCATTCTGTCTAGACTGTTTAAATTTGAACTGTTTTATTATATTGTGCTATACTTTTTATAATCCTCCAGGTATTTATTTATATTGTTTTCCCGTTGTGATAAATATAACAGTTTAGAGTCTGGGCACTGGGTCTAAATGACTTAGGTTCAAATAATGGTCTGCCATTAATTGGCTGTGTGGCCTTGAGTAAGTTACTCAATCTCTCTGTGCCTCGTTTTTCTCTTCTGTATAATGGGGATGATTACAGCACCTATTTCATAGGTCAGTTCTGAGGATTAAATGAATCAACATATATCAAGAACTTAGACTAGTATTTGGCATGTAGAAAGTGTTCAATAAATGTTACCTATTATCATCAGTCTTAGGCTCAATGGAGAAGCACAAAGAGAGTTGGGTGCAAGTATAAATTTTTGTGTCTTGTTTGCCAGTCTGTGCGGAGTACACAACAGTGCCAGGCCGGAGGTGCTCAGCAGGCAGATGCTGAATGGATCAGTGCATGAACTCTCACCTTGTGCAATTTAAAAAGCAGCTTAATCCTTGATTCTTTCTTGGAGTAACAAGAGCAAGCTACTTCACCCATCTTGAATTTTCAGGATCCTGAGGGAACCTGCCCCTGACCCCTCTAGCTGAGGGGTCACTCGCCAGCTCTCTTTCTAGCAAATTCCAGTAGCAATGCCAGCCAGCCTCAGGCCTCACTAACTTGTCCTCCCTTCGCTCCCTCAGTTGGTGACTCTGCCATTGCAATATTGAGCCTCTCACAGGAGAGGCGGATGATGATAAAGCCTTTTACTAATGTGCCAGCTTTCTCCTATGGCCATTTGGATGATTGTCATGTTATTTAATGTAGCTTTTGCCTCACTGAGTTTCATTGTATTCTTTCTGTCAGGAAGGGATGGGGGAGATGTTGGAAAGGTTGGGCACATGAAATTCAGAGCTGTGTGCACTATACATCAGCCTCTTCCAGATGGCCTGCTACTCTCTGGACCCACAGTCCACTCTCTCCAGCCACTGGTCGGCCTTAGAAGGTACCAGACTTGTGGGCATGCCATCTTTCCCATCTTCACCTGTGTGCTCTCTCCTTCTCCAGCTTCTAGGTGGATGCTATAGGAGGCCCTGCCTGCTCTCTGAGCTCCTCTGGGACCTTTTCACTTCCACCAGCCACTTAGCCTTTTTGCTCTCCTGGAACCCTCTAAGTCCAAGTATGTACTTACCTCAGGGCCTTTGCACTGCTTTCTGTCTGCCTGGAAAGCTTTTTCCTAGGTATCTGCAGGGTTTGCCTACTCTTTTCAAGGTCTCTGCTAAGATGCAACCTTCTCCTATAGGCCCATTTTTTTGCCATCTCTTAAATATCTACCTCCATTTTTCTTCCGGGCACTTATTTCCAATAACCTTATGATTTATTTGTTTGTATATTGATGTGCAGGTGTCTGTTTTCCCCCTTCAGAGTACAGGATGCTATACTTATACTACGCTTCTAGTAAGTGCAGGCACCAAGCCTCCAGTGCCCAGCATGTAGTTAGCACTCAGTAAATATGTATTAGCTTACAACTAATCAGTAGACAAGTTGGTTTAAAATCAACCTACAGGAAAAGACTGAGTACGTGATGGGACAGACAGCCCATAGGAGTTGCAGAAGGGAAAGTGACTAAGAAATGACCCAAGTTTGGGGAACACGGATGTGGCGGACAGCGTCTGCAAGCTGAAGGAGGAGGAGTGGCAGAGTGCTCCCGAGTCAGCTTCCTGCGTCAGACTTGGAGGGAGAAGAGCAGATAGGACGGGAGCCAGAGGGGCGGACAGAGCTGGAGGTCACGCAGTGGCATCCCCTGTGCCTTGGGAGCAACTGAGGGGCGGTGGGTGGGACTCAGCAGACAGGACAGACAGCCGTATAGGCGAAGAGCAGAGGTGCCTCAGGATCCCACCACGGAGACACTGATTCAAAAGGTGATAAATCAGGCCTGCGACTGGCCTTGTAAACAGCAGAGAGGAATGTGCCTGACCCCGCACTTCAACCACACGGTATTTTCTGTCAGGCTTTCTTCCCCACTGGAAATACAGCCTCCGCTCTTGACCTTGCTGAGAGCTGTGGAACCCTGAAGCCTGCACTGAAGACTGAAAAATGAAACCGGGGCCGAGGCTTCTGCTAGGCCCTGGGACAGGGCTGAGGTGAAGCGAGTGGAGCTGCGACTCCGGGCACGTTCGCTGGGAGCAAGTTGACCAGGCACCCAGGTGTAAATCATGTCACGCCAGCCTCTCTCCCACCTGCCAGAGCCAGTGGTACTTTGGTCAGCCATGAAAAATAAAAGGAGATCGATGTATATTGCTTTTCAGAGGTGGCAGGTCTTTATTTTTTTCTTAATGCTGAAATAAATGCTTCTTTAAAAAATCAGAATGGAACAGAGATACATAAGGAAGAAAGTGCAAGCCTCCTCCAATTCACACGTGCGGTCCCTTAGGAGGTGACTGTTTAACAGTGATTTATTGTGCACCTACCACATTTCAAGCACAGGCACTATTTTAGAAGGTTCAGATACATCAGTGTTTAAACAAAGGTCTTTGTTCTCCCTGGGTTTATGTTCTACTGTTGTGCTGTAGGTCACAGTAGCCACTAGCTAAATGTGGCTGTTTGAATTAACTAAAGTGAAATATAACTTAAAATCGAGATCACCAGAAACACCAGCCACCTTTCAAGAGCTTAATAGCCATATATGGCTAGTGACTACTTGTATTAGGCAACACAGAAACAGAATACTTCTATCACTTCAGAAAGTCCAGAATAATAAGTATAATGGTTTGTAATAAATTAGTCTGTACTTGTATATACAAATGAATATATTTGGGTGTGTGTGTACAAGATAAGATACATTACTATTTAGCATATGTACTGTATATTCTGCTCAGCAGTCTACTCTTGTCAGTTAATCTAGCATCTCTTAATCAATAATAGATCAAACACATTCATTTTTATCTTCTCATTGATGGATATTTTATTATTTTCCATTTTTTTACTATAAATAATATTACTATGAAAACCCTTGGAACTTTTGTTATCTTACCTTATTCCTTTAGTCCTTTTTTTTTTTTTTTTTTTTTTTTTGGTACTGGAGATTGAACCCAGAGGTACTTTAACACTGAGCTACATTCTCATACCTTTTTAATTTTTTAATTTTGAGACAGGGCCTCACTAAATTGCTGAGCTTGGCCTTGAACTTGGAATCCTCCTGCCTCAGTCTCCTGAGAAGTGCACAACTTCTCTAGCGCTTTCTTAATCTAGATTCTGTGAAATACAGTGAGACAACCCAAATAGCATGCTCAGCACACAGTAGGCGCTCAGTACACGTTTACTGTGCCTGTGGGAAGCTTTGCAGAAGTCCCTGGAGGTACATTTCCTAGTTGGTGCATCTTCCAGACCCTCCTGTTTTGATGGCTCTGAGGCAAACCAGACAGGGCAATGGCCTCTGGAAATCTGGAGCCAGAAGCCATAGCCAGCTATTTTCATGGAGAGATTTTTTTTTTTTTTTTTATCTTGTTTTGCTTCCAGAATAATTCCACGTTTTGAATCTAGCCACATTTATTGACCACCTCCTGGGTGCCTGGCCCAGCATGCGGCGCCAAACCTGTTGCGGGCTTGAGTCCTGGCTCATTTTATGAGCTCACAATAAAACCATTGTGGCAACCTTGGGTAGAGGGGATATGGCTGTTCATTAAGGTTGGGTCTGAGCTCTAGGGACAGTTTCACTAGGATGAAGGCCAGTGCTGGGTCCAGAAAGGAGTGATATGCTGGTGTGGAGAGAATCCCTATGTCACCTAGGTGGCCCTTCTGGGTTAGTTGTTTGTTTGTTTGTTTGTTTGTTTGTTTCTCTCTCTCTGCACAGTGGAGGCCCAGAAGAAATTCTAACCTTTTGGCAGTCTTTATTTCTCAACTAATTCACTCCACTCGCCCTTTCAGGGCCGTGAGAAGGGGAGCCCTCTCTGGGCTGCCCTCAAATCACAGAGTTGGCTCTGTATCTTCACCCCTCCTGTCCATCCTGCCCAAGGGAAGAGCTTTGCCCAGTCTGGCTTGCTCAAGGTCTTCCTCATCACCTCCACAGAGCAATGGTAAAAAATAGCCGTGGGCTTAAAATGTCCCTGCTCAGAAGCAAGTGAAAGGCTAGATACCCTACATGTTTGTGATTAAGTTATCTCTCCAGACAGAATTTAAATGACCTGTAGACCAGGGGTTCACTGCAGTTATCTCCAGCAAAGGTTGAGGGAAACGGGTAAAAGCTGCGTGGAGCCTGTCTAGGCTACAGTTAGGCCAGGTATAGAGTCCCCAGAAGGCTGCAGGCAAGGGGCCCTGGCTCACTCCTCAAGTCAGGGAAGCAGGGCGCGCTGTGCTGTCTGTCCTGCGCCTTCCAAATCCTAACCGCTGGGGAATGACCAGAGTGCGCGCAGCCCCGAGCTCCCAGCCGCGCCTGGGAGCTTTCCTTGATTTCTCTGCCTTTGTTTTCAGGTCCATCTCAAGGTTCTTCCTTGTTTCAAAGAGAGGTTTTTGCCCTCCTCTCTTGCCAGGCCCATTAGCAGCCCCGTCTGGACTGCATCCCATCTCTGAATCAGGCATGGCTAACCTACGCACTGATCCACGCTACCTCCAAAAGAAAATACAGAAAAGTGATAGATATGGGCCTCATTTAGTGAGAGCTTGAATTTCAGGCACAGCAATGCTGGCTCGGTTCAATGGAGATTTACAACAACAGGTGCAGGGAACCTTAGAGTGAGGCAGAGGGACCCGGGTGCCGGGGGAGGGGAGAGGGAGAGGCCTCATTTGATCTGTCTACTTGCTGGAAGAAAAATAAACGCCATTCGCTCTCTATTCTTCTAAGAAACAAAAGGGATGAAAGAAACTTTAGGCCAATAAGCTTCCCTTTTATTCTTCCCTTTTTCCCAAATAGATCAGAAAATGATCCCATATTATTAACCACCTCTCCTTCCCCGCAAAATATGGAGGGAAAAAGACTCTGCTGTCCCCCTGTGCTTCCAGAATCCGATAACAAGTTCAGGGGAGCTGCAGCTCAAGAAACATAATGGAAAACAAAGGGTTTTAAAGAAATCCTCCAAATGACAGTGAAAACAAGAGCTGGAGACAGCCAGACAGTAATTTGAAAAGCTTTTAAATATGCCATGATTTGAACTTCTGATTTCACCCTTTTCTACAAATGGACAATTAGCATAATGCAGGTTTGTGTAATTTGCAGACAAGCATAACTCAGAGGGAAGTATTCATTGAAACCTGGAAACAGCATTTCCCAGCAGCACATCATAGCCAGAAATGACACCATATTATTTGCACACTCTTAATTCCACTTTCATTGGCATTTCTTAAGTAAAGTACAACCTTATCTCTTTTACTTCATGTGCAATGGGCTTTTCAAACCAGCAACTAGACTGGAAATGGGCTAAGAATTAACCATAACAGAAACAGTGTACCTCGCTGTGGTTCTTCACAGCTTCCTTTTTGACCTGCTCCTGCAGGAAGACCTCCATGTGGTCTTTTTGGGGAACTCTGGAGCCTCTGCTGCAGCTGCAGCTGATCAGATTCACAAAATGCACCCTCTTCTCCCCACCAGTGCGAACACACACGCACACGCACACACACACATGCACACCACACATCCTTGTGATGGAAAACAAAGAGGGACAGAGTATGTAGAGTAAAACGGCACCAAGCTGGTTGTAAGAAGTGGTACATCAGATGTGCATTCTGGAAGGCTGGCAGGATCAGCCTCCAGTAGGTCTGGGAAGGACCATCCATGGGAGGAGCATCTGGGGTTCCATTTCCTTCTCTCTGACCAGCTGGACTGGCCCATGGGCTCTGAAACTTTGCACTGGGGAAATACTGTTCCCTGCTGTAATCGAAGAATTGACAGACTTTTCCCAATTCAGGGAACAATAAAATAAGCAGATTGCATTTTTCCCACCCTGTTTTTGTCCATCCTGTGTTCTCTTTGTTGCAGCTTTGTCTTTTGTAGCAACCACCCCCACCTGCCAAAAAAATAAGTAAGCAAAATTTGACATAAAAATTGCCAGCTGTGCTTACTTGTGGACAGGGTGTGATGATTCCTCTGTGTGCTTTGTCTTCTCCTAGTTCAGAAAGGGAAGTCAACAGTAACAATTTATCATTGTGTTCCTAGCTGCCAGTGCTCTGCCACCTGGAAGCTTTTGAAAACAACCAGATCCAGGTAACCTGTCAGGGCAGCTCTGAGAGTCGGCAAACCATATTGAGCTCTTCAGACCCAGCAGAAATGTCAGCACACTTTGAAAGGGGATTTATTACAGTATAAAAGGCAAGTTTGTAATTCAGTAGAATTAATTTAATAGAACAAAAACAAGCAACTTTTTAGGAAGCTCTTACAATGAGATCTGCCAGTTGGAGTCATTGGCTGTGATTATGGTAGGCGCCCATTCCCGGGCCTCCTCAGGCATGGTGAGATTTGTGAACACATGCTCTGTGTAAGTGGCTGTATGGCAGGTTTCATGACTGGGAACGTAGCCCAAAATCAAAGTGATATGAAAGAGATCTGATTTTCCCATGGTAAGAGCCCAATAACAGAAGATTATGTAACTGATCAAAAATCCAATACCTACCTTTTTAAAGAAATAGCCTCAAACATTGTACCTATTTCAGTTACTCTGAATGGGGAACATCAGGATCTCTTTGTCTACAGTGTATTTAAATTAGTTTAATAGACAACAGAATGACTAACATGAAATTGTATTAATTCATGTGATACAGTATCACATCATCTATTAAGTTCTCAAGGCATCCTTATTTAGTCACATAAAATCTTAGGAAAAAGCAAGTATCTTTCCTTTATGAGAGTCAGAAGAACCACTTGGGAGAGATCTCTCAGAATTATCTTAGAGGAAATTTTTAGAAATAGTTGGGATTATTTCATTGCTTTGTGATGATCTAGGATCATCTGATTTGCTGCCTCCTTGACACTTCTGCCTATACCCCAGACAGGATTTCTGCTTTCTGGACCTGACAACTTGACCTTGCACCCTGCCGGGGAAAGCTACCCTGAAAAATGGGCAGGTTCCAAAGAATGTTCCTGAAAGTTTCCTTCCTTCTTCCTCCTACATGTTTTCTCCTCCAAAGCCTCCGAGCTTGGGCAGCTGCATGTGGCATGTCACATTCTCTCCTGAACGTACAAGTCTTCCCATGTTCTCCACACATCCCAAACCTGCCTAGTAATAATAGATTTAAGCTGTCATTTGCTCCTTTAATCATCTATTTTAAAAAGCTGAATTTGCTGGAAGCTTAGAAAGCAGTAGAACTGGTTTTTGTTATATTTTAAAGATGAAAGCTGGTACATATAAAAGATTAGGTGACATATATGTTAAGAAGCATAATTATATAATAAACACCCATGGACCCACCACCCTGTCTTGTCCTTTTGCTTAAATACATCCCTACCCCCATTCTATCCAAAGGTAACTACCACTCTGAAGTTTGTATTTGTCATTCTCTCTTCTTTTTAAAACAGTTTTGTCACATAAGTATATATTCCTAAGCCATGTGTGGTTTCGTTTTTTGTGTAAAAAGACAAACAGAATTCATCAGCCAATTGAGGTTGCTCTTCTCTGGTAGCCTTTTTGGGAGTTGATCTGTTTCCCCATGGAGGCTGCAATTGCTCAAAACCAGCTGAGAGCTCTTTGTTTGAAATTTCCTGCAGAGGTAGTTTATCATCAAGATAAACTTTATTACCAAGAAAGTTTTACAGCTTTACAGATGCTTACTCTGATTCCACTATTTTTCCTATAACCTCTCTATTTTCCCCATTCATTTAGTTAAGAACTATTTAGTGGGCCAGGTGCTGTGCTAGGGACCAGCAGCGAGAGTTCAGCAAAAGAGCTCAGAGTCTTGCTTCCACTGGAGCTCGTCCCTCTTTCTGTCTGCTTTCCTCCGTTGTTACTCAGGCAACAACTGAAGTTCAGGAAAAGAGATTACAGGCCACAGAGCAGGATTCAGCAAACCCATGGGGCTGTTGGACCAGTATGGTCAAGAGCCAGACGGGAGGCTTATGTAGAGACTTCCGGGAGTAGTCGGCCTCCGTGGGTGCCTACCTGTCTTGGACCCACTGTGGCCTCACTTTGGTATTTCTGGAGTAGATTTTGTTAGACTACCTCATACACCTATTCGAGCATATTCATATCAAGACTTTTTAGTCAGCTTTTTCACTGCCATGACCAAAAGACCTGACAAGAACAATTAGAGGAGGACAAGTGTATTTGGGGGTTCATGGTTTCCGAGGTCTCAGTCCATAGATGGCTGACTCCATTCCTCAGGGTCTGAGGTATGGCAGAAGAGTGTGGTGGAGGAAAGCAACTGGAAACATGGCACTAGAAAGCAAAGAGAGAGACTCCCTTCACCATGAACAAAATATATACTCCAAAGGCACGCCCCTAATGACCCGCCTCCTCTAGCCACACCCTACCTGCCTACAGTGCACCCAGTTAACCAATCAACTATCACAGATTAATGCACTTATTAGGTTAAGGCCTCATAACCCAATCATTTCACCTCTAAATCCTCTTGTATTGTCTCACACATGAGCTTTGGGGACATCTCATATCTAAACCATAATATTACTCCACCCCTGCCGAGGAGCCCCTGCCATGTGGTGTTGCTCAGGGCCTCAACAAACAGGAGAAAATGGGTTCTGTACCACCTGAAATCTGAAAACTTAGATTACAATTCTTTTTTATTAGAGGAACTCAGAAGTCACACCAGGTCATTAAGCATGAGATTGATGATATAGCTAAGACTGTCTGGATAGTATAAACACAGAACCTCAGGGACTTGTTTAGATTTTTTTCCTTTGTAATAATATATATAATAAATATAAATTTGTATGCACCCACACACATATTTCTTGTATCCTAACATGCCTTCACATAACCCAGTCACCGAAATAATGTCTGTTATCCTTCTATAAAATATGACTAATGCCAAAACTTTGACCCTCTCATGGTTCTGAAGCCATCTCTATGTGCCCATGCATGTCTGCTCGTCCCAGTTACTTCTTAATAGTCTGCTACATTTGTCCCCAAACCTGCTTGTGCCAGTTATGCTACTTACTAAATTGCAAAATTTAATTAAATGTTTTCACATAGTGATAAAATATAAATTCAGAAAGAAAACTTTTAGTGACAAACTTAATTGTTTTCGAAAGACCCAGTAAAGATGAGTCACTTTTTAAAAATGCTTTTGTGGGCTGGGGATGTAGCTTAGTGGTAGAACACTTGCCTACCATGTGTGAGGCCCTGGGCCCCAGCACCACAAAAACAAAACAAACAAGCAAAATAAACCTTTCAGATTAGGTGTAAAAAAGGCAACTACAAAGGATTGAAGATTTTACAAAAGACAATAAAATCTAGAACAACTCTGCCCTCCGATTTTACTGGAGGTTTCTTTAACTGCCGGTTACACTTTGAACGGAGTACATGGTGTATCAGAAATCCTACAAGATACATCCTGCATGTTGTTAAAAAAACAACTGCAATCAGCAGACAATACTCAAAGAAAAAACCTTTGCTTTTCATCAAAGGATTACTGAATGAGAGTACTTTTATGTTTCAATTTAAAATAAATTTATACACATATTTATATGTATATAGAGATGGATGGGTGGATGGATATGGATACATGCATGGGAAATTGATTTTTTGTGCTCCCCTTTAAATAACTTTCCCAGTCTCCTGTCTTCCCAAGAACACTTGGAGAGCTCCGTTGTTTGCCTTATGCACTTGACAGGAACACGAGACTCAGGAGTCATTTCATGCAGTCACATCATTAGACGATCTCAGATGTGACACCACTTGCTAAAGTCTACTTGGTTTTTATTTTATTTTATTTTTTCATTTGCCAAACGTTTAATGAAATCCCTGAGAAGCAAAACTCCATTTTAAAAAACAATCATTTCAAAAGAAAGAAAAGGCATTGTCACACTGCTGGATGGATGAGGCAGGTCGTGACCTCCTAATGCTCTGCCCTCTCCAGCCATGTCAGACCCCCTAGCAGATCTTTTCTCTAACTGATCCATCAAGGTGGGCCCCCTGTGGCTTGCAGAGAGGCAGCAGGCAGGGGACAAACAAGAAAGTGGCCTGTGCTCTCAACTCCAGACCAGTAAAAGGACAAGAAGAGCAATCTTGTGCCAGAAGGAAAAATGGCCTGGTGACCAGGCCTCTTGACTCTTGGCTTACCGTCTATTTTTTGACACTGGTTTTTTCCAAAGTTATTGGGGGCCTGAAAGACTTTGAGAACTGTGAGGAGAATAATATCAGTAAGTAGAGAAACATTTCAATCCTAATCTAGCCACACCCCTGCTCCTTAGCACACCCAGCCACACAAGTGATCGTGCCCTGTGTGTGTGTGTGTGTGCGCGTGTGCGTGTAAGGCTTAGATAAGAGATACTTCAGCTCCAGTCCAGACTGAAGCAGCCTCCCTCACAAGATGTTTTATTTGCTTCATTCTTGAATACATAAGGAATAAAATCAAACTGGGAAACCAGGTTTTGTGAAAAGATGTCCCAAGAACCAGAAAGCTCCAAGCCTGTTTCAAACAGTAGAAGATCCCAGCCGTCGAGAGGAAGGAGCAAAGCTTCATTGCAGCCACCCAAGAGGACCGCTAAGCGATTTAGCCGGCTTTCCATTTTAACATTGTGGTGGCTGAAGCTGGGGGACCCGCAGTGTGCAGCGCCATGGAAACCACTGCCCCGCCTCTGCTGAAGGCAGGAGACTTGAACAGATGGAGGACGGTTGGAGGGGGTGCAGGGAGGGTGGGCATGACACAGGAGCCCTACTTTGTTACTCTGAGGAGTAACCGGACCCCTGCCCAAGAGATGCCCAGGCCACCCAGAGAAAGAAACTGCAGGCATGAGTCATCCCCCCATTTTGGAAGAAAACAGGGACACCCTAGGGATTGGGGCCTCCCTTATCAAGAAGCCCGCAACTAAAGTACACAGAGCATGCTTAGCTAAGGGTTAGGATCAGCTTCTGTTTTAGTACCTATTTAACTAAGTGGATTAAATAGAATTCACTGGAATTGTGCTCTTAAGAGTACCCTTACAAAATGCCATTATCTCAGAAACTGGCTTAATAAAGAAGACTGTCAGGGGCTTATTAGGAGTAACTGAATACAGCACCTTACAGAGCAAAGATTCAAAGGAGCCTGCACAGCCAGGCCTGGGAAACCTCACACCTTGAGTGGCCAAGAGAGAAGGGCCAGGGTCTGCTCGGGAACCACCAATTAGCATCTACCCTGGGGGCAGGCCCAGGTCTTCCCTGGAAGAAAGACATTTACTACTCCTTCAGCCTATGGGTGAATTAAATGTTTTATTTTTAAAAAAAGAAAGCATACTATTGGTTTTTTTTTTTTTTTTTTTTTTTTTTTTTTTGGTACCGGGAATTGAACTCAGGGGCACTCGACCACTGAGCCACATCTCTAGCCCTATTTTATATTTTATTTAGAGACAGGGTCCAACTGAGATGCTTAGTGTCTCATTTTTGCTGTGGCTGAATTTGAACTTGCCAACCTCCTGCCTCAGCCTCCCAAGCCACTGGGGTTATAGGCATGTGCCGCTGCGCCTAGCTACTATCGATTTTTTATAATGTGATCTTAACACATCTGAGAGACAGCAGTGAGTAGTGGAGCTTAACAGGACCACCTTTGGAGTGGGCCTGCAAGGATTGGAATCTCAGGTCTACCATTGATTCGTGGAATGACCTTGTGGTACTTCTCTATGACTTATTTTCTCCATCTGCAAAACGGGAATGACAACAGTACCTACCATGATGGGTTTCTGTGGAGGTTAAACCTGCTAAGCTGTGTAAATCTCTTAGACTAGTTCCTGGCACAGAGTAAGTGATCTGTGATTATAGGGATTACTATCATCTCAGATAATAACTCATCCTACTTCATAGCTCTTGTATCCACATCCCCTCTTATATATTAATTTCAACATGAACTTGAACACCATTCATGGACGAGACTGAATGGTGGGAGGCGGTGTACATGGAGAGCTCAGGTCCACAGTCAGGGACAATCTGGACTCTGGCCCTTCCAGTGATAGCAATATGTGATTTCCCACAAGACATTTATCTTCTCTGACCATATTTCTAAATAGTTTGCATGTATAACTTTCAATATAGGGTTTGGATAAATAAATGTAAATAACTTTTCTAGTGAAGAGAAATAAAATTAGAAAAATGCCTGAAGACTGATAAAAAAACAAATCCTCTTTAGCTAGTGTCCCCCAAATATGCACACTTCTTTGGGGATAACAGATGAGTTAGAGTTTGGACAGAAGTCAACCTGGTTTAGTTGGTTTGAACAATGGACATAGTTGGCTATTTTTCAGGAGACTTTTACTTTATTGGTCACTTTTGGACTTTTTTATTTTCCTTCCGGCAATTTGGCAGTTTTATTTTTCTGTTGGATTCATTTGAGCTCAATTCACCAGTAATCTTGAAATACTTCTGTCAAACAACCTGCTCCACACTTGACCTTAATTTTTGCTTTTGCTTAATTTCAATGTACAATTTACAAGTTCTATGTCTAATCTAGAATTTTCAGTAAATAATCTATGACACTCAGCTTAATGGATAAAAATACTCCTCTCTTTCCAAAAAATTAAAATAAACCATATGGAAAATTGGATAAATTTTTCAGGTCTATAGAAAGTGAATTGATTTAAATAAAAAATGTTAGTCTATTAGATAGGTTATCTTTTAGAGGAGTTAACACTTTTCATAGTACTTAGAACTAGTAGCATTTTCTTTCTTATTTTTGTGCCTTTTGTTATTTATGAAAGTAATACATAATCTAAATCTTCTAGACTCATTGCTATAATTTCTCACATCTTAAATGGTTCAGTGTGAAAAATTATAAAAAGAAAGCTCTTGATTGAGTGAGAATCCATGCCCTTCTGGAATTTCTGGTTGATTAGCACCTGACACACAAGTTATTGTGTCTTACCAAGGACAAGCATAGTATAGTGTTCAATGGTCTATACCTGCAGATCTGAGTCTTTCTTGGTAATGAACCTCACTAGGAATCAGGAGCAAGTTATAAACCTGTTCCTTAGAAAACTGCACACTTGCTCCTTCCCACAAAGTTTGGCATTGGGTTCCAGGGAGTGAGTACATGTGAACCCCTGAATTCCCTCCATTGGTTGACTCCCTTCCACCACTTGAAGTTCATAGGTGCCAGTGTGTAGGGTCTGTTGAACACAGGGAGCCTTTCTCTAACTGGGCTATGGTTTGGGTGTGGGTTGTCCTCCAGGATCATGTGTTGGAAGATTGGTTTCCAATGTGGTGATACAAGTGGTGGTAAAATTGCATAAAGGTGAGACCTAGGAGAAGGTGATTAGGTTATTGGGAGTACTACCTTTGGAAGGCATTAATGCTGTTTTTTCCGAGAGTTCATTTTCAAAATAGCAAGTCGTTGTCAAAAGAATAATACTGGCCTCTCCTTATTCTCTGGCTTCCCATCTCACCATGTCATCTCTCCCTCTCATACATTCTCCACCATGATGACATCTGCCATTTTGTGTTGTAGCTAAGAGGCTTCTTGTCAGAGACTGAACAGAGGGGGTCACCAAATCTTGAATTTTCAGCCCAAAACTATGAGCTAAGTAAACCTTTTTTCTTTATAAAGTATTCAGTCTCTGATATTTTGTTATAACAATAGAAAATGGACTGGCACAACTATACATTGATTCTTTTAAAAATAGCAATGAGTCATGTTTTCTGGAAGCAAGGAGACAAAGATTAGTCAGAGGACTTTTGCTCATCTTTGAAAGTTATTGTATACAATGTCACACAGTAATTAAGAGTATGGACTCAGCTACTCATGTGCTACCTTGCTACCCTGATGGAGTTGTTTTCTTTTGAATACTTCTATGAATGTTAGAAACATTCCCTTTTAAGTTTAAACTTGTTTCATTCTATCTTTTCTCCCTAAAAACAAGTTATCTGATCAAGATCAACAAGTGTCTCCTCACTTCATACTCAGTAGGATAGCTGTAATCAAGGAAATAGATAATTCGCATTAGTGGAGAAAGTTAAATCATCTTACACTGCTGGTGGGAATGTCAAATAGTCCTGTTCACTTTGGAAAACAGTCTGCAGTTCTTCAAAAAATTCAACACAGCAATTCTACTTCTAGACATATACCCAAGAGAAAATGTGTATCCACTCAAAAATGTGTACGTGCAAAACTAGCAGCATTATTTGTAATAACCAAAAGGTAGAAGGAACCCAAATGTCCATTAATTGAAGAATGGGTATATAAAATTCAGTGTATTCACACAATGAAATATTGATAGGCAATAAAAAGAAATCAAGCACTGATAAAATGGTACAACTTAGATGAACCCTGAAAACACAGTAAATGCAAGAAGCCAGTAATAAAATGTCACATATTCTATGATTCTATTTATATGAAATGTTCAAAATTGGTAAATTCATAGAGACAGAAAGCACTCTGGTGGCTGCCAGGTGGCGTAGTAAGGAAAAATCAGGATTTATTGCTGAAAATGGACTGGCACAACTATACTTTGATTTTTTTTTTAAATAGTTTCTTGTTGGGGCAATAGAAGCTTTTCTAATATTGATTGTGGGGGTGATGGTTTTATACTAAAAGCTATTGGATTGTACACTCTAAATGGGGAGTGACTTACGTTGTAATAAATCTACTATCAAACAACAATGACAAGGACAGCTCCAGGTGCAGCCTGCCTGGGTGCAATTGCAGTGTAGGCTTTGGAGTTCTGAGAGGAGGATTTGAGTGAAGTTACTGCATTTGGAAAGCTAGTCCCGGAGCACAGTGAGCAAGCAGGGAAGAGAGGAAGGAAGGAAGGAAGGAAGGAAGGAAGGAAGGAAGGAAGGAAGGGAGGGAGGGAGGGAGGGAGGGAGGGAGGGAGGTCAAGCGGATGTTCTTGAATGAGTTGCCGCTGTGGGTGGCTGAGCCCCTCAGAAAGGCTGTGGAGACCACAATTCAAAAGTGTCCCACTAGGGATGAGAAAGTGGAGTTATGTCTATGCATCTGGACTGTCTAGCACTTGCAGCCTGCCCCTATGCAGGTTTGACATGCTTACAACCAGAGAAAACCAGGAAGAATGAGAGACAAAGACGAGAGGGACAGAGAAAGACAGATGTATGTGCAGACATGAATGTTTGCCAAACCTACAGGGGTGACACAGTAGATATGGACAGGGTTTGGATAATGTCTGTTTATGGGCGGGTTACCTAACCTGCACCCCAGCTCCCTCATCCTTATGATGGAGAAAATAATAGCTTGTACCTCACCAGGGCCATGTGAGAAGTAATGAGTTAATGCTCATCTGATGTATTTAGGAGGGTCAAGAATACACATTTTTAATCTTTATTTCTTAAATTTCTGTCTTATTCTTGATTTTTTTCTCTCCTGAATGAGCTTCTAACAAAGTAGAGAATGAGTCCATCGAATTCAAAAAGAAATAGAATGGTTGCCCAGAACACTCTTGTGAGGCCCCCTTTGTGTCCCATCAGCTCTGAATGGCTGCCTTTTGAAATATGCCTTATGCTTTGTTAGCACATCAGACAGATGCCCATCCCAGCAAGTTCTGCTATTCGAGCAACTCTATTATCTTTTTCAGTCTTTCTGTCTGACTTTATGGAAACTGTTGGTGGAATTCAAGCAAGGGAGCCTCATAAGGGGTCTCTTATATTTTCCTTTGTGTCTCCTCATACGTTCCCAAAGCTGTGTTCTGCAGAGCGAAGCCCCTAGGGAGCTTCTTTCTATGAAACCTCTGTAGTCTAGGGGCTGAAGCCAGCGGCTGCGACCCCAGGCAATTCTGAGCACCGCTTCTGTCAGAGGCATTTAGACTCAATATGTCTCATCACTCATGGGTGATTGAAACAGCCCAGTTGGTGAGCAGCCAGGGCAGAATTGGGGCTTAAAAAATTCCCAACTGTGTTATCAGACTCCAGCTGTCATGGGGAAAACTTAATTTAAGAATTTGCTCACCTAAGAAAATATTTCTGGATTGTTACAGGCTGTGACTCTTCAATTAACCTAACATTTCACAAATCCAAAATTGCTGTGGACGAGCTCTTCAGCACTCTCCGGGACGCTGCCGGAGCTCGGAGTCTCATGAAACAGTTTAAGTCTGTGTGTGTCCCTGGGAATCACAGCCACCAGGCAAGTACATGTGTCCTAAGGTGACTAATTGGTTGCTGCACTTTGAGGATTTAAAGCCTACAACTATAAGGAAAGCTTTCATTTAAGTTCCAAGAGGAGGGATTCTTTCTAGATGAACTTCTGTTCCCTTTTAGTTCTGGGCTTGGGGTTCCACTGACTCTGAAAGTCTCTTAATTCACTTGTACCCTATGCAATAGGATGAGCACTGGATTGAGAGTCACCCACAGCTTTCTAATTGTGGGTCGGTGACAGGCTTATCATACACTTTAGGCAAGTCTCTTGGCTTCTTTAGGACCCAATCACTACAGGTACCTAATGAAGAACTGGCCTTAGATGATTCCTAAGTTTCTGGATTTAAGCAGTCTATAAACATTTTGATCAATCATCATAATAAAAATACCTAAAAGTAGTATGGCAAGGAAAAAGAAGTTTGTGAAGGGCAAACACTTACTATGAAAACCCTCCCAAGGCTGTCCTGGGGAGGGTCAGGGACTCCAGAAGAATGTTTTGACCATTGAGTATGAAGACAGCATGAGAAGCCAGTACTGAAGTGGTAAGAGCTCTAGGAAACCGGTGAGGGGAGTTCAAGGGTGAAGAGGGCTGCAGCCAGGGAGCATGGGAAGCCTCTTGCTGGACAAGGAGACAAACAGAACCAAGGTTTCTGGTGGCCACGCACGAGCTTCCAGGGAAGAAGAGATGTTTCTGATGGAAAAGATCATGGATTTTGGCTGTGGGAATCTTCTCCTCCATCTTCCACTGCACTTGTTAAACCTTCTTAGAGAGTTGAATGTGCTGTTAGTGAGAACTGTGTCACAGTGATAAGATGAGCCTCCGAGTGTCAGCTCTGTAAGGGGCACGTAGACAAGCTAACCTCCCCATGATAGTCTAGCACAATCCTGATTCTCCCCCGTGTGTTCCAACAGCAGCCGATGCTTGGAAAGCACTCTGCACTTAGTTTTTCCTTTGATTCCCATAAGTAAGCCAGAGACCTCATTCCAAGATCCAAGAAAGCCAGGTGACTTACCACTGCTACACAGAGGCAGATGCTGGGTCTTTGCAGCCAACATGAAACCTCCTGCTCCACTGTACCATGGTTCTTGTGGAGGTTCTGGAAGTATTGACTGGGTGCTGATGGGCATCCAAAATCACCTGCCAAGATACTGAAGACCATAGAAACTAGCACCTGACTTAGAAACAAAGATCCAAGGATAGCACTGCCAGAAAATAGTCACTTAGATTACTAATCACATGTAGGTTTGTCATTTTAAAAACAAATCAGCAATATTTGAAATGATAGAACTGGTAATGTATGATAAAGTTTAGACCAAAGATGTCAAGAAGCAAATGGCTGCTTTAGTCAGCAAAGAGGAAATGAGCCACTAACTTAATGAGGTCTTTTCCATTTTATGCTCATCATGGTGAGTGATTTGGCCAGCTTCTTTCACATAAACATGCATTAGCTATAAACTTTGAGTGTGATAAGGACAAAGATGAGCAGCCCAGATTGATCTCCCTGCTGCCAGTCCTTCAGGCCTCAGAACCCTGTCCTGCTGTCATGGCCTTTAGAAAATGAAGTTTCCTCCATTGCATCTATTTCTCGTTATAGTGATTCAGTAGCATCAACATGATCACCAAAGACTCTACACAGTCATTAGGAGGAAGTGGGGAGGGGTGGGATAATGTGCGTATTAAATAAATAACGCTGCTACAAACAATGATGTGCTGCGTTACTGTGGTATGCTAATTTTAAGTCCTTTGGATATAAACTGATGAGTGGGATAATGGGATCAAAAGGTGGGTCTGTTCCAAGTTTTCTGAGGATTCTCCACACTGCTTTCCAGAGGCTGCACCAATTTGCAACTCCACCAGCAATGTACAAGTGTGCCTTTTCCCCCAGATCCATGCCAACATCTATTATTGTTTGTGTTCTTGATAATATCCATTCTAATTGGAGTTAGATCAAATCTTAGAGTTGTTTTAATTTGTATTTCTCTAATTACTAGAGATGTTGCACACTTTTTCATATATTTATTAATCACCTAGCTAGATTGTGGAACCAACCTAGATGCCCTTCAACAGAGGAATGGATAAAGAAACTGTGGTATATATACACAATAGAATGTTATTCAGCCATAAAGAAGAATGATATTATGGCATTTGCAGGTAAATGGATGGAGGTAGATAATATCATGCTAAGTGAAATAAGCCAATCCCAAAAAACCAAAGGCTGAATGTTTTCCCTGATAAGTGGATGATGGGGGTGGGGGGGTGGGAAGTGAGAGAATATAGGAACTTTAGATTATGTAGAAGGAAATGGGGAGGTATGAAAAATCATGGAATGAGACATACATCATTACCCTATGTACATGTATGATTACATGAATGGTATGAATCTACATCGTGCACAACCATAGAAACGAAATGATGTACAATGAATGAAAATGCAGTCTGCAAAAAATAAAATAAAAATAAATAATTAAATAAATAATGCTACAAACACACAGTGAAATACTGTACAGTCATAAAATGAATGGGATCAAGCTGGGTGTGCTGGGCAGGGCCATATGGAATCTGTCTCAAGGTCTGCTTCTTGGGGAAGTTCAACTGCAACAGATTCTGATCGATTAGATGGAGAAAAAGCATAATAAATCACTCTGTAAAGCATTATCCTATTTTGTGAAGATATAATAAAATAAAAAGTATATATGAGTATGTATGTTTAATAAGTCTTTAAATTTTGGGAAAAAATTATAATAGGGCCCTTCTAGGGAACGTGGAGCATTGAATGGGCAAGGAGGAACACTGACTTCTTGCTTTATATTTAAATATCTGGAGCAAAACCTTTTCATGGGATTATGTATCATTTTTACCTGTTTGGCTCTTCAATTATTTTAAAATTTTAAGAAATTTTAAATTACAGACATAAGTCCTGTGAGCACAGAACTTTTGATCTGTTTTGCTCACTGCTTATCCTCAGTGCCTGAAGAGGTTGTCTGACACATAGCAGGTGCTGAATAAATATTTGTTAGGTGCATCTTCTGTGGAATACTTACATCTTTCTTACAGACCACAGGATGAATTGGGATAGAAAGTGCTGGGTCTACTTTTGAAGATGGGACTTGGCTGGGAATTTTCTCTCCATCTTTTCTCCCAATTTGGTCCTCAACCCCAGGGCTGCAGGAGAAATGTGTGCTTTCTATCCAGTCTGTGCTGTCTCTCTGCAGAATCTAGTTGAGATGCCCTGGGCTCCCCAGCACACCCAGGAAAGCACTGTACCTGGTCTGACAGTCGGCTCCTGTTCCAGGTCTGCCCTGTGTTGCACTCTGGGCTCTCTTCCCTGGGTCTTGGGACCCCCTGCCATTTCAGGTTCCCTCCCAGTGCCCTCTCTCCTGCCCCGATGCACACGTGCTAACTCTCGGAGCTAGTCCTGTTTTCCCACTGGCGCTGAAGGGGCATCTTATTTTATCTTCATCTATTATCCTATTAGGAAAATGTGTCCATCATGGTTTAGGAGCAGGAAGCAGACAGCACTACAGCCATTTGAAGGAGAAGGTGGTTTGCTACAAGGGATCATCAAAGCTCTGGAAGAGCCAGGGAAGTGTGATCTGCACTGGACCTCCAGAAATAAGTTCAGTGCATCGCCAGATCGGGCACTCCCAGGGAGCCAGGGCCTCCCACAGTCAGGGAGTGGGGTGGTGGGGATGAGGAGGCTGCTGCTGAAGCTCCTGACTTGAAGCGCATGCCGCACAGCTGGAAGCAGCCTCTGTGCTTGCCCGCCATGGGTCCACAGGGCCTAGCTCAGTGCTGCCCCCACTGGGTGAGCAGGTAGTTAGGTGGGTGGATGCCAGAGTGGGGGTCTTACCCAGAATGCTACTTCATATGTTCTTAATTCTTCCTCATAAGGAGGTTAGCGCAGAGCACCTGTGTTCACAGACCAGCTGTGCCCCGTAACCAAGTGACTTTAGACCGGTCACCTCACCTCTCTATGCCTGGTTCCCCCTCTGTAAAAAGATGCTCTAATGATTTGGTAAGTTAATACATACAAAGCTCTCAGGACAGCATCTGACACATAATCACTGTTACATAAACATTTGCAGTGACAGCCACAAAAAAAGCCGAGCGGAAGAGCCGTCTCTTGGTCGTCTCTGCAGCATCCATCTTTCCTGTGACAGGATGAGAACTGTGCAGGGCCACCTGAAGCTGACCACTACTGCTGTTTAGGACTAACACCACTTGTCTGAAAAGGTCGTGTTTGTGGGTCCATCGTGGCCAGTGAAGCCCTGGCTCCCACAGTGCCTGTGCAGCAGGACTTCTAGCCCGTGTTCCTTGGCTGCAGCATCATGTCTGGATGCAGATGTCTCCGGGCAAGGAGCTCATGAGGCCTTTCTGACAAAATGTCTCCGGGCAAGGCCTCATGAGGCCTTTCTGACAAAATGTCACTGGCTCTTGTGTGGGCATTGGCATAAGTCTCCAAGAGCAGAGAAGCTCTGCACAGATGTGTGTTGTCTCTTGTGCCTCTGGCTTGCTGAACGGGAGCATTTAGAACCAGCAGTGCCCAGGAAGTTTGATTCCTCTTGTGCCTGGTGAAAAATGCAGCTTTGAACAGTCTTCAGGCCCCTCTCTTTCATGGGCACTCCCCGGCCCTGGCCAGCTGCTCATGTCCCAGGCTCATTTTGATTCCCTCTCCCGATTCTACCTACCTAAACCCAGACCTGCTAAGTGGCTTTTTGGAAAGAATCAGCATGGGACATGACTAACCTGAGGGCCAGGAAGTGTGGCCCTGTCCTGACATCTACTTCTAACTGGCCCTGTAAACTCAAGCACATTTCTTTAATATCTTTAGACTTTGGTTGCTTCGTATTGAAGTTGAAAGGACTACATTCAAATTTTTTAAAAATAATCTTTTATATAGAAGGATTGGATGGATGGATGGATGAATGAACAGATAAACAAATGAAACATTGATTTAATGGACAAACAATTTCCATTAAGAAGATGAAAGGAGAAGATAATAGGTCATAGTATAGCAAAAAATAAAAATAAATAAACCATGGAATAGTCAAATAAAGTCACAGGCAGTTTCAAACAGATGTTTTCCTCGGCATTCTTGGATTGAAACAAAATGAATACCCTCTACGAGTCTAATTTCCATGAGAAGTTGGTCTTCAGAGTCAGTTCTGTGGAAGAGGGAGAAGCAAGCCTCTGCCGGAGCAGGACTGAGGGAGGCCCCGTGCCAGCACTGTCTAGCTGGGCAAGGTCAGCAGCCCACTTGACGGGAGGGGGCCATGGCAACAATTCAGGTTTCCTTGGAAACGGTTATCCTGGACCATGTTTAAAGTGCACCAAATTCTGGAAGATACTAGAGTTAGACTATTATGTATAATGTCGGACACTGTCGCTCTACCGGGTACCTTATCCCAGGCAATGAAAGTCTTCTAGTTGTAACCACACCTTACTTATCTCCACTACAAGATTAATCCAGGACATTGGCATGAGTATTTTATTTTTCATCTTTTGCTTAAATATGGCATCTTCTGTTTACTTTTTTATGATTTTTTTATTTTTAGTTTTTATATTTTTTTTTTTTGTGATCCTGGTGATAAGTCCCAGAGCCTTGTGCATGCCAGGTAGGCACTCTACGCCTGAACCACTGAGCTGTGTCCCCAGCCCTAAATATGGCCTTTTTACTATCCAGTTAGTTCTTGAGGATATACTACTTATTTAAAGAATGAGAAGAAAAGAGTTTCTGATATAAGATCAGTGCTGGGCAGCTTTGACTGAGTCACCTGTACTGTACTGTACCTGTACTGTACATGTAAGAGATGCACTTAGCAGAGCATCTCTCTAGGCTCCACCAGACCTTCAGCCTCGTGAGACCAGCAGGCAGGGCCATGTGATGACCTCCATGGGCCCTGGCCACTTTTGTCTTTGTGGGCTCCTTCCACTATAAAAACAAGAAATGTTAAAACATACAGTATAATTGTACTGATATAAAGGAAAATACATTAATATTTCATATCAAAACATTATTTTGACCTAAAAGTTCTTTTTTTCCCTTTTGATATAAAAAATATAGAGACATTTTTATGAACCCTGAAAAGTAATGTGAGCCTGAGGGTCTATAGGTCCTGTGCCTTACAGATAAGTTGGCTCTGTGGTCGTAACCCCACAGCACCAGTCTGCCTAGGACAAGAACAGAGCTTGCTATCGGAGGAGCACCCTGAAGCACTCCTTGTGACCACCCATGAAGTATGAAGCAGGCCATGCAGCTATCAAGGAAGGAGCAACGTGGTCTGGTCCTGAGGTGACCGTTCAGGAGTGAGGGGACTAGGTTCAGGAGGGTGGGTGAGGAGTCCCCTGGCTTTAAGACCTCATGTTGTATAGAAGCTCACTTCTCAGCAGCGACTCCATGGGCATAGCCTCCAGTGCTCCTCCTAGGGACACACCCCCGTATTATTCAAGTCATTGTACTCGGGAGCCCAGAACTCTAGCTTTCTATCAAATATTTGTAGTTCTCTCAGTCTAACGCAGTTCACTAAGCCGGGGTCATTTTTGTCATAAGCACTCTTGCCTGGCTACATAGTTTGACATTCTTTCTTTATCAGGTTTCCAAGGAAACAGCTAGAAAGTTAACCAAAGGTCAAATTCCTAGGCAGAAGGGAAAAAAGGTTTAATGATCCTTTGCTCACACATGCACCATGCCAATTGTTAAGGAAATAATTATATTAATATTGCATTCAAAATTTAGAGTGTATCTGTGGCAGAGACAATACTGTGTTCTCCAAACTCCATTTCCTTGTCCTGAGCTCACAGTGAGAATACGTTTTCCAGATTCCCTAGTAGGTAAATGTGGAGGTGTGACTAATTCTGGCCAATGAACTATGGATAGAAGTGACACATTTTCAGGCTGGGCCTATAGAATCTCTCTTTAAATCCTCCTCGGCTCTCTCTGTCCCTCTCTCTCTCTCTCTCTGTCATCATCTGCTGATGAGATGTGAAGTGTCCAGTGTGGGATTCCAGTGCCTCAGCAAGTGCTGGAGTCACTCGGTGGCAGTGACTGGGTCTCCGAAGGATTGTGTAGAACAGAGACCATCCCAACCCACTCAAACAGGATGTGAAGTAAGCAAGAAATGAATAACCAAAGAGAAAAGGAAAGAACAAATTGTCTGAATTTTTAATTCCTCTCCTTCCTCCCAAAAAGGTGAACTGCTAGGGAGTGTTTGATTAGGAAAATTTAAATGACTGTGGTCGCCCCTCTTAATGTTGAAGCCAACAACGTGACTCATCTACCCTCTGGCCCTTTCTAACATGTGAGAAAAACTTTCGGTAGGTTCTAGAGAAATGACAACCCTTTCCCCTTCAACTTCCGCATGGCCCTTTGCTGAGAAGTGGGTAGCTCCTGGCTCAGTAGACAACTTCGTGACAGTCGGGTTCTCTTCTGAAAAGCCGCTGCCAAAGCGGTTCATTCCAATCAGATTTCAAACGTGATTTGGGGATCAGAACAATTCAAACTAAGTGGCTGAAATTAAGGAGTCGAAGGTTCACATATTAAAACCCTAACTGGAAAAAGTTCAAATGTATTTCCTAATAAGGCATAAGACAGGCAGTGCTTTGTACCCGAGAAAGCCTTTCCCAAATTATGCTGTTTAAACACAGTATTGCTTAGTCATTTTGTACGTAGTTGTTTTAATAGAAACTTCAGTGGGTCTTTTTTCTAAGCATTAGATGACAAAGGCTATCAATTTCTCTTTAAATGAGTAATACTTCTATTATTTACTATGCTTTGGGTCACAAGTAAAAATAGAAAAAAAGAAAAAGGTTCCAAATGGATTAAACAAGAAACGTAATTTACTGGAACATAAGACGTGAAAGCCCAGAAGAAGCTCAACTTCTACTGGTCAGCAGCCCTGGCCAGGGTGATGCTGTCAGGAAAAATAGCCTCAGGGAGAAGCAACCCTGCTTGCTCTTCTTGCCTTCCGGGCTCCCTCTAGTGCCCCCTATAGACAGAAACTAACATACCCCATTGGCTATGCACAAATGTGGTTTGCAGTCAACAACCAGCTTCACGGAACTGACTCTAAAAGGGAACATTAAAAGTGGAGAGACAAGAGCTCAACAACTATCACGACTCTGTAGAAAAATTATATCTTAAAATTGTTGTCATATAAAATGATAATCAATTGGGTGCAGTGGTATACACCTATAATCCCAGCAACTTGGGAGGCTGAGGCCAGAGGATTGCAAGTTGAGGCCAGCCTCAGCAACTTAGCAAGACCCTGTCTCAAAATAAAAAACAGAGAGTGCCCCTGGGTTCAATTCCCAGTACAAACTAACTAAATAAATAAATAACCAGAGAGAATGCAGCTAAAAATGTAAGAAATAAGTATTATAGGGCACGTCACGCAGTTAATAAAAACATTTCTTTTTCTGGATTATGTGATATGTTTTTTATCTATTACTTTTTTTGTGTTTGTTTTAGTCAGCTTTTTCTCTGCTGTGTCTAAAAGGCCTGACCAGCACAATTGTAGAGGAAGAAAAGTTTATTTGAGGGCTCACAGTTTCAGAGGTCTTAGTCCATAGAAGGCCGGCTCCATTCCTCAGGACTCAAGGTGAGGCAGAACATCATGGCGGGAGAGTGTGATGGAGGGAAGCAGCTCACATCATGATCAGAGAGCAGAGAGAGACTCCACTCTCTGGATTAAAATATAGACCCCATAGCCATGCCCCCCAGTGAACCACTTCCCCCAGCCACACCCCACCTGCCTCCAGTTACCACTCAGTTAACTCCATCAGGGATTAATTCACTGATTAGGTTAATGATATAATCCAATCATTTCTCCTCTAAACCTTCTTGCATTGTCTCACACGTGAGCTTTTGGGGGAGACCACATCTAAACCATAATGGTATTTTAAATTGTTACTTATTTTCTCATTCTAAATAATTGTTCATCTACTATTTTTTTAAAAGTAATATAAAAAAGACTTCCAGCATTCTCCACTAAACCTCAAGAAGTAAGGTGTTAAAGGGACAGCATTCCAAATCTCTGCTCGCCCCACCCTCTGGGGAGAACCCAGCTCTGTGGGTGTGTGACGTGCTCAGGGTACTTCATTCCCCAAAGTCCAGCCCAAAGCGGAGCGAGGGGGGCTTCCTGCCTGCTACTCCAGTCTACCGTGGGGCCTCTGGAGCCCTGAGGACTATCCTGTCATCCTGGACATACTGTGCCTGACACAGAGGAGAGCAGAGTGTAGTGTCTTAGCTTAGTTTACAGAGCCACTTTTGTCCACCATCTGAGCTGATATCAGAATCGCTTTCATCCTTACAAAAGGTGCATCCTATGAAAAACAGCAAACGTTTGTGTGTGTGTACTCATTGGGAAGTATATTTTCTTCTTTCTAAAATATGACAGTCTGTGTATTTCTTTAAGTGACTTTTTATAGCCAATTTTTATATAGGCTAATAAAACAAATAATTATAAGCTCCTAGAAGTAAAGATGGCCTTTTATGTCTCTATTTCCCTTCATGCTTTGTATCAGAAATGTATTCAGTTCAGTGGCAGGAATCTGAAAAACAATAGCTCAAACACCCAGTTTTGTTTGCTCTGTAAAGTAGGTCCTTATTTAGCCTATCTGTGTTACGGTTATGGAAGCTCTAGAAATCATCACTGCCCAAGGTTTCTCCAGCTCTCTGTTCCATTTCTAAGGAAAAGTCCTGTTTTCCAAGATGGCTGCTGGAACTCCAGGCATCGATTCCACATTCCAGGAAGCAGAACAGAGAAAGAAGAGAAAAGCATGTTTCCATTTTTAAAAGAAGACTTCTGAAAGTCCCACATGATTCTTCTACTTATATCTCATTGCTTAGAACTTGGGGACACAGCCACACTCCACTGCAAAGAAGGCTGGAGAAGATAGTCTTTTAGTCGGCTAATAATGAGGCTCAGTGAAAATTGGAATCTATTGCTAAGAAAGAAGAATTTAATATTTGATTTCTTCTCCTTGGGAAGAAGCTTTAAAGAGATTAAAATTTAAGTTAAAGGGAATAATATCCCAAAGGACTAAGATGATAGAAGTGCTCCCAAGACAATTTACTCCAGAAAGAGTATTTGCAGAACTCAGAGGCCACTCCAGGGGCTTTAACATTTAGAATGATGTTTGTTGGATTATTTTATGAATCAAGAAGTAGAGGCCTGGAGTTGCATCTCAGCAGTAGAGTGCTCTCCTAGGATACGTGAGGCCCTGGGTTCGATCCTGAGCACCACCTAAAAACAAAATAAAGATATTGTGTCCACCTACAACTAAAAAATGTATTTAAAAAACTCAACTTGAGGAAAAGCAATAATATTAAAATTTTAAAAAAGTAAAAGTAGACCTTTAAATTAGGAAAAATAAGAAATAAATACCTCGTACTTCCTAAGCCCAGAAATAAAATAGCCCTAATTAATATTTCAGTGTGCTTTACCCTAATCTCCTTCCCATGCATAAATAATTTATTAATTTATAAAGAATAGGAGGTGATTTATTTTATTATTATTTATAGTGGTGTTTTAAACTGTACTTAAAAAAAGAATACAATGAAAAGTTCTCCCTCCTTCCTGTGTCTGGTACCCATGACATGGCTGGTTGTAGTTTGCACAAATTACACCAGTTTATTTTTGCATATTTAGCAAATAGAAACTGTTGCATTCTTCCTGTCACTGTGCACAAATGCAAGCCCACCATACCGTGTGACTCATCATGCCCTTTTCTATCACACAGATTCTGCACCCATTTTGGCCACCTCGACACAGAGGTCCCCCCCGTCACGTGCACCCATTTCCTCCCGTAGATGTACCTCACTCTTTCAGCAGCTCCCTGGTGATGAGCACCCTGGTGGTTTCTTGTCTTTTGCTATTTCAAATGATAAACAGTCTGTTTTGGATCTCACTTGCATACATGAACATGTCCAACAAATGAACTTCTGCAAGTGGGATCGCTAGATCAGATGCATCTATGGTTTCGATGGGTATTGACAAATTGTTCTTCATGTTGAATGCAACAATTTACCCTCCAACCAGCAAGGTCGGAGAGTGCCTGTGACCTGAGGGCCTCATCCAAAGTGTGTGTTCTCTAACTTTTGAATATTTGCCTAAGTTAAAAAAAAAAAAAAAAAAAAAAAAAACTATCTTGGTATACCTTTAATTAAAATTTCTCTTGTTATTAGCAAGATTGATCCATAGCTTTATGTAGATTCCTATCTTATCAATGTTCTTTTTCAGCACTTGCCCTTCGTGATCATTTATTTCATCTTGGACTCTTTAGGCACACAATGGTCTGCTTGACTAATAAACTTCCAAAAGGTAGAAGGTGGTATCCTCAACTGAGCAGATACTGCTTTTCCCTGCATCTTATTCATGAGGAATAAACCAGCTATATTCCAGATAAATGGATATTTTTAATGTTAATGATCTATATATTGTTTTATTTCCAAGATATTTCCAGAGAATTGAAATAAAGGAAAAATAAATTTAAAATGTGTTTTAAAAAAACAAGATGAAGACAGGGATGAGGTCAGTACATGAAACACCCATGACCACAGCTACAGGCAAGCCACATATTTGACCAGTGCAAAGAGAAAAACAGAGTTCAAGTCAGACTGCACCCGACAGTGCCCTGTTAGAAGGTGGCTTTCCGTGGATCAGAGAGGGCATGGAGGGGAGATGTTTCCTCTGCCTTTGCCCCACATCTGAATTTGCCAGATGCTGTGCCAGATGTGAGCTGAGCAACAGAGGCATCAACAACACCAGGAGGAAGGCGGCCCAGCTAATGGAAACGGAAGACACAGGAGAACTTCCAGCGAGAACTTAAGAAAGAGGGGGAAATCTCAGGAATGAGCTGCTCAGCAAGCACAGCAGTCAATGAGACAGCTGCCTCCAAATGCAACCTAAATAGGGCGGGTTATTCAGGTCAGAGAAAAGGAAAGCATCGTTTATCAAACTCTAGGAGTTATAAACTAACGTTACCCTTATTCTATTGGAATTCCTGTACTGCTCTGTGGCCTGCTTTCTGCCCTGACCTCGGTCAGATTCATTTTGTCATCTTGAACTTCATTTTCTGGCCAAAGCTTGGAATTGAAAAGGCATTGCTGTAAACTTGGATGTTGACAACACATCGTCAGTAAACATTCGAGTTCCTAGCAGAGGGGAACATAATTCTAAAAATATTTAGGAAAAAACTGGAGACCATCTTCATATTTATATCAAATGCCAGGACTTTGCTTTCCAGCATTCTTCACACATAAAATTGTCACTTTGAATCTAGATGGAAGCCAGGCTGAGACAGGAGAATCACAAGTTCAAGGTCAGCCTCAGCAACTTAGCAAGGCCCTAAGCAACTTAGCCAGACCCTGTCTCAAAAATAAAAAGGGCTAGGGATGTGGCTCGGTGGTTAAGCACCTCTTGGTTCAATTCCTGGGTACACCGTTCCCCCCCCCCCCAAATAAAAAGAGATTGAACAATTAGTCAAACTGTGATTGTAACTCTGGTAGAGAGATTTGCTTATAGAAGGGGGTATAAGAGGCAGAACATAGTGCTAGGGAATTGGGAGTGAGAATATCAAAAAACTCCATGTTATTTAATTGTCTACACACACACAGCCCCATTGCTGAGTATCAAAATAAACTTGCTTTGCTTCTCTCCATGCAGATAAAGGTGTCCTTTCTCCAGACAAACCAAACAAGTGCTTTCACTTACAGCACAATATTTTTCTTTCCAGGCAACCTATAAGCCATTGTTGAAGCAGGTCGTGGAAGAAATCTTTAATCCTGAGAAGCCAGATCCTGTGGATATTGAGCACATGTCTTCAGGCCTCACTGATCTCCTTAAAACTGGATTTAGCATGTTCATGAAGGTAAGCAACCATGAAGAGGTAATCCTGAGAGGAAGAACATTCCCTTTGCTGGGCATGAAACTGTGGCACCCAATAGTCCTGGCCAGTGCCACGCAGATTATGGTCTATATTTTAGCTTTCTAAAATCAGGGCAGTCTTTGTTTACCTTTTGGGTATGAGCAGCCCAACCTTGCAGCTTCATACAGCTTGTCCTGACCTGAGCCCTGTCGTTTCTCACCACCTGATGCAGCCTAAATGGAGCAAATCAGCCCCTCCCCCCAACGGGGGAACAGCACTGGAACCTTCTCTCCTTGTGGCCCGTGTTTTCACTTAACCACGAATCCTTATGCCGTTCACCAGGCGAAGTGACAATCCTTTGCTTTTAATTCTAGAACTCACTTTATAGGATAACGAGCAACTCTGCACAGTCCTGTGACTAACATCACCCCAAAACCCATTTGTGAATGACTTGTGTTTAGGTCTAGCAGATCCTAGGTGACAAGTGCTAGAACTCCTGGCTCGTATCTGGGGTGGGTCAGAATGATTGAACAGCCCTTGAAGCGGGGATGAAAGGAGGAAAAGTACACTAATGGCTTCTATTTTTAACCCACTATAAAGTTTCTAAGTTTAAAAGAATCTAAACAAGATTACAGGCTGACCTACCAGGCTATGCCAGGATTTCAGTGGTAATAACTTTTGGAAATAACAGAATGTTTTGCCAGTTTCAAAAAGTCTTTGAAATCATGAATTAATCTCCATAGAAGATCTGGCCTTTCAGAGTTCAATAAATGTGTATTCCCGAAAATCAGTCCATTCCAAAAGCCCAAGGACAGACGCCAGACAATCAGACTGAACCAAGCAGTAACGCTGGAGCAGACACACAGGGCTCAGCGCTGCTGGTCCCAATTACCAGCAACTTCCGTTGCAATGTCTGGCTGGTGCACTTTCCAACTCCTACAGGTCCTCCTCCTCCTCTTTCTTTTTTTCTTTTTTTTTTTTTTTTTTTTTTTTTTTCCTTTTCCTTATGAAGCAATGCAGATCAGCTTCTTAAAAGTATCTGTGGGCTTCTGTACTGAGTGTCAGTAAGTCCAGAGTCGCTGAGCAGCTTCCTGTCCTAAGTAGCCCTTTGTGGTGTCTAATTTGTTCAGAAACTTCCAGGCTAAACATGGTTTCCCACCTTCTCCTCTTGACCACTCTCTTCCTCACCTTCACCTCTGAAGAGAGACTAAATAACAAATGTGGAGTTTTAGGTCCTGGTCAGTAAGGCCCGAGGATGGCCCAATATCCTCTGTGTCCTTTCCCCAAAAGGCTCCACCTCTTGTGGTGCAGTTGGGCCCTGAAGGAAGGGGTCTGACCGAGGATTCAGCTGGCGGTTTGACCACCTGCACTCTAAGAGGCGAGTTTCGGGTGAGAGGAGACCCTGACTCTACTCGTCCAGTGATGTCCCTCTGTTAGCAAAAAAGGATTCCACGATCATATATGTTTGGGGAAAACTGGGTCACATGGGTTTACCTGCTAATGTGCTCTGTACCTTTCAGAGGTGACCGTGGACAGGAGCAGCCTCCACAATTGTGCTGTGGGAGGAACTTCCCATGCATTTTCCAACACTGTTCCATGAAATGGAGCATCCAGGAGATGTCTCATTGTGAAGTTCCCCTTTAAACTCTAGTTTTCCATGTCTCTCTGTGATCAAAAGCTCCACTGTGCTAAACGCACTTTGCCTAGGAGGGAGTTTAGAACCGTCCTGGGCCAGCACTGGGAAATGGCACTTTCTGAGCCCCTCTTTCCTAAGTTCTCCAGTCAAAACCCCATTGCCAGGGTTCATGCAGAAACACCCTGGCAGCTGGAGGCTGACATCAGAGGAAGGTTTCCACAAAGTGGATTAGGAAGAAGGAATCAGAGCTGGGCCCAGTGGCACACACCTGCCATCCCGGCTACTCAGGAAGCTGAAACAGGAGGACCACATGTTTGAGATCAACCTCAGAAACTTAGTGAGACCTGGTCTCAAAATAAAATAAAAAGGACCTGGGATGTAGCTCAGTGGTAGAGTGCTTGCCTAGTATGTATGAGGTCCTGGGTTCTATCCCCAGTACCACACACGTTAAAAGATAAAAGAGCAGGAGGAGGAGGAGGAGGAGGAGGAGGAAGATCACCCTGTTTTCCCAGCAGCGTCAGTATCCAGTGCTCAGTCCTCAACTCTGGGCAGGGCATCTGTCCACCTGGGCTGGGGAGAATCTCCCTGGGCTAGTCAGAAAGCCCTTGCCACCCCAGTACCCCAAGGAGGAATCTTTTTGTTTTATTTCTAATTGGGCCTCTAAGGCAGGATTTTCCTGTCATTTCATACAGCTCAGTAAAGAAAGCTACTATGGCCTGTATGTTCAGGATGTGGATATAATTATGATAAACTTGCAGCCAGTAGGGGTTTTGAGGAACCCCTAATTTCTCAAAGAGACCCTTCTTTGTAATGGAGGTGAAGCCATCCACTACAGTGGATGGGAGTGCAAGGGAGACTCCATTCCACTTTAAGGCCCCTGGAAAGAGGGGGATGTACGATGCAGTCTCACATGGTCGTGGTGGTTTGCCAATCTCCTTTGTCCTGTTTTCCATTTCTTGTTACCACCGAGCTATAAAGGTAACCTGTGATCAGTGTGTTCTGTCCTTTCTCGTATTAATCCTCATGACAACTCGTAGGGGTAGGTCTTGTCACTATCCCTGGCTCACCAGTGAGGACACTGAGACCCAGGAAGGCCAAGCAATACAAGTGGGCTGCAGCCGCTGGGTTGTGTCTCACTTCCCTCTGTCCTCAGGTGCTTTCCAAAGGGCACAAAGGAAGTGGCGACACCAGGATTTGTCCCTAAGTCACTCTTATTCCAAAGCCCAGGCTCCTAGCCACATTTCTTGGCTCTAGGACACTGCCAGGCAATTTTTTTGGAAGTTAAATATCCATATGTTATTAATCCTGGTTTTCTTCAGGATTACTCACAAGCATGAATGCTTTCCCTTTCCAGTGCCCAGGCAGCTGATGAATAAAGTCTATGCTGAGTTGGTCTCTCCAACAGCCAGTGTCTGCGGGCACCCTGTCTTCCCTGGGACGTGGCCCTGGCTCATGGGTGGTGCAGCCCAGGAGGATGAATGCGTGCATTGCAGTTGAGTCACCTGTGCATGTGGCATCTTCTTTCTGGATCAACAGCCAGCAGATATCACTCATGTCTTTCTTGCCACTTGCCGCCCTGTTCTGTCCCTCTGGAATCTTCTCCCACCTTCTCACTCAAGATTCCCCAGTGCTGAGCCAGGAGGAAAAGAGGCAGAGCTGGTGAAACAAAATCATCCACGTGGAACCCTTCCCGTGCCCAGTGTACTATTGTACAAATGGGGGAATTCTAGAAATGCAGCTTCAGCAGGAAGGGATCCAGGCTGCTGGCCTGTTCCTGCCCCGGGTCTGTACTTAGAGGTGGGCTCATGAGTGATGTCAGTGTGGGGTGACCCAGAGGCAGTATCTGTAGACTGTGCAGAAGACAAGGAAGAATGAGAAACCAGCGAGAGATGTGCTAGGAAACAGGGCCTCGGTGAGTCCCACGGGAGGCACGTGGCTGCCCTCACGGCCAGTAAGAGAAAGAACACGTGTCTTCTTCAGGGCTCTGTGCCTCTGTACATACTCCTGTGGCTACACTCACTCGTTGCATTGTAATCACACGTTAACTTTCTTTCTCCAGATTAATGTTTTTCTTCAGATTAGTGTTCTAGCACAACTTGGTCCATTGCACATTAACAGAACAAGACCCAGATTCAATGGGTTGTAATCAGCATTTTATTTTAATGAAAGGAGTAGAATAGACTAGATCAGAGTTTGTTGCATTTAATGAGGTAAAACAGCTCAACCTGGTAGCTGATGTATGCCACATTCATGACCTAAGTGTGTTTCTAAGTCACACTGAGAATGCAGCAGCTCCGGCTGTGAGCATGGAAGGCTGATCCAGGCACACTCCGTTCTGCCTTCTCAGCACTTGGCACTCACGTAGGCCTGTGTTATAGTCAGCTTTTTCACCACCATGACCAAAAACCCAGCTAAAACTATTTTAAAGGAGGGAAAGTTTACTTCTTGCTCATAGTCTCAGAGATCTCAGTCCAGAGACGGCCAACTCCATAGCTTTGAACCTAAGTTGAGGCAGAACAGCATGGCAGAAGAATAGGGCAGTTACCGCCCAGTTTATCCCTATCAGAGGGTTAATGCACTGATTAGGTGACACTTCTCAGAATCTAATCATTCTGCCTCTAAACTTTCTTTTATTGTCACACCCGTGAGCTTTTGGAGGACACCTCATATCTAAACCATAACTGGTGCTCACTAAAGGTGGGAGAGAGGTGAGAGCAGTCCTGTTATAATTTTCTCTCAGAAAGCGGCACATTTGGTTTTTTTGTTTGTTTGTTTGTTTGTTTCAGTGCTGGGGATTGAACCCAGGGCCTTGTGCTTGCAAGGCAAGCACTCTGCCAACTGAGCTATCTCCCCAGCTAGAAAGTGGCACATTTTTAACTCACTGATTCCTCTTTCCAACTCCATTAGTTCATAGAGGAATTCCAAGACTCCTATGAATCCCCAAAATCATGGATAATACCAAACCCTTCATGGACTGTTTTTTCCTCTAGATACATACATGCATCATAACTAAACACATATCATGCACTATAGCCGTAACTTCTGCAGTTTGTAGTGTGACAATAAAACTAGCACTGATTTCTTTTTTCTTCTTCACAATTTCATGGGTAGATTGGCACTTACCATTCGTCTTAGCAAAGTCAGCATGCAATTATTTGTTTTCATTTCTTATTAAGTCAAGAACTTCCATTTTTTCCATTGAGAGAAGTAGTTCTAGGCTTCTTTTTGGCATATTGGAATTGCCAGGATAACTACTCTTGTGATTTGGGGTCATAATTAGATAAAATAAAGGTTTTGAACACAAGCAGTATGGTATTGCCACAGTTGGTCTGATAAGCAATATGGCTGCTAAGTGACTAATGGTGGGTAGTATCTACAGTGTAGAGATGCTGGACAAAGGAACAATTCATATCTGGGCAGGGCAGAGAAGGACAGGATAAGATTTCATCACACTGCTCAAAACAGCGTGCAGTTTTAAATTTCCAAATTGTTTCTGGAATTTTCCAGTTTATATTTTTAGTCTGCAATTGACCTTAGGTAATTGAAAGAAAGTAAAAGGTCAGTTAAGTGGGGAGTACTATATAGCTCTGAAGTCCAAAGCTACATTTCAATAATTTCACAAGCTATATATAGAAGGTAGCAGCCTTATCCATCAACTTCAGTGACCCTCAGTGGAAACCCTGTCCTCCTTCCCAGTGGCCACTAGGCAAGGTAAAGATGGTCACTGGGTTTTCGTTACATAGCCCCAAGCAAAGCTCACCACACTCCCACCATGTATACAGCAGAGGCAGAGGCCACCACCTCCACCCCTATCAAAAACAGATAATAGTCTCATCTCCTTTCTACAACAACAGCATAGAAAGCTATTTCTCTCAACTTCTTTGCCTCCTTGAAAAACAGAACAGAAACAATGGGGCTTATTTGCTAGGGAAATTAGTTGAATCAAGAGGAACAAGTTCTTAAGAGTGGTCGGATGGACGATGAGTAATACCAAGGAAGATCTGAGAAATTTCTTTTCTATTTAGCCTCTTTTTTTTAGTTTACAGTAGAGTCATGTGACACATCTGAAGTCTGATCCATGCCTTAGAACTTGGGCCCCCAGCTCTGTGACATTGGGCACATCAGTTAGCCTCTTTGAGCTTGAGGTTCCCTGTTTATAAGGTGGGGATAGTAATAGCACCAAATATATAGGGCCGTTATGAGAATCAAATGAGTGACTACATACACAGAAGTCAGAACAGTACACAGCCTATAGTAAGTGCTAGGTAAGTGTTTGCTGATCATCTCACAAATTTGTGATCCCTGTCAGGCTATAACTCTTGAAAAAGCAGCCACCTAGAGCATCTTTGTATCTCTGAACACAGCTGATACTCGGGCATTTTGTACACATAGCCAAACTGTTGAGTGCATGGTGATTCAGTAGAAGAGAAGAGCTGGGCACAGTAGTGCTTGCCTGTAATCCCAGGTAATCTGACTCTGGAGACCGAGGCAGAAGGATCACAAGTATGGGCAACTTAGCAAGACACTGTCTCGAAACAAAAAATTGTAAAGAGGACCAAGGATGTAGCTCAATGGCAAAGCACCCCTGGGTTCAATGCCTACTATGAAATAAATTAGAATAGAAGAACAGAAAAGAAAAGGATAGGATAGGATAGATCAGAGCAGAATAGGACACCTCATTCCCAAAGAAGGTCGCAAGCATTGCAAATTTCACTAGCAATTTGCTGTTGCCAGAAAGCCATGTAAAATTGAGTGCCTTTCTTTTATTGTGTCTGCTGAAAGTAACCATCATAAGGCTGCGATGTGATTTTCCAGACCCTTTTCTTTCTCCAATATGTGTTCAACTTGTCCACCTCCTCAGTCTTGGGGGACACTATTCCTCCCATGAAATACTGTACAGGTACCATGCAAGATGAGTCGAGGCCTAGAGGCCACAGGAGAAGAACCTGGCCACACAGAACACAGAGGAAAAACCCAAGATGACTTAGGACCCTGGCTCTCCGGAGCACTTCAGCAGTGTAGTCCCCATGTGCTGGGAGAGGACAAGAGCTGTCTGCCAGCTCTGCTGCTGCTGTTGGCAGCCTCAGCTCCTTGGGCGGATGAAGGCCTCCATTCCAGACACTTAGAAGTGGCTCCCATAACCAGTTTATTTGTGTACATTTCCATAGGCATTTTATGAAAAATGCCTGTGTCTAAGACTCTCTGCATCAAACAAATCCACCATGAGCAGGGAAGCCAAGGCAGCGTCCACCCTACTGAAGTCAGAACTTCATTTATGTCATTTACAACTTGTGGAACCTCTCTTTGCCATGCCTTCTTGTGTAAATCAGAGCGTCAAGAGAAAGCTGTCATCCCACTTGTTCTGATTGTCTCCTGTCTCTTAAGAAGTCATCCCAAAACATTGACTAATAATATGAACCAGTCATTATGTTCACAAGTCTGCACTCTGGGCAGAGCTCAGGATGCACTTTCCTGGGACAGTAGCTCATTTGCATAGTCACTAAGTTGGTGCTGAGTGGCTGTTGGTAGCTCGACCACACGTGTGACCTGCGGGCCTTGGTCCCACTCCCTGCAGGCCTCTTTGATGGACTTTTTCACACATGGCAGCTGTGTTCCAGAGGCAAGCATCCAAAGAGGGACAGCCAAGTGGGAGGTGTACTGTGTTTTATGACGCAGGCTTCAGAGTCATGCTGCATCACTTCCAGTAGCAAGATAGTCACAAATGCCCACCCAAGTTCAAGAAGAGATGAAAAAGGACCAAGAGCACGAGGAACAGAAACATTGTCATGATCACTTTTGAGAAACACATTCTGCATGCCATTAAATCTATACCTGCTTGACCCTCCATCTGGGAGTTTTTTCTCCAATCTAGAAGACGTTAATATCATTCATACTTCTAACCTGACCTCAAAATGAGTGAGCCCAGAAAGGTTTTGATGATGAAGGCCAACTTGCTGTTTGTCCAGGATGTTTTTTAATATAATCTAAAAGAAGAAGAAAAAAAAAAAGTACAAAATCAACTTCCTGCTAAGAAATGGAGCTGCAGAACTTTCCTCAAAATGTGCTCTATGGAGTCCTCTAGGTAAACCAGACCAGCTGGGGAGAAGAGCAAGGACGCCCACTAGGTCGCTCTTCCTGCAGCTCTGAGAAAGTGTTTGGGTCTGCCTGATGCACTTCTCAGCCAGGGGATAGATGGTGGCTCACCCCATACGGCTGCCAACTTCAGAGGGCAGCCAGGGAAGCCCACAGGTTTCCTATGGGGCGGGAAGAACTGTGAAGGGCCTTACACAGCTCAGCTCTCTCTATATATAGTTCTGCACAGAGCACCTTGAGCGCCTTAGAGGGAAGCTTGATAGCAATCTAATAAATAAATCAAAACATTCCTTACACTCACATTAATTTAATTTAAAACTGGCATGTCTAATAGGCAGCACTTTTAAAGTGCGTTTCTGGAATTTGTGGGTTGGAGTTCAGTCTCCTGAAAACAATATATTTTATATCTACTCCATGTGTTTGGACCTCAGCTTGTTTTGACTAGAGGACATGATTTGTCAAGATGTGTTCTCTGCTGGAATCAGCATGAGGAGGGTGGGTTTTATCTAATGGAACTGCATGAGGCCCTTTCACCTCCTTTCCTGTGTACTCTTTAAGTGGGTACCTGGGTTGTGGCTCAGTGGTAAAGCACTTGCCTAGCAAGTTCCATCCTCAGCACCACATAAAAGTAAATAGAGATATTGTGTCCATCTAGAACTAAAAGTTGTAGTTTCTGTTGCTATTGTTTCATTTCTTATGTGGTCATGTTTAATTGGAAAAAATAAGAGATTCATGAAAAAGCTCATGGAAGCCACCAATGCTTACCTCTGGGTCTTGTATTTGAGTTGATACAATAGTCCCATTGCCCCAGGTGGTATCAGAAAAAGACCCACAAGGGGAAATGAATGACTGCTCAGGCAGGCCCTGAAAAACTGGCGGTGGTGAGAAGATTACATTTGAAACTTTTTCACTTGCAATTAATATGCCAACAAATTTTGACAGCTTAATCCAAGAAAGGGCAATTTACTATGAGGACGAAGGGCTGTCCCAAGCACAGCAATGCAGTGGACCTCAGGAAGGACTGGGACCAAGAACTGAAAAACCATGAAGACAGTAGGTAGTCTGAGACTCGCGTGCCCTGTAGGAGGGGCTGGATAGTGCCCAGCATACTTTAGATGCTCAATAGTGCTAGCTGGGATTGGGGGTTATGGCTCAGTGGTAGAGACTTGCCTAGCAAGTGTGAGGCACTGGGTTCCATCCTCAGCACCACATAAAAATAAATAAATAAAAATATTGTGTCCATTACAACTAAAAAAACTTTTTAAAAATAGTACTAGCTGAATGAATGGCTGAGCAGCCACCCCATGGCGTGGTTCTTCTTGAGAGCCTAGCTTTGAGCCTCATCTGTTTCAGGATTCTCAAGAAAAGGTCCAGCCTGGTTCTGGGCTCCATTTCATGACCCATCAACAGTGACTGGGGCAGCAGGATCACATTGTGACTACACAGCTCCAGCCTGCAGATGGGGGATATCGTCTTGTGGACTGGAGAAATACCTAGAGCAGGTGTCAGTAATGCTTTGGAATGAAGAATGAAATACTGGACTTCAGGTGAATTTTGATGTCAGATCCTTGAACTTGAGAGCTCAACATACCTTGGAAATCATCTAGTCCATCTCCTTCTTAGTCACACAAGAGAAACAGAGAGAGAAACTATTGGCTTAAGTCTATACTTAGCGGCATTTCTGACAGAGGACACCATCTCAGCATTCGAGTTTATCGATTAAATGAGTACAAGTTCTGGAGTTCCTCTTTGCCACACTATAACTATTATTTATATTTTATTCCTAATAATGCTACATTCTATGAGGTGAGGCTGAGTTATGTCTAATACTAGCTAAATGTGTTCTGTAAGTTCTAGTGAGTTAAATATTTAATACAAATCATTAAGCAAAAACAAAAATTTGATGCTTTTCTTTGTCTGGCAGTGAATAAGTCTTGAGATCCTCTGCTGTGTGCCAGTCACAAGAAGGCATGGGTTGGACTATGCCCCACAGCACAGCTAGGTCGTGTTTCTTATGGTTTATTGGGGAAATGGGCAAGAAAACTGAGGACTGTAGGGAGGAAAGAGGAGTAGTGTAGGAAAGGTGATGTGAGAGCACAGAGGAGTGGCTCAACCAGGATCGGAGGAAGCTTCCCAGGGACGCTGAGTTTTGTCAGACCAATAGGAGTCAGGAACAAGGTAACGAACTGCCATGGGAGGGGGGGCATTGCTTTAGTTTCAAGTGCCTAGAGCTAAGGTGGCACGTAGGCAGTAGAAGAACATGAAGACCAAGATAAACAGAAGCTAGATCAACAAGGGCTGGAGGTTTGGAACAATGAACAATGAAGTGACATTGACAGTTTTTTAGGAATATGCAACAACTTTACATTTCATGAAGATTGCCCTGGCAGCATTGAGAGAAAAAGAAAGAAGGACCCACCTAGTATCGTGGGAAAGGGAGGTGAGAAGATGAGAATCCAAGGTCAAGGATGAGGGAATGAGGGGGCAGGGGTGAAGCACTGAGAGATTCCATAGGACTGCACAAGGATTGAATGTGGCAGGAAGTGAGAGGAAGTTGTCTAGGGCCATTTGCTTGGTCTGGAGTGACCAGATGGACATGGTTAACATTGTCTCTTTTGGAAATCAGGAAATGGAGAAGATAACTTCATTTTGGCTTGTACAGCTTAGGGTCTTGGGAGACAGCTCTGTGGCCTGGCAGAGCCTAGTCCAATAGTAGCAAGCTGGAACCTTAGATTGTGTGAGGCATTGACCTGTACACAGGCGTAGGGTGCCCAGGGAGGACGTGGAGAAAAGAGCAGGAACTGGAGGTGTTATGACTTAGATATGAGGTGTCCCCTAAAAGCTCCTGCGCTAATGCAGGAGGTTAGATGATTAGATAATGATAGCTGTGACCTAATTAGAGGATTATTTCCACTTGATGGATTTGTGATTTGAGTGGATTAGTAGGTAGTAACTATAGGCAGGAGGGGCATAGTTGGAGGAAGTAGGTCACTGGGGGTGTGTCCCTGGTGCACCCCACCCCTCTTAGATTTCTGACTGCCTTGTGTTGAACAGCTTTCCTCCACTATGCCTTTCTGCCATGATGTTCCTTGGACCCTGAACAGTAAAGTCAGCCGACCATGAACTGAACCTCTGAAACTGACCCAAATAAACTTTTCCACTTCTAAGTAGTTGTTCTTATCAGGTATGTGGATCACAATGACAAAAAAAAAAGCTGACTAATATAGGAGGCCAGACCAGGTGGGAGTACAGTGTGTAATGGAGCAAGTGGAGCAAGAGACGAGCATCTAAGTAGAGCTCAGGGAGGAAGCAAGAAACCTAGAAGGCCTTAGAAAGTGGAGGGCATGGGAGAAGTTTCAGGAAGGAGGAAGCCATCTACTACAGCAAATACAGCAGAGAGGACAAGATCAAGAGCAGAGTGGCATTGCAACCTTTTGCAATGTGACTGAATGAGTAAGTCCACAGGGACCTGGTAATTGGATGATGTTTCTAAGGAACTAACTTTCAGTTTGAATAATTGGTTTATAAATGGCAGTGTGTGGATTGCAAAGGAAGACATTTATATCTTTGCACAGAGATAAACTTGAATTTCAGTCTCAATCCTACAGCATATTAGTTTGGTGACTTTGAATTAAATTATATCACCCTTTAAGCTTCAGTGTCTCTCTTTGTAAAGTGGGGCTTCTGCCTACTTCATAGATTCTAAATTGCCTAGCATAATGCTTCCCCACTCCTCATTTTCTCCATAGCATTTATCGCCTTCTTCACTTACCAGTTTACTTATTTAATTTTCACCCCAGCCCTCATCCCACCACTAAAACATTCTGTGACAACGGGATTCTTCCCTGTTTGGCGTATTGCTGAATCCCTGATGCTTCAAGCAGCATCTGGCCCTCAACAATATTTGTTGGATGGACAAAAAATGACCAAGAAGCTCAGCGTTGGACTTGAAGTATCTGGTGGCAATGGTGGCAATGTTACTAACACCTTCGGAAGAAAAGCCCTTGTCAAGGGCCATCTTCAAAGTCAGCCTGGGTCTTTTCAGAGTCTTTATGGCCCACGCTTCTGTTTCTGCCTCTACAAGGCACTGCCCATTTCTGGAGAATTGAGGACCTGACCTTCTTTGTTCTAGGGACAAGTGAGTCACAGATTGAGAGAAACTGAATAAAGGAACACCATGTGGGGGAAGTGACGACAGAATTCCCAGGGCTCCTGGAGAGCCCCCAGAAACCAGAAGCAAACCCTGTTGACCAGCCCAGCCATGGAAGCTAGTTAGACATCAAAGAGCTCCCTCAGGGTCCACACCTGCAAAGAGCGCCTCACAGCCTCTGCGGAAAGGCAGCAATGCAACATGGAAGGAAACCATCTTCTCTGGCCAGAGCTGCTGTCTTAAAGTCACAGTTGGCAAAGGTTTTGAAAAGGAAAGCGCAGAGACACTGACTTTCTTTATTACCGTGCATGTGTGATGGCAGAAATGATGCTTAAATCTTTCATCTTCAAAGTGTGTCACACCATGAACCAACTAACAAATGGGACCCAGCCATGTACGGCTGCTAATGAAGAATGTGTCATTCGGGTGGAATAGGCTCCAGTTCCCAATAGCCTGCTGACCTGACATGGTCTGAGGAGAAAGTCTGGTATCAAAACATAAATCTAAACTGAAACCCAAAGAGCAAACAGCAACATGCATTAATTAGACCCATTTATTTGTACAAAACCAACATTCCCTCCACTCCTCCAGGGAATTGCTCTTTGTTGTTGCTGTTCATTTCTTTTTCCCCTTTTCATCTTTCAATACATCTTTCCAAGATTCTTGCCATGTACTACAGATTCCAGACTCTCTTATGGAAAGCATATGTCCCGGGGAACATATTGTACCATGCTGAAGCTCTGGAGTCAATTGTGTTTCTGTCCCAGAATTGAAAAACAACAGTTGTTTGTGGAGCTTGGAGGAATCTCAGGGTCAGTTTTCAGCCAGAAGAACCACGAGTTAAACACTTTCTAAGAGCTTTCTAAGATAAAAAAAAGTGCATCTCCTATTAACCTATGCATCCCATTCATTTGTTCATTTCTCTGTTTTATTCATGTAACACTTCCTGGACGTTTCCGTGTGCTCGGTACTATGCTCAGCCCTGAAATTTCAAGGTAAATGTGCACAGTTCCTGCCTGTCAGGAGCTCAGAGTCCAGGGGAGACAGTATGTCAGGGCAGCAGTGTGGTTTTCCAAGGCCAAGACAGAGGCGGCTGTCAGGAATCATGGGCAGAGGTGGAAAGATGCCTGGGGAGAACTTCTCAGAGGACGGGATGCTTTTAAGAGAGAATAGAAGAGAGGAGGCCAAGAGGGATGAGGGACTCCACATGGAGGAGGCTGAACGCTACCTGAGATAATATGACACAGTGACACGCAAACTGTTTAATGGGCTTAGAGAGAGGCTGAAAGTCACTGGTGTGGCCTTACCAGTACCCACGGACTGCAGTTGACAACCTCCCAGGCATGTAGTTGAGCAAAAGAATCAAAGTACCATGTAGAACTTTAGAAGTCAGGGTGGTGGTTATCCTCCGAGAGGCGGTGTCAGGAGGGGGCTTGAGGTACCAGTCTTACTTCTTGATCTAAGTGCTGGACATGCAGGTTTATTTACTTCGTGACGATAAATGAAATTATACACTTGTGATAAATGCACTTTCTGGTGCCTATATTCAATAAAATGTTACACGTTCAGCAAAGTATTCAAAAAAAATGCAAATAACCAAGCATCAAGCCATGGTACAAGTCACAGTGAATGACTCCAGGAAAGAAAAAAAAAAAAGGTGGAGGAGAGGAAATAGAAACTTAAACCATAGCCATGTGATATGAGCCTTATATACTGAGGCATGAAGGTGATAGCCATGAAACTGTGCAGAGAATCTGAGCATGTGACAAGGCTGAGTGGTGTTTAGGATGTAGCCCCTGGATCTATAATTTCATTACTTCCACCTTTTCATCTGCAAAATACACTAATAGTTGTATTTGACTTCTAAAGGTATTTTGAGAATTATAAAAAGAGAATGCACATGAGTAGCATAGTGCTCACTATACTCAGCACTAAATATTGGTATGTTAGAAAGATTACTAGGCAGAAATGAAGGGAATGGATGCAGAATGTCCAGACCAGGAACTGAGAGACGAAGCAGAAGGCCGTGGCAGTCACCTAGTGAAGATGTCAGCGGTGCTGTGAGTCCAAGGGATATCACTGACTGCGAGGGACAGAAAGGACAGGACTCAACCTGGGAGGCGAAAGCCACAGCAAAGTCCAAGATGGCTCCCCTGGGTCTGGCTCAAGTGACTGTGAAAGTGGCATGTGGTTACAGATTCAAGAGAAGGATGGGATTAGAGGGAAGATTACACATCAAATCTGAAGCCAGGGAGGCACCCAGGTGGCAAGGTCCAAGGATGATAGAGAGGTTTGAGCTGAAGACAAATTTAGGAAGTATATAAAAGACTGTCCAAGGCAGGTGAGAAGATGAGGTCCCTCAGGATGATGTTGAGTGAGAAGAGTGAGAGGCCAAGGATGGAACCCTAAGCAGTGTCGAAATGTGTCTGAGAAGAAACAAGAGTAGGAGCTGGGGATGTTGCTCAGTGGTAGAGCAGTTGCCTAGCATGGGTGAGGCCCTGTGCCATCTCCAACAAGAGAGAGAGAGAGAGAGAGAGAGAGAGAGAGAGAGAGAGAGAGAAGGAAGGGAGGGAGGGAGGGAGGGGAGGAAGAAAGAGGAGAGACCAAGAGAGTGTATCATGGTAGCCAAAAAGAGTCTCATTAATTGTGACAAATGCCACAGATGCTAGGTAAAGACAAAGAAGGGCCCATTGACTCCTACAATATAATGGCCATTAGTGACTTCAGTGAGAACAATTCTGGAGGATAGCATGACAACAGCAGGGTCCAAGTGGGTGTATGGGTGGTAGATTTGAAGAAAGAGGTCAACAAATGAAAAGAGGTCAAAGGGAAGGAGAAAGACAGAGTGGGATGCTAGAGGCGGGAGAGGAGTTGACAGGCTTTTTCTAAAGATGAAAGGCTTTTTAACTTTTTCCAACGTTCACCACTACCTATTTTGAAGACCTTTAGAATTTCCCCCAGCCTCTTTCCTCTCTCCCTCCTTCCTTCCTTTATTCCTTCCTTCCTTTCTTTCTTCCTTCCCACCATGGGCTTTCTCTGCAGAATCCAAGAAGTTATGTAACTTGGGATACTTAATGTGTTATCCTTTTAAGAGTTTTTAAAATAAGATACTGAGAAGCAGGTGTCTTTAGGCAAGCAAGGAGGCAGCAGAACCCAGCTGAGCAAGGAGCAGGGAGCGGGGAGAGCAAGACTTCCTGGTGCCCCACTGCCCACCCTGTGCTCCCTGGGACGCTCCAAGGCCTGCAGAGCCTATGTGTCTGTGAGCACCAGTGTGTGAACACACTCCTGCCTCCATCCATGCCTCCAGGCATGCTCCATCCTGGCTGGGCCCTGGCTGCTCCACTCACCTGATGACCACTTGGCTCCAGACCTTGGCTCCTCCTGCCCACTCCTCACCAGTTCCACTCGGGCTTCCAGATAGGACTCAAAACACAATTCTTAGGAACCCCTATTGTCCACTGAGTGTCATTTTGCTAAGTCTGACCATGGGTCATCTTGCATTTCCTGAGTGGTTGTTGAGAGTCATTCTCGTTTTAGGGTAAATAATACTTGGCCTCATTGGCAAAATCATATATAATCCAGAAGAATTCTCTGTAGCATCTGATGTAGGTTCCATGCAGTGTGGATTCTCCACCAAGGCTGGTTTGAAGAAGTAAAGGTCTGTGCTAGTCTGCTCTCCATAAGAGTGGCCCCAGGCTCCTCCCTCTTTGTGCACCTCCGCTCCCCCACCTGCCGAGAGTGCTGACTGCTGATTAACACACAGACATTTGTAGAGCACCCATTCTGAGCCATAAGCTAGGTGCATGGGAGTCGCACAGAGCAGGTAGGTAAGGGGCCTCCCCTGCGGGTCTCTGTTCTAGTCCAGGAGATAGCCAGCAGGAAACAAATACGAAAGTGTGGTAGCCGCAGGCCGTGGGGCCTGCTCTGAGGGAAGTACACATGCAACAAAGAAGAGAAGCAAGTGTGCACTGGGACCTGAACAGCACCGAGGAGTATAGCGTGCTGTCCCTTGGCCTTCCCTGCGCTTGGTAGCCGCCAGCTCCTGGAACTTTTCTTTTGGTAAAGTCTTTAAATGGATGTGATAGGGTGCCAGGTTATGCATTTTTCCTGGTCAATGAAGTCACTAAGCACTAGCCCACCTGATGGCTAATAAATCACAATCTCTCCAAGTCCCGTCTGCATGGCGAGCCCCTGCAGCCACCAGCTGACTCTGCTGGTCTTCTGTTTTGCAGGTGAGCCGGCCTCATCCCAGCGACCACCCCCTCCTGATCCTCTTCGTGGTTGGTGGCATCACAGTCTCTGAAGCCAAAATGGTCAAGGACCTTGTGGCTTCCCTGAAGCCAGGAGCCCAGGTACGAAGTCATGGGTGATGAGAACAAGAGTCCAGAGACAGGAGTGGGGGGCCGGCAGGGGTCCCGGGCTCCTCCTCCAGCCTGCTTCCCTCTGCATCCTGGCTGCCTTCTCTCCCACCTCTGCTGCCCTCAGCATGTTCTGCCTGCCTGCCCGGGATTGGCCAGCCTCCTGGCCAGACCCAACCTCTCTGGATAGCGTTTGTTCCCCATAGTAGAGGACTTTGATAGAGTCCCTTATGACAGATTAATTCCCACACCAGGCAAGCTCATCCTAAATTGAATCTGTGTTGTTTGAGTAAATTGCTCCCCAAATGGGCAAGAGTGGGTGGGGTGCAGTGAGGAGAGGAGGGGAGCTCTCCTGGCCCCATCCTTCCTACCTCTGGGCTCCAAGGCCAACGTGTTGCTATCGTCACTCCTCAGCACATCGATTCTCCAGTCAGTGCTCAGTCACTCAAGAATTTGCCCTACTTTCTAGGCTCCCTGTAATTGAGGGGTCCAGAGACCTCCTCCTACCTGTGACCATTAGGGGTCAAGACATCGTCAAGACAATGACTAGTGTGTAACTCTCTCCTTTATACCTCCTGCCAGGTCCCAGCCCATTCCCCAAACAGGAAGGCTGTCCCTGCAGACCCTAGGTTCGGAACATAGACCTTTCGATTTAACAGGCATAAGTTCCAATCCTGCCTCTGCCTTTGACTAGCCAAGGGACCTGTGAGAGGAAGGTCCTGTTTTCTCGTTTAGGAAACTGGGTGGGTTAGCTTCAAATCAGATCCAGTTTCAGAATGTGCTTCTGACACGGTGCCTGGCTGGCGCCTGGCAGCACTGGTGGCCTCGGTTATTATCTGCCCTTTCGGAGCAGTCACCACCCTGCTCTGGAGGAGGATTTGAGGTTCATGGCCCAGGAAAGAGCCTTCCAGAAAAGGAGCGCCCCAGTCTCTGCAGGCTCCAATCTGACCGGGGACGCAGTGCCAGTAACTTGGTGAGGTTTAAACCCTCTCCCTAGCGGGTTCCCAAACACATTCTGGGACGGGGCCACAAGAGCTGATGGCTCACTTGGGAGATGATCCCAAGAACTAGCAGTGAGGGGGTGAGGAAAGGAGGAGAGTAGGGGAGGAAAGCGCAAGCAAATTGAACTACTGGGCTGGTTATACTGAGCACAACTGAGGTGCAGTCCTCCTGGGGCCCCAAGGGGTGGTGTATGACATGCCTTAGCATCGTCACATCAGAAGACAGAGGGCCTGGATGTTTCCCCTGGACTCCCATCTCTGATTGGGACTTGCTTCCAGGGGTGTTATCTTCTTGACATTTGGAGGTCACAGCTTTGTGGCACCTCTACACACAGCTGGGCAGTTCAAGCTGGGCTTTCAGAAAGCAAAACAGAGGTGCAGTGCTTCAGGCAGGATGCCAGCTAGTACTGGGGACTATCCGCCAAGTGCACAGAAACCAGCTGGTTGGGGCCTATGGGATCGCAGCCCAGTGCTGGCTGCCTGAGACCTACCGTGTCTGTGTGCTGCATCAACGCCCTGCTGGCAGGGGCCACGCAGCCAGCCACGGAGCCAGCCACGGAGCCCCTGTTCTGCCCTTCTGTGTTGTCCTGCCGTTGCTCCCAGCCCTTCCTGCATCTCTGCTGGCATCCAAAATCCACATTGTGCAATGAAGCCCTGCTCACACTGCTTCATATTGGCCGGCCTGGTCTCCTCAACCAAACATGAATTCCCTAAAGACAAAATCAGGGGCCCTGCAGACCTGAGCATAGAGCAGGAACTCAGTAACCCCTGTGACTTGATGGACGTATGGACTCCAGGAGATCTGGCATGATGGAGCAGTCTGTGTTGAGTGACTGGGCCACTTGGCAAAGTCAAGTAGGCCTGCTCCCTGTTGGTGTCCAGACAATCAACTAGAGAAGCTGGGAACTGGGTACCCAGGAGCAATAATAGGTACTTGAGCAGAGAAGTGACCAGGCATTGGCTGTGACTATTCCTGCTGTCATTACTATACCCTGTGATGGGTCATAGCTGGTGAAACTTCTGATAAATTGGTAAATTCTGCCTCATTTAGGACCCTCTCTGTCAGCAATATTAAGGATCTCTTTAATGAGCAGTTGCCTTTTTGAAAAACACATTTAAAAAAAAAATCAGAAAGTACCCTTCTCATTGTCCCTAACTCCATGAACCCAATTCTTAGCTCTTCAAAACAAGGATGCCTTGTAACAGCCTGCAGACACGGTAATCCCCACTGTGAAAGGATAAATGCAGGCGTCTTCAAAGCCCTGCGGCCCGAGTTGGGCAACACAGCCCCAATCTCCAAGGGTTTTGCTGCAATCTGATCCCGTGCCCAGTCTTCTGCCCAGAGAGCTTCTTAGAGAATTTTGGGCTTAAGGAGCAGCTTCGACTGCTTGCGACTTGTGCTTTGTGCCCAAAGCTCCCCAAAGAGCTACTAGGCCCTGGGAGAATTCCCAGGGCATTAAGGGGGCTGGGTCATTTATCACAGTGTCCTCCTCTCCGCGCTCGAGAAAGCAGGGGATCACTGGGCATTGGCATCTCCCTCTCCTACCCCTGACAGACACACAGCTGCCCTGGCCTGGCAACCAGTGCAGACTTGTTTTCTGCTTTTGGAAGCACCATGGAAATCGGGCCTGGCCGGCTGAGCCATCGCACAATGACCAGCTCCTTGATCTGTGTGGACTCAGACTTCCGTCAAGGGTCCGTGCAACCAGAGGCGATCCTGCAGGATCCAGGCATCAATAGGCCATCACAGGCACGGCCAGCCGCCAGGAGAGGAGCTCGGACGTGATCCTCAGTGTAACATGAGTCTTGGAGCTGATGCCTCTGTTCTGCCTTTAGCATCTCACCTGCTGTCCTCTGTCTCCAGGGGTGAGGACTTGCACCTTGCCCACTGCAGCCTGCCTGAGTCGAGGCTGGCCTCCGCCAAACGCAGCCCCACCAGCCTCCCGGAGCTCTCTCTCAGCAGTGCAGGGTCCAGCATGTTTGCTTGGCGCTCGCTGTCTGTGGTCGTTGGGCACGTGCTGATGAGAGAAAGAGGCAGCTGGAAAAGGTCCTTTTTCCTGGCTACAAAAAAGTCCCCCTTCCTTAACCTCACTGAGGAGAGCAACTCCCCCCAACACACCCCAAACAGCCACAAGAACCAGGCTGGAGTCTCCCCAGCCAAGCACCAGCCCCTGTCCCCTCACTCACTGGCTGCCTGCTGTGGGGCTCTGTGGCCAGACAGCTCTGGTCACCTGAGAGCCCCAGCAGGGCGGTGGCAGCAAGTCCAGAAGCCTGTGATTGTGAGACGAAAATGACAGGGAGGGACCCTCCTGGAAAACAGAGAGCAGCCAGCTCAGGAAAAAGAGGAAGGCCCGGCGGCCAACCAGACCCAGCCACCTGCTACCCTGCACAGACGGCTCATGCCTGTCACACACCCCACTTCCACGCAGCGCTACATTTCCAGAGTTGAGTATTGAGTGAGGACATAATAATTGTACTTTTTAAAAAAGTAGATCCAAGGTCAGCACAGTGTTTTATCCGTATAATCCCTGCTACTCAGGACTCTGAGGCAAAAGGATCACCAGTGTGAAGACCGCCTAAGCAACCTAGTGAGACCCTGTCTCAAAGTAAAAAAATAATAATAATAAAAAGGGCTGGAGATGTGGCTCAGTAGTAGGGGAAGAACAAAAAGTAGGTCCAGAAATATGCAAATATTCACAAATTTGCACACAACTTTTGGGGTTCAAGGAGAACTAAACCCTGCTCTAAAACCTTCCCGGTTATTTTTAAATTGATGAGAAGCCTCAGGGAGGGAGGTGAGTGAATTTAACACCACCACCGCCAACAACAAAAACTCAGAAGGGGGAAAGGATGATCTGAATCTCGTGCTTCCGAGCTCTTGGGGGTCCTGAAGCACAGCACACCGAGCTTCGGGACAAGGAGAAAGCAGATCAAATGGTTTACAAGGCATTTTCCAGAACAGAAAACCCACTGTTGCACTGATGTAAAGATCAAATCCTTTTACACTTAAGACAGGTGTGTGAGTGTGTGTGGGGGTGTGTGTGCACACGCAAGAAGCGTGAGACGATGCCTCAAATATGGCACGCACTCGAAAAACAGTTCTTCAAGTCGATGAATATGCATATTGGCGCCTGTGCCTGTGTGGGTTACTTTTGGGGGGAAAAAATCTCTCAAGAAAAGAAAGAGAAAGGAAGAAAACAAAATTACTCCCTGCTTCTTTTGATTCCTGGTGTTAGAAATCAGAGGGTTATGAGCTCCAAATCCTAGACGTCCCTGCTTCCTCCGCATTCAGCAGAAATAGAACAGCAAGATGCTGGCACCTGCAAATTACATCGGTGGCTGGAGACAGGAGAGTGGCGCAAGCGAGTGGGCGGGGTGTCTCCCGAGGACGGGCTGCTCCTGGTGCTGAAGCAGGGCAGCTGGAGCAGGGGGCCCAGAGGCTGCCGGGGGCCTGGTGTCCCCCGTCCCTGGCTCCAGCGGCCAACACATTTGTTTTTTATGTCAGATTTCTGCTTCGTCCCAGATGCCTGTTGATGAATGATCTCCATGTTCCAGCACTCCACCATGGAACTGCCTGCTGCTGGCCACACTTGGTGACACCTAAATCGTAGTTGCCCTGCAGCTATGGTGTAATTTCAGCTCTTAAAAAAATGTGTCGTCTCTGCTAAACACCCAGTCTCTGCTGTTAGGGCGTACAGTCCATCTGCAGCCTGCTGGTATTTTTTGTGGGAGTGTCACCCAGGCTTGGGTGGCACAGGATGGGTGTGGTGGGTGGCTACCCCGTGCTCTGTTGGCCTGTGAGGAAGACTCCCACCCCTGCAGCTGTGTCCAGGCCTGAGGTGAGAAGAGCAGAACTCCCCAAAAAGAAGAACGAGGAGGGGAAGGGGGGGAGGGGAAGAGGGGAGGGGAAGGCAGAGGAGAAGAGGGGCAAGGACAAAAAGGGGAGAACCGAGTAGACACCTCAGGACCGGAGTGGCTTGGTGGCCCGGACAGGGCCGCCCGGGGTTTGCGTTAGTGCTCTCACTGCCTGAGAGCAGGCGACCTCTGAAAGGACACTGGGGGTCGTGTTTGATTTGCCTCCTATCACACACTTGATGGCCACAGTTTTAAAAACCCAGGTGTCATCTAATAGCCCGTCTCAGGCTCTTCTGAGCATTTTCTTTTTTATTTTTGAATGTCTTTTTTCTTTCCCCATTTGGAGTCTATTTATGCAGAAATGGCTCATTGAATAAACTAGAAAAAAACCTGAAAATGCTCAAAAGCCGTCAAAAATGCCTAAGATGTAGCAATACTTGAGGATTGCTGTCATACTATGGTGGCTGGTAGCTGTGTGACCCGGCTTGCTCTACAGATAGGAATTTTAGACAAGTAGGTTTTTGTTGAACTCATGTGAAGCCCAGAGCCGTTTGAGCATCTTTTCCGAGAGCTTCTCTGAGGGAAAACCTTCCTGTTGACCGTTGCTGAACTCCCTGCCTCCTTCGCTGCCTGGCCTCTGTTCATCAATTCTTTATGAACTCACTAAGTCAAGGCCCCGTGCTGAGAAGCAATGGCAGAGCCCGGTGACGGAAATGGAGAAAGCTGTGAGCTATAAAGCACCACAGGGACACAGTCTTGGGGGAGGGTAGACTGGGAAGGCTTTCTGGAGGCGGTGTCACCTCAGCAAAGTGAAGGACAACGGAGATGTCTTCAGGCAAAGAGTAGGGAAACTCTGTTCCAGATTTTTTAAATTGTCCCCGAAAAGCCAGTTACAAAACTGCTAATAGTTTAGGGTGGCTGGAACATGGGACTGATGGTGAGGGGTGTGGAGGCAGGGGCGTGGTGTGGAGAGCTGAGCCATGAGCAGATTCTGAAGGCCTGCAATGCTCTCCGGAGAGCTGGGCTTATCAAAGGGCAGTGAGGAAGCGGGAGGGATTTTAAGCCTGTGAGTAATACCCTCAGATTTACACTTGGTGGAGAAGAAGGTTCTGGCAACTCCACCTCCTCAGTGACCGCAGGGGCTACACAGGGAGAGCAGCAGAGGAAGCAAATAGTGAGGATAGCAATGGTGGCAATGGTGATAAAGGCAGTAATAGCAACTGCCATCTTAGGCCCCTCCAGAGTCTGCAGTTAAATGTTTGACACAGATGTTCACATTTGATCCTTATGAAAATTATACAAGGTAAATAGCATTATTCAGACCTTACAGATGAGGAAACTGAGGCTCCGAGTGATGAAACAATTTCTCCAGGGTCAAGTGGAAGCTCCTAAACTTGTGCCCTTACCCTCTCTCCTCCCAGGAAGAATCCTTGGGCTCAGCCAGCTTTCTCCCATCTTCAGAGGCCACCTAATCTACTTCATGAGCTGCCTCTGTTTTCCACCTGTTTCTTTTCACTTCTACACAGAGCAGGCCACAGACACTGGTGTGGCCCTCACAAAGCTATTGTCTGAGGTGCTATGTAAATACCTGCTTGTTTATGAGGGGAACCTGGTCTTTGTGTGCCAGCTCAGTGGTAGAAAGTGAATCCACAGTCTCTGTTGGCCATGGTCAGGAGCCCAGCATGCCACCTGAGACTGATAGAGTCTTTGGTTTCAGTTATTGCTGCTCTTAAAATGTTGATATCAACTGAATCTCCAAGTTCCTCAATCCTGCCAGCAAACTTTGCCCCTTGGAGACTCGCTGTAGCCCTCACACCTGTGAGAAATCTACCGGCTTTGCCTTGGAACCAAAGAAGGCAGGGGCTGGCGGTGTGGTGGGACTGGCAAGTCACCGGGGGCAGTGAGGCCCTCTGGTATATTAACCATTACCGGCCTCTCTTACCTCAGAAGACTCTGCTTCCAGAGAGTGTGCAAAGAATTTTTGCCTTTATGTGTGCATTTTTAAATAGGCTTTTTAACTGTGTTCTGCAATTCCCTAGGAGTCTATGAACCTCTCCTAAAACTATAATATAAAAATATTTCAAATATTTTATAATATTTGAAATATTATGTATGAACTTACATGTATTTTTCTAGAGAGTTCTTAGCTTACATAATATTCAAAAGGAGGTCTGTGTCCCAATCAAAAAAAAAAAAAAGTAAAACAGCAGCTGACACTTGCCAAGCACTTCCTGTGCTCTCCACACACGAGCTTATGTAATCCGCATGACAATCCTGGGAGCTCAGGCCGTTCTTTTCCTTGTGTGACAGCGAGGCAAGGAGGCTTGAAGTAGGTGACTTTCCAGAGGATGTCTAGCCTATCCGCGGTGGAGCTGGGATCCGCTCTGGTCTGCTGTGGGCTCGGCCTGCGAGCCGCTATCACCACTCGACCTGCCAGGTCTGGTGCGGACCTGGGATGAGTAGAGACCCTCTCCAGGCCCACAGTGTCTAAGCCACGTGTGAGCGTGATAAGGAGATGCTAATATTCACTCAAGGTCTCAAACATTCTTTGCCTGCTTTCAAGGAAAAATGGGAACCACAAATTCCTTGTTTATTTCCTGCCCAAATACGACTCAGTCATAAGACACTAGCCACATATTATTTTAAATAGTTTTCTTTCAAGAATAAGTAAAATGCATGCTTTCAATAACTAGTATTTTTTCTTTAAAAAAAAAGTGACAAAACTTCATTAGGCTGTTTAAAGTTGTTTCTTTAACAAGAAAATGATGAAAGACCTCGTTTTCTCCTTTCTTCCCTTAGTTTCTTCCACTTTTCCTCCATGTAGGAATGTAGAATTTGTTTTTCATTGGTGAACCAGATGAAATGGGAGCTGGTTACTTCACTAATGTGAACGGTGGAGTGGGGACAACTTTGGGGGATGGGAGGAAGGGACAGGGAAGTGTCCTGGCCAACTTGCTCCCCTCCAAAGTAGCAGGGCCAGGCGATATCACCAGGTGAAGCCAGCCATGCCGCCACCTGGAATCTCCTTCACTCAGGTGCTGGCTGGTGGAATTCCAACTCTAGTACCACCCCCTCCATTTCCCACAGTCACCTCCTTATCCAGGGGATGTACAGCACCTGCTTGGGCAAAACCTCGCTGGGCACTTACCAAGCATACCACACCCCTCACCCGGCCCTGGGAACAGGCTCTCCCAGTGTTCCAGAGAGAAAGTCACCCTACAGTGAAGTCCAGGCTGAGGGAGCTGGAAGCATCACCCAACAGGAGCCACAGAGCCCAAAGGTCCATGTGAACAAGAGGAGCAAAGCAGCCATGCCCAGAACCTGGATGATACAGAGCCAGGGCCTCAGCTGCTCCCGACCTACCCACATACATGTGTCCTGGAAAAGCTACTTAACCTTTGTGTTCTTTGTTTTTATCATCTACAAAATAGGAATAATACAACTCTTCCATAAGAGTGTGGGGAGGATTAAATGGAGACCAGAGATAGTCCTCAGGACCCAGTGCAGCATAAGAACTAATGAACATCAGCTGTGAGCATCATCATGCTTATTACAGGCTGAATTATGTTTCCCCCTAAAAAAGAGATGTTGAAGTTCTAACCCTGTCCCCTAAGACCTGTGAGTGTGACCTTATTTGGAAATATAGTCTTTGCAGATGATTGAGTAAAATGAGACCATTCCCATGGGCTTCAATTCAATGAGTGTGTCCAGATAGAAAGGGGAAGTTTGGACACAGTGGCAGAAACAAATAGATGGAAGAACATGTGAAAACACAGGGAAGTGAGAAAAAGCACGGACCAGATTCTCCCTGCAGCCCTTAGAAGGAACTAACCCTGCCAACACCTTGATCTTGGACTTCTAGTCTCCAGCGCTGTGAGGCAGGAGATTTCGGTTATTAAACCACTTGGCTTGTGATACTGAGAAATTAATAGAATTGTCATTGTCATCCCCAACAACAGCATCTCCCACCTTGGGTATGCCTTCTTTTGCTCTCCTCGAGGAGCAAAGGCTCCCTGAAAGTGGGAGAAATCTTGATACTGAGGTCAAATTACTGCATGGCAAAGTGGCCATGAGAACCCATTCAATTCAGCAGCAAGGTGGGGGCTCAGCGGCTCCTGTGCCCCAGGGTTCCTCTTAGCTGTTCTTGGTGCACAGTTGGTTAAGGTCTAGTAGACACAGCCCAGCTGTCCCACAGGCCACCTTCCCCAGACTGCATCCCTTCTTCCATTCAGGATGCTAGCACCAGGTGGTCCACCTGTCACCTTCTGCCCTCTTCTTCAAGGTTCTCTCCGTGTCCCCTCCAAAGACATACATTGCATTTTTATTTCTCATCATCTAATAGCCCAGCATTGACTTTCCTAATTTCCTGCGGTGTGTTTGCCCTTCCTGTTGTTAGGTGATCCTACTGTCCACGAGACTCCTGAAGCCACTTAACATTCCCGAGTTGTTATTTGCAACCGATCGACTACATCCAGACCTAGGTTTCTGACATCTGCTAAGAAGATAAGACCTACCCAAGCTGGAAATACCAATACTTCATCTGTCCCCATTCCAGATATGCCTCCAAAACCAGCGTCCCTGTTGCTAATTGTGGGTATGACCACATTCTGCTGGAAGAGTCCTGATAACTGAGCAATGACTTACTTTATTTGGATTGCTCATGTATTTTTTTAAATTGTTTTTTTTTTTTTTTTCATTTTTCTAAAAGTGTCAAGTTCTCTTCAGCTGACCTAATGGTGATAATTTCCACTTATCCTTAACTCTTTATTTGTGATTCTTTCTGTAAGTTCATTAATTCTAAATAAAAGCCTGTTGGTAAGGATTGGTGGATGACAATGAGTCTTTTGATCTGACGTTGGCCAAGAAAAAGTTAGGCGCACTTTAGAATCATGGGCGTGAGGAAAGTTCACTTTTCTTTGAGATTACGTAACGGAGGAGGGAATACTGCAGAAGAGTCTGAGTCTCTGTCTCCCCTGATCTGAAACAATTCTGCAAAGGCGGGAGGGAGGGGTGGCGCTGGGGCAGCGCTGGTCCCTGTGTGTGCTGTAAATCATGCTGCCTAACAAAGGCCCACATTGTTCCAGCCTGCTGGCTGGGCAGAGCTGCCAGCTCCTTAGAACAGCAGTGGGAGAGAGGGCGACTGGAGGAGTCCTGTCATGGCCTAGAGGTTTCCTCCCCTCCAGAGGAAGGCCCCAGTGAGGAGATCTCAGCCCCGGAGTCTAGATGGAGACCTCAACCCCATGACCTTGTGACTTCATGTTGCTATTGAAATATAGATCTTTTCTGTAAGTTTAAAATTTCTTTCTGGCCACAGCAGAAAAACACAGACCCACCTAGTGAGATTATATGAGAACCCTAGGGAAAAATAAAAGACAAAATTTTTAAAACCCTGTACCCAGACATTTATAGGTGTAATCGATGGAAATTTCTGCCATCTCTAAAAGATGTTTGAAACAAGTAGAAAAAAGTGAAAAAGTTTCTAGCGTGGATTAAACAGGTGGAGGAAATAAAACTAGACCATGACACTCATTCATCTGATTTTAGTTCTCTGTAAAAGGCCTACAATAAAAAAAAATTATAAAGTTGGAAATTATTCCAAGATGTAATCAAAGCTGGGTTTTCATGAAATGGATGTTCATTTTCTTGCCCACGTATGCCTTCCACCTTACTCTAGTTCTTTGTTGGTACAAAATGTAAGAGATCTCATATATTTATTTTTTATCCTGTTAGTCTAAAAATCTTCAGTGAGAATGAGGAAGAGCTAGGCACAGTGGTGCAGCCTGTAATCCCAGGGGCTCAGGAGGCTGAGGCAGGAGGATCATGAGTTCAAAGCCAGCCTCAGCAAAAGCGAGGTGCTAAGCAACTCAGGGAGACCCTGTCCCTAAACAAAATACAATATAGGGCTGGGGATGTGTCTCAGAAGTTGAGTGCCCCTAAAGCACCCCCCGCCCCACCCCCCAAAAAAGCTTGAAAGTACTCCTGAGATGAAAACTGGAGGCTATCTTGGTCCAGTGCATTTCCAAGACAACATAACCTTGACAACAGTATTGGCAGCCCAATCTCATGGCTACATTCCAATCTCACTTCTTTCACATAGTGGCTCACTTTTCCTGGCCTTAGTTGACAATGACATCGGAGGACGATGGGACCTACTACATTGGGTTGTGGTCAGAGTTAAAAGAGTTCTTGCAGGAGCGTGGCACGTGGTAAGCTCTTTCACTAGAGTCACCACGGTCAGTGATTAATGTCTGAGCACTCGGGCGGGCCCATCTGTCTCCAGTAGTACTTTCTCCATCACTAACAGTAGTTAAGAGATAGTCATGGAGAATCTGAGATTGACATCCTGATTTACCATGTCACCCTCATCCAAAAGTGTCCCTTTGTCTCTGGGGATCCAGTCCCAGGGGATCCCCAAAAGGGAGGTAGCCCTCCACTCAGGCCATGAGGGTGCTTGATGTTGTCACAGAAAGGAATGTAAGGACAGGTCAAAGAGGGGCACATACTGAATTTATTGAGAGAAAGAAAGAAGTTCACGCTCTGAGAGACAGGGTAGAACCCAGCTGAGAGAGGAACGTGCTGGCACCATCTTAGCCAGGCGCATTACACTTGTAGGATCAATGGCACAGGGACATGACCTAAGAGGGTGTTTTTAGTTCTCCTTTGTGTGGGTAACTGGGCATGTTGACTTCTGCTAGTCGGGGGTCATTTACTGCCATTTTGACCATTATCAGAACAGGGTATTCTTTTTCTTCTTTGTTCTGCTTTGTGAACACAGCAGAGTATTGGTGTACCTGTGGATAAGGTCTAATAATTGATTTAATAGTGCTGCTTGTGATCGGGGTATGTGAAGGTGACCTTTAAATCTAGACTTTGAATTATGGCTACTCTTGTTGTTGGGCATGTCTCCTTTCTACTTATCCCTGTGTCCTCTACCCTACGTCACCTTCTGCGGGGATCACCCACCCATGTCAGCCACCCGAAGGTGACATGAAATGCAGAGCTGAGTGGTAGTGCTGCTTCTCATCTCTCAGGCCTGGCATGAGTGTTTACCACCTGAACTGGCTGGCCAGAGTCAAAGCAAGCGTAAATATGCAAATCTCCTGCCAAGGACCTCACAGGTCACTTTTTATAAACACAGCAGATAAAGGTGTAAATACTTTGTAGTCATTGACTTCTGCTTCTGTGAGCCTCTTTCTGGAGCTCTTCTGCAAACACAGCGGCACAGCCAAGGGTCTGGCAGAGCTCCAGAACTCCTCAGCCCAGCATGGTCCCCAGGGCCCGGCCTATGCAAATACATTACAGCCTGCATTACAGCCACATTTAAATAACAAACAATTCCATCAAGCTCCCCCTCAAGACCACTATTATTTATTTTACCCTGGTTACCAGAAACCGAATCTCAACAACAAATAATCCAGTATTACAAGCATTGTCTTCGTCCTGCCCAAGAAACATCAAGAAACACCATCTCTGTTTTCAAAGGAATTTAAGGAGACAAAACAAGATGATAGGGGTTTTCAGACTATGTGAGAAGGAGGCATGGGGTGGCTGGGGTCTTGTACCATCAGCAATAAGGGTAATCCAGTTCTCTCCTCAAATTCAGGAGTAATAAGGACAGTAAGAACTTTCTGGAATCTTCTCTTTAGATCTGAAAGGGAGTGCTGACAACATCAGTTTTCATGGATTATTTATTGTAACCAGACAAACTCCATGATTCCTTCTGGACCATGGCCTTCACCTATCCGGTCCTGGGCCTGTTGTGAGTTCTCTACAGAGGCTTCTGAGTTGTCCCATCTCCCCTCCGACAAGACTGGATCCCAGTTTCCCAATGACTTCTTTGTGGGGATTTGCCCACAAGCTTGTTCATTTGCCCAGAAAGTAGATTTGTTTTTTTCCCCTCTTGGGGTGTAAGATGAATGTTGAAATCCCATTTTCTCCTAAACAAGGCTCTCTCTATAAACACACCCCTAGCTCCTAAACCTTGGGGTTAAGAGCTGGCCAGGCTGGCAAATCAGCCTCCCCTTGACTGCACAGCCCGGGCTTGGCCTGCCACAGAGGCTGCAAATGGTTTTGATTTGAGGCAGGGAGGAAACTTGAAAGCCAGACATCACGACAGACGTGGGTCCAGTTGGTTCTAAGACAGACTGGCTGCGTGGCCGCACCCCCTGTCCCGCCTGAACATCTTTATTACCAAGTGGGGCTGGAGGCCAGCAGCAGCTGGCTGATGGCAACAGCAGATGTTGCCTAGCCCCAAGTGGGGGCTGGGCCAGGGAGGAGCCAGTAGCAGAAGGGAGGCAAGGAAGCAGGCCCAGGCCCAGAACGGAGGCCAGAGTGGGAAGGCAGGTCCCTGGTGGAGTCTGACTCAAGAACCTGGGACCAGTGTGCCATCCCAGGGCTTAAGTCCTGGCATCAGAAGAATCTGGAAGGATTCCTGGATCTGCCGCTTCAGAGCCTGGCTGGTTACCTGGTTCTTCTGAGCCTCCCATTTTTTCTTGTGGAGAAGAAACTAAAGATGGATGGTGGAATTGTAGAAAATGTTCGTTATTTCAAAACTCCCACCATGCCCAGCAAATAGATTTTTCAATAAACACAGTGGAAACAATCATTGTCACTATCTGTGTGGTCCTAAAGTGGGTCATCTCTGAGCCTCAGTTTTCTCATCTTTAAAATGGAAGTGATATTACCTTCCTCAGGATTCTTCAAAAAATTACAAGAGACCATGTGTAACGTGGCATGTTGTAAATGTACAATAAATCTGAATTCCTTCCCCTTCTGTTCTGCCCCACACCCAGACACATCCACATCCTGACTTCTGTTGCCAAGGGGCAAAGGAGGGATTTTCCTGCCCCAGGAGGAAAAGGGCTGATTTGCAGTGCCAGGTGTTTATAGTTTAGAAAATTTTAGAAAGGAGGGGGGGATAAAAATGATGAGAACCAATACTAATAACAAAAGAGACAAGAAAGATAATGAAACATGAGGCCAAATTCGGAAAAGAAAACATGGTGTATTCCACAACTATAGTCAAGTCAGCCTGAGATGGTGGCAGAACTAGGCCTTGGGTGGTTTCTAGCTAGGACTCTGTCTCTTTCTGTCTCTGTTCCCCATTCCCCACTCCCAGTAGCCTGAGACAAACTACTTTATCCCTCTGGATGGACTATAGGTGGAACATGCAGGTGTCATATGAGACCCAGGCCTGAGCAGGTGTGAAGAAGTGAGGCTCAAGGCCAGCGGTGCAGAGGTGTAGCTTGCGCCCAGCACCGGAGCAGAGGTCAGCAAGATGCGTACAGAGGTGGGGAGCTGGTGGAAAGGAAGGGGAAGCAGTGTGGCAGTGACCAATGCAAGGGCACATTTGCCACAGAAAGCCACCCACAGGTAAACTCTTACCTCCTTTCATTCCAGAACCTGAAGAAGAGACCATGGGAAAGAATATACAGATGAACATCCCACTCGCTGGTCACAGTTAACACAACCACGCAGAATGAGTACAAATAAAGGGAGTGGACTCTAGTCAGAGGTTGCTGGCCTTTGTACTGGGATGCTTTTAGTCTCTTCCTGGAAACTTTTCCCTCCCTGCCCCCAACATATGCACCCTTGAGGTGAAATGAGACCCCCAAGTATAAAATTTGCCCTGAACATAAGGAAGCACTGGAGCATCACCGGAGCATCTATGTCAAGAACAGTCAGATTTTTCCCCTGGGAAAACAGACTTGAAAGTCTAGGTCCACATCAAACTAGACCCCAATAGCTATTCACAGTGGCTGCTTCCCCTGACCCCACCACCCAACCTATGCAGCAATGTCATGAGAACATTGAATATAGACAGAAGACATGGAGTCAGGTCTTTGTGTGAACCTGAGGACACCATTCAAAACTCAGAGCCCATTTTTCTCATCAGCAAAATGGTGTCATCAGCTCCCCTGGCCTTCTCACAGGGTTATCCTGAGGATGGAACAAGAATAGGTACGTGAAAGCACGACTCAAAGAGAAGGTGTGAGTATTCGCCAACAAAGGCAGCTCACCTCGCTGGCGTGAATGAAAAGGGCTTCCGGGCCCAGGTGGTCACAGCACACCCACTGGCAGCAAAGCTCTATGGAAGTGGCTCTGAGCAGCCCTAAATTGGAGTCTGTGAGCTTTCCAAGGAGGATAAAGTGGATGTCTTAGAACACTCAAAGAGGTTTACCAAACCGCATGGAGGAGCACTGATCTTGTGTAGAAGCATTCATGTCCTCGAGGATTTGCTGCCAGGTTCACGCAGGCAGGCATTTGTCTAGGTTTACCTGGAGGGCCATGAAGGAAATGGATAGATAGATAGATAGATAGATAGATAGATAGATAGATAGATAGATAGATAGATAGATAGATGCTACTCTGGAGAGTAAAGCGGCTAACAAATTGCAGTTCACAACACTCACAGCTTGTGGTCCTTCACTTGTCCAACTTGTTCTGTAAGTCTAAATTTCATCATCTATAAAATGGAGACACTCATAAAAGGCAACCCAACAAATGACCTCAGTGGTTTATTGGGAGACTTAAGAGATAACCCTGAAAGATGTAAAGCCTGATCCAACATGCCCAAGAAATAGAAGATACTGAGTCATGTTTTGTCTGAAGAGCAGAAGGTTAAAATTTCAATAAAGACCAATTCATGTCTACTCTTTTAAAATCAGATTTATTGTACATAAAATAAATTAATTACAGTTTAAGCCAAAGCAGGAGTGGCTTTTTAAAGTGCATCTGTGTAGGGGATTTGGTGGGCAGCCACTGCATCTGGTCACTCTATAACATAGTGTTTTGTGTGTTAGCCACCCATAGCCACGACTCAGCCAGGCCTAGGAAGCAACCCAACGTCATTGCCGTGAGCCACTAACTCAAATCACACCAAAATCAATTGACACGTTTTTTGTCTTTTGGTTTCTGTACCTCAAGCAACAGTTAAAAAACAAACTACACAGTCTCACAATTCGTCGGTTTGGAGTTCAGTTTTTTGAGTTCACAGCTATTCAATGCATGTCCAGCCAGGCACACTCATCCCGTGTCAGGAAAGCCAGCACTTTCCTGAAAACCAGAGCTTACACTGTACACAGAACATGTTGGCCCATAAACTCCACGTGTGTGTGTGTGTGTGTGTGTGTGTGTGTGTGTGGCGGGAGACGGGGTTCCTCCTCATTCTTAAAGAAGGAAATCTGGGTATCCTTCAGGTTTGAAAGGTATTCTGTAAGGAACAGTGTTCCAAAAATGCAAAACACACTGATCAAAGAAAAGCAATTCTTCTCCTGGTAGGAAAAAGGGGTTGGGGGCAGAGAAGGAAAAAAAAGGGGAGGGGGGCTATGAAAGTTTAATTTGTTCTTTCCTTCCCATCATTAATCACATCAATATATTTGGTGAAACTACAACTGACCATCATTTATAAGGCAAAGAACAAAAACCAAAGCAAGTCTGCTCCCCTCTTCAATCGAAAGGAAAAGACACAGTATGTCACATATTCAGAGTGGGCTCACTCAAGCCTCGTCCCTCCTGTCCTCCTGCTCCAAACACTTCCTTTTCTGCAGCAGTTCCATAGGCCCTCTGGGCACCTCTGCTCCAGCCCTTTCTGGAACCATGAACTACCGCCAGCATCCAACATTCCTGCACTGGAAGAACCTCAGGCCCTCTTCCCAGGAAGACCAAATCCCCTTGAGTGGCCTGCTTCAGACGGAGGTGACAGTCCTCACTTTAGCAGACAGCGCTTGCTTGAACCTCCTCTTCAGGTCCTGCATGTTTGGTGACTTGGGCCTGGGAATGAGAGAGGTTCTTCGCTTCTCAGGCGTGCTGCTGGGCTGCTGTTTGTGACTCACTTCTTTGCACAGGACGTGGAAAGCATTGTAGACATCATTGTAATTTTCACTGACGGACACTTCATAGAAGGAGCAGCCCAGCATACTGGCCAGCTGTAGTCCAAGCTGAGGGTCAACCTGCTTGATGTGCAACAGGTCAGCTTTGTTGGCCACGACCACCACAGGCAGCCGGGTGCCCAGGTGGAGCTGCTGGACGTGCTGGTGGAGCTGGCCAATGAGTTCATAGCTCTTGTGGTCAGTGATAGAGAAAACAATCACCACGGCGTCTGCCCAGCGAATGCACCGGTTCAGCTGTTCATTGCAACTCAGCCCATTCTCGTGGACCTGGAAGAGAGGGACAGTAGTAGCAGGTGAATGGGAGTGCCAGAGCCCTGGCTTGGAAGGACAGCAAATTCAAAAGAGCCCTTCACGGTAGTGCTGGGCTGCGGGTCATAAACGAGTTAGATCCCCACACACTTCAGCTTTCTTGGCAATATGTTGATCCAGCTGCACAGAGTTGGAATAAATAACAGTGCAGCTCACCACACTCAAGTGGAAAATTGACCTGCAGAGAACTCCATGCAGAGAGACTTTGTAGTTGCACAAAATGGGAAATTAACTGGCTAGACAGTAAGTCTGGGGAAGTAAAGATAGGAGCTGGAAGCATTTAAACCTGGATAACTGCCCAGTTCGGGAGAGGGAAAAAAAAAAAGAAAGAAAGAAAACCCACAAGCTCTTTTGTCTATAGAGTAGCTTTTCACAATATAAAAGTGATTCCAAGTATTTGAGACTATACCTAGATATTTGGTTTTTAATGCCAAAGACACATATGTAAAAACTGACCTTTTTAACCATAGCAAGGAATCACTGCCAATTTCAAGTGCTTGGTTTAGCCTTTCCTGCTGTGTTGAATCCTCCTAAGAGAAGGATCCTGCCTCTTAGCCAAATCTCCCAAATTCGGCCAGGCTAAAACTGACCAACAGCCAGATACAATTAATGTGTCAAACAACATGTAAAAGTCCCCGAGTCTTCTCCTCCTCCAGCTTGAGATACTCTGAGAACGGAACAATTCCACAGTTAAGCTCCCCTTTGACCCAGTAAGTCTCAATGCTTCTCACCTGAATACCCGGAGTATCCTGAACTTGAATCGCCAGGGTTTCACCTTCTATTTGGACTTGTCTGGTATAGAGATTACCTATGATGGCAAACAAAAAAAAGATTATGTTCTTCCTTCATGTGCAACTTTTAAAACATTATTGGCTTCTTGATGTTAAGAAAAAGAAAGGTAACCTATACCAAAGCACAAAAAGAAGATATAGTTTATTTGTATGTAATGAACTTAGTTCAGGTTTGGTTATTTTTTAAAGACAAACTGCAATTTTAACCCTGTGTTAGCCGATTTACTAAAACCAGGGCAAAGTTTGTGAATGCTGGAAATGTGTTTAACTTTAAATGGAATTTCCATACTTAGGGGAAAATATATGTACACACATGAAAACATTCACGTGTGTGTGTGTGTGTTGCTGAGGAGAAGAACCTAAGGCCTTACACATGCTAGGCAAGCACTCTTACCAAAGAATTACATACCCAGCCTTAGAATATTTCCTTAAAGAACATTTTCTTGCTCAGCCTGTGTGGAATTTCTGTTTTAATATGTTACCATTCTTTGACAATAAGTTTATATTTTGACCATGAGATATAATGGCTTGGTAAACAACTATGGTTAGTTAATGTACAGCTAACATCAAATGTAATAAAAATGTGGCACAATGATAATCAATTCTACATCAAAGCAGAAAGCTACCATGTCTTATCTTGGGATGGCCTATATAGTTCATTTCAAATAACCCCCTATAGGTACTCCATAGGCTCTATGGACTTAAGCAATTTGCTAAAAGAGCATAGGTAGAAAGCCCTTAAGCCTCCCAGGGGCTATTCTTAATCATAGGGATTGAAAAATTTGTCCTCTCATTTATTCAGGAACTCTCCTTCTAAAACTCTACCATCTAGTTGTTTTTCTTTGTTAAGAGAACTTTAGGTTTACAACTGCTCTACTTTGGCCTTTGCTTTAAAAGGTCACCTCTGAAAGGCAGCCAGCAGAGAAGAAGAGGGGCGGGGGAGGAGCTGGCCAATGTTTTTTATGACTTTTGCAGGCGGGTTTTGAAGGGAGAGGCCCTGAAGTACAAAGGGTGCTTCCAACTGGGGTCCCTATAGTTAAAACATACCAAGGGGAATACTTTCAGGCACTTGATAAAATGATGAATGGGCCTGGAATGGAATGAGGCCAGATGGCAGGCTTGTTTTTGGGTTTGTTTTTTTTTTTTTTTTAATTTGGTGGGGGGGCATGGAGTGACATGCAGAGTTGGAAGTGGCAGGATCCTGATGCTCTCAGACTGTCACTCTGAAGGAACCTGCCTGGGAGGCACTGAGAGATGGCTGCGGCGGTACTCCTGACAGCCTCTTCCTCAGCACATTTCCTTACCTGCATTTCTTTCGTAGTCACCAATGAATCGTTTGGTGAGGAACCGGACCACCAGAGCTGCGGGTCAAAGAAGAGAAAAGAAAGAGGGTTAACCCTGGAAGTTGGGTGGGTCTCCACCCCACTGCCACCTGGAAAACAACTCCCCCAGAGAAAGTCACAGACGCCCACCAAAGGAAATTCCCACCCTGTACTTCCTTGACCCTTCTTCCAGACAGACACAACGAAGCGGTAGAATGCCTGATGAGTTACGGCTCGCCAGCTGGGTCTTGTGGCCCACCCCACCCCCTCTGAGTCCAGCTCAGCCACACCTAAGCCTTCCAGAAGTGAATATTCCCCTAATTTTAGAGACCTCTGGGAGGGATTATGTTCACTAACTTCCCTTTCTATGCTAGACATCACTCGAGGCTCAAAACCCCAAAGTTCTAACCCCCGTTGTGCTGGCAGTGGCCGGGAAATCATCTGGCCAATCTGGATCCCAGTCACCCTCATCGGTTGAAGCAGTAGGGTGGAAGCGATGATGTCTGCGATCCACCCCGAAGGGACCGCGGGAGAGCGGTCCAGTTGCAGCTCCCACCTCTCTGCACGGGTCTCCCACGTCCTACTTCGGAACTACGAGCCCCCCAACCCCTGAGCGCGAGGACTCACCGGTCTTGCCCACGCCGCTGGCTCCCACCACGGCGATCTTGACCAGTCGGCGGCCGGCGGCCCCTAGGCAGCAATCGGCGGCGGAGGCACTGCCGGGGGCAGGGTACTCGGCTATGGTGCACATGTTCTGGATGAGGCGCATCGCCGCTCCAGCCGGGGCTGCAACCACGCGTGCGGAACCGGACTTGCTGGGCGGCAGGAGAAGGGCGCAGCACAGGAGTGGGCACAGATGGGGTGCTTCGCGGTGAAGAAGAAAAAAAGTAAGAAATGCAGGGAACCGGGCACCGAGTCGAGAGAGCTGAAGCTCTGAGCTAGGACTGCACCCCGGCTCCGCGCCCTTGGTTTTCTCCAGGGCAGGCCCCGCCCTCGCCCCCCGCGCCCAATCCCTGGGCGCTCTGCTCAAGGCCCCGCCCACAGCGCCGCTCCATTCTCTCCGCGCCGGGGCGAGTGCCTGGAGCCTGTGCCTGGGCCCCGTGAGGCGCGGGCCAAACCGGGCGGCCGGCGCAAGAACAACGTGTAGGCCGGAGCCCACCGCTCAGCCAATGGCGAGCGCCGGGGTGGGTCCAGCGGCGTCCGCTTGGGGCAGCTGCTGTGGCTGCGGGGTTGCCGGCATCTCGCGCTCTGGGTAACTTGCTGGGCCCGGCGGCTGCGTGGGAGTATCTTGTAGTCTGCCTGGTGGGGCACCCGCGACCCCAAACTTCCAAGGGCATTCCCAGGCATCTGCCCTGAGCCCGCGAGCCCACCGGTCCGCTCCCAGCGTACAGGAGACTAACTCACCGCTGCAGCTGCCTAGGGAACCTGCTCAGAGCAGTCTAGGTCCTCGTGGGTGTGAGCCTTTGGGAACTGGACCTCCCTCGCATTCTGCTGCAGGGCTTCCTAATTTGGGGAGTGCTTGCACTGACGGATGGGTGGCATCCTGGATCATAAATTTTAGCCACAAATGCAATAATTGGCAAAGACCCCTACCCCCACCCTTGTAAAATGTAGCATTTGTCTTGGGAGCAAAATAGAATCACCCAATTTGCTCTAGATCCACGTTCTCTGGTTCTTGATGATCCCGCAAGCTCACGTGGACACACACACACACACACACACACACACGCGGTGGAGCGCATGTACTGCACCATCAGAGGCAAATCAAAAAGAAATTATAGAACAAGCTTTCTAGCGCCTTACACACATCACACCTCCTCCAGGAGCTGTGAAATGGTAAGAAAACAGTTACCCCAAATGCAGTGTCTGTGGATACCAACTCTGTTGGGAGGCAGAAACCTGAAAGGGTCTGTACTTAGTCTCTGGGCACAAGACACCACAAGAGTTAATTGGAAGTGGCTTGATGCCAAGGGAGGTGTGGGTCCTGCACTCATAAAATCCAGCTCCGGCCCTTCCATTCTCATCAGGAAATGCATCTTCAATGGCGAGCCAAATTCCTCCTCCAAGCAACCTTCTGTAACTGGAACTGACTGCAGAATACATCAACAGTCTCCAGGCTGATCACTGCCATACACCCCACACCCTCCTTCAAATTTTTCTGGAACTCAGAAGTCCCAGTGTCTTTTATCCTGGGGCACATTACAACAAATTCTGTGACTTTGTGTATATCCACATTAAAGATTTAAATGTAAAAGTAAGAAACCAATTCCCTTATCTTCACCTCAGGCATCTAGTTTAACCCCATTCCACCCTGTATTTAACTGACCAGGTATTTGGCAGAATTTACCAACCTGACCCAGTGAAGATGGTGATGAACTCTCTTGTCTCTAATAGTTTAAAGGTTTGCAGGAATTTAAGGGAAATAAAAAGATAATAATGCTGTTTCCCTGTCTCCTCTCTGGAGATAGCTCTCATTGTCCCTTAAATGTGTATTCCTTGCTTTATTCCAAAGGTTTCTCACAAGAGCCCACATTCTCCCTTGAATGTGTATCTACTTCCTAAATAAACCTTTGTCTATGTCTTTGGAAAAAAAAGATAATCTCAAACTGCTTTGGTAGCAAGCCTTCTAGGATAGGCAACTTAATTAGCCAGACACACAAAATTAGCAATAACCATAATAAAAGGTTCACTTCCAGGGAAATCACTAGAGTGAAATAAGAGCAGCCATTTGAGTCAGAAAGAAAAAGAACATTTCCAAGATGCATCATGTCTTTCTGTGTGGTTTAAATCAAACTTGAGTTTTGCTGGTCTATAAAATCAAACTTAGCAAGACTGTAATTACAGGTAACCATGTACTTTTAAACCCCACCCCGCAAGAAAGTTTGCAATTCTATCATGTTTACATGGTAAAATAATTATGTAGTCTACAGTATTTGTTTAACTGCCTCTCACCCCCCCCTTCCCCCACCCCCAGACAAGACAAAAGTTGTCAAGAGGAATTTTGAATCATTTTAGCTTCTGGGGCTTGATTTTCATTACTGTGAAACTATACCAAGCCTATGATTTTTCTGTCTGCATCACAAAGGCTGAATTTGGTATTCTTATTTTAGGTTTAAATGATCTGGCTGTACTTTAAAGAACACAGGAAAGAAAGGAAGGAAAGAAAGATTGAAAAAAGAAAAGATTTCTATTTAAATTCCAAGCATCTACCATACAGCCCACCTATCTCAGTTGATGACACAGTGCTATTCCTTCTTGGAAATTCAAAGAATTAATAAAAGAAAAGGAAGGAGACAGGGCAGGAGAACTGGTATTTATTGAGAGCTGTAGGAAAGGGATTTTGCATTTTAAAATCTCATTTTGCTTTCACAGCACTTCTATCATTCCTTTCAGTGAGTTTTCCACTGCTGCTTAGCAAACCTTAGTGCCTCACAGTTCTGCCTGTTAACATGTTCCATCAAAAATATTTAAAATAGCCAGGATATTCACAATGAGATGGTTTAAATTTCCCTCTCTTTTTCTTTTTTCTTTTCTCTCTCCTTCCCCCCACCCAGTCTCTTTGGTGGAAGTAAAAGAGAATGAGGATGGGGGATTAAATCTTGAGTGATTTCAGGAGGAAAAAAATAAACGGTTTTCCAGGTTTTGATTTTGCCTCAAAAACAAAATTTAGCATCTGGAGTTTCTATCACCTCCTTGGTTAGTTAGAGCTGACCTCTGCCCTGAGAGCTTCCAGAGATAATTCAGTGTCCAGAAGCCCTTAGGATACCAGAATATAAATTCAGTAAATATTTGTTCAACCCCTGAGCCATAAGCATGCCCATGAGTCTTGGGTCTACATAGGCAACAAGGAAGACACATCTTTGCCATCATGGCAATTACATTTAGCCTGGGAAACAAGTGCCCAAGTAATCTCAATAGAGCGTGAGAGAATGCTTGATAGGAGAAACCCAGGAGTTACAGGACTGAACGCCTGGATTGTGGCAATCTAGGAACCACGTGTAAAAGGTGTCTGAGGAGTTGCAAGGTTGTGTATTACATACAAGCCTACATGGATTTGCAAGGTTGTAACAGGGGCCAGGAGTTGGGGTGAGTGGTCTGGGTGGCTACTTGATAGAAAAAACATCCCTTGCCAATAGACAGAAGATACTCAGTAAATATCTATAGACTGTGAAATGAAAGGATGAGTGAATAAAGCAAAGAGCTCACTTGCATCATAAGAACAAATTCAAGGAACAAAGAATAGTTCCCAATGGGTAAATGGGAAGAAAAGCCCAGGTGAATTTTAAATAGAGACATACTTATTGACAGAAGAGGTCCAAGAAGTGGACATAATCCTTCCTTCGTCCACGGGAACGTACCCCATGGAAGCCAAATGAGCTGCCACTTTGCTCCTCTCACTGAGGGCTGCTCACAATGCACCCATCTGAGCATACAGGCCTTCAACAAGGACTGGACATATTTTTGTTATTGTTGTTTTTCAAGACTTATGCCCACTTGAATCTAGCAAATACCTCTTTGACTATTTTAAACAGAACAGATTTAATAAATTAAGGGGGAGGGGGCGGAGAGAAAACAAACAACAACAAAAACACAGCAAACGCCCTCCTTTCAATGTTGGAGGGGCACAAATAACAGGCTCTTAGCTCATGGTCCCCAGAGCAGTGCTTAAGAACTGCTACTTCTTCCACAATCAGGGGACTCTGCAGGCTGCCTCTGCTGCTGTCTCTCAAAATCCACCAAACTAGAAACTGCACATCAGAAGTTGCTACAGAAAAGCCCAAGACCTCCGCAACTGTCCCTGGCAGCAGAAAGCAACCAAGCAACAGAAAGCTGCCTTCCTCCTGGCTTTGTCCTTGTAGAACTTCTCTGAGCACCTTTGCTGAATGGAATTAACTTGTACCCATGACCCTAGCTGTAAGGAAGTCTGGGAAATGTCATGTTTCACTTTCTAGCTCTCAACAACACAATAGAAATGGGTAGAAAGGAAGCCTAGTATGAACCCACCATTTCCTCCACTCTTCTCCAGCAGCCCGAAGAACACAGAGGCCCAGAAGAGGAAAGACTGTGTCCTGCGAGAAATTTAGTTTTCAATTAAAAAGACTATAAAGAGTTTTTTTTTTTTTTTTTTTTTTAAGTGGACTGTTTGAGAACGTGGACATTTTCAATTGCTTTTATGTCACGTGTACTGAATCCATTTTTCTACTGCTTTCTCATGCGCTGGCACAGGGAACATCTTTTGATTTCACTTGCTCAGAATCCTTTTCCATTCTTAATAAGCACATCCCAATTTTCCTTTAGGCACGTTCCCTGCTCCGCTTCCATGTTGGTGAGTGGTGATGTGGGGCAGTCCCAGTTCTCATTCCAGTAGCTGGTGCTGATCGGCAACCCGAGTTCATTCATGGTTGGTCCAATGAAATACCTCCCTGAAAGTTTGGCTGGGTGTTAATCAGCTGGTAGAAGGTGAACTTGCAGTTCCAGGGTGCCATCTTGGCTACCAATGGTGAGTGCCTGAGAATGAGACCAGGCCAAAAAGTGGCAAAACCAAGAGGCAAAAAGAGCCAGAACCCAAATGGCATCTTTTCTGGCTCTGTATCCAGTCATTCCTGAAAATTCAGATTTACCCCAGTCATAGGAGTCAACGCAGTCCCTTTTAAGAACCAACTGGTTCACAATGGGTCATTGTCACTGGTACTGTCACTTATACATCCTGCCACACTAGGATGGGTCCCTAGCATCAGCTACACCCCTTGCTCAGAACTCTGCAGCTCAGCCATCTCTCTTCAGTCGACATTACAGATATTAGGCTGTTGCATCCTTTTTTTTTTTTTTTTTTTTCACCTTTGTGGATACAAACCTACAATTGAGGCCATTAGTCCATCCAGACAAGCAATAGTCCAAGTGAAAGAAGCCAGTCTGAAAAGGCTATGTAGAGATGATTCTACTATGTGACATTCTGGAAAAGACATAACGACAGTCAGTAAAAAGGTCAGTGGTTGCCTGCAGTGAAGGGGAAGGAGAGACACACAGGTGTAGCACAGAGGACTTTTAGGAAAGTGAAGTTAATCCATATGATACTGTAGTGGTGGACACATGTCATACATTTGTCCAAAACCATGGAATATACAGCACTCAGAAAGAAGCTTAATGTAGACTATAGACTTTGGGTAATGATGATGTATCAAAGGGATTCATTGATTATGACAAATATCTCATTGTGGTGTGGAGGAAATTGGGGGAAGATATATGGGAATTCTCTCTTTCTCTCGTTTTTGCTGAAAACCAAAAACTTCTCTTAAAAAAAAGTCTAATTCTTTTTCATTTTTCCTTTTTAGTAAAATAAAAAGATATCATAGGGTATCTCTTCCAACTCCTCCCCTGAGGTTTTGAATCCCTCATACAATATCCCTGCTTTGAGATTGTCCAACTTTGTCCAGAGCAATTCTGTGGTGGAACCCCAAACCATCCGCCCATCTTCTCTCCCATCGCCTCCTTCCAGAAAGACAGACTTTGGCATGCTGACAGCTTCCCAAATGCCTGGTCCATTTTTGCTTTGCTATCTACAGCATTTGGAAGGGACTCCAGAACAGTAGCTGCCTGGACATGGGATGCATGGGAGGCGTGGCCCCTGCATCTGTGTTGAGGAAGATTTGCAATAAAAGCTTTTAACATTCAGAATTTTTTTTTTTTAATTCAAAGAAATGATGGCTTGGGAATAGCCTGTGAATGAAAGAGGGAAAGAATTTCATTTTGAGAAAGCTTATCTTCAAAGAAATCTCTGAGTGTACAAATAGAGACAGGACTGATATAATGAAGCACGGCAGAGACCCAGTGACTGCATGAAAAGTGTGTTCGACATCGTACAGGCCTACACATTCCACACCAGAGAGCTTTGGGGACATGGAGTGTGCTCAGGGGTTTTGCTTTAAATTGACAACCTTCCTTCTGGTCAAGTCTGGACTGAAAGTCAGCCAGAATTCCTAAGTTTAAAAGGCAAAGTAGGAGCTAAGGAACTCAATTAAATAAAAGAAGACACACACACACACACCTCTTGCCACTAGAAAGATCACCTCCTAACTACAAAATTTTAACCTTGAAAAAAGGGGGATCCTAAGTTCCAAGAGGGGGAGGATGGGCCTGGAATGGACCCTCCACATACCTTGGTGGTTTCCATGGTAGCAAAACAGGGTCACAATTCATCCTTCCACGCTCAGGAAAAAAGAAGAACTAGTGTTGCATGGTTATATTCCCTTGCTACTCTATCAGATTTTATCTCTTCTCTTCTGGAAGGTTTCCTCTGCTCTCTTGCTCTATTTCAATGTAATAATAATAAAAAAAAATGAAAGCAATTCTCTTTTTCATTTAGGGCAAAATCTGAGGTTTTCTTCTACTCTAATGACTTAAGTCTTAATAGCCCAAGTCGTTTTCCTGGGAACACAGTTCACCCATTTGTAAGGAATCTGATGACAATATCTCAGAATAAACTTAAGTTTTCAACAATATTTGGAACAACTAATGAGTTTCCACTGTGTTTTCACTTAGGAGTAGGAAAAATCTCAGTGCCTATTTTCCCAAAGCCTTTGAAACATTGAAAAATGTCAGGAACTGACATTACTTCATTATTAATAAAGCCATTTTTAGGAGTTCCCTTAGTTAAATGAAAAGCCTAATAATATGTCAAGTAGAGAGTGAGAGTATTCTGTTGAATCATTATCTTCTTTTGTCCAGCAAGAACAGTACAAGCATGTTCACCTGCTCTGTTTTTCTTTTTCTTTTCTTTTCTTTCCCTCCCTCCCTCCCTCCCTCCCTCCCTTCCTTCCTTCCTTCCTTCCTTCCTTCCTTCCTTCCTTCCTTCCTTCCTTCCTTCCTTTCTCTTTCTTTCTTTCTTTCTTTCTTTCTTTCTTTCTTTCTTTCTTTCTTTCTTTCTTTCTTTCTTTCTTTCTTTCTTTCTTTCTTTCTTTCTTTCTTTCTTTCTCTTTTGCTAACCCTTCATTTGTCCAGAGAATAAAAGAGCAAAAAGCAATGACTATTGGCCAATGGGTCCACAGGAGTGGCACTCTTGATATACTTGACGAGATTTTGTGATCAGAAGATAACAGGCAGAAAAGGTTCATAAAAATCCCAACAATTAAGTCAATTGTTTAGTCCATCCCCCCTTTGGTCTCAAATTCCTAAGTAGATTGGACACACCTAATATTTGTCTTCTTACTGCCCCTGGGAATGTAGAAAAAGCCATCTAAGGACACTTTAGGAATTCTTACTGTCTTTGTAGACAGTGTCCTCTTCCCAAAGCCTCAGCTCCTTAGCATAATGATCTGAAGTAGAAAGAAATCAGAACTTTTCATGACTATCCACCTATGATCCAGGGAAAGAACAAGTGTCACTTCCCCCATTTCACACTTCATCTAGAAAACAAGCAGAGTCTTGTTTTGCACCAAAGACATGATTGTCGTTGCTTTATCTGGCTCTCAGAATTATAGTAACCATCAGAACCTTCTAAACCCTAATTAATGCTACCATCTCAAACCATTCCCTAGTGTCCAAATGATCACAGTCACAGTGTGAAGTGTACACATTCAGCCTCAAGTTCACAGAGGTGTATAAGTTACTTGGTTGGTGATGATGCAAAGGAAGATGCAATCATTTCTTAGACAAGGATGAAATTCAATCACCACCCAGAAACTCTTTCATTTAGCAGTAGGCCACCGATGTTTAGGGTTTTCACCATGATATTTGCATTGTTAGTATGTTTTCCTTCTGATGAAAAAATAAAATAGGTAGCAGATAAGAAAAAAATTTGAGGTAATAGTTTTTAGGAAATGCACAAATGACTCATGTACTTACTTAATTTGACAAGGCGATGGTTTCTATATAAAGAGACAAGTTGACCCCAAGATAGAAATTGCACATGGCACGATGCAGCTGGTGGAGGAATCACATATTCCAAGTATCAGGAGTATGAAGGTTGGTATTCAGGGACATCTCTGTGGGAACATTGTGTGAATCCCATTAGTAATTATTATTAATTCAGCTAGAATGTAAAGCTATCCACCTCAGGACCTTACAAAATTGGAAAACTTCAGGGTCACTTGAGATAATTCTTAACAGACCTTAAAAGCAAATAACAACAACAAAATTTGTTTATTTTTGCAGTGAACATGTGCCTCATGCTAACAGGAAGATCTGTTCAGCTCAATGGTAAATAAATTATGATAGATTTTGTATCACTCTCTATATTAAATATCCAATGAGACCTATCATATGAAAGAGCCCTGTAAATTATGCAAGTTTAATGCTTTTACGTCTTCGTGATGAGAGGGAAGCCAAGAGCTATTTTTCCAGCCTGCATTGTCCTTTAATCTGTGGTTGGGAGGCAGCATATTTAGAGCTCATCAAGTCCTCTCCCAAATTCCTCATTACCTGGGCCTAGATGAGGAGATAGGAGGAAAGACTGTGCTGAAGACTTTCTTGTATTCATTTGCCAAAAACTCGCAGTGGAGCCAAGAGCCAGGGCATTCCTCTGCTCCCTATCCCCAAGCAAGAGATGGGACGATTACTTTTGGACTGCACTGCACCATCAACCCGGTCCATTGTGGTTTTAGGTTACAGCACACACCAGGCCTCAGCACACTGTGGAGAGCAGTATCTAGGCTGTTGTACTGTCCCCCAGCTGGCTCAGAAGTTCTCAACAATTTGTTCAAATAGCAGGAAATTGAACAGCTTCTCCCTCGCCATTATGAATTGGTCTGACTCTTCGAAGCCCCTTTCCTGCATGAGCTACCTCTCTCTTTCCCTCCAGCTTTGGTCACCAGCTCACATAGGCCCAGGACCACTTGACTCATGGTTCAAATTTGTTGCACATGTTCAGTACAGGTACAAATTTTTCCCAAATATTTGATTCTCACTTGGTTGAATCCTCAGATGAAGAACCACAGACACAGAAGCTGATCATTTACATGCTACATCATTTGCTTGGTTGTTTATTTCCAACTCCACTCTATACTGAGAGCTCCACACAGGTATAGATTTTATTTTGTTGATGGCTCTGCCCAAGAACCTAGGGCAGCAGTTAGGACATAGCACTTAATGGATATTTATGAGCAAAGGAATGAACGAATGAATCTGAGCATCTTGTGGGCACTGAGCATCTTGTGGGGAGAGAGTCTGAGGAAGCTCCAGTGGAGGTTGGAGGGGCAGAGGGTTCTCAGGTTGCCCTCACACTGGCCTGGTCTTGACTCACTCTCCACAGTCTGCAGAAGGAGGAAGAGGATGGGTTGAATTGATTGCCTAGTGGTGAGCTTGGAGAGAATGCTGCTGATGGCCAGCTGGGGTCTCAGACAGATAGAAGTAAGGTCACTGCCCAGAATCGGGGGCAAGACAGGGAATGGCAGGGCAGTGGTGGGGAAGGTGCAAGGAGAACAGAGCAAGCGGGAGACATCTGCTAACAATACTCCAGCAAGAACCCAAAGAGCAGCTGAAATGAGAAAATGGGAGTCTGGAGCTTATGGTTCAGGCATCAATGTTCTCTGTGTGGGAAGCAGAGAGAGGGCGCATCTCAAGGAGCCAAGACGGTGGGTCTACCTAGGATTTTGGTGAGTGGCTGACTGTGGAATGGAAGTGCAAAGTGAGTCAAGGGCATCCATGAGAAGCCTCCCTCAAGGGGGAGATGGCACTGATTCCTTCCTGTGGGCCAGGCCCTGTGCTGCTCAGGGCGAGGCACCTCCTGCTAAGAGCATCTTCGACTGAGTTCATGTGCTGAACCATAACCGCACAGGCAGGCCCTGCACAATCGCCTCCGCCTGTGCATTCTCTCCTCCTAGCATGTGCCCGCCATAAAAATCCACGAGTGACAGTAAGGTCAATGCAGAAACTGGCAGATACAGTTTCTTATAGTTCACTTTGTCCTGTGGGCACCTCCCCCTGGGATGCTAACTAATACCCAAGAAGCATAGAACGTGTGCCTGGTACCATGATAAGTGCTCCATGTGAGGTGACTCATTTAATTGCCACAAAAAACCAAGACTGAGAGATGCTGTTGTCATCCCTGGTTAGAGAGATAGAGTCCAGGTTCAGAAACCTTAGGCTTTTTGCTTGGGATGACACAGCTAGGAGGTGGGAAGGACAACATCTGAACCCAGACAGTCTGGCTCCAGGGACCCACAGTTCAGAATCTGCTGCCCACTTCTCAATAGGCCCCTCTGTCTAGCGACCCCCAGCAAAGTGCCCTTTATCCTTAGCCTTGATCTCCCCCTTTTTATCTTTTCTGAGACTAGCTCATTGGAGGAGGTTTGTATTTGGAATGGAATGTGTGAAATGCAAGGATGAAGAGCAGGTTGGGAAGGAGGCTGGTGTCCCAGAGTCTGTGTGTGTGTGTGTGTGTGTGTGTGTGTTGTGTGTGTATGTGTGTGCCCTGAAATTGTTAAAAATCACTTTTTCTCTATTTCCCCCTAGAGCTGAGTGGATCACAGCTACAGAACAGCAGCTGGACCCAGATGTAATTCAGAGTCAGAGCATAGGAAGTTTAGGGCCAGTTGCCTAGAAAATTCACTAAACCAAGTCTCTGCCTGTTCCCAGTGGAGGAGGGGAGAAAGAGTGACACTTCTGAATTTAACGTAAGCATTCAGTCCAATCACCTCTTCATTTTGACCAAAAGTCCCAATTCAATCTAACGCCAACCATAAGCTAGACATCCTGCAAAGTGCTTAGAAAAGGAAAAGTGGCATTTATGTATGCCTTAGTGTTTTGCTTTTTCCACTTTATGTCCTTCTATTACATAATGCCAGCCCCATTCAGAATAGGAATAATGCTTCACAATAGGGCCAGTGCTCAATGACGTGGAGCACATTTGCTGAACACTGGTGGCTGTTGACAAATACCACTGCTCCACCTGAGTGTTTAATCATCGACAGAACCTTCAATTGCTTCATATGTCCAGTCCATGTGACGATTACGTTGAGGTAACGGGCTCCAGCTGGGGTTTGGAGGACAGGATTCTATTTCTGTCGTGGGTAGATGGTTCATTCTTCTGACTTGGGCAGAAAGTTCATTCCCTAGCAAATACACTTACCTTCGACTGTCCTCATCACGGCAATGCTAAACATTCGAAAAAGTTGATGATTTTTCAAAAGTTAAGAAAATAAATCTTTCCCAGGAAAGATACCCCCCAAATATTAGGTTTTTAACTATAACGTAGGGTCAGTTGGGTGTTTTGTTTAAATTACTATGTGCATAGGTGCTGATGTGGAAGTCAGTGGAGTAATTTGACATGATCCCTGTCCTCAGGAAATTTATAATCTACTGAGGAAGGCAGGGTTACAGAGGAAAGAATGAATTATACATTGTGATCCATAAAAATGGATCAGTCGCCTATATTTAAGGAGAAAGAAGAAGATCAATAAGTGCTAGAGAGGCCATAGGAAACTTCTTGGAGGCTGGAAATTGAGCAGGAACCTGGAAGGGTGGATGAGCTTTGATGAGGGTGTTAATCTGAAGGAGGAATGGATGTGTTATTGTGTCGGGAGTGGAAGACGTGTAGACAGAAGGAATTGTGTTAGGACTGAAGGAACTTGAACCCGATGCATAAGATGTAACCAGATAATGGAAGGACTTGGCAGCTGGGAGCTAGCATGTTCAGGCTTGAATCTCAGTGACTGCTAGTACCCAGACTCAGTGGTGAGCCCAAGATGGCCACATGCAAGAAAGCTCTCATTGCAGTCAGCTGCAGGTACAGATATGAGGTGTCCCCTAAAAGGTCATGTGTGAGACAATGCAAGAAAGTGTAGAGGTAAAACGATTGGGTTATGAGAGTCTTAATCATGCATTAATCCCCTGATGGAGATTAACTGTGTGGTAACTGTAGGCAGGTAGGTTGTGGCTGGAGGAGGTGGGTTATTGGGGGCATGCCTTTGAGGTATAGATTTTGTCCTTGCTCGGAGGCGCTCTCTCTGCTTCTTGATGGCCATGTTCTGAGTGGATTTTCTCTACCTCATTTCTGCCATGATGTTTTGCTTCATCTTGGGCCCCAAAGAATGGAGTCAGCTGTCTATGGACTTAGACCTCTGAAATTATAGCTACCAAATAAACTCTTCCTCCACTAATTATTCTTGTCAGATCTTTTGTTCACAGTAACAGAAAAGCTGACTAAAAGACACCCCTTCCAGAGTCCATTGGCAAGACAGGTGCGCTCCAGAATCCACTAGAAGCACAGGGATAGAAGGAAGTAAGAAATTAAGAGAAGAAATATTGTGACCTTGGCTAACATCAGAAACAGGCCACTATTCAAAGGTTGACTTGAACCGTGGACCAATTTTGATGTTTGTTTTTTCTTGGAAAACAAGGAAACTAAAACCACTGAGCTTAGTCCCTTTTGTCTTAATCTGCTTTCTGTTGTTGTTAACAGAATACCTGAGACTGGAGAATTTATAAAGGAAAGCACATGGTTCTGGAGGCTGGGAAGTCCCAGGGAAGGTGGCAGCTTTTGATAAAGGCTTCATGCTGCAACATAACATGGTAGAAAAGCGGAAGGTCGGGCCGGCCCACAAGGAAGAGACAACACGAGAAAGGCGGCCTTGCTTTATTACGACCTGCTCTCGCTGTAATCCATTCAGCTTGGAGAGAGTGGGGACCCTTGTGGAAAGGCACTGATCCCCTTAACTGCCCAACCACATTTTGGGTTCTGCCACCTCAATGCCCGTATGCTGGGGATCAAAATTTGACATGAGTTTCAGAAGGTTCTAACCATAGCAATGTTCCAGAAGCGAAAGTCCACCTGTGGGATCAAGCAGGAGGAAAGGAGAGATGGGATTAGGGGGACGGGCCAACCCTGGGTAGCCACTCATCTGGAGAAGAAGGATGGTGTCTGCATAAGTGGTCTTGTCCAGAAACTCCAATAAATAGCCAAATTGTCTAAGTGAAAAACAGATGATCATGGGAACAGAAAATCTAGAGGCTAATACCTTCCAGACACTATTTATGGAGTGTCTACTATGTGTTAGGTTTGTATTAAGAAAAGTCAAGCTAGACCAGACAACTTAATGAAAAGGAAAAAACTTGTGTGCCCATGAAGAGAAAGCACGTTCAGCCAGAATTTCATTCATTCATTCATTCATCTATTCATCAACAAAATATATAAAGTGCAATCACTTAGTTGTCAATTGCAGGGAGCCCCATTTACATTGTTTTCTATATAAAGGGCACCTCTGGAACACCATGTAGAATAAATATGAACAAAGTTCTTGGAGCTTCTGATCAGGGTAGCCTGGACTGCATGCTTAATATTTGTTGTAGTGCAGCTGCATATAGGTTCTGAGATGAGTCCAAGATAGGAAGCTGCCAGCCAGCAAGACTGTGGGCTGGAAGAACATAGAATGGCTGAAGAGCACAGGACAGCATGCAAAAGGCTCCAGCCAGATCCTGTAGACACCAGGGACTGGCCAGTGCTTGTTTGTGTCCACTCATTCACATCCTTCCACTTAGAGTAGATGTGAGAGAAGTTGAAGGCAGATCTTTCACAGAGAGAGAAAGAGAGAGAAAGAGAGAGAGAGAGAGAGAGAGAGAGAGAGAGAGAGAGAGAGAGATTAAAACACATTTATACATTTAGAGACAGATGGAGGATTCCTCTACAAAGCTCCAGGGGGGCAGCCTTCCTTCCCTGAGGAGGGCTCAGCCCATTTGGAGAGAGACCAGACATCCGAAGTGGCTGGGAGCATGACTCTCAAGCCTGTGCGGTGAAATGGATAATGAAATGGCTTTGCTCCCTCTGGAAGGCTGATGGTGGGAAATAATTTCCAACCTGTGATGACACCTTTTTCTTGACCTCATTAAACACTTACTTGAGTGAGAAAAGTGAAGTCAGTAAAAATTTACGAACTGCCTTGCCCTATTTTCTGCAAAACCGTGACTTTCCCTTCTTGTTGGCTGCAGGATTTGCTGAACAGACACAAACCTGGTGTCCAGGGAGCATGAAGATGCTGTAGGGAAGCTGAGACTAGCATCGCACTGATAGCTATGGCATTACGCTGGCTGTGACGTCACAGCAGATGTCTGATTATTAGGAACATGAAAAGAGATTTCCATAGAGAAGCTGATTCAGCTGTGAAGTCCGCTCTTTGCTGTCTCCAGCGCACACTGGAGTCCTATAGTCTTTGGGTCATCGCTGGAGACAGTTTCAGCCTCAGTATCGCCCTTGGATGCTACGCGCTAACAAGTGGTGCCTCTGGTGTAGGGAGAAGAACCTGTTCAGCTAAGGGGTGGAGCAGACTCAGGGATGGAGGAGTGGCAAGACCGCCTGGAGACATTTTCATTTTATCGCAGACAACTGGACTTCTAGGGAGGGTAAGCATAGACTCTCTTGTGCTTGTGGATGCACTGCCAACCCTCAGCTCCATGACACTACCATAGATGCTCCGCAGCTGTGGTACCTCGGTGGCCATTCACAGGGTGGTCCTCTGAGCAACAGTTGTGACCACAGAGTCATCATTTCTGGAAGTTACCCAAACTATGCTTGCTACTTTAATCCCTTTGATCCTTTCTTACTACTCAAAATAAACTCAAAATAAAAAGAGGAATTCTCATCAATAGAGGAGAGCAGAGAACAGAGGGAGGGAGGAGGGGAGGGGAAGGGGAGTGGGGGAGGGAGATTGAAATCAAATCCTTACATGAAGGATTTTGTCAAAATAAACCCAAATACTATGTATAATTATAATGCTCTACATTTTTTTTAAAGAAGCATTCTTTAGTGTCTTTCTTAACCAAGAGCTTTCACCCAGTTAAGCAGAACTTGGGGAGTCTTCTCTTGAGACAGGACCTTTTAGCTCACTTGCAGAATTTTCTATCCAACCTCTTTGTGTGACTTTGCATCTAAGGCTACGTCTGCAATGTCCCTGGAGTGCTCGGTGTTTGCTTCTCCCAGTACTTTATACTTGGTGAACATTCCCCATTGTTCAAAATGGCTCCTCTGGCTCCCGCTGGCCATCTCCAGGATCAAGTGTCCAATGAGGGAACTCCGCAGACATGGTTTCAACATGGCAGCAACCAGGAAAGACATCTCTATGAGGCTTCCCAAGGGGTGACCTCAACAGAAAGCAGCTGATCAATACGGATCTCAAAACCCGCTTAGTTTTAAGAAACTGGTCAATAATGGAATGATGAGATATCCTTTCATTCTTTTTTTTTTTTTTTTTTTTTACTAGGTGCTTCCTCTAGTGTGCTAATTCAAATTACAAAGAATGTTAAGTAAGGCATTAACCTTGGCTCCGAGCAGAGATACTTTGTAAGCTTCTTAAATGTTTCAAAACAGTGTTTTCTCTGCTTATAAGGGAATATAGACATTTTACCACGTCTTGAGAAATTGCCACTTGACTGGGGCTTTCTCTGCATTTTTTTTTTTTTTTTTGTGATCCTCTCAAGAACCTTCTAGATGAGTGTTATTTCCCTCATTTTACTAATGATGAAACTGAGTCTGGGATTAAATAATGTGACCAGGGCACCCAGCTGGTGAGTAGCAGATCTGTGATTTTAATTAAAGATTTTTTTTTCTATAGCTATTCATGTTTTGGGCAGAAAAATATAAAAATCATTTCCAGAATGAGAATTTAGGCAAGGATAACTTGGGTCATATTTGTGAATAGGTATATTATTTATGTTTTATTTCTATCTCATATCTATATTGTATGCATGTATGTAACATCATAGCAACTCATAACTTAGCATTTGCCTCATGTAATTTATGTATTTAAAACAAGGAGAAAACAATATCATTATCATTATTATCAGCTATTTTTCTTATAGAGTACATTCAGAAAAAGATACATAAGAAGACTCCAAAGAATTTTTTTTAAGGTACAAAGCAGTATGGAAAGAACTATGAATATCTTCCCATTTTTTTCTCCTTTTAAAATCACTTACAGAAAGATTTTTTTAAAGTGCATATAAAATGCATGTAAAAAGTATATTGTATGCAACTTTTCCCACAGAGTCTTAACTAAAAGCATTGAGTTTACAGACCTTGCAGTCAAAAGCAGATGTTCTCGTGAGATGAAAAGACGGGTTAGTTTGGGAAGCTGATGGAGAGGCTTGGGTTTAATATCTCTCTTTCTTTCTCTCTCTTTCTCTAATGCTGGGAATTGAACCCAGGGCCTCACATACTAGGCATGTGCTCCATCACTGAGCCACATCGGCAGCCCTTAACTTTCTCTTTTCTTAAAATGCAGGGTTTGGCTATTTTAATGTGCCTCCTTTCACATTTCTTAGTGAGTCTAGAAAGTGGATTACTTGATCCCCCAGAAGTACCTTTAGGTATCATGTTGCCTTTTCATGATGTCAGCTTCTCTGAAACGTTACATGCCACATTTACAAAAAGAATAAGAATGAATAAATACTGAGTTAGTAGAGTCCTGTGCTACTTTAGAAACTCCATATTTTAGCACTGGATCTTGTCTACAAAAGATTATATGATTATTTCTCTGCCTGCAATTGCTATTTGTAGTCTTAAACCAAGAATGACTCAAAGGCTGTATATTCCTTAAGACATATATTAAATCATAATAATTTATAGATTAATAAAGAAGATACATTGTATGAATCTGATAATTTTAGCAATGGCAACACTTTTGTACAGTGCTTTGTACATTTCAGAAACATTTTCATATTCATTCTTGCATTTGTTCTGTCATCTAATAAATAACTATCCTATCTCAGATCATTATTATCAGATAATAAATATTTTTATGACTAAGAGTAGAAAGCCGATATGTTAAACTAAGTTTTCTGGCTTTTCTTAATGACTCAAAGATTGGCTTAATCAGAGTAAGGGAGGTGGATATCAAGGAACCATTGTTCCTACCCATCGGTTCTTCTTTGTCTGCTGAGAACAGATAGATATATATATTTTTAAATGCACACCACTCCTCGCTTCTGTGTGTTTAGTGTTTTACACACTTCCTTCACTTACCTGTGGTTATTAAACTATGTTTTTGAGGGGAGCGAGGATTGGCAACGCAGTACCCTACAGGATATACTTTTTGCATGTCTCTTGAGAAAACCTAGCCAGAAAACCTTGAACCTGACATTCATACCTTCTACAAACAACTTTATTTTACAAATGACTTTTGTACCTGAAGTCTTCACATTTTAAATGAGCGGTTTCAATAAAAATCCACTTAGGAAATTATTCATACTTTTCTGGAGGTTTAGGGGGACTTTTACTTGCTTAGGAATGACTTTTCTCCCATAACTCCTCCTAACGACTGTGCTGGCAAAGTGGAAGGCGTCGATCAGAGGGAGAGGGTTCAAAACTGAGCCCAAAGAGTTGTTGGTCACAACTGAATTATGGTAAAGATGCAGTGTCCAGAGTGGACAAGGAGGGCAACAGAGATGGTGTTCCCCCTTTTCCCCGAAGCCGGATAATTGACCTGAGGACTGAAAGTCCATAAGTAGTCTCCTCGCATTTCCCACCACATAGACCCACTGGCTCATTCATGGACAGATGGCATGCCTGAACCTCTTGGCTCTGCTCCCTCCCGTCCCTTTCAGCAGATCCATGCAGGAGCCCCAGTCGAGAGGAACTGCAGCTCCGGACAGAGGTGCAGGCCAGGACCTTAGTGGAGGAGGAGCTTGGCTGCAGGGATGGCTTAGTCTCAGAACAAGATGAGGTCGCAAGACGGGAGTGAGCCCAGGCTCTCCTGGACCCAGCTGATGTGCTTTGGGCTGAGAATCTGCCCCCCACCCCACCCCCTTCTCTTGGTAGAAGTGAAAGCTGCACAGGTTATAGGGCAACAGCCTGAGAGCCCAGCAGGACGTTGTGTGTACAGTGAGGATTTCACAGGCCTCTACTGCACATCTTCCCAGGTGAGATGCGTCTGCACGGAGCAGAGATCTTAGTAGGTGTCTCGGGCACAGCTCTACAATGTTGGGAGGATCCTGGCTTCATTTTCTAGCCCACCACCCAACTGTGGCTCCCATTCTATAATGTTATTTTGGGCAAGATATCTTTCCGAGGCTGTTTCCTCATTTGAAGAGTGGGAGTAATTATGATATCTGCTTCACAAAGCACATAAGCAAATTAATTAACATAACACGCGGAAAGTGCTTTGCAATGGTGCCATTACAATAAGCCTTGGCAAGGCCGCTTTGTTTCATTTGGGACCACTAAAGTACTGGGCTTGAAGTAGGAGCTCAAAAAATATTTTTTAAATTAATAATTAATTGTTATCATTATTATTTTTGCTACAAAGTACCCTCAAGCTCCATCTAGAGTCTACTCCATTCACACAGCACCTAGAAACAGCCGGAACTGCTCGAACCATCTTTATGTCTGGAAACCAGTTGCCCAAATTGGACATGACCTGGGGTGCAGTTGTCCAAGGGTAGCTGATGAAGGGCCCCGCCCACACGGTCCCCCCAGAGCCTGCGGACTGCCCCAAATGCTGCCGCCTCCACCAGACCAGACGCTGCTAATGGCTTTTGTTTGTCTGCCAAATTCTCCGCCCCTCCTCTGGGAAGGAAGAGCAGACATGACTGAAGGAGCCTGAGTCCTTCAGAGGCCAACACAGGCCCGAGGCCGGGAGCTTGGAAGGGGAGGGAGGAGACAGCCCCTGGAGGGGACAGCTTTGGGGGATCCTGCACAGCCCTGGAGGTGTTTTCTTCTCTTTGTCCCTTCGTTGCCTCTGCAATTGCAGCCTTTGCTTCAGAATGCCTCTGCTTCCTTCCTGCCAGAAGGATTGTGGCGAGAAAGCTCGCAGGAGTCAAAACAAGCCGGCTGATATGAAAACCATATGAAAACTTGGCAGGACCCCCTGTCAGTCTAATGGGCCTCCCAGACAACGCCAAGCCCACAGACACTGGCCCTTTGTGAGGTCGAGGCCCTGGCTCCCTCCCTGGTTCCCATTCTACTGAGACAAAATTAAAAGGGAAAGAGAAACAAGGAATGCAGCCAGTCCTCTCCATCAGCCCTGTGCTTCCAAGGGATCAGAAACAGGGTGCTGATCTACTTGTATTGAGTGACTGTAGTTATCCAGGGCCAAGTGCGGTCTGAAAAGATTAAATGGAAAATTCCAGAAATAAATATTCACATTTATTTTATTGATTATTTTATTTATAAATTAATAATTCATGTTTATATTTGGGGGTTCCTCATGACTGGGCTCCTTCATGGATTTGCTAATAGGGAAGCTGAGGGAGGAGAGCGGCCTTGGGGTTCAGGCAGGTCATGTTGTCTGTCCCTGGAGAAGAGCCCCAGTGAATGACTCCAGAGCGGCTCCTCACGGTGGCTCTTGTTTCTCTCACTGGGACCTTATTCACCATGGACCTTCTCTCCATTTCAAAGGTTGATGGAGGCTGATGGAGGTCAAGCAGTCCAGGTCACACTACTACGGAGTGGAGGGACGGCTAGCCCAGGTTCAAATGCAGGACTCTGTGGCAAAAAGCCTTGACCAGAGCTGCCTCCCAGACAGCATTTGATTATTTCAAGCAAATTTACCAATATACAAAATTTGCCTAAAGCCCTACCATTCAGAAAAAAGACATTTCCCTTTCTAGAGAGAAACTGAGACACAATTTTTCCTTTGTGATGTTATTGGATCTTTGGACAATTCTCTAACATGCCATTGTTATTTATACCTGAAATTACTAGAGTTCAAAGCCTGCTGGGTGTGGAGGGAGACTATTTTCCAGGGCTATCATCACTGAGGTGCTAAAATTAAATGTTAGTTTAGAGCAGTTAAAAAAAAAAAAAGCTAAATCAGAAAGTGAGATAAATAAATGGCTGGGTAAAGAAAAGGGACCAAAGAGGGGGAGGCAAGGGGGAGGGGGAAATGCTGGGGAGTAATAATGACCAAGTTATATAATTATGTTATGTGCATGAATGAATATCTAAGAACAAATCCCATCAATGTATACAACTATAATGCACCAATAAAATAAATAAATAAATAAAAATAAATTTTAAAAATAAATGTCTGTGTGTATATGACAGCCTGCTCTCTTGGTACCCAAAACCCGGAAGATAAAGGCAAAAAAAAAAGTTTGACCTGGAAGTCCATATGCAGACTATGATCTGTCTGTAATCTACTTCAGAACATATCTTCTTGGGAAGATTTCTAAAAATAGCCCAAAGATCATTTTAATGCCCTCGCAAACTTGGTAACTTCTGTGTGACCACCTCCCCAAGCCTCAGGGGTCCTGAATTCCTCTCTCCTGGACTTCAGGGGTGGAGCCTGCCACAGGACGCTGCCTGGGTCACTCACTTTAGCCTGGTCATTTTAGAAGACTGGAATCTGCCTCAGCTTTCTCCTGAAGAGCCTCAGGAAGGGGTGTCCCACTTGAGGGGGCAGGGTGACAAGGGAAGACAAAAGAGCTCAGCGAGGGACCAGAGCAGACCAGGTAAAGGGGGCAGGACCCCCTCACCAATTTCGGCAGGAGCTGGACAAATGAGCCACTCATCCACAGCTAAAGTCCCAAGAAGGATGGGTGGGCCTAAAGAGATTGACAAGAGCCATCTTTTCACTGTGAATTTTTAAAAATTTCCATCAGATCTTTTCAGTGTAGGCCAGGTTATAATATATAGTCCTCCTTTTGTGTGAGAGATACTTTTCAAGATACCAGTGAATGCCCAAAATCATTGATCATGATCAACCCTTCACTATCCTTTCTTCCTATAGACACACCTATTATTGAGTTTAATGTATTAATTAGGCACAGTGAGAAATTAACAGCAATAATAATAAAAATAGAACATTTTAACAACATGTTATTTTAAAAAGTTCTTTAAAACTTATGAGTTGTTTATTTCTGGAATTTTCCATTTAATCTTTTCGGATTGCGCTTGACCATGGATAACTAAAACTGCGGAAAGCAAAACTGTGGAATGGGGCCTACTGCACCACAGGCTTATGCTACTTTTACAGAACACACTCTTTTTTAATTGTGGAAGGAAGTTGCTGCGGCCGTTTTCCACCATGAGAGCTACACCATCCTCCTGGTCTGTGACTGCAGGGTCCAGTTCCAGATGATGTTGCTGGAGAGTCGGGTAGAGTTGGGGGAAGGTGGAGGTGGCGAGGTCTGGCTAACCAGTGTCTGGATTCCCCAGCCCCTCAAACAAGAAGCCAGGGTGTTCATTCTCTGGCAGCTCTTGATTTCCATTATTCTAGTGCTAATTTTAAAATATATAAGTTAGATCTTGCTTTAATCTTCACGATGTGATTTTGCAACCCTTGGTAGATAAAGTTAGCCTACCAAGGGGGAGAAATCCAACAGCAGTCTCTCCTGGTCTCTAACGGGTAGATGGAAATTCAAACTTCTCTCATGCATTTTCCTCACCAAAGGAGCACATTGTGTTGTCCAAACAGGCTCAAGCTACAAACAGAATGGCTTTCTCTCCAAAGTCACTGTAACCCTGAGTGAGGTTTGGCTCGCAGGGCCATCTGGCCTCAAACCCCACAGTACCCTACTATATTCAAAGCAATGCTAATTGCCTTGTTAACAGAGCTCCTCTCCAGAGAATGAAATTTAAGCAGAGGAATATCAAAGCGTGATTTTAAGAGAATTGAGTTGATCCAGGACCTGATAGCATTTCCAGCAACCAAGTCTCAGAAGACTCACAGAGCAAATAAAGAACATTTTAATGGTATTGTCAGAGGATATGACTTGTCAAGGCGGATTTGCAAACAGGAAAGGGGGCAGAGACTATTCTTGTCTAGACATCTGATTAGTGGGAAATTGTAGGATTATGAGGAGTGTGGATTTTTCTGGCTGCCATTTCTAAGGAGGTCAGGCTTTCTATGCAGAGAGCTAAATGAGAGAAACATTTGTATCCGGCAGAAAATGCTGACTGGTCCTTATCCTCCCTTGGGCTCCGGCAGTGATTCCAGACCAAGGGAACACATCACAGGGAAATCCAAGGCGCTGCTCCTTGGTGCAATGGGTGATTGCATTGGGGAGACGAATCTAGGACTGTCACCCCTTTCCTGCCCCTCAGTCTCATTCCCACTACTAGCTGATCCTTTGGACTTGGGAAATCTGCTCTACTGAAATAACAGCACCCCTTTTCCCCTCAATGCACCCCAGACACCAACAGAAACCGCAATACATTCAGGGTGGGAGTTACAGACTGTGGTGAACAAATAATTCTTGGTGAATTCACCATGAAGCCAGTAGAGCTCGGAACGATTTCATGGGTTTGGTTAATGGGTGGGACTCTGAAAGCACCAGGTGAGTCCCAAGAGGAAAGGGCTCAGAATCAGGAAACTGGGTTCCTGGGATGGGTTCCTCATCTCAGAAGTGAAGGCATTCTGGTAGCTCTCCTGGTCCCTGTCCCACCCAAGTTCTTTCTGTTCAGTGTGCCTGCCATTCCTGCCTACAGCCCTGGGCTGCATACTTTTGCAGTGACCTAAGAGGGGCACAGCCAGGCACCGTCTGTAAGAAGGTCGCAGCCCAGCTCCACGCCAGACACAGGCACTGCTGCAAAGGTGCGGCTGGGGTTTAAAAATACAAAGGGTAATTACAGTAGTCTGAGTCCAACTAGGAAAACAAACCACTTGGTGTATAAAACAGGAACTTATTCCAGGGAATGTATCACACAGGTGATAGAAGAGCCGAGAGGCCAAACAGGATGGTGAGACGACCTGGAATTGGCAGCAGAATTGTCATTACCCCAGGGCAGGGGACAAAAGGAGAAGGGACAGCAGAGCCCCTTAGAAACCAAGAAAGCAGGCTTGCCGGGTGGGAGCTGGGGCCATGGAGGAGCCCTAGAGAAGGCAGATTTCAAGGCAGGGAGGAGGGGACAGAAGGATCTGGGCTTTTATCCTTTTGCCCTGTCCCGCAGCCTCCAGGAGGTGCCTGTCATTGACCAAACCAAGCAGGAAGTGAGCTGGCCTGGGAGTGTGGGAAACAGAGTGCAGAGGTCAGTCCAGGCCTGGTCCAGGGCAAGTTGGGGCCAGTGGCCAGAGTGATCAGGTCAGATATTCTGTCGCCCTGTGCCCTTTCCTCTGCTACTATCAGAATTAAACCACAGAATGAAGTATTTGGGTAATTATTGGCTTAATGTTTCTTTAATGAAGCCAGAATTAAGGACAGGTAGTGTAGAAATAGGGGATTGGGTCAAATCGAGGAAATGAAGCCATGAAGCCATCTGCCTCTGGAAGTTGGAGACTGCCCCTGGAAGAATGGAATGTCAAGGACCTGCAGAGCCCATTGATTACCAAATTCACCTGCCTTTATCAAGGACTGCAAGCAAGGAGCTGCTAATTAATGCCCCCTGGGCCCTTATCTGGCTGAATCACCTTGGCACTCCCCCTGCCCAGGGCTTCTCCCTTCATACAAAACCAGGCCTAGTCACTAGGCAGGAAGGAGAGATAAGGGGGAGAGAACTGGAGAACAAAAGAGAATTTAACCTATAAAAGATGTAGGGTGCGCTCACTTCTTGGGACTTTAGAACATCAGCCATGGCCCCCTTCTTCCTGCCGGGGCAAGGGACAAGTCTGTATTATTACCTTTAAATAAAACCTGCTTAATCTGCTTGCCTTGGCGTGCTTCTCTAGTGTTCAGTCTTCAACATTAGAAGGAGCAGAACTCGTCACCGGTAAACGGAGGTATCACTTTCACTCCCCCACTAACAACCATCCCTTAGTCCTACAAACTCTAGGCTCTGTGAGGACAGCAGGGGAGTCTGCTGAGTTCACTGATGCGTCCCCAGCACCTAGCACAGAATGTGGCCCTGTAAGGCCCCCAAAAAGGAAACCCCAACTCTGTCCCATGGATGGACGGCAACCCCAATCAACCGCAGGAGGCGTCACTTGATGCAAACCGCAAGAGGTGTTTATTCCAGCGCGCTGGGACCCAACTCGAGGAGTCGAGTCCCTAGCAGAAAATCTTGTAGGTTTATAAAGGCAGAAACCACACATCGGGAGGGGTCGCACATGAAAGGGAAAAGGGGGAAAGGGGGTCTGGGTTTGCTGATAACATACAACATGTTTCACAATGTTTTACAACAGGGCGTAGATTCTGGTCAATAGTTTCTGGTAATCATTCTGTTTGATCACTATCTGGCTATCTGGCTCAATTTACCCTTTTATTCTCTGTTTGGGGCTGTTTCTTGGAACAGCTTTAAGGGCTTTGTTCCCATTCCTGGGAGGGTGACCTTAGGGAGTTGAGATGACTGGGAGGGTGACCTTAGGGAGTTAAGATAACTGGGAGGGTGACCTCAGACAGCTTAAAAAAATGTCCATTCTCTCAGCCCTAGGAGATTCTTTAGTGATGTTCACTGAAAATAATTGAATGAAATGTTAGAATTGTTTTAATATGCATTTCTCTAATTACTAGAGATGTTGAACACTTTTTCATGTATTTATTAATCACCTGCATATCTTTTTCTGTAAAGTGTCTGTCCAGTTCCTTGGTCCAATTATTGTTTGGGCACTCCTTGGTTTAAAAGGACTTAAAATTAGCATACTACTACAGTAACACAGTCACTTCAATGTTTATAGCAGCTCAATTCACAATAGCTTGATTGTGGAACCAACCTAGGTGCCCTTCAATAGATAAATAGATAAAGAAACTGTGGTATATATACACAATGGAATATTATTCAGCCATAAAGAAGAATAATATGATGGCATTTGCGGATAAATGAATGGAATTGGAGAATATCATGCTAAGTGAAATAAGCCAATCCCCAAAAAACCAAAGGCCAAATGTTTTCCCCAATAAGTGAATGATGATATATAATGGGGGGTGAGAGAAGAATGGTGGAACTTTAGGTTATGTAAAGGGAAATGAGAGAGTGCAGGGGGCGAGGGTATGAAGTTGGTGGACTGAGACAGACATCTTTACCCTACGTACATGTATGATTACATGGACAGTATAAATCTACATCACGTACAACCATAGAAATGAAAAGATGTTCCCCATTTGTGTACAATGAATCAAAATGCCGTCTGTAAAAATAAAAAAAAGTATGAATAAATATAAAAGTTGGCAAACAAACAAACAAAAAAAGAATTGAATGAATGAATAGCGTGTTCTGCCTATCTTGCAAGCAACTGATTCTTGGAGTGGGACATGCAAGATTTTAGATCTAAGCCGGGAGTGGTGGAGCACACCTGTAATCCCATCAGCTCACAAGAGAATTCCAAGTTCAAAGCCAGCCTCAGCAACTTAGCAGGGCCCTAAGCAACTTAGTGAGATCCTGTCTTACAATAAAAAATGATTTTAAAAAAAGGGCTGGGAATGGGGCTCAGTGGCTAAATGCCCGTGGGTTCAATCCTTGGTACCAAATAAATAAATAACTTTAAAAAGTAGATCTAAGGGAGAGCAAGTTCCATAGGCCCAGACAAGCCGGCCCCTTGGGGTACACTTCTGGGAATTCAAATTCATGCACTTCAGCAAGATTTTAGAATTTAAACAAATTTTACTCCGTTACCAGACAAGATTTTCCACTTGATAAAATTGAGAGTATTTTGTAAACTATAAAATGATGTTTTAATGGTAGAGAGTAGAGTAACGATGATCATGCTTTACCTGGGCAAGCCTACCTGCATCCACCCAGGGGACAGGGAAGCATTTTAGGGCTTCTCCCTTTTAAGACCTGTTAACATCTGGGCGCAGATAGAATTCCAGGTGACAATTTAAACCATTTAGTCACAGGGAGAAATAGTGAAGGGGAAGATGAGAAATCATGGAGACAAAGACTCAAAGAGAAAAAAGACAACATGGAGTAGCTCACAAATTGCCAGGAAAAAAAGGCAGCAAAGTGGGATAGGTGGGAGGAAGGGGGTGGGAAACAGAGCCCGTGAATGCAGGGCGGCTGGGCTCTGGGTGATTGGAGTCAGTGGCAAGTGATCGCAGATGCCAAGTAGGGCAAAGCGCAGATGGAACCCGACGGGGTAAATGTTATGCGTCCAGAAGGTGACTGGCACATAGATAACACCACAACCACAGCCAAGAGCTGTTTATTGCCTGTGATGTGCCAAGGATCCAGCCAACTATTAATTCTCTGGACAACACTAGGAAGTAGATACTATTAGTTTCCCATTTTACTTGTAGAAAACAAGTGTTTTCTGCAAGTGTGTGTGTGTGTGTGTGTTGTTTTGGTTTCGTTTTACAATATCTTTTCCCTCCTCCTAAACATACTGTTTTCTTTCCTTTTAAGAAATGTGTTAACTGGTTTCAAAAGACGCCACAAATGAACCCTTCTGGTATTAACACATCTGAATGCCCCCATCCACATTGAACAGATGTGACCTGCATAACCAGAAAGAAATCATAGAAATAGTGACAAATGTCATAAAAGACAGGCAATGTCCTCTTTCTTCTGTCTTGGATCACTGACCTTGGGGAGCTAGCTGCCATGTCATGAGGATCTCAAGAAGTCCCCTGGAGAAAGCCAAACAGTAAGGAACTGAGGCCTCTGGCCAACAACCAGTACCAACTACTCAGCTAGTTGAGTGGGACATCTTCGAAGCAAACCACGTTTGAAGCAGGGAATGATTAGAGATGTGTGAGGAGCCCCAGTTGAGACTTTAGATGACAGCAACTCCAATCAACAGTTTGCCAAAACTCGTGGGAGACCCAAATCCAGAATCACCCTGCCAAGCTGCTCCTGAATTCTTGGACCAAAGAAACCATGATGTAATAAATGTTCACTACTTTCTTAAGCAACTAAGTTTGGGGATGATTGCTTGTGAGGCAAAAGATAAATAGTGTATCATTTTTCTTCATTTGGTCCAAGGGGGAGACACATGACCTGAACTAGACCAATCAGCTCTTGCTGGAAGCAAGAGTGGAAATGGTCGCAGCTTGTCCACCCTGATAGGAGCCTTTCTGCTAAAGGCTTTTCCTATTGCTCTTGTTTCCCACCAACTAATTCTGCAATCTCTATTTCCTCCTCCGTAAAAGTGTGTGTGCCCATGTAAGGTCCTGGTACCTCACTGGGTTTCTGGCACGTGAAAAGCCGTATTTAAAAACTGTCTATCATTGAAAACCAAAGAATGTTTATGGACCAGAAACCAAGCCCAGAGAGATAACTAGGTCATTGACCAGTCAACAGTGAAGAACCTCCGAGATTTGGGTCACAGCTGAATGGCCTGATCCCATGTCTCTAGCCCTTGAATCGCTCCTGGGAAATGGCAGAATGGCCTGGCAGGAGCACAGCCCTAAGGCACCTGCTGGACACTGCCAAAATTAACCATTAGCATGAGTCAGGCAGTGGCTCTTGGCTTGCTTTGGCAGGGTTATAACCCAGACAAGGGCTTTTCCCTTTGCCCATGGTCATTCCCACCTCTATCACACTTTCTGACCTCTGTCAAACAAGGAAGAACAGCCTCGCCTGGTGTCTCCCACCTCCTACCTTTCCTCACACCTGGATGCAGATGAATAAATTCCTTTTGCTTACTTCATCATTTCACTGAGACAGAAGTGGGGTGGGTGGCTCAGTGGGCTGGGTGTACTGGCTGGAAAAGAATCTAGAAGGGGCAACAGCTGCATCTACCTCAGGAGGAATGGAGGTACCAAGTGCTGGGGAAGATAAAATGTTAGATGGAATGGTCAGGGAGATTTCACTGAGAAGGTGGCTTTTGAGAAGTAATCTAGAGGAAGTGAGGGAGCTTCTTGTGTGACCAAGGTCAGGGGGAGGACATGGAGGAAAAGGAGTTGCAGGAAGTGGAAAATGGCAAGTGCAAAAGTTCTGCCATGATACTTGATCCAGCATCTCAACAAAAGAGCAAGAGGCTGCAGCAGAGTCATGGCGGGGGACAGAGTAGAAGGTGAAGTCTGCAATGCAGTGGGAAGAGAGGGAAGCTCATCATAAGGGCACTTGCAGCCAGGACTGTGGCTTCTGTCCAGGAGTTGAGAAAACAATGGAAGGTTCTGAGCAAAGGGTTGATGTGACCTCACTTTTATTTAGCAAGTTTATTTTAGCTACCATGTCACAAGTAGACCAATGGAGCCAAGAGTGGACATGGGTGATTGCAATGACCCAAGGGGGAAATCGTGACTTGCACCAGAGCAGTGGCAGTGGGAGCGGTGAAGAGAGGCCAAATTCTAGAATCATGTGGAAAATGCAGGCCTTAGGATTCTGAAAGGCTCACTGTTGAGTAGGAGAGAAAGAAGTCAAGGATAGTTCCAGGGCTTGGGTCCTGAGATGGAGAAAGACGGTTTCCATGCACTGAGAATGGAAGCAGGGATGAGACATTCCAAGAAGGCAGTTGGGAGTTCCATTTTGGACACACTGAGTTCGTGACGCCCTTTGGACATCCAGGTCGAAGTGCCAGGAGGTACTAAGAGAAAAGACTCCATTCAAAGATCTGATATCTCATTGAGAGCGAGGATTTTAAAAGAGAGAGAGAAGGGGTCCAAAATGCCCATCCAGTGAAGCGTGCTTGGGCTCTGGCCACCTCACTAGCCATGGTCCCAATGGTCCGGCCACATCTATTCTTAGCCCCTGAGCACTTACCTGTGGTAGGACCTCAGGTAGAGTCATAATTTCCAGAACCCTCCACCTCAGAACATCAGATTATATTTCAGAGTTATAAATACAGAGACATTCAGATTGAAGTACACTTGTATCAAAACCCAACATTTTCAAGGAAGTTAGAGCAGGGGGCTGATAGTCGCTAACAGGTTTTGTAAATGAGTCACCAAGACCCGCCACAGTCACACACACACACACACACACACACACACACACACACCTTGTGCCTTTCAAACAGGATTCTGTTTGTAAAAATGAGGCACCAGATTTTTATCAGTGCACCTGTTGTTTAAAGTTTCACCTGTCCCCAGGTTTCCATACTCAGAGGTCATCTACCCAAACCACCCGGGGATGTCATTGGCTGAGCTGCCCCTCAAGGTCCTCCTGGAAGAGGAGACAAAGACAGAGCAGGGGAAGGAAGTGAAGCTGTCTCCACTTCTGGGATCCTGTCCCTCAACCCTACACGAGACTCCAGCCTGACACTGAGGCCTTCTGGTCCCATGCAGAAGGGCGTGCACCCCCCCACCCAGAGACACTGAAGAAAATGAGTGCCCTTCAGAAGGAACTCGGACTTTGACACCTTTTCTAAAGCACTTGGGACATGGCAGGAAAAACCTCTTAACTGGGGGATCCTCCACTTCAGCTCTTCCATGAAACAACGGGTGATTTGAGGCCTGTGTGTAATCTGCTGGTGCCTCAGTCTCCTCATCTCTAAACTGGAGATCAGGATGACCCCGAGGTTGTCGTGAGGATTACAGGAGTTGAAGTGTGCAAGGCATAAAGCAGGGTATCTGTCAGAAAATAAGTTAAAATATTGCACGGCATGGTAATAATACAGTTCTTAGTTGCTGCTATTATTATTATGAATTATTATGAAGACTGAGTGGACTCGGGCCACCCAGCTGAGTGATCTTGGGCAATATTTGCCCTCAGAGCCCCCTGGCTCCTGCCCTTGGAGACGCTCTTCTTTCCATGGTAGTCGGTGAACTGCACCCCATTCCTGACTCCCAGACTGGTCACAAGTCCACAGGAGCACTTCAGGAGGTCACAGCCATGGACAGGGATCAAGGTCACATGTTGGGAAATCAAGGTCACAGGATGGGTGCCATCAGAAGCAGGATGTCATGGGTGAAAGTTCCACCTCTGCGGCTCTGGCTCCACTTGTTCCTTTTCCCCCAGGAAGAATGATGTTCCTTGCTCCCCACTTCTCCCTTGCACCCTGGAGCCCTGGAAGAACGGTACAGAGTGCCCTGAGCATCCTGGGTAGTGTCTGCATCTACTGTTTCAAGGAGACCATCACTAACTTGTTCCAGAAAACAGGCTTCACAACAAACATAAAGGCCCAAACTTCTGAGAAAGTCTCTGCACCTGCAGGGTCTTGTTTGTGTTTGAATTTGCTTTGCTGATCACTGTTGGGAAGCACTGGGTGCATCTTGCCAAGATGGAGGGAGCTGGTCATGGGAAGCTTATAGGAGGCACTGGGTGCCCAGGGCTGTGCCCTCTGGTTCACTCTTAGTTCATTGCGTCCATTCGTCATGGTTTCTTCATGATCTCATATGGCTGCCAGGAGCTCCAGCCATTGCTTTCACATTTCAGGCAACCAAGGAAGAGCAAAGAAGATTCACACTCCCCTTTATAGAACCTTCTCAAAAGTTCCACATTAAATCTGCTTACCTTTCAACAGGGAGAGCTCAGACACACAACTGCACCTAGCTGCAGAGGAGGTGGTGCTACATGGGAGACGATGAGGGTGATTTGAGCAAGTGGGGAGCGGAGCTATGAGGAGCAGCCCAGCCTCTGTTGTGCCGTCCTGAACAACTGATCTGCCCCAAGTTCGCACAGCCACCTAGCAAAAAGCACTTTATAACTCACTGTATTTAATGTCCTTGTGACTCAGATATTTCCCAGAGAATGTCAAATTACTTTCCCCCACCGTGTCATACCACTCCCCAGAGGGGAATTCTGGCAAACAGAATTAGTTCCACGTTGGTCCGTGCTATGGTTTCATCTGGAATGTCCTGCAAGAGCTCATGTGTTGAAATCTTGGTCCCCAGTGGGGCAACATTCAGAGGTGGGGCTTTGGGGAAGTGATTGGATCGTGAAGGCTGACCTCATCGGTCGATTAGTCCCTTTGATGGATTAATAATTTGAATGGACTACTGGGAAGTGTTGGAGACTCTAGGCAGGTGGGGCATAGTTGGAGGAGGTAGCTCACGGCAGGTGTGCCCTCAGGGAATGTATCCTGGTCCTGGTTCCTTTCTCTCTCTCTCTCTCTCTCTCTCTCTCTCTCTCTCTCTCTCTCTCTCTCTCTCCTTAACTGGCTTGCCAAAAGCTCGGTCCTTGTCCCCAGTGCCAATCCAGTAACAAGGACATGGTTTTGAGAAAAAGGAAAAAAGAAGCTTAATTGCTTTGCTAGCAAAGGCAAACAGGGTTTTTGTCCCAAAGGTTGTGGCCCATCATGGGGAACAGGGGGTTTTTAAAAGGTGATTCAGAGAAAATGAGATTAGGGAGGAGAGATCAGGAAGGAGAAGGTCAGGGAAAAGATCAGGGAAGAGAAGGTTAGGGAAAAGAAGATCAGGGAGAAATTTAGGGAAAAGTTTAGAAAAAAGAAAAAACATACAAGTTTCAAAGCGACAGGGATATAGTCAAAGCATCAAGTGAACCCCTGTTACAAGCTGAGCAGCTTTCTGTTAGGTCAGAATTTGGGGGACTATATGAGGGAGAGCGGAGCAACTGAGGCAAAGGACAGCGTGCCACACGGCGGCCAATCAAACAGGCAGGAAAACTCCACTGACCCTTACCTCCACCTGTCACTCACAGGACCCCCGCCCATTCCAGCCTATATAGACCCTGGGCAGCCAGGGCCATGTGCGATTTTCTCCGGCTCCCTACCCTGACCTGTACCCCGGGGGTGGGGGGAGTGGGGGGGAGGTGGTGGGAATTTTGCCTGAGAGCCAAATTCCAATAAAGCTTGCTTCGGCCGCTTTCTGTCCCTGTCCGATTTTATTTGGCCGCTAGCCGTGCCCCTGAGCTTACACTTTCCTCTGACATGCTCTTTGGCCATGATATTCTGCCTCACCTCAGGCCCAGAGCAATGGAGTCAGCCAGCCAGGGACTGAAACTTCTAAAATCATAAGCCAAAATAAACCTTTCCTCATCTAAGTTGTTCTCATTAGGTATTTTGGTCATGGTGATGAGAAACTAATGAACCCAGTACGTTTCCAAGGGTGCTTTGGCTTCACGGCAATATCCAAATACTCCCAAAGACTGATGGTCTGAGAAGTTACCTGGCTGGTCCACACTAGTCTGCCTCTGACCTAGCAGGGACACTGTCTCTCTGGATCCTCATCCAACAAATATTTGTCAAGCATCAAACTTGCCCAAGACATCATACTAGGTGTCGTGGCCTCAAGAACCAACAATGCCACAGTCCTGCACTGCTCACTGTCTATTGGAGATTGTAGAAAATTCACATCCACTGTGGGAGCTGCTGAAGGTCCCCAGAGGAAGCTCCCTGGCAGCTCCCTGGCAGGTCCTTGACCTACAAGTTGAGAGCTAAAGATCAAGGACTGGTTATTCAGATCATGAACAACAAAGAAATCACAAGATCAGAGGATAAGAGATCATTCTGGTCCCAGTGCAGAGAACAAATTGAAGGGGGGCAGGTGTGGAGGCAGGGACACCAGTGAGAAATCTGCTGCTTCGCCGAAGAGGCCAGAAGAGAGGCAGGGGCAGTTTGGATGGAGAGAAGGGGATGCATACAAGGGCTATTCTGGAGGTGGCATCCAGGGATCTTGGTGACAGATTCACAAGAAGGATCTACCTAGGATGACAGAAGAGGTCCGAACATGATGGCTGGTTTCTGACTTTAAAAACTCTGGATTATATGTTGTGATGCTGGGTAACACAGGGGTTAGGCCAGAACCTTTTGCCACAGATGGAAGTCCCTGGCCTAAATATGGCCACCCACACTGTGAGGAGCCTGGCGTGTGGTACCCCAGTCTGTGCAGTGTCCCTGCCCTCCACCCTAGAGGTTGCAGCACATGGTGCCCTTCAGAAGCTGAGACCTGTAAGGGACCTGGGAGAAGCTCAGAGCTATTAGGGAGAAAATCCTGAGTTCCTGGAATATAAGCATGGACAGAGTGCTTGGCCTGGGCTCTGGGTTGCATGTCCTTACGGGAAGGGGCAGAGCCAAAAAGACAGGAATGAGGGCTCCCGAATGCCCAGGGCGGGGTCCCAGCAGCTGGGCGGGGTCTAGGGGCAGTGCCACAGGAGGAAGCAGGATCAGGGGGCAGTCTGGGCAGGCTGCGTTCCAAGAGCCAGTAGAGATGCCCAGGAAGCAGTCAGAGGTGGTGTTCTGGGGCTCAGGGATGGGACTGGGAGTCACACGTATGCCTTCTCACATCCAATACGTACAGTCACACCTATGAAACAGGCGATGTCACGCGGTGCCGCGCGGTCTCTGAGGTTCCTTCCTGCTCCTGCTCCTGCTCCGTACCATAAACCAGCCCCCACCTCCCTACCTGGCCCGAGCAAAGTATGCGGAAATCTGTCCAAGGGGCGCAGCACCCTGATTCACCAAACTTGTAATCAGTTTAGTTACACGACAAAATTCAGATCAGAGTGAGGATTAGCTTTTGAATGGTGCTTTGAACTTCACAGATGAAAGCCCCCTCCCCCCTGAGCACAAAGAAAGCCCGAGGTATTAAACACGACATAAACACATGGCCACCCCCCTCCCTGCCACCTGATGCTAGGAGACTCAGCGGCCGGCTGGGTGATCAGTTGGCATCCCAAATTGCCTCCCCGTGGCATTCCTCTCAGGTCTCCCAGGGAGGGAAGCAGACCGTCCTCAGCCCGCTGCTCCTGGAATGGCAAGCATTCGGGAAGGCCGTCCCGCCCTGCCTCCTCCAGGCCTCCCGCCTGCAGCCCAGGACGGCGACGTGGAGGGGGGACACTCCCTCTCTCTCCACTGTCCGGGCTCACTGGGGTGCACGGCGCAGGGAAGAGTGAAGGAGGCAGAGCCTGGCAGCCGCTGCAGGGCCTGGCCTGCAGTTCCACTGTTATTGTTCCCAGATGGGGACTGTCAAACCCTGTCAGCCTCAGATACACCCAGAGCGTTACATCCGCATTCCTGGAATGTGTGGCGGCCCAGGCTTCACCTTCGGAGGCCCTCGATTCAATAACATGTCAAGTCCCCTCAGTCTCACCCAGAGCTGAAACCCACTCACCCACTCGCTGACTTTGCCCACGTGCCCCCTGCCTGTCCCCACACGTCAGCAGGGCCCAGGCGAGCCGTATTTAGTCTGGACTGAGTACACTTGTCCAAGCCAACTGGGTCTCACCTGCGAGTGCCAGTTTCATGATGAGTTCTGGAAGCCAAGGGCAGGTGACCACTCATGGGACCTTGGGACTGATTATCCTGAATGCTGCCCAAGAACTGGACAGCCTGTGGGACCAAGGAAGAGTCACAGAGCAAAGTGGCTGGTTTCTCTTTAGTTTATGACCTGGCTGCTGGTATCACCAGGGGACTTGCCAGGGCCTGCAGAGGAATCCTGGTGCCCTTCATGCTCAGCTTGGCAGACCAGTCTGCCGGGATGGAAGCCCCTGCAGGGCCCCTCCACACTCCCTGGTGTTGCCGCTCAGGGTTGTGCTGCTGCTCCAAGCCGGGCGTCCCTTTCCTTGTGACTCTGTGCTCTGACTAATCTGAAAGAACTCGGTCTCTTGTTCCAACAGCTCTGACTCTGCAGGCCATGAGGGTGCCTGTGAGGACAGATGAGGGGACCTGAGCCCCAGGAATGGTACGTGACAGCTCAGGATCACGAGGCATCGGTGATTTGGATCTTTTGACTTTCCAACTGTTATAGATTGCATTGTGTCCTCCCAAAAGATATGGAGTCCTAACCCTTGTACTTGTGAATATGACCTCATGTGGAAATAGGGTCTTTGCAGACATAATTGAGATGAGGTCATCCGGGTGGGCCCTACTCCACTGCGACTGGAGTCCCTACAATAAGACAGAAATCTGGACACAGAGGGAAGAGGGCCATATGAAGATGGAGAAAGAAATTAGAGTCAGGTCACCAAGGAACACCTCGATGAAGCCACTAGAAGAGGCAAGAAAGGACCCTCCCCAAGTGTCTGGAAGGGGCACAGTCCTGCCAACACCTTGATTTCAGACTCTGAACATCAGGAACTCTGAGAGAAGAAATTTCTGTTATTTTATGCCATTTTATTACAGATATCCTAGGAAGCTCATATCAAATCCTATAACATTTCTGATACAAGAACTGAGTGACATTTTAGAAAAGAATGCAGTTTTTTGGGAAGCATGAGAGATGATGGCCCCATATGGGGTTGGGATTCAAGAGCACCTAGAAGCTCATGTTCAGCGTGCCAGTCATCTTTGAGGAGAATCTGGTGCTCTTCGCCTCAAACTCAATCAGGGCCCAGTGATGTGGGCTTCTTATCAAAATTTAGTTGTATATTCATGCACAATCAGAGATTTTACCCCTTAATCATTTTTATTTGTATTTATTTATTTATTCATTTATTTATTTATTTTTGATGGTTCTGGGGCTCCAACCCAGGGCCTCCTGCATGCTAGGCAAGGACTCTACCACTGAACTAAATCCCCAGCCTCCCTTAATCCTTCTTTAGACTGTCCTATACAATTCTGATGATTGGCATGTAAGTGACCTTCTCATAGGAGGGGTTTCAAGGCACCAAAATTGGAGTGGCCTCTGGGGTTAGGAATTCCTGGTTTACATTTGCCCTGTGACCTCACCCTGTCCCAGTGACTCCATTAAACTGAGTCTTTTAGTTTTGTGGACTCAGTAAAGATGATAAGAGCCAGCCTAGGAAACACTGGCTGGGGATTTGGCTGACTTTGGACAGTGGATTTGGGCAAATGGATGCTTTGCAACTGACCTCAGTGTTTATCCTAGTTCTCAAGAGATGGAGATTATGAGCTGGCAATTTTCCGAGAATCCATTAGCCAGCTCCTTAAGCCTGTGATGATGCTTCCTACAAGGCAATTAGGTGTTTTTGCATCCAGGAATGACTGAGCTGGTGCCCTACCACCCAACAGTGCCAGTCAGAGAGAACCCCTACCCCTGCTGCCTTCTGTCAACCTCACCCATCAGCCTAGGTTGGTCTCCCAAATCCAGATCTCCTGTTTACATAACTTTGGTAAAACTGTCCTAATAAGTGTGTTCCATTTTTTCTTGCCTGTCTGCTTTTTGCTAAGAATCTAGACATGTTGGGGGACAGTCCCCCACCCCTGTGACCCCTCAAGGCATGGGTTGAACTAAATGGAACCATACCTCTAGTTTCTTTCCAAACCAACAGGTGAAACCAATTTAAAACCTCATGATCATGCAATGCATGTGCAGAAATTTCCCTGCCTGTTTGAACATTCTATGGAGAAGGACACAACGTTCTTGCCTGTGTTTTGTCTGACTAAGACAGGTATTGCACTCCCCGGGGAGTGAGTCTAAACGACGGGCCCTTGCTTAAGCCTATTGTTGTCTGGCCGTACCGTGCACCCCCACATGGGCATAGAAAGTCACACTTTGGAAGCAAATTCCATGACACGGGAAGATGATGTGCTACTAAGTGAAAAGAGTTGCTTACAAACCAGAATGTATGGTACGAAAACGATTATGCGAAAATTATGCATACATCTAACAAAATCTGGAAGGCTGTACTCCAAAATATAAATCCTGATGGAACACTTGGGCCATGAGCATTCAACGGCCCAGCTTGTGCAGGCACGGTGGCATCCACTGGAGGGAACCAGTGACTGGCACCTTGGCACAAGCTGTGCCTACCAGAAAGACTCTTCTTCTCCTGGTACAATGACACCACAGAGGCTGCCATCGGCAGTTGGTGGTGGTTCTAATTTTTACTCTATGTGCCTTTTCATTGTTTTCCAAAAGTTCTTCAATGAGTACATGCTACTTTTGTATGAATCTTTAAAAAAACTGCATAATATAACCAATTTCAAAAAGATAAGTGGTAGAAATTTGAGTATGACTAAATATTTGATAATTGTAAGGAATTGTTTTTATTTTTAAGTGTGCTAAGGATCTTATGTTTATATTTTTAAGAGCCATTAACTTCTAGAGATATACAATAAAAAGTGTGTAGATGAGGTGTTGATGTCTGGCTTATCTTCAAAATAATAAAGGAGGTAGTTAAGTGGGTAGGCATATAACATAAAAAAGAAGGGCCACAAATTAATTATTGGTCAAGCTGAGTGCTGGGAACTTGTGGGATTGTAATATTATTTTGTCTATTACTATATATATTATAAACTGCCATAATATAAAGTTAAAATGAAACAGAAAATTGGTTTAGGTCATTATAATTTTCAGAGTTCTTTGGAGATATAGAATATATATACATATATTCTCTGGAGAAGCATACATAGTAGTTCCCCTTACCAACAACTCAGATTTTCTGAACTTTCAGTGACCTCTGGTTAACTATGGTCTGAAAGTATTAAATGGAAAATTCCAGAAATGAACAATTCATAAATTTTAAATTGCACTCTGTTCTGAGTAGTGTAATGAAACCTCACACCATTGTGCTTCATCCTTCCAGGATGTGAATCCCCTTTGTCCAGTGTATCCACACTGTATATGCTACCCACCCCTTCATTTGTCATTTAGTAGCTATATTGAGTATCAGATCAACTCCTACAGTACCAGAGTGCTTATGTTCAAGTAACCTTTATGTACAGCCTAATGCTACATCACAGTGTCTCTGTCATTCACTTCACTTTGTCTCATCACACAGGCATTGTTTCATCTCAATACCATCACGAGAAGAAGGGTGAGCATAGTATAAGATATTTGGGGAGGAAGAGAAAGGCCATATTCACATAACTTTTATTACAGCATTATTACAATTGTGCAATTTTATTGTGAGTTATTATTGTTAATCTCTTGCTATACCTATTTTGTAAATGAAAGTTTATTGTAGGTTAATGTATAGGAAAAAATATATAGTTCAGTCAGTCCTACGTGTTCTTGGGTTTCCACATCTGTGCATTCAACCAGTGGGGGAATGAAAATATGGGGGGAAAAATTACATCTTTACTGAACATACATAGACTTTCTTCTCATTGTTATTCCCTAAACAATGCAGCATAACAACTATTTGCATATCATTTGCCTTGTATTAGGTATTTTAAATATTCTAGAAATGATTTAAAACATCTGTGAGAGGTTTCAAGATGGCAGCCTAGAGGGTGGCTGCATTTCATGTTGCTCCAGGACTCAGGATTCAAAAGAGGAGATATAGAGAGACTTGGGACCAACTCAAAGCAGCCGGGTGAGTCTCTCCTGTTGGGGAGGCGTCCCGGATGGGACAGGGGTCCCGGAACGCAGGGAACTTTGTGAAGTAGAGCTGCCAGCGAGACGCCCCTCCCCCCGCTGGAGCAGTGAACTCGGACAACTGGGAGCATCGTAGAGGAGGCCGCTGAGCACAGCGCTGGGACTCGGAGCAACCACTGGGGCTCCGGTGGCTGCCCAGGGGAGGAGCAGCGAGGAGAGCTGTGTGGACTCAGAACACCGGGGCCTGCCCTGAGGAGGAGGAGGAGGATCGAGGCCGCTTAGATTCGGAGTGACTGCACCAGAGCTACAGGCGGTTGCCAGAGGAGGGGCTGCGTGGTGAGCTGTTTGGACTCAGACCACTTCTGAACCCCGGGGCCTGCCTGGAGGAGTAGGAGAAGGAGGAGGAGGAGCGTGGCAGGTCGTTTGGACTCGCAGTGACTACATTAGAGCTCCAGGCAGCTGCTCAGAGAAGAAGGCGAGTGGTGAGTTGTTTGGACTTAAAGTGACAGCTCCTGAACACAGGGGGGCTGCCTGGAGGAGAAGTGCGGTGGGTCGCTTGGTCTTGAGTGGCCGCACCAGAGCTCCGGGCGGTTGCCCAGAGGACGCGTGCAGCGGGTCACATGGATTCAGAGCCACTCAGAGCGACCGCTCCTGAACACCCAGGGGGTTACCTGGAGGAGGAGGAGGAACAGGGTGGGTCATTTCGATCAGAGTGATTGATTGCCCCAGGCTACGGGTGGTTGGTGGGAGGAGGAGGCACGCAGTGAGTTGCTTGGACTCCTAGTGACCACACCGGAATACTGGGCGGCTGTCTGGAGGAAGAGGCGTGCAGCGGGTCTCTGGGACTCAGAGCAATTGTACAGGGCCCCAGGTGGCTGTTCAGAGGAGGGGCCGCATAGCCAGGCGATTAGGTGCAGAGCAGGGTCCCAGGATCTAGGAGGCTTCTTGGTGGAAGAGCCTCACAGAGACACGCTTAGGGGCGGAGCGAAGGTTCCAGGACTGCGGGCAGATTCTCTGAGGAGGGGCAGGCTAAGGAGATTCATCTGCGAAGGGTGAGGCTCCCAGGCCCAGGAAGTAGGGCCAGGCCCCTGGGAACTTTGCAGAGGAAGGCAGCCCAGCCCAGGCGGTAGCTGTAAATTGAGGGGAACCTCTAGGAGGGAACTGACCAGCGAGACCTCCCCACCGGGTGAGTCTTCCCTGCCGGGTGAGGTTTCCCCACTTGGACGGTAAAACTAGAGACACAGGCCCAACAGGCCTTGCCTCAGCCCGAAGCCTAGTTCCCCTTTGGATGACCATTGGTCAACAAGTGGAGGCACTTCTGCCCACTAGCAGGGAATATACCCCACCTGAAGGCCACCACTCCTAGAGCTTCCTTGTGGAGCACCGCATTATCAACTTCCTCCAAGACTTCAGCCTACTGAAGGCTAAGAGGGGATATATATACAAATCTTCAGGGACATTGTAAGTCAATAGAGGAAATCTGCAATATCTCAGCGGTCCACTGATACCTGAACAATATGAGAAAACAAGAAAAGAAAATGCTGCAAACAAATCTAGATGTTACATCAATAAAACCCAATGACAGCATGGCAGAGGAAATGACAGAAAAAGAGTTCAGAATGTACATAATTAAAATGATCAGGGAAGCAAACGATGAGATGAAAGAGCAAATGCAGGCACTGAATGATGAGATGAAAGAGCAAATGCAGGCATTGAATGATCGCACCAATCGACAGTTAAAAGAGCAAATACAGGAAGCAAAAGATCATTTCAATAAAAAATTAGAGATATTGAAAAAAAACCAAACAGAAATCCTTGACATGAAGGAAACAATAAACAAAATTAAGAACTCCATAGAAAGCATATCCAGTAGGATAGAACAGCTGGAAGACAGAACCTCAGACATTGAAGACAAAATATTTAACCTTGAAAACAAAGTTGAACAAACAGAGAAGATGATAAGAAATCATGAACATAATCTCCAAGAACTATGGGATATCATGAAAAGGCCAAATTTAAGAATTATTGGGATTGAGGAAGGCTTAGAGAAACAAACCAAAGGAATGAACAATCTATTCAATGAAATAAGAAAATTTCCCAAATCTGAAGAATGAAATGGAAAATCAAGTTCAAGAGGCTTATAGGACTCCAAATACACAAAATTACAACAGACCCACACCAAGGCACATTACAATGAAAATACCTAACATACAAAATAAAGACAGAATTTTAAAGGCTGTAGGAGAAAAGAACCAAATTACATTCAGGGGGAAACCAATATGGATATCAGTAGATTTTTCAATCCAGACCCTAAAAGCTAGAAGGGCCTGGAACAACATTTTTCAAGCCCTGAAAGAAAATGGATGCCAACCAAGAATCTTATACCCAGCAAAACTTACCTTCAAATTTGACGATGAAATAAAATCCTTCCATGATAAACAAAAGCTAAAAGAATTTACAAAAAGAAAGCCAGCATTACAGAACATTCTCAGCAAAATATTCCATGAGGAAGAGATGAAAAACAAAGAAGCAAATCAGCAGAGGGAGGAATTATCCTAAAGGAATTGTCAAATAAAGGAGGAAACAAGTTGTGTCAAACAAATAAATAAATAAAATTTTAAAAATGAACCCAATGACTGGGAAACCAAATCATATCTCTATAATAACCCTGAATGTTAATGGCCTGAATTCATCAATCAAAAGACATAGACTGGCAGATTGGATTAAAAAAAAAGATCCAACAATATGTTGCCTGCAAGAGACTCACCTCATAGAAAAAGATACCCATAGACTAAAGGTGAAAGGATGGGTAAAAACATACCATGCACAAGGACTCAGCAAAAAGCTGGAGTATCCATCCTCATTTCCGATAATGTGGACTTCAAGCCAAAGTTAGTCAGAAGGGATAAAGAAGGTCATTTCATACTGCTTAAGGGAAGCATAAATCAGCAAGATATAACAATCATAAACATCTATGCCCCAAACAGTGAATCATCCATGTATGTCAAACAAATCCTTCTCAATTTCAGAAACCAAATAGACCATAACACAATAATACTAGGTGATTTTAACACACCTCTCTCACCACTGGAAAGATCTTCCAGACAAAAATTGAACAAAGAAACCATAGATCTCAATAACACAATCAATAATTTAGACTTAACAGACATTTATAGAATATACCATCCAACCAAGAGCGAATACACTTTCTTCTCAGCAGCACATGGATCCTTCTCTAAAATAGACCATATATTATGTCACAAAGCTAATGTTAGCAAATACAAGAAGATAGAGACACTACCATGTATTCTATCAGATCATAATGGATTGAAGTTAGAAATTAATGAAAGAGTAAAACACAGAAACTATTCCAACATCTGGAGATTAAACAATATGCTATTATATGATGAATGGATAACAGAAAATATTAGGAAGGAAATTAAAAAATTCTTAGAGGTAAATGAGAACAAAGAAACATCATATCAAAATCTCTGGGACACTGTGAAAGCAGTAATTAGAGGGAAATTTATTTCATGGAGCGCATTTAATAAAAGAAGTGAAACTCAACAAATAAACGACCTAACACTACAGCTCAAAGCCCTAGAAAAAGAAGAACAGACCAGCACCAAAAGTAGTAGAAGACAAGAAATAGTTAAACTCAGAGCTGAAATCAATGAAATTGAAACAAAAGAAACAATCCAAAAAATTGACAAAATAAATAGTTGGTTCTTCGAAAAAATAAACATAATTGATAAACCTTTAGCCACACTAACAAAGAGAAGACGAGAGAAAACCCAAATCACTAAAATTCGGAATGAACCAGGAAATATCACAACAGACAGGATTGAAATACAAAACATAATTAGAAGCTATTTTGAAAATCTATACTCCAACAAAATAGAAAATTTCAAAGACATCGACAGGTTTCTAGAGACATATGAATTGCCTAAACTGAACGAGGAGGACATACACAATTTAAATAGACCAATTTCAAGTACTGAAATAGAAGAAGTCATCAAAAGCATACCAACAAAGAAAAGTCCGGGACCAGATGGGTTTTCAGCCGAGTTCCACAAAACCTTTAAAGAAGAGCTCATTCCAATACTTCTCAAAGTATTCCATAAAATAGAAGAGGAGGGAACCCTCCGAAACTCATTCTATGAAGCCAATATCACACTGATACCTAAACCAGACAGAGACTCATCAAGGAAAGAAAATTTCAGACCAATATCCTTAATGAACATCGACGCAAAAATTCTCAACAAAATTTTAGCAAATTGCATACAAAAACATATTAAAAAGATAGTGCACCATGATCAAGAGGGTTTCATCCTAGGGATGCAAGGTTGGTTCAACATCAGGAAATCAATAAATGTAATTCACCATATCAATAGACTTAAAGTCAAGAATCACATGATTATTTCAATAGATGCAGAAAAAGTATTTGATAAAATTCAGCACCCCTTCATGCTCAAAACACTAGAAAAAATAGGGATAGCGGGAACATTCCTTAACATTGTAAAGGCCATTTATGCTAAGCCCATGGCTAATATCATTCTAAATGGTGAAAAACTGAAAGCATTCCTCCTAAAAAATGGAACAAGGCAGGGATGCCCTCTTTTACCACTTCTATTCAACATCGTTCCTGAGACTCTAGCCAGAGCAATTAGACAAACCAAAGAAATTAAAGGGATACGGATTGGAAAAGAAGAACTCAAACTATCCCTGTTCGCTGATGACATGATTATATATTTAGAGGAACCTGGAAATTCCACCAGAAAACTCTTAGAACTCATAAGTGAATTCAGTAAAGTAGCAGGTTACAAGATCAATGCTCATAAATCCAATGCATTTTTATACATAAGTGATGAATCTTCAGAAAGAGAAATTAGGAAAACTACCCCATTCACAATAGCATCAAAAAAATAAAATACTTGGGAATCAATCTCACAAAAGAGGTGAAAGACAGACCTCTACAATGAGAACTATACAACACTAAAGAAAGAAATTAAAGAACACCTTAGAAGATGGAAAGATCTTCCATGTTCTTGGATAGGAAGGATTAATATTGTCAAAATGGCCATACTACCTAAAGTGCTATACAAATTCAATGCAATTCCAATTAAAATCCCAATGACGTACCTTACAGAAATGGAGCAAGCAATTATGAAATTCATCTGGAAGAATAAGAAATCCAGAATAGCTAAAGCAATCCTTAGCAGGAAGAGTGAAACAGGGGGTATTGCAATACGAGATCTTCAACTCTACTACAAAGCAATAGTAACAAAAACGGCATGGTATTGGTACCAAAATAGAAAGGTAGATCAATGGTACGGAATAGAGGACACGGACACAAACCCAAATAAATACAATTTTCTCATACTAGACAAAGGTGCCAAAAATATGCAGTGGAGAAAAGATAGCCTCTTCAACAAATGGTGCTGGGAGAATTGGAAATCCATATGCAACAGAATGAAACTAAACCCATATCTCTCACCATGCACGAAACTAAACTCAAAATGGATTAAGGACCTTGGAATCAGACCAGAGACCCTGCAGATTATAGAACAAAAAGTAGGTCCAGATCTTCAACATGTCGGCTTAGGACCAGACTTCCTTAACAGGACTCCCATAGCACAAGAAATAAAAGCAAGAATCAATAACTGGGATAGATTCAAACTAAAAAGCTTTTTCTCAGCAAAGGAAACTATCAGCAATGTGAAGAAAGAGCCTACAGAGTGGGAGAATATCTTTGCCAATCATACTTCAGATAGAACACTAATCTCCAGAATCTATAAAGAACTCAGAAAACTCTACTCCAAGAATTCAAATAATCCAATTGACAAATGGGCTAAGGAATGAATAGACACTTCACAGAAGAAGATCTACAAGCTATCAACAAACATATGGAAAAATGTTCAACATCTCTAGTAATCAGAGAAATGCAAAACAAAACCACCCTAAGATTTCATCTGACCCCAATTAGAATGTCGATTATCAAGAATACAAGCAACAACAGGTGTTGGTGAGGATGTGGGGAGAAAGGTACACTCATACATTGCTGGTGGGGCTGCAAATTAGTGCAGCCACTCTGGAAAGCAGTGTGGAGATTCCTTAGAAAACTTGGAATGGACCCTCCATTTGACCCAGCTATCCCACTCCTTGGCCTATACCCAAAGGACTTAAAATCAGCATACTACAGAGATACAGCCACATCAATGTTCATAGCTGCTCAATTCACAATAGCCAGACTGTGGAACCAACCTAGATGCCCTTCAATTGATGAGTGGATAAAGAAACTGTGGTATATATATACAATGGAATATTACTCAGCCATAAAGAATGATAAAATTATGGCATTTGCAGGCAAATGGATGAAATTGGAGAATATCATGCCAAGTGAGATAAGCCAATCTCAAAAAGCCAAAGGACGAATGATATCGCTAATAAGTGGAGGATGACACATAATGGGGGGAGGGAAGGGTTAGTGTTAGGGTTAGAGTTAGGGTTAGGGAGGGGGGCAAGTATGGAGGAAGGAAGCACTGTATAGAGGGAAAAGAGGGGTTGGAGGGGTGGGGGGAAAGGGAAAAAATAACAGAATGAATCAAACAACATTACTCTATGTAAATTTATGATTACACAAATGGTATGCCTTTACGTCATGTACAAACAGAGAAACAACATGTATCCCATTTGTTTACAATAAAAAAATAAAAAATAAAAAAAAATCTGTGAGCATGCGCATAGGTTATATTCCAATTCTATGCCATCATATTTAAGGGTCTTAAGCATCTGCAGAGTTGGGTATCCAGAGGACTCTGGGAGCAATGAGGATTTTGTATTCACTCAGTACTGCTCAAGGTTTTATATACCCGATGGGACCTTGGAATGTGCACCCACAGAAAAGGGGGGTGTTTTGGTCAGTTTTTTGCTGCGGTGACCAAAAGACTTGAAAAAATCAATTTTAAGGCGGGCTCATGGTTTCAGAGGTCTCCATCCACAAACAGCCAGCTCCGTTCCTCGGGGCTCAAGGTGAGTGAGTGGCAGAAGAGTGTAGTGGAAGGAAGCTGCTCACGTGATGCTCAGGAAGCAAAGAGAGACTGCACTCGCCAGATGCAAAATATACACCCCCAAAGGCAGACCCCAGCGACCCACCTCCTCCAGCCACGCGAACCCGCCTTCAGTCACCACTCAGTTAATCCCTCTCAGGGGACTAATTCACTGACTGAGTTAAGGCTGTCATGACCACATCATTTCTCCTCTAAACTTTCCCGCATTGTCTCACATGCGAGCTTTCGGGAGACACCTCACATCCAAACCATAACAGTGGAACTGCTGTCTACATGGAGGTGGCAGGGGAAGGGCAGGTAAGACTGAGAGATGTTAAAGAATTAGTTCACACAATCACAGAGGCTGGCAAGTCCAGATTCTGCCAAGATGGTCTAGCAGGCTGCCCAGCCAGCCAGGAGCCAATGATGTGGTTCAAGTCTGCAAGCCCTCACTCTGCAAGTCCCTCTTGCTGGAAGGTCAGCCTTTTGTTCTATTCAGGCAGGCCTTCTCCTGATTGGATGGGCCCACCGGCACTGCGGAGGACAATCTGCTTTATGCCGTCCACTGATTTAAATGTTAATCTCATCCCCAAATACCCAACAGAAAGGCCCAGTATAAGGTTGGACCACATTACCTGGGCCTAGCCGAGTTGACACATAAATTAGCTGTCGCAGGCACTGGGGCTGAGGCAGACCTGCGTTTTCCTGCCCCTTTCCTTCTGGTAGAATTACGCAGACCCACAGGCCCTGTGAGGAGTGGGTCTGTGAAGGTTTGAGGACAGACAGCTCGGCGTGGCCAAGAAGGACAGCGGCAGGACGTGAGCCACCCACCCACCTCTGGCGGGGGTGGCTGACCCTCCCTGTTCTTGGCATCTCAGTTGTGCCGTGGCAAAGCAGTGATATTCTGGCCCTCACCGCTAACGTCAGGCAAATAGGTCCCACAATCTGGTTGGTGGAACCAAGTTGAACCCTTGACAAGAGCCACCTCATATCTAACAGCTTGAACTACACAAAGATTGGGGACCAACAAGCTTCCTTCTCCACTGAGAACTGAAGAGGGAAAAGAATTCATTTACAGTGGAAAGAATCGAATTTAACTCCATGGGGAAGTTAAGTTCGGTAAGGGAATATTAAATGCAGGCTCATTGTATCTCCTAGGAATGCTTTTAGTTATGAGTAATTTAAAAATCAAACAGTGCTCTGAGGCCAACTACATTTTAAAATTTGATTTATTTTTATTAGTATGTAATAATTGTATCTATTAATGAGGAACCCTGTGATATTTCAAAACATGCATATAGCATGGACTGATTAAATCAGAACAATTCATATTTCCACCTCCTTATCATTTCTTCGTGTTTAAAGGTCAAGTGCTTCTCTCTTCCAGTTTCTCATAAAATATGTAATAGGTCCTTGTGAACTACAGTCACCCACTGTGCTACGGAAGGCAGGAACTTATTTTTTCTATGGTTGTCTGACTCCAATACCCAATCTCCTCTTACCACCTCCACCCCACCCTTCCCGGCCTCCAGGGATCACTATTGTACATTCACATGGACTTTTTATTTTATTATTTTTTTTAAAGCTGAAAGCACATTTCTCAATTGGCTCAACAGTCAAAAGGTAAGAAACCTCAGGGTCAGATCAACAACCACTGATAATATGGAGAAACCAGTGCTGTCCCTCGGCCGCTCCTCCTTCTTCAGCAGCGATAGATACAGTGATTTTTCACAAAAGCTTTGCAGTTGTAAATTGTGTGTCCATTTGCCCATTTTGAAGAGGCGGAGATGGGCTTAGAAGTCAAGGAGTGAGGAGCTGAAATTCAGACACAAGACTGCTTGAAACAAGAGTCCACGCTCATGACTCATCAACCCTTTGCTGTCCCAGAGCAAGAGGGGGGACATGAGAAGCAAATGGAGGGGGGTCTCCATCGGCCTCCTGGGACTCCACACCCACGGCCTATGGCCCCGCGGGTGCTGCTCTGCGGGCAGAGGACAAGGAGCCCAAGCTGAGCGACACGAGGGTCTCCCCAGGCCCAGGCCCTGCAGAGGGCAGGCAGGTGCCCATTTGGTTGGGGAAAGGATGCAACCTTCCCCTTCCAGGACTCTGGGCTGCGAGGAGAAGGGATTTCCGAGGCCCCTCCGCCTCACAGGGCTTCTCTCCCCCATTTTCACAAGCTCCTGGGTTTGTCCCACAGTGTCATTCTCGTTCCCGTGTCCTTGGTGTCCACAGCAGTGATGCCACATAGTAGGTGCTCATATTTATTTTCCATGGAGGCAAAAATGACCACAACACTAAAAACATCGCGAACCTGCTGCCTGACACTCCTGCAGGTCAGAAGCCCCACAATCCCACGGCTGAGGCCACAGGGTCTGCGGGGTGGCCTTCCTTTGAGGGGCTGCTGGGGAGAACCCATTTTCCTGCCTTTCCTGCTCCAGACGGCTGCCCACTGTGCTGAGCTCAGGCCCTTCGCCCCTTCCCAAAGCTAGCAGCTCGGGGGGTGAGCCTTCTCACGTGGTCTCTGGGACCCTCCTTCCCATGTAGCACCTGCCGTGCAGCCTGGAAGACTTCACTCTGAAGGAATCATGTAAACGGTGGGCGCTCCGTGGGACAGCCCCGGGCTTGATGCGATCACACCTGCACGGCCCTTTTTGTCAGGGAGACCAGCATAGTCACAGGTTCCAGGGTGAGGATTCGGACATTTTGGGGGGGCAATGGTTCTGCCTGTGCTCAACAAATAACGCTGAGTAAATGAGAAGAGAGTCAGTGGTCAAGGCTGCACACGCTTGGAGCCAGCTGCCTTGGTCGGAGCCTGGGTCCACGGCCATCATTTACCAGTCGTGCGACTGGTTTGGGATTCTTCATCGGCAAAGTGGGGAGCATCCCAACGGCCCCTCCCTCCCGGGGCTTGGGGTAGATTAGATGAGGTCGTGCACGGGCAGCTCAGGGAAAGGGCTTGCTGTACCATGGCTGCAAGTGGCAGGGTAACTGGTGTCACTTGTCACTGGTGCCCCGGTCATTACATCCTTGCTGTGCCTCTGCTTGCAAGGTTGTGGGATGAGATGGACTGGCCCCTGGCCCAGCCCGACATGCTCTCATTATGCACCGTGGTAATGACACAGTTCTCCATCCACGAGTCAGGGAAGCGAAACCTGCCTAGGGCGTCCTTGTGAGGGATGGCAGAGTTGGGCAGGTGAAGGACCCACGACCCGCGGAGCTGGACGCACATCAGGTGCCCTGCCGTGGCACTTGCAGGGTGAGCTCACAGGCGCTGTTACTCCCTGGGAGGCCCAGCAGGCCCCAGCCACCTCCCCTGTCCTGCTGCTGCTTCTCCGTCCCAGCACCCTCGCTCCTGACCCTCCCACCCTCCTGCTCCAGCTGCTGGCCTCTGTGTCAGACGTCACTCCTCACACTAGAACACACACAACTCCTTAAGACCCCGCCAAATGTCACCTTTCCACGAGACCTACTCTGACCCCACGAGATGTTCAGGGCTGCAGAGACAAATGACCCCTAACTGGGTAGTTTCAAAACCACAGACGTTTATTCTCTTACAATCCAGGGAGCCAAAAGCCCAAGTCAAGGCATTGGAAGAGCCACACTCCCGCACATGCTGCAGGGAGACTTTCCCAGCTTCTTCCAGCTTCTTCCAGCTTCCGGTGGCTGCAGTTCCCCTTAGCTAGGGGCTGTGTAACTCAGATTCAAGGTCCACCTGGATAATCCAGGATGTTCAAAACTTTTAACCTTTAATTATGTATGCAAGGATCCTTTTTCCAAATAAGGTCACTTTGACAGGTTCCCGAAATTACTGTTGGATATATCTCTTGGTGGGGGAACAGTTAATAATTGACTGAACACAGTTAATAATTGCAAAACTGAACACACATACATGCACACACACACACATGCGCACGCGCGCACACACACACACACACACACACACTCATGTCCTCCATGCCCTTTACCCTATTCCACATTTTTTTATACTTTTTTGTAATTTTTAATCATTTTTACAGATGCATTTTGATTCATTGTACACAAATGGGGCGCAACTTTTCATTTCTATGGTTGTGCACGACGTAGAGTCATACCATTCATGTAATCATGCATGTACATAGGGTAGTACTGTCTGTCTCAGTCTACTCTTTCCTTCCCCCAACTCCTCCCACCCTATTTTCCTCTACACCATCCAAAGATCCTTCATTCTTCTCTTGCCCCCCTGCCAACCCCCCCCCCATTATGTATCATCATCCACTTATCAGAAAAAACATTTTGTTTTTTTGGTGTTTGGGGATTGGCTTATTTCACTTAGCATGATATTTTCCAACTCCATACATTCAGCAAACGCCATAATTTTATTCTTCTTTATGACTGAGTAATATTCTGTTGTGTATATATACCACAGTTTCTTTATCCATTCCTCTGTTGAGGGGCAACTAGGTTGGTTCCACAGTCTGGCTATTGTGAATTGAGCACCTATGAACATTGATGTGGCTGCATCACTGTAATATGCTGATTCTAAGTCCATTAGGTATAAACCAAGGAGTGGGAGAGCTGGGTCAAATGGTGGTTCCATTCCAAGTTTTCTGAGGATTCTCCACACTGCTTTCCAGAGCGGCTGCACCAATTTGCAGCCCCACCAGCAATGTATAAGTAAGTGTGCTTTTTCCCCACACTCTCACCAACATCTATTGTTGCTTGTGTTCTTGATGATGGCCATTCTAATAGGAGTTAGATGAAATCTTAGAGTGGTTTTAATTTGCATTTCTCTAATTCTCCTTTTTAATTCCACAGTGCTTTTCACCTGCTAACACACTCTGTTATTTGCTTATGTAAGGGGCTTGCTCTTATGCGTCCCTTCCACCAGAATTAAAGCTCCAGAAGGGAAGGGATTTCTGTCTGTTTCGCGCATTGAAGTACCACAAGAATCTGGACCTAGAACAATGCTGGGCATGTAGCAGATGCTCATTAAAGTCTTGCTGAACGGATGCCATATGTGACAGAGAGCCAGGGACCCAATTAGCTCCTGACATAGACATGAAGTTAATAAGTGCCTATAGAATACAATGAGATCAGGTTGTTGTAAACTCACCCTTAAAAGAGTCCTGGGAGTCTTCAGTGGACATGTAGAGTCATTCCCTTCCCAAACTGTTTATTCCTGTTTTTTTGTTTCTTTCATCTTTGTCTCATCAGATTTCCAAATCCTGAGCTGCCTACATGGGGAGGATCCCTGCGGGTGATTCAGAGTTAAATGGCTCCCAGCCTGACTGAGTTGAAAATCGCTACCCACCCCCCGAGTTAGAAAGGTTAGACTTCCAGAGATTATATATTGGTCTCTTAATAAGGTGTAATTAATCACCCTAGTGAGCATAATGACTGAAAATAGTTTCCAAAGAGCAACTCGATGTTGGATAATTATAAATCGGAGGATATGGTGAGCAGAGACGCTAGATGGGGACATGGATGGCCTGAGCCGAGCAAATACCCCATGGGTAACGAAGACAGGAACAGGCTCCCCTGTTGCCCCTCCCTGACGCCCATTTATACGCTCATCCGACCTTTAAAGCTACTTTGGAATACACTTACTTGTTTATTTCCCAATATGATGGCCTTCAAAAAAAGACTGGAAAAAAATTGAGAATATCACTTTTAATGATATTTTAATTTTATTTTTAACTGAACAACTAATAATTTTATATCTTTTATGGGATAAAATGTGATATTCTAATAAACATATACATAGTGGAATGATTAAATCAAGCTCTCATCTCCATCACGTCACATACCTAAGATTTCTTCAGCTAAAATCTCCTTTTGGCAATTTGGAAATAAATAGCACAGCATTATTAACATTTATCACTGTGCCATACAATAGATGACTAAAACTTACTCCTCAGATCTAACTGAAGCTTTGTACCACGTGACCAATCGCCCCTTTCCCAGTCACGTCCCCTCCAACCCAGGTAACCAGGGGCCACTCTCTGCTTTTGTGACTTCAGTGTTTCAGTGTCCCCAAGTAGGTGAGTTCATGCAGTGTTTGTATTTCTGGACTTACCTGGCTTGGCACTGCATCCTCTAGCCTCACCCATGGTGTCAAAAATGACAGGTGTTTCTTCTTGTCCAATACTGACCAGTAGTCATCTGCATACATGGATCACATTTTCTCTATCCAGTCTTCTGTTGATGAACACTAACAAGGTCATTTCCACATCTTCACTATTTTGAGTGACTTGACAGCAAACTTGAATAACACGTCTCCTTGACATACTGATTTCATTCCTTTGGAGGTGAACCCAGCTGTGCGCGGGACTCCTGAATCATACCATGGTTTTATTTTAACTTTGAGGAAGAAAATGTGATTTTGGTGCCTGGGATTTTGTCTTATTGTTTTGTCTTTATTTCAGTTTGCTTGGTGGTGTTGGCCTTCTGCAAAGTTCTTAAATACTAATTTGTTTCTTATTTTTGGTAAAATGGTAAGACATATTTTGAAGGGTACTTAGACATTACAGATGAGCAAAAGGGAGAGAATACTTCAAATTGCCTGTGACCCCCCTGGCCACGCTCACCTCTCTGTCTCTTTGCATCTTTGTCCTTCCTTACTTTTGCCCTTCTAAACTTTTGTTCAGATACTCCAGCTGAGTTTACAGTGACTTGAAAATTACACACACCACAATAAGCAAAGAGGCCGGTGACGACCTGCTGATGTCCCCAGCACTGTCCCCCATATTGTACCCTCAACTCCCAGACCTGCTCTTCTTCTTGCATTTGTCTTGCAAGGTTTAAATCACAGGACTCCATGAGGGGGGGTGGCCCAGGCCAAATCTCTACCCTGGAAGATATTCCAGTGCTAGGTCTGTCTCAGGATGACTGTGCACCTTAGCTTCCAGCAGTCAGAGAAGGTGGAGAATAAAATCAGTCATTACTCATTTATTCGTTCATGGACAGGTACTTACCAACTATCTCCTCTGCTAATGTTCACGGTATTGACCGCGGCATAACAAACCACCTCAAAACAAAACGACTTTTAAGAGCAATTTATGATTCCTGCACACAGCTTTGTGCTTTGGCTGAGATCAGCTGGGAGGTTCTGTTTGGGGTCTCAAGTGACTGCAGTCAGATCACAGCTGGGCTGGAGTCAGCCAAGGGCTCATCCAGGCTGGACACCCAAGAGAGCTCCCTCCCGGGCCAGCACCTCAGTGCTCCCTGGATTCTCCCTGTCCACGTGGTGTCCTCACCCCCAGGCTATCTCCACTTGGCTTGGGCTTCACACAGCATGGACACATCTGTACATTTGCAGTTCTAACATGGCAGTTAACTTCCAAAGGCGGAAGCTGAAGCTCCCAGGCCAGCGAAAGACCATCCCTAGAACAGGTACAGGGTACTTATGCCACAATCTATGAGTGACAGTCACCACCAGATCTGCCCAGATTCAAGGAGGTGGGCGCAGAAGGGCATGTGGGTGGGATCACAGTCCGCCACCGGTGGGCATTGTGTATGGCCAGGGGTACAGCAGTGAGGCCCTTCAGAAGTTAGAGCTAACATCTAGGAGGCATTAAGCAAATAAGCACCAATGAAATGTGCTTCCACATTGAAAACCCAGGTGCTATGAAGAAGAAGAAGAAGAAGAAGAAGAAAGGGAAAGAAAATGAACAAAAGGAGCTTTGGTCATGGAACACCTTCACGAGGAGGGAGCTTGCAGACGGAGCCCCCAAGGATGAGCAGGAGTTACCCAGGTGAACAGCATTCCAGGCGGAAGGAACAGCATGTGAGAGAAAAGGAGAGTGGGCTAAAGATGCAGGGACCAAAGAAAGATGGGTGCGGGGTGAGGTTAGAGAAGAAGCCAGGGCTGGGGCAGCCCTAACCCAGGAGCTACGATTTTTTTTTCTCAGTACAACAGAAATCACGTTTCCTGTAAGTTAGGTTCACCTAAAAGTGACAGATGTATAAAGGAGGTAGAAATCCATCTCTTCTTCGCATGAACTCGGTGTTGTGCAACCCAACAGAGACTGGAGTGTCCAGTCATGGCACTGGGAATCTAGCATCTTCTTTCCTCTGCTATCCTCAGCACAGTGGGCCCCCTACTCATGGTCCAGCGTGGCTGCTTGAGGGGCAGCCACCACATCCACGCGGCAGTTGGCAGGAAGGGGGAAGAGGGGTGTTTTCTCTCGTTCAGGATACATCATTTCCACTTTGGCTCACTGGCCACGTTTAATCACGTACCTCTAACTGTCTGCTAGGGAGGTTGGGGATGGAGTCTTGGTCCCAGGTGCCGTGAGCCTCCTTAAAAGCTGGATGCTTTGTTATTAATTAAGAAAGGGAGAGTGGATAAACCAACAGTCTCTGCTCTGGGACTGGAGGGTTTTAAAGAAGGGGATTGTTTCTTACATTGCTAAACTGTGTTGTGAAAGAGTACACCGGGTTTCACTGTCGAGAGTTCCAAGTGCCCACAAGCCACACACGCTAAGCTCTAGGCAGTCATGACAATTCACTTAACTTCTCTGGGCCCTCAGCCGCTTTGCTATAAGACAGAGGCTATCCTGTCCATCTCATGAGTTTTGAGAACTAATGAGGTAATAATAGTAAGAAGAATGAGCAGCGGGTGGGAATGAGTGATCATTTTTAGGGGGGAGGTTAATTCTGAGAACTCTGTAGAGATCTGGAAGCACCCAGGAAATAAACATCGTTCCATCTTTCCAACATCCATGCTGTAACTCTGCAACCTGCTAAGAGCCCTTGAGTCCTCTGGTCACAGGTCAGCCAGCTGAAACGAATGACCGGAATGTAGTTTCCAGGAAAGCTGGACATGCCACGGGTCACACAGAGAGAAGTGGGATTTAGGATGAGTCGGTCTCTAAAACCTGGATTCAAGGCAAAGGCAGGGACTGAACTAGAGTCTGTTTGTTCTTGCTCCAAAAATCTTTCTCTGCCTAATAAAATGTAAGATGAACTACGTTTCACGGGCTGCCTGCTCAGCCTAGTGGATGACTCTGAGCCAATCTCTTAAAATAAGCATCTAGTTCAACATTCTGTAAAGAGGCAGGGGTCAATCACACCTCCATGTGACAGATGAAGAAACTGAGGCCTAAAACCCCATGGTTACCACGGGTCAGTAGCAGGATCCAGCCCCAGGAAGTCTGGCTCCCTGGCCCTTGAACATAACCACTGACAACTCTACCTTCACTTCCTGAAGTCTTTAGGTGGCTCAGTTCCAAGGAAGCCCTCAAATCTTGAAGGCCTACTCCATGTCAGGCCCCAAGCCTCAGGGAGCTCTCGGGCAGGTGGAGATGAATGGGTGAAGGGAGCTTGACAGGTCGGTGTGCTGCTGGGTATGTGAGTGAATACTGACTGAGGAAGAACCGCCCCACCCTGGAGACTTTGTGGGGAGCAGCCAGCACAGGCTTCCTGGAGGAGGCAATGCTGAATCTGATGAGGGTATGAAGAAAGTGTCTTCACACACACCTGGATATTACCGCCTCCGGATTGACTGTACCCTTTGATCCACCAGTGGGCTCCTGCTAATTTATTGGTAAGTGACTGAGTGGGCTTTCCTGAACCTCAGCCCCTCTATTTTATGGTTCAGGTGTTTCATCAAGATTCTGGCACCAAAGGCAGCCTTCCTGAGCATCCAGAGGAGGCCAGAAGCCTGTGGCACTTGCCCTGCTCACCTGGGGTGGGAGGGGGGGAGCACAGCTCACTCAGGAGAACCAGGTCTTCCTCCTTCCCTCACGCTTCCGCTCCACAGGCTCCGTTATAACCTTCATTTTCCTCTCTTGTTCCCACAGTAATCGTTTCTGAGAAGAAGCCCCAGATCACACTTGTGTCCATTGGAGAACTGCAGACTTGAAACTGAAACACCTTTTCAAAGCATGTGTTCCATTTCCAATTGCTTTACCCAGGGTCCTCAGGGAAGGGCCCACTGCCTCATCGGTTCATCTGAACACCCTTCTTCATTTTCTCTTCACATGGTAAAAAAGTAAGATCCAGAAAGGGCACGGTGGGTCGGAGGGTGTAAGTGGGGGCAGCCTAGGGGCTGGTGTCCTCAATGCCACCACCTTCTAGGTTTTCAGAAAGCCTTTAATATGTGCCCATGAACACAGGGCCTGGCACGCGCTCCCCCATAGGATGGTGTGGGTGGTTCCAGGTCAGACAGGGGACCAGGATCCAGGGGACTTGCGTTGAGGCCATGCTTGACCTATGATGAGGAAAGTTCAGTTGTCCACATTGGAGACGTGGATGGCCAGATGTTAAGGAATGGAGGCTAAGGCTTCCCTTAAGACTGGAAGAAAGAAAAGGTGAATAGAATGGAGTGGGATATAGAATAGGATAGGATAGATAAAGGGAGAGAGAGGAGTATATGGGAGCAAAGAACAGACAATGGAGGAGGGAGAAAGAAGGAGAAAACCTAAGAACCAGGATTTCTAAAACCAGCTTCTCCATGAGTAAAGGCCTCCAACTCACATTTCATGGAAAATTTTAGACATTTTCTATTAGGACTAGAACTCAATGTGGCATTATGGTAGAATTAAGAGAATCCGAGTTTGGGAGAAAAGTGGAATTGACTTTAAGTCCCATTGCAGCCAGGCCTTAGCTGAGTGACCTAGCATAGGTCACTTGCCGGGGAGTAGAAATGGGTGTGATCAGGCCCAGCAGAGCAGCGGAAATGCCCGTCTCAGGCAGCCTCCTGGGAGGACAGTGGTGGCCCTCCCTGCCCTCGGGGGACTGGAACCCAGGCTGTCTGGTCCGAATGCTCCCTACGCTCATGACCCTGGTGAGGTTCCACCAGGGGGCCCTTTCCACAGTTGCAGAGACACTGGAGGAGGAAAGGCCTGGAGTGAGAAGAGCAGAGGCCCTGACGGCACCGGGGAGGTAAGAGCGCAGGCGTGGAAAAGCTCTGGTGGGCCACTTGCTTCCAGCCCTGGCCCGGGGTTTTGGGTGTTTTGCTCCTGGTGGCCGGTCCCCAGGATCCCCCGTGAATTACTCTCCTCTTAGCCCGTGTTGTGGGCGGGGCTGCTCCAAGGTCAGCGCCCTTCCCCGTCCGCGCCCATCCTGTGTTCCCGACTCAGAATTCAGGCCTGCGGTCACTTCTCTAGCTTTGAGGTGGGGGGCCGTCATGGTTTTCACACAGCGTCCCCCAGGGGCTCGCGTGTTGAGGTTGGGCCCCAGTGTGGCAATGCTCAGGAATGGGGATCGTGAGGGCTCCGACCTTATCAAAGGCTGGATCCACTGATGGACTCATGGCTGGAGAGACTCCTGGAGGCGGTGGAAACTGTGGGGGGAGACCTAGTCCAAGGGAGTGGGGTGCCCTCGTCCTTGGCCCTCCCCTCTCCCCTCCCCTCCCTCTCTCCTCCTTCCTGGCCACCATGAGGTGAGCAGCTTTGCTGCACCACGCCCTCCCCGCCATGATGTCCTGCCTCAGCACAGGCCCAGAACGATGGAGCCAAGTGACCTCTAATGAACCAAAATAAACCTCCCCCCTTTAGGTTGTTTTTCTCAGGTATTTTGTCAGTCTGTCCCCTCCTCCTCCTCCGCGTTGGTCTGTGCCGAATGCACTCCCGGTGGCAGGCATCTGGGTCCTCCTCCTGTTCTCGAGTCCCTGGGGGCTGCGAGAACAGTCCCACCTGCGTGAGTGACGCATGAGTGGCCGTGTGTGTTCCCTCCAGCGCGGCACCTCTGCCAGCCCTTCCACGCTCTCCGCAGCGTCTGTACTAATTCATTCCCAAGCCTTTGAAAAAGTTCACCTCTAAACCCACAAGAATGCTAAGATTCTATCTGGGCCTCAGAAATTGTATATTTAAAAAGCAATTTCAAGTTGCATGACTCTTAATCGGGGAACTTTAACCTTTTGGGATCTTTCAAGTTGTTCCATGAGCAAATTTAAACGCATCCTGTTCTTTCTTTGTTTAGTAAGCTAACGAATCATTCTGGCATTATCCTTATTGTGGGTGTTAAGAAAAACCACAGTACTTGTTTATACCAAGTAGATTTCTGACAGTTCTCAGAAGGGCTTATAATGAGGAAAAAAAAAAGGGGGGGGGGGGAGCAGCGATGTTTTCCAAGTGAAGAAGAGAATTCCCCAGGAATTGAGTTAAAAGAATCAACTTATATGTAAGTACTTGCTTAGGAATGTGCTATTTAATACAGTAATTTCTTAATGCAACAACACAGTGTAAATGCATTTTATTTACAGTGTTCTCGAAACAACTTCTCAGGTGCTCTGGGCCATGGAATGAGATACTTAACTGCTCTCTTGTCAAGAACCACATGCTCCAAAGAGAAGTAGAATGTAGCACTTACCTTTGGCACATCTCCAAAAAGAAAGAGGGAAGAAAAAGCTAGATGTATTGAAACCGCAAAAACTTAGCATGCTTAAATGAAATGGCTCAGTGCAGCTTTCCAGATAAAGATATTGCAATACAGTGCCATATTTTAGCCTGGGATGGAGGAAATACAATTATCGCATTCTAACTTATAATCATTCAGTTTTGCATTGGGATCTAATCTTTCATATCAGCTATCCAAGTATGTTTGATTTTGTCATAAACTTTATAAATATAGCTGATAAGTGGAAAAGCATATATTAATGATGAAGAAAGGACTCTTAAAAATAACTTTCTGTCATTATACAGTTACACAGAAATTTATGAAGGAGAGAAAAAAATCACTTCTATCGCAACATCAAAACAATTATGAATTTTTTAGTATCATTCTTTCAGTCTATTTAGTCTTTTTTTGTTTTTTTTTTTTGGTACCAGGGATTGAACTCAGGGGAACTTAACCACTGAACACACCTCCAGTCTGCATTTTTTTGTTGTAGTTGTTATTATATTTTAGTTAGAGACAAGGTCTCACTGAGTTGCTTAGGGCCTGGCTAAATTGTTGAGGCTGGCTTTGAACTCATGATTCTCCTGCCTCAGCCTCCTGAACTGCTGGGATTATAGGGATGCATCACCACGCTTGGCTCTTTTTGTCATTTTTAATGCATAAATGATGTGTTTTTTTAACTAGGAAGTCATAAGAATAATGTGATATTTTAAACCATAGAATTATAAACGTACCCAACTTTATGCCCTATTTTGCTATTATTGTCACTTCTGCTTAACATGTGAGTAAAAGTCTTTCCCGTGTCATTGTACAGTCCTTTAAGCCCTCCTTATCATTGGTATATAGTTTTCTAATAAATGAACCATGATTTTCTTTTTTACATTAGTTCCCTCCTATGCACCACTTAGGTTTTCTGGTTTTTTATTTGTTTGCCTGCTTGTTTGTTATAACAAAGGATAGTGTAGATAGACCCATGTGTATATCCATGATCGGTTCTCTAGAATAAAGGGTATGAGCATATCTTTGTGTAAAGCTACTCATACTACAGCCAAATTACCTCCAGAAGGTTGTACCCATATATGCTCACTCCAGATATGCTCACTTCCCCATAAGGGGAAGCCGGGTGCAGTGGTGCACACCTATAATCCCAGCAACTCAGGAAACTGAGGCAGAAGAATTGCAAGTTCAAGGCCAACCTCAGAAATTTGGCAAGGCCCTAAACAATTTAGGGAGACTCTGTGTCAAAATTAAAAAATTAAACTGACTGGGGATGTAGCTTAGTGGTAAAGTGCTCCTGGGTTTAATCCCTAGTATCAAAAGGAAACAAGAAAGACAGGGGCTGGGTTTGTAGCTCAGTGGTAGAGTGCTTGTCTAGCACGTGTCAGGCATTGGGTTCAATCCTCAGCACCACATAAAAATAAATAAATAAAATAAAAGTCCATCAACAACTGAAAACATATTTAAAAAAAAAAAAAAAAGGACAGAAAGAATAGCAGGGAGGGGCTAGAGATATAGCTCAGTTGGTAGAGTGCTTGCCTCACAAGCACAAGGCCCTGGGTTCAATCCCCAGCACCACAAAAAAAAAAAAAAAAAAAAAAAAGAATAGCAGGGAAGTTGAACATGCACCTCTGGGTTCAAATTTTGGCTTTGCCTCTCTCCGGTCACATAACCTGGGGTAAATTATAGAAATTTTCTGTTCCTCAGACTTCTTTTCTGAAAAATAGGGGAAATAAATTTCTATCATCTGGCTTGTGGGGATTAAATAAGACGAAAGACTGAGGCCTTTGAATGGCATATTGTAGGTGCTCAATAAAAATTAATCACATCATCGTCGTCAGGAGAATCTTACTACCAGGTTCTTCCACTCATTGATTCAGTTCACTGCATAAATACTTACTGAGTGTCCTCTGGTGTGCCAGGCCTGTTCTTGGCACTTGGAATACTCAGTGAAAAAAACAGAGGAAGATCCTGGTCCTCATGGAGTCCCGTCCTGGTGGGGGAGTGAGGAGACAGATAATGCACATCAAAAACAAGTAACTGTACAGGAGATTAGAAAAAGAAACAGCGGAGCAGAATAAGGACTTTCAAGAATTCAGGGGGCATGGGGTGGAATTTTAAGAGGAGCCATCAGAGCAGGTGCCAGTGAGAAGGTGACAGATGAGCAAAGACTTGAAGCGGTGAAGGAGTGGGCCTCGAGATAGCAGGAGAGTGGCTGTAAGCAGGAGCGAGCCTGGCTGGGGGTAGGGGGAGGCGGTGCTGGAGAGGTGGAGGCCCCATCACAGGGGCTGGAGAGAACGAGAAGGGTGCAGCTCACTCGGGGCCCTTTGCTCTGGGTGGAGGGAGGCGCTACCTCAGGATTCTGACAGGGCAGTGACACGACTGACCGTGCTCATGTTTTCTAAAAATCCCACCGTCTCAGATAGACTATAGGAAGCAAGGGTAGAGACGGGGAGCCCGACTAGAGACATCTGCAGCGAGAGGTGATGGAGGCTCCAACCAGGCCGCAAGTAGTGAAGGTGGCCAAAAGCACCCAGAGGCTGGGTGTTTGAAGTAGCACCTTAGGGTTTCTGGGAAGTGAGACCTGGGTGTGGGGCTCAGGAGTCAGGGATTCGCCTCCTGGCTTTTGATGAGCGCTGGGAAGGAGGGAGTTGCCTTTAACTGATGGGGACTATGGGTTGACATCATCCAGGAGACACCCAAGTGGAGACAGCGAGAAGACAGCTAGGTAGACAAACTTCCACCTAACTGGGAGAGAGGGCTAGAATCAAATATAAATTCAGGGGTTGTTGGCATAGGCATGGAATCTTTTGAACTATAAGGCTTACTCTCTTTTGGCTACCAGAACAAAATACCTTAATCTGGGTTGATTACAAACAACAAAAGCTTATCTCTCATGTTCTGGAAACTAGAAGTCCAAGATCAAGACAGCAGCAGATCCAGTGTGTGCCGAGAGCCCTTTCTTCATGTACAAACATCTCACAGCATCCTCACATGGCAGACAAGGGGAGAGAGCTGCTGGATGTGGGTTGACTGTGTCCCTAAACCGTCTATGTTGGAAGCTTGATCACTATTGTGGTGGTGGTGGGAGGTGGTGGATCCTTTAAGAGATGGGGCCCAGTGGCAGGTATTTAGGCCCCGGGGGCTCCACCCTCAGGAGGGATTAATGCTAGTCTTACAGAGTCAATTGGCTCCTATAGGAGAGCGTGGTTACAAAAAGAGAAAGCCTGCTCCCCACTTGCTTCCCTATCCCCATATGATCTCTTCCACCAAAGCTCCTGCCATTGTGATGCCATCTGCTGAGAGACCCTCACAAAGCCAAGCAGATGCTGGGACCATGCTTTTGAACCTTCAAAACTATGAGCCATATGAGCCTCTTTTCTTTATAAGGTACCCAGCTCCAGGTTTTTTGTTATAGTAACAGAAAATGAACTAAGGCAAGAGCTCTCTGGGTCTTCTATTACAAAGGTGCCAATCCCATTCACGAAGGTTCTGCCTTTGTGACCTAATCACATCCCAAGGACCCCCCTCTAATACCATCACATTGGGGATTAAGTTTTTAGCATTTAGTTTTAGCATGTTTGGGAGACACAAATATTCAGATGGTAACACTTTGAGATTAAATGTACTCTCCAAGAAAATTAACTTAGCTACAGCAGAAAAAAGGATCAATGACTAAACTTGTGGATAATCTAACTTTAAAAGTTTGGAGGGAGAGGAAAAAACAGCAAAGGAAACCAACAAGCAGTAAGTTTTAATGGGAGTGGAAAAGGAAGAGAGTCTGATGTCCTAGAAATGAAAGAAAGAAGAAAGTGGAGAAGAAAGCAGATCAAGGACAGGGTGATCCAGGGTGTCACGTACTACTAAGAAAGACATCAAGTGGCCTGGGGTGTAGCTCAGTGACACAGCACTTGCCCAGCATGCAGGAGGCCCTGGGCTTGATCCTAGCACCCCAAAAATAAGACAAAGAGAGAGACAGATCAGGTGAAGATGAGGACCAAGAATGGATGGGTCGGTTGAGCAGTGTCAGCTGCTGAAAGCAGGCCTAATGGAGGAGACAGGACCAAGCCTACGCAGAGCAGGTTGAAGAGAGGGTGAGAGGAGACAGCTTGGAGACTGAGTGCCCGCAGATCTTGGAGGTGTTGCTCTAAAATGTGACAGTAGCCGGCTGAGGCAGTATAATTAAAAGAAGGTACTCTGTGTGTGTGTGTGTGTGTGTGTGTGTGTTAAGGAATGTGTGCATGCTTAGGGGGAGGGTCCTGAAGATCAGAGGAAACTTGCCAATGCAGAGGAGAGAACTGCTAGGAGAACATTTTGAACAAGCGAGAGGGGAGGGGTTGGAATACAAAATGCAGAGATTGGTTTTAGATAGGAGCCTGGGAAATGTTTTCTGATGAATTCTTCTGATGCTCACAAGGAGGCAGATGTGATAAAGGGAGTCTGTGAACATTCTCTTTTGGTTGACAGATTTTCTCATGTACTTGCTGAGAAGCTGCTGGAGGCGTGGCAGTAGGCTGCCCACTGGCCCACGCCAGCTTCTCCACATCTTTGGCATGCCACTGCCTCTGTGGTGCAGTCATAATTCAGGGCTATTTAAGGACTTACTGGTTTTCAAGCGCTGGGAGAAGTGGTACCCATAGAAGCCTAGAAGAATGGGCGGGCTAGAGCCGGGTGGTAGGGCACTTCCTAGCATGCATACAGCCCTGGGTTCAGCCCCAAGACTTAGGGAAAAGAAACGTGGAAGGACACGAGGCTTTCCAAAGCCTTCTCCGAATACATGGTATTTCCTGGGGTCAAGAACTTGAAGCAATTACTTTATCATCTATTACTAAACATTGATAGAATTTTGTACTAAAAATAGCTGTGCTATAAATAAAAAGTCCAGTACTCATCTGAGTTTTGTCAACTAAACAGACGACATCTACATCTACATATTTGGAAACATCTGTACAAACACTTAGATATTTGGAAACATCAAAAACCCTGGCTTCATTTGGCATTTTTATAGCTTTATACTCCTTATCTAGATATTTTGGTTTTGTGTAGACCCAGCCAGACAGTATGTAAATTTATGTCATTTGACATAAAGCCTCAGTCCACAAAGATCTGGTTCTGTTCGCATTCAGATGCTAAACAAGAGAACACAGTGATCATTGGCCCATGAGAAACGACATCTGACCATTATTTTCTCTGATATTGCCCCTGGAAAGAAATATTTCCCTATATTTAAAACTAAACTCTTTCCCCAAATTTTCATTGCATGCTTTAATTCTTTTTTTTTTTTTTTTCATTTTTCTAATTTGTTCTTTTTAGATACACACGACAGTAGAGTGTGTTTTGACATGTATGGAATATAACATCCTAATTAGGACCCATTCTTGTGGTTGTGCATGCTGTGAACTTTCAGTGGTCATGTATTCAAATAGGAGCATAGAAAGTTATGTCCAATTCATTCCACTGTCTTTCCTGTTCCCCTTCCCGCTCCCTTGCATGCTTTAATTCTTATTTCAAACAATTAAACTGTTCTGATTTCTTCTGGTACTCCCAGTAATTATAAATCTTTCTTTCACCTACTTTTTAATTTTAGATGAGGTTTTTTTTTCTGGGGAGCAGGGCACTCAACCACTGAGCCACATCCCCAGCCCTATTTGTATTTTATTTAGAGACAGGGTCTCACTGAGTTGCTTAGCACCGCACTGTTGCTGAGGCTGGCTTTGAACTCAAAAGTTGAGTTGCTGAGGCTGGCTTTGAACTCATGATCCTCCTGCCTCAGCCTTGCAAGTCACCAGGATTACAGGCATGTGCCACCAGGCCTGGCTTGGTGAAAGTTTAAACCCACTAAAACCTTTGCACCATGTGGTTGGTGGAATTTCTCAGAGATCTCACAGAGCCTGGCAGCTAAGTGAGTTTGCCTTTGGACTCTCTTACTGCTCTTTGTTAGGAATTGTGGGATAAGACACTGCAGTAGAACTCATTGAAATTAAGCCCAAAGCAGCTGGATGCTGTGGTGCATACCTGTAATCCCAGCAGCTCTGGAGGCTGAAACTGGAGAATTGTCAAGTTCAAAGCCAGCCTCCGCAATTTAGTGAGGCCCTAAACAACTTAGGGAGACCCTGTCTCAAAATAAAAAGTAAAAAGGACTGGGGATGTGCCTCTGTGATTAAGCACCCCTGGTTCAATTCCCAGTACCAAAAAAACAAAAACAAAACAAAAAAAAACCCTCAAAGCACTATGCAGCTTTTCTAAAAACCTGCAATTCTTTTTAACCAATCAGGTATTAAATTCAGCTTCCTTTGTTTATGCAAAATATCATGATAAAGAATAGGCACATCATCCTTATGGCCTTAGGAGTGCTTTGCCATTTGTCGCCCCATGGTTATGCATAATTACTATGCCTAAAATGTCATTCAACTACAGGAAAAGTAAAATTGGTAGTAACCGACATAGACCAAGATCTTTGACACTGCTTGGTCCTTCTGGCGCAGTAATAACTTAGGAATGCGTAGATGACTCTCTCATATCAGATTCCATATGAAAGGAAGTAAATGTTCAGAGGCAGTTCATCAATCTGCCATCTTCCTCGATGGATCCCTCCAGCTTTATGTAGATGATATGAGTATTGAAAGCTAAAAACCAGTAAGGATATTCCTTGCTATACCTAAAATTTGGAATCCTACAAATGTTACTTTTATTATTTTATAAAAAGCACATATGTATAAAAAGAAGAAAATAAAAATGGTAATTGTTGGTCAGTGTGCATTATTTGTATTAGATAGGATAACACTAGCTGCTCTAACAAATAATCCCCACATATCCATGACATGGCAAAACAAATTTATTTCTTGCTTATGTAATGTTTGAGAAGGTATTCTTGGCCTGGGATGTAGTTCATTGGTAGAGTATTTGCCTAGTATGTACAAGGCCCTGGGTTCCCTCACTAGCACAAGAAAAAAGAAAAAAAAAAAGAAAAGAAAAGGTACTTTTTCTCAGTCAGTGGCCATTCCTCCACATTGTCATTTAGGGACTTGAGCCCCTTCCAAGTTGCAGTCCCACAGCCCCGTTGTCTTGGGGTTCTCTGCAACCAGCTAACAGAGGGCAGAGTGGAGTGCGCGCGCGCGCGCACACACACACACACACACACACACACACACACACACACATAGAGCAAATCCTGTTTCTTAAAAGTCCTACCCCAGAAGTGACACACCAGTTCTGTTCACATTCCACTGGGAAGAATTAGCTGTATGTCCTGATCTGGAGGTCAGGAGATTTAGTCCCTGATTGGGCAACTGGGTCCAAGTGACAACTCTAAGTTTAAGAAGCAGGGAATAGTCAGCCATTTCTATATGTACAATGGAATTACATTTAAAATACATATTCTGTAATGCCTCCCACTGTTAATGTTTCAGAATATAGTTAATAAGAGGGATCATACTACACAAACTACTTTACTACCTGGATTTCAAAATTAGTAAATACCAAATCACATAAATGTCACACATTTCATGTGCATATCATTTATGTGGACATTGTGTTTGCAACAGGAACTGCCCCATTTCTCTGGTGTGTCTATTTGCTGACTGGGCTTACATTGCTGAATTAAATCTTAAGCACATTAAAAGAAAAAAGTGAAGAAACCAGGTAGTTATAAAGCAATTCTAATTATTAATTGTATTTTGGAAAGACCGTGAAGGAATCCAATTCATACCCATGGTCTCAGCGCTCTAACTTCCTGCTTTAGATGGTCCTGCTTGAAATGAATCCTCTGGATCTCTGGATGCTCCTCTCTTTCTTGGAAGCCTTCTCTTTCCTCTCTCCCTTCTACCCTTCTTTCACTCATACCCATTCTCTCCAATTTAAATCCTAAAGGCAAAGATATTAGCATAGAGAGGGAGAAGGGGCAAAGTTGACTAGACACAGGCAAGACAAGGGAAGAAGAGAACAGGAGAGTGGGAACACTTCACTGTGTTAGACTCTCTATTGTTGCTGCCCGCAGCAACAATCTCGCGGTCATTTATCGGAGGTGGACTGGAACTGAACTACTTCTATTATCTTTATCTGGGCTACTTCCTTGCTTGTTTGTTTGTTCGCTAGTTTATAGAGGAAGAGAGGCTTTGAGAGGAAGAAAGACTTTGCTTAGAGGAAAAGAGACTTTGCTTAATTTTGGAGGATGCTACTCTTTCAGAGAGACTACGCTTATCAAAGGTCTACTGCTTCTTAAAGGTGGGTCGCTTCTTGGAGGTGCGGCGTGCGGCATGCGGCCTGCATCCTACAACCTGCGACCTAGAGGTGTGGCTTTAGTTTTCCGTTCTGCCATCCGTGATCCCCACGTTCTGCGATCTGTCAGAGGTGCTGCTTATCAGAGGTGCTTCCTGTAGGTTTGTGTCTTATATACCTAAGGCAGCCAATCAGCTTAGGATTAAGTAGCACAGTTGGAGCATGTGCCACGGTACCAATTAAGAAAGAATGAGGAACATCTGTTGACCACTAGCACAGAGGAGACATTAACTAATCAGGCAAAAGTAGCTCAAGCCTTGTTAACACTAATTATGCACCACCTCTTGGCTCAACGCCAGCCGCCATCCCAGGGCTACCCAAACATGTCTCTGCACTCTATCACAATCACTCTTGAGCCTCGTGGTCCTCCAGGGCAGACCCTGACAGCCTTCTTGCAGTTATTGGAGAAGCTGTGCAGAAGTATCCTCTAGGACGGGATCCTTCTCAGCTCCATGTTAGGACCTTTGTCTGGGAGGTGATTGTGGGGCTGCAAAGGAAGGTCATCAAAGATGAAGTTCACCACCTAGTAACATCTCTCTGCTCCTCAGGACTAAGCCGGGAATATATTCTTCTTCTTTTTTTAATTTATTTTTTGAAATTTTTTTCATACATGTATATAGGGTAATAATGTCTGTCTCATTTTCTCATCCTTCCTATCCCCACTGCCCCACCCCTTCCCTCACTCCCCTCTGCATAATCCAAAACTCCTTCATTCTTCCCTACCCACCCCCGACTATGGATCAGTACTCAATTATCAGAGAAAACATTTGACATTTGATTTTTTGGGATTGGTTTATTTCACTTAGTATGATATTCTCTAGTTCCATCCATTTATCTGCAAATGCTATAATTTCATTCTTCTTTAAGGCTGATTAATATTCCATTGTGTATATGTACCACATTTTCTTTATCCATTCATCTATTGAAGGGCATCGAGGTTGGTTCTGTAGTTTAGCTATATTGTGAATTGAGCTGCTATAAACATTGATGTGGCTGTGTCACTATAGTATGCTAATTTTAAGTCCTTTGGGTATAAACTAAGGAGTGGGATAGCTGGGTCAAATGGTGGTTCCATTCCAAGCTTTCTGAGGAATCTCCATAATGCTTTCCAAATTGGTTGCATCAATCTGCAGTTCCACCAACAAAGTATGAGTGTACCTTTTTCCCCACATCCTTGCCAACACTTATTGTTGCTTGTATTTTTGATAATTACCATTCTAACTGTAGTGAGATGAAATCTTAGAGTACTTTTGATTTGCATTTCTCTAATTGCAAGATATGAGGAACATTTTTTCGTATGTTTGTTGATTGATTGTATTTCTTCTTCTGTGAAGTTCCTTAGCCCATTTATTGATTAGGCTATTTATATTTTTGGTGTTGTTTTTTGAGTTCTTTATATATCCTGGAGATTAATGCTCTATTTGAGATGCATGTGGTAAAGATTTTCTCCCATTCTGTAGGCTCTCTCTTCATGTTATTGATTGTTTCCTTTGCTGAGAAGAAGTTTTTTAGTTTGAATCCATCCCATTTATCAATTCTTAATTTTACTTCTTGAGCTCTTGGAGTCTTGTTAAGGAAATCAGGTCCTAAGCCGACATGATGAAGATTTGGGCCTACTTTTTTTTTTTTTTTTGGATGCTGGGAATTGAACCCAGGGCCTTGTGCTTACAAGGCAAGCACTCTACTGACTGAACTATCTCCCCAGTCCCTTGGGCCTACTTTTTATCCTATTGGGTGCAGGGTCTCTGTTCTAGTGCTTAAGTCTTTAATCCACTTTGAACTGAGTTTTGTGCAGGGTGAGAGGTTTAATTTCACTTTGTTACTTATGAATTCCAGTTTTCCCAGCACCATTTGTTGAATAGGGTATCTTTTCTCCAATGTATATTTTTGGCACCTTTGTCTGGTATGAGATAATGTATTTATGTGGGTTTGTCTCCATGTCTCCTATTCTGTACCTTTGGTCTACCAGCCTATTTTGGTGCCAATACCATGCCACTTTTGTTACTACTGCTCTATAGTATAGTTTAAGTTCTGGTACTGTGATACCACCTGCTTCACTCTTCCTGCTAAGGATTGCTTTGGTCATTCTGAGTCTCTTATTCTTCCAAATGAATTTCATGATTGCTTTCTCTATTTCTATGAGGTATGTCATTGGAATTTTAATAGGAATTGCATTGAATCCGTATAGTGTTTTTAGTGGTATGGCCATTTTGACAATATTATTTCTGCCTATCCAAGAGCATGGGAGATCTTTCCATCTTCTAAGGTCTTCTTCAATTTCTTTCTTTAATGTTCTGTAGTTTTCATTGTAGAGGTCTTTCACCTCTTATTTATAGTGATTCCCAAGTATTTTTTTTTGAAGCTATTATGAATGGGGTAGATTTCCTAATTTCTCTTGCAGTGGATTCAACACTGATGTATTGAAATGCATTTGATTTATAGGTATTGATTTTATATCCTGCTACTTTGCTGAATTCATTTATGAGTTCTAGAAGTTTTCTGGTAGAATTTTTTTGATCTTCTAAATCAAGAATCATGTTGTCAGCAAATAGTGATAGTTTTGAGTTCTTCTTTTCCTATTTGTGTCCCTTTAATTTCTTTCATCTGTCTGATTGCTCTGACTAGAGTTTCAAGGACAATGTTGAACAGAAGTGGTGAAAGAGGACAACGGATACATTCTTAATCAAGAGAATTCTGAAAAATGAGAGCAAAAGTAATAACCCAGTATGTAGGCAACATACATACACACACACACTCACAAATGCATAGACACATACACACAGACACAGATGGGTGACCTCTAGTCCAGATGACAGATGGAAAAAGAAATCTTTATCCTACTTTAAACAATTAGAAATGATGGACCAAATGTCTTCTGAAAAAATATTTAAAACACATACTTCTATTCAAAAGTAGGAAAATAGTATCTCTAGGAGCAAACATGAAGAGATCATCACAGCCGGGCAGATAAGCAGGGGTTAAACCCATGTAGCCATCAGACAGATTGGATTACAGGCTTCAGGGCTGTTTTTAATACCCCTGAAAGACTGAGAAGCAGAGCAAGAGAACTTACGCAGGCAGACAGCTGGAATTTGCCTGATGTGGGAGCCAAAAGTCTGCCGAACCATTGGTCCCCAGATGCCAGAAAAGGCGTGTGCAGTATGAGAGGTTACAGCAGGAAGCAGGCATCCACTCCAGGCCAAGAAACTCACCAACTGGACGTCACTCAGTAGAGGTGACCCACCAAACACAAAACTTGTTATTGAAAAGAGCAATAAAAGAAATAAACCTCGGGCAGCACTGATTATTTTTTTTAAAACCTAAATAAACAGTTTTAGGGCAGAAAATAAATCATAACTACAGATATGCTAGGGATGAAGAAATGGTATTATTTGAACAAAGTTATGACAATAGAATAGAAAACTTGTATAACATGGGATGGTTTTCTAGGAAATATGAAATTCTAAATTCATCCAGAAGCCCCATCTTTCCATAGTTCAGGGTGCTACATAAGTTTCAATGATCTGACCTTCTTTGAGTCTCACATTTTTCGTGGGACTCTCTTGTGTGAGCAAGTTATTAAAATGGTTTTTCCCTTGTTAAAATGAGAGAAAAATTCAAAGGGTAATGAATGTAAGGGAGGGGAAATGGGAATAGGAAAGGCAGTAGAATGAATTGAACGTAACTTTCCTATGTTCATATATGAATATACGACCAGTGAAACTCCACATCATGTACAACCACAAGAACGCGAGGTTCTACTCCATGTATGTATGGTATGTCAAGTACGCTCTACTGGCACGTATAACTAAAAAGAACAAATAAAAAATTAAAAAGAATTTTATTTAAATGAGAGAAATTTTTCCAGCATGTGAAAGGATCTTAAGAGCACACTCTGTTACTCCGGTCTTTTGTTCAAGCACCAAAATTTATTTTGGCTTGTTACAAAAACTCAAAAAAGACCTCTGAAACTGACAAACTATTCAAGAGAAAAGGATTGCAGAAGCAGCAAATAAAAAAGAAATAGACTGTGAAGGAGGAGATATCCCAACAGAATGGGAAGCTTGGATTAGAAGAGCAAGCAAGACTCTACTCCCTGTGGGGGAAATACTAAGGAATGAAAAATATAAAGAAGAAATGAAAATAAAAAGTCAAATTTTTTATGAAAAACTCCTTAGGAACAAGACCAAAAAGGAACACTTGTCTCCACCTGCTCAACCTCAAATTAAAGGGCATGCCACTCACTACTCCTTACTCCAGAGAGGAAGAACCCTCCATGGCTCCCACCAGCCCTGTAAAACCTTTCAGCCAGAATCTTGGACGCCACTAGATGGCAAGAGTCATCATCAATGAATTGCACTATGGTAAAAATCATTTCAGTTACACAGATATGACTATTTTAACAAAGGAAAGGTTGGTTAGTCAAAAGAAAAATTCAGTTGCTGTGGTTTGAAGGTTCCCTCCAACACTCAGGTTGAAATGTAATTGCTATTGTAATGGTATTAAGGGGTGGGGGTCTTTAATAGACGATGAGGCCAAGAGGGTTCTGCCCTCCTGGATTTATGCTGTTAATAGCAGGAGTAGCTTAGTCGTCATGGAAATGGGTTTCTGGTAAAAAGAATGAGCTCATTCCAATTTCTGTCTTACACGTTGTCTCTTGTCCTTCTGCCAGGCTATGACGCAGCAAGAAGGCCCTTGCCAGATGCCAGTATTATGCTCTGGGACTTCTTAGCCTGCAGAACTATGAGCCAAATAAACTTCTTAATGCTTATAAATTACCCAGTCTGTGGCATTCTGTTATGGCAGCAGAAAATGCATAAAGACACCAGCCAATCTTCATTATAAACATATATGCAAAGAGTCAAAGAAAAATATTAGTTTATTGAATGCAGCAATAAATCTTTTTAAAAATTCAAAGGTAAAGTTACACAGTAATTGGAGAAGGCATCACGATACCACTAGACATTGTTGTCCCTAGACACGTAATGCTATTTCTTGTAACATTGCCACATGAAAAAAATTTTAAAGTCAAATGTCCTTGATTCTTTGCTATTGTGTTCCAGATTTTAAATTCTATGCAAGAAGTTCTCGTAGCCAATCATACAGCATATTTCCCTGTCATAGATATATACTGGCAGAGGAAAGCATGTGTTTGATCATTTCAACCATCATATTGGAAGACAAGCCCAGTTTTCTGGCAAGAGTCATATAATAGGAAATTCCCCAAACAGAAAGGTAGTTTAGATGCTGGACAGTAAAAAGGAGGGAAAAAAAAATCTTCTAGAACGTATAAATGTGAAAAAATTTTAAATCTCTCCCTTCCCACAAAAGATACCATGTTCAAATGTTTTCTTATGGGCAGTCTTGATCAAATCATCAAACAATTATATTGTTCCAAAGCTTTTCTTTCTATTAATCAATAACTCAGTGTCATCTCAATTCAATTACCAATAAGATTTTTGGGGGGAACTTGACAAACTGAGTCTAACATTTACATAGGATGAACATTTAAGAAGAGGCAAGACAATTCTAGGTTAGATGGGAAAATCATTCTTTGAGATATGAAAGATGTATTATCCTATTATAGTTAAAACTTCAGCATTGGACAAAACATCAATGAAAAAACAAGAAGTCTGCTAAATTAGAGATCCATGAGTCTGTGGAAACTTGGGATATGATGGAGAAACTGGAAAATAACTTTGAGAAGTAGTATTTGGTAATTGTGGGGATTAAAAATAGAAAGGAAATTGGACACAAATTCTCCAATGCCCGAAAGTCAAAATTCACCTCCAACATGAAGAATTTTCTAAACCTTTATGGCAAATTCTTTCCTTGGAATAACTAACTCTTTTGACCTTCTTCCCTTAAAGTAACTAGAGTTTTGTCTTATACCAAAACAACAATTATAATAAACATACTTAAATGGGCTCTACAGTAATGCAAAATAAAAAATACCTAAGCAAAAATGAATACTGACCAAGGGGTCTTCAGAATATCAGCATTTGTAATATTAGATAGACATCTTTATTCACTTTGTTTCAGGGTTGTTTTAAAGCAATGTATGGCTTAATAAAATATTATTTTAGATGTGATCAAAATAATTAGGCATGAGAAAGGACAACTGACTTTAAATCAGATTGGAACCTCTTGATAGAGGTCATAGATACACTGATTTATGTACCTGAGACACTCATCAATTTAGAGTAAAGTGAATTCACTGTTACAGAAAAAACAGGAAACTCAATCTCGGAGTGAGTGCCACATTATTACAACATAGGGAAAGGAACACAGTATGCAGATGAGAGCTCTGATGTCAATCAGGAACACGTCCAGAGACTACACAGAGAAACCCTGTTATGGAAATGTTGACTCTGGAAGCTAGTCAGCAAATGATAGTCATTCTTTCAAGGAGTGATAGAGCCAACCTCATAAGAACACTGAAAAAAAGGTGTTTTTCAATCTTGACATTCAAATATTTTACCTTAGTAGATGCACAGCAAAAATTTTTCATTTTCATACTATCCAAGTCTGATTGAAGTCAGTTCTTTCTTACACTTTGTTATTTTGATTACATCTAAAACAATGTTTTACTAGATTATTCATTGCTAAGAAAAACCTCAAATTCAACAAAGATGGCTATATATGAAATTATCAAACAAATGCTAGTATTTTGAGACCTCAAGGAACTTAGACCCTTTTTTCAAAAACAAACAAAAATGGACTGGGGATGTGGCTCAGTAGTTAAATACCTCTGAGTTCAATCCCTGGTATAGGGAAGTGAAGGGAAGGGGAGGGGAGGGGAGGGGAGGGGAGGGAGAGAGAGAGGAAGGGAGGAAGAGAAAGAAAAGAAAACGAAAGGAAGAAAAAGAGAAGAGGTTTTGGAAGCTGAAAGTTCAGACATCTTGGCATAGGCTCTGGTGAAATTCCCCTGCAGAAGACATCAAGGAAGGAGCATATGCAAGGGGGAGAGACCACATGGCAAGGAAACCAGAGAGCACAGAAGAGGCCAGGCTCACTGATTTTTGGGTGAACATGCGGCTTTAACTCAGAGTCTCGTGCTTGCTAGGAGCTACATTCCAGCCCAGACTTACTCTTTTATGACACCTTTCTTGAGTACTAACTCAAGGTCTCATGAGATCGACCTTAATCTCTTCATAGGGTGATTCCCCCAATAACCCAAACACCTTGCACTAGACTGTACCCCTTAAAATTCCACCATTTCAGTACAACCACACTGAACTGCCAACACAGAAACCCTTAGGGGACACCCTCAAACCACGTTCAACCATAGAAGACATCAGCTACCAAGGGCAGTAAGGTGGGGAAAACTAATTAAAACCAGTAGGGAGGTTTCTAGGGAAGAGGGAGAAAGAGCAACATGATAGCAAAAAGAACATTTTAAATTATCTGCAAGTTCAGGGGAGTAGAGAGTGGGAGGGACACGGGCAGCCCTGGCATTGGGAAGATCCCCATCTCCATTAGATGAAGGGGCAGGAAATCTTCAGAAAAGGGATTGGGTATAATTTCAGTGATTATTATTTTTCTGGAGTCCTATTCATTTTGTTTTGTTTTGTTTTGCTTTATCAAACAAGTTTAATTTCTTATAAATGTTTCTGTCCCTTTCTCATTTTTTACTTCCATCTTTTGTTTCTTTAAGCTCACTATGCATAATATTCTGTAGCAAATAATTCCAGCATATTAAATCCTTGAAAATCTAATTTTTTTCTTGCTGACTTTCATTCATGATGAGTCCTTTTCTTGTGCTTGCTAATGTTTTCTCATGAGCCTCTGTTCTGTTGCACTTGATCAGTGGAAATCCTGAGTGACCTGAGTTGATGCTTTCCTCCTGAGTGGTTTTGAAATTGTCTTGGCCACGTGCCAAAAGGCATTTGCAACCTGTGACCAGTATATATTATTTTGCGTTCTAACCCTGCGGTTTTCCCTGATTGCACTGGTAGCACAGAGTCATATATTGGAGTGTTGTAATTTTCACTTGAAAAAAAATTGTATTTTTTCTACCCAGAATAGTAGGAGAAACAGTCTTTATTTGTAGCCTCAAAAGCAAGTATACCAGTTCACATTTTTACTAAATCACAGCTTTTGAGGGTCACAGCTTTGCTTTACATAGGGTTTTACTCTTGGAGAGTCTGGGAGAAACAGGATAGAGAGAGGAAACTGAATCACCAAAAGAAAAGAAAAGTTTTTAAAATGTATGACAAGGAGCTGGGGTTGTAACTCAGTGGTAGAGCACTTGCCTAGCATGTGTGAGGGACTGACTGGGTTCGATCCTCAGCACCACACAAAATTAATTAATTAATTAATTAATTCAGAGTTATTAAAAAAGTCTAAAAATGCATGAAAACAACAACAAAAAATCACAAAAGACATTTAATTATAAATTCCTTGACTGAGCAAGTAGCATATAACCATAATAACCACATTACAAAGGTATGTATTTGGGCATATAAAAAGGTAATTATAATAAAATAAATATTGAATATTCATGTAAACAAAGTCATGATGGAACTTCCCCGGGGAGAGGAAGTAAGAGGATGGAGATAGAAAAGACACTTGATGATACCCCATCTTCCAGTCAATAGGTGATGCCTAACATTTAGACACCAGGAATTAATAATGTAAGCAAAACTTTAAGATATGAATGTGAGTATCAGAAAGTCAGCTTTAAAAAGCTTGCAAAAAGGGTTCGGGAACTGGCAGCACTGAACTGGAGCTGGCCGGTTCCCTCATCGCACATGCCTCCAGCTCCCTGCTGAGCAGCTCAAAACCAGCCACGGTGGGCGTGTGCACACCTGGCACAGAGAAAGCACTGTCAACCAAGGCTGGCTGTCTTTTTGAGAGAGTCAATTGTTAGTCATCAGCATACTCCTGGGGTGGAAAGAAGCTTCTGCTTTAATTACAAGCTGTATTGTGTTATTTGGTCTTTCTACCTACGCACATGTGTTTCAGGAGAAGATGATATTTTTCAAAGAGTTACCCATGTGGTGAAGGAAGAAAGAAGGGGGGGGATTGCCTTACCAAACATCAGAGCATACCATAAAACCAATAAAATGGTATAGACACAAGAAAAAACACATGGAAGAATAGAACAGAAAATTCATAAATTGATAACTATGTGTGTGTATATATACAAATATATAAAATACTTATATATACTATATATATATCATGTATATTATAATATAATTTATGTATTACACACAAAGTATATATTATATAATATATAAATACATATAACATATTTATATATATTATATATAATATATACAAATTTATACTTGATCAAATGGCATTTCAATTCAAGGAGGGAAAATGATTAATAAATAATGCTGATTCAATTATTTACCCATTTCTGTTAGTTTGCTAGGGATGACATAGTAAAATGCCACAGCCTGAGCAGCTTAGACAACAGAAATGTATTTTCTCAATTTTGGAGGCTGCAATGGTTAATTTGAATTGTCAACTTGATTGGATTAAGAGATACCAATGATTAAGAGCTTCTGGGTGTGTCAGCAAGGGTGTGTCTAGGAATGATGGGAATGTGGGATAGTGAACTGAAGTGGAGCCCCTCCCTAAGCATGGCCAGCACCACCCAAAAAGATGGTGGCTTGGATGGAATAAAAGTTGGAAGAACAAGGAAGCAGATGCAGATGCAAGCTCCACTCTTCTTGAATGGGTTCTTCGTTGCTGCTTTGATCATCTCAGGATACCAAACTCTCACTTCTTCACTCTTCCAAAGCAAACTCTGCCAGTTATTCTACAGGGAGTTTCCAGAAGCCATGGTCTCAGACTAGGGTAGCACTGTTGATCCCTCTTGTTCTGGGGCTTCCGTCTCTTGGAAAGTGCTGAGGTCCTACTATCTTCTTTAAGGGCACATCCCCAACGACCTGAAGACCTCCCACTAGACCCCACCTCCAAAAAGGCTCCACCGCTCCCAGTAGTACCACCCCAGGGGCATGCCTTTGTCCACAGGCCTTTGGAGTATGCTCAAGATCCAAACTGTAGCAAAGCACCTATTACTGAAAGGACTGGAGCAGGTGGTTCTAAGTGGACCGCCTGAGTGATGGCCAGAAAGTCACAGCTAAACTCACCATTGGAGACACTGCTTCCTATTTATCTCTATTCTATGGGGAAGAGTGTAATGAATGTGATTTCTGTGAAGTAATAAGATGTGTGTGTGTGTGTGTGTGTGTGTGTGCGTGTGTATACACATGTCCATCTGATTTGTGAGCATGCGGAAGCTTATGAAAGGATGCCTACCAGCTTGTTAACAAGGGTTGCTGGCATTACATGGAGGAATAGGGGTTGGGGTGGGGCTTGAAATGCTGTGTGTGAGAAGGGTAAGAGGGAATGAGAGAGGCGAGCAGAAAGAAAAGGGGAAATAGAAACACTCAAACAGTGTTCACAGTATGTAGCAGCGCTCAGAGTCACCCTCTCAAACCTACCATTTAAAAAGCTTGTGTCCAAGCACTGACCTATAAGAAGACACCATCGTTCAGCCAGGAATGTCAGTGTGATTAATGCAAACCACCAAAACCACTGAACCCAACTCGTGCTTAATTTATCCAGATGTTCCTTAATGGAATCTTTTCCATTCTGAAAGCAATTTGGAAAAGCCACAAAACTTCCATGTTCATTGATTCAGAAACTTGCGCTTCTAAAAATCTCTCCTAAGAAAAAAATTGGAGATTTGGGAACAATTTTTGGTTTAAGTTTAAAGATGTCATTGCAGTATTAATTACAGTAGCAAAACATAAAAGGAAAACAGTCTAAGTGTTTAGGAGAAATTAATTTTATAGCTCCATAGAATGGAACCACAGAAAATCATATTTTAAACATCTTTAAAAGCATATAAAACTGCCTATGATATAATATTGAGTGAATACTAAAACCAGACAAAATAGGTATTGCATGCTTTCATGGTTAGATACACGCACACACAACCTCAAGGAGATACATCAAAATGTTCATGATAGCCAGGCACAATGGTGCACACCTATAATCCCAGAGGCTCGGGAGGCTGAGGCAGGAGGATCATAAGTTCAAAGCTGCCTCAGCAAAGGTGAGGCACTAAGCAACTCAGTGAGACCCTGTCTCTAAACAAAATACAAAATCAGGCTGGGGATGTGGCTCAGTGGTCGAGTGCCCCCGAGTTCAATTCCCAATACCCGCCCCCCAATTGATGAACTCAAGGAAATAGGTTAAAGATGATTATGCTTTTCTTCATTTATTTACATTTTTTCCAAATTTTCTAGAAGGGGCATATGTTTGGGATAAAATGCTGTCCTTTTGCTCATCTGACATGAAGGCAATCTAGCTGGCAAATTAGTCACCTCAAGGAGCCTCAGGAGGTAAACTCTATGAGGTGGGGTATCACTGTGTCCTCCCTGTTAGTGGACAGGTGGACAGATGTGTGGGTGGGTGTGGGGATGGATGGAAGGATAGATGGATAGATGGATGAATATTTGTGTGTGTGTGTGTGTGTGTGTGTGTGTGTGTGTGTGTGTGCACTTGTTCCAATGGGTTGGCAGCGGTTTTTCTCCATCAATCCCCCATTCATTTCTCTTAAAGCTTCATGGCACAATAGGTCTTTTCTTACAGATTGGAGGACCATTCTATTGATTAAAGAATAGACACTACTTTCACCTCCTTTTGTATATGTCAGGCTTAATTAAGGAGAGGATAGTATTTGTAAGAAAGAGCTAATGATAACCACAAATCATCCATGCATTTGTTAATATAATGTAAGAATTACTGTAGGGCTATATGGAATACTGAGGTTTGGAGCTTGGGTTCTCTACCAGGTCTTAAACATATTCTTTGAAAAGTCGTATTCTGCTACCTTGGGCTTTCTATGGCAATCAGGAAGGACAGAAGGCAATATCATATCAGGAAGAGCTGGGTAAGGTAAGGCTTTTGGGACATTTTTATACATTTAAAACTCATGTCACATCAAGAACGAAAATTTTGTGGAATGACTATTGTGCTTGAGATCCCATATCTACCACTTAAGGCATCTACTTATATATTAAGCACCTTAAATGTGTAATTTCACTTAATTTTAACAATAATATTATTATCTTAATTTTATTTATAAAGACCCTGGAGAAGATGTAATTTCCTTGAGGACACACACCTAATAATTGACAGAACCCAATTCAAAGCTGAGCTTGTCCTCTTCCAAAACCCCAGGCTTAGTCCAGTATGCCCAGCGGTGAGACTCACATCCTGACTCCCCACCCCCAACTGTACTAGAGCAAATCCTTTCTTTGCCACTTTGATGCATTCATTTGCAGTCGGTTAAACTGTTTTTTTTTTTTTTAATTTTTTTAAGTAGACTTTGTTAATGGATGTTAACGCTTCTGTTCTGGAGCTAATTTTCCCTCCAGGATGCCTAGGAACATTTCAAAGTTACAACTGAGCAATAACAAATTAAGGTCTTCTTAACAAATTTCCCACCTAATAATCATAAACTGATTGTGGATTTGCAGGTATATGTTGGTGTTTACATCCTGGCTGTGAGTGGTATGCAGGCAAACATCAAAGTTTTGTGGGTGACAAAGAATCACCTCTGATCTTCACTTCAAAGACAGACCAAACAAAAAGACCTTCCCAGCAATACATTTGAGATTAATGTCAATCAGGCTTTTTCCTCAACTTGTCTATACAAGTGCGTGTTTTATGATGTGGAAGCTTGTTAGGAAACCATAAACCTTCTCAGAAAGATGGTAACAATACCTACAGCATACACAAACACACACACACACACACATATGCACGCACACACACAAAGTTTTCCTGATGTGTTAAAAGGAATTTTAGTCAATGGACCTTTCCCCCACTTAACCATGATTCCCTAAGACTAAGTTTAAAAGGATACAAACAGGTCCCCACTGTAAAAATGTATAAATTATCTTTCCAAGCCCCAAATCCTAAACTCCTGATGTTTTCCGTATGTCTGTTGAACTTGCCTTCCTTTCCAGAGCCCATGTATAACTCTTCTCTCCCAGGAACATGCTCAGCTTCCCAAAGCCTTTTGGTCTGAGTATAGGATGTATTCATGGCTCTGAATTCCACCTCATAAATAGATGTGCTTATGGGGCACACAAACCTGAGGAAGGCAGTCTTGCTCCTGGAATCTTCCCAGGTTGGTTGACTCCCTGCCCCATTTCCTTCTCCCCAAAGCCTGATGTTCCCTCGAACACTTCCTGTGAGATCTTCATCCATGAGCTCCCAAGAGTTAGAACCATGTTTCAATCATCGTATCCACATGCACAAAACTCAGGGCCAGTATATAGTCAGTGCTCACTAAGCACCTATCATCTGATTAAGTGCATGAAGGGACGTGCAGACCACACTTCACCCATGCAGCTCATGATGAGTCCTCAGAAGTCGAGGAAAGGAGATGAACAATTGGAGGAGGCGGGCAGGGAGCTGGAGCAAGGTAGACAGTTGCCATTTATGTTGTGAAAACTCCAAGAAATTAGAAAATGTATATTTAGTCAAAAGGAACCTGTGAAGCACAGGCTAACAGCTAAATGGACCATAATATAACAGCCATTATGGGACACAGGCTAGAGCTTCTGGTCTCAGAATGGTGATATCATTTTCTTTGCAATCAAGGTCCAGGATGGTCTCTAACTTTTTAAACTATTCCCATCCAAAGTCTCTACTTATGTAGTGTGAGTATGTGTGTGAGATCTAAATTTATGTGGTAATGACCTCTTTTGTGTGACAAATACTGAATACTCACGGCCTCTGTGTTAGTTTTCTGTCATTATAACAAAATACCTGAGGCAAATAGCTCAGAGAAAAGGGTATGAAAGGGTACTAAAGCTCATGGTTTTGGATGTTCCAGGCCATGATCCAGGGACCCCATCCTTCGAACCTCTTGTGAGGCAGCACATTCTGCCAGGAGCACCTTATTTCATGACCAGAAGACAAAGAAAGGAAGAGGAAGAAACTGTAGCGCTACAGCCCCGTCAGAGGGTACAACCCAACGTCCTAAGGACTTTTCATTAAGACTCACCTTCTAAAGGTTCCACCAGCTCCCAATAGTGCCACCCCAAGAGCCAAGCCTTTAACACGTGGGCCTTTGGGAGCCACTTATCTGAACCATAGCAGCCTCCATGAGGGTGTCTTCCGAAAGGAGCTTGATAAGACCCCTGAAGTCACCTACAACTGATTAAAGAGGATTATGAAGCCCCTTAAAATTGCTTTTCAACATTTTCAATTCTACTTTGAATTTGATGATTCATTAAGTCAACCAATATTTGTTTAGTATCAAATAAGTATTAGCTACGGTGCTAGGCCTAAGAGTACATCCTCATACTGCTGTCTCAATACAAATATCAGTGACAAGATACAAAGTAAAAATGTTTCATTGTTCCCACTCACTCTGACTTCTACAACCATCAAGAGAACAGAAGAACCCAAGCAAGAGCAAAAGACAGATTTCTGATTTTATCTGAATATCAGTGTTATGGTTTGGGTGGGAGGTGTCCCCCAAAGGCTCATATGTGAAAGGTGAAATGATTGGGTAACGACATCGTTAACCCAATCAGTGAATTAATCCCCTGGAAGGATTAACTGGGTGGTAACTGTGGGTAGGTAGGGTATGACTGGAGGAGGTGGGTCACTGGGGGTACGCCTTTGGGGTACATATTTTGTAAGCCGAGTTTAGCTCTCTCTGCTTCCTGACCACCTGTGAGTTGGTTTCCTTTACCACACTTTTCCACCATGATATTCTGCCTCATCTCAAGCCCCAAGAAATGGAGCCAGCCTTCTATGGATTAAGACCTCTGAAACCTTGAGCCCCCAAATAAACATTACCTCCTCTACAATTGTTCTTGTCTGGTCTTTTTGTCACAGCAGCAAAAAAAAAAAAAAAATGCGAACTAAAACAATCAGCATCCATGAAAAGGGTGATTTCTCCTCTGAGTTACTGAAATGAAGTGAGTTGATTTGAGGGATTTTATGGATAGAGGATGCCTTTGTGCTTTATATAAACTTTATTCCAGGATCCAAAGAGTGAATATTCATAGCAGATGGCAAGAAGCACCAAGCAAGTATGTTGAATGGACTCAGGTACAGAAAACAGAATTCCCCAAAGCTCTTGCAGGTCAGCAGGCCTCAGAGACCTGGCTGCCCTCCGTTTGGTTCACTCTTCAAACTCTCCAGGCAGAGATGTTCCTCCTTCCCTGGGAAGCAATGAGGAAGGAGCAGAGGTGAGCCAGGCATGTTATTCTGCTGGACACTTGTTCACTTGGAAACTGCAGGGATGAGGAATGAAGCACTGCCCACTAACCAGCTCGACATTTTGAAGTGGTTGATTTTATTCCCTGTGATTCTGACTTGGACTCTGTCTTTCAAAAACAAGTACAATTATCATGTCTGCCTCACCCAATTGCTGAAGTAAGAACTGAGCTCTCTCACCGTCATATAGGACAGTAACAGTCACCGAGGATGGTTCCATGGTTTGGCTATGGTTTGTCCCCACCAAAACTCATGTTGAACTGGATTTCCAGTGTAGCACTATTGGGTGGTAGGGTCTTTGGAGATGATCAGTCATTGCCCTCAGGAATGGGGTCGTGTCTTTCCGAAGAGACTGAGTTAGTTACTCAACAGTGGGTTGTAATAAAGCGAGCCTGGCACCTTCCCTTATGAGGTTTTAGTCTTTTTCTCTTACACATGTGCTCTTCTGCTTGTACCCCTTCCCTTCTGCTTTTCTACCACGCATGGAGCAGCACTCACCAGAGACCCACCAGATACTCACGCCTTTCTAGCCTCCAGAACTTCGAGCCAAAATGAACCTTTTTTCTCTGCAAATTTCCCAGTCTCTAGTATTCTGTTTTAATAACAGAAAATGCACTAAGACAGATCAATACAAGAATCTTCTGACTACTGGAACCCAGATAAATCAAGTTTAACTGTATTTCTTGGGTTAGGGGTATAGCTCAGTAGTAGAGTACTTGCGTATCATGAACAAGGCCCTGGCTCAATCCCCAGTACCACACACAAAAAAAAAAAAAAAAAAAAAAAAAAAAAAAAAAAAAAAAAAAAAAAAAAAAAAAGAAAGAAAGAAAGAAAAAAACAAACAAACAAACAAAAGAAAAAGTGTATTAGGATTGATGGAAAGATCTCTGTGTGATCAAGAGTCGTTCTAAAATAAATTGCTACAATCTTCCCAAGTAAATTCCCATGAAGAGAGCAAGTTACTTTTAAAAAAAGTGTGTATGGCAATTATCAAGAATATAAGCAACAACAGGTGTTGGCGAGGATGTGGGGAAAAAGGTACACTCATTCATTGCTGGTGGGAATGCAAATTAGTGCAGCCACTCGGGAAAGCAGTGTGGAGATTCCTTAGAAAACTTGGAATGGAACCACCATTTGACCCAGCTATCCCACTCCTTGGTCTATACCCAAAGGACTTAAAATCAACATACTACAGAGATACAGTCACATCAATGTTCATAGCTGCTCAATTCACAATAGCCAGATTGTGGAACCAACCTAGATGTCCTTCAATTGATGAATGGATAAAGAAACTGTGGTATATATATACAATGGAATATCACTCGGCCATAAAAAATCATAAAATTATGGCATTTGCAGGCAAATGGATGAAATTGGAGAATATCATGCTAAGTGAGATAAGCCAATCTCAAAAAAACCAAAGGGTGAATGATCTCACTGATAAGCGGATGATGACACATAATGGGGGGTGGGAGGGGGGCAAGAATGGAGGAAGGAGGAACTGTATAGAGGGAAAAGAGGGGTGGGAGGGGTGGGGGAAGAAAAAATAACAGAATGAATCAAACACCATTACCCTATGCAAATGTATGATTACACAAATGGTATGCCTCTACTTGATGTACAATCAGAGAAACAAGTTGTACCCCATTTGTTTACATTTTAAAAAAAGTGTGTGTGTGTGTGTGTATTGTATGATGCTGGGAATTGAGCACAGAGCCTTGCACACGCTCTACCACAAAGCCACATTCTCAGCCCAGTTTCATTCAACTTAAGATTTAATAATGCATTTCAGATATTCTTGCTAATTTTACTGAAAATAAACAGTACCTTCCCGAGAAAGAAAAAGAAATAGACCTCCATTTGTGAGGCAACTGTTCATTTCCTTTTTATGGTTTTGATTCTCACTTGAAAGATTTATCTTATTCTCCTCTTGTTTAAATTTAGAAACTGAATTTTGAAGCACAGCTGATCAATTACACATTCCAGATTTTAAAGTTTTAGCCTTATATTAAATCATCAGGGAAAAAATTAGCGAATTCTCATTTCTTATGAAAATATGGCAATAGGGGATGCGTATGCAATCACAAAATAGACCAAGGTCATTTGTGGTGCTCATTAGTCCTGCTACTCCTATGAAAAAATCTGAAAGCATAGCTGCACTTTGCAGATGGGAAAAAATAGTGACAGGTTCCATCTTGCTCTGGGAATAATAGCAAAGCCTCTGGAAGAGTCAGAAATAGAACCTCAAGGGATTTGCATCCTTACTTATGCAGAACAGTAGTCAACTCAAGCAGTCTCATTAAAATCCTGTTAGAGAAGAAGCAGGTCTATCTCTTTCCTCAGTTTTCTTTGGTAGAATTAAATAGTTCACTTCAACTCTACTTTCAACTGGATGCTTTATGCTAATCAGGCTAGTGAATCATAAAAATATGATTTAGAGAGTGGTCTCAAAGAATACATTGGATGCTAAGCATAATGGATAACAATCATTTTAAGAAACCTTTAAAAAAAAAAAAGAAAAAAGGAATAGTTAAAGTCCAATATGTCAGGGCTGTGAGAGAGAAAGTTCTATTTTTTAGGTTCAGTATGCAACTTCCAATATGGCTGCCTTAAAATGATTCTGAATTTTAAAGATTATAATAAATTCCATCCCACAATCACTTGTTTTTACTAAGAAAAACTGAATTTTTAATTATCTTGTGAATTCACGTGGAAAAACACACATATGCAATGTTCGCAACTATAAATTGAAAACTTTTGCACTTAAACACACAAAGCAACAAACACAAAACCACAGGCATGAACTGTCAACCTGTATTAATTATCAACTAGTCTTAAGGATTAACTCTTAGAAGTAATTCAGTATTTTGCTCCTTGGCAATTGTAATGTTTTAGCACCAAATGATCTCCCACAGATCATCACAGAGGTACTGGTAACAAAGCTGGCTGCCAGTGTAAGGAGATGTCTCCACGCACACTCACCTTGCACTCACACCAACAAGGAGACCCACGCAGATGTGTCACACGCTGACCCGGGGGCAATGGAAACAAGACAGAGGCACAGGGTCACACGTGCATTCCGCTCCCAGGTGTGCGTTTTGTCCTCAGACTTTACTGTCATGATTTAGAAGATGCAGACGTTATTGCCTAAATATTATTCTATACATTTCCATCAGTGTTCAGGAAAGCACTTAAATTGCTACTTAATTTACACCATAATGACTGGGTTACAGCTTTAGCTCACTGGCAATTTTGGCAGCAATCTTTTCGAGAGCTCCGGATGTCTCTGATGTCCGCTTGGACCGAACCCGTTCAGAGAGTCTGGGCGTGTCCACACCTCCATCTCCCTCTGCACCCGGTTCTCTGCGAGCCGGTACCACCAACGTGCAAGAGCGGGAAGAGCTCCGTCTGCTCATAGAGGCAGCTATGGGCATCCAGCACTTGGCGGATTTCCCCATCACGTCACTGGGATCCGTGGAACTAGTGTTTTCATGCTCCAGGTGAAGCCCCGAGAGTGAAGTTTTTCTTCTTTGTTCTTGACCTTTTGCTCAGCAGAGACGTTGTGACTTCTTGTGAATTTTGAAGTTAATGTACGAAAAAGATGAGTTGGCACCTCCACTGGAAGTTCACTGTGACATTACCTGCTGGTTTGGTTACACGTGGCTGCCGCCATTTGAGACAACAGCCATGCCCCCTAGGACCCCTGGCGGGACTGACTGAGCCCCATCTCCAGGATCCCTCAGCCCAACCAATCACTCCCTGCCTCTGGGGCCCTCACATCCACTGACTGCTCCCTGCCGCCAGGACCCCCAGACCAACTGACGGGGCCCTATCACTGGGACCCCAGACAGACTGCACCCAGCCTCCAGGATCCCACAACCACACCAAACACGCCCCACCTCCAGGACCCCTGCCTGACCAACGGCACCCCACCTCCAGGACCTCCAACTGCCCACGTCTACACCCTGAGCGGCAGCTCCCCATTTGCCAACACATTTGGAAGCCAGAGTGGCCATCTTGGATAATCCTGGAAGCTGTAGCTCAAATCTTTAGGTGGGGCAAATCCCATCCTGAGATGCCTGCTGGAGGCTTGAACCTCATTGTCAGGTACCTCTCATGCACCAGGCTACTGAAGACTGGGAGGTTTCATTACTATATGACTGTTATACTATAGATTTTCTTTTTTCTCCTTATTGAAAAATTTTAAGTTTTTATTTCTTTACTTTTCTTGCTCTCTTTTCCTTTTGTTTACCTGTCCCTCGGAGTTCTCTTTCTCCCTTTTTTGCATGCTAACATCCGATTTCTTTGATTACACTCTCACCCTTTCTATTATCTAGAACTTCTGTATATTCTTTTCTTATCCCATTAACAGCTACATCCTACATCCCTCTGCATCCTCTTTGTCCTCCATTAGAAACTGCAGACCTTATTGCGAATCTGTTTGTTTTACTGAAGATAATATTTGAACTCATTCTTTTTATTATGACAATATTGTTATTGTCCTCATAGGGGCTATTTGGTCTAGGATTGCATAGTGACTGAATTTGGCACTGCTAATATTGATCTCTCCTTAAAGAAAAGGTTTTGGAAACCTATAGGGCCACTATAAGCCTATGGGGGAAATCTGCAATACCCCAGATCTGCACTGCTAGAGGGGAAGATACATGAATGACATGAAAAAAAAAAAGGGGGGGGGGGAATGATCCAAACAAATCTAGATTCTATATTAATAGAATCCAATGACAGTATGTTAGAAGAAATGTCAGAAAAGGAGTTCAGAATATACATGATTAAGATGATTTGTGAAGCAAAGGATGAGAAAAGAGAGCAAATGCAGGCAATGAATGATAATACCAATAAGCTGAAAGAGCACCTGCAGGAAGCAAAAGATCATTTCAACAAAGAGATAGAGATTCTCAAAAAAAAAAAAAAAAAAAAAAAAAAAAAACAACAACAACAAAAAAAAAAATGGAAATCCTTGAAATGAAGGAAACAATAAACCAAATAAAAAACTCAATGGAAAGCATCACCAAAAAACTAGACCACTTGGAAGACAGAATCTCAGACAATGAAGACAAAATATTTAATCTTGAAAATAAAGTTGCCCAAAAAGAAAAGATGGTAAGAAATCATGAACAGAATCTCCAAGAACTATGGGACATCATGAAAAGACCAAATTTAAGAATTATTGGGATTGAGGAAGGCACAGAGATACAAACCAAAGGAATGAACAACCTATTCAATGAAATAATATCAGAAAATTTCCCAAACCTGAAGAATGAAATGGAAAATCAAATACAAGAGGCTTACAGAACACCAAATGCACAAAATCACAACAGATCCACACCAAGGCACATTATAATGAAAATGCCTAACATTCAAAATAAAGATAGGATTTTGAAGGCCGTGAGAGAAAAGCATCAGATTACATATAGGGGGAAACCAATACGGATAGCAGCAGACTTCTCAACCCATACTCTAAAAGCTAGAAGGGCCTAGAACAACATATTTCAAGTTCTTAAAGAACATGGTTGCCAACCAAGAATCCTATACCCAGCAAAACTAACTTCATATTTGAAGATAAAATAAAATCTTTCCATGATAAAAAAAAGTTAAAAGAATTTACAAATAGAAAGCCTGCACTACAGAATGTTCTCAACAAAACATTCCATGAGGAGGAAATGAAAAACAACAATGTAGGTCAGCAAAGGGAGGAACTACCTTAGAGAAAAGCCACTCAAAGGAGAAACCAAGCCAAGTCAAAAACCAAAAATAAGCCCAAATGACTGGGAATACAAATCATATCTCAATAATAAACCTGAATGTTAATGACCTAAACTCATCAATCAAAAGACATAGACTGGCAGAATGGATTAAAAAGGAAGACCCAACAATATGCTGCCTGCAAAAGACTCATCTCATAGAAAAAGGCATCCACAGACTAAAGGTGAAAGGATGGGGAAAAACCTACCATGCACATGCACTCAGTAAACAGCAGGGGTTTCCATCCTTATATCAGATAAAGTGGACTTCAAGCCAAAGTTAGTCAGAAGGGATAAAGAAGGACATTTCATACTGCTTAAGAGAACCATAAATCAGGAAGATATAATGATAGTAAATATTTATGCCCCAAACAATGGTGCATCCCTGTACATCAAACAAATCCTTCTCAATTTCAGGAATCAAATAGACCACAACACAATAATTCTGGGTGACTTTAATGCACTGCTGTCACCACTAGATAGATCTTCCAAACAAAAACCAACCAAAGAAACCATAGAACTCAATAACACAATCAATAACCTAAACTTAGTAGACATATATAGAATATTCCATCCATCAACGAGTGGATTCACTTTCTTCTCAGCAGCACATGGAACCTTCTCAAAAATAGACCATATGTTATGCCACAAAACAGCCCTTAGGAAATGCAAAAAAATAGAGATACTGACTTGTGTTCTATCAGATCATAATGGACTGAGAATAGAAATTAATGACAAAATAAAAAACAGAAATTACTCCAACACCTGGAGACTAAATAATATGCTCTTGAATGATGCATGGATAACAGAAAACATCAGGGAGGAGATAAAAAATTCTTAGAGGTCAATGAGAACGACGATACAACATATCAAAATCTCTGGGACACTATGAAAGCGGTACTAAGAGGAAAATTCATTCAGAAAAATGCATGGAGCGTATTCCAGAAAAGAATGAAAAGACAACAACTAAATGACCTAACATTACAGCTCAAAGCCCTAGAAAAAGAAGAACAGAATAACAGCAAAAGCAGTAGAAGACAGGAAATAATTAAAATCAGAGCTGAAATCAATGAAATTGAAACAAAAGAAACAATTCAAGAAATTGACAAAACAAAAAGTTGGTTCTTTGAAAAAGTAAACAAAATAGACAAACCCTTAGCCACACTAACAAAGAGGAGAGAGAAAACTCAAATTACTAAAATTCGTGATGAAAAAGGAAATATCACGACAGATACCACTGAACATAATGAAAAGCTACTTTGAAAATCTGTATTCCAACAAAATAGAAACTACTGAAGACATTGACAAATTTCTAGAGACATACGCTCCTCCCAAACTGAACCAGGAGGACATACACAATTTAAACAGGTCAATATCAAGCAATGAAGTAGAAGAAGCCATTAAAAACCTACCATCCAAAAACGCCCAGGACGAGACGGATTCTCAGTCGAGTTCTACGAGACCTTCAAAGAAGAACTCATTCCAATACTTCTCAAAGTATTCCAGGAAATAGAAAAGGAGGGTACCCTACCAAACTCATTCTATGAAGCTAATATCACCCTCATACCCAAACCAGGCAAAGATACATCAAGGCACAAACATTTTAGACCAATATCCTTGATGAATATAGATGCAAAGATCCTTAACAGAATATTGGCAAACCGTATCCAAAAACATATTAAGAAAATTGTGCACCACGATCAAGTGGGGTTCATCCCTGGAATGCAAGGATGGTTTAACATCTATAAATCAATAAACGTAATCCATCTTGTCAATAGACTTAAGGATAAGAATCTTATGGTTATTTCAATTGATGCAGAAAAAGTGTTCGACAAAATACAACACCACTTCATGCTCAAAACACTAGATAAAATAGGGATAGTAAGAACATACCTGAACATTGTAAAGGCTATTTACGCTAAGCCCATGGCCAACATCATTCTTAATGGAGAAAAACTGAAACCATTCCCTTTAAAAACAGGAACAAGACAGGGATGTCCTCTTTCACCACTTCTATTCAACATTGTCCTCAAAACTCTAACCAGAACAATTAGACAGACTAAAGAAATTAAAGGGATATGAGTAGGAAAAGAGGAACTTAAGCTGTCACTATTTGCTGATGACATGATTCTATATTTAGAGGATCCAAAAAACTCCAGAAAAACTTCTAGACCTCATCAATGAATTCAGCAAAATAGCAGGCTATAAAATCAACACGCATAAATCTAAAGCATTTTTATACGCAAGCGATGAAACATCTGAAAGGGAAATGAGGAAAACAACTCCATTTGCAATAGCCTCAAAAAAAAAAAAAAAAAAAAAAAACTTGGGAATCAATCTAACCAAAGAGGTAAAAGACCTCTACAATGAAAACTACAAAACATTGAAGAAAGAAATTGAGGAAGACCTTAAAGATGGAAAGATCTCCCATGTTTTTGGATAGGCAGAATTAATATTGTCAAAATGGCCATACTACCAAAAGTGCTGTACAGATTCAATGCAATTCCAATTAAAATTCCAATACCTTACAGAAATAGAGCAAGCAATCATGAAATTCATCAGGAAGAATAAGAAACCCAGAATAGCTAAAGCAATCCTTAGCAGGAAGAATGAAACAGGGGGTATCACAATACCAGAACTTCAACTATACTAGAAAGCAATAGTTAACAAAAACAGCATGGTATTGGCACCAAAATAGACAGGTAGATCAATGGTACAGACACAACGGACACAAACCCAAATAAATACAATTTTCTCATACTAGACAAAGGGGCCAAAAATATGCAAGGGAGAAAAGATAGGCTCTTCAACAAATGGTGCTGGGAAACTGGAAATCCATATGCAACATAATGAAATTAAACCCCTATCTCTCACCCTGCACAAAAATCAACTCACAATGGATCAAGGACCTTGAAATCAGACCAGAGACCCTGCATCTTATAGAAGAAAAAGTAAGTCCAAATCTTCAACTTCTTGGCTTAGGATCAGACTTCCTTAACAGGACTCCCATAGCACAAGAAATGAAAGCAAGAATCAATGACTGGGATCAATTCAAACTAAGTAGATTTCTCTCAGTAAAGGAAACTATCAGCAATGTGAAGAGAGAGTCTACAGAGTGGGAGAATATCTTTGCCACTCATACTTCAGATAGAGCACTGATTTCCAAAATATATAAAGAACTCAAAAAACTGTACACCAAGAATACAAATAACCCAATCAACAAATGGGCTAAGGATATGAACAGACACTTCACAGAAGAAGATCTACAAGCAATCAACAAACATATGGAAAAATATCCACCATCTTTAGTAATAAGAGAAATGCAAATCAAAACTACACTAAGATTCCATCTCACTCCAATTAGAATGGCGATTATCAAGAATATAAGCAACAATAGGTGTTGGAGAGGATGTGGGGAAAAAGGTACACTCATACATTGCTGGTGGGGCTGCAAATTAGTGCAGCCACTCTGGAATGCAGTGTGGAGATTCCTTAGAAAACTTAGAATGGACCCACCATTTGACCCAGCTATCCCACTCCTTGGCCTATACCCAAAGGACTTAAAATCAGCATACTACAGAGATACAGCCACATCAATGTTCATAGCTGCTCAATTCACAATAGCCAGATTGTAGAACCAACCTAGATGTCCTTCAATTGATGAATGGATAAAGAAACTGTGAGATATATATATATATATATATATATATATATATATATATATATATACACACACACACACACACACACACACACAATGGAATATTACTCAGCCATAAAGAAGAATAAATTATGGCATTTGAAGGCAAATGGATGAAATGGGAGAATATCATGCTAAGTGAGATAAGCCAATCTCAAAAAACCAAAGGACGAATGATCTCTCTGATAAGCGGATGATGACACATAATATGGGGTGGGAAGAGGTAAGAATGGAGGAAGGAAGGACTGTATAGAGGGAAAAGAGGGGTGAGAGGGGTGGGGGGAAGGAAAACAATAACTGAATGAATCAAACAACATTACCTTATGTAAACATATGATTATGCAAATGGTATGCTGTTACTCCATGTACAAACAGAAACAGCATGTATCCCATTTGTTTACAATAAAAATAAATTAAAAAATAAAAGAATGGTGCTCTTCTTGCCATTTCAGATCACTGAATGTCGCGTGGTTCTCTCAGTTGCACACGCAGGTATCTGTTGTGTCATTCCTCCAGATGCTGTGCCACTTCTGGGGACAGTGGGGCTTTTCTGGTTCAGGAACGCCCACCTTGTTGGAATTATGTGCATTGCCAAGTGTGGGACTGGCTGAAGCAACTCTGTTTCCTCCCCCAGCACAGCCATCTGATTTCCTGGGGGGAATTCCGTCTTCTTTGAGGCCCCCCTCTGCGGTGCTGGTGTGACTCCTCTTCCAATATGCCACAGCTGAAGGAATGGGTGGGCCAGCATGGCCCCTGTACGTCTCTGCTTCTCTGCACTTTGTGGTGAGGAGACTGGCGGGTGATGGCTGAGGTCACTGCTTGGCCACACCTCTGCAAGATTTTCTCCCCAACAAGTATGCAGCTGTGATTTCATCGTATCTCATTTACTGAGAGATTCTTGAATTTCTTCCTGTGAATATCCCAGTCCTACCATGACATCTGTAGATTCTGATCTGAGATGTCCAGTTCTGGTTCAACAAAGGGCTTAAGTTCATCCTCCTCATGCCCTGCATTGATCCACCTGTCCTTCATGATTTGCTCTAGAGTGACTCTGTTCATTGGGTTTGGCACCAGGAAGCATTTGAGAAAGTTTTCGCAGTTTCTGGACATGTAGAAAGAGGTTCTGTATTTTCCTTGTAACACTAAGTTCCCTCAGATTTTGCCTGTCAAAGGGAACCAACCCTCCCACCAGGGTGTACAGAATAATGCCAAGACTCCGCCCGTGGACCTCCAGCCCATCCTACCTCTTGCCCCAGAAGAGCTCTGGGGTGCATATGGAGGACCACCACAAAACCTGTCTAGTTTACTGCCAAGAGTGAACCCACTGCTGAAACCAAAATCTGTTATTTTAATGTTCATTTCCACACCTAACAACAGATTTTCAGCCTTGAGGGCTCTGAATGATCAGCTTTTGATGGCAATACTGTACTGCAGACAGGATCTGTCTAAATTTAGCCCTTGCTTCTTTTTCCATCATACTTCCACATGCAACTAAATATTCAAATACCTTACCTCCACTTGCGTACTCCATGATTAAGTAGAGTGGTTTTTTTGTTTGTTTCAATAACTTCAAGCAACTTCACTGTTTGGATGATTTAAAATCTTCATTATTCTTATTTCTCTGAAGAGCTTTTATAGACTTGTTGGATTCAACTGAGTTTTGTCAATTATTTTTATTGCAATCTCGCTGCCTGTAAGGATGTGTGTTGTGCCAGTGCCACTTTTGCAAAGTTCCCCTTGCCAATCGTTTTCAACAGTCTGTAGTTTCTGATGTGAGGCTATGATCCACATAGGAAACTAAGCAGTTTCTACACTACGCTCCAGAGTGCCCGGTGTGGGAGGTGACTTCTTGTCGCCCACCCGCGTGTGTGTGGCATGTGCAGGTTTATCATTGAGTATCTTCCATGTCTTTTGATGATTTAACAGAAGGAAAAAATAAACTCCTAAATCTACCCAACTAGCCAAGCTAATAAAAGTCCATGGGTACCTCTGGCAGGCTTAGGATATGTAAGGGCTGGGCAAGGGAAGAGGAAACAAGGAAAGAGTTGGAGATAAAAGGTTATCAAAAATAATCTCAGTGGGCTGGGGAGATAGCTCAGTTGGTAGAGTGCCTGCCTTGGAAGCACAGGCCCTGGGTTCAATCCCCAGCACTGCAAAAAATAAATAAAAAATAATCTCAAATGCCATCCACAACAAAAGATGCTTGCCCAGGTTAAAATTATCCTTCTGGGTAACTCTAAAAGCAGAAAACAAATAAGGAGTGGTTCTAGGTCTACTCATTTCCAAGATTCACATTCTAAAATCTGCTATGCAGTCAATGCAGTCATAAAGGTACTGACTGCATAAGGAATGGCTATATACAATGCTGGGATCAAAACTTCTGGGTTCAGCTTATGGGTTCATATCAAGTTCCAACAATATAGATTTTTTTCATGTCAAATGTCCATAACACAAATCCCACAATATTTAGACTCTGCTCAAAAGCAATTACTTAGCTATTAACAAGAAACACAGACAAAACATTTCCTGATTTGTTTGAGCTTCCATTTTGAACACCAAGATCCCACATAACCCACAGAAACAATGCCCTAACTAGTCTACATAAGATTATGTAAGACTAACCATAACTGAGCAGTTTAGGTGTCTAGAGAACAATGCCAAAGAACCCTATATTGAAGAAAGAATTGGATTTTGTTAGTCAGCTGTTGCTCTAGTGAAATGCCTAAAATAATTAACTTACAAGGGAAGAGGTTTTTGGTGAACCTCCAGAGCCGGGCCCTGCTCTGCGCAGGATGCTGCCCGCCAAGCTGCAGCTCCCCATCTACTACCGGCTTTGTGACACCTCTGTCCCCATCTTGGATTATTCCTGATCTTTAGTTGGGGCAGCTTCCATTATGGGACACTGGCCAGAGACTAGAAGTTCATTATCAAGGTACCTACAGCTTAGCCATTGCTGCTGCCACCAACTAACATCCAGGGATATCAGCCAGGTCAGGAAAGATCATCACCAAGGGCCCTACAGGCTTGGTTGCTTCTGAGGTATCTCTGCTAGGTGTGCTAATAGCCACCAACTTGCTGCAAAGGGAGGAGAGAGACTTGCAAGGGTCAGTAGGTGGGAAAAAGGTGTGAGGGCATCTTTATCCCAGTTCATCCAGCCAACCAGCCCGGCACCCTCCAGGATCCCAGAGACAACTCGGGAACACTTGCTGGGACCCAACATCAGCCTGGTCCCACCAGTTTGGAGATCAACAAGGCCCTCCAGCTCCTCAATCCCTAGTCTCCCAACCACCTCTTGGCCAACAACCGGCCCAGTGCCTGCAGCTATGTGACTGACCCTCAGCTTTCAACGCCTGGTCCTGATTTGCCCAATACAGAACAATTTCCCCGGATAGGCACACAGGTCCTGGTGCTCAGTCCTCAGGACCTCCAGGGAGAGAGGCTCCCGATTGGGAAGGTGAAAAGCCAGGCACAGGAGAGATACAATTTAGAGACAAGGAATCATGGGAGGGGCTAAGACCAGGTTCCTATGTCACACGAGTGGACCCCAATGGGGAGTCCTGGGGTGCAGTCTTCCAGAGGGACTGGCAATTGCTACACCCTGCCCCCAGGACTCCTGCCTCCAAGTCTAATCCTCCCACCTTGGTAACTGTCACCGTCCTGAGGGTGGAGTCACCAGCCGACTCCAGACAACCCTGCCTATCAGAAGAGAAGGGAGGCAGAGAGGATATTGAACCCCAACAGAAACAGTTGTTAAAGTTTCCTTCCAGACTTTCTTTTTCTTTTCCCCACTTTTTTTTTCTCTTTCCTTCCTTCATTTCCCACTCTCCATTTCCATCATCTTTGAAATCAAGTACCTTTCATGCATCAGGTTACTGAAACCAGGAAGTTAGAATAGTATATTACAGTTTTGTTACAGATTTTTTTTTTTTATTTTTAAGTTTTATTTTTCCTTTTTAAAATTTTTCTCACTCTCTCTATTTTCCTCTTATTTATCTGCTTTCTTGGAGTCTCTTTCTCCCTTTTCTCATGCTAACAACCAACTTCCTTTGGTTCTGCTTTCACTCTGTCTATGATCTAGTACCTCTATATTCTCACTTCTTACCTCATTAGCATTACATCCTACACCCCTCCCCCATCCTCTCTGTCCACCACTTGAAATTGTAGACCTTATTGCAAACCTATTGTTCATGCTATAGATTAATAATCAAACTAATCATCTGTTTATTTTAACAATAAATTTAATGTATTAATAGGGGCTATTTGGTTTAAGGCTGCATATTGTTTGTATTGGGTAACCCCCTTAGAGGTGAGGCATCAGAAACCTGCAGGAACACTATAAACCTATAGGGGGAAACTGTAATAACTCAGATCTGCACTGCTATAAGGGAAGATACACAAACAACATGAAAAAAAAGGGGAAGAAAGTGCCCCAAACAAACCAAGATGCTATACTAATAGAATCCACTGACAGCATGATAGAAAAAAAGTCAGAAAAGGATTTCAGAATGAACATGATTAAAATGATCCACAAAGTAAAGGATGATATAAGAGAGCAACAAATGCAAGCAATGAATGATCACTCCAATAAACAGGTAAAAGAGCAACTGCAGGAAGCAAAAGATCATTTTAATAAAGAGATAGAGATTCTGAAAAAAACCAAACACAAATCTTTGAAATGAAGAAAACAATAAACCAAATAAAAAACTCAGTAGAAAGCATCACCAACAGACTAGATCACTTGGAAGACAGAACATCAGACAATGAAGATAAAATATTTAATCTCGAAAATATAGTTGACCAAACAGAGAAGATGGTAAGAAATCATGAAAAGAACCTCCAAGAATTATGGTATAATATGAAAAGACCAAATTGAAGAATTAATGGGATAGAGGAAGGCACAGAGTTACAAACCAAAGGGATGAAAATCTCTACAATGAAATAATTTCTCAAACCTGAAGAATGAAATGGAAAATCAAATATAAGAGACTTACAGGACACCAAATGTACAAAATTACAACAGATCCAGACCAAGGCACATTATAATGAAAATGCCCAGCATACAAAATAAAGATAGAATTTTAAAGACTTTAAGAGAAAAGGATCAGATTACACATAGGGGGAAACTAATATGGATATCAGCAGATTTCTCAACCCAGACCCTAAAAACTAGAAGGTCCTGGAACAATATATACCAAACTTTGAAAGAAAATGGATGCCAACCAAGAATCTTATATCCAGCAAAACTAACCTTCAGATTTGATGACAAAATAATATCCTTCCATGATAAAAAAAAAAAAAAAAAAAGTTAGAAGAACTTACAAATAGAAAGCCTAGGGCTGGGAAGATAACTCAATTGGTAGAGTGTTCACCTTACAATCACAGGCCCTGGGTTCAATCCCCAGCACCAGAAAAAAAAAAAAAAAAATTAAATAGAAAGCCTATACTATAGAACATTCTCAGCAAAATATTCCATGAGGAGGAAATAAAAAATGATAATGAAAGTCAGCAAAGGGAGGAACTAAAGGAAAATTCAATCAAAGGAAAAACCAAGTCAAGTTAAAGACCAAAAATAAGCCTAAATGACTGGGAATACAAATCATATCATGATAGTAACCCTGAACATTAATGGCCTAAACTTATTAATCAAAAAACATAGACAGATTAGATTTTAGAAAAAAGACCCAACAATATGCTGCCTACAAGAGATTCATCTCATAGGAAAAGACATCCATAGACTAAAAATGAAAAGATGTGAAAAAACATATCATGCACATAGACTCAGTAAAAAAGCAGGGGTTTCTATCCTGATATCAGATAAAGTGGACTTCAAGCCAAAGTTAGTCAGAAGGGATGAAGAGGGCCATTTCATATTGTTTGAGGGAATCATAAATCAATAAGACATAACAATCATAAATATTTATGCTACAAACAATGGAGAATCTATGTACGCCAAACAAACCCTTCTCAATTTCAGGAATCAAATGGACCACAACACAATAATATGGGGTGACTTTAACATACCTCTCTCACCATTGGATAGATCTTCCAAACAAAAACTGAACAAAGAAAACCAGAGAACTCAATAATACCATCAATAATTTAGATTTAACAGACACATATAGAATATTCCATCCATCAACAAGCAAATACACTGTTTCTCAGCAGCACATGGATCCTTCTCTAAAATAGACCATATGTTATGCCACAAAGCAGCCCTTAGCAAATACAAAAAAATAGAGATACTACCTTGTATTGTATCAGATCATAATGGAATGAAATTTGAAATCAATGATAATATAAAAAATAGAAACTACTCCAACACCTGGAGACTAAATAATACACTATTGAATGATAGACTAAATAATACACTATTGCATGGATAGCAGAAGACATCCAGGAGGAGATAAAAAAAATTCTTAGAGGTAAACAAGGACACTAACACAAAATATCAAAACCTCTGGTACACTATGAAAACAGTACTAAGAATAAAATTCATTACATTGAGCTCATTCAATAAAAGAATTTTAAAAATCAACAAATAAGTGACCTAACATTACATTTCAAAGCCCTAGGAAAAGAACAAATCAACACCAAAAGTAGTAGAAGACAGGAAATAACTAAAATCAGAGATGAAATCAATGAAATTGAAACAAAAGAAACAATTGAAAAATTTGACATAACAAAAAGTTGGTTCTTTGGAAAAATAAACAAAATTGATAAACCCTTAGACACACTAACAAAGAGGAGAGAGAAAACTCAAATCACTAAAATTTGTGATGAAAAAGGAAATATCATGACAGACACTATTGAAATACAAAACATAATTAGAAGCTATTTTGAAAATCTATACTCCAATACAATAGAAAATCTTGAAAAAATTGACAAATTTCTAGAAATATGATCCTCCCAAACAGAACCAGGACATACATTTAAACAGATCAGTTTCAAGCAATGAAATAGAAGAAGCCATCAAAAGCCTAACAACCAAGAAAAACCCAGGACCAGATGGATTCTCAGTCAAGTTCTGCAAGACCTTCAAAGAACTTATACCAATACTCCTCAAAGTATTCCATGAAATAGAAAAGGAGGGAACCCTTCCAAGTTCATTCTATGAAGCTAGCGTCACTCTGATACCAAAACCAGACAAAGACACATTAAGGAAAGAAATGTTCAGTCCAATATCCCTGATGAACAAAGATGCAAAAATTCTTAACAAAATTCTGCCAAATCCCATACAAAAACATATTTAAAAGATAGTGCAACATAATCAAATCGGAATGCAAAGTTGGTTCAACATCTGGAAGTCAATAAATGTAATTAATCACATAAATAAACTTAAAGTTAAGATCATATGATCATTTCAATAGACACAGAAAAAAAAAAGCATTTAATAAAATACAGCACCTCTTCGTGCTCAAAACACTAGAAAAATTAGGGATAGTAGGACCATACCTCAACATTATGAAGGCCATCTATGCTAAGCCCATGGCCAACATCTTTCTAAATGGAGAAAAACTAAAAGCATTCCCCCTAAAAACTGGAACAAGACAGGGACACCCTCTTTCACCACTTCTATTCAACATTGTCCTTGAAATTCTAGCCAGAGCAATCCAACAGACCAAAGAAATTAAAGGGATACAAATAGGAAAAGGAAAACTCAAACTATCACTATTTGCTAATGACATGATTCTATATTTAGAAGATCCAAATAATTCCACCAGAAAACTTCTAATATTAATAAATGAATTCAGTAAAGTAGCAGGATATAAAATCAACACTCATAAACCTAATGCATTTCTATTCATAACTGATGATTCCTCTGAAAGAGAAATTAGGAAAACTATGCCATTCACAATAGCCTCAAAAAAATAGAATAAAATAAAATACTTGGGAATCAATCTAACAAAAAGGTGAAAGACTTCTACAATGAAAACAGAACACTAAAGAAATAAATTAAAGAAAACTTAAGAAGATCAAAAGATCTCCCATGCTCTTGGGTAGGCAGAATTAATATTGTCAAAATGGCCATACTACCAAAAGTGCTATACAAATTTAATGCAATTCCTATTGAAATTCCAATGATGTAACTCATAGAAATACAGGAAGCAATCATGAACTTCATTTGGAAAAATAAGAGACTCAGAATAGTCAAAACAATCCTTAGCAAGAAGAGTGAGGTATTACAATAGCAGACCTTAAACTATACTACAGAGCAATAGTAACAAAAACAGCATGGTATTGGCACCAAAATAGACAGGTAGACCAATGGTACAGAATAGAAGACACAGAGATAAACCCACATAAATACATTATCTCATACTAGACAAAGGTGCTAAAAACATACAATGGAGAAAATGTAGTCTCTTCAACAAATGGTTCTGGGAAAACTGGAAATCCATATGCAGCAAAATGAAATTAATTAAACCCTTGTCTCTCACCCTGCACAAAACTCAGCTCAAAATGGATCAAGGACCTAGGAATTAGACCAGAGACCCTGTACCAAACAGAAGAAAAAGTAGGTCCAAATCCTCATCATGTCAGCTTAGGACCTGACTTAACAAGATTCCTAAAGCACAAGAAATAAAAGCAAGAATCAATAAATGGGATGGATTCAAACTTAAAAGCTTTTCCTCAGGAAAGGAAACAATCAGTAATATGAAGAGACCTTAACGGAATGGGAGAAAATCTTTACCACACACACTTCAGATAGAATGCTCTCTCCAAAATTTATAAAGAACGCAAAACACTGTACACCAAAAATACAAATAACCCAATTGATTAATGGGCTAAGGAACTGAGCAGACACTTTACGGAAGAAGATATGCAAGCAATCAACAAATATGTGAAAAAAATGTTCAACATGTCTAGTAATAAGAGAAATGCAAATCAAAACTACCCCAAGATTCCATCTCACTCCAATTAGAATGGCGATTATCAAGAATACAAGCAACAGTAGGTGTTGGCAAGGATGTGGGGAAAAAGGTATACTTCATGCATTGATGATGGGATTGCAAATTGGTTCAGCCACTCTGGAAAGTAGCATGGAGATTCCTCAAAAAACTTGGAATGGAACCACCATTTGACCCAACTATCCCACTTCTCGGTTTATACTCAAAGGACTTAAAATCAGCATACTACAGAGATACAGTCACATCAATGTTCATAGCTGCTCAATTGACAATAGATAGATTGTGGGACAAAACTAGATGCCCTTCAATAGATGAAAGGATAAAGAAACTGTGATATATATACACAATGGAATATTACTCAGCCATAAAGAATAAAATTATGGCTTTTGCAGGTAAATGAATGGAGTTAGAGAATATCATGCTAAGTGAAATAAGCCAATCCCAAAATATCAAAGGCCTATTGTTTTCTCTGATAAGTGGATACCGATACATAACCAAGGGGTTGGGGGCGGGTAAGAGAAGAATGGAGGAACGTTGGATTGTGTAGAGGGAAATGAGGGGAGGGGAGGGGGCAGGGGCAATGAAAGATTGTGAATGATACACATCATTATCCTATGCACATGTATGATTACATGAATGCTGTGACTCTACATCATGCACAACCAAAGAAATGAAAAGTTGTACTCCATTTATGTACAATGTATCAAACTGCATTCTGCGGTCATGTATAACTAAATAGAAGAAACAATTTAAAAAGGAGAGAGTGAAAGGTTGCTTTAGCTCACAGTCTTGGAGGTTTCAGTCAAGCCTGGACAGACCCAAAGAAGAGGAAGAAGGAGAAGAGTCCACAATCACTTTTAAAGAAAAGCCCTTCAGGGGATGGAACTATAGCTCGGTGTCAGAGCGCTTACTAGCACACTTGAGGCACTGGGTTCGATCCTTAGCACCACATAAAACTAAACACTTGAAGGCATTCTGTCCATCTGCAACTAAAAATAATTTTTTTTTTAAGAAAAACACCTTCAAAGATACAGAAATTGAAATTCCATACTGTCATTCTGTCTATCATCTTGCCATTTGCAGATTTCCTAAATGTGTTTGTGCACACACGTGTGCAAGTGTTCAGAGTGGAACTGGAGTCTCTAGCTTCTACACTCATTGGAGGTGCTTAAAATGCCTGATATGCTCACCAGTCACCTATTCTATTAGACTAGGGAATCAAAGTTCCTCCCAAAATATTAGCAATACATGGTTCCTTGGGGGGGGGGGGGGCCTGTGACTGAGATTGGGGGTCCCTGATTACTTCATGGCTGTGGCACACCCGCTGCCTGGGAATGTTCCTCTGTAAGGGTACAGGATGCCCAGATGCTATAGTGATAGCACGAGGCTCTGGGCAAGAGTCTTACCAGTCTGAACCTTGATCTCAGGCACCTAGCTCCCTGGAGAGAGGAATTTTGAGGCAATTGAATGTTTCACCCGCTCTGCTGCTTCTAACTCTTCCTGCTTAAAAGTAGCTTTAGACCATGGGTTTCCTGAAGTGCTTCAGGAAGCTCCAAGCATTGCAGCAGTGAAATAGCTACAAGTATGTTTCTTGCCTGTAACTTTCTAGTGTACAGTGTACAAAGATGTACAACCATAGAAATGAAAAGTTGTACCCATTTGTGTACAATGAATCAAAATGCAGTCTGTAAAAATAAAAATAAACAATTTCTTTAAAAAAGAACAAATGCCTCTATAGTCCTTTACTTCTTGATAAATAAACTTGTTGGACCAACGCTTTAAACACTGCTTCTCCAGCAGAGAGCAGCGCTCCACCTGATCCCAGCCTTTTATCTTAATGTGTGTGTGTGTGTGTGTGTGTGTGTGTGTTTCTTTTTTTTATTGTAAACAAATGGAATACATGTTGTTTCTCTGTTTGTACATGGATAAAGGCATACCATTTGTGTAATCACAAATTTACATAGGGTAATGTTGTTTGATTCATTCTGCTATTTTTTCCCTTCCCCCCACCCTTCCCACCCCTCTTTTCCCTCTATACAGTCCCTCCTTCCTCCATTCTTGCCCCCCTCCCACCCCCCATTATGTGTCATCATCCGCTTATCAGTGAGATCATTAGTCCTTTGGTTTTTTTGAGATTGGCTTATCTCACTTAGCATGATATTCTCTAATTTCATCCATTTGCCTTCAAATACTATAATTTTATTCTTCTTTATGGCTGAGTAATATTCCATTATATATATATATATATATATATATATATATATATATCACAGTTTCTTTATCCATTCATCAATTCAAGGACATCTAGGTTGGTTCCACAATCTGGCTATTGTGAATTGAGCAGCTATGAACATTGATGTGACTGTATCTCTATCGTATGCTGATTTTCAGTCCATTGGGTATAGGCCAAGGAGTGGGATAGCTGGTCAAATGGTAGTTCCATTCCAAGCTTTCTGAGGAATCTCCACACTGTTTTCCAGAGTGGCTGCACTAATTTGCAGCCCCACCAGCAATGTATGAGTATACCTTTCTCCCCACATCCTCGCCAACAACTATTGTTTCTTGTATTCTTGATAATTGCCATTCTAATTGGGGTGAGATGGAATCTTAGGGTAGTTTTGATTTGCATTTCTCTTATTACTAAAGATGGTGAACATTTTTTCATATATCTGTTGATTGCTTGTAGATCTTCTTCTGTGAAGTATCTGTTCATATCCTTAGCCCATTTGTTGATTGGGTTATTTGTATTATTGATATAGAGTTTTTTGAGTTCTTTATATATTTTGGAAATCAGTGCTCTATCTGAAGTATGAGTGGCAAAGATATTCTCCCACTCTGTAGGCTCTCTCTTCACATTGCTGATAGTTTTCTTTGCTGAGAGAAAGCTACTTAGTTTGAATCTATCCCAGTTATTGATTCTTGCTTTTATTTGGGAGTCCTGTTAAGGAAGTCTGATCCTAAGCCGACATGTTGAAGATTTGGACCTACTTTTCCTTCTCTAAGATGAAGGGTCTCTGGTCTGATTCTGAGGTCCTTGATCCATTTTGAGTTGATTTTTGTGCAGGGTGAGAGACAGGGGTTTAGTTTCATTTTGTTGCATATGGATTTCCAGTTTTCCCAGTGTGTGTGTGTTTCTTAATCCCTCATTGCCTTTTGCCGATTTCTGGGGTTCAACTATGTAGGTTGCTGCAGGTTCTCAGAGGCAAAATGAGGAATTTAATCTTGGTTACTGGATAGGGAGTTGGAGGATTGAATAAAAAACCTACATAGAGCAGCTAAAGGAGTCCAGAGAATGTAAAAACTGTGACGACTGGCTACTATTACATAATATAGTAGCACCAACACATGCTCATCTGGCAAACGTCAACTTTTTATGGACAACATTTATACAACACATTATTAATGAGCATCATTTATGGGCTTGTGTATGTGTTGGGGTGGGGACTGGGGATTTAACACAGGACACTCTACCACTGAAATGCATCCTCAGTCCTTTATAGGTTGGCCAGGCTGGCCTCCATCTTGCAATCCTATTGCCTCTGCCTCCTTAGTAGCTGATCTATAGGCATTTTTAGTATGGTCTACAAGGTCCAGCATGATCTGATAGCCTCCAGCATCTCTGGCCACATCCCGCCTGCAGCCCAGTTTTTTTTTTTTTTTTTTTTTTTTTTTTTTTTTTTTTCTTTTTTCCTACCTAATCCCTTGGCAGTTTGTACTGTGGTCACAACAACAACAGACATTCTACTCTGGGAGGAATGGACTGAACTCCTCCCTGGAGCACACATTCTTGCCTCTGCCTGGAACTAGATCACAAGTTCCTCTTCTTTGCCTCATATACACATTTTTTTTTTTTTTTTTTTTTTTTTTTTTTTTTTTTTTTTTTTTTTTTGGTACTGGGAATTGAACCACATCCTCAGGCCTTTTCATTCTTTATTTTAACACAGGGCCTCCTTAAGTTGTGGAAGCTGGACTTGACCTTGTGATCCTCCTGGAGTCTCTGGGATTACAGGTGTGCATCACTGTGCCCTTCTCCCATATATGAATCTTTAATGTTCTGCTTCATCATCCCTTCCAACCTTACACAGGGACCTTGACACCTCCATTTTAGCTCCAGTTAAGTAATAATTTTACATTTTTGAATGAATCTTGTATTCATGTTTGTTCTGTCTACTAGATTGAAAGCTCCACAAAAGAAAGGTCTCTTTTGGATTTTTGTCCATTTACTCCCAGGTCTATTTACGTTGTTTTGCATGTGGTAGGTTCTCACCACATATATTGATTCTGTAAATGAACTAACACATCCCAATATGAGGCTGTTGCTCCTGAGGAATGCGCATTTATTTTACTTTATTTCACAACTGTGGTTCCCCTCATCTCTGGCTTTACTCAACTATACTCTGAAGAAATATACATATTTCACAGGATAAAAATGGCTTGGGGAGGGAATGCAAATGTAATTGGCAGGGAGAGGGAGGAAAAGAGAAGTCAATCAAGTAAGCATAGTGAGAAATGGGGTAGTCCGTACTCTACAGAAACATGTATACAGAATTGTTAGAGTATTACTTTCATAGTTGGCAAGAGTTCCTGCACCTGCTTTCACCACCCTGTCATCACGTGTGCTTGGTGTTTAAAGACATATCTACAAAGACTGGTGAGCAGCCTGATCAATCCGGTTCTTTAGCCTGGGATGCTCGAAGTTCCAAGAAGGATTCTTGGTGCAAGGTGCACTACTTCTCCAGCTACCGAAGGGGCCAGAAGAATCCCAGCCGGCCGAGCCTTCCGCAGCCAAGGCCGGGTCCGTCCCGCGGGGCTGGAGACTTCCCGGGGATTGGTTGCTCGGGCCGCGGCCCCGCCCGCCGTGACACGCCCTCCCAGTCTTTCCGGGAATTGGCCGCTCGCACCACTCGCCCCGCCCCAGCCCCGCTTCCTGGCCACGCTCCACATTGCCTTCCTGGGCTCCGCGGCCTGAGTGGCTTGCGGGTCTCATTTTCACCTGCAGAACTGGCGGTGTCTCTGGCCTCCGGCTGGGAGTATGCCCTGTCGGTCCGCGGACCGGGTAGGGGCCGGGCTCGCCGCACGCCCCCTCGAGCTTTGCTCCGGCGGTCAGAATGGAGAGGAAGAGCATCTCTTGGCCCGGGGGGCGGGTGACCCTATCAGTCCCGGGACCGCGCGGGACACCGGCGCTGCGCCCAGCCACACGGAAGTTCCCCGGGAGGGCTGACACAGTAACGAGTTTGCGCTTTGCTTCCTCAAGAACCCTGACCCGGGATGACCCTGGACCCCTGGAGTTTGTGTCTAACATTTGGGGAGGTCAGCAACCTCAGTTCTAAGCGCAGCTATGTGCCTGTCCTTTGGTGAAATGAATTGACCCAGATTGCCAGCTCGTGGCCAAAGGCGGGGGAGAATTCCCTGGAGCTTGGTGCCGTGGCCCTAATCGGACATGCCCTTAAAAATTAGAAAACTCGCAAATCGCCTTTTCCTGTGTACTTTAAAGATTGAAGCAGACAGGTTAAAACCCAGAGAAGAGATTGCAGAACTCCTCTTTGGATTTCGACCGGTGTCACAGCTGAACCAGAAAAAAATTTCGTACAATTTAAGAAACTTTGTGATATTTTTACATAACTTAGAGCATAAGTGATAGATTCAAATTTATCCACTTTGTGGATCATAGTATCCACTCTGACCTTATCCATTAACAACTTTGGTATCTTTATGTTGCAATAAGGTACAAGAAGGGCTCCCACCAAATGGTCAGGGCAATGAGGACTTGGATAGCTGTTACTTTCCCAGAAGATATCCCACCTTCAATGCTAGCCAGGTTACAAATTTGGGATCCTTCGTGCATAAAGAAACACCACCATAGTTGCACCCAACAAGACATCATAAACAATCCACCCACTGATCACAAAGTCATTCAACAATATGGACACTTTTTCCAGGTTTGGAAACAATGATCCAGAGAAAATAATTGTAAACATTTACAAAGTAATGGAACGAGTGTTCCATGTCACTGTGCAAACTTTGGAAGTCTATCAATGTAAAGTTAACAGAGTAACCTCTGTATTCCAAAATTGTGACCTATATACACTAACCACATACACTAACACAGAAGAGCTTGTGCAATTATTGGCAAACGGTGACGCTTCTATGTAAATAAGGCAGAAGTAATGTCCATTCTACAGTGTATATTCTACATCAAACAAATGAGGCATATTTAGTTGGCTGTTTCAGGAACAGGAGACTGCTTCTGTGGAACACGGGTCTATGTGTTCCTGTTTGTTCTTTTCTGCTTATTCATCCTTGTTCTAATCTGTTCTTGTCTTTCATTGATGACTTAACTCTCAACCTTTAACCAGTCTTCTCTCCACAGCAATGGAACCAGCTCCTTCTCTATGAAACTTTGTGTCCATTTTCAGATGGGAGAGTAAAGGGCCTAACACTTGGGAATGGCCTAATGTCTACTTAGTCCATCGGAACAAACAGCAGCTGCAGGAAAAAAAAAAGAAGTTTTGTCTAAACTTCTCTTTGATGTGTATCTTAGCCTTTCTGAGAACTCAGCTGTTGTAGCCTCCTCAGAGGGAGCATCCTGTAAGGGAGGAAACTGAATGTGGGGACCTCTGGGGGAATTTAAATGTAAAAATAAGCCTTTTCTGACCCTTCCATACTTTCCCTCTGAAGCCTTAACACACATACCCCTCATTTCTGGCCATTCAGAAAAATACTCCATGTACAATGCTTTCACATGCATGTATACTAAATCTCTTTCTTATTAATCTGTTAATCTTTTTTTTATAACCCCAACCACTGGAACCTAAGTTAGTAGAAGTTTTCCTCCCAGCAACACTGTCTAGATTTTCTGGATAGACAAGAGTATGTTCAAATAGATAAGGTAATTTAGAATCCTCCATTTTGTTTGAAGGTGGGAAAATCCAATGCATACACACAAGGATTTCACCCTTTGGACATGTGTTGAAGAGTAAACTTTGGACAGTCATCCTATACATTTAAAAACTGATTGTAACTTTTTATTTCCCTTAGAGAGGAAGCTGCAAACCATTTAAAGCAGATGATCTGTGCTATCCTGACTTCCCATGAACAATGTAGTTTAGCCTTAACAGGGCATTTGATATGAGTGGAGCCAGCTTACCACCATGGGCAGCAGATGAGACTAGAATGGTAGGGACAATGTAGAGGAAGTATTTATTGTACCGAATACTTCATTCTATCTGGTTTTGTGGTAAGTTCATAAAAAAGGAGAAAGTAAGAAAAAATCTATATACATATCATTGGCATAGAAAACTGGAAGAGTAAGTTAGAAGCTAATGAATGTGATTATATAGAAGGAATGGCAGTGAGATGTCCACCTCCTTTTTAAAAGTTGAATATAAACAAACTAATAAACATTATAGCAAATTATAAATTTCATAACAATTATTTCAAGTTACATAAAAAATAGTATTCTGGGGACATTCTTAAAGGTAGGTTTATTCATTCTAATATTGATACTGTCAAAAAAATCCATTATGGGGAGAACCAAGACAATTATGCATGTATACACCATATATTTTTTATTTTATATATATATATGGTGTGTGTACATACATATATATATAATGTATATATATGCATGCAGACACACACATATTTGAGGCTTTAAAATGACATTTAAAAAATATTTTATTCTGAGCTTGGTACAATAGTACAAGCCTGTAATCCAAGGAAATCAAGAGATTGAAGCAGGAGGATCCCAAGTTTGAGACCCTAAGCAACTTAGTGAGATCTTCTCAAAACTAAAAATTAAAAAGGGCTGGGGATGTGGCTCAGTGGTAAAGTGCCCCTGAGTTCAAACCCCAAACCCAACCCCCCATGAAAAAAAAAAAAAAGAATTTTTATTCTGAATTAAGTTTCAAAGAAAGTTGCAAAAATCATAAATTCCACGTACTCTTCAGCCACATTCTCCCAGTGGAAGTGGAAAACTGACATTGAGATGTGCGGCAGTGTTCCATGGTTCTGTCATTTTGTCACATGTAGATTCATGTAAATACCACAATCCAGATATAGAAGGATAGAAGGTGGGTGGATTGATTTTTTTGTTATCTTGATTTTTAAAACTTCCAATTATCTTATGATGCTTTTGTTTTCCATTTTACAGATAATTAAAATTGCAGTTTTTTTTTTTTTTGTGTGTGTGTGTGTGTGCATATGTGTAATATTCAGATGTTCTGGTCTTTCTCTACTGAACTCTATAAAAGAAAGAAGTAGACTTTTCTTCCATTGCTATATCTTAAAAAATTCTTTCCTAATAGTTTCCTAATTAATTTAAGCTTTTATGTTTAATTTCTTATCTTTGGACTATTCTAATTTCTATCTGATTATTAAAATATATTTGTCAGTTTTCTTTATTCCTTTGATTTAAGAAACCTTGTACATTCATGTTTTCTGTTTTATTATTTTTAAAATTAGAGCCATGTTTCTGAATTCTTATTTATTGGAGTAAAAATTTTCAGTAGCACTATTTTTCTGTATTATGGCATAATAGACTATAAAAGCTAATAATAGCTCTTCTCTTTCCAGGTATTCTTTTATATTTAAATTCATTTATTTTTCCATGTGAATATTTATAAATATTTTCACTTAATATTACATTTACCATTCTTTATATTTAATCACAATTGTATTAATACAAAACTTTATATTCTTTCATGCAGTTATAAATTAAGTAGAGAAAAGAGTCATATAAAATATTTAGTCTCAAGCTTCAGAACTTACTTCTTATGCATTCAGCCATCCAAAGCTTGTTTCTTTTCTGTATTCCTTCATCCTTTAGGCCTTTACACTCACTCTATTCAAGAATATGCTATAGCTCTCTATATATTTAATTCCTTTCTCAAAAAACTCCCAGTAATAAACCTAAGAGCTAGCACTGAAATGTATTTGCTATGCACCAGAGACCGTTCTAAGCACTTTATACTTTTAACACATGTAAGCTTTCCAACACCATTAGGTAGGTACGATTACCTTCTTTAGCTTCCAGCTAAAGTAAAACAGACAGGTCAAGTAACTCTCTCAAGTTCTCACAGATGCCAAATGGTAGAAGTTGGCATGATTCCTGAAGCAGCCAGTTCTACAGGCCATTCTCTGAAGCACTGTCCAGTATGTTTTACAATTAAACAAATAAATGTAAGCAGCATTCTTTTTGTTCTTTCAAATAATTAAATTTTTGTGACTGTTATAAATTACAAGTGATTTTTTAGCTGGTCATATGAGGATTTTATTGACTTTTATCTGTTTTTTAACTTATTTTTGTACCTTCAGGAAAATGTTAGCTGATTTCTTTGGATTTTCTAAGTGTACCAATTATATCACTTTTCTTCTTTTTTGTATACAAGTACACTGGCATGAAATTTTCAAAGCAATATTAAATACTAATTGTGTTAGAATTAGTTATTAAAGAAAATACGATTACAGTTTCATGAGTTGAATAAAAACATCCCCCCCCCCCCCGCCCCCCGGTGGTGCTGGGATCAAACACAGGGCCTTGCACTTTCTAGGCAAGCACTCTGTCATTGAGCTACGCCTCCAGACTTACATGTACTCTCCCCTGACAGAAGCAAACTTTTCCTTAACAATGTAGGCAGACCTGAGATTTTTCTCCCTTATCTCAAATTATAAGTGTAAGTGCTTTAGCTGAAGATCTTGAAAATATGAAAATTAATTTGACTCAGGTCGGGTGTGGTGGCACACACCTGTAATTCCAGTGGCTGGGGAGGCTGAGGCAGGAGGATCGTAAGTTCAAAGCCAGCCTCAGCAACTTAGCAAGGCCCTAAGCAACTCAGTAAGACCCTGTCTCTAAGTAAAATACAAAATAGGGCTGGGAATGTGGCTCAGTGGTCGAGTGCCCCTGAGTTCAATCCCTGCTACCCTTAGTAATTCAGTAATTAAATTCAGTAATATGAATAAGTAATAAGATATGGGAAACTTAAGTGTGATTTAAAGAATATATGGAAAGGAAATGAGCCTTAGATGAAATGGTGTTTATCAGGCATTTATTTGGGGCACTAATTCTCAAACTTGACTGCACATTGGAAATTATCAGTAAGATTTACAAATGATACTGATGCTTGGGTCCCTCTCCCCGGTACTCTAACATAATTGGTCTGGGGTACAGCATGAATACAAGGAACTTTTTTTAAACCCCAGGTAATTCTAATGTTTGGCCAGATTTTATAACTACTATTTAGGAGAGACTTTAAACCTATTTTCCATATTGTGTAAATTCCGGTTTAGAGGTTTGTGTAGCCTACTAATAAAATATACCAGTGTGTATATTAATGTTCATTGCAGTATTATTCATTATAGGCAAAAGGAGGAAACCCAGATGTCCATCGACAAATGAATGGGTAAACAAAGTGTAATATATACATACAATAGACTATCATTTAACCTTAAAAAGGAGGGGGATTCTGACACATGCTATAACATGAATGAAAATGTTGTTGAAAAACATGTCGAGTAAAATAAGCGAGACACAAAAAAGACAATACTGTGTAATCCCCCTTATTTGAGTTAGCTAGAATAGTCAAATCCACAGAGACAAGAAGACAATGGAGGGCAGGGGACATAAGGAGTTTTGGTTCAGTGGGTACAGAGTTTCAGTTTGAGATGATGAAAAACTTCTAGAAATGAATCATGGTGGTAATTGCACAACATCATGTATGTATTTAGTTCCACAAAACTGTACTCTTAAAAATGGTTAAGACGATAAATTTTGTTATGTGTATTTTAACACAAAATATTTTTTAAAAGTATGCCAGTGGGCAGGCCCCAAGCCTCCTTTCCCAGCTAACTCTTAGAGCATTGATATAGGATGTTGTAGTAGTGACTATGGCAATGCCAGCAATTTGCGTAAGGGGCTGGAAGCGGGCAGTCCTCCTGCATTTTTGAGGAAGATAGCACTTGCACTTTGCTAACAACTGTTAGCTGCTATAAAACCCTTACACATGCAGACAAGTGGGCCTGGAGCAGGATAGGATCTACAGTGTGTTGCTCTGAAGGCCCTTGTGGTGGAGCCTTTGTTTGCTTGTTTGTTTTTCTGTGCTGGGAACTGAACTCAGGACCTTAAGCATTGTTGATAAGTGCCCTACCCCAGTCCCTGTGTGGGACCTTTTGAAGCAGATTAGAGGTGAGTCTTGTTCACCCTAGTATCTTTGGACCTCACATGTGCACACCAAACAAAGCTAGGACATTAGAGTCATTATTTCTTATTAATTGATGAATTTATCAAAGAAGTACGATTTACATTTGACTTGACAATGTTTTGGTGTTCCAAAGAATGAACTGAAATGAAACATCTCTTTTTGATTCCAGTTTTCATGAGAAAAATGATGCCATTTATTGGTCTCGACTGGTGAAAAGGGGTGCATTGTAGTGTCAAAGAATGGCCTTGCATTACTGTAGTCCTGAGGTTCTGTCTTAGCAGAAGATAGGTGAGCTCCCATGGCTTGTTATCCCATGCAAAACAGTTATATGACAAATTCAAGTTGGGTGAATGTAGCAAAATTTTTTTTCACAATGTCTAAATTCCTAAAGATGTAGAGTCCAAGAGATCTTGCCAAAGAACATATGGTGCTCTTTCAAGCAGAAGACTCTAGAACTGTACTGTCTGAAATTATATCCTTCAAATGCCGCTAGTGCTACTGAGTGCTTTAATTTCCTGTGGTACTACAGCAAATGAATACAAGGTGACTTAACCCATTATGTCCCATATTCCCAGATGTGGTCCACCTATAAAAACATAAATTGAATAAACAATGTACCACTTCCAGTAACTTTGAAATAATTCATTTTATTAAATTGATTAATTGAAAGCTTAGAACTTATCAAAGCAGTACATGTTTATTCTTTTCCAATTCTGGAGGCCAGAAATTCAAAACCAGTTTCACTGGGCCAACATCAGGTGTAAGCTGGGCCATTCTCCCTCTGGAGGCTAGGGGACATTCTGTTTCTTTGCCTTTCCCAGATACTAGAGCGGCATTCCATGCATTCCTGGGCTGGAGGTCCCTTCCTCCATCTTCAGAGCCAAGCAGCATGGCCACTGGCTTCAGTGATCACATTGCTGCCTTCCATTCTGCAGTCAAATCTCCTTCTGTCTCTTTTCTGTAAGGACACTATCAGTAACTTTTAAGGCCTACCCAAATAATCCAGGATAATCTCTCCATCTCAAGTCGCTTAGTTTAATTACATTTGCAAAGTCCTTTTTGCCACATAAGGTTCCAAGAATTAGGGTATGGACTTATTTAGAGACCACTATTTAGTCTACTGTTCCAAAAAGCTGAAAATTTAATTAGACCTATGACTGTTGGCTACTATATTACCTCAGGAATATTTTATTATTTTATTTTTTATTTTATTATTTTGGTACTGGGGAGTAAACCCAGAGGTGCTCTACACTGAGCTACATCCTCAGCCCTTTTTACTTTTTATTTTATTTTTATTTTTTATTTTAAGATAGGGTCTCACTAAACTGCTGAGACTGGTCTCAAACTCCTGCCTCAGCTTCCCAAGTCTGTGGAATTACAAGCATGTGCCACTAAGCCTGGCTTCCTCAGGAATCTTTTCCTATGATGTGGGGCTACATATTTCATCTTGTCTGATCAATAAAAAATGTTTTCCAAGTCACTACATTCTCCCACATGGGAAACAGTGTTTTCATTTCTAAGAGTTCAAGTTCAGTTCTAAAAGTTCAAGGTTGAAAGAACTGGGTGTCTTACCTATCTATGGGAAGCGTGTCCCAAATTCCTTTTAAAAAGAATTTACATAGATATTTTTGAAGAGCAGCCTAACATTAAACTCTGGTATTGGCTGCCACAGACCAATAGTTGTATTATCCAATAGAGCTTTCTATGAAAATGGAAATATTCTAAATCTATGCTGTCCAATCTGGTAGCTGATAGCCATATGGCTACTAAGATTTAAATTAAAAATTCAGTTCACTGATACACTATCAAGGCTTACAGTTAAGCCATAGAAATGGCGACAGTGTGGTATTGGTGTAAAGATATGCAAACCACCTGATGAAACAATTGAATTGAGAAATATGTCACATATTATCACTTGATTTATAACTATTGGCATCAGATCTACCATTTTGCTGCCACCATTATTCTGGCCCACCACCACACACACCATTTTACAATCCTGATCATCAGACTGCGAACATCCTAGCCAGCCATTGGTCTACTCGTCAACCTGCAAATATTCTCAGCAGCCATTGGTCCGATTGTTAATCCATGAACTTCCTCCTCAGCAATTGGCTCATGGTTGTTAGCCCGCAAAATTCCACTACTTAAGAGAAGCTTCTCTGCTATTTTCTCCCTCTCTCTCCCAGCCCTGAGAGCAGACGTTCTGGTCATCCACCTAATAAAAACTGGTGTGAGTTCCTGCATCCAGAGTGGTTTTCTGGATACATTCATTGGGGCCGGGACTCAGACTGGGCACTCCAGAGTGCTTGCTCCCCTGGATTCAAGGGTCTGAGCTGCCTTGGGACACAAACTGAGCTGCATTTTTCTTACAATAACAACAAGTGGGAAAGTGATCTTTTAAATTAAACTTGCTAGATCAATTGGCTATCTACATAGAAAAAAAAAAGTATCTGGACCCACCTCTATAAATAAGAAAGTTTTCCCTCAAAAGATAACATTAAAAGAATGAAGTGATACATTAGTATAATAATTTTACACACTAAAACTGACATGTCCATAATCATCATATTTATAACTTATCAAAATGTATCCTTGTATATTAGATTTGCTATCACTTTGACAAAATGTTTAGAATCTTCTAGAACTTGTATTCTTCTCTATGCTGATAAAAAGCTGTTAACCTAATAAAATATATTTTTGAATTAAAACGAAAGGATGAAATGGAACCCAGAGTAAGAGAGTATACACACATAAGAGAGTATATACTCATATGTGTGTACACATACATATGCACACATGGGGGCAGGAGGAAACTCTTGGAGATGATAGATATGTTTATGGCAGAGATTGTGCTGATAGTTTCAAGAGTGTATAATTATCTCCAAACTCATCAAGTTGTGTACATTGGGTATATACAATTTAGTGTAGTAATCATATCTCAATAAAGTGATTTTTTAAAAATGCACTTGTAGCAGATGGACAACCTGTGATATATGTCCAATGGAATACTCCTCAGAAATGAAAAGGAAGGCATTAATGACATATACAAAACGTGGATAAATCTCAACACAGTGTGCTGAGAGAAATGTTACGCAAAAGGATGTTCTGTATGACTCCAGTTGTATGAAATTTTGAAACAGGCAAAACTGACCTACAGTGGTGGAAAAGATCAGCATACAGTTGTCCTGAGAGAGCAGAAATAGGAGGCGGCATGAAAGACCTTCCAAGGTGATGGTATGGAATTTATTTAATAGAATTTGGGTTACACAAGTAAATACATTTGTTGAAACTCAGCAAATGTACGCTGAAGATTTGTATATTTATTTCATGTACATTTTACATGGAAAGAAACCTTAGCTACTGATTTCTAGTTAGTGTTAAAGATGCTGAAGTATTTAGAAAGCTAAATATATGTATATATATATATATATATACATATATATCACTATCTGCAATTTAATTTGAAACACAACATTAAGATGGATAGAGAAAAACAACTGTCATAAAGCAAGTTTTATAAAATATTAATGGTAGAATCTATGTGGTGTTTTTTGCTTTTGTTTTTTGTTTTGTTTTTGTACTGGGGATTGAATCCAAGGGTGCTTAACCACTGAGCTATATTCCCAGTCCCTTTTTATACTTTTGAGACAGGGTCTCACTAGGTTGCGTAGGGCCTTGCTAAATTGCTGAGGCTGACTTTGAATTCACGATCCTCCTTCCTCAGCCTCCTGAGTCACTGGGATTAGAGGTGTGCACCACCATGCCCAGTTATGTGATATGTTTTAGGGTGTTTACTGTGCAAAATTCTCTAAACTTCACTCAATATTTGAGTTTTTTTATAATCAAATGTTAGGAAAATACAAAAAAGACATTCTGAAAAATGGGCAAAGATTTTAACAGACACTTTATAAAGATTTTTCTAAATAGTCAACAAATAGATGAAAAGGTGCTCATCTTCATCAGTCATCAGGGAAAGACAAATTAAAATGACATGAGACTCAATTATCACCTACCAAAATGATCAAAATGGAAAGTCAACAGAAGTTCACTGGATTAGAAAAAGGGGAATGATGGGAAGAGAGGGAGGAGTGAAATAGGAAAGACAGTAGAATCAATCAGACATGACTTTCCTATGTTCATATATGAATGTGCAACCAGTGGTAACTCCACACCCTGTAGAACCACAAGAATGGGAAATTATACTCCATGTATGTATGATATGTCAAAATACATTCTACTCTCATGTATAACTAAAAAGAACAGATAAGAAAAATTTTTAAATGGAAAACCAAGTGGTGATGAAAAGAGTGAACAACTGAAACGTGCTGAAAGGAGCATAAATAGATATAAACACTTTGGAAAACTTTTAACATATCTACTAAATTTGAACATGGTATATAAACTCTGATCCAAGAATTCCATTTCTAGGTTTATACCCAACAGGAATACATCCATCATTCACCATGTTCATCAAAAGATATTCTAGTGTTTACTGCAATTTATTTGGTACTGGGGATTGCACCCAGGGGTACTTTTACAACTAAGCTACGTCCATAGCTCTTTTTATTTTCTTATTTTGAGATACAATCTTGCTAAGTTGTTTTAGGGACTCACTAAATTGCTGAGACTGGTCTTGAACTTGCCATCCTCCTGCCTTAGCCTGCCCAGTTGCTGGGATTATGGATGTGGACCACTGTGCCTGACAGCAATAGTTTTAATAGCTCCAAAATGTTGACTACTCCAAGGGAATCACTATCAAATTTGGCTAGATAAATAAATTGTATATTCACACAATGAAATCCAAGACAGCATTCACATGAACAGACTATACTCAAAAAAATGTAGGACAACCTCATGAACATAATAGTAAGTTAAAGAAACCAAGAACAAAAGAATATATGTTGAAATAGTTCCACTCACATAGTGTGCAAATGCAGGGATACTATCCTATGCTCTATGCTCTTAAAAAGTCCGGATAGTAGTCACCTTTTGGTGAAGGGGAGGGGCTAGTTCTGGAATGTAACTGTTTTCTGTTGCATGAGCTAGTTACTGGTTGCATACATGTGATCAGAGTATCAGCCGAGTGCATTCGTGATGGTGCACTTACCTGTAGGTGTGTTGTATTTTAATAAGAATTGGTCTCTGCCAGAATTTTTTTGGGGGGAGGTGGGGGGGGGAGGTGCTGGGGATCCAACCCAGGGCCTTGTGCTTATAAGGCAAGCACTCTACCAACTGAGCTATCTCCCCAGCCCCTCTGCCAGAATTTGTAAGCAAAAAGGGGCCACAGAAGGATTTCACATTTGAGAGACTTGAGAAGGATTTGAGAGATGGGATCAGATTTGCATTGGGAAGATTAATAGAGGATGGCCAGGAGAGGAGTAACCAAGCTGTTTATAGAAGTAATCCAAGCAAGCAATTATGAAGGCTTGAATTAAAGCAAGAGCGATAGGGATGAAAAGGACAGAGTACAGTGGATATTTACAGAACAAACAACAGGATTCGGATAGATAAATAAATTCCCCATCTCTGTTTTCTTGTTTGAGAAATGGGAATGATAGCAGTTCTATTTCATTGAGGTTATTTTGATGATTTATCGAGTTAAGGGAACTTAGTAGTGATCCTTGTCTCCCCAAATAATACTGTTTACTCTACATCGTAAAATATAAGGTATTGATAGAAAGCAAGAAGAGAACTACCTCGATTTGACAAAGTTCAGGCGATTCTGCCTTCCCCCCAAGCACAGGTAAAAACCACCTCCCTGATTAGGACTAGGTCAGCATAGAACACAGGATGGAAGGCAGGAGTTAGGAAGGAGACTGCACGTGTCAGAATCTGGGCGTGAATTAGGCTTAAGGCACCAGGAGTGAGGGACTCCACTAGGGGACTCCATTCCGGTGGCCAGGAGCATAAGGAACCAAAGGTACGTGTTGACACCTTCTACCCACCTTCTCCACTAACCGGTGGACTTGCCGAAAGGGCGGGGATTCAGGCCGAGGGGTGGAGTCGGAGCCGGAAAAGCGGCCAATGGAGCGCGAGCTTCCCCGTCCTTAACCAATTACGTGCACCGAGGACCGCTTCCGCCCGGTGATTGGTAGACGCGCTGCGCAGGATTCTCGCGACCTGCAGGGGGTGTGTCAAACTCTCGCGAGGGTGCACGTCTCAACCCGGGCCGCTTGGTCTTGTAGCCCCAGGTGTTTTCTGGTCTAAGGTGCCTCTAACACCTCTGCACTGGCTCCGGATCTTGAGCTGAGAGCCCTCGAGGGGAGGTAGGCGCGGCTAAGGACCGCGACGAGCCACCTCTCAAACCCTGGACCTGAGGCCAAGGTGAGGCGCGGCCCGAGCATGGTCTTTACCTGGCGCTCACCTGCCTTCTCCGCTGGGGCCATAGCGACTCTGCTGCCACTTGGCGGAAGGAACCTGTAGTGGTAGAGCAACCCGATTAGGCTGAGCCAGGTACTAAGCTCACTTCAGCTGTGAAAAGGAGCTGAAAGGGATATTTGGATGAAACGTTATGGTGAGCTTGCGGTCCTATTACTAGCACACTTTTTAGTACTTGAAGTACAGTATGTTACCATGCTAATGGGGATTCACTGCCTAAGTTATTTAATTGGTGGCCTTCTGTTTCCAACCTCTTTGTAGCTGTTGCTTTCTTTGCCAAAGTAAAGATGTTCAAGTGTGCTCCAATAACATGGTTTGAAGTGCTTTTCCAATGCAAAGTAGTCCTAATGCAGATTCCTCCAGTAAAGAAACTATGTAGTAAATTCATGCATTTGGCAAACAGCTCAAAATCATCTGTAAGTATCTTATAAGTAATACCCTAAGTATTAATGTAAGATTGTGAAGTTTCATAAGAAAATAACAGGTGCCATGAGGATGGAAAGAAATTGGAACCCTTGTGCATTGCTAGTGGAAAAGTAAAGAAGTGGAGGTGCTGTTAAAAAAAAAAAAAATGTTTGATGGTTCCCTGAAAAGTTAAAAGTAGAATTATGTAATCCAACAATTTCAATTCTTGGTACATACCCGAAGAATTGAAAGCAGAGATCCAAACAGATACTTGCACACTAATTACATAGTAACATTTACAGTAGCCAGGAGGAAATTATCCAAATGTCCATCAACAAATGAATGGATAAACAAAATATGGTATACACATACAATGGAACATTATTCGACTTTGAAAAGGAGGAAAATTCTGACATGTGACAACATGGGTGAACCTTACAACGTACTTAATAAAATAAACCAGACAAATACTATATGATTTCACTTACATGAGGTTCTTAGAGTAGTAAAATTTACAGAGACAGCAAAATAGTGGGGACTAGAGTTGGGGGAGGGAGAAATAAGGAGTTATTCCTTAATGATTAAAAATTTCTGTTCGGGATGATCAAAACTTCTAGAAATGAATCGTGGTAGTGGTTGCACAAAATTGTGTGTATACATAATACCAAAGAATCGTATCCTTAAATATGGTTAAAGGATACATTTTATGTTCTGTGTATTTCAACATGCACACCAAAAATAAAACAAAACAAAACCTTAGTAGATACAATCTAAAGTCACATCCAAACACTGGAAAACCTTGTTTTAACTAATTGTAGCATGTGTATTGTACAGTCTTAATTTCTGAAAATCTTTTCAAACTTTGAGAACTAAGTGAAATATCTATTTAAAATTTGAAAGATGCTATTTTTCAACATATGTGTGTTGTTTTCAACCCTACATACACTAAGCAGTATTTGCAGGATGAATTTGGGGAACAATATTTATGTTCCTAGGGACACAACCATACATATTATGTTATATTATACAGACCAGAGACATCAAGATCCATTTTCTTGTTATATATTTTGAAATAAATTATTTTGATATCTTTTCTTTGAGACTCCCTATCAACACCAATAGGAAAAAAAATCCTAATTTCATTCTAAATATATAGCCCAGACAAAGGAGAATTTATGTTTTTAGGATGTGTTTTTATCATCTTAGTTTCTCTTGGGGGTAGAGTATGTTGCCTACATATAATGAATGTGCTTCCTATTCATTTGATAAGTGAGAAAATGCCAATTTATCCTTTTGAAGGTGGGAAAACAGAAGACATTCAATCTGAAATAACATAGTGCTGAAGCCTTCATCAGCTCCAAAGATTAGTACTCTTTTGTTGAAGATTATTTGTGCTCTTCTGCTGAAACTTTTACTATTTTCATGTATACCTTGTGAAAATTTGTGGAGCAGCTGTTGCCAGGATAGATTATAACATTTCATCTGACCACAATAGTGCTTTGAAAGTTGCCAGCTAACTTTGTTAGTAGGTGTGAATAGAACTATCTTTTTTCACTATAAAAAATGAGCTCATAATTGAAAGCAAAAAATTCATATTAAATAGTGTAAAAGTTAAATAAATCTGCAATTGAGACACTTGAATTGTTAAATGTAGTCTGTGCTTACAAAAAGATGTCAAGAGCAGCCGGACATGGTGGCGCATGCCTGTAATCCTAGCAGCTCTGGAGGCTGAGGTAGGAGGATCATGAATTCAAAGTCAGTCTCAGCAAGACACTGTCTCTAATAAAATATAAAAAAAAAGGTCTGGGGATATGGCTCAGTGGTTAAGCACTCCTGGGTTCAATCCGTAATACCAAAAACAAACAAACAAACAAACAAACAAACAAAAAGACGTCAAGAACAAGTATTTTTGACTGGCACAAAAGGTTTAAAGAAGGTAAGGATAAGCCAGGCACAGTCCTAGGAGCTCAGGAGTCTTAAGGCAGGAAGATTACAAGTTCAAAGCCAGCCTGGGTGAGCTAGGGAGGACCTAGTCTCAAAATGAAAAATAAGAGTGCTGGCATCCTACTGTCATGAACAACTAATTAGAACAAATAAAATAATTTTTAAAAAATGATAAATATGTGAAGTGAAAAAAAAAAAAAAAAGAATGGCTGGGATATAACTTAGTGGCATAGAACCCCTGGGTTCAATCCCCATTTACACACACACACACACACACACACACACATACACACACACAAGGAGCAAGAATAATATCCATGATGACGCACAAAGTGGTCACCCAGTCACCCACAGAAACCATGAATACACAGGGTCATAAAATTTCCTGGGTCAGAAATTTGATTTGCTCAAATAGCCAACTAAATGAGAAAAATGACTGAAAAGTTAAACAAATAATTAAACTCATTCTAAAAGAAAACTTGCACATGAGTAATTTCTGGGAATATTATTTTTCATGCTGTTGTGGTTGATGATCTTGGGGAAGCTTAGCCAAAACAGCTTCACAGGAATCTGCCACTTGGGTATATGTTCAGGACACAGTCCAACTGTTGGTCTTGGAGCAGCAAGCTAGTGTCTTCAAATACTTTTCACTAGCTTTGTAGACATGTGATTTAAGCAACATGAAGCCTGTGGAACTGGTGTGACAAAGTGGAGCATGGGACTAGATGCTTATTTATTTACTGTGGCTCTAGGGATGCGAACCTAGGGCTTTGCACATGCCAGGTAAGCAAGCACTCTACCATTGCTACACCACAGCCCTCTCTGAGACAGGGTCTTCCTAAATTGTGCAGGTTTGTCTTGAACTTGAGACCCACCTGCCTTAGCCTCCTGCATAGCTGGGGTTACAGGGGTGTGCGAACATACCCCAGCTGGGCTAGATATCCTTTAGGAAGGGCCTAGCAAACTACCGCAGATATTGCTACTCTTTTTCAAGGTGAGCTCATGTGAATGACCCTAGGCTACCTGCAGACTGGGCACTTACACTATTTGGAAACATCTCAGGAGTACGAGTAGCCATGTTTAAGCAGAAATATTCAGATTTATAATGAAACTTCTTTTTGAGGTGGGAGGTAGTAGAAACAGGAATTCAATTCCATCAGCAACAACTAGACTGAACAGTAAGCAGTTTAAGTAAAAACATACTCTTCATTTGTACTCCCCACCCCTGAAAAAATCAGGACCTTATTTTAGTGAGTTTACAAAACTTTCTAATCTCTATATAATCTGAATATTTATTTTAATATATATTTTTTTAAATTCTTTCTCTAAATGGTACTGGGGATGGAAGTCATTGATGTTTTTGTTGTTGTTTCACAGGATCTCACCAAGTTGCTGAGGCTACCCTGGCATGTATAATCCTTCCTGAGCCTGGAGAGCAGCTGGGAATAAAGGCGTGCACCACTATGCCCAGCTCTAAATTTGTTTTAAGTAGATTTTTATATAAACTGTTCAGATATGAAATTTGGTATAAAAGGTAGGCAAATAAATAGAGGTCAGTGTATTGGATCCTACCTTCTTAAATTATGCAAATTTCATAGGTTGAGTTTTCATAAGGCGTTACTACAGTTCATATATAGTCTTCCACAAAAAGGGACTGCTTCAACCTTCACATTTTCTTTATTACTGAGTGTAGCTGGTCATACCCTAAGCTTCAGCTGTAAATGCACTCATTAAAGGGTAGCTTTCCTAAATAGGTGAAAAATGGTTTCAGATAGAAGGATTTCTGATAAGCGAAGAAAATAAGGCAAAAAGAATTTCAGAGGGCGGGGTTTGTATAGCTCAGCGGTAGAGTGCTTGCCTGGCACATGTGAGGCATTGAGTTCAGTCCTCAGCACCACATAAAAATAAAGGTACTGTGTCCATCTACAACTGAAAATCATTTTTTTAAAAGATAAAAAAAAAAATTCAGTACATTTGCCCCTTAATATTTAAGGAGCTCGTTCAATCATGGGCTGTTCCTTCCCATTAGAGTAAAATTTGAGTTCAACAAGTATGAACTTCTTTCAGAAATTTATATTCTTTGCCCCAATTTCCTTTTTGGTCTCTACTATCCTGGTGTTTAAGTGTGGTCTCCCATCATTAGTATTCTTGCAACCTACAGTATAAAGGAGTTAAGTCAGCCCTGTGATCAATGACCAGGTTAGTTTTATTAGTACACTACAAATTTGTTTTTAAACTTCCAAATCAGTTAGAGTTTATGAAAAAAATTTTAATGGTCTATGTCACCTTTGGGATACTGCTGACCAAACTATATGGCCCACAAAGAAAAAATTATATTGCCAATGTTTTTCCTATTATCTAGTTTCCATTACTAAAATCTTTAACTTAGTATTTTAAACTGTTTAAATTAGATTTATTAAAAGCATACATGAATGACATTCTAATAAACCAAGAATTGGTTTTTAATGTACTTCTTATTCTGCATTTTAGCCACGTTTATCTCATTAGTCTAAATTTTAAATTCTTCACTGCACATGGCTTTTCAAAAATTGGACAGTGAATAGATAAGCTCTATTTCCACCCTTTCACAAGGCACTACTACAAATAGTCTGGGAGGCACTCTGGTGTGGTTTTAATCCCAGCAATGTTTGCAATCTTAAGCTTTTGTTCTGTATTAAGTTATCTGTGGTTGCTATAACAAATTACCACAAACTTGGTGGCTTGAAACAGATTCCTTCACTCCCTTCTGAAGATCAAAACTGTGAAAGCAAGTGCATGCTGCCTCAGGAGGGTACAGTGGGGAATGGGGAATGTGTTCCTTGTATCTTCCAGCCTGATGGCTGCCTCACTCCAAGGCCAGCATCTTTATAAACCTCTGCTTTGTCTTCATGATTGCCCCCTATATGTATGATCTCCCTTATGAGGGACCCCCCCCCCACCAGCTCCTGTCATCCTGGAATATTCAGAGGTAAAATGAATAGATTGAGTTGGAACCTAATCAGTCCATCCTATTTGGAATGGGCTGACTGCGTATTATCCATAGGCAGGTATGGCATGGCTGGAGGTAGGTCACTGGGGGTATACCCTAGGAAGGTGCATTTTCCTTCCCTGCTTCCTGGCCATCACGACATTCTGCCTCACCCTGTGCCCATAGTGATGAAACTGGCTTATCATGAACTAAACTTCTGAAACCCCAAGTCCAAAGTAAACTCTTCTTCTTCTAAGCTGTAGGGTATTTTGGTCACAGTGATGAAAGCCAACACAGGCTTTGTGATTGCATTTAGGGCCCACTAGGATTATCCAGGATCATCTCCCCATCCAAAAACCTTTAATCTAATCCTGTCTACAAACCAGTTAACATTTTCAGGTTCCAGAGATTAGCATCTGGTATCTTTGGAAACTGTTAATTCAGCCTACCACACTTTCTAGGTTCTGATATTTTCTGAGAAGCAAGGTAGCTATGCTATGCAATCTCTACACTATATAATCTACCAGTTAAACTCTGCAGCAATGGAAATATACTTTATTGGTGTGTGTAGCCACATAGTTACAGGGAACTTGAAATGTAGGCAATGAGTTATATGGTCACAACCACTGTTACCTACTTTGTTTACTAATGTGCTCCTAAAACTCAGAACAGTACTTAGCTCCTAGCTAAACATTGATTTATTTGAAGACCAAAGCTATTCTAGTATTATATAAATACTAATACCAGCATTGTGACTTTCTCATTTAATGACCATACATTATAAAAATGATTACCAGTATAAAATTTACTGAGTACTTACTACTGACCAAGCAGTTATACACACTATGCATGATGACTCAATTTTCATACAAGGATTTACCAGGTTATACTGAGATCAAGAAATAACATACAAGATCACATGTAGGAATTTGAACCTAGGCTCTTAACACTGCTATTCCTATGAGCAGGTGGCTTTAAACCGCTCGCTTGAATGCCATATATAATTCAACACAGTGAATTAAGAATGTTGCTGCTCCTTGTATTTGTCACGATGGGCTCAGGAGCCAAGTTAAATTATTTGAATATGCCAGGCACTTAACTGGAACCTACACATATGGTAGGAATCTGGATAAACTTCACCTCTACTAGTCCAGGGCTATGAAGTAAGGGGCAGAGGCTAGTATAGATGTAACTATACCATATACAGTTCCAAATGCTGTAAGAGCATTATAGGCTGCTACAGAAATTCAGATCAGCAGCAATTATGTGGGAGGAGGAATGATTGGTCAGAGAAAGGTGAAAACATGACCTTCTCCCAATAAGGGCACTCCTCTACAGCTAAATTTTTCATACAAACTTTTAAACACATCCTTCCCCAGAGCCTTTGGACTTTCCCTCTAAATCTATATCCTGCTGGTACCTCCCTCATCCCTCCTCCTTCAGGTCTGCTACACAGCCCTTTACTGGCCAGCCCTATCTGAAATTATAAATGCCTTCCACTTGGTGCATGCATGTGTACTCACCACCCTTCCCAGCAATTATGTCCAGCAAACACGTTTGCTGAATAAATTCCTGAAGAACTTTTATGAGACCAGACTTTAGAGTATAATATGGAACGTAAAAATAAATCTTAGTAAAGCCCAGACGATGTTAGAAGCATTAATGACTCCAAAGTAAATATTAAATACCTTTATTTAAAGTTTCTGGAAAATGAGTTATTTGTAAACTGGCAAACAGGCTCATTAAAAAAAAAAAAAAAATCCATTGTTGGACAAGTAAACTGATTACTAGGAATGAGCTTGTTCTAGTGATAGAGTGGGCTCCATGCATCTTTGCAGATCATCACATGCGCTTCCCCATTGCCATCTAACATATATTTTAATCATCTAGGACCATCGTGTCCTTAAAACCCCCTTTTATATACCTCATCATGGTACATACATCAGAAACACCTAACAGGCTGACATATGCTCCCTTTGTGGGAAACTAGGTTTAATGTAATTAAATACTGTTAAAGAGTGTATATTTTTAACAGCTCTTTTGTGGCCCTCTCCTCCACAAACTGGCACGATCTCTTTAAATGTTTTTACTGTTATACAGGCACACCACATCTCAAGGGATCTCACTAGTTACACAGTCACAAGTTACAAATGTGAAGTTCTTTGTTCAGAGTTACTCAGGTGACAAGTCCCCACCTAACCCATTTTTTCATCTGTAAAATGGGAGAATAGTACCTACCTCAGTTGAGAAAATTAAGTGAAAGGGGTACATGAAGCACATGCCACATTGCCCTGTCACAGTCCTACTGCTCTTAACTCCTGTATCTGTGGCAGGGCACAGATACAGTTATCACATGTAAAAATATTTTACTTCCTTAGAGGCATTTTCCTAACTGTAGAGTAATCTGTGTTGCCAGTTACCAGCATTAGAGCATCCCAGCTTCAATGGCTTGACTTGTTTTTGACCTATAAAAAGAATGGAAACTTTTTAAATGACCTTTTAAACAAATGTCTTTTTTTTTTTTTTTTTCCACTTTTTTCCCAATGAATTTCTAGGACAAGCATTATGTATACTGTTCTACTCTTTTGGATTTTTTTTTCCACCTTCAAAGAAAATGTATCCAAATCACAATATCAATGGTCAGTCTTATTCAAACACAGGAACCACACCTGGAGATTAACCACTAGACACATTAATAACCACCATCAAGGCCTATTTCAGATGTAAAAGACCCTGAGACTCCTCAGTGGGAACACCTCCGGCCAATTCCTTTGTCCCAAAGGTGGAAAGGGGAAGGTGGGGGTGTTGTGTCCAGAGACCCCACAAAGACCACCAGAGACCTCGATCAATGCAAGCAACAAAGAGTCATTTATTAGCAAGCTGAGCCTGGTCCTCCTGGTCCTCCCCACACTTGGTAACCGGTGACGCTAAGAGGCCATGTTTAGCAGGGTTTTTACAATGAAAGGCAAGCAGTTTTACAGTACTCTTTTTGATTGGTTAATGTATAAAATTGCATACAAAGCATGTTATTTTAAGTTCTGGGTCACTCTGACCACCGAGAGGAGGGTGGTCGTTATTTTTAAGTTCACTTTCATATCAGCAAAGTTTGCTTTGGGGTCAGCCTGACCGCTAGGGGAAGGGTGGTCGGCCACCTGGCCTTTACAGACAAAATAAGGGACGAAAATACTTTGCGGCTTTTGAGGGGTTGAAGATGGTTTGGGGAAACCTCACACAAGTGCAGGCTTTTTCTATCTTTTCAGGGGTGAACCCAAATGGAAGTTACAGGAAGGAAGGTGGGGTAACCTGGATAGGAAGATACTTTGGTACTTTTTCAATGCCTATTTTACATACATTTTGCTCCAGGCTCTATCCAGAACCATAAACTCAAAAGCTGGCACACCAATTGGATTTTTCAGCTATCAGGCCACCTCCAGCATGGTGGCAGTTCTCTCTATGTTCTGTATGTTTAACAGTGATCCACTTTATGCTTTGAATATAACCCTTGCTGTTCTGCCACTGCAACTTACTTTTAGAATGGATATCTTTCTTTCTCTTCCTACCTACTCTCAGGGGAAACAGGATTACATTTCTTCCCCATTTTAGGTAGAGTTTTCTGTCCTTGAGCACACACCCACCATAGGAATGAAGTAATCCAGATTTTGGGGATGGTACCAGAAGATCTCAGAAATGACTATCTCCCAAATTAACAAGCGAATTATAACTCCATGCAGAGAGCTGGTGAAACATAGTCTTTCAATCACCTTTTTAAAAGCCCCCAGTTCCCACTGCTGGGCAGAATCACAGCTTCTGGGAGGGGAGTTGTTTCTCCTTTGCTAGCAATAAAATTTCTTTTCCTTTTTCTCAAAACCATGTCCTGGCTATTGGATTGGCATCCTGGACCAAGCTTTAGACAACAAATGTCTATGAATTTTATTCTTTAAAATTGGCCAAGTGAAGAATCTAGTCTCATCTCAAAACTGTGTCACCTCTACTTGACAATACTATCTAGTATCCCCAAGCATGCCTGAAGATATTAAAGTTTAGAAATATATTACTTGTTCTATTAATTGCACAAAGACATCATAAAGATATTTAAAACTGTAACGAAATTTCTTCTAGTTCATCTGTAACTCCAGACAGGATCCAAAGAAGAGTTTAGCAGTCTCTTCTCTGGGTTTTATGGAGCTTTCCTTTACCCTTCTGTGTTAGCCTCTTAAAGCACTTCATCAACCTTAAAAGGGCACAGGAAAGGGCGATTTGGGAGTTTTGTTTGTTTTGTTAGCTCTTCTCTGGGTACTGCCTCGTGGGTCTCAGTGGTTTAACGAGTCTGAATACCCAGTAGAGGCAGTTGTTGGACTGCGTGAGCACGTGAAAGAAAATTTCCTTTCTGTTAAGGGAATGCCAGTTTCCGGCCTCTGCACCAAAATCCAACGAGCCTGAGCACCCTGTTCGCCATTGGCCTCGTGCCTGTAGACTGGGTCTTTACATTTCACTCAAGCACACGGACGTACCTGCGCTTAAAACTGAGGTCGCTGCATCTTTGAGACGTCAGGGACAACGTCCCGGGGCCCAAGGTCAGCCCGGGTCGGGGTTCTTTCTGGAGCGGTAAAGGCCCTGCCCCGCGACCCGCTACAAAGTAGCGGCGGATCAGCCTGCGGAAGCAAAGCGCAAACTTGTTACGGTGTCGGGTCCTCCCGGGAACCTCCACGTGGCTGCGCGCGGCGCCTGTGTCTCGCGCGGCCCCGGGACGGACACGGCCGCCCGCCCCGCGGGCCGCCGAGAGCTGCTCTACCCCTGCATTGTGGCCGCCGGGAGCAGCGGAGCTCGGGGCGGGCAAAGCTTGAGGGGACGCGGGGCAAGCCCAGCCCCAACCCAGCCTGTGGACGGACAGAAGATTCTAGCAGCTGGAGGCCAGAGGCCACAGACACTCACCGACCAACTCCTTGGGACAGAAAGGCCGGGGCCCGCGCCAGGCGCAAAGACCAGGAGGGCGGCGGAGCAGGCAGCCAATCCCCAGGAAGGCTCTGGGCAGGGGCGGGCGGGGAGGAGGGCCGCGGGGTGGGCGGCCAATCCCCAGGAAGTCGCGGGCCGGGCGAGTCGGCGGGCCTGGCCATTGGCTGCCCAGAGCTTCAGCTGGCCGGGTCGGGGTGCTTTCTCTGGCTCTTGCAGAGGCTGTAGAAAGAGCAGACCTTGAGCTGAATAGCCTTCTTAGAGCCTCAGGCATCCCTGGGGAGGGGACCGTGCGCATCAGGTTCCCCACCAGTCCTGGGCAGTGGGGGCTCTGGTTCTCTCAGACCCACGTGTCTTCCCCGGATACTTGGCTGCGGAGGCCTCCGTTGTTACTTCAGTGCTGGGACACAGCCCTGCGCTCCCGCTCCTAGAACTACACCAGCCCAGAGTGTGTTCAGGGCTCAACTGTGTCTGGTTCAACAAGCTCACCCCTGACCTCTCCTAAACCCGGAGAGGCTTCGTGCTCCCTGCTCGTTCATTTACAATGCTCACCAAGTAGACTCATCAGCAGGGGGGTGAGGTGAGTAATACAAGCATTCTCAAGGTGGCAGACTCAAATTTGGCAAATAAAATTAGAGTATATGCTAAAATGAGAGCTACTGTCTACCATCTATTAAGAAATTTAATCTCCAAAATATCTTTTATCATCCCCAAATTGTATGGGCAGTAATGGATATATCAAGCAACTTACCCAAGTTCAGAGAGCAGCTAGCAATTGGTGTTTGTGGGATTTGAACCCAAGCAGTCTGAACACAGAGCTCTTCAAACACTATATTACACACACACACACACACACACACACACACACACACACACACGGGAGTTGGGGTAGGAAGGGAAACCAAAAACTGGCCGCCTTTTGATTGATCAAGATAGGCAGCTCTGGTGGGGTTGACTGTCTAATGGCAGAAAGAACAGCTTGCCCAGAGCTCTAAGGTAGAACAGAAAAATGCTTGATCTGTTTAAAAATTCCAAAATATTTAACTTAAGGAGAAGTGTGGACTGAGATAAGAGTGGCTAAAGCAATCCTTAGCAGGAAGAATGAAACAGGGGGTATCGCAATACCAGAACTTCAACTATACTACAAAGCAATAGTAACAAAACCCGCATGGTATTGGCACCAAAATAGACAGGTAGATCAATGGTACAGAATAGAGGACACGGACACAAACCCAAATAAATACAATTTTCTCATACTAGACAAAGGTACCAAAAATATGCAATGGAGAAAAGATAGGCTCTTCAACAAATGGTGCTGGGAAAACTGGAAATCCATATGCAACAGAATGAAACTAAACCCCTATCTCTCACCCTGCACAAAACTCAACTCACAATGGATCAAGGACCTGAGAATCAGACCAGAGACCCTGCATCTTAGAGAAGAAAAAGTAGGTCCAAATCTTCAACTTGTTGGCTTAGGATCAGACTTCCTTAACAGGACTCCCATAGCACAGGAAATAAAAGCAAGAATCAATAACTTGGACAGATTCAAAGTAAAAAGCTTTCTCTCAGCAAAGGAAACTATCAGTAATGTGAAGAGAGAGCCTACAGAGTGGGAGAATATCTTTGCCACTCAGACTTCAGATAGAGCGCTAATTTCCAGAATATATAAAGAACTCAAAATACTCTACACCAAGAATACAAATAATCCAATCAACAAGTGGGCTAAGGAAATGAACAGACACTTCACAGAAGAAGATGTACAAGCAATCAACAAACATATGAAAAAATGTTCACCATCTTTGGTAATAAGAGAAATGCAATCAAAACTACCCTAAGATTCCATCTCACCCCAATTAGAATGGCGATTATCAAGAATACAAGCAACAATAGATGTTGGAGAGGATGTGGGGAAAAAGGTACACTCATACATTGCTGGTGGGGCTGCAAATTAGTGCAGCCACTCTGGAAAGCAGTGTGGAGATTCCTTAGAAAACTTGGAATGGACCCACCATTTGACCAGCTATCCCACTCCTTGGCCTATCCCAAAGGACTTAAAATCAGCATACTATAGAGATACAACTAAATCAATGTTCATAGCTGCTCAGTTCACAATAGCCAGACTGTGGAACCAACCTAGATGTCCTTCAATTGATGAATGGATAAAGAAACTGTGATATATATACACACACACACACATACACACACACACAGTGGAATATTACTCAGCCATAAAGAATAAAATAATCATGGCATTTGAAGGCAAATGGATGAAATTGGAGAATATCATGCTAAGTGAGATAAGCCAATCTCAAAAAACCAAAGGATGAATGATCTCGCTGATAAGTGGATGATGACACATAATGGGGGGTGGGAGGGGGGCAAGAATGGAGGAAGGAAGGACTGTATAGAGGGAAAAGAGGGGTGGGAGAGGTGGGGGAAGGAAAAATTAACAGAATGAATCAAACAACATCACCCTATGTAAATGTATGATTATGCAAATGATATGCCGTTTTCCATGTACAAACAGAAACAACATGTATCCCATTTGTTTACAATAAAAATAAATTAAAAAAAAAAAAAAAAAAAAAAAAGAGTAGCTTGGGGCCAGACCTGCAAGAGGCCCTGGTAGTTTGTTAATTGTACCGAGAATGATGGCGCAAAATCCATGTAAGTGGCTTTTGAGTCAAGTTCAGGATAATCTGTATTTGGTATTAAAAGTGCTCATAGTACAGTTTAAAGGGAACCGATCAATTCAGTGTATGATTGGGCCTGATTATTCAAGAGAATTTAGTCTGTCCAAATTTAACCTGTCAGAAGTGAAACAAAGACCTAGAGGACTAGGATTCCAGACAGGGAAGCACGGGTAGAAAGGCACTGGCAGTCCTGCTGGGGATGCACCGACTTCATAGTCCCCCAAAGTCTTAGCTCAAAAACTAGGTACATTTCCCCTTGATGACTGTTATTCCCTACCCCTGAGCTCTGGGCTCCATCCCTGTCAACCCCCTCAGACTCCCCCGTGTTACTCATATTTGTCTCCTCTCTCACTTCTCTCTGGCTTCTAGCTCATCTGCGTGTATACATTCTGTCTTTGAAGCTGAATACCCCTTAGCACCATCACATGTCCCCAGTTGCCAGGTACCATACATGCTCTTCCTCTTCCTAACCAACCTTCAGAAAATACAGTGTCTACATGTTTCCATTACCTCAGCCCTGCTCACTCCTCAACCTTGCATAGTTCAACTTTCTTCCTGTCTCCCTGAAACTGTTAAGTTTACCTCCTAGTGACCAAATCCAATGGTCCTTTACTTACCCAGCTTTTCCCATATATGACCCAATAGTCCACTTCCTCTTTGACTTCTCTTGCCTCTGAGTTGTGGAGTCCATGTTCCCTGGTGTTCCTCTAACATCTATCTGTAGCCATCCTTTGTATTTTCTGTTCTTCCTCAGTTTCCTTCTTTTCACTCTGTATATTCTGACTGATCAACTTCCCAGGTGTGACAGTAATAAAAGTCATGTATTGAGTGCCAGACATTTTAGACACGTTATCTCTAATTCTTAAAGCAATTATGCAAGAGAGATAAGAATGGTAGCAATAAGGAATGAGCACTTAGGAGTTATTCATGGAATTTAGCTCTTTACATAAAAATACCATTATCATCATTTTAAGAGGACTTGAGTGATTTTCCCATGCCATACAATGGCAGTTCTGGAATTCCAATCCTGGGTCTCAGTCTACCTGCCTCCCGCCACCCCACACCAGCGTCCCATATACTCAGAAGCCCTTCAGGCATTGTCATCTGGATGTCTCAGAGACTCCACAAAGTAAGCTTGCCTCAAATGGAGTTCACTGCCTTCATTCAACCCTACATGTCCCTTTTGTGTCCTCTGTCTTCATAAATAACTTTGTTCCTTGAGACAAAAGGATCATTTGCTCCTGAAGGTTGAAGCCAGTCTGGGTGACAGAATGAGATGCTGTTTATAAATAAATAAATAAATAAATAAATAAATAAATAAATAAATAAATAAATAAATAAATCTGACAACAAAAATTCTTAGTCCCACACTCAGGCTCTTCCTCATCTCTTGGCCTCCTTTTTACTCATCCTCTTACAGTCAGTCAATTCTTTCTATTGCCCATTCATGGATCTTCCTCTTCTCTCCAAGCCCTGCCTGTTTTTTAGTTCTAACTCCATGATCTTTGTTCTGGCCACTGGAGTTAGTCTTCCCTCTCCTGGTAATTCTTCCACATTGTCATCATCTCCATTAGCAATTCTGACTGGTTCTTCACTGTCATCAGGAACAGGACCAACTCCCATGTCTTTCTGTCATCTCCCCCTTCCCACACACCTCTTTATGATGCAGCCACGCTGAGCTAATCGCAGCTTCCTGACTGCTCACCAGCGCTGTCCAGAACAACTGTCTGCGATGATGGGAATGTTCTGTCTGTGCTGTCCAATATGGTAGCCACAAGTGACAGTTGAGTACTTGAAATGTAACTAGCACAAGATAAGAACTGAATTTTTAATTTCATTTACACTTAACTAAATTTAAATAGTAGTATGTGACTGGTTGGTACTATATTGAACAGCACAGTAATTTACAATTTATATCCTTGCTTCACAAAGTGTAGTCCATCAGCATGGGTTTCACCTGGAGGCTTGCTGGAAATGCTGAATCATTGGCCTCATTCCCAGATCTGCAAATTCAGAATTTGCATTTCAACAAAATCCCTGGGTGGTCTGTAAACTCAAAAAAGTTTCAAGAAGCCCTGCTCTGAAGTTCTCATGCTTCCTTGCCTTCGCCAGTGCTGTTCTCTTTGAGCTGCCCTTCATCTCTCCTTTCCTCCTTAACTCCAGCATCTAATCATGTTTGTTTTTTTTGGTGTTGTTTTGTTTTGTTTTGTTTTTGGTATCAGGGATTGAATTCAGGGCACTTAACCACTGAGTCATCCCCAGCCCTTTTTTGTATTTTACCTAGAGACAGAATCTCATTGAGTTTCTTAGGTCCTTGCTGAGTTGCTGAGGCTGGCTTTGAACTCATGATCTTCCTGCCTCAGCCTCCCCAGCCGCTGGGATTACAGGTGTGCACCACCGTGCGTAGCAGCCCCAGGCCATGTTCTTTCTGTAGTTATCTAGAGGACAAGGAATGAAGCATGTTCAGGAAGGAGTGAGGCTGAGAAAACATCTATTATAAAACCACATGTATCTTGTAATTGTAATACATATATGTATTGATGTGTATCCATACATATGTACACTCACACACACTATGTAAATGTAATATACTAAATGCTGTGTAATATAAAAATATGTAATATACATACGTGTGTGTGTGTGTGTGAATAGGTGGTTGCTACAATGTCACTGGTAGTTTTTTTAAGGTGGTTTGATTTCATGTCTACTTTTCTTTATATCTTTGACACTGCACATATATTATTTATATAGCCACTTACATTACAGAAAACAAAATAAAGGCTATTTTAGCCTTTTGTAAGTACAGATGGTCCCCAACTTACAATGGTTAGACTTTGGATTTTCAATTTATGATGGTGAAGTAACATGCACACAGTACAAACCATTGCTTGGAGGACCCATGCATCCATTCAGTTTTTTCCTTTCAGCACAGTATTCAGTATATTTCATGAGCTCTTCAATACTTTAATATAAAATCAGCTTTGCATTAGATGATTTTGACTAATTGTAAGTTCATGCGAGTGTTCTGAGCATATTTACGACAGGCTAGGCTAAGGTAGAATGTTAGGCATACTAAATGCATTTTCGGCTTGAAGTATTTTCAGCTTAAGATGGGCTGATTGGGGACAGAACCCCATCGTAAGTCCGGGAGCATTTGTCATTGCAAGAATATGATATGAGGATAAAATACAGTATTTTTCAAGAAAGTAGAGCCCGTACCTCCCACAGTCAGAGATACAACCTTGTTCGTAACACTCATCTCATCAAGAGCCAGTGGCAGCTGTAGCATTGGCAATCACTGACCCTTTAAGAGCAGAAGGAAGCAGGATGATCAGCCTTGTGATGTTTTCACTGTTCTATAGTGTGTCCTCCCCATCACCCCCCACACAGGATCCTAACAGAATGACAATAACCTCCTCTTCATCCCCTGCCTGAGTTCCTAGCTATGGAACTGAAAGGGGACTGAAAGGGGGCATTAGGTGTACTGAGAAGGTTACCTGGAATCATTAGAGACACCAGCAGAGTTATCTGGATATGTTAGTGACTTGAGTGCATCTTATTTGGCCCTAAGTATCATGAAGTTGTTCCATTAATTACTCTACCGAGACCAATGTTTTTGTATATTGGATATTATAATTCTTCTTTTTCTAAGTTTTGGCAATTTTTTCTTCACTGGAAAAAAAAAAAAAAATACAATCACCTAGAGAGGTAACTTTAAATTCATGTCAAAATGTGTTTTGCTGATTTGTGGGATGGAAATTCCCCAGACCTTAGTAGGCTCAGTTGTGGAAACAGTAGGTTCTGATCATAGAATCAGGTCACAAAAAGCCACCAGCCAGTATGAACACAGAAGGCAACATAGCCAGGGGCCAAAACATGGTTTGTATCCTGCATAGCAACTAATCTACAAAATTGATAGGGTATTGTAAAATTTCATTGAGTAGCAAGGTAAAGGAAGCATTTTTTGTTCATTGTGCAAGCATTAATTCAATTCTAAAGGCAGACCAGAAGAAAATTGACATTCTTTATTTTAGAACAAAGGTGGCTCATCAGTGTTATAAGTGGGCCTTTTGTACAGGCAGAACCACATTTACAAGTTTGTGTCCATTTATCAATCTAATACTATTAGCTCACCATGCATTGGTCGCTCCAGAGATACAATGCGATTTGGATGACGGAGTGCACCCAGACCTGATAAGGCCAATTTGGTTGGTTCTTCTTAAGAACAACAATGCAAAACATCATACTTTTTTGTCTTTTACCAACATACACAATGATGTAGACATATTGGGGGATCCCCTTTCAGTCCCTCAGTAGGGCCCATGCAAATAAAGAAAGTGAAATTCAAATTTCACATCTGCTTAGATGCTTTAGAGGGAGAAAGTACTGGTTAGCCTGGACAACTTAATGAGACTCCATCTCAAAAATAAAAATAAAATAAAAAGGTGAGAAAGTTGAAGTGCAGGGAAAATAAGATGGAGCCCAGGGTCAGTACACACAATAAAACCCATGAGGTACGCTTGCTGGAAGAAGGCCACACATTTTCTCTGACCTGCCTGGCAGTCAATGCAAAATCAGAAACAAATCAGACACTCAAGAGAAACATATTCCTGAAAGACATTTCCTCCACGGATCTCATAAAGAGGGCATTGTAAAAATCAACCGCTTCAATATAAATAATCTAAAAAGGAATATTTTTGATCTCTCAAACTTCCACGTATCCAAGATTTTTGGTGCCTCATCAAGGTGATAGCTAGCAACATGCTTAAACTCAAATGAAACAAAATTTCTTTCCAAGTCCTAATTATCATGTGGCAAAAGGGTTCTCTGTCAGGTCAGGTAACATTTGGAAAGAGAATTAGATTCTGATTATGAAGCAGATAGGCCACACTCTACTGTGATCCTGAAATGAGTGACTGAAAACAAATGAGAAGATATTAGTATAAGGAAGATATTAGTATAGGGCCAGGGGTATAGTATAGGACCAGGGGTATAGCTCAGTGGTAAAGCCTAGCATGCATGAGGCCCAGAGCTCAATACAAAGCATTAAAAGAAAAAAAAAAAAGTGTAATTCAGATTAACTCCCTGGCCAAACATTCAGCATTGAATTATAGATGTATATAGACATACATGCAATATATTTTTAAGGCAGATTAATCAACCAAGAGTTAAGAGTAGGTTCTAGAAACAACATATCACCATAGAAAGCCCTCCATGGATAGAAGATTAAATCCAACACATCAAAATACAAACTTATTTTGATGATGAGAAAACAACTGGTTGCTCAGAGTATTAACTAACTATTTGGTTAACATAATTTCATGCTCATAGAATTTCAAGTGGCTTTCGAGGAGGGAATTCGAATAATCTTTCTCTTTTTAAAAGAAAACCAAGAGGGCTGGGGAGATAACTCAGCTGGTAGAGGGCTTGCCTTGCAAGCCCAAGGCTCTGCGTTCGATCCCCAGTACTGCAAAAGAAAAAAAAAAAAAGACCAAGTTCAGTGCCTTTCCAGTTTTGTCCATTAATTTTCCCCAGTTAATGGAGGAATTCAAAATTCTCTACTTGAGCTTTTTCCTACTGAAAACTCAAAACTAAAGATCTGCTTCTAATATTTGCCCTTCAACCTCATTGTTAGGCTACTGATGTTCAATGGTACAATTGAAATTCTTTGAATCAAAACAAATTAAGGTGGTCAGAAAACCCTGAGTTCCTTTATTCCTAACTTTTTATTGTGAAAATTTCTAAGCCTATACAAAAATAGAGTTCGACAAGTCCCTGCGTATTTATCTTCCAGCCAATAGTCATCAACCATGATTTATTTTTTATATTTGTTCATCTAACACTCTTTTTCATCAAAGTATTTTAAAACAAATCTCAAATGTCACGTCACTTCACCCTTAAATATTTTGATATCCATCTCAAAAGAAAAGACACAATTATACCTGGCAACAATGCCAGCATAATTACTAAGAAAATAAACAATAATTCCAAGTTTACATTCAGATTCTTCCATTGTCTTAAAATGTCATTTTTCAGTTTGTTTCAATTGGGATTCAAATAAGGACTACTCATAGACTTAACTATGTTGCTTAAGTTTCTTTTAAGCCTCTTTTAGTCCAGTAAAATGACCTTCTTTTCTTTTTTGGTACCAGGATTTGAAGCCAAGGGTACTTAACCACTGAGCCACATCCTCAGCCCTATTTTGTATTTTTCTTAGAGACAGGGTCTCACTGAGTTGCTTAGCGCCCCCCCATTGCTGAGGCTCACTTTGATCTCGGGATTCTCCTTCCTCAGCCTCCCAAGCCACTGGGATTACAAGTGTGCGCCACCGCACCTGACAAATGACTTTTTCTTTTTTTTGGTACTGGGTATTGAACCCAGGAGTGCTTTACCACTGACGACATCCACAGTCCTTTTTCTATTTTATTTTGAGACAGTGTCTTGCCAAGTTGCTGAGGTTGGCCTTGAACTTGGAACTCTCTTGTTTCAGCCCCTTGAGTCACTGGGACTACAGGCCTGCACTACCACACTTGGCCCTTTACTTTTTTTTAATAGCAATTTTTGAGATAAAATTCAGGTACTATATATTTTTGTTTGTTTTACAGTTTCTTTTATAAGCCAGGTACTGTAAAAGTCACCCTTTTAAGTGCACCCTTTTAATTGGCGGTTTTTATTAGTCATCAAGTTTTGCATAATCATCACCATTATCTAATTCCAAAATATTTTCACATTCAACATTTTACTCCAAAAAGAGACCCTAGCTTTTGGTATCCACATTTTCTGTCTCTATGAATTTGCCTATTCTGGGCTTTTCATGTCAATGGAATCACACAAGATACGGCATTTTGTATTTGACTTTTTTTCACTTGAGACTAATGTTTTTATGGGTTAACATTAGTGTAGTGTCATGCACTATACTCCAGTCCATTTTAAGATTGCATAACGCTGTATAGATATGCAGCATTTTGTTTAACCATTCATCAGTTGATGGACAAGACTTTCAGTCTTTGAAAAACCAGGTAAGTTATCCTAGAGTACACATGGAAGATTTGTCTGACTGCTCGTTCCTGATGCTGTTCTTATTTTCCTCTTCCCTATTTTTCTCATAGACTTGGGAGAAACTTCAAGGGTTTTTTTGCTGTTGTTGTTTTGTTTTGTTATTGTTTGTTTATGATTTTTTTTTTTTTTTTTTTTAATACAGGGTCTCCCTAAGTTGCTTAGGACCTCGCCGAAATGCTAAACTGCCTTAATGTGTGATCCTCCTGCCTCAGCTCCCAAGATGCTGGAATTACAGGTGTGCACCACCATGCCCAGCTGAAAATTCATGTTCTTGAAGACTTGATTGTCAAACTTCATTTTGCGCAATAAATCCTCTGGCATGCTTGCCAAAGGTGCAGAGTTTCAGGCCACATCACCAGAGCCTGATTTCATAGGCTTGAGAGCAGGCCCAGGAATCTGCATGTTTAACACACACCAGTGGATTCTGAACAGTTTAGAGAAACACACCAGAACACAATTTCAGAAACACTGCCTAGGTATCCTTAAATCTTTTTTTTTTTTTTTTTAGCTGTCAATGGACCTTTATTTTTCTTAGTTATATGTGGTGCTGCGAATCGAACCCAGTGCCTCACACATGTTCGGCAAGCGCTCTACCACTAAGCTACAACTTCAGCCCCTTACATCTTGATTTTAATGACACTTGGCATTTCATAGGAAATGTCATAAGAGCAACTGGTAGGTCACTGACGAAGACTTTTAAAAATAGGGTTTGGGATACTACTTTTAGAGATACTAAAAAGGGCCTAAGTTACTCCCCTGACTAGTATCTTGTGGGATGAAGATAGACATTTGAAGAAATGATGGCCAAGAAAATTTTTGTGTGTGGATGAATATCAGTCACCCTGCAGTGAGTGAGTAGCCAGATTTAGCTTTAAAGGAAATGAAAGTGGAATGGCCTCTAAGAATAGATTATGGCATATACAGCTTTAAGATATTGACCTCTAAATTTACACATGGACTAGATTAATGAGAATGCTTTTTGATAGGGAAATATGAATTCTGAACCTGAAGCCATTTTCTTTAAGGTAAGCAAGAACAAGGTGTAAGACAGCTTTTTCTTCTAAAAATACGTCATAACAAAGTACAATCATTCTTGCTTCAACACATTTTCATCATTTAAATAATGCATTTTGTCACCTGCTTTTCCCTAATTTCATGAAAAGCATCTGTGTTCACTTATTAGATGAGCAGTGCTTTCTAGGGTCTTTAAAAGTCTCCCAAAGCTGCAATTGGAGTTCCATTTACCAGATCCATGCACCTTATTAAGCAATTATAGAAAAAGGTAATGTGGCATAGGGAAAACTATTAATACTTTTTTGGACTTCAAGGGGAAAAAAATGGGTTTCAGAAAAAGAAAAGTGAATTTTGACTTTTCTGGAAGGGATTTACTTGGGAATCAATGAAAGGAAGTCATAACAGATTCCTAAGTCATAACAGATTCAGTCCTCTTGGAGCCCTGGAATCTGATTTTTTGTTTTGTTTGTTTGTTTGTTCCCAGGGATTGAACCCAGAGGCACTTAACAACTGAGCCACATCCCCAGCCCATTTTATTTTTGATTTTGAGACAGGGTCTCCCTAAGTTGCTTAGGATCTCACTAAGCTGCTGAGACTGGCTTTGAATTTAGGATCCTCCTGCCTCAGCCTCCTTGAGCTGTTGTGATTACAGGCATGGGCTATTACACCTGGCTGGAATCTGAATTTTTGACACTGCCTGGGATTTCTAAAATGGCTGTGGAATGGACAGCTTATGGGGCAACCTTATCAGAATTCAGGAATAAATGACTGAGAGGATGCACATTGAGTAGTTATTTCAAAATGACCTCAAAGATCAACCACTGATGATTCAGAGAAGGCAGGGTGGACAGTTTAGGTCCTGTAAGAAGGACCCAACAGATGAGAGTAATACCGTGCAGTGCTGGACTCCCTGAAGTGCTGCATGGTGATGGAGATGATTGGGTTCCGACTACCCACTGGACCTTGACCTCTCAGAAGCTTTTACCTGTAAATCCTGTACAATATGGGGATAAACTAATTTCCCCTGTGAGTTGCCAGAGAAAGTGTTGCTTATATCCACAGCCTCAGATTCTACACAGCTGCTGTCTGCCTGGCCCCTGAGACCTACCCTGCATGATCTGTATCATGTCATCAGGTAACACAGCTCCTCTACCATCGGGACATGAAGTGCCATCAGTATTTGAAATATCAATTATCGATGTTGTCATCCATTCTGTTTTTGCATTGCTCATCTTCCCTAGGGAACACACTTTCCATATTTTATTCCAGTTTCCTAATGCTTGACATTCAAACAAAACATTAGTTTAGTTGGTTTTCCATAAAGTGATGATTCATTTTTATAATTTCATTTGTCTTTAGTTATTGAATTTTAAATAACATTGTTGAATGCACTGACTCACAGGGGAAAAAATATAGATGTTTTTTAAAAAAGGATTCAAACTTGCAGATCTTGTCAATTGAATTTCTTGCAGATTAGAGAAAGCTAAACTACATCTCTCAGCATTTTTCTGCTGAGAAAACGTACTTGGGAAGGGGGGATGGGAATCAGGTTCATGGTACATAACAGAAGACACTGATCTCTCTGGATGAATGCAGCCCTGTTATATGCCAGTCAACTTTGTCTTATGCCAACATCCAGCTCATAGAAAGGGCATGGCAAAGGACAGCATTGGGCAATCCAGCAGGGCCTTGCAGGGGAGACAATTATATGCAGCTTCTTGTGAGATTCTTCAAGTTGTTGCCTCTGTCTTGGCTTTGTTGTCTCCAGTCAGAACCCTGACTTGAGACTATTGGATTAGGGCAGAGGTCGTAAACTGAAATGCCTATGGTGGCCAGAGAGGTAGCATAAAGGAATAAAGAGGCTGGTGAACTAGGGAGACACGTCCCCACTAAAGGAGGTCATTTCCCACTCAGATACTCCTGGTCATACCAGGAAGGTGGAACTTGAGTGGCTAAAGTTTTTGATGGTTAAGAGAATATGACAAATCTGAATTTTTATGTGACCTTTCTGGACATCAAATGTTGGCATTATTTCAAACATATTTTATAAACAGTGACAGTTAAATTAAACATGTCTGTGGGCCACTACTTTGGAGCTTTTGATGGCGGGGATGATATAGTACCTTAAATTAATACCACCATAAAATAGAAGAGGACTTACACTTGCCAAATCAAGATGAGAGATGAAAGTCAGAGTCATGGCTGGTTTGCAGAAGCTGTTAGTGGAGATTCAAACCATGAACGTTAGAGGGACAAATCAGCCTTATTCTGGTTAGTAGCCAGAGGCCAGGCTTCTGCAGTTGTGAGCCATTTGTCACCAGCAGCTCTGGGCAGATGTATATGGATCAGTGCAGAGCCATAGCTCAAATTCCATGCTATATTGATTATGGGCCAGTGGTGACATCTTCCTACAAGAAAATGATCGCATTACTGAGTGGTCCCCCCTCTTGAATCCTCAAGGGAAAGAGACCTGAGTATTTACACAGATCGCTCTATGAAACTCCAAGCCTTGACTTGCTGGCAAAGAAAGCAGAGGGGATTTAGTCAGATCACTCTGGTCTTTCTGAGGAGCAGTTGTCAGATAGCATGTCATGTTAGGATTGGGTTTCAGGGTCGAGTTGCCTCCTGATTAGTCAGGGAAAGGGAGCTGGGCTATATGACTACAACATATGGAGAGAATGGTCTTTTGTATGGTTAGCTAAGGGCATTTACAAAATTAATCTGAACTTTGCAAAGTTAAATTGAGTTTAAAGAGAAATTTTAGACTTCAGAAAAGTATGTGGAATAAAATTCTGGGATGCTATAAAAGGCTCTGGGTATTTAGACCAGACTTCGAGTTCTGGCTCTGTCTGTAACTGGTTAGGATCTTAATTAGTTGATTTCTTTGGGCTCTAAGTTGATTGAATTAGATAAATCTGACCAAACATTCAAACATTATAGTTTATATTTAATTTTTTAAAAGCTGGCTGTTTCTGTTATTGCTTGTAATTTCTAACTATTTCTTTGCCCATTATTATTTTTTCTTTCTTTTTTTTTTTTTTTTTTTTAACAGTGCTGAGGATCAAACCCAGAACCTCCAGCATGCTAAGCAAGCACTCTATCATTGAATCATACCCTGGGGCCCAGAACTGTAGCTTTTCTAAATAACCTGGCTGAATCTCAAAAACACGATCTTGAGAAACAGAAGACACACACAAGAGCACACACTGCAAGATTTCATTTATATAAAACCCCAGAGAGAGAGAGAGAGAAAAAAAAAAAAAGGACTATGAACTGGACATGGTGGCACTTGCCTATAATCCCAGGAATTTGGGAAACTGAGGCACAAGGATCGTAAGTTTGAGGTCAGATTCAGCAATGTAGCAAGACCCTGTTTCAAAATGAAAATTAAAAAGGGCTGAGGATGTAGCTCAGTGGTAAATTGTCCCTGGGTTAAATTCCCAGTACCAAAAACAAAACAAAACAAAACAAAACAAAACCAAACCTGGACCAGAGTGTTAGAAGTCAGGGTAGGGCTGCCCCTGGTGAAAGGGAGAGTGACTGAGAGAGCGTGTGGGGGCGAGGGGTTCCAGTGATGCTGGGCGTGTTCTGTGCCTTCACCAGGGTGGTGATTACACAGGTCTGTCTGCTTTAACATAATTCAATTAAGTTTTATGTATTTTTCAGTACTTACGTTTTAATTAAAAACGTTAAAACAGAAAAATTGAGATTTTCATACTTAGCCATAAGATAGCTTTAAAAGTCGTAGACCAAAGAGAATGACAGGTGCTGCTCCTCTGAGGGCAGAAGTTTCACAGCAGGTGCCACTTGAGGCCTTGCTCTCCCAGGTGGTCCTGGGTTATCCTTTTTTGGGGGGAGGGGGTCCTGGGGATTGAACTCAGGGGCACTCAACCACTGATCCACGGTCCTCAGCCCTATTTTCTATTTTATTTAGAGACAGGGTCTCACTGAGCTGCTCAGTGCCTTGCCTTTGCTGAGGCTGGCTTTGAACTCATGATCCTTCTGTCTCAGCCTCCTGAGTCTCTGGGATTACAGGTGTGCACCAGCAGGCCTGGCCCTAGGTTATCCTTAAAGCTTACACAAGGGCAGGGTAAAATCTGGCGAGAAGAAAGAAATTTTTTTTTTTTTTTTTAATTTTAAATAATGTTTGTGGACATGGAAGGAATGTAAATGCCCCCAAAGAAAGCCTGTTCTAAATCTGTCTAGAACAATTATTCCCCTTAACTATCCTATGGTCTATGCTTAGCCTTCTTCTGGTCGTACCCTCTTTTAATCATAGTCTCATTCAACAAACACCTCTTGAGCTCCTTCTATGTGCCTGCAGTTCCGAGGGCTCTAGCAGTGAACAGAAGAGTCAAATCCTTTGGGGGCTAATGGAGGAAATATATTCTCACCTGCTCTACTAAGAAGATGGAAGACCTCTCCTGTCAATTTCCACAACCTAACAGAAGAACCTTTACTCTTCTAAGTTCCTGAGCCCTTGCTCTGCCTGCCCCACTACCCACATCTAATAAGTGCCCCCATCGAGCTTCACTGCTACTTGCCCCTCACTTTTTAATGACAAACGCAGGGCCTCCCTACCTAATCATTTTGATAAAAGGAACATATAAATGGACAAACTCACTGATTTTCTCACCTCCTTCAAGCTTCTTTCTGGGATCTGTCCTTATTTTATGGCCAAACTTCTCTAGGAAATCTCATTGCTAGGGAAGCTCACTTGTTTCAATTTCCTCACTTGGTCTTACTTACGGAGCTCCACCCTGTCACACCCCTGAGGGCGCCAGTTCTATTTAATTCAGACCAGAACCTGGAGAGAGAAAACCACCAGGAAAGCAAGATGGTGAGTACGAGGGTTTTTATCAAGTGTTTCAGGTACAGTAATGACTTGCTGAGTATCTGGGACCATTCCAAGCAGGTGCCTTGCACTGTGCCAGGTTTTCAAGGTTTCTAAAGAATTATTAAAAAAAAAAAAAAAAAAACCACCTTTGACTAGAACTTGACTGGAGAAGATGAGGCTAGGAAGCCTTCCTGTGGAAGGGGGCTCTGAGGAATGAGTGGACTGAAGCAGAAGGGAGAGGTGGGGGCATTGTGAGCCTGCAGGCCTGGGGGTGCGAAGGAGAGTCAGGTTTAACTTCAAAGGTGAAGAGGTGGGCAGAAAGCCCTCACTGGAGGTTCTTTTGAGCTCTTCTATTGTCTACTCTCTCCCACTCCTTTCCTTCGGAGGCAAGCATCTTTGGGTCATCCTATCTCGTTTTCATTTACTCCCACAGCCATTCTATCGTAACACTTCCACCTAGACTGCCCGTAATGGGATTCAAAGTTCTCTTCAGAGATGATGTGCACATGACTCTGGGCAATTTACTTGAACTTTGAGTCTCCACTTTCTCTCCTTTCAAATGGGGAATTTAATATAACCTCTTTCATAGAACCGTCAAAAGGATTAAATGCATCTTAAAACTTTGTTCAAGAACTGACCATTGTTACTATTCTTATTTACCATCCTCAATTTTGTAGCTGCAAACATTTGACCACTTATTGTATCTTCAAATACTCTTTGGCTTTTACGATGCTATGTGTGTGGGGTTTTTTTGTTTGTTTGTTTGTTTTTTTTTTTTTTTGGTATGCTTGGGGTGGGGTTCGACTACTTTGGAAGCACTCTTAGTTTTTACTGGCTCTTCTTCCTGATCCTTGCATGGGGAGCCCTCCATGACCACTCCCTTGTCTATTCTCACTCTGTACACTCTCCCTGGGCAACTTCATCCACAATTGCCTGTCCTCCATTATCTTCTGTATACTAATTATGCTTAGATTCATTTGTTCAGTTCAGACTTTTCTTCGGAGCCTTAGATTTGTATGGTCAAGGGTTTAATCAATATAACTATTTCATGGTTATCTCAAAGTCAGCAACTTTAAAGCCAATCTCACTTCTCCCTAATCACATATGCCTGAGCCTCCTCTAGAAGCATTCCCTATTATACGAACAAAAAACAAAACAAACAGGCAAAAAAGACATTGTCTACATTCCAGTCAGAAACCTTGGACTTGTCCTTGTCCCTCATTCCAGTCAACAACAAATTCAACTGACTGTCTTCAAAAACCTGTGTTCAGTCTGTCCACTTGTCTTTTTTCCCACAGCCACCCCTGTAAATCCGGGCTGCCAACAGTTCTGGGAGTCTTAGATTTCTCAATGACCTAGAGGACTTCTGCTGTCCTTCAACCTTCTTTCCTATAGCGTGGCCAAGTAGAGTAAACTGTTCTTTCAGCTAATCGACATGTATTACCAAATAAAAATCTCATCATGTCCCAACCTAGTTTAAAAATGCTTCCGTGGCCTTTTCAATTAGTTCTTCAAAATAAACCAATTATTTCAAAGGCTTAGGGAATCTGGACTACCTACAAATACAACCATGCATCTACACCATGATTTCAGATTTAATTTCTCCATGGGAGAGATTCTAATGTGACAATCTACTCCAAAGTTATCCTTATTTAATACTAAGAGCATATAAAAATTAGCAAAAATGTTCATAAACAATGTGGAAGAAAACTGCATCAAAAACCCAGCAGTGTGGTGTTGGGAGTGCCTTGTTTTATCTGGGGATCTCCAATGCCTTTTGCAGGTTCTAGCTCAGAGCGTGTCTTTAATATCTATTGGATACCTGATGATTAAGGAAAAAGGCCGTCCGTTCTGTATAGAATTGAAATACAATTCACAGAAATCAGTTTGGTAACTAAGCTCAAGTCTACAGCCAGCAAAACCTTGTTTCCCTGTCAGAGAGCCACCATTTACTAACATTTGCATATCAAATGAGCTGCAATAGCCTATTTGGCAGTAAGGAGAAAGGAAAGAGCTTACTGTGCCAGGCATGGTGTTTGAGACTGCATGAGGTTTTAAAAAAATTAATAAGACCAGGTTCCGCCCCTCCAGGAGCTTCCAGACAACTAGGAAAGAGATGCTTGCCCAAATATTTAATATTCAGTTTATTGGCTGCTCCTATGGACAATGCCCTGGTTCTTTAGGTGTAGTATAGGGAGCAAAACCAGACCGGTTTCTTACTTCATGTCTGATGAGGAGTTGGAAACGAGCATTCATCAAATAACCCCATGCACGATATTAATGGCTCTCAGATAGTAGTTGTTAGTATATGCCATGCAAGTTCTTTGTACTTTGCAGAAAACAGTGAAATGAGACTCTGAGGGGTACTCTTAATTGTCTTCACTCTATAGAGAAGGAGACTGAGGCATAGAGCGGTTAAGAAACTTATCCAGTCACACAGGTGATCCTGACAGCCTGACACCATCGTCTCCTGCTTAGCCACCCTTGCCTCTCCATTCTGTGCTATGTGGCATAAGCATATTTACAAATGAGTTCCATTTGGGGAGGATGGACAGTACTATAAGAACATAACACAAAGGCATTTCATGCATCTTAGGGGACACCTGAAGACTGAGTGGGTGAGAGCAAAAAGGAAGGAGGCAGATGCAAAACTGTTGACAACAGGGAAGTATAACACCAGTGGCCATCCGGATGGACAGGTTCATTGGCAGGGCTAGGGAAAGCATGAGTGTTAGGGGCGCTCTGGGAAGGCCTAATGGAGGAGGCAAAACTTGAAAGTTTGGTTTAGAGGGTACAGAAGAGAGGAATGGGACCATCATGAGTTCAGAATGAATATCAGGGACAGGGAGGCACTGGTGAGTTAGGATTCTTTAAGTGGTGAGTAGCAGATGCCCAGTTGGAACTGGCCAAAGAAAACAAAGACTTTACTGGCTTGAGTTACTGAAAAGTCCAGGAGTTATATCTGGCAGCAACTGGGTAAATGATATTAGGATCTCTCTTCTGTCCCTTGGCTCCTTTTTCCTGTGCTGGCTTTATTTTCGGGCAATGGAAAGACATCAGCTCTAGATTTACATACGATCAGTTCAGTGAACTCAGGAAGGGGAGCAATTCTTTCCTCAAAAGTCCCAGGACTGACTCTCACTGGTTCAGCTTATTATTACATCCTCTTTACCAAACCAATCAGTACTGAGTCAAGGAGTACTCTCAATGGCTGAGCCTGGTCATGTGCCTTCCTCTGGAGCCAGGGACCAGGTCAGACACACCTAAACCCTAAGGTCCGAGAGCCAGGGAGGGAACATTCCCCAGAGTAGAATCCCAGAGCAGTTACTGGAAGAAGGATAATGATTGTTGGGCCTGCAGAAACAGAATTCCACCACAGATGCTTGGCTGAAGCAATACTCCTCACACTTTTTTTTTTTTTTTTTTTTTAAATATATATTTTTTTAGTAGTAGAGGGACATAATATCTTTATTTATTTTTATGTGGTGCTGAGGATCCAACCCAGTGCTTCACACGTGCTAGGCGAGCACCCTACCACTGAGCCACAACCCCAGCCTGCTCCTCACGCTTTTAAGCAGAAACTGGTGATTTAGGTCTGGGATGGGAACAGAGTCTGTGCATCGAAGAGCATTCCAGCTGATGCCAGGGTTGCTGGTTCAAGGACCACACTTTGTGTACTCAGGGGCACACCACCTGGAGAGAATGCCTCCCTCAAATTCAGGCTACTTAGTTTCAGCCCATAACCTGTCCTTCCATTTGCCTTCCTTTCCCAGTCCTTAATTCTATACCTTCATACAAGCTGCTCTCTGTATGTGGGACAGTTTTCCTCAAAGTTCTCTCATCAACTTGTCAACATTTTCAAGATGTTACCTCTCATCCCCTCTGAATAATGTTTCCTCACTGAGCCAAGCTAAGATTATAATTCTTCAACTTAAGCCCTTCTCTAGTTAAGACCCGTGAATACCAGCCCCGAGCAAGTGTAAAATGTATTTAATCATTCATGAGTTGGACAAGCTCAGCCATGTTCAATTGATTTGTTGTGTATGTAACTTACTACCCCAGTTTTAATCTGGTTGTGTATATCGAACACTTCGGTTTAGGCTGTAGGCTGTGAAAGGCATGCAGAAGGTCCCTTTAACTTGCTGAGGTAGCACTCAGTAATCAGATGCTATTCAATTTTCATTGTGTCAATGGTCTTTTCAATCCAGTGGACTTTGCAATCCATGTACGAATGTTGGGAGAAAACTGAAAATCTTATCCTGGTGTAAAATTTCCATTTCATTTAAAGCTTTGAATTAATGCCTTTACGGAGGACCTTCTGTGAAACTGAATCCAGAGGCCTGAGTGTTAGCCTTGAGGTTGCTCCTGAACTTATCATGTGACATTTATCAAATCTTCATATTTTTCTGGACCTCAGTACCCTGATTGATCATAGTTTGGGTGTTTTGCCATCTCCTCCTCAATCAATGGTGCCCAACCTAGGTTAGCACACTAACTTCATCTGTAATATTTGGGTAACACAGAAGTAGGCAGGATGCTTCATTCTTTAAACCTCTGTTAGAGATCTGCAACAGGAGGTAATAGTGTCTACCGCCTGATAGACTCATGGTGGCAAGTGAAGGAGATCATGAATGTAAAGCACAGCAAGACTGATGATGGTTAGAAATGAAAGATGGCTATTATTATCATCAGGATTTATTTAGAAATTACATTTAGGTTGGATGACTTAAGCAGGAATATTAATGCTTAATGATATTAATATCAATGCTATATCCATTGAAAAGAACTGTGCTGACATGGCCCCCCAAATCTCCAGTCTGCAGTGTTGTCTTCTATTTCCACTACAGGTCCTAGGGGTATTAGCAATTAACAACTCTTAAATCTTAAGTGTGTAACACCACTTCCCACCCAAAACATTACCCTTGGCTATACAGAAGCTGTCTTCAATTATATTAATTTCTCTTCTAACTCAATTTGTCATTAAATATATTGATTTGGGAATTTATCATTATCGCTCTTACAAACTTCCTTCATTGATAGCACTGAACTGCAACCTTGGGTGTAGCGTTGTTTCCCACGACTGGAAATGGTTTCTTTCAATTCACATAGACTTAGCTGCTAAGTGGTGTACAAATTTGCACTTGGAGCCTGCAGGCATGACTTTCTATGAGAGAAATGCGAATAATGGGAAACATCACCCATCTCAAAAACTAGAGATTATGTTTTCCTGGAGGATGCGTTCAAGTTTTGTTCTTCTTTCCGCTCGTCTTTGTACTTGGCCAGAACCACGACTTTTCCTTTATACCTACTAATGTCACAAACTGCCTGAATGCAGTGCTGCCTCTGCCCAGACTGGTCTCTGCCCAGGCTGGATTGCTTTCCTTTCTGGGCACCCTTTACCAGGCAGCTGCTGGCCGGCTGCTGGCCAGGGCTTTCTGGCCACTCCTATGTCCTGACCCCATTTTACTTCTTGGATTCTCGCGGGTGCCATCTGGCTGGAACCCTGAGGGAAAACTAAAAGTTGGACGTAATCACCCCTACTTCTCATGTTCACCCCGCACCCCAAAAAACAAAAACAAAACCAAAAAACAATACCCAGGGGATACTGGGCAAGGGTGGGGGATGCACAGAGATAAGGCAGAGAGACAGGGTTCAGGTTGAGAGCGGTGGGTGTCCCTGCTGGCCCTCTCCGTGGCGCGCGTGCCCTAGGCTGGGGTCCCCGTTTCCTCAGCCCGGGTCGATCAGTGGCCAACGTCTAGAGCGGTCACTGGCCTCCCGAGGACGCCACGGGAGGAAGGCAGAGGGCCACCGCTGTGTTGCGGCTGGGGGCCGCGGGGTGCGGCTGCGCGACCACTGGCCAGGCCCCGCGTTCCAGCCAGAGCGGAGCTGGGCATCCAAAGGAAAAGCTGAAGGCGGAGGCCGGGCGGGAGCGAGGCGCGGGCCGGCGGGGCGCGCGGCGGAGCGCTCGGAGCGGCCGGCGGACTCCCGCGGCGCTGCCGCCCCTCCTCCCGCGCGCCGGCCGCGGCCCAGGCTCCCTCGCTCCGCCACTCCCCGCCCCTCGGCCTGCCTCCCCGCCCTCCCCGCCCTCCCGCCGCCGCCTCCTCCCTCCCGGCCTCCCTCTCCCAGCCAAACTGAAAGCCGGACCCCAGGCCGCCTCGCCGCCGCCCGGCCTCCTGCGCGCTCCACCATGGACAGTCCTGTTTTCACCTTGTAAAGATGGCGGTGCGGGATCGCTGCAACCTTTAGACTAATGACTGTCCGAAACATCGCCTCCATCTGTAATATGGTGAGTGGCCGCCGCCTCGGGGGTCGCGCCCGAGGCGCGGCGAGGCAAAGAAAGGGAAAGCCGAGCCGCACACACGCCTGGCAGCGGCAGGGTGGGGACGAGGGGGCGGTGGGTCCGGTCGGCGCGGTCAGAAGTTCCCGGCCCCCGGGCTGGGCGGGCCGGCGGCGACACGAGCAGCGGGGGAGGCGCCCGAGCCCCCCGCCCCGTCACCAAGGGCCCGCCCGCGGAACCCAGGGCCCTCCGCTCTGCCCCCGCCCTCCCGTTGCGGTGGAAGCCGCTGGCGGGGAGGTGGCCGCGCTCGAGGTCCCCGGGGAGGGGAGTGGGGCTGAGCTGGGAGTAGGGGTCCCCCATCCTTTGCAGTAAATTAGCCCGTGTTGGACTCCCTGACTGCCCTCATCTCATTTTGAGTTTAGTCCTTCGATTGTATTCACAATTCATTTTGTAAGGACAGTTGGTGTATCTGGAGAAATTTGAAATGTAATAAGCTGTAAAAAAAAAAAAAAAAAAAAGTGCAAAATTGTGGTTAGAGAGCTGAACTTCAGCCTGGTTTAGGAAAGCATGGTCATTTGTTCTGGATACCTCAGTTTCCCTACCTGTGAACGAGGGGCAAAGTTCTTTGGCAGTAGCATTTGTGGGCCCCAAAGGTGGGGACGGTGGGTGTGGAGGAGGTCTCCATGGTGTCCCATTCACTGTAGATCCAGAGGAGGCTGGTGGGCATGGACACTGCGAAGGGATATCACTGGGCTCTAATGGGGTCTGGGTCTTTGATCTAGTGGTCACTTTAATTTGGGAATCTCCCATTGCTTTCCCTTCCGTTTCAGTTTCTGTAGGAACAACCTCCAGTTTAGGTACCCAGGGAGTACCCTGCTGGCACCCTATCTTGTCAGAACCTTGGGAAGCTCAGCTTGGGGTAAGGTCCCCGCCCCGCCCCCCTTGTGCAGGGTGTGAAGATTTTATTGGTTGGATTTTTTTTTTTTTTTTTTTTTTGGTGCTGAGAATGAAATCCAAGGCCTCCTGAACTCTAGGCAGACACACTGCCACTGAGCCAATCTCCAGCTCAGGGTGTGTGCTTTACTTGCACTCTCCAAAATTCTTCCCAGCCCTCTCCAAGTGGGAACACATGGTCTTTTAGTGCAGTTTGGGGGAAACCTCTCTTGAAACTAGTAATGTTGACCTCTGAAAGCATCCGAAGGAGGCTTGATTGAGAAGCCTTGGGGTAAGATGTCCTTCTTCCATCACGTATTTCAATCTTCTGCCCCAAATTCTGTTATACAAGATCGACACATGGCAGAGGATCATTAAGGAACCCTGTGTTAGCTCAGGGGTGCAACTGAGACCCCGCCGTTCTGGCTTCAGCTTTCAGCGCCATTGGGCAAGGCTATTGCCACAGCCAGCAGAGCAAAGGCTGGGGCTTCCCAAAGTGATAGCTGCCTTGGGTTGATGCAGGGCGAGTTAGATAATGTGGGTGGCTCCTGGAGGCTTTTTCCATTTCCTCTTTTTCCTTCCTTTCTCCACAAGGAGACAGGTTTCCTGCTTCTTCCTGTCGAGTGGCATTAACGTTGCTTGGTGCAGTGAGAAGGGATGCTTTTCTTCTCAGTGTCTCTCTGCTGCAACCAGCACCTGAGGAGACTGTGAAACCACAGCAGCTTGAATGCTGTCCTTTGTGCCTGCTGGGGTGGCCTCAGGCCTACAGGGTCCCTGCTCTTGGTAGTGTTCCTGTCCTGCTTGTTTGTGGTGACACCTTTCCATATTGAAGCAGGCTGGAAACTTTGAGAGCCAGCATGTCCCAAGAGGAAGCCAGCCTCCGTATTGTTTCCCTCCCTCAGTGCATCAGGGGCTCCTTGGCACACCTGGGCAGAATGTCACAACCTGTTTTCCTTGGAACTCAGCCAGTGAGACAAGCTGCCTGGGAGAACATGAGAGAAGCAGGCCAGTACTGTGGTCAGTGTTGACACCTCCTGTGGTCACTTAAAAAGCTACCAAGTTTAGGATCACTGGGTGAAGCTAGTGCCTGGTAATTCATAAACAGAACATTTTATCCTTCTGTTTGGATACTACATCTTGAGCAAGTGATGAAGAGTTTGGGCTCCAAAGTCAGACTTCTGGGTGCAAGTCCTGCTTCTAACCTGTGAAAGCTTTGTGTTCTTGAACAGGTTGCCCTCTGTCTTGTCCTTGAGCAGGTTGCTGCCGTCTTTTGTCCTTGAGCCAGTTGCTGCCTGTCTTGTCCTTGAGCTCGTTACTCCCTGTCTTTCCCTTGAGCAGGTTGCCCTCTGTTTTGCCTTCTTAATCTATACAAAAAAGTGTGGTGATGGTTATCTCACTGGACAGGTGCTTTAAGTTTGTTGCTGGGGTTCATGAGTGAGTACATAGCAAGTACTCAGAGGACTAGCTGTTATTGTCCAAATCTTTTGCATTGTGTTTTACCTTCAGTTGTGAAAGGGACTGTGGAGATTATGCTTCCTCCTACTGGATGGAAGCAACCACTAATATAAACAACCCACACATTCTCTTATGCAAGCTCTGTGGCAGTACACAAAGGCCCAGGTGGGAATTATTAGTCCCGCCCCTTACAAAAGGCTGCTCAGGTCACATCAGCCCCTCCCAGACTCATTTCCAGAGGAGAAGGCTTGGTGATGAGACTGCTGTCTTTTCACCCAAGCAGACATAAATGTTCACTGGACCTCTCTTTAGACTCTTCACTCAGAGATGAATTGTTTCCAGGTAGGTCTTTTCTGGGCCTTGCCTTACTGTTGGGCTGCTCACTGGGTGCTCTTCCTGATCCTTCCATGCCTAATGGTATTTAGTCCCTGCCAGTTTGAGTAGTTGTAGTAAGAACCAGTGGGGACTGCATTTTTTTTTTTTCTTTTTAAAGCAGGCCATTTGGCATATTTTAAACAGGTGGATGTGTGTCCCAAAAGGGTGTTGAGATACCATCCTTCTGGGTGAGACAAACAGACCAAGACGAAGCACTGAAAAGTGGACTTGTTTCTTCCACCAGAGAAGAGAGGACCCGCAGAGCAGAAACAAAACAAAGCAAATCCTCCTGTGACTGAGCTGAATACCACCTCTTCTCCCTATACTCTTGTGCCAGTTTAAGATATAGAGAACATGGAAAATATCCTCATTTCTGCTCTTGCCTCCCAGCCCATTGAAGCCTTATTGTCCTTTGGGAATTTAATGGTGGTTCCCTTTACTTCTTCCATATGAATTCCCACCATAGTAATTCTTGATCAACTTGCTTAGGGCAAGTCAGCATGGCCAAACAGCAGTGTCTGGTTTGGAGATAGTAAAGCTTGTTTGACTGGTGTGTTGTAATTTTGAAAATGTTCTAGCTGCTACCAAGCATGAGGAAATGTCCCCTGTTGATTATCCTCTGATTTTTTTGTCCAGACCAATGGATTTAACTTCCTATATATTTTTATGGCCCTAAATGGAAGTTTTGTTTTTTTTTTTTTTTTTTTTTTTTTTTGCTTTGTTTTGTTTTTATTTGAGTATTTGAGTGTTCTGTTTGAGGAATTTTCTAAAGAGAAAGCATTTGTTAGGAGAAATGAAATGTGACTTGTTCCAATGCAAATTGGCTTAATCGTCTCATCCTTATGTCATTCGTTATAGTGCTGTATGGTATGCTATGGAGGAAATGCCATGTATCAAATAGATTACAAGTTTTGTACCTATAAATGGCCATCTCTTGAGTACCTGCTGTGTTAATGTTGGCACATACTACATGAAAGAGCTTAATAATTGAATGAGAGGAGTCCCTGTCTCCAAGGAGCTCGGCTGATCCTTATCTCGTGGGGAGTCCCTTTCTCTAAGGGGCCCAGCTGATCCTTATCTCGTGGGCATAATATTGGTAAAGATAAAACAGTTCTAATACAGTGTGATATTCATACAGATAAAGCTGAACAAAATTCCCAAAGCAGGACAATAGAAAGACCAATTTATATAATGGGGCGTTTCTTTAATATTGATACACTTTCTACTTGTGGCTTTTGTAGGAAAACACTTTTATAGTCACTGTGAGTTAGAACTGGAAGCTGTACTGTTGAGTATCTTTCCAGTTAAACAAGAATCGAATACTGACATTGGGTAAATTGTATTTCTAGGGACCTTTTTTCTCATCTTGTAAAGCTGACACATACACTACACACACACGTACACGTTTTGGTCACAAAAATCTTAGTAGTATTTTTTCAAAAAGTCTTTATAAAAATTCACCTCTTAATTGGTTAGCAACATCATGAGTACCTACCATAATTAAAACCTGTTGAACTTATCAGCATTTTAGCATCCATGGAACAACCCCAGGATAATATTTGACACCAGTTTGAGTATTAGGTTTTTTTTTTTTTTTTTTTAAATAAAGTGACCTTAAAATTAGGAAAATTTTGAGCCAGGGGGGTGGTGCAAACCTGTCATCCCAGTGACTCCTGAGGCTGAGGCAGGAGTATGCCAAGTTCAAGGCCAGCTTCAGCAACCTAGCGAGACCCTGTCTCAAAATTAAAAATAAAAAAATGGCCAGGAACCCAGCTCAGTGATAAATTCAATCTGAATTCAATCCCTAGTAAAATAAAAATAAAAAAGTTAATAAGTAGCAAAAATTGAAACAAAAGTAGAGGATTTTTATAAATATAGTTTTTATCCTTATAAGTCAACTACTTACCTCAGGCAGGCATTCTGCATTTTTAGAGTGCCTTTAAAAGGCTTTTTTTTTTTTTTTTAATTAACCAAATAAAAAGTTGCATGATTTATTTCATGCCTGGTGTCATGTAAAGGCTCAAAGCTTGTTTTGTAATCAAATTACATTTCTCCCAAATACAGACATTCCTGATTTGGTTTAAATGTTATCCCCTATTCATTTGATACAAATTTCCTGGAAAAGTCTAATAAAATATGTGTCAATCTCATAGTTTGGAGAAAGGATAGCTTGCCTTTTGTTATTCATTTCCATTCTCAAGGGTAATTGGCAACCATGAATTTAGTCTAATGTATCAACTAGGAATCATTATATTGTTGAGTTTTTCAAAATGCAGCTTGAGGTGAGGTATGTTAATGTTTAAAGAAAAAAAATTCCGCTCTTCTGGCCCCACAGGACTAATCTGCTGGAGTTTGTTAGGTCAAGACCTGACAGTTAAGTCTGCACATTTTTCTTTGTTTTTCTTGGAATCCTAGGGAAAAAACAAAGTTGAATGCCTGCATTTAGGGAGAATTAAAGATTGTAATGCCTTTTGTGGATATTAACTTTGTGTTTCAGTTTACCCACACCATAAAACCTATTTATTTATTTTTCACCAATTTGGCATTTGGGTATGTTTGTGTTGTATTATTTTTCTCCCTTCCCAGCCTAGTCTTTCTAGTTATTAAAGCTGGTTGAGGTTTTGTGTTGGTATTAAGTTTGGTAGTATCGTCAGAAAGGTACTTCTTGGTGGTTTTATCTGTAGCCTACCCACAAAGCCAGCTCAAAGCAAACTGAATGAAAAGTTGTAAAAGTTGGTGAAGTTTAGTCTAGTTAACTTTTCTGATCTACATATTTTAATGCAACTTCTTGTAATAAACCTTCAGTTGTGGTGAAACCAAATGCTAGTCTATGAGTTTGAGAGGCCTTATTTGTCTTTTTGAAAGAAAGGGCCATCCAACAGTGAACCAGCAAAAACTTTGAAATAAAAAAAATTCTCTATCAACCTCCAGCGCTGGCACTAAAGGCTTTCTGGAATGTCTCTGTTGTGGGATTGTGGGTTAGAGTTTTGGGAATATATAACTCCTCTCATGGAATTTTACCACAGCTCAGAGAATGATTATTTGCTGTGGATAATCTTAAGATCATGAGGTGGGGTGGGGGGCATACCCTGTTGGTTCCGAAAGCTTACCTTCCCACATTGGTCCAATATAGTTCCTACCCATGGAGTCCTGATGCCACTTTCAGAACCTCTGAATGTTTTAAGGTAGCTCAGATGTGAGATTCCTTTTCTGGGTGGAGGTGAATTTTAGGCATCCAGAAAAGTATGTAGATTAACAGGGTGAACACATGTATATTCCCCACCCAGTGAAGGAATGAAATATTACAAATATAATTAAAACCTCCTGCCCTTCCCCATTTCATTGACTTTCTTCCAGAGTGACCACTATTATGAATTTGGTGTTTATCATGTGTTTTTACATTTTACTATTCAGGAGAATCACTGAACTAATCTTTTTTTATTGTTTATGATTTTGAGATTTATCCATTAAGATACACACGGTTATGGTTTATTTAACGGCTGTATAATGTTTCTTCATATGAATGTGCTACTGTATGTTCATTATATTGTTGATAGTCACTTAGGCATGTATGTTTTCATTTGTGCTGTTTTAGGGTCATGAATGGTTGTGAATTTATTCTCCCTGTCTGGATGTTTAAAATTTCTGTGTTGTATTCCTTGGAGGGAGTTACTGGGTCAAAGGAAGTGGACATCTTTCACTTTAATAGGTTACAAGATTGCTCTCCAAAGCAGTTGCACCAATTTGCACTCTAGCCAGCAGCGTTTGTAGGGTTCCAGTTGTTCCAGGTGCTCGCAGACACTTGATATTGTTAGACGTGGCATTTGGGTGTAAAATTGCATCTTTGGGGCTTAAACTTGCACTTTCCTGTTTTCTGGTGAGGTGGAACGTCTCTTCATGTGTTTGTTGTGCTGGGTTGTTTTTAGCCCAGGGGCTCGGAGCAGTCTTCAGGGCTAGGGAGTCAAGATTGCAGCGTTGTTTCTGTCTGAACACAGGTAATGGGACAATGACAAGGAAGAACATGGGACCAAAGCAAGAGTCAGGAAAGGAAGGGAGGAATAAGAAGGTAGAGTTTGAAGGAATAATGGATAACAGAAGGTCACCCTGGAGGGTTGAAAACTTGTAGCAGAAAGATGGCAGATGATGTCCTGAGTGTTGAGAGAGAACTTGGGATACATTTTTGCATTCAAGTCCCTTTGCTTTGATTGAAATTGGCTGTGGTGAAAATTGTGTCAGGGGCCTTTTCCGTTGAGCACAGCATCAAGGCTGGACTTGTGGAATCTTCCTGTTTACCCGGTTGCTTTTTGAAGTTCTTTTAGAAAGTCTACATATGCTCTTCTTCCCAAAATACAATTCGTGGCCCTTTAGGTTAAGTATACTATACAGGAAACCAGTTTTTATCAGGATTTGCTTGACTGTCCTGTTGGAATTACTGTCTTGAATATTTGGAAAATATTGTACTTTATTGTAATTGTCAGAGTATGGTGAATGTTACCTTATTGAATATAGAACTACATGGTTTTATTTTATTTATTTATTTATGTGCAATACTGAGGATCGAACCCAGGGCCTCACACATGCCAGGCAACCCTGGAACTACAGCCCTAGCACACATGGATTTAAAAGTATGGTTTACAGCAGCTTTAAAAATACTTTGTATTGACTGGGGATATAGCTCAGTTGGTAGAGTGCTTGCCTCGCATGCAAAAGGACCTGGGTTGGATCCCCACCCCTACACTGCCACAAAAAAAAAAAAAAAAAAAAAAAAAAAAGTAAAAGTTTAGTGGGCCTTGGATGTATCAAAGAATGATGTGCATTCTCTTATTAAAAATTCAGACTCTGGATTTCTCTCCCTAGAGATTTTGATTAAGTGGGTCTAAGGTAGAATCCTGGAATCAGGATTTTAAATAACTCTTCCTTCCTGCTTCGCATTCCTTCTTCCACACACTCTGTTACAGGAGACATGAGGACCACACTTTGAGAAATATTATTTTCCTTGCTTGCCTTGGCCTCTTAAAAAGCATTGCTTATCGAAACTACCTGCCATGCAAAAGTTTTCTTTATGTCAGTGTAAAATTACTTAAGGTAGTAATTTAACTTCCAAGAGCTATAGATTGAGGCCATTCTGTAGATTTTTTTCCAAATATTAAATAGCACAGTTTTAATTTATGCTTGTAGAACAGAGTCTGAGCTCTGGCTGTAGATCACATCACCTGTGAAGCTTCTAAAAGAAACTTAAAAAAGTAATTATATCATAAAACATCAACACTCAAAAAAGTATGGAAAAAATTATGTAATATATATTATATAGCCAAATACCCACCCTTCAGATTTAACAGATATTGAAATTTAGCCATAGCTTGTTGCTTTTTTAAAAACCTTTTAGATATCATACCTTGGAAAAGCCCCCCACTGCCCTGTTTCCTCACTGCTTCTCCCAGAACAGACCATTTTCATGAGGTTGGTATGGTGTCCACCATACATGTCTTAGGCTTTGTGAATCCATAAGCAGTGTATCAAAGCTTGTGAGTGTATGTGAAAATAAGTGATCTTGTGGCTTTTTCTTTTTCCCACAACTATGTTTGAGATTATATTGACACAGAGATCTAGTGTATTCATTCTAACTGCTTTATGACCATGGTTTACTTATTCCCTTGTTTAGGGATAATTTGTTAGCTACTTAAACATTCTCTTCTGGAAACAGTACTGCAGTGAGTGTTCTTGTTCCTGACATCTTTGCACATATGCCTTCCTTTCTCCAGGATATAGCTCTGGAAGTAGAAGTGCTGCTCTTAGGCTATACGCATCTACCGCTTTACTGGGCATTGTGGCCTTCGCCAGAGTCTGTGCCATGCTCTTTGGACTTTCATCTTCTACAACTGTGAGCTAAACAAACCTTTTTTCTATGTAAGTTACCCAACCCTGGGCGTTTTGTTATATCAATGGGAAGTGAACTAATACATTAGATATTTTCAAATTACTCTGCAAAGTGTTTCTATCAGTGGGGACTTATTTGATATACAGTATCTAAAGGGCCCCAGTCTCATAGTTTCTGACTATATGTAGGTGTAGGTAATTTGGAGTAGGTGTTAGAGACCTGAGTGCGTGTGTCTGTGTTTGTATGTTTTAGTGTCACAGTTGATTCTGATGAGCACATGAAGCTGAGAAGCCACCATATGTGACTGGCAACTCCATGAGGGCAGGAGCTATATTCGTCTTATTTGTTGTTGATTTTCCAGAGGGCAGCAGGGTGCCTAGCACATATGTGGTAGATGTTCATTCAATAAATCATTGCCGATAGGTGAATAAAGAGATGTGGTCTTGTATAATGAAAATATTGCCTTGTAGTCAAGTGGTGCTCCTCCAGCTGTGTTGTTCATAGAATTACTTAAAGATCTCATGAAATTGTGTATTCTGATCCAGGAGCTTTGGGATGGGGCTGAGATCGACCATTTCTAACCACCTCTCAGGTGATGGGCATGCTGCTGGTTTGGGGAGCTCATTTGAGCAGCAAGATGCCAGGGGTGGGGACGAAATGAAATAATTATTTTCTTCTGGATAGTTGTGGAGTGGAGGAGTTTGGAATTTGGAATCCTGCTTGGTAAATCTCAGAGTGCACCTCTTCATCACTTTATAGCAAAAGCAAACAATGAAGTACCTTCCTCACCTCATAACTGTTTTTTGAGCATCAAGGGAGCTCTTGTTCATGGAAGCACTCTGAGCTGTGAGACCATCATGCATGCTACTTCTCATAATAATTCTCATTTTTGTAGTGGTTTAATATTTTCCTTCAATTTGCTGAAAGCACAAAGCTGTTGGCATTGCCGGATCCAAGGAAATCTCATTTTGACCTGCTGTCTGCATTGAGTGGGGCACTTTATCTGCCTTCAGGGAAGCAGAAGCAAAACTCTACCACTTGCTTTGGTTCTGACTGTAGGTGCTACAGAGCTGAAGAGGGGGGTTCCTTCTTACTGTTTTAGGGGTATTAGAGAAATAGGGCTAGAGAGGCCCCTGGCTCTCTCCTAATCACTTCTACACTGTAGCAGGATCATAGGGAGAGACTAATTTATTCCCCAAGTCAGGCACATCTTAAAGTGAAAAGGGGAATGCTCAAAATAACAAGATACTAGGTGTAATCAAAACTATTCAGGGCAAACTAGACCTACGAGTCGCCATAATAAACCACCATAGGACATTGTCATATAAACGCAAGTTTTGGGGATGCTTTGGTAACTGGGGATACTGACTCGTTGATCTGAAAGAGGCAATGTGGTGTGGAGAAGAGAGAGCAAATTTATACAGCCAGGTGAGGTGTTGTGTGCTGTGTAGTCCAAGCTACTTGGGAGGATGAGTCAGGATTGCTTGAGCCCCGGAGTTCAAGGCCAGCCTGGGCAACATAGTGTGATCCTTTTTATTAAAAACAAATAAAATGACATTCAGAACTAGTTGCATTGTATGCTGGGGGTGGAACCTGTTAGTCTAGGCTTCTTTTTCTCTTTTTCTCTAGAGAGAGAATATGGGATGGATCCAATTCCTTAGGTCATTGCCTCTCAAATGCCAGTTTTGTGCTTCAAGGTTTCCACTCTGTTTTTCACCTGAACTTATTTACTTAATAGTTGTCCTTAATAGTGTCTGTTCACTTTGTTTTAATTTGACCTCCTTCTTTGCTAAAATTATAATATGATGGGTTCAGTGAGCTAGATTTGCACTCTTCTGGTACAGATCGAAAACATAAGTGCTAAAGTTAAAAATGTTCATCCCTGTGCCACCTAAGGTTGTCTTCCTCTCCCTGGGATTCAGGGCCCATAGTTGGTGAGACGTTCACTTGGACAGAGGTTCTTTATGGTGGTTCAGGTAACTGCCTGTTAAGCTGCATTGCAGACCGCCGGTCTGGTTGGAGAACTTCTCAGGAGACAGGCCAGCAGTTGGTTGGGGTCTAGTTAGGGTTTCCACATGCTGTGGCAGGGTGTGAGAGACTGATGTTGTCTCTCAAAGACACCCTTGTCATCCACACCAGTGGGTGATGAGAGAACTTTCTTCCCTGGATTATTGTGGGCTTCAGTGGAATCGGTTAGTGCTCAGTTTGAGGCCTAGAAACAGTGTAGTGGTCAGAGCCCTGAGCTAGGAACTCCCTGGTTCCAGTGGCTTTCTGGTTCCGTGACATTGAGCAGGTCACCTAGGCCTTTCTGGACCTGTGAAATAAGAACCGTTCCTGCTAGGAGTAGTGGTGAGACATGAGGGCTCTAATCAAGGAAGACCCAACAGGGCTGGAGGGAGGGCACAGAAGGAAGAAGCTGTGATTTCTGGCCTACGTATCGCTGGAGGGCACAGTGTGATGGTGCGTGACTGAGCTTTTGTAATATGATGTTTTTCTTTACCTAATCTGTGAGGGCTCGCGGTGTGGTGAAAGGTATATTGAATCATTCCTCTTGGTGTTATTTGGTGAACACAGGCGTTTCTAACTGAGAAATACATGGAGTGCTAACCTCACTTTCTTTTTAATTTATAAAAAAATATTTTTAGTTGTAGGTGGACATAATTATTTTATTATGTGCTGCTGAGGAGGATTGAACCCAGTGCCTCATGCGTGCTAGGCGAGCCCTCTACCACTGAGCCACAACCCCAGCCCCTCTTATAAGTTTTTAAGTAAATTTTTTTGAATAGGTAATATGCCTTCACATGGCAGGAATTTCACAATGTGCAGAAAGATTTGTGTTGAAAATAGACCCATCATCTAATTCATGTCTCTGGCATCTACCAATATTTACAGTGTGTTATGTTTCTCCATTTAGAGAGATCTTATGCATATACAAGCAAATATGTTTATATTTTTCTACTAGTTTTTGAAAACACAAGTAGAATGTATAATACATCTGAGTCTGTCCTCATGTGACCGTGTTTTTGTATCTTAGAGGTGAGCCTGTGGCAAGCACCTCATTCTTTTTTAATAGCTGTGGGATATTCAGGTTGAATGTATTGAATTCACTTAACCAGGCCCCACAGACTGGGCATGTAGTTAGTTTTCCAGTCTGGTTTTTACAAACAAGGCTTCAAGGAGTGACTTTGTGCATCATGGTGCATTTGTGGGGGTGTATCTGTCAACTGACTTTCTAGAGCTAGGCTGGCGGGTGTGACTTTGAGGGGTTGTTCCACTTTGCCGGCCACTGGGAGCGTGTGCAATGTGTTACACATAGCCTTGCCGGTTGGGGGAAAGATGGTGTCTTGGTGTATTTTCAGTTTGTATGTCTCTTATTAGAAGTGAACTTGAGCATCTATCACAGGTTTAAGAAATAAACTCAATATCATTTAAATGTTTTGCTGTTGGCAGCTATTTTCAGTCTACAGGGAAGGACCTTTATTTTTATTTTCCACCTACAAGCAATATTTTTGTAAAATGCAATAAAAAAGGATCCAGGAGCAAAGTGGAATTAAAAAATCCAAAGATAAATAAAACACAAACCTCAATTTTTTTGTTACTAAACTTGACAGATACAAAATTGCTCTGTCCACTCATTATCTAGACGTTGTGGACCTACGCTGCAGGCGGAGTGTTAATGCTTTGGGTAGCATTCCTGCTCCTGAGAAGGTCTCTGCTCACTTCCTGTCTCTTCGCAACCCCATGTGGGTAGGGGGAGAAAATACAGAAGTTTATATTTCTGTTTCACAATTAGTACATTCCAGGACGTTTTTGTTATATCTCCGAGGGTGTGATACTGATCCAGATTGGCATGGCTCCCAAGGGCAGGGGTGCCATCAAACACATTCAGACACGGTGAGTCTGTTAGTTCTCCCTGTGCTGTGGGGGAGGGGGAGCTGTGTGAGTGGGAGCTGGGGTTGAGTTGCTTTTTTTTTTATTATTCGTTGTCAATGAACCTTTATTTATTTATTTGCATGCGGTGCTGAGAATCGAACCCAGTGCCTCACACATGCTAGGCAAGCACTCTACCACAGAGCCACAACTCCAGCCCTGGAGTTGTGGTTTTTATTGATGCGGCCTTGAGCTTGGATGGGGGGACTGGGTGATGGGAAGGTAGGAGGGCAAAATCGCTCTAGGAAAATGCGCAGTTCTGGCTTCTTTGACCTGGGCTTGTCAGGATCCCATGCCCACCGCATGGCCTTTCCAGAAAGTGAAGGGAAGAGAACCTCTAGGTAAGCAGGGGCTTAAGAGAAGAGCTTATGGAGAAGATGTCTTGGTGTCTCTGAAACACTGGGCAAAGAATGAGGTTCTTGTCTCTAGCTCACTATGTTCTATGTCAGGGGTGACCCTTTCCTCCTCCTCTACCCTCAGCTAGAAAACAGACCTGGGACTGGGGGCCATGGCACATCCCAGCAACTCCCGTGAGGCTGAGGCAGGAGGATCGCAAGGTCAGCACCAGCCTTAGCAAGTATCCAGGCCCTGTCTCAAAATAAAAAGGACTGGTCATGTGGCTCAGTGGCTAAGTGACCCTGGGTTCAATCCCTGGTGCAAAAAAAAAAAAAAAAAAAAAAAAACTACCAACAAAACAAAGAAAGAACCCAGGGGAGTGAGTCTTTGTTCCGTTCTTAAGTTGAAGTTGACCTCTGTGAAGACTTCAGGGTACTGTCTCTAAATGCGTAGAGAGTGGTCTCAGCCGACAGAGCCTGTAGCAGTCCATACTGTTCTTTCCTTCTTTCCTTTAATAATGTCGGGCCATTATGCTGTCAGTATCCCTGGCTCAACCTTCTTCAATAGCAGACATTTTAGCTTCCATGTTACAATTATTAAGTCAAGTCATGTGGACGTTTTTTCCTGAGTCGTTTTTCCCCGTTCAGTATCATAAAGGGTAGAAATGCATGTTGTCACAGTGCAGAATGAAATGCCCTTTACCATCTTGTGACAACTGGCCCCCTGTTAAAGCCTAGAGAAGAACTGTCATTCAGCCAGGGATTGGGGCTGTAGAGTAACAGTGGCCAGTGACCCCTGCCTCATGCTAACACTTAACCTTGGCAAGGTACTAAACTCCATTGACCCCCTTTCCCTCACTTGTGAAGTGGGGACGGTGAGTCCACATCAGTGACCTGTCAGGAAGGGTGGGTTATGTTCAGGGCTGCTCCGTGGGACGGGAGCTCTGGAGTGACCTGTCTGCTAACTCAGCAGGACGGGCATCTGTAACCGCGCTGGGATGTGCTGGTGGTTAGGTAATGTGTGGTAGCTAGCAGCCAAAGGGTAAGTTCTCAGAACCAGGCCTGGCTCTCTGCCCGGGCCCTGCACCTGCAGCTAAGGAATGACTAAAATTGTGAATGAAAGCATCCTCTCTCCTGGCGCATGGTGGAGGGCTCAGATTCTGGATCTGAGCCACCTAGGTTTGAATCTTGGCTCAGCCTTAAGTGGATGAGTGGGCTTCACAGCTTCCATCCATTTTCCATGTGTGGAACGGGGAGATGAAGAGTAATCTGCTTTGGGTTAATGGGCTTAAATGAATATATGGATGTGAAGTTCTCTGAATGATGAGTGGCATCTGCTGCTTATCCTTCCCCTTTCTGGAGTTTATTCAGTCAGCAACTTTATCAAGTTCTTTCTACACACAAGGCACTTATGAGGTGCTGGCACCTGAGTCAGACATAATGGCCCTATAAGGATTATAGACTCTATGGGCTAGTGTGGGGCTGGCCAGCTTGTCTACAAAAGGCTGGACAGTAAACGTTTTAGGATTTGTGGGCCATAACATATCCATCACAGCCATGCCACTCTTCTGCTGTATTGTGAAAGCAGTTGCAATGGTAGATGAATGATCAGGGCTGTGTTCCAGCGAACCTTGATGTCCAAGAACAGCGGGTCACATCTGACCCGTGGGCTGTAATTTGCAGATCTGTGGTTGACTGAGAAGACAGATGTTAAATAATCACAAACAATTATGGTGTTACCCATTGTGATAAGTGCTCTGAAGGAGCAGGCAGCATTCCGTGAGAGGGGAGGGCCGGGGATGAAGTGACATTGAAGCCACATGGTGAGGAGGACCAGCCGGAGAGGGAGTGTGCCCCAGACAGGGGACCGCTCTGAGGGGCAGGAGCCCTGGCCTGGACAGTTCGAACCTAGAGACTCAGCATTACAGTCTGCATTTGTGTCTTTTAAAGGCATGTCAGATACTTTGCAGCTTTCTTTGGATTAAAAAAAAAAACAAAAAAAAAAAACAACCGTACTTTTTCCCTCTTATAACTTACTCCAATTCTCTCAGCTTCCCTCTGTCCCCCAGCAGTGATCCCAGTGACAGAGATGAACTGTATTGAAATGGCAATATATTTTGTTCTGCATATGAGAGTAATTTCTCCCTCTCTGTGTCCTATTGTTTTTATTATTGTCCGTTTCTATACAAGAATTTAGACATTAGGGAATCAAGTTTTCTCTGTATTCCATTATTAGTTGTAGACTGGTTCACTCCTTAGAATTTAGCTTTGCTTTTTAGCAGAAAACTCTTAAAAGGTAACATTATTTTCTTTTCTTGTTTGGCTAGATAAAAACTCACAGCCTTTGAAACAATTATGGAAAACAGAACAAAACAAAACAAAACCTCCTCTCGACATGTCCTCACTCCCCTACTCCCAGCCTGTTGTGTGTTCCCTTTAGGTTGTAGCCTTCTGTACAGAGGTTCTGGAAGAGGATGTGTGTGTTCTCATCTAAAATGTTTTAGGGGGTGCCCCTGCACAACACTGCAACCCCTTCTTTGTTTTGTGGCCCCCGCTTTAGTTTAGTTTAGTCTTTGTGGTCGCAAGGAGAGGCTTAATGCATGAGAGGCTGTGTTCCAGTGAAACACAGCCAAGAGTGGCTGGGGACCCACTCTGACCGGATTGTGTGAGTCTGAGCACGGGTCCACTACTAATTAGCTGCGTGAGCTAGAATAAGTTGCCTACCCTCCCTGTGCCTCTGTGTCCCTATCTTTAAAATAGGGACATAATGGCACATCCCTCGGGAATGGTATGAGGATTAAAATGAGTAAAATATGCAGAAATTCCTTAGAAAAGGGTTGGGATGCAGTACCTGCTGTTTATGAGCCATCTGTTGTTATTAATTACATCTGAGGCCCCAGGGCCTCTTCCCCCTTTCCATCCTTGAGCCCTGCAGGTGGTTCCTGACCCATCCCCCTACCTTGGGCTGCATCAGTTCCTTTGTGCTTCACTTTCTCCATGAGGCTAGGGAGAGACCTTTGCCATGGCAAGGCCAGGAACACCAGCGCTTTCGGACACTAGTCCTTTATGCATCATTGTACTCTGAAAATGTGGTTGATAAGTAGTTTTTGAACATAGATTTAAAGATGTGGTGTTAGCAGCAGAGTTCACCACTCCTGCCATCTTTTTTTTTTTTGGTACCAGATATTGAACCCAGGGTGTTTAACCACTGAGCCACATCCCCAACCCTTTTTATAATTTATTTAGAGACAGAGTCTCACTGAGTTGCTTAGTGCCTTGCTTTTGCTGAGGCTGGCTTTGGACTCATGATCCTCCTGCCTCAGCCTTCCGAGCCACTGGGATTACAGGCATGTGCCACTGTGCCTGGCTTCTGTCATTTTTGTTTGATTTCTGTTTATAACTAATGACCTGTTCTTTTTGTGTGTAGATATCATCTTTACATGTTCTTTGTGGCCTCTCTTGGTATAAATGTGACCGAGAGGCTTAGTGCCCTGAGAAGCAGATGCAGGAACTACCTTGGGAGGTGTTGGGTGGGTGTCTGATCTCCGAGGATCTTCCTGGCTCCTGTGTTTTGTCTCCCCTCCGTGTGTTGTGGCTGTGCTCTCTATGGTTTTTACAGACCTTGTCACATCATTGTTCCCGTTATTTTCCTCTCCTGGGCAAGACTCTTTCTCCACTTTGCCCCCTAAGGAAGAAATTCTAACTTGTTTTCCTTATAAGTTGCTTTTAAAAATTGTTTTATGAAGAAATTGCTCTGGGTCCCCACTGTGTGCATTGTGACTCATCCTTCCTGGGTCTTTGTTGTTGTTTCTTTTGTGTGTTGGTAGCACCCTCGGCACACAGAATCGCTTTCAGAGGTGCTTTGAAAAGCTGACATTATAGTCTTGTTGGAACTTGTCCCAGCTCAGATTCTATTTTTAATAAAGTTGGCTGCAATTGTTTTTCAAAGGTTACCACTTTTTTTTTTTTTTAACTGATGGAAATAAGAACTTTGCTTCTTGTAATCCCAGACCCTGTGATTTACCCGCACGGGTCTGTTCTTTGTTCAGCATCTGATCATATAACAGTGCCTTCCAGGGCCACTGTGCTAGGTGTGGCAGTAGGAGTGCAGCTCCGGGCTCCCGGTGCACCGTGCAGTTTATGTGGTGGGATGGTGTTTCCCGTTCCGCCTCATCCCCTCTGCTGCACTTTGGAACAGGCAGGCCGGATATCAGCGACTCAGCTGTCAGCCAGGAAAACTAAGTCCCAAGCTCGGCAAGGTGGCTGAAGTCAAAGGCAAATAAATACTGGCAAGAAACAAAAGGGCAGAGGCAACCCTAGAAGCGGGCTGTGAGCCTTAGGTGACGGTCTACAGGCATTAGTTTAACCAAATTAAAAAAAAAAAATCATTATAAAAATAATACATGTTCAGTAAAAAGTTTAAAGAGTTGAGATGATAAGAAGGAAAGCCCCTCATGACCTGCTCACCTCCCAGCCCCACTCCCTGACCCTGACCTCTCTTGGTAATCCTTTCTCAAGCGTTAGCTGGACATGGTGGTGCACACCTGTAGTCCCACTTCTCAGGAGACTAAGGCAAGAGGATCACTTGAGATCAGGAGTTTTAGGGCAGCCTGGGCAATAACAAGACCCTGTCTCCAAAAAACAAAAACAAAAGCCTCACAAAGAAAAATCACACACAAAAAGAATCAACAATTTCTCAAGTGTTCCTTGGGGAATTGTCACTAGATATAGGTGTTCAATCCAGTGGTCTGGTCTGTTGTTTCACCTGTGTTCCTCGCATATGGAACAGTACTGGGCACAAAGTAGGCACAAAGCACTGTTGATGGAATGAATGACATTTTCAGGATTGTCCTGTGCACATCGTCGTTGCTCTACACCATGGTTATCACTGCATCCTGGGCAGATTTTCATAGCAGTGCCTATAGAGCAACTTAACTTTTCAAAATACCTCTCTGGGATTCCATCACATGAATTACTGTAATCATTTAACCAGTGTGAGATACTTCTCATTTTTCCTGTTACAGACCTTGCTGCAAGGACTGTCTGACATGTTGACTGCTGATTGTCCCCTCAACATCCATTTTTCACTTCTAGTGTAACAGACATTTTAACTGGTCATAGGTGCTCAGGTAAAGACCACCTCTGCCAGGATCCATTGCCCTAAGTGGCCACGTGACTAGAATAGATTCTGGCCAGCGAGGTGTGAGCAAAGGTAATGTGTGCAGCAGCCAGGAGTATCCTCAAAAGGGAAGGAGTAGTCTGCTCCCTCCTGGCAGGGGTTTTCTGGTGGTGGGAGCTGGAGCAGCCTTCTTGGTTCCAAAGCTAGAAGCTGATTCTAGAAGATGACAGAACAACAAGATAAGAGAAGCCTGAGTCCCTGGCACCACATTCTCTTAAACACTTGAATGAAAGAGACACTTGTCTCGCCGAAGCCAGCTTACATTATTTGGGCCTTTGCAACAGCCTCTGTATCTCTTTCCACCTCTCTGAGTATATATATAGTATAAATTAAAGAATTGGAGAGTTGAAGGATATGGTCATTTAAAATTGATTGACACTGCCTAATTAATCTTTAAGCACTCACCATCATCATCATCTCTTTAGACATTCCCCATCCTGCCATTTTATCATGCAGACATTTACATTTAATTTCTGTTAAAATGTAAAAAGATTTATTTTACCAAAGGAAAATACTTGCATGTGAGGTAAGAGTTTGGTTCCAAATGTCAGTATCAGTCATGTTCCGTATCCTGGAAACCAGTTCCTGGAATTCGTCTGCAAGAGGGAAGGGAGAAGGGAAAATGCTGGAGGATACCACTGACGCCTCTTGGAATGTCCGGAGGGAGAACACACACAGCCATGTCCACACTGTCACGCTCGCAGCTGCTCAGCCTAACCATCCGCACCTGTGCATTCATCCAGCAGCGCATCCAGTCTGCACCTATTGTGGGCCTACTGTGTGCTTACCACTGGGGATGCAGTATTGGGCAGGTCAGAGGCGATCTTTGCTTCTTTGAGGTATACAGCTTAGGGGACAGGGCAGATGTTAACAATTATGGAATTGTGCATTGGAATCATCATTATTAATTAACATTATTATTAATTATTATTGAAATAACAATTTTTGATTCTATAGCAAGTGAAATAATTGTTATTGTTAATAATAATTGGAATATGTAAGGGAGACACACAGAATACTGTGAAGAGTGAGTAGAAGATGGGGAAGGAGGTGAACTAATTTCCTATTCTGCTGTGAAAGGATGACATAAACTTAGTAGCTTAAAAAGACATAACTTGGTTATCTTATAGTTCTGGAGGTCAGAAGTCCCCTACAATCAGGCATGACTGAGTTAGGCACCTTCCCGAGGCTCCAGGGAGAGCCTGCTTCCTTCCCTTTTCCAGTTTCCTCAGGCTGCCCGCATTCCTTGGCTCACGGCCTCTTCTTCCATCTCCAGGGCCAGCAGTATAGCGTCTTCAGTCTCCGTCTGACCTCTGATTTCACTGTTACCTCTCCTCACTGACTCCTCTCCTCCTGCCTCCTTCCTATAAGGGTACTTGGGTTCATGCTTGGTCCCAACCGGAAAATCCAGGATAAGATTGTATCTCAAGATCCTTACTCATACCTGCATAAGCCCCTCTTGCCATGTAAAGCAGCGTTGTCGTAGGTTCTGGGATGGGATGTGGATGTCTGAGGAGAGCAGCGTTGTTTCTTGCTTGTGCCATTTTCTCTTGTGCTTGGTTGACTCTCATGGTGTTTGGTTCATCATGGCCCTAGGAGTAATAGGCTGTTCCATGTGTATATATCACACAGCCCAGTTTTGCCTTAGGCGGTACCATCTATTTGCTACCATCTGTCTAGGCTTGTGTGAGTGCACTCTGGTTCACACAAGAAACTTGAAATGCTGTGTTGCTCAGAACGTGTCTCCATGTTTAAGTGATGCATGGCTCTACTGTAAAAGTATCAGTGGTAGAGTGGTGACCTCCTCAGACCCATCGCTCAATTCCAGCAACGCAACTTTACCCCTACCCCCCATCTCCCCACCTCACAAATCTTCGCGACCCTCTGGTTCATCTGCATGTGCTTCAGAAGGGACAGTTGATGGGGTGCTGTAGCGGAGGTGGGAACGAGGTGGTCCCAGGGTGGGGGAAAGCGGTTGATGTGGGAGGTGCTGAAGGGCGTTTAAATTCTGAAGAGATGGACCCTAACTAAGAGGAGAGATCCTGGGGCGAGAGAGACATCACTAATGTTACGAGAAGCACGTGGTTTGTGAGTCGCAGGTTAAGGGAGTCCCTGCCCTGTCTGCTGGTTAAAAAATTCTTTTTTTTTTCTCTGTTGAGAGGGGTCAAGGGGAGGCTGAAGTTCTGAGGAGCATGGGGAACATTGGAAGTTGTCATTGCGGAGCGGTGGGGGAATGCGTGAGAGCAGTCCGGCCTGGGGAGCATCGGGATCCTGGGATCTGGAGCCCCAGTGTGTCCGATCAGCGTTATTTGATTTTTTTCCCCTCTCCTATTGCACATTTGCCTGGTGTATAGAGCAGGCGGTTGATTGACTCAGACTGGGTTGGTTTTCTGCTGGGTGGTGTGGTCAAAGGGTAGGTAGGGTACGGGGGATTTAGAAGGGCAGTTGAAATCCTCAGCCATAGATGAAGCTAAATAAGAAAGTAGAGGAGTGAAAGAAAGTTCTGTGAGGTGTAAATGTGGCCGTGATGGGACTTGAAGTCAGTGTGCAGAGCTGTGCTTGGGTGGACAGAGGCAGCTGGAGAGAGACGAGGATTTCAGGATGGTGGCCAGGTCCAAGGTATGTCTTTAGGAGACCCATCCAGAGCATGTCTCCATGAGTTGGGGGTGGTCTTCCATGGTCAAGACAAGGACAAGGAAGGAGTTGGTAGGAGGCATGGACCTCAAGAAGGGGGACATTTTGACAAGAACGGGGAGGGTGTAGTGGTCTGGGGCAGACCAAGGATCAGGCCCTGCCAGCTTCTCCTCACCTTTCCAGACCCTTGTACGTTAGACGAGAGAATGGATGAGCTCCTGTGGGATGGAGAGGAAGGGTTGCCCTCCGGGAAGAGCCAGGCTTCACTGGACACTGCCACTCACTGTCTTCCTGGGCTGGGCTGTGTTGTGCTGTGCTGTGGGTGGTACTCTAGCATACTGCCCCGCCCCCAGGAGCTGTCCCCCGGGACTCTCCCCTCAGGAGGAGTCCCCATCCTGGCACATGGGAAAATACCAAGATAGGTAGAAAAGAGCAGACACGGCCTAAGACTTAACAACTAGCAAAAATCATGCAATAACTTAAATATATTGCTTTTTTTTCATAAAGATTTAATGAGATTTATCTCCATGTGCTATATTTCTATATTTTTGTATCTGATGTTTCTCCTGGGCTCTAAGCCACATATTCTAATTTTTCTTGAAAAAAATGGCTGTGGGTATATTTAATGCATATTATTTACATTGGATTATGATTGAAAGGTACCTTAACTGAAACTTTTTAGTGATTTTTGTCTGTATCATAAAATCCTGCCATAATTTGATATGTTATTTCAAAAATTTAGCCTTGTAAGTGGCATTACATTAGTCAGTCTCTCTCTCTCTCTCTCTCTCTCTCTCTCACTCACACACACACACACACACACACACACACACACGAAGAAAACATTGAAACTACCTTACCACAAATGAATGTTAAACTTAAAGTCACGTCACTCAGTCTCAGGTGATGGGTGAAGGAACTTAGATTGGTGGGACGGTATTAAGGACCTAGAAACCAAGTGGAAACAGGATATTGGTGCGGAGCAGGTTGCTGTTCCTTTTGCTTAGTTTTCTTTTTTTTCTTTTGCATTTAATGTTTTCTTGGTGACTAGTGGCCATTTTCACTATTTCTCAGCCTACTTTTTGACCATTTCTTCCTGTGAGAGATGCTAATTATGAGTTAAGAATAAGTAGTAGTAGCAGATTTTAAATTGTTTTTATAATAAAATATGTCTTTTTAGCTGGGCACAGTAGTGCAGATCTAGTAATCCCAGTGGCTCGGGAGACCAAGACAGGCAGATCACAAGTTCAAAGCCAGCCTCAGCAGCTTAGTGAGGCCCTAAGCAACTTAGAGAGACCCTATCTCAAAATAATAAAGAAAAAGGACTGGGGATGTGGCTCAGTGGTTAAGGACCCCTGAGTTCAATCCCTAGTACCAAACAACAACAACAACAACAACAACAACAAAAGTGTTATCTTTTTATCTGTCTATATTTCAGCTCTTTGAGTTTCTGTGAGCAGAGTCTTAAATGATAGCCTGAGAATGTAAGGAGGCTACAGAGTTAAGGAAGAACACATGGAGTTTGATCCAAATCATTCCTCAAACTTCAACTGGTCCTTCACATCCATGAGCTCTACTTCCATGGATTCAGTTAAGAACAGGTCAACAATTGCAAAACAAAACTTTCATCTGTACTGAACACGTACAATCCCTTTTCTTTGCTTGTTTGTTATTCTCTAGACAATACAGTGCAGTGACTGTTTATGTAGTATTTATGTTGTGGTAGGTATTATAAATAATCTAGAGATGATTTAAAGTATACAGGAGGGTGTGTGTAGATTGTATGATAATACTACATTATTTTATAGGAGGGATGCAAGCATCGGTGTAGGAGTCCTGGAACCAGTCCTCACAGATAATGAGGGGCCACTACACTTACGGTATTGGAGTGAACTCAGTCACTTCCTAATCCCAGCAGACTCATTCAGGCCTTGGAGAATAATGATAATCCATTGCCAGTGACTGTCTCTTAGTGGAGCTTGGTCAGTGTTTTGCCAGGCAGGATCACCCTGTGTAGCATTTGTTTAAGGTCAGGGGCTTCTGAGTGTGACTCCTGATTTTACCCCGTGGCTCTACCACTTCCTCCCTGGACTCGTGACGGATTCTTCAGCCCTTCTGAGTTTTAAGTTCTTTGTCTGTTAAGTGTGGTCATATTAGTGCCTCATCTGTCAGATAGCTGTAAGGATGAACAGCAGTGTCCCTGGTACACACTGGAGTAACCAGTAGCTGTTATTATTCCCATACTGGAGGGTCTCCTGGCTTACCAATTTGATGCGTCTGAGGACTGTTAGATTTCAAATTGTATTTCTCCAGTATTCATGATATTCTTTGGGGGCATTGCCCTCTAGGGGTCTTCCCTGATATCTCTTCTTAAAGGTGCAGCTCTCCATCCTCTGCTGCCATATGCCTCTCCTCCCCCTCCCCGCCCTCCCATCCCTGCTTCCTGCTTGTTCTCCATTACACTTGCTGGTGTTCTCCTCCAGTGCACCGCACTTCTAATGAACTCTCCAGAGCTTGCTTTGTGTCTCAGGCCGTCTTCATCTACCAAAGTGGGTCCTCTATGAAATCAGGCACTGCATATGTTTTGTTCTCCCCTCTCTTATCAATGCTAGACCAATGCTGGCTCAGTGGGCGCACAGTAAATCCTTATCAAAACGAAGAACTTGACTTTGAAAGTGGTAATATATTCCTCCGTGCCATGTTTTTAAAAGCCTCGGCAAGCCGTCTAGAATGATGATGTTTTATTCAGAACTTCTTAGCAATAGTCTGCTCATTGGCCTGTCTCACACCTCCTTTCCTGGTGGAGGATGACGGGAGCCACATAGAACAGGGCTGAGCGGATGAAGAAGAATAGAGGCGACATCACTACCGAACCTGCTATCTTCTTCTGACACCTTTTCTTTTAGCACAAACATCCCCAGCCTGTTGACCAGGGGAGGAGAGCCTTGTCTCTGTAGCAGACAGCTTAAGTTTCATCTTGTTTTCTTGTGTATTTCACATGCAACAGAGCTTTTGTTATTTTTTCTTTTAGGGCACCAATGCCTCTGCTCTGGAAAAAGACATTGGTCCAGAGCAGTTTCCAATCAATGAACACTACTTCGGATTGGTCAATGTAAGTATTTAAAGTGTACTATTTTTATCAATTGTTTTAGAGTACCTGATGCAACTCTGCTGCCATCTTTCTCATTACCAATTTTTAAATAATTGTCAATGTGCTTTAGTTAATAGAAGTGGCACATGTTGGAGAGGGGGCATTTTAATCTATTTTTGGAAGTTTTAAATTAATTGTCCCAGAAAAAAGGATTTAATTATGACATTATTGGGTCAGATTCGAATGCCCTCTGCCTTGTACTTTGAGGGATTTCCTTTGCACACATAATCTCCTGGTGATTTCGTTAGCCTTTGTAGCCAAATCTTCTTTTGCATGTCCTCCTTTATCGTGAGGCGAGCTCTCCAGGTGGACTTTGTTTCTGTGTGTATCAATATAACCGGAGTTCTGACACTGTCACCATCTCATCAGCAGTGACCAGCCCATAATATAACCTGTAGAGTGCCAGGAACAGCAGCAGCTGTGAGGGAGAACCAGCATGTGTTGCTCAGAATTGCTTGGCCTTACTTCCCTTGCACTCTGCAGAAGCTCCTTGTGTCTGGCTGGACTTCCAGGCTCTGCTTCCTCAGTAGCTTGATGACAAGCAAGGAGCAAGGCAATGTTACCCACCCTCGTGAGCTTCCTTCCTCGCCTGATCCTTACTCTGTGGGATGGAGGTTTGAAGTGACGTCAAGTGTTAACTAATAAACACACGGTCTTCTGGAACAACTGCTCTGCACATAGGCTGTCAGTGCCCAGGTCTGGTCGGTGTTAGGGTAGGCTGGAAATATTCTCTGCAAGTAAAGGCAGCCTGCGATATAGCAGAAAGAACAGTTGTTCCAGTGCAATACGGACCTGAGTTGGAATTCTGCCTCTGCTGGTCTCTAGCGGTATGATGTGAACCTGCATTTCCCCATTTTGTAAAGTGGGGATCATAATGGTTTCTACCCAGTTGGGAAAAGGATGAATCAGTTTCTATGTCAGACCCTGAGATGAGACTGAGGCATGTTGTGGACACTTGGTAAATTTTAGCCCCTTTTCTTTCCCAGGAGTTGTTCACTGGATCAGGGCCAAGCATTGAAGAATGTCTGGGTAAAAGTGAAACACTGAGTAGAGAGGAAAGAATAGAAGGCAGAAGGATAAATAAAGCACTGGAATATAGGGCATTGTGTGGATGAAATACTGACTTCTAATTTTACTACAATTTTTTTAGCCTTTGTGCCCAGGGCCTCTGCTTAGCTCTGTGAAGATGGTTATTCCAGTCATGGGAACTCTACCCTGGCTAAGGAAAATACAAATGCAGACTGTGGAAGAAAAAAGAATTAAGGCCCCTTCCTAGTTTGTGGAAGAGCTATATCCTCTGTACTTATTATTTGCTTCATTTATGATCCCTCATGTGGTAATTTATGGTGGTTCCAACGTCTCTGTAAAAGGTTCGTCTTCTGTTATATAATTGTGTCAAAGCAGATTAAAATATATAAAAGTAGGAAACGTTCTACCTCAGCTCTCTTGGAGATGTCATGAAGGGTGGCAGAGCCTCCGTCCCACTCTCGGGTGGAGGACCCGAGCCAACAGCCAGTTCCGAGAAGGTGTCTGTGCCCCACTGAGTCTTCCACTGCACTTTGCACTCTGGGCTGTTAATCTTGTTATTTCCTCAGGGTCTTTTTTCCTGCTTATTTCACTTTGTAGGAGCAATTCTGAAGTGTTGGTCTCAGCCGTGTTCTCCCACGGAGTTGGACTTAGTCACTGGGAACCCAGTGAGTTGATGATTGTCCCCTCTGTAATCATAAGCTCAGTGTGATTTCCAGAGGTATAAAATATCACTGTGTGGGCCCTAATCTGATTATAGGAGACTGGGACTTGGGCGATACTGTACTGGGACAACTGCCACCTGGGAAGAAACAAGAGGGAGGGTAATTTAGAAGGTAAGAGGTGGAAGCTGGGAGGTTGGCTTAAGGAGCCACCTCTTTGCCTCCGCTGCTCTGAAGTGAGGCATTGTGGTCTGAGGCAGTGGGCACGGGCACTGGACTCTCGAAGGAGGAAAACAAGCCCCCATTCAGTTAAGGCTGATTCAGCTGGGCAGGTGGTTCCTAGTGCCTCCATTTCTTTTTGATTTGGGTTTTCAGATTCCCTGTCATGAGAGTTTTGATGTGTTGCAATGTGACATCTTTTATCTGGCCAGCTGCTTTTCTTGGTCTGCATATTATGTAGATTTTTTTTTCCTTCTCTTTTTCTAAGCACCAGAAGGTCTCATTAGACTCTTTATATAGACAGAGTGCTTATTATCATTTTAGAGGTTTTTTTGGGTTAGAGAAGCACCAGAATTGTGTATAGTAGTCTCCCCTTATCTGTGGGAGATCTGTTCCAGGCCCCCCTGTTGGTGCCTGAAACCATGGATAGTACCAGACATGTACTATGTTGTTTTCTACACATATATACCTGTGATAAAGTTTAATTTATAATGATAATGTTCCATTATTATATTAACTGTTCTATTAGAACAGTTAAAACAGTGTACTGTAATAAAACTATGCGCATCACTGCTTGTTTCTTAGAAATGGGTTTGGACGCATTATTAAGTAAAATGAGGGTTCCTGGAACACAAACTCTGTGGTACAGTTGGGCTGGTAACTGAGATGGCTACTAAGTGACGTTTGGGCTGGTAGCATATACAGCGTGGACACGCTGGGCAGAAGGATGGCCCATGATCTGGGCAGGATGGCACAGGACCTGTCAGGTTCCATGACATGACTCAGAATGGTTCATGATTGAAAACTGACAAGTCATTTATTTCTGTCATATCCCATTTAATATTTATGGCCTGTGGTTGACTCCAGGTACGTGAAACCATGGCTAGCAAACCACAGATAAGGGTACACTTTCATTCCTTTCCCTATTGGTCAGGTGGGCTCTGATACAGGGAAATCTGGGTGGGTTCATGGGTTCTGGTCTTCTCCTTCTCTCCTCCTGTTCCAGAGCTGGCTTTCCTCACACAATGACTTGAGCCACCCCTCTTGTCCTTTGGCAGTTTGGAAACACATGCTACTGTAACTCCGTGCTTCAGGCCTTGTATTTCTGCCGGCCGTTCCGTGAGAATGTGTTGGCATACAAGGCCCAGCAAAAAAAGAAGGAAAACCTGCTGACGTGCCTGGCAGACCTCTTCCACAGCATCGCCACGCAGAAGAAGAAGGTCGGCGTCATCCCACCAAAGAAGTTCATTTCAAGGTTGAGGAAGGAGAACGGTGAGTTGGCGTGGCGAGTGCAGGATTTAAGGCTCTAGAATAAGGGACGCTGACAGTTCTGTGCATCTTAATGATGAAGAGCTGACTTTGTTTTTAAAGGGAAAATAAGTACTGTCAACTATTCAAATATTATTTTTGAAGAAAAGTTATTTCTTCTCTTAACACAAAACTTGATTGAAAATATGCTTAAACATTTAGACCCATCCCATGTTAGAATTTTTTTTTTTTTTTTATATTTAATTTACTCCATTCTGGGTGGGATCTTTGTAAGAGGAAGATGGTCTGTGGCAGCCTTCTAAGTGGGACACTCATCAGATGAAACAGGCTGATGCAATAATTGAATAAAATAGTACTATTTTCAAAACTCGTCATAAGTGATAAAGTTACGAGCATATTACCTAATCAGAGGCTCTGCTGTTTTGAAGATAATCCCTTTCATTGTAATTTGCCTAGGATAATTAAAGGATATCCAGTCGATATCTATATGATAAAAATGTGCTGCTGTCCCCTGATTTTTCTATCTTCTCTTTTTTGTTGGATGTTTTGCACTAATAATATTTTTGACTAGGGAATTATTTGTCTGGGCAACTTGTGTTTGTCCTAGATTCTGCTTTCCTCCAACAGACTTGCATGGTTAATCCGATGTTTATTTTACAAAGCCTTGTTCACTTTGATTGCTGTCTTTTGAAGCTGTTGTTTATATGTACTAGAATAAAAGTGATTCAGGGAGAGAAGGAAGCCAGCTCCTGCAGTCCAGTCGTGAACATGATTGACAGTGGAGTTTCACAGCTGCATTCATCTCTTGATGAATTGTCCTGATAGCAGGGAACGGCAGGAGTCTTCTGGAGTCATTTGTAATTTGGTTTTGGAAGACTGTCAGATAATGCGCTCACACATATTCCTCATCTCCCTTATGTGTTACATTTAAGCTGCTTCCTGGCTAGCCTATGGCTTAATATGCTTTTGGGGAAGAGATTACAGGGTCCTGAAGAAATTACCCAATGAATAATTGACCATTACAATCATATCATGTTGATAATTGGTATTTTATCAGACATATTGTCAGGTAATGTCTGTTTTTCTACAGAACAAATGATAAATTTTGCTTACTTTTTACATACGTGACTGTAGGGAGACAGGGGAAATTGGTTCTTGGTGGCAGCAGAAAATGGAAATGAACAAAACTTTTGTAACTTACCCATGGAAGCCACATGACAGAGATGAGTATATTTGTATTCCTTACCTGCCCACCCTTTCAATATAAAAATGAAAGTATGACATGTAAAACTGGTATATCTCTGTTTGCTTTTTAAGAACCAGAGATGGAAATAATGACCTTCTCTTTTACAGATCTCTTTGATAACTACATGCAGCAGGATGCTCACGAATTTTTAAATTATTTGCTGAACACTATTGCGGACATCCTGCAGGAAGAAAAGAAACAGGAAAAACAAAATGGGAAATTAAAAAATGGCAACATGAATGAACCTGCGGAGAATAATAAACCGGAACTCACCTGGGTCCACGAGATTTTTCAGGGAACGCTCACCAATGAAACCCGATGCTTGAACTGTGAAACTGTAAGTATTAGGGTGCTCTCATGAAACTTGCTTATGCACATGGATGGTTGGTGCTGTGCGTGAGTGCAGCATGCTGCTGTAGAACTAGCAGTTCCCTTTCGCATATTTGGACAAACTTACTCATGAATATGAAACTGAAGTGTAAACTTTTAGAAGCATGAATCCATCCAAGATGTCTCGGCTAGCTAATGCAGTGATGAGGCAGATCTTTTGCAATGCTGGATTGCTTTGTGCCATGGATAAATTTGAGGGTCTAAAAATCACACTAGTGAATTGGACCACATTTATCTTAAAAAGATTTTGGTCATGTGTGATTTGGATCAGCCCATTGCCCCAATTTAAAGTGAATCAGCTGTGGTTCAGTGGGCTTGAAGTCAGAAGATGGACTCCTATTTTTCCAGAATAGAAAATTTCTGCAACAGTAAACTGGGTAGATGAGGTGAGTCACTCACAGAACTGTTTCAAGGATTGGGTGAGCTTATGTGTTTGGAAAGGTCTGGCACATGATAGGTACTTAATGCTAATTGGATTTGAAAACATGTTCTTCAGAGCATGATACAGAATGGCATATTTGCTTGTTATATTTAAGCTTTGTGAGTGGCCTCATGTATTGACATTTAAGAGTCCAGTTCTGGATCCAGGCTGCCTGAGTTTAAATACTGGCTCTGACATTCTGTAGCCATGAAACCCTGTGCAAATTATTCCTCTTCTGTCTCCTTATCTCTAAATTGGGGATTATGAGTGAGTCAGAGAGAGAGAGAGAGAGAGAGAGAGAGAGAGAGAGAGAGACTGTCTTACAGGCTGCTGGGAGAATTAAATGAATCAGTACTTATAAAGCACTTAGAATTTTGCTTGGCACATAATATCCATACACAACATAGAGTCTATGGATTCATTAGGGGTCTCAGAGTTTCTTGATATTTTCTAAAAAAAAAAAAAGTGTATGATTGTGCATTTCGTGGGGAAGAAAGACAGGTGCTTTCAACGATTCTATAAGTACCTGTTAGTCTGGTCAGGCTGCTATGACACAATGCTGTAATGGGTGACTTAAGCCATGAAAATTAGTTTCTCACAGTTGTGGAGTCTGAAAGTCTGAGACCAGGGCACCAGCATGGTCTGGTTCTGGTGAGGGCTGTCTTCCTAGGTTGGAGATGGCTGCCTTCTTGTCATGTCCTCGCTTGGTAGAGTGAGGAAGCAAGTTCTCCTGTCTCTTCTTTATAATGACGCCAATCCCATCACAAGGGTGCCACCTTACAACCAAAGACCCCACTTCCAGATGCCAGCACTTTAGGGATCAGGGTCTCAACATCAATCTTGGGAGGATTGAACATGTAGTCCTTTACAAGTTGTGACCCCAGAATGGTTAAGGAATGTGGATTCAGACATCAACATCTGTGTAAGGAGTGAAGACTTTTGTTTTTGGCAATCTTTCTAATGCTCTTCTCAACAGTGCTTGAATCAAGATTCTGATGTCATTGTGGAAACAATTAGAAACCATAGCTGAACAAATGGAGATTAAAAATTACTAGTAATCTTCCCATGCAGAGATGATGAATTTGTAACATTTTCTAAAAAGTGTGATTACATTAGCTCAAAGATAACCACTTGAACATTTAAAAATATATCCTGCTCAAATATTCTTCACATATTAATCTAGAGATCTTTCCATCCCCTTCTTTCCTCTTCTCTCTCTCCCATTCCTCCCTCTGACCCTTTATACTTTCTATTCTAGTAAAATTCAAATGAATATAAAAGAATAGCGTAATAAACCCCATGTGTTCAGGATCAGTGATTGCTAACTTTGGCCCATGTTGGTCTTCTCTCTTTTCAACACCTCTCCCTGATCAAATGGGTTTATTTTTAAGCAAAGTTCAATTAACGTTTCATTTGTAATTTCTTTGTTATTTGCATATATCTATGAAGGAAAGAAGTGTTTTTATTTAAAAAAAAATGTACAATACCGTTATCATACCTAAAAAGAATTTCTTTATATCATTATTCACTCAGCACTCAAGTTTCTTTGATTATGATTTTTTTTTTTATCAGTTGATTAATTCAAATCACAATTCAAACATGGTCCGTACTTTGCATTTGGTCAGTAAGCATCCTAATCTACAACTTGCCTTCACCTTCCTCTTTTTCTCCCCTTGCAATTAATTTGTTGAAGAAATCAGGTTGGTTGTCCTGTAGAATATTCCACACTATAGAAACATCCTTGTGGTGTTATTTAACGTGTAGTAAATTGGCAGTGTGTTTCTGCCACATCTACCTAGAAATCCATTCCCAAGGGGATATCCCAGCGAGACTTTTAACAGTGTGCACAAGAAGACTTGTATGGGAAGGTTGTAGCATCATTTTAAAGAATAAAGAAATACCCACATACCTGACATCTGGAGTAAGAAATGGAACATTATCAATAACTCTAAAGTCTTCCAAGTGCTTCTTTGCAATTTAATTTTTTTCTCAACCCACTATTTTCAATTTTGTATTAGTATTTGTTTTTTTCTTGATGGTTTTATCCACATATGCATGTTTATTGCTAGAAATATAACTGTGCATGTTTATGACTTTTTTATAGATTGAGTCCTATTCTTCTGAACTTGCTTTTGTCATGGGAAGATCCAGTCATTTCCTGTGTGCAGTGTAGTTCATTCATTTTCATCATTGTGTAGTATACTGTTGTAGGAACATACCACAGTTTATTTTTCCAGGCTTTTATGTTGTGTATGGTATTTGACTTACTGACAGTGCTGCTACCTTCTTATACAAGTCTCCTGGTGCACACGGGCAAAGTGCTTCTGGGGTAGCCCTGTCTGTCATGGAGTTGCTGAGTCATAGAGCTTCCGGTTTAACTAGGTAGTGCCAAATTGTTTCTAAAGTGGTGGTAAGTTACTTTAAGAGATTATCTGGTGTTGGCACCGCCTTATATTTTTATAATAAACCAAACTTGGTTTTTATCTTTTATGTACATTGTTAGATTTTGAAAGCTAATTTATTTTTTATTTTTTTAGGATTTTCGTAATTGTGTTTTATTAGTGAAATTGATTTGAATCTTTCCTTTCTCATAGTGTACTGTTTTTGGAATCAACATCCTTATGAAATAAGTTCTTTATTTGCTTTGGAAGAGTTTGTACGCAGTTTGATGTGTCAGATGTTTGCTAGAACGCATTACCTACCTTACATCCTTTAAATATATGTATGGCTTGTTTTATTGTGTCTATGAATGGCCATGGAGCCTCCCCACCTTTGTTTGGGGGGGTGCTGGTGACTGAACCCCACAGGGCCTCATACCTGCTAGGCAAGTGCTCTCCCACTGAGCTACATCCTCAGCCTCCCCCTCCCCCCCCCCAGCCTTTGTCTCTTGGTTTGTTTTGTTCAATATCCCTCATGAGATTCATTTGCATTTTGTATGATCCTTTTATTCATTCATTGTCTTTGCATGTGGTATTCTACTGAATGAATGTACCACCGTGTACCAATCCACTTTAGTGTTGATGGGTATTTGGTTCTTTCCAGTTTGAGTCAATTATCAACAATGCTGTTATGAACTTTGTAATATATAAGCCCTGGGGCACTCACTTTCTTTAGGATGTATACATGGAAGTAGACTTACGCGTTTATATCATATGCGTATTATTGGTATCATTAGAAAGTGTCAGATTCTTAAAGCAGCTATACCAGTTTACACACCCAGCATGTGAGCACTCTCATTTTTCCACATCTTCGTCAGTCCCAATATTTTCACATGTCCTCACTTTTGCTAATCTAGTAACTGTATCTTATTTAGTAAAAAAAAAAAAAAAAAAAAAAAAAAGAAAAAAAATTTTTTTTTTCCTATATCTTCTGTGTAAAGGTAAAAGACACTGAGGATACAGTGAGAGCCTTGCCTTTCTGGAAGTCCCACTATGCAGACATGTTAATGACAAAATGGATAATTGGTTATGTAATTACAATCACAAAATGCTGCGAAGGAGAAGTACAGTCTACTCTGAGCTCATGATACAGATACCAGAACAGTGAGGCATCAAGTGTACATTTGTAACCAGGAAATCTGCACCACACTGGTCGAATCCTTTTTGTTTGTCTTTTTTTTTTTTTTTTTTTTTGGCATGGGGGCTGTCTTTGGTTGTCTCGGCAGTTCTAATTTGGCAGTATTCCATGTAGATTTTCAAGAAGACCCTGATGATTGGCTTAGTTTCTCTTTTGTCTATGAACAAGTCAGCAGCCAATCCCAACAAATGAACTGTTGCATCTTCAAATGTTTGTTCTGCAAAGCTATTACCTGGCTTGCTATTTCCTGGAGGGTTACCATGGACAGGAAGCCTGGGCCAGAGGATTCCTCCAAAAACGGTGAATGGTTCCATAATATTTGTTAAAATGGAATTCTAACTGTTTGCAGTTGGTCTGTGAAAGTAGATGAGGGTGTGTGGCTGTGTTTTTCTGGAGAATGGGACAGTCTTAAAATATTATATTTATATTTTTTCCACCCTGAAATGATTAGATGATTAGAGGCGAGAGTACTTTTTTCCTCCCTGAAGTTACTTGTATCATTCCCTCCATTTTCTTAGGTCCTTCACCTGGCTGGGATCCTGGGAGTCATCTAATCCTTCTTCTGCCAGTGTCCCAGTCCCTTCTGTGAGGTCCCAGCCAGTTGGTCATCAGCATCCGATGGACCCCATCCAGAGGCTGGGAACTCAATCTCCCAAGGATGCATTCCGTTTTTAGAAAGCTCTAGTTGTTAGAAAGCCTTCTGCTTTCTAAGAAAGCACATTGCCTGAGGGCTGTTCCTGTTGTACAATGCAGAGGACTTGGTGTTAAGGAAAAGCCACTGTGACAAGTTTTCCATCAGAGGTGAGGGACCTAGAGCCCTCTTTGAGGGAGGTCCCTTTGAGGATGGTCCTTGCCTGTGGCAGGCAGCAGCAGACAGAGCTTCAGTCAGAATTGACCAGAAACACAGCTGTGAAATATCTCTGTGGGACTAAACTGCTCTAGATCCTGAGCAGCAAATTAGCCCCTGGGGAAGCTGTGCTGTGTCCCTCCTCAGCCTCTTTTTCCTCCATTTGTGGGAAACCCTGTGCCAGTCTGCAGGTTTTCAGAAAGCAGTGATTTTGCCCCCAGGGTCTCACCCTTTGTGAACACTGCTCATGATTGCAGTGCAAATGTCAGCCGAGGGATTTATGGAGACAAACGGTTTCTTTCTGCAATAGATTTGGAGAAACTATTTTAAGGGGGTAATTCCGTGCTGACTTTTCCAGAAAACCTTGATAAAGGCACTTAAGAATTGGGGCTTGGGGATTTTCCACCGTAGCTAAGTGCTCCCTGATCTATCCTTTGTTTGCTTCCTAAGATGTATTAGGCTAGTTGGAATTTAATTTTGTTGTTAATTTTTTCCTCTTTTATTTAAGCCAAGTTTTTGCTCTGTACATCTGTGGTTCCTCAGTGCTTCTCTGTGACTTTCAGACCCATTTACGTTTGTTGCTGAAGCCAAAATGTTATTGAAGGAACTGCCATTCCAAGCACCAATTTGCAGCTCCTTATTGCTTTGTTTGCAGAGGTTCAAACTGATCTGATAGAGCATCTGAGGCCTTCACAGGCACAAGAGTGGAGCGGGGTGATGCATGGAGGTGCCATCTCTCGTCCAGGGGAGAGTCCCCGGCCCAGGGTTTCAGATAGGAGATAGTGGCCTCCTTTTTCAGCCAACCCTTTGGTACCACCTCCAGCCAGTACGCTGTTAGTTCACAGCTGAGCAGAGTGGAACCTTGTCACCAACTCAGGAAAGGAATCTGGAGATTGAGAAGCACATTTGAATATAACTTAAAATCATTCAAGAATTTGGCAAAACTTATGATTTATGTGTATGTTCTGTACATTCATTTGTTCTATTAACTGATTTCTAATTAATTATTTTAAAATGAAGAGCAAGTAGGGTCTCTTCTGTCCCTTTTAAACTGGAGTGTTTGGGTGGGAGGGGGACTCCATGCCCAGAATGGGGGGAAGAAGGAGAATAAGATGTGGCCTGTTCTTGCTGAGAGTATTAGTCTCCTAGTGATATATGTTTCCTTGGAGACAAGCTGTATCTTCCCCGAGATCAAATCTCTGCATGTAGGAAGAACATTTTTTTTTTTTTTTCCTGGCAGTTTTCTTAGGAGAGAGAAAGACAACCCCCCCCACTACCAAAAAAATTGCTTGATCAACTCATTGCTTCTGATTGACACTCTGGAGCAGGGAAAGGGAAAAGTCCAGAGAGGAAGGCTGTTCCCGCCGGGTAGATTCACCTGAGTAGCACTTTCTCACATCTCTAAATCTAGAAGTAGTTTGCATTTGCAATTGAGAAAGGTACAATAACTCTCTTCAGCTAGTGAATGAGATTTTTACCTTTTCTCTCTCTTCCTGAAACCATTATTAGAGAAAAAGATTTACACCTAGTAGGACAATTTTTTTTTTTAATTTTCATGATTTTTTCATTACAAAGCCATGCTAGCTAACTTCTATATGATTCCAGTTGGCTATAATCCTTGTGTTTTCTCCCAGAGAAGGTCCATTTAGGTAAAAATAAACAAACAAATAAATTACTAATTAAAAAATAGAATAACTCGTGGTTTATTTAAAACAAGAATGTAAAAAAATCATATTTCTGCCACTCAGATGCCTCTGCTCATATTTAGACTTCTTTTGTTCAGTTACTTTTTCATGTAATAAATATTTATTGGGCATCTACTAAAGACTGGAAGTTATTTAGATACTAGAGATAGAGCCGTTGAAATAGAAAAGATGGTCCTTGCTCTTTCATTTATTAACATACCTATATAAAACTCTAAATTTCCCTTTACTGCTTTAACTGCATATCACACATTTTGATGTTATATTTTCTTTGCCATCAGTTCCAATAGTTTCTAATTTCTCTTGTGATTTTTTTCCCTTTACCAACACAGTAATTAAAAGTATGCTCTTTAGTTTCCAAATATTGTGGATTTTCCTAGATGTCCTGATGGCATTGATTTCTAATTCTGTTGTGGTTAGAGAATGAATATATTTAGTATCATTTCAGTTATTTAAAATTTACTGAGATATCTTTTGTGTTCTACACATGGTCTTTCCTGGTAGATTACCATACGCACTTGAAAACAGGGTCTTCCACCCTCAGAACTGTTGACATTTTGGCTCAGATAATTCTTTGTTGTTGGGGAGGGGGTTGTCCTAAGCATTATAGGATATTTAGCAACATCTCTGTCTTCTGCCCACTAGATGCCAGTGGCATCTGCCAAGATGTGACAATGGAATATGTTTCCAGACATTGCTAAGTGTTCCCATAAAGCAAAATTAGTTCCCCTTCCCACTTGCCTCTGCCCCCACCTTTGCTAAGAAGCCCACCCAGGGGCACTTGACCACTGAGTTACATCCCCAGTCCTTTTTTTTTTTTAATTTTTATTTTCAGACAAGTTCTTGCTGAGTTGCTGAGGGTCTCACTAATTTGTTAAGACTGGCCTTGAACTTGAGATCCTCCTGCCTCAGCCTCCCCAGGTGCTAGGATTATGGGCATGGTTCACTGTAAAATTACCCCTATCAAAAATCCCTGCATTGAATAAAATGTGTATTATGTAGTTGTTGGGTGTAATATCCTTTGTCAGTCAGATATGGCGGTCGATAAAGTTATTCAGATCTTTGATGTCTTTGGCTACCCCCCCCCAACCCAACTTTTTTGTCAGCTGCTGAGAAAAGGCTGTTAAAATACCTAACTGTGTGGGATCGTCTTATTTCTTCTAATTCTGTCAGTTTTTGCTTCGTGAATTTTTAAAGTTTTAAAAAGTGACTTTGTTGAGGGACAACTTACACATCGTGAGATTCATCTCTTCGGCGATCTTTTAGTGACTTGCTGTGCTGCGCAACCATCACCATCTCCTGGGTTTGCACGTCTCCATCACAGCAGTTGAGACAGAGCTCTTGGATCTGGCAGTCGATCCCTACCCCCTGCACCAGCCCTCCAGGAATCTGCTCTCTGCCTCAGGGGTCTGCCTTTTCTGCATTTTGATGTGATGGAATCAGAGAACGTGTGGTCTTTTGGGTCTTGACTTTGTTCATCTGCATGACTTTTTGGAGGATCCTGTGTCAGTAGTTCTTTCCTTTTTATTGTTGGATACTGTGGAGCCTCGTGTAGTTTTTACACTCTGTTGTGAGGAGCCTTCCTGTTATATTCTGCTAATAAATTGACCCTTTTATCATTAGAAAATGTTTTCTTTTATTCTTATAACTTTGTCTTAAAAATCTATTTTATGTGATAACAATATAACCCTTTACGTACTTATTCTAATTCTTTGCATGTCTTCGTATGTTTTTTTTCCAACCACTTATTTTCAACCTGTATTTTTATATTTAAAGTTTAGCTCTTTTGGACAGCATGTAATCAGTCTAGGCTTTTAAAAAAACAAGTCCATTCATCAATTTATATCTTTATTTGGAATTATCAATTCCTTAATATTTGCTATAATTATTGACATATTTGGGCATGGGGCTACTACCATTTATTACTTGTTTTCTCAGATTTTTTTTCTCTTTTTATGCTTTTTCTTTCTGGATTATTGGAATATATATATATTTACAATTCCTTATGACTTTTTCTCTTTGCCTCTGTTCTCAGCATTTCCTGTGTGTGTGCACATCGTAAGTTTCGTGATTGTGTTAGAGATCACAATCCACAGTCTTCACTTTTCACAGTCCGCCATTGATAATGCTGCTTTTCCACATCAAGTATAGAAGGCCTGTCAATGTGTAGGAGCACATCCCCTCTGCCCTCACCTTCCCTGTTCTTTACGTTGTACTAGTTATACGTATCACGTTTATGGGTGGTGTGAACCCCACAGGACAATCATCTTTTCTTTAAAGAGGCATAAGTATTATAAAAAAGTTAAATAAGAGGATAAAAGCCCCCAACCCCCCTCCAAACAAACAAACAAAAACTGGAAACTCACATCTTTTGTGTTCACACATGTATTTACCATTTGGATGCTCCTCATCCTCCTCCCCTGCCCCAGCCTTGTTGCTAGCTAGAGATTGAACCCAGGGTGCTGAACCACCGAGCCACATCCCCAGCCCTATTTGGCATTTTACTTAGAGACAGGGTCTCACTGAGTTGCTTAAAGCCTCACTTGCTGAGGCTGGCTTTGAACTCATGATCCTCCTGCCTCAGCCTCCTGAGGCACTGGGATTTCAGGTGTGCGCCATCATACCCAGCTTTCTTCGTTCTTGTTTGAGGATCTCAGTTTCTTTGGCTGAAGGAACTTCCCTTAGTTTTTCTTATAGTGCAGAAATTTTCAGTAATGAGTTTCTTCTTTGTGCCTTTATTCTTGAAGAATTTGTTATTGGGATATAGAAGGTCTGTTCAAGGTGTTGTTCAGACTTTTCTGGCTGCCGTGGTTCTAAGAGGTCAGCTGCCGATGGAATCGCTCTATGAAGTCACTCTTTTTTTTTTTTTTTTTTTTTTTCCCTCACGTGGTGCTGGGAATTGAACCCAGCACCTTGTGCTTGCAAGGGTAGCACTCTACCAACTGAGCTATATCCCCAGACCCCCTTTTTTCTTGGTTAAGATTTGCCTTTTATCTTTGGATTTCAGCAATGTGCCTCTGATGTTCCTTGGCTGCCTTCTTTGTATTTATCTTGTATTTATTTTTGGATTTATCTTGAGTACCTTGAATCTAGTAATATATGTATTTCATCAAATTTGGGAACTGTTTAGCCATTAGTTTTTCAAATAGTTATCCTATTCTATTCTCTCTTCTTCTAGAACTCTGTATGTACAATATTATTTTTAAAAAAGGCCCCTGAGTATTTGCTAATTTTTACTGCGATGTTTTTTCTTTATTATCTTAGTAGATAATTTCTGTTGATCTGTCTTCTAGTTCACTTGCTCTTTCCTGTCACTTCCATTTTGCTGCTGTTAAGTTTCCATTGTGTTTTGTTTTCCAGTTCTGGAATTTCCATTTGATTCTTTTTTTTTTTTAATTGTTTCTTTTTTTCTTCCAGGATGTTATAGTTTTTGATTTATGATGAGTGTATTTTCTTTCACTTTACCAAAGATAGTTATAATAGCTTCTTGAAAACTCCCCATCTACTAATCTCAACATCTGGGTTATCCTAGGATTGGCCTCACTTGATTTTCTTTTAAGAATTTCTTCCATTTTCTTGGTTCTTTGCATATTGTACGTTTGGATCTTGTTCAGGACGTGGAGACTGTTAAGTTACAGAGACTCTGGATTCTATTATTTTTCTTCAATGAGTATTGAGTGCCTTTAGTTTTAGCAGGAAGCTATCTTGATTCAAACCACAAGTTCTGCTTATTGGGTAGCTCAAGCCTTGGGTCACATGTCCCCCAGCTGACTTGCTTTGTACTCGTGCTGAGCCAGGGGTGTGGTCAACCAGATGTGGGCAAAGTTGGTGATACCATCTTGGACTCTTCCCCTTCGTACCATCTTGGACTCTATCCCTTCGTACCATCTTGGACTCGATCCCTTCTTACCATCTTAGACTCTTCCCCTTCGTACCATCTTGGACTCGATCCCTTCTTACCATTTTGGACTCTTCCCCTTCATACCATCTTGGACTCGATCCCTTCTTACCATCTTGGACTCTATCCCTTCGTACCATCTTGGACTCTTCCCCTTCGTACCATCTTGGACTCTTCCCCTTCGTACCATCTTGGACTCTTCCCCTTCGTACCATCTTGGACTCTATCCCTTCGTACCATCTTGGACTCGATCCCTTCTTACCATTTTGGACTCTTCCCCTTCATACCATCTTGGACTCGATCCCTTCTTACCATCTTGGACTCTATCCCTTCATACCATCTTGGACTCTTCCCCTTCGTACCATCTTGGACTCTTCCCCTTCGTACCATCTTGGACTCTTCCCCTTCGTACCATCTTGGACTCTATCCCTTCCTACCATCTTGGACTCGATACCTTCTTACCATCTTGGACTCTTCCCCTTTGTACCATTTTGGACTCGATCCCTTCTTGCCATCTTGGATTCGATCCCTTTGTACCATCTTGGACTCGATCCCTTCTTTCCAGTGGATGTCATTGCTCAGATTTAGACTTCTGGCTCCCAGATCAGAAAGACTGCATTTCCCCCCACGGGCCCTATGTCCCTGCCTGGGGTGGAACCGTGAACTCAGGCCATCATTCTTCCTCAGAACGTGTCACCATCTGCTGCTTGTGCTCATTCTCCAGCGCTTTCGGCTGGCTGCCTTGAGTCTGTGGTTATCTGAGTGTGTCGTATCTGGGGGCGTGTTGGTATGCCAAGATCTTGGTTATTACGGAAGCCAGTCTTCGGAATTTCTCATTTAAGTAAGGGAGAGACAGTTCAATAAGAACGAGATTCAGAACTGGTGCGGCATGACCTGTGGAGGCTGAGAAGCAGCTGGGGCCGGTGTGCTGGCTCAGCCCCTGCAGGGCTCAGCAGGGCGTGCTGCGTGGGCCGGAGCTCAGGCCAGCTCCAGGGCTGACCCTTGCCACAGACAGCACAGGGCTCTGCGGACGACAAGGACAGCTCCACAGGCATGTGGTTGGCATGGCTCTCCACAGCCTGAAAGGCGAGGCACAGGAGGCAGGGTGTGAGTTCAGGAGACTGGTAGAAGGTGAAGCAACTTAAAGAAGGGGCGACTGATTGACCAGAGAAAAGATGGCCTGTTCAACAGATGGTGCTGGGAAAACCGGAAATTCACATGTGACAAAATGAAATGAAACCTCTATCTCTCACCCTGCACAAAACTCAACTCAGAGTGGATCAAAGACTTAGGCACTAGAACAGAGACCCTGCGCCTAATAGGAAAAGAAGTAGACCCAAATCTTCACAAGGCTTAGAAACTGGCTTCCTTAACAAGACTCCTAAAGCACAAGAAGTAAGGTCAAGAATCAATAAATGGAATGGAAGCAAATCAAACACTTCTCAGTAAACAATCAATAGCATGAAGAGAGAGCCTACAGAGTGGGAGAAAATCTTAACCACTTGCACCTCAGATACAGTCTCCAGGAAATATAAAGAACTCAAAAAACTCAACACTAAAAAACCAATAACCCAATCAATAAATTGGCAAAGGAACTGAACAGATACTTCACAGAAGACATACAATCAATCAACAAATGTGAAAAAATGTTCAACATCTCTAGCAATTAGAGAAATGCAAATCCATCTCACTCCAGTGAGAATGGCAATCAAGAATACAAGCAACAATTAGTGTTGTTGGCAAGGATGTGGGGGAAAAGGTATACTCATACATTGCTAGTGGGAATGCAAATTGGAGCAACCATTATAGAAAGCAATATGGAGATTCCTCAGAAAACTTGAAATGGAACCACCATTTGACCTAGCTATCTGATCCCTCAGTTTATACCCAAAGAACTTAAAATCGGCATATTACAGTGATGCAGCCACATCAATGTTTATAGCAGCTGAACTCACAGTAGCTAAACTATTGGACCAATCTAGGTGCCCTTCAATAGATGAATGGATAGAAAAATGTGGTATATATGTATATATATAAACACACACACACACACACACACACACACACACACACACACTGGAATATTACTCAGCCTTGAAGAAGAATGAAATGATGGCATTTGCCGGTAAATGAATGGAGCTGGAGAATGTCATGCTAAGCGAAATAAGCAATCCCTCAAAAACCAAAAGCCAAAAATTTTCTGATATGCAGATACTAATTCACAATGGGAAGGTGCGAGGGAAGAATAGAGTTACTTTAGATTAGGGGCAGATGAGTGAAGGGCAGGGAAAGGATATGAGGATGGGAAGGACAGCAGAATGAATCCGACAATACTACCCTATGTATATGTATAACTATATGACTGGTGGGATTCTATATCATGTAGAAAAAATGAGCAGTTATACTGTATTATATATGATGTATCAAAGTGCATTCTACTGTCATGTATAACTAAAACAAATTTAAAAATTAAAAAAAAAAAAAAGGAGGGGCGATTGCCTGGGTAGGAAGTTTTCCAGGTCTCCTCCTTTATCCATTTGCGTCATTCTCCGAGCAGGCTCTTCGGATGTTTGTCTGGTACTTCCTGTGTTGAAACAATGGGGCAGATGTCTGGGGAGGAAGAGAGATCTGGTTGAGTTTTAATTATTAAAGATTAATTGTGGTAGGGATGGGGTTGACCTGAGAATCGGGTTTTCTCTAGATCAGGTGGCTTGGAGGTGACTGCTGGCAGTGAGTGTGTGTCACCACCTGTGGCTTACTGCAGTGATGGCGTCAGATCATCTGTATGTGGTCACAGTTTTGACTACAGTGTCTGCTATGTATTTTGTGCCTAATACATTTTTCTTTGTCTTCCTTTCCTTTAGGTTAGTAGCAAAGATGAAGATTTTCTTGACCTTTCTGTTGATGTGGAGCAGAACACTTCCATTACCCACTGTCTGAGGTAACCTCATGAATTCTGCCTGTGTTTTGAGGCTAGTAAATAAATGGAGAAATATGATCCTGTATTTTCAGGACTTAATCTTCCTTGCTCTTAAACCAGTGTAATCCTATTATTTTCTATTTCTTCTTTCCAAAGAGAGATTCAAAATAAGTAAATGTGTTCTGAGAAGAGTCTCACGAGCAGAGAGAGGATCAGGTAGAAGTCATCAGTTATTAAATTTAAAAAGTAAAATTGTGGTCTTTAATAGAGGAACACTTTTGGCTTTCTTCAGTCTCTTTCTCATACACTCACTTATGTAAATAAGTTAATAAATGTTACGGATGCCTATCGTTACTTTTGCTTTTTCTAAGATACTCTCTTCTGTTATTTAAAAAATCATGCCCCTTGAGAACCAGCGAAGAAATCGCCTTCTCCCCCATCTTTTTAGTATTCTCTGGAGGTCGTTCATGGAGTCCTCCCTCCTTAGCACTGAGAGAGGCAAGGAGCCCAGGGTGTGGGCGTGCTCGTCCAGGAGAACTGTCCGGATGCGTACTGACTCGTATATTGAAATGTGTTCAGAGTTGCTATGCAGACAAGATTCTCACTCCCCACACCCTTTGCACAAGAGGACGTGGGTGCTTGCAGTTTGCCCGGCCCTGTTGTGGACATGGGGACAGAGGGGTGACTGTCACCGCAGGCTCCTGCTCCCACGGCCCTTATATTCTTCTAGTGGGCACACAGGTGCTGGTCGGTGCATGGAAGCAAATGCATTGCGTAGGGAGTGGCTGAGGCCAAGGTGCCCTGTAGACTGAGTGTCCAGGGTGGGCCTCCCGGGCAGAGTGCCACAGCCTTTTCAGTGTCGTCAGAAGGCACTGTCGATCTGTGTCAGAAGGCTCAGGTGACAGGACTGTTCTTTCAGAAACTTGGGTTCCCTGGAACCTTTTAGAATAGATTCAAGGGACTTGCTGTGCTGGTTGCCTGGTAGAAAGCCATCTTCCAGGACAGAGTCGCCACCCCCAGCTGAGAAGAGCGGCGGGATGGGAGCTGGGACTGGTCACTTCCTGTTACCAGGGCGCAGAGGGTCCTCACCCCCAGCGGACAGCTCCGGGCGGGGTGGTGTCCAGCCCCTGACTCTGCAGGCCCAGGGGTCCGGGGAGTGTGTTGTCTCTGCTGCGTGGTGCTTCGGGGGCCTCTCTTTCTTCTGCCTGGTCGTGTTCAGGCACGTGCTCCCAGCCTTCCTGTGGGGAAGAAGGCACTTTGATATCCCGCGGTTTCATGACCAGAGGCTGAACAGACATTGGCGGATGAGGGGCTGGGGGAGGCGTTATCTGCCCATTCTCCCTCTTGGAGGCAGTTTGGGAATGGGCACATTGACTGTTCCCTTCCCTTCTGGGAAATCTTGGGCTCTTCCAAAGGGCAGGAGGCAGTGTCTGTCTCTTTGAGATAAGCTGGGTAAAGGACGAGGTGGTTAGTCCTATTTTGACCTTTGGGGAGCTGTGTTTTAAAGAAATTATCCCAGACTTGTGTCCATGCTTTCTTTTCCTGGAAATGAATGTGTTGGTCCTGCGTGCCTGATGAAGGCAGGGTAGAGGCACTCGGAAGGGTTACAGCTGGGATGGGTGAATGTGCAGTAGCCACCAAATGCCTTTTAAACATTGCCAGATCCACGTCTGAGTGGGCCGTTCAGGCTCGTGTCCTGACAGAGAGCACCCTTGACCTTGACCATCTCATTTTGTCTACCCATACATGTACACCTTGAGAGAAGCTGCCTGCTGCTGCCATTCACCATTAAGAATTCTGGGGCCTCTTCCAGCCTGTCCACCAGAGAAATTCCCACCAGCACATTTGTAATTCAAGCTGGCTCTTTAACTTTTTCCATATTTGAGACTAACAAGAAGAAATGATGTTGATCTTTCTTGGTCTCTCTAATGATTTTATTTGGTTTATATTTTTCCCCATTAGTCTTTAAAAAGTTGGCCTTATAAATTTTCTTGAGATGTCTACATATCTCTTATGATGTGTTATTTTTGTCTTTCAAGTTATTTGAATAACTTTTTAAAATAAACTAAAAATTGTGGGATTTGCTGAGCATGGTGGGGCACACCTGTAACCCCAGCAACTTGGGAAGCTGAGGTATGAGAATCTCGAGTCCAAGGCCAGCCTCAGCAATTTAGACCCTGTGTCAAAGAAAAGAAAAAGAAATAAAGAAAAATTAAAAAAAAAGAGAGAGAGAAAGAAAAGGGTTGGGGATATAACTCAGTGGGAAAGTGTTCCTGGGTTCAATCTCCAGTGCCAAAAATATAAATAAATAAATAAATAGATAAATAAATAAATAAATAAAAGTATGGCATCCGAATGAAAGATCCCTGCTACCTCCTTTCAGAAGGGGTTTAGGTGACAGATGACAGTGTGTTTTCACTGAACTTTAGCCGCAGAGAAATGTGTAAACAGTGGTTAAATTCAGGATACAGATCTAAAGAAGCTTTAAATCCAGCTCTGGCAGAGCTATAATTCTGATATTTTGAATCTCAGTTCTGTGTTTTAGACAAGGTAAGCCCTCTGCATGTGTGCGGTTCATCTTCATGATCCTTGCAGGCCTTCTGGTAGTTTTTGTCTTCCTATTGAATGCCTTCTTCCTTCCCCGTGGCTCCATCACAGAAACGCACTTTTCTCTTTAAAATGTTCAGTGCCCAAAAATCACCTTCCACTTCCTCTGTTTCCTTCCCTTAAAAATTCTCAGCGTCAGGACATGAGCCCTGTGTTAGAGGAAAGCAGCCTTGTAATTGTCCCGAAGCCCTTTCTATTTGAAAAATTAATATTCATTGAAAGAAATTCCTTTTCCACTTATTTTGAGAAACTTCTCTGATATATAATGCATTCCCATTGCTTATCTATTGGTTTCTCGCTTCTGTTTCCATTTTGGTTATTATTGATACATAGTATTTCTTGGTATCTGACACATAGCCCTTCTTACAGATTTCTTTCTTAAAAATTGTTCTAACCCTTGAATTAGTACTTCTCAAAGGTTAGCGTGTCTCAGAATCACCTGGGAAAGCTGGTAAAACTAGAGGCCCAGACCATGTTCAAGAACTTCAGGTTGTCTGGACCTCTGTCTTTAAAAACATATTCTGGTGATTCAGATACCGCCAAGTCAGAAACTCTGCTCTGGTTCCTTGCTACTCAGAGGTCCACAGACTAGCACCCTGGATACCACCTGGGATCTCATTAGAAATGCAGAATCTCAGGTCCCCACCAAGACTCAATCAAAATCTGAGTCTTGACAAGATTCCCCAGGGTGTTTAGATGCCTACTGACATCTGGGCCGCGTGGGAACAGCTGTTCTCAGTCAGGGCAGCACACTGGAGGTTGGGGGAGTTTGAACAGCAATGCCTGTCTAGGTTTTACCTGGAGAAATTCTCATGTATTTGATCGGGGTGCGAGTGTGAAAAGGCACAGGAGTGGGGGCTTTGAGTATTGAGATTTGTGAACAATCCCCACATGCTCTAGAGTTTAGAGCGAAGCTTCCTAGTGGCAGGGAACAGGGTTGCAGGGGTGTGATGTTCCCTCAGCTCCAGGGAGGTGTGCAGAGCTCGGCACCGGCAGAGTCCCCGGCCCACGGTCAGAGCGTCCACATAGATTTACCTCAGTGTGCTTCCCACGCTTATGCAGTTCCTCGTGGGTCCCGAAGTGAAAATGATCAGAAAGCACTGATGGAGAATTTCTTTTATCCAAATGAGTTTTCGAACTATCGTGTTGAATTAGTTAAGGATTTAATGGAGACTGTATCAAATATAGACCTGTGAAGTTGGACATGGTAGCTGTCTGTGCGATAGAGGAGAGCCTTCCCATGTGGGAACGTGGTCTTTCTCCATTTAATCAATTCTTGTGTGTGTTTCCGTAAGGTTTTATAGTTTCCTTCATTAAGGTGTGCATTTCTTAATAGATTTGTTCCTAAAGTCTATCTTTAAATAATATTTGCTACTATAACTCTGTTGGAAGAAATGTGAAGAGCTTCGTGCCCCACCGCCTTCTCTGTGCTCTGGTCGTGTATCAAAGAGCGCTCTACTGTCTGCCTCCCCTTTACTTTCTCCTGGAGACACCTCCATCTCTGTTGCTCACTTTGCTTCTGGCACCCATCGGCCTAGACCAATAGACCTCTTCTGCCCTGGTTTACTGCTAGTCAGCCCCTTTTCCTGAATGATCCTCATGTTCCACTTCTCAACTCAAATACCATGAGAGCATCACCGTGTCTTTGGTGGCAGTGGGCTTCCAGCCAGCTGGCAGTGGGCACGATGGAGATAGTTTGTAAATTGGGTCTTTAAATTAGTACAGGTCGAGCCTCCCTTATCAGAAACGCTTGGGCCCAGAAGTGTCAAGGATGTGGGGATCAGGGAGGTTTATCCTGCACTAACCTCTACCTATCTGGGCCTACAAAGAACATTTTTGGAGACATGAGATAGAAAGTGTTTATTTCCTTATCTTTGCTGAGCTTCCTTGGCTGTTCTGATACAGAGGCTTGTCTGTGGGAGGTGTTCCGTGGACAGGAACCTCACTGAGGCCTGGCCTCGCCTCCTGCTGCCCTCTCCAGCCCGCCCTGTGCAGCCAAGCCACAGTTTCACAGCAGTGACTCAACTGAAGTCTTCATTCAGCTAATTTAGAGTCTGTTTATGAACTAAGTGCTTGAAATCTGGAAGTTGACTCTAATTGCCTTCTGAACGGTTTCCCTGCCTTTCAACCCCCTCTAGTCCTTCTGCCCAAAGTGGCATTTCTCCAAGGTGCTGTCTAATTATGTCTTTTCCTTTCTGAGAACGGTTGATGGGCTGCAGAGCCACAGGGTCCACGCCAGCCTCGTGGTAGTGTCCTGGTGACTGCTACCACGGCAGAGGCCATTCTCGCCACACCCCACCCGTGTCCACGCGTTGCCTCTGTGCCCTGCACCCCTTCCTCTGCGCTGCGGTGTTCCTTCACTCTTGAGCCCTGGCACACACACGTTCCCTCTGCGGGAACCTGACTTGGCCTTTGCCCGTTGGGGAGATGGCCTGCATCGCTCCAGACCGTGTTCATTACTCTTTTTTCTGTGCTTTCCCCTGAACTTTATTTCTGTGTCTATCATTGTTGTTCATTATTTGGCCACTAACTATTATCAAGTGCCATTATGGGTCAGGCCGGGGATATGACAGTGAGTAAGACAAAGCCATTGCCTGCTTACAGGAGAGGCAAGAGACCAGATGAACAGTAGGACAGTTTCAGATGGGCTGAAGAAAACCAGACAGCCACATGGCAGGGGCTGGGTGGTCAGAGAGGTCCTCTCCAAAGGGGGATATGAAGCTGAGCTCTGGACAGCCAGCCATGTAGGCCTCAGAGGAGAGCTCTGGGTGCTGAGGAAACAGCAAGGCTAAACGAGCGCAGCCCGAGGCTCCGGTGGCTGAGGCAAAGAGGTCAGAAGAGCAGTTTGCTCTGATGACCACAGCGTGTAGCCGTGGCAGGGAGTTGACTTCCTCCTCAGTGGTGCAGGCAGAGGAACTGTGTGTGTTGCTTGTTGTGATTCTTTTTTGGGGGGAGGGTACTAGGAATTGAACCCCAGAGGTGCCTTACCACTGAGCCATATCCCCAACCCTTTTATTTTGAAACAGGGTCTCATTGCTGCTTAGGGCCTTGCTAAGTTGCTGAGGCTGGCCTTGAACTTGTGATCCTCCTGCCTCAGCCTCCTGCATCACTGGGATCTCAGGTGTGCGCCACCAGGTCCAGCCCATGTGCACTGCTTTGTGTCTCAGCCACATCAAGCATTTCATGTGGTCAATGGCTCATTTGCACATGGCTGTCTTAGACTGTGAGTTATGAGGGCAGTTATTCTCTGTGAATCCCCAGGACCTAGTCTGGAGGACTATTATTTAATCTGGGACTAGAAGGATGAGCAATCTGTGTTTTCCTTTGATTTATTCTGTGTAGAGTCATTAACACCCTTTTAAATGCCATTTTCTGTTTAATAAAATCTGATCATTCTGGAGGTAGGACACTCTGAATAAGGAAATGTCACAAGCATTTTCAAAACCATAGAGTATTATTATATTCTGGATGTTCTTTTTTAGTCTTTTGAAACAGACCACAAAAATGTTAAGTAGAATCTCGACCAGAAAAGAATGAAAGGCTGTGACATTTAAAAAATGAAAACTCTTAAGTAGCAGAGTAAAACCTTGTGATAAGATGAATACACAGAGAGCAGACACAGTGACTTTTGTTCTCAAAAGTAGGCAGGCTGGAGATTTTCTCCCCTTGGGTGTAGGGGAGCGGTGGGGAGCAGGGGTGGGTGGAAGGCAGTCACTTCCTGATAACTGGGGCTTTCCTTAGTTCAGCGTAAGGGAAGTTACATGTGGTTTAAATTCCACTGTCTTTACTCTCGTGGTCTTTGAAAGTGTTGACCCTCTGGGGAGTCTTTATTCACTGCTCTTCACTGCATCTTTTATTTTATGTGATTGCCTTTTTCAGACCTGATGAGTGGTAGGGTCGGCTTTTACTATGGGTAGTAGTTTTCCATTACAATTTTCAATTTCCAGCTTACAAGGTATTCTCTGTTAAGTCCTGAGGGTTTTTTTTTTTTGCCTTTTTTCCTGAACCTGTTGACAACCCTAGTTTATATCTGTGTTCAATTAAATAAAGTTGTATTTTAAATTCTCATGGTGAAGTCATCCACACAGCCCAGTAGACATGCTGTAATGGCACAGTAGCCTCTGCTGTTATGAGGGATCTTCTCTGATTACTGTTTTCCCTGCTTTCACCTAAAAGTCACTCTGCAGGTGATAGAGGGGTGTAAAATGTAGAATGCCAAGTATATTGGACTTTTTCTTTTCCGGTGTCAGGGATGGAACCCAGGCCTTCACGCATGCTAGGCGAGCGCTCTGCCACTGAGCTACATCCCCAACTTGTTTGGACTTTTTAAAAGATGAACATATTTTTCTCTCCAGAGACTTCAGCAACACAGAAACGCTGTGCAGTGAACAAAAATATTATTGTGAAACGTGTTGCAGCAAACAGGAGGCCCAGAAAAGGTATGTCAAGGCTTCAGCTCCGAGGTGGCTTTCTGACGCGGGAGGAACCGGCTGGGGGCACTCGGCTCAGGTTTTGAGTCTCGGCTTCATGGAGCTATTCAGCTGCCTTCCTCACCAGGGAACGCGGACAGGAGGGCTGGCTTGGAGAGCTGTCTATCTGATTGCTCTTTCATCCAGTCATACGTTCCACCAGTATTGAGCGCTACCATGTGCCAGATAGTATGCTGGGTACACAGGTGGGGATCAGGTATAATCCCTGTCCTTTTAGGATTAAAGAGAAACGATACAATGTGTTTAGCACACAGTACATAGCGTAGTAGACACCCGATATTATTGTTGTTAGTATTACTTAGACATTGGGACTTCTTATTTATAGGGATTTTTTTTAAAAACCCGTCATTTAATAAGAAGTTATGAGGGAATCGAGAACACATCAGTTACAGAGATAGGCAGTGAGAATTGTTGCTTTCCTAAGTAATATAGAACCCACAGTTCCCATCTTTTTGCCAGCACCTGCCAGTTATGGTTTCTGGACACTCTGTGATAACCAGTTCCCCATTATCTGTCCCCCGAGGCCAAGATGTTCAATGTTTCAGTCATCCCATGAAGCTTTACTACAAGTTAAATTTATTATTATTTTTATTATTGTTGTTGTTGTCATTGTTGTTATTAGTGTGCTGGGGATCAATCCCAGTCTGGCACATGCTAGGCAGGTGCTCTATCACTGAGCTACACCCCGGCCTGTGAGTTAATGTGTTTCTTCCTGGTGGTTTTGGAGTTTCCAAGGTAGCTCACAGGTGCCCAATACTTCTGTTTAAAACTGTTGGGGGTCTGGGTCAAGACTGAAATAATTTCTCTGCCAGTCTCCCCAGCTCTCTACCCCAGACATGAACATCTTTGCTCATTGCATTAAAACTTACAAAAGGTCCCTCAGTGTCATGGGCAGTAGTGGAGGTGATAGGTAGATCTCTGGTAGTGGACAGGGAACTTGTCTCTGCTTCCCATCTTCTCAGTCTTCTAAGGCAAAAGGCATGAAGGAGATTGCTGTTCAGCCCTGCAGGTTTTTTTTTCCCCCTATACCAGTAATTGGGGCACTTTACCACTGAGCTACATCTCTTGCTCTTTTTATTTAATTTTTTTATTTTGAGACTGGGTCTCACTAAGTTGCTTAGGACCTCACTAAGTTGCTGAGGCTGGCCTGAAACTTGCAGTCCTGCCTCTGTTTCCAGAGTTCTGGAGATCACAGGCATGTGCCACCATGCCCGGCGGCCCTTGATATATTAAAATGTCATATGTTCCTATAAAGGAAGGGTTCCCCATAGTTCTTCTTTTCTTTTTCTACTGATGTTTTTATTTTGCTTATTTTTACGAACAGGTTTTACCTTAACTGATTCCTCAAATAGACTCAATTTCTTCTTTTCAAACAATATGCATTGAAGTGTGCAAAGCTGAACAACACTGACCCTGATTCAGCACACTCATGACATGGGGGACCTGGAAGGTAACCAAGCCCATCCCTTCCAGCAGTGCTATCTGTTAAGCTGTCACTGCTGTGACCGTTGGGGAACGCTAATGATCAAAAAAGGCTTTCTATATTTATGTGAGTGGGGGACATGCTGCTTCAAACAAACCAGAACAGTTACTTTAATGCAGGATTTCTCAAAACTTCAGTGTGCTAACGCACATGGAGGACTTAAATAGGAACTAGCCTTGTCCAAACGTGGCCATAGGAAACCCACTTCTGCCGAAGTCTCCAGTGTTCTCTTGAGCCCCGTTTAATGTACCCTTGAGGCTACCCCTCCATTATAAGTGAGGAAACTGAGATCCACAGAAGAGGACAGACTTACCCAAGATGACAAGCATAAGCCTGGCCCCCCTTATACCCGACACCCAGAAGCATCCTCTTAGAACCTGGAGTTGATCTGCGTCCTCCCTTCTTGTCCTCTTCCCAACTTCCTTTTCTCAAGAGCTCTCAGCCCCTCTGTCTATATCTCAGGTGGGGGGCAGGATTGTCCAAATACATTACACTCTGGGAGGCAGGGGACAGTGACAGAATAATTGCACATGGTGTTTTTATTAGTGCCTAAATTCAGAAGCATCTACTTCCACCAAATAGAGATACACTGTTGAGACATTGTTCCATGAGCCAAGGATTAGCATACGTCAGTCTCCATCAGCTGGATACTTTTCTTCCTGTTAACTGTTTGGTTTTTGCCAGTTTGAAGTGTGCTGGAAACCCCCTTAGGTTTGTACAGGCCACAGCCTGCTCTCATTCCCTAGCAGTTATTGGGTACAACTGATTTTCTCTTTTGTAGGATGAGGGTAAAAAAGCTGCCCATGATTTTGGCTCTGCACCTAAAGCGGTTCAAGTACATGGAGCAGCTCCACAGGTACACCAAGCTGTCTTACCGGGTGGTCTTCCCCCTGGAACTCCGGCTCTTCAACACCTCCAGCGATGCCGTGAACCTGGACCGCATGTATGACCTGGTGGCCGTGGTTGTTCACTGTGGCAGGTAAAGGCGGGCTGGGAAGCAGGTGCCCGTGATAAACAGAGGGGCTCTTTGTCATCTCGTGCTGGGCCATAGTGCTCAGCACTTTTGGGGATGTCATCCATACTCTTATTGCTCACCTAAAAAAAAAAAAAAAAAAAAAAAAAAGACTACTGTCATTTAAACAGTGGGATGTGTTCTGAGAAACGGTTCATTGTTGTGTGGACACTTAAGAGTGTACTCCTACACATTGGTACAGGCAATGGTCTTAAGGGACCGTTGTTGTATGTGTGGCCTGTCACCGACTGACGTATCACATGGTGCCTGACTATGTAAACATACCTACAGATACACATAAATAGCATCACAATAATGACAATCCAATTGTTCTGTAATAAAGGACATGATTTAATAAGTCTTCATTGGATAGCAGTGATGCTTATGATAAATTTAAAATAACATGGAAAAATAAAGTTTATGCTATGATTGTAATTTTTTAAAAAGCCAGATTATATCTATTACATGCACTCAAAAGTACTTTAAGATATAAGAATCTATCTTATATATAATAAAGACTAGAAGCAAGAGATCAGATTTAATAATTTTGTGGCATTTGGAGTGATTAAAAATCTATTCTTAACTGGGTGTACTGGCATAGGCCTGTAATCCCAGTGGCTCTAGAGGCTGAGGCAGGAGGATCATGAGTTCAAAGCCAGCCTCAGCAAAAGCGAGACACTCAGTGAGACCATCTCTAAATAAAACACAAAAAAGGACTGAGGATGTGACTCAGTAGTTTAGTGCCCCTGAGTTCAATTCCCAGTACCAAAAAAAAAAAAAAAACAAAAAACCTTAAAAATGTTCTTTAGACAATTTAAAGTCTTTCCCCCACATTCTCCAATAAGCATATAATCAGAAAAGAGAAGGCTTCTAGAAATGGAGAAGTAAAGTGTTTTGATGAAGGTCTTTTAGACAAATAGTTTTTATTCTATAATTTGGTATAAGCAGGGAAAAGTATTTTGAGAATCCACCAGTTTGCCATCCCTTTAGTTTGGGGCATGTCACAGAGCCAGTCTCTCTCCGCCCGCCTCGATGGTACGTCTTGAGCAAACCATTTCCCGGAGGAGACTGTCACTGTGCGGGGAGTCTTCCACTCTGCTAGGGTGAGCGGGCTCAGAGTGCAGCTTCACATCTGAGGCGCCCTGTGTTTCTGAGCATGTTAACTTCATACGTTCTTACCTCTCTGTGATTTAGATCTAGTGACAGTTATGAGCCAGCTTTGTGTTCTTCTGGAGAATAGTTCTAGCAGCTATTCTTTTGAAGAACAGAGGGTTTCAGTCACTGATCGCTGGGGAGAGTCTGCATTGTGGGGAGCTGGGGGAGGTCTTGGGCGGGATGGAGCCTGGTGGGGGGTGGGGGGAGCATTGTGGTGGGGACAGTGTGGACCTGCAAGTTGTGCCGGGGAGGCTGGAGAAATAAGCACTCAGATGTGCAGGGTATGTGGACACCTTCAGTTGGGGTCTCTGTGGGTGCCCAGTGTTGATCCCTGGGAGCACTGGTCAAAGCAAGGCAGAGGCCCATTTGAGGGCTTGGGGGACTTGTGGGAGCTTGGGTTCTGGAGTCATCCCTGTCTGCAACGGAGATACAAAGGACCAAGCAGCTGTGGCAGCAAGGGGAGTGGGTGCCGAGTCACACATGCTTCCACTAGGACGCTTTAAACTCCTCCCCTGTTGGTAGGCGCCTTCCTAGGGCTGGCCCTGGCCTGGGTTCCCTGCCAGGACCTGAGGAGCCTGCCTTCATGAAGCATAGGGTCCCGGGGGAAAGACAGATCATGAGAAGTGAGCCCACACCACCAAAAAGCAAACCTCTGCTGGATCATTTATGGTTTTGATGAGTGCTGTGAGAAATAAGTAGGGAGATGGGGGCAAGTAATGCCAGACGCCTCTTCAGGTACAGTGGCGGGTGACATCCATCATAGGACGCAGCATTCAAGCAGAGCCAAGGACAGAGCAGACCAAGAATACAAATGGGAGAGAGTCACTTAAGGCAGAGGTCAGCAAGCGCGAAGGCCTCACTGGGGGGACAGAGGTCCAGTGGGTGGGAGCTCCGAGGGAGAGGGAAGGCATGTCTTGATGAGGCTGAGAGACGGGACAGAACTGTTGGCAGCATTTTTGTGGTTAAAGGAGTGGAGGGATTCAGCTTTTCAACTTCAGGGGTGCATTGGGAAACACCTCTAGATTTAGAATGAAAATCCCCTCATGATGCAAATCTCATGTAGCGGTTGTTCTTTCTACTCCCGCTGTAGCGCACACCATCGACCTTTCTATCTTAGCACTTGTTACCATGTGTTACCGCTCGTCAGCATCTTTCTAAGGCTTAACTCAGATCATCCTGCTCCTCAGAAGTGCCGGTTGTCTTCCTGACTCACGCAGCCCTGAGTCGGAACTCTTAGCCATGATGCCCCATGCGTTCTGCCCCGCTGCCCCTGTGCCCCTCACTGGTTGTCTCCCCTCTGTCCTCCCGGGCCTCACTTGGCTCCAGCTGCTGTGGTCTCCAAGGCTCTCCCCGCCCCAGGCCTTTGTGCTTGGTATCTCCCAGTCTTGAAACTGCCATCATGCAGCCACATGACCCCACCCCTGTTTCCTTCAAGGAAATTTGCTTCTGCTCAAATCTCACATTGTCAGCGAGACCTCCGTTCACTGCTTGTTAGCCAGTAACACCTGCCCTCAGTCCTCACTGGCCAGTCACCCCTGACTCCTCCTCAGTGTGCTGATCACCGCCTGATATGCATTAACTGCTGGCTGTTTGCTGCCTGTCCCCCCAATACCCAGCGCCTCAGTCCCTTCAGGGCTGCTCTAGCAGAGCATCACAGTTTGTGTGCAGTAGAAGTTTATTTGGCTCATGGCTCTGGAGGCTGGGAAGTCCAAGCCCAGGGGCTGCATCCGGTGAGGGCCTTCATGCCACACTGTCATGGCGGAAGGCATCACATAGATAGGTGTGCAGCGGGGGAGAAGGGGCTGATCTTGTTTTCATAACATACTGCTGTCGAAATAGCAGAGTTACCTTTAAAGGTCCCTCCTCTCAACTCTTGTAGCATTGGGGGTTAAGTTTCTTTCTTTTTTTTTTTTCCGGTAGTGCTGGGGATTGAACCCAGGGCCTTGTGCATGTGAGGCAAGCACTCTACCCACTGAGCTACATCCCCAGCCTGGGGATTAAGTTTCTAACATGAACTTTCGGAGACACATTTAAACCATAGCACCCAGTCCCAAGAAAGTGGGACTTGGTTTTGCTCACTGTTTTTCTCCCTGACAGCCAGAACAGGACCTGGAACACAGCAGGTAGACAGGAACTCTTTGTTAATACTTGTGGATCTGAAAGCCTGTCTATCCCCCACCCCCACCCCCAGAATCCAAGTCCTTAGAGCATATTCCCTTTGTATATTTTTGGGTTGTCCTACCAGGTGCTCCTCCATGAATTGTGGATATAGACAAAGCAATACTTTTTTCTTTATTATTTATTACCATTATTATTTAAGATAGAGTCTTGGTTACCCAGGCTGACCTCAACTTATGGGCTCAAGCAGTCCTCTTGCCTCAGCCTCCTGCATAGCTGGGCCTGTAGGTGCCTGCCCCTGAACCTGCCTTACCAAGTTCTTTATCCTGATGACCTTAGTTTTTTCCTAGTGAGACTCTGCTCATAAAGAGCAAAGCAGAGTTGTATGAAGAAGTAAACGTTTATCTGGTGACTTTCTTTTGTTTGTTCTTTTCCAGTGGTCCTAACCGTGGGCATTATATTACTATTGTGAAAAGTCATGGCTTCTGGCTTTTGTTTGATGACGACATTGTAGAGGTTGGTATGCGGATTGTTCTCCAGTAGGCAAAGGGAACAGATGGGACCTGGGGGGATGCACGTGTATGGGTATTTTCTAAAATAGGCCTGCTTTTCCATAATCCGTTTTGAAAACTTAAATTTCTTTCAAAACTAAGTTATACTGATCCCCATTCTTCATGGAAAGGGAGGAGGATATGGATAGTGGACTTGTTGCTATTATGTTCTTATTACCTGATGCCACAGATGTAGCCTCTCTATATCTGTGTCACCATAAGTTACAAGGACATATGCTTCTTGTTTCCTACCATGTCTAAATTGCTCTCAGGTATAGGGCAAGTAATAGACTTCAGAGTCCTATTGAAATTCTTTTTTAATAAAAATTTCTTCTTGTTTTGATTATTGTTTAAAATGTGTATGATTTTTTTTCAGTCTGTTGGATCTAGAAATCTGTATTACAGCAAAGCATTTCATATATTGGTTTTGTTGTAAAGAAATACTAGCTGGAGTGAACTCTACACTTAATGACATGGTCTGTTTTAATCCATTAAACTAAAAGAAATTAACTCTGGTGGTCTGAATGAATTAAAGTTATTCCCAGACCCTCCAGTTTACCATCTGAAAGACAGAATTGCTGACTTCTTCAAAGGGTGTTCATGTATATTTGTTGATGAATGAATACGTGACACTCTTCCCTGGTGACTTGCAATTTATGAATATATCCTTTCTGACAAGTCTGTGGAATGATCCATTGGCTATCAGAAGTTCCAGATTATTTCAGAAATTCAGCAACTTAGTAGGGCCCTAAGCAACTTAGCGAGACCCTGTCTCAAAACCAAAAAAAGGAAATCCCTGGTACAAAAAAAAACAAACAAAAAAAACAACAACAAAAAAAAAAACAAATTGTGATTTCATAACAACTAGTGTTTCTTATATTTAACTATATGTTCCATTAGTGTTTTCTTTCCCCAGAAATCATGGTAAATAATTGCTTTGTTTTATTTTTCCTTTATTGCAGAAAATAGATGCTCAAGCTATTGAAGAATTCTATGGCCTGACGTCAGATATATCAAAAAATTCAGAATCTGGATATATTTTATTCTATCAGTCAAGAGAATAAACTTAAGGAACTGTGGGACTAATTCAAGCAGGGGAAACTGTTCAAAGCACTATTACCCATTTCCCCTGCAGACCTCCTCCTTCCCCGGCGGCCCACTAACGTTACCACTCAGTGATCTGGCTGTGTTAAACTTTCTCCCGTTGGTTTTTTACATGCAGCACTACTCTTGGTTTTATTTTGGTCTGAGGTAGAGTTAACTGCAATCAGATTGTAGTAAGATTTATATGAATAACAGTTGCTAATTTTAGGATTCGGGTGAGTACTATGCCACTCAGCTTTGTCTGCTGAGTTACAGTGGCATTTCCCATGAATGCCATAGTCTATTTTCAGTGTTTGCTAAACTTCCTAAACGGCTTCTGGGGTCTCCTTCCAATGCATTCCTTTAACTTTCCCTGGAAGCATTGCTACCCCTTTCTAGCTTATCTGCCTCTTTTCTGACAGAAGGACAGAAGAATTGGGTAGATGTTCACCTTTTAGGGCTGCAACTATAGCTTTAAGTTTGTACAAGTGGAATTGTTTAAATGTTTAAAAGTGAGTAACCTCGATACTAAACATCATCCTCCAGGTGGCACAGGGTGACAAGGAGCTGTTTGTGGTGGCTAGTGTCTGCACCGGGCTGTGCTTACCTAGCTGTCAGAATTCCAGGGGCTAAGCAGTTACGGAGCTCAGGGCAGGCAAAGCCAAGAGGAAGGAGTTTCTATGGACAGTGAAAAGTTGCTTTTCTTATCTTTCTACCAAAACCAAGTTTCAGGAAAATAACTCGATGCTGTTAATTTTTGGTGACACATTTCTTTTCTAAGGTCCTGAGTCGTATTTATCCTGTATCTGGCACTGCTGTTTTTCAAGCTATCTTTCCAGCCCTGCTGGCGTTTCAGCCTGTGGTCTCAAGGCTGAGACACCGTGTTGACGGCCTCTGGCACATCTCTCCTTAGCCAGCCAGCCAGCCAGCCAGCCAGCCAGCCAGCCAGCACCGCCGTCCTTCCGTATCTGGAGTCACAAAAGCACTGCGCCTTTGCAACCATCAGCCGCTCTGTACAGCCACATTTTTTAGAAACATGTTCTGTCTGTTTACCGAGGCACTGGCAAGTTAGGGCAGAAACAGAGAACCCTCCCTGGAGGGGCGCTGCAGTTAGCTAGGGTGCGAGGGGGTCCATGGACGTGTTAGTGGGCAGGTGGAGGAGTGGACAAGAGGGCGGCTGTTTCTCTGGCTCAGACTCCTAGAATGCTTGACAAGACAGAGATTTTTTTTGGAAGAACCTCATCTCACAATAGTTACTTTTACTTTTTTTTTCACTTGTTATGTATTTATTAGAGCATTTGAGTATGGGTACCTTATATTAAAAGGGTCAATTTGGTGTTTTGCTGTTTAACTGGTTTCTGGTTTCCTACAAATACGAGTCAGACATCATGGCTTCCTTTGGGAAGTCGGTTGACTTCCATACACTTTAATTATACTGTGAACATGTTATTTTTTGTTACCCAATCCATCGGAGAACAAACATGCAAACTCTTGGCATAATGTGAACTAAAACTGAAATTGAAAATGTTAGTGGCCATTTTGCAACAATGAAAAGGATAGCACTTTATCTAGATGAAAACTGGATTTCTTATTTTTGAAATATCTTGAACTGTTTATTGCTCAGAACTGAAGCATGCCAACACTTCATTTGTTCATGCTTGAAGTGAAATGTTTTACTCTTCACTGGAGAAGACAAAACAGGGTGATCTTCATGTTATTGTTTTATACAAGTGATGAAAATGTACCTTGCCTTGATTAGAGGCAAATTCATGTTTATGAATATTTTGTCTTTTCTTTTCCTCCATGAAACATATGCAGTGATCACTTACCTGGGAGGTGAGTCTTGATTCTTTAAGAAGAGGCTCTTTCCAATTGAAGGTGGTTGACATAGGGAAAAGTTTGTACTATAGAGAGTCCATATACTTGACTGCAAGTTACAAAGTTTAAGAAAATGATGGTTGATCTCTAATATATTTGGAAGTGATTCATAAAAAAAAAAAACTATTAAAATTACCTTTGAAACAACTCTTGAAGCCAATTTATTAGACAAAATGTTTCAATTGGAATTCTATAGGAGTAATAAATAGTAAGTCATAGGTTCAATACATTTTTCACTTTTTAAAAAAAATGTGTAAAGAGTTTTTCCCAGTGATTTAATTGGAATGATTGCTTTGAATAGACAAAGTCAGTTACAATTCAGTGTTCATGAGTACGTTTGGGGAATTAAAATATGGAAACTGTTGCACAGACATTCAGATGGTTGTGTGATGCAGAAAAGATCGGAAGGAGACAAAACACACTTCTCTCTCAACACTCCATCAGTTTCTTAATATTTAGAGCTCTCTGGTAATTTCTTACCTCTTCCTCTTCAATAAGCAAAACAAAAACCTAGGCAGCTACGTCCCCCCCACCCAGTCATTTCTCTCTGCGTAAAGACCATAGCTTGCAAACACTTATTATTTTTTTATCCCCTCCTTCCAGGCGTAATGCAGAGAATGGTGTGGGATGCGTGAGACCATTCCAGGGTCCCAGTGATAGTGCAAAGGCTCAGCAATGTTCTCTCCATGGCCAGGGTTTCCGTGTGTCCTCTTGCAGCAGGTGTGAGGAGGCCTGCTGCGCTTCCCTAGCTGCTGGGTGTCTAAACAGAAGTTACAGTGTTTTACACTTTAAAAAAAATAGAAAGACCTATTTGCTGTATCGGTCACTTACTAGTTTAGTGCGCAGATTATGGTACAGTATGCAAAAGTCTTTTTTTTTTTTTTTAAAAGCAAATTTTGGTAAAATGCTGACATCCAGTCCTGTTCTGTCGCTGCATCTTCTATTCCAGGGCATTGCGAAGGGTACTGCGTGAAGCGCAAGGAACAACGTGATCAGGGTGTTGGCTGAATAGGAAGCCAGCCATTTGGTTTTATGGCCTGGTATATTTTGCATTTAAACTGAAGTGGAAAAAAATGACAGAAATGGTCCTATGCATTTATTTTCATGAATACCCTTAGTTTCATGAACAGCCTAACAGAGAACTGTGTTCTAACTGGCGCTTAGGATTTATTTTCGATATTGGAGAGTAGCTTTATTACAGATGGATTTTATCTTTGAACATTGCATTTTGATCAACTTTGTATATTCACGTGTATTAAAATACTGTGCACTAAATGTTTTGCCCTCTTTTGCTATTATATGGTCAAGGCATTTATCAGCACTGTTGCAATTAACTCATGTAAATGGCATGGGTCAGAGAAAACTATTTCCTATTTTTCTGCCTAATTAAATTTGTTTTCTAGTATTACGTTAATTTATTTTTGGCTTCCATTTCTGTATAACCAAAATAGTTATTGTATTTGTGTGGCATTCACTTGATTTTGTTGCTTAAAAAGAAAAGGAAGACTTGTAGTTTTTGTTTAAAATAATCTTAACCTTTTATTTTTAGTGTAACCAATTTAAGCACTTTAAGCAATAATGTCAATCTCGTGAAATTTCAATCATTTTACACCCTGCCTCTAAAACTGTTTGCAAAAGAATAAATAAATAAATAAAATAGGAAATTCTCTTCCTAGAGAATTACATTTGGGTACTGTTACACATGTGGGCCTGAAGTCCCTTTTACCAGATGTGAGTCAGTGGCAGGCCTTGAGTCCAGGGAATCATTGCAAACTTAATTTTCAGACAGTGAAAATGTAAAGAAGATTCTGGTCTCTGTAATATATAAAGGCAGTGCTACTGTCAAGGTTGAAAAAAATCAATGTTCTAGAAATAATGTACCATATTTTGAGTGAGAAAGATCAGAATTAATCTAGAAGCTGACAACTGGGGAACATCACATTGAGAAAAATCAGTGAATAGAATTTAGGGGTAGCTAATTAGACATCACAGTGGATTCTTTGGGATTTTCCATTATGAAATGAAAGATCCATTCCTGAAATAAGGAAGTAGCTTCAGCTCTGGGGTTCTGTCAGCCTCTGGCTTCTAGGTGGCAGTAAGGTCTGGCCCTGGGCTGCTTGCCTGTGAGCCGAGAACCCCCAGCTGGATGCACACCACTGCCCACCAGAAGGCAGCACATGCAGGTCCCTGCCAGGCGGCTGCAGAGGGAAGCTACGGTCAGCACACAGAGGGCTTCTTTTCCCAGCGGGGCATGAGTGGACTGGAGGTTGTCATCTGGATACCTTCCTGGGCCCATTTATGGAAGTACAATGCCAGGGACTATGGTGTTCAGTGGTGGGTTTCTTGGTTCCTGTCCATCCTATTTTGATGTGGACACAGTTGAACATGGCTGACCAGGAACAAACGCTTTGGAGAAAGTCTGCCAGGAAGGCCAAAAGAAAAGACCCTGGGATTGTGCTTTGTTAGACCTCATTTTCTCCACCTGTCAAGTGGCATTTATAGAATAGACCTGTCACCCTCAGGACACCAAGGTAAAAGTGGTGCACAGAGCGGGCCTCTTCCTTTCTTCCTTAGGACCCCCACTTTGTCCCCCGCCTGCTTTTCGTGCTGTGCTAGCCTGCCTTCTAACTCCTTCTATGGATAACACAATTTTTAAAACGACAATAAATCCATTAGGTTGTAGCAAGGGGCTTGAGTGCTTTGCTGTTTAATTCACATGAGAAAGGAACCAGTGTGTTGACGATCCTAACCGTGGATTTTATGAATCAAATATGTCATTTCTAACAAATTGTTTACTACTGAATAGAACCTATCCAGACTCCCAAAATAAATCAGGGCCCGAGCGGCTCGAAGCCACGTGACTGGTGATTTTACCGGCTTAACCACCTGTGTTTGCATTTTTACGTGCCCGTCTGATTTAAGGTGCTTTGAACCAAACATGAAGACCTTACAAATAAATGAATTCTTTGTGGTTGTGAGAGACCAGAGACAGAAATGACATTGGATTTTGTAAAAAAAAAAAAAAAAAAAGGGATCTCTAATTTTGTGTCCATTTCCCATGTGATTATAATAAAGTATTTAATGCCAACTTTGGAATGTCATTCACATTCAAGGAATAAATTACACAGCGACATCTTGCACCGTCTTCTCTCTCGACAGTGAGCATGTAGGCTGTATGGAAGGTGGCATAGGATTCCATAGAAGCTCTGCTTGAGGAGGGAGGTTGGCAAACGTAGCTTGCAGTCCTGTTTTGTCCCCACCTCTTCATGATGGGGCTTGTGGATGAAAACTAAGACTTGAATCTGACTTGGCTGGAAGCAAAATACCATCATGGTTGAAGTCACCATTTCAGTATCTGTAACCAAGTCCTCCCGTGAGCCAACTCAACTGCCATCATATTTCAGAGTCTTTGTTAAGGGGTCTTGCCAGAGAGAACTTTGTGCCAAGACAACTAAAAATCAACAAGAAAAATTTCAGAGTGAGCCTCACTACCTCACAGCAGACGAGGTCTCTGCACTTCAGAGATCATCTCCAGGTTGAGAATCGCTGTCTTTCCAATCTGAGGAGATTAGAAAGATTTTATTGTTTTGTTTTTCGTGAGTTAGGAAACCTGCGTGAAAAAAAAAAAAAAAAAAAGAAAAAAGGCTCTCTTGGCCTTTCCCTCTTTCATAGAATAAATTGTTTGCAATGCCTTTAAAAGAAATTGCTTCTGCATATTTTTTGTCTGCTGCCCCGAAACCCAGAGAACAGCACAGCTGTAATTGGCAGCCTGGGTATGTCTTCTGTGCCACCTTGTACATAGGAGGCTACGTGGAAGTAGAGGCCAACGCTGTAATTTCCAGGACATTCATTAGTTGACCTGGACTTTAAGTCATATGCCATCTGAAGAACCTAATGGTTTATGAAGTCTGAATTCACTGTGAAACTTGTTCTCAGATGGGAACCTGGACAGAATGTAGAAGAAAAGGGGAGTGTGAATCTCAGAGGGGCAAGCGGAGGAGAATGTGTTCAAGCCTCCCTGCTTAGCTTCTAACCTTGGGTCTCCTTGCAACACCTGGTCCAGTCTGTGCATTTGACATTGGTGGCTAGATGGAGCCCAGGTCAACCTCATAAGTGCCCCCAGCTGATAAGCAGCCTACAGATTCTTTTAAAACTTTTAATTTATTTTTTATTTTTTCTAGTTATAAGTGGCAGTAGAATGCATTCTGACACATCATACATAAGTGGAGCATAACTTCTCATTTGTCTGATTGTACATGATGTAGAATCATACTGGTCATATAACCATATGTGTACATAGGGTTGTGATACCCAATTCCTTCTACTGTCTTTCCTACCCCCATTCCCCCTCTCCTCATTTTACTCCCCTCTGTCTAGTCCAAAATATCTATTCTCCCCACTCATTGTGAATTAGCATACACATCAGCGAAAACATTCAGTCTTTGGTTCTTTGGGATTGGTTTATTTCATCTAGCATAATATTCTCCAGTTTTATCCATTTACCAGCAAATGCCATACTTTCATTCTTCTTCAAGGCTGAGTAATATACCACTCTCTCTCTCTCTCTCTCTCTCTCTCTCTCTCTCTCTCTCTCTCTCTCTCTCTATATATATATATATATATATATATATATATATATATATACACACACACACACACCACAGTTTCCTTATCCATTCGCCTGTTGAAGGGCACCTAGGTTGGTTGCATAGTTTAGCTATTGTGAAGTAAGCTGCTATAAACAATCACTGCAGCACTGTAATATGCTGATTTTAAGTCCTTTGGGTATAAACCTAGGAGTGGGATGACTGGATCAAATGGTGGTTCCATTCCAAGATTTCTGAGGAATCTCCATGCTGCTTTCCAGAGTAGTTGCACCAATGTGCAGTCCCACCAGCAATGTATATGTGAACCTTTTCCCCCACATCCTCACCAACATTTGTTGTTTGTATTCTTGATGATTGTCACAGACCGGAGTGAGATGGAATCTCAGTGTGGTTTTGATTTGTATTTTTCTAATTGCTAGAGATATTGAACATTTTTTCGTATATCTGTTGATCGATTTTATACCCTCTTCTATGAAGTGTCTGTTCAGTTCCTTTGCCCATTTATTGGTTGGGTTATTTGGTTTTTTTTGGTGTTAAGCTTTTTGAGTTCTTATATATCCTGGACATTAGTGCTCTATCTGAGGTGCATGTGGTGAAGATTTCCTCCCATTCTGTAGACTCTCTATTCACACTATTGATTGTTTCTTTGGCACGTTGGGAGTCTTGTTAAGGTGTCAGTTCCTAAGCTGACATGGTGGAGATTTAGGCACAGGGTCTCTGTTCTAGTCCAGGGTCTCTGTTCTTGATCCACTTTCAGTTGATTTTTGTACAGTGTAAGAGGGGTTTAATTTCATTTTTCTATGTATGGATTTCCAGTTTTCCCAGCACCATTTGTTGAAGAGGCTATCTTTTCTACAAGGTATGTTTTTGGCTCCTTTGTCTAGTATGAGATAAAGTATTTATGTGGGTTTGTCTCTGTGTCTTCTCTTCTGTGTTGTTGGTCTATGTATTCTGTTTTGGTGACAATACTATGCCGTTTGTGTTACTATTGCTCTGTAATATAATTTAAGGCCTGGTATTGTGATACCTCCCACTTCACTCTTCTTGCCGAGGACTGCTTTAGCTATTCTGGATCTCTTATTTTTTCCAAATGAATTTCATGATTGCGCCTCCTATTTCTGTGAAGAATGTCATTGGGGTTTTAATAGGAATTGCATTGGTGTATAACACTTTTGATAGAATGACCATTTTGACAATGTTAATTCTGCCTATCCAGGAGCATGGGAGATCTTTCCATCTTCTAAGGTCTTCTACAGTTTCTTTCTTTAGTGTTCTGTACTATTCATTGTAGAAGTCTCTCACTTCTTTTGTTAGACTGATTCCCAAGTATTTTTTTGTTTTTAAGGCTATTGAGAATGGGGTGGTTTTCCTAATTTCTCTTTCAGTGGATTTGTCACTGGTATATAGGAATGTGTTTGATTAATGGATGTTGATTTTATATCCTGCTACTTGGCTGAATTCATTGATTAGTTCTAGAAGTTTTCTGGTGGAACTTTTTGGATCTTCTAAAGGTGGAATCATGTCATTGACAAATAGTGATAGTTTGAGTTCTTCTTTTCCTATTCATATCCCTTTAATTTCTTTCTTCTGTCTAATTGCTCTGGCTAGAGTTTCAAGGATGATGTTGAATAAAAGTGGTGAAAGGGGCCTCCTTGTCTTGATCCAGTTCTTACAGGGAAGGTTTTCAGTTTCTCCATTTAGAATGATGTTGGCCTTGGGTTAGCACGGACAGCCTTTGTGATGACGAGGTGTGTTCCTGCTATCCCTAGTTTTTCTAGTGTTTTGAACAGGAAGAGGTGCTGTATTTTGTCCAGTGCTTTTTCTGAGTCTATTGAGATAATCATGTGATGATCGTCTTTAATCTGTTGATGTGATGAATTAACGTTTATTGATTTCCAGATGCTGAACTAGCCTTGCAACCCTGGGATGAACCCCACTTGATTATGGTGCACTATCTTTTTAATATGTTTTGTATGTGATTTGTCAGAATTTTATTGAGAATTTTTGCATCTATCATCAGGGATATTGGTCTGAGGGTTTCTTTCCTTGATGTGTCTTTGTTAAAGCTTTTTACATTGGTGCGTTATGATTATCCGCATTAGTGGGAATTCATTGTTATACACACCTGTGTGCATGCAGTATAATTTGGTCAGTTTCAGTCCCGATCTCTACCACCTTTCCTTCCCTCCTCCTTCCTGGATTTCCTTCTTCTGTTCCACTCGTCTCCCTACCATTTTGCAACCTCCTGCTGTTACCCCACTTGATCTCTGATAGAATTTCAGACACGTTCGGCACAGGTGCTGGGGTGGGATGCTAACAGGTGGCCTTTGCTGAAGGGCCCTTCTCCCCAGGACTTCAAGGGAGAGTCAGACACAACTGCAAAACAGTGCTAAGCATGCGATCTCTACTTACTCAAATCACCCAGAACCACTGGGGTGCCACCCTGCACTGCCTTAGCTGCTTCCATGACATCACAGGCATGAGGACAGGCTCAAGAGAGGCGGGAAAAGCCTGAGCCGGCAGCACCTCGAATGTTGTCCGGAACTGCCTGGCGCTTGGAGCTGGGCGGTGGGTTTTCTTTCTCAACACAATCTCACAAACACACCGGCCTCAGACAAGGTCATGTTGTGACCATGATGAAGTGAGACCAAAAACATGCCCACTTCATCATCTTATCGACTCATAAGTTCTGCGCGGTGTGAACGTAAGATGCCAAACTCGCCCTCCTGCCTGTCCATGGTCCGAGTGACCGCTGCTGTTTGACCAGTTGCCACCTTAACTTCACTCTCATCTGGCCTCGATGAACTCAGGGATTGTCCCACCGCCTGACATTCCAATCCTGAGCAAGCCCTGCACCCCGACCCCTCCCTGCACCCAGCCAAGGCCCTGTCCTCCACCTTGCGGTGGGTGGCGTGTGGCCCCTGTTGCAGTGAACATCACACAGTCTTTTCGTTGGTGGTCTGCTATGGACAGGAGTGTGCTGGACAGCAAACCTCTTCCTGGGTAGAAGGGAAGGTGCCTTACGCAAAAACAAAGGTTTTGTAATTAGTGTCCCGGAACCTAACATTGATCTACAGCAACTCCTGCCCAAGGGGTTGGCAGTGTTGGTCTGGAAGCCAAGAGAGGCTTCCAACTTTGGGGAAGTTCTTCCTCAGGTCTGTCTGCAGAGCCGCGTCCCTCGAGGTGTCAGGACCTCCTTCCAGGCAGGTCTGAGCTCTGCTAATATTTCTATTTCAGGAATTCTGGTTTGCTCCAACGGAAGACATCCAAGTTCTGCTGGATCTTGTTTTGTGTGCCAGAGAACTTTCCAGAAACTCGGGGCTGGGGGTGGAGAGGGAGATAGTGAGGGGTGGAGAAGGCAGGTGGCGGCAGAGGTGACAAGACACTAGCACAGGGTCTGGTGCCCTCTAGTGGGAATGCCCTGGAACACCCTGCTTTTTCTCGGAAGAGCTGCCTTGCACAGCTTTGCCACCTGCACCAGGGTATATGAAGAGCTCAAAAAACATCAAACCCACAAAGAACACAATCAATAAATGGACGAAGGAACTGAAGAGACTCTTCTCAAGAGAAAAATGAATGGTCAACAAATACATGACAGTGTTCAACTGCTCTAGCAATTAGAGAAATGCAAATTAAAACTACACTGAGATTCCATCTCACTCTAGTAAGAATGGCAATTATCAAGAATACAAGCAACAATAAATGTTGGTGAGGATGAGGGGAAAAGGTACTCATCCATTGCTGGTGGGACTGCAAATTGGTGCAACCACTCTGGAAAGCAGTATGGAGAGTCCTCAGAAAACTTGGAATGGAACCACCATTTGACCCAGCTATCCCACTCCTTGGTTTATACTCAAAGGACTTAAAATCAACATACTACAGTGATTCAGCTACATCAATGTTTATAACAGCTCAACTCACAATAACTAAGCTATGGAACCAAGCGGGGTGTCATTCAACAGATGAATGGATAACGAAACTGTGTATGTATACACAATGGAATATTACTCAGCCATAAAAAACAATGACTTTATGACTTTTTCTAGTAAATGGATGGATCTGGAGAATATCATGCTAGGTGACATAAGCCAATCCCCTAAAACCAAAAGTCATGTGTTCTCTCTGGTATTCAGATAACACACAAAAAATGTGGGGGGAAGACTGGAAGTTCATTGGATTAGACAAAAGGGAATGAAGGGAAGGGAGGGAGGATGGGAATAGGAAAGACAATAGAATGAATTGGCCATAACTTTCCTATGTCCATATATGACTACACTACCAGTACATCATCATGTACAACCACAAGAATGGGATTCTAATTAGAATAATTTGTACTCCATGTATGTATAATATGTCAAAATACACTCTACTATCATGTATCTAAAAAGAACAAATTTTTTTAAATGGGAAAAAAGTTGCTGTGTAAGTCTTTTATTTTATTTATATACATTATTCATGTTTTTCTAAAGGAGTGTGGGCAGAAGGAAAGTAAACTGCATTTTTAAACTTTCTTTTATTAGAGCATCATAGTTACACACAGTAGTTGGGCTCATCTCAACAAATTCGTACATGCATGGAATTCAGTTTCACTTCCTGTTCTCCCCCCACCCCCCATTCTCCCTCCTCTACTCTACTGATCTTCCTTTCCCTCACCTATTTATTCATTTTTGTTTGGTTCTTTCCACTTACACATAAAGGTGAATTTCCCTGTGGTATGTTTATATGTGCACATAGCATAATTTTTAAAATCCATTCTGCATTTCCTCCCCTTCCCCATCCCTCCTCTCTTCCTCTCAATCTCCTCCTACTCTACTGATCTTCCCTATAGCTTTATGATATCCCATCCTGCCCTCCTTCTTTCCTTTATTTTGCTCTAACTTCTACATGTGACAGAACACTTTTGATCCTTGAGTCTCTGAGTCTGGCTTATTTCACTTAGCACATTATTCTCCATTTCCATCCATTTACCAGCAAATGCCATAGTTTCATTCTTATTTATGACTGAATAAAACTCCACTGTGTATACACCACGATTTCTTAATCCATTCACCTGTTAAGAGGCATCCGTGTTGATTCCATGTGTCCATGGGTTTTTGTAAAGATAAAACGAAAACCAAAACTTGCCAATGATTATCTTGAATTCGAGCCAAGGCTGAAGTCACATGGGTCCTCATCTTTCTATAAAATGGGTCAGTGGAACAAGGGATCTTCAAAGGGGGTGAAGGAACTGAGCTCTATGAAGAGCGACCTGTTCACCTCTGAAGCTCTGTACCCAGAAGGCGGCCAGGGAAACCGATACACGATTGGGGCACAGGCAGTGGTGCCGGAACCCGCGGCAGGAGACCAGAAGACAGTTGTCCAGCTTCTGTTTAGCTCCTTAATGTCACACAGTTGGCAGGAAGAAAGAAGGAGGAGGAAGGGAAGAAAATGACATTTTTGGGAAGTTGATGGAAGGGTCTACGTGGAAGGTCTGAGAGCCTCTTTCCTATTTGGGGAGGTATGAAGAGAGGGTCCCCGGCAAGGCAGCTAAGATGACAGAGCATGGTCTTAGTCCTCATTGTCCTACCCAAGAGCAAATATCGGGTTTCATTTCTGCTTTTCAAGTGTTGGTTACAAATCTTGGAATAGCTTTTGATTTTTGTCAACAAAAACTCTAAGACCTTCCCAAAAGTAATACAGAAATATGGGCTTATTTACTGCTTTAAATTTTCTGGAAAATTATTTTGCATTTTGGAGCACTCCCTCGTCATGTTGGCTAAAGACATTTATTTCTAGTCGTTTCTGCTAACTCCACACTGCGGGCTATGTAGTAGGACTGTATATGAAGCTCAGAATTTTTCTCTTCCTATTTGCTTTGGTGGGGGAGTTAAGTATTGGACCCAAAGTCTGCAGTGACATTCTGAGGACAGGAGCTGTGAGGAAGTGACTCATGGAAGTGTGAGAATGTCCAGCAAAGAAAACGTGCAGAGCAGAGCTCGAGAGAAGTGGGAGAAAGGCTGGGTTTGGGCAGGACTTGTTAGTGAGCAACTTATGTCACATTCAGATCAAGATGAGGCTGCCTGATGGGATTTATTTTAAAAATAGATCTCAGGAAAGGCAGATATCTTTTGTTTTTTTTAAAAAAAAAAAACTCTTTGTGACAGGGAATTTTAAATATGTGCAAGAGTAGAGAGAGGACCGAGGAATGACTCGTCTTGGCGCCCACAACGGCCCACCTCCTTTCAGACTGATCTTCAGATGGGACAGGAAAGCCACACACAGCGCCAGCCTTCCTTCAGCGGTGCAGGATCCCTGACTTCAAGGATGAAGTATGAGGTGCTAATTCAGTCCAGATTGACAACCAGCTGTAGGGGATTAGCCACTTACTCTGTCACCCCTCTCCCTTGAAGTGATATGCCATCCATAAATGCGAAAGCGCTTCGTGACTCAGAGATGGTACTTTTGAAATGGCTTTTCCTTGTCTGATGGCCAAGTAGTCTGAAATGCTATGGCAGTGAGTCTACAGTGTCGGGAGCCACCACATTTATTTTGAAAATTATAATGAAGATAAAGGCTCCCGGTGACTAATATCGATTATAGGATGTGGCCTTAGGTACATGTAAGCAAAACTGAAAACTTCTCCAGCTGTCTGGCTTTCTCTTCTAAGTTTTTACCTTTCCATCTCCCCCCTTCCTTTTCTGGAATTTTCCCCAAGAGATGGGGCCAGCTCTGTTCTGGCTGTCTGCAGCCTTGCCAGGGTGTTTTCCCTCACGGCTTGTCATCAGCAGGCTTCACTGACCCATGGACTAGAGTAAAGAATGGCAGAGTGTGTCGGGAGTTCCTGGGTACAGCCTGAACTCTGCATGCTGGGAGGAGGGGAAGAAGCCCTGCCTCCTTAGCCGGACTGGCTTGCGTGGCCTTCTGAGCTGGTCCTGTCTGGAGGGCTGGTGATGAGTGTCCTGGCACTGAAGCAGGGTCACTGTGTGGTCACCCTGGCAGCAGGAAGGGGACGAGAGCTCCGTTTTAGCTCTTCGAATCATCCCGTCTCCTGGGAGTCTGCAGACAGCATCTCAGAGAAGCAGAGGAGGCTGGGTGGGAAAGAGGAAGGTGGTCTCAGCAGGCAGCGGGGGGACAGAAGTAGGTCTCATATATAGACTTTCACCCTGCCCACCCCAGTGTCCAAGGGATCGGGGCAACCTTTTTTTTATAGGACTTATGGAACATATGTATGGTGTTTATTTTATTTTAGGTGATGCTATTTTATATGGCATTTTATTAGTGCACATTCCTTTTATATGGGATTTTATAAAGTTACTTAATGAGAACATTGAGGCCGTTCAATGAACATGAAACTTTGAAATTGAGGGTCATGGGTCATAGTAACAGGCTCAGCATCCAGTTTACATCTGAATTTTGTTTTCATAATGTGAGATTCAGAAAGTTCAAGCATACACAAGAGCCTGGTTTCAAATAGTGTTTTCTGCTCTCTCTCTCTCTCTCTCTCTCTCTCTCTCTCTCTCTCTCTCTCTCTCTCTCTCTCTCTCTCTCTCTCTCTCTCTCTCTCTCCCTCTTGTTACACAGCTGCTTTGCCATATCCAGAATTCTTTTCAAAAAGCCAAAATGCGGGGGGGTTCATTTTTGAGATCTTCATATAGATAAGTCAACCTTCCAGGTCACCTCCGTTGGGGTTTTCGGTCGGTTAAAGTTTGGTTCATAACACACTGAGCACGCAGGGTGACGATTCAACCGAGTGTGTTTCAACGGTGAGATTCTGATGGAACGATCGCGGGACGCAGCCCGACAGTGGCCCAGCGGCTTTCGGCCCCCGGTGCGGCCCTTGCATGGCCTGTTTTTTCTCTCGGGAGCTGGCGTGGAGCTCATCTGAACTTCGTTTCACTAAGGAAGCTCTGTGGGTGGGAGGGAGGGACCGAGGCCCTGCCGCCGCCCTCCTCCGCTTCCCTCCCCGGCACGTGGAGGGTTTGGGGCTTTGAGCTGATACCAAGCGAGACCGCCACCTGGCAGGACTCTGTACCTGCGGCTCCTCCAGCCTGGGCGGGGCTGTCTCTGCCATCTCGTCCTTTCAGGAGCCCCTGGCAGGGAGCCGCCCTCACCTGCCCGGGCTGTGTCCCTGTTCACCCCTGGCTCACTCTGCGCTCCCAAGGGGCCAGGACCCTCTTCTGTCTTGTCTTCCATCAAGACTGCCCCATTCAGAGTCCCTGCTGGGTGTTTTCGATCTGTATGGGGCTTATGGGTTAGATATGAGTGTCCCCCAAAAGCTCACGTGTGGACAATGCAAGTACATTCAGAGGTGAAGTGATTAGATTGCGAGAGTTTCGACCTAACTGGTGGATTAATCCAGGAACAGGGATGAACTGGGTGGTCAGTATAGGCAGGTGGGTGTGGCTGGAGGACAGTGCCTGGGGTTCATATTTTGTCCCTGGTGAGTGGAACTCTCTACCTCCTTATTGCCCTCTTCTGAGCGGCTTTCCTCTGCAGCGTAATTCTGCCAGGATGTTCTGCTGCACCTTGGGCCCAGAGCAACGGAGTTGGCCTTCTATGGACTGAGACCTCTGAACCGGTGAGCACCAAGTAAGATTCTCGTCAGGTCTTTCGGTCAGTGGCAAAAAAGCTGAGAAAACAGCTGGTAAACTAATCTAGCCGATATGTTGCCGGGTACTGTTTTGCTGATATTAGCTACTCTTACTACACATATGCTGAGCCATTATTGTATGCCAGATGGTGAGCTAAGCACTTTTATGAATGATCTTCTTGGGTTCCTGCAACAATTTGGTGAGATAGGTTCTTTCATGACCTCTCCCATCTAGAAATTGGAAAACTGAATGATGGGCTTTTCTGTGAATCCTTTTGGGGAGCTTTGTTCTGGTGACCACCCAGGCACCCTGATGCAAAATGTAAACACAAAGTGTTCAACATCTCTAGTAATTAGAGAAATGCAAATTAAAGCAACTCTAAGATTTCATCTTACTCCAATTAGAATGGCTATTATCAAGAACACAAACAAACAATAATAGATGTTGGCGTGGATATGGGGAAAAAGGCAACTCCACACTTGGTGGAGTTGCAAATTGGTGCAGCCACTCTGGAAAACAGTGTGGAGATTCCTCAGAAAACTTGGAATGGACCCACCTTTTCACCCAGTTATCCCACTCCTTGGTTTATACCCAAAAAAATTAAAATTAGCATACTACAGTAAGGTAGCCACATCGATGTTTATAGCAGCTCAAGTCACAATAGCTAGATTGTGGAACCAGACTAGATGCCCTTCAACAGATGAATGAATAAAGAAACTGTGGTAAATATATACAATGGAATATTATTCAGTCATAAAGAAGAATAATATTAGGGCATTTGCAGATAAATGTATGGAATTGGAGAATATCATGCTAAGTGAAATAAACCAATCCCAAAAAACCAAAGGCTGAATGTTTTCCCTGATAAGTGGATGATGATACCTAAGGCGGGTGGGGGAGAAGAATGAAGGAACTTTAGATTATGTAGAAGGAAATGAGAGGGAGGGGGGAATAAAAAATGGTGGAATGAGACAGACATCATTACCCTATGCACATGTATATTACACGAATGGTATGAATCTACATTGTGCACAACCATAGAAACGAAATGATGTACGCCATTTGTGTACAATGAATCAAAATGCAGTCTGTAAACAATAAAAATTTTTAAAAAATAAGCACAAACCAAGCTTTGTTCACCTGAAAGAATAGATCTTTTCCCCCAAATAACACACAATTTAAGAACACAGGGTTTGAAATAAAAATAACAAATTTAAATGTTGCCTCTGCCATTTATCAGCCGTGTGTACCTGGTCATTCTCAGCTTCCTCCTCTGCAAAAATGGGGATAACAGCACCTATGTCTAAGTGCTGTGAGAATAAAATGAGACAAGTATGTCATATAGGATGAGGCCTGTCACTGAACACAGTGACGGTGACTACATTCAGTGCTAGAATGTAAGTGGTCAGAAAGTATCAGCTGTTATTTGTCAGTATTAACTGGTTACTAGTAGGACTGGGCTAGCTGAACACAGCACTGCCAGTCGACCCTCCACTAACTCACAAATTCAAAATAGGAAAGGGTGAAGCTGCCTGGATTATTTAAAGAAAAATTTTTTAAAAAGAGACTGTGGCTCGCTCGGGCTCGGCGCGGCCCGCCGGGCGCGCTCCTCCTGCGGGCTCCCGGCCGGTGATCCCGGCCGCCCCGCAGCGTCCAGCGCATCCAGCCCAGAGGCTCGCCAGCCGAGGTCGCGCGAAGTCTGGACCGCCAAGCTGTGTGCCTCGCCACTCGGCAGGCATTCCTCTCATACAGTGGGTAATGGCTCCGCTCTTCTGCCTGAAAGTGGTTCAAAATTGTTGCTTTGAAAAATCCGGATCTAACACACAGGAGGTGAATGGATCCTTCTTTACATAGCACTTAGGGCAGCCGCGGCAGATTGATTGAACTTGGCATCTGAGATCCAATCAACCCCCAGCAAGAGTCCTGTAATTGATTATTAATGTCTGCCAAGGGCAGGGGAAAGAGGAGGGTGGGCTCAAGTGCCATGCACCTACCATCTTCCTTCTTCAGTCTTCTCCAAATCTTCCCTTCCATACCCCACCCCCAGAAGATTTTTATTAAAGTAAAAGAGGGAAAGCCTAGTTGGTCCTACTGTGATCGTAGTGAACCAGCCTGGCCATTCGTTTCACTGTTCCTTCACTCATTCCCAAAGTTATTGCTTGTGACTGTGCAGAGGCACTTGGCAGAGTATATTGGAGAATACTGAAAAGATTCACTGTCTGCTTCAAATATCTTCCCATCAAACTCATCAGATAGAAAGTGAAATACGGTTAGTTGCAATACAAGGCAATCTAAGATAAAATAAGCAGGAGATTGAGTCTCCAAATGTGGCTATTTGTTCAGTACCTCATGAGCACTTTTTAAATGTTTGTGCTGTTTTGTTTTGTAAAATTTTGAAAGCAGCTAGACTTTTCCCCTCCAAAGGCAAAAAATAAAAAAAATAAAATAAAAAATAAAAAGTAATGTTCCTGGTAAAGAAACAGGTAGAGAAAATTCCCCAGTCAAAACAATTAAGTTAAATATGTAAACTGGCTCATGTTGCTGATGGGAATGCAAATTGGTACAACCACTATGGAAAGCAGCATGGAGATTCCTCAGAGTACTTGGAATGGAACCACCATTTGACCCAGCTATCCCACTCCTCAGATTATACCCAAAGGACTTAAAATTGTCATTCTACAGTGACACAACCACATCAATGTTTATAGCAGCTCAATTCACAATAGCTAAACTATGGAACCAACCTAGATGCCCTTCAACAGATGAATGGATAAAGAAAATGTGGTATATATACACAATGGAATATTACTCAGTCTTAAAGAAGAAGGAAATTATAGCATTTGCTGGTAAACGGAAGGAGTTGGAGAATATCATGCTAAAGGAAATAGCCAATCTCCCCAAAAAACAAAGGCCAAATGTTTTGTTTGATATGCGATGCTAATTCACAATAATGGGGGGTGGGGGCGTTAGGGAAGAATACTCTAGGTAGGAGGGAGTGAAGGGAGGGGAAAAGGTTTGGGGGAAGGAAGGATAGTAGAGTGAAACAGACATTACCTCATGTATATGTATGACTGCATGACTGATGTGACCCTACAATATGTACAATCAGAAAAATGAGAAATTATACTCCATTTATATATGATCTATCAAAATGTATACATGCATCATACTGTCATGTACAACTAATTAGAATAAAAAAATTTAAAAATAAATATGTAAACAAACAAAAAAGAGACTGTGTTAACATCCCATAGCTTAATTCTACTCTTGGGTGGTAAGATTGCCTCTTTGGATCAGGAGAAGTCTGTTCTACAGACTGATTTTAAAGGTAACTATTCGGTATCTTTTTTCTTTTAGGGAAATAAAATCTACAGAGTGGGTGTTGGACACAGATGGATGCTGTCGTGTCCAAACGAGGAAAGAGCAGAAAGAGCTGCTTCCTCAAGCCCTCCTTTGCTGCACTTTGGGCCTTGAGAGAAGGGTTGCCCAGGACTGATCATGCTGCTGGTGTGTAAGCCGGTCAGCATTTTCTCCACAAGTGCTGCTTCTGCACTCTGCAAAGACAGAGGGTCTCTCGTGACACAAGACTCGTTAGCAAGCAGGTGTGGGGCTCAGCCAGGGGCATCCATGCTTACAGAGGCCCACATGGTGGGCACTAGGCTCTCTTCAGGGCCTGGAGGGCACTCAGCAGGGCCCCAAGGGAAGGCAGCCTTCTGGGCTCCTGTCTATCCCCAGAAGGTGCCCCAGCTGCACAGGCTGCTCCAAATTTGTAGTAATTTGGTGGCCCCTTCCCTGGGCCATTTGGTGTTCTCCTCCTGGCCTCTTTTATATGGAAATACCCTTGGTTTCCCCGGTTCCAATCAAAAACATGTTTATCTTTTTGTTTTAAAATGTTTTGTAATAATTTATTTTATTTTTCCTGAGATGACACCTTGCCATGTTGTCCAGGCTGTCTTTGAACTCCTAGGTTCAAGCCATCTCCTGCCTCAGCCTCCTGAGTAGCTGGGACTACAGGAGCATGCCACTGCACCCAGATAAAACACTTTGGTGTTGTTATTTTGGTACCAAGTGTTGAACCCAGGGGAGCTTAACCACTGAGCCCCATTCCCAACCCTTTGAGACAGGGTCTTGCTAAGTTGCTTAGGGTCTCACTGAGTTGCTGAGGCTGCCTTTGAACTTGCAATCCTCCGGCCTTAGCCTTGGGAGTCACTGAGATTACAGACAGGTGTCACCACACCTGGTACTTTTGTATTATTAATTTTTTTTTAAGTAAGAAATGCTCATTATCCACAGTTAAGAAAACAATACAAAAACATCCAGCACAATACCTTTTTTTGCCAATTTTCATACATTTGATTTTCATACACATTAAAAAAATTTGCAGAACTTACATGAAAATCATGATTATAGTTACAATTTCAAAATATAGGTAGAGTGTAAAATCAAAAATTCCTCTTTACCACAATTTCCTCTCCCCAAAGTAACGACTAACGAAAGTTTGTAGAACTCCTTACCAAATTTTCTTGCATGAATGTATGTGTTTATATTCAAAGATATATAAATATATAGATATGTATTTAGTTTTGATTTTGTAATAAACATTAATTTTATTCTGCAACTTGCTGTTTTTTTCAAAATCTTGAAAATTTTTTCACACTAGGGCTTACCCCATTAAGAAAGTCACTGCGTGGACCTCGGGTGTGGCTTGGTGTTTGCTTAGCATGCTCTGGGAGAGACTCTGGGTTCAGCTCCCAGTACTGCCAACAATCAAACAAACAAACAAAAAACCACACACAAAAAACAAACAAAAAAAACCCAAGCAAACAAAACCTGCATATTATTCCATAAGAAGAATGTATGGCATAATTTATTTAAGGGACATAAAAACATTTAGTTTTTTGTTTGTTTTGCTATTATAAATGACCTTACAGTGAGTGTCTTATTATGCATATCTTCATGCATCTACATTTTTAAACTTAAAACTCTGCTCATAGGGCAGGATTTACACTGTTGGCGCAGAAGGCTTAGCTACATGCAGGTGTGGTGTTAATCCAGGGAAAGCACTTGGGGAAATTGTAGGACTTTTTAAATCTTTTGGATCAAGAGCTAACACTGAAACCCAGCACTTCTTGGTTTTAGGAATGCCAAAAGGTTTTTTTTTTTTGTTTTGTTTTGTTTTTTAAGTTTCACATTTGTTTAATGTGCACAGACCTGGATCCACCATCTAAGAATAATAATCTGAGACATAATTCTAAGATTGCCAGAAGACTGTATCATGGGTTTAATATCTGTCATTAGCTGGCATGTGGGCCTTTCCTCTCATGCATCCTGGACCCAAGAGAGGCTTGAAAGCTGATAATTTGTGTTTTTCCACTGTTGCTCTTTCAGCAGGCTCTAGAATTTCCATGTTGTGAAACTTGTCTTCTCAAATGTTTTCCTCGGTGTGCAGTTGTTTTGCAATTGTTGCCAAAGTCACATGACATAAACTGTAAGTGTCACGGCAGTTATTTTCCCATCCTTGAGAGAAAAGATGGAAATCTGAAAGTTGACGGGTGAGACTTGGAAAGAGAACTGAAGAAGCAACTGTTTCAAAGCCCTGGATGAAAGGGAGGCCATCACCCACTGCTTTTTGTAGGGTCCCTTGAATGATCTTATCTGTCTGTCAGACAGTTCCTGTGTCCATGATTTATAGACTCTATTCTCAGGGTGGGTTTGCTCTGAAACACCAAGGGAAGGAGAAAACATTAAGGCCAGAGTCCAGGATCCAAGTGCAGACTGCCCAAAGCAGTGGTTCCTAGTCTGACTGCACTTCAGAACCAGCAGGAAGCTCCTGCCCCACAACCTGGACAATGGCCACACAGTCTCCCCAGAATCCAATCCTGGACATTTAGTTGTCTTGTATCTTCAACCTTTTTAAATCTCAGGTTTTATCCCTTGTGACATTAGGAGTTTTGAAGAGTTTGGGCCAGTGATATACAGAAGTCTCTGGCCTTTGGTTTTGTCCGGGGTCTCCTCAGGAGTAGGTCCAAGTGATGGCTTTTTGATAGGGTCCTTCTGAGGGCGTCACAGCAGGCTGAGGGACCCTTGAACCCTGGGAGGCAGATTGTTCTGCTGGGAGTCTTATCCTCCAGTGGCATCTCATTGAATTAGCTGTCCCTACTTTGTCAGTCAGGGTCCTGCACACACTGGCCCTGCTCTATCCTGCCCCCTTTCCTCTCCCTGGGCTCGGGCTGCACTGGGCTTCCCGTTGTGTGAGCAGGTCAAATACCCCCCCCCCCCCCCCCCGGAAACCTCCTCCCCCTCCATTCTGATTCCAGTTGGTTGGTCCACACATTCTAGGAGGTTAGCCCTGGAAAAGAGATAGGGGAAGGAATTGCCATTGCCTTGAAATGGAAGTAACAGCAAGGGGAATAGCTATACCTATTATACAGGTGCATTTTTTAACTACCTCGATTTTGAATAAAAGGAAGAATGCTTGTACTTGGCACACTCAGAACGATCCTTCTCTCGTGTGATGGGCTTAGTTGGTGTGTGTGTGTGTGTGTGTGTGCGTGTGTTTATAACTCATGCAATAAGAGAATCTAAAAAGTAACTTAAAAAAACTTTTTAGAAAGACATTTTAGGCTTTTGTCTGAAGTATTTTTGGCACCTTAGGCATAAATAGTAAGTCTGCTAGTGTTAATCAAACTAGAAGATCTGGGTAAATAATTCCATTTAGAATTCTTGGTGAAATCATAAGCAAATATTCCTAACATTACTCTAAAATTCTACTCCAAAACATGACTCTGCTTGACAGAAGAGCCGTGTGTTATGTTGCGTTAAGCAATGTGGGGGTGTCATGGGGTGAAGATGTTTATAAACATGGGCTTCTGGAGGCTGGGATGTCCGTGTTCAAGGTACAAACAGATCTGGTGTCCTCAAAAGTGGCCCCTTTGTATGTCCTCACATAGTAGGAAGGGAATAATAAAATTTTAATTTTAGAATAACTTAGATTTTTGGAAAATTTGCAATGATATTCAGAGAGTTCCTGTATTTTCTTCACCCAGTTTTTCCTAATGTCAACATCTTCCATTATGTTGGTATATTTGTCAAAACTGAGAAACCAGCATTACTAACTGAAATTAACTGAAACCGATATTATTGACTGAACTCCGGAATTCCTTCAGATTGTTCCAGTTTTTCCACCCATGATCTTTTTCTGTCTAAAGATCCAACCCGGGGAATGACAGTGCATTTAGTGATCATCCCTCTATACTTTTTTCTGATCTGAGCGGTTTCGTATTCCTGTATCTCATGACCTTGATAGCTTTGTGGAATATTTGTGGACAGGCTTTTTGTAGACTGTCCTTAAGTTTGGGTCTGTCCGTTTTTCTCATGGTGAGACTGGGGTCATGAAGTTTGGGAAAGAATTCACGAGGTGAGGGGTCCTTCCCATTGCATCAAGCCAGGGGCCTGCAATGTCAGTGTGGCTTACACGGGTGAGAGTGGCGTTGGGCTCTTGGTTAAGGTGGTGTCTGCAGGTTTTGCCACTATAGTCACTGATTTCTCATCCCATAGTTTATTCTATAAGCAAGTAAGTTCGGCCCATACTTAGGATGTGAAAAAACAACTTTATAAGTTTTAGTAAACATGTTAGTGCTATGATTAGAGGGTTGTGAGGGAGAGTTTATTACAGTGTTCCATTTGATTAGTTCTGGGACAAAGAACTGTGTCCTTCTGAAATACCTCATCACCCCCTGACTGAATATCTCCTTAACACTAATTGCAACCATGCTAGTAGGGTGGTATTTCCTACAGCTGGTTCATAGGTAGAACAACAAGAATTTGGTAGGGAGTTTTTTATGTTGAAAAAATCAATTTGCTGAAGGTTCCCCTATATTCACCTACTGATTTATTAAATAGATATTCACTGAGTGCATACTATAGTCTAGGCAGTGCTAGGGGCCTGTGGACATATTTCTCCACCTCATGATTTGATGTGAAACAATAAATAAAATCACTAACACTTACTGAGGACTTACTACAAGCTGGACACAGGGCCGCACACTCCGTATTCATCATTAAATCCTTTTGAAATGAAACTTTACTGGCCCTAGTTTATTTTATTTAAAAAATCAATTAATTTTTTTAATCAACATAGTACTCCTATCTCATTGAAAACTCAAATAGCACCAACAGATTTACGAATGCAGTACAGGAGTTCAGTATTCCTAATCAGTGCAATCACCCAGAAGTAACCAACCTTTCCTGTTCCGGCTCTCTCTTCTGGTGTTTACCTCTGAATTTGTAAATGATACAAATTATCTAATTTGTACTAAATTACTTGAAAATTAAATTACTATTCAAAAAAGTTTAAGGCAAAATAAAATACACATACTAGAGCACCACATGAAATCAGAGAATGATTTTGTGAGTTGAATACTTGTAACCACCGCCCAAGGCAAAATCAGCACGACGGGCCCCCTGGAAGCCTTTCTGCATCCCTGCCTCAACCAGGACCCTCCACTCTCCTGACCTCTACAGCTTCACTTTCTTGTTTTTAAAAGTAGTTCTTTTATCCGCTGTGCATTGTAGAACACTAGGGTTCATTTAGTTCATTTAGTATCTTTTAATCCATAGGTTTCTCCTCCATCCCTTTTTCTTATATCGATCTTTCTTTCTTATATATATTTTTCTTTTACAAAATCCGTAGTCTGGACTTCTATAGTCCTAGTCTTGGAGGACATTCTTTTTTAAAAATATTTTTGGTTGTAGATGGTACAATGCTTTTATTTTATTCATTTATTTTTATGTGGTGCTGAGGATCAAACCAAGTGCCTCTCATGTGCTAAGCCAAGTGCTCTACCACTGAGCTACAGCCCCAGCCCTGGGAGGACATTCATCATGTGTACCTGTCCCCTTCTGTGCCATTATATATGTAGGTACAATTATATATGTAGTTTTTAAATAAAAAAAAGACTAAAAGTGGCACACTGATTCAAAGTTGGTGCTCTGGGGCTGGGGGTGTGTCTCATTGGTAGAGTCCTTGCCTAGCATTGGAGAGGCCCTGGGTTTAATCCCCAGCAGCACCACCACCACCAAAAAATTTTTTAAAAAAGTTGGTGCTCTGGTGTCTGCCTGAATGCAAGTCCTGGCTTCTCTACTTCCCAGTGGCTTTGTCACTTTGGGCAAATTATTTAACCTCTTGTTGCCTTGGTGTTCTCTTCTGTAATATGGGGTGATAATTGCCATGGGGGTGTTGTGAGGAGCAGTGAGATAATACGTGTAATGTGCTTTGAACAGTAGTTGGCAAGCACCAAGCAAATGCTCAATACTTTAAGCCACTATTACTCTTTTTCTTTGCAACGTGACATGCAGTAGATCAGCTTAAGCCTCCTGTACATGCCTAGGATTTTCAGCTCCTTCACTTGCCTTTACTCCTGGTACATTTCCAGCTCTTATTCATGCGAAGGGGATAAAATTAATTCATCCACAGCTGTTCTTTAATCTCTGGCTATTCTCTGACTCTTTGGCAAATAAATTATCAGTCTTTAAACTAAACAATTAGTTCTAGCTTGAAAGAATGTGTATACATCTTCAAGGCCACGCACCAAGGAACAAATCCTTTGTTTCCTCTGTTTATGTATAAACTTCAGGATATAACTACTGAAACGTCTGCTCTCTTCTGGGACATTTTGGGAAGGGGAAAAAAATAAAGAATATAGTAATTAATGTTTGGTAACAGAGGGGGCAGATATATTTCTATGTGTGTTCTTTAAACTCAGACATCTCTGTTTCCTGTGATTTTATTTTCTAATATATAGTGGTTATACCCTTGTAATGGGTTGGATTATGTTCCCCAAAGCAATATGCCCGAATCCAAACCCCTGATATCTGTGAATGTGAACTTTTTTGGAAATAGGCTCATAGCAGATATAGTTAAGGATCTTAAATAAGATTATCCTGAACTTAGGTTAGGTCCCAAATCCAATAGAGTCTTCTTATAAGAGACAGAAAAGGAGAAATGGACACAGACGCAGGGAAAGTCAGTGAGGATGAGCTACAGACTGGAGTGACATCTGTAAGCCCAGACTTGGGACCAGGATGGCTGGTGACCACCAGGGCAGAGAGAGATGTTTTCTCAGGCACTCTGAACCCACCCTGCCAACGCCTTGATTTCTCTTTTCTGACTTTCAGAACTGTGAGAGAATAGATTTCTATTGTTTTAAACTGCTAGACTTGCGGTAATTTGTTACTGCAGCCCTAGGATACTGATCTAACTCCCATGATAATAAAGGGCATTCTGAACACTTTTTAAAATTCAAAACCAAAGAATTAGACCTTGACATTCTACTTCTGCCAATAAAAGCAACACCCCCTCCTCACACACACATCACTTATTTATCCTAAACTAAACTAGTTGAGAAAAGGGAAAGTTCCAGTTCACCAGTCTATCACACTCTGGTGTCCTTGCTTTTAAGGAATCCAAATACATAAACTCTGTTGCACATAAGCTAATCATTCTTAGATAAGTCAGAGGTACTTCATATCTTCAGAGACCTTATTCTGCTCGTACTGTTCTAACAAAATACAGGACTGGCTAATTTATAAGTGTAAGAATTCATTTTCTCTTAGTTCTGAGTCTGAAGTCCAAGATCAAGGCACCAGCAGGTTTGTTTATCTGGTGAGGGCTGCTCTCTGCTTCCAAAATGGCGCCCAGTGAGGCATTAGCTGGAGGAGAGAAACACTGTCCTCCTGTGGTGGAGGGTGGGAAGCAAGTAAGCTGAAAGTTACATGAAACCTCTCTTATAAAGAGCCTAATCCCACTCACGATGAAGGATCCCTACGGTTTCATCACCTCTTAAAGACCCCAGTTCTTCATACAGTCATGTTGGTAACACCTGAATTTTGGAGGGGACACGTCCTTCAAACTACAGCTCCTCTGATGCCTCATCACCCTCACCTGACGTCCAACCTGTCGCCAGGTTCCATACACATTGCCTTCTAAATGTCTCTTGAGATCCATCTTCCCTGTCCCCACTGTCATTTTCTAGTCCAAACCACCATCCTCTCTCATCCTGACAACTTCGGGAGCACCACTCCGCCCAAAGGTCTCCCTACACTCTCACAGTGCTGCGGGCAGTACAATCTTTTAACAATGCAAGTCTGATTATATTATCTCCTTTCATGAGTCTCCCTGGGCTATTTTTTTTTTTTTTTGGGGGGGGGGTGCCAGGAATTGAACTCTGGGGCACTCAACCACTGAGCCACATCCCCAGCCCTATTTTGCATTTTTTTTTTTTAAGACAGGGTCTCACTGAGTTGCTTAGGGCCTGGCTAAATTGCTGAGGTTGGCTTTGAACTAATGATCCTCCTGCCTCAGCCTCCCAAGTTGCTGGGATTACAGGCATGAGCCACCATGCCCAGCTTTCCCTGGGCTCTTTAGACAAAGATTAAATTCCTAGAGAGGAGACTTTGTTTTTTTCACTCCTTTAAGTTAGGCACATAAAACACATAAAACATGGCACATAGCAGGTGCTCAATAAGTACTGGAATGAATGACTTACATGTACAATGCATAGCCTACCTCAGGATCTAGTCCAGTCCCCAGTGTCCTGTGAGACTTTGGGAATATAATTTACATTCTTGGGCTTCATCCAGAGTCTGTCTCCTCCTAGCTCACTAGGTTTTGGGGTTCTCAGGTCCTTCTAATGTTCAGTCCCTTCTTCCCTCAAGAGTTTTTACCAGGGTTTCCTCCTCCTTCCCCTTAGGTCTCATCTACACACCCAAATGCTACTTTCTCAATGGTATGATCTGAATGTTTGCATCCTCCAGAAATTCATAGGTTGAAATCAAACTTCCAATGAGATGGTATTAGGAAGTGGGGTCCTTGGGAGGTGAATGGGTCATAAGGGTGAAGTCACCCGAGACCAGGTTAGCGTTCTTATGAAAGAGGCTCCCTGAGAGCTGGCTCTCCCTGTCCACCATGTGAGGACGGCAGTAAGACAGTCTGTCAACTTCCTGGGCCCCTCCCAGACACTGAATTTGCGGCCATCTTGATTTTGGACTTCTCAGTCTCCAGGACTGTGAGGAATAAACTTCCGTTGTTTCTAAGACTAAGATGATGCTCAGTGAAACTTCCCAGTTGAGTTGACATCTCCCTGTTACAGGCTTTCATAGAACTTTGTCCATTTCCTTCACGTCACATATAACTATGTATATTTATTTGGTGAATATCAGTTTATACTCCACCTTGCCCACTTGGCTTTGGGTTCCATGAGAGGAGAGGCAGTCTCTGCCTTATTCACCACCATATTTCCAGAACTTGTATACAGTGGTTGTTTAATAAAAGTTTGTGGAGTAAATTTCCCTTGGTGTCTCACATTGCCATGACTTGTGTGTGTGTGTGTGTGTGTGTGTGTGTGTGTGTGTGTGTGTGTGTGTTTGCTGGGGATGTAACCCAGGGCCTCATGCATGTGAAGCATTTGCTGTGTCACTAAGCCATATACTTCAGTCCCACTGTGCCTATTTATGTGCACAGCATGTTTAAAAAAATTGAGTTTTGGCCATAGGATTCATGGTTTAGGGGTTTAGACTTTCACAGTCACATTCACAGAGACCCAAGATGGGTAGGAGAGTCTACTGATGCATGTTCTCCCAAGGGCACAGCTGGGAGGCAGAGGTGGTGCATGGCAGGCAAGATGCTAAGGGGACAGGTGCAGAAGGCAGCAAGTCATGTGGAGCTTTTGGCCTGACCCTGCACTTTACACTTGGCAGGTAAGCTGCCAGTCGCAGTGGGAGAGGAACCAGCAGGACAGGGGCGGGGAGGGGAGAAGGCAAGTCAGCACAGCGTGTCACAGGCTGCAAGCTGGAGACCTGAAGCCTCTTCTGGGGGACACACTTTTCCAACTCAGCACTTCTTGGCTCCCCTGGGAAATGAAACTGTACTTAGCAGTTCTTAGAGGTTCCATTTTCTCCCTGATTCAGCTGTTATGACTTTGTACTTCATCACCAGGCCAAGAAAGGCCCAGAAGGCAGATGAGAACCGTCAGTTTCTGAGAGCCTTCCCTGGAGCCGACTGTGCCAGCAGGCTCACACTTCCGTGACCCGGAAGTCTATCCTCTCCCTTCTCTCTGTCCCTCCCTGCCGTCCTGCTTTCTACTCACTCATTCATATGTCCCCAAACACTGTGAGGAATGCTCGAAATAAATGGAGGACGAAGATGTTGGGAGAAATCCTAGTTCTTGGCTGGCAGAAGTGACCATCTCAAGTGTGTGAGGAAAACTTGCAGGGAGGGGCATTCCACTTCGGCTTCCTAGGAAAGTAAACAACTGCCCCAAATTGACTCAGTGTGACCAAAGGAACCCATATAGGAACCTGGGGGTCTGGTTCCCGTGGCACATTGTGATTGGGCAAGAAACCTATAAAATGTATAGCTGTTCCCGCAATAAATGAGTTTGTAGGCTGCTGGCCACAAGCCTGCTTCCACCCACCCCAACACGAAGACCTGTATTTCATGGAGTTTGCACTTCAGTTTTTCTATTTTCAATCCTCCCAACAACCCTCTGTGATATCTGTTATCCCTATCTGTTCCCTGGAGTAGGTAAATAGGTTCTAATTGCTTTAGGTGATTTACCCTAGGAAATGGTGGAGCTGGATTTAATATGTAATCTATCCCCTTGTTAAGTATTACAAATTCCTTTCCACTCAGGAAACCGGTGTGGCCCTTGGGAAAGTAGCAACCTCTGCCAATGGCCTCACAGTAAAGAACTGCGAGAAGCCGGGAGAGAGAGGGAGGGACACTGGCAGGAGGAGCCTGTCTCTGGTCCAACAGGAGCCCCAAGGTGGCCATATCCCCTCGTCCTCATCGTTGGGACACATGACAGAAGAATTGCCTTGTAAACTCCAGGAACTCCACACCAAGCTAGCTGCCAACCTGGATCAAGTAGGCCAAGTGAACCAGGGTGTTGGTGCTCCTGGAAGCAGCTGCCAGCCTGAGCTTGGGGGCTGGAGGATGAGGCACCGTCTCCCAGAGTCCCCAGCAGATAAGCCTCAGTTGCCAGGGCAAACTATCCAACTGGGCCTGTTTGCCTGACTCCCTTCCCTCTCGCCTCTCATTTCATCACTTCCTGGGACCTCCTCCAAGACTAGGACTGTCTCCAGTATTCGTCTCAGGGTCTGTTTCTGGGAGACCCCTGCCTAAGACAGGAAGTTACCCTCCACACTCTAGTTTGTTCTAGGACTGACCTCGCCATGGCAGAGCGGGACGACCTTGGAAGGATCGTGTAATTGAAGACCGTTTCCAGAGCTTTAGAAATAGAAAATAATAATAACTTTCATGCCTCCTTTCTGGGATGAAAGTAGAGCAAGTGTCAAATGAGAAAATGTCTTCATAACTTTGGAGTTTGCAAAAAGTTGGCAGGGTGTCGTGTAATCAGAAACCCCCCAGGCCGGGTCCCTGGGAATGGGCCTTCTCAAGGTCGCTGGGTTTTGCTGTCAACTGGCGGCAGCGCTAGGATTTCATCCCATGCGATCCGTGACAGAGCTGGGTCCTTTGACCACCTCACCCACTGTCTCTCTGGAGAGTAGAGCAGTTGGAGTCCCAAGGCATGGGTTCAAAACCCAGCTCTGCCCTCCATTGACTCTTGCATTAGTCTGCTTAATTTGAAGTAGGGATTAATGATTACCGTCTCTCGGAGTGCTTGGGAGGATTAATTAAAATGATGGACATGCATGGGTTTTATGAACCATAAAAATTTTATGCAAATGCTGTGATTTTGATAAGGATCACATACAAGACAGAAAACAGAGAAAAGCCTATGTGCTGACTTCAAATGATAATCACAGTTGAGGTGACAGGGAACTGCAGGAGGCTCACCAAACCCTGTCCTCCTCTTTCTGGGAACAGAGTGGATGGCATTTTCCAGCCTCCCTTGCAGTTAGTAGGGACTCCAGATGGGGTTCTGGAGTGATGTCCACTGCTTGCCGCCTGCCCCTATGTCTGCTCCTGTTCACTCTCTCTCCTTCCCTGTCTGCTGGCAGGTACAGAGCTTCCAGGAACCACGAGCCAAGACACAGCTAGAAGACTGTGGACCCGGTTGGCTGCCTCCCCAACCACCAGCTGGGCTTCCCACTGACAAAAAAAAAAAGAAAATCAGTTGTCTTAGGTTAAGCCTTAAAGATAAGGTTTATTTGCTACAATTGTGTTTCCTAGTAGAACAGAGAACAGTATTTACCTAGTTTTGTTCTATTTATTTTACTTTTTCATTTAGACTAGATAAAGATCAGGCCTGGATCAGCTGGGTAGAAGCTTTTTTTTTTTTTTTTTTTAAAAAAAAAGCTGACCAGAGATGGAATTCTTGCTCCATATTGTTTTAATGAACAAACAAGCCAACAATTTGCTGTCCCTTTAATTTCATTCTTTAGCAAAATGAAAAACAGGATTTAAAGAATAATAATTCTTTGAAACTTTGGGGATACATACTCTGGTATTAATCCCATTCCCAAATCTCATTACCCCATGGAGAATCCCTGATAAAATTCATGGGGGCTTGAGCTCTATTTGAAAAACAAAAAGTGCAATCATCTATTTAGGATGGAGGTTTTTCCTGGGGGTGCATGATTCGTGGAATGTGGTTTAAGTTAAGCTTTCGCAGCAGGGGTCTTTCATATGAATGAGGATTACTCTCTCGACTAAACCCTTTAGAAGGTCACTGTGCTCAGCGGCAAAGGGCAGCGTATCCATTTTAGAAACTGGGCTCAAATTTGCAATTGAAGACAAACACAAAATGAGACCCGCGTACTCCATGAGAACAGGGCACATGGGTTTTGGAGTCAGGCCAACACTTAGGGGTCAGAAATCTCAGCTTTCAAAATTGCCACAGCAGCCTCAAAAGACTAGAAGGGGTTTGTAATAGCATGAAATTTAAATAGCTGCAATATGTCACGAGTCTTCTGAATCTCTGCAGCTTCGTGTCATTTACTTACTATTTTAGTTTAAAAAGAGTTTCTGGAGTTCGGAATGCAGAACTGGGTTCTTTCTTTTGACTCAACATTCTTTTGATAAATCCAAAATGGTAGAACCCTGGTTGAATCCAATTCTTTAAAACAGGAATCTGAGAGACCTGGGAGAATCTACCCTACCAAGCAGTTTGTCATTCTTCTAGACACTGCAACCACCTCCATCCTGTGTTCTCCCCAACTTTATAAACACCAGCCTGCAGTATTCCCTGACACAAACAGTGGCATCCTCTTCCCAAGCTCTCAGGGGTCCTTGTTCCTGCAGGAAGACCAGGAGGATCTGTTGCTCCCACTCGCCCATCAAGCATGCTGGGCCTGGGCCTGTTCCCTTTCAAGTCACAGCAGAGAAGGGTCCTTTCCCCTTACTCTGTGATAATAGCCTTATTAGCCTAACAACTGGGCTTCTTTGCAAGAGACAGTAAACTTCATGCAAACAGTCTTATATAAACACAGGATTTATTCATTCACCTGGTTGAAAAGTCTAGGACTCCATCTCCAATTTCAAGTACAAATTTGATCCAGGACTCAGTGTCGCCAGGATCCAATCTCTTTTGGATCCAATCTCTGGTCTTCTCCCCCCACCTCACCCCTCTCTCTTTCTGCTCTACTTTCTCAATTCTGGGCTCTTCTCCATGCCCTCCTACTGCAAAGAATTAGGCTGCATCCCAGTCTTCCAGGGTCTGAGGTCAGTTGCATCAGGAAGGAGCACCTGCTTCTATCCTAGCATCTCCATAAAGGGTCCCACTTCATTCAGGGACCTGGTTAAAGATGTGTTGCTACCTCAGACCAATCGCTGTGTTGGGGAGGTGAAAGTGCTGCTTGGCTGAAATCATATCCCTTGTGCTCTGCTGATATTTAGAGACCCAATGCATCACCGATACTATTTCTCTTACTGAGTTAGAATGAGTAGTCATTTTTTCCTAAAACTGATCTTGTGGCTTTAATTTTAAGCTCCGTTTCACCCCACTAGAACATAAGTTCTATGAGTACAGGTATTTTTCCTATTTTCTTCCCAGTAGTACTCTGAGTGTGCCCAACACAAAATGGGCAGCATCCCCAAATCCTGAAGAGAATGAATAATTACAGAGAAGGAGACTAGTACCAGTACCCCCCCCCCCCTCCCACTAGCAGGGCCCTAGCATGCGATTGACTTTTTAAGGAATCTCAGGTTGAAAGTCTGATCCAGGGGCTCCAACAAACCAGGTCTGGCCACTTCTCTGAAAAACCAAGCAGAAAAGATAATGGCAAAAAGCAGGAAAGGAACTGAAGTCAATATGGCCCTATTGGGAAGGCAAAGAAAGACCCAACATCTCAGCCCTGTCTTGGGAATGCTGACAGGAACTTCAGGTTTGAATAGGAGAGGAAGCGGGATGGGGGTGAGAGGTCTGCTAAGTAAGCGGTCTTGGTCAAACTGTGGTCTGGTTGAAAACTCTCTCAGTTCTGGTTCCTTGAGGTGGCTCTGGAGAAGTCCCCATCACTTGAGTGGGCAATTTCCACTTGCTGCTCACTTGCTGAGTATTTTTCTATCAGTTCTGCTTGTGATCCTGGGAGGGGGCAATTAGGGGAAAATCGCTCCTGCTTAGGAGAGATTTCTCACTGAGCGGGGGTGGGGGTGGGTGGAATGTTCCTGCAAAGTTCTGCTGTTCCTGGAAGGTATAGGGCGGCATCTGGCAACTTCTAAGTGCCTCTCAGGAGGGTCTGGAACAAGGCTCTGTAAATGTCCCTTTCAAATCCTGCCTCAATCTTGAAGAGGGATGGGATAGGTTAGATAAATTTAGGGCTAATAAACCTCGTATTACTAATTTTTAGATGAACACTCCTTAAATCCTTAAATGATTAACAAATCCTCATGCAGAGCTGAGCAGTTCACAAAATTTAAGGTAATAAAGGAGACAGATAGAAGATGAAGGTGGAGATACCAGGCTTTATCCTGCTTAGCTCCCCGCTGGGCATTCACAGGCTTGCCAGTCATTGCTTTAGCAAAGACAGTCACACTCCGTCCCTATTACAGAATCTGGAACAGCTCACTTGAGGAAGTGGACCGTACTGTTGCAGTGTGCACCCGCACAGTTTGGAACTCAAACTGTGGTTTCAAAAACTATGGTGTCCCTACTGAGCGGGGGTGGTTTAGAGCTTAAATGGCAAGCACAGAGCACAGGGTCCTTTTCTGGAACTATTAGTGATGAATCTTCTAGGTCCTGTAGGAAAATCCAAGGTTAAGATGGCCCCAGGAACTGTAGGTGGCCTGAAGAATAGCCTTCTGGTCAACAGAGGAAGTTCAGCTGAATGCTCTGATGTCATGCGGCCACTGGGCATTCTTAATCCTTCAATCACGTACTGGGGGCCACCCCTCTCTGACACCACTGGGAGGACTAGTATTTAATGGTGGCAGGTGGAAAATTCAGGCTTATCTCAGTCCAGTACCACGTTCCCACCACTGGTATACAGTAAAGGGACAACAGAAGGCAAAATCGCCAGAGGACACCAACTGGACAATCAATTTCCTCTTTCCTAGTTCCTTTTCCTCACGAGGTTCTGAAAACACATGAAGATGAAGAAAGATGTTTTAGAGCTCTATTGCAGGCAGGAAACTGGAGGGTTCTTCCCTGGCAGAACTTATACACCCAAGAGAAAAGAATTAGTGTGTATGTAGCCCCTTCATGCAAAAAATGAATGACCTCTGGTCCACCTAAAGCCCACCAGTCCACAAGCCCTGTGCTCACAGAGTTTTTCTGATTTCCCAAGCTAATTCATGGGGACTTCTAAAGACAAGAAATAGTGTCATTAAAGTGGCTGTGCAAAGTGTAACCTCACTCTTTTTTTTTTTTTGTAAACTCACTCTTGCTAAGGTGGGTCGCCAATCTGGCTCAGTCTCTCAACAGACAGCTCCAAGAGGGAAACAGCACAGCTGGATGTCTTGCAGTCTTCGCTGGATAAAAGCCAATCCATTGCTCCCAGCTCTCTTCTCTCTCACTCTACCGTCTCCCCTGGTGAAGGTTGCCATGGAATCTTCCTCAGGACTCCACTTCTGTAGATTTAGTGTCTCTCCTTGGGGGATCTCAACAAAATTCCAGGCAGCTCCACTTTACTCTAACTGCAGTTGCCTGGCCGGGTCTGTTTCAACCAGCACAGACATCTCCCTTCCCATAGCAGCTGATGAAGACACCTCTTGGGGAAATTGTCATGGTTTTTGACTTCTAACCCACCAATCCATTAGATCCCTAAAGAAGATTAAAGAGATGATGGAGATTAATTTTGGGGGGGAAAAAAAGAGAGAAAGAGAGAAATTTCATTGTCAGAGCTGACTTCTAAAGAGTCACACCCCAGGGTAGTCCGCCTTAGATGTCTGTTTTGCCACGGTGGTGGCTGCGAAGGAGTAGGGGTTATTTGCACTCTGTGGACATCATCAGGTTCTGGAAACTTCAGAGCGCCCTCAAAGAAGCAATCATGCTATTACCCTAACCTCAGGTCATGCCCTGTGCTCTAGCCATTCACTGTGTGGAAGTGTAAAGAAAATCTAAGAAGATGGTATCTACTGATGTCCCCAAAATGTCTCAGCAGTACACTATGGCAAAGTCATCTTGTCCTGCTCCCATGTGACCTGGCAAAGGAGAACTTTATTCCTTTATTAAAAATGAATAGGACAAGGAACTGTACGCATAGATAAAGTATATTTAATTCAGATTTTCTACTGTGCTCACAACACATATTGAATACTATTACATGCCAGGTCCTGTCCTTGGTGCTGGTGAGGTCATAGCAAACGAGACCCTGTCCTCCTCAAGGGGCTCACTGTCCAAAAAGCTATGCAGAAAAACTTCAGTATAAATTATATTGGTCAGTACTTTTCAATAGGTTTGTACAAAAGTGCTGTGGAAATATAGGTTGAGAACCCATAATTTGAAAAGAGGAAGTCCAAAATGCTCCAACATTTGAGACTTTCTGAGCATCAACATGAGGCCACAAGTGGGAAATTTCACACCTGACCTCATAGGGCTGGTCACAGTCAAAACACAGGTGCAGGTGCACTAAAAATACTGTATAAAGTTCCCTAAGGCTGTGTGTTTAAAGTGTACAGAAAACATAAATGAATTTAGTATATAGACTTGGATCTCCTCCCTTAGATAGCTTAGTATATATACCAAGGGTTCCAAAATCTGAAAAAATTAGAAATGTGAACCACTTCTGGATCCAAGCATTTTGGATGAGGGATACACAAGTATAGAAAGGGCCATTGGATCTTTCCCACAGGCCTGGGGTGGGGTTGAGGAAGGACAAGGGTAGGGAAGGCTCTGTGGAGCCATGCTTATCTTTTTATGTTTGTGCAATAAGAAGAGAAGAATAGCTAAAGAGATTTAATCTGGACATCTATTGAGTGCTGGGAAGTAGACATGAAGAGATACAGCAAAGTTCTTGGCTTTGAGAAACATCTTGCTTCTTTTGGGTCTGAAATCTATTTGGTCTTCTACAAACAGTACTCACTAGGGAAATGTATACTTGGACATTGTTGATAAATACCCAGCTGCTTCATTGAAAGACGAAAGAAGGGACGATTTGCCAGGTCTGGGAGGAGGGGAGGGTGAGACTCCAAATGCTCAGAGAGTCATTCATGGGTAGGGTGGGGCCTGCTGAGTAGCTCAGGAAGGCAGAACCAGGGCCCACGGGGAATGACAGGGAGGCAGATGTGAGCTGGCTTCAAAGTCTTATTTACTGGTGTCCTGGAATGCACTGTCTTATGGGGTGGTGAGCCCCTCGTTTATACCAAGCAGAGCAAAATGATAGAAAGAACCGAGTATTAAAAAAGACAGGGCCACATTCATTTGGCAACTTTCTACCACGTCCTCGGAATCTGCTAGGCTCTAGCTGTTTAAGTAAGTCATAGGTCCCATCCTCAAGGAGAGTGGAAGGTACATAGGCAAGCCCATAGAATACCACAGGGGCAGTGGAGTTAGCCCACAGAACATGGCACGGGGCAGTGGAGTGAGCCCATAGAATGTGACACGGAGTAATGGAGTTTCCATGCGGGGGAGGGTATGGAAGGTCTCACAGAGGAGGTAACTTCTTTTTTTAAAATTTTTTTAAATTTTGTTCTTTTTAGATATACATGACAGTAGAGTATATTTTGATGTCATACACACATGGAATATAACTTCCCATTCTTGTATATGCTGTGGAGTCACACTGGTTGTGTGTTCATATATGAACATAGGAAAGGCACGTTCCATTCATTCTACTGTCCTTCCCATTTCCATCCCCCCTCCCCCACCCCCACCCCCACCCCAATCCGTGGACCCCTGCTCCTCCCTGCCACCTATTGTGACTCAGTATCCGCATATCAGAGAGGCAGAGGAGGTAACTTCTAAGCTGAGATCCCACAGACAAGGACACAGCTCAGTTAAGGCAGTGAGCAGAGAAGGGTAGGCTACTCAGGGATCCCTTCCAAGTCCAGTCGTCCATACAAAAGTGTTGGTTAGTATACTTTGAAAAATCTTCATTCTATCTTTTACTCAGAGAAGAACATAATTTAGATTATGTTTATTAGGCATCCTTTAAAAATGTGATTAGTCTAATCACGTGGCCTAGTAACCAGAATGCAAATGAAAAATAGGATTTGTTTGGAATGTGGGTCAGATGTGCTCTCTTGCTCCCCCTGCCGACCAGTTACATGGTTACTTACCTGCCCCACACCCTACAACTGGAAACATTCCCTCTTCTTCTTAACCATGGGGGGGTGGGAGTCACAGGCTAGGGACATGGTATTACGGTTTAGATATGAGGTGTCCCTCAAAAACTCATGTGAGGGACAAGGCAAGAAAGTTCAGAAGAGAAATGATTGGATTATGAGAGTCTTAACCTAATCAGTACAATAATCCACTTGAGTGGATTAACTGGGTGGTAACTGTAGGCAGGCAGGTGTGACTAAATGGGTTGGATCACCTCCCTCTCTCCCCCTCTCCTTCCCTCCCTCCCTCCTTCCTGTTTGCCATGTCCTGAGCTGCTTTCCTTCTTCACACCTTTCCACCATGTTCTTCCTCACCTTGGGCCCAGAACAATGGAGTTGGCCATCTACGAACTGAGACCTCTGAAACTGTGAGCCCAAAATAAACTTTTCCTCCACTAAAATTATTTTTGTTGGGTCTTTTGGTCACCATAGGGGAAAAAAAGCTGACAGACACGCAGACGACTGGAGGAGCCGTGACTCATGCCTGTGCCGACTTGCACCCTCTCTGCATTGCTCCAGGGGCATCAAGGAAACTTTAGGTGGTGACCTTTGTCTTCTGTCCCCGACGGTTGGCTGACTGCTTTGCCTTCATCCTGCTTCTGTGAGAGTCTAGTTATGCTCAGACGGCTAAGCCATCGTAGGGTCTGGCCATTACAGACACGACAGTGCACCCATCGGGCACCGACTGAGTACTGACCGGGTACCTTGGGAATAGAACTCTCAGCGACCATGACCAACTCCCTCGTGCGTGGTCCAGTGCTGATTGGGAAGGCAGAGAGGGAAACTGCTATCAGGAATTCCAAGAAGGAAGAGACAAAAGTGTCCTCTATTAGGAAATGTACCAAGGGTTCACTTGATGCTTTGACTATATCCCTTGTCCCTTTGAAATTTACATGTTTTTTTCTCCCCCGCCCCCCCCAACTTCTTCTCCCTGACCTTCTTTTCTGATCTTCTTTTCCCTAACCTTCCCTGATCTTCTCCTCTCTAACCTTTTCCCTAACCTTCTCTTCCTAATCTTCTCCTTCCTGATCTTACTTTCTCTGAATCACGTTTTTTTTTTTTTTTTTTTGCGGTGCTGGGGATCTAACCCAGGGCCTTATGCTTACAAGGCAAGCACTCTACTGACTGAGCTATCTCCCCAGCCCTGAATCACCTCTTTAAAAACCCTGTTCCTGCTGATTTGTGGAATCACAGCCTCTGGGACAGGAGTCTCCTGTGTTTCTCCTTTACTAGCAAAGCAATAAACCTTCATTTTCTTTTCTTTTTTTATTGTAAACAATTGGGGTACATCTTGTTTCTCTGGTTGTACATGAAGTAGAGGCATACCATTTGTGTAATCATAGACTTACATAGGGTAATGATGTTTGACTCATTCTGTTATTTTTCCTTCCCCCCACGCCTCCCACCCCTCTTTTTCCTCTATATAGTCCATCCTTCCTCCATTCTTGCCCCCCTCCCACTTCCATCATGTATCATCATTCACTTATCAGCGAGATCATTCATCCTTTGGTTTTTTTGGGATTGGCTTTTCTCACTTAGCATGATATTCTCCAGCTTCATCCATTTGCCTGCAAATGCCATAATTTCATTATTCTTTATGGCTGAGTAATATTCCATTGTGTATATATTCCATTGTGTATATATACCACAGTTTCTTTATCTATTCATCTATTAAAGGGCATCTAGGTTGGTTCCACAATCTGGCTATTGTGAATTAAGCAGCTGTGAACATTGATGTGAGTGCATCACTGTAGTATGCTGATTATAAGTCCTTTGGGTATAGGCCGAGGAGTGGGATAGCTGGGTCAAATGGTGGGTCCATTCCAAGTTTTCTAAGGAATCTCCACACTGCTTTCCAGAGTGGCTGCACTAATTTGCAACCCCACCAGCAATATATGAGTGTATCTTTTTCCCCACATCCTCGCCAACACCTATTGTTGCTTGCATGCTTGATAATCGCCATTCTAATTGGGGTGAGATGGAATCTTAGGGTGGTTTTGATTTGCATTTCTCTTATCACTAGAGATGTTGAACATTTTTTCATATGTCTGTTGATTGCTTGTAGATCTTCTGTGAAGTGTCTGTTCATTTCCTTAACCCATTTGTTGATTGAGTTATTTGTATTCTTGGTGTAGTTTTTTGAGTTCTTTATAGATTATGGAGATTTGTGCTCTCACTGAAGTATGTGTGGCAAAGATTTTCTCCCACTCTGTAGGCTCTCTCTTCACATTACTGATAGTTTTCTTTGCTGAGAAAAAGCTTTTTAGTTTGAATCTATCCCAGTTATTGATTCTTGCTTTTATTTCCTGTGCTTTGGGATTCATGTTAAGGAAGTCTGGTTCTAAGCCAACAAGATGAAAATTTGGACCTACTTTTTCTTCTATAAGATGCAGGGTCTCTGGTCTGATTCCAAGGTCCTTGATCCATTTTGAGTTGATTTTTGTGCAGGGTGAGAGATAGGGGTTCAGTTTCATTCTGTTGCATATGGATTTCCAGTTTTCCCAGCACCATTTGTTGAACAGGCTGTCTTTTCTCCATTGCATGTTTTTGGCACCTTTGTCTAGTATGAAAAAACTGTATTTCTTTGGGTTTGTCTCTGTGTCCTTTATTCTGTACCATTGATCTACCTATTTATTTTGGTACCAATACCATGCCATTTTTGTTACTATTGCTCTGTAATATAATCAAAGTTCTGGTATTGCGATACCCCCTGCTTCACTCTTCCTGCTAAGGATTGCTTTAGCTATTCTGGGTTCCTTATTTTTCCAAATGAATTTCATGATTGCTTGCTCTATTTCTGTGAGGTATGTCATTGGGATTTTAATCAGAATTGCATTGAATCTGTATAGCACTTTTGGTAGTATGGCCATTTTGACAATATTAATTCTGCCTATCGAAGAACGTGGGAAATCTTTCCATCTTCTAAGGTTTTCTTTAGTTTCTTTCTTTAGCGTTCTGTATTTCTCATTGTAGAGGTCTTTTACCTCTTTTGTTAGATTGATTCCCAAGTATTTTATTTTATTTTATTTTTTGAGGCTATTGTGAATGGGGTAGTTTTCCTAAATTCTCTTTCTGAGGATACATGACTTATGAATAAAAATGCATTAGATTTATGAGCATTGATTTTATATCCTGCTGCTTTATTGAATTCATTTATGAGTTCTAGAAGTTTTCTGGTGGAATTTCCAGGCTCCTCTAAATATAGAATCAAGTAATCAGCAAATAGGGATAGTTTGAGTTCTTCTTTTCCTATTCATATCCCTTTAATTTCTTTGGTCTGTCTAATTGCTCTGGCTAGAGTTTCAAGGACAATGTTGAATGGTGAAAGAGGGCATCTCTGTCTTGTTCCAGTTTTTAGGGGGAATGCTTTCATTTTTTCACCATTTAGAATGATATTGGCCATGGCCTTAGCATAGATAGCCTTTACAATGTTGAGGAATGTTCCTACTATCCCTATTTTTTCTAGTGTTTTGAGCATGAAGGGGTGCTGTATTTTGTCAAATCTTTTTTCTGCATCTATCAAAATAATCATGTGATTCTTGACTTTAAGTCTGTTGATATGTGAATTACATTTATTGATTTCTGGATATTGAACCAACCTTGCATCCCTGGGATAAAATCCACTTGATCATGGTGCACTACCTTTTTACTATGTTTTTGTATGCAATTTGCTAAAATTTTGTTGAGCATTTTTGCATTAATGTTCACTAGGGATATTGGTCTGAAATTTTCTTTCCTCAATGTGTCTCTGTCTGGTTTAGGTATCAGGGTGATATTGGCTTCATAGAATGAGTTTGGGAGGGTTCCCTTCTCTTCTATTTCATGGAATACTTTGAGAAGTATTGGAATGAGCTCTTCTTTAAAGATTTTTGTAGAACTTAGCTGAGAATCCATCTGGTCCCAGACTTTTCTTTGTTGGTAGGCTTTTGATGACTTCTTCTATTTCATTACTTGAAATTGATCTATTTAAATTTTGTATGTCCTCCTGATTCAGTTTGGGTGAATCATATGTCTCTAGAAACCTGTTGATGTCTTTGAGATTTTCTGTTTTGTTGGAGTATATATTTTCAAAATAGCTTCTAATTATGTTTTGTATTTCAATCGTGACAATCCTTGTTCACCCCGAATTTTAGTAATTTGATTTTTCTCTCTCCTTCTCTTTGTTAGTGTGGCCAAGGGTTTATCAATTTAGTTTATTTTTTCAAAGAACCCACTTTTTATTTTGTCAATTTTTTGATTGTTTCTTTTGTTTTAATTTCATTGACTTCAGCTCTGATTTTAACTATTTCCTGCCTTCTACTACTTTTGGTGTTGCTCTGTTCCTCTTTTTCTAGGGCTTTGAGCTGTAGTGTTAGGTTGTTTATTTGTTGATTTTTTCTTCTTTTATTGAATGCACTTCATGAAATAAATTTTCCTCTAAGTGCTTTCATAGTGTCCCAGAGATTTTGATATGTTGTATCTTTGTTCTCATTCACCTCTAAGAATTTTTTTATTTCCCCCAGTGTCTTCTGTTATCCATTCATCATTCAATAATGTATTTAATCTCCAGGTACTGGAGTAGTTTCTGGTTTTTATTCTGTCATTTATTTCTAATAGAATGCAAGGTAGTATCTCTATCTTCTTGTATTTGCTAACAGTAGCTTTGTGGCATAATATATGGTCTATTTTAGAGAAGGCTCCATGTGCTGCTGAGAAGAAAGTGTATTTGCTCTTTGTTGGATAGTATACTCTATAAATGTCCGTTAAGTCTAAATTATCAATTGTGTTATTGAGATCTATGGTTTCTTTGTTCGATTTTTGTTTGGAAGGTCTGTCCAGTGGTGTGAGAGAGGTGCGTTAAAGTCACCTAGTATTATTGTGTTGTGGTCTATTTTGTTCCTGGAATTGAGAAGGATTTGTTCGATGTACATGGATGAGCCACTGTTTGGGGCATAGATATTTATGATTTTTATGTCTTGCTGATTTATGCTTCCCTTAAGCAGTATGAAATGTCCCTCTTTATCGCTTCTAACTTTGGTTTTAAGTACACATTATCCGATATGAGGATGGATACTCCGGCTTTTTTGCTGAGTCCATGTGCGTGGTATGTTTTTCCATCCTTTCACCTTTAGTCTGTGGGTATCTCTTTCTATGAGATGAGTCTCTTGAAGGCGGCATATTGTTGGATCTTTCTTTTTAATGCAATCTGCCAGTCCATGTCTTTTGACTGATGAGTTCAGGCCATTCAGGGTTATTATTGAGATATGATTTGTATTCCCGGCCATTTGGCTTATTTTTGTTTTTTAACATGACTTGGTTTCTCCTTTATTTGGCTATTCCTTTAGGGTAGTTCCTCCCTTTGCTTATTTACATCATTGTTTTTCATCTCTTCCTCATGAAATATTTTGCTGAATATTTTGCTGAAAGTAGTGCTGGCTTTCTATTTATAAATTCTTTTATCTTTTGTTTATCATGGAAGGATTTTATTTCATCATCAAATCTGAAGGTAAGTTTTGCTGGGTATAAGATTCTTGGTTGGCATCCATTTTCTTTCATAGCTTGAAAAATGTTGTTCCAGGCCCTTCTAAATTTTAGGGTCTGGGTTGAAAAATCTGCTGATATCTGTATTGTTTTCCCCCTGATAAAATTTGATTTTTTTCTTTCGCAGTCTTTAAAATTCTGCCTTTATTTTATATGTTAGGTATTTTCATTATAATGTGCCTTGGTGCGGGTCTGTTGTAATTTTGTATATTTGGAGTCCTATAAGTCTCTTGTACTTGATTTTCCATTTCATTCTTCATTTTTGGGAAATTTTCTGATATTATTTCATTGAATAGATTGTTCATTCTTTTGGTTTGTTTCTCTGTGCCTTCCTCAATCCCAATAATTCTTAAAATTGGCCTTTTCGTGATATCCCATAATTCTTGGAGATTCTGTTCATGATTTCTTACCATCTTCTCTGTTTGGTCAACTTTGTTTTCAAAATTAACTATTTTGTCTTCAGTGTCTGAGGTTCTGTCTTCCAGGTGTTCTATCCTACTGGATATTCTTTCTATGGAGTTCTTAATTTGGTTTATTGTTTCCTTCATGTCAAGGATTTCTGTTTGTTTTTTTTTCAATATCTCTAACTCTTTATTGAAATGATCTTTTGCTTCCCGCATTTGCTCTTTTAACTGTTGATTGGTGCGATCATTCAATGCCTGCATTTGCTCTCTCATCTCATCGTTTGCTTCTCTGATAATTTTAATTATGTACATTCTGAACTCCCTTTCTGACATTTCTTCTGACATGCTGTCATTGAATTTTATTACTATACCATCTAGGTTTGTTTGGGACATTTTCTTACCTTGTTTTCTCATATTGCTCAGGTATCTACCCCTCTAGCAGTGAAACTCTGAGATATTACAGATTTCCTCTATTGACTTATAGTGTCCCTGTAGGTTTCCAATAACTCACCTCCTAGCCTTCAGTGGCCTGAAGTCTTGGAGGAATTTGACAATGCAGTGATACACAAGGAAGCTGCCCCTCTAGGAGTGGTGGCCTCCAGGTGGGGTATATTCCCTGCTAGTGGGCAGAGGCACCTCCATGTATTGACTGATGGTCAGCAGAAGGGGCACTAGACTGCGGGCTGGGGCCGGGCTCACTTGGGTCTGGGTCTCTGGTTCTACCTCTCCAGTGGGGAAAATTCCCTGGGAAGCTCTCCTCCATAAAGTTCCCAACCCTTGGGATCTACCGCCCCAGCTGGAGAGCCTTGCCTGGTGGGGAAGACTCACCCCGTGGCTTTGAGCTAGTCCCGAGCCTCTCAATACCTCCTCTTCTTGAATCCTGAGTCCTGGAGTGACATGGAATGCAGTCACACTCTAGTCTGCCATCTTGAAAAACCTTCATTTTCTTTTTCTTTAAACTGTGTCCTTGTTATTGGATTGGCATTGGGGACAGGGACCCAGCTTTCAGAAATAAATTGACTTCAGCGAGAAATGGGGACTAGAATACTAAAGGATGAGGAGAACGTGGAGAGTCCTGAGAAGGACATTCCAAGTGAGAAGATGACACAGGCCAGTGCTTTGTGGTAGTGAGACTTTGCTGAGCATGGGGACACTCGTGGTGAGAAACTTGGGCTTATGAGTCTGTCAGACCTGGCTGTACGTCCTGGTATACCAGCAGTGTGACTTCATCACTAAGTTATTTAACTATTCTAGGTTGCAGTTTTTAAATCTAAAATGTAGAGATAAAAAAAAAAAAAAAACAAACAAAAAAACAAAAAAACAGCAAACTCATAGGTTGTTTTGGAGAAAGAAATGACACAATAAATGACATATTTTAGCCCAGGGCCTAGTGCATAGTAAATAATCAATGTTGGCTCTTCCTAATGATGTTGGCAACATCCATGATGACGATGGAGAAGAGGAGAGATCAACAGGAGATCATTCATGTACACTGGAATTGTTTTTGTCTTAACTATAAGGACCAGCATGCAATTATACATAGAAAGTGAAAATAAAACCTTCATGCTTGGGCTAGAGCAAACGAAGATCCGCCTCTTCAGTGTAAGGCGATCCTTCCGGTATTCAGACATTGGCACAATCAGGAACAAAGGCCAGAACTCCCTGTTTGAGAGCCCCAGAGCCATGCAGGCTGGCATACAGCCACATGGACAATGATTCTTTTCTGGGTACAGTTCATGATATCTGGTGTCAGTCTTTTGCTCAATGCCTTCAACTGATTGGTTGGGGTCCACATTATGAGGGTGATCTGCTTTCCTCAAGATATCGGATTAAAATATCTAAAAATAGTTTCACAGAAGCATCTAGAACTATGTTTGACCAAACATCTGGGTACCATGGCCTAGCTAAGTTAACACATAAAATTAATCACCAGGGTGTACATGAGAGGGACGGGGGAGGGTTAGGCTCTGGGAAAGCAGGAGAAGCAATTTCACTATTGCTCTTCCCTCACCTCTCTCAGCAGCAAACAATGATCATTCTCACCTGCACAGGGTGCCTGCCAGCCTAGGCATGGCTGGAGCCCAGGGAGGCGGCAGAGTTTGCAGGTGGGGCAAAGCCTGGCCCCCTCAGGGCTCCCTGAGCACCAGGCAGCTGAGGGAGCTGGTGAATGCTTATTTGTTGGCATTATGGCCCCACGGTGGGTGCACCCGCAGCCTTCCCACTGCCTCCAGGGTCACAGGAGGCGGGGGTGACTCAGGGGTGGAGAGAAGCCCAAGGGAGATTTTAGCATCTTAGAAATCACCCTCCAGCACATGAGCCACACCCACCCTTCCAAATCCATGACGTTGCATGTTTTCCTTTTCATTCCTGTGACTGCTTCAGAACTCTTGATGGACACTCACGTGGGACAAAAGAAGACCCAGTAGTAAATTCACTTTTTTTTTCCACACTAAGAGGTGACTTTTCCCAGTATAATCATTCCGTTTACTTTTCTGTTTAGCCTATCCTTCCAGCTTAATTACACTCTCAATGCCCCTTTTGCGTATTCACACCCAGAGCCTTTGGGTAATCGTGGGTATTTCTTATCCACAGAAAAATGCTTGGAGCCCTTTGTTCACTACAGCCATTGTGTATGTGGCTCAGCTATTATTGTAGAATATCTTAGAGTCATTTTTTGTTTGAACATGCCTTATCTGTCCAGCCCAGGACTGGACTAGAGAAGAGAAAATGTGGATTGATAGTTTGGTGAAAAATTAGTAGAGTTTTCCCCTCCAGCTGTGGACAGGTGTTCTGCTGGTACAAGGTGGTGGCAGGGAGGTGAAATCTCTCCTACATAGTCACCCATCTTTGTGCTATTAAGCTGTTTTTCAATACACTGGAAAGTTCTACAGTTCCTTGAATCTAAAGAAATGTACTTCTGACTCTGTTCCTATATGCCATTTTTCTGATTAAATAAAACATTAAAATTTGAAGGAATTCCCTGATGACAGGGATTAGTGGCCTTATAAAATAGGTCAAGGGACCTGGTTTGCTTCTTCCACCATGTGAGGCTACAACAAGAAAGTGCCATTGGTGAACCAGAACACAGGTCCTCCCCAGACACTAAATCTGCCGCAGCATTAATCATGGACTTCCCAGATTTCAGAACTGTGAGAAATAAATTTTGGTTGTTCATGAGTCACTCAGTTTATGTTATTTTGTTACAGCAGCCTGAATGGACTGAGACACATTTTAAAATGTGATAGGCTGGTCAAACTTAGCTTCTAGTTTCTGTTTGGAAACTAAGGTTGGTTTTTGGAAGTCTAGTCTTTCTGCCTCTGACCAGTCCCATCCAATGTCTCTCTCACATGGCAGCAGAGTTTTCTAATGTGTCCCATTATTCTTACTGAATTATACGGCAATTGTGTGGTGATAGTGTGGGGGCATGGTGAAGGTGTGTTGGCGGATGACTAGGGATCTGCTCACTCCCATTCCCTGCCTACCTCCTCTCTGCCCCGCAGTGTGTGAATTACAGGTGTGTCACCTGCAGTCTCCCCTGTCTCTGGCTGTGCCTGGCATCACCTGGGATGGCCTATGGTGGCCTCCTGAAGGCAGGGCCGTATCCCCACTGCCTTGCTGTGCCCAGTGGGGCCAGGCAATGCTGGTTGTCTCCCCTTAACTTTCTCTAATTCTCCTTCCCCTTGTTCGTCTCTTGCTTCAGAAACTGTAATAGCCAGATGCTCATTTTCCCCAGCACTCTTTCTACCGCCTCCACCTCCAGCGAGGTCAATCCTGTGACTCACTCTGGCCAATTCCATATAAGGGGAAGTTGATTGGCAGGGGCCTCTGGGGAATGTTTTCCTCTCTGATAAAAGTTAAGAGCACACAAGAGGCGACCCAAATGCACTTCTCCTCCCTGCCATTGGATACGGCATTACCACCAGAGGGAAGTCCAAGTAGTCCCAGACAGGAGACCTCACTCAGGACAAGTGGGACTTTTGACAAATGTCACAGAAAGGAATTTAAGGATACGTTAGATAGAGGCACAAACAGATTTATTTAAGAAGTAAGAATTGAGCATTTGATGAGTGATGGAGAGAGGATTGAACAACTGGTGTGTGTGTGTGTGTGTGTGTGTGTGTGTGAGAGAGAGAGAGAGAGAGAGAGAGAAAGTTAGCTTTTCTTGAGCGTGAGAAGCAACTCCTTGGTCTAAGGTGTAAATATCCATAAAGGACAGTAGCTAGGGGCTGGATGAGAGGTGGAGTTGGGATGGAGTTACACAATTTTGTACCAGTGCTACTTTCTGCAGGCAAGGTCGCTGGACAAGGACACAGCTGGGTGGCTCAGGAGTTCTTGTTTTGCATTCCAGGGCTTCATGGATGGTTCCTGCATTCCCGTGGTGCATGGGTGCGTCCCTCTGGAGACTCATCTTTTCTCTCTGTCTTCCTGGATTCCTATCTCAGCATGAAAATAAATGATGCCTGCGGCTGTGGCGGGCACTTGCGGCCATCCAGATAACAGCCAACACTGCGGCTGGTGAAGGGGAAGGATGGCAGGAGACTGGCTGGGAACGGCAAAGCGTTCCTGGGACTGCCCACCTCTGATTTTCTCCTCGGGTCAACAATATGTCCTTCGTGTTGAAGTCAGGTTTCTCCTCATGGGAGGCTCTGCAGCTGAAAATAATCCTAACTGATGCACGAGCCAAGTACCTGGAGATACGTAAATAAAATAAGAGAGTGGATGAATGAAACTCCCTCTTCCTACTCTACCACACCTCCTTGTACTCTGGCCATACCTGACGGTGAACGAGGCCCCACCTGGAAGCACTGAAGGCTGGGCTGTGATTATGGGATGGCTCATTCACTCACTGGGCTGACGTTGATGCTGGGAAGGACCCAACATGGAACTTCTGGCTGTCCATGGGCATCTCTCTCTCTCTGTTGTTCCCTCACATGGTCTCTGTAGGATTGCAACTTCAAAGTAGGTAAACTTTTTACAAGGTGACTGAGTGCTCCCAAGTTGTGCATTTCAAGAGGCAGAGTGGAAGAACAAGCCAGGAGGAATGGCTTCATATGACCCAGCTTCAGACGTCAGGTAGCATCTCTTCTGCCACAACATATTGTTCAGAGCAGCCATGAGCTCCTGTGAATTGAAGAGAATGGGAAACAGATGCCTTTCTCTTGGAGAAGAGAGTGGAAAGTTCTGGAAAAACATGCATATTATGGTTTGGGTAACTGTCCCCTCAAAGGTCCATGTGTTAAAAGTTTGCTCTCCTGGGTGAGCTACTGGGAGGTGGTAGAGTCTTCAGGAGGTGGTGCCTAGTGGGAGGTCTCTAGGTCTTTGGGGGTGTGCCCTTGAAGGTGATTGTGTGACCTTGGTTTCCTAGTCCTCTTTGCTCCCTGGCCATGAGGTGAGTAATTTGACTTTGCCACATGCTCCTGCCATTATGTGCTGTCCTACCACCACGGCCCAAATTAATGGGGCTGACAAATCACGGCCTGCAATCTCCAAAAGTGTGGGACCCAAATATCTGTTCTCTAAATAAGTTTATTATCCTGGGCTTTTTAGTATAGTAATAGAAAACTGACTGATACAACATGGAACTGGAAATATTACCATGGCCATTTTTGGAAAATCCAGTCTGTGCCAGTGCTCCGTATACACTTTGTTATAATATTGACATCTTGAAGTAATTAGTTTCTTCCATGTCTATCTTTCTGACACAGAATAAGAGTATATCTGGAGGTTTTGAGATGTGTTTTATTCACTTTCATATTATAAGTATATGTTTAGCAAATGCTTTAAACCAAACTCTCTGGGCATCATTTGTGTGTGTGTGTGTGTGTGTAGCGGGGAGTATCAGAAGTGATAAGAATTTTGACCTTGGTTGCCAAGGTCATATCCAGCTCTAGCATAGGGTGTCTGCCCCCACTTTACTGGTGTAGATGCTAGACAGGATTTGCTTTTCTACCTGTCTAACTTCTAGAACTTTCTGTTATGGATGTTCTATACCTGATTTGTTGTGGATCGCATGTGGCTACATGAGCACTTGCAATGATAATATAACTGAGGAACTGAATTTCACAATGTGTTTTATTTTAATTAATTTCAAACGGCCTATGTGGCTAAGGTGCTTTATTAGACAGTTCAGTTCTTGAGGATCAGATTTGGCAAAGTCATCCCCAGTTTGCAATTACTACTGGGTTTTCTTTCTTTGGCACAAGAAACAAAGTCACAAAGGCATTTTCTGTGTCCCCCCCAACTTCAACCCTCCCACCAAAACACTCCTTTGAATTCCTGAGACAGGTCTTCATTGCTGGGTTCAGTAACTTATCCTTCTACACATTCTTTGTTTTTTCTTTTTCTTTCTCCTTTTTTGTGGTCTTGACATAATGCTTTTTGTTCCTGTTTTGTTTTCTGTCTAGAAAATTCGTTCCTTCTGTCTCATCCCTGTCACATACTCTGATGTAATCATCTCAGTTGAAAGGTCATGGATGTTGCTTAGGTCAGACACTGGTTTCATGCACTTTGATCAAACCCTTCTTGAAGCAAGCCGTTGCTGATTGTGTTCATCAAGCATCTTCAATCCATCCTCAGCAGTTCCATTGTTGAGCTCTGGTTATCATTCTCTGTATGCTTCCTGTTTGTCATTTCTGTTTTTATTGACCTGTTAGCAGAATGTCCTGGCTTTTATGCAGCTTTTGAAGAGTAATGAACTTTGTCTTTTTCAGAGTGGGGAAGTGGGTGAGGGGGTCATCTTCACTTTATGGGCAAAAGTGTGCCCTAGCTTTGTAACCCTGTTTGACCAATTTGAGAGTAAAAACAAATGTTTTCTTCTCGAAGCCCAGCGGTTCTGCCAGACAGAGTTCAGGAAGCATGCCTGGGACTCTGGGGTATTTATGTTTGAAAGGAAAACTTTGTTTTCATAAAAGCCAGTGTGAAATTGGGACCTAGAGGCCCTTGAGGATCTAGGTTCTGCAGAAAGGGCACTTAGGCCGTTCAGGAAAGAAGTCACAGGCTGCCTGGGGATTTGTGGGGAACGACTGGATGATTAGGACAGTGTAATGATATCAGCCGGATTTAACCCAGTGAAGCAAACCTGTAAGCACAGAGAGAGAGAGCTCACAGAAGACAGATAATCTGATCGATGTTATTCACTCTTACACGCCTAACACTTATGTGACTCATACAACAACCATTCAGTACCTTTATGAGCCAGGCACTGTATCAGTGAGTGAAATAGATGAAGATTCCTGCCATTGTGGAGCTGAAATTCTGGCAAGGAGTAGGGGTTGGGGGAGAAAGACAACAAATAAAAGACTATAACGCAGTCAGTTATAGTATGTTAGTAAGTAACATATGCTATGAAATAAGAAAACACAGAGCAGAGTAAGGGACATAGAAAGGCTGCAATTTCAGTTCCAATTTTAAATATGATGGTCAGCAGAGCCTTCACTGAAATGATATTTGTGCAAAGCCCTGAGAAGTAAGGGTAGATTAGCATCGAGAACAAGTCCTGGCACACAGGAAGGGCTCAGAATATATGTGCTAAATGCACAATCAAGTAAACTCTGCCCATCCTCCCAAACAACATGTACGTTCTTCAGGTGTACTTGCAAATCAATTGCCCTTCAATGAGAGCCAGAAATTTGATTATCTTCCCACAACTGATCTTTCCAGTGTTAAAGATTTTCATATACCTAAACTGCTCATTATAAGCCAATAATTTCATCAGACATTCAGTTTTCAAGCCAGAGGAAAACTGGTTTTATTGAATTTACTGAAACATGCATTTATACACAATTGTTATCTCCAACTGGTACTTTCTCAGGGTATATAAAAACAAACCCTGCAAAATATATGTCTTTGAAAATGTGGTATGTATACACAATGGAATATTATTCAGCCATAAAGAAGAATGAAATTATGGCCTTTGCTGGTAAATGGAAGGAATTGAAAAATATCATGCTAAGTGAAATAAGTCAATCCCAAATAAACAAAAACTGAATGTTCTCTCTGATTTGTGGATGCTAACTGAAAACAAGTGAGGTGGGGAAGGGGAAGAATAGAAGTCTATTGGACTAGACCAAGGGAAATGAGGGGAAGGAGGGGGGAGGGGAATAGGAAAGACAGTAGAATTAATTGGACATAACTTTCCTAGCCTTGTATTTGTATACACGACCAGGGTAGCTCCACATCATGTATGACCACAAGAGTGGGGACCTAAATAGAGTAAGTTATATTTTATGTTGTGTGTATTCTGCCCAAATACAGTCTACTGTCATGTATAACTAAAAATAAAAAAGAAAAATATAAAAAAAAGAAAAAAACCCAAATATGTGTCTTTGTCTATTGAGCTGAATATTGCATTTATGGGGCAGTGCAGCTAGGGGAGGGGCTATGGACACTTAGAAAGATGGGCTTAAAAAGCCAAATTTCCCGAGTTTCATAATTTTTATTGGGACTAACCCTGGGGGAGAGTTATAATAATGAATATTCTCCATGGCTGTAAGATTACTTAATTTCATGATGATTTTACAATTTTAAGATTTGAGGCACGAGAGAAGTAGATCATTTGAGTTCCTCCAGAGAGCAAATGCAGAGGAGTAAAAAGATTCATGGTGCCAGAGCCTAAGTTCCCAAGTTAGAGCCAAGAGGACTGAGTCTGGAGGGTTTAGAGCTGATTAAATAACTCATCACTTATTCAAAAAATAGGTTTGAGTGCTGTGGCTTGATACCCTCCAAGATGTTCCCAAAGAGCCTCACCTCCTGGGACATGGGCTCTTGTGTAAGCTCCTCTGTGATCAGAGGGCTGACTTGGGTCACCACAGCATCCTGTTGATGTGGAAGGCTGGGGTGTATGAGGCCAGGCCACGAAACAGCTTTCATCTTGCTTTCTGAGGGCCTTGCTGTGGAGGAGAGAGCTATTGTGTCTTAAGCCGTCCCACAGTGGTGACCTGAGGGCTCCTGCCAACAGCCCAGCACCACCTTGGCGACACGTGTGAGCCACTTTGGAAGTGAATCTTCTGGGCCCAGTCAAGCTTTCAGGTGACTGCCGCTCAGGCCGACATCTGAATTACAACTTCTAAAAAGACTGCGATCCAAACCATCCTGACAAGTTTGCCTCTGAATCCCTTACAGAAACTGAGATCAGAGATGCTTGTCGTTGAGCTGTTGTGAATCACAACCCTCCTGACACCAAGCGTGTGTGAGTTTTCCACGCCAACAAGCAATTCTCTGATTCTCCAGATACCAACTGGGTGAGCCATTCCATTCCACTCAATTCTAACACTACCTGGAGATTGTGCAGACCCCACAAATTAAGGGTTCAGTCCCACAAGATTGCCCTCTACTCCAGATGCCAGTCCTAGTCCTGGTCTACTGAAATTTGACTAACTGGCTATAAATCAGTTACCACCTCAGGTTTCATCATTTTCCATTACCTTCTTTTTTTTTAATAGGTAAAAATGTTTATTCTTTTGAACCCCATGGGGGGAAAAATAAAAGAATGTAGCCTTCCCTTTCCTTCCTTCTTCCTATCAAATAATTTTCTAGAATGGCTCACTGAAATCAGGAACACTCTTTACTACATTTACTGGTTTCTTGTAACAGCCAAATGGAAGAGATTGACAGGGCAAAGCATGGGGTGAGGTAGGTAGAACTTTCATTCCCTCCTTAGGCAAGCCCCCCTCCAGTACCTCCATGTGTTCTCCAACCTGGAAGCTTTCTGATCCCGGTTGTTCGGGGACGTCTGTGGAGGTTTTAACCATTACTAGGCTCCAGTGCTTAAATCTCTGCCCGTTGGTCCTGGGAGGTGGCGGGTAGGGCTGAGAGTTCCAACCCTCTATTCATGCTGTGATCTTTTTGGTGACCAGCACTCATCCTGAAGCTGTCTGTATCAGCATACAAAAGAATATTTTTGACTTCAGAGATTCCAGGGGTTTTGGAACTGTGTGCCAAGAATCAGGGGACAAAGATTCATGTATACATATACACACACGGGTGTGTTTATATACATATATAATTTTTTTCCCATTGTACCAAATTGGTTTTAGGCACTAAACTCAGGTAATATTCTCAGGAGTTGATAACTGATCCAGATATTCTTATCTGGAAAAGGTAACAACCTGAAGATATGGCCATGATTTGGGACAAAAGGACTTTTTAGTAAAAAGCTAAAGGATATTAGAGACACCTGATGTCGGGCTCCACTGACACTGGGTCGTACGTAACTTTACCTTTTAAAAGAAAAGATTTCGTGTTACCCTAGATGGCTGCTCCTTTCTCAGTGACTCTTGTAGGACAGCACTCCACTTGGTCTTATTCGATACTTTTCTCCCCTGTTTTAGGCTTGTAGTTCTCAAGAATTATAGAAAGAGTAGGGAATGCAGCATCCTGAGATGGCACAGGACTGGCTACAATAGCCTGGCTCTGTTCCAGTCCCCCTGCCACCCAATAGGTTGTCCTTCAATGCTTTAGCCCAGTGAGTCACATCCCCAGGGGTCTAAGGCCACAGTGGGCTTGCTTTCCAGGGTCTCTCAGCTGAGCTCCTGGGCCTGGGGAGTCAGCGAGCAATGACTCCTAGGCTTCTGTTGTCCCTGGCTGCCTGTCTGTAGGTACTTAACGCATTTCCGATAGCTTGGGTGAAGGTGTTCTGTCTCAACGGACTCAGATAAGTTGGTAACCAGGACACAATGAACCTGCTTCATACCCCGCTTGTTTGTATGAATTACGTTTTCTCTGATAAATTTCAGAAGCATTCTTGGAAGGAATGATTCCAAAGCACCGGGGATGTAAGAAGGCAAGAGTCACCTCAATCCTTTCCTTCTGGATATTCATTTATTCAACGAATACACATTGACTACATGCCAAGAACTGGAGATGTAATGGCGAACAAGGCAGATAAAGTCCCTGCTGTCATGGAGCATGCTTTTCAGTGGAAGAAGATGAAAAAAAAAAAAAAAAAAAAAAAAAAACAAAACAGCCAACCCCAAGATCACTTCAGGAGGGATCTAGATATAGGTGATCTGAAGCAAATGAAAGCCTATGGTAAAAGTGATGTCTGTGAGTCCTGCATGGTCCCTTCTGATCCCCGAGGACCCATTAATCTTATATTGCTACAACTTCTTGAGTCCAAGAATTCTGCCTAGACCCCTCTTTTCATTCTAGGGTGTCTTTGCCATCCAGTCATAAATGAGAACTTCAACACTGTAATTTGGGAAAACCCTTGAATAGCTGGTTGTTACAGAAATGACACACCCCCAAATTCACATAGAAAAGCTTGGCCCTCGGTAACGAAGTTGAAACAGACTGCATTTGGGGGCCCCCTTCTGAATTGAGAGCAGCTTCCTGTGCTGAGAATGGAAGCTGAAGGGCTCCACCCCTCCACCCTGACAGCACCAAGGAAGTTGAGAATCTGCCCCCGCCCTGCCTGTCCAGCAGGGGCCAACTGAATCTGCGTAGTGTATCATGGTGGCTTTTATTTCTGTAAATTACAACTGCTTTGGTGGAATTTACCAGAGAAATCATCTAACTGCTTCTCCCCAGTTTGATCAAACTGCATAAAGTTTATTTTCCCTTTTTCCATCTTTTGCCTGTTTTTCGTGTGAGTGGATGACTGAATCCAGGCAGCTGGGATACAGGCAGGGTCCATGGGTTAGGTTGCCAAGGTGAGTGGAGGGGCAGTTACCACGGGCAGATCACCAAAATGATTTTACAATAAGCCTATTTTGTTAAGCCCCATGGTGGTTCCAAAGGTCCTCACCCTTTTGATAATTTAAAAAAAAAAAAAAAAAGTTTCTATATATATATATATTTTTTTACTTTTAGAATTTCATTTTTACTTCTTTTAATTTTTTTATTTTTTTTTATTTATCTTTTAATTTTTTACAGACTGCATTTTGAGTCATCGTACACAAATGGGGTACATCATTTCATTTCTATGGTTGTGCAGGATGTAGATTCATACCATTCGTGTCATCATACATGTACATAGGGTAATGTCTGTCTCAGTCCACCATTTTTCATAACCCCTCCCTCTCATTTCCTTCTACATAATTTAAAGTTCCCCCATTCTTCTCTCACTAAAATATATCTCTCTATTTTTTATTTTTTTAGTACACCTTAACTTTTTGTGAAGTTAAAACAATTATACATATTATGGGGTACAGTGTGATGATTTGATACATGTATACAATGTGTACTGCTCAAGTCAGGGTTATTAACATATTAATCTCCTTAAACATTTGTCATTTCTTTGTGTTGGGAAATCTCAAGCTCCTCTCTTCTACTTCTTTATATAATATATAAAAATTTTCATGATCTGTAACCACTCTGTGATGCTGTAGAACATCGGAAATTATTCCTCCTATCTAACTGGATTTTTATTTTATTTTATACCCCCTTCTCACATTCGGGTGCCTATCATGCATACTGCACCCGTATTTAGCTTGATGGCAAGGTAAAGGGATTCCATAGAGCAAAATAGATGTTGAGCAATTTAGCTGGACTTGTATGCTGTGTGCTAAGAAACAGTGGCTATGGTGTGGGTCATTTAGATTAAAAACACAAAAGCGGGCTTTATTGCATACCAGGCATGCCCTGCACAGCAAATTTAATTCCTGCTGGGTGAGGCTGCTTCCTGGGATTAGTCCATGCATGTCTGGATGGAGGATTGCTTTTATCTGTTTGGAACCCTTTATGTCAATGTAAGTGTCCTACCTCCTGCCTCCTGACCGCTCAATGATGACAGTCTTCATGATATACAGAAAGTAAACAGACTTGCAGAACAGTATGTATAGCAAGTTACCTGTGTATAAAATGAGAGAAGATATTTATAGATCGCGATTCCTCTGTTATTAAGATTGCTAGGTGCCAGGATACAGAAGTAAACAAGACAGGTGAAATCACTACACTCAGGGAGCTTTTACACTAAGGCTGTGAATAAAATTGATTTATTTAGGCAGAGTGCTATTTGAAGTATGGCGCACAGTTTGTAAGATGTAAATAAAGGAAATGTCATTAAATTGGGCAGACTGTGGAGCTCTCTGAGAATCAATGAAAAAAAATGGTAGTGATATTACTTTAATGAGTACAGAACTCAAAATAAGTGTATTGAGAAAACGGCTTAAGTTTTCCTAACCAATGACTAGCAACAGGGCTGCCAGGGGTGGGTGGGGGTTAGAGGAGTCAGGATTCAATGGATGTTTTCTCCCAATTCAAGGGGGAGTTGAACAGCTAATCCTTGTGGAAGGTGGGTGTGGACCCCAGCTGTGACATTAATGAAACTTAGCTCAACTATGTTTTGGTATTTCTACTTTTGAATTTTTAGAGAGAAAATCATTACATCATGATCAGAGCAAGACAGGTTCGATTGCTCATGAGCTGTGTTATCACATTTCTTCATGAAAAGTCAGACTGACCCTCTTGCAGTTAGGAGGAAGGACTGGGCAGCATCTGCTAGAAATGCTTTCACTCTCGGCTTCCTTTTTGATCTAACAGAAGCAGCCCCAAATGGCCCTTGCACCTGGCAGTCCTCAGAGACTACAGAGGTCCAGGGCAGTGCTGGGTGGAGGCTCCTGCAAGCCTCCGAAGTCCTTTGCTCTTTCTTGGTCCCCACCCTCCTTGTCCACTTGAACGATTGCCACCTCTCATTTCCAAGTGCTAATACATTCCATAACCAAAACCACCAAAAAACTGTGCAGCCCTTGAAATGTGCAGAAGGGCACACTGAATTCTGGGAAGACTTACTTTAATTTAGAGAAGTTATATGGTTTAGTGGTTAGCAGCCTGAATGCTGGAGCCAAAAGGCAATGGGTTCTAATTCCAGTGCTGCTGATGACTGGCTGGGTAACCTGGTTAGTTTTGTGATCCTGCAGATTTCTATTTCCTCAGGTGTAAGTTCGAAATGGCAATAACAAAACTTATCGCACAGGGTTGCCTAGCAGACTTGCCATGCAAATGCTGGAGCTAGAAGGTCTGGGATGTTCCTGCTTCTTGCCAGCTACATGACCTTGGCAAGCCATTTGGGCTCTCTGCGCTCCAGGTGACTTCCTCTAGAAATGGGCATAAATTACCCAAGTATTTGTCCTTAAAGAAGGCCTACCCCCTCATACTTCAGAATGTGACTTTACTTGGAAGTAGTGTCTTTATGGAGGTCACCAATTTAGAAAGAGGTCATTGTGGTAGCTCCTAATGCAATGGACTGGTGTCCTTACATAAAGACTGCAGATACAGACACACACAGAGGAAAAATATGTAAGGGTGAAGGCACAGAAGGACCAATGCATCTACAAGCCAAGGAAAGCAAAGACCACCAGCAACCACATGGAGCAGATTCTCCCTCACTGCTCTCAGAAGGAACCAACCCTGCCAAAACCTTGATCTTGGACTTCTGGCCCCCAGAACTTGAGAAAATAAATTCTATTGTTTAAATCATTCAGTTTTGGGTATTTTGTTATGGCGGCTCTAGCTAACTAATACAGTACATAAAAGCACTTTGGGTACGGTTTGGAGTCACAGTTAATATGCAGAGCATTAAATAACTAATACAAGGAATCAGAGGGGACTGTAGTAGGTGGTCAGTGACTGTTAATCACCATTTTGAGAACAAAAGAATCAGAGGCCCAGAATAACAAATATGCTTATCAGATTCTCCCATGGACGTGGAATCCATAACCAAAGGGAAAACTTGGCCTTCTTTTAGGGTGGTGGCTGATTTTACGCCAATGCACGAGACTTGGTCCAGGTGTGCCTGCACCACAGCCCACTGTTCAGTAGGAAGCCTGCAGCCTCAGAGAGCTTGCCAAGACTGTGGGGCTGCAGGAAGACAGGGAAGCAGAAGCCCCCAGGTATGGTTAGGGGCGTGAGCAAGACTTGACCCTGCAATTGTATATCTGGGGGTCATCATAACAAATACCAAAGGATGCTGAGACGAGCAGAGTGGGAAACACCCCTTCCACAAAAGGGGCACTGGCACGAGCCTCCATTTGTGCTGTGGAGGGAGCGGCTTGGGGCAGGTGGGTGCCCTCTTCACCTGCTTCTTGCTGGTGCCCTGGCTGGCCTTAACATTGTCCTTCATTTGATATATTGGAAACTGCTGTTCTTTCCTGAACACATAAAAGAGACTCAATATCCTGAAAGCTGTTTTTCCATTTTGGCTGCTGGTGTCAAGAAAAAGCAATCTGCCTGACGCACTCTATTTTGTCCTCAGTTAACACACAGTGATTACAGCCTGCCTCTCCCACCAACTCTTATGAAAAAGAAGGGTGGCTATATGAAAATTGTCTCCGGTGCTTTAAACACTGGGGGAAAATTTGCTCATTTGTTCTTAGCAGGCTTCCCGACATCCAATATAATCCTCCTGGGTCTCAGAGCTTGAGGACCCTCCGGGAGGGAGCCTCTTCATCCAACTCCCCTGGTACCCGCCTGACTCTGTCCCTTTAGTTCACTGTTGAAGGATATTGGTGATGCAATGATCACAAGTCCTTCTGGAGTTGATCTGAGGGGAGGTGGAGCTTAAAGTACATCCTTTTGAAACAGGAGGCTCTTTATAATTAAAATGCATTAGCCCAGTAGAGCCTATAGTATAAAACCCTGCTCCAGAATGCTCTGAGTGAACCCGGATGGTTGTGTAGCATGTTCTGAAGCTTCTGCAGGTTCTGTTCAGACCCACTGCTCAATTCTGCACTGTCCCTTATAGCAGCCGCTAACTGTATGTGGCTCCTGAGCACTTGAAACGTGGCTAGTTCAAACTAAGATGTGCTGTAAATGCAAAATACACACCAGATTTCAAAGACTTAGTACAGAAGAAGAATGCAAACGATCTCATTAATGATTTTTTGCTGATTACTTGGTGAAATGATAATTTTTGATATATGGGTTAAATATTAGTAAAGTATTATTTAACCTATTTTTAAAAAAAGTTTTACGTATTCCTTTCTGCCTTTTAAAAGCCTTTCAGTAGTCACTTTAAAATTTCATCTGTGACTTGCATTTGTGGCTCACACAGCCTGTCCACTTCATTTGCACAAATGTTTCTTCTTATAGGATGCTTATTTTGTTTTTTAATATGTTTTTTATTTGTTCTCATTAGGTACACATGACAGTACGATGCATTTTGACACATCATACATAAATGGACTATAACTTCTCATTCTTCTGGCTGTACAAGATGTAAAGTTACACAGGTCATGTAATCATATATGCACATAGGGTCATAAAGTCTGATTCATTCTACTATCGTTCCTACCCCCATACCCTCTCCCCTCCCTTCATTCCCCTCTGTCTAGTCCAAATTACTTCTATCTACCCCCTTATTGTGAATTAGCATCTTCATATCAGAGAAAACATTTGGCCTTTGGTTCTTTGGGACTGGCATATTTCACTTAGCATAGTATTCTCCAGCTCCATCCACATTCACAGTTTCTTTATCCATTCATAGATACTTGATTATTTTGAATAAGTCGTCTTCCAGTGAAAAGTTTAGTCCTGCTTTCCAGAAATTGATAACAAATACCCCATTCAGATATTTGATTGTTTTTATTCCCTTCAGATAACTTAGTGACTTGCTACCGAATGTTAAAATATGTAACTGAGACTCTTTGCCCCCATGAGTCTACTTTAAACCATACAGCTGGCTTTGAGATGAGTCCAGAGACTCCTTCTGGCTTTAGGATTTTACTATTCTGTTTTAAAATTCGAAGTTTGAGAAGAGGAGAGAAATCTAGGTTAATTTGGGAGATTCTTGACATTTGAGGTGTGATAAAGTTTTCTGAAGGTAAAATCATTTTAACCAATCCTATTTCTGCTGAGCTGAAAATCAGGAATCATAGACTCAGAGTGGAGCAGACAGGAGGGGCAGTGCTGCCTCCTACTGAGTTAATAGGGAGCAGCAAGTGTTCAGGGGAAGTGTCCCTGCACAGGCACCTTGTGCTGGTCACAACCCAGACAGTGAGGACAATAAGGCTCGGGCGGGACACAAAGTGTGGGTGTGGGGGTCTTCAACATCTCTAGCAGGCCTCGCCACATGCCCCTTGCTGAAGATCTAATCCTTGATTCACATTGGTGCTGACCACATTCTCCGGTTACAACAGTTACACTGACGGTCTTTGTAGTCAGGACCAGTGAGGCTACAAGAATGTGAACATTGGAACTGTGTCCCTCCTGGTTCAGTTTCAAGGAGACAGCAGGCCTGCCTGAAGATGACTGACAAGTCAGGAGAAGCCAATGCAAGGGGCGGAGAGTGCTAGCTCAGGCTAGCTCACCCACATTGGCTTTCTTCCTTTCCCACCGAGGGTCCTGACGAATAAGTCTATAAAGTGTTCTCTCATCTCATCTTCCCAACCCACAACACGCTGGACAAATGGATCCACACCATGCAAACACACATACACACACACCACCACCACCATACCTTGTATTGATTTGTGCTACTTGGAGTACAGAAGTACCTGGAAACAAGGAAAACAGGAATCTCAAACCTGTTACCAGGACGCTTGGGAATGGAGGAAAAGCCACATAACCTCCAGAGAAGAGAGAGGTCCCTGACACAGCAGAGTATCACAGAGCCCCGAATGGATTATGGCCCCTGGAAGTCATTTAGTAGCCATACTTTCCCAGAAACCAGTTATCTTATTGCCTGCCCTCTCTCTGGTCTTCCCCTTCAACCTAGAAGCTGAAATTTGATGATCAAGTAGTTCAACTTTGTGAGACAATCTCTTTTCTTACATTATCTCTAAACATTCTAAATAAATACCTGGTTCTCATAACAAATTTTGACGTCTGCCTCTACACAGTTCCTGCTTACTCTAGCTCCACAATCCTGCTTTCTCATGACTTTTTAATTATCTTTCTAATCTTGCCTGTATTTTCTGTGTTTTTCCTCTTGCTACCAAAGATAGGATCTATCTCTAAATCTCCACTTCATATTCCTGAGACCCTCCCCATATCTCCATTTTACAATTTTTTTTTTTTTTTTTTTTTGTTTTGTTTTGGGTACTGGGGATTGAACTCAGGGACACTTAACCACTGAGCCACATCTCCAGCCCTCTTTTATATTTTACTTAGAGATAGGGCCTTGCTAAGTTGCTGAGGTTGACTTTGAACTCAAGCTCCTCCTACCTCAGCCTCCCGAGTCACTGGGATTACAGGCATGCACCACTGCACCTGGCTTCCATTTTATATTCTTCAGAAATAGAATTTGATGGCCTAATCACCAGTATTTCTGTTGGGCAGAGAGTTCTCACCAGGCATCTCATAGGCCATTGGCCATCTTTGAATAAAGCACATCTTTGATTCAATCAGCTGTGGTCCAGGGTGGGGTCACATGGCACAGAACATGGTCATCTATGCTCAAGGAACAGAAGCTTAGGGAAGTGTTCTGAGTAGAACTTTTATGAAGGGTCCATGGGGGGCGGTGGATTCCAAGGCTTGTCTCTTCCCCTATTCATCTTCAGACATCCCCAGCTCCCACCTGAGATGCCATTTCCTGTCCAATGCTCACCTTTCATAGGTTGCCACCGTCCTTAGTTTTTGGGCTTGCTTTCCTCATCAGTGGAGAGCAAAGGATGGGGAGGGGGAGAGCTGCTATGATTTTGCTTCTTTAATCAGAAAAGACCTTGAGAAATAAAGAAATGCTTATGGTGATATGGAACAACACACATGTCCCAGACACCCTTGGTGGCAAATATGCCACATGCTATAACTCCTCCCTTAGGAACGTTTTGGGAAAGAAGCTATTTGAGAAGTAAGCCCAGCCATCCATCCTGAGCTCTCCCTTTCTAGTTACAATTACTGGTCATCCCAGTAGGCTTCGGCCCTGGGACAGCGCCTGTGTTGGGGTCACTCTACCCAGCCTTTAAAGTTGTTTAGCACCAACCTAAGATCTTCTCCCACTCTATGCAGTCTCCATCTTCTTTTCTCCTTCAGTAGCTGTGTGATTGTGATATTCAGAATCTTCTCAAGAGTGTAATCACTCCTGCGTACCTCAGTGCCCTGGTCTCCATGGTCTCTAATGGTCTCAGGTAATCCTGAATCTTGATGGTCTGATTGATGAAATCTGAGAACTGAAATTGGGGCTAAGGACAGCAGTTTAAATTTTCCTTTCCCAGGAGCGTTCTCATGTCTCAGAAGTGTGGACAATAAACTCTTCTGAGAAGCTTCGAGTTGTCTCATACATGTTGATGGTGAGCCTTACCACTTAGCACTTAAGACCTACGCTGTTTTCTAGTAAACTTCAGGGTTTCCATAAGTGACTACTAGGCTCAAGGCCCTGTTATAAAACAATAGGCTTCCTGATAATCAGGACAGATGTGTTTGCTAAGGTAATTCTAGAACTTTAACCAACTCAAGAATGTGTAATGGCTCAATAACAATAGAAACTTATTTTTTCCCCTCACATAAAGCTCACAGTGGGCATTGCTTTTGAGTGGGTTTCTCATCTAAACAGATATTTGAAGACCCAGATTGTTTTTTCCTTCTGGCTCTGATGTCTTATGGCCTCAGGTCTCTGTGGATCATGGAGGGCTGCCTGTGGAGGCTTTTGAGGACCAGGTCAGGAAGGACAATATTACTTATACTCAGATTTCACTGACTGGTGCTTATTCACATGACCTCCCCTAAGTGCAAAGAAAGGTGAGGTTAGATCTGTGCCCAGGAAGAAGCAATGGCGTTTGGTGCACATAGAGCAAGCAGTTCCTATGACAATAAACAAGACTCCAGGTCCACAGTGCATCTGCCTGTGATTTCAAGGAGTGCCGCTCCTGAGCCTGACAGCCTGGCAAGTGGCCCATGAGGAAGACCCAGCGAACCAGCTGACCTCTCTGGCCTTGAATCCTCTTTGCAGAGCCATTTTCCAAGAGTAGAGCTACCAATCACTTGACTTGCACAGACGGCTTGTAGAGAAAGAAAGAACACACTGATAAAGACCACCAGAGCTCTAGTCCAGCATTCAGGGAGCCCACTGGGGCCAGGGGCCAGGTGTCCCCACTTTAGCTTACCACCTGACCCAATGATAACCTTAGCTGATATTTCTAGACCCTTCCCCATGTGCTAAGTGCTCACCCATGGAAGTTACTTGTATGAAAAGAAGAAATGACCGAGACGCTACAGGTGTGTGGGAATCTTAGGTTTGTGCTAAAAGACTAAACAGTTTGAGTGGCGTGGTTCAGTCACACAGCCAGTGAAAGGTCCCTCTACCCAGGCAGAGTGTCCCAGAGCTGTGGTTCTTCATCTTGCGCTGTCCTTCCTTGTTAAAGGAGTGGATAAGTTATAAAACGTTGATGTTGTCTTTTCAGCACCAATCTCTTTGATTTTAGTTAGGGTGAAGACTGGTCTCCCAAACTTATTTTGCTCTGTGGGCGCCTATAACACTGCGTTTTGGGATGTGCAAAGTAGAGGCACTGACTCCCTTGGCACCGGAAAGGCTTCCCCCGCTCATGAGCAGGCGCTTCCCTCAGCTATCTCCTTCTCTGGTCCACTCCGTGGTCATCCCCCTAGTTTTGGTCCAGCCGGGACTTTCTTCCTCTTTGCCGCAATAACAAGTCAACTTGCCGCAACTCAAGAGTAGGCGGAGGCTTCCCTGTTCTAACTGCAATCTGCCTGCCGACCCCGGAGCCTAGGCTTAATGATACAGGGCAACAAAGCGGATTTAAATAACAACCATCACAACAACTTTGAATTATCAAAAGGGGAAAACGCTTCACTATTTCAAGAAATCATCATTCTGTGACTTCAAGGAAAATTTTTTTTATTATCTTTGCTTCTAAAGGAAAACATGAAAAGGCCATTCTGAGATGGTTTTCTATTCGTTAGCAAGCTTGGACCCTGTGAGGGGCGAAGAAAGAGGCCAATGGTGTGGGCTCAGCAGAGCGAGGAAGAGGAACCGCCAGGCACACCCAAGGAGTGTGTGGGGAAATGGAAGCAGATAAAAATGTGGCAGGGGTCCATGGACACAGCAACTAATCCCATATGGGGGAGGGGCTTAACTACGTTAAATTATAAAAACAAGAAACCACATTAAGTAATAACAATGTGATTATGTCTCTTTTTTGTTTGTTTCTGGAAGTTAATGTTTAAACCATTGATATTTCATATTAAATATTTGTTCAGATGTTCCCTTCCTTCACATTCGTAGTCTTTGGTTTGTTTTATTTTAGTTTATATTGGGGGGCTGGGGATTGAACCCAGGGTCTCACCCACACAAAGCACTTGCTCTACCATGGAGCTGGGCCCCCAACCCCTTGGTTCCTGTTTTGAAGGTAAACTGAGTTGAGCCGTGGAGGGTGAGGGGTAGGCGGGAAGGGCGTGAGTGCACACAGAGGCAGGCGGGAGGCTGTTTCCTTCCCCTAGTGCTGTACAGAGGACCAGAACCAAAGCAGTGGCAGGGAGCGGCTGGGGCAGGCCTGGTCCTGGGAGATGTCCTCCAGTCCTAAGGCCTGGTGGAGAGGCGGAGGGTTGGATGGCTTCATCATTTCTGCCTTGGGGGATTGGCCCACTTAAGTGTGCTTGAGAAGATAGCAGGTGACATGGATCAGAGAGTCTGTGATGGGTTGCTAGGTGCCTGTAGGACATCTAGAGTGACATGGTAAATATACAGCTGAAGGCCAAGCCTAGAAGCTGGGTAAGGGACCAGGTTGAAGAGCGAGCCCCAGGTACCATCACCTGTGCACTGTGCACGGTAGGTGGCAGTGAAAGTTGTGGGACTGGGGAGATCCCTCTGGGTAGGTGGGCAAAGTTGGGGGAGAGAAAGAACCCCAACATTAAGGGTGCAGGCAGGGGAGAGAGAATCAGTTAATGAAGCTGATTTCAGAGTCTGCATAAAACTGGGAGAGTACAGCGACAGTTAACATCTTACCGAATGCTCACCGTTTGGCTGGTTACTATGTTGAACACTTTCTCAGGCATTATGTGGTTGGACTGTCCTAACGACATTGTTATGAAATTAAAATTATGCCCGTTTTACAGATGAGGAAATAGAGGCTTAGAAAGAGTAAGTAACTTACTAAAGATCACACCGTTAGCCTGGGGCAGACCCACGATTTGGACTCTGATTTGTCTTACTTCAAAGACAGTGTTCCCACTCAACACTGGTTTGTTGGCTTGGTATCTTGGAAACCAGGTGAGGATGACATTTAAGAAGGAGAGGTAGGAGCTGAAGGCCATAGCGGGGAACAGATTTGTCTTTCCAATTCTGCTTCAGGTTAATACCAACAAGTGTGTGGGCCTTGGCTCAGGGTAACTGAGTCAAAGAATAAAGTCCCCTCATGTGGAAAGATTCCAAGAGACACCTCAGTCTGGGAAGAAACGTGAGAGCAATTGAATCTTGGAAAATTTAAGCACAAAAGAGACTGGAGGCAGGTGGAAGGTTAAATAAACTAGAGCCTCTGACAGTTGAAAACTGGAGACATAATGATTTCCAGATTCTACTGTTTGAATATGTTGTAGCCAAGTTTCCCATGTCTGTGAAACCAGGTCTCTCTTTTCATTAGTTTCCTAATTCAGAGAACCTACGACACATCCTGTTCTCCACATCAAAATACTAAATGTATAAAACATCTACTCCGCTAAACACCCTGAAGGTTAAAATTTCTGAATTGATTCTTTTCTTTTAGGCCAAAGGTAACTCCTACTAGTTATTGAGTCTTGACTTTGTGCTAGAAACGTTCTTAGCACTTTATCTATAGTACCATTTCTAAGACACATCAACTCTAAAGACAGTGGTTTTTAGGTCAGTCTGACTCCGGGGCCAGTGCTCCCAGTCGCATCCTCAGGTGGACACGTGCAGCTGGGTCTTCTGCACAGCTCAGGGATCCTCTTGCGTTTCTCACGGTTTCCTTAGAGTTATGTTGCTCTGAGTGCATTTAGGAGAGAATTTGCGTTTAACAGTTGTGACGTACATGCATCAGAAGATAGCTTTTTGTTCTCAATTCTTGCATGAACCTTGGACTTGAATGTTATTATAAAATGTTACATAAAATGTTATGAAACAAACTTTATATACAAGAGTATATAAAGCTCATCTGTACAATGTAAAGAATAGCAACACAGTATGTGGGTATCTGTCCCCTGGGCTAGGGAATGGCTCCTCCCCAAAGCCCAGAAGTTTCTGGTGTGCGTCTCCCTGCCTTCCTCCCGGAGGTGGTCACCACCCTGAATGAACTCTGTGTTAATTAGGCCTTTGCTTAGAGCTTCATCTCCTAGGATTGTATCCCTACACAGTATACATTCTCGATTTGCATATTCTTTGACTAAAGTTAAATGGAATCGTGCTCTTTACTTGCTTGCTTCATTGTCTCACCCTTAGGTTCTTGTGATTTATCCAGATTTGTACATGCTGTGGCTCCTCCCCAGTTTGTCACCACGATGCCGGGGCCATATACTGCATCCTGGTTGGGCAAATGCCGTGTTTATTTAGCCATTCTCCCATCAGTGGGCACTGGGCTGTTTCCAGGACTTGCTGTCTCCAACAGTGGCACTTCTGATATTCTGATACAGATATACTAGTTTCTTTGGAGTTGGGTCTGCTGTTCAGACTGCAGTCCTCGTGGTTTTCCTCTGAGGGACATTATGACAACTGTTGGACTAAGGCAGTAGATAGAATGTGCGGTTTAGGCACGACTGCTCTGCCACCATTCTGTCTACATTAAAATCCTCCTGCTACCCATTAGCTGTGTGACCTTGGGCGTGTGACTTAATCTCTCTGAGTCACAGTTTCCACATTTGCAAAATGTCGTGAAAAGACAGGGTTTATTTCTCAGGGTTATTTTGGGGATTTTAAGAACTAATGTTTACAGAAATGATTAGCAGTGTTCCCCGCTGAGAAAGGGTTGGGGAAACGTGTATTCCCCCCTTGTGGGCCCAGGTGGAGGGCTTTGGTTAGGGCAACATTCCTGTCTCACTCCTGCCCCCCAAGGGAGATGTGATCCAGTTATCTGGTGTGGAGCCTGGAGAAGAAACTGAGCCAGACACTGGCGGTCAACTGGTGTTGAAACAAGCCAGGCTGCAGAGGGGTGTTCTGGTCTGGTTTCTCCATATGATCAGTAAAGGGACAAGTGGCAGCCTCACTCTCAGCATAGGGTGGAGGAGAGCTGCCTTTAACCGGCCATCTGGCCCAGTTCAGGGAACCAGTGGTGCACATTTGCATGTTCACACAGTAAAGCCCCGGTCACTCGGTCAGCACTGGGGCTGGCCTGGGGTCTCCACCCATAATGGAGCCCAACATAGGTGACTCCAAACCAGGGAAAGGAAGAAAAGGGGGTATCATTTATAGACTCCCTAAGAATTCAGTGCTAAGTGAACAGACCACAATTATGATAACACAAAATACTGCAGGATCCTCCAAGTTTAAGGTCCTGGAATGGAGCTAAGCTGTCCAGGCAGGTTCTGAGCAGAACATAATCACAATTTTCAAATCCAGACAATCTTTGTAGTTCATTTCAGCATAAGAATGAAATGGATGCAGGCTTTCCATGTGGATAGGAAGCGGATGGAAGTGTTAGGGCTGCCCCAGACACCAGCGCACCCAGCTTTCAGAAGGGGATACCTCCTGACAGCCTGCCACCTTCCTGATTTGCCAGTCGTCGGAGGATCTGATTTTCTGATCCTAAAGTCCGGAAGGCAGGGTTTTGCAGAAGGTCACGGAGGGGTCATCCTGGAGTGTGTGCATGTGGACATGTATTATACATATGAAGTGAGACAGAGGTTAAAGATGGATGCTGGACATTATGCATGTTTGTGGCTATTGAAAAATCATTATTGTTCTGAATCTTTTACAAATGACAGCACTCCCTAGATTTGCATGATTAAGACAGAGACAGAGAGAGAGAGAATGGCAGAGGCAGACAGAGACATATAGAGACATACAGAGACAGAGACAGACGGAGATAGATGACCAGTGAGACAAAGACTGTGAAAGAAACAGATAGTGAGAGACAGAGAGGGAGACACAGAAAGAGGAAAGAGGAGGGTGGAGAGGAGGGAGGAGGGGAGAGAGGGAGACTCTCAGAGCAGCGCCCAGCCAGACAGAAAGCCCGGGGGAAAGAAGGGTAGCCAGTCTGCCAGCCCTGGGTGTACCTCGCAGCGCGTTTACCTTGTGTTAAGTAAATGCTCTGCCCCCAGGGACATTTATCAGACTGGGAGTTGTTTTCAAAGAGATCAAAACATTTTGGCAAACACAGACGTGGACCTGAGTTCCTAAAAGCTGTGTAAGCCAAGGGCACCCCTGCCCCCAGCCTTCCCCACGCTCTCCAGCTCTCCCTCTCAGGGCTGTGGCAGAAGGGCCACTTCCACACCAGTCAGGCACACAGCTGCAGACAGGCGGCTGGTGTGTGGCCGACGTGGTCTGAGCTGGCACCTCTTCCTGCTCCTGTGTGTGTGCACGTGTGTGTGCAATAGTGTGATGGGGCAGAGCTGGCACTTCTTCCTGCTCCTGGGCTAGGCATGTGGGTCTTCTGTTTGTGGTTTCCAATCACAGTTGTTTCCAAGAGCAACAAGGCGTGGTAGAAGAGCAGGAACTCACCAAGTCAGAAGCTGTGGGTTTTCAGATCTTCTGCCCACTGCTTGATAATGAAGTTCCTTTGGTAATAGGGCCTCTTGGGCTCCCATGTCTCGGGGTTCTGTCCAGTTAATTGTTTTGTCTAGAGCTACGTCTATACCTATTCCAAGTTTGGACTAAGATCTATCAGTACATAGTGAACTGCAACGTAACTTGATGTGCAAACAGACTGTAACCCACTCTTAGAACAAGTAGCCAAATCTCAGCCAATCACAAGAGTTCAAGTGTTCAAATCAGCTTCTAATGGCACAGATGCCATCTGTGACCAATCATGTTGTCTCTGTACCTTACTTTTGTTTTCTGTAGACCATTTCCTTTTCTCTGGCTATAAATATAACCTTCATGGCATGTTCATGCCATGAAGCAGGGTACCCTGAACCAGATTTGATGGCCTATTCTAGAATTGCAAATGAGATTTACAAAACTGTATTCTTTGTAAAATATTTTTTAACTCCACTTGGTCTAGAATTGGTCTCCTGCCATTTTCTCTCCATATTGGAGTCTGCCTCTGGACCCCTGGCTGTGCTGTGCTTTCAGTCGTTGCGTCAGTGGACTGAACCTGCCCAACCACCTTGTGCCTCCATGTCTAACTGATATCATGGGCCTCCACTATCTCTAGGGGAGTCTGAGGACCCCTTGAAGAGGGTGGCCGGGTCATATGGGAGCAGCTACTCCCGGCCCTTCAAGTGTCCTTCTTCTTCCCCTTGCTGGCCATCTTGCTCAGCTGCCTCTCTCAGAACCCCTGGATCACTCAAGCAAAGGTTTAGTCTTGCTAAAGCACAAAGCTTCCAAGACCTTCCTGCCCTTCCAGGCACAGAAAGTTCCAATGCCCTTGCCATGAGGGCAGGGAAGGCTGTGATGTGACGTGGTATAAGCCAGAGAGGTGCCCTGAGAGAGAAGAGGACACTGGGCCGCCCAGCTCTGCAGAGGACAGAAGTGAACAGGCAGGAGTTACCACTAACACTCGCTGATCAGCACCCCCTCTCCCTCTGCCCTGGTGCTCACTGAGTGGTAGCAAACTGCCTGGGTTTAAAATCAGCTCCCCCACGTTCCTGTGTGATTTGGGGCAAGTTACTTACCTCTCTGCGCCATCATGTTTTCCTCTGTAACACGGGAGTAGCTGCAGGCATCCCCGGGTGAGGGAGAGGATGAACTGAGGGCTTAAGATGCTGCATGGCAATCTCTGTGCCTTAGTGATGATTCTCTCCATTTTGTACAGGAGGAAACTGACACGCAGGCAGATTGTGTGACTTCCTCTGAGAAAACAAGTAAGGAAGCAGTGGAATTGCCAGAGCCTATATTCTTCTAGTTACAATGAACCTAAACACCAAATCTGTACCACACACCGCACTCACCCCAATTCAATTTCTTTCTTTTAAAATTAATTTTCATTTTTAATTTTTCAGTACTGGGGATTGAAATCAGGGGTCCAGTCCTTCTTTTAAACTTTTTATTTTAAGACAGGGTCTCACTAAGTTGCTGAGGGTCTTGCTATACTTCTGAGATTGCCCTTGAACTTGTAATCCTCCTGCCTCAGCCTCCCAAGTTGCTGGAATTACAGGTACGTACCACTGTGCTTGGCTACTTTATTCATTTTCTATAGTTACTGTAACAAATTAATAAACTTAGTGGCTTAAAGTAATACAAATTTATTCTTTTATATACTGGACTTCTCAAATTCGTGGTGTTTCAGATTCACTAGGGACTTTTGTTGATGGCCCACATGGCCAGGCCCCATTTCCAGAGATCTGATGGCGCATCTGGAGTTGGATCCAGGACACAGCATTTTAACAAGGAGCCCTGCTCTCCCCTCTCCTGACCACCTGTAGATTCTTCATGCTTGTGGTCTTTGGATCACATTTGGAGAATTGCTTTAAAAACAAAAATGCTTTTGTGATCATTTGGGGGAATTTTAAGTACAAAGTCCAGAAGCAGCAAAAGGTTATAAGAAAACAACAACAACAACAACAACAAAAACAGGCTATCTGATGCAGAGAAACTGTAACAGAAGAGAGTGTGGTGTCCCATGCTGCGATACCTCTTCAAATGCATGGGGGTTGTTGAAGGTTGTGATTATTTACCCCTGAGACTGAACCACCACCACTGAGGTCAACTGTGTTTAAAGCATCTTACCTTACACCTTCCTCCTGGTCTTCAACCACAAGAAGGTTTTATGATAAAGAGGATTTTTAACTTGCTGAGCTTTGCAAACTGAACCAAGTGTTTTCCTGGTCAGTGTGAACAATAAAGTGTAGCTTGTGATCTTGGTGATATTGACTTCAGTCATGAAGTTCAGGAGGAGAGGAATTCCAATTAAAAAGAAGAAGAAGAAGAAGAAGAAGAAGAAGGAGGAGGAGGAGGAGGAGGAGGAGGAGGAGGAGGAGGAGAAGAAGAAGAAGAAGCACTACAAGTCAGAATTTTGTTGGATCGATCCAAAGTTAAACGCATTTTGCATCGGATCTATGAACTGTGAATTGCTTCTCTTTCAGAGATGTTTTATGGATTTGATTTAAACTTGAGAGCAGAAAACACTCACTGTCCTGAATAATGCAAATGCAGAAAGAAAAATTCCACCTCCTCTTTGGTGAGGGTTGTGTGAATCTTTTCTTAGAATTCATAGTCTGACCTTGAAGCCCAGTGCAGAAGTCCCGGGAGGGCTGCTGAGCAGAGTCTTGCTCCCCCAGGAGCTGGTACATTTCCATATTCCAGAGCTCCAGGGAGGGAGCCAGCCCTGTGATTATGGCCTTTATCCCCCTTTTGTCTCTCTGAATAGACAAAAATGATTGTTCTTCAAATGACATTCTATTTGGAGCTCCTGAAACAGTACAGGAGAAAGAAATAGCACAGGGGTGGTTGGTGTTCTGGAGTCGAGGCTGATGATAATCGAGGGACTGGCATTTGGAAGAGTTTTGTGCAGAGAGGAAAAGTACCCAAATGAGACCAGCTCAGAGGACATGTCAAATGTCACTGTCCTGGAAGATCACCCCTCCAAGCACCAGCTTTCCTTTTGAAAGCATATTTGATGAAAACCTTTCTAAAACTTTATCACACATTTTTCAAGTTCTTTAAATGGAGAATATGGAACCCAATTTAATGCAAGTGTGGGGAGGGCTGTAGAAATCATCTCACCCGATTCCTCCCCTGTAAATGAAGAAAGTTGGGGGACTCACATCATGCAACCAAACAATCAGGGGAGAACCAGGCTCTTTAGAAAATATTTGGATAGTGTTCTATTCCATCTTTCCATTATTTTTTTCTCTTTAAAATCTCATTATTTTCTTGCCTAACACTATTTTATTTTTTTTTTTAGTGATCACTGAGAAACTCATAGGTAATCTGTTTACACCTTTGCTTTTTAATTTTTTAAATTATTTTTAATTTTTAAATTTATTTTTATTTTCTAACATTATTTTTAAAAGTAAACTATGGTTAAGGGAATGCACATAATTTTTCCTTTGGATGCAAATATAATTTTGAAGGAGGTCACTCAGAGGGTACCAGTGCTGAAGGCAAACTCAGTCAGGCTCAGGTGCTTTCTTCTGCTCAAGTGGATTTCTTTTTTTTCCTTCTTTTTTTTTTTTGTACCAGGGGTTGAACCCAGGGGTGTTTAACCATGGAGCCATATCCCCAGATTCCCCTTTTTTATTTTTTATTTTGAGACAGGGTCTCATTAAGTTGCTTAAGACCTCCATAATTGCTGAGGCTGGCTTTGAACTTGTGATCCTCCTGCCTCAGCCTCCCAAACCACTGGGATCATAGGCTTATATCACCGTTCCTAATGAAAGAATGGACATTTTTTTAAGCTGTCTGTTTTATCTCAACTCCCTAAGGTCTCCCTCCCAGTGATGGGAACAAAGCCCTTAAAGCTGTTCCAAGATATAAGATTACCAGAAACTGTTGACCAGAATCTACGCCCTGTTGTAAAACATTGTGAAACATGTTGTATGTTATCAGCAAACCCAGACCCCCTTTGGAATTTCCCGGCAGCTTTGTTCCCCTTTTCCCTTCCGTGTGCGACCCCTCCCGATGTGTGGTTTCTGCCTTTATAAACTTGTAAGATTTTCTGCTAGGGACTCGACTCCTGGACTCCTGCGTGAGTCACGAGTTGGGTCCCAGCGTGCTGGAATAAAAGCCTCTTGTGGATTGCATCAAGTGACGCCTCCTGCGGTTGATTGGGGTTGCCGTCAATCGTGGGACAGAGTTAGGGTCTCCTTTTTGGGGGTCTTACACTGGCTTCAAGTGGATTTCTACTTTTCTGCATATTGCTTCCAGAAAAATCTAGACTTTATCTCAACTTATACAATAAGTATACAATACTACCCTGCCTTCTTCATTTCTGTACTGGTGGCTATTCCTTTTCTTTTTCCCAGACCAGAGTTTGCTCATGATTTATCTCCCCAGTGCTAATGTCATTTCTCTAATAGGAGCCCCTGTGTGGGAAGTACTGTGTAGAAGTCGCTTTACCTACCAGAAAGCACACATGGCTAAACAGCATTTACAATTCCATTCAGTTTGTTCCTTTCAGAAATACATTCAGTCTTTCTCTTTCAGATCTGAGAAGAAAATTATTTTCCTGCTTTGCTTTCTCTAATCTAACAGAATCCAAGCATGGCTGAAGGGAAGAGATTGTGCTGTGTGATTTAATTGTTAACACAAAACTACACATTGCAAGAAAAATCAAGATTCTCATAGCCTTTAAAATGGGATGATATTTTCCATTTTTATAAGAGAGAATATATGGATTTTTTGATAAATTATTAAAAAATCTAAATACTATAATGTGTAGCTATTTTAAAAGCTATTCATGATTTATTACTTGGTCAATTCTACTAATCTCTATTCCTCTATTTCATTATGCCTTCAAGAATTGGCTAGAAAAAACAAAAAAATGAAAAGGTTCATTGCTGCTATTGATTTAGTCCGTTACTTAGAATCTATTAATTTTTGTTGAGGCACAAAATCGAAGTGCACATTAAATAAAGTGGTACAAATATAGAGCTGAATACATTTTTACATAAATATGCATGTATTTACATAGTCATGTAGCTACCACCTGCATGGAGATATAAAAATCTACAGCACTGCAGGAAGGCCCTTCATGCCTCTTTCTGTCCATGCCACCGTCTCTAAGCACTTTTATGATTTCTATCACCACCCATTAGGTTTGCCTTCTCGTGCACTTCCTGTTAATGGAGTCACAGGGTGCTCCTCTTTTGGATCTAGCTTCTTTGGCTCCATATGTCTATAGGTTCATTCATCTTAGGTTTTTACCAGTAGGTTTTTTAAAGTTACATATAGTATGCCACAATAAGAATGCATAAGAATCTATTCATCCTCCAGTTGATGGGCATATGGATTATTTTCTATTCATACTGGGTAATTATAAATCAGCTGCCAGGAATACGCGAGCATGTTTCTTCTGGTTGGTTCAGCACTCATTTCCCTGCAGTCTGTGCTCAGGCGGGAAAGGCCTGGGTAGGTGTGTGTTTATCTCTATCAGTTATCACCAAACAGTTTTTCAGAGTAGCTGGCTGCCATCATGTGGACAGTTCTACCTGCCCCCTGCCCTGACCCCTGCTTGGGGTCCACTCTTTAGCGTCAGCCATTCTGGTGTGTGCACTGGTATCTCATTGTGACTTTAACTTACATTTCCCCAGGAAGCAGTGATGCTGACCAGCTTTGCACATGCTGATGGGCTAGTTTGCACACTTTTTTATGTGAAGTGCCTTTATCTTGCTCTTTAAAAATTTGGGGCAATTGTCTTTTCTCATTGATTTGTGGGAGTTCTTTATATATTCTTTTCATTTTTGTGGGGGAGTACCAGGAATTGAACCCAAGGTTGCTTAACCGCAGAGTTATATCCCCAGCTCTTTTCTTATTTTTATATTTATTTTTATTCTTTGAGACAAAGTGTTACTAAGTTGCTTAGGGCCTTGCTAAGTTGCTGAGGCTGGCTTTGAACTTGTGATCCTCCTGCCTCAGACTCCCAAGCCCCTAAGATTACAGGTGTGTGCCACCGTACCTGGCTCTTTTTTTTTTTTTTTTTTTTCACAGCAGGAACTCGTTTATTGAGGAAATCACACAGCTTTTATGTAGGGTGGGGGTTAGGCTTGAACCAATCAGCTTAAAGGTCAGCAAGGCAGGTGGTTCGCACAGGTGAGAGTCCTGTTGAACTATGTGGCAAGCACGAGCTGATCACGTTCTCGGAACTGTGGTTAACCAATCCCTGATGGTGGTCTGGTTTATTGTCATGAACCTTTGAAACCACCTTTGAGACCTTGATTTTGCTCACCCACCAGGGAGTAAGGAGTCAGCCTGAGTTAGTTAACGTGCCATTAGTCCCAACACATCTCCCTTTTTGTTTTATATTAAGGGTGTGTCAGTCTTAGGTTGCCCCTGGGAGGGTCTTACCCATCATGGAACATCATCCTAGCAGTTTGAGGGTCCGCCTTACTTGAAGGTGTGCCTGTCTTAGGTTGTCCTCCTCTGAGGATCTTACCGTCATTGACTACCACCTTAGCACTTCAGACGGTCCCCTCAGGAGGAGCAGGGCTTAAGGGAGAGACACCTAGACCCCAGTGTCCTGATACGAGTGATCCATGATCCTATAGGGCTCCCAATCATCATCATGAAGGGTTGTATAATGCTGTCGGACCACCATGAGCTGCACAGACTTAGCCTGGCTTTTCAGGAAATGGATAAGCTTATTGATTATGCAAGGCCCAAAGGTGAGCACAGAGATAATGGTGATTAGTGGTCCCGTAAGTGGGAGGAGGTAGGGGAGCCACCCATGTAACCCAGTCCAGAGGAAATTAGAGTGGAGCTCACTCCTATGATGTTCCAGATCTTCTTGTAGGTTTTGATTTTATCTTGTACAATGCCAGAGTGGTTGGCTTAGAAACAGCACTTCTCACCAAGGAACAGGCAAAGCCTTCCTTCCTTTGCCGTTAGCAGATCCAAACCATGACGATTTTGCAGGACAACAGCGGCCAAGGAATCAAGTTGAGCCTGTAGATCTAAGATGGTAGAGCTGCGAAGTGCAATGTTAGGAGCTCTGTGTAGCTCTCAAGGAAGCCCACTGTCCAAAGTCATGAGGTCTAAGATGGTAGAGTTGCAAAGTGCAATGTTAGGAGCTCTGTGTAGCTCTCAAGGAAGTCCACTGTCCAGAGTATGAGGTCAGAGACCCCAATCTTAATCACTGTTGTCCCATTTTTGCTACTGCGCATTACACTCTTTCTTAAATGTCATTTTAAACAGTTTACATATATTGACTCCTGGGTCTATATGAACATTAGTTAACACAATTTAACATTACATCTAAAACATGAATTAAAGAAAGGCTGAGAGAGCTTTTTAACGTTTCTTTTTCTGTGGCAAAATGTTTTCATGTTTCACAATATTAACCTTTAAACAAATCAGGCTCTAACGTTTAGAAATACATTTACATTTGAAATTCTTTATCTCAGTGTAAAAAGTAATAAATTTTACATATGCTCTATTGATGACAGGTCCTATAATAGAACATTAAATGATAGAAATAAATCCCCCAATAAAATTTACTCTTTATAATTACCATTACAGACAAGTTTAGTTTGGAGAATAGCAACTTGATAAATTTCCTGTTTTAAAAACTTGTATACCTGGAAAATATGAACACATTTAATATACAAAGAGTGACATTTCACAATTACCTTGACACTTTTATCTTACCAAATTTAGTTTTTAAAGAAAAATTTAGACTCTGTAACATAGTACAATACTCTAACATGTTGCTTAACCATAATTGTATAAACCCCAATTTTTAAGACTAATTGTTCTAAAGAATAAAACTTAATAGACACAAAGTTAAGAGTAAATTAGTGTTTCTAAGAAATCCTTGTCATTTTATCATATAGATTAAACTTTGGTTTGTATCAGAACATTAGATTTCACCTTAGGGAAAAAAAAAACCTTAAATAGCTTTAACTGTGTCACATACATACAACCAACTTAGTTACATGCAAACTTATTGAAACTTGCCCTTTACAGACTTTCTTAGCACTTATTTAGACCCTCATGTATTTTATCACATAAGCACTTTCTTACCCAGAAACATTTTGGTTCTCACTAAATATATTTCCATATCTAGAACCTTTCTTGGGCATTTAAAAATAATAGTAACTATCAAGAGAAACTGCCAGAGTCAGAAGTTTTTAGTCAGTTTAAGGCCTACAGACACAGGTAGGCTTAATCTATGTTTGCTAGTAACAGAAGTATAGAGATCTCTACTAAATGTTGTGTTCATATTCCTGATAACCTAGACAATGTTAAAGCTCCCAAATAAAGGCCTGTCCTCTCCAGCCTTTGCTAGGCCTTGTTATGGGAACAACTTCTCAGTTCTTCCACCCCCTGGTGAAGAATTATTGACTTCTGTCATCTTTATAATATGCATTAGCATGTTCCAGATCCTGCAACATTTATATTGTATCAATCTCATTTGAGTACTCATGTCTTTTTGTTCTTCTCCCATAGAAGCACCCATCCCCAGATGCCTTTATAGCCTGCTCTCCCCCAACCGGACTTCTACCATGAACCCCTCAATTGACCAGATTTCTAAAAAGGAACCTCCAAACTGCTTGCCCCACGCTGCCCACTTCCAGCTTGAAGAAGTCAGATCGGTCATCACCCCTTTTCCCTACAGCAGTGAAGGAGTTCCTAGTGTTAGAGGGGTAAATGAAGTCAGAATTGGGGACAGGCAGTTAATGCAGAAATAGGGGATCAATCAAATCAAGAAAATGAAGTCCATGAAAATCATCTGCCTTTGGAAGCCTGGAAGGAGAATGAACTTTTTACATCTCACCTGCAAAACCAACCCCAGTCACCTAGGCAGAAAGGAGAGAGAAGGCTTCAAAAAGAACTAGAGAGCAAGATTTTTTTATTTTTTATAAAAAAGAAAATGGGGGAATGTAAGGAATCTGGCCTCCCCATCACCTGTCAGTCTGCGTTCTTCCCACCTCTCTCGTTACAGGAATTTCCAGTAAGCTTACGCTGCTGTAATCTTCCTGCCTCCCACATTACCTTCTAATATGTCATTGGTCCATCAGTCAGTCTGTAAGAATTCTCCTCCGTGATTGGTTCCTCTCAGCCTGTGAAATTCCAATGTCTGAGAGAAACCATGCGCCATGTTCTCTCTTTTCTTCTTTCCTTTTCCCCCCAGCGGACGTGAATCCTCTGCATAAAATAAAAGTTCCTGTGTGAGACCTATGTCTGCGGGGCGTTTTTCTGGGAGCTAACAATGAGCCATAACTGCCCCTAACACTTAGTAACCTTGTTTTTAGTGATGACACAAAACAATTTTCTCTACAAACCCATTTGAGTAATCCCATGCATGTCAACTCTAATTCACTTATTTAAAAACAAAAAAAAAAAAACAAAAAAAAAAAAACAAGATATTAGACAAGTGTCCTGAACAGTATTTGCCAGCTTTTTCTTGTTGGAGGAAAGTCCTAGAAAAATTGATGTTAGACATTTTATTAACATCAACATTTTATTAGTTTGACACCTAGAGACTTGTGAGTTATTTTCAAGACATTTTACTTCTATTAGTATACCCAATTTAAATTGAACCTTTTTAAATCACGTGAATTAAAAGTATTTGGATCCATTTTTAAATTTTAATTTTAGGAGCGCTCAGTTTTGATACAGACAAAACATGACTTCAGACAGCACAACATACACATAACACAAAATCAAAGGCCTTGAAACTTTATAGGTGAATCTCCATTGCAATGTAACAGATGTTCAAAAACTCTAGTAGAATAAAAAAAAAATAGAACTGATCAAAAAAGTCATGAGCTCAAAAAAAAAATGTAGAATTAAAAAAAAACAAGAGTCCTGGAAAAATGATACGGCCATTAATTACTTTAGTAAAGCACCATAAAATTTACTTTTGCTGGAGTTCAGGTAAGACTTTTTTGCTCTTTTTTTTTCTTTTTTGGGTCTCCTACTGAGCCTTCAGGCTTCCTCCATTTACATTTCAATGTAAGCCTTGACTGAGATCAGGATCTGAAAGGGGCCAAAATGTTCTAGCAGAAACTTGATGCCTAGGGCATTTTAACCCTTATTCCTGGTTAGTAATCAATTCAGGTTTGGTCGCAGAAAATTATGAAACAATTATCTCCCACTACTTGTGGGGACTGGGCTACTATATCATACTCCTTACTAGGACATGCCACTGATGGTTGGGCTGGTTACTCCCTCCACACCGGTGTATGTGGGACCTCATGGCAGGAGGACTAGGTGGGCTGGGTGGGGCGAAGTTGGAGGAGGAGGAGGGATTAAGAGGGGGAGAAGAAGGAGGCATTTGCAGGAAGAGCATAGAAGCACAAGAAAGAAGAGACTTGAAGATAAGGACTCCCTTTCCATCTGCCCGCTCGCTCACGGAAGCTTTGGCAGCCACAATCCACCTTCCCATGGAGCGATCTTCCATCCCTGCACAGGCCAATTTGTGATCGGTCGCCATTCCTTCCCAAACTAACATTTTAACATTTACCGGGAAGGCCATACAGGGAGTGGGGAGGTTAGAGTCTGTGAATTCTTACCCAGTATCATAAAATGGCCACCAGGAAGATTTCCTGTCATCCAGAAGGAGGAGGGCGAGGGCTTTCATTGGAGTCTGATGTGGCCCCAGAATACAAGATGGCAGCAATGAGCCTCCCCGGGGCGGTAGTGGGCCCTCCCTATGTGTAGAGGCTGGCTGCCCTCGTGGTTCCTCAACCTTGGGAGAAGCGGATGGAGATGGACTGGGCTCCTCATTAAAAGTCTCCCAAGGTTGTTTACTATGTGGCAAGTTTCTGGAAGGAGATGCAACGGGAGGAGCCGGCGGTTCTTTAGGTGGCGGCTCTTTGGGGAGAAACTTGGAGCCCCCTTTGGGAGGTCCTGGAGAGAAGCAGGCCTTAAGGGCGGATAATGTAGGGCAGACTCCCAATGGGGGACCCTCCCTTAAATTGATTTCCCTCTTCTTAACAAGTCGTTTTACACGATCCCATGTGGGCCAGTCAAAAAGATTAGCGGCGGAAAGCCAAGGGGCCACCCAAGTAAAGGTGTCCCAGGCTTTTCCTCCTGTGTATCAGACCACTCAAGGCCCCTACTCTTCAGCATGAGTCTAGGAGCTGAGAGTGCAGGGTCACCATGTGTGGTGTGTGTTTACCCCATCTTTTCCAGGATGCCTTACCTCGGAACTCGCTTGGCCCGATCTGCCGGTACTTTTGGTTTCGAAACTGCCTCTTCACTTTGGCTGCGGTTCAGCCTTGAGGGGCCCGAGGTTGGGCGCCAGATGTTGGGGTCTTAAGCCCCCTTGCCCTTCTTCACCAGCGACAAGGGAAAGGGAACACTCCCCAACAAAGTAGACTGGGATAAGTAGGGCCGACTGACCCGCTCTCAGCCCTCCCAGCCAAGGACAATCAGATGCGTCAAGGAGACCAGTCACAGCAGGAACTCTCTTTATATATTCTTGATGAGTCCTCCCTTGCATTATTTTTATAATTTTTTTCTCCCATTCTGTGGCTTGTGTAATTACTATATTATAGTGAAGAACAGAGTTCTTAATATTTTATAGGGGCTGGGGAGGTAGCTCAGTCAGTAGAGTGCTTGCCTTGTAAGCACAAGGCCCTGGGTTTGATCCCCAGCACCCAAAAAAAAAAAAAAAAAAAAAAAAAAAAATTTATAAAATGAGACCAAATTTGTAAAACTTTTTTTTTTTTTTTTTTTTTTTTGCTAATACAGTTGGTCCTTTTGTGTGTTTTGTTGAAGAAATCTTTGCCTATCTACAAGTCAAGAAAATATTCTTCTATGTATATTGTATTACATGATTTATTTATTTATTTATTCTTGCTGTGTTGGGGATCCAGCCCAGGGCTTTGTGCATGCCCAGCAAGCACTCTAACACTGAGCTACACCCCCTGCCTGTGTATATTTTAGAAGCTTTACCATTTACTTCCTTTCATTTATATCTATAATTCATCTCAAGTTAACTTCTGAATGTGAGCTGAGGCAGGGGTCAAGGTTATTTTTCCTCTTCTGGACACCCGGCTACTCCAGCACATCTTATTGAAGAGGCTGTCCCTTCTTGCTCTAGTGGTGCTTTTGTTGTAAATCAAGTGACTGCCTGTGTGCGAGTCTGTCTAGATACTTGAGTTTCACTTTTAGCATATTCATTGCAAATATTCTACTGGATGTGGCCTTGGGCTGAGTGTCAGGAGCCCTGAATTCCAGGGATGGTTTTGCCAGGGAAAGTTGGGAGTCTCAGGATTCAAGGACACATTGATCTGTTTGCTGCCACATCTGATACTTCCTCCTAGCGTATGTGCCTCAACCTATATAGCTGGTAGGTGACCATCCTTCTCCTTCAGTCACTCTGATTAACCACGATAGCCACCTTGCCTGTACTTATTAATTTCTTTTTTCTCTTGGGAATTTAGCACAAGAGTCATAGAGATTGAATAGATCTGAACCCAGTGCTTTCAATTTTCTGTAGGTTGTATACTTTAAAAAGTTTCATTTAGCCAGGTGTGGTGTCACACGCCTGTAATCCCAGTGACTCGGCAGGCTGAGACAGGAGGATCATAAGCTCAAGGCCAGCCTCAGCAATTCAGTGAGACCTTGACTTGAAATAAAAAATAAAAAGGATGGGGGATGTAACTCACTGGTAAAGCACCTTTGGGTTCAATCCCCAGTACCAAAAAAAAAAAAAAAAAAAAAAAAATTTCATTTTTATTCGAGCTAGTTTGGGTGTTTCTTGCTACCAAATGAACTCTGACTAGAACACTTGGCTTTTCCATCTCTCAGAACACTAGGATTTTCTGTCACTTTTGTTGTAAAACAGGTCATAACCCTGACCTTGGTGCTAAAGAGAGATGTGAGGGTGCAAGCAAGCAAAACTTGCCACAGAAGCTGACCACACGTGTGAGTCAGCAGGAAGCAGGTAGGGAGATGGCAGGAGCTGCCATGGGATTGCTGAAGGGGATAAATAAAGAACGGTGATGCCTCACAGGTACTTTTTTCCCCTACTGAAAACCAGATATAACTGCTCATTCCTGAGATCACGGTGATAGGCTTCCCACAGCCTGGGGAATAGGCTGCCCTCCATTTTGGAGAAATCCACCTACAGGGGGCATGATGAATGTCTCCAAGAGGAAAGCAAGAAACTGCCTCTACAGGAGGGCTTGTGTAATTTAGGGGCAGCGAAAACGCCAGCCTGATTATGATTTGTCGTTAGATAAAGGAACTCTTATCAACCATACAGTGGCCTTGTTGGATAAAGAGTAGGTAAACCAAAAGGGAGGGTCAACCTGGACTGTGTACCAGGATCCTGGCACAACCAGGCAAGAGAAATGCTACCCTGCAGAGCACCAGCCTTAAGGAGCCTGGGGAGGGGGCTCTGCAGAGACAGGAACCACAACCCAGAAGAACACCTTCACAACATTCACACCCTCCTTTTCTCTAAGCCACGCTCCCAAGTCACTTGGTGGCCAATGATCAATATGTCTTCCTCACTGTTCTCTATGTAGCAGTTTAGGGGTGCGTTTGTGGTCTAAATTTGGTCTCCATTCTGAGATCTTCTCATAACACAGCCATGTCTTTCTTAGAGCAGTCTGCAAGGTTTCCGACAGAGCTTGCTGGTTTGATTTTTTACAAAACGGTTCCTCAGGCTGCTGGTTGGAGAGGAGTGGAAAGCACACGGGGACCCACGCCTCTCCACCACATCTGTCACACCTCGCCTGTTACAGGTAATCTAGAGTAGGGCTGCTGTTACAGGTTTTACTTTGCTCTCTTTGAACTTGGGTCCCAAGTTGAGGGCTGGTCATGGAGGGAGCAGAGTTACAATGACCAGATTCTGAGCAGAACCCTCCTCCTCAGTCACTGCAGATGCTTTATTGAGCTCAACTCCTTTCATTTGGCATCTTGGCCCCCTGGATGAGCTCTCCCTGAAAGCTCTCACACCTTCTGTCAGTCAGCACTTGGCAAACCCACTAATTTGCAGATGTGTTCAGGTCTGTCTCTCAATTTGATTCCAGCTGGGACCTATATATCTTATGAATAAATTTCATCACTGCACTTTGACCCTGCCAATGACATTTAATATTGGTCCTGAGTAAAGCTACTTTCATGTAGAAAAGATACCCATACTCTGAGATAAATGCGGTCAAGGTTAAATAAAATATGAATGATAATTTCTTTTAGCCTCCATATTCCATATTTGCTTAAAAATCGTTTCTGTATATCCTGGCATTACCAGTAAAGGAAGCCAGGATACCCCTGTGAATGTACGTAATTCATTGTTAACTTATGCAGGCACCTGAAGCTCAAGTCCTGATCAAGTCCTAACTTTTTTGGTCTGGGGACAGTATGGAAAGTCTTGTGTTTGCTTCGGGTCAGAATGCACAGAGAACAAGCAGAAATTTTTCTGTCTTTCTTGCCACAATGTCAGGTAGAGGACCCCCCTTCTCTTCAATAAAGCAGAAGGAAAAAATTGCTGTTCAGTTTACTAAAACATAAAGCTCTATTAAAATGTTTTATTACTTATAAAGTATAATATGGATAAGACTGATGAATGCTTAACACATAGATGTGCAAATTGCAAAAAAAAAAGTTTTGAGGTCCTAATTTTATGTAATACAACTTACGATAATACTTTAAATACTTTAGAATGTGCTATCTTCACTGAGCACAAGATTTTCTTGGCTTACTTTTTTGCAGATTTACTTATTATCTCATCAACATTTTTAGCAACTTCATTTTTTTTGTTGTTGTAAATAAAAATGATGTCAGTTGCTCTAGGTAAAACAAGATTACAAATATTTTTTGCTTATTTTAAATATTTTTTGACATATAGATAGATGTTAGAGAGATAGATAGATGGATGATAGATAGATAGAGATAGATAGATAGATTTTAAGGAATTGGCTCCTGCCACTGTGGAGCTGGCAAGTCCAGAATTGCTAGAGCAGACTGGAAATTCAGGTATAAGCTGATGTTGCAGTCTTGATTCTGAAATCGGCAGAGCAGGTCGGGCAGGCTGGAAGTTCAGGCAGAGCTTCCATGTACCAGTCTTGAGGCAGAATTCCTTTTTCTTTGGGAAAACCTCAGTCTCTGCCACCCCCGCCTTTTCTTTGGTGCATTATAACTACACATATCAGTGGGATTTTTTTCTTGATATTTGCTCATGCACACAATATAACAGTGTGATTTGGTCCTTTTCATTCCCCAGTAGCTCGCCTTTTTCTCTTCCATCTCCTCTTGGTCTCCTTCTTCTACTCTACTGTCTCCCCCCTATTTTATGAATCACCCTCCCCCCCACCAACTGAGCTATCTCCCCAGCCCCTTATTTGTATTCTTGATGACTGCCATTCTAACTGGAGTGAGAGGATATCTCAGTGTAGTTTTCATTGGAATTTCCCAAATTTCTAATGATGTTGAACATTTTTCCTCTATTTGTTGGCCCTTTGTATTTCTTCTTTTGAGAAGTGTCTGGTTCACTTGCACATTTATTTATTTATTTATTTATTTATTTATTTATTTTTTGGTGGTGGTGTTTTGAGTTTTTTCTATATCCTGGATGTTAACTATCCGTCAGAAGAACAGCAAAAATTTTCTTCCATTCTGTAAGTTCCTTATTCACATTCTTAATTGTTTCCTTTTGCTGTGCAAAAGCTTTTTAATTTGATGTCATCCCGTTTATTAATCCTTGGTATTATTCCCTGAGCTTAGGAGCCCTATCAAGGAAGTTGTTGCCTCTGCCTCTAAGCTCAAGTATTGGCCCTAAATTCTCTCCTAGCAGTTGCAAAATTTCTGGTCTAATTTCTAGGTTTTGGATTGATTTTGAGTTGACTTTTCTGCTGGTTGAGAGATAGGGACCTAGTTTTGTTCTTCTACATGTGGATAACCAGTTTTCCCAGTACCATTCATTTTTAAAAAAGGCTGTTTTTTCTTCAACATATATTTTTGGTGCCTTTGTCAAGGATCAGATGACAGTATCTGTGTGGGTTCGTCTCTGTGTCTTCTATTCTGTTCTGTTGGTCTGTATGTCTGTTTTTATGCCAGTGTCATGCAGTTTTTGTTACTATAGCTCTGTAGTGTAATCTGTAGTCAGATATTGTGATGCTTTTAGCATTGCTTCTTTGGCTTAGAATTACTTTGACTATTCTGGGTGTTTTATTCTTCCAAATGAATTTTAGGACGGTTTTTCTTTTTTCTTTTTTTTTTTCTTCTAGTTCTGTGAATAACAGAACTGGTGTCTGTTATGGTTTGGATGGGGGATGTCCCCCAAAAGCTCACATGTGAGCCAATGCAGGAAGGTTCAGAGGTGAAATGACTGGGTTGTAAGAGTCTTAACCCAATCAGTGAATTATCCCTCATGGGATTCATTGAAGTGGTAGGGTGTGGCTGGAGGAGACTGGAATTGGGGGTGTGGCTTTGGGGTATATATTTTGTATCTAGAGAGTGGAGACTCTCTCTACTGCTTGATGACATGAGCTGTTTCCCTCTGCCACATTCTTCCATCATGATGTCCAGCCTCACCTCAAGCCCTGAGGAATGGAGCTGACCTTCTATGGATTAGGACCTCTGAAACCATGAGCTGTCAAATAAACCTTTCCTTCTCTATAATTGTGCTGGCTAGATCATTTAGTCACAGTAGTGAAAAGCTGACTAAAACAGTGTTTTTATGGGGACTGAATTGAATCTGCAGATTTCTTTTGGTAAAATGGCCAACTTAACAATACTAATTCTGCCTACCTATGAATATGATTTAGTTCTATCTTCTAGTGTCTTCTTCAATTTCTTTCTTCCTTGTTACATAATTTTCATTGTAGAGGTCTTTTACCTCCTTGGTTAGATTTATTCCTAGGTATTTTAATTTATTTTCTGAGGCAACTGTGAATGGAATTGTTTTACCAATTTCTTTTTCAGTAAATTTGTGATTAGTGGATAGAGAAGTGACTGATTTTTTTGTTGTTGTTGATTTTGTATCCTGGGATCATTTCTAATTTTAAGAAGGGTCTTTCTGTTGACACACTGTTATTGCAACTGTAAATATTATTTTATGCTTTGTGACAACACTGGAAAATGTTTTGATAAATTATTTCAAAGTAGAAATTTTAGTACATCTAGAGCTGATGATAATTGCAGAACAATTTCTCTAAAGAGATTTGTCTTTATAAAAATCAGTTTCATCTAAATTTGAATTTAATTTTGAGTATAAATATATATAGTAACATTTATCATTTCCTCTGATAGTTCCTACCATTGTGGAGTCAGTTCAAGAAACAGAATTCAAAACGCTGGTTTGCAGCCTGGCGCCTTGCAGATTCAGTACTGCGCCCCTGTGCAGATGTGCCCACGCTGTGGCTCCCCATTTACCAACACATTGGGACACCTCTACTGCCATCTTGGGTTATCCCTGCCACAGCCACCACTGCCACCACCATCTTTAGTTGGGGCAGTTTCCATCTTGGGACACCTGCCAGAGACTAAAAGCTCATTATTGAGGTACCTACAGGTTAGCCGATGCTGCCACCACCAACTTGGAATGTGGCTGTTTACATTCAGAGATAATAGCCAGAACCTGAAAGATCATCACCAAAGTCCCTGCAGTTTGGGTTACATCTGAGGTATCCTTGCTAAGTGTGCTAATAGCCACCATCTTGCTGCAGAGGCAGGAGAGAGCCTTGCAAAGGGAAAATGGTATGAGGGCATATAGATTCCAGATCATCCAGTCAACCAACCACATGGTTCTCGAGAGACAATTCGGGCAGCACCCACTGGGGCCTGACATCAACCTGGTCCATGACTCACTGATCACCTGGTCCCAATGGTTTGGCAATCGACAGGGCCCTTTGGCTCCTCAATCCCTCCTCTCCCAACCATCTCCTAGCCACCAACCTGGCCCAGTGCCTGCAGCTATGTGGCTGGCCCACAGCTTTCAATGCCTGGTCCTGATTTGCCCAATATAGGACAGCTTTCTGAGACAGGTACACAGGTCCTGGCACTCAGCCCTCAGGACCTGTGGCGAGAGAGTTTCCTGATTGGGAAGTCAAAAGGGCAGGGACAGGAGAGATACAATTTAGAGACTAGATTATAGGTCAGGAATTATGGGGTCCACAAGTGAGGGAAGGGGCTAAGACCAGGCTCCTATGTCACATGAGTGGAACCCCACAGTAGAGTCCTGGGATACAGTCTTCCAGAGGGACTGGCAATTGCTACACCCTGCTCCCAGGAGTCCTGCCTCCAAGTCTAATCCTCCCACCTTGGTAACTGTCACCGTCCTGAGGGTGGAGTCACCAGCCAACTCCAGACAACCCTGCCTATCAGAAGAGAAGGGAGGCAGAGAGGATATTGAACTCCGACAGAAATAATTGTTCAATTTTTCTTTTTTCTTTCCCCTATTTATTTTTCATTTTTCTTTTCTGTTTCCTGCTCTCACATCCCCATCATCTTTGAAATCAAGCACCTTTCACACATCAGGCTACTGAAAACTGGGAGGTTTGAATAGTATATTACAGATTTGTTGTAGATTCTTCTTTTTTTTACTTGCTCTATTTTCCTCTTCTTCATCTGTTTTCTTGGAGTCTCTTTCTCCCTTTTCTTGTGCTAATGACTAACTTCTTTTGATTCCTCTTTTACTCATCCTATGATCTAACACCTCTATGTTCTCACTTCTTACCTCATTAACATCACATCCTACACCCCTCCCCCATCCTCTCTTTGTCCACCATTAGAAATTGTGGACCTTATTGCAGACCTATTGTTTAAGCTGTAGATAATTATCAAACACATCATCTGTTTGTTATGACAATATTTTTAATGTCTTAATAGGGGCTATTTGGTTTAAGGTTGCATATTGTTTGAATTGGGTGCTGTTAATATTGATCCCCCCTTAAAGGTGAGGTATTGGAAACCTGCAGGGACAGTATAAACCTATAGGGTGGAAACTGTAATACCTTGGATCCACATTGCTAGAAGGGAAGATACACGAACAATGTGAAAAAAGCAAGGGAAGAAAGTGCCCCAAACAAACCAAGATGCCATATTAATAGAATCCATTGGCAGCACTGTAGAAGAAATGTCAGAAAAGGAGTCTGGAATGTACATTATTAAAATGATCTGGAAGTAAAGGATGATGTAAGAGAGCAAATGCAGGCAATGAATGATCACTCCAATAAACAGTTAAAATAGCAAATGCAGGAAGCAAAAGATCATTTCAATAAAGAAATAGAGATTCTGAAAAACAAACAAACAGAAATCCTTGAAATGAAGGAAAGAATAAACTCAATAGAAAGCATCACCACCTTCAACTATATTACAGAGCAATAGTAACAAAAATGGCATGGTATTGGCACCAAAATAGACAGGTAGACCAGTGTTACAGAATAGAGAACACAGAGACAAACCCACATAAATACAGTTATCTCATACTAGGAAAAGGTGCCAAAAATATACAATGGAGAAAAGAAAGCCTCTTCAACAAATGATGCTGGGAAAACTGGAAATCCATATGCAGCAGAATGAAACTGAACCCCTATCTGTCACCCTCCACAAAACTCAACTCAAAATGGATCAAGAACCTAGGAATTAGACCAGAGACCCTGCACCTAACAGAAGAAAAAGTAGGTTCAAATCTTCATAATGTTGGCTTAGGATCAGACTTCCTTAACATGCCTCCCAAAGCGCAAGAAATAAAAGCAAGAATCAATAACTGGGATAGAGTCAAACTAAAAATTTTTTTCTCAGCAAAGGAAACAATCAACAATGTGAAGAGAGAGCCTACAGAGTGGGAGAAAATCTTTGCCACATGCACTTCAGATAGAACACTAATCTCCAGAATTTATAAAGCACTTAAAAAAGTTTACACAAAGAATACAAATAACCCAGTCAATAAATGGGCTAAGGAAATGAGCAGACACTTCACAGAAGAAGATCTACAAGCAATCAACAGACACATGAAAAAATGTTTACCATCTTTAGTAATAAGAGAAATGCAAATCAAAACTACCCTAAGATTCCATCTCACCCCAATTAGAAGCAACAATAGGTGTTGGCGAGGATGTGGGGGAAAAGGCACACTCATACATTGCTGGTGGGGTTTTATTCACACACTCTATTGGTGAAGCTTCCCCTAATATTCCATAAAAAAATGGCCTCTGTAGCATTCTGATCCTGTCTTTTTTTTTTTTTTTCCTGTCCCATGTGTCACCATTACACACAGTGAATGTTCGCTTTGCGTTTTTGTTTTCTGTGCCCCTTTTAGAGGGCTTATGTTTCAGTCACTCCATTCTCAGCACCTAGAACTGGACTGGCCAGAGGAAGCACTCAGTAAGCACCTGTGAGAAGAGGGAGGTGGGACTCTTCAAGCATGGCTGGTCTGGTGCAGGGGACCCTCTGATCTCTGGGCTGGATGCTTTGGGTCAAGCACAAAAAGTTGTGCTTTCAGGTTAGGGTGGTGTTTCTTAAAGTGTGGTCCAGGGGAGCCCAAGAGACCCTTTTTTCCTTTTTCAGTGTGTTGACATTTCATCTGGTAGCTCAAAAACAATGGCAGGTACAATTGCTGGCGATGAAACAAAGGAAAGCACTGGCCCCACACTACACGTTAGGTGTCACCTCCAGCGCCTGATTCACCATCACACTGTTTCACTTAATCGTGTTCCTTTTTTTTCCCCACCCCGTGATGCTGGAGATTGAACCCAGGAACTCATACATGCTCCGCCACTAAAATAAAACCCCAGTTCAAGAATGTTCTTTAGGCAAAAATGAACTCTATGTTATCTCAGCCCTTTAGTAATAACTTTTTAATATTTGGTGTGATAAAAGGGGAAATACGTAGAAAACACTTTGGCTGTAAACCAAAGCATAATGGTTGCCTCAAAGAAAAGTCCTTGCAAGATGGTTTACATGGCAAGCTGAACAAGTCACTTGCTGTACAGAAAACGAGTTTTCTTAGAATGATTGGCTCAGTCCATTTGGGTTGCTATACCATAGTAAACTGGGTAGTTTGTGAACAGAAATTTATTTCTCATGGTTTTGGAGGCCCTGAAGTCCAAGATCAAGGCTCTGGCAAATTGAGTGCCCGGTGAGGACCTGGCTGCTTCATTGGACGGGTGCATTCTTGCTATGTCACCACCTGGTGGAAAGAAGGCCAGGCAGCTCTCTTGGACTCTTAGAAGGGTGCTAATCCAATTTACAAGGATACTCTAATTACTACCCAGAGGTTGCATTTTCTATTATCAACATGTTGGTGATTAGGTTTGAGGGGGACTTGTGAATTTAGACCACAGCATTGACTTAGAAATTATAGATAATTAGATTTTAATATTTGTCAGGCATTTTCTAGAAAATGAAGCAAGTCTGTCATCCCTAAGAGACAGTTGACAGTCATTGTCAAATTATAAAATTTGAATTGATAAGTGGAAATTAAGAATTTTTGAAAACTTGTATTCACCTCAGTGAGTGTGATCACTTTCCAATACTTGAAGACTTTTTGGTAAGATCAGTGCTGTATACTAATACCTATCTATTACCAAAAAGTCTTCAAGTATTGAAAAGTATCAGTGTATATACTGATATATCAGTGATGCAATATATTTCTGGTATATATATACATAACCGATGTATACGCATATATGTGTATATATAATTAATTGATATGTATGTTTAATATTTTAAGAAACTACCAAATAGGTCTTCATAATAGTTGCACCATTTTACATTCCCACCAGCATTATATACATATATATACACACATATATGTATATATGCAAATACATAGAACATATTTATGTATATATATATATACATATACACATACACACATACATAATGCAATGCAACACATTTGGAAAATTTTCATAACTCAGTCATATTTTCCAGATGACTTATCTGTTATAGTATTATATATAGAAAAAGATCAAGTCAATGTACAAAGGACCTGTGGGTTTTATAATATAACAAAATATGAAGAATTGTCAATCTGGTTTCAGATTCCACATTTTGACTTTAAGGGACCGCCACTTGTCAAGCTTTGATATGGTACCAAACATACCTATAATCATCTGAAGAGGCTATTAAAATATAAAATATTTTCTCCTTTCCCACTATGTTTTTATGTGAAGGTGGATTCTCTTTTTATTCTTAAGCTACAACAACATAATGCACAACAATGACTGCGGCAAACAGATCTGAGAACCAGCTGTCTCTCATTAAGTGTGACATAAAACAGATGATGCAAAAACGTCAAGCCATGACACTTTTCTCACTAATTTGTTTTGGAAAATGTGTCTTCTCTTTTTAGATGGCTTTGTTAAGAAATAATTGAAATACAATAAACTGCACATTTTAAGTCTACAATTTGATCAAATTTGACATTTGACTGCATCTGTGAATCCATCACCTCCATCACGGTAATGAAAATGTCCACACGCCCCTCCTCAGCAAAGTTTCCCTGTGTTTCATTTTCATCCCCTTCCCTGCTTTCTCCCCCACCCGCAATTTCTAGGGAACCAATGATCGTTCTGTCACTATTTTGTTTGCATTTTCTAGGATTTTATATAAATATGATTATAGACTATATATTTAGTCTTTTTTTCCCACAACCTAACTATTTTGAGATTCGCTCATGTTTTCATATGTATCAAAAACTTATTCATAGATGGGTGTGATGATGTATGCCTATAATCCCAGCAGCTTGGGAGGCTGAGGCAGGAGGATCACAAGTTTGAGGCCAGCCTCAACAACTTAGAGAGACCCTGTCTCAAAATTTACATTGCTGGTGGAGTTGCAAATTGGGGCAGCAGTGTGGAGATTCCTCAGAAAACTTAGAATGGAACCACCTTTTGAACCAGTTATTCCACTCCTCAGTTTATATCCAAAGAACTTAAAATTAGCATACTACAGTATTGTAGCCACATCAATGTTTATAGCAACTCAACTCACAATAGCTAGATTGTGGAACCAACCTAGGCGCCCTTCAACAGATGAATGGATAAAGAAACTGTGGTATATATACACAATGGAATCTTATTCAGCCATAAAGAATAATCATATTATGACATTTGCTGATAAATTAATGGAATCGGAGAATATCATGCTAAGTGAAATAAGCTAATCCCAAAAAACCAAAGGTTGAATGTTTTTCCCAATAAGTGGATGATGATATATAATGGGGGTGGAGGTGAGGGGGGTGAGAGAAGAATGGAGGAACTTTAGATTATGTAGAGAGAAATGACAGGAAGGAGGTAGGGTATGAAAAATGGTGGAATGAGACAGACATCATCACCCTATGTACATGTATGATTACATAAATGATATGAATCTACATTGTGCACAACCATAGAAATGAAAAGATGTACCCCATTTGTGTACAATGAATCAAAATGCAGTCTGTAAAAATAAAAAAAAAATTTAATTTAATTTCTCCATAAATAGATAAATAAAAAGGACTGGAGATGTGGCTCAGTGGTTAAGTGCCCCTGGGTTCAGTTCCTGGTACCAAACAAACAAATAAAAACATACAGAAACAAACTCATCCATTTTCTTGGTAAGGATGTAGTATAATTTGTTTCTTCATTCACCTCTTACTGGGCTTTTGGGTTGTTTTCAGCTTTTGGCTCCCAAATAAAGTCGCTCTGTCGTTCACGTCAAAACCTTTGCTTGAGCACACTCTTTCATTTCTCCTTGGTGATACCTAGAAGAGAAGAGCCTGGGCCACAAGCTACACGGATGCCTAGCATGTTAAGAATCTGCCAAACGTCTCCAAAGCAGTTGAACCATTTTGCATTTCCACCAGTATCTACGGAAGTTCAAGTTCCTCTGCGTGCTCACCAACTCTTGGCCATTCTCACAGGTGTGTCTTGTTGTTTAATTGGATGACTAATAATGTCAAGCCTATTTTCATGTGTTTGTTTGCCATCTGTACATCTTCTTTGTTGAAAGAAAAATACACAGATTTTAAACAATATTTTGCCAAGGTAGAGCCTACCACACACGTAGTTTACGTGGCGCTTCCATTGCCTTTGTGGTCAGTTGTGGACTGAAACGTGTCCTCTGCTGCAGGGTTGTAAAGGCAAACTCCGTGGTCCAGTCCTTCAGGGAGCCACCAGACAGATCAAAGCAGATAAGCACACGTTTTAAGAATAGCATCCGCTTGCTCCCTTCTACCCTGAGGACCTGCCTTGGGAACATGGACTGCTGGGTTCCAGGCTGATGCAGGGCTGGAGAGTGGAGATGGGGCCAGCCAAGTGAAACCACACAAAGCACTCTTTCTGAGCAGCGGGCGCCTTTTGGGATTAAATGTTCATCTGATGCTGTACATTTCTTAGGAGTTTCCAGAATTCAGACAGTTTTGCCCATTTGTCTGCTGCTTTGCAGAAGAGCAGGCTTCTCCCTTCCCTCTCCACCCTCTCACTGACTCCACTCTCCTGGGCGTTGACTTTTGTTCTGCTCATTCCCATTTTCTTTCTTTCTTCTCTGCTCTGGTTTTGGTTCCCTCCTCTTCCTAGGTGAAGGCTGAGGTCATTTGGTTGGGTGTCTCTTCTCCACATGCTACAGATCTCCCCTTAAGGAAGTTGTTAGTGTCATTCACCATATTTTTATATGTGTGTTTCATTTCCACTCAGTCCAAAATGCTTTCCAATATTCCCTTTTGATTTCTTCTTCAACTCATGGATTATTCTGAACCATGCTATTTAGTTTACAGGTCTAAAGGAATATTCTATATACTTTTCTTTCTTTCTTTCTTTTCTTTTTTTTTTTTGTTAGAGAACTTATTTGTATGTTATGAGCCATTTGAAATTTACTTAGATTTATTTGAGAGCCCAGAATATCATCGATCTTGGTAAACGTTCCATGTGCACATGAAAACCTGTGCGCTCTACTTTTGGGGTGTCAACTTCTATATACGTCAATTAGGTCCAGTTGTTCGATAGTGTTGTTCAGGTCTTCTCTGTCCTTTCTGATTATCTGTTACTTGTTCTATCCATTATTAATACAGGGAGATTAAAATTTCAGGTTATAATTGTGTGTTCACCTATTTTGCCTTTCAGTTCTGCGTTTTGTTTTGAATATCTTTTTTAGTTTTAGATGGATACAGCACCGTCTTGTTTTATTTTATTAGTGTTAATGTGGTGCTGAGGATCGAACCCAGTGCCTCACATGCGCTAGGCGAGTGCTCTACCACGGAGCCACAACCCCACCCCAGTTCTGCTGGGTTTTTGTTTTGTGTTTTGAAGCTCTGCTCTTAAGCATGCTCATTTAGGGTTGCTGTCCAGCTTCTTGCTTCTTGGCCCCTGGATCATTATGAAGGACCTCCTTCATCCTTGGGAATATTCTTTACTCTGAAATCTGCTTGTTCAGTGCTCATACTCAGTCCAGCTTTCCTTTGAGTATCACCAGGATCTATCATTTTCTACTCCTAAAGTACTTGTGTCTTAATATTTAAAGAAAATTCCTTTTAGACAGCATTAAATTGGGTTTGTTTGATTGTTTGCTTTCCATTCTGAACACCTTTGCCTTTTAATAGTGATATTAGTGTATTTATACTGATGAGATTACTAATAAGATTTCATTTACATCTGCTATTTGCTTTCGATTTGCTCTTTTTCTTTGACTTTTTTTTTTGCAGTGCTGGCGATTGAACCCAGGGCTTTGTGCATGCAAGGCAAACACTACCAACTGAGCCATCTCCCCAGCCCTTTTTTTGACTCTTTGTAGGTTGAGGATTTGGAGGGATTCCTCTTGATCTCCCTTTCCTTCTTATTGACTGTGATCTCCGTGTTGTGTTAGCTCAGTGATCTCTTTAGGGTTTGGTCTTTACGTTAACACATTACCCTTCAGCCCTGTCCCACATGCAGAACAGACACCTGATACTTCCAGGCTGTTGTCTCACACGTTACTTCTTAAGTAAAACATAAACTCCTGAGTGTATTGACATCAATTTTCAGCTATCTCCTTAAACTTAAAGACTTAGATAGTAAGAAAATTTACATATGTAATTACAATTTCTGGCGCTGCTCTTTTTTAAGAGTGGTGTGGATTCAGGCATCTGGTCTCATTCTCCTTCTGCCAAGACAACTTAAAATTCCTTGTGCGAGTTGGCTGGTGAGGATTTTTCTTTTCTTTTCTTTTCTTTTTCTTTTTTTTTTGATGAGGATTTTTTCAGTTTTTGTATTTCTGGAAACATTTTAGTTTGTCTTCTTTTCTGAAATCTACCCTGGTTGAGCAAAGAATTCTAGGTTGATTCCTTTTTTTTTTTTTTTTTTTGCTCTCCACTGTCTTCTAGATCATTGTTCCTAACAGGAAAATCTTGTATTTTTCTGTAAATAATATATTTTTCCCCCTCTGGGTACTTTTTTGGATTTATTTCTTTCATATTACCGGTAAGCAATTTGATTATGATGTCTTGGAATAGTTTTATGTTTTTTGTGCTTGATATTCATGAAGTTACTGGATCTGTGGGTTTATAATTTTTACTTTTGGATAACTTTTTAGTGTTGTTGTCTACTAATCCTGTCATCTGTTTAATTTCTGGGTTAGTCAAAATTCATGGATGTTATTCATTTTGGATGATACTTTCCTGCTTCTCCATATGCCTGGAAATTTTTTAATTAAATGCCAGAGATTGTGAATTTTGTCTTGGAGGAGCCTAGATATTTTTGTATTCTTAAAAATATGCTCTATTTTGATTTTGAAATGCAGTGACATTACTTGGAGGCAGCTTGATCCTTTGGGGGGTCTTGCTTCTAAGGGTGACTAAGCGGGCCCCTGGCAGCATATTGTCTAGGTCATTCCCCCTACCACTACGGCGAGCCCTGCTTAGCATTCTACCCGGTGCCCCAGGAATTGGGAAGTGTCCTGCTCTTGTTGTTGGGACTGGTTCTGTCCTTGGCCTTGTGTGAGCTCTGGGCACTGTCCCTCCAGCGCCTTCAGGCTGTTCTTTCCTAGCCTTGGGTTGTTTCTTCGCATACCTGATCTGCTCAGTATTCATCGGAATGCTTGGGGGTGCCCTTGAAGATTGGGAAGTTGACTCTGGGCAGCTGGGTCCTCTGCAGGACTTTGCCCGTGAACCTTGGCTTACCTGAACTCCCAGCTCCCTCCTCTCGGTGTTTGGCACTGCTGTGTTTGGGTCTTTTTCTCCTTGTGCCATCAACTAGTCACCTTTATGTGGTCCAAGAAGGTTACAATATGTACAGTCTGACTCTTTCCAAAAATGTCAGCTGACCCTGATAGGAAGCTGGTTCCCCTGCCCTCCATTTTTCTCTCCCAAGGATCACTCTCTTTGGTTGCTTTATGTTCAATGTCTTTTTCTTTTTTCTTCAATGCAGCAGACAAAACTGGTTATATTCAATGTCTTGAGAACTGTTTTATATCTTTTGTGTCTCTTTTAAAAAAATATTCAGGTGGACAGTGAATTTCATCATTGAGTATATCCACTAGAAATTTACTTAATAAATTAAAAAATACCTATGGGTAAATGGCAGAAAGATCAATAGAGGGAAGGGAACAGTGGGTGGGGAAAGGGAAGAGGAAGAAGAGATGCTGGGATTCTAATTAGAATAAGATGTCTCCCATGCTTGTATAATTATACCAAAATGAATTTGACTGACGTGTATAACCAAAGAACTGATAAAAAAAATGTTCAGGTGGGATAGTAAATCTGATTTTTGTTACTATACCTTGGTTGGAAGTAAATGCCTCTGATGTAGCCAAATTTAATAAAATATGTATGTAAGTAGATATTTAATTCATTTGTTGACTTTTAAAAATGAAATAAAAATAAATATTTCAAAATTTCTCAGTTTGCTTTGTATTTGCTAAACATCAATAGGACTAACCCACATAAACAAAAGCTCTGTGGATCCTTACCAATTATATATTTTTTAAATGAAGAGACATTACTTTTTAGAGCAATGTTTGGCGTATATAGTAAAATTGAGTAGAAGGAATGGAGAATTCCTACATGTCCCTTCCCTAACCTCCCCCACAATCAATATTCTCTACCACTATGACACAGTTTTAAAACCAATGAAATAACATCGATACATCATTACTAGGCAAAGCTTGGTTTCCATTAGGATTTGCTCTTTGTGGAGTACATTTGACGGGTTTTGATAAATGCACCGTGGCCTCTGTCCACCTTCACTGTATCAGGCAGAGTAGTTGCACTACCTTAGAAATCCCCTGGGCTCTGCCTGTTCACCCCTGACCTCTCATCCTCTGGCAACCACTACTTTTTCTCTGTCTCCATAGTTTTATCTTCCCCAGAATGTCATATAGTTGGAACCAAGCAATATGGAACCCTTTGGATTGGCTTCTTTTACTTAAAAATATGCATTTAAGTTTCTTCTGGCTTTGAATGACTTGAAAACTCATTTCTTTTTGCTTTGTTTTGTGATACTGGGGTTTGAACCCAGGACCTCACACACATAGACAAGTGCTCTATGACTAAGCTCCATCCCCAGCTACCTTCATTTCCTTTTTTCTCACTGAGTAATATTCCTGTATATGGTTGTATCACAGTGGATTAACCACCCCCCTATTAAAGGAGATCTAAGTTTTTGCAATTATAAATCAAGCTGTCATATTCATGTGATCCTCAATAGTTTTCGGACTGTAAAGGGGTCTTGCAATCAAAATATCTTAGAGCCACTAGGTTTGGGACACTGCCTCTAATAAAAGGAACAAAGAATTTCTCTGTGCTCTGGTTCCCACATATGCTTTCATTGATTATTTAATAAATGTACATTGATTTCTTCTTCTGTGGCCTGTACTGTGCTGGGCACAGTGGGGTACAAAGATGAGAAAAACTAGAAATATCTGTGTGTTGAAGGAACTTACAGCTTAATGGGGAAATCAAACATTAATCAAAGAGTCAGTAAATAATTGAAATGGCCATGGGTCAAACGCAAGGAAAGAGAGGTGCGTAAGGTCAAGAGAAGCCATCACGGAGGTTTGACTTTGACAAGAAGGTCAGGAAAGCTTCCCTGTGGCAGTGACCGTCATGCTGAGGGATGGAGAGGATGCCGTGTTTCTGCAGAGTGTGACCTGCCCACAGCAGAGCAACCATCGCCATTAACAAGGCACACATAGAGACGGCAGGAATTTATTAGAAAGATGGAACACCAGTGTCCAGGGCACACTGCAGGGGTCACCTCAGGGCGGTCAACATGGGCCTTAGGGAGTCAAGCTTTCTTCAAGACTGAGCACAGAAGCCCTGCCTCTCTGAAATTCTTGCTGGCTCCGGGAAGTTTTGCTCGCCTTGACATGATAAGGAAAGCTCCCGGACACAGAAGGAGTTAAAACCTGTGACGCTTCTGCTAGTGAAGCTTGAAACCTGCAAAATTTCTTTTGTCCTGATGCATCCCTTTCTCCTTCAGAAAGCTCTTTTCCGTCCTTCCAGAACTTTCAGAGATGAAACTTTTGAAACAATGAAGTTTTTTTCTGTCTTTACCCAAAGCTGACTTTGAATAAATTCCACTTTCCTACCAATTTGACTTTGAAATATCTCTGGAGCAAAGTATTATGGCTTAGCCAATAATAGAGCAGCCTGTTTTTTTGTTTTTTTTTGCTATTGTTGTTGTTTGTTCTTGCCTGCTTTGATAATGTTCTCTATGATCTCACTGTGGGACCCATGAACTTTCTTTTTGATATTTATGTCTGATTTCCTTCCTGGAAGTTATCTTTTCTCTCCTTCCCCCTAACCTCTCTGCCCATGCCTGGTTAATCTACCTAACAGTGTTAACTTGGTAAAGATGGGAAGAATCAAGAAGTGTAGGCAGCCTGTGCTGGCTTATCAGAGGCTGTCTTACTAGTTCTTTTGTCTTCTTCTTCTCTCTCCTCCTATTTCTTCTTCTTTCAGTCTCCCTCCCTCTTTTCCTTTCCCTCTCCTTTGACCTTTATGTATTTGGCACTTACGTTGACACTTTTCTACTTTGATGAGCAAACAGTAGGGCTTTTGTACATAGAATATTTCCAAATAGCTGTGTAAAATTCAGAAGAGGAGACCTGTGCCTGCTTGTGTGAGCTGATCCTTCAGAGAAAGGTCAAGGTTTCAGGGTGCTGGTGACCCTTGGCTCATGGTTGAGCCTGGAGGGGTAGAAGCAGGGGGAGAATGGGAAGAGGCTTAGTCATATCTAAAGGAGTCACTTTTGGCAAGGAAATTTAATGTCTGTGATTGAATCACTGCTCCACCAAAACAATTAAATGTCATGTGTGTTTATGTTTGGAACACACTTAGGTTCTGTGCCTTAGTGGAGAAAGCAAAGATGCATGGTGTTAATGTACCAAAAAGAGACATGTATTTCTACAATTATATTTATGTTGGAATCTCACCCATGTCAGCTATAAATTGCAGAGATACAAACTGGAATGGAAAGCCCTTTGACTTTTTAAGTCTGTAATTGAATACTAGGCCCTTAGTTTGGCTCAGATATGTGATCTTTCCAAATGAAGTAGAGTTCTAGCTTAACTGTAAACTTCATTTGACTTTCTTATCAGTGAAGAAGCCCACAGCAACAAGAAGACCAAGCAAGAGACCTGCACTGGGATTGTTAGAAGCTGTTGCTCTGCAGTCACTGTGACAAAGACAACAAACAAACTCCAGTGAAGTTGCATTAGATCCATGTAGCTGCATCTAAGTCTTTTCTGCCTGTCCCCAGTGAAAGTGTGGTATATTTTCACAACTGCAAGCAGAAGAGCGTAATAAACTACTACAAATCCAGGAGAGTTATTGTGATCTATTCACCAATGTGAAAAGGGTGCATTTCATTTAGGCTTGTTCTGAATCACAGTGAAACATCTCCAAATTGGGGAAAGGGTCTATTTCCTATCCCAAATGATGAGAAGTGCAGTAGAGTTGAAAAGTAATACATTTTGACCTGAAACTAGGTTAGACTACTAGACTAGACCAGACTCTACTAGATTACTGAAACTCTAATCCAGTTGGGGACCATGATACAGAGGCTCATCTTTGTTTCCTCCTCCTCCATGGAACATCTTACAGAGTAACTGCTTAAAAGTGTTTCTTAGGTTGCATCAAACTAAGCTATTTTCATTTATCCAAAAGTTCTCTTTCCTTCACTAGGAAAGAAAATGGGACACTTATGGTAGTATTTTTCATCCAGTGACAGGTTAATTCTTGAAACACATTTTGTATTTGCTATCTCTTTGCATTAGGATGGTGGTTTAAGCTGGCTAGCCTCTCTACTTTCAGGAGCTGCTGAAATTATTTTTCTCTATATATTCAATTGGCCACAATGTCACAGACTCATAAGTATATTATGGAGGTAGATATGAGTAAATTGCCTCCAGAAAGGTTCTGAGTAATTTGTCCTAGTTTTATCTTTGGCAAATTTTCTTTTATAAGATCACAGTAAAGTGTTAAAGACCACAGAGAAGTCATCAGTACTTAAAGAGCCTGCATTTTTTACCATGCAGTCTCAGAATTCTGAAGCACAAAGGAATTTAGCTCCCCAGGAATATAACTTAGAAGCCAGCATGTACTAGATTGCAGAACTAGTTTGCTCTCAGGTGTTAACAAACAGGTGAGATATTTATTAATTGTGCTGTGCTTGCTAGATATTGTTCTAGACAATGAAATGATGACTAAGATAAAGTCCTTTCCCTCAGGGGGCTGGAATTTTAATAGGGAAGGCAATAGCAAATAAATATGTAATATGGTGAAAGAGCTCATGAAAAATTAATGCAGAATAAGAAGTTAAAGCATGACAGGGCTGCCAGAGAAGGCCACTTTGAAGAGGCAACATTTGGTTAGAAATCAGCATGAATAGGGCAAGTGAGGCGAGTCATTGTAAATATGGTGAAGAGCATGCCAAAAAAAAAACAAGGACCACATGTAAACACATGAAAGAGTGTGGCTTGTTGGAGGACTAGTTGTGAGGTCAGTGTGTCTCGAATAATGGCAAAAGAGTTACCCAATTTTGTGAAAAGTTCAAGACTTTAAAACCAAGAAGTTCAATAATTCAAATCAATAAAATAAATAAAAAGCATGTCTAGACACATTGTATGGACACTGCTGGAAACAAAAGACAAAAAGAGAAATCTTAAACTGAGAGGAAGATATCCTAATACAGAAGGGGGAATAGTGATAACATGACAGCTGACTTCTCACCAGAAACTATGGGGACAGAAGACAATGAAGCAACCTCTTCAACATCCTGAAAGGAAAAAAGCCCCCAATTGCAAATTCTATAACTACTAAAAATCCCTTTCAAAAAAGGAAGATGAGAGAAGTACATTTTCAGAAAAATGGAAGCTGAGAGAGTTCTTTGCCAGGAGATTATGCTGTAAGAAATGCTGAAGGAAGGGAGGGGTGGGGGGAAGGGAAAAAATAACAGAATGAATCAAACGACATTGTTCTATGTAAATTTATGATTACACAAATGGTATGCCTTTACACCATGTATAAACAGAGAAACAACATGTATCCCATTTGTTTACAATAAAAAAAAAAAAAAGAAATGCTGAAGGAAGTTCTTAGGCAGAAGACAGTGAAACCAGCTGGGTCTTAAGAGGCTATGATCAGCTAATGTGGATAAATACAAAAAATAATTTTGCTTATTTAACAACTTACCTTATTTCTGTGATTGCTTTTTACAAGGATCCATTGTTTAAAGCAAAAACAATAATGTAGTTTGAGATTAATAACAAATAATAGAAGTAAAATATAAGGCTACATAAAGGACAACAGATAATTAAAATGGGATTTTTAATTTTATAAGATTCTTCCATTGTGCACTAAATAGTATAATATTAAATCAAGGAATACTGTGATAAATTAAGGATGCATATTAAAACCCCAAGAGCAATCAACAAGACCAATAGGAGAGAAATAGTAAGATGTCAACCTAATTGTACAAATAATTACATTAAATATAAATGGTTTAAATATTCCAATATAAGACAGAGGTTGTCAGACTTATGTATTTTTAAAAAGAAAAAAACTAACTATATGTTGTTGGAAAGATATTTATCTTGACTAAAAAAGTCAAAATATTTGGAAAGCAAAAGAATGGAAAAATACCACATTAATAAACACTAATAATAAAAAACCTACTATGCAAAGTAGACTTTAAGACAAGGAGTATTAAGAGAGATAAGAAAGACTTTTCATAATGATAAAAGGGTGAATTCATCTAGAAAGCACCTAAGTTTGTGTATGTGACAGAACTTAACATGAAACTAAACTGAAAGAAATAAAGGGGGAAACCCTAAGAACCATAACTGGCAATTTTAACATCTGTTCCTCAGTAATTGTAATAAGAGGCATCCTCAGTCCTTGGTTACAGTGATAGGAATGGAGTTTACTTTTGTAGGGACAGGGGAGAGACGTTGACTGGAAAAGGGCACGAGGGAACTTTCTGGAACCATGAATAATATTGATGGTAACTGGAGTGGGTTAAGGAAAATACACAAGGGAGATAAAGAGTATTCACACTCTTTTTCAGGAACTGCATTTCTATGTTGCTCAGATGAGATGATGTTCCTGCCTCTTATATCTGAACAATGCTGTGGGTCTTGACCATTGTCATTTAAGAAGATTAAGCCAAAGAATGGTGATACTCTAAGAGGACATAGGAACCATCTCTTCTAGTGAGATTTTACAGAGGCTCAAACAAAATCCAGAGAGTAGCCTTTCCAGATAGGATTGCATGGGAATACATAATCACTTTGGGTATGCTAATATGTCCGCTCTTTTCATACTTTTAATATATATGTATATTAAAATTTTTCATTTTAATTTATTTAGGGAAGAAACTGAGCTCTGTCCTGTATGTGGGAGAGTGGGTGACTGATGGGCATCATTAGACTTTCCACTTTTGAACCAGGCAGTCGTGATGACTGAACAGGCCTACCTCATATACAAAATAGTTCCAAATTTAATCACGCTCTGTAGGAAGAACCTTACTTCTATACACCAACTGGCTTTCCAAAAATCTTCCTTCAAAATGTGGCTACTCTCCCACAGAGAAATTCTGACAGATCCACATTTTCTGGTAAGATATAAATCCAATTTCATGTAACAGAGACACAAATCTTTGCTCTGCATGACCATTGGGAGCACAGACTCCTTGTTTCCTGTTGACCTATCTATAGTGAGGTGGTATTTTCACCGATAGGTTACCAAAATGACTCATCACCAAGTTTGTATTTCAACCAAGGGAGAATGGGGAAAGAAGGAAGGAGTAGGTGAGTCCTTTCCCTCTAGGGCAGAACCTAGAGTAGAATATTTCACTTTATTCTCATTTGGCCAGCACTTGGCACGACCCAGTTATAAGAGTGTCTAGGGAATACAGTCTATTCAGAGTGGCCTAAGGCTCAAAATAAATAACTAAAAAAAAAAAAAAAAATCACTGTTGGAGACAGGAAGATGGATACTAATGTGAAACCACCAGCCCTGGCCTCCTTCATGCTCTTTCCTGTGATATTTTAGACTTTTAGTTCTCCCTCGGGCCTGAGGCTGGCTTGCCTAATCTTTACCTACCCTTTCGATCATCACAGGGACTGGGAAGAAGCCTGGAGTGGCCCTACAGTCAATCTTCCTCTAGCACACAATTGGCTTGCATTTGATTTACATATGTGGTTTCAGTTTGAAGTAAGGATTCCCCCATTGTGAGGGTTAGTTTTGTGTCTCAACTTAGCTAAGCCATTTGATGCTCAGAAATTTGAGGAAGCTTTCATTCAGATGTGTCCACAAGGGTGTTTTTGGATGCAATGAACATCTGAGTTGGTAGACTGAGTAGAGCAGATTGACTTCCCCAATGTGGTTGGGCCCCATCTAATCAGTTAAAGGCCTGAACAGAATGAAAAAACAGACCCTCCCTCAAGTTAGAGGACACTTCTCCTGCCTGACCTCCTTGAGCTAGAACTTGCTTCTTTTCCTGCCTTAGAATGTGAACTGAAACATCAGTTCATCTTGGATCTTGAGTCTGTCAGCCTTCGAACTAGAAATGTACAGTTGGTTTTCACAGTGTGCAGCTTGCTGATTACAGATTTTTAACTTCGTCAGCTGTGGGGGGTCCTCTCTGCCACATCCTGCGTGGAGGTGAAAAGGGTTCACTGCCAGAGGAGGATATTGGCAGTTTGTCTATCTATTGCCCAAAAAACTTATCTACTCAATAAACACACAAGAGCCAATACTCTTTTTTTTTTTTTTTTTTTTTTTTTTTTGATGCTGGGGATTGAACCCAGGGCCTTGTGCATGGGAGGCAAGCACTCTACCAACTGAGCTATATCCTCAGCCCAAAAATATTATTTTTATATGAGAGGGGGCATGACGGGTCCGGCCATACCAGCTCTGGCCTCTTACAACAACAACTCTCTTTTATTTAAAACATACAGGTAAAGGGGGCCAGAACTGGGAGGAACTTCTTCTGTGATGCACAGGATAGGGTGGAGTTAGGGAAGTCATCCTCTTAGGGGGAAAATTCCAGAAGGAGACAGGGAACCACTCCCACACAGCGCCACATACTTCCCAGAGTCCCATGGCTCAACCTAGTCTGATTCTGCTAAATAAGGACGGCTTCCCACAATCAGCCTCCATATTGCATGAGCCAATTCCTTAAAATTAACACATTATCTACTAACACATCACATATCATTCCCTCTCTTTCTCTCTCCAGAACCTTCCTGACTCATATGTCAATTAAAAACAAAGCCCTGCATGGTGGCACATGCCTGTAATCCCAGCAGCTTGGGAAGTTGAGGCCGGAAATTCAAAGTCAGTCTCAGCAACTCAGCAACTTGAGACCAGGTCTCAAATTAAAAAAAAAAAAAAAGATCTGGGGATTTGGTGCAATGGTTTAGCGCCCCTGGGTTCAATGCCTGGCACAAAAAAATAAAATAAAATAAAATAAAATAAAATAAAAAATAAAAACAAATCAGGAGCCTCTGAATTAGTTCCTACACATAACAGAGGGCAGAATTGGGGCCCAGAGCCTCTAAGTGTTTTCTACAAATTATAAATCCAGGACTAGATCTTCCAACAGTTAGTCCCATGTTCTTCACACAGGATGTTTCCTTGTCCTTTGAGTCACAATACGAATAAAACATACCACATTTTACTAAAAGGCATATTTGTGTACTGCTTCTCAAGTATACTTGATCGTAGGCTTCCAATTATTTGTAAAATTTCCATAGAAACTGTAAAACATATGGAGGTTCTTTTTTGTTGCTGTTTTTTGTTTTTCCTTAGGCTAAAATATTGGGAAGATGTGGAAAACAAATACATTTTGGCTTTTTAATGGCCAGCCCTGGAACAGAACATCCTTTAAAATCTGCCTAGTAGCTGAATTGGTGATTGAATTCCACAAGCAAATGCCAACATCACCAGAGTAAAAAACACAGTGTTAGAACAGAGAAACACTGTGATCACTTCGCACTGAGAAGCGGGGATCTGAATTTGATTTGTCAAGTTCAAAAATAAGCTGACCTCTTGCCGCAGCAGGATTTGTGTGAATAACACCCTGCCCTGCTCTCCCTCACATGTGGGTGGAAGGAGAGAGCTGTTCGTCTCTCAGAAACAATGGGAAGAATTATAACTGCTATGCACAAGACAATATTTTCTGTACCAAAAATTAGGTCATGTCAGCAATGGCTTTGAGGAAGGCGTTAGTGTAAACTCTGGCTTAATAATGACTGAGGAATTTGTACCAATTGTTATTACTTTTATGCTAGTAAAACCCAGTTTTTTTTCTAGATGTAATTCATATACCAGATATTTCATTTAAACTAAACAATTTAACGGTTTTCAGAATATTCTACTGCTGTGTAACCATCACCACTGTCTAATTTCACCTGCCAAAGAAACCATAAGGGGCTGGGGACACAACTCAGTGGTAAAGCACTTGCCTAGCATGTGTGAGGCCCTGGGTTCAATCTCCAGCACTGCAGAAAAGAAACCATACCTAATAGCAGCTTCCCATTTCCCTCTCTCCCCAGACCCTGGAAACCACTAATCAACTTTCTGTCTGTATGGATTTACCTATTCTGGACGTACTCTAAAATGAAATCTTAGAATCTTTCTAAGCTCTTTTGTATCTGGTCACTTTCACTTGGCATAATGTTCTAAAGGTTCACTCATGATGTGGCCTATGTTTCAGGACACCATTTCTTTTCATGGTCATACAATATTTCTATTGTGTGGATACATAATATTTATTTGTTCATACGTTGATGAATTGATGATTTGGACAGTTTTTACTTTTTGGCTATTGTAAATAATGCTTCAGTGAACATTAATTTACAAGTTTTTGTGTGGACGTAAGTTTTCAGTTCTCTTGGGTACATACCCAGTACAGGAATTTCTGGGTCATGTGATAACTCCACATTTAACATTTTTTATTAATTTATTATTTTATTTGTTATTATTTTATCTATACACATTTATGGAGTATAGTGTGATAATTTGATACGGGTATACAAGGTGTAATGATCACATCAGGTAGTTAGTGTGCTCATCTTTTTAGAGTTTTTTTTTTGAAGTGCCAAATTGTCTCCCGCTGTGGCTGCATTTCCACCTTGAATTCCAATTTCTCTCTATCCTCACCAATGCTTGGCATTGTCCATCTGTCTGATTACAGCCATCCTAGTGCATACTGAGTGCTGTTCTTATGGTTCTGATTTGCATTTTCCTAACAATTAATGATGTTGAGCAACTTTTCATTTGTTTCCTGACTGTTTTTCTTTCTCTTTGTGATATGACTGTTCAAATATTTTGCCCTTTTAAAGAACTGCATTATCTATCTGTGTAAATACTGAGCTTTAGGAGTAGTTTAAATAAATTCGGTGTCAGATACAACAGATGTGTTTCAATTATTTTCTCCCAATGTGGAGCTTGCTTTTTAAATGTTTTTCAATTGTGTTTTTCAAAGGGGAAAGAGTTTTAGGGTCCTGGTGCTTCCTTTAACATTGGCACTTGGGCCTGTGGCTGACCTGCCTCTTCCTCTCCTGTTGCCCTCCAGATCACTACAGGGATGAGAAGGAGGACCCTACAAATACATCTTCAGCAAGCAATTTTGATACAAATATAATTTATCAACATCTTTCTTTTATGATTTGTAGCTTGGGTGGCCTATGAAATTCCAAGGCTGTGAAAACTTTCTAATATGCTTTCTTTCAGATGTTTTAGAATTTTAGATTTTACATATAGTTCTATGATGCATTTCAAGTTAATTTTTCTCTGTGGTATGATGAGTTAATAGCTGAGATTTTTTTCCCTCATATGATGCCCAGTTGTTACAACAGTACCTGTTGTTATGATTATTATTTACTCACTGAATTTCCTTGACAATTTAGTCAAGACTTATGTCTGTTTCTGGACTCTATAATATTCTATTGATCTACATGTCTAGATTTTCACCAATGTCATGCTGTCGTTGGTTTCTACAGCTTTATATTAAATCATGAAATCAAGTAGAGGAAGTCTTTAAACTTTGGTCTTCTTTTCAAGAATTCTCTGGGGGCTGGAAAAGTATAAGATTTGTTTTACTGATTATTATGTGAAGTATTTTTATACTATGTTTATAAGGGGTATTGTTCTTTAGTTTTCTTATAGGGTTCTTGTCAGATTTGGCCATCAGGTAATGCTGGCCATACACTATGTGTTGAGTATTCTCTCCTCCATTTTCTTTCTTTCTTTCTTTCTTTCTTTCTTTCTTTCTTTCTTTCTTTCTTTCTTTCTTTCTTTCTTTCTTTCTTTCTTTCTTCTTAGTCTATTTTCTAAGTTTGAGATTGTTATCGCCTCCTTAAATGTTTGGTAGAATTCACCACTGCATCAGGAGTACAAGTTATTCATATTATTTCCTCCTGAAATGTTGGATATCATTTACCAGTGCTCTATAACAAACACTGAGATGGAGTTTGGAGGTGAAAGGGTTCATTATGGATCAATACCTGTGAAGGGTGGGGGAAGAAGGAGGATTCAGTGAAGGCTAACCTGCCTTGGCCAGCTCCCGCTTCCTTTGGAGCATGTAAAGCCCAGGAGAGCTTCAGGTAGACTTTATACCTTACCTTTGTGTGTCCGTCCATGTAAACCACTCCAGGAAAGCTACCACAAAGGATGAGGCAGCACTCTGAGCTGAGGCTGGTCCTCCAATCTGGGCAACTCTCCAAGGAATCCTAGTTTCTGCCCCTCAGCTCACGAGGTAGCCAATGTCTACCACGGTTCTCTCTGTGCCAGAAAATGCTGGGTTGATTTGTGCTCACTTCTTTTGGTTTCACTCAAGGATCATACTTCTGTGCTTCTTATTGTCAATAAAATTGTTGTTTCATATATATTTTCAGTTTTATAATCGTTTTCTACAGAAGCACTGTTCCAAGTCCAATTAATCCAACAGAGAGGGAAAGGAATATCTTCTGGTTAGCTTTGTCAGCCAGTCATGGAGAGGCATGTTTCCACTGTATTTGTTAGGAGTTCATATCTGACACAGAGTCTAACTTAAGATGTGCTTCTCCTCAGCCGACCAGAAGATAACTGCGGCTCAGAATGCATGGCTAATGTCCGCCTGTTCTCAGGTGTCCACTCTCTGCCTAGCACCACAAAAATATCCTTTCTTAAAAAAAAATTAATCACATAAATATGTTTTCTGGCTGATTTCTAGAGCCCTTGGCCAACTAGAAAAGGCCCATTGTAGCTTCCCTTACCACTCAGCTCTGTTCTTGGGTCATTTCTGCAGGAACCCTCACAGCCTGAGTAGCAGCGCCATATTTGTAATGGTGCTCCTATCTCCCACTCCTTTGGCCTGTGTCTTAGCCTGTTTGGGCTGCTATAACAAAAAGACCATAGTCCAGGTGGTTTAACATCAACTTATTTCTCTGGTTCTGAAGGCCACAAGTCCTGGGTCAAAGTGCTGGCAGATTTGAGGTCTGGTGAGGGTCTACTTCTTAATTCGTAGGTGGTTTCCTTCTTGCTGGGTCCTCACATAGCACCAGGGATGATAGAGGCCTCTGGATTTTCCTTCCTATGTACACTAATCCCATTCATGAAGCCTCCACCCTTGAGACTGAGTCACCCCCCGAAAGCTCTGCCTCTCAACCCGACCACCCGAGGGGGTAGGATTTTTACGTGAATTCTGGGGGAACACAAACATTGAGTAGATAACAGACTGTCAGAATCCTTCATACCTGTGTGTTCCCAGTGAGGGACTGGCCAGTCAAAGGTGGGGGGCTTTTAAAGTTCTTATTTTTCAAGAAAGATTATTCAGGGGAAAAATGGTTTATTAGACTAAAAGGAGCAAAAATTTATTGTCAGTGGTCCATTTTGGAAGGCCAGTGGTGTCTGACAAATGTTAGGGTAGTGAAGTTGGGAAAGGAAACTGTGGGGATTTGTAATACTCTCTTTGTTGTTTCTCTTCTGGGTCATGATAAAAAAATAAATTATCATCTCTAGGTGGCAAAAAAAAAAAAAAAAGAATCAGAGGAGCAGAATGTGGTGTAGAGAGGGAGGAGCTTCCTTTTCATTCATTATTAGGTATACAGTAGGTATTCAAGAGACAGCTTGGTTATTGGTTGGTGTGGAATTTCATATTCAGTTTAACTGGTAACCTTCCCCTCACTAAAAGTCAGCTTATTTTCAGCCCTACATTTCCCTGTGGAAGAAATCACTGCTTTATTTTGGCACTTGTGAAATAATGCAGACATTGTGAATGCAGGATGGAAAAGAATTATCACAAGTAGGTTTTCTAGTGTGGGTGTTGAGAACTAATGAAATGCTGTATTATTCTGTGTTCTGCTCTAGAGAACTTTCAATATTCTTCTTCTTTAGTTAAATCTGACTCTATTACTTATTATCGTTGCAGAAATGCAAAGAACAAAAAGTTCAGAAGCCATTTGTGTTCAAATAGACTGCAATTAAAAAGTCCCAGGCAAGCATTATAAGCTTATAAATAAGAGAACTAGTGAGGGGGAAAAAATTAAGAAGCAAAGGCTGAAGCAAGCTATAATCTGTCAGATAGGAGAAAGGCAACAGAAAACCGGATAGGAAAGGGGGAAATCGAAGGTATGGCCATTAATTCTCAAAAGGAAAAAGATAATCAGAGGCCTCGAAGAAGGCTGAATTATTAAGAATGCTATGTCAATTTTTAACAAAGCGTTCCAGGCAATGACAAGCTTTTAAACTTACAATGAAGATTGATGAACAGAAAATAATCAGCCTAAGAATATTTCAGGGAACAAAGAAATAAATGAGCCCAAGGTACAATTTTCTTTCTTTCTTTCTTTCTTTCTTTCTTTCTTTCTTTCTTTCTTTCTTTCTTTCTTTCTTTCTTTCTTTCTTTCTTTCTTTCTTTTTTTTAACTCTTAGACTAAAAAAATTTACTGAGATGGGATGTCACTGTCCTTGCGCCTCTTTGTGCTTCCACTACTATTTAGACTCTTTCTACATCATCAGACCCTGGCCAATGCTTCTTCAAAAGATGCTGGGTTTTTTTACAGATCACCGAGGGCACTGCCAATGTTCTGTTACCACTTTCCCAAAATATACACAAACAGATTCCCCATGGATCTTCAACCTGCTCTCATCTGAGATTTGCAATTCTCTTTCTCTCTCTTTTTAATAATGGGGATTGAACCCAGGGGTGCTTTACTACTGAGCTACATCCCGTGCTTTTTAAAATTTTGAGACAGGGTCTCACTAGGTTGCTGAGGGTCTCACTAAATTGCTGAGACTGACCTCACACTTGTGATCCTTCTGTCTCAGCCTCCTGAGTCTCTGGGATTATAGGTCTGCACCACCAACTGTTGAGGTTTGTAATTACCTTGATTGAGGTTCAGTGGTTAGTGTTATCATAGCCCTGTGATGGGACTGCAAAGTAGAGTATCCTTTGACAAGAACTGGTCAAGGAAACACCAACAATGCAAACTTCCTCATAATAAAAATAGCTGTTATTTCTTGAGTGCCTAATAGAGGCAGACCCTGCACACCTAACGTCTGATTTAATATTGACAACAACCGGATAAACATTGTAGAATGACCTTTATCTTACGGATGGGAAAACTGAAGTTCATGGAGGTTTGATCGTTTCTTAAGATCTTACCTAGCTGATGAGCCGCAGAACAGAACTTGACCCAGGTTCTTCTGTCACCAACTACATGCTCAAAGACCCTATTATCTGTGAGCTCTTTGCAGGTGTAAGTGTTTTCATATTAGCAAGGACAATTGGTAAAATGTGAAGTCTCTTTGAAAAAGGCTGCTATGGTGACAGATTTAGAAAATCAAGAGAGTGGGAGTCTTAAATTAGGGGTGAGGTTCCAAACACAGTGAATAAAACAAAAAGAGTTTACAGAGGAACTCAGTCTTGAATGGCTGTGATGAATTAAGCACTCCCAGCCCTATCTCCCTGATTAAAACTAAAAACTGGGTAGAATACATAGAGCAACTATCTGAGAACACTGAAGAGCAAATAATGGTGGTATGTAAGGAAGGGAGATTAAATTGTGAAGAATGACTTATGGGAGTAGGCTTTCTTTTTAAAAAAAAGTCTTAATTTTTTTTTTTTTTTTTTAAAGTCTGCTGTATCTTCTGTTTATACTTGAGATTGGCCTGAATGCTGGAACTTTTCTGTGGTGGGGACAGAAAAAGACTCCAAGAAAAACCTTCATTTTTTAGACAGAGGAACAAAGCCGGAAGTAGTTCCTTGCAGGACAAAGTGTCCGGTAGAAATACCTCCTCTCTCTGCTTTGCCCCTTTCCACTGTCCCAGTCCTGCTCTGGAGCAAGACTTGGGCACGAAGCTGTGCTTCTGTAGTAGTGGCAGAGGCTGAACAGGGACCTAACTCTCTGAGAGGAAGTCTTCCTCTGTGGCCAGTAGACCCTGTTGTGAGACATAGAAAGCCAGGTGGTCCATTTTCAGAATATAGTATTTAGCCTTAATTGGGAGGTAAGATCCAATCATAACCATTTTAATCTTAGCCCTCCCCTTTGCCCGCCCCAATTTTAAAATTAGCCAATCACGTAGATGATAACCTCGAGCTCCTCCTATCAGAACAAGGAGCAAGGCTGCCTTACGGATAAAATCAGGCTGACTGCCCACCCTCCCCAAGTGTGCTTGCTTCTGCAGCACACCCTGTGCAGAAGGAAGGTTCTCCTCGCCCAGCTACTTCTGACACGTTGGATTCCTTGGGGGCAACCCGATATTTCTAACCCTCTGGTCTCTGACTGCTTTGTCCTTTAGATGGACTCAGTTCTTGAAGTTTGCGACCAGTACAAGGAGGATAAAACCTGGCTTTTCCAGCCATAGAATCAGGAAGAGGGACCCGTGGGAGTAGTAAAGCTTGGGGGAATATCACAGGGAAGGAGTGGGACAAAGAAATGTCCTAAATCTCTGTATCAAATCCTGAATTCACTGAGTCACAGATACAAGAAAGTGACCTGAAGCAGCAGAGCAAAGGGTCAGAGAACCGAACCACGGTGCAGACCATCCCTGCATCCCAGTCCTGGGTGCTCATGTGGAGCAGACCAAGGAATGCAGTAAAGGGTTCAAAGACTAAACTGACTTGGAAGCTTCAGCACACAAGAAGGGAGTCAGGACTTGCACTCTGAACCTAAGTGGATTGATGGCATGCTAAAATTAAAACATTTTCCAGAGGATTTAAAGGGAACCCAGAGCCTCCAAACAAAATATTCTCAATGTCCAAGATATAATCAGAAGTCACCAACATATGAAGAACCAGGAAAAAAATCTCAATATTTCCCTTGGGAAAATAACAATGAGTAGGTTTCAATCCCAAGATTATCTTGATGTTGGAATTAACCAAGACTTTAAAGAAATTATTATATCTCTGCTGTATGATATAAGGACACTCTTGAAATGAAGGAAAATGAAGACATTAGCAGCAAATAAATAAAAATCATGAAAAAGAATCAATGTTTTATAATCACAGAAATAAAAAAGTCTCCTGAAATGGTTCAGTGGTAGTGTAGAGATAACAGAGAAAGGACTTGAAAATATATACATAGAAATTATCTAAGGAAAATCTAAACATTTGGAACATATCAAAATTTATGGTATGAAATGAAAGTAGTATCTACAGGAAAAGAAAGATCTTATGTAAGAAATATAATATCACTGCTACAAAAAGTAGAAAATGAAGAATAATACCTATAGTGAAGAGAGGGGAGGAACAATAGAGAGAAAAGCAGAAATTACTAAAAGTGGAAACAAACAAAAAATAGAGGTGATCACTGTAACCAAAAGCTGGTTTTTTTGAAAAGAAAAATTTAGATTGAATTGAGAAAGAAGACATGAATTATCAACATTAGTAACAAAAGAGGATCTATCCCAAGAGACCCCCACACACAAAATATGATAAGGGAATGTCATAAATCACACCATGGCTGTAAATTCAATACCTTAGATGAAACGGACTCTTTCTTTTAAGATACAAATTGCTAAAGCTTACACAAGAAGAAATAGATAACCCGAGTAGTTTTATAGGTACTAAAGAAGAATTCATAGTTTAAAAACCATCCAGCAGTGGAAACTTCAAGCCCAGACAGCTTCGGTGGTGAATTATACCAAATATGTAAGAAAGAAATGTTATCAGTTCTGCACAATCTCTACTCATTCTAGAAGGCCAGTGTAACTTGAATGCAAACCTGGGGAAGTAAAGGGGAAGAAGGAGAAGGAAAAGAAGGGAGTGGAGGAGGAGGGGAAGAGGCCACAGTTCAATTTCCCTCACGAACATGAGCACAGAACTCTCCAACAAAATGTTAATGGCAGCTCAAGAGTGCAAAGGGAGTTCAGCATTCTAAATTTAATTACTGCATCTTATATTATATTAACAGACTAAAAAAGAAAAGGTGTTTCAACAGATACAAAACTTTTGATAACATGTATTCATGATAAGAAATTTAAATTGATAAAGAGCATCTTTTTTTAAAAAAAATCCTTTAACATTACATGTAGTGATGAAAGACTGCTTTTCCTTTAACATTGGGTGAAGATAAGGCTGTCTGCTTTTACTAACCCTATTTAGTATTGTGCTGGATGTTCTAGTCAGTGTAGTAGGGCAAGAGAAAGACATAAAAGGTATATAGACCATAAAGAAAAAAACAAACAGTCTCCATTCACAGATAACATGATTTTCTATATAGAAAATCCCTAGTATTCTACAAAAAAGTTTGTAGAACTTATAAGTGAGTTTGGCATGGTTGCAAGATATAAGATTAATATGCAAAATTGATTGTACTTTTCTCTATAGATCTGAACAATTGGAAACAGAATTTTTAAAAAAATTATTGTTTGTAATATTTTCTCCTACACTACTGTTTAGGTATAAATCAATATTAGGAACAAAAGAAGGACTATCCGGGCTTGCTGAAAACTACAAAATGTTAAGAAACCATACCACACCTAAATAAATGGAAAGATAAACTGTGTTCATTGGCTGAAAGGTTCATCACTGTTTTGTTTGTTTGTTTGTTTGTTTTTGGTGCTGGGAATCAAACCCAAGGCTTCATGCATGCTAAGTGTGCACTTTTCCACTACGCTACATCCCAGTCCTCTGTGTTGTAAGATGTAAATTTTTCCCAGATTGGTCTGTAGATTTATGGAAATCACAACTAAAATCTCAGCAGAATACTTTGAGATATCAAAAGTTGATTCTGAAATATGTAGAATCAAAATACAAAATAATCAGAATAGTTAAAACAATTTTAATAAAGAAGAAAATAAGGACTCAAAATACTTGATGGTTGAGTTGGAGGACTCAGAATACTTGATAGTAAGACTCATTTTTAAGCAACAGTAATCAAGAGATCGTGCAATTGATGAAGGGGTAAACGCAGATTATCAGTGGAATGGAACATAAAGTCTGGAAACCGACTCATAATGATATATGGTCAAATGACTTTTGAGAAAGCTGTAAAGATAATTTAATGGAGAATTGTCCTTTTCTGTAAATGATGCTCAAATAATTGGACAGACATATGTAAAACAATAATCTTGATTTATATCTCACTGTTTACAAAAATTTTTCAAAATGAATTATAGGTCTAAATGTAAAATGCAAAACCACAAAACTATCAGAAGAAAAAATAGGAGAAGTATTCATGACTGGTGTAGGCAGAGTTTTCAGATATGACAAGAAAAACAATCTAAATGAAAAAGATATATTACACATAATCAAAATTCAAAATCTTTGGTGTGCAAAAAATGTTAGACAGGAGCTGGAGTTGTGGATCAGTGGTGGAGCGCTTGCCTGGCATGTATGAGGCCCTGGGTTCGATTCTCAGCACCACATATAAATAAATGAATAACATAAAGGTCCATTGACAACCAAAAACATATTTTTAAAAAAGTTAGACAATAAAAAGGAAACATTGGGAAAATGAAATACTTGCAAATTGAATATCTAACAGAGGACTGGCATACAGAAAACAGAAACAAAATCTGTTGAAGCTGAAAAGTAAGTAAATAAACAACTTAATTTCTAAAATGAGAAGTATTTGAACATTCACTTCACCAAAGAAGATATTTGGATGACAGTTAAGACACAAAAAGATGCTCAACATCATCAGTCTTTGGAAAAAGGCAAAGGAATTTGTAATTCATTTTGTAATTCATTGTGGCATATCTATTAAAATGGTTAAAATAAGATCAATCTGAGGATAGAGAGTATTGGCAAGGGTTGGGGCAACTGGAACCTTTGTATATAACTGGGAAGGTGGGAATGTAAAATGGTACAGCCAGTTTTGGAAAATCATTTAGCATAAACACCTACCAGCAATGAGAAATAAAAATTTATGTTCATACAAAAGTGTACCAACAAATGTTATAAGCAGCATTTTTCATAATCATTTAGAACTAAAAGCAACCCAAATATCTTTTCACTGGTAGATTAAACAGAAGTACAGGAACTTAATGTTTTCCATAATGAATGGTAGTGTTAATAAACAAAGAAAATAGAAAAGTCTACTTAAAAAGTTTAAAATGACAAAACATCAGACAACAGGAGAAGTATAAAATAAGTATAAGCACTCTTTGTTTCTGGTAGGTTCTATGTGCCTTTATACCTGGTGTCTAGCTGAGACCTGGACAAATCTTGATCTTGCTTGACATTTCCAAGATTTTCTCCTGGCAAATTCTAACTGGATTTAAGAGATTCCTTTGGAAACTGGATTATGTAGGACAGAAAGTCCAACCAGATTAGGACTTGGAAGACAGAAAACTTTCTTTTTTCCGTTCAAGAAGAAGAGTTATATGCATTTCAAGTTCATGGCTATTTTCTTTTCAGTCTCTCAGTCTTGTGAATTTTAAAATCTATGACTTAGTGGCCTTTCAGTGTAGTTGACCTGAGGTGAAACAGTAGTTTTTACAGAAAACAAGGGTGTTTTTGACTGATGACCACTTGCTTGAGAAAATGAGAGGTCGATGTATAAACAGAGTAAGAAGAAAATGGCAAATGGAGAGAGCCTTCTAGACCATAGGAGCTGCACCCTGAAATTATATTCTCAGTGGGGGTACCTTAGAAGGAAGTCAGAGCTCTTTCCAGGCTAACAGATGATGTGGCGTGTATCACAGTGTTCATCCATCCACCTCATCTGCAGCTCAAGGGAGTTTCTGGCAACCATAACATTGGCTTCCACTATCAGATGAAGATATGCAGAGTAAGATAGTTTGAGAGCTTTATGATTCTGAAAAGCTGTTTTCTTATAAAGGATTTTTTTTTTTTTTGCCATGGTGGCTGGAAGAGGGTGGTTGCAGCAATTGAACTCTTTGCCACAGCAAGCTGAACTCCATGAAATTTCTTGCACATTGCTTGTTCCCGCCCTCAGGAACATCATTCCAGCCACTGTAGAGATAAGCAGCAGCTGCCAGCTGCAAGCCAGTCCTTCTGCAGCATGATCCACTTTATTGAAGAAGCAATGTGGGAAAGATTCTGCTCCTTTACAGATAACTGAGATGTGCTTTCTTGAGTCTTCACAGAAGTTATTGGTGGTTTGAGTCTTGCCTGCTCCTGAGTGGCCACATGCACAGTGCCTGTCAAGTGCTTCCGAGAAGACAAATCTATGAGGTCAGCAGTTCTTAGTCTTACTTGGAGGAACAGGAAAGACCCCATTCTTATCTTGGATGGCATAACCCATCCAGGTTATTCTTTAAGTGCCCCTTCCATTTCCAGACATGATTTTTCATCTGGTACAGAAGAGCAACTGTGTTCCCGGTGGTCCTCATAAAGATGAAGCTCACTTTGTGCTTTTGAATTCACCTATTCTTTAGGGTAAAACTTCCTTGGGAAGCATAAAGCAATGTAAAAAGCAACAGAGATATGCATTTGGGAGAGAATATCAAAGCCAAAGAAACGGAACTTCAGGCAAGGCACCTGTCAGAACTCACTGAGTGAGGCGTACAGATGCAGATCATTTTCATGCTTCTTGTAGAGAATTTAAATCATGAATAAGAAATTTATGCAAAAGAAGAGATTGAAATGTGCTCATGCTCTAAAGGTAGAACAAGGACTATGCAACACATCTTTGCTTGCAATGTCATTTTAATTAAATACATGTTTCCACAGTAAGTGAATGGTGTTAGTATCATAACCTGCCTGCCTTATATGCACTTTCCTCAGGATGTGTGTGGCAACCCTGGCAGACATGACTGTGTGTGTGTATGTATGTATGTTGGGTTTTCTTTCATCCTCTTATGAAGTAGTTCTCAAATTCCTCCATCTTAGAAAGCTGCTCTCTCGATGAAAGATTCAGACGCTATGTGCAGGACCATATTGTTTTAGTTGATTAACTCTTCTTGGCTAAATTAATTGGACCAGATATTTAGACAGGTGTTATTTTTCTCTACTAGACCAATGATCCAGTCTGAATCTCCTGTCTTTTAAAAATGAAGGAGAAAATGACCTTTGCAATTTAAAAAAATACATCCATTGTATCCTGATAATTTTGAGTCAAAGAAAATGTATTTTTGGTCTATTTTTTTCCTTTAATCAAATGTTTAAATAGACATCTGAATTAGCTTAAGGCCATCTCAGGAGGAAAAATCATAGAGTAATTATGCATTTAGTGAAACAGAAATTCATTTGGGGAGCAATGTTATCTCTGCAGTTTTCTGTGTGTCTAAGTTTTACTTTGAAAGTGTGTGGGGAATTGAGAATAATTGTCCTTTTAAATGTTTCAGTTGAACAGAGACTTTTGTGATTGTTAGGTTGAGAAAAGCAGTAAGAATGCTAATGAGATAAAAAAAATACCGTGGTTAGATTGTCTATAAAATCTTCATATTTCATTTCATGGACATAATGCTTAAATTTGAACAAAGGAAGTTATAAAGAATTACAAATCTTAATTTATAAGTAAGTTTTAAAAAATTAAAACAGTCTTGATATTGGGAAAGGAAATCAATTAACTCATATAGGCTATTACTCCTCTGGGTTTATGTTATTGAAACTCTTATCTTCTACAGGTTATATAGCTATGCATAGACTAGAAGCCCACACTCTATATCAAATTTTGCTTTTAAGATATTATACAATGCAAAGTTTTGAGGATATCATTAAAGGGTATGAAATCACCATACATTTTGCCTTTGAATGATTCTTTATTAAAAGACTAATCAAAATGTCATCTTTTTATTATTCTGTGAAACCAGACACAGAAGTTACATCTTTTGGGGTTGTTTCTTGCTATTTATACAATAGAACTTGAGGTTAATGACAGTTCAAATGTTTCTGCTGAGGAAATAGTTGGATTAGTGAAAGGGAGTTTGTGGGTCTTAGTTTACTTAACATTTTATTGTGAAAAAACTTTGAAATATGGAAAACATGAAGGAATTTTACAGTCATTTCCCCACATATCCACCACCTGCATTCCTCAATTAGTGTTTTGCTATCCTGGATTTATCACACTTCTGTCCAGGTAGCTTATCACAACCCAGTGAAGCTGTCAAGCCATCTTATTTCTTGATGCATTTCGAAGTAAGTTGAAAACATCAGTGTACTGCTTCCCAAGTTCTTTAGTGTACCTAACACTAACCAGAGTTATTATAAGCTTTTACTAGCCAAAGTAGACCTCATATGGTTTGGGGAGGTAAATAAAGTCTTTGGATCCCTAAAAAACGATATAGGTGCAGTTTGAACACTTAGATTCAGTATTTTATGCTAAGGCTCAGAAAAATAAAGACAAACTGGGGTCACGGCTTATGACAATGGTTAAAAAATATCTGTATCCCCAAACTTTCACAAGCAAGGAGTCTCAAGTTGGCATGTTCTCCGAAGCCCATCTCTGATATGACTGTAGAAGTGTACTCTCCCTCTGCCTCTCCCTATTAAATGTGGCTAAATCCTGAGAAGGCAGGAGAAATAGAAGAGAAGGTTCACCCTTCAAAGGCAGAAGGCCAGCAGCTGATTCACTTGCTGTCTCAGCATTCTGGGCTGTGTACTAACCAGCCTGTTAACTTTCCAGTAATTGAGAGGCTGTTACAAGGAATTTCTAGCAATTTCTATAAAGTCATGTCAGAAAAAGCAGAGCTCCTAGACTTCACTCTACCAAAATGTAACAGAGAAGGAACCATGTGACAAAGAATTTGTTGATTTGGCCCCTCAGCATTCTGAGCACATCAGAACAAGTCTGCTTTTAGGAGAAAATATTTAACAAGCTTTGAGAATGCTAAGAGGCACATCATCTTGTCAAATTTGCTAATCCTGTGTCTGACCTAACTACATGAATAGAATTTTCTCAGTGGACTCTACATTCAGCGAATTCCACAGAAATCCAGTTTTTATTACTAGACTTCCACTCCACAGTGGACTCTGACCACCTGTGTTTACTGTCCAGAATGGTCCCATAAAAATTTCCTCTGATGGGTACTTGATTTAGCAAAGTAAGGTCTTGCTTCTTCTGCTTGTGTCCAGGCAAGACAGAAAGGCCCACAGACTCCTGACTACACTCGGCACTCTCTGGAAGCTGAAGACTCAGAGCAGTGGGCTGCTCTTCAGGTGTTGAAGTCGCCTCTTACCACTTACCACCCTTCCATTCCTGCTGCCTTGATGAGGACCTGAGCTACCGCTGGAGAGCTGGCCCAGAGAGGATGGACTTATCCCAGAGACCTGGCTCCAACAGACCTGGGAGAGGGGACTCTGCCTCAGAACTAACTAAAGAAAGGAAACCCTTGGAGGCCCTTGCCACCCACTGCCTTAGCAGGCATGGGGCCAGAGAGAAACATTCAAATCAGTGGGGATTTAGGAAGGGCACCCCTAAAGTTTTCATTCCCTGCTATGCAGCTCAGCTCAAATATTTTTAGGACCCAGGACAAGATACGAACAGAGGTTTGTATACCTTCAGATTAACATTTAAAAGTTACAAATCAATGTAAAGAATTGCTATATAAAATGTTATGTTTTCTGACCTTGATAAATATACTTACATAAAGACACACAAGACCATGCCTGAGTTCACAATTCCTGGACTTCTCAGAGGGTTGAGCTCAAACACGGCAGCACAGGAAGATAATTCCCAGTCCCAGTGTGCAGCCTGCTCCCGTTTCTCCCACCCACACTAGTCCTTCTGTCCAAACTCCAGACACCACACCACAAACAGCTGTTCCTTCGTCACTCTTCAGGTCTGGGGTGGGAAGTTCAGATTCCTGGAGCCACAGATTACTCACCTAATGAGCAAAGGTGCAGATGTTGGCCGTGGCAGGACATATCGAAGCATGGGACCACTAGTCCAAGGAACCTACCTTTTGACCCAGGTATCCCTCTCCTCAGTTTATACCCAAAGGACTTAAAATCAGCATACTATAGTGATGCAGCCACATCAATATTCACAGCTGCTCAATTCATAATAGCTAGATTGTGGGACCAACCTAGATGCCCGTCACCTTCTTGTGGCCTCATTAACGATTGCATTCTTACTTCAACTTCTGATGTTTTTGTCCCATCTGCTACAGCACCAGGATGGGGCATACAATAAGTATGTATGAAGTGTTATGAAGACAAATAGGTGGTGTCGAGAGAGTATTCAACAGGGGAACCTGGCTCAGGCTAGGGGGCGACCTGAGGAGGCTTTCTTAAGGAGGTGATGTTCAAGCCAAGAAATGAAGGCTGAGTAGGAGTTGTTTAAGAGCAGACTCAGGAATGGGTGGTGGGAAGGGTTCACACAGGAGGAAGAGCCTGTGTGAAGATTCTCAGGAAGTCCTATGGCAGAACTGGAAGCTGGTCTCCCAGATAGTCCTGTGTAAGCCAGGGGGAGGGGCAGGGGTGAGCCAGCCCACCCTGTCCCAGAATCCCATTCCTCCTGTGTTCTGTGAGTCAGCTTTCCCTGCTGTGATAAGATCCTGGAGACAGTCAGCTTAAAAGGAGGAAAAGGTTCATATTAGCTCATGGTGTCAGAGATTTCAGTTCAGGGTTGCTTGTTCCTGCTGCTTTGGGCTGTGATAAGGCAGAAAGTCCTGGTGGGAAGGCATGGTAGAGGAAGCGGATTACCTCATGGTTTTGGGGATGCAAAGAGAGGGATGGTAAGGGGCTGGGGTCTGATATCCCTTTCAAGGACATGCCCCAATGACCTAACTTCTCCCTATTAGGCTCCACCTCCTAAAGGTTCCACCACCTCCAAAGAGTACTTAGTGCTAAGACCAAGTAGCATATGGGCCTCTGGGGGACTTCTAAGATTCAAACTGTAACACCTGCTCTACCTTCCAGAACAGTCCGGCCCTCCTCCCATATCTAGGCCCTCTGCACCAGCTTTGCCTCCTCTATTTTCTTCTGAGTAAAACAAAAGGGCAGTATGACATTCTGGAGCCTCATTATGAACTTCTCTTGAGGCTCAAAATGTCAATAGAGCTGAAGTTGAGAACCTTGCACTGCAAGAAGGGAGAATATTAAAAATACAACGCAGCCAGGTTTCAAAGCTTTGCAGTGCCCCCTCCCCCCTCCTCCACCAGCAGCAACCCTAACCCTCCTGCGGAATCGCTCCTTTGTATTCTGTGCTGCTTTGTCACAAGAGGAAGTCTCCCTTGCTCGAATATCACTTATCTACTGTGCTTCCTCTGGACCCTGTTGGTTTTTTTTAAAAAAGGACTGTATAAATATTGAAAGCTTACCTCAAGAATCAGAGCCGTTCATCTTGGAGGCCTTTGCCTGTCTCCTGTAGGATTTTGCTCTCCCCTTCCTCCTGTTTGGCTTAATTCTGAAACCAAGAAGTGTAGCCAGTCCTTAATCAAACTCTCTTTGTAATGTTAGTACATTGTAGCCTCAGGAAAGGAGGCCACATTTGAGATTGATGCCACCCTGTTAAAATTCAATTGATAGTCAGCTCTGCTCTTGCAGAAACTAGTATCTTCACATCCAGGATGGCCTTCATCTGTCATTCCAGTTAAACTTTATTTTTGCAGAATTTCCTTTCAAGACAGTAGATTATTGTACACTCTAGGGCAGACAGTGAGAGAGAAAAATTAGTCCCTGTTTGAAAAAATAAAAAGGGAAGTAGCAGGTCTAAATTCTCTTGGTAAAAAGAGAGATTGAGTCACATTACCTTATTCTTTGATTCATTGGATTAACTCAAACTTCTTGATTAAGTGACCTCTGAGCCTTGGGACTTCTGAACTATGAGAGAAGTCACTGTACTCTTAAACAAGAAAAAATAAAAAACCACCTTGGGCTATGAAAGATTATGTGGCTGTAGGGCCAGAAGATTAAAATGGGGTGCTCAACCTTTATGTTCCATAAAATGGGAAGCTACTAGAACCATGAGTTCCGATGGTATAGTGATTCAGAATTTCCCAAAGAGATTTCACCCATTTCACCCATGTCATGGTTTGTTTGCTTCTCAACACAGTGACCCTGTGTGATGGGCAGGGCAATTATTATTATCTTCACTGGGTCAAGGTCAAGGTGGGTGACCTACTTCAGACTTCCATAACTTAGAGCTGCGTTAACTTGAGAGATACAAGTTTTGATTATAACCAAAGGTTTCTCACCTCCCCAGAACAATTAAGATTTTAAGCAACTTGTTCTTTATCCCAACATGCTTCTTTATTAGATAATGGATCCTGTTTTTTTTTTTAATTCATAACATACAGGCACTGGAACATTGAACTAGAGACCAAGGTGGAATTCCTTCATTGATTTGTTTAGCAACTGTTGATTATGTTGCAAGTTATGTTTGAAGTGTTGTGCTTGAGTCTGCAGGGGGAGGGAGACAATGAAGCATAGCCTATAAAATGTGGTCGTGGCCCTCAAGTTGCTTACACAGATGTCCCTCTGTGTCTGTGGTAAGGTTGGTTCCAGTACACTCCCTTACGTACCAAACTCTGTGACTGCTCAAGTTCCTTATATAAAATGGCATAGTATTTGCGTAATCTGTGCACATCCTCCCACATACTTTAAACAATTTCTAGATGATTTATAATGCCTAATACCCTGTAAATGACGTGTAAATAGTGGTATACTGCACTATACTTGTTTAGGGAATAATGACAAGAAAAAAGTCTGTACATGTTCACTATAGATGCAATATTTCTCCAAATATTTTAAATCTGCAGTTGGTTGAATCTATGGATCAGAATCTGCAGAACTGGAGAGCCCCCTGATCTTGTAGTGGACAGACAGGTAAGCCACTTGCCATCAGAAGGGCTTAAAAGGGGCAGAAGTCACAGTGTGTGGACAACAGGGAGAGAGACAGTTTATTCTGCCTGTGAGGGAGTAGGGAAGGATTTAAGGAGGAGGAGGGAGCACAAACAGTGGGTCTCGAAGTAGGATTTTGAACATCAGAGAAGTGTATCACAAAAAGGAAGAAATATGACTACATAATATCTCTGGTTAAGCTTTCTGCAAAGTTTTAAGTATAACACCCACTTAGGCATTCTCAATTCATTATTATAAGATGCTTAGAAGGTAATTTCACTGATATACTGACACAAAGAAGCATATTGTCTTTTCCTTCTCAGAAATGAGAGTACCCTTAGTTAAGGACATGGGCTAAATGGAACTTCTACAAAAGAAATGATCTCATTTCTCATTTCAGTTTTCAAGGTCAATGCAATCTTGGTCATTTATCTTTTCTATTTTCTTCCTTACATTTCCTGGTGAAAAATCTCTCTCTTGATCTTTCTCTTTCTCCCTCTCTCTCTCCCACATATACACACAAACACACACTTTTTTTTTCCCTATGTACTAGGCACTACTTGATTTTCACAGTCTGTGAGTTAAATGGTGTTATTATGGTGTTATTATTCCTACTTCATAGTTAGGAAAACTGATGTTATTTATTTATTTATTTATTTATTTATTTTCCAGTACTGGGGTTGAACCCAGGCCTCATACACACACTAGGCAAGCCCTCTACCACTGAACCCATCCCTTGAAGTTCACTGCGTTACAGCAACATGTTCAAAATCATGCAAGAACCAAGTCAGAGACAGGATAGAGAGGCCCCCACTCAAAAGCCTTTCTACTCTCCTCTGCTGCTTCTGGCTCCTTCTGAAAGAGAATCTACTGTGGCAGAGACTGATCATTGCTCCACAGAATCCATTCTTTTTTTCCTTTCTCTTGTAGTAGAACTGACTCCCACCCACCCCCAAACAGTTCCAGCAGGGAACAGTCATCAGCTTGCATCTCTAAGCTTGCTTTGCAGCTAGGTAAGACCTCTGTCTTACTTGGGTGGCACACCCTTAAAGGGATAGTGTCTGTGTTCCACTTTCTTCCTGCATTTTGAAATGGGGTCATGCTGTCAGAAGTCTACCCTGATATGATGGAGAAACTGGGTCCCTTGAAAATATAGTGGAGGAGAGTTTGGACAAACCCCTTACTTCTGGGCAGTGAGTGAGAGAGAAACTTATTTGAGCCACTGTAGTTTTTTGGTTTCTTAAATGATTCTGTAATTCATATAATTTCTGTGATTCAAGAGCACTAGTCCAGATTTTCTAGGGTGTCAGAGTGTCTCATTCCAGAAACATAAAAAGAATAAATCACAGTGGGTTGCTCCATCAAACCCCCTTGACAAAAGCCTATCCTGGCATTTTGAGGCTCACCGCTAGACAGTGAGATCCTGGCTGTCTCTGATGCCTTAAAAGGGTGCTGCAGTCTCCAGACCTCAGAACACCTCCTGCACATACCTCGCTTCAGTGGGTAGGGTTCTGTAATGACTCTTGAGTGTAGACTGCCAACTTCACAAGAGTCAATCTGCTTTCTCAGCAGCACTGGACAGAATTGCTCAGATCACCATTACATGTGCCCTGCAGACTTCGAATCCAATGAAGCAAATATACAAAACTAAAGTGAGCAATTTCATCCCCAGATTTTATTATTTATCACCAGAATCTTTTTGACCTTAGCTAAGGAAAAAGACTCAAATAGATGTGATGTACTAGTGCTTGAACTTGGGACACAGTGGAAGTCACACTTAGGATAGGAAACATCGTAGGAGGCCAAAGCAAAGAAGCAATGCGATCTTGGAGGGCATGGAGATTCCTTGGTTGGCACTAACTACTGATTTGGAAGACTAGGAACCGTCCTAAATGAAAGTCAGACATGTCATTCAGGAGTGGCTTGTGAGAAGAAGTGGTAGAACTACTATGAGACCCAGCTTGTGAGTTCTAACCCCCTAGGGCCTGCTATGTGGCTCTGCTTCTTGTTCAGGGCATCCAGCCTGACTAGCAAATCTCTTCTCACCACCAATCTCCGGGATACTGGAAGTTAGCAATAATGAATCCTATCCTATCTATCATCTTTTGACAATTAGAAGCTAAACTGTGAATGTAAGCATTCATGGTCATTGGGTTTGGGAGTTCCAGATTCCTTTGATCAGCAGATAAAATTCACAGAAAAAAATGCATGTTTGCACTTAATTTTGCACACCATTTCAGGGATGTCCAGAAAATTCCACGAAGCCTGTCTACAAATCCCCAGGTTAACAATCCATGCATCTATGGCAGGTTGGTAGTAGTACATTTGCATAAAAATATGTCCCAGTATCCAATGTTGTTACAGACCAAGCTGGAAACTCCTTGGGGACAAGAGTTACAATGTGTTGTTGACTTGGTACAATCCTATGAGTATGAGTTTTGTGAAATGTGTAGGGAACCAGGTGTTATAGGCTTGGTTTTTACCATTTGGTTAAAAGATTTCCAGTCAAAATACTTTATTTTTAGAAGTATTTAGGAAACAAGGTGAAGCAGAGGAGGAAAGTGATAGGGATTCAATGTCAAGGAAATTCTCAATTCCATCCATATGTAAATCATCTAACAGCTTGTGAATGATTTAGCAGCTGGTCACTGGTCCCAGAATAAATCTTTTTATAGGCAAGAAGTCTGTCTCTTTTTCACTGTTTAAGAGCCAACCCAAAATTGATGTAATACTTTAACCTGCTTAATTTTGCTTAGTTGTATAAAGATCCTTATTTGATTCAATTTAAAAAATCATACCTGCTATTTTCCTACCTTTGGTGCCAAGTCTGCTAGTTGTTCCCCAGTATCCATTTTCTCCTTCCCCATTAGAGAACTCCGGGCTGTTGACTGGACACTGGATTCCCCAGAGAAAGACATTCCCCAGCATTCCTTGCAGCTGGGTGTGGCTCTCTGATCAAATGCTGACCAATGGGATGTAGTTGATTTGTGTGATATTTGAGAATTTAAAAAATTTCAGTAGTCCCCCTTTATCCACAGTCAATTGTCATCTGAAAAATTTAAGTGGAAAATTCCAGAAATAAATGCAACATTGGTTTTAAATGTGTGCCATTCTGAGTAGTGTGATGAAATCCCACACTGGCCTGCTCCATCCTGCCTTGGACAGGAGTCATCCTTTTGGCCTGCATATCCACTGTACAGCCTACCTGCCTGTCCATCACTTGGCAGCCATCTGGGTTATCAGATTGACTGTTGCAGTATTACCATGACTGTTCAGGCAATCCTTTTCTATTAAATAGTGGTCTATCTTATTGTTCTATTAATAATTGCTTTATTATTGATTAATATTGTTAATCTATTTCCATGCTTAATTTATTAATTAAATTTTGTTACTAGTATGTGCATATAGGAAAAACCACAGTATTTAAAGAATTCAGTTTATCTGAGATTTCATTTCAGGCAACCACTGTGGGTCTCTGAGCATTTTCCCTGCTGATAATGGGGACTACTTAGTAGAGTAGTCTTGCTCCTTTCCTCCTTCCTGCTGGTTGGACTATACACAGAGGTATGAGGAAGAGTCATCCTGACCCATAAGATCCAGAGGCATTTGAAGAGAGCACACCCAAATGTAGCAGCGGTCTGGGTCTCTGATCATTGTGGATCCCCTGGTCATACTGGCTCAGAAATGTTTCAGGCTCCCTAAGACCACTTGCACATATGGGGAGTTTTGCTAGAAGGACTCACAGGAATCAATATATGCTTGGACTCATGGCTAAGATTTATTACAGCAATGCAGAAGGATAGACATCTGGATCATAAAGGAAGAAGACACAGGGACAGTCAGGAGGAATCAACATGCATGTTTCCTTATTCTGTCTTCTGTGAAGAGCTCACTCTGCCCCAGTAGTGAAAAGCACGGCAACATATGTGTGATGTTTCTGCACCAGGACTCTGCATGGGAGCTGGTTATGTTAGGCACCTTCTACTAGCAGGTACCGAAAGGCCATATCCTACAAGAAAAGCAGACAGTTAGGCACACTGCTGTGTGATGCAAGATCCTTGATTCAATTTTAAGAATATTCCTGCACTATTTTCTTGCAGTTTGTAGCAAAAACTCTAGCTGTTCTCCAATATCAGCTAACTGTTGACCAAGGACATTCCAAGAGGGAAGGTCCCAGATGCACACTAATGGCTCACTGTTGAGCAATTCTTCCATAGGACAGCAGTCTCAGGCCCACCTTCTGAACTCTACATGGGAACTGTATAGAGTATCTGAGAAATAAAATTTAAGTTTGTTTTAGACAACATTCTCTGAGTTTTTGATGTCTCCTAACCAAACCTAATTCTAACAAATCTCTTTCCTTTTTATGCTCTGAAGTGTAGTTGACACCAGGGAGAACTGGATCTTGGTGTTTCACAAGGGGCAGGTGCTGCAGGCAGACTGGGGCATGCTGTCCAGGAACATAGGCTTTCAAATTTCCAAATTTCATCTGGACCGCAGGAGGCATCAATTTACAAAAGAGTCTGTGCTTCCAAGGCTTATTTGTAAACCTACTGACAAATCATGGAGGCAGTAAAGCTAAGGTGACTGAGTAAGGCTGAGTCCAGTGTGCAGGTGGGGCGCCAGGTTCCAACTTGCTTCTTCCTGAATCTGCAAATCCTTCAGTGCAACAGGCAATGACATATCCAGTGAATGGCCTGGGAATGACATTTCTCTAGTTTATTGTAGATCTGATAAGCCACAAGTCTCTCTTTTCAACTTCACTCTGGCAGTTCACACGGAGAAACAGTTTATAGACTTTTCTACCACAATGTTCAAGCTCTGGAGAACAGAATCAGAGGAATGGGGTTTTTATTGTTTGTTCTGGAAGTGAAGGAACCCTAACTGATTTTCCTACCTCACAGTGGTAAAATGCAATACATCTCACAAGAGCCAGCAAGTTAGCAAGAGCGGAACTAGCAATCTTTCTTCTTGGTCCCAGAATGATCAATGACCTGTGATTACTTACTTGTCCTCTAAACCTGGGAAAATGGGGATGCTGTGAAGTCACATCTGCACACTTGGCCATATTGTCTTACTGACCAACAGCAAAGTCACTGACTCAACTCTCGAGCTGTATGGGGCCATACAAGAAAACTCTACTAGTAGAGGCATGTGGATGAACAGAAGGCAGAACATTCTGACATTATATTTGCTTTGTGGTATTTTAAGTAGTGCCTGAGGGAGAGAAAAAATTATCCCAGAACATAGGAAGCAGTTCAGGACCTCCTTGCTGATCAAAACCACAAGACTTCCCTTCAGAGAACTGTAGGCAATTACTTGGAATCTTCCTTTGAGGTGCTCCTAAGTTATTGCTATTAACATTAAAACTGCTAATTAATTTGTATGTATGCCAAATGACACCACAGTGTTCCACTCTTGGATAGGCACTTGATAAATGATACTTGAGGGTGCTAATATCTATTCATCAAGCCAAAAGACAATTCCCAGCTCCTGAATAACAACCACTTGGAAAGAAAAGTACATGTGGAATGTGGAACACCTGTCTCAAGAATCAAATGACTTGGGCTGGGCATAGCTCAGTGGTAGAGCTCTTGCCTGGTATGCACAAAACCTTGGGTTCAATTCCCAATTAAAAAAAAAAAATGAATAACTCTTTTGGTTTCTGGATATCACTTGGATGTGGCACTGGACTTTTGCTTTCTGCCTGTTTATCTTAGAGTTCTGTGGGCTGACCAGTGGAGGGAGGCCTAAGCGTTGAGTACCGCATAACCATCAACTGGCCCAGTGTGCCATTTTAACCTAATGGTAATGCTGAACGAAGGATTGGAGTCCTTATGGTCATAAAGAAAAAAATCTAAAATATATTTTTTTAAGTTGCTGAAGATCATGTCATTTTACCTAGGAGCAGGAGAGAGAGTGGCCAAGGCCTGGACTTGAGTGTCACCAAATGGTTCTTGTATTTGCCACTGGCTAGCTGTGAGCTTCCCTTACCTCCATGAGCCTCAGTTCTCCCTGACCTAACAGTAGGCAGCATTATCTAACTGGGCTCTTCCGAGGGCAAAACTGAGACATTATGTAAACACCGTGGAGTGTCATGGAGGACGGAGCCCTGTCTACTCTGTCCGTTAACTTCCCAGGGTGGGAGGATGGGGAATATAAGAAATCAACCACATAAATTGAGAAGTACAGCTCAAGGTTCTGTTTTTGTTTTCCCTTTTCACAGAAAAAATAATACAGCAGGTTTACATCTACACAGTGACCTACTCTGTACGTGGCTTCTCAGATGGTCCTGTGTGACCTGCCTACTTTGGTTTTTGTTCATGTTGGCATCTTACAAAGATTTTTTTCTTTTTTCCTTTCAGTTCCTTGCTGTACTTACGTGATGATTTATGGTTTACATCTTGTTAATTTTTCAAAATCTTGAAGGGAATTTTGTTTACCAACTACCCAGCCCCAACCCCAGTGGCTGTGCCCTTCTGCAGACCCTGACATCCATCTTTACCCCGCACCCGCCTCTGTCTCTCCAACGTTGTCTCATCCACCAGGGGTCCATGGTTCCTAAGATCCTGGAGACCTCAATATTCCAGATGAAGAAACTATCTTTCCCTAGAACAGTATTGCCAAACTCTGGGTGATTTTAGGTGACATGCAAATGTGCCCTTCAGGGACAATATATCACACACAGAGAAGCCTTTCTCTTTGCAGTTCTCTTCTAGTCGTTGATTTCACGAAGGGGAAGGTGTCCATTTGGCCCTATTGTGTCATTAGCACTGATCTAATACTTCTAACAAAGAAAGAGTATATCTCAGGTTCAGAGTATTCCTACATAAGAATTTAGTAACCAAGTTTAGTTTTTACTGTTTTTAATTTTATCAGTGTTGATAACATGCCAAATGATTCACCATTTTAAAAATATTTTTTAGTTGTAGATGAACACAATACCTTTATTTTATTTACGTATTTTTATGTGGTGCTGAGGATCGAACCCAGTACCTCATCCGTGTGAGGCAAGAGATCTACCACTGAGCCACATCTCCAGCCCAATACATCATTTTTCATTTATAGTAATAATTGAGTCTTTTAGATATAAATTTCCCACTAACAATACTAAGTAAAAATATTCTTTAAAAATAATATCCCTTGAATTTGAAAAGTACAGTGACATGTGCCTGTAATCCCAGCAACTCAGGAGGCTGAGGCAGGAGGATCACAAGTGGTCCAGGCCAGTCTGGGCAATTTCATAAGACCTGTTTCAAAAACAAACGAAAAAAGGGACTGGAGATGTAGCTCAGGGTAAAGTGTCCCTGGGTTTAATCCCCAGTGCTGCAAAAAATTAATAGATAAATAAACACTACAGGAAGCAAATGACTATCTCAAACTCTGAGGGAGGTACTAATGTACTAACGTCTGCCCATTTGTTCAGGACCATTGAGAGAAACTAAATATGTCTGGGAGGGGTGAGTAGCAGCTACGCAAAATGTATTTGGTCTGGCAAACACAGAAGCCATTTCTTCCTCTTGTCTTCCGCTAATGCCCATCACACCTCCACCCTCACCACCGTGACCATGGCCATCCCCTTGGTCATCGCCTCTGCCAGACCCAGCACCATTATTAGCATCACGTCGCTGCCTTCATCGGTATCACCACACTCCACTGCTATGGCCCAGGTCTTGCTATCTCAGCCCTCTAACACTGCAACTTCCTACCTGGGTCCACGCTTCCAGTCTTTATGAATTCCAGTTCACATAGCTCAGGCATATAAATGCACTTTCCTTCCACCAGTTTCTAACCATGGAGCTGACGGCACGTCCCACTGAACTACTTTATCACATCTAAATTCTTCTGCCTGTCTTTCTCACCTCTCTTATCTCTCCTCTTTTTCCTTGTGTTAGTCCATTTTTCATTACTACAGTGAAATATCTGAAGCTGGGAAACTTTATAAAGAAAAGAGGTTTATTTGGTTTACACTTCTGGAGATTCAGGAGCCCGTATCTGATGATAGCCTTCTTGATGACAGAGCCGTGAGGTGGCATAGGACAACATATAACAAGAGACGGGGAATATACACGTATGCTTGTGTCTCTTTTAATCTGTCTTCTTATAAAGCCCACCAGAATTCAATCCTGGGACCTCCACTCCGGTGACATTAATTCCATCCCTCTCCCAAAGACCCCACCTCTAAGCAACATAGTTGGTTGAATTCCCAACCTTTTAATAAATGCTTCACAATGAGAATTAAAATTTAACATGTAAATCCCTGTGGACACATGCAAACAATAGCACTCTTCTATTTTCTCCCCAGAACATCCCTTCTTTCCATTGAGGTCGCCATAATTTTATAATGCTCCTAAGTGTCACTTAATAACGTTTATGTCATTACATGTTTCTCTAAAAGCAATTTTTAATAGCTCCAACATCCCAGCTCTGGATGTTCCATGATTTATTTAACCAACCACTTACTCTCAGATATTTCAGCCATTTCCATTTTCTCATTATAATGAACAATAATACCACAGTGGAAATTCTTGTATACACACAAGGATAACACCATTTCTCTCCTTCCTACTTCCTGTCCTTGCAAGAAGCTCAACAAATAGTCACTGATCAAGTAGAGTGTAAGGGAAAACAAGGACATTTCAAAATGTCACTTTAAACAGAGACCTTAAATTGTTCACAATAAAAAATTGTGATGATCTTGAGTCCTTTTCTGAGCAGAAAGAAGAGAGAACTAGAGCAGCAGCAAGATGACCTGAGTTTGCCCTTTCAGAAGCCAAGGGAGGAATTCATTGCCAGACTCTCACAAATGCTGAAATTATGATTGGAAGTCTTTCAGCTTCCTGCGTGACCCCAGGCACCCCAGCCTGCAGGTCAATGTCTTGATGAAGTAACAGCCTCCAGCCCCAGCTATCTGTGCACCCATGGAGGCTGGAAGTGCGACCTGGGGCAGTTTTGGGGCAGCAACTTATTTTTGTTTGGTGGGAAGCAGGGGGCAAGGGGGTGAGAAGACATTGCCCTAAATATGATATAATCCAGCTGTCCAAACATGGGCAATTCAATCCAGCCAGCCGTCCGTTCCCCTAAATCCAGATGTTTGCTATCACCCAATCTCAGATCGCCTTTCCTTCTATTTAACGTAACTTGCACTAATCATGTTTGTCAAAGGCTTGCATTTGCTTTTAATTAGAAGACATTTATTTTGATTCAGCCAGGCCCTCTTGGCTTTAGCACTGACTCACAGCCACATTATTAATAAACTTTAAATCCTGACTTTTCTGCCCTGTGACAAATCACTGAGACGTTTGTTCCATCTTAAAGTTCAAATATGAGAACTTTGAGACTACACTAAATATTTGAGTTGATTACTAGTATTTGTTAAAATTCAAATAATTCTATTCTATCTATGTATTCTCTAATTTCCATGATGGCAGTGGGTTTTGGAATATGTTTATCTTTGTGTTCAGAAGTCTTCAATAATTTATGTTTCATAGCTAGACCTTCTCCCAAAGTTTGGCCAGATGTGTGGTCTTACTTAGGTCTCCAGTAATGTCTGTAAGTTTTGTTTTCTCATCTAAACACTAGGGGACTGTAAAATGTTATCGTGAGACTTAAGTACTCCACACAGTGTTTAAAATATAGTATTTATGCAGATATATGTGGATTCCTTCCATTCCCTTAAAAAAAATCTTTAGATAGGAGTCTGACTCTCAAAAATGCATATCTGGTCCTGCCTCCAGCAGACTGAAGCAGACTTTCAATGGAATTAATTTTCTAAGTTGTAGTTCTTTTGTATGAGGGACTGAGTGGCATCTGAATGAGCATTCTAGGTATGCTGGGAGCAAGCAAGGACTTTCTGTAATGGATCCCTTTCTTGTGAAATGAGTGTCTGGACCATTTTTGATCTAATGCTCTGTCTATTGGGAGAGATTCTGTAATTGCTGACATTATTTCTTGAGTTCACTAATGATGGGCACTAGGAAGGCAGAGTCTGAAATTCATGATACAGTCATCATTAAAAAACAAATGCACAGATTAGCCGTTTAATTCATTTTCTTTTCATGGACTTGTTTATTTGAAATTGCTTTCCAAAAGTGGACCCATTCTCCATGAGAAGACAACATCAAGTGTCTGAGTCTGTAAGCCAAAGAACAATGGGGAACACCAAGAGAGATTCACAGCCCCGAGGGCCAACAGGCAGGCTGCTCTCTCTGCTTTGGGTCTCCCTCAGTGCCTAGCCCTTGCACTGCCTTCTCCTTCTTTTCCTCCTCACTCATCTCTTTTAAAATTCTCTTCTTGGCTTTGATTCATCACCTTTTTAAAAAAATTATTTATTAATTTTTAAATTTTTTATAGCCTGCATTTTGAGTCATTGTACACAAATGGGGTACATCATTTCATTTCTATGGTTGTGCATGATGTAGATTCATACCATTCGTGTAATCATACATGTATATAGGGTAATGATGTCTGTCTCATTCCGCCATTTTTCATACCCCCCCCCATTTCCTTCTACATAATCTAAAGTTCCTCCATTCTTCTCTCACTCCCCACCCCTTGACCCCCATTATATATCATCCTTTACTTATCAGGGAAAACATTCGGCCTTTGGTTTTTTGGGATTGGCTTATTTCACTTAGCATAATATTCTCCAATTCCATCCATTCATTTGCAAATGCCATAATATTATTTTTCTTTATGACTGAGTAATATTCCATTGTATATATATATATATATATATATATATATATATATATATATACCACAGCTTCTTTATCCGTTCTCCAATTAGAATCTCTATTATCAAGAGCACAAACAATAATAGATGTTGCTGTGGATGTGGGGAAAAAGGCACAGTTTTACATTGCTGGTGGAGTTGCAAATTGGTGCAGCCACTCTGGAAAGCAGTGTGGAAATCCTCAGAAAACTTGAAATGCACCCACCATTTGACCCAGCTATCCCACTCCTTGGTTTATACCCTACAGACTTAAAATCAGCATACTACAGTGATGAAGCCACATCAATGTTTATAGCAGCTCAGTTCACAATAGCTAGATTGTGGAACCAACCTAGATGCCCGTCACCTTCTTGTGGCCTCATTAACGATTGCATTCTTGCTTCAACTTCTGATGTTTTTGTCCCATCTGCTACAGCACCAGGATGGGGCATACGATAAGTATGTATGAAGTGTTATGAAGACAAATAGGTGGTGTCGAGAGAGTATTCAACAGGGGAACCTGGCTCAGGCTAGGGGGCGACCTGAGGAGGCTTTCTTAAGGAGGTGATGTTCAAGCCAAGAAATGAAGGCTGAGTAGGAGTTGTTTAAGAGCAGACTCAGGAATGGGTGGTGGGAAGGGTTCACACAGGAGGAAGAGCCTGTGTGAAGATTCTCAGGAAGTCCTATGGCAGAACTGGAAGCTGGTCTCCCAGATAGTCCTGTGTAAGCCAGGGGGAGGGGCAGGGGTGAGCCAGCCCACCCTGTCCCAGAATCCCATTCCTCCTGTGTTCTGTTAGTCAGCTTTCCCTGCTGTGATAAGATCCTGGAGACAGTCAGCTTAAAAGGAGGAAAAGGTTCATGTTAGCTCATGGTGTCAGAGATTTCAGTTCAGGGTTGCTTGCTCCTGCTGCTTTGGGCTGTGATAAGGCAGAAAGTCCTGGTGGGAAGGCATGGTAGAGGAAGCTGATTACCTCATGGTATTTGGGATGCAAAGAGAGGGATGGTAAGGGGCTAGGGTCTGATATGGGGGGGGGTGCTGAACTTGTAACTAGGTGTTTCAGTCAATTTTTTTACTGCTGTGACCAAAAGACCTGACAAGAACAATAAGAGGAGGAAAAGTTTATTTGAAGGCTTACAGTTTCAAAGTTCTCAGTTCACAGATGGCTGACTCCATTCTTCAGGGCCCCAAATGAGGCAGGACATCATGGTGGAAGAGTGTGGAGGAGGAAAGTGGCTCAGGATGTCTCACCAGGAAGCAGGAAGAGAGAGAGAGAGAGAAAGAGAGAGAGAGAGAGACTCCACCCACTGGATGCAAAATATATACCCCAAAGTCATGCACCCAGTGACCCACCTCCTCCAGCCACACACTATCTACCTGCAGTTACCACTCAGTTAATCCCTTTCAGGGGATTAATTCACTAATTGGGTTAAGACTCTCCTAACCTGCTCATTTCCCCTCTAAACTCTCATGCATTGTCTCACCTTTTGGGGAACACCCAATATCTAAACCATAACACTGGGCAGCACCCTGATAGCTAAAACACTTATCTTGTGCTGTGCCTTTAAACTTAACCAAGGCTTGCTTACAGGAGTGGAGGTGCCCAGTATCTGTGCTCCAGTCCTTAAGCTAGTGGCAAAGAGAAGATGCCAAGCCAGGGTTAGTGCCAGCCTCGAGTGAGGAGTCACAAGTATTTATCAAAATAATGTGAGCACAGGATTAATAAGCAACATCTTCCCCAGTTCATCTCTCCAGAGACAAATTATTTGTAATTCATTAAATAGTGTCTGTTTTTAATTCTTCTGATGAATTTTCTGTGTCACTAAATATGACTACATTACTTTTCAATTTTAGAAATTGTTAATTCATGCTCTGATGAATGAGGGGTTGGCTCACCTAAAACATCTCTTCCACCATTCAGTCACAGTTTCTTTTCCTTTTATTTCCCTATTTGTTCACCTTTAAAACTTGAAAATATTTACCTGATTATTTCTTGAGTTATCAAATATGGATTATCCCTTAACTCCCATTTTTTATAAATTGAAAATATTAGCCTCCTTACCTCTTACTACAGATTTCATGTCTTCTTTTACCCCTAACTTTTGACATTTATAGTTTTCTATTAATATCACCATGGTCAAAACAAAAATTTCTTTCTGGAAATAATTAAGGCTTGTTTAAAGGTTAATTCTAACTGTACAAAGTTAGCTCTTCGTGCTTGTGTTTCTGTGACTACACAAACATTGTTCATTGCACGAATAGTGTGCTCTTATTGTATTTTGTATCTTACAGAGGTTTAGTGTTTTTTGGGTTCTAATTACTCTCTTCCCCCCACCTTTGGTCTTTATTGCATTTTTAAAAGTAATTATACTATTTTATATTTTCCAAGATAATATCACACACATATTTTGATATGTTGACATAGTTCACAGACCTAAATTTAGTGACTATTTGTATAATGTATAGGAAGACAAAGTAAGTTTATTGTGGCACACATTAAATACAGAAGAGATAATATACACATAAAAACACGTCTAATTAATACAAGAAAATCCAGAAATACTCATGCTCCACATACAGTATCCTATCTCTGGAAACATCCAGGTCCCTTTTGCGTTCCAGTTTCCTGTATCCCAGGTCTTCTTGATTTTTGCTTTACCTTTTATTTTGCCAGGTCACATCCTCAAGTGCCTTCGGACAGAGGCGGCGGGCAAAGGAAACTGTAAGAATCCTTGCATACCTGACAATTGTCCTACACATTCACATTTTGCTCACATTTTGGTACTGTGTAGAATTCTAGATCGAAAATAATTTTCTTTCAGTTCTTTGTCTTTAAGTCTCAGTTGTAGTTAATGACAAGTCTTTTGCCTAATTCCTATTTCTTTGTAAGTGAAGTCTTTGTCTTTCTGAAAGCATTAATAATTTCTCTTTATCCCCAGTGTTCTGAAATTTCACAATGATATGTCTGGTTTTTGTCATGTCAACAATTACCTAGATGCAGTGTGGCCACCAAATACGATCCCTGTCAGAGGTAGCATTTACGTGCTCCTTCTTCCATGGATCATAGAACCAGAAAGACTCACAGACCAAATCAAAATGTTCAGATCAGGCAGCTTATTAAATCAATTAAAAACATAAAGTAATAAAAACAAAGCTACAGTGAGAGATTCACACTACTGGTCCTGAACACACGATCCCCATGTTCTCTTTCTCTCTTGCCACACCAACCTTCCCCATGGACGTAGGTGAATAGGACCAGAGAGTTAGGTAGTGTTCCAGCCTGGGGCCCACAGGGAAAGCTTCCCTGGGGCCAGCGGCTCAGACTTGCCCTGCTGGAGAGACACAGAACAAGCGTGGCTGCCCACAGCGATGGCTAGCCAGTTAGCCTACTTAGTAGCTGTGGATTTTATTATTGTTTCCTGAGCAGAGGACACAGGGAGCCAGACTGGGTATCACGAATGGGTGGTTGGATCAGGCCTCTGAGTTCTGACGTTCATATCTCACGTCTGTTCAGTGAATTCTGAGTCTTTAGTTCCTGGCGTATATTCTGAATCGCATCGTTATTTAGTATGCAGATGGTGCCCACGGTTTACTGCTGCATGAACACCAGCTACCTCTGGTTCTTCCATTCCTTCCACGTCTAACACACGGGGTCCATTTACTACTTATCCATCCTAGTGCAGTTGACCAGGGCCCTCCATGCCATTGGTTTTCTTTTCTCCTACAGCAAAATTGGAGAACATTAGTTATTTCTCTTTTTCCATTCATCCTGCCTGGCACTTGGTAGATGCTTTTTACTGAAGACTCAGGTCTTAGTTCATCAATGTTCTTATGTTCTTTCTTTGCTAATTTCCTCCTCTCCATTTTTTTCTATAACCCTTATTAGTAGCAAGTTGACTTTGTCTAATTGATCATGTGTATCTCTTTCCTTTTTGCTCCTATCTCCCATTTTCTTGTTTTGTTCTACTGTTTAGAGAAATTCCTGGGCTTTCTCTTTTCTCTGTTGACTTTTGGAATTCTATAACCACAATTAAAAAATGACATTTTTTTAGAACAGTTTTAGATTTGCTAAAAAGTTGACAAGCTGGCACAGAGATCTCATGTGCCTGTACCTGGTTTCCTCTGTTGCTAATATCTCACATAAAACTTGGAATGGACCCACCTTTTGACCCAGTTATCCACTCCTTGGTTTATACCCAAAGGACCTAAAATCAGCAAACTACAGTAACACAACCACATCAATGTTTATAGCAGCTCAGTTCACAACAACTAGATTGTGGAAACAACCTAGATGCCCTTCAACAGATGAATGGATAAAGAAACTCTGGTATATATACACAATGGAATACTATCCAGCCATAAAGAAGAATAAATATTATGGCATTTGCAAATAAATGGATGGAATTGGAGAATATCATGCTAAGTGAAATAAGCCAAGCCCAAAAAACCAAAGGCTGAATGTTTTCCCTGATAAATGGAGGATGATATATAATGGGGGTGGGGGTGGGGAATGAGAGAATAATGGGGGAACTTTAGAATATGTAGAAGAAAATGAGAGGGAGGGGGGTATGAAAAATGGTGGAATGAGACAGACATCATTACCTACGTACATGTATGATTACACGAATGGTTTGAATCTACATTGTGTACAACCATAGAAACGAAATTATGTACCCCATTTGTGTACAATGAATCAAAATGCAGTCTGTAAAAAATTAAAGGCTAAATAAAAATAATAAAAAAAGAATAATGATACATTGGTTAAAATCAATGAACCAATATTGGTCCATGATTATGAACTAAAGCTCATAGTTTATTTACATTTATTTCACTTTTACCTGCTGTTTTTTTCTCTTCCAGGATCCTATTTAAGACACCAAATTACATTTCATCATCGTGTCTCTTTGGATTCTTCTTGGCTGTGGCAGTTTCTTAGACATTCCCAGTTGTTGATGACCTGGACACTTCTGAGGAATACTGATCAGATACTTTGTGGGATGCCCTGCGATTGGGATTTTCCTGATGATTTTCTCCTGACAAACTGGGACTGTGGCTCCTGGGGAGAAGGGCTGCAGGTTCAGGGCTGTTTCCATCACACTATGTGGAGGTGGTTTGCGGTTGTGGATGTTTGCTGACTGGTTGCCTAGATCACCTGGCTGAGGTAGAGCTGGTTGGGCTTCTCTGCTTTAGGGTTATTCTCCCCGCCCTTACCCTTTCCATACTAGACTCTTTGGAAGGAAGTCTCTGTGCACACAGTTCACACCCAAGGATTGGGAAATTATATTCTCCAAACTGAGGGTGGAGAATCTACATAAATTATTGGAAATTCTTCTGCATGGGACTTTTCTTCCCTCTTCAGTAGCCACATGGTTAATTTCCAAAATTTTATTCTGATCTCTCTTTCTCATATCACCTTATTCACCCATGCAGTATCTGCTGTCCTCTTTCTGACAGTTTCATGGGGTTTTGGCAGGAAGTGTCTCTTCACTTCTCTTAATTTCTGTTTCCTCAGGAGTTAGATTATCTTAGTCTTCTCTGACATTTCAATTTATTTTCAAACTTCTGGAGACTCTTGGTTACTTATTCATATTCAGGCACAATAAATGGGAGGGCTCAGAGTTTGCCTAGAGGAGTGGAGTTTCTGGTTAACGGGTCTCACTTTCAGGATGAGCAGGACGATAGGGAGCTGTCCCTTATGCTGGTGGCTTCTCCAATATCAGTACGCAGACAAGTTGTCAGAGACCCCAGTGCTCACACTAGTTGTCCTCCTTAGTCCTAACAGCTTGTTTAATCTCATAGAGAAGAGTCCTCCTTATATTTCTGAGGATGTGGGAGCCAAATGCCTGGCTTCTGTTTGTTCTGAGCACAGACCTGGGGGACACTGGGGAGCATATTTTCCTTGGACTGTCCAGTAAATAACATTCTTATTTTCTACTTCACTTCTCATTCCTGCCTTACATGGAATCACATGCAGTTTCCAAAGCTGGAGTGTCCCTGGGACCCAGAAGGCAGAATCCTGGAGGTGCTACAGCTTTTCCACGTGGGATGAGGCTGTACTGTCCATCTTACCTTGTCTGGATGTTCCCATCTGCTTCCACCCTCCAGACACTCGCTAAGCTCTCTCCTCCTGTCCTGCTGTCATTCCTTAGTATGGAATTAATGTTACTATGAGAGAGGGAGAAGGTAAGCCTGCTCAGCTTGGCACCTTGAATGCTGCTCCTTTGGTTTTCATTATAGAAAAAAGGAGTGTGTAGATTAATGGAGGCTAACTGCTGTAACAAGACCCTAAAACACACTTGACGTAATAGAAGTGTATTTCCCACTGGTGTAACAGTTCAAGCATTCCAGCTGTGGTTCTCAATGCGGTCATCGGGGAACCAGGCTCTACCTGTCTTGTGACCTGGCCATCTCTAGAACCTTCCTGGAATCTATCTACGTGGCCTGCAGAAGAGGAGCAAGAGGATGGAGGAGACATGCCCGCTTCTGAAGAATTTTGGGCCGGCTCCCAAGTCTGATGTGTCCCCATTCTATTGCTGGGTACTAGTCCTACCCCATATCAGATCCAAGGAGGCTGGAAACATGATCGCTGATCAGGCAGCCATTTCCCAGCTGCACCTCTGTGTGAAGAAGGCGAGGATGGATCTGGGTGTACACCTGGTTTCCTTCGCCTCCCGTGTTTGGGGCCCACAATGGCGGTGATGTGCCATGGTAAGAATTGGGCAGGACCATACTTTGCCCAGACCGTTTTCAGTCTTTACCACAGTCGTGTGGCAGGACGCCTTCCCACCTGCGTATTCCCAAAAGCCGTGCCGTGCCCCTCATAGTGCTGCTTTGAAGGGAAACTGAAGGAAAATGACACACAGTAAAATCTACGTGTCAGGCATTGTGCTAAGTGATTTACATGCAACCCAGACAACACATGCTCTCTCTGAGTCACAACAAAAGCTGTTTCTCTCTGTGTAAAATCCCACAGGGTTCCCTGTGGGAAAGGCATGGTACTTGGTGATATTTCACAGGAAGAATTTGGCATAAAATTATTGCTCACCTACTAAGTGCTAGACATGATATCAGGTCTTAAGAACAGAGATGGGAAAGATTCCAAGCCCAATTTTTTAGGAGCCTAGCTTTCCCTAAAATGCAAAAAGAAAAACAAAATTAACCTGGAGAAGGAAGAGAATTTTCTCTGCCTAGAGGATCAGGGGTATGTGTGGTATGTGTGGAGACATCTAGCATTTGAGTAGGGCTTTAAAGAATAGTTAGGAAATTTCCAGAGAGAAAAGGGAAAAGGGTCAAATCTACAAAGAACCATGGATTGCCCAGGGAGTGCCTGGTAGGGCATTTGGTGCTGGAGACATGAGGCCCCTCGGGAAGGGGAGGCGAGGAAAGTGAAGTGGTACGGGAGCAGGGAGGGGCCATGGCGCCCAGGGTACACTCCCTGCCAGGCCTTGCAGTCTCAGGCTGTCTCCCACCACCGGTTTCCTCGCGGAATGGAGCCGAAAGCTCATTTGAGACCAGGCCTCTCGGCCTCTTTGGCACCATTGACACTTTGGGCCACGTAATCCCTTGCTGTGTATGCGCCAGGGTGGGGGCGGGAAGGGTTGTCCCACGCACTGTAGGATGGTCAGCAGCATCCTGGCTTCTCCTCACCAGCTGCCAGCAGCATCTCCCAAGTTCTGGCAATAGGAACTGTCCCTAGACAATGACGAATGTCCCTGGGAGGCAGATGGCCCTGCTTCAGAACCACTGCATCAGGCAGATGTCGCCTTTCTCCTGTCCTCTCCCACAGCGTTAAGCATAGTGTTCGCCGTAGAGAAGGCCTATGTGTACTTCGAGGATGGTTCTTCTTTGAACTCACATGCCTTATTCCATCAGCCAACAGCCCTGCCCTGACTTGGAGGACTGTGATGAGGGCCAGTCAGCACAGAGAATTTACCCTCTATTTTGTCTACAGTTACCTTAAAGATGTCTATCGCCACCAGTAGATCATAAACTGGCCTAGCAGGGATTTGGTGCATGTTTATTTTCTTAAATTGAAGAGTAAGTTACCTTTTAAAAATAAACAAGCTATGAACATTGATGTGGCTGTATCTCTGTAGTGTGCTGATTTTAAGTCCTTTGGGTATAGGCCAAGGAGTGGGATAGCTGGGTCAAATGGTGGTTCCATTCCAAGATTTCTAAGGAATCTCCACACTGCTTTCCAGAGTGGCTGCACTAATTTGCAATCCCACCAGCAATGTATGAGTGTACCTTTCTCCCCACATCCTCACCAATACCTATTGTTGCTTGTATTCTTGATAATTGCCATTCTAATTGGGGTGAGATGGAATATTAGGGTAGTTTTGATTTGCATTTCTCTTATTACTAGATATGTTGAACACTTTTTCATATATCTGTTGATTGCTTGTAGATCTTCTTCTGTGAAGTGTCTGTTCATTTCCTTAACCCACTTGTTGATTGGGTTATTTGTATTCTTGGTGTAGAGTTTTTTGAGTTCTTTATATATTTTTCAAATTAGTGCTCTATCTGAAGTATGAGTGGCAAAGATTTTCTCCCACCCTGTAGGCTCTCTCTTCACATTGCTGATAGTCCTTTGCTGAGAGAAAGCTTTTTAAAACCAGCATACTACAGAGATACAGCCACATCAATGTTCATAGCTGCTCAATTCATAATAGCCAGATTGTGGAACCAACCTAGATGCCCCTCAATTGATGAATGGATAAAGAAACTGTGGTATATATATACAATGGAATATTACTCAGCCATAAAGAATAATAAAATTATGGCATTTGCAGACAAATGGATGAAATTGGAGAATATCATGCTAAGTGAGATAAGCCAATCCCAAAAAACCAAAGGATGAATGATCTCGCTGATAAGCAGATGATGACACATAATGAGGGGTGGGAGGGGTCAAGAATGGAGGAAGGAGGGACTGTATAGAGGGAAAAGAGGGGTGGGACGGGTTGGGGGGAAGGAAAAAATAACAGAATGAGACATAAACTATTACCCTATGTAAATGTATGATTACACAAATGCCTGTATGCCTGTACTTCATGTACAAACAGAGAAACAAGATGTATCCCATTTGTTTACAATAAAAATAAATTTAAAAAATAAATAAAAAATAAAAATAAATCAAAGTCAGCAGCTATGGCACATGCCTTTAATCCCAGCAACATGGAGGTTGAGGCAGGAGGATCTCAAATATGAGGTCAGCCTCAGCAACTTAGTGAGGCCCTGTCTCAAAATAAAAAACAAAAAAAGGGCTGGGATGTGGGTCCATGGTTAAGGCTCTCTGAGTTCAATTTCCAGTGCCATAAATAAATAAATAAATAAATAAATAAATAAATAAATAAAAGTGATAGAGATCCAAGCACATTGGAAACAATTTTTGAATGCCCTATCTTTTGAGGTTAAACTGAACTCTTTTCATGCTTTATGACCTAATGCATGAAAAAATACAGTTTATTTACTTACAGATACCCCTGTGGTCTATCTGGGGAAACATCATGAGTCAGGCTTCTGCATTTCGCTACCCATGTATCTGGCCCCTAAAGCATATGGAGCCTTCTTTAATCAACAGCTCAGAATATCCTTCCTTTGAGCACCTGTCAGAGGATTCGTCCAAGCATTGATTACAGTCCAGCATTTGCCAAAAATGTGATTGAGACATCTGACTTTCAGAGAGACCATCTAAATGGCATAATAACACCCCCTTCTGCTCAGTCCTCCCTGTTCTATCCCTGCATAAGTCAGCTCATCAGAAAATAACAGGTCTTGGGCTCTGTTATTATTCAAGCTTTTCACAGAAAGGCTTTTAGTGGGAAAAAGTTGTGAGTTTGCATTTTTTTTTTTTTGAGAGGAAAATGTAAGAAATACCCATCTGTGAGAAAAATCTGTCTTTTACAAAATCATAGTCAAGGTGGCTGCCAGTGATTATCCAGGGTCCATCTCCTAAGAGTGAACGGAATTCTGACTGTAGCAGGAGGCAGGAGAAGCAAGTGTGCCTTCAGACTGAACACGGGCCAGTCCCAAGCTCAGCACTGAAATGCCACTCGGAAAGGTTCCTAACTTGCTGGACTGCCAGGACGTGGGTGACAAAGGGATGCAAAGGACTGAGGTTTGCTCTGGGGTGAGAGGGGCAGAGGCTACTCTACACTCAGGAGGGCTGAGCTTAGGCTTTGGCTCTCTGGATACATTCAAAATCAGTCTTCTGCACACAAAGCCTAGGGTGATCCCCCAGGCACTTAATGCAAATTGAGAAACTGAAGATAAATGGACAATGCCCAGACCATGTAGAAAAACAGAATTCTGACTCAAGCTGTAGATACCAGTCCTGGGGAACCAACTCACTATATAGTAGCCAGTCTCAGAAGCCAGCCAGCGTTGACAGACTTGTAGCAAGCCTGACTTGTATCTCCAGGAAAAACTCAGGAACCAATGACTCAATGACAATTGTCCTGAATGACCCGGACTTGATTAGCTATGGACAGCTTCTCTACTTTTTGTTTCTGCTTCCAACTCAGGACAAAGTAAATATATACATCCCCATCCAATCACATACGTTTCACTTCCAGTTGCTCAACTACAGCTTCCCTTGTGTCAACCAGTTCAGTCACACCTGAAGCCTTCTATTTTTTCCACTATGAAGCTTTCTCACTCCTCTGCCTGCTTCTGAGGTTCTGCCAAACCCCAGTGATGGTGGCTGATTCCCTTCCTATAGCAAATTCTCTGTAAGTAGTCTTTGCTTCTTTTCATTTGCTCCTTCTTCATTTCTTTCTGCATGAATGTTGGAGGTTATGTAATGGAATCTTGAGCACCAAGCTGGTAAATCATGGTGGAGCACACACAGAAGGGCATGGGTTCAACCCGCTCCCCCCCACCCCTCCAAGCCTGTGCATCTGCTAGAGTAAGCCTGTCCTCTCTCTTCTCCTAGGAAAATGCCACCCAATCCTCCTGAACCCAGCACTAATGCCCCCACTTCAGAGGAGTTTTCCCTACCTGTCACCAGCAAAATCCCAGGAATTCCATTCTTCTTCCATTAGAATGAGCATGGAAGAAGAATGGGCACTTCAGTGAACTACGTTAATAGGAAAGAAATGAAGCTTTTCTGAGCACTTTTATTTCCTGGCTACTTACATACATAATCTCACTAAATCCTCCCTTAGCTTTGTGAAGTAGGGCTTCCTCCCTTGACTTCGCACATGATGAAAGGGATACCTTAACTCTTCCTACAAATTGGAAGGTGTCCCTCTTTCCCAATTGGATTTTGAGTTCCCAATAAGATTATTTCCTAGGCATTTTAATTCTTTATGTGGAGCAATCTGCATACCTAAAAGATGTTTCATAAAGTTTTGGTGAGTGATATAAATCAAGTGCATTCCTGTACTCCAATGATGAATCAGCTGCAAGAGAAATTAGGAAAACCACGATAGCCTCAGAAAAATAAAGTATCTGGGATTCAATCTAACAAAAGAGGTGAAAGACCTCTACAATGACAATTACTGAACACTAGAAAGAAATCGAAGAAGACCCAAGAAGGTGGAGAGATCTCCCATGTTCTTAGATAGGCAAAATTATTATTGTCAAAATGGCCATATTACCAGAAGTCCTATACAGATTCAATGCAATTCCCAATGATGTTCTTCATGGAAATAGAAAAAGCACTCATGAAATTCAGCTGGAAAAACAAGAGACCTAGAATAGCCAAAGCAATCTTTAGTGAAAAAAAAAAAAAAAAAAATAGCAGGAGGCATCACAATACCAGACCTTAAATTATACTACAGAGCTATAGTAACAAAAACAGCATGGTATTGCACAAAAAACAGACACGAAGACCAGTGGAACAGAATAGAAGACACAGAGACAAATGCACAACAATACAGTGATCTCATACTACACAAAGATGCCATAAACATACATTGGAGAAAAGATAGTTTCTTCAGCAAATGGTGCTATGAAAACTGGAAATCCATATGTAATAGAATGAAATTTAACCCCCATCTCTCACCCTGCACAAAACTCAGCTCAAAGTGAATTAAGGATCTAGGTATTAGACCAGAAATCCTGCACACGCTAGAAGAAAGGTAGGCCCAACACTCCAATGTATCAGCACAGAACTGACTTCCATAATAAGACCCCTAGAGCACAAGAAGTAAAATCAGTAGTCAATAAATGAGACAGCATCAAACTAAAGAGCTTCTTCACAGAAAAGGAAACAATCAAGAGCATGAAGACAGAGCCTACAGAATGGGAGAAAATCTTTGCCATCTGCACCTCAGAGAGAGCATTAATTTTCAGGATCTATAAAGGATGCCCTCCCTCCCTGTCCCCAACAAAACAATAAAAATAAAAAATAAAAAACACCAAAAGAAAACCAAATAACCCAATCAAAAAATGGGCTAAGGAACTGATCAGGCACTTCGCAGAAGAATGATCAACAAATATATGAAAAAAATGTTCAACATCTCAGCAATTAGAGAAATGCAAACTAAAACTACACTGAGATTCCATCTCGCTCCAGCCAGAACGGCCATCTCAAGAATACAAGCAGCAATCAATGTCGGTGAGGATGTGGGGAAAGGCACACTTCACACGTCGCTAGTGGGATTGCAAATTGGTGCAACCACTCTGGAAAGCAGTATATGGAGATTCCTCAAAAACTAGGAACAGAACCACCATTTGACCCAGCTATCCCACTCAGCGGTATAGACCCAAAGGAGTTAAAAATGGCATTTGCTGGTAAATGGATGGAGTTAGAGAATATCATTGTAAGTGAAATAAATCAAACCCAAAAAACCAAAGGCCGAATGTTTTCTCTGAAATGCTGAAGATGATTCACAATAAGGGGACAGATAGGGAAGAATAGAGTTACTTCATATTAGGTAGAGGGGAGTGAAAGGAGGGGACAGGGTATGGGGGAAGGTACGATAATAGAGTGAAACAGACATTATTACCACATGTGCATGTATGACTGCCTGACTGATATGATCCTACAGTATGTGTAATCAGAAAAACAAGAGATCACACTCTATGTATGATCTATCAAAATGTATGAATGCATTCTACTGTCATATACAACTAATTGGAACAAATAAAATTTAAAAATTAAAAAAAAATCAGCATACTACAGTGATGCAGCCACATCAATGTTTACAGCAGCTCAATTCACAATAGCTACACTATGCAACCAACCTAAGTGCCTTTCAATAGATGAATGGATAAATAAATTGTGGTATATATACACAATGGAGTATTAGTCAGTCATAAAGAAGAATGGCTTTATGACATTTACTAGCAAATGGATGGATCTGGAGACTATCATGCTAAGTGAAGTAAGCCAGGCTCCAAAATACCAAAGGTCTAATGTTTTCTCTGATAGGTGGTAGCTAATCTACAATAAGGGAGGGGGGTGAGGGGAAGAATAGAAGTGCAGTAGATCAGACAATGGGGAACGAAGGGAAGGAAGGTGGGATGAGCAAAGGAAAGACAGTGGAATGAATCTGACGTGGTTTTCCCATGTACATATATGAAAACAATCCAGTGAATTCCATCACCGCGTACGTGCATAAGGATGGAACTCTAACTAGAAAAAGGTACATTTTATGCTTGTATAATTATGTCAAAATGGATTCTGCTGTCATATATAACTGAAAAGAACCGATAAGAAACAGCCGGTGAATGAATAAATGAATGAATGGATTACTACAGGGCTGGAAAAACGAATGTGTTCATAAGCCTATCCTGGCTTAAAGGACTGCTGACTTAAGAGCGCAGACCACGTGGTCCCATCGGTAAAGAGATGTATAAGTGAGATCTCTTCTTCCACCCAGACCCCAGTTCTCTGGACAGGAAATCAATCATTGTAAAATTCCAGGTGGCGGCTTCGAGTGTTTCTAGCTCTGGCTCTGCCGGTTTGGAGACTTTGATGCCTGTGAGTCACATTTTGAAGACTTACCAGGTGGCAGCAGCAGCTTCCTGCCTCAAGTGAGAAGACAAATGTCAGCAGGTGATCTATCGCTGGTGCCTCGGCAACGAAGGAGAAAACATTCTGTAAGCAGCGTATGTTGAGAATGTATGATTCCGCCCAGCTAGGGGAGCCTGCATCTTTGGTACTTTAGCTTTATTTAATTATTTTTAACACTTTTATTGAAAAGTTGTCATAGCAACAGCATCAGCAAACATCTTGAAGGGAAAAATTCTATTTCCAGCACCGTTGAGTGATAATTTTCACTTTGTCCATTATCTATCCATGCCTAGCCGTGTGCAAACATTTCATAAATCGCAACGAAAAAAATAATGTCTGTTTTGTATTCTGCTTTTTCACCTAACATTAACCTGTTTTGTATTCTGCTTTTTCACCTAACATTACATAAAAAATACTTTCTTTATTTCTAAAGCCTTTCTACTTATCATGTTCAATGTGTCTGCACAATATTCCACACCTCACTCAACTATTCCCACACTATTGTGCAATTAGTTCACTTCTCATATTTTTACTATTTCCTTTTTGTTGCATTGCAGGAAGCATCTTCCTGCATAAAGAATTTATTCTGACCATTTACTTCTTAGAATAAATCCTCAGGAATCGAATTTCTGGTCTCCTTGTGTCTTCTACGTTAGCATCGCTTTGCAGAAACACTTCTGTTAATTTGGAGGACTGGGTCATGCTTAAGAAGGATGTCTTGTAATAAAGGCTATGCAGACTTCTTCTTAGGTGGGGAGCTAGGCTGCCCATGGATGCAGCAACTCCTTAGAAAGATTTAAAGGTATTCGGCTACATAGCTATGTCGGCTGCACACATGGGAAAAATTTACACTAAGGCTGCCTTGATTAGAAGTTTCCAAAGCAACACTGTTCTGCTCTGGTTTTGAGAACTCTCATGATGGTAACAGAAGGTTTTCCTTTCTTCCTTTGAGTTTTGCATCTTGCATATCATACATCTGAGTGTGAATACAAAACCAGAGACTGCTTTTTTTTTTTTTTTAATTCTTATCTGCAAACAAGTGTTTTCTTTCAGAGATCTTTCCATGGGAACTTATGTAAATGCTAAAAGCATGAACTCTTCTTAGGGAATTGCATTCATAGCCACTTTTTAAACTACCAAAGGAAATGGAGGCTCATTTTATCTTCTTCCTTTCCATAAGAGATAATTACTCAGCTTGATGGCCAACAGAGACAAACAGCCTAGGTGGGCAAGTCAACTTTCTACCCATAATGACAGCTGTGACCCCAGCGGCATCCCTTATGTGACAGACTCAAGTCTAGGTAGGTCTCATCAAATCCACATGAATAACACTGAGAGAGTGATATATTAATATGCCCATTTTATAGAGTAGGAGGCTGAGACTTGAGAACATGAGCACAGTGCCTGGTTATACAACAGGGCAGTGGCTGGTGTTGAAATCCAGGCCTGTCTGCTTAGAGAGCTGCAGGGCTTGACCACTCACCAAAGGATGAGGGGAGTAACTTCCCTAGAAGAGAATCCAGATGATGGAAGAGCATCATGCTGAGATTGGGAGGCAGGGACTGGGGACTGTGGGTCTGGGGAGAGCAGAGATTGCAGCCCAGCAGCTGGGTGGGGATAGCAGATGAATCTCAAGGAGACATCTTTATTCTCACTGGTTTCCCACCTAGGCCTGAGCTCTGCCCAGGAGCCCCAGCCACAGAAGGACCTTCCAGAAGACACCCAGTCTCCATCACTGTGTTCCAGCCTCTCTTGAAATCCCACCATTTCTTCCAAGATGTCCACTCCAGGCTTTGCCTGAATCTCGATACTCTTTCCTTGTCCTTGGACACCAGGGATTATTTTCTCATTACTCTTCCACTGCCCTCTTCTACTGGCCTTATCTCTTGTTAGTCCTGGCTTCCCTCTTCCATGTCTGCCCCTTCCACCACTGGAAAGTATCATGATTTATTTCCGAGAAATGTGAAGGTGCTCAGTCCATCAGTTCTCTGTTGGTAACCATACCTGCCCCTGAGCCCCTGGCCCATGCTGGTAGGTGGAGAAGCTGCTCTTTCCCCCCTCACCTGTCCCAACTGTGTCCCTAGCACCCAGAGCCTCATCCTCAGACTCCTGTCCTGATCTATGACCCAGGAAACTGGAAGACATTAGAAACAAACCTGAGATATATGCAGGGATCCAAGACTTCCTGTGTACTTAACAGTTTCACACATACTATCCCTTTTAATCCGCATAAATCCCATTTCTGCTTTACAAATGTGGGAACTGAAGTGTGGAGAAGTTAAGCGAGTTTCCCATGTACCTTCTCAATGACAGAATCGGATCTGAATGCAGAAATCCTGTCTCTAGAGGCCACACTTGTAACCACATGTTGCCATCTCCCGGTGGGGTTGATGATGCCAAGGCAGGGGACAGGCGTGGGCTTTAGAATGCAGGGGTCCTGGTTTTAGCATGAAGAAGGGGAAGAAACTTGGGAGAAAAACAAGGCATGTTAAATAACTTATCTCCAGTCAGCTCGGCATTACCCCCAAACCTGACTCTCCTCCGTCTTTCCTATCTGTTTTTCCAGTTGTTAAGTCAAAAGTCTTGAAGCCTTCCTTGAATGGTCTTCCTACATTCCATCCCTCAGAACATCCTACTGACTCCATCTGCAAAGTACAGAATCTGACCCCTTCTCGCCCCTCCTCTGTTCCTCCATGATCTCAGCCCCCATAGGGTCTCTTCTGGATCATTCCAACAGCCTCCTCACCCGCGGCCCTGCTCCCACACTCGCCTCACTGCAGCCTAGTGATCTGAGGACACAGGTCAGATGCAATCACGCCTCTGCTCAAAACCTTCCAGTGGCTTCCATCTTTCAGGAGTTCAAATTCAAGTTCTTACAGCTCCCAGCCCTCTGCTGTCCCACCGCATCTCTTCACTCACCACCTCCAGTCACATCGAACCTCTTCCTCACCAAACATGCAGCCACGTCAGTCAATGGAGCTGCGTATTGCATATGCATAAATGCTCCACGATGGGGCCAAACAATTGTCCTGAACTCTAACTCCAAAGTCCCCTTGATTGTCTTCATTTTGTGAGTTTTAATCTAGATAAGAAGAAACTGCAATGAAATCAGGGGCTTTGATTAGCATTAATATGTGATCTGAAGATTATGGGAGAATGGCAGTTATCAAGAATACAAGCAACAACAGGTGTTGGCGAGGATGTGGGGAGAAAGGTACACTCATACATTGCTGGTAGGGCTGCAAATGAGTGCAGCCACTCTGGAAAGCAGTGTGGAGATTCCTTAGAAAACTTGGAATGGAACCACCATTTGACCCAGCTATCCCACTCCTTGGCTTATACCCAAAGGACTTAAAATCAGCATACTACAGAGATGCAGCCACATCAATGTTCATAGCTGCTCAATTCACCATAGCCAGATTGTGGAACCAACCTAGATGCCCTTCAATTGATGAGTGGATAAAGAAACTGTGGTATATATATACAATGGAATATTACTCAGCCATAAAGAATGATAAAATTATGGCATTTGCTGGTAAATGGATGAAGTTGGAGAATATCATGCTAAGTGAGATAAGCTAATCCCAATAAACCAAAGGCTGAATGATCTCTTATAAGCAGATGATGATACATAATGGGGGGTGAGAGAGAGGCAAGAATGGAGGAAGAATGGGTTGTACAGAGGAAAGAGGGGTAGGAGGGGTGGGGAAAAGGGAAAAATAGCAGATTGAGACAAACATCATTACCCTATGTACATGTATGATTACACAAATGGTATGACTCTACTGCATGTACAACCAGAGAAATAAGTTTTACCCCACTTGTTTACAATAAATCAAAATAAATAAATTTTAAAAAAGATTATGGGGAGGCAAATATTTATATTTTATCTGTTAATTTAATACCATTCCCTACAGGCTCCACCAATAATCTTGACTGCCAGTGCTGTCTAAGGGGTAACACTATTACCTGTGTTTGACATTGCAGGTATTTCCAGGCAAGGGGAGGGTGGAGTAGATATTCCACAGTTTGCAATTTAGGGCAGGAATTGGTAAAACCTTCCTATAAATGACTAGAGAATTTAAGCATTTCAGGTTATTTTAGCATGAAAGCAGCTACAGACAGGACATAAACAAATGAGTGTGGTTCTGTCCCAGTGAAACTTTGTTGTAAAAAAAGGAGGTGGCTAGATGTGGCTCACTAGTCATAGTTTCCCAGCACCTGATCTATGGGCCCCTATGGAAGTCCAAACCAACACGTGGAAGCTCTGGTTTAACTTGGTGTTTCCATGGGAGCTCCTGGCTGGAAAATAAATTGCATTCTTTTGAAATGTTCCTTGTACTTTCAGTGTCTAGGGCCTCACCTGATACATAGTAGACATTCAGTAAAAACTTTTGGAATAAATGATTGAATGAACGTATAGAGTTTGGGATGGGAAGATCTTTTCTATACCCATAGAGATATTGTTCATTCGGACATGTATGAGGAAAGCATTGATTGCATGTCCCCTAAATGCCAGACCCTGGAGCTGAGTAAAGAAAATGGAATTTGCATCAGACCTCAGAGAGCACACAGTTCATTTGGGGAGGCAGGTGTCCGAGAGCAAATGTCGACAAAGTGTGAAAAGTGTTAACACCAGGATATTCAGGGGGCTTTGGAAGCACTTTGGGAGTTGGGAACACTCTCAGGTATGTTCCAGGAATGCCTATTAGACCCTGCACTTGTCAATCAAGAAGGATTTAGTTGGCTGGACAGCAAAGGCATGAGCCCAAAGATGCAGGGACCAGAGATTATGCAACTGATGGACATGGTCACCTTTATAAACACTAATAAACCATTTAACTGCAAGCACCTGAATCAATAAGGGAGGCTCAGAATACTTCCATGATGGCTTTTCAACCGTTAATCAAGTGGCAATCACTCTGTTGTGAAGACTGTATTACAAACTTTGAGCATCATATTATTTCTTTTCAAGCCTCTTCAAGGGAGTATTATGTTCTGAACCAGCCTTTTGACAATGCATTATATTTAATCTTTTCACTGCTTTGATCTTTTTCCCTAAAAATTATTTCCATTATTCCAAGTTTCATCTTGTCTTTTCTATACCTCCTTTGTAAATTTGTCTTTAAGAGACAGAGAGCCCATTGAATGCTGTGAAGTCGCAGCCTGCCTTTGCTATGGGAGGAATATAGGAGTCCTAATTGAAGGTCACCCCATTGTTAGAGAAGTGGATTCACAGAGGTCTTGGATTTCTTTTTGCATATATGTGGAGACAGTGTCCAGCTGTGACGGTAAAGAAAATGAAAAACACTATCCCTGCACTTTATCAGAATGACGTTTCATGTGCTAAAGATAGACGGTTACAAAAGACCTAGCATTCACGTCATCAGAGCTCCAAAAGAAATGAGAAAGAAGGTGGGATGGAAAAGGACTTGAAGAAATAATGGTGGAAAACTTGCTAAATGTGATAAAAGGTTTAAGTCCACCAAGGCAAGAAGCTAGGTGAAGTTCACACCAAGACACATGGCATCTCACTTCTGAAAATTAAAATCAAAAAATATCTTGAAAGTAGTGAGAGGAAAAGAAAACCTCACCTAAAGGGAGACAACTAATCAAACTGCAGTGTACTTTTTATCAGAAACCACGGAAGCTAGAAGAAAAGGCACAGAAGCCAAAAGAAAAGAACTGCAGATCCAGACCCAGTAAGAGTATCCTTCAGGAATAAAGTCAAAACACTCTCCGCTGAAGGAAAACTGAGAGAACTGGCTGCCAAAATATCTGCCCTAAGATGATGGCTGACTAAGGGTCTCTAAACTGAAAAGAAATAATCAAGGGAGAAACTTTATCTTGTTCTCTCACTCAGTATTATGTTGTAATAGAACAGGACATATGTATTTCAATTTTCATCTACAATTCCTGGCTCACAGCTCCTAAAACCCTTGCAATTTCCTAGGTGACCAGAGCAATTGCAGCATCTTTGGCTAAATATTTGCCCTTTTTGTGTTTGATTCCTGAAATAGCTGAAAAAGGAGAAAGATGGGTCTTTTGTTGATAGAAAGCCCCTTTAAACGATAGCTGAGTGTATGCCACCAAGGTGACGTTGGGAAAACCACTGAGTAACCACAGGAGGGTCTTGCCAGTGGACCCACCCATGTGATTAAAGGGTTGGAAGTTGCAGTTCCACCCTCCAACCTTCAGGGAGGGGAGAGGGGCTGAAGGTTGAGTGGTGGATCACTAGTGGCCAGTGATATGATCAACCATGCCATACAAGGAAGCCACTGTAAAACCCTAAAGGACAGCACTCCGAGAGCTTCTGTGTTGATGAATGAGAACACACTCATGTGCCAGGAGGTGACACATACAACTTCACACCAGCAGTACCTCCTGTGCTTAAGACCCTTCTGAATCTTTCCCTACATATCTCTTCATCCAACTGTTTACCTGTGCCCTTTAAAATATCCTATGCATTAATGGGTAAATGTAAATGACATATTTTCTGAGTTCTCTGAGCTACTCTTGCAAATTAATTAAACTCAAAGAGGAAGTTATGGAAACTCCCAATTTATAGCCAGTTGGCTGGAAATACACATTGATACCTGAGATGGTATGGGTGGGAGGAAGACAGTTTTGGACAGGGACTTGAACTTGAGGAATCTGGCACTCGCTATCTTGTGGTAGATAGTGTCAAAATTAATTGCATGATAAGGCATCTACCCAGCTGGTATCCTCTGGAGAATTGCTCTTCCTAATGAAAAGTTCTAGTACTAAATGCATACATTAGAAAAGAAGAAAAGTCTCAAATAAATAATACAGCTATCATCTTGAGACTAGAGGAAAATAAGAATAAATTAAGCCCAAGGCAAGTTGAAGGGAAGGAGCAATATAAATAAGAAAATACAAATGAAAATGAAAATACAAAAAACAATGAGGAAAATCAGTGAAAGAAAATGTTGGATCTTAGCAAAGATCAGTAAAATTGACAAACATCTAGTGAGACTGACAAAGAGAAAAACAGAGAGGAAACTAATTAGCAACATCAGTAACAGAGCAGGATATCACTACAGACCTTGCACATACTTAAAGGAGAAAAAGGGAATACTGTGAACATGTCTACACACATGTTGGGGGCTGCTGCCCTGTGGGGCCCGCAGTGGTGGCTGGCCTCGCCCTATGGCGCCGAGAAGCCCAGCTGCAAGTGCTTTCTATTGGCTGACTGATCTCCTCCGCGTCCGTGCTTAGCTCGTGATCAGTACATGTCCTCATTACTCACCATTAAGTCTCCACGAGCCAAAAGCCTGACCCATTAAGGTGATTGGCTGTTATATCCCATAAAGCTGCGTATTTTGCGGGGCGGCGGGAGCAAGCAAGGCAGAGCAAGCAAGGCAAGGAGGGCAGGCAGCAGCTGCAGGACGTAAAAAGAGGAGAGGTGGCCGCGGGGCGACGAGAGAGGAAGAAGAGAGAAGTGACAGCTGCACGAGAGAAAAGAAGGAGAGAGAAAACTGCACAACAAGAGAAGAAAAAGAAGACGGCGGCAGTGGAGGAGGAGGAAGAACCAGGCACTCGGCTCAGAAGCTCTCCCGTAAAAATAAAGACCTTAAAACTTCATTTGAGAGCCGAGTCTTCATTGTACTCGCTGGACGAGGCACACACATACTTTTGATACAAATTTGACACGAGGCTGACAAGTCAAGAAGTTTAGATGAAATGAACCAATTCTTAAAACACAAACAACTACAACTCAATAAGTAATAGATCATTTGAATAGCTCCATAACTGTTAAGGAAAATGAATTTATAATTTTAAAATTTCCCCAAAGGAAATCTCTATGTCCAGATGATTTCACTGGAGAACTGAAGAATTCTTCCAACTATTTAAGAGAAACTAAACACCAATACCATACTGTTTTTTTTTTTTTCCTGAAAAAAATGAAAGATAGATTCATCAATTCATTTTATGAACCTAGTATTACTTGGATATCAAAACCATGTACTTCAGTACGTGAAAAAACCTACAGACCAATATTCCTCATTAATACATAGTTGGAAAAAATTAATGAAATATTAACTAATGGAATACAAAAATATATAAAGAAGAGTTAAGCACTAGCACCAAATGGGGCTTACTCCAGGGGTACTATTTTAGTCAACTTTTTCATTGCTGCAACCAAAAGACCCAACAAGAACAATTTTAGAGAAAGAAAAGTTTATTTGGGATTCATGGTTTCATAAGTTTCAGTCCATAGATGACTGATTCCATTGCTCTGGGCCCAAGGTAAGGCAGAACATCAAGGCAGAAGGGTGTTGCTGAGGAAGCAGCTGAGGACATGACAATCAGGAAGTAGAGAGAGACTGCTCCACTCGCCAGGGACAAAATATGTACCCCAAAGTCACACCCCCAATGATTTACCTCTTCCAGCCACACCTACCTGCCCGTGGTTACCACCTAGTTAATCTACTCAGTCAGATTAATGCACTGTCTAGGTTAAAGCTCTCATAACCCAATCATTTCACTTTTGAATTCCTTGCATTGTCTAACACACTAGGGGTATACCTCATATCTAAACTATAACAATGTCTTTTTACATGTGATAAACAATGAATATATTCTATCATATCTTATCTTAACTTCTATTGTAACTTAATATTAGAAGTTCTTGCCAATGCAATAAGACAAGTAAAGGAAATGAAAGATATATGGATAATAAAAGAAGAAATGAAACTGTCCTTATTTGCAAATGACAAGATTATCTACATGTAAAATTTCCTCAAACCCAGCCCCCAAAACCCAAAACCTGCAAAAAGTTTAATGAAATAATAATAGTGAGTCATGGAAATAATATTGAGTCCACCAATGTCACAAGATGCAATATAACCATACAAGAATATTATATTTTCATATATTAGAAATTAACAAAGGGACATAAAAATGAAAAGTATCATGTCATTTACAATTGGAAAGAGAGAGAAAGAGAGAGAGAGAGAGAGAGAGAGAGAGAGAGAGACTGAGAGAAACTTAAGTATAAATATAACAAAATTATACAGGACTCATATGCTGAAAACTACAGAACTTTGATGAAGAAAAAAAAAGAGCTAAATAAATAGATATAGCATGTTCTTGGATTATAAAACTCAACAAAGATGTCTAATCTTCATAAATTGAAATATAAATTTAACACAATTCTATCAAAATACAAGATTTTTTGGTAGATACAGATATTATTCTAAAATTTATATGAAGAAATTAAAGAAATAGAATTACTAAAAACCTTTTTTTTTAAATAAGTGAAATTGAAGAAATAACTGCAGTTGATTTTGAGAGAAAACCATAGTAATCAAAGCTATGATATTGTAGAGGGATCATAGGTTAATGGAACAGAAGAGAGGATATAGAAAGAGACACCTGCCCCAATTATGCTTATTTAACTTTTTTTTTTACAAAGGTATAAAATAAATTCAATGGAGAAAAGGTAGCCCTCTCAAAACAGATGGTGCTACAGGGACTAATCATCTATAAGTAAAAAAGTAAACCTTGACCTAAGTCTCATAACTTATACGAAAATTAAAATGAATCAGGGCTTAAATGTAAAACTAAAAAGTTTTTAGAATAGAAGAACATAGGAGAAAATCTTCAGGATCTAGAGCTACAGAGAAGCTACAATTCTAAGATGTGTTACATCAAAAGCATGATTCACATCATGTTCAACCACAAGAATGGGACCTAATTAGGATAAGGTATGCTCCATGTATGTATAATATGTCAAAATATACTCTACAGTCAACTGTATCTAAAATGGACAAAATTAAAAAAGAAAAAAGCATGATTCATAAAAGGAAAATTAATAACTTGACTTTATCAAAATTAAAAATTTTTGTTCTGCAAAAGAAGGAAAAGAACAAATACAATCAGGAAGGAAATATTTTTAAATCACATATTGAACAAAAGACTAGTATTCAGAATGTGTGGGGAACTCTGAAAACTCAAAACTGGGGTGGGAGGAAGCAAACAAATCAGTTACAAAATAGGCAAAAGACAAATCTGTTTCACCAAAGTGGTTAAACAACTGAAAAATAAACACATAAATGTTCAATATCATTAGCCTTTAGGGAAATGCAAATTAAAACCATAATGAGATATCAGTATGTACCTAGTAAAATGATTAAAATAAAAGTAGTGATAACATAAAAAGCTGGTGAGTATGCAGAGAAACTGGGTCATTCATACATTGCTGGTGGAAATGTAAAATGGTAAAACTACTCTGGAAAAAGATTGGAAATTTCTTTTAAAACTAAACATTCAATCCAGAAATTGTACTTTGGGTGCATTTTATCCTAGAAAAATGAAAATGTTTGCTTCCACAGACACCTATACACAAATATTTGCAGCAGCTTTATTTATCTTAGCCTTGACCTAGAAACAACCTAGATTGTCATCCTACCTTGGTGACTATAACAAGAAAGGAACTGTTGATAGACGATAAAAACCTGGATGAGTCTCCAGAGAACTATGCTAAGTGAAAATTCCTAATACTAAAAGATCACAAAGGATATGCTTCCATTTATATAGCATTCTTGAAATAACCAAGTATAGAAGTGGAAAACAGATTAGAGGTTCTCAGGGGTAAAGGAGAGAGTGAGGTCAGGTGGAAAGGGCAGCGGGAGGGACCGGGTCATGGTGGAAACACTCTGTATCTTGACTGTCGATGTCAGGACTGTGATATTGTGCTGTAGTTTTGCAAGATGTCATCTGTGGGAAAGACAAGGTAACAGGCATTTTGGAGACCATTATTTCCTATTGGGGGGTGCCTTTGGGGCATATATTTTGTCCGTGGTGAGGGAAACACCCTCTCTGCTTCTTGGTGGTCACGTCCTGACTTGCTGTCCTCCACACATTCTTCTGTCATGATGTCCTGGCCTGAGACCTCTGAAACTATGAGACCCAAAACAGACTTCTAATCATTCTTGTCATGTCTTTTAGTCACAATGATGAAAAATCTAACTAAAACACTTTTATTTTTTATTTTTTGGCACCAGGGATTGAACTCAGGGGCACTCAACCACTGAGCCACATCCCTAGCCCTATTTGTATTTATTTGGAATCAGGGTCTCACTGAGCTGCTTAGTGCCTCGATTTTGCCGAGGCTAGCTTGGAACTCTCAATCCTTCTGCCTCAGCCTCCTGAGCCACTGGGATTATAGGCATGTACCACTGTGCCTGGTTAAAACAATTATTAACTACAGTCGCCATGCTGCATATTAGCTCTCTGGAATTATTTATGTATCATCATTGAATTTCTATATATTTTGAACAGTAGGTCCCTATGCTCCCCACCGCCACCCCCCACCATTCCCCATCCCTGGCATCCACCATTCTACCCTCTGCTGCTATGAGTTTGAGTCCTTGAAATTGCACATATAAGTGATAGAATGTAGTATTTGTCTTTTCGGGCCTGGCTTATTTCACTTAGCATAATGCTTTCCAGGTGCATCTATGTTGTCACAAATGCCAGGATTTCCTTCTTTTTAAAGGCTGAATAGTTTTCCTTTGTGTATATATATGCAGTTGACCCTCCGTATTCAAAGATTCTGCATCTTCAAATTCATCAATTAGGGATGGGGGGAAATTACATTTGTTCTAAACATGTTCAGACTTTTTGTCTTGTCATTATTCTCTCTAAATAATACCATAAAACAAGGATTACATGGCATTAACTCTTTATTTGACACAAATGTTTTTTAGGGCATATGGGAGGGTGTGCATGTGTTATATGCAAATATCCTGCCATTTTATAAAAGGGACTTGAGCATCTTCAGATTTTGGTATCCATGGGGGGTCCTGGAACCCATACCCTGTGGATACTGAGGGATGATTGTATCACATGTTTTCCTTATCCATTCATCCACCCATGGACGTTAGCTTGATTCCATGTCTTAGTTATTATGAACGTGGAATGCAGATATTTCTTTGGCTTCTTGGTTTCATTTCTTTTGGACACATCCGCATGGTACGGTAGTGTCAATGGAATGAAGGAGTCTGCTTAGACTGCAGATCACTCAGGGCGAGATGGGATAAGCCGCGCTCCTAAGCTCACTGACGGCAGTGGGCGGGCTTAGATTCTGACCTCAGGAGCGTCTGTATGAGGCAGCTCACCACGTGACCACCTAATTCATCAGAGTAATCAAGCGAGATGAGCCAGAAAGAGACAGAGACGGAATGAGAGGCACGCAGAAGTCACAGTCTTTTTTAACCCAATCTTCCGGGTGACATTATGCACACTCTTTGTCAGAAGCGAGTCCCTGGGCCCAGCCCATACCCTTGTGTAGGAGAATCCAGGGGTCCAGGAACGCCAGGAGGCAGGGATGATTGGGAGACATTTTAGGAGCCGCCAACCAGATAGGCCTGGGTATTTGTGAAATGAATGGATAATGGGATAAATGAGGTCACTCAGTCTAGTGCCAATCAGAAGGAACCACTGCAGGACAGCACTGACAGAGTCAGTCCATCGGGCTGCACACTTGCAGATCAAAGCGCATCTCCATTGAGGTCCGTTCTCGGAAGGTTCTGGGTCAGTCAGCTATTCTTGCAGCTTCCCCGAGCCCGTGGGGCATGAGAGGGCACTTCCTGAGGATGTTTATTTGTGCCTAGTTCGTTCTGTCAGTCAGGCTGGGGAAGGTAAACATGACCAGGGAGCTGTCATTGACGCCAAGAAGATCCAGACTTACAGAAATCTGGGCCATATCAAAACATAGTTCCTTGATTAAGCAAAAAAGAGATTTATCAATCCTAGAAAAATTCCTTTTCAGAAGCAATAGATTTATACGGAGACACAATATGCATTTCAGATAAATGAGTGAATACCAATATCAAGTATCACACCGTTTTTGCTGTTATCTATCTCAGTGAGCCTGGGGTAAATGCTGCCTGCAGAAGCCCATCTGTGGGCTGCACTCAACATCATGCCTGAGCCAGCATCAAAGCGAGAGCCACTGGAGACAACAAGTATTCCTGTAAACACTGCAGCTCCATTCTCTTATGTCCCTGCCCCCAGGACTTGCCAGATTTCTAAAACAAAGGCTTGCTACAGTCAGGACCGGCCCATGGATAGCAAGGTTAGGTGGGTTACCATAAGATGCCATCTGAAGGTTGAGGAATCACCGCCCCCCTCAAAAGCTCTTCTTTTCTCTCTTAGGTATTAAAATTGTCTCCAAACCCCTTATTACTCAGGGTAGTGAAGGCAGATTCAAAGTAGGAGATGCCCCCTTTTAAATGTATCTCATCTGGGAGAAAAGTCGCAACAACTTGTAAGTAGAAAACCCACATGTCAGATTCCAAGTCAATTATGACAAACAAGATTCCTGAAAAAAGTGTGGGGCAAAGGAGTTGATGTTGAGAACAAGGTGACATCTGTGCAGCCATGTTGTATGTGTTAGGTGATAAAAGCGCAGTTATGGTTCGTCGCTAGCTCCCAGAAACGCTCCACAGATACAGGTCTCACACAAGGAACCTTTATTTTGCGCAGACGATCATGTCTGCACAGCGGAAGGGGAAGAAAGAAAAAGAGAAAGATGGCGCAAGGTTTCTCTCAGACATAGGAATTCCGCGGGCTGAGAGGATCCAATCGCGGAGGAGAATTCTTACAGACTGACTGATGGACCAATGACATATTAGGACCTAACGTGGGAGGCAGGAAGTTTATAGCAATGTAAGCCGGAAATTCCTATAACGTGAGAGGCGGGGAGAACGCAGATTGACAGGTCGTTGGGAGGTGGGAAATTCCTGTCATGGTAGAGAAAGGTGGCTTTACAGTATGAACAAGCCATGTCGGGAACTGGCCCGTAAACCCCCCCAGGAAAGGACACGCAGGTGCCGTCAAGAGTCAATACAGGACAAACAGGACGTACTGGGCCCCCCTGGGTTTATCAAGGCTGTTAAGAGATATCTGTCCGAGAAATGGGCAGCTGCCCAGGAACCTTATCTATCAAGGACAGGGGAGGGGGCCTAGCCCCGACTCATCTCCTGCATAGTTCACCCCCTCCCACCTCCCTTCTTCCTCCAGGACCATTCAGTTTTGGCAGGACCCAACAAAAGAGAACAAATGTTTAGCTGTTCAAATGTTAACCAATTAATGTACAGGTCTTTGTATGTGAATGATTGGAAATTTCTTAAGTAGAGTGCCTTCTCATCCCTCGGGCCACTCCCCACTCAGCCATGGTAGTGGCATGAGAAGCTGGTTGAGGTCCAAGCTTGAGCTTGCAATAAAACCTCGCTGTGTGGTTTGCATTGCCGTGTGTGCACTTTGACTCTCTGGGGATCGGTCGATATTGAACCCCAATATTGAGAGACACCTGGAACACTCTGGGAGGTCTGAGAGAGTCTCCTGGGCTTGCCTGTGACTGGGACAGAGGAGCCTCTGCTGTGGCTCAGCCTGCCTGTCCACTGGACCACGGTTATGCCTCAGGCGTACCAAGCATGTGATTCTGATCTACCTCGTGGTCCCACTAAGGGTTTTTACCATTTTATAGATGAGAAAGTCAAAGTTTCTGGAGGCAAAGGAGCAGGAGGGTGCATAGTCAGAGTAAGCGCAAAATGACAGGAAGCAGACCTGGAGGGGCTCAGAGAAGCCTTTATTCCTTCGCAGACTCGGACACTGTGAGGACCCATTTTCCAGATGGGAAAATGGCTGCCAGTGACAGGGGAGATTTTGGTTTTATAGGGTACAATGAGGACGATGTGATCATTGGAAACCGTGCACATGCAGTTTTGACATCGGGCTAGTTGTACAGGTTAAAACCAGACCTGGAGGGATGAGTCCTCAAATCTTGCCCATTGTCATTTAGGACTAATTTGCCTTGGGGGAAGGGGAAGGTTAGAGCCCCTTTCCGGAAGGGCCCATTGTTAACAGGAAAGAATGCTCTGGGGGAGGTTTAATGTTTGGCCAGTTTTCCCCTCCCTCCTCCCGAGCGCACCACCACTCCATTTTTCTTGGGGAGCTGTCTTAGAGGAATATTGTTTTCTATAACCCTTCAGTCAGGATTGGGGTGCAAACTTGTCCAGCTTTATTGCCCCAATATGACAACTTGTCAAGGTCCACATTGGGTCGAATAATCGCCCTCTCCTAAATCCCCACCCACGGGCTGCTTCAGGACACGAGCTGACTGAGAAATAGGGTCTTTGAAGATGTAAGTGTAAATGAGATCATCTGAGGTCTGAGTGGACCCTAAATGGAGCAGCTGGTATCTTTGAAAGAGAAAGGAGAGAGGAACTCAGGAGCCACGCAGGGAAGTCTCTTGGAGGACATCCAAGACATCTGAGGAGCTACGGATGAGAAGAATCCCCTCGGTCTTGTTGATACCGCCGTTCACTGGTGACGAGTTCTGCTCCTTCTAATTTTGAAGATTGAACACTAGAGAAGCACGCCAAGGCAAGCAGATTAAGCATTAAATTTAAGATTTAAAGGTAATAATACAGACTTGTCCCTTGTCCCAGCAGGAAGAAGGGGGCCATGGCTGATGTTCTAAAGTCCCAAGAAGTGAGCGTACCCTACATCTTCTTTAGGTTAAGGTCTCTTTTGTTCTCCAGTTCTCTCCCCCTTATCTCTCCTTCCTGCCCAAGTTACTAGGCCTGGTTTTGCATAAAGTGAGAAGCCATGGGCAGGGGGAGGGCCAAGGTGATTCAGCCAGATAAGGGCCTGGGGGCATTCATTAGCATCTCCGTGCCTATAGTCCCTGACAAGGGCAGGTAAATTTGGTAATCAATAGACTCTGCAGGTCCTTGACATTCCATTCTCCCAGGACAGTCTCCAACTTCCAGAGGCAGATGGCTTCATGGCTTTATTTCCTTGATTTTACCTGATCCCCTATTTCTACACTAACTACCTGTCCCCAATTCTGGTTTCAATCTTGCTGACTGACTTTTTGGCTAAGAGATGCTGCTTTGAGTAAGTCCATGGGGATTGGACTCTGGGTGAACAAGGGAGTGACTCTTCAATGTATTTGTGACTTGTTATTATTAGGAATGTTAGGTTGAGTGTGCATTGCATGAATAAAATCCATGTGTTGGAACCAAACTTGATTCCTCTCTTACTGCTCCTAAAGCCGAGCCCTGCGACACCTTGGCTTTGGACTTCAGCCTCGGGCTGTGAGCGCGTAGACTTCTGTGTTCTGAGCTACTCCGTTGGAAGCACTTTGTTGTGGCAGCCCTAGGGAACAGACAAGCCCAACGGCCAGGACTTTTTCATTCCGCCATTTCACTCTGGGACCCCAAATAAGCATTTCCCAAGCAGAATCCTCCCACGGCCCTCATTCCCTTTCCTGTTTTCCCTCATGCTCTTCCTTTGGGCCCAGGTCTCTTTGTATCTGCGTTCATATTCTCACCCACCTCGAGGAGGAAGCGAGGGGAAGTAGGTCTGAGAACACCCTCACTTTCCAGCATGGCACATGTTCTCCTACCTGGGTGAGAAGACTCATTTAGGTGGGCCCCAGGACACCTGGTGCTGGATGCCTGTCTCCCACTGCCCTAGCGTGGGTGGAGTAATCATAGACTGTAGGATTTTAATCAAAGGGAACTCCATTCTCTCATCTTATCTATATTTCCCAAATAATATTCATGTTACCAAGTTAGTGGACATCACCAAAGAATCAGGCTCTCTCTAAAAATTCCACTGGGCAGTCTTCTTCCAAAGAGTGCAAAAAAAAATTTTTTTTTAAAGGCAGTCTGGCTATTGTCCTTGGTAAATCTTGTTCCAGCAAGTTCTGCATCCACTTAACTTTATGAATCTGCGTTCTGTGGTTTGGAATCCATCCCTGCTCCTCCACCACCCTCTTCCCAATTTAAACTCATCTAAACCAGGAGTCTGACAAAGTTGGGGGCTGGGGGAAGCGACATCCAGCATTTTATTCTTTGTCTCTTGCTGCCCCCTGCCGGCCAGATCATTGCTTGGGGTTTCATTTTGCTTTGTTTTGTTTTACTTTTCCTTCCTTTTCCTTTTCTTTTTAAACAAGAAAGTGAAAGATAGGTTCCTGGGGGTGGATGGGTGAAGTGGAAGCAAAGTGTCTGGGCAAGAAAGCATCAGGCAAATTCCATTATTTAAGGTCCTCAGTTCAGTTTTTTAAATGAAGAAATGGAAATGCTGACATTTAAGACATATTTACATTGAACTGATTGGTCTTTTTAAACACACACAAATGCAACACAGATGTGCCTCTACTTGCAACGGGGTTAAGTCCCAATAAGCGTTGAAAATAACATAAGTCAAAATGCATTGGATACACTTAAAGTCCCAGCTTAGCCCAAGCAGCCTACCTTAAACGTGCTCAGAACACTTACATGAGCCTAGAGTTGGGCAAAATCTTCCAACACTAAGCAGATTTTAAAATACAGTATTAAATATCTTGTGTAATTTATTCCTGAAAGTGAAAGCAGAATGGGGGTGTGGGTGTTCCATAGGGTTACTACGGAATGCATCGCAGTCAAAGTTGAAAATCCTTAGGTAAGTCCGTCAGGAGTAGGGGACCACTGTATAATGTAAGGGTGCCTCCCAAGATCGTTGGATTTGTAAAAGCATCAAGTCAATGCACACTGCTGCAGGAATGGCCTGGTGGTGGGAGGTGGTCTTCTTTCAATCTCCTTAGCACATCTCAGTCCATGACTGCATCTAACACCATGTTAGGGATGATCGTCTGGCCATTGGCCAAGTCACCTTCCCGCCTGAATGCGGAGGACAGCGTGCCGCCACGACTGGTTCTAAGGATGGAGTGGGGGAGGAGAGAGAGAGAAGAGGCAAGGGAGAGGATGAGGCGAAGAATGTCAAAGAATGGTCTCTGGGGACCATTCTTCCCGACAGGTAGACAATTCAAGGCAATGCCCGTTACCTGGGAGATCATCTTTGTTAGAAAAATTCTGTTGGGCAGAGGCGAGGCCTCCGAAACGCCTCTGTTCAGGGTTTCTCTGGGATGTCTGCTTACTACAGGTACTGCCCCAGGACAGAGGCCGTCCGAGGCACCTGGAGCCCACCATGAACACAGGAAGCTGGCTGCAAGAACAGAAGGAAGACCACAGAGACAACCTCTCCATGGCTGGCTGCCCAACATGAGAGAGCTGGCCTGCCTCTGTTCCCTGGGAAGTGGCAGCTGGTGGAACAAAGATTTCTGTTCAGGGTTTCAGATCACGGACCTCACCCCAGAGAGTCCAGGCCCCCAGGGAAAACGCGTGTCCTACCAGCAGGGACCAGTCCACCAGGCCATGTATTCTAGGACTCACGCTGCTTCCAGATGGGTTCTACCCTAACACCCTTCCCATCACATCCCCACTCAGTGGGTAACCCAGCATGGCTCTGATCACAATGTGATTTCTTTTTCACTGTGAGTCAGTTCAAATTGGCTTTATCAGCTAAATGAGTTGACCCAAGATGCTGGCACAGTGAATTAGAATCAGATTTACATCGAAGGAACTGATTGAAATGACAATGCACATTGCTCTTCCCAACAGCTTGTAGATTAAAATTCAAGCTCACTACACAGCTGCCCAGACATCTCTGCGTTCCACCAGCTGTTTCTCTTATCAATATTTTCAATACTGCACTTTCCTCCAGACATATTTCTATCTCAGGAGAAAGCACCACAATCCACCTTCACTGAGTGTAATCAAGAGTAAGTGTTCAGAGACTATTGCAATTTGACATTGCTGCAGCTTATCCATACAAAATCCACTGCTTTGAGGCCACTTGCAGTTTGGCCAAACTCAGGTAGAGGAACACATGCCTGCCATGGATCTAATCCTTCGGTATGGATGGTTTGAGAAGCATGGGGGCCATGACCCTCTTTTCACCTGAGTGAGAGTTTAACATTTGCGTCCTTGTCAACTTGTTTTCCTTCCCCCAGTAGCGTGTGAGTTCCAAGACAGCACACACTGGATGTCTAGTTTTTAGCACGGGAAGCCCTGAATACATATTTGTTCATGGTCCCTCCTCTGCCCAGTAAAACTGAAACCCAATACATTTTCTAGACTGCAACCAGAACAATCTTTCTACAACTCAAATTGGATCAACACCCACTCTTCACCTTTGCATTAACTGAAGGGCCACACTTACAGGTTTCCAAGCATCCATGAAGGCCATCCTCCCTGCCCTGCCTGGAATCTCTTCCACCCTCCTTCACCAGCATTAGTGCCTTCAGGTCTCAGTGCTGCTGTACCTTCCACCGAGTTACCTAAGGGTGACCGTGATGGCAACATCCTGCAATTATTCTTCTGTACGTCCACTTAAAGTAAGGTCTAAATCTTCACCTCTCTATCTATTCCAGATATGGCAGTGGACAAGCCGAGGTCTTTACAGAAGAGGCGATCAGGACTCCAGAGGTTCTAATCATGGGGTATGAGGCCCAGGCCACCCCTCACTCCTCCACAGAGTCAGATCTCCACAGTCGCCTGCTTTGTGTAACCTCTCTGTGCCTCAGTTTCCATCTTTCGCCTGGGGCTCGTGGTTGTATCTGAACAGAACCAGTGCTTCACTAATCAATGTTAGTCCTGGTTGTTATTAGGAACCATTACTTCTGAGCCCCAAATTTTGCTTCCTTCACTTCTAACTTCCTACAACTGACTCCATCTCTTGGGGTTTCCACTACACAGGACTTGCTGTACACATCTTCCAGATTTTCTCTGCCTGTTAGTCCCTAATGTGCCCTTCACTGAAGGGTATTGGCTGCTAATCTTTGTGTTACTTTAAAAGTGGCAAACACGAGCATGTGACAAAGAGAATAGATAGAATATTCTTAAAGTAATTTCTTACTCTCTAGTAGGACCTTCTGAAATCATGATGCTTTTTGTTGTTTTGCTGGCTGGGGAAGAGAAATTGGGCTTAAAATTGATCGAACTCTCCTCTTTCAGGCTTTTTGGAAGGCTCCCTTTCTAGGTTTGGACAGAAAAAGAAGTTTGATCAGGAAATCCTTCTTTGTGCTTACACGTCTCAAGTGGGGGATTATGTTGGGAGGAACTCCAGGTGGCCAAGGCCATGATTATGGTAATAGCAGCAATGAAATTAACAACTATAAAATCATTTATTGAGAGCACTTATTACTACAGGATCAAAATGATGATTCTCATTTCACTGCTGGTAGGCAGCAGGTGCTGGCATCAAAGGTAGGTCTGTCTAATCTTCTGTCACACAGGAAAGGGCACAGATAACAATTCCTCAAATGGTTTCTGTGCCAAGTAATGCAGTTGCTCATGTTAGGTCTCTGCTTGTCAATTGCCAATTTCTTTCTGTCCCTGGGGTGTGTGCATGCTGCTGGGGACAGATAATACTTCATACACCTGGAAGTGTGTGTGTGTGTGTGTGTGTGTGTGTGTGTGTGTGTAGTTGCCGTAATTCAAGTCTCTGGGTTCTGTATGTTCAGCATCCCATCTTTTATTTTAGTTCCATCTTTAAAAGTAAAGTAATATAATCTTCCTGAGTAAACATAATGAAATGGATGTTTTACACCTTCATAAAAAATGGATTCAATCTAAACTTGAGTGGAGATGGATAAAGTTGGTTTGAAATCTGTACTTACCCTGGGACACATGGAAAATTTGCTGTCAGAAATTTTCATCTTGACATATTAATTGCAAGAATAAAAGTTTTCTTAAGCAATGACCGGAAAGAATAAACTTTAAAAATGCCTAAATTACAGCCCTTAGAGAGTGATTTAGCCTGGAATTCTCCAACCTGATTGTGCATAGGACTCACCAGCAGGGCTTATGAAAGCCCAGGGTGCTGCTTGGCAGGTGGGGAGGGGTGAACTCTCCTTAAAGGTTCCAACAAGGTAGGTCTGAGGCAGGGCCTGAGGATTTGCATTTCCAAAACTCCCAGGTAACGCTTTTCCAGGAAGCACCCTTTGAGAATCACTGATTAGGCTGCTCATTCTGAGACATGACTGCAGACTGGGATCCCCTAGGGAGCTTAAAAACTAAACAGCGATTCTATTAATTTGCGTGGAGTATGACTTGGGTATTAGGGATTTTTAAGATCTCCCCAGACGATTGAACTGTACAGCAGAGTTTGAGAACCACCGTTAGGGCAAGAATGGGGTGCATAAGTTAAGAAAAACAAGGGTTTGGGAGACCCAGTGTGATCAAACACCTTGAAAGTTAATACCAAAATGAAGTCACTTATGTCCAATCCTAATAAAATGAAGTTGGGAAGCCAAGTGAGGGACACTCAAGGACACTTAGTGTAATGTACAGAGCTGCTCTGCCCGCCCTTTCCACTGCAGCCATGTCCCCGCCTCCCAACTACTGTCAGTCTGTGAACATCCTAGCTAGCTATTGGTTCATCAGTCAGCTTGCAAGTATCCTTCTCCGTTATTGGTCCCCTGTTAGCCTGGCGGAATTCCACTGCTTCAGGGTAGCTATCCCGCCATCTTTTCTCTCCTTTTGACCCACTTTCTTTCTCCTCCTCACTTTTCACACTCCCTTTCTCTTTCCTTTCTCTTTTCCTCTCATTTTCTCTTCTACCCTGCAGGGAGACTCTCTGTTTGCTTAATAAACTCCCTTATGTGATTTCCCGTGCCCGGCATGGTTTTCATGGGTTTTCTTACACTTAGGCACTATGCTGTACCAAAAAAAAAAAAAAAAAAAAAAAAAAAAAAACAACCAAACAAACAAAAAAATACCTTAAGAACAGCTAGCCATACAAGGACAACTTGTATGCTTGCCTAGTAATATCTGCCTACACCATCACCTCTAAATAACAGACATCAACTCTTGCAATTTGCCTCTGTGACCAGTGTTCTCTTGATTCAAAACTACTGATATGTTACTGTCTTTCAACTTTACAGGCTTCCCTTTGCCCAACCTCCTCAGATGCACCTAGAGTTTGCTACATGTTCTAGATGTCAATCCTCTGCTTTTCCCAAGCAAACTCCTCCTACAGAGACCTTGCCTCTCCCTGTGGCTATTTTGGGTTCATGTCTTGGGCTCAGGGTCTCAAAGTGTAAAAACTGTTAGCAAAGACTTTGCCCAGGAGTGGTTCTCGGGCCTTTGGAAGCTGAAAACATCTTTCTAATATTAGGCATCTGTATTTTTTTGGGGTTCTCAGTTATACATAAGAAGCCCACTGCCAACTAAGTAGGCATTGAGTTCAGCAAATGGATATTGGTGACTTGAAGCTATTCTCCAGAAGTAATGTACAAATCCAAGCCTAGAATGGCCTGAGGAGAAAACCGTCATTGCTGCTCTGTCCAATAATGGAAAAGAGTCAGGGCCACTGTCCTACCAACGACACTGCCTCACCGTAAAAATTGTTGTGAGTTGATATCGACTGTCTCTGGCCTGTTACCTTTGGTACTCCACCATTCAAATGAGTCCCAAGGGAGCTTCCTGCTAAGTCAGTCTCAGCCGAGTGTGATTGGAGGAGCCGCTGCCCCATGCCTTGCTCTGCCTAGAAAACCTGTGTTTCACTGGATCTGGCCATTTAAGACTGGGAATTCCTCCAATACTGCAAAGGTCTTCTTTAGCCAGGGAAGGTGACAATGTGTGATTCCTCAAACCTCTGGCTCCTGCTTTCTTCTGTTTTGAGCTGCCAGATGGTCTCCCTCAGTGTTCTCCACCCCACAAGGGGCAGGGAAACCAGTCCTGCCAGGTTTCTCCATCCTCCGTTCCTTTCATGGATGGGTTTCATGGTTTCACTGGATATTTTTTCGAAGAGCCAATATGTGTGGTGACAGCATTAAAGAAAAGAACTACTGTAACCTGCTTTATGTGAACGGAATCTTCTTTGGCCAGATAAAAGGAAATAAGTGGACAAACTATACCAGTATGTTGCTTCCACACTGATTTCCATGCAAAGCGTGCCAAGGGCGGAGCCGCTTGGACCACTGCTGCCTGGGGCTGTTCTGAGCCCTTGATATGAAACAGAAAAGAGGGGCTGACAACCCAAATGAAGTTGGAGCGGCGTCTAAATGCATGAACTGTGGCCACATGGAGGCCTGGCTTTCCTTTCAGAAACAAGAGCCCAAGGCAGGGTGCAAATTCCTTTACTTTTCCAGAAACCACATGCATGCGCTCTACGGAGGCAGGATGTGTCCTCCTTTGTCATTTTTCTCCAGGCCTGGTAAGAGAAGGCGACCACATCTGGTGATAGTGCCGTGCCTGCGGGCAGGCCTCCGCACGATCTGTCATCCGCATGAAGGTCTCCTTCCTCCACCACAGCAGCAGATGCTTTCATTAGTCCTGATCTGCAGACAGGAAATCCCAAGGTGGGAGAATGAGACACCTGCCCATGCCGAGATCGTGAAGCGATCTTTGGATCATGAAGTAATCCAGACCCAAACCGACTCCAGAGCCGTCACTCTTCATATCATGATAAAAATAATTTAATCTTTTTCCTCATTATATAAATTGTACAACTGTATATTCCAAAACAGCACCAAAAAATGGAAGGGAAAAGGTCAAATTCACATGAAATCCTGTCACCCTGACACAGCAAACGTTCATATTTTGGTAACTTCTTTTCTGTGTCGGTACCTGCCCATGCACACAGGTGCCCGATGTTGCATAACTAGAATTCTTACACAAATGTTAGCTCCCCAAGCTCTAGTTTATTTATTAGCAAGTGCAGCTAAGGTCAGTGTGGCCCAGACATACCCTCCGTTTCTTCATTGAGGTTGCTTTGAGTGTGGGTGAAGAAGAACATTTACTGTAAACAAATGGAGACCATCGTGGCTGGCCAGTCTCCTCACTCTGTATGGGCTTGGTGTGGTGCTATGGAATCAGGAGCTAGCACAGTGTGACTAAGAATATGGGTATGAGAGTCAGCATGCAAGGGCTCAGGTCCCAGCTGCATCACTGACAAACTGTGCGACCCCAGGCAAGTCACTTAACCTCTCTTCACCTCAATCTCCCAGCTATGAAGTGGGGAATACAGTCGTATATATCTTATATTGTGGTTGTGAGGGTTAAATAAAATACACGTAAACTTAGGACATTCTTTCATCCAAAATAATGGCTTAATATTAACTGATATTATTATAATACCCATAAGGTGTGTAAATCCAGAAGGTACTCGGGAAATTATTAATTACCGAGAAGCTACATGTGCTTTATATTTTTACGAAAAGTTTTTTTGTTGTTGTTGCTTTCTTCCTTGATACTAAATGCATTTAGTGCTAATTTTTTTTTCTCCCAAGCATAAGGTCTGTGAACAAGAAGGCGTTTCTATAGACCATACAATGTTGGAGTGATATGAAAAGGCTTACAAAGCTGATAGTTTATTTGCTCATTTGTAAATTTATTTCTTTGTTCATTTATCTATTGATTGATAGTTCTAAGCATATAATTATTTGTTGATTAAAAGAATGAAGAATGAATAAAAATGACTTAAACATTTTATGGGTGCCTGCTATGTACCAGGTACTAAGTTGGAGACCTGAGTTGAATAAAATAAGGTCATAGCCTCAAGGAGCTTGCAATTCAATAATTCATTTTCTTTCTTTATGGAAATTTCACACATACACACACACAATACATACACACACATCCTTTAAGAGAACAATTTTCTACTAGGAAGGTAGACTCTTCTAGTCCATTTGTTTTTAAATTTAAGCTGCAAGGTACATGCAGATGAAAATTGCCCAGAGAAATCCAAATGAACCATCCTTACGTCCAGCTAGGTTCACAAAGTGGAAGAAAACGAATTTCACAATCGAGTCCAAATGCTGACCACCCAGTCAGACAGAGCATGAACTTCTCTTTGGTGTTATAAATCATATGAGTCCCAAGGGGGAAAGAGGCTGCCCTCGTGAGAATGCTCCGAGGCAGGCCGTCCTCGCAGGAAGGAGGAAGAACCCCCGGCGCTAGGCCGCGCTCATTCTATTTGGCACATGTGCCTTTGGAAAACTGGTTGAGTACTCCCCCGTGACCAAGAAAAAATGCTCGATGGAGTAGAGAGCACTTCATTCTCGGCCAAACCCAATCCCTTTTGGCATGTTTACCTTGGTGGAGCGACGACGAGGTTAGCCAAGGAACCTGCTCGGGGTCCTGGCGGGGGATAAAGCAGATGCGGGGTCAGTGTCATGCAGGGCGAGTCACCGCCCTGTGGACTCCTTCGCACACACTGAGGCTATTTTACTGTTTCTCCCTCCTCCTGGTCCCGAAGCCTCATTATTAGCCTTATATTAATTACTCATCAATCACAGCAGACTTGGCAACACTTTTTTTCTTGGTGGACACATCACTGATTTTATTGCTGGCCTCGCGTCCTGGTTCATCAACGGCCTTGGGGGAAAACAGCAACACCAGGATGAATGTTAGCCGTGTTTTCTTCCAGATTGTATTACGTGCAGACTTTATGTCAATTGGAAGAAATCTTTCTCCACTTTATTAAACTTGGGACCTCTTCAAGAAAATGTCACTGAGTAGAATAAAATCTAATGTTGGCACCAGCATCTCTGTTAGAATATTCTATGGAAAAAGATGAAAATAGCAATGTCAGCTATTAAAAAGGGCAAAACTCACTCCATTTACTTTTCCATTGTTTGCTAAGTGAATTCAGTAGTAACCAAAAAGGATGATGGAAAAACAGCATGTTAATTCTCTCTCTCTCTCTCTCTTTTTTTTTTTTTTTGGCAGGCTTGGCACTGGGGTCCATGTAGCCTTTAATAGACCCTGAGGAAGGAGCTGGAGCCACTGGTCTGAGCTGACGCCCTTTGCACTGCGGCTGCATGGGCCACGTCTTACCATGTCCCGCTTGGCTGTGTACCCAGAGTGACACCTTATAAGGCACGTCCTTCTCTGGAACACATGTTCCTTCCTGACATTAAATGTGTGTGAGAGAGATCCAATTAAGGGAAGACATTTTACCAAACTGGCTGTCTTTGAAGATGGTTCATTTCCAAGGGTTTTCATTCACCCATTAAAACAAACGGTGGGGTCTTTGGTAAATTCTATATTTTCCAAAACACCATGGAGAGTTACTTTTTGATACATGAAATATTTAATGGGAGTGAATTTCATTTCATAAACTTCAGCATAAAAATATAACTTGGGACATTTTCAGTAACCCTACTTCATCATGTTTGACTCCAAGATTTTGTTCTGTTGGATTCAGGGGTGGGGGAAAGTCTTAGGGCCAAGATGTGTGTGTTGGGGGAAGGTCTTATTATTAAAGGTTTGTTCTGTTCCTCCCCTTCAACCCACCCCCCCATTTTTTTGAAATACACTTGAAGTATACTTGACAAAAAAATCCTATGTAGTTAAGGTGTCCAACCTTGATGTTTTGAAATAATTAACATAACTGAACTAGTTATCGTAGCCATCACTTCACTTAGTTATAATTGTCTTTTGTGCTGAGAACACTTAAGGTAAATGTCTTAGTAAAGTCCAAGAATATGATGATAACCATCATTGCTATACATTAGATCTCCAGAATTTGTACCCTATAACTGAATCTTTCTACCATGGCCAACACCTCCCCAGCTCCCATTTCCTATCCCTGGAAACCACTATTCTTCTCTCTTTTGCTTTTAAGAATTTGACGTTTTTGTGCCTGATTTATTTAACTTAGCATAATGTCCTGCAGGTTCATCCACATTGTTGCAAAGGTCACAGTTTCCTTCTTTTTTTAAGACTGAATCATAATATTTCATAACACACACACACTTACACATACATACCAGATTTTCCATTCATCCCTCAATGGATACTTAGGTGGATTCCATATCTTGGCTGTTGTAAATAATGCCACAATGAACATGGGGCATGGATGTGTCTTTAACATACTGATTCAATTTTCTACTCAATGACTCACATCTGAAGCACTGATTTCAGTCTTGAGTATTACAGTTTAAAGACAACCATAGCAGATTCCAGGTAATTTAAGTACATAGTTGCTAAAAGTGGAATTGATGAAATGTTTAAAGTTATACCCCTACTTACTTCATTTTAAATAACATTTAAAAATAAATATCTTGCTGGAAATTGTTTTCGAATCTTTTCTTCCATTCCTATCAGCATACTTTAGTGAGACTAGTTCTCTACCATGAGGATCATAAGATCCAAATATACAAATGATATAGAATATATATATTATCCACTGTGAGGATCATTTGTCATTGATCTTACATAGATGACTGAATTATTCAGCAAGAAGCAAGATCACTTGGTCCTATTAAAGCATTAAACTGATGTATGTGGGGTTTGTTATAACTACACATGTACATGCTTAGTATAGGTTATTTCAATTATGGATTATTTTATGATGCTTGCAGAAAACAGAGAGAGAAAAGTAAAATTTCAATTCTATTTTAATCCACTATGCCTACTCTCTCAATGAACAGCATTCACATTTTTTGTGACTTTTCCTCTATCATATTTTTCTGACTGTATTTGTTAAAGTTTAATTTTATGATTCTTGAATCCAGTAACAAATTTGTCATGCATTTTGTACTTTTTCATTTAATTTTTTCTAGTAATTCATTTTATTGGTTTTTTTTTTTGGGGGGGGGTTGTTTTTGTTTTCTTTTTTTTACAAAAGTAGCAGTCTATGATGAGAAGAAATTTTTAAAAAGAAAAGTACAACAATACTAAAAATAGTTTGCCTTCAAAGGGCAAAGAAGAAAATATAACTAAGTTTTACATGGCGACCACTTTTTTTTTTCCCTGAAAATGTTCCAGAGAACAACCTTTCCCAGAAATCTGTGTAGCGGCCTAGGGCTTATTCTCAGCCCAAAGGGTGGACACAGTTGTGTTGCCTCCAGGGACCTCAGGGTTATTTCTGGAATAACTGGAGAGGTGGTGATGGAGCAAGGGAGGAGACTGACTTTGATAAAGGTCTACCAAATCCCAGACTCGGCTCCTCCAAGACACTACATTCACATTGTCCCCCTGCAGGAAGCAGAATTCATTCATTCAACAAATAATTACCAAGTGACCTTCATTATGTTCCAGGCTGATTTGTGCACTGAGGAAGCCAGATGGATAAAAATCCTTGCCTTCGGGGAGTTTAAGTTCTTGTGGAATGGGTGGGATTTGTGATGTTCAGGTCATTACATCTCATATTAGGCTTCTGCAGGATGATTGTGTTCTGGAATGGTGTTTTATCAAAAACGAATGCATAAGAGAGGTGTTGATCCAGTTCATTGACAAAGCGAGTAAGTGGGATACATTTTTATCAATTTTAAAGTTTTCATCCAAAATTTTCTCAGAGCATTAGTACTAGACTCTGAGGAGAGGTGATAACCAATTAAATACAAATTTATGTTGTTAGTTTAAGATGACTATGTTGACGTTCTAGGTTGTTCTATAAAGATCATGTGTCTTGCAGGTGTTTCATCTCCAGGGACAAATTTGAAAACCCTAATCCATATTCTTGGGGCACTATAAAAACAGGAAGCTGAATCCAAAGGAAAGCCACCATTTTTCCTCCAGGTCACACTTAAAAAAGAGCAAGCTCATTTTTATTTTATTTTTACATGTTTTTACTAGTGGATTATAATTTTACATAATAGTGTGGTTCATTGTAACATATTCATAGATGTATGTAACAACTTGTTCCATTTCATTCCCCAGTACCTCCCCTCCTCACTGTCTGAATCCCTTCTTCTATTCTATTTTCCCTTTTATTTATTTTGTAATTGGTGCATTATAATTATACATAAAAGTGGGATTAACCACAATACATTCACACATGTATGTAGTATAATTTTCTTCATTTAATTCCCTAGTACCTCCCATTTCTCTCCCCTCCTATTTTTCCCCTAATCCCCTTCCTCTACTCTGTTCTCCCTTCTAATTTCATCAACTCTCTCTCTCTCTCTCTCTCTCTCTCTCTCTCTCTCTTGCTTTTGCAATGAGAGAAAATATTTGACACTTAACTCTCTGAATTTGGAGTGAACTTGTTTTTAAATGGCTGGTAGGTGACTACCTCATAAATTTCTAGAAATAAGTTTTTCAAAATAATCAAATAGTGATATCAGATAAAGAATGTATCAAAACAAATCCTAAAAGTACAGGGGGAAATCATCAAAAGGACATGAAAAACAAGGGGCAGTATAGTTCATATATTTTTAAATGTTCACTTCTCTAGAAATCTTGTTTTAGGCAGACTTTTTATCACTGTGACCAAAAGACCTGAGAAGAACAACACAGAGGAGGAAGGGTTTAGTTGGAGCTCACGGCTTCAGAGGTCTCAGTCCGTAGATGGCCAACTCCATGCTCTGGGTCTGAGGTGATACAGAACAACATGGCAGAAGAATGTGGTGCAGGAAAGCAGGTCAGGGCACAACAATCAGGAAGCAGAGAAAGCCACCTCACCGGGACAAAATATATACCCCAAGGGCACCACAGCCCCAGTGACCTACCTCCTCTAGCCACATTCTATCTGCCTACAGTTACTACCTAGTTAACCCATTCAAGTGAATTGGATTAACACCAACTACATTAACGCTCTCATAACTCAATCATTTCACCTCTGGAAGTTCTAGTATTATCTCACACATGAACTATTGTGGGATATCTCATATCTAAACCATGACAATAGAAATGTAAATTTTGAAATAGACAATAAAATACCACATTTTACCCATCTAAATGGTTAACTTAAAAACGATATGGTATTTAGTTCTGGAGAAAATGATGAGATGGTTCTTTTGTACAACTTCTGGGAGCATAAACTGGGTAGAATTTTTCCCCAAAGTTTTTGGTCTAATAAGTATGACTAATAAGTATGACTATCGACAGTCAAAAATGTATAAAAAAATCATGTACAAAAATATTAACTGTGGTTCAATTATAACAGCAAAAACGTCTAAAAATCTGAATTTACACTAAAAGGAAATGATAAGTACATTATAATGATTTAGTTACACAATCATTAACTGTTCCTAAAGTTATGGGGCAAAAGCAAAAATATAAAATGATCTGAATCTGAAAAAATACATATGAATTGAAAGTATACAAAAAGGAAACTCACTAAAATTTAAACTTATGTTTTCTGAGTGGTGGCACAAAGAGCAGTTCTTTCATTTTATTTTCTTTCTACATTTTTGTATTATCTATGTTTTCCATAATTATGATAGGTTACTTTCATAATTAAAACTTCTTTGAGAAAAATAAGTCTAAACAGAAACTTTTAAGGTTGATTCACTAAAGATTTGTATAGTTGAGAGTTTCCTTTTCTATAATTGAAGAAATATTCATCCCAAGATGAAGAAGACACTGTATCAGCTTGTTTTGTGTTCCTATAGCAAAATATCTGAGACTAGATCATTTGTAAAGAAAAGAGGTTTATTTAACTCACAGTTCCGAAGTCTGAAAATTTCAAGATCAGGCAACTGCATATGGCAAGGGCCTCATACTGTGTCATAACATAACCCATAGCATTGTGTGATAGTACCACATATGGGAGTGGTGAGCAGGCATATGTGGAAGAGGCCAAAATACCAGGGGTATCCTTGTTATAAATAACAACCCTCTCCTGGTAATTAATCCAGTCTCATGTGACCTCCACAAGACCTCACTCATTCTTGAGAGACCTAACCCAGTCTTTCAAAAAAGATGTTAACTCGTTCATGAGGGCAAAGCCTCATGTCCTAATCACTTCCCAGAGGCCCCAACTGCTGACATTGTCATTGTGGAATTAGGCTTCAACATGAGTTTTGGTGCCTTCAAACCACATCCACGTCATGGCAGGCACCTGTAAGAACACACACAGACATACACACGTGTGGAAAACTATGGCTTGCAAGTGGCTCGGCCTGCCTGTCACTCCTTGAGCAAATGCCATTGCATTTACGCAAACATCACTGCACACAAAGTCCTGTATATTCTGCATTAGATCTCCAGAACTCACTTGTCTCATAGACCTGTCTCATCTGCAGCACAATTGACATTTTGGACGAGGTAATTCTTTGCTGGGGGGCTGGGGATATTTGGCAGCATCCCCGACCTGTTCCTATTAGATGCCAGTAGTAGCTCTACACCCAGTTGTGACAATAAAAAATGTCTCCAGAGGCTTCTCAGTGTCCCCAGGGGGGGCATCCTTTCTAACAGCAAACCACTGATGTGCACCAACACCAGGGAAGATGTGCCCCTACATGCATGAATATGATCCCACCTGCCCAGACATTTATAACAAGGTCATTTATTTTGTTCATTGATGCTATGCTATACCTGCTGTTAATTTCCCTCCTTCTCTCTCATTTAACCAACAATTGCAACAGAGATGCTACAATTTTTGAGTATCATATTTCTATTCTGTACTTTATAAGCACTTTAAGGAGGTCTCAGGGAGGACTTGACTTTGTGATTTCCCTTATGTACCAATTTTAAAAACTTGTCCAGGATAGGGTTATCCCATTATATAATCTTTTATGCAATGCTTACATTTTATCTAATCTTTAAACACATACATTACATTGCTAGTGGAGGCACATTATATGTTGAGTTAAATCTTATTAGTTTTGGATAATAAAATAATTGACATAATTTTCTTTTTAGTTGACTTTAAAGTAAAAAAAATTTTTTGAGGGCAGTTCATGATTAACTCTGGCTAAGGTAGTAAGCTGACATATGTTTCTAGACTCAAGTAGAACTGTCCAACTTAGGCTGGCTCAAACTTTCTCACAGCTTTCTGTAGATCTGCAAAAGTAGTGGACACACTTTAGCAGTACCCATGTTATTTCTTGTTTTTACTTTTTGCAAAAAATAAATAAATAAATAAATAAATAAGTATATATATATATATATATATATGAAACAGCTTGGAAATGAGGGGGAAAAATCTTCCTCAGAAATGTAGCTTAAACCGATGTATCAATAAAGGGTAGGTTTTATAGTTCTGACTGATGTTTTGGCATGTATGTTCATTTACTGGAACATAGTTTGCATCTAGTCATTTTATTAGTCATAACACTGGTTTTATTGATATAAGCTACAAGTAGACTCACAATGACCTCATAAAAACATGTTTGAGTCTGCAAGGGTTTTAGTACAAGATGACTCTAGAGTAAACAACAAGGTTTTTCAAAACTACCTTGATGAATAATAGTACCATCCTATTTGATTAGAGGTCATCAGATCACCTCTACATAAACAATATCATGTTAATCAACTTTCTGCAACTGTAACAGAATACCTGAGATAAAAACTTATAAGAAGGAAGGGTTTATTTTGGCTGACAGTTTCAAAGGTTTCAGGCTATGTTGCTTGGCCCCTTTGCCTTTGGGCTGAGGCAAGGCAGCCCATCACAGTGGGAGTGTGTAATGGAGGAAGGTGCTCACCTTTTGGCCATCAGGAAGCAAACACAAAGGAAGACAAAGCGATAGATACCAATATACCCTCCAAGTGCATGCCCCAGTGACGTAACTTCCTCCTACTAGGCCTCACCTCTTAAAAGTTCTGCCACCCCCAGCAGCACTGCAGGCTTGGGACAGAAGCTTTAACCTATGGGCCTTTGAGGGACATTCCAGATTCAAACTAATGCAACTACTAACTCACAAACACTAACACACACATGCTCACATGAAGTACCAGACTGATATGGACAGCAAGAGTTCTGGAGTGAAGGCATTCTGCAGTAAAAGTCGTGATTTTGCCCCACAAAGTAATGTCCGTGTAAGAATTCAACCTCAGTTTGTGCAATTGTCCCTATAACCACACAGCTGTGTGAGGACACACAAAGTGACAATTGATAAGAACACAGAATTTAAGAAGACAGTTTTAGGGGTAACACATCTTTGATGACATGCATGTAGTCTTTGAACATACACATGGTGAACTCTGAATTGCTAATGGCTACACATATGTTTATACAGAAGCACAAAATACAGCTATAAGAATATACAACAAACTCATGGATGGTTCTGATGGCCTTTGGGGAGATAGAGATGGAAATGGCATTCAGTGAATCTGTAAAAGGATACTATACTATTATATTTTTTCATCAAAGATAAAGATGGGTTAATTTAAAATGTTATAGTATTAGTCTGGGTGATAAGGAAAGAGCTGATAGAGATAGAGATAGAGTTTTGTTTTGTTTTTTAATGGGCTCAGGAGTCAAACAGATCCAGGTTTGGTCTTTGCTACTTACTAGCTGAGAGTCCTTGAGCAATTCTCTTGAATACACCAAGTGTCAGTTTTATCAACCATAAAATAGTACCTACTTTGCTGGATTGTTACAAGAAGTAAATGAACAAACTTGGCATCAGGCACCCAGGACATTCTCCACCAAAGTAGCCACTGTTGACATGGTTAACTCCAAGGTTAAGAGCATTGTGTTCCAAGTTTCTTAACAAGACATGTGAGGTCTGTTCCTGGAGAACTAAGAGCTTCACTTGGAGAACTCAAAACAGAGGCCTGGGAGGCCCCAATTCAACTACAGGACATTTGCAGTTGAGTGGCTATGGCAACCTGGGAGCAGGTGAATCCCACCTGGCCAAACTACAATGCTGCACAGTGAGAGTTTACACATTTCAGGGGGGTTAGAAGTTAAGGGTGAACAAGATAAAGCACATGGTTCCCTGATCTGTCTTCATTCTATAGACAGCGTCAGGCCAGCCTGCTAAACACATAGATTACATTCCAGGGGAGCATCCTGCTCTGCTTTGGCTCAACCTTATCAGCTTGAGGAGGAGTGGCTATTGTCTGTTGAGTTGGAAAAGACTGGGATCAGGCACCCAGATGTTTGCAAAAGACTGGGAAATGAAGAAGGGCTGGGCCTGAACTCTTTGAGGCCCATGTGTACATGCAAAAGCAGGTTAACATGCATAATTATTACTCCTTTTTCTGAGGAGAGGAGACTACCAGTTCTGTGGAAATCCTGGTAACAGCAAAGATTGGGTGAAAGCAAGCACTTCCCAAGAGAGCATGGTGGTTATTTCTTGGACAATCCTGTGTGTCCCTGTACAACAGAGTGGATGGAGAAAGACTGACATAGTCACAATAAATGTTCTGGAGCATCTCTTGGGGTCATCAGACTAATGTATATTGCTAAGAAATTCATCTAGTGTCTGGCCTTGTCTTCCATAAAAATATGGTAGAAGGTGCTGGTTCTCTGTGACATGGTAGGCTCGCTGTGGACATCATTAGATTTGGAGCACTTGAGTTGCGGGTTTAAGCGTTGAAGATTGGAGAAGTTGAAGGAGGAGAACAGAATGAGTAGAAGCCTGGAGGAAATCAAGGGAAATGATCTGTAAAACAGAAATCGGTAAGTATGGCTCGAACTGAGAATTAATTTGGGGGTGGGTGAGAAAAGGAGGTTGAGAGCACACTGTGATAAGAACCAATGGCCTGGTTAAGGGCTGTAGGCTGTAGGTAGAGAATGGCAGCACCTGGGGAGGCCCAGGTCTCTTGGCTTCTACTTCTCTCCATCTTTCTTCCACCCTCTGCTGCCAGCCAACATCTCTGTCTTCAGGTAGCACACGGTTTTACTAGGAGATGAGATGACCAAGGCTCCAGTTCAGGAAGCAATGTGTGCCTTGGCTAAATTACCTTTCTGGATCTCAGTTTCTCAAATAGGTTGATTGCAGAAAACATTTTCTGGTACTCCAAGATGGAAGTAAAGTTTTCAGATTAATACGATGTCCACATGCAGAAGGGTTTGTGAGGAGGAAGAACCTACAGAGACCCACAAACCTCTTCCAGTTACATGGTCTATGCCAAATATAATATCTGTAGTACAGCAAACACTCCCAACACCTTTCTCAGTATTATAACTAGGTTTTGGGTTCCCTCTCCAGGTGTTGGATCTTCCTTGGTATGGCACAGTTGCATATGCCAAGTGTGTTCTTCTTTAGTGAGTTTATATGCCTGTCATCAAAATTAATAGTTCACCTTTTAAACTTCATCCATTTTAACTTTCACCTAATTCCTGGACTCTATCCTGATGCCAGACTCCCAAACGTCCACTTATGTTCGTCTCCAGCAGAAAGCACATCTTCAGACAAGAGTGCAGCAGAGATCAAGAGAGACAGCCAACCAAACATTTGACCACAGAGACCGACTCACCCCCTCCTTGCTAAACCACAGTCCTTCAGGAACTCAAAGAATTCGAAACCATATATAAAATAAATACATGCAAATGGCACATTTCCTAGTTACAAGGGTCTCCCTGGGCTCCCTCAGATCCAAGTTTTTCCCTTGTTCTTTCCTTCATTGGTGTCAGGGGAAATGGGGCCAGAGTTTGACCCCTTATGAAAGGTCATATACAAAGAGGGAGGAAGGAGAGAATAATCCTCATTAGGATTCTATGGGGAAGTGAAAGTAAAAGTAAACACCTCCTTGGAAAATAAACCCCAAGTCTTTCAAGTTCCAGCATGCTAGCTTTTCAAGAATGAATCGTTCCAGTTTGGAGTGTTGTCCTTGAGCGGGTCTCTGAGGAGAATTGACAGTCTTAGATGAGCCCTCCTTCATGGTGCAGATCATGTTCATATTTGTATAGTTACGGTGGGAGTGTGTGGCAGAGCAAAGCAGCCGACCTCATGCCAGGAAGTCAAAGGAAACAAGGGGAAAGCTGGGGTCCCACAGTCCCTCCAAGGGCACATCCTCAGTGATCTAAAGACCTCCCACTAGGCCACATCTCATGGGTTCCACCACCTCCCAGTAGTGCCACCTGGGAACTAAGCCTTTCTGCTACTATAACAGAATACCCCCATGAGTCTGGGGGACCTGCAAGATCCAAACAATAGCATGACCTATCACTTCTTAAGGTCCCACCTCTCAATACCGTTACAGTGGCAATTAAATTTGAATGCATTTTGGAGGGGACCTTCAAACTAGAGTACCTCCTATATTTTTATTTGCTCAACTTAGCAACCCTGTTTGAACAGTTATGAGTATTTGGCTGGGGTAGAGTGGTCGAGTGTTTGCCCAGCTTGCATGAAGCTCTGGATTCCATCCCTGCTACTGGCGGGGAGAGGGAAGTTAAAAGACCAGGAAATTCTAGATCTGGAATTATCAAATGTTTACTATAAAAAGATGAGATGAAAAATATTTTTAGATTTGCCATTACGGTGCAAAAGCAACCATAGAATTCAAGTAAACAATTGGACTTTGCTGTGTTCCAATAAAACTTTATTTACAAAAACATTTGATGGAAATTATATTGTTATATTGTGTGCATGTACAAATATGTAACAACAAATCCCATCATAATGTACAACTATAATGAACCAACAAAAGATGTGGGAAAAAATGGCAGCCCCTTGTTTGATGACCTCTGCTGCAGAACTCAGTTACCTGGGCTTAAAGTCAGCTCTACCATTACTCAGAGATGTGAAATTAAGCAAGTAATTTAATTTCTTTGTGCCTTAGTTTCTTTATCTATAATAGGGGGAGTAATAATAGTACATCTGCATCCTAGGGTATGAAAGGATTTCTCATGTGTAATGTGCTCATAATAGTGCAAGCAGGAAATGCCAGAAGAACCAATGCGTTCTACTTCCTGGTTTAGAATCTATATGCCTCAATCGGAGTGGGCTAAGATCTAGGTGAATTCCCGCAGCACTTACCATGTGGCTAGACACTTTACATATTTGAATTCAGTTAACCCTCACAACAGCTTAGGTCATAGGTATCATTATTATTGTTGTTTTCATAATTATCATTGCCAACCCCACATTACCAGTAAGAAATTAGGTGGCTTGCTCAAGTTCACTTAAATGGCAAATAATCTGGCTGTGGTCTGGGCTCCCATAGTCTAGCACCAGACTATTTGCTTCATCCCTACTCTAGAGGAAATAGATACGAGGGCAACAGGAAGATCAGGAAATGCCAGGGTAAATGTTTGCAGGGATGGTTGGCAATAGTTAAATATCATTTGTTTCCAAGAAACACAACTTTCAAGAAAGTCAGCTTCTACTTTAAGGATTTCTTTCCTGTTGCTCCTCTTCGCCTCACAGGGCAGGACGTCGGCCCACATGGTGGAGATCCATGGCATCCACACCCATCAGGTGGCAGACTGTGGGACTCATTTGACTCTGAAATGTCAGGGGTATGAACTCGTCTTCTCTCTTCTCCAGGGTTTTTCTCTTACTTCTCCCACCTCCCTGCCTCCTCCTCACCTTTCTTCATTTCTCTCTTCCTTCTCCAAAATTATTCAGACTTGAAAAGAATCTGGGAAAAGATATTTGCTTTGGGAGAAGAAGAGAAAAATAAAAAAAAAAACTATCCAAGTACAAGAATAACTCCAATCTTCCACAAAGGGCTACTTCACAGAAAGATTGTGAGTTACAGTGCCTATACTCTCTCTCCTTCCTTCAGGAAAAACAAAGTTGATATAAACAGCTGGAGACTGTAACATGAAAAACCAAAAAAGCAAGATGAATAAAACTTCCTGTTTTCCTCTCCGACCCTGGTCTACAGGGGGTTGGTCTACGAGGCCGCCTTCCAAACCAGATGTTACACTCCCCAAGCTCATTTCAAAGTCTCTGCATATCAATTATTCTTCCACAGCACCACCAGATCTCAGATTCAGTTACAGCAAGTGTGCTTCAGCCAAGCGCCTGCTGGGACAAGGGCCTCTGGGGAAAAGCTGGGTAAATGTGGCCAGCATATGACACGGGACCAATAAGTTAAACTCTACTTTCCCCACCTAAATTACATGCAACCTTAACAGAGCTTCTCCCAGGTGCCACGTATGGTGGCAAGACTCCAGATTAGCTCAGGGAATCCACACTACAAACCATTAAGGAGAATCTGTTACTGCCCCTGTTACAGATCAGGAAATCCAACCTTTGGGAGGATAATTACCTGCCCTGGCTTTCACACCTAGTAGGCCATCTTCCACCTCACCCAGCTCTCCAAGCTGCCGTGTTTAGAAAAGATGAATGTATAGAGAAAAAGCAGTACAGAGGAGCCCTGTTTTCTGCAAAGGACCTATCATTACCTGCAAAACTTTCAGCTCTGCCTGGGTTGCTGGCTGGGTCACCTTGCTCCTTGGCTGCTCATCCTCTTTGGAGACATGTTGTCATCTATTTTAAAGGTCTGTCTTCATCCTCTGTGGTCACACCCAGCTGATGGACCTCAGGATGCATTGCCAGTAATAATACAACCTTCCTTCAAACTCAGCCTCCTCCCAGTCTCTCTTGTCCATCTCTTCTTGAATATGTCCATGCTTTCACAATTATGCCAGAATGAATCCTGTTGTTATGTATAACTAGAAAGCACCAATAAAAATTTTTAAAAATTAAAAAAAAAATTTTTAAATGTGACCCAGAACAGGGTAGGTGGAGCCACTTCATGGTAAAACTCATAAGTGCTTAAACAGATTTTAAAAATGAACTCCAGCCATGACGTCCATCTATATTTGGCCTTTTCATGCTGAGTGACAATCTGCCAATAGAATTAGTGGTGTCTTCCCTGTAAAACAGAAACAGTATGTGTTTGGGTGAAGCTGATCCTTGCCCATTCAGTAATTAGTAGCTAGAAATATAACTACTGGAATCATCAAAATATATATCAATATTTTGATAATCATCAAAATGTGTTTTGTTGGATTTTCAACATTTCACACAATTTTCTAATTCTGAAGGAGAACAGAATTAGCATTTTAAACAATTAAGAGTACCCTCCAGTATAATCAAAGCTTTACTGAATGGTCTTATGCCAGGTGCAGCTTTGAGCCCTCCCCGTACCACATGTCCCAGAGGTGAGAAGAAAATGCTCACTGGCAGACCCCCATCCTCTCTACCAAGCTGTTCAAGGAAATGAAAAGCAGCCTTTTTGCCAAAGTTCAGGAGCTCCCACTATAGCCTCACTCCTCTTTTTAGGCAAGGATACCGTAGGCATATTTCATACTTGAAATATACAAAAGAAACCAGTGTAAATGGAGAGAGAGAGAGAGAGAAACAAAGATTTCTTTACTGCCAAAGATTTCAGTGCTATTTATATCCTAATGCCACTCTGAGTCCCCAAGAAAAAAACACATTGTGTAGAAATTCCCTATGTTTTTGACCTCAGAATCCTTTACTTGGAGACTTTTTATGGCACAGTTGTCTTGGTCTGTTTATGTTGATATAACAAAATACCACAGACTAGATAATTTATAAACAACAGAAAACTTATTTCTCACAGTTCTATAGGCTAGAAAATCCAAGATCATGGCACTGGGTGGTAAGGAACCAGTCTCTGTGCTTCCAAGATGGCGCCCTGTGGCTGCATCCTCAGGAGAGGAGGAACACTGTGACCTCATGTGGTTGAACAGAAGTTCATGTGTTGGAATCTAATTCCCAGTGTGGTAGTGGGAAGAGGGGGCTTAAGGGGAAGTGTTTAGGTCCTAGAGGCTCCCTCCTCATCAACTGATTAAGGTCATTCTCTCCAGAGTGGGTTAGTTCTCATGGGAGTGACTTTGTTATAGAAGTGAGTTCATCTCCATGTGCTCACTAGCCCCTCTACTTTTCTGTCATGAGATATCACAACACAAAAGCCCTTATCAGACACCATTGTTATGTCATTGGACTTTCCAGCCTCCAGAATCATGAATCAAATAAACTTTTTTTTCCTTATAATTACCCAATCTGGAACATTTTGTTGCAGCAATATAAAACAAACAGACTTGAATAAATTTCAACATGAATTTTGGAAGGGATATACATTCAAACCATCACAGACACACTAGGAATTACAAAGTAGTTATAATGACCACAGTGTGTTAAGAACATATGCCAACTTCTGTCAATACTGAGTGCTTCGCATACATATTTTCGCTTAATATTGTCTACATCTTAAAAGATAAGGACTTACTAGTACCACATTATAGGAAAAGAAAACAAGGTGACTTCCTCAAAGATAGATAGCCTGGAAAAGGTAGTACAAAGGCTGGTCCCAAAAGTTTTGAACCTTAAATCTTATGTTCTTTTTCCTTAGAAACTTTTTTTTTTTTTTGCAAAGCAAATTCTTAAGTGAAAAGAGAATCAAAAAAACCACATAATAAACACTACCTTTTATACCATGCAAAATTAGCAAGTTTTGAAGTTGGGTCATGTTTTTTTCCAGTCTTTATAAAAAGTAAAACATTATAAGTCATCTTTGTTTCTTGTCTGGCTTCTTCCCTGTTATGAATGAAACCCAACCCTGGGCTCTGGGGGAGGCAGCAGAACTCTGAAGGACAACAGCCCAGATTCCTTTTTTGGGTGCTCTTCTGCCAAAATCATAAAAATATTTCCTTTCATCTAGTTCTCACTTCCTCAGGGCCCTCTTGAGTTTCCTTCTAAACATGAGGCGCAAAAAGAAATATTTTTAAATAATGTGATAAGCAAAGCCAGCGGCCAGTCATCGCAGCACCAATACACTGGTCTGCAGTAAAGAAAGTAGCCCCAGTTAGGTTCTGAAAGCAGCAAGAAGGGTGAATAGGGGGAGCTGTTTCCAGGTGTGAGGATAATGTAGGTGTTCAAGGAGCAAACGGTGGTCAGCTAGTGACATCTCTCAGTTTAGCCAAAGGCATGTGGTCTGTAATGTGTGGACAGAGACAGCATCATGCCCACATGTGTTCCATACACAACCACTCCAGACTTCCAGGTCCCTGTGGAACTCTGCCATTCTTGTGCCCTTGTGGATCTGCTTACCTTTCTCCTCAGCATCATCACTGCCTGACGTTATGTTACATTATTTGTTTCTTGTGTCTTGCCTGTCTTCTCTTCTAGAATGCACTCTCTGAAGACAGAGCCTTGTGTGGTGCCCGCACAGCTGCTGTCTCTGCTCCAGCTCAGTAGAGACTATTAAGTGTTTCTGAAGACTATGGAAGAAGTCATCCAAGAAGGAAGCCAGAAAAATTACTATAGCAAGGAAGCGACAGAGAATCAATTTGGTTATCGAGGATTGAATGTTCATTTATGGCTCCAGTGGAAGAAAGAGATAGCACCCCTCGTGAGGTTCCACAAGAAGCCTCTCTCCACAGGTGGTAATCTGGACCTTCAGAAGAAGCTCCCAGGCTCCATGGAATAATCTTTCCAATGAAGAATCCCATCACTTCTCAAAAGCAAGAGAGACAAGAAATAGAGCTTTGTATCTCTCATCTTTGAAGCATGGAACTAGGCATGTGCGGACTAGTTGGTACCCATCAACAGGTACATCAATCATCTTTTCTGTGGTCACAGAGGATGCCCAAACCTCTGCGGTTTGCAAACACAAAGGCTCATTTCTGTTGGTGGTGATTCTGTCGGCTCCTTCCTCTCCTTGTGTCTTTATTTGGAATATAGGCTGAAGTAGTATCCCTTATTTTCAAGACACTATTTCATGAAAGAGGACTGCTGTTTAAATGTGGCAAAACTTATATCTATTTTCGTTTTATTGGCCAAAGCAAGTGACATGGTCAAGTCCTATATCAAGGGGCAAACTATTTCTCTTCTCACAGGAAACATGGAATACACATGGCCATGGCCAGATCAAGAATTTTCTTATGGGAAGGGAAGTGAAGGGTTGAGAGTATTGATATGGTTCATCCCCCACCTCTAAGTTTTGTCATCTTCCTGGAGCAACCCACTTCCCATGCCTCTTTAGTCACAGGAGAGGGAAGGATTAAGAAGTAAAAGTTACAGAATGCTTTTGTGGTCTCTTAAAACAACAGTAGGAAATTCAGGAAGACAGGGCACAGATGGACTTAACACGGCTCCTCTATTTGTCACTTCAGAAGTTAAGAAGGCATGTGGTAAGATAGCAAAATCACAACTGTAGAGGAATGTGGTCATGACCATCACAGCTTTGACACTGATTGATAATGTGACAAATTACATTCCCAATTTTCTCTGCCCCTTCCTGTAGGTGGGTTGTGCTTTCCTGCCCCATGGATATCAAGATTGTCCATGGGACTTGCTTTGTTTGGTGACATTTTTGAGGCCATTTCAAAGCTATTGCATCATTCTGCTCTTTCTCTTCTACTTCTGCACAGAGCAGCAATGTCCCAAAGAGCTTGGATCATGGGAAGGATGCATTCGAGATAGAGCTACAGCTGACACAGAGGTTGAAAAACAACAACAAAAATCTTCATTTTTGTAAGTTACTGAAGCTTAGGAGCCATTTGTTATTGCAGCAGAATCTAGTGAAAACTAACTGAAATATATAATAATAACTGAAATGTATTAAGAACTTACTTTTTCCCAATACTGTTCTTGGTACTGCACATGTGTTAACTCATTGCCATAGATAGAATGGTCATAGCCCCCAAAAATCATATGTTAATTCCTAGTGTTTAATATGATGGTATTTATATGTGAGGCATTCAAGAGGTGATTATGTCATGAGGGTGAAGGCCCTACTATGGGATTAGCATCCTTAAAGAAAGAGGCCAGAGAGAGCTTGTTCCCTCTCCTCTTTTCCATGTGGGGCTACAATACAAAGATGGCCATTTACAAACCAGGAAGAAGGACCTCACCAAACATCAAATCTGCTGGCACCTTGATCTTCTTCTCAGGCTCCACAGCTATAGAAATGTGCTTGTTCAATCACTCAGTCCCTAGTGTATTTGTTACAGTAGACTGAGCAGACTGAGATGTGCTTCTAATCCAACATGCCTCTTTCTGCTCCCTGAGGTCTTTCTTGCCTAGACTCATGATGACAGCAAAAATACCAGGTAGAAATGAACTCTTAGGCCAGTTTTTCAATTTTGGTTTTAGGATTCTTAATATCCCTTCCAGAGAGATGAGAGGGGAGGTTGCTCTTACCCCGCACACCCCAGAGCAGATCCAGTCACCCCATTCCTCAGTGCCCCTTCCACATCTGTATTTACGCCACCATTTCAAAGTTCCTCCTTGACTATGGTCCAGTGACATCGTCCTCCAGCCTATCACCTCTGCTGTCTTCTCTTGGCCTCCGAATTAAACTCTTCAACAAGACTGGCCACGTTTTGGAATTTAGCCTTCATGACACTACTGAGGGACACATGCCCCACTTCTCCTTGTTTGTCCTGCCTCACAAGAGCCACATGTGTATTCCTTCAGAAACTAAGTTCGGAGAGTTCAAGATTTTTTCTTTTCTAAAAGACACATTATCATAGCTATTCTTTCTCTCAGGTTTCGAGAGTCTGAACAAACCTGTATTCCCTCTCCTTCTCTCTCTCTCTCTCTCTCTCTCTCTGTACCAGACATTAAACCCAGGGCCACGCACATGCTGGGCAAGTGTTCTATCACTGAGCAACATCCCCAACACTCACTTCTTATTGTTTTTTGAGACAGGGTCTCACTGAGTTGCCTAGGCTGGCCTTTGAACATGCCGGCCTCCCTCATGGCTGGGATTACAGGCATGTGCCACCGTGCCCAGTGTGTCATTTATATTCTCTTCATTATTATTATCCTAATCTGTGTAGTCACTTGCTCTCCAGACTCACTTTTCTTTCCGTGGTTGCTTTGTCATTCGGTGTTGACGTTAAGTCCACAGTAACCATTTCCCTCCTTCTTTCTGACCTCTGAAAGAGTTCACATCACCAGCGTGGTTGGTGCCCCAGGACTTGCCCAAAATTCTTCTTTGAGCAGACTGAGATGCAGAGGTCTGCGAGGCTGAGGGCCCCCTCACCATCCTGGTTGCCTTGATAGAGTGTGAGTGTATGTGCGTGTGTGTGTGCTTGGTTTGTATTTAGATTCTCATTCATCCTTCTGTTCCATGGAGTGTCTTTAATAAACTTCCATGATGATGAACACCTGGGCTTGCTGTCTCCTCATATCCTGCCTCAGGGGATGACCACTGAGCTTCCAGCTTCACCCCTGTGGGTTTCCATCCAGGTATCTCTCCTGGCATACAATGCTACTCCCCATTCTTCTACCACTCATATTCTTTTGAAGAATTCACCTGATCATTGTCCCAAGTCATTGTCATATTTGAGTCATTGTTTGGATCCTTGATACAAATCCTGTTAACTTCCTGTGTTAAAATTGCAATGTGATGTTTGTCACTCATGTGGCTTGTTTTCTAGTATTTTTTTTACAGTGGTACACACAGCACGGGGAGGTCATTTATGAGCCCTACTTGCACAATCAAACAGAGATTCTGATACAGCACTTGATTTTGTGGATAGGTATAAACCTACGGTGATTCAAAATTGTCATAAATACTGGCAATATGTTCCAGACAGGGAAGTGCCTACGTAGCTACAGCATACACAAACCAGCTGTGGGTTTTATATAATAGCTAGAGTTCTGTCCCTAAATGCATCACAAGAAATGGAACAGAATTAACTGAGTTTACATAATATGGATGATTTGAAACTAACCAAACTTTTTAAAAATACTCTCAAAATTTGGTACAAAATGTATTTCACAATAAACTGAGGTAACTGATGAATCACTGAACAGCTGTGCTTAGTATCTGAAGTCACAAATATTATATCTGACCCGCTTCCCTACTTCTTCTAAAAATCCTGAGAAACTTCTCCGTTTCGTACACTTGTGCTCTGATGTGGCACTTTTCCATTTTGTAACCTAATCCCATCCCAAATCGTAGCCAGGCACAGGGTCAAATTGGTACACTTTAAAATCTCTTATAACTGCTACAAAGAATTACACTTTATGAACATATCTGAATACATTTTCCTTTCCCTTTTAATAAACATTTGGGTAAACAGTTTTCTTCTTTTATAAACAAAGTTACAATGAAAGGTCTTAAACATGTGTTTTCAAGTTACTGTGTGAGGGTAACGCTAGTGGAACAGATTTGCTGAGTAGAAGGGGGTATACGAGTAGCTAGTAAGTCTTTAAAATCATAGCCAAAAATATTTCACCAATTCATATCCCAGAAATACATGCAATTTTTCTATATCTTAGATAATAATAATTTTTCAATATTTATCAAACACTTACCATGTCTTATGCACTAAGTGCTCTGCACATATTGATTTAATTATTCTTCAAAACTACACTATGTGGTAGGTTCTATTATTATCTTCTATTTACAGTTGAGAAAACAGAAGCCAGCAAAATTAAGTAAATGCCCCAAAATGAAACCAAAAATAAAGGTGAAGCTGGGATTCAAACTCCAGCAACACAACCCCAGAGCTTGTATTCTGCCAATCAAATGGGGGAAAAAAATGGGCTTTTGTTACTATTTGCATGGCTCTGTTTAGTGTGAAGTCCTCCCTCTTGCTTTACATCCACTGACCTTGTGGCCCTTTTCTCTGACTCTTCTACATGGAGTCCTGGCTTACTGTGGCAGGAAGCGTAGTATTTTCTAGTAGTTGTTCACCTTCCTTTTTGATAATTTGGTGTTTTCATTGCTTTAAGGAAAAACGGGTACTGAATTTTAGTAAGTTCTTTTTAGCAACCAATAAGATGCTCATCTGGGTTTTATCCTTTAATTTGCTAGCATAATAAGTAACTTTAATAGATTTTTAAAAATTGAAATTATATTTTTGCATTTCTAGGTTGAATTCTACCCAGTTATTATGCAGTAGTCTTTCAATATACTACTGAATTTGACTTGCTAATATTTTATTTAAGATATGAATGTTGACATTTTATTTAGGATTTTTGCTTTTGTTTGAAAGTAAGATTAGTCTGCTATTTTTTTTCCTTTTATTAACTGTGTTTGGTTTTAAAATCAGTCTTAGACAAATTTTTACAGTAAGTGGAGACATTTTCTTTCATTTTGGTAGTTTAGGACATTTTAGAAACAGAAATTATACATTCTTTGAACTACTTTTTAAAGTGTCACCTAGTAAAGACTTACTAGCTACTAGCTACTCGTACACCCCCTTATAATAACTTTTGCAGAGGTACTGTATTATTTTTATAATTAGGAATGTTTTCCAATTTTGAAACAAAAAAGTTTATTTCATCTTTATCCCATTTACTACATTTCTATACTTATTTTTCTCTCAAACTCTTTTTATTAGCCTTATTGTTTTATTTGTATTAACTTAGATGTTTAGAAGTTTTATATTCTTTATTATAAACTCTTTTTAGAAGTTTTGGTGTTCTATAACACTGTAATATTTCACATTTGAGCAAAATCCTTTAACTATTAAGAAACACTACTTAAGGTTAACATCTTGGGCTTTAGTTCTCTGCATTAACATGATTAATTCTGGAAAGTCTGTCTAAACATTTTAGACATTAAAATCCTTTGTGAAAGCAGAGAAGGTAATTTCTCCATAGCTCAAGTAAATATGTTCTTGATTTATATGATAAATTGTCACGGGAAAACCTCAGGTCAAAATAAAGTAAATAGACATACAGAGTGCGCGTGCACCCTCTCTCTCTCTCTCTCTCTCTTTCTCTCTCTCTCTCTTGCGCGCACACACACACACACACACACACTGTGTTCACTAAGAGTTCACACTATTGGAAACATAAAGTACTCCTTGCTTTGATTACAAAACAGAAGACACATTTTCAGAATGGCAGGCCTCCCTTCCCTGGAGGCTTGGGAACATGGAGTTGAGCCCTGCTGATCTGTGATATGGGCGTGGACTATTGCCATCTATGCCTGGATTCTCCCAGAGGGTGCAATGACTTTTGCGCTTTGCCCTGACAAACGGATATCCTTACCACCGCGCCCTCAATCCTGCACCCGTCCCCACTCAGAGAGGGGCTTTATATCTTAGGCTACAGAGGCAGTGACACCCTCAGCATTAGCTTGCTTGACCAGCATCCCCAGGAGTAACTGCCTTGGCATACATGCAAGACCGTAGTTTTCTACAGATAACACTCATTTACCCTAGTTCCCAGTGTGTGTAAGAGAAAGCTAGTGCCATTCAATATAATACATATGTGGACATTCTGGTCCAAACTTGCTGTCATTGTTCCCTTCACTTGGATAGATTTTTGGGGAAAAGAAAGGGAGGTTCAAGGATATGGTGTTTTACTATCACGCTTTCTTTAGTGATGGCACATCCACGTAGGAGGCAGCACTTCTCTGGAAAATCTCAGTGTCCCAGGGACTTTCTATCATCTGTCCTTCCCTTGGGTGTTGCCTTTTCCTGCACTGTTGAAGGTGGGCTGCTGTCCCCATCACATCCCAGCCCACAGGATGGGGAAGGACATAGGGAAGGGAGGACAATGGACTTTCTGCTATGCACATGATGCAGAAGTTGCATACATGGTTTCATAATACCACTGACCAGACACAGTCCCAGGGTCCTACCTGCTTCATAAGAAGCTAGAACTGCAGTCTTTGGCTGCCTATGCAACCACATGGTGGGAACTCTACTACTAAAAAAAGGAGAAAATAGATATTAGGAGCAAATTACTCACCTCTTCCACAGAGAGAATGCTGAATTAGGAAAAGCAGAAGCTTTTTAACTACCTACACTAGCTCTGGAAGGTTAAGGGAGGCATCAACAGCCGCTGACAGCAGTTCCTAAGGATGCATTAGCTGCTTCAGGTTCCAAGGCAAAATGACCAACAGAACAAACTTCACCCAGGCCTGGCCCTCTCCCCGGGCCCTTCTGATCCCCACATTCACTTCCTATCTCCTCTTTCTCACATACTTGTGTCATCAGTAGACGGAATGAGTCTTCCTCAAAAGATATGCCTACCTGGAATCTGTGCCTGTGATCTTATTTGGAAAGAGTTCTTGCCATTATAACTATGTTAGGGTTCCTGAAATGAGATCCTACTGGGTTACCTGAGTGGATCCTAAACTCAGTGGCAAGTGTCCTTATAAAAAGAGGAACGAACACAGAGAGAAGAAGGTGGCATGGAAACAGAGGCAAAGAATGGAGAGCTGCCTCTGGGCCCTGACACGGCAAGGATTTCTAACAACCACCATAACTAGAAGGGAGGTAGGCAGCAGAGCCTCCCTCTAAATAGCCAAAGAAACCAGGCCTCAATTTCAGACTTCTGCCTTCCAGAACCTTGAGGGAATAAACTATTGTTTTAAGCTCCCAGCTTGGGCTGATTTATGCTGGCAGCCTCAGGAAATGACTACTCATTTTGGGGTGGGGAGCTCACTCTCTAAAGTTCTTCACTCCATTCAGGTCCTCTGTGGCAAACCTCCTCTATCACTTCCTTGCCCCATTAAAATAATCTCCAAGTTACCACTGATTGAATGAAAGTGGTTTGCTCTAGATATATATACTCTTTAAATCTCATTTGGTGTTTTTGCATTTATAAGGAGTTTGTGAAAAGCTGCTGACAACTATTTGGGGAGATAATACCGAGCAGGAAGTCCTTCCCTCTCCTCTGTAAGGTGCCTGAGATTGGTCACCCCACCCACCATGGTTCCTTCCTCACCAATGCAAACTTTCAGAAATCAGCAAAGAGTTTTAAATAAAGAAAACTTTCTTGAGAAAAAGACAGTAGGTATTGCAACAAAATGTAGAAGCACAATAAATTAAGGAATATCATCATTGTCTGGAGTCAGCATAGAGAAATCACACCCTTCATATTGTGATAATTTTAATACATTCTTACAAGATTCACATTGAATCTTACCTTAAATTTAAATGATTCCACTGACTTCAGTTTCCCAAAGAATCTGTTCTCCAAAGTCAATCTGCAGAAGAGATAGTACCTACACCCAAAGCTTTGGAGAGTTATATCAGAATGAAATCTCCAATTGTGAAATGCAGCTTTCTCTGGGAACTGGCAGAAACTTAACTACTCACTGCAAAAACTACCTTGCAAACTCAAAGACCAAAAAATCCTGTGCCTGGGTGAGATTTGGGAGGAAAGAGCAATAGAGAGAATATAACGAAGTTAATTTCTTGTGTAGCCAGAATTATTCTCCTAAAGTAGGGGAGGGGTGGGTTGAGAGAGTAGCATTCTGACCTATTTTCTTTTGAGTCTATTCATTAGATTAATTGAATTTGCATTCTTCATGAAAATGTCTAACAAATTAAATGCTGGTAATGTGTGAGAGATATCATTAAGAACCAATGTTCAAGTGGCTATAATAATATGTTCAGACTCTTTGATGATCTGACTTCCTTTAAATAAAAGACCAGTTCGAAGCAACTTAGAGAACGATTTCTCAGACAGTATTTTATGAATCGAGCCAGAAGTCTGAAATCCAGTGTCATGGGTTGAACTGTGTCCTTCCAACAAAGAGATGTTGGAATCTTGACACCCAGCACCTCCAAATTTGAGCTGATTTAAAGACTTAACCTTTACAAAGTTAAATGTGTTAAAATGAAATCATTAGGATGAAGTCTAGTCCAGTATTCTTCATGACCTTTTTAAAAGCACAAAATTGGACACAGAGACACATATAGAGAGAAGACTATGGTAAGACACAAAGAGAAGATGGCCGTCTATAAGCCAAGGAGGAGGATGTTCAATAGATTCTTCCATGTTCAATAAATGTCAATAAATGTTCAATAAATGTCAATAGATGTTCAATAAATGTCTATGGTCTGTCTAGACAATAAATGTGTGGCTTGTTACGATGGCCGTAGGGAAGTCATACACTCAGCATTTAGGAGTCACTTCGGGAGCATCTTTTTCTAAACTTCAGGGAAAGAATTTTGGAGTGCTCACGTGCACACACACACACACACACACATACGCACACACACAATGTTTATAGTTGATCCAAAGGTAAGTGGTGCTGGATAGACAAGAACTGATATATTTTCTGCTTAGAAAGAATAATGTTTCATGTAACAAGTGAAGGAAAGATGAATGTAGATAACAAGTGAATTCACCGCTTTCAATGTTATTTAGGCATATGTTAGATCAATCAAGTAGAGAGTGAGTTACATTTCATATTTTTTGCAATATGCTCGGAGAAAACTACCTGAACGGTTACATCCCAAATTCCTAGCCATAATTTCTTCTTGGGGAGGAGAGTAGAATTGAGGGTTAGTGAAGAAGAGCTTTCACTCTTGCTTTGTATACCTTGGAACTGTTTGACTTTTTCATAAGAATCAATTTGTGCGTTGTTCATATAATTAAAAATTGTGAATGCGGTTTCTATGTATATGTGTGTGTGTATATGTATGTGTGTATGTTGAGTTACCTATCTATGCACTTCCATTTATGCATTGCATCAGTGCATTGTGTAATTGTATTATACACTAGATATTAAGGAAACAACAGTGAACCAGACACAATTTAGATCTTCATAGAACTTAGTCTCAACTCTCAAAACCTTTGATAAATTCCCACTACTGACTTTCGTAAGTACTGGCTGCTTAGTGTTTCCCTTACCATCTATCCACTCGAGACCTTTCATTTCTATTCTTTCATTCGTTTCCCAAAACCATTGTTCCACCTCTCTTCTTATTTAAAGTCTATCTGAATCCCGTAGGCTTCAAGGCTTAGTTCAACTCAGATTCTCTAAAAAAGTACTATGAACCAGAAATGGTCCTGTTCTGATCTAAGGTGGGTGTTAGCTTCTCCCAAGTCCCTCATGACTCAAGGTGTTTCGGCAGCCTTGTCAGACACAGGGCTTCTTATAGTCTGTTCCAGAGACAAAGAAACTGAGGCTCTCTGAAAGCCACAGTGTGTTTCCCAGCAGAATGAGGTAAATGCAATGAAACCAACTCCACTTCCCTCCATGCCCATAGTGGATGCTACCTGATGTCTGTTTCATGCTCTTTTTGAAGAGGATATCTTGATGGCTCTGAGCTTTGATATGTCTGTTGGAAATATGCTGCATTAGACACCAGCACAAATGATTTTTAAGGTGCTCAGTTTCTATCTGTAAAAGTAATTCAAGGTCAAATTTGCAGGTGTTTTTATAGATAAGAAACAATCAAACTAGAGGGCCCACAGTCCAACAAGACACATCAAGGAAAGAAAACTTTAGACCAATATCCCTGATGAACACAGATGCAAAAATCCTTAACAAAATTCTGGCAAATCGCATACAAAAACATATTAAAAAGATAGTGCACCATGATCAAGTGGGGTTTATCCCAGGGATACAAGGTTGGTTCAACATCCAGAAATTAATAAGCTTAAATCAATAGGCTTAAAGTTAAAAATCATATGATTATTTCAATAGATGCTGAGAAAGCATTTGATAAAATGCAGCACTCCTTCATGCTCAAAACACTAGAAAGAATAGGGATAGTAGGTTTTTTCTCAGCACAGGAAACAATAAATAATGTGAAAAGAGAGCCTACAGAGTGGGAGAAAATCTTTTCCACACACACTTCAGTAGGAACATACCTTAACATTGTAAAGGCCATCTATGTTAAGCCCATGGCCAACATCATTCTAAATGGAGAAAAACTGAAAGCATTCCCTCTTAAAACTGGAACAAGGCAGGGATGCCCTATTTCACCACTTCCATTCAACATCATCCTTGAAACACTAGCCAGAGCAATTAGACAGACCAAAGAAATTAAAGGGATTTGAATAGAAAAAGAAGAACTCAAGCTGTCACTATTTGTCGATGACATAATTCTACATTTGGAGGATACAAAAAACTTTCACCAGACAACTTCTAGAACTAATACATGAATTCAGCAAAGTAGCAGAATATAAAATCAATATGCATAAATCTATTCATAAGTGATGAATCCTTTGAAAGAGAAATTAGGAAAATCACTCCATTCACAAAAGCCTCAAAAAAAATACTTGGGAATCAATCTAACAAAAGAGGTGAAAGCCCTCTACAATGAGAATTACAGAACACTAAAGAAAGAAATTAATGAAAACCTTAGAAGATGGAAAGATCTTCCATGTTCTTGGCTAGGCAGAATTAATATTGTCAAAATGGCCATACTACCAAAGGCACTATACAGATTCAATGCAATTCTAATTAAAATCCCAATGACATTCCTCATAGAAATAGAGAAAGCAATCATGTAATTCATCTGGAAGAATACGAGACCTTGAATAGCCAAAGCAATCCTGAGCAGGAAGAGCGATGCAGGAGGTATCACAATACCAGACCTTAAGCTATACTATAGAGCAATAGTAACAAAAACAACATGATATTGGCACCAAAATAGACAGGTAAACCAATGGTGCAGAATGGCAGACACAGAGACAAACCCACACAAATACATTTACCTCATACTAGACAAAGGTGCCAAAAACATACAATGGAGAAAAGATAGCCCCTTCAACAAATGGTGCTGGGAAAACTGGAAATCCAAATGTAATAAAATGAAATTAAACCTCTATCTCCCACCCTGTACAAAACTGAATTCAAACTGGATCAAGGACTTAGGAATTAAACCAGAGACCCTGCAACAAATAGAAGGAAAAGTAGGCCCAAATCTTTATATGTTGGCTTAGGATCAGACTTCCTTAACAAGACTATTAAAGTGCAAGGAATGAAAGCAAGGATCAATAAATGAGAAGGATTCAAACCAAAATTTGTATCAGCAAAGTATACAATAAATAACGTGAAAAGAACCTACAAAGTGGGAGAAAATCTTTACCACATGCACTTCAGATAGAGCACTAATCTTCAACATTTATAAAGAACTTACAAAACTTTACACCAAAAATACAGAAAACCCAATCAATAACTGGGCTAAGGACTGGAAAGACATTTTACAGAAGAAGATATGCAGGCAATTAACAAATTTATGAAAAAGTGTTCAACATCTCTAGTAATTAGAGAAATGCAAATTAAAACCACCTTAAGATTTCATCTTACTCCAATTAGAATGGCTCTTATCAATAACACAAACAATAATAGGTGCTGGCACGGATGTGGGGGAAAAGATACACTTGTACATTGCTGGTGGAGTTGCAAATTGGTACAGCCACTCTGGAAAGCATTGTGGCCATTCCTCAGAAAACTTGGAATGAACCCACCTTTTGACCCAGTTATCCCACTCCTTGTTTTATATCCAAAGGACTTAAAATTAGCACACTACAGGAACACAGTCACATCAATGTTTATAGCAGCTCAAGTCAAAATAGCTAGATTGTGGAACCAACCTAGATGCTCTTCACTAAATGAATGGATAAAGAAACGGTGGTATATATACACAATGGAATATTATTTAGCCATAAAGAAGAATGAAATTATGACATTTGCAGGTAAATGGATGGAATTAGAGAATATCAAGCTAAGCTAAATAAACCAACCCCAAAAACCAAAGGCTGAATGTTTTCCCTGATAAGTGGATGATGATACATAATGGGGGTGGGGGGTGGGTAAGAGAAGAAGGGAGGAACTTTGGATTGTATAGAGGGAAATGAGAGGGGGGAGGGATGGGGGTGTGAAAGATGGTGGAATGAGACAGACATCGTTACCCTGTGTGTATGATTGTACGAATGGTGTGAATCTACATCTTGTACAACCATAAAAACAGAGTTGTACCCCATTTGTATACAATGAATCAAAATTCAGTCTGTAAAAATAAATAAATAAATAAATACATACATACATACATACATACATAAAGAAGAGAAGAGAAGGAAGCCCTTCACCTTCTCTCAGGGAATCTCCTACGTCTCTCACGTTTATATCACATCTCCAGGTAGAATTAACATGCATGTTCCTGCTCCCAAAAGGTTTTATTCTTCAAACAAATAGAACAGTAATCACATAGAGTTAGGGTTCATGGTGTAAGAATCTGGTTTCCTGGTGAGACTGTAAAATTCCCTAGAAAGATATTAAGATAATTAAGATGATTCTGGTCTCACTGAGCTCAGAGAATCAAATTTCTCAAAAAAAAAAAAAAAAAAAGTCACAAGAACTAACAGATCTTTTGAGATCTAAGCTTCTTGCTGATCAGATACAGATCTGATGCTCCCATCCCAGATGGACAGATGGCACCAGCCTGTGATTCCTGTTCACCGTGAGGACTAACCAACTGGATGTCTTAAAAGCCCAGTGTAATTGACACTCGGGAGTCTAAAGAGAAGCCAGGGTAGGGATCCAAAGTTGAATGACATGACTCCATGACGTCCATGCATTTACAGACCAGAGGTAAGTTCACCTGTTCCATTCTAACAACTGTCTTTCTATTTCTGCTCCCACCCCCTATTGCTCCTAATACATGTTTTTATCTTTTTTTGTATTTTGCTTTGTTTAAACATATATCTAGGACATGCCCTGATATACTATTTCAGAGCTCCATACTGCCTCTGGAATACTTCCAATTCCCCTCCTGGCATTCAGAGCTGGGTCCTGAGCTATCTCCTATTGCTCGTATGCCCTACATTACTAAGTTGTACCTCAAACACGCTCTGGGTTCTCCCCACTCCTTGCATTTGTTCAAGTTCTCCCTTCAGCCTGGAAGGTCCAATTCCCACCCATGCCTCACCATCCAAGTCAATCCTGACACACCTGAAAAGTCTTCTTGTCCTCTTCCCACCAGAATTAACTCTCCATTTTATTTTTATCTCACACTCTGCCTGACAGAAGAGTGGCTTCCTATGCACATAATCACTTTAATTTTCGAGAGTCTGGATATTTCTTGGGAATAGTAACTAACTCTATTTGCCATTGAAGCTGAAAAGGAACTTATAGCAAAGTACCTCACTTCATGAATGGAAAGGCTGGAGAACCAAACTTTGAAATGTGGAGTGAAATACATTGCAATAATGTCCCAAACCCACTCTCACTTGTGTCTTGTTATGGTTTAGATATGAAGTGTCCCCCAAGAGTTCACGTGTGAGATAATGAAATCTAAATGATTGGGTTATGAGAGTATTAACCTAATTGGTGCATTAATCCCTGATGGGATCAACTGGTGGTAACTGTAGGCAGGTAGGGTGTGGCTGAAGTAGGTGGCACTGAAGTTTTAAAGGGCATAAGAATTATTGCACACACACACACACACACATACACTCATGCAACACTTTATGAGCAAGCTAAAGAATTTTGCAAGGGAAATTTGATTAAACAAGGTTTGATTAAACAAGGTTTTCTACCTACTGAATTTAGAAACTAACCTCTATTAAAATGGAACTCCATTACATTTATCAACACCGTGTTTGCAAACTTCTGGAGGGTGGGGGCTGCACTGTATTTCTCTCTTTGTCCACCCACCTCCACTCCACTCCCAGGCTGGTTCAGTGTTTACTTAGTTGAATTGTTTTCGTGGTTATTAAGCATCTCATTTACGAATGCACTAAGAAATTCCAAGGACAGCATTTCTAGCAGGCTCTTGGTATGTAATCTATTGCTGCCAAAAGCTTGTATGTTAACTTGTGTAGCACTTATTCAAGTGTGTGTGTGTGTGTGTGTGTGTGTGTGTGTGTGCGTGTGTGTGTGTGCAAAAGTTTTAGTTGAAAAATTAAAACAAAGCCAGGAAAGCCCTGCAAGTCTCCTGAGTATACATTTTCCTTCCTTGTAAACTAAAGTAGTACAATTTTCTTTATCTTTGACTGCCAGTCAGGGGCAAATCAGAAACAGGATTTTTCAGAACAATTTTCTCTCTCCAGATTTCATGACACAGCTGCCCTCATCTCACACACCCTGACATTGCAAAAATGTCCCATATGCTGTTGTGCTGAAAGGGGGCATGCTCAAAGTTGAGGCCTCGTCCTGGGATCTTCCCTGGGGGACAAGACCAAAGTTTCCACTTGGGCTGCAGGAGGCTATGGCCCATTTCTCTTCCCACACCTGCCCCCTGTAAGATCCAGGTCAACACAGCCAACTTTCTGTTTGTCCAGCTGGATATTAGGGATAATGATACCCAACTACCTCACCAGGGTACCTAGGAATTCAAAGATGAATCACTTGGTGGCCTTCAGCTAAAAAGTGCCATGAACCATGGGCAGAAGAGAAAAAGACCCTTTGGTGGAAAAAGCAAAGCACTGAGACAGGAAAACCCTTTAGCAAACCAGCAATTCCTTTCCCGCACTTTAGATTGCTCAGACATTCATCAGGAACCAGTCCAATTGTCTCCAGCTACAGGGGACCTATATTAAGCGACCTGAGACACCCACTTGACTTTCAGGGAAAGAGGCCAATGCTTCTCCATCCCCCTTCTAGAACCGAGAATGAAGCCTGCCCCCGGCAATTCTTTGATGATCTTCCTCACAATCCTGATACTGGACACTGACTGTCCTTGACTGGATGACAGTGGAGTCACACGAGTATGAGTACACAGGGAGAGCCTTCATTAGGGTCTCCAGCTGGGGAAGGAGACACGGCTTCAACAGGAAGTATCAGGCTGGCTCCCTGAGATAGTGGGGGTGGTGAACTAATTTTGTGGGCTACTTTCATTGGGCAGGGAGCAACCCTGCCCTGAGGAGGTAAGTAATAGTGCCTAGCGCTCATGGTGTACCTGGTACTATTCAAGGGTAGACACATTAGGCACATTTGGTATCTGACAAATTGTAACTTAAAGTGAAACTTTATATGGCTGTCAGGTTCTGAGCCAAAGTCCAGAGGTACATTTGATCTTCACTGTTACTATCTCAACCCTAACTCTTTCTGTAGCCCTAAAGGCTAGAGATTGATGTTCAGTTAAAATAAAAATTTAGAAACTGCCTGGTGGTTTCACATCTTACATCGGAGCATGGTATCTGTATCTTGAGACCTTGGCCCAAAGGACAAAAGAGGAGTTCAATTTTAACACCTCGTTCTTATTCTGATAAATTGCTAGGCTCATAGTAGGTACTTGATAATTTTGGTTGACCAGAGGACTATTGCTCTCTATCTTCAATGTGTATTTTGTATCATAACTATTCATGGTCTCTTCAGCTAAATTGTAAACTTCCCTAGGGCAGAAATTATGCCTTACACAAAACTGGAACTTAGTGAGTTCAAGCTTCTCAAAGTGTGGTCCTGGATGTGCCAGCATCAAAATAATATGATGCTTGTTGAATATGAAGAGTCCAGGATGTATGCAGTATTAACAAAATTGAAAAAAAGGATCTGCATTCTAAGTTCCTCCAGGGATGTGTATGTTTACTGAGGTCTGTCCTAGGCCAGGGAAACTAAAATCTTTAGGGGATGGGGATGAAATTGAAGAGGGTTGGGGGACCCACACTTGTTGAAAGTTGTAGTAATACTTACCTTCACAACATATTTTAATAGAATGCTCACTGTCAGTTGTCACAGCAAAATGCAATGATATTTTCCTTGCTTTATTTTTTTTTCTATCTCCAAGAGCAATTCATAATTTTTACTTGCTGAGGTAACAAATAAAACCAGTCCTTATTGATCATAACTCACCTGGGAAACTTAATGTACTTTTGACAATTCTATCATGCTTCCAAGTGTTATACATTTTCCCCATTTCTGTACCTGGAGAAAAGCATGTGTCAAATCCATCCTGCAGTACATCATCTCCCCTGGATACTAAAATTATTTTTGAGGTGTTGATTTCTTGAGATTTCCTTCTATTTGTCTAACCCAATGTTCTGCATGCATACAGTAAACACTCAGTAAATGTTTCAGTCTCCTGATAAGATTTCAAGATTTTAGTGAGCAATTCAGGGTTCAGAGTAAGAGAGAGTAGCAAACTCCAAATTTTAGTCATATTATAACATTTTGTCCTAAAAGTTCTTTGTTGGGAAAAGAACACAGAACTCAGAAGAGACAGAGTCTGTGAATGAGTGAGTTAATTAAAACACCTGGCATGCAAGAAACATGACTGTGTTAGTATTTTTTTCAAGGATAATCACAATTTCAGTTATTTTTCCAGCACCACAGATTTTTGTGCTGGCTCCTACTGTTGAAACACACCTGGCAATCTTAAGTAAAAATCTTGTCTCTTGTTGAGCTCATCTTAAATGTTGGATGAAACCCTATTTTTATTAGGGGAAGTTTTATAGCCATTGTCTGGAGTGATGATTACATGCTTTCAAGTGAACAGGGATCCCTAGTGGAAATAATTTGTTACAAACTAGGAGCATTCAAGATTCAGGAAGGGAGGTCAGCATAAAAACTCAGCATCACTTCTGTCCTTTCTTGACTTTCTCCTTTGTTTTGTTCTGCTGTTTTTTACCTCTGCATCACATCATTTCATATTCCTAGATTTGACCTCATATGCAAGCTGGACAGAATCCATAAAAGATTGATCACTTACTCTATAGAGTTATATACAAAGTGATGTCGATTTGTATCTCTCCTGGAACACAGAGTTTGTAGTCTGAGTTTCTCCTAGTAGGTGAGAATGGAAAATAGAAAATAGAAAAAGGTAATTAAAAAGTGCTGGCTCTTTAAGAAGATCAACAAATTCACAAAACTGACTAGACTTAGAAGAACAGAGGAGTAAAGACTCAAATCACTAAAATCAGGAAGTGAAGAAGGGAAAGGATCAAAGGGAAATAGTATGAATCACTAGATTATCGGGATGAAATGGAGAAATTGCTAAGAAATACATACACCAAAATTGACTCACAAAGAAACAGAAAATGTAAATAGACTTATAACAAGCAAAAGAGATTGCCTTTATATTTTAAAACTTTCCATAAAATAAAGTCCAGGCTCAGATGCTCCACTGCTAATTTCTACTAACCACTTAAAGAAGAATTAAAACCAACCCTTCACAAGTTCTTTCACAAAATAGAAGAAAAAGAAACATTTTCCAGCTCATCCCGAAGGCCAATATTATCCTGTGACTAAAGCTAGACAAAAATGTCACAGAAAATGAAGGACCAACACCCTTATGAACATACAGGCAACAGTCCCCAATAAAATGTCAGTAAAGTGAGCCCCCAATGTATTAAAAAAATAAATATATTATAAAGTTTGACCAAGTGGGAGTTCAACCAAAAATGCAAGCTTGGTTTGTTAACATCTGGAAAATCAATCAATTAGTGCGATTATACCATATTAACAGACTAAAGAATAAAAAAAAGAAAGATCTTCTCAATATATAAAGAAAAAAAGCATCCTTCCATGTAAAAATAAAACATGTATCAAAGTAGGAATAGAAGAACATCTTGAAACTGATAAGTATCTACAAAAATTAACCACTAACATCATATTTAGTTGTAAAAGATTAAATTCCTTCTAAGGTCAGAAACAAGATAAAGTTGTCTACTCTTCTCACTAGTATTCATCATAATGAATACACCCTTAACTGCTCCCAGGTGACATTATCTCATTTGTAGAAAATTCTAAGGAATACACACACACACCTCACAAAACCTCTTATGAGCTCAGCAAGGTTGCAGGATATACGATTCAGAATATAAAAGTAAATTTTATTTCTGTGCACTAGCAATAAAAAAAATTCAAAAGTAAATTAAGGAAATAATTCCATTTTTAATTTCCTCAAAAGAATAAAAGAATTAGGAATAAATTTAACAGAACAAGCACAAGACTTGAACAATGGAAAAGTACAAAACATTGCTGAAAGCAAATCCATAAGACCTGAACAACTGGGAAGCATTCCATGTTCATAAATTAGAATACTTAGTATTATTAAGATGGCAAATTACCCATATTATAATAAGACTCATCACACTCTATTGAATTCTCAATTGTTTTTTTTTTCCTGTAGAATGTGATAAGCTGATTCTAAAATCTACATGGAAATTGATAATATAAAAAATTGTCAAAACAATCTTTAAAAAGAACATTGTTGAAGAACTAACATTTCCCCATTTATAAATTTACTGCAAAACTACAGTAATAAAGATAATGTGATGCTGGCATAAGAATAAATATATAGATCAATAGAAAAGAATTGGAAGTTGATGAAGAAATCCTTACATTTCCGATTAATTGATTTTTGAAAAGGGTGCTGAAGCAATAATATGGAGAAAGGGTGATCTTTTAACTTAATGGTGCCCAGACACGAAAAAGAATGACATTGAACCCCTACCTCACATCATATAGAAAGCATTAACTCAAATTGATTCAGAGGCCTAAATGTAAAACTAACACTGTCTCTTAGAAGGAAACATAGTAAATTTTTGTGGCTTCATAAGAACCTGTTTCTTTCTGCCAGTAAGTTTTGAAGCAATTAAATTGCGATGATGTATAAAGTGGAAAGTGCGACTGGTGAACCCAGTTATAAGGTAAGAAGATTTCCAGGCAATGTGGAAGATTCTTCCTCCTGATTTCTTCTTCCTGATCATATTAAAAGAGGAGGAAAGAGACAAGATCAAGGAAGGACTTTTAAACCAAAGGAGGCTAGGCTTGCAGGTTGTGAAAATTTTTAGTTTCTTCTGATAGTAAAAGACAATAAGATTAAGAAATAACTTTGAGACAAATACCATTTCTATTGCAGCAATCTGTAATTTACAACATAGCAAAAGACAACATAGTTTCCATTATATTGAGAGTTAAACCTCTAACTCTTGCTATGGTCTTTAAAACCCCCTTTATCCTTTATGCAGCTAATCATTCTCTTCCCTACCTCTTTGGGCTCCAGTCAGGCTGAATTTCTCCCTTATTCTTGAATATACCCAGTTGTCTTCCATCTAAGTGACTCTGTGAATTTTCCATTCTCCCAATTTCAAATGCTCTTCTTTTGATATTTTCATGGCTGCCTCTTGCTTGTCATTCAACCATTTGATTTGTACTTAGATCAAATGTATTTAGATTAACTACAAAGGAAAGGACTAAATGAAGAGTCAAAGCTGCTCTAAGGAGGTGACATTTCAGCTGTGAACTGAATGGCAGAAAAAAAAAAAAATCTATTAGTGTCTTCAGAATCTCAGTGCCACCCTAAAAGTTACCCCAGATATCTCAGGGAATTCAGGGATGTCTCTCACGTATTTCGCTCAGATCTTTAGCCTACTAACCTCCATGAGGATGCCACCACGGTTCTCTGAAGTGACATCATTTTCCCACTCAGGGTCTGACCTCCTGGTGCTCCCCAAACTGTAAAACCCCAGAAGCTGTGGCACTTCCTGAGCTGGGGTGGGGGATCATGGAGCTCCTCACATTACTGACAGCTTGCCTGTCCTTCATCCCCTGCAGAGCTATGACCCGAGGACCTCAAAGTAGCCCATCTCATGCCACATCCTAGAAATTACTCCAGAGGAATACTTTCCAGAGGGTTTGTTTGTTTGTTTGTTGTTTTGCCTGATCTTCTGTCTTCTCAGAATACAGACCTAGGGAGCATGTGCTCTGTGGACTTCCTATTCAGGTATCCACAAAGAACTGTCTTTGTGCATTCAAAGTGGGTGCTGAAGGGGAGTAGGCTCACAGTTCCTTCTTCCTTCTTTTTCTAAAAAGAGGCCAACCATTCATTTTTCACAGTATTATTTTTAGAATTAATTTTTATTTCCATTACTCATCTTAAAATACTTTATTGTTATTAAACAGAGGCAAATCAAAGAATACAGAAAAGATTATGGTGAAAAACAATAGCCTTGGGGCCAGGCGCGGTGGCTCATGCCTGTAATCCCAGCGTCTGGGGAAGCTGAGGCAGGAGGATCTCCAGTTCAAAGCCAGCCTCAGCCACAGTGAGTTGCTGAGCAACACAGTGAGACTCTGTCTCTAGATAAAATACAAAATAGGATTGGGGATGTGGCTCAGTGGCTGAGTGCCCCTGAGTTCAATCACCAGTGCCAAAAAAAAAGCACAATAGCCTTGGGAAAAACCCTCTCTCACTCACACCCATCTCACACCCTAGAATCAACCTTCAACATTGCTTTGGTATTTTCCACAACATATTTTCCAAAAAAAAGAAAAAAAAAATATATAGCCTGTAACGTGTTAATTTTTCCAAGAAAAAGATGAGTACATACTTCTACCCCTTCCTCCTGCGCTCCTAAGACTTGATACTTATACTATTAACTTTAATTTCTAACTTTTGTAACTCTAAGTCCCCTCTTTTTTTCACCCACTTTTCATAACATGCTTACTCTTCCCTTTATATATTGAACTTTCTTAAAACTCCACAACTCATGTATGTATGATATGTCAAAAAAGCATTCTACTGTCATGTATAACTAAAAAGAACAAGTAAGAAAAAATTTGTAAAAACTCCATGAGACTGGCATTTATGTGGCTAGTTTAAAAATAAGGAAAATGGGGCTGGGGAGATAGCTTAGTCAGTAGAGTGCTTGCCTCTCAAGCACAAGGCCCTGAGTTTGATCCCCAGCACTGCAAAAAAAAAAAGGAAAATGAAGCTGAACTGGTAAGTAATTTGCTCAAATCATGCTTTCAACCTCTCATTTCAATTATTTGAACATTTTTCATGAAAATGATAGTGTTAACTATTTCTGACCTTACTATGGTCTGAATGTATCCCCTGAAAGTTCATGTATTGGAAACTTAATTCCAAATTCATATGCTGATAGTATTTGGAGAGCCTTTTGAAGGTAATTCAAATTAGATAAGGTCATAAAGGGGGGGAGTCTCTTAGATGATATTAGTGGTTTTATAAGAAAAGGAAGAGAGACTGCAGCTAGTAGGCTTGCTCTCTCCTCTTGTAATGTCCTCTACCATGTCATGATACAAGAAGGCTCCTACCAATGCCAGTATCATGCTCTCAAACTTCCCGACCTCCATAACTATAAGAAATACGTTTCTTTTCTTTATAAATTTCTCAGTCTCATGCATTTTGTTATAGCAACACAAAACAAAGACAGATCTCTGTACATATTGATTCAGCCTTTTCCAATTATATTAACAGAAACACAGAATATACCCAGAACAAAATAGCATCATAAAATTTTAGTTCAAGAAGCTCCTATTTTATTGAAGCTGTGATCAAAGACTACAAAGGTGCTACAATTTCATTTGGTCTGTTCTTTCCATATATTTTCCACAGAATTTTCCCTTCTTTGGCTAGACGCTGTAAGTGTGGGTTTGGTGTTTCATCATTATCCCCTTTCTTCCTCTTAATAAATTTCACAGAAAGAAATATGACCAAAGAAAAGCCTGCCTCAGGGAATATGAACATCTAGGGGCCATATGGAGCCAAGTGGAAGCCTTTAAAGTAACTTCATCCTGTTTGGAGGTGAACTCACCCAGTCAAATGCAGTCACTACATGAATTTATGGCCACAAGGCAGTGAGTATTCTGGCAGGGTGACCATTTCTTAGTTGCATCTGCCTGGTATCCAACCTCATGCTGGAAGGTTGAGACAGTCTGACCTGGTAGGGGGGATCCAAACTTTTCTTGGTTTACTCTTGGACATAGGAGAGTCTTTTCTAGCCGAGAGCTCTGTTTTGATCTCACTGGGGGTGAAGTCCATTCCTCTCCCTGGGATGACCCTGCTGGCTCACTCAGCAACCCTCAGCCATTTTAACTTCACATTGAAAGTTTTTCTTGAGACACAGAGGCAAAAGTCATTAAACAGCAGCCAGCCTTGAAACCAAGACAAATTGTGTCTCATTCATCAGATTTCTCATCATCAATAAGTCTCACCTGTCCCCCATGGTGATCCCACAACACACACACACACCACACATACACACCCGGGACACTTGCAAATTAGAACAGAGACATAAAGGCTACAGTTTGTTTCCCATACTTGCACCTTTCAGGGGTGCCTTCTTAACTTCTTGGATTTGCTCTTATTGGAACAAACTGTGTGTGTGTGTGTGTGTGTGTGTGTGTGTGTGTGTGTGTGTAGGGAGCTAGAGAGAGACAGGGAGACAGATTATTATATAGCTGACCTAGGTCTTGGCGACATCCATTGGAAGAGCATTTGACATACTGGAGAGGGTGAGGGTGATCTGGAGAAAACTGAGGCAAGGGGTTCTTGCTCTGATTATGGTTACAGAGCTCAGAGCAGCCATTAGAAGAACCCCATCGGCTTCATCAGAAGTATCTCCAGGGACCAAGCTGACTTGCTCCCATACACAAAGAAGTTTCCCTAGCTCTCACTTGTCCCTAGGAGAAGCTTCCAGTACCAACCCACAGTTGGTACAGTTCTCATTATCCCCAATTGAGATTTTCAAAACCCTTCATTTCTACAAACAAATGTTTTCATGTATTTTCTGACTTTTTGACCACCAAAAATTATAAAACTGTCATTCCCTGACGTGGTTATGGAATATTTATAGGCTAAATTCAGATTATGGCATGTGATGGACCACTCATTGGCCCTAGAAATTAAAAGATGTCTATTCTCTTCTTTTTCGCGGGGGGGGGGGGGGGGGGGGGGGGGGGGGGGGGGGGGGGGGGGGGGGGGGGGGGGGGGCGGGGGGGGGACCAGGGATTGAACTGAGGGGCAGTCAATCATTGAGCCACATTCCAAACCCTATTTTGTACTTTATTAGAGACAGGGTCTCACTGAGTTGCTTAGGGTCTCACTAAGTTGCTGAGACTGGTTCTGAACTCTGGGATCCCTCTGCCTCAGCCTCCCAAGCCACTGGAATTACAGACCTGCACCACCATGCTGGACTATTCTGGTTCTTTGTTGACATTTGTTACCTGTGTAAACTTAAACAAATCCTGAACCTCTTTGAGATTCAGTCTCTCCACCTTTAAAATGGAGATGATGGTACTATCTTCTCTACTATCCACACAAGTCAGCTATCAGAGGAACCTGAGTATGTGAAATAGCTTAAAATGTGTGCTTCCACAGAAAGTCATCCTGATTTCCGTCAGCTTGCAGTTTGCTTGATGGAGCTGCATGGGTTCCCAACTGGAGGTGAGTCTGCCCCCTACATGACATTTAGCAAAATCTAGAGACATATTTAATTGCTACAGTTGTCAGCAGGTAAGGAGGATGCTACTGGCAGCTTAAGGTAGAGGGCCGGGATGCTTCTCAACATCCCACACATCAAATAATTACCAAGACCAAAATGTCAATCATGTGAATAATGAGAAACCTTGGTGTGTATACAAGCTTGCACTCTGTCCCTTAAAATCAGAGATCAGTTAGTGGGTGATTTGTTATGTTGCTGATCCTTTGATTCAGGCTTGAAATCTTTTCCTCAGCAGCTTAGCCAGGTAGAAGGCGTGTAGTCCCTTGCAGTAATCACATTGAGAAGAGCCCTGAAGTCTCTCAATTAGCAATTTTCAATGCATGGTCCTCAGACAAGCAGCATCAGCATACCCTGGGAGCATGTCAGAAATACACCCAGACCTGCTAAATTCATGGGATCCCATGAGTTGTTTTTAACAAGCCTTTCTAGGGCCTTGAATACATGTTGTAGTTCAAGAACCATTGACTAAACAATCGTCTCAACTCTGATTTTGCCACTCTGAACTTAGGAAAATACATTAGCTTGTGTCCAGCTGCATAGACTCCTGGCAGGAATATCCCCGCTAGCTCCTTTCTGCTTCAAGGAGCTTTGGCAACCTCTCACTGCAGAAAGCAATTGTCATTATGACTTAGACCTCCTATTACAAGAGGCCTTGCTGAGAACCACCTAGGGGGAGCAATGTCACCAGCTGGCACACGTTGTTTTGATTAGGCTCTTGGGCTGATGGGCTTTTCTTTCCTGAGGGCTGGCTCCAAGTTCCGTGGCCCTGCTGTGGTATGGCATGCCATGGAGCAGTACTCTTGCTGAAAAGTCCTTCGTGGATGCCATTAAGGCATAGACAGAAGTGGTTAAGATTGGGGTGACGAGAGCCTGTGACTTTCCCTTTATAAGGGGCTCCAGAAATTTATCAGTGGGCCCAGGTTCAAACCCCACTGAGAAGGGAATACAGAAAATTCTTTCGTATGCCAGATCTTTATCTGGTCCTAGTTCTGACATGTTCTCTGACCACATGACCCTAGGGAATTTAATTACATCCTAAGTAGTGCTGGTATATTAATGCCATTCTACTGCCTCATCACAACATTGATTCATTCAGCAAACATGCATGGTACACATGCTATGTGTCACATGGTTTGGAAACTTTAAAGTGGGAATCAAAGCTATATGACACTAAGCCAACTGGACACGTTGTACACCATTATCTCTAACATAACATGGTAAACACTGCACAGAAACTGATAACACAGAGGAGGAGATGCAGAGAGGGATTGACTGTGAAGTTCTCCAAGCTTGACTCCTGGGACATTCACCTGCATAGACCTCTTACAGTGACCCTGGGAAGAGTCTGAGCAATGTGTCCATATGATGATGATAGGTTTTAATTATATTGCAAAAGTAAGGTTTTTTTTTGTTTGTTTGTTTGTTTGTTTGTTTTGTTTTTTAGCATCTAGTACTTAAGACCACTACTTCTTCCCACTTTGGCTTCCCCTTTGTCTCATTTCTCCTGTGTTGGGTGAAAACGGAGTAGCCAATGGCATTTATGAACCCAACTTTGGGGAAGCCACATTGGAGATATATTTAGTTTGGTTTAGCAGAATTATTAATAGCTTCTCAGTTATTTCCAGATGCAGTCATTCCAGTTTAGAAAAGTCTTCTAGAGATTATCTTACTATCCACTCTGTGTTTTGGGGCCATGTTTTGGTGTTATGACCCCAGGGTGTGGGACAGGGGTCACACTTTGATATCAGACCTCCTACAAGAACAGTGATGGAAATATGTGGGTGGCCAAGGAGAAACAAGGTTTGAAGTGTTTGGAGCCAGATGCTGGTCTGTGAAAAAAACGAACCATCAAATGTTGTAAATGACAATCAGTGGCTACTTAGGACAGATATTCTTTTCTGCCAGAAATGTACTTGATCATGCGGGATGTACAAATAAATTCTATCAATACTTTTTTTTTTTCTTGTACCAGGGATTGAACCCAGGGATGCTTAACCACAGAGCCACATCTCCAACTGATTTTCTTCTTTCCTTTCTTTTCTTTCTTTCTTTCTTTCTTTCTTTTCTTTTCTTTCTTTCTTTCTTTCTTTCTTTCTTTCTTTCTTTTGAGACAGCGTCTCATTTAGTTGCTGAGGCTGGCTTTGAACTTCTAATCCTCCTGCCTCACCCTCCCCTAATGCTGGGATTACAGGTGTGCACCACCACACCCAGCTCAATACATCTTTTCTTAGGAAAACAGCAAGAAATAGAATTTTTTGAACTTCTGTATTTGTAGAACACACCCACAGAAGTACTTCAAATAGCAAGTGTGTAAAAAAAACGACAAATTTTATGCATTCTTAGACATCCATAGTTTTTAACAAAGTGACTCTGTTAGAGGAATGTTCGAATTAAATTGCTATCTCTTTATTTAAAATATGGCATATAACTTAATAAAACCAGTATTCTACAAAGAGGTGATAAAAGAGCTTCATATGTTAAAATCCTGATCCCTAACAGGCTGGTATGGGGTGGGGCTGGAGGGGAGTTGGGGTGATCAGGTCACATTGGTGGCCCACTCATGAATGGGATCAGTGCCTCAGAGCGCTCTTGGCCTCTTTCACCCACATGAAATCACCAGGACAAGGCAGTAGTGTGAATCCGGGAAGAGGCACCTCACCAGAACCTGACCTTGCCACACCTGATCTCAGACTTCCCCGCTCCTGAACTGTCAGAAATAGCTGTTGTGAGGAAGCTCCCGGTCTATAGTGCTGTGCAGCCAAACTGACTAGGATAGTAGATCTATTTCTTACACCCTCGCCTCTTGAGAGTGACAACCCCATTTGCTTCCTTGGGTTCTTCTTGGTTCAAGACATACTTAGTTGTCTCACAACCTAAGTGGATGGAGTATGCATACTACTCATACATGGAATAAATATTAAATTACAGCTCTGTGAATTATTCACATAAAGGTTAATAGGGAAGAAAAAGACTCAAAGTGAGCAGCATCTTCTCTATAGAATTATCTTCCAAACACACATGCTGGGGTTATAAACAATGCAACCAAGGGGGTGAGAATGATCTGGTGCTTCCTGGAGACCAGAGCTGAGGACCATATGGAGCATCAGGAGCCTGCCAAGGTCACTTTCATGGTGAAATCATTTTCAGCTGCTTCTCCAAGTGGCTGCTTTCAACCAGGTTCAGCAGCTTAGTTTCTGAGCTGGAGAAGCTGAGGGAAGAGGAATCCCTCAAGGCTGCAGTTGAAAAATTCAAAACAAAACCTTGCAAAATGCGCTCCAGCTTTTCCTGTCCTGATACAGACAGCTGCTCGGGGAACTTGTAGAAGTCAAGGTTACAGAACGTTTCAAATAGGAAGGTAGGTCCCATGATCTCCCAGGCAATGAAAAGAGGGCTTGCTTTTGTGGGAGGGTTGATAAAGATAATAGGCGATGTTTGTCATCAAGTGATAGCTGTTGGGAATAAAATCAAAGTGACAGTGTTGTAAGCTCAAGGGCGGGTGGCCGAACCAAGCTTTGCTGGAATTTGGCTCTTGGGCAAAATTCCCAGCCCTCCAGGGTAAAGGTCAGGGTGGAGAGCTGGGGAAAATCGCACGTGGCCCCAGCTGCCCAGGGTCTTTACAGGCCAGAATAGACTGGGGGTCCTGCTGAGTGATAGGTGGACGGTAGGGGTCAGTGGGGTTTATCTCTCCGCACTTGCAGTGGGTCGCCAGTTGTCCTGCTTCCTCCCACGCTGCTGCCCAAATCCCACCCAACAAGTGTCAACAGATGAACTCCAGAAAGGTCTTCCTTTTGTGGGTCCACGGTAATTATCCCCAAGCAATGTGAGAAGCTCTCCCTTAAAACGGTCAGAGTGCGAGGGAGACCCTGTACCCTGAAAAGCGATAGAAGGAAAGCCACAGCAGGGCTTACTTAGGTGAAATAACCTCACAACATAAACCTAGTTGAGTTGCTGGAAGAATTCCTTTCTCTGAAAACTGAAGGAGGCTTCTGAGGTTCTGTGTTCTTTGCTAGGATGCAGTATTATCTTGCAGGCAGCAGAAGAGTGACATTCCCCTCAGAGCCTGCCCCAGACTCGCACACACTTACTCTGATTTTCACAGTAATCCTGCCAGATAGGTGTTGTCCAAGTCTGTTTTGTGTCCATTCTTTTCCCAAAGACAGGCTTCGTGGTTACACTGGGGTAAAGGAAAGAGGTGAGGCTGAAGATAGAAACCTGAAAAGAACATCATGTTTGTAGTTTGTGTGATTATTAGGGTCTCGCAGGGAATCACAGTGATGCCATGGATATTGCAAGACCAACTATCCCAAAGGTCACGGACCAGAAATTCTCTTGGACAAAATGAGGTGCTTGAGTGGATGTAAAATGCCAGCCAGAAACTAGGTGAAGGGGATGGGCAGGATAACTCATTTATGATAGGGAGCAACTAGGCCACCAGGCTCTGGGGGAGGTAATTTTTGCCTAACCCATTTCTGTCTCCCACATCAGATTTTCTCACTGATGCTGTGGTTACAAGGCCAGAGTTGAGGCTTGACCAATGAGACCCCCAAAGTGGAAAATGGCTTGGAGCTGAAGCATTTCTCTCTGGAGAGATGCAGGAATGAGTCCCCTTGGCCACAGCAGTAGCTCACCTCTTTGTGCCATGAGCACCTTTGGATTTTACTTGTGTTTCCTGAACGAGGGCACATGGGGCCAGGGTGGGCATCACCAATGGGAGACCACATTAACACTAAATAGTAAGGTACTTGTTACCGATACTTACCATGTCTCATGACTTTCATCTTCTACAGTATAATTGGATATTCTCTAATAATCCTGGAAACACAGATGCAATTGAATTGACGTTAGACCTTCTCCCTGGAATAGGGGCTCCCTGAAGTTAACCTCATCTATCCTTTTTATTGCTTTATCTTTATTGTCTACTATGTGATAGGTCCTCTTTCAGTTGATGAATGAACTAATGTCTTTTGGGGGGCGAGTACTAGGGATTGAACCCAGGAGCATTCTCCCTCTGAGCTACGTCATCAGCCACCCCACTTATTTTTTTTTTTTTTTTTTTTTAATTTGAGACAGGGTCTTGCTAAGTTACCAAGGCTAAACATGAAGTTGAAATTCCTCCTCCTGAGTTGCTGGGATGTTTTTCTAGGATTATAGGTATACAGCACTGCACCCAGCTGAATGTCTTTCAAATAGGAAAATAAAGAAGGAATAATTTGGCTAAAGAAAGGAAGGAAGTTCATGAATCAAAAACTTCCTCTGCTAACAGGTGCCCTCCTTTCCCTTGCTTTTACAAGGTTTGTGATTCTACTAGAGTGGTACCTCTCCAAATAGGCCCCCCAGATCAGTGGCGCCAATTTGATGTAATGAAAGTTTCGCCTCCCCAGCCCCTTCCCCTCTACTGAATCAGAATGTCACAGTGAAGCCCAGCCATCTGACTTCATAAGCACTCCTGGATTATGAGGCCAACTCTCCCAGAGATCATGGAACAGTCTCATAGACAAATTGAAGTGCTTGAGTTGATTTAAAACATAGCCCTCTAGGGTGCTCAAAGATTTGGGGAACAACGGAGGTTACCTTCAAGACATTTTCCTTCTGGGTTGCTGTGCTTTTCCTCTTTGGAAATCAGAGTCTAGTTCCATTTGTTTGTAAATGGAATCACACAGCGTCTGCAGCCTCCAGGCTGAGGCTGTTTCCTTACTGACAAATGCTACAGAGCCACACCTACCCAGATGCCACAGGCTGGGGCCCAATTACTTGCTGACTTTTTCCAGAGTGAAAATCCACAGGATACAGGGAGGAAAAGCAGAAAAGGAAGATCAGTACCACGACACTGCATGAGGGGGTTTCTGCCCCACCTGCATCACAGTCTGGCTTGTGCTTTGTAAAGCTTAGAACTTTGGGAGACAACAGAAGCAACTGAGTTCCAATTCATGTTAGCTCTCTGGCACAAAGAAGGGCCTGGAAAGGAATCCAGCATCTCAGGGCTAAAATAATCAAAATCATTTTTATAGTTCCATGATTTTTTGAAAAATTACAAATATACTTAAAACTAATACCCTCCTTAATTTTAATTACAAAAATAATAAATTCATTGCAGAGAATTTGGGAAATAGGAAAGTGATATCAAAAGTTTGGTCTTTGTCCCTAGCTTATCCCCTGCCCCTGCCCCAAAAAAAGAAAAGAAAAATGTTTTATTGCTTTGCTGGCAAAGGAGAAAGGCAATGGACTCAGGTCACAAGAGGCTGCCATTTTAATTGCCAGGGGGAACAAAGGACTTTAAAAATGAGGCTACAAGCCTGGTTCTGTGGTGACACATGCCTGTAATCCCAGCAGGAGGATCGAAAATTCAAAGCCAGCCTCAGCAACTTAGCAAGGCCCTGTCTCAAAACAGAAAGGTAAAAAGATCTGAGGATGTGGCTCAGTGGTTAAGCATCCTTGGGTTCAATCCCTGGTACAAAAAAAAAAAAAAAAAGTGTTGAGAGAGAAACTATTTTCCAAGAATCATTGTCAGTAGATTTAATTAATGTTTAACTTATATCCTTGAAAAAGTTGTTATGCCCGTTTCTAAGTCCACAGTTTCTTTATTCTTATGGACAGTGAGTAGAAGAGCAGATGACTTAGCTGGCTTAGGACAGGAAGAATATCAATCTTGCCTTCTCTATGCTTGGGAGTAAAAGAAGGATAGAAGAAGAGGAGAAGTAAAAGTTACCAATGTTTGAACAGCAAGGTTATATTCAAAGCATAAAGTGGATCCTTGTTACATGAAGGGATCCTACAAAGTATGAGGAAAATTTAAGTACAGTTGAAACGTAGGAAAATAATAAAAATACATATAATATTACAGAGTAGGAAATTCTGATGATTTTATTTAATACTATATGATTTCTCATAAGCATCAATTTTTAATGGCTACAAAATATTTTATCATATTAATTTATTTAGCCATTTGCCCACTGTTAAAGATTTAGATTCTTCCCAGTTTAATGCTAATACAATTACCATGTTTGGGTCTTTCTTTGCATCTCTTTTCTTTAGGAGTGATTATTAGGTGTGGAATTACTGGGTCAGATGGCATTTTATGAGACTCCCGTGAGATGGGAGAGGTATATCTAGCCAGGGAAGAGCACAGAACTGGAAGATTTGCCAGAGATTTGCAGTGTGGTCTTGAACAAAACCACTTTCTCTCTCTGGATGTTTTCCCTTCATTAAATGGAAGATCTGGAATAGGCGCTTGCCTCTCAAAAATAAGTGATATGCCACTCACCTAAAAAGTATAAAGCATTATTTTTATGTGACAATAAACTTGGGGATATTACGGAACAATTATAGAACTGGTGTTATTCTTTCAAGATAAAATACAGAACTTCAAAGAAACTTCCTGCTTGTGTTGGACTAGTCAGACCTCCCAGCAGTCCTTCCCCGAGAACATATTCTGTGTCCTTGGCCAATAGGGTTAGGTCAATGATGGAGTTTGAGAAGAATTGGACAAGACGATCTTTTTTTTTTTTTTTTTTTTTGCAGTACTGGGGATTGAACTCAGGGCCTTGTGCTTGTGAGGCAAGCACTCTACCAGCTGAGCTATCTCCCCAGCTCAGACAAGATGATCTTGAATGTTACTGGTAGTCTGGATGTTCAGGGTGTATGTGGTTCCTGGCATGCAAGTTGCAAAATCTTTAGCAAAATGTCCAGGCCTATAATTTAACCTTCATCCTGGGATTGAAGCTTTTTCATATATTTTTCTATTGCCTAGTTTCATGTTGACCCAGGTTAAAACATTTATGAGTGTATTTTTAAAACAATCTACCCTTAACCTACATATCACGGTGAACTTCATAGAAGCTCACTCCCAGGCACTTCTTAACTCATACAAAAGCATTTATTTTCATGTTTATACATATTATGTGTCAGATAGCATCATGATACACCATGTACAAAGATGAATAAGATATAATCTCTCCCTGTTAAAGGCAGTTGTGGCTCTCCGATAGCTCCCAGAAAAAGGCTCCGCAGATCTCACGCAAGAGACTTTATTTTTTGCAGACGGCTAAGGCATGTGCGAAAAGAAGGGGCAGAAGAGAAAGATGGCGGGTGGCTTCTCAGATATTGGAATCTCCAGGGCTGGAAGGAACCAAATAGGGGAGGAGAATTTTTGCAAGCTGACTGATGAACCAATAATATGTTAGGACGTAATGTGGGAAGCAGGAAAATGGCGCCAGCATAAGCCGGAAATTCCTGTAAGGTAAGAGGCGGGCACAGCGCAGATTGACAGGTGATGGGGAGGCCGGAAATTCCTGTAATGGAAGAGGCGGGCTGAGCATAGATTGACAAGTGGTTGAGAGGTGGGCGGCTTTATACCTTACACTTCCTGTCTTCTAGAAGTTAATGACAATTTTTTCACAAATTATTACAGAAGTGCCCAATGTTAATAGGTATCATTTTAAAAAGTGTCCAACATCAAATATGTTTGGAAAGTACTGAATTCAATTAAGCAGGTTTATCTACAGAAGCACTTGCAGAGCCTATAATATACTAATATGCATTCTGCATTCTCAATAGGGACAGAAAGCATGCAGTATTCCTAGAGGAATTATTTTAGGAAACTCTTCATGTGGCTCATTTTCAGGAACGAGAGACGTATGACACACAATTGGAGCAACACCGACCTACTCAAAGCTAATCTGAGCACTTACTCAACAAAAAGGTAATTTTATAGAAGACAATAAATGCAGAGGAAGTTGAAGACAGATTCTCCCTCTTGGAAAATCTTTCAATGTAATATTGAGGACAGCCAGAAACACATATAGGCAATACCCAAGAACAAATGAAAGTCAATGTGAAATTGCTGTAGGGGGTGGAAGCCAAAACAGTACAATGGATGGGTGAAATTCATCAAGGGTAGTTTCACTGCAGAATCAGGGATTTTTTTTTTTTTTTTTGTATATAATTTTCTCAAAGAAATAAGGTTACAGAATTTGAAAAATGAAAGTGGAATGCTCATTAAGGAAATATTGAAAAACACAGAGAAAAGTGGAATAAAGAAACTCAAACATACACACATATTTACACACATAAATAGACTTGTATCGTACATATGTGTGCACATGAATTTTTTTCTTTGAATGAGGGAGAATTTTTTTAAAATTTTTTATTTTTTAAATTTGTTCTGATTTGTTATACACGACAGAAGAATGCATTTAGATACATTGTACACAAACAGAGCACAATTTCTCCTTCCTCTGGCTGAACACGGTACAGAGTCACACCTGTAGTGCAATTATACATGTTTATAAGGTAATAATGCCCATCTCATTCCGCCGTCCTTTGTCCTTCCCATCCCCCCACTCCCTTCCTCCCCTACAACCCTCTACACAATTCCAAGTCCCTTCTTTCTCCTCACTGCATTAATGAGGGAGAATTTTTTATTTAGCATATTTTGTTGAGGTCAAAAATAACATAGTGTTTACCTTAAACAGTTTATCTTAAACTGTTTTCCATCTTAAATTTTTAAGTATACAGTAGTGTTAACTATATGAACATTGCTTTGCAACAGGTCTCTATGCAGTTTTCATCTAGCAAGATGAAATTCTCTCTTAATAGGACAACTTTCCCTTCTACCCTCCCCTCAGCTCCTAACAACCACTATTCTACTTTATATTTCTAAGTATTTGTTTTATATGACTCATAACAATGGAATCATGCAGTATTATCTTTTGTTACTAGCTTATTTTATTTGGCCGAATGGACTTCAAGGTTCACACACGTTGGGGCTGGGATTGTGGCTCAGAGGTAGAATGCTTGCCTAGCATGTGTGAGGCACTGGGTTCGATTCTCAGCACTGCATACAAATAAATAAAATAATGTTTCATCGACAACTAATAAAAATATCTTTTAAAAAAGGTTCACACCACATCACAGCGTATGACATGATTTCCCTATTTTTAAGGCTAAATTATATTCCACTGTGTGTGTATACCAGAGTTACTTTATCCATTCATACACTGATGGACAGATTAGGTTGTTTCACCTCGTGGCTATTGCAAATAATGCTGCAATGAACACAGGTGTACAAGATCTCTTCCAGATCCTGTTTTCAATATTTTTGAACAAATGCTCAGAAATGGGATTCTGGATCACATCATTCTATTTTTAATTTATAACTTTTTAGGCAACTTCATACTCTATAGTGGCTGTGTCATTTATGATCCCACCAGTAGTACCCAAGAGCCCCAATTTCTCCACACCCTTATCAATGTGTATTCTTTTCTATATTTTTAATAATGGCCATCCCAATAGGTATGAGGCAATGATCTTATTGTGGTCTCGATTTGCATTTCTTGCTGGTTATTGATGATGAGCATCTTTTCATAGGTTTTGTGACCCTTTTATATCCTCTTTGGAGAATATCTAAGTCTTCTGTCCATTTTCTAATTGGATTGTTTGTTTTGTTGCTGTAGTTGTTGAGTTGCAGGATTTCTTTCCATATTCTGGAAATTAACCCACTATCAGGTGTATGATTTGCAAATACTCTTCTCACTGCATAAGTTGCCTTTTCACTCTATTGATCTTGTTCCTTTGCTGCACAGGAATTTAAAGTTTGACATAGTCTCGGTCTATTTTTCCTTTTGTTGCTTGTGCTTTTGGCATTGTATCCAAGAAATCATTACCAAACCCAGTGCCCTGAAGCTTGGCCCCTGTGTTTTCTTATAGAGATTTTATAGTTTCAGGGCTTGGATTTAGGTCTTTAATCCATTTTCAGTTGATTTTTGTTTATGTTAGAAGGTAAAAGTCCAACTTCATTCTGTTACTTGTAGATATTCAGTTTCGCCAACATGTTCTCTTGAAAAGATCCTTCCCCATTGTGTAACGTTGGCACCTTCGTTGAAGATCATTTGACCACATACATAAGGGATTATTTCTGGGCTATTTGTCCTATTGATCTATATGTCTATCCTTATGTCCGTCCTAACCTATTTTGATTACTGTGGCTTCATAATATGTTTTTGAAATCAGGAAATGTGAGGTCTTCAGTCTTATTTTTCTTTCTCCAGATTATATCAGATTATTTTGAGTTCCTTTGAAATGCTTATGAATTTTAGATTTTGTTTTTTTATTCTACAATAAAATATCTTTTGTTTTGTTTTATTTTGTTTCATGCTAGGGATTGAACCCACATGTACTTTACCACTGAGCCACATCCACAGCCCTTTTTGAGACAGGGTCTCACTGATTTGCTTAGGATCTCACTAAGTTGCTGAGGCTAACCTTGAATTTGCAACCTTCATGCCTCAGCCTCCAGAGCCTCTGAAATTGCAGGCATGCACCACCATACCCAGCTATCACTGGGACTTTGATTAGGGAGTACATTGAAGTTATACATCACTTTAGGCATGATGGAAATTTTAATATTAATCTTTTCAAATGGATTTTTTTCCATCTGTTTGTATCTTCTTTACCTTCTTTCAACCATGTATTGCAGCTTTCAGTATACTAAGTCTTTTGTCTCCTTGATTAAGTCAATCCCTGAGTCTTTTATTCCTTTGATGTTATTTATGTGGTATTGTTTTAATTTTATTTTTGGGTTTTCATTTTTAGAATAAAGAAACACAACTGAACTTTTGTATTGATTTATATCTGTAACTGCTGAATTTGTTTATTATAACAGGTGTATTTGTGTTGTGCGTGTGGTGTGTGTGTGTGTGTGTGTGTGTGTGTGTGTAGTTTTTGGAGCTCTCCACATATAAGATCAGGTCATCTGCAGACAGATGATTTTACTTCTGTTCTTGCCATCAGTATGCATTTTGTTTCTTTTCTTGCCTGATTGCTCTGGCTATGAACTCTAATACTATGTTAAATGGATGTGGTGAAAATGGGCATTCTAGCTTTGCTCCTTATCTTAGACAAAAAGTTTTTAGTTTTTTACCATTGAGTATGATGTCAGCTGTGAACTTTTCATATATGGCCTTTATTATGTTGAGGTAAATTCTTTCTATTCTTAGTTTGTTGAGTGTTTTTATCATGTAAGAGTATTGAATTCTGTCAGTTTCCCTATTCAATAAATATGATCATATGGAATTTGTCATTTGTTCTATTAATGCGGTGCATTACATTGATTGGTTTTCATATGCTGAGACATCCGTGCATTGCAGAATAAAGCTTGGTGGGTCATGATGTATAATTCTCTTAATATAATATCACATTCCATTGATTAGCATTTAGTGAGAATTCTTACATCAATATTTATCAGGGATATTGGTCTATGATTTTCTCACAATATCTTTGTCTAAAATTTTGATATCAGGATAATGCTGACCCCATAGAATAAGTTTGGAAGTGTTTCTTCTTCTTCAATTTTTTTTAAGAGAGTTTGAGAAGAATTAGTGATAATTCTTAAATGTTTTGTAGATGTCTCCAGTGAAGCCATCAGATTCTGGACTTGTCTTTGTTGGGGGGGGGGGTTTGACTATGTATTCAATCTTACTAGTTACAGGTCTGTTCAGATTTTCTATCTGTCTGGTTCTTTTCCCACCTAAATGGATGATGAATTCCTCATTAGTATCTGAGAGACAGCAAGTGAGCACACAGGAATGGAAGAGTGTAGAGATAGTGAGTGAAGAATGAGGGGGAGAGATCCCACCCCTAAAGACAATCCTCTCTATCTGGTGAGCAGTGTTCCCTGGACTGTTTTACAGTGCAGGTGGCTTGAAGAACTGGTGTAGAGTAAGTGGTAGGGGTATCAACAGCCTATGGGCAAGCATTTTTTCATTTTCAAGTTTTATTGCACATTTTCTGGTTTTCCTTATTGAAAGAAGATGTCTGTGACTTTTCACACACTACTTCTAAAATGAATAAACATTGCAGAGCTTGCAAACTTTGAGTTGCAAGAACACATTTCTTTTAAACTTCGTATCAAAAAATGAATCCTGTCGGTTTTATAACTCTTCTGCCCCTTATTCCAATTTTGAATTTTGTTAGGGAACCAATCCAGTGTGGTTTTAGGTTCTCATGGGGCTCTTAGAATTTCATTATCTTTTGATATGTGCACCTGCAATATACATTAAAACTAAAAGGAAACAGCCCTGTTTCCATGGCTTGATGTCTACATTTATGGCAAATGAAAACTGTGAGCCTGATTGAATTTCACATTCAAAGTGGGCCCCACACTCCTATTTTCTGTCTTAGTAGTATTTGCAGAGGTCACACTAATTTTCACAAGATTTTACATAAGGCTCTGTTTTATAAACTTTAATGAAGCTAAGAGGAGGTATGGGCAATATATTTTCAAATAAGGAAGGCAGCACAGCTAAGTTGCTGGTTGTTGACCTACTGAGTAAGCTTGCCACCTCTCCACCTATTCATTTCTCTCTCACCAGAGATCATTATTAATTTTATCTTTTAAGAATATTTGAGGGCTGGGGAGATAGCTCAGCTGGTAGAGTGCTTGGCTCACAAGCACAAGGCCTGAGTTCGATCCCCAGTACCTCAAAAAAAAAAAAAAAAAAAAAAAAAAAAAGAGAATATTTGAAAGGTTTTTTCCAAGAAAAAAACAGAACAAATTAACTTTATGACCACATCAAAAGCCTGGAAAAATATTCAGAAGGTATCAATAAGGCTCTGACTTCTTCTCTGTTTATTCCTGTAACATTTTCCACTTGTTATTTGTTTTGATTTTCTCCTTTCAATATAATCATGGTCATATCAAAATATATAAAATATAGATGAGGGCTTCTTAATTCTCAAATCTCATGACCTAATCGATTTTTCAATTGATGATGATAGAAGTCTTTTCATGTTTAGGGCTCAAGTAATGCTTCCAGATCTTTACTTGGAATGTCACTCTAATTTAAAAATCAAGGGCTGAGGTTGCAACTCAGTAGTAGTGTTTGCCTAGTATGTGCAAGGTCCTGAGTTTGATCCCTGGTACCTCCAAAAAATAGCAATTACTTAATTTTTATTCTTTTTATCAGCAATAAAATATAAAGTTTATAAAATAAAAGTTTCTTTTTTTATATGTAATATGCTCTGATACTTTTTATTCTGTTCTTTGACTTGAAAAAAAAAAAGGGTATTCTATTTCTCTTCCCACCTTATTTTCTTAAATGTGTATTCCTTGGCCTTGACTAATGAAAAGGAATAGAAATAATGATCAGACCAATAACAATAAGTACTTCTTGTGCCCAGATGTGTTCTCTGACATTTCCCACTAAAATGAAAACAGATTTTTCGGATAATATAACTCAGGTCAAAGGCAGAAAATACAAAAAGTGTCTACAATAATATTACTCTGCAAGAAAGGAAGAAAAGTTCTTAAAGCTCCAAGTAAGAAATAGAACAAAGAACACTGGAGTCATGTCACAGTGACCTGGGAGCCAACTTGAAGATATTCTTACATGCTAAAGATGGGACAAGTTAAGCAGCAATAAAAATAATAAGTGAAGTTGATTAAGACACTAAATGTAATAAATTCTATGAGTTTATAATATTGCAAAAGACTCCCTCCTACTTGGTCATCCTTGAAGGACATAAGGAACTAATTCATTATTCCAGAAACTGGCAAATAAAGGTAACAATATCCTGGCTTTCCTGTTTGGACCATATTCTTTAATTGATTGAAAACAATTTCTCTTGTATAAGAGAAATCATGCCAATAAATGCATACAAATGCTAGAGTTATAATACATTCCTTTTTTCCTTAGTGGGTATAAAAGGATGGTATGAAATAAGGGACCTAGGTAATAATCATTAATAACTGCTAATTATCATTAGTTCAAAGGTAAATTGCCTAGGTCAATTGGTTAGCATATGAATCTATTGAATAATATTGACCTCATTAAAAAAAAATTTAAAAAGACAGTATGTGCTACATAGAAAGTTTCACAGCATCTCCCAAAATTATCTTGGAAAAAATGGAAACTGATTTCTGCATGGACTATGTTACAGGAAGTACAGAATACAGAAGAATTAATAAATATTAGCAAAAGAACTTATTAAATGGAGACACAATCAATCAGCAATAATCCAGGTTTTAGAAAATTCTGTAGAACAAAGATCCTGTTTCTTGAAGATTTTGTTTTGTTTTGTTTTCAGTACTAGGGATTGAACCTAGGGGCACTTTACCACTAAACTACATTCCCATCCCCTCCCTTTTTATTTTATTTTTGAAATAGAGTCTTGCTCAATTGCTGAGCTTAGCCTAGAACTTTGAATCCTTCTACTTCAGCCTCCCAAATCACTGGGATTACAGGCATCCTCTACTCTGCCCAGTGTTACAAGAAATAAATCCTAAGGGGGAAAAAAAGAGGACAGAGGACAGGGAATTGCACATTGCATGGACTTTTTGATCCTGGTTTAAGCAAACCAACAGATTTTTTTAAAATGATGAGAAAACGGAAATGTAAACACTGAATATCTAGTTGATGGTATAGGGAAATTATTGTTGCTTTGGTTTGAATGGTTGCATGTGTTTGTTTTATTTTTTTAAATAGGGCTTGTAGAGATACTGAAGAATTTCATATGAAAAATTGTAATTGCTTGTAAAAAAATCCAGTGTTTGCAGAGAAGTGAAGTAGAAGTACATCTCAGAGACAAGATGGGCTCCGAGTTCATCATGGTTAAGCTGGGTGGTCCGTCCAGGAGATTTACTATGGATTTGTTATAGCAATCTCCCAGGTTTTGTGAATTTTGAAACTTTTTCATAAATAAACTTAAAACAACAGAAGTCAGTATCATTTAGATAAAGATCAATCAAATGACCTCAAGAGAGTTTGGGGGACACACTGAATTGGCATTGGGGAAAATGAGTCTCCAGGAATTGCTGGTCGGGATGGCGTGGGTGAGGATGGAGTCCAGGCTATTTCCAGAGTCAAAGATGTCATCCCCTTAGCAAGTCGGAGCCACATGGGAGAGATCAGACCTGCGGTCACCTTAAAAAGGAATCCTGCCACAGGCAGGGAAACTGCCACAAAAAGGAGAATAAAGTCCCACATGATGCAAAGCTGAGGGGAATCACAAGCAGCCTGCTGAAGTTGTGGTGGAAGGGGGTCCAGCAAGGGAGACTACAAAGAGCCCACAAATGCACTTCAAGATAAAGCAAAAAAATCTGAACACCCCTCACTCTCAAGAAAGTCAGCTTTAAACTCCTGCCAGGGCCAGAGGGAATGAACAGCAGATCACATGGGTACCAGGCACACACACACCTCTCCTGTCGGTGATGCTGGCAACCTCATTGAGTAGGGCTCTTGGGGATGCAAGAAAAAGGCAGGTGAAGGTCATCAGACAGATCCAAGCAGGTGGGTGAATGGAACTTTCACTTTAAAGGAAATTTAGAACTTTTAGCATTACCTATAATTGCACAGTTTAATCACAGGAATGCGCACTATTCTTTTTATTCTTTCTTCCTTTTTTCTATTCATATAATGAAAATAAACAGATACCTCATGAGATCCGAAAAAACACATAATTCCACAGAACAAGTTTGAATTGTGAGTGAAGGGAGAATAATGAGTAATTTTCTCTTCCTGAAGTCACAATTTCTATTTCTACAACCAATTATGCTTAGCAATTTGGTATAGCCCATATCTTCTAGCTCAGCAAAAAGGAACTGTTCTGTTTTGGTCATTGTCAGCATATTGAGGGAGAGAAATGTTATTCTCCAGATATGACTGTAGGGAGAGCTTTGCATTATTTGAGAGAATATTTTGATAACTCACTGGAGGAGGAGAGTGAGACTCTCAAAGCCATAATCAGGCAAGAAGGATGACTCTAAGCTCTAGGACCAGCAAAGGAAGTGGGGACAAGGAGACAGGACATGAAAGGTAAGGGGTGGCAGGGGGATAGCAAGTGTGTGTTGTGCAATGTGACCTCCTTCACAGGGCCCTTCATAGCCTTGTGTCTGGTAGGCGCAGACGTTTCTTCCTAGGAATCAGTGAAGAGCTGAGACCTGACCCTCAACTAGTCTATGTGACACCTTTGTACAAAGTATAAAGTTTCACATCAGGTGAAACTTTACAAAATAGCGCACCCTCTGAGTGGAGGAGTTATGGAAAACATCCCTTTCTCTAGGTTCTTGTTGAAGAGCTGAGCAAGGGCTAGGCTTAGTTGTCATTCTGTGCAGGGTCCAACTTGGTTTGTGTCCAGGTGAACAAATGCCCTGGTTCTCAGCCCAGGTTGAGGGGAGAAAAAAAACAGTACAGAGGTACAAGGTGCCAAAAGGCAAAGAAGGTTATTAGAGTATATGGTCCCAAGAATTTGCAGGAAAAATTAATGATTTGAGACTTTATATAGGCTGTAGAATTGGGATTTAAGACAATCATTTATACATCTCACAAGTGAACCTGATTATACACATATCAACTTCTGTCTAGTCTCCTTATGGTTTATCTTATCTTGCCAAATTGTATGTAATTCTGAGAATACAAATTGTGGGGCTGTCCTCATCTATCACTGTTCACCATTTCTAATAATTGAATAAAAGAAACTAATCAAAATGAACTAATGAGGTGTGTGGCCTGCACTAAACTTTTTCTGGAATCCCCTTTCCCTCCACAGCTGGGTCTCAGCCTCTCTCTGCCGGGCAGCGGCTCAAGGTCTGAGGGGCCTGTGTGCAGACAGGTTTGTTCAGGCCCCCACAGCTGCCTCCACACACTCCACACTTTGTTTAAAGGGGAACCATATGGCAGGTCTGGGTAAGGGTCCCTGAAAGAAAAACAAGGTGTGCAGGCAAAGAAAATAAATACAGAGGAGAAAGAGGACCAAAGCAGCAAGCAAGAAAAGAAATGGGGATTTGCAGCTGCTGGTGGGAACACATGGGCAGCCCACTGCAGAGCTGCCTGAAATGCAAATGCAGAAGGAAACACACAACCAAATCTGTGTCCACTGTCAAGGGTGTTTTTTTTTGGGGGGGGGGGGGAGGGTGGTTATCCAATCTGGGTCATCTCTTATGGTCAGATGCTGGGCAAAAAGAGCTTCCCCACCTCTACAATCAAGTCCTTGAAAGAGGAGAGAGATGAGGGAGGGTGGTCCTAAGTGGAGGGAGGTTGGAGCCAGAACTGTGGGGAAGAGAAAGTTTAGCTGAACAGGGGCATTAATCACCAGTGTGAGACTGGAATCAGGCAGGACAGAGGAGAAGTTGGTTAAAGCCACAGGTCACATGAGGAAATGTTCTGGCTGTTCTTTGGTGAGTAACCTGAGGTGACACTGAACTTTTCTCTGAGTCTTCAGATGGACATTTGGAGCAATCTCAGCAAAATTTTCAGATAAAAACAACAATTAAAAACATAAGGGTTGAGGTGGCTAGACACTGAGAATTTTAAAAGGATGGGGTTTGAAGGAGAGAATGAAGATCAGTCAGTGTGTCTACTAAGGTAAGAGGACAGAAAAACAAAACTTTTTTGGGGTATCTGTTCCTCCATGCACTTTAATCAATAGGTACTATGGGAGTTGCAATTGTGGTATCCTTTTTGGGATGGATATTCAGAAGTGAAGGTCCTTCAGAAACAGTCTAAAGGAAACTCTAGCTCAACTGCTGAAACAACACAGATAAACTCACACAAGACTGTAGTAGGGCTGCTCAGGGTGTTCATTCAGCACACCAAAGACTTCTCAAGGACTCAGGCTCTTTCTGTCTTTGTTTTCCCAGCATCATTGGGAGGGCTAGTCCTTAGCCCAGCTCCTTACACATTACAAGACGGCCCTGGGTTTCCAGCAACCACATCCAGACCAGACATGTCCTGAAGCAGAAAGGAGATCCTCTCTTCCATGTTCCTTGTCAGGTCCAAGGAAATCTTTCCAAAAAGCTTCCCAGCAGACTTCATCTCATGTTGGCTTGACATGAATCACAGGTTCTGGTTCAAACCAGTTGCAAAGGGAATAATGAGCAAGAGTGGTTTTTACATTTTTAAATGATTGAAAAAAGTCAAATAAAGAATTTTTCATGACAAGTGAAAATTATGTGAAATTCAAATATCAGTGTCCATAATGAAGTCTTACTGGAACACAGCCACATGCACTGATTTACACATCGACTGTGGCCTCTTTCATACTTCAATGCAGAGTCAAGTAGTCGCAATAGAGACATGGCCTGTGAAGCCTAAAATATTTACTATTTGATCCTTTACAAAAAAGTATGCCTACCCCTGGCTTTATAACCTCAGGACCCACTTTCAAGACTGAAACAAGGGTTAGTCTTCTTGAAGTCCTGAGCCACATGGGGAAGAAAAGTTGACAAAACAAAGCTGGACAACTTTGGAAAGGAGGAATTGAACTTGAAACAGACTCTCCTTCTCCTCGCTAGCCATGATTGATTAATGGATCCAAGGCTAACAAAGGCAGGACAATTCAATTATTTTGAACTTGTGAAAAGGGAAGGGAGTCAACTTTTCTCTGGCAGTTTGACTATCAAATTAGTGCCTGACCTCCCATTGTTCAGGGATAGGCAGATTCAATGCAAGTCCCATCAAGACACCGATGATATTCTTCACAGAACTAGCAAAAGCAGTCCTAAAATTCATTTGGAAGAATAAAAAACCCAGAATAGCCAAAGCAATTTTAAACCAAAAAAGCAATGTTGGAGGCATCACAATACCTGATTTCAAGTTATACTACAGAGCTATAGTACCCAAAACAGCATGGCACTGGCATAAAAACAGATATATGGACCACGGTACAGAATAGAAGACACAGACAAACCACCCAGATACAGTCATATGATCCTTGACAAAAATGCCAAAAACACACATTGGAGAAAAGATAGCCTTTTTAACAAATAGTGCTAGGAACACTGGTTATCCCTATGTAGAAGAATGAAACTAGACTCTGTGTCTCACCCAGTACAGAAATCAACTCAAAATGGATCAAAGACCTAGAAATGAAAACCAGAAACTATGCAACTCCTAGAAGAAACCAGAGAGTCAACACTCCAGCGTATAGGCACAGGCAACAACTTTCTCCTTAGAACTCCTAAATTGCAGGAAATAATGCCGAGAGTTAAGAAATGGGATGGCATCAAATTAAAAATCTTCTGCACAGCAAAGGAAACAATTAGGAATGTGAGGAGAGATTCTACAGAATGGAAGAAAATCTTTGCTACCAACTCTTCTTGACACAGGATTAATATCTAGAATATGTAAAGAACTTAAAAACTTTACGTCAAAAAAATCAAACAACCTAATTAATAAATAAGTAAACAGACCTTTCTCAAAATAAGAAATAAAAATGGGCTACAAATATGTGGGAAAAAATGTTCAACATCATTAGCAATTAGGGAAATGCAAATCAACTACACTGAGATTTTTATCTCACTCCACCCAGCCAGAATGGCAGTCATCAAGAATACAAATAACAATAAATGCTGGAGAGGATGTAGAGAAAAAGGAACACTCTTACAAGGATACTATTTTTGGTGGAATTATAAATTAGTACAATCAGTATGGAGATTCCTCAAAAGACTAGGAATGGAACCACCATATAACCCAGCTATACCACTTGTATGTATTTTTAAGAATTTAAGTCAGCCTACTCTAGAGACAGATGCATCCCCATGTTTATAGCAACACAATTCACAATAGCCAAACTATGGAACCAGTCAAGGTGTCCATTAACAGATGAATGGATAAAGAGAATGTGGTATATATATATATATATATATATATATGTATATATATATGTATGTATATGTATATGTATATATGTATATGTATATATGTATATATATACAACAAAATTTTACTCAGCCATAAAGAAGAATGAAATTATATTGTTTGCAGGAAAATGATGGAACTACAGAACATCATGTTAAGTGAAATAAGCCAAACTCAGGAGGTTAAGCTCAGGATTTAATTTTTTCTCTCATATGTGGTAGTTAGAGAGGAAAAAGGAAAAGAAAAGTGTGTGCGTGTTGTGGGGGGGTTCTTGTGAAAATCAAAGGGAGGCCAGTAGAGGAAAGGGGTCAGGGGTGTGAGGTGGAGAGCAGGGAGGAGTGCTGGGGAGGGAAATTGGCCAAATTATATTGTGTGCATGTACGAATATGTAACAATAAATCACAAAATAATGTTATGTACAACTATAATGCACCTATAAAAATATGGAAAGTGGTGGAAGATGCTTAGCTTCACCAATAATTAAGCAAAAATTAAATCAATAATAAAGTATAACTAATTAGAACACATTTTTAAAAATAAAAATTTTTAAAAATAATAATAATAATTTTAAAAGTTTGCATCTGCGAGCTGCCCAAGGCCAACTTCTCATCACTGTTGCAGATGCATTTAAGAGAACACAGAAGGCTTAAGGAACAAGAGGGGAACAGAGAGAGTCCTGGCAATATATATGTCCTTGCTTGTAGCTGGGCCTAAGTTCCAACCGTAGGCTTCATCACCCAGAGACTTAGGAAGGGAGTCAGCACATTCCTGGTGGTACCCGGGCAAGTTTAATGGAGTGCAGTGGTTCACTTTCAGACAGACGACACTTGACTCCTCCAGGCTTCAAGGGTCACTATCAATCTGAAAAGATGGGACTGGACGGCTAAAGAGGAAACCAACACCAGAAGCAAAAGCTCAGGACCAAGGCATAAGCTGAGCTGGTACGTGCTATGAGACTTCAGAGTGGAGAGGGGTGACAGGGGGTTGATGTGTTCCAAGAAAAGTTACGAAGGAGGTAAATTTGAAAGAGATTGCAGGGATGGGCAGAATTTAAAAGGAAAGACACGGCTACCTCATAGCTGGAGAATTGTCCAGACAGAGGCAGTAGTGGAAATGTACCTAGAAGACTCCAAGTAGACCGGTCTAAATAATTCCATGGCCTGTGGGTGAGTTAGGGGCATAAGGAAGCCACACAAATCTACTGAAAGATGATGAGCAGGGGCCTTACCTGACTTGGCTGGTAGGTCTTATTATGTGTCCAGATGCTGATGGAGCCTCACTTATATGCCTGGAATGGGTAATAAAATTCCGAGTAGTCCTTTACTATGTGTGTATGCTAGTAACTGTGGTGGGCCCACTCTCCCTAGAGAAGTGCTATCAGTAAAGATATGATTTTAGCTCCTTGCAGAGCTACACATCAGACACTGAGTCAGCATGACCAGGTTCAGCCTGAGCACTCAGGAAAGCTGCTCTCCTACTCTGCCTCTTTGACACTGAAAGATGAGGCAGCGAAACTGCTGGTCTCTGTAATTATCACCACCTGTTCTCTAAGCCCTACTCTCCCTAGGAACATCTCCCACAGGAACAAGAAGGAAGGAGGGAAGGAGGGAAAGAGAGAGGCAGCCATACTTATTTAGGAGATCTATCTGGTGAGGGTCACTTCTGCAGGCTGCTCTGCAAGGGCCCAGTCTTGTTTTGGAAGTAGGACTAGCCCTTGGCAAAACTGGAAAATAGCTACCATTTGTTTTCGAGGCCTTCCTGGCTCTGTTAGTGCTTTCTTCTAAACCGTGTTTCTCAACTCTCTACCTTAACCGGGCTCCCAGAGGCTGTGCAGTTCACTGTTGCTGGCAGGATCTCAGCCTGAAATATTAAATGAAACACCTCAGAGTGCAAATCATCTGGATTTTGTGAGCTGCCTCTGTTTAACCCTCCTCTCCCAGTTGCAGCCCCCAGCACATGCAATCCTCCAAATTGTGGCTTCTGAGCCTTCAAAAGTACAAACCTGAACCCAACCACCTATGTTAAAGTCCTTGAAGGATGAATTAAGTTCCCTTTTCATGGTATATTATAGAACATTGGTTCTCAAAGTACCATCCACAGAGCAGAAGTGATATCACCTAAGAACTTGGTAGAATTATAAATTCTAGGCCCTGTCCCAGACCTGCTGAATCAGAAACACTGAGGTTGGTATATGGCAATCTGTGTTTTTACAAGCCTTCTGGATAATTCTGATGGAAGGTCTAGTTTAGGAGCTCCTGATATAGGCAATCCCTGCCCTCCTGTCCAATCTCATTGCCCACATCTGCCCAACATGCATGGTAGGGTTCAGCCGGAAGATGGCAAAAAGATTTCCCCAAATCTGTCAATTCTTTTCAGGCTTTCGTAGCTTCCTGACACAATGTGTTGAGAATAATGACGACTTGCTCATAGCTATCAGGAGGAATTACATATGACTGATGAGTGATGTGTAAGGGACAGGGTAAGGGACACATTGGCAGACATTTTCCCTTCTAATTCCAGCTGCAGATTTTCAACCTCCCTCCCCACCACCTCACAAATCACCTAGGTTTTGTGTTAAACTGATTTGATGAAGATACCAGCCAGCCTGGCAGAAAGACGTGAATTTCAAAAGATGACATCCTGGAGAAGGTTCATTTAGCCCTAAGGAACTAATACCTAATAAGGAATTTGGGGGATGAGGCTGCCAGGGTGGGAATTTGAGGGGAGCATTTCTCTCCAGTGGAGCTGTGATCTACCTACTTTTCTTTGTGTGCATAGCTGTAACTGATTAGGGTGGGGAGCAGGAGAAGAGTGCAGCCTCTGGGCAGAAAGGAGACTCCCCCACGTGAGGCCCCCCAAGTCCTGTCATCTGCTGCTGGAGATGGATACTGTGGCGAGGCTCCTGCTCAGGACTCCCAAGTCCTGAGGGGGGAATTAAGTGGGATACTTAATTTTTCCTCCACCAGAGGCAGAGTGCAGGGAGGCCAGACAGGGCGGGGCTAACGGGCCTGTAGGAGCCAACACAGCTGGAAGTGATTAAGACCAGCCTGGAAGGCAGCAGACAGGTAATAGTCTGGGATTGGTGGAGCTGCAGAAAGAAACCTTTGCCCTAGAGGTGTTTGGCAAGTCCCTTATGCTATATTTTGACTCAGTGTCTGACATGGCTGTGGAGGTTTCCACCATGAAAAATGAATACTGCTTAGCAAGTTCTTTTGCACTGAGATTGGAACTGTTTCTGTTGGCTTCACATATGCAACAGGCAAGATGCTCTCTTAGACCTACCTGAAGTAAAAACAGGGAGTTTAGAATGTCTTGCTAACCTGCTCCTCTTCCTTAGTTGTGGGGTTTCAGTTTCTTGCCTGGGACATAGATCACACTTACCTCCCAGGGACTCTTGAGGCATTCTATGGCTCCCTTCCTTTGTCTCCTCTCACCCCTCCCCTCCCTCAGCTTTGTCCCCATCCTAGGAGGGTCACTGCCAACCACAATGACCACTGAGTCGCTCTCCTCCTTTCTAGTTGAGGAGCTTGTTTCACGCCGTCCTGGAGACTCTGCAGTTCATCTTTCTTCCTGGACATCACAAATCTAACTCTTATGTTTTATCTTTACAAGAAAATTAGCTTAGCAAAGAAGAAAGCTCCCTGTCCCTCTTTGTTATGGGAAAAAAGTGCCCTAGGATTTATTTACAATGATCCAAACGTGAAAGGGTCCAGCTAAGCCTGAAATAATTCCCTTGTCAGAATCTGCAAAGGAGGAATGCCAACAAAAACGAGCTTGTGTTTCATCTCAGACATCTCACCCATAGGACATTCCAGGACAAAGAATAAACTAAAATGCAGAGGTATTTTGTGGAAACACTACTCAATTCACAAGTTCCTCTGAATTGAGTATGCTTGGCGAGAAATATAATCTGCATGCTATTATCCCCAATTTTCTAAGTCCTTGCTAAGTTATAGCAGCACTGCCACCCTTGCTGTTAAATGTCAGTTAAGACCTAATTAATTTAACTGCTCTGACAAGTTTAAATTAGCTCCCACAGAGATTGTAATTTGCCTCGAGTTCTTACCTACCATAGATCAGTAATTCCCAAATGACAGTGCTGCAGGCATATTTTTGAAATAACTTTTATTGATTTTCTTTTAAAAATTAACCAAGTAGTGTACGTCCATAGAAAAGTCAGAAAATAAAGAGTCAAAGGATAATTTAATTTTATCACAGTTTCAAACCCTGTAAACATCTTGCTGTACATTTTTCTTTCTTGCTGCTGTAATGACAGGTAATATTACCAAAACCATTAATGAACAGTTCTCTTTGCATTTCCATGTTGATGAGTCAAAATAGGATTTTGTAGACGTAAGCTTGAAAGGCAGGTTTTGTCCAGAGAAAAAGGATTTTCTAAGTTCTTTAGCTATTAAGAAGGACTTCCAAAAAGCTAAGGTTATAGAGTTCTTTCTATAAAGGTAGAGATGTGAATGTTTTTCCCTGTGATGACAAGACTCTCAGGCTTGCTCCTGAGAGGAGAGAGAGACAGGAGGGGGAGGGAGTCCAAAGTTCTCCTTCACATGTGTACAAATGATGGAGAGAAAAAGGGAGAAAGAGTCAGGATAAGGATGTGGAGAGCTCAGTCTCCTGGCTCTAACACAGAGGGATATATAGCCACCATTAGAAAACTGTGGCTGTATCCAAGGGATCCAACCATATAGTAGTTTAAAGAAAAAAAATTTCTCTCCTAAAATAATGAGGTGATTGTCCAGACCAGTGGTCAGCACTTCATTCCGGATTTAGGACATTATCTTCAACAGTATGCGACTGCCATATCTGACTACTATTGTATAGGAAGGAAAAAGAGTTAAAAAGTGGCAGACATGACCTTTTTCTCATATTTTATTGGCTAGAACTTTGTCATGTGACCAAACCTAACCACAAGGAATGCTGGGAAATGTAGCACAAATGGTCAACCATATTTGCCAAGCTATAATTCTATTATTGCAAAGAGAGAAAAGACTTTAGCTGTCAATCAACAGTTTCCTCCACAACTTTTGTCATAGATAGCACCCTGTGTGGAGGAAGGGTGAAGAAACTTTTAGAGCAGAGGCAAAGGGTGAATGACCTAGAGTCGAAGAGGCCCACAGACTCAGTAAGAGGAAAGATGAGGCCAGATAGGTCAAGTGTACCACTGTTCATGCACCAAACTCAGAGTGAGTAACAGTTTATGTTAGCTTTGATGGCAACTGCAAAGTCTAGCTGACTGGGAGGAAACAAGAGTGACAAAGCGGAGAGGCCAGAGGACATGACTTGGCTCTGGAGACCCATTCCTCTACTACTATAAGCCCACAGTCAGCATCCCTTACACCCTGGTTGCTATCTTGGGATGAGAGGGGACAGAGACATGAAAAACTGGATACATACATCCACAAGGGGCCATGTAACTGAAACAGATAGTTAAGAATATAAGAAGAGTTGATCTAATTGGATTAAATGTGTTCAAGCTCCATTTCTACCAGCAGGGTGGGGAACTCATGAGGAAACCCAGAGCAAATTATCAGTCAATAAAGAAACCACTTGTTTTTTGTTTATTTTCTGCACATGAGTAGGGTCTGAAAACACTTTATCATCCCCACACTTATACATACAAATGTCTCGGAGATGGGGAACTGGGATTAGGAAATGCAGGCTGATAAAGTGAGCTAGTTCCCACCTCCACCTCAGAGGTTTTCTCTACAGAAAAAAAAAAAAGAAATCACAAAATCACAGCTCTCACAGAATACTTACCTGAGGTTAGAAGTCCCAAGGGAGTGCACTTGAACTGTTGTAACTCAAGTCCAGGAGGGGTCAGGGTCAGAGTCAAGTCTGATTTCAGAGAGTGCTTCCAGAGCACCAAGAAAGGCTCCCATACTTGGGCTGAGTTTAGCAGCAGGGCCTAGGGGTCAGAGGTTCTGGGTAGAGTAAAATTACCCAGTTCTTCCTCCACACCTGAGCAGGAGGCCAACAGACTAAGGGGTACAGAAACTCCAGAGACAAAGTTTTAGATCACCAACCACTTAAAAACAATCCATACACCCCCAAAGTCTGAACGAAGAAAGCTTCTTTCCAAATTGGATACCAGTTCATTTGATAGGAAAACCTACCCCAAGCTAAGCTGAAGCTCTTTATGGTTTTTCACTTATTCCAAACTATAAGGGTATTCTGACATTTCACTGAGAAATAAAGTGTTTGATTTCTCAGTGTTACTCCAGATAAACACCCAGACCAGAGTTGTTATATCACGCATAGCATATTCCTCATGTTACCTTTGTCATATGTGAAAAGTTCTGAATTTGAAACACATCTGGCTAAGAGTGGAGGATAAGAGTTTGAAAACCTGAATTTCAGAATCATCCTTGCTACCTTGCAATGCAGGATCTTAACTGGGTGAAATTCTCTTTGCAGACTTGGCATTAGATTTCCTCTAATACTGTCAAAGAGCTTGCGTTGGTCCATTTTCCATCATTATTACAAAATACCTCAAATAATCAACTCAAAAACAAGGAAAGCTTTCTCTGGGTTTACTGTTGCAGTCCACAGCCCTGTTGCTTTGGGCCTGTGGCAGAACAGTACTTCATGGTGGGAGCTCATGACAGAGGAGAACAGTTCATCTCATGGCAGCCAGGGAACAAAGAGAGAGGATTGGAATGGGGTCCCAATGCCCCCTCCAAGGGCCTGCACCACTGATCTCACTTCCTCCAATTAGGCCCCATCTCTTAAAGGTTCCACAGCCTCCCAAGAGCACCAGGGGCTGGGGACCAAGCAGTCCACAAAGAATCACTTGTAATTTCCATTTGTTTGTGCACTCTTCTTGTTTGCACAAATTATTTCCTCTGCCCAAAAGACTTCCCAAAGCTCTTTCCCAATTCCCCTTTCTAACTCCATTTCATCTCCAGGTCACCATCATCTACCCAGGACTAATGCAGAAGACACCTCACAGGCCTCTCTGTGTTCACTCTTGCCTACTCTGTACCTCATGCATTCTCCCGAGAGGAGCTTAAGGATGATTTTAAAGCAGAAATCAGACCTGTCACTCTTCTGTCCCTCAGGGTAGTATGCTCATCATGGCTCACAAAACCCAGCATGACCTGTCCCAGCTCAACTTCTACCCTTCCTTTCAAGCATCAGTGCTCCCTCAACACTGGCCTCTTTCCTGTCACTTGTCACCACCTCAGGGCCTTTACACTTGCTAGTCCCTTGACTTGGAATGCTCCTTCCCTAGTTCTTTGCATGGCTGGGTCCTTCTCAACTTTCAGGTCTCAGTTTAAAGTCAGCCTTCAGAGAGTCCTTCACTGACCTTCCTTCTACCCGTTCTAAATGTGTGGCCCCTCGATCTGCCACTGCCGTCCTTCTTTGCTTTCCTTTCCTGTATCTTTCACAGCTATAAACATTTGATGTATTTGTTTATTGTTTTGCATATTTATTCTGTTTCTCTCCCACTAGAGTCAGGTTCCATGAGGCCAGAGAGCACATCTGTTTTATTTGTCATTTTGTCCTTGGAATCCAGGATGATGCCTGGCCCCAAATGAAGCTCCATTTTTATTGAGTTGATGAGTGAATTAATGACTGAGTGAGTAAATGAAGGAGTTCTACATCCCTGCACAAGCCTCACTTCATCACAGACACTTTTTCCTACCACAGCCGCCTGAATTGGACTCTCTACAATGCTACCAACCATGATTCTTTGTGGATATTGACTTTCTTATATTTCTCCCCATGTCCTAGGCCATATGACCACCAAGAGCACGGAGTATATGTTCTCTTTAGAAGGTGTTTTACTGATGTATAATGATTATTTAAACCGTGGGTTGCATTGTGGCGTATTTGTACAAGCACCTAGAATGATTTGATTAATTTCGTTCCTTGTTACCTCTCCTTGTCCCCCTGCCACTCCTCGCTCACCCTAATTCCTTCCCTCTACTCTACTGGTCTGCCTTCTGTTTTTCTGAGTTCCTTCCCCCGCTATTCATAGCTTCCACATTCAAGAGAAAACATACCACCTTTGACCTTCTGAATTTGACTTATTTTATCTAGCCTGAAGCTCTCCAAGCATCTATTCCCCTGCAAATGACATAATTTCATTGTGCTTTGTGACTGGCTGAAACTCCATTGTGTATATACAACACATTTTTCTTTATTCATTTATCTGTTGATGGATACCTAGGCTGCTTCCATAATTTGGCTTTTGTGAATTTTGCTGCTATAGACATGGGTATGCATGTATCTCTATAGTATGCTGACTTGTATTCTTTTGGATAAAAACTGGGGAGTGGTAGAGCTGGGTCATATGAGGGTTGCGCTTCTAGTTTCTTGAGGAACCTCTATACTGATTTCCACATGGTTGTACTAATTTACAATCCCACCAACAGTGTATAAATAAATATTCCTTTCCCCCCATATCTTCACCAACATTTATTGTTATTTGTATTCTTAATGACTGCCATTCTAACTGGAGTGAGATTAAAATCTCTGTGGTTTTGATTTGCATTTCCCTGATTGCTGACGGTATTGAGCATATTTTTTTCATATATTTTTGGGGGATTTTTACTTTTTTTGAGAAGTGTCTTCTTATTTTCCCATTCATGAAATGGGTTTATTTGAGAGTTTTGGTTTTATACTTTTTGAGTTCTTTATGTATTCTACGTGTTAATTCTCTGCTTGAAGCATAACGGGCAGAAATATTCTCCCATTCCGTAGACTTTCTTTTCACATGATTGCTTCCTTTCCTGCACATTTATAATTTAATGCCATCTCATTATTGGCTTTTGGTATTATTTCCTGAGTTTTAAGAGTCCTATTGAGGAAGTCCTTGCCTGTCTGTCTGTTGGAGTGTTGAAGTTATGTTTTCTTCTGGCAATTGCAAATTTTCTTGTCTTATTTCTAAGTTTTTAATCCATTTGAGTTGATTTTGTTCAGGGTGGAAGTTAGAGATCTAGTTTCATTCTACATGTGGATATCCAGTTTCCCCAGCACCATTTGTTTAGAAGGCTCTCTTTTCTCCAATATATTCAAGGATCAGGTGATTGTATCTGTGTGAGTTTGTCTCTGTGCCTTCCATCCTATTCCATTGGCCTATGTGTCAATTTTTATGCCAGTACCTTGCAACTGAAATTTTTGTTACTATAGTTCTCTAGTATAACTTAAAGTTGGGTATTGCAAATCCCCCAATATTGTTCTTTTTGCTCAGAATTGCTTTAGCTATTCTGGATCTATTTTTCTTCCATATCAATTTTAGGATGATTTTTTTTCTGGTTCTGTTAAGAATATTTTTGGTATTTTGAGGCTGCCATTGTAGCTCAGTGGCAGAGTGCTTGCCTCACATATGTGAGGCACTGAGTTCGATTCTTAGCACCACATAAAAATTAATTAATTAATTAAAGTTATCGTGTCCATCTATAACTTAAAAAAATTTTTTTAAAGAATATTATTGATATTTTGATGGGGATTGCATTGAATCTTCACATTATTATTTGGTAATTTGACCATTTTAATGATATTTATTCTGCCTATCCATGAACATGGGGGCCTTTACATCTTCTAGTGTCTTCTCCTATTTATTTTTTCAATATTCTATAATTTTCTTCGTAGATATCTTTCACCTCTGGCTAGATTTATTCCTAAGATTTTATTTTATTTTATTTTATTGTGTTTTATGGCTACTGTGAATGGAGTTGCTTTCCTGGCTTTTTTTCTCTGTGGGCTCATGGTTTGTGTATAGGAAAGCTACTGGTTTTTCTAGGTTGATTTTATATCCTGCTACTTTGCTGAATTTGTTTATCAGATCCAGGTCTTCTGGTGGAGACTTTAGGACCTTGTAGGTATAGGATCATATCATCATAGGAATAATTTAACTTCTTCCTTTCTGATTTGTATTCCTTTTATTTCTTTCTCCTGCCTAATTTATTTATTTCTTTCTTCTGCTCTGGTTAGAAGTTCAAGTACTATATTGAATAGGAAAGTAGACATCCTTGTCTTGTCCCTGATTTTATAGAGGAAATGCTTTCAACTTTTCTTCATTAAGTAAGATGTTGGCTTTTGTGTTGTCGTACATAGCCTTTATTATTTTAAAGTAAGTTCCTTCTTTCCCTATCATGAAGCAGTGCTGAATTTTGTCATTTCTGCATTTTCTGCATATATTGAAATGTTGGGTGGGTTTTTGTTCTTGATTTTATTTATATGGTGTTACATTTATGGATTTGCAAATGTTGAACCATCCCTGCATCCTCAGATAAAACCAACTTGATAAAGAAGCATAATCTTTTTGATGTCTTGCTGACTTCAATTTTCAGGTATTTTTAAAGAATTTTTGCATCTATGTTCATCAAGAGCATTGGTCTGTAATTTTCTTTACTTGAGATGTCCTTGTCCAGTTTTGGTATCAGGGTGATGCTGGATTTGTAGAATGTTTTTTCAAGTGTTCTCTCTTTTAATTTCATAGAATAATATTAGAAGTGTTTGTGTTAATTCTTCTTTAAATAACTGGTAAAATTTGATTGTGAATCCATCAGGTCCTAGAGTCTTCTTCACTGGGAAGATTTTTAAAACATCATTGCTTCAATCCCATTGCTCATTATTGGTCTTCTTAAGTTTTCTGTATCCTCCTGGTTTAATTCTGATAGTTGTATGTGTCTAGAAATTTATCCATTTCTTCTAGATTTTCTAACTTATTGGAATACAGATTTTCAAAATAGTCCCTAGTGATTCTCTGGATTTCATTGCTGTCTGTCGTAATAGCTTTCTTTTGTCTCAAATTTTGTTAAATCGGATCTTCCTTCTCTTTCTTTTAGTTAATTTGGCTAAGGATTTATCAATCTTCTTTATCTTTTCAAAGAACCAAATGTTTGTTTGGTCGATGTTTGTATTATCTTTATTCTCTCATTAATGTCAGCTTTGATCTTTTATTATTTCTTTCCTTGTACTTATTTTATTATTAGGATTAGTTTGTTCTTATTTTTCTAATGCTTTGATATGCTTTGTTAGATTACTTGAGATATTTCTTTTCCTTTTTCTTTTTTTATTTTTTTTGTAGGCTCTTGCAGCTATCCTCTTTTAACAGTCTTCATTTTATCCCATAGGTTCTTATATGTTGTGCTTCTATTTTCATTGATTCTAAAAATTTTTAAATTTCTCTGCTGATTTCTTCAATGACCCACTCATCATTTGAGATGTATTATTCAATCTAAACGTATTTGTATAGTTTTTGTAGTTTTTCTTACTGTTGATTTCTGATTTCTTCCATTATGCTCTGATAAGATTCAAAGAATTTTATTTCAACATTTGTATACTTTATAAGACTTGTTTTGTGGCCTAAAATATCTATTTTTGATACAATTCCATGGGCAACTGAAAAGAAGTGTACTCAGGTATTGTTGAATAAAGTATTCTGAAGATATCTGCTAAGTCCATTTGATTCTATGGGATCTTTGTTGATTTTTTTCTGGAAGACCTAATTTAAGGTGTGTTGAAATCACCCACTATTATTATAATGGGGCCCATCTGAGCCTTTGTATAGAGTAGTGTTTTGTTTTGTTTTGTTTACGGAAACAGGTGCATGAACAATGTGGTCATACATATTTGCAGTCATTACTTTTTCCTGTTGAATTGTTCACCTTACAGATAGGAGTGACCTTCTTTGTCTTTTAGGTCAAATGTTGGCTTAGAGTCTGCTTCATCTGATATGAGAGTAGCTACTCCCACTTGCTTTGGCGTATCATTTGCATGGAATATCATTTTTCACCTTTTCCATTTCCAGTCCATGAATATCTTTGCCAATAAGTTGTGCTTTTTGCCAGCAACATATACTTGGGCCTTATTTTGTAATCCAGTCTGCCACTCAGCATCTTTTAATCGGAGAATTGTGACCATTTACACTCAGTGTTATCAAAGAGATGAATGTATTACTCCCTGACAATTTATTTCTTGTATTTGATTCAATCATAATTCTCATTTGCTTATCTATCCTTCTAATGAGATTTATTCTTTCTCAATCTCTCTATGCTGTTTTTATCTCCTTTCTGTAGAATTCCTTTAAGAATTTCAGGCAGTGCTGGTTTAGTGGTCATGAATTCCTTTAGTTTATGCTTCTCTTTAAGATTTTTAAATTTCCTCTTTAATTCTTAAAGATAATTTTTCTGGATACAATGATCAAAGAATTATTTTCTTTCAGGGTTTGAAATACCTCATTCTATGCCCTCTGTGTTCTTCATTCTGAACACAGTGCCTGGTCCACATGGCAATAGTTCAATAAACATCAATAAAGTGGTCAATAAAATTGGGTTAATGAAGACGGAATACACAAAAGCTGCCAATTTCCATGACAGCTCATAATTCCAGTCACAATTGTTTTATGAGGATGGGCCCCTTCCAGCCTCCTGCACCCTTGTAACATTGCTCTGGTACAATGTCAGGCAAGGAAAATGTATTCAAGAATATTTATTGAATGAATGAATAACTGGATTTGGGAATAAAAGATTGATAGACCTCACAGAACTTATCTTTCTTTAACAACTGCTCTTTCAGAAAACTTTGCTTTACTTTTAAGACATTTTTTGCTACTTATCAAGAATATAGTTTCAACTATTCTGAATCTAAAAATCTCTTTAAGCATTATTTTCTTCTTGTGGCAGTAACTGTTCTTGAAATTCCTCTGATAATTTTATCTGAATTCATTCATTCACTCTTCACTCATGAATCTGTTTCTAAAGTTCCCAGCAACCCAAGCTAAATTGCACAATATATACTTCATTCACTTACCCTACTTTTTTCTTTCATCACTCTTCACTAAAAAACTCCAAAGCATTTTAGAGAGATGAATAAGTTTATTTGGCGAGGAAACTATTAGCCCCTGATTGCAAATAAGGAAACTGGACCCAAAAGATGAGAGAGGACGTAAGCTACAGAATTAAGATGAGAGAAATACCTAGGATTTCAAGTTCTCTCTTCCAGCCCAGGTCTTCTGCCTTGGTATGACACTGCTGCAGCCATTTGCTTCTTCTCTCCTCCTCCTTACCTACCTACGTTTCTATTCCCCAAGTCAATGGACAACAGACTTTGTTGAGCTCCCCCACAAAGAAGAAAGCATCTAGAAGTACTGAGAAGCCCAAAGAAGTTGAAAACCTCTTATATGCCACTAAACCAAGGGAGTTTGGAAGTGCTGAGCTGTTTTTATTTTTATTTTTATATTTTCGGTGCTTGGGATCAACCAAGAACCTCCATCCATGCTAAGCATGCACTCTGACAACGAGGTTCACCCTCAGCTCTGAGCATGTTTCCTTAACCACACTCACATTTTCCCCATAAATTACTGCTTTTCTTGTGAACTGGATTCTTGATAGCACAAAGCAAAACAACATACAGCATTTACATTTCTTTTCTGACTGGAAGTAGTACGTATTTATTTTTGAAAAAATTTGAAAATTATAAATAAGACCGAAGAAAATAAACATAAAAATATGCTATAGAAAAATAACCACTATTAATATTTTAATATCCCTTTCCTTTTGTCACAATCATGCTAGACTTCTTATGTCTCTTTCATTCCATCTATTATCCTCCATATTTTGGAGCTCAGTAAATAATAAATACAGTTTGTAGTTTGAACTTTAAGCAGTTTCATACTACGTAGTCTGCAATATACTTTTTAAAAATCTAATACTAACAATGTTCTAGCAAGAACATTATTTCTATTTCTAGCAAGAACATCATTTCATCTATATCATCCTTTTCCATAAAAATTTTAAATTATTTAAACAATTTTTATTGGAATAATTTGAGAATTGTATTGGATTCCTTTTAAATATGATGGCCTCATATTCTAATATGTAAATACACCATAGTTTTATAAGCAATCCCTCATATTTGGCATTTTTTGCATTTTTTCCTATTACAAATAACACAAGAAAAAGCATCATCACCATAAATTCTTGTGAGTATATGTGACTATTTCTATATTATCCATTCCTAGATTTATTATCCATTCCTGGAATTATTGGAGCAAGGACTCTGCATGTTTAAGGTTTGCAATATGTATTGGCAACTGTCCTCCATAAAGGTTATCCAATCACACTTCCCAGTAGTGAGGCATTTTGGTTTTGCCTAGAGTTAAATGCTTTTGAAGAATTGCTTGTATTATTTCAGTGTGAAATGCTATTGAAGCAAGATGCCTTTACCATTTTGCATTATGTGCTTCAGCCTGAGTATAAGTAAATTGTTCCGAGTAATTGCATTTTGCTTATAAGGAGAATGTTTGCTGTTAACACTTCTTTCTGTCAGTTAGATAATAAACTCCCAGCCCCCAGTCTTAGATGATGTATATGTGCCTTGGTGGATTTGCAGGTATTCTCATAGTGTTCCTCTGATCGAGCTTTGGGTGAGCTCTGGTTTTAGTTCAAATGAAAAATGACAATGGTATCTGCTGCCATTTCCTCTCTCTTGTAGGAGGCTGAGCTCCTGAAGGACCTCGGGGTAAGTCTGAGAGAACACAGGTAGGATGTGAGATACACCTTCAAGATGTGGCCACCTGGGGATGGCTCATTGAGCCTGTGAGGTCAGCACCAATGACCTTACATTAGTTAGGGCTCTCCAGAGAAGTAGAAATAATAAAAGATATAGATAGATAGATAGATAGATAGATAGATAGATAGATAGATAGATAAAGGGAGGAAGGACAGGAATAGGAAAGACTCTGGAATGAATCCAACACAACTTTCCCATGTACATACATGAACACACCACAGCCAATCTCCATATCATGTACAACCACAAGACTGGGAGCCCAATTAGAATAAGATGTACCCCATGTTTTTATAAATAAATCAAATTGTACTCTACTGTCATGTATAAATAAAAAGAACAAAATTTTAAAATAAAAAATAAATTTTAAAAAAGAGGAGATTTATTTTGGGAATTGGCTCACACAATGATGGAGGCCTAGAAGCCTCATGATCAGCAAGCTGGAGAACTGGGGAAGCTGGTGGTGCAATTCAGTCTGAGGTCAAAAGCCTGAGAACCAGTGGGGTCATAAGTGAATGAAGACCCAACAACTGGCATCAGCTGGTAAGAGGCAGAACCCAAAGGTCCAAGAACCAGGAGCTCCCACGTTGGAGGGCAAAAGATGCATGAGGGCAGCTCAAGGAGAGAGAGAATTTGCTCTTCCTCCACCTTTTAGTTCTGTCAAGTCCTCAGCTGCTGTTCTTTACTCGGTCTACTGATTCAAAGGCTACTTCTCACTTCCAGCAGCAACTCCACACTCCTCAAGGACTGTTCCACTCAGGGCCTGAATGTCTCCAACCAAACCACCTTCCTGCCTACCTATCCTCCCATTGTCAGTAAATGCACTGAGTCTTATTCTTCTGAGTTCCATTATAATGGGAAAAACAAAACCTCCCAGTGCACACCCACTGATGCTCTAGAAATCCTTCAGAGGGTGAGAAGGAATGGTCATATGAGCTCTCAAATAAATCAATTTATCCTTCTTTCGCTGTATCTGCACCTAGAGAGGGAGGCATGGTGAGCCAGCTTTACCTTTCAATTTATCCCATCACTCAGTACCACAAACCAGTGAATGCTGGACCCCCTGCCTCCTGGTCTCTTCCTCCCTGCATGGCCCTGGGAGGGCTATCTGTTGAAGAGGTTTACCCCATACAAATAGAGCCTGAGGAAATGGAAGGGAAGGAGGAAGCTCACTGACTTAAGAAGCACTGTTAAGGATTCCTGTAAATGGCCAGCCTTTTCCATATACAGAACAATAGAATAAAATATATAACAAAACATGTTTTAAACCAATATTCTATTAGAATATTTAAAAATATTTTTTATCATGTTTACTCCTTTCATGAACATTGATTTTGTCATTCTCTTCCACTGTCCCCATCCAACCCCATTCCTTTCATCTCATTTTTTACTAAACGAATTCCTACTGAGGATCATTCTGTTCAGTGCATTGTGGAAATTAATTAACTAATATCAAAGACAGATGGAAATAGACTCATTTTGCCTTCCAACCAAGGGCACAGAAAGGATGAGAAGAAACCCAAAACTCCAGTCCTAGTTAAGCACTCTGAATGAAACTTTTACCCAGGGGGCACCTGGCTCCACCAGCCTCCAAGTAGAGGAGATAACAGGACACACATGGCAGGGTGCTTGCCTTGCTTTGCAACCACATGCAGTGGGACCTGGAGTGGGCCACCCTCTGGCCTAGAGGTCTGGAGATTAACCTTGAGACGCACGAAGACCCTCTCTGGAAAAGAATTCAGCTTCCTGGTACCTTAAGAACTGTCTAGTGTAGCTCACAGCTCTGCGGGCACATTTTTTTTTCTCCAAAAGGGAGTGAAAGTCTCTCGGGATTTTGTGCAGCTGCAAGAGCTCATAAAGTCGTAGCATGACTTCATCTCTGGCCCGAGAGCAGAATATTACACAGAGCAGGAGACATCAACCAGTGCTAAATCGGGGCCAACAGGAAAGACTGGAGAAAGCAAAAAGGGGGTCTTAAAAACTCTACCCTACTAAGAATGGAGTAATTGTGCCACAAGTTAGTAGTATCTTGAACAAGCATTGGTGAGACAAATGAATATGTAAGTCTCTGACCAAGTATCACATGACAAATGCCCACTATCCTTATATCACTCCTAACGAGTTAACTGAGCCTGAAAGTAGAAGGGAGTTCATTCTAGTTTTAAGTGGGTCTTGGGCATTCCCAAATTTTGAAGTTGTGTGTGTGTGTGTGTGTGTGTGTGTGTATTTAAATGCTATTCATTTAAATAGGAAGCTGGAGTGATGTTGATCTTAAGGACTGTAAAAGTTCTCTTGCTTTGGCAGAAACAATTTGGGATTCATATAGGGCACATAATAATCTGTGGTGAGGGTTGGTTCTAAAAATGCTATTGGTGGTGGGGTTTGGAAATGGACTAGCTGACCATGTAAGATCAAGTTCTTTCATAATGGTTACATGGCTTTCCAGAAAGCATGTAAATAGCTTTCCCATGTTATTTAGAACAGTACATTGAGTTACTCATTCATTTCTTTGGACATTGCAATAGATACATTTAAATTTTAATTTCTGCATATTGAAATATTTTATCAACACTGGGGGATAGTTGTTTAAAAGATACTTTGTGAATATTTTTGGTAGCTGAACCTATGAGAATAAACATTTACATTTCTTAGTGAAAGAAATATTCTAAGAGTGGATAATCTTACTATTTATAAAAATCAAAAGTTATCAATGGTATTAGGAAAGTCCTTCCATTTTTTTCAAAAGAACATTTTTCTTATCACTTGTTAGGATTATAGTCCATGTTGTAATATTTTTCAGGGGACATTTTTAAAGAACGATATGTCAAAGAACATCTTATAAAGAATTGATGTAATAACTAAAGGCAATGTTTTTTCACTTGTCCCTCAAAGTCCCCTCACGAAGCTGTGAAGTGTCTTACACATCCTGAACACTACACAAAGGCCATTCTCTGCTCTTTTCTAGGTAACTCCCATTGGAGTCATTTAAAGTAAGGGTTACAAACCCAGGTTACCCATCCCAAATCACCTCCCACTTCTTCATCTGTGGTTAATTTGCTGCCATGTCGCTGACCTTTAGTCCTAGTGAGCGGTCCCCAGGCTTCCTTCCTTCCCAATTCTAGGACTCAGTGACTCTCTCAGGCTCCTTCTGAGTTCAAGCCAGAATTATCTGATGAGTCAAACCTACAAAGTCCCAGGAGAGCATCTGTAAGACAGGAGCATTATTCTTGGAGCACCATCCAGCCAACACCTTAGAATAACACCCTCAACAAGATTGGACTGAATGTTGTGTGATAATTAGCAAGCTCTCCAGAATATATCTTATGGTCACAGATAAACGAGCCGTGGCCCAGAGAATTTGCATGATTGTTTTCAATATTCACAACTATTTAAACACGAATTGGAATCCAGAATCACTCTTTTCTTTCTACCATCCCACGGGCATTGGTTCCACCAACGCTGAGGACCTTCCACGAATCAAGCACCTGTCAGGCACCATGGGGAAAGGAGCAGAGGCCTGGCTTTTGAGAGCTCTTACATCCCACAGGGCAGAATGCCAGGAGCTGGTGACAGGTGTTACTCTGATGCTCTGGTGCCACTACTCCCCTGGTGGCTTTCCTTCTTCCTTGGTCTCCTTTCAGCTTGCTGCCTGGACAAACCCCATCTTCCTATCTCACTCTGGTAACCAAGGAACCGCACTTTACCCACCTTGTGCCACCCTTTATTATCATGGGAGGCAGAGTGACCTATGCTGAGGGGCATAGCTTTGAGTTGTCCTTCTAGGGCTGCTGATGAGTTTGCATGAGGACTTGACACTGATTCTGTCTATCACATAACAAAAAATGCCAACAAAATAAGTGTGGACAAACTGACCCCATTTAGGACAAAAAGTGAACTTTGACATGGAAAGGACCCCAGGTGACGGTGGAGTAAAATGTCAACAAAGGGTTCGCCTAGTTGTTGGCAGCTGATTCGTTAGTTTTGTTTGATCTAATCCCCTAATTTGGGTGACACCAACGTTGTATGATTATTTCACAACATTCCTGGCTTTGCAGAACACCAGCCTCATTTTTCTTTCTGATTTCATTCCTCTTTTAATTTATCTTTTCCAGCTGTATATGTGAGTCTCTATAAGCCTCCTGAAGTCCCTCCTGGAACAAGGCAAAGTGTACATTAATCAGTTGATCAAAGATTGACCTACAAGTGTGGGCACCTCCCCATCTTATCCCTCAACTCACTGTCTTCTGTGTTCACTTGTCATAGGTCTGTCATTGAACACCAGCTTCTTCATAGTGGCTCTTCCTGTTCCTTCTCCCTGCCAGCTCACCTAAGCCTCTGGTGGCCACCTTCCCCTCTCCCCAGTGTCCATGGTGATACCTGTTCTCTTAGCCTTTCAACATTTTTCTTGGGCCTCCTTTTCTAGTTCCTCTTTCTAACCTCACCTGGTAATTATGGCAGGATGCTGAGATTCGGTTTTTGGCACTTTCTATCTCATTTACTGTCAGAGATGACAAGCCCCTGAAGCACAAGGACTGTGGGTTTTGTTTGTTTGTTTGTTTGTTTGTTTGTTTGTTTGTTTTTAATATCATAAAGGGCCTTGCACAGAATTGGAACTAAAAGTCACTGATTTAACCTGACAACATAGGACTTGGGGTGGTGTGCTCTATGGCGTCCTTCTAGGGGCGGAGGGTTGGTGAAAACATTGAGAAAAAATCAACTAGCTGTGGAATACGTATAATTATATCAGGCAATGAAGTCTATAGCCTCATAAGCCTACAAACAAGAATCAGATTGAAATCTTTTCCTCTGCCCATCACTAACTTAGCACATCGCACAGATGGGAATGTGAATTCTGGCTTTGGTTTTGGCTTTTTGCTTATGTTCTAAAACATCTCTGAATCCTTCACCTCTCTCTGTGCTCACATCCACTATGCTGCAAGCTCCTTGCTGCCTTATCGAGTCTCACAGGACAATCCCGACAGCATCCTGCATAGTGGACCTGCTGCCTTTGAGCACCTCTCATGCCTTCTCCACACAGCAGCTGGAGAGATCTTCAAACTTTGAAAACCCGGATGTGTTACTCTCCTGCTCCATAACCCTCTATGGCTTCCCATTGCTCTGTGCATAAATTCCTACCCTTTCACATGAACTTCAAGGCCATGCGTGTCCTCACAGCCTCTCTCAGCTCCTGGAGTGCACCATACTCCTGGCCCTAGTACCTTCATGTGTTCTGTCTTCTCCACTTGGAACAGTCTGAACTTACTCTTAGGACTTCCTCAGAGACCTGCCCCAACTCCTCCGTTTGGTTCAGAAATGCTACCTGTACACTGTTATTCTTTACCATTCTTTTCCCTCATGGAAAAATAACAACTCAGGTATTTATTTGCATGATGTCAATTCTCCCTGGCTGGACTGGAAGCTCTCTGGGAGCAGGCATAATGCCTCCTTCACTGCTTTGTCCACAGTACCTCATCTGGCACACAGTAGGTTCTCCATATGTGGTTGTTGAGTACACAAATAAACATAGACTATAAAAGAATCAGACTTCGCTGTCTGCTATCCCAATACAATCCTTGAGTTCAGAAAGCTGTTTAAGCCATCACTGAATCTGGAGGGAAAAGACATGACTGAGTTGGGAGTGATGTGTTGAAGAAATACATAAAACATATTCCACAGCCCTAAGGAGCCGACTGGAATGTGAGTTTAATGAGGATTCATGTGCATGTTGAGTAGAGCTGCACAAAATCCAAGCCAGGGACCTTTCCCTCAGCTGGGGAAAACAAAGGTCCTATCATATCTTCCCCACCTGCTAAACCGCACGCACACCAACGTCTTGGCTTGTTCTGTGTCCTACTGCATATGGTAGATAAATCTGATTGTCTTCTAGGGATTCTACTACGTGGAAGCCAACACACTAAGTAAGTCATAGATCATGATTCCTTTTGAAAATAATTGCACGTCGAATTTCACTTCACCTTCTCTCCGCTTATCTTAGAATTTTGGCATAGTTCTTTGAATTTGAGGATCTATGAAGAGTTTGGGGAATTGTAAAACAGCATCTATGGTTTGAGAAATTCAGAAATAAACCTTAAGAAACAGCATTCTTATCATTCTCAATTTGACTGTTTTTTTGGACTCCCAGAGCTAATGTCAAAAAGCCTCTCGTGTTTGGTAACATAGATTTTGCATTTTTGCATATAAAATACCTATGAAAGTTTTAAAATCTCAAAGTTAGTCATTTGATTTATGAATAAAACTTTCTGAAATGCAGAGAATACATGTGAAAGTGTGCAAAACTGCTCAAAAAGTATTTAGTGGTTACATGGTATGGAGCTTGGGATCCAAAGGCTATAGAAGACTGAAAAAGATCCAAACTCAGTCCCTGCTCTCAAAGTACTTAGAGTCTCTCAAAGTGGGAGACAGGATGAGTCAACATTTTTTAAAATTCTAGTTCAAGGAAAGAAGTAGCAAGTGTTATAGAGGCACAGCTGCAATTCTATATATCCTACATATGTTCTAAGAGTCTCCTACATATATTTAGAGAAGGGAATGAATCCTTCCCATTAGAAATATCTTGAAAGATTCTGAAAGGAAGTAAGATTTGAAACCAGTCATAAAAGAAGGTAGTTTTTTTTTTTTTTTTTCTTTTCTTATCAATCTATTTTACTTCAGGAAAAAAATACATGTAGACAATGCAAATGAGTCAAAAGGGTCCTCTACAAACCTAATAATACCACCACACAGAGATAACCACTAGTGACACTTTTCCTCTGTGTGTCTTGATGTGGATATTTTACAAAATTGACCTTACCCACTGCATGTTTGTGACCTGCTTTGCTCATTTAACAATTTATCATTAATATCTCTCCACGTCCACTTGTTAGTTGGTACATGGGTAAGTTTTACTGGGTAATGACTGGGAGGAAAATGCCTGAATCTAAGCTATAGTAGTTTCTAGAACAATAATGGGGAGAAATGAAGGCCATGCTAACAGAGCCACATTCAGCAAAGGTTGCTCCTACTATGCACACAGTTCTCACTTGACATCAGATGATGGTGGCCATACATTAAGAACACACAAAAGCATAACATCTTCCCATTCTGTGAACAACCTGGTCTATGAAACCAGCTGAAGTGCTACTGAGATGCTTGGAGGAAACAAAAGACCACCAAAAAAAGAACATTTCTCTACCTGATGGAGCAGAACTGCGGGCGCTGCTGGGAGTGTCCCTACTTTTGATTTTCTGCCCACTGGAACAAACGTGGCATGTGGGCTGATGTATTTTTATTCAGAAAAACACTGCCAATTAAATGGTAAAAGCCCACAATCTTCCAAATGTTTATAATCTAAGTGGGTGTGTTCAGGGTGCAGCCCAGAGGGAAGCTTAACATTCCATTGAAAATAGACCAAGAGCAAGGTGCATAGTCTGGTTATTTTTCTCCAAAACAGAGTAATTTTTCAAGGCCTACCATGTATGTGTCCTGTTTCACGAATGTGAAGGACCATTCAGACTGCTGACTTTTAAAACAAGAAGCTAGTGTTTGTCACAGTGGCACTACTCCAAGAAGAAGCATGGGTGAGCTCAAGGTTACCATGATACTAAGGTTTTTTTGGACTTCTTCATGCCCCACAGTGGAGGCTGTCGGCCAGGTTCTATTACTTATCTACTCACACAAACAAGCAGATACACGATTTTATTAATAATCTGTTACTATGTGCCAGAGACAATGTAAAATTCCAATAAAGACATGTGTCGGGGACATCTCAGTTGCTTCATTCATGGGAGCAGGCAGTGAGAATATGACACCAGGCCACACCTGGTCCAGCTATAGGAAGAACATGGCACAAATCAAGAGTTAGTAGAATGTCCATAGACGAGACTCAGTACAACTGGGTCCCCATAGTTTACAATGTCAGGATTGGATGTTCCCATGATGAAGGAGCCCTTCATGAGATCCCTGTGATTTATAAAGTATGGATTTCACAGGTACAGGTGATCTGAGCAATAGCCTCATGCCCAATCCCTGCACTATCGGGAGACCCCGTGTTTCCCATAAGGGGTCCATCCAACAGTGGCTCTTATGCATGGTATTCTCTCCAGGGCTCCCAGTCACAACCTACTCATTGATTTTCCTGTCATGGCTGAGGACTCCTGACCTTCTTTGCCAGGGAGAATGCTCTCCCTCCACAGAGGTGTCATGGTGGGTATGAGGGCAGGACCATTTTCCTTCACTGCTATTCTTTCCTCTCTATACTCACTAACATAAAGCTTTATGATGGTGTTTCTAGAAAACTGAAGCAAATTACATTATGGGAGAAAAAAAAAGTTGGAAGATGACTGCTTTCTCTGTTCCAGAAAATAACTTTACGGTATAACCCAGTTCCTGAGCTTACTCCATTGTCCTCTGGCCTCATCACCTCTCTGAAAAAAACAACTCCAGCTTCTAACCAGTGTTGGATATTGCATGGCCATGCTTTGGGACGTTCCACCCCTTCCCATGGGGTTTGACTTCTCTGGATCATACTGCTTTCTTCAGCAGTATGGGCTTGAGTTATTTAGTTCAAAATTATGCTTCAGAATCTCCAGCAGGATAGTGAGTGGGGTAGGAATGCTAGATTTAACCAACAAAAATACAGGATATCCACCTAAATTTGCATTTCAGATAGACAACAATTTATTTTTAGCATAAGGATATCCTATGCCATGTTTAGGACATGCTTATGCTTAAAAAATTGTTAACTTATCCAAAATTCAAGTTTAACTTGGTGTGCTGTATTTTAACTGGCAATGGTAAGCATTGACTTTTGGCACCCCCAGAACAATTCAGAGTGGGTGGGGTCCTTCAGTTTCAGACCTCTTCAGGACCTCTCTTAGCAGTTGCTGTGATGGCCAAGATTGAGCCAGTTTGTCAAGTGGGTAATCTATCTCTCAATGGTGGTATGATATGATATCCTAACCCATAAGGAAGAAGTGAATTACCTACAAAACACCCCCAAATGTGCCCATTCTACCTCACCAGAAGCAGAGTCAGGACTGCTGGCTATTTCTTCAGATAAACATTGGTTCCTCTGTTCCCTCTCTTCTGCCTCCCTTTCTTACTGATTTCCAATTGTGATCTTCAGGTCTACAATGAACTGCTTGTCTCTGTCTCCCCTTAAACTTGTACATTGAAATCTAACCCCCATGAGATGGCATTAGGTGTTTAGGGATGCAATTAAGTTACGAAGGTGGAGCCTTCATGAACTGGATTAATGCCCTAAGGAAAGAGCAACTGTAGATAAATTTCTACCATGAGAGTTAGTCTGTAACCTGGAAGAGTCCCCTCACCAGAACCCAACCATGCTGGTACCCTGATCTTGAACTTCCAGCCCCTACTATGAGAAATAAATGTCTGCTGCATATAAGTCCCCAGTCTATGTACTTTGTTATGACAAGGTCTGTTGAGTGTATCCAGTGTGCCATGTATTTGAACTCCCTCCTTCCCAGGTTCAGAAGAGGAAGAGTTGTGTGGATCCAGGTCCACATATTTCTAAGAGAATGTTCAGAGTAGTCGAGAGCACAGGATCTGAGGTACAAATTGTACAAATCCATAAGGTGCGGGTTGTGGTTTTGCCATTAACTATCCATGTGAACTTGGACAAATTGTTCAACCTATCTGTGCATTAGTCTCCAAAGCTAGAAAAGGGGGATGGGAGGAGAAGATAATATGATCTACCTCCAAGGATTGTGTGAGAATTGAAAATACATAACATTCATAAAATGCTCTGGGGAGGGGTGGGTTCTTAGCATTTAATAAATACTCCATGTTAACCTTTATTATCATCTAAAAGTTTTTATTCTAATTATTACCAAAATCATAAACAAATCTGGGAATGTATTTCTCAGTGTTTAGGCCATAATATCCCTTGGTTGCTCTCAAAATGTATCTTCCAGTACAGAAACTCTTTTCTTTTCTTTTTTTTTTTTTTAATTTTTCTTATGGAATTTTAAATTTTATTTTATTTTATTTATTTTTATTTTTACAGAATGCATTTTGATTCATCATACACAAATGGGCAGAAACTCTTTTCTTTTAGCTACTGTTTTCCCTACCGTTCATTGGATGATGAGCGAGTGGAAGTCAGAAAGTTCTTGCACTGGATCTACACCCAAATTAATTTCCATTTTAGTTTTCTTGCCTAATCCTGTGGCTGGAGGGACAAGGGAACATTGCAGGATTTGAGAACTGTAATCAAGAGGAGTGTTAGGAACTGGGCACCACAGGAAGAGTCAAAGGGAGGAGGAGCAGGACTTGGGCTGCCTGTGCCTCCCGAGAGCTCATCTCTATTCCCACTGTGCCCAGCGGGGGCATTCTGGTGCACCCCTGAATGTCCTTTGTGGTTGTTGGAATTTGAGGTGTTATTTAAACACAGGCTATGACATGTACGCCAAAGTTTTGCCAGATGACATAAACCACCAAACCTTCCACCTTCATTTTTATGGGCAAATGTGCTAAATGTTTTTCCTGTGCCCTCATGTCTGGACACACCTCTCTTTAAAGTCAAGAAAGTGATCTTTCTACTATGACTAAAAGGTCCCAAAACATAATATTAAAATTCAATCAGGGTACCACATATTATTCCACACGCCAACGTGGGCCAGAACAGTCTTTTTAAGACTATTTCATCCCAGACAAACCCAGGAGAATTTGAGTTAGGTGTGAGGTTACAGGCCTAAACCGGTTTTTAGTGCTTATCAGGATCAGAATCATCAGACGGAAGGTTTTCAGTCTAATCCAAAATACAAGACATTAAAATGTGTCTGGTGAATTTTTCATATAGCCTAGTAGTAGTTATAAGCATTGCCTTCCTGGGTTCAGATCCTGATTCTACCACCTGTTATCTATGTAACCTTGGGCAAGTTGCCTGACCTTGCTACATTGATCTCCCCACCTGTCAAATGATCATAGCTACCTTCTAAGGTTATAGAAGGAAGAAAGAAAGTAATTGCTATAAAACCCTTAGAATAGCACTTGGCTTATAGTTACCCCTCAGATAACACATGCTATGAATATAATTTGATTCAAAGTGTTTAGTTAATGGACTACTTAAAATCATTAGCATGTCTATATTTAAATGCCAAAATAATGTCTCTTTCAAACTTCTTTTTAATTGCAAAACTAACATATGATCAATAAAAGATTTACAACAGTTGCTCTACTTTTTCATCTACGTCGACATATCATGAAGAAATAAAGTTTTAAAAGAGGTTTGGCAAAAGTACTTTACAACCAGAAAAATGGAGTTGTGCTCCATTTGTGTGCAATGAATCAAAATGCATTCTGCTATCATGTATAACTAATTAGAAGAAACGAAAATTTAAAAATAAAAAAGTACTTTAGTAAAGTAAAAATATCATGAGATTTGCTCCTGTCCTGTGACGAGGAGGAAGAAGAAGTTAATCCTCAGCTATGCTTCAATCCAGAAGGATCTGGTGAATTGCTCTTCCTGGCCCATTGAGGGCTTTACCAAGAGGTAGCAAACCTTCCTTCACACTCTGTGGCTATGGGCATGGATGGCCCAGGCCCACCAGCTTACATCAGGGTTTCACCTGTCTATATTCTGGTTTTCCATCTTTTACTTAATAAACAGAAATTTTTTATAATAACTTTATTTCATTTATTTATTTTTATGTGGTGTTGAGGATCAAATCCAGTGCCTCATACGTGCTAGGCAAGCGCTCTACCACTGAGCTCCAGTACCAGCCCAATAACCAGAGATCTTTACATGAAACCACAAGTCTCTCCTCTTCCCAGTCTATTCTGTAGCAACCATGATTCAACAACCATCTCTGAAATACTCATGAATTTATAACTCCAGTTCCCACTTCCTAAGTCTCAGACCATCTTCCACTTAGTATGTTCTCTTTGATGCTCTAGAGACCTATCAAAACTGAACTAAAATGAAACTCTCCCTAAAACTGAACTCATCCCCTCTCCTCCCAAACCATATCCTCCTCTAGTTGCACCTATTGCATTGAACAAAGTCACCATCTAACTAACTTCAGCTCAACCTTGACAGCTCCTTGTGCCTCACCTTTTATCCAACCCTTTGCCACATCTTCTTGGTTCTCCCTCTGAAGTTGCTTTGACTCCAGTGCTCACCCCAGCACTCAAGTTCACACTAACCATGTCCCTCACCTGAACCACTGCCTAAATTGAGCCAAGTGGCCCACATCCACGCTGGGCCCGCCTCTAATCCATTTGCCACGCTGAAGTCAGAAAAATCTTTTCAAGCCTAATTAAGGCAGTCCGTTGCTTCAAATGCTCAATTTAATTTTCACTCTTCTTAGATTAAAGTCAATTCCTTGAATTCTTAACTCAGCCTACGAGACGAATGGCCAGACCCTTCTCTTCCTTTTCTGTTTCATCTGGCAATCCTGTTTCTCCTCTTCTGCCCTTGGACCTTCTGTCTGCCCCTTTTCTTTTCTACACTCTCCCTTGCCATATGATCTTCCCTCCCTGCTCAGCTTGGCCAATGCCAAGTTCTTTACTTTCTCTGTGCAAGCATTGCTTCTGCAGGGAAGGATTTCTTAAGCTTCCTGATGAGGTCAACTTCTTCTAGTGCAGGAGCTAATGACACTAAGTACTCCTCTTCATAGTACTTGCTAATACCTTCATTTAGCAAATATTTACTGAACACTTACTGAACATTTATCACTGAACAGGATAGAACAAGGACTCTCCTCTTGTGGAGTTGACACCCTAAGATGGAAAACAGACAACAAAAAACAAATAAAAATGTCAGAGGATGATAAGAACTGTAAAAACAAATAGAGCAGGGAAACAAGGATCAGATTTGCAATTTTTCATTTGTTGGTGTAGTTATTCCATTAATATTGGTATTCCTCCACTAGACTGGAGGCTCCAAGAGGGCTGGGTTTGCTCACTGTTGATCTTCAGCATCTAACCCAATGCCTAATTTCATAATAGAAGCTCAATAAAAATGATTGAATTATTCTAATTCCAATAACACTATTTGTTCTGAATGGAACACAAAACTTTTGGCTAGCCTTATGTGAGCAGATGCCAATAAATTTTATAAAGTGGCATTTGAAAATAAATTGTGTTTTAGCCTCAGTTCAAAACAATTTGACTTTTCCATCCCTATGCTGAAATATGAAACAAAGATCTTGGGAAATCTCAGACACTGAATGTTTTAAGTTCCCTTCATTCTTGGATGAAAAGCAAATCCTCATCCTGTACTTTCTTAATTTTTATGCTGGTAAATGATTTTCAAGTTGAATGTCAAAGAAGAACGATTACCCAAATCTCCCAAATCATGCTATGTCCATGTGTGGATGTACCCTGCTGAATCCTGCTTTTATACATAATTATTATGAATTAATTAGAAAATAATAATAAGAATTTTTATTATGATTAGTAGAGTAGAGCAAGTAGATGGGGGGCAGAAGGAAGAGGAAAGGGCAAGAGAGGGGACGGGAATGAGATTGATCAAATAATATTCTGTGTGTGTGAATTTGGCATAAATGAATTCCACCATTGTGTGTCATTATCGTGCACCAATAAAAAATATAAAATGTGACTGCTAGGGGGAATAAAAGGAAGGAAATTAAAGTAGTGGATTCTGCCGTGACCAAATAAGCAAGGGAAAACGCCGACCTGCTTCACCATGAAGTCCACAGCTTTCAGAAAGAACATAACTCTCCCCCAGAGGATGGACTTGACCATAGAGCTCACGCACTTTCACTTGAACTTTCTAGTTCTTTCCAGGGAGCAAGACTAGCTATGGTTCTCGAGGTTGACTTTGCTTCTCTGCAGAGATAGTCAGCAGTTTGGAGGGTTTGCCTGCTAAGCACTTCTGGGCAGGGCAAAGCGCCACCCTGGAATTTCTGCTTTGTTTCTCAATGAGCACAAAAGCTGAAGCTCTAAAACACAGCAATGGCAGCCTCATGTAAGAAAAAGAAAAGAATGCAGTTTTAAAACGTAATGTTTAATTTGAAAACATTCCGTCCATCTGCAATAACTAAGTCCCTTTGTGCGTTTGCCCTAGAGCATCCGACATTCTGTTTTCTCTTGGAAAACATTTTCACATTTTCTAAACAAAATCATGGGGGGCGGGGGGGAGAGCTATTTTTTAGGAATTTTCCAAAAATGAAGAGAGGGAAGCTTCAACACAGCAGAAAACTGTGCCACAAATGGGTTTTAGTGGGGCAGATGAGGGGGAGGGCAGGGCGAGGACACGTAGATCACGGCCGTTTGGTAAGAAATGCAAAATAAGCAAAAGCTCACAGTTTGCTTTGGACATTTTTCCAAGAGCAGAACCTGTTGAATCATAGAGCTACACTGACATCTAGTGTATAGAAACACAATGATCACCTATGAAATGAGGTATTCTCCGTTGTCTCACACACACTACTAAAAAGGAAAGCATTTTTATATCAATGTAAGTCAAGGGAAATCATAGCATTTAAGTCCTATGATGAAGGACTTTCTTATATAACATCTCATTTGATTCCTTCTACAATATCCCTGTGAAGAAAATAGAGAAATTACTATTCACCTCATTTCACAGGCAGGGACACTGAGACTGGGATAAAGAGAGGTTTAGTGACTCAGAATGACATGCTCAGTAAGGGCATAACCAGGACAAAAACACAACTTCTTTCCTCTTGGACCTGGCTGTCCTTCTGTCTCCTTCCCCCTGCATCAACAGCCCTGCTTCTCAGCTTCGGGGGACACTGCAAGACACCCTCCCCAGGGGTCAGGGAAGGCCTCTTCATCTGGGAGAAGGGAAGGAGGGACGTGATCTTATCTCATCCTCATGGATTAGGGTTGACTGTCCTCTTTGGATTTATGCTACCCTGGCCTCTAAAACTACAAATTAGAAAAATCCAGCTCGCTAGGGGAAAAAAAAGAAGTTGGAAATGAATACAAAAGGGGAAAGTTCTAAACTATGGAGGAACTGAAAAGTCCCAGATTACTTTTTCTCCTTTTTTTAAACAAATCAAACACACACACACACACACACACCATATGTTGTCATATATATATTATATATATATATATATACCCTATTCTCTACTATATGTTTATAATCAGAAAACAAACATCCAAAAGGAAAATCTTAAGGCCTGCCTCCCATATATTTTGCACCCATGGCAGACACCAAGCATCTTATTTTAAGTTTGTCCATTTAACAGCAAAAACAAACCAGAAGGCCAAGTCGATCAATATAAATAGTAAAGAAATGACAAGAAGACTAACTGCGGGAAGATAGCCCTCTCCTCATCCAAAGAGTGAGGACAAAATCTGCCTTGATGGATTTGAAAAAGATATCTGGAGAGAGCTGCACTCTCTGTTTCAAATTTTGACCTGACTTCTATCTTTCCAAATTACTTTTTAATATTTTAAGGTCTCTTGGTGGAACTACTATCAAGTCACCTCATTTTGAATAAAAATTGATAATAATTACACACTAAAAACTGAATTTCTATGAGCAGGACAATTTATTGCTGGGAATATATATATATATATATATATATATATACACACACATATATTCCCAGCAATAAATTGATATATATATATATGACACCTTTCTTATAAGAGCTTTCTTTCTCTTTTTTAAAGAGATGCTAATGGAACTTTATTTTTATTGGTGCATTATAATTATACATAATGGTGGGATACATTGTTACATATTCATATATTCATACACTATAACAATGTGATTTGGTCAAGATCACTCTGTAAGAGCTTTCTTATTGTTGAAAATGTCATTACTAAAATTTCAACCTATATTTTAAAAAATGTAATCTCAATTCTTAACTGTAATTTATAAAGCAAAGAGAATAGGCATTTGCTATCCCTGACCTATAGCAGCATTAAACTTTCCAAAGAAAAATCAAAGATACTTTATAATTCATTTAAAAATATGATTCTTTTGTGTCAAGTTGGTTAGATAAAAATGCCCAAAAGAACCCTCCATATAATTTAAAAGGTGAAGAGTGAATAGAACGTGAGGATTTCCTGGGCATTCAATTTTAATATTTGGCCCATTAAGACATGTTTCCATTGGAATTCTGAAAGCAAGAAAAAGCTTTCATCCAGGGAAAATGATGGTTATTTGCTCAAACAATATAATTATTTGCTCAACCAGAAAATTACTATAATTTATTTAAATGACCATTCAGCCCAGGATTTCATTTTCATATCTGTTTCATATCCTCTGACATAAAAAAATAAACATACTAGAAGCTGCTGAGAGATTTATGAGGACATCTTTATCTGAGTAAGAAAAAATTAAAAATCGAGTATTCACAAATTTAGTGTATTCTTAGCAATCACGTTTGTTTGTACCCATAGTTCTAGCACAATCGTAAAAAAAAAAAAGGTTTGGCACTGCTGTGTTAATTTCATTGATGCTGAACCAACCCAGGTCATCCTATCTTCAACAGCCACCTGTCTTAGTTGCTCTGTCCATTTACTGAATCAACCTAACACTCTACCTCCACTCAAAGAGTGTCAAAGCTTAATCAAAAACTTGGAAATAGAAACAAAGGAGTTAGGACAATCAGACAGGAGTTGTCAGTTTCCAGAATGGATATGGTCAAGAAATGAACAAAGGAAATAAACAGATACTTCTCAAAAGAAATACAAATGGCCAACAAATATATGACAAAATGTTTGATGTCTTTAGTAATCAGGAAAATGCTGATCAAAACTACACTGATGCTTTTTATCTCACCCCATTTGGAATGGCAGCCATCAAGATCACAAATAATAAATGCTGTCAAGAATGTGGGGGGAAAGGAATACTTATATACTACTGGTGGGATTGTAAAATTAGTACAACCAACTTGGAAATCAATATGGAGGCTCCTCAAAAGTCTAAGAATGGAAACACCATATGACCAGGTATACCACTCTTTGGTATTTAAAGAGAATTAAAGTCAGCGTACTATAGAGATAGATGTGTACCCACGATTATAGCAGCAGACAATTCACATTAGCCAAATTATGGAACCAGTCCAGGTATCTGGCAACAGATGAATGGATAAGGAAATGTATACATATATAGTGAAATTTCATTCAGTCATAAAGAGGAGTGAAATTATATCATTTGCAGGAGTGTTATGGGGCGCAATTTAATAACAGACCGATCACCACTGAGAAGTCCAAATCTGAGAGTCTTTATTAAGCTGGCCAGCTGACTGTCTCACACAATGCCCAAAAAACATGGCTATTGGGAGAACAGCCCCAACCACAGGGTTGTAGGAATTCTTATACCAAAAATCACATCAATCATAAGTGTCTGTTGCTATGATTCAAAATTACAAACTAACATCATGAGATCATCAACAGAGGGGGAAGTGGGTCAAAATGACCCTCACCTAGGTACAAACTAAAGAATGGTTGCTAACATCCACACAATTACTGTTTACATGGTACATTGGTTAAGAGCAATAGGAATCAAAAGAGAGCAATTCTTTACTACATAGGAGTTGCCATTGTATATTATTAAATATGTCACACCAAGTTACTGATGATGGGCACAGAGGCGGGATGTTCCCATGGGAGAAACTTATTTCCAACATAACATGGAGTCTCAGAGCAAAATGGAGTCTGTTTAGTATTTCCTTTAGAGTCTGGCCTAGAACATTCTCATGGAGCCAGATCTGTCAGCCCATCACAAGGAGAATGGGTAGAACTCAGGAACCTTGTGTAAACAAAATAAGGCAGACTTACAAAGGGTAGTGTGTGTTATGTCATATGGGGAGGCTAAAGAGAAAAAGTAGGCAGAAAAGGGAGTGATTTCATGACTAGAGAAGAGAGACCAATAGAGTAGAAGGCGACCAGGGGAAGGAGGAGGGGAGGAAAAGGGGAAGTGCTGTGACTGAAATTGACCAGACTATATTATGGGCATGTATGAACATGTCACAATGAATCACATTATGATGTAAAATTATAATACACCAATAAAAGAAAAATTGCACATAATAGGAGTTGCAAATTTAAACATCCACAGGAGCCAGATAGATGACAAGGTTATGACTGAGTGACAGCCAGGGGAGGTGAAGCATGTGGCAAACACTCATGCCCTTGCCCAGGAGGCACCAACCACTGCCCACCTACAGTCAGATAGATGAGGAGTGTACACAGACGTGAGGAATCCAAAGTTGTTCTTGAAATCTCCCAACTTTCAAAATATGGGCTATTAGCCTTCCCAAAGCTCAGAAAGGGCCAAACCAAGAATCTCTGTAGGCCACACTCAACTCAAGAGACACTGGTTTACGATATCTGACATCCAACATCTGGGCTGCATCAATTTTGCATCTTCTCAGTGTGTCTGAATTGTGTGCTTATGTGTGTGGGTGTGTTCAGGCACAGATTTACACATCCTTGACCTAGCTGTATACACAAAGATGAGTCAAATCAACACATTTAAATAACAGTAAAAAAAAAAAAAAATCAGTTCTGCCAGTTCTGCTTGATGGATCCCTCACAACCACAGTGTGCTAGATATTGCCAGGACTGAAGCACTGAGGAGCCCGACAGTGCCCCCTCTGCAGGTGCACCCCTCCCCAGCCTTCTTGAGCACGGCCTCCCTGCCATCATCTCCCTGCTTGCTGTGCTTTTCCATCCAGCAGGTATTATCTGCAGCTCTTCTTCAGAGGACTGCCTTAAAGCAACTAGAGTCATGTTTCCAACAGGTGCAGAGACAAAGGCACATCCCCCCAGGGCAGGAAGCCCTTGACCAATGACTTTCAGACATGGGAGTAGGAAAGCAGCTTCCCTACCTTGGCTGGAGTGACTTTGAGGTAAGACTTTCACTCCAGGGCTCCCTTGCAGAGTTAGATGCTCCCTTCTGCAGGACCTTGCTTCCCTTGTCCCCTTGCTTGGCATCCTCCACTGCCCCTTCTGCTCCCCCACCCCCCATCCCTTTCTGGTTCCCCCTGGGAGAACTTCTTTCATAAACCACTCACCCTCATTCCTTGTCTCAGAATTCTACTGAACTCAACCAAAGAGCACTTAGCCTCCTCTGTGTCTCAATTTCCTCTTCCTTAACATGGAGTTAATAATATTACCTACCTTCTGGGGTTGTTTCGATGATGAGTATGCATATATAAAGAGCTTAGAACAATCCCTGGCAACCACTATGTATGTATTGGTTAAAATTATTCTCTCATGATGTAAGATGATACAAATAAAAATGAAACCATCATGTCTTTCAGCCAAGTGCTATTTTCTGATGAAAAAAATATTGATTCAAACTTTATGTTGTATCATGTATGTCAGAGCACAATATAACTTTTTGTTCTCCAAAATTATCCACATATGACATGCCTGTAGGATGAAGCAAGACCCCAATAACAAACCTAACCTAAACTGGTGGGTGTGTTTATAGGTGGCAAAACCACCAGACCGTGGCCGGGGACATCTCAGACACCTCAGACATCCTAATGAAGCATTAAAATTGTTTCAGCTGCAGCCCATCTGTCAAATGCACAGGCCATGGTGAGCTTAACTCTCCTGGCCCATTAGTTTCTTCCATATTGACACAGCCTAGCTTCCTGTCTTCCTTGCAGAAATGGGCATCTTCTTCCAAATGTCTTCATTGTTGTCAACAGTACCATCATCTCTCTAATCCCTCAAGATTATAAGCTTAGAGCAGTTTATTTCCAACTTCATCTCCCCAGACCAATCCATCACCATATACTGCTATTTGTTTTTTTCACGAGGTGCAGTAGAGTTGCTTCTCTGTGAAGCTGTCATTGGAATATAAGCATAACGCTTCAGGTTTGGGGATTACCATTTCCGACTTTTCTCATGCTTTCCTGTCTCTCCTTCAAATTATTGTCCCTACGGCTGATAGAAAATTCTTTAATACATTTCAACACTTTTCACTTTTTTACAACCAATGAGCACGTTGTCTATTTAACAAGCAAGTATGTGGTGCTCTGTCGAGTATTGTTCTAATGTGCTTTTGAGCATTAACAATCCTTCAAGGTAGGCACTCTTATTACACGTTTTTCCGATGAGGAAACTGAGAGATGAGTAACTTGCTAGAGGTTACATAGCTAGGAAGTGTCAGAGACGGGACTCAAAACCGCAGCAGTCTGGCTCCAGGTCACGTGTGCTAACTGACAGCAGGACACCCACAGTGTCTTTCAATCCATATAAGTTGTCACTGCCATCAATCAACCTCCAACATCACTTTCCTCCCACCACCCCATATCCAAATGTTCCCATTTCTGAGTCTCTCTGTATAATTCTGAAGGCAGAATATTGCAAGGGACATTCTGTGAACAGTAGGATGATGTTTTAGTTGGAAAATTTAGACAGGAAAATCACAAGCCATAACACTGTGGTGGAGGTAATTGGCTTCTTTGTAAAGGATCAGACTGCAATTGTAGGCTGATGCGCTGGGTGCCCAAATCAGTGGACACATTCATTTATGCCTGGCTCTTGAAATGTCAAGAGTCTCAGTTTTTTCAGCCTTCTGTCTTGAGACATGTTCTTGGGGAACTAGGCCAGAGCCTGTTTTATGACCCCGTGAAGTCCCTTTTCATGGACCAGGAACTCACCTCGAAAAGGCATTCACATGTAATGCGCTTATATTCTTAAGAGTTCCCATACCTCAGAGACTCTTCCTCGTTAACTGGAGAAGGGAATTTCTCTCTTTCTTTGAGAGCATTAATTTCAAATTTTCAATGTCATCTCTTCGGTGTTTTTACAGGATGCCCATGGAACCCTCATACAAATAGGACCCTGGTGATGTGCCTAATGTCCCAAAGACCCCCATGACTGATGTGTACATCAGTACATAATTTTTAAGAATTTGAGAATAAGTGATGCTTTCATGGTTACCTGGTTGGTAATTTGTATTTAGAAAGACTGTCCAAATTTTTACTGACCTTTAAACAAACTCTAGATGTGGCTGTAGTTGTGGCTCTTTAGTAATTTGTCAATCCTTGCCATAATTCTTCCTCAGTGATTTTCAAAATAATGATTTAAATGAGCATTAACATCTTCCTTAGGAATGCATCAATATATGCTGAAACTTTTGACCAAAATATAATGACGAGGAGTGGTCTCAGTAAACAATTACTGAGTGAAGTACCAAACAGAGACAACAATTTAAGATGTTCCAAAAACTTTTCAATATAACTATTAAGCTGGAGAAAATAAATAAAAGACTCTTCAAAACTATGTTGTTCAGTCACCATCTGGAATGGCTTAATATAGTAAAATATAAAAACAATACCATAGAATATGTTTTATTGAATCTCTTCAAAATAATTCAATTATGGAACCATACAGTGGGAGCAAACTGTGGTTACTTGGCTGGGGAGAACATAAGCTTTCAAATTATTGTTTTCATTTGGGACCCAAGGGGAGGTGACAGAGAACAGTTGGATGTTAATTCCTTTAATATTTTCCCTTGGGAGAATATAGCAACAATTTTATTTCATTGAAATTAAAACTTAATATCAACATGGCTCCCCCAATTAGATCAATATGTCACATGCAAGTCATGGTCTGCAGATGAGTTGGTGACATGAGATCAAAGCATGAGGTATATGATAGGAAATTAAAGTCAATTTTTTTGGCCAAAATTTTTGCAAGGTTTGAATATTCCTTATGATGATGTCTCAGGATTCAAAGCAAGGTGGTAGAGAATTTGTTTCTTATATTAAGTTTTGCTCCTGGTTAGAATCTTAATTGTCAGATATGGTCCCTGCCAGTCAGTGTCTCTATTAAGAAAATTAGTTACCTTTGTCAACATCCATTCTGAAGCATCAATACTATATAAATTTTGCCATGCAAAATTTGATTATTGATGTTTCAGCATCAATAATCAATACTTATTTAAGCATTAATTTATACCAAATCTCACTTTAAAAAGGTATAACACAGTGGATTTAAAATAAAAATAAGTGTAGAAAAGTCAATGAGTAGATTGAGATTAGGAAAATAATGGAAATTAGGGAAACATTAGTATATAGTACGTTAAAAGGTAATGCAATTGCTAGAAATATATAAGAAAATTATCTCCAAGCTTCTTAGCAAGCAAAGAAAAGAGAAAAATATCTTGATACTTAAGACTCATAGAATCCGTAAGCATAAAAACAGCTCAGTTCTTTAGTAGAACCCAGGCTTTCTTGGAGTTAGAAACTGAGAGGAAGTTCTACCGTGATTGCTCATAAAGGAGCCTGATTAAAGTCAGCTCTATCCATCAAAGTGCCTCAGCAGCCCAGGGATAATGCACTGCCCTTTCTCCAAACTCTGAACAGACTCCTGTAGTTTTTCATCCCAGAATCGTTTGTTGAGTTCCTACTGCCTACCTGGAATGTGTGTGAGATGCTGGCAAATACAATGGTAGGCAGAACAGACCCAGTCTTAACATAATGGAGCTTATAGTTTGGTGAGGCAGAGAGGGGTGAATGTTATTAAATGATACATATATTGTGTGTGTGTATATATATATATATATATGATTATAATTAAATTACATATAATTGCTATATATGTATGCATATCTATAATATGTCTTTACAAACTGTGATCAGTGCTATAATAGAACAAATTACAAAGTACCATGAAAACAAGCTGCTTAAACTACCCAGAGTTGAGAGAAGACTTCCCTGAGGAAGTAAAATTTGCACTTGGAACAGAAGGAGGAATGATTATTATCTCATTTAATATTGCATGATGCTGTATTTATTTTTTCTATTGTTTAGAGGGGAAGAAATCTCATTCTGTTTTTGATATTTTCCTCGTGGATACCAAACCCCTCTAGGTATTGATTCTATCTGCTCCCATGTGCCCCATCCTGCCTCAACCACATCAGGGATGCCATAGTCCTCTATAAACTCTAAATTTCTTCAAGTGCCATTGAATAAGAATAGAATATAATTTAACTCCACCACCACCAAAAATGCTCAGAAAGAAAATACAGCTCCCTTTAGTCTCAACTCTAAGTACTTTAAACTAACAAATGTTTAAATTGACAGGAAATTCAAATACATCTTCCAAGCACTTTATTTTTATTACAAGTTTTGCGGGAGATCAGAGTTCCCCTGGAGAGAAATTTAAACTGGTGAGCTGGAAAAGTCCGAGTTTTGCTACGAACTGGGAATTTCTCTTCACGTGCTATTTTTCTTCAGCTCTTGGTAACTGATATTTCAATAGTCCCTCTGCAGCAGGGAACCCAGGCAGCACCTGCAGACCTGTTCTCTCCATCCTGCTATAACGAATGGCTAATTATTCACAAATACACCAAATTACTTTAACATGCCACTGAGGTCACTGAGCAGGACTCGTTTTCTCTTCTCCTTGTGACTCCTTTTCTTTCTCCGTTCTCTCTCCTTCTCTTCTGTCTTCTTTCCTCTAATACTCACACTCTCTTTCCCCTCTGACCCACTGGCTCCCCTCTCAGGTGGAAAAACAGTAACACTGGATGATCAGATGCCCTGTAAAGACCCAAGGCCTCTTGAGGCCTGTGGCTATGTGCCTGGTGACTCAGCCCCTGTCTCTCTGCTCCCTGGACTGGAGCTTTTCTTGCCTGGAGTTCCTGGAGATGGGGCTGGGTATGGGTTGGGGGAGGCATCAAGGTACAGGGCAAGGAAAGAAGGGCTAGATGAACAAAAGGGAGCTTGGTGTCCCTATCTTGCATGGAGGAAGAGAAATGGCTAAGGTATAGACAAGGAACCCATGGGAGTGGTAGAGAGCAAGACTGGGATTAAAGAGAAGGCCCTTGATGGAGAATGGGCAAGGCCACATCAGGGAGATCGTAAGATGAACTTAGAGACACTCCCAGGGCCAAGATGAGGGTGAGAGTTCAAGGTTGGGCTGAGTCTGAAAGGGAAGAGCTGCCATTGGGAGACCTTGCCTGTCTGCAGAAGAGGGCTAATACATATGAGGGTAAACTGTGGCATTCTAGGCTCAGATGAACCTACTGCTTAAACTATGTGACCGTGGACACGTGACTAATCTCTAAGCCTCATTGCCTAACTCTTAAAATGGGAAGAAGAATGCAAGAGCTGTAGCTGTTCCACAGGTAGAAGATCTTATTATTTCTTCTTCTACCCTTACTATCATAACAGTGTGTGATACACGTTAGGTACCAAACAGTTTTCTTGCTGTTGAATGTGCCACGTGTGAATAACCAGGAAAGCATCCACCATAGGACAAGATGCAATCCATCAGTGTAAACTTCTAACAAGTTTATTCACAAACTACAAACACTGGCTGGACATTAAAGAACTCGCTTTAGCCTTGACGGTCCCCATGTGGCCAGAGAGTGCCGTCCTGTGCTTGTTTTCCTGGATGTTCCGTATCGCACAATCGTTTGCTTCATTCTTTGGAGTTACAACCTGCCAATGGAAACATCAGCTTCCTCCTCCCTCGGGCCAGCAGGCTATGCTATGGAAAGAAAAACAGCCTCAGAGGCAGCCTTGATTTTGGGCAGCCAGGAACTCAGAGACTGGACTTCAGTGTTGATGTCTCTGGGCAAAGATCATTTTCCAGTGACATGGGTTTCTATCGGAAACATGGCAAGAAAAAAAAAAAAAAAAACGGCTGCATTCAATCTGCACTATGTGTGACCCTGACAATGCTATTGTTAGGACCACCCGTGCCAACTTAGATGACTAACACAACGGAGGAAAGACTTCAAATCAACCAAACAGAAATGTCAAAATATCGGGATGGCCAGATCCCATCTGGAATACTGTGCTGAATTCTGGATACCATATTTTAAGAGAATCCCCTGAAGTTGTGTTCCCAAGGATAGCAAGATGAAAGAGATGACAATAATTTATGGAACACAGCACGAAGATGAGCCAGGTACTGAATCAAGAGCTAAAACACATTTTAAGCATCATCCTGTAGCATGTTCCCCAAAACCACACAAGAGCACACCCCACTTGCCAGATGAAAACACAAATGCTAGGGAACTTTCCCAACGACCCACTAAGCAACTCTGAAAATGGGTCCCAAGTTTGGGTCTGTCACTCCAAAGGCTGTCCTGTACAGTCACAAAGATATAGACCAGGATTTTTCAGGATTCCCTGAAAGTGCTTGAGAGCAATTAAGATGAAGAAAAACTGACCAAAACCAGACACAGTGTGTGTCTTCATTGTAAAACAAACATTTGTTATTCTATTTCATTCTAGATTTTGCTTTTGGCAAGGAAGCTTCTTGGCCACAGGTTTGACTTGATAAAAGTAGAATTCATTACCAGCCAGAACAGACTTGCAGAGGAATTCACAGATTCGGGTTAGTTCTAACCATCTCAACGCATTCAAGCAGGGGCCCAGACCAGGGTCCTTCTGACAAGGATGCAGTTGAGGGACCCTATCAGCAGGGAATGGTCACACAATTACCTCTACAGTGCCCTCAATGCCCAGATTCTATAATCCTAAATCGGCATTTGCATTGAGTGGTCTCAGATCCTGTTACATCCACAACAGGTCCGCATTCACATTGAGGTGTGTTCACATGAAGACTCTTGTCCTCAAATGATAGAAAGCCCTACTAAACCAAAAAAATAATAAAGATGGAAACAGATAACTCTGAAGGAATCAATTGACTCAAGCAACTGAAAAATCCAGAGGCAGATGTGGCCAGAAATATCACTATGCTATGCCACTGGACCTAGGGACACAAGTCAGCATCTGAGTCCCTTCTTTACATCTTTCAGCCCTGTGCCACCTCTATTAAGTGAACTCGAGCAGACTGTTCTCATAACATGGCTTATCATGACGAGATGGCCATCAGGATTTCTGAGGGACTCCAACAGGCAGGAAAAACAGCAAAAAGCTGAATTGAGTATATTTGACCCAAAATTCTCAACCAGACCTGTGATTCACTTTCATAAAACTGGTGTAGGTTGTCATGACCTCCAGAGAAATGGGTTGGTCTGATTGGCGTAGACTAAGCCACTCATAGAAGTCCCAGGAGCCCCTCAGATGGACCACATGGGCAGAGGCAGGGAAGAGTGGATCTTTTTACCCATTCAATAAATATTACTGTGCACCTGCTATGTAAACCCAGCCTTGGGTCGAGCCCCATAAAGCACACGAAGATGATTAAAAGTCCAGAGCTGCTGTACATGACAAATAAAGAAAAGGCAGGTTCATCTGCCATGAATGACATTTAGGAATTAGATTTTGAACATCATCGTGGGTATTAGAGTTCTCTAGAGGAACAAAATCAACAGGAAGTATGATTTCTAGAAAGTGAATTTATTAGATTGGCTTATACAACCAGAAGCTGGATAGTTCACAATGGCTGTCTGCAGGCTGGAGAGCTGGAAGAACCAGTATCTGTGCAGTCCAAGAGGCGGATGCCCCAGCAAAAGAGGGATCAACAGTGCTTTCCTAGTCAAGACGAAGGCTTCTGGAAACTCCCTGTTGAATTACTGGCAGAGTCCACTTGGGAATGGTGAAGAAGGGAGAGCCTGATGTCCTCAGATTCAAGCAGCAATCAAGAACCCACTCAAGAAGAGCTGAGCTTGCATCTGCATCTCCTTCCTTGTTCTGCCAGCTTTTATTCCATCCTATTGGGCGGTGCTGCCCATGCTTAGGGAGGGGCTCCACTTCAGTTCACTATCCCACATTCCAATCATTGCTAGACACACCCTCATGGACACACCCAGAAACCTCTTAATCATTGGCATCTCTTAACCCAATCAGGTTGACAATTCAAATTAACCATTACACTTTGTCTTAGGGTAGAAAATCTTATTTTTCTTGTGTTGGGAAATTGAGAGAACCTCTCACTGGTTCTCAACTGCATGATTTTAGCCTTTAATCTACACCCCAGTCCTCCCCCTGGAAGAAAATAGACAGTGTCTAGAGACATTTTTTGTCTCAACTAGAGGAACTAACCATGGCATCTGGTAGGATGAGGCCAGAGCACACCATTAAACATCCTACAACTCATAGGATAAGACTTTACAGCAAAGAATGATCCCGGCCAGCATGTCAATGGTGCCAAGGCTGAGCAATCCTACTCAAGTGAAAGGGTATAAACATGTATTTGTAGTGTCCTGAGCTTCCTGGGTGTGGGTGATGCTCCCTGGTTCTATAACAACCAATAACACTAAAAAGGGCATGGCCTGCCATGTGTATGGCAGGAACAAAGGGCAGAGCTCTGGGCTTGGGTTCTGTTTCACCCAAAGGCACCCCTCGCAATTGCTAACAGTGGTTGATCCCCTACATTTCCACTGTTAACCAACCATTCCCAGCTGGAACACAGGCCACATTACCTTCCTGCTTCCAGGCTGATCACCCAACAATCAGTGACCCAGAATCACTCATACCTGCTAGAGACAACATGGCTAGCTAATGGATTGCACAGGGTTTCTGTTGAGTATACATCTTGAATTGGCCAAGAGACCTAACTTCATTTCAAAACTATTTGCTCACATCTCAGATGGGTGTTCCAGATGTCAAGGAGAGCATCCCGTTGATGATCCAGAAACTGTGCCAAAAATTGTCTGCTGGCTGAGCTCCAAGGAGTTGACTTCACACTCTGTAGTGGGCCAGTCGGCCAGTAGCGTGTTAGGACTGTGATTGATTTTGTGCTGTGCAGGTGAACTTCACAGTCCAGGAACTTCATCAGCCTACACTGAAGCCCTGTTCTGTTAGCAAGTTTGATGCAGATTTGCAGACAGAATTCTAGAACATGAATGAATGTGATTAAAACTATCACTTCCAACCAAACGGCCTTTCTGCCTCATTTTGAATTTTTACAAACCCTGCCATAATAAACAAATCCACAAATAGCCTTGACCTCACATTAGACCCTCTTACGGAGTTTTACAAATTGTAGTGCCAACTCCTAGATCTATTAAATAAAAACTTCTGGAGGTGAATATAGGAATCTCTTGATGATTCAGAAGTGCTTCTGCCCACCTTTCCTCGCTGCACACTTATGTTCCTTTTAGCAAATGACTTAAGGGGCTTGGACTATAAGCACAACCTGAGCCTCACCACCAAAGGAAAAGGGAAGAATAGAAGGGAGAGAGGGAGAGAGGGAGGGAGGAAGGAAGTGAGTGAGTCTGACCACTGCCGTCAGCTCATTGTACTTAGAATCAGGGTTTCCTTTATGGATAACTTCCTTTCCATTAAAAATAAAGGAGTAGCTGCTCTCCTTGTGCAGAAACAACTCTGCAGTTTAAAAGTAGTTTCCTACAGTTTGTGCAATTGGAAAAGAACATCGTAAACACTTCAGACCAGAGGGTGCTTCCCACACTGAAACTGACCACTTTCTGGTATCATCACCTATTTTCCCATGCTAATAAAAACATTCAGTGAGCCAGCTTGATGGCGGATGAGATAAGGGAAATGCTTCTCAATTTTTTTGTCCTTTTAGGAAAGTACCATAATCTAAAGTCAACTTAAAAATTAGACCACAATCCTGTGATGGGTGTTCTAACCATCTGAGGGTCAATAGATCCAACAGACTCCATGCACCTCCCCAATTTAAGGTTTTTTCCATAGCAATGGAGTGTACGCAAATGGGGTGCCTTTCCTTCCCCTCTGACACTAGGTTGTTCTCCAGCAATTAACTCGTTGGCAGGAACTACAGCTATACTTGAACACTTCATACCTTCCACTTCAGACTTATGCTTTTTTGCAAGCTTAGATTCCATGTACAAACTGTTTCCTGAATTTAACGTCCATGTGGAGAGACCCCATGCAGGTCATGTGGAGTCTCCCATGTGCAGGTCATCAATTCATATCAGCCTCCTCCCCCTTTCCTGGGTGTGACATGCATCTCACAGTCTCTGATAGCTCATCGTAAGAGGCTGTCACTAAATTACTCACTGTCACTCCTGCTGGGGACGGAATGTTTGACAGCATTTCAAGCCATGAAGAAAGGTGATGGCAGGGCTGGTGTGGGGCAGGAGGTCACTTGGCTGAGGCTTCCTGTCCACAGGGAGCTTCATATTTACAGCCTTAACTCTATCTCCAAATCCCAGACCACAGAGTCATTAAGAATTGGCAGGATTCAAAGACGACATTCAGCCTGAGTTGAATGTCTACCTGTCTGTCATGTCTCTATGCAGTTTGACTTAATATTTTCATAAATCTTTAATTTCTTTTGAATCATTATATTGCCTTGCTTTTCCATGAGCTGAATGTGTTAATACAGTAAATATAATCACTTAAAATACACTACGATTTTTAAAGCATGTTTGGATATGTCTATAACTATTTTGTGAGTTGACATAAACTTTGTACATATTTATGGAGCACAGTGTGACATTTCCATACATGTTTATGTTGTGTAATGGTCAAATTAGGGTAATTAGCATTTCCATCACATCAAGACTGTATTGCTTTTATTTGTTGGGAAATTTTGGGATTCTTCTAGTTATTTAGAAAACTTCAGAAGTCAAGTTTTCAAAGTCTGAGAGGCCAAGGTGAAAGGGCATAAGAAGCTGGTCATCAGAGTCTTCATAGAAAGAGAGAGGTAGTCAGTGGGCCCCTGTTCTCCAGAACTGCTCCACTGGAGCTGGGGAGCGATGGCTCTTTGATCTTCCACTTGCTGACAGAGCCACATTTGGTCTCCCTTGAGCTGGCATGAAGGAGAGGCCATATCCCCTTTGAGTGGTTCCTGCCCAACAGGATGCAGGCAGATGGGCCTGCAGGGGAGGAGTGCTGGAATAACTCGGCTGCTTCACACCTCCCTGGTGAGGGAGCAGAGACTGAGTTCAAAGGCTACACATGAACAGCTCCTCTCCCAGCTCTCAAGATGTGGCACTTACATCCACATCCTGAGAGCTGCCTTGGACCTTGAGTTGACAACTTTTATGCATGTGTCTATGAGGTCATTCTCAGATCACAATTGTATAGTGGAAAAATATTTTCAATGCCCTTGCACCCTGGGCAGATAGGAAGAAGAGAATGAGGAGTGAGCCTAAATAATGAAAAAGAGCCAGTTCTAAATTTGTTGTCATATTGGGGTCAGGAATAGTGTATCAGTGTCTTGTGGCTGCTATAACAAGTGACTATGACTTAATGATTTGAAAAAAATAAAAATTGATTATTTTGTAATACTGGAGGCCAGAATTCCAAAATGGGTCTCACTGGGTTAAAACCAAGGTGTGGGCAAGGCTACATGTCTTTGAAGCTTTAAGGAAAATCCTGTTTCCTTGACTTTCCTAGCTTCTAGAGGTCACACATTCCTTGACTCATGCCCCCTTCCTCCATCTTCAAAGTCAGCTCCATCAGGCTGAGCCCCTCTGAGAATGCATTACTTTGGTTCTCTCTTCTGATTTTCTTTCATATGGAAGATCTTGGTGATTACACCAAGCCCAGCCATATAACTCAGGATAATCTGATTAGCAACTTCAACTCCCGCTCCATCAAGTAATCCAACTTGTTCCCAGATCCCAGAAACTGGGATGTGGATGTCTTTGGGAGGCCATTATTCTGCCTGCTACAGGATGGCAAGTGTAACTTACAATCGGAGACCAAGCAGTCCTCTATTAACAGACCTTGTGGAATACTAATTCACACCAGAGATATAAAAGAGTGGCCTCCCACTTGGGGAAGACAGGGAAGCCCTCATGCTGAGGCTACTGCTCATCCAAAGCTCTAACTTGTTTCTACCACTTGCTGCACAATCATGTCACAGCTGCAAAAAGAAAAAAGTGAACAAACGGGTCATGTGAGCATCACTCTGATCATAGCTCATGGTAATTGAGCACTCACTGTATTCCACGAACTGTCCTAATGAGCTTGACTTGCATTACTCCACTCAACACTTGCAACTATGCACTGAGCCAGCACTGATTATAGGAGAGTAGAGAACCGCGCTCCAAGTTTGCATCATTACCTAGATTCTCAGTGCCCGAAAATATTTCTGTTCTTCCTCCTTCTGATGGCTGGATTTAATGCTGGTGTGGAAAAAGACCACCAGAAAAAGGAATAATAGTAATTCTAGTAGTAGCAAGTGTTCACTGAGCTTTTTCTCTTTGCCACATGCTATACCAAGTGGTCAACACACATTTACTCATTTAATCTCTAATCCCAGCAACAACCCTGATGTATTCTTCTTTCACTAATGAGGACATAGAAACTCAAAGACATTAGGAGGTGTGCAATAGCACATCCCAGCAGCTTGGGAGACTGAGGCAGGAGAATCACAAGTTTGAGGCCAGTCTCAGCAACTCAGTGGATCCTGTCTCTAAATATTTTAAAAGGGCTAGGGATTAACTCAGTGGTTAAGCACTCCTGGGTTCAATCACCAGTGCCAAATAATAAAAAGAAATTCAAAGACAACAACTTTGCCATGGTTGCCTAATCAGAAAGTGGCCTTTCAGTCTGGGTGTGGGAAGAGAAAGTCAAGACAAAGTGCGGTGGAGTGTGCGGTGGAGTCACCTGAGGGGCTTGCTGAAAGCCGGATTGCTGGGCCCTACCCCCGAGGTCCTGATCCAGTGGGTCTGGGGCAGAGCCTGGTGATGTGTGTTTCCAGCTCACTTCAGGTGATGCTGACCCCACTTGGACAATCACTAGCACAGTGCCGCAGGCTCAGGCACAGGAGTCAGATGTGGTTTTGAGTCTGACTGTGTCACTTACCACCTGTGTGACCTCAAGCACAACCTTATCCTCTCTGAAGGGGAATTTCACATCTAGAAAATGACAATTTCTGTCTCACTTGCTGTGAGGATTTTAGGAGAAATAATATACCGAGAGGAACAAGCGAAAGATGGACTGCCGGTGAAACTAGGTTTCCTTTCGCTCCAGCCACCTGCACACTGGAGAGAGAAAGGTCGAGGCGCGAATGAATGCAGTGCAGAGCTGCTCGGCTCTGGGCTCCCAGGTAGTCAGATGTGGCTTTGGAGAAGGAGATGAAAACCTCCTTGTTCTTTCACCATGTCTCCTGGGTTGGACTCTGACCTTTGCCTTTGGCAGTCATGCGTCTAGCAAGACAGTGGGTCACAAGAACTTAACCACAGATGACACTGACCATGGATCAGCAACCTGGAAAACAGTCTTATCTGGGGGGAGCCAGACAGTCTCCTGGAACATCTCTGTTCTCTGGGAACTTGTTCTGCTGAGGACAAAGAGCCTTAGAATCACCCGTGACCCCAAAATGGGAAGTTACACTCCATGTATGTATGATACGCCAGAATACATTCTATTTAAAAAAAATTTTTAAAGGAAGAATCACCTGTGATCATGAAACTAGTGTGGCTGTTAAGAACTGAGGAAAGAACTTGACAAAATGAGCTTATTGATGAGTTTAATTGCTATTTTTCTCTTGAGAGGATGTCTCCTCATTTCAAAAGCTCCTTCTTTACTCCTCTGTTTAGAGTAAAGCCATGCCAGTGCTTTTAGGATTGGGTGGAAGGTGAACTTTACTTTTCCCAGGACTCCCATCATCTGCTGACCCCAGAGGCCCCCAAGGTGGCCTTAACCAGAAGTTACAACCTCCTTGCACACTGTCAGGCAGACTCAGTAGATTTCTGCTTTAAGACTCTAAGATGACCAAAAAGAGACATAACCTCTTTGGGAAATGTCTTGGTTGTTAAGATATAACAACAAACTTGGCTTATTGAATATTGTCAACGTCATCTCTTTGGACACAAAATAGCTTCCCAGGAGAGTTAGTTTGATAAAATAAAAACGAGAGGCCAGTGTTATGATTCAGTAGAAAGACAACCCTTGCAGAAGTCACACCCAGGCCCCTGAGGAAAGGCTGATAAACACTTGGCAGACAGGACATTGAGCCCTGGAAAAGCCTGGTATCTGCTGTGCGTGTCTGTGGGAAAACAGGAGCTTAAGAAAAGCAAGTCCAAGTCTGTGTTTCCTAAGCTCTGCAGACACGTATGCTTGTACGCATGTGTGTACATGTGTGTACACACACACACACACACACACAGAGCACCCTGGATTTGTCTTAATCAGAGATGGTGAGACACACAGATATGGAAATGACTGACAAGAAGAAGAAAGTTCATCACACTCACAGACAAACAGGAGGCCCAGTGAGCCACACAGGGCCACTAGGGGAACAACTGGGGTCTGTCGGGAGTTAGAGGAAGTGAGGGGAAAAAGAAGCAAGAGCCTTTCTTGTGGTTTTTGCAGGAAGGAAAGAGTGAGGTAAGCAGGTTTAGGATTGACTGTTCTGCATGGCTTTGGTGAGCTCTAAGGTACAAAGTCACATCCTAGTTGTTGAGTACCTGGTCCTGGTGTGACAAGAGCAGGTAGATAGTGGCCTGGAGTGTGGGAGTCTGAGAGGGTGGTGGTTGGGACTGGATTTCTGGATTTGAAAGTCATCCTCCTGAGGAGTTTCTCCCTCTAGAAATTAGCTCACCCCAGGGAAAGGCAACCTTCATGGGGGTCAGGAAGTTCCCAGAGATCAAACCATCCAAATACAGAAAATGACTCTCTCTCTCTCTCTCTCTCTCTCTCTCTCTCTCTCTCTCTCTCTCTCTCTCTCTCTGTCACAAACACACACACACACAGAGCACTGTCGTGGAGCTGGTCTTGGCAGCACAATGGTGCATGCCAGGAAGCTGCCTGGTTTCTGGTGCTTCTTCAATAGACCCTTTGTTGGCAGTGTAGACATTGCTGCTTCCCCCTCTGAATGCGGCCTTCTGGTAGCAGACCTGCTGCCCTGTCTCCGCAGACATACTGTTATGTGTAGTGGTGGGAGAGGAGGGGTGAAAGAACCAGGCGACACCAACTGCCAGTCCACCGGAGAAGTTCCGCTTTATTCGGTGAATACACGCACTTTTATAGAGTGGAGAGAAGCCTCATAGGCCAGGGTATGGGACGGGCGGGAGGTGATGGGGCAAGCTTTGTTGCTGGGGGATTGAGGCAGGGCGGTGGAGAGTGACTGGGTGCGGGGCCCCCGCAGGAAACTGACACTCCGCAAGAGAAGCAGGATATGCACCCTATTGCCGAGGTGTGGTTCCAAGGGGGTGGGGGGCTTTTGCAACTGCTTGTGGGGGGTTAGGCCTTATAAGGGGCCAGGATGGTACTTTGCAGGTTCTTTAGAAGCTGCCTCAGCACCAAGAGAGGATGAGACCCAACATGGTGTGAGTCTGATAAGATGGATGGAAGGCGGGGCAGACTGATGACAGCGCTGATGATAACGAGTCCTTAAATTATTGCTATGCCTAGTTGCTGAGATCTTAGCAGACATATAGGTTCTCGGATCCTCCTGAGGCAAACCATGGGCATGGGGGAGTGTTAGTGTTGGCTTGCCCAGCCCTCGCCTCCTTGGTGCTCTCTGATAACACTATCACCCTATCACCACTCCTCACCACCATCACCACCAACCAGGGCGTGTGACCAGGCAAGGTCCATCTCTCTAGCCACCTGGAATTTTGCCTGAGCTGGAACTACCCCGGGCCCTCCCAGGGATTTCTCTGCTGGGATCTCTGGGTTCACAGAGCTAACTTTTTTTTTAAACAATAACTAGTACTTGCTGATTCTTAAGTACCAGTCATGTCAGAACAGTCAGCATAGTTCACCTCTTTTAACTGAATCTTTGCAGTCATCCTAGAAGGTGAGTGCTATTATTATCCTATTGTATACCGGGGGAAACTGGTGCAGGGGACAGTTGAGTCATGAGTTCACTGTCACAGGCTGTGAGTGGTGCAGTCGGGATTCTGCCTCTGCCAGCCTGGCCCAGAACCTTGGCTTGCTCACTGATGCATATTTTCTCTGGAGTTGCTAGCAATTGTGTTCCCTGCTGTTTGGGGAAAGCTGATCTGTGGTAGAAAGGAATAATTTTCAGCTTTATATAACAGAAAACCTAAATCATAGGTTTACTTAGGAGGTTACTTTTCTCTTATACACTATGAAATACAGAAGTAGACAGGACAGGCTAGAGTGCAGGTTTTCCATGCCAACTCCATCCTTAGTGCCCGGTGTCCATCAGCAAGTCTGCTTTCGTTATCCAAGATGACTGCTAGAGCACCAACCATCGGGTTATGTTTCCAGGAAAGAAACAGGAAGAAGAAAAAAGGGAAGAAATGATGATTCTCCCAGCAGACACTTCTCCCTGTACATTTTGCTTAAATTTCACTGGACTCTGGACTGAAGGGAACTTGGAAATAGAGTCGTGGAATGGTAATGTGTAGCAACTGCCAGTATCGACCACAAGCACAGATACCGTCTAATAAGGACAGTAATGAAAAAGCTTCCATTTAAGAAAATACTTCAGTCTTCTGAAGTCCAGAACATAGAATTTATCATCACAAAGAGCTTACCTCCTAGAAATAGCAATTTAGCATTCTTTTAACCTCATGAAAATTTGGCCAAGTTTAGCAGAATCCTCCAGCATGAAAACCTAGTGCAGGAGAACCAGGTTGTGAGCAAGAAAATGTGCAGCCTGCTGATGCCAGCTTTCTCTAGGGGTTGCCAGACAGCAATTCCAGACACCCCCGGCAAAGTACATGAGTTGACTTTGAAGTCCTTTTGCATATCCCAACTCACCAAGGGACTCAGACCACCAGATCCATGCCATAAGAACCTAATGATGCAGCTGCAAAAAGATGCATCATTACAAAAAGATCCCCTGAGCAAATGAGAATGCTTTGTTCACCAAATCAAATAGCCCTTTTAAACAGGTCCTGAATTAGACTTCTCTCTAAGTTTACGAGAGCAGTGAATTTCTGTTATTTCATATATCAAATAAAAATGGACAGTGCTGTGACATTTTTAAGACCCTTCCCTCCTGTACTATACTTTCCTTAATATATATTCATATGCACACATAGTGTTAGACTTGACTCATTCTTTAGGAAAGAGGTCAAGAATGCAAGAGGGAAAGAATTGCTAAATGTCTCTCTGTGGTTAAGATGGAAGAAGACACTGATTCCTCACAGATGCGTACACACCCTACACATGCATTCAGATGATCTTAAATGGACCTCTCCAGACCCCTAAATACCCCACAGGCTTACTTTTTTTTTTTTTTTTTTTTTTTTTTTTTTGCTCACTTCTACTTCCAAGACTTTGCAAGTGCTATCCTCTCTGACTAGAGTAATTTTCTCTTCCTTTCAGTCTGGTGAATTCCAATTTTTCCTTCAAAACTCTACTTAGATGTCCTAAAAATTCCTAGGGGAAATTCCCAGGACCCCCCAATACAAATTCACTGCTTTTTCTCTTATTCCATTCAGATAGTTCATGTTAGCATAATTCTCATAATAAGTTGTGTCTTTTTGTCTGTTTGTTTTTATGTCTCCCTCCCTGGCTTGACTGTGAGCTCACCAACAAGAGCTATGCCCTATATATTTTGTGTTCAATACTAGGCACTCAGGAAGTGCTCGTGAATGTGACTGAATTTCAGAATGAATCAAATTGGGTGTTAGCTCCTGTTTTATACTAGGTTTCCTTGAATTTCTGTTTTCCTCACTCATTTACTTTGGCTCTTCTAGGAATGATGTCAAATCTTATAAGGCTCAAGTTGCCCCATTTGCCTAAGCAACTGGGTTCAAAATTCTGAAATCTTCAAATTCTGATGTAGAAAATGCTCTTTCGCTTTGCACCCCAGCTATTTGTATTAGCTTCTCTGGTCTAAAATATCGATACCTGGGAAAATGGGAAATGTGTCTTATAGGTAATAACTTTAATAAAAACTCTCTTTTGGGTCCAGGAAAGTAAAGTGAACATTATTGGATCAGTAAAGTGATGAAAAGCATGCCAGTTCTCTAAGAGAGATTGGCAAGCTCTGAGCTAGGCTGGAGCCTAGCTGGCCACAGAGCTTCGCTGGATGGAATGAAAGACTGAATGAATGTTTTGGCAAAGGACATTGAAGGAAGAAGAGCGAGGTGCCTGGATCAGATGTGGTTCGTTTACAAGGTTGCTGGCTTAGTTTTCAGATTCATTTTTATCTGGTTAATGGAGGCCCAGCTTGCAGTTGGGCAGATTAAAGCTTGAGTGACGGATGGATGGCTCAATTACTAAGATGTGTGAGTTTGGGCACATTCTTTACTGGTCCTCAATTTTCTCATCAGTAAAATGAGAACAATGAGACTTTAATTCCCCTGTTGGAAAACAACAAATGTATCCCTTTCCTGTGTCCAGGGTCACAGACCTGGAACATAGCAGGCTGAGTGTCAATCTTCTTTCATGTTTGAAAGGTTTGGATCAAGAGAAGCAGAGGCCATTGTCCCTAAATGTTGTCCCGATTCACCCTTCTCCCACCACTTTTGGAAAAAAAAAAATATATATTGCTTGTCTTGCTATCATATAGAAACAGCATAGGAGCTTTTTTCATTCAACAAATATTTGATAAAGATTTAATTATGAATTGACTACAGTCCCTTCTCTCAAAGGACTTGCAGTCTAGAGAGAAGACAGATGTGATCTAGAAGTTGAAACATGGGACTCAAAATATAGACAATAGATGATCAGCTGGGATTTTATTTTTTTATTTGTTCTTTTTAGATATACATGACAGTAGAGTGTATTTTGACATATTATAAATACATGGCATATAATGTATTCTAATTAGGATCCCATTCTTGTGGTTGTACACAATGTGGAGTTTCACTGGTGGTGTATTCATATATGAACACAAGAAAGTTATGTCTGATTCATTCTACCGTCTTTTTTATTCCCATCTCCTCTCCCTTCCTTCATTCTCCTTTGTCAAATCCACTGAACTTCAATTCTTCCCCACTAATCCCCCTTGTTGTGTGTTAGCATTCACATAATGGAGAAAACATTCAGCTTTTGTTTTGGGGGGATTGGCTTATTTCACTTAGCATGATATTCTCCAGATCCATTCATTTACCTGCAAATGCCATAATTTCATGCTTCTTTATAACTGAGTAATATTCGTGTGTGCGTGCATGTGTGTGTGTGTGTGTGTGTGTGTGTCACATGTTCTTTATCCATTCATCTGTTGAAGGACACATTGGTTGGTTCCACAGTTTGGCCACTGTGAATTGAGCTGCTATAAACATCGATGTGGCTGCATCACTGTAGTATGTTGATTTAAACTCCTTTGAATATATACTGAGGAGTGCTATAGCCAGGTCAAATGGTGTTCCTGCTCCTAGTCTTTTGAGGAATATTTATACTTCAGCTGGGATTATCTAAGAAGGGACAGGAAGGTGCTGTTGCATCAAAAATCTATAATTGGTTTTATATGGTTTGAAGGTGGTGGCTGTGCCTGGCTTTGTGGGCACCTCTTCCCCAAACACGTCTGGATTTGATCACTACTTAGATAAAAGCCAGAAATGCAGTTGAGCTGATTCATGACATATATACCTGTCTTCCTAACTCAAATTTTCACAAAGAATTGAAGATGCAAATGAGTATGGGCAAATGCTATAACAATGAGACTTCATGTCAATTTGCAAACAAGATGATCCTTCTCTCAATGAGTAACCTTCTTTATAAAGATAGCTTCTAATTAGATCTTTGGTTTTCAAAATTCAACTCAGTGTGTCCATAGTTAGTGTCTTCTAGGTACAGGTGTGGTTTCTACCTGGACCAGTTGGCCACGTGAGTAGCACATGAGCAAGCCCCCACAAAGGAGCACACCTGGAATAATGTATGGCCTCAAGATGTCCTCCAGGGTCACATTACACAGCAAGATATTCATCCCAAGAAAATGGATCCAACCTGAACTGCTCTCTTCTTGACCAAAGGACTCTCCATGCATTTTTACAAATAGCATAGTCTATTGAATGCAAGTCTTAGCATATATAACACTGAGGTCACTGAGGTCTAAGAAAGCTAATGTTGTCAGGTCTATTCACTCAAAATTAAATCCCATATGAGGAAATACAGTTTATCATGGATACAGTCAATCTCCTACAATGACTATGTAGCAGCCTTAAGCTCAGGCTTCATTGATACATGGACTGGCTTCCCTCTGTGGCTTCGTATCTATTAGCAGTAACCTTGGCATCTGTTTCCCAATATATAAAATGCAAATAATAATAGGGCTGGGGATATAGCTCAGCGATGACACACTTGCTTAACATGCACAAGGCCCTGTGTTGGATCCCCAGCAACAGAAAAAGAAAGTTGATAAAATTAAAATAATAATCCTACCTACTTCACTGGGTTATTGTGAATTAAATACATGTAAATTTTTATAGTGCCTGGTACATAATAAATACTCAATAAATGTTAGGAACTATTATATCTATTACTATTTCCACAACCTTTCTAGAAGGAGGATTGTGTACTCAAAGTTGTCTCAGTCTCACATAATCATCCAAGGAAAACAGTCGCACAAATATGGGATTAATTAAGAAAAGGTGTGTGGGAGTATGTCATAGACCAACTTAGAAGAGCCGTAGTGGGAATGCCAGCAGTTGGTGACAACTTGCAGGAGCTAAGATCATCCCTGTGTCATGAAAAGGCCAGAGCAAGACACAGGGTCCAGTTAGCTCTGACTAACCATATTCTAATGATCTGGGCACAAATCAGTAAAAAACACATGGACTAGATTTCCTTTTGAATACACATGGGTTTAAAAATTAAGGGGAAAGGGTGCTTGCCAAAATGCATTTCATAATAAGCACTGTAATAATAAATGGTTCACTAAGCCAGAAACATCAATGGATCATCTGTGATGCTCATTAAAACCACGAGGCAACAGGTTGAAATACTCAGGAAATACTTAGAAAGAGATCAAAGAAGCTCTGACCCAGCAGCCATTGACATTGAAGCATAAATAGATTTGGGAAGGAAGAGAGAGGGTGTTTCCTAACTCTGGTGAGGAACACAGCTTTAAAAAAGAGAAAAAAGGACAGAGAGGTGACAATATTGCCTCTCTGACCAAATGCAGTAATGCATGCTGGGAGACTGGTTCCTGCTTCCAAATACACCTTAGTTAGTGACTGAGCCTTGGATACCTTCCTTCTTCCTGGCCTCATTCCTTTTCTGCAAAATGAAGAACTTCCATACATACTTTGAAGGTCTCTTGCAGTTTGAAACATGAACAGACAGTTTTCAGCAGAAAATAAGGAATTTTATTCTTTGACTGTACAGTAAGCAAACATCATATCTAAATTAGAAATAGTAAGTTAGGTATTGGAAATGAAGAGACAGTTCAAGAAGAGAAAACATTCCTAAGAGAAGCTCTCAGCCTTTGTAAACTGAAGGACCCTCTGGGAACGCAGACAAACCCACATTTGGGCAATGTTTTCATAAGGCAATTCTGGCTCAATCTCCCGCTGAGGCAGCCAGCAGCAGTTTTGCTAATGAGCTTTGACAGCATCAGAAAAATTAAAGTAAATTCAAGATGTGCCAAATTCATATTTGACTCAATTCCGTGTCTAGATGAAAAAACATTCAATATTCATCCAAAGTCAAATATCCCTATCAGAAAATGTATTTCTGGAATAACAACAATAAACCTAAAGTTTTAGTATTACCATTATTGTGACTTTTTTATTAAACTCATTATTAGCTCAATTTTATGAATTTGCCACTAAGATATTGGTGCAATAATTTCTGAGCTTTGTTAGCTGCACTAAATAGTTGCTCATTTTAAACTGAGGGCAGAGGAAAAGGAAGAATTCTTTTACTCTGTTTTCCTCTACCACTTTCTTGGTTTCATCACAATTTTTTCTTTTGTCTATCTGGACACTGCCACACGTGATTGTCAAGGTTTTCGCATTATCAAAGTTTTCCTCCATATAAAAATGTGAGGTAGAAAAGTTGGCATTCTGCCTTGAATTCATTCATGAAACTCTATAAAGTTATTTTTCTTGAATCAAAGCCTAAATGAGATTAAACTGCTCAAAATGAAATAACTTATTTAAAGTTATTTTGTTTAAGGTTAGGAATGTTAGTACTCAAAAAGATTTGGCAAAAATTTATATCATGATAAAAACCTGATCTCTATTGTTCTGCCTTTTATTATAAGTTTAATTTGTATAAGCATCTGTTGGCTAGAAAAGGACATCATGTTCTTCCTGAAATTGTCTAGCAAATGCATTCTTTTAGTGTTCATATAAAATGCATCAATTTACCTACTTAACAGTTGCAATTCTCATTGTACATAAGAATGTTTGAAATTCTTATTGTACCAACTGTTAACAGCCTTTACAGTAATCAGTAATTATTGCAATATTCTTGTAATGAATAGGGATACACATACTTCAAATAAATAATAAGATTTTCACACATAAAATACATAAAGATTTTTTTTACTCTAATTTTCATCAAGAGCACTACTTCCATTTAAAAGCAAGCATTCAAACATCAATAAGTTTGACTGACATGCATTGTTCTAATTTTGACTTTGTTAGGGTGATTAGATGAGATAGATGTGATGGTAACGAAACTAATTACAAAACCATTGGGCTCACACAAGCTCAAAGACCAGAATGACTCTTCAGCCTTCCAAAGATGGGAAGGGAAGTCAAACCTGAATGGCAGCCTTTGACCAAAACCAGAGTAGAGAACATCCCTGCAATGTCCAGGGGCTTCCCCTCCCAAACTTCTTAAGAGAATTCTTTACTTCTTCCATTTCTGGGCCCTCATTGCACTAATCAAAAGTATGGCTGGAAATAAAAGTTACAGAGGCAGAAGAACTTGGGTCTTTTACACACACAAGGCATAGACCTGGATCTGGAAAGAAGAAGCCCCAGATGAATGAGGTCAGCTGAGGCTGGAGAAAGCCCGAGACCAGGGACCTGGAGAGCAGCAGCTGCTGTCAAGATGCCACTCTGAGGAGACAGACTTCAAGATCATTTCTAAGAAGCTGTGCTGTCTGTTGGGTGGCAGAGTTTTCTGTCTGCTGCTTCTTCAAAGCTACTCTCATTGATGTTCTTTGGAGACTTTGTTGAGAAATTTCTTTTCTGTCTAGATGAATCACGGGCATTTTATTTTTGACAACAAGAAGGCTGAGTCTCATTCAAATGGCAAGGAAGAAAGCCCTGTTGTCCTTGCCACAGTGTCACATTTAAATGCATTTAAATGCCTCTTAACTAGGAATGACAAATGCAAATATGTTTCAAGCGCATGAGAAATGTTCGTTTTGACTCAGCAATTCCACTTCTAATAATCTGGACAATTAGAAACATGGGAAAGACCTTGAGCTCAGTGGTAGAGCGCTTGCCTAGCATGTGTGAGGTACTGGGTTCAATTCTCAGCACCACATATAAATAAATGAATAAAATAAAGGTCTATCAACAACTAAAAAGTATTTTTTAAAAAAGAAACATGGGTAAGATCTATGTGCACAGGTATTTATTGTATCATTATTTATTGGAGCAAAATGGGGGAAATCTCCACAAAGGGTGTAACTCAGTTAATTATGTACAATCACAAGATGGAATACTATGTCTCTATTAATAGGCTGTTTACAAAGAGCCATTTGTTGATTTGGATACATCTCATGTACAATTTAAGAGTTTTTAACAGTATGAATTATAATTTTATGAAACCATGGTTTATTGTTACCAATATGAAATATACGTCTGTCATAGGTATTTGGTTTACATCTTCCTGAAACTTTTCTAGGTTAAAACTGTTTTGGCTAGGCCAATGAAATAGAACTTTGGGCTTCAATATTTACCTATTTGCTCTTTGTAGCCCTTTGAAAACAATTTCCCAAGGCAAGAGTCTGATCCAACAGGGGACAAGCATTTCTTCGACTCACTTAAATGGAAATAAAATGACTTTCTTAGGAAGCAGATAAGATTAGGCCACTCAGTTTTCAAAAGATCTTAGCCTTTCCCTTAGCATTCCTTCTCCACTGGATGGAATTCCACGCCCCAACCCTCTCCAGAGTCACTCCAAACTGTCCCTCAAGGATCGTGTATGGGACTGTATTAATGATTCTCAGGAGAACCACTGGGGCAGCCACAGCATCATCTGAGAACTTGCCAGAAGTTGCAGGTTCTCAGGTCCCAATTCAAACCCTCTATCAGAAACTTGTAGGGTGGGTGGGTAATTTAAGTTTTAAGAAGCCCTCCTAGGGAGTGTAGTGAGGCTCAAGTTTGAGAACCACTGGCCCGTATTTAACTTCCATTGATCTTTTTTTTTTTTTATTATTATTCCTTTGCTTTGTTTTCATGGACAAATAATCATTCATACCGATAAGGTGACGTGTAACGGCTGATACACGTATGCGTTTTATAATGATCAAATCAGGGTCATTAGCTTTCATCACCTCAAACACTGTTTCTCTGTGGTGAGATTATTCAAAGTCCTCTTTTCTAGGTATTTTGAAATCTTAAAATATATCATTAACTACAATCATGCTGCTGTGCAACAGGACACCAGAACTCACCCCTCCTGTCTAACTGGGACTATACACAGGACACCGTCTCCCCTCCCCGCACCCAGCCACCTTTGGTGACCACCTTTCTTCTCTCCACTTCTACGCATTCAGTTCTGTTTAGATCCCACAGATGAGTGAGATCCCACGGTGACCGTCTCTCCGTGCCTGACTTATTTTCCTTCACATAGCGTCCTTGGGTTCCATTTCTGCTGCTGCACTTGGTGTGAGTCTCACCAACGTACTTACCAATCCCAATGAAAAACATTTTAAAACTTTTTATAGATGAGTCGTTACAGGATATGAAGTCCACCTATGTTTCCTTCTTAATCTAGAATCTGCCTGTGTAGATCAATCGACTTGTGCTGGTCCCCATGTTAGCACCTTTCCTGAAATGCCGTTGGTCTTTATGGAAGACCATAAGACACAGGCCACAGAATTCCTCGTTGACCCCAGGTGGGGGATTCCTGAGGTAGGCCTGCGCTTCTCTCTCCCAGGTAACATTCTCAGTTCTCCCCCCTCCTTGAGATGATATTTTAAATTTAATTACTTGCTTATTATATCTTCTACTATAATGTGAGATCTTCAGCACAAAACTAATTTTACTTATTGGTGTATTGTTATCACTTAAAATAGTGCCTGATTCCTAGCAGGTACCCGATAATAAAAAATTGTAATTGGATAAATGAAGAGCGTCATCCATAGATCATACGTTTGCCAAGTTTCGTGAGATGACTTCTAACTGGCCACTATATTAGCAGCAGCAGTATTTTTACAGGCCGTTTGATCTGCTTTAATCTTATGAACACCAGGAATTTTGTAATTGACCAGGTTCCCTCTTTGGAATTGGTGACTTACAAACTTAGAGTAAACTTGGTGGAGCACCAGAAGTACGGTTTGATATTTTTATGGTTCAGAATTTTTAGTCAGTTCCTGAATCGTTTTCCATTCTCACCTGGGTTTTTCCATATGCCATTCCTATTTTTAGCCAATGTCTGATCACCGAGTTCTGTAACTTCAAATGCCAGCACCAGTGTTCCGGTTCAAATCCCTGTCCCAGAACTTATCTGCCATGTGCCCTAGGGTAAATGATCACTTTAGTCTGCCTCGCGTGGCTCATATGTAAAATGAAGATCCTAAGAATAACTGCTTCCATGGTAAGTGCTGAAAAACAGGTCAAACCCTCAGTCGGAGTTCAGAAATCTTTGGCAAGCCATGGTGGTGGCGATTATTTTAAAAGAAGCCAATAAATAAACACAGAAACATAAAGAAAATATGCTGAAGTGCTCATGGGGCCTCTCTCTAGAGATGGGGGTTTGGGGAATCATTGTCCTCTCATTTTCTGTTTTTAAAATCTTAAGGAATATGTTAAAAAAAAATGGCACCCGGCATCCTGGACTTTGGTAGCTGAATTTAAAACATATGACAGGAGGATTTACTCCAATCTAATCTCTAAAAAGCAATATACAAATCTGTCAGAAAAAAACCCAGTCCTCTAGTTTATCCTAAGCTACGTGGAGGGAGCACAGAGCTGGGGGAGAGACGGAGAGATGGTCCAGTGGACATGATGGTGGTGGGCAGTTTCCCTAAGAATTCCTAATATCTGCTTATGGACATGAGAGAAGGCAGCAGTGGTCTTATATTTCTCTTATGTGTTTTCAATCACAATAAATGGTGTTATTTTAGGATTCACTGCTATTCCTAAATCTGTACCCATTTATTTGTTATACTCACTCTAATTTCAAATTTAAAAAAATGAGATAAGTAGCAAACAATAACAGGAAATCACAGTTATAATGAAACCCACTTAAAATGTGAGACTTATCACTGGCGAAGGAGGTGGGCCAGATGAGTGTGGATCATCCTCACTTGCTCTTTGACCCTTCACCCTTCACCCAGAGCTGCAGCCTCTGGAGACTGCCCTCTCTAGCCTGTATCACTTGAGCTCCTTTAGTCTCTGGTTTCTTTCTGTTCTGGATAGTGGGTATTCCTGGCAAGTGGTTGGAGGGAAGGAAGAGAAGGACATGGGATGTTTGGTCCAGGCCCCTTCCCTGGAGGGTCTTCCACCAGAGGCTGCAGCTCGCCTCAGGCCGGCCGCCCACTTCAGCAGCTGTAAGCTCCTGCCATTTCTTCTCCAGGCCCAGGCTGGAATGGCTTGCTTCCAGCTTCAGAAAGCCCCAGAATGTTCCACCAAAACATGTTGCTTGCCCTTCATTTTCCCCAGAACTTTGTTGAACTCTCCACAATGACTTTGCTGAAGGGGCTGTTTCTCTCCAACTAGGAGTTCTAGTAAGACCCCCAACTGTTACAGAAGGAAATATATCAGAAAAGACACAGCAAAGAAACCAACAGGACTTGCACACAAAACAGCGAGCCTCCTAGCAGCCAAGTCAAAAAGAACAAAGCATATCAGGTAGCAGAATAAGATTTTTTCTCTTTACACAGAGCTGAGTAGAATTTTCCATGTGTCTTTACACAGTGGATGATATCTCAATACACATGCTTCCGCCACTACGATGCATGAATTCTCACAGAAGAGGAAAACGATTGGCATCAGGGGCTGGCTGAGAAGGGTATGAGTGAGGAAGACTCAGCACCATGAGAGAAGGTCACCACGTGGTGACCACGTGGAGTCATGCCAGTGGGGTAGCCAGACTTGCCAGCTACTTGTCTGTGTTGTTCTGAGGTGTCCCCATCCCCTTCTAAAATTGTGCCCGGCACAGAGAAGATTCTCAGTAAATCACGGTGGAACAGAACAACCAGTATCCTAACATCTCTACAGGGTGCCCTTTCGGCTCCTCCTTATCTCACAGCTCTAGATGCACCCTTCCCTCAAGGAGGAAGTGCGGTGCTGCAGAACAGAGCTGTGCGGTGGGGCTGACCTGGGAGGTGCTCCCATTGCTGCTCCAGAGCTGTCTGTCACCGGGCGCGCTGCCCGGTCATTCTGATTCCACTGGTCCGGAGCTCAGCGAGGCATCGGGCTGTTTTTTAAGTACCCAGATGATTATGATGTGCAACCCAGATTGAGACTGTGAGTGTGCAAAACGTTCTGAAACGAAAGACGGGACCCTGGAGTCCAGGCCTTCGTCGGCAGGGACAGGCTGGCCTGTCGCAAGCAGAGCGTTCAACTCCTCTGAGCCTCAGTTTTCCCACATGCAAAATGAAAATAGCAACACTTTCCCGGAGTGCCTCACAGGTCTGTCATATTGAGTAAATAAAATTATCTGTAAAAATGCTTGGTAAATTCTAGAACACTCTATGCAGACATCATCGTCAACAGGCACGTGAAACGGGTTAATGTGTTAACAATAAACATAAAAACCTGCTCAGAGTATTGAATACTTTTCCTCTGCTTGGATTTTAAACTCCCCACAAAAGTCCATGTGAAGGGTTTTCTTCTGTTTTGTTTTCCTTCCCACCACCCCCCCTTTTCTTTGCAGTACTGGGAACTGAACCCAGGGCTTCACGCATGCTAGACAAGTGGTCTACCACCGAATTACACCCCCAGTTCTGAAAGATTTTCTTGAGATACTACTAGAAGTCCCTAGACCATCATCCCTCAAGTGAAACAAAACGCCTCTTATGCAGCCCAAGACCAAGAGCTCAAATTACCCAGGAAAAGGCCTTTTCTCCAAACTTGATAAGCTTAGTTTAAAAAAACACCACCAACAACAAAAAAAAACATGGCTGGGCACCATGATACAGTCCTGTAATCCCAGCAGCTCAGGAGGCTGAGGCAGGAGGGTTGGCAAGTTCAAAGCCAGCCTCAGTAACTTAGCCAGACCCTGTCTCAAAAAATAAAAAGGGCTGGAGATGTGGTTCAGTGGTTCAGTGCCCTGAATTCAATCCCCAGGACCCCCCAAAAAAGGGCTCAGAATGTGTGTTTCCATTCTTGTCTTATTGCATGTACATTTAATTTCAAGTTTTATCATGTTGGAAAGTCTATGGCCCCCAGTGGCTGGACCTGACCCCAGCATTGTTCTCTTCCCTTGCAGGTGTGCGCCTTGGTGGTGATCTTTATCTGTGGTCCTCCCGCCCACTGGTCTGCTGGCCCCCTTCGACTGTTTATCCATCCTAGTAATATGTGTGATCGTTGGAGATTACATTATTTTCCTTTCCACAAACCCCAGTAGATATTTATAAGAATTCAGTCCAAAAATGTTAGTATTCTACATTCTGCAAGTATAATTCTCTTTAAATCCAATGAAATATTTTGAAACTCTGGAGTCTAACCAATAGTAGAATTCAAATAACACGTTTCTATAAAAATATAAATTGTCTTCTATTCAACTTGAAAAATCTGTTTCAATTAAAAAAAGTTGCATGATTAGAGCTCTTAATTTGCCAAGATGGGGGTATAAGGAGGGTGAACCCTATAGGGCTTTTCCAACCTAAAATAGTCTGTAAGTTCCCTTCACCGTGCAAATCTCATGTTGGCTCATCACACAGCCATTTCCTAGAGGAAAAAAAAAATTCTCAATCTGCCTTACAAGTCTGCAAGCCTTGTCAATCAAGACAAATTCCTTAGGAAAGCTACTTCCTGTTCATGTCATGATTTTAATTGGACCAAGTGCCCTTTGGCATCTCTTGAAGCTTACTCTATGCCCTGCTGTCAACTCACTTGTACAGATCCTACTGAATCAGGATGCTGGAACTCTGAGGCCTGGGGGACTCTGAGGGTGCAAAAGGAAGGTGGGTGTACAGAAGGTCACTTTGCCTGAAGAATATGCCTGAGGAGTCCTAACTAAACATGAGTTCTGTAGACAGAAAACAACAGTATCCTTGCATCTTCAAAAATATAAGTAAACGTGCTTAGAGACTGGAGAAATCAGATATGAAGTGAGATAGGTTTCAGGGAAATTTAGAAAAGCCTTTGTACATTTCTTATATGATATGTTGGAATACTTTTATTTCTTGGTGACATTTGCCTATGTGCCAATGATGTTGTATTTTCACTTGAGAGCTTAATAATTAGGTGGTAAATTAAAAGTAAGATCATGCCAAGATATATTTAAAGAGACTTATTTTAAATTGAAATAAAAGATATTTATGCATAAAATATTTTAAAACATTAAACTTTAATAATAGTTATATTGAGATATAATTCAAGCAATATAAAATTCTCCCTTTTAAAGTGTATGATTCAATGGGTTTTAGTAAATTCACAGAACTCACATCTATCATCACTATCTAGTTATAAGAACATTTTCATCATCCCCAAAATAAAACTAGACCCATTGGCAGTCACTCTTCCATTTTCCCACACCCTAAAACCTGGTAACCACTAACCAACTTTCCATCTCTATGGATTTGCCTATTTTGGACATTTAATAGAAAGGAAGTCACCAACATGTGTTTTTTGTTTCTGGCTTCTTTCATTTAGCATGGTTTCAAGTGTTGTCCATGTTGAAGCATGGATAAGAATTTCATTCTTTTTTTCATTCATTCATTTTTATTACCGAGTAATATTCCATTGGCTAGATATATCACATGTTCTTTATCCACTCATCAGTTTATGGGCACTTGGGTTGTTTATACCTTTTGGCTATTATGAATATTCACATGCAGGCCTTGTGCAGATCTCTCTCTCTCTCTCTCTCTCTCTCTCTCTCTCTCTCTCATACCAGGGATTGAATACAGGGGTATTAACCACTGAGCCACACCCCCAGTCATTTTTATTTTGAGAAAGGATATTACTAAGTTGCTTAGGTCCTCTCTAATCTGCTGAGGCTGGCCTCAAAATTGCAACCCTCCCATCTTAGTCTCCCAAGTAGCTGGGATTATAGGTGTTCACCACTGCACCTAGCTTGCTTTCGTTTCTCTTGATTCTATACATAGGAATAGAATTGCTGGGTCATAAGATAACTCTGTGTGTAACATGTCAAGGGGTGCCATGCTTTTCTTTAAAGTGTCTGCACCATTTTCCAATTTCAGTAGCAATATATAAGGATTCCAGTTTCTTTATATGCTCACCAACACTTGCCATTATCTGTATTTTTTATTTTAGCCATCCTAGTAAGTTATTAAGTGGTGCTTAGAATGCATGCCATTTATATTTTCTGAATGATTAATGATACTTAGCGTTTTCCATGTGCTTATTAGCTGTGTGAATATCTTTGGGAAAATGTCCATCCGAATCCTTAGTCCGTGTTTAAATTGGTTTTGTTGTTGATGTTTTCTTGCTGAGTTGACAAATCCCTCCTCATCAGATCATGCTTTGCCCATATTTTCTCCTATTCTGTAAGTCATCTTTTCATTTTCTTGATGGTGTTCTTTGAAATTCAAAAGCTTTTTTCATTTCAGTAAAGTCTAGTTTCCTCATTTCTTTCATTCATTGTTGGTGTTTTACAGCCATATGCAGAAGCCATAGGCTATTTCTGGGCCATAAATATTTATTCCTATGATTTCTTTAAGGGGTTTTATAGTTTTCTCTCTTATATTTAAGTCTATGGCCCATTTTGTATTCATTTTTGCCTGTGTTATAAGGTAAGGATCCAACTTGATCCTTTTGTGTATAGATATCCAGTTTCTTTAACCCATTCTGAAATCTCTGCCATTGATTGAAATGTTTAATGAATTTGTTTAATTAATTACTGACAAGGTAGGATTCATATCTATGATTTTGCTATTTGTTTTCTATATGGCCTTCTTTACTTCTCTATCCCTCCATTCCTGTCTTCTTTGTGGTTAAATAGGTGTTTCAGCCATACCATTTTATTTCTCTTGTTTATTTTACTATGTATTTTTTAGATAGTTTTATTGGTTATAGTGGAGATTAAAATTAACATCTTAAAACAACCAACTCTGTATTTACATCATCTTAACATTGCGTTATTTCATATTCTTAACTGGTATACAAAATCTTGGCTTCTACAGAGCTCCATTCCCTTGGAATATTATTTTCATACAATTTATATCTTTATACACTATAACCTGTCAACATAGTTTTATAATTATTGCAGAATGCAGTTGTCTTTTAAATGAGATACTAGAAAAGACTTTAAACAATGCTTTTATACAGTCCTTTCTACTTCCTGTTTATACTGTCCTTTATATTTACCTATCCAAACTTACAGTTGTTAATTTTACTGTGGCTCTTTATTTCCTAGTGGGACATAAAGTAAGTGGTGTCATTTCAGTCTGAACATTTCCCTTTAGTATTTCATGTCCAGAAGGTCTGACAATAATGAGTTCTCCTGACATTTGCTTATTTAAGAATGTCTTAACTTCTCCTTCAAAAAAACAGGACTTTGTTTTTTTAGAACACTTTCACATTTACCAAAAAACATAGGAAGATAGTCCAACACCCCAAATGCTCCAGACACAGTTCCTCCTGTGGAACCACATGGCACATGAGTCTAGTGTACTTGCTATAGTTAATGAACTGCTACTGATACATTACTAACTACAGTGCAGTTTATTCAGATCTCCACAGATTTTACCTAGTGCTCTTTTCTTGTTCTGGGATTCCATCCAGGATACTGTAATGTATTTAGCTGTCCTGTCTCCTTAGGCTCCTCTTGGCTGACTGGCTCAGCTCTCCTTGGCTCAGACCTCCCTTGTTTTTATTACCTAGACAGTTTTTTAAAGTACTAGTAGGGTATTTTGTATTTTCCTCCTGTTGGAATTGGTCTGTCTCTCTCTTGGTGAGATGGGGTGATGGGTTTTGGAGAGAAAGATCACAGTAGTCAAGTTCCATTTTCAGCACATCCGATCAAGGGCACATCGGATCAGCATGACTTACCACGCTTGATTTTGACCTGGGTCACCTGACCAATTATTGTTTCTCAGGTTTCCCCGCTATAAAATTACTTTCCCCCACTCTTCATATTATATATTTTGGAAGGAAGTCCTGTGTACAGGATTTATGCTCCCCTTCCCTGACAGCAAAGTATTCACATAAATTACTTAGAATTCTTCTGCAAGGGAAATTTGTCTCTTCTTATTTGTTTATTTATTTATATATATATATCAGTATAGACTTGTGTATATTTATTTTGTATTTTAGGTTACAATCCAATAATACTTTATTCTGTTGCTCCAATTGTGCTTGCTTGGATTCTAGTTCTTTCCATCAGTTTCTGTGCTTCTGTGACATACCCCACCAATATAAGCTTGGCTTTGGGGGTTTGTGACAATTTTTGAGTACTCACTTCCTGTCACTACAAGATACTCCATGTATCTTTCCTGCTCCAGTCCTAGACTAACCATTTCTCCAAGAAGCCCTGGAGAATAGGGTCTAGACACCTAGGTATCTAACTGGTTACTGAGTCTGCTCGTTTCTCCTGCAGCATTGTGACTTTAGGCCCGCTCAGACAGGAGGGGAAGGAAACACAGGGTATAGTCTAACTCTTGTATTTACATACGATTATTTTAAGTTACCATGAGTTCATACTGATGCCTAGTACCGCTTGAATCATCCTAACCTGCCCCTTGCTTAGAAGTAAATTCCTGACTCCCACATCCCTGACTTAATTGCTCAATTCCTATGCCTCCATGGGAAAGAATTTTATCAATTAGCATGCAATGCTTAGGGACAATCCCCACTGTTTTTAGTCTTACAAACTCCATTAACATTTAAAGTCACCTAGGCCACCTTCCCTGAAGTTTCAGGCATTTGTAATACAGTTAGATTCTCTTGTCAAAGTCAACATTCCTTCCTTGGATTCTATGACCTCCTAAATTACTTTTCAATTTTTATACATTCTGGTTTATTCTTTAAACTCTAAAATCTTATGGGTTCTGACAAATTCATAACATCATGCACCTACCATTACAGTAGCATGCAGAATAGTTTCACTGACCCAGAAATCCTCTGGGCTTTTCCTATTCATTCCTTCTCTTGCCCCTGAATTCCTGGAAACCACTGATAAGTTCAGTGTCTATATATTTACTTTATCCAGACATTGCTTCCTATCATTATTGGCACTTGTTAATATTTATCCAGAATATCACAGAGTTAGAATCATAATGTGTAGCCTTGTCAGACTGACTTTTTTTTTTTTTTAGCAATATGCATTTAAAGTTCATTCTTGTATTTTTGTAGCTTCTAGTTCATTTCTGTTTTCACTAAATAACCTTCCACTGTAGGGTTTTACCATAGTCTGTTTAACCTTTTACCTTTTAAAGGACATTTTGGTTCCAGTTTTTGGTGATTGTGAATAGAAATGCTATGAACAATCACATGCTAACATTTGTGTGGAAATGTTTTTTAAACCAGTTGAGTAAAGAGCAAGGAGCATAAATTTTTAATTATATGCTAAGTTTTTGTCTATCTTCATAAAAAAAATTCCTAAACTCTTCAAGAGTAGCTATATTTCTCATTCATTTTTGTGAGATAGTTGTGCTGGATATGGAATTCTTTTTTTTTTTATTTTTTATTTTTTATTTTATTGTAAACAAATGGGATACATGTTGTTTCTCTGTTTGTACACGGTGTAAAAGCATACCATTCGTGCAATCATAAATTTACATAGAGCAATGTTGTTTGATTCATTCTGTTATTTTTTCCCTTCCTCCCACCCTTCCCACCCCTCTTTTCCCTCTATACAGTGCTTCCTTCCTCCATACTTGCTCCCCTCCCTAACCCTAACTCTAACCCTAACACTAACCCTCCCTCCCCCCCATTATGTATCATCATCCACTTATTAGCGATGTCATTCGTCCTTTGGCTTTTTGAGATTGGCTTATCTCACTTAGCATGATATTCTCCAATTTCATCCATTTGCCTACAAATGCCATAATTTTATCATTCTTTATGGCTGAGTAATATTCCATTGTATATATAACCACAGTTTCTTTATCCACTCATCAATTGAAGGGCATCTAGGTTGGTTCCACAGTCTGGCTATTGTGAAATGAGCAGCTATGAACATTGATGTGGCTGTATCTCTGTAGTATGCTGATTTTAAGACCTTTGGGTATAGGCCAAGGAGTGGGATAGCTGGGTCAAATGGAGGGTCCATTCCAAGATTTCTAAGGAATCTCCACACTGCTTTCCAGAGTGGCTGCACTAATTTGCAGCCCCACCAGCGATGTATGAGTGTACCTCTCTCCCCACATCCTCACCAACACCTGTTGTTGCTCGTATTCTTGATAATCGCCATTCTAATTGGGTTGAGATGGAATCTTAGGGTGGTTTGGATTTGCATTTCTCTTATCACTAGAGATGTTGAACATTTTTCCATATGTTTGTTGATTGCTTGTAGATCTTCTTCTGTGAAGTGTCTATTCATTTCCTTAGCCCATTTGTCGACTGGATTATTTGAATTCTTGGAGTAGAGTTTTTTGAGTTCTTTATAGATTCTGGAGATTAGCGCTCTATCTGAAGTATGATTGGCAAAGATATTCTCCCACTCTGTAGGCTCTTTCTTCGCATTGCTGATAGTTTCCTTTGCTGAGAGAAAGCTTTTTAGTTTGAATCTATCCCAGTTATTGATTCTTGCTTTTATTTCTTGTGCTATGGGAGTCCTGTTAAGGAAGTCTGGTCCTAAGCCGACATGTTGAAGATCTGGACCTACTTTTTCTTCTATAATCTGCAGGGTCTCTGGTCTGATTCCAAGGTCCTTAATCCATTTTGAGTTTAGTTTCGTGCATGGTGAGAGATATGGGTTAAGTTTCATTCTGTTGCATATGGATTTCCAATTCTCCCAGCACCATTTGTTGAAGAGGCTATCTTTTCTCCATTGCATATTTTTGGCCCCTTTGTCTAGTATGAGAAAATTGTATTTATTTGGGTTTGTGTCCGTGTCCTCTATTCTGTACCATTGATCTACCTTTCTATTTTGATACCAGTACCATGCTGTTTTTGTTACTATTGCTTTGTAGTAGAGTTGAAGATCTGGTATTGCAATACCCCTTGTTTCACTCTTCCTGCTAAGGATTGCTTTAGCTATTCTGGGTTTCTTATTCTTCCAGATGAATTTCATAATTGCTTGCTCTATTTCTGTAAGGTATGTCATTGGGATTTTAATTGGAATTGCATTCAATTTGTATAGCACTTCAGGTAATATGGCCATTTTGACAATATTAATTCTTTCTATCCAAGAACATGGAAGATCTTTCCATCTTCTAATGTGTTCTTTAATTTCTTACTTTAGTGTTGTATAGTTCTCATTGTAGAGGTCTTTCACCTCTTTTGTGAGATTGATTCCCAAGTATTTTATTTTTTTTGAGGTTATTGTGAATGGGGTAGTTTTCCTAATTTCTCTTTCTGAAGATTCATCACTTATGTATAAAAATGCATTGGATTTATGAGCATTGATCTTGTAACCTACTTTACTGAATTCACTTATGAGTTCTAAGAGTTTTCTGGTGGAATTTCCAGGTTCCTCTAAATATATAATCATGTCATCAGCGAACAGGGATAGTTTGAGTTCTTCTTTTTCCAATTCATATCCCTTTAATTTCTTTGGTTTGTCTAATTGCTCTGGCTAGAGTCTCAAGAATGATGTTGAATAGAAGTGGTGAAAGAGGGCATCCCTGCCTTGTTCCAGTTTTTAGGGGGAATGCTTTCAGTTTTTCACCATTTAGAATGATATTAGCCATGGGCTTAGCATAAATGGCCTTTACAATGTTAAGGAATGTTCCCACTATCCCTATTTTTTCTAGTGGTTTGAGCATGAAGGGGTGCTGTATTTTATCAAATGTTTTTTCTGCATCTATTGAAATATTCATGTGATTCTTAACTTTTAGTCTGTTGATATGGTGAATGATATTTATTGATTTCCTGATGTTGAACCAACCTTGCATCCCTGGGATGAAACCCACTTGATCGTGGTGCACTATCTTTTTAATATATTTTTGTATGCAATTTGCTAAAATTTTGTTGAGAATTTTTGCGTCGATGTTCATTAAGGATATTGGTCTGAAATTTTCTTTCTTTGATGAGTGTCTGGTTTAGGTATCAGGGTGATACTGGCTTCATAGAATGAGTTTCGGAGGGTTCCCTCCTCTTCTATTTTATGGAATACTTTGAGAAGTATTGGAATGAGCTCTTCTTTAAAGGTTTTGTAGAACTCAGCTGAGAACCCATCTGGTCCCGGACTTTTCTTTGTTGGTAGGCTTTTGATGACTTCTTCTATTTCAGTACTTAAAATTGGTCTATTTAAATTGTGTATGTCCTCCTCGTTCAGTTTAGGCAATTCATATGTCTCTAGAAACCTGTTGATGTCTTCGAAATTTTCTATTTTGTTGGAGTATAGATTTTCAAAATAGCTTCTAATTATGTTTTGTATTTCAATCCTGTCTGTTGTGATATTTCCTTGTTCATTCCGAATTTTAGTGATTTGGGTTTTCTCTCATCTTCTCTTTGTTAGTGTGGCTAAAGGTTTATCAATTTTGTTTATTTTTTCGAAGAACCAACCATTTATTTTGTCAATTTTTTTTATTGTTTCTTTTGTTTCAATTTCATTGATTTCAGCTCTGAGTTTAACTGTTTCCTGTCTTCTACTACTTTTGGTGCTGGTCTGTTCTTCTTTTTCTAGGGCTTTGAGCTGTAGTGTTAGGTCGTTTATTTGTTGAGTTTCACTTCTTTTATTAAATGTGCTCCATGAAATAAATTCCCCTCTAAGTACTGCTTTCATAGTGTCCCAGAGATTTTGATATGATGTTTCTTTGTTCTCATTTACCTCTAAGAATTTTTTAATTTCCTTCCTAATATCTTCTGTTATCCATTCATCATATAATAGCATATTGTTTAATCTCCAGATGTTGGAATAGTTTCTGTGTTTCACTCTTTCATTTATTTCTAACATCAAACCATTATGATCTGATAGACTACATGGTAGTGTCTCTATCTTCTTGTATTTGCTAACATTAGCTTTGTGGCATAATATATGGTCTATTTTAGAGAAGGATCCATGTGCTGCTGAGAAGAAAGTGTATTCGCTCTTGGTTGGATGGTATATTCTATAAATGTCCGTTAAGTCTAAATTATTGATTGTGTTATTGAGATCTATGGTTTCTTTGTTCAATTTTTGTCTGGAAGATCTGTCCAGTGGTGAGAGCGGCGTGTTAAAATCACCTAGTATTATTGTGTTGTGGTCTATTTTGTTTCTGAAATTGAGAAGGATTTGTTTGACATACATAGATGAGCCACTGTTTGGGGCATAGATGTTTATGATTGTTATATCTTGCTGATTTATGCTTCCCTTAAGCAGTATGAAATGACCTTCTTTATCCCTTCTGACTCACTTTGGCTTGAAGTCCACATTATCTGAAATGAGGATGGATACTCCAGCTTTTTTGCTGAGTCCATGTGCATGGTATGTTTTTCCCCATCCTTTCACCCTTAGTCTATGGGTATCTTTTTCTATGAGGTGAGTCTCTTGTAGGCAACATATTGTCGGATCTTTCTTTTTAATCCAATCTGCCAGTCTATGTCTTTTGATTGATGAATTCAGGCTATTAACATTCAGGGTTATTATAGAGATATGATTTGGTTTCCCGGTCATTTGGTTCATTTTTTAAATTTTATTTATTTATTTGTTTGACACAACTTGTTTCCTCCTTTATTTGACAATTCCTTTAGGATAATTCCTCCCTTTGCTGATTTGCTTCTTTGTTTTTCATCTCTTCCTCATGGAATATTTTGCTGAGAATGTTCTGTAATGCTGGCTTTCTTTTTGTAAATTCTTTTAGCTTTTGTTTATCATGGAAGGATTTTATTTCATCGTCAAATTTGAAGGTAAGTTTTGCTGGGTATAAGATTTTTGGTTGGCATCCATTTTCTTTCAGGGCTTGAAAAATGTTGTTCCAGGACCTTCTAGCTTTTAGGGTCTGGATTGAAAAATCTGCTGACATCCGTATTGGTTTCCCCCTGAATGTAATTTGGTTCTTTTCTCTCACAGCCTTTAAAATTCTGTCTTTATTTTGTATGTTAGGTATTTTCATTATAATGTGCCTTGGTGTGGGTCTGTTGTAATTTTGTGTATTTGGAGTCCTATAAGCCTCTTGAACTTGATTTTCCATTTCATTCTTCAGATTTGGGAAATTTTCTGCTATTATTTCATTGAATAGATTGTTCATTCCTTTGGTTTGTTTCTCTAGGCCTTCCTCAATCCCAATAATTCTTAAATTTGGCCTTTTCATGATATCCTATAGTTCTTGTAGATTCTGTTCATGATTTCTTACCATCTTCTCTGTTTGTTCAACTTTGTTTTCAAGGTTAAATATTTTGTCTTCAATGTCTGAGGTTCTGTCTTCCAGGTGTTCTGTCCTACTGGATATGCTTTCTATGGAGTTCTTAATTTGGTTTATTGTTTCCTTCATGTCAAGGATTTCTGTTTGTTTTTTTTTCAATATCTCTAACTCTTTATTGAAATGATCTTTTGCTTCCTGTATTTGCTCTTTTAACTGTAGATTGGTGTGATCATTTAATGCCTGCATTTGCTCTTTCATCTCATCGTTTGCTTCCCTGATCATTTTAATTATGTACATTCTGAACTCCTTTTCTGTCATTTCTTCTTCCATGCTGTCATTGGGTTTTTTTGATGTAACATCTAGATTTGTTTGCAGCATTTTCTTTCCTTGTTTTCTCATATTGTTCAGGTATCAGTGGACCGCTGAGATATTGCAGATTTCCTCTATTGACTTACAATGTCCTTGAAGATTTCTATATATATATCCCCTCTTAGCCTTCAGTAGGCTAAAGTCTTGGAGGAAGTTGGTAATGCGGTGCTCCACAAGGAAGCTGCCTCTCTAGGAGTGGTGGCCTTCAGGTGGGGTATATTCCCTGCTAGTGGGCAGAGGTGCCTCCACTTGTTGACCAATGGTCATCCAAAGGGTAACTAGGCTGTGGGCTGAGGCAAGGCCTGTTTGGGCCTGTGTCTCTGGTTTTACTGTCCTTGTGGGGAAACCTCACCTGGCAGGGAAGACTTACCCGGTGGGGAGGTCTTGCTGGTCAGTTCCCTCCTAGAGGTTCCCCTCAATTTACAGCTACCGCCTGGGCTGGGCTGCCTTCCTCTGCAATTTTCCCAGGGGCCCGGCCCTACCTCCTGGGCCTGGGAGCCTCACCCTTCACAGATGAATCTCCTTAGGCTGCCCCTCCTCAGAGAATCTGCCTGCAGCCCTGGAACCTTTGCTTCGCCCCTAAGCGTGTCTCTGTGCGGCTCTTCCACCAAGAAGCCTCCTAGATCCTGGGACCCTGCTCTGCACCTAATCGCCTGGCTACGCAGCCCCTCCTCTGAGCAGCCACCTGGGGCCCTGTACAATCGCTCTGAGTCCCAGAGACCCGCCACAAGCCTCTTCCTCCAGACAGCCGCCCAGTATTCCGGTGCGGTCACTAGGAGTCCAAGAAACTCACTGCGTGCCTCCTCCTCCCACCAACCACCCGTAGCCCTGGGCAATCAATCACTCCGAGTCGAAGTGACCCACCCCGTTCCTCCTCCTCCTCCAGGTAACTCCCTGGGTGTTCAGGAGCGGTCGCTCTGAGTGGCTCTGAATCCACGTGACCCGCTGCACGCGTTCTCTGGGCAACCGCCCGGAGCTCTGGTGCGGCCACTCGAGACCAAGCGACCCACCGCACTTCTCCTCCAGGCAGCCCCCCTGTGTTCAGGAGCTGTCACTTTAAGTCCAAATAACTCACCCCTCGCCTCCTCCTCTAAGCAGCCGCCTGGAGCTCTAATGCAGTCACTGCGAGTCCAAACGACCCGCCGGGCTCCTCCTCCTCCTCCTCCTACTCCTCAGGGCAGGCCCTGGTGTTCAGAAGAGGTCTGAGTCCAAACAGCTCGCTGTGCCGCTTTTCCTCTGGCAACCGCCTTTAGCTCTGGTATAGCCACTCCGAATCCGAGTGGCCACGCTCCTCCTCCTCAGGGCAGGCCCCGGTGTCCTGAGTCCACACAGCTCTCCTCGCCGCTCCTCCCCTGGGCAGCCACCAGAGCCCCAGTGGTTGCTCCGAGTCCCAGTGCTGTGCTGAGTGGCCTCCTCTACGACGCTCCCAGTTGTCCGAGTTCACTGCTCCAGCGGGGGGAGGGGAGTCTCGCCGGCAGCTCTACTTAACAAAGTTCCCACGTTCCAGGACTACCGCCCCATCCGGGACGCCTCCCCAACGGGAGAGAGTCACCCGGCTGCTTTGAGTTGGTCCCAAGTCTTTCAATATCTCCTCTTTTGACTCCTGAGTCCTGGAGCAACATGAAATGCAGCCACCCTCTAGGCTGCCATCTTGAAACCCCCTGGAATTCTTGATACATTCTTCTTTCTTTTAGAATCTTGAAGGTGTCTTTTTTTCCTTTGGGGTTTTTGATGAGATGTCAGCTGTTACCCTTGAGGACACCTTGTACATGGTGCATCATTTTTCTCTTGCTGCTTTCCAGGTCCTTTTCCCCTTTGCTTTGGCTGCAGCAGTTTGACTATGATGTGTCTAGATAAAAATTTATAATTTTTTCCTACATAGACTTCTTTGAATTTCTTGGATATGTAAATTAATGTTTTCCACCAAAATTGGGAAGCATTTGGACTTGACTATGCAACAATTCTTTCATCCCCTTCCTCTCCTTCTCTTCTTCTGGAATCCCCCAGTTGCACGTGTTGATGTGCTTCATGGTATCCCACGGTTCTCTGAGAATCTTTCATTTTCTTTTATTTATTTTCTCTTCTGCTCTTCACACTAAATTATCTCAGCTAACCCATCTTCAACCCACCAAGTTTACTTATTTTTTTTGTACCAACTTAAATCTGCTATTGAATTTCCCTAGTGATTTTTAAAAGTAAAAATTTTTTCACATTAGTTATTGGACTTTCAACTCCAGACTTTCTATTTGTTGTTTTTAATAATTTCCTCTCATTATCAATATGTTCTATTGGGTGATACATTTCATTTTTACCTTCCTTTAACTTTTTAGACATTGTTTCCTATCATTCTTGGCACATAATAATAGCTGATTTAAAGTCTTTATCTAGGAAACCCAAAATTTGTACATCTTAACAGATAGCTTCTATTGACTTCTTTCCTCCTGTGTGTGGGCTGTGTATTCCTGTTTTTTCTTCATGTCTCATAATTTTTTGTTGGGTATTTTATACAGTATCATATGATAGACCCAGAAATAAGATTCTCTCCCTCTCCAGAGTCTGTTTAGGCTGCTCTTTGTTAATCACTTTCCTAATTTTGCAAATGCTATATTGGTTTATTTGCAGTCACTAAAATATTGCTTTAGTTAGCTTAGTCATCATCTAATGATTGGACATAGATGTCCTCAAATGACTTTAAAAAAAAAAGTTAGGAGAACTTTTCTGAAGGGCTTTGTGTGTGTGTGTGTGTGTGTGTGTGTGTGTGTGTGTGTGTGTGGTAGTTTATTTTGGAAGTTTACAGTTCTGCCCTAGTCTTCAATAATTGCTTATACAGAGCCCCAAGATCAACCAGACAAAGATATTAAGGTCATCTTGGATCTCTCCTGGGCAGACACATGTGTGTGACTTTCTAGACTCCCAGGAAAACATTGAGGTTTTTCCAAGTCCCTCGTGAACTTCACATTCTTCAGCTTTTCCTATTGAAAAATCCATCTGCTGTCACTACCTCCAGCAGCTGTGATGTAAAACAGTTGCCACTGATTATTTTCAACACACATCCTAGGGAAAAAAAGGACTACTACCCCTGAGTAAGGTCTGAGGTTAAAAATAAGTGAGGGATATAAAGGCAGTTTTCAGGTAGCTAACAGCCATGATATATCTCTGGACATGGACTCGGGGGAGCACAAACCTATCTTCAATCTCCAGATACTGCTGGGCTGTGGATTTCCATAGTCACTGCGGTTGTGCTTGTTCTCAAGTCTACTCTGAAGCTGAGAGGAGGTCAGTAGGGATAAGGATAATGAAAATGCCACAAATCTTTCTGTTCTTAGGAAGATTCAACCATTTTTCATGAATAAACACTCCTCAGATTATTCCTTAAATGCCTTTGATTAATTTCCATAGTTCTGAAAAGTTAATTTTGACCTTTTTTTCCCTTTGTTCCTGTTGCTTTTATTCCTGTTTAGATGTTCTTTCTGTGCTGTTTGGAATTGCTTCTCTCTTACAGTCAGCAAGCTCCTAAATTTTATTGATGGAAATAGTCCTGGTTTTGATCATAGCTCCCACCCTTGTCAGCCATGTGAACTTGGGCTGGATATTCACCTTCCCAGCCTTGGTTCCCAATTCATAAGATTTCTGTGAGGATTCTCTAGGAAAACACATGCAAGAGCCCACAGCAAATGCTTGATGAATGTTTATTTTTCTTTTCACTTTGCCCAATATGAAATGCACTCCACTCTAGGAACAGATCTGCTATCCATTAACTGTCAGCCTAGACATATTACTTAACTTTCAGATTTGTGGTGTGGTTTATTTACCTCCCAAGTCCATTCTAACACTCTGTTTCTATGCAAACTTTGTGTTTTGTTTTTTTTTTTGCTAAGCAAATTGATAATGCAAACAAAGCAGAACACTATCTGCACAGTATCTCTAAGCTTTTTCAAGGTCACTACAGCATTTTTTCTGAATTTCTAAAGACACCTTAAACTAAAAATTAAACATTCAACTATCCAAGAATAATAAAAATTTTAATATAGAATAAAAATATAGGTGGTTATATTAAGAGATTAAAATTATCTTATGTATATGTGCACATACATTTTTTCATTAAAAAATGAAAAGCATGTTTAATCTTTATCTGAAAGGAAGTAAAGCAAAATCACTAATAATTTCACCTCACCTGGAAGGGCAGTCTTTTCCTACAGAGGTTTTGAGTAATTACATTTCTAAGTCACAGGATCTCTGAGATTTGATTACAGTTAAGTACACTAATACATGCATCTACAGTACATCTCTCTTCATTCTGAAATCCATTCTGAAAGAAACAACATGGTTTCAGACTGCGATGAGTCATATGGCCTACAGACAGTCTTCTGGAATCACTGTGTATGAAGTTACTCTTTACTCATTTCTCATGTCTATGTGAAAAACTGTGTTTTATGTCAATAAATCCCCCTTTCCCAAGCAGCTGAAAATTCTGGGCAAATTGAGGATGGGAGGGTACAAAATTCATATCTTAAATGTAATGGTGGGTTCTTCCAAAATTTTAAAGTAACTTTTTGCTTTCAATTACAGAAATGTTATATTTCATGGTTAAAATTATTTTAAAATATCTGCAAGTACAATAAGAATAAATACATCTATAATCCAATTAGATAGATATAGACATTTTTAATAGTATGGTACCTTTATCTTCTGTGCTGCACACAGGCGCACACACACACACACACACACACACACACACACACACATTCAACTGCCCTATCATTTTGTGATCCTGATTCCAGTCAGATAGCATGCAGAAAAGGAGTTATTTTACTGATGGAGGGAGCCAACCATGAGAAGCTAAGGTTTCTACGACGTGGAAGCAGAAAAGTGTATGGCACTGGTGAATTCACTGCAGTGGAGGTGGTGGCAGGGAGATGTGGGGACAGATGTGGGGACAGATGAAGAGTAGGTCTTGATCCTGCTCTGTTCAATCATAATTGTGACCAGCTAACCATGCAATCAAAGCTTCACAAGGGCAAGGTAACCAGGGCTCAGACACTTTAGAAAAGAAGGTCTGGGTCATTCCACTGGGCAAGCAGCCTAGGCCTGAAATGCTGGCCCAGAGTAAAAGGAATCTAGAAAAAATGGGGGCGAGTGATGGATTTCAATGGCCTCAGATCCAGCTGCAACAACAGACAGGTACTGCAGCTTGTTTTGTAAACCCTTTCAATTAAGTCTTTTTCTCCTTTTTGAGTTTGTGCCTGACCATTCCTTTGAAGATAACAGAGTGGGCTCATGGGATATAAATGCATCCCAGTGGTGCAAAGTGTAGACTGTAACCATATCGTTGCCCTTCCACCCTTGACCCCAGAGAGGACTCCAGGCAGGACGCTGGCTGCCTTTCTCAGTCACCCACCTCTTTCTGCTTCTCTGCCTGAGGGCTTTCTCCAGCACCCCCAGGATAGTTGCCCAGCCTGCTCAAGGGCAGGGCAAAAGCAAGGGATGTTGCAAACCCAGGAACAACCCCCAACCAGTGAGGCAAAGAAAACAAATACTTAAGCTTCCTTGCCCTGATGAAGGTCAATTCTGAGGCATATTCCATGTCCCTGCTCAAATGGTCCCAGAGGGACTGAGCCCCATCACCCCCGTGTTAAGTCCTCATTACTGCATCCTTTATCAGCTTTTATCCCTACTCGGACTTGCTTGTGCTTCTTGAGATCATCTTCCTAAATGGCCTATCTGTAGTTCACTCTCAGATGGCTTCTGTGTCTACTTTTGGGAAAACTCAAATTAAGACAGTACTTTAAACATTAAAAACAAAACAAAAAGCCAACAGGGAGCGGACTGAGTCAGAGAAGGTGCCCAGGAAATATGGGTGGACAGTGCAGAGACCATGGGCATATCCTCACCCTAAGTCTAGGTCGAGGACTAGAAAGAGGGATGCGAGTCCACATAGACACTCTTCAAAGAGAGGGTCTTAGGCAGGACACTCTTACCCACTCAAATGATAAGAGAATTGGAGGGAAACATTCACTGGAATCTCATCAAATGCAAGGAACGCGAGTCTGGCAGGATACATAGAGCTTGAAAAGGCATCGAACATTCATTCAACAAAGACTGATTGAGGGTTTACTATGTACCAAGTACCATCGTTGGCACCGGGGGGATAGAGCTAAGAACAAAATAGGAAGGAAAAAAAAGGATAAAATCTGCCACATGACACTGTATTCAAGGCCTTGGTGACAGGATTGCATGTGTCCACTCACTTTCTCTCTCTCATCAATACACTCCCTTAGTTTATGCTCAGAAATTCTGTACTATTTGCAGTTCCCCTTACAATCCCTGCACTCTCAAACCTCTTCCTCTCTGCTAACTCTTCTTTCCTGTCCTAAACCTCCCACTCGTGTCTCCACTTGTCTCCCTGAAAAACTGAAGTCAAGGCAATCTAAAGTTTTTCTATAATGAGAGTATATTTTAGAAGAAAATAGCAAGCAAGTTGAGTAGCTTGTGACTTGTGTGATCTGTGATCCTCTAAAATTCTTGTCAGTATTTCTTCATTTTGTTCAAAATGGTTATGTAGAGACCTGTGTCTTCTGTGCCATGAAAGGTAGGAAAGAAATGGGAGAGAGAGCAGGTGAGGTCAGAGAGCTGGGTGTTTCCTGTCAAGCATTTCATGTTCTTCATCCTCGGTACAGGAGATCCTTGACTAAAATGAACAGACTTAAGAACCCATGGCTTGTTGTGTGCCCCAGCAACCAGGTATGATTCCCGCCCAGATACACAACTCCCAAACCCAGCTTTGCCCCAGGACTGCTTAAAATGACCAATGCCTGTGCCAGGGCCCAAACCTACTGAATCAGAATCTCTAAGAAAATTAGAGACCTGCACTTCAAGGTCCCAAAAGTGATTCTGATGCCCCGCCACTGCTTAGGAACCATGTACATCTCATCGGTTATGTCCCATACAGACACACACGGTGGTGATTGAACCTTTCACCAAATTGCAAACCAAGATTAACAAATTCAAAATTTCCAGACGATAGAGAACAGCAGGGATTATGGGAAATGGAACACCCTTGCCCAACCACTGCTTAGCTTCAGGCAATGCCCATCCCAAAGTTGTGGTGTGTCGGATGGTGACTCTAAAAGTGATATAACCATGTCTTAGTCTCCAGAACAAAGTATTTAGAAAGGGATCTTTGCTGATGTCATCAAGTGAAGGAACTAGAGATTGTCCTGGATTTTCTATGTAGACCCTAAATCCAATGACCCTAAATCCAATTTAACACAGAGGAAAGACAACATGGAAGCAGAGACAGAGACTGAAGTCCTGCAACCACAAGCCAAGGACTGCCTGCCTACACCAGAGGCTAGGAGAAGCAGAGAAGAATTTTCCCTCAGTGTCTTCAGAATGAGTGCAGATCTGCCAACACCTTGATTTCAGACTCTGGCCCCCAGAAATGTGATGAAATAAATACTTGTTGTTTTAAGCCACATAGTTTGTAGTAATTTGCTATAGCACCCTTGGAAACTAATATGGGAGTACAGCTAATGTTACTGGGTTTTCTCACTTTCTAACAGAAAACAGAAACCCAGAATTCTTTACACGTGAAATCTCCTTATATTTAAATGTTGACAATTTTAAACACTCAGCTGGCCAACCAATACAACTTTTCTGGCCAAATAATGCCACTTTTCTGTTAAATATTCCCAAAGCCTTCCCTGTGCCTGACCACTCATTAGTCAACTTCAAGTTCAATACACATCCAAAAATTATCTCTCTCTTCTATTTATTTATTTATTTATTCATTCTTTTTGTTCTTTAGGAGACTTGTTCTGGAAATAGGCTTATTTGATTTCTTTATTCACAAGGTAGGAAGCAAAAATTATATTTATATTCATCATTTTTTAACATTAAAAGTGGAAACATTTCAGATAGCCCATCCAATAAACTTGGGAATATAAGCATATTGATTGGTTTTTGTTCTTTTTTTTTTTTAACTTGACATGCTTTATTTACTGTTTCAATGCCTACCCTTATTCAAGTTTGTCCGGCAAACACTGACTTGAAGTCCAATGGCCCCATCAGAAGAAATCAGTCATCAGCCATGGGTCCATCTCAGTTACCTCTTTGCATCCCCAGGAAACCCTGAATAATAGCTGTGAGATACATTCCTCTAAGTAGTTTTAACTTGCCATTGTCTCACTGGCACTTTTAGGTTGCTAAATCTTTTTGCCTGGATTTTAAAGGATTTTTGCAAGAGGAAATAGCAGCTATGCTTCTCCTTATTTGGGCTAGGACTGGCCAGCAGGAGACCTGGGCTTCAATCCCAATTTGCCACTAAACAGCTGCATGACCTTGGCCAACTCTCTTCACCTCTCTAGGCCTCAATTTCCTGTAGTTGATCTCTGAATTTCCTTTCAGCTTTCAAAATTATTTTGACAGTGTAATTTAATTATGTAATAAAATCTCAAATCTAGTTCATCTTTCCTCAGGCTTACCCAAGGGTGGAGAATGCAGGACGCGAGCTTTCATTTATTCACCAAACACTCATTAGGATTCTACCATGTGCCAAATAGTCTGTCAAGAGCTGGGGGCACAAACTTGAGTGTAAGACAGACATTGCCTCAAAGTTGCAGTCTTTTGGGGGTTAGGGATGCAGCTCCAAAGAAATCAGCAATTGCAACATAGCCTTATGTTAGAGGGATGTAGAGAGCTCAAGGGAAACCTAGGGAAGATTCTGCAATTCATGTGGGAAGAGTCAGGGGAGGGTCCCTTGAGGGAATGATGCTGAGATTGGGTTTGCAGAAAAAGCAGAAGCTATGCATTCAAAGAAGAGACAAAATAGCCCATGCAAAAACATAAAGGAATAAAATAGCCTGGAAAATACATAGTACTCAGAGAATGACCAATAATTATTAGCTAGACAAGCAAAACAAAGCTGCAGCCTATTATTTCCTGTGACTTCAGGCAGCAGCTGGATCTGTGACTGCCCCACCTCCAGCTTTTTCAACTCCTGGGCCAGATGTGCTTTTGGCTTCATGATAGAGACAACTTCTCCTGCAAGGTGCCCAGCATCAAGTCGGAACTGACCTAGGTTCCAGGTGGTCCTCAAGGGCTCCAGCTTGCCCTTGCTCTCTCCCACTCTCATCTGTCTTCCCTTCCCAGGTACCTTCCCTGTGAACTTCAAGTTCACACATCAGACATGCAGGCAACAGCTAGAGCATCAGACAGAAAATACATCTTGAAATAAACATGGCATAAATATGATACATAAAAACATACCCACATATGCATATATGTGTATATAGATGATTCTGCTGTGATCATTGACTGATTTAGGACTCTGCAGGGTGGGCCCAGATGCTACCCTGGACATGCACTCTTCTCAGGTCACATTAATTTCCACCCAGATTGTTAGGAGAAGACCACTGGACATGCTTCTCTGCCCACCAGAGCCCAGTCATTTTTTATAATTCTATTTTTTATTAGAGCACTGAAGTTATACTGATAGTTGGGTTCACCCCGACAAAATCATACTTGCATGGAATTCAGTTTCAGTTCATGATCTCTCCCTTTTTCCTTCCCCTCTTTCCCATCCTCCCTTCCCTTCTCTGTTCTCCCTCCTCTACTCTGCTGGACTTCCTTCCATTCCTCTATTTATTTATACTTGATTGGTTCTTTCCACTTATTCATAAAGGTGAAATTCCCTGTGGTATATTTATGTATACAAATAACATGATTTTTTAAGAATTCCTTCAACATTGTTTTCCCTTTCACATTCTCCCACTCTGCCTCTCCTGCTCCTTCTTCTACACTTCTAATCTTCCCCATGTCTTTAAAATATCCTATCCTTTCTTCCCCTTTCCTTTATTTTACTCCAACTTCCACATATGAGGGAAAACATTTGACCTTTGAGTTTCTGAGTCTGGCTTATTTCACTTAGCATGATGTTCTCCATTTCCATCCATTTACCAACAAATGCCGTAAGTTCATTCTTCTTTATGACTAAGTAGAATTCCATTGAGTATAAATTCCACAATCTCTTAATCCACTCATCTATTGGTGGGCATATGGGGTTGATTCCATAATTTAGTTATTATAAGACCCTAGTCATTTCTAAACAGTGTTTCAGATAGCCCCAGCTGGTAATTTGCATTAAATATTCTATTTCTCATTGCAAATGAGAAAAACTAATTATTCTTAGACTGATATTTTTTTAAATTCTCTCTTTATAGTAAAAAGTCAACGATGAGCTATGCCATCTCTGTGATTCCCTTTTTTCACCTGTGAAATGGAGCTACAGTGAGATTGTTCTGGTCAATAAAAATAATGCAAGCAGAGAAATTTTTACAATTTTGGGCACATGATAATTTTTTTAATTAAAAAAAGGAGAGAAAATCAAGGAGGTCTTGATTTTGCATGAAGGAAGGAGAGAACCTGAAATCTAAAGAGAACCTGAAATTTAAAGATCAGGTGCAGGTAATTGCAAATGAGCCTAGGAACTTTCATACTCATTCCAACATCTTGACTAAAGACTATTTGAAGATCTTTTTAAAATGGAAAAGGACTGAGAACTTCTTCAGTTAGTTGATGATTGTGCTTGAGAGACAGGGGAGCCTGCATCTAGAGACCACAGAATAAATGTAAGACCTTCAGGATACAGAAACAAATAACACTTTGACTTTTAAAAAATTAATTGCACTTACCATTTTAAATGGGAACAATTGTGGTACGAAATATACCAACAGATGTAGTGAAAAACAATTCTCCTCCCCATACCCCAGCACCCAACTTCCCTTTCCTCTATTGCCCATTTCTTGTGTATCCATCCAGAGAAATTCTATACCCATAAAATTATATACACACACACACACACAAAATACACATATATCCATCAGCAGAGTACAAATCAGATAATTACGTAGATCTTTTATACATAATTTTAATTGCAATTGGATGTTCTGCATAGTCTTCTCTATTTTGCTTCTTGTACTTTACAATGTCCCTTGGTTCATCTCCATATCAGGTACAAATATGCCTCATTCTTTTTTTGTGTGTGTGTGTCTTCTGCCATCAGGATCAGAGTGGGTACTTCTTTTTTTGTTGTTCTAATTAGTTATACATGACATTAGAATGCATTTTGACACATCATATATATGGAGTATAACTTCTCATTCTTCTGGTTGTACATGATGTAGAGTTACACAGGTCATGTAATCATATATGCACAATGTCCAATTCATTCTACTAGCATTCCTATCCCCGTACCCCCTCGCCTCCCTTCACTCTCTTCTGTCTAATCCAAAGTACCTCTATTCTTCCCTAGCTCCCGCCCCCCCCCCTTATTATGTATTAGTATTCGCATAGCAGAGAAAACATTCAGTCTTTGGTTCTTTGGGATTGGCTTCTTTCACTTAGCATGATGTTCTTCAGTTCTATCGATTTACTGACAAATGCCGTAATTCCGTATTTCTTTAAGGCTGAGTAATATTCCATTGTGTATATATACCTCATTTTCTTTATCCACTCATCTGTTGAAGGACCCCTAGTTTGTTTCCATAGTTTAGCCATTGTGAATTGAGCTACTATAAACATTAATATGGCTACATCACTGCCGTACACTTACTTTAAATTCTCTGGGTATATACTGAGGAGTGGGATAGCTGGCTCAAATGGTGGTTCCATTCCAAGTTTTCTGAGGAATCTCCATACTGCTTTTCATAGTGGTTGCACCAATTTGCAGTCCCACTAGCAATGTAGCCTCATTCTTTTTAATGGTTGCATAACAGTCAATTGTCTAGATGTTCAAGCATCACAATAACTTTTGATGTGTACATTTACATTGTTGCCAATCTTTTACTATTAAAAGAATGCTGCAACAAGGAGACTTGTACACATATATGAGTGACAGTATCTTAGGATAAAATCCTAGGAAAGAAAATCTTTGAGTTAAAAAGTTCATACTGCAAATGGAATTTTGTCAAAAATGTATCAATTTACACTCCCACTATCAAGTTACCTATTTCCTGATACTGACAACACTGTGTGCAAGCATAAGTTTGTTTTTATCAATCTGACTAGCAAAAGATCTATCTCATTTTCATTACCGCTAGCCTTTCTCTTGTCATGAGAAAAGGCAGAATCTTTTCATGTATTTAGAGTTACAAAAAATTTTCTCTTTTGTGAAGTACCTTCTAATATGTTCACCCAATTTTCTATTCAGTGACTGATCTTCCTTGTACCCAACTACAGGAACACTTTCTATGTCAAAAAAATATAAATGATATGAGTTGCAAATATAGTTTGTCTTTGGGCTTCTGACTTACAGTGGTTTTACCATTAGATAGATTAAAACTCCCAAATAATATGAATTTAATAAAATGTGTTTGGGTCTAACCTAATTTTGAAATTACATGGGACAGTTTCTCTAAAAATGCCTATAACATAAAAAAAGTAGGGAAATTGCATAAATGTATATTGGATATTTTAAAATGTCTAGTTTGGGACCAAAAAAACCTTCTTAAGCATATTTCTGTTTTAAATTTCAATGTTTTAGATCAGAGAGAAGTATTAATTTATAATAATGAAATTTTTATTGGTGTAAAAAAAATTAAGAGCAGTGCCAATAGCTGTAAGACACACTGATACCCTGACTAGATTATAACACTTTGCACCCATGTATGGAATTACTTAAATTTACTCTATAAATATGTATAACTATTACAATTCAATAAAAAGAAGACACACTGATGTCTCATAGGAAGAATACCCCTCCACCCAAAAAACCCAAAACTTTGAATCTGCAAACGCCGAGCTAGCCTAGAAACACTTCAAAAAACTGCATCCTCCCAGAGACTCTTCTACAGGAGCTGTTCAGAGAAGTTTATGCTAGGTAGCAAAAGAAAACCCATCTCTGGAAACCAGAGCTACTGACCTCTTGTAGCATCTCTGACTGCACAAAGGAGTCTCAGTGAGCTTTGTCCCCTGAGATGGGAAGAAAATGGAATCATTCTATTCTCCATTGTGCAGTAAGAGCTGTTCCAGAGCCAAAACTGCAGAAAGGATACAGGAAGAAAGATACAGGCAACCCCTGCAAAACAGGAAGGGCAAGCGGAGCCTACAGATTTGAATGGACAAAAAGCAAACCCAGCAGGTAGTCAGAAAAGAAAACATCTATCCCCCTGGAACAGGTTGCATTGCTATCCTGGGAAAGGAGCCATCATTTAGCAAGACCTCTCTTTCTAGCCCTCCCTGAAAAACAGTCGAACTCTCCGCTGTGGAGTCGCATGTTTGTGACTTGAGACTTCCAACCATTGCTTCTATTCATGCCTGGTGTTGTGACAGACACTCCTATTTGCCTTGCAGTCTCTGTCTGGCTCAAGGACGCTTTTCCATTCCTCCATGTTGACTTCCCTTTGGATTCCCTTTCCAGTTTCTACCAATTCTGGTTCTGGAGATAGCTTTTCAGTTTGTGGTCTTCCATTTCAGTAGCTAAAGGGGACACTGTCAAGAGGTGCAAGAAAATAATATTGTGAAAAGAAGCTACTTTCTACCCCCTCTTAGTCAACAGAAAGCCAGAAAAAGCAATGTGTTCTTTTTATTGTTTTGATCTGGGTCAATGTGTCAAAAATATGGTCGGGGGGAATGGCAATCAAGTGGATTCTTCTGTGGCCAAGGACAGAGGAAACTTTCTAAACTCAGCATAATTGACTCACCACCAGTTCACACTTTCAATCTTTAACAGACTTTCTGCCCCTTTCTTTGTCTGCTCATGCATTCGGCTTGAAAGCACTTCAGATTTCACAGAACATTGAGCAGCTAAGAAATATTAGGACTTATGGAGGTAATAAATTATGCAGATGCTGTTGATAATTTGAGTCTCTAAAACCAGCTGCTTGTAGATATGCCAAAGTCTTGGTTAAAAAATAGGTCATAGCTCTTAGAACCAGCAGGGACCCTGGAGACCAAGCGACATGAACTCCCTTCTTTCAGTTGAGTCTAATCGGCCAGGGGAAGTAGATGTCTTGTCCCACATCATTCAGCAGCAGAGGCAGACCCAGGATCCTGATCCAGATCTTCTGGCTAGAGGTACAGTGCTGCTTCCATAGCACAGCTGTTAAATGACGGTGCAATAAACATCTCACTGTATATAGGCTGATTTCTGTAAAAGACTCGCTATACTTTGAACCACAATGAGCAATGGAAATGTCACACACACACACACACACACACACACACACACACACACACCCTTTCCCTGAAGTCAGACAGCAAACCTTTAAGCCCTTGAGCCTCTAGCAAGTTGTATATAATTCTCCATCCCAGAAGTTGGAATGCTTTCTGTAGTATCAAACCACACACAATTTATTGGAGTCAGTTAAAAATTTTAACCAATCCACAGAAGTTCATTTCATAAATACCTCCATTACTATTGCTCAGAGGAGGTGTTTTCAAAATTTGAGAATTAAAAATAGCTTAATAAGCACATGTTGCTGTTTGATTTTTAACCTTGGTGACACTACAATGAGTGTTGTCCAAAAAAAAAATTAGGGAAAGGAACTTTTAATAAAAGCCTGGAATTAAACGTTTTATTTGGCTCACATTATTTTGGACCTTGGGAAGCGAGAGTTTTGCATTTATTTTACCCCAACATTGAATGTCTTAACCACCTTCCTATTTAACAGATATTTCATCTTTAAAACGGCAAACTTGGAGTAAATCCTAAGACCGGCTAGGAGCACTCAAAGTGCTCAGAGAAATCCGGAGCAGCAATCTAACTGGTGAAGGCCACCTTCCGCTGCAGACAGCGGGAGCTGCCAGTCAGCCCCAGCTGCTGGCTGGGTCTCCTACCACAGGGACTAGACGCCTTCAGCTTCCTTAACTCCTAAGAAAGAACAGGGCTCTACTGAGGTTGAGTACAGGGGGCTCCTCTGTCACCCACCCACAGCTGCTGTAGGCAAAGTAATGAAATCAGACCTTGTCGGTTCACCATGCTCTTCCCTGCTGATGACCTCAGAGGAAGTCACTTGCCACAGAGGAAGTGTGTCAGGATCCATCTCAGGAGAGGTCTTATCTCTCTCCTCTTGTACTGAGAACAGAGTTGGGAGGTCAGTGGCTGTGGATGACAGGTGAGGACAAGTTGGTGGTCCATGCTATTGGCACACAACTGTCCCTCTCTCTGACTATCACGGGGTCTGCCCTTGACCTTCAGCTGTAGCTCCCTCCCTCTTAAGAGCAACCATGAAGGTCAAACCTCAAGGCCTCCCTGAGACGGACCCCTCTCTCTCTTGTCTTCTTGATACATTCTGTTAGAAAACCAATCTCAGCCCATCAGTCTGTAGCTGGGAAAAAAGGAAGAGTGAGCATAGTCCAAGGTCTGTCATAATTTATCATTTCTCTAAATCATAAACAATTTCAACTTAAAATACATAAACATTATTTAAATTGTACATTTTCAATATGTTGTATATTAAAGAACAAATGATAAATGTTCCTTACCTTATCATGGAGTTTCTTTCTGATAAATCCATTACAAGTTAAAAATATCCTAAATCAAAAATGTATTTGAATCATCATCCAATTATCAGGGAAAACATTTGGCCTTTGGTTTTTTGGGCTTGGCTTATTTCACTTAGTATGATAGTCTCTAATTCCATCCATTTATCTGCAAATGCCATAATATTATTCTTCTTTATGGTTGAATAATATTCCATTGTGTATATATACCGTAATTTCTTTATCCATTCATCTGTTGAAGGGCATCTAGGTCAGTACATAAGGGGGGTGAGGGGTGGGGGTAAGAGAAGAATGAAGGAACTTTAGATTACATAGAAGGAAATAAGATGGGGGAGGGGTGGGGATAAGAAAGTTGGTGGAATGAGACAGACATCATTACCCTATGCACATGTTTGATTACACAAATGGCATGAATCTACATTGTGCACAACCATAGAAACAAAAAGTTGTACCCCATTTGTGTACAATGAATCAAAATACAGTCTGTATAAATAAAAAAATAAATAAATAAATAAAATGTATTTGACACACCTGGCCTTTCAAACATCATGGCTCTGCCTGGTACCTTTAAAGTTCAGAACACTTACATTAGCCTAAAGTTGGGCAGAATTGCCTCTCAGAAAGCCTATTTTATCGTGAAGTGTTGACTATCTCATCTAATTCACTGACTACTATACTGAAAATGAAAAACAGAATGCTCACATGGGTACTCACTATCAAGTGCAGTTAAGGTACAGTAAAGCATGGTTCCTACTAAATGGACTTCATTTGAAAAGAAGAGCCATCCTAACCTGGGGACAATCCATATGTGTATACATTAACATATAGATTTATAATATAAATATATAAAAGTACAATTTATTAATAGGTAGGGTCAAAGCATTGTCTTCCCTTGTGAGTTCACGATTCACTGATCCATAGAATCTTCCTGACATCGGCCAAACATGTAATGCACCATCCACTGCTCCTCACATCAACACTTTAAGGATCAACGGAAGAGCTGGGAATGCGGCTCAGTGGTGTTGGGGAGGCCCTGAGTTCAATCCCCAGCACAGCATTTAATCAATAAATAAGAACAGAACGTTAAGGCACTTCCTCATCACTCAGTGTAGAATTTCTGAGCCTCTATAGTTTTCTCACACATATAGCAAGACCTTTTCATTTCTAGTAATGAATAGTTTTGTGATTTTTTTATCTATGATCGCAGAAAAAATAGAACCATCACTGTTTACTTAACTGATTTCCTGTATGATCATGCTTTACATCACATTTGTGATTTTGTTTTTACCTTTAGCACACTGAGAAGGCAGAATATAAAATTGTCCGGTGCGGGGACAGGGGTGGGGGGATGTCCAAAAACACTTGTGCATAACTGTTCATAGCAGCAGCATTCACAACAGCCTAGAGGTGGAAGCACCCCAAATGCCATCCCTGATGGACGGATAAACAATCTGTGGTATATGCACACAATGGAACCATTACTCACCCCAAAAAGGAATTAAGCACAGCCACAGTAAGGCTGCACCTAAAAAAGATTATGCTATGCACGAGCTACACATGAAGATCACATTTTGTATGTCTCCATTTCCATGAAACACCCAAGTAGATAAAGTCATCAAATCAGAGAGCACATGCATGGTTTCTGGGGGCTTGGAGGAAGAGGGATGTGAGAGAGATTGCTTATGGGTACAGGGATAAAACCCTCTTGGGGTGGCAAAGCGTTGATAGAGGTGATGGTCATGCAGCATTGCGACTGTACTAAGTGCCATGGAGTACTTTTAAATGCTTAATTTTGTTCGGTGAATTTTAGGTCCCAAGGATCTACAACTGCCCTCCACACGCGCGCATGCCACACACATTCGCACTGTGTGCGTGTGCAAGCAGGAGCCCCCTGCCGTCCTTGGCAGCAGTCCTCTGCCTTCCCAGGCTCACTGCTCAGTCACTCCTCCTTCCCGTACCAGGGCCTGGAGATCTCTCAGGGCCTTAGAGACTTTGCAACCATCACATGAGCTTCTCGTCCTCCCTCCCAGACTAAATTCCATCCTTCTCAAGTCTGCATTAAAGGGACTCTCAGGATCAGTTTGAGGGGCCATTTGGACACTGTTAGGAGACCTGACAGGTCCCTCTGGGCCTCTTACTGCTCCATGAAGGTGAACAGGAACATTGGTTGCATGGCCCCCTCCACCTGCACTCCCGAGGGCCACTGTTTCTTTTCCGCGGCACAGATGTGCCACGCCTGCAGAGCGAGTCGAACACACCTATTGCCTCTGGAAAGATACAGACCCTAAGGTAAGCCCTGCTGGTAAGCACACGTTGCCTGAAATTTGTATCTCGAGATAGGACAGGCTCAACCACCTTTAATTGAGGCTTCCAGAGGCTTCCACAAGGAGGAAGAGGAAGAACTCCAGTGAGACAGCTGAGCTCTGACTGGGAGAGTCTCCCATCCTTATCTCCGAAAGCCGCACACAAAGCAGACCTGGCCCTGGGAGCCCATTGTGAGACCGTTGTGAGCCGTGGTAAGCCTAGGAGAGGGGGATTAAAGCTAACAGAAAGCAAATGTCTACTTTGGCAAGGTCCACAGCTGATGTCAGTTTATTTTCCTCTCCATTGTTAATGGAAAAAAAAAAAAAAAAAAAAAAAAAAAGTTGTAACAAGACAGTTCTGGTGGAAATGCTAAATACAAAGTGTTCTGTTTGACTTTGATCATCCGTGCTTACTGTGATCAGCAACACATGCAGCGGCCTTGACTTCTATAGTAAATTATCAATTTAAACATCTTTTCCACAAAAGTTTACCTGCTAAGGAAAGAAAATGTCAAAGAACTAAGACAAAGAGAGTTACCTCAACAAAGACAAACAAACATGCTTGAATTTACACATTAGTGTGCGCTGCTAAACACAGCCTCCACCTCTTCTTAATAAAAAGCCCTCACAGAAACTTCCAAGTTTCAGGACTTTCATGACCTTCGTCATATTCTTTTTGGTGTGTGTGGCTAAATATCTATAACACAAAATTTACAATTTAACCAGTTTTAATCGTGCAGTTCAGTGACATTAAATACATTCACATTGCTGTGATTTGCAAATATTCTTCTCTCATACAATGGAATGAATGGATTTTCTTTTCCCCCTCTTGATATATCATTTGATGTACAACAGTTTTCTAAAGTTGGTAATGTACAAGTTATCTACATTTTCTTTTGTCGTGTTTTGTTTTTATCCAAAAAAATCACTGTCAAATCTACTGTCATGAAGATTTTTCCCCTTTTCATCATTTTTACTCTTATATTTAAGTCTTTGATCCATTTTGAGTTAATTTTTATATATCATATAAGGTAAATGTTCAACTTCATTCTTTTGTTTGTGGATATCCAGTTCTCCCAGTTCTTAGTATTTAGCATTTCCACCAGTTCTCTATTTTAATTTTTTTAAAAGATTGTCCTTTCCCCACTGAATGCTGTTGGCAACATTGTTGAAAATCAATTCACCATATAGGCAAGGATTTATTTCTGGGATCTCTACTTTATTCCATTAGTCTATATGTCCAGATTCATGCCAATACAATACTATTTTGATTACTGTAGCATTGTAGTAAGTTTCAAAATTATAAAGTATGAACCTTCCAACTTTACTCTTGTTTTTCAAGATTATTTTGACTATTCAGGCCTCTGGAGATTTCATATGAATTTTCAGGCAGATTTTTCTTTCTCTGTGAAGTAAAATCATTAGGACTTTAATAAGGATTTCACTGAATCTTTCAATGAAAAGTTTCAAGATGGTTGCAGTCTCTTATAAGTTAAAATGCTGTTGGCTTTAAGTACAGAAGCCCATCTCCACCTCAAGAGAGAGGGTGGGCCCAGATGTGTGTCAATCTGGAGTCCCTTGCTCTAGAATTACCTGGGTTCTCGTAGCTTAATGGTAGGACTTGCTTAGCATGTGCAAGGCTTGGGTTTGATCCCTACCACCACAAAAAAATTAAAATAAAAGTCCAAGAATTCTCTTGGCTCTTCCCTTGTAATAAATTATATTTATTCCCTGCAATCTAATTGCACTGGTTTAAATTAACCATGCACCCAGTTATCAATAATGGTAAAGACAGATGTTGATTACCTTAGTTCCTGAACCAATCACAAGCAAGATGATAGAATTACTACAACTGTAATGTGTCAAATTATACCATTGGAGGTAAGGAGCGGGGTAGCTTCCTAAGTTGTGCAGCAAAAAGAGATGCTTAATCAGTAGTATGATGCTCTTGGAGTGGAAGGGGATGAAGATGAATTCTACATAGTCAACTGGTCAACTGGTGGTGTCCCCTAGATTTCTACATCTATGGTCTTTGGAAATGGGCTGGGGTTTGCGAATAATAAAAGATGTCTTACAGCATTGACAAAGTAAGGGGGAAAGGGGGAGATTTGACATCATAAAGCTACAGGGAAGATCAGTGGAGTAGAAGGATTAGACAGAGGGAAGAGGGATGGGAAAGGGGAGGAAATGCAGAATGGATTTGACAAAACTGCACTATGTGCATGTGTAAATATATCACAGTGAATTCACCTTTATGTATATTTATAAAGCAACAATTAAAACTAACTAAATAAATAAATGAGTGAAAGGAAGTCCAGAGGAAGAAGCGGAATGAGGGAAGGAGGAAAGAAGGGAAAGCAGAGGTGCCAGGAACTGAAATGAAGTAAATTGAATTCCATGCATGTATAATTATGTCTACTTGAACCCGCTGTTATGTACAACAATAATGCACTAATGAAAATAAAAATAAAAAAGATCTTTTATAAATAAGAGATGTTTGCCCTTAGGTGCAATAAGTCCAAATATTGTCAAATATTGAGGGAGAATACAACTGTGCAATAAAGGTGATTTTATTTAGCAATAGCAATGGATTATGTAAAAATACTAAGAAATCTCCAAGCAGATCAAACTCCAAAGGTCCTAAATTTAAACCAACTGGAACAATGTTTATGCCTTAAACTTCAGAAATAATATTTTGCCTAAGTCAATACATAGGAAAGTGCACAGTGGTGGTACAATAATGAACTTATATGGCACTTTAATACTTTATATCTGAATTTTAATCTAATTTCCCATCTGATCACGCTTAAAAGGGCCACAACTAGGTGGTTCATTCTGCCTGTTGGACTTTTAAATATTCCATTTCTTTTTTATGTACCACCATTTTATAGAGGCATTCAACCTCCTCCAGCACATTCTGGCCTGAACAAGCCATGAGAAGAATAGAGGAACATGCAGGGGCTGGTTGTTTCCATTTGGAAAAGGAAGAAAGATCCGCCATGTTGGTAGTGCTTTCTAGAGGAATCAACTGAAACTGAATAATCTCATGTGAGCATTGACAGCAGTTCTTCCTCTTTGTGAAATACTTGATGCTTCTAAATATATATTTTTAAATATAACCTTCTAAAATTTTTTTTTAATTCTTGAGTCCAAATATAGCTGAGCCAGTGTTTTATTGTCAGCAACAAATTGGATTAAAACATCTGAAAAGCATTCACCTGGACAGAAATTGATTATGAATATGATGCCATTGGAAATGGTGATGTCAGAACCTTTCCGAGGGAAGTGTCACGGATGGATGGACCAATAGCCATTTCTCAGCTTCAGTTGTCACTGAGTTCATCAGAACATAATCCTCAGAATACTTATTTCCGGCGAACTACAGTAAATCCCTTTAGGATGTTGATTATGCCTGTTGAAAGACATTTACATTAAAGATTATAAAAGCCTAAGACAAATTAGGCTACCTAGAGTTTGTGGGATGTGCTCTTTAAATTAACTTAGACCAGTGTGCACTGCGAACAAATTAATATTTCACAAAATCAGGTCAGCTTGACATCTCCAATTCACGTATGCTCCTGAAGACCAGAGATCTGTTTCTCTAGCGGATCCAAAGAGAGAAATCCCTAAGGAAAGATTTCAGGCAGAACATTTCAGAGCTTATGTTTCATTGCAATTATCTCTTTGTTTCCTGTGGATATTTGATTTATTACTGCTGTCAAGAAACACCTCAGTTTCCAGTAAGAAAATGAAGAAAGGCTGAGCCGCCCACATCCCAGCTGGCCAAGGTTCTAGTCACGTGGCATCTGTAAAAATATGTGATAAAATTCTGGTCTCCGATGTTAGTTGAAAAAAATCAAGTTTTCAATTTTGCCTATCCATCTAGTGGTTTTATGTCTTTCGAGCCTCAGACTTTGAAGTAATAACTTCAAGAATAGTATCAATGAGAGATGCAAACACATTTTTGGAAAGTATAATTATTCTACAAAATTCTTCCACAAAAACAATACCCACCCCCATGCCCTCTGAAGTTGATTTAGTAAAACAATACAAATCTCAAATAACTAAAAGCCTCAAGAAATAAATGCCTTGTCCTCAGGTGGGATAAGACATACATAAAGGGAAGGAAATCTACATTCAAAAATGTTTGAATCTGTTACAGTCTGGCTAACTGAAGCCTTGGATGCTTATTCAGAAGATTTTATATCTATTTGTTATAGATCAAGTTTCCAGAAACTCTAAAAATTTGATTTTTTCAGAAAGTTTGTATGTATACTTGGAAATGCTGGGGCTTAGTCTTAGTTTGGGGGCCATTTGGGGAGATTGTAGTTGGAGACCAATAAATATGAACCCTTGGGGCTTTTACCAGGTTCCAGAGTGACCGTGGGCATGCTGTAGACTGCTAGTCTTCTACACAGAACCCATCCCTCCCTCTTCCTCCTACCAACTTTGGTTGAGCTCCTCCAGCAACAAACACCGAAGTAAGGACTTTCACACAAGCTGTTTGTCTAAGCAGTGATAACAGAAGACACTGGTAGGTATGTAAGGTAGTGACCCAAGAAAGGAGGCAGCCCCAGTCCAGAGTGTATCAACAGACTGTCTTTGAGGGCCCCTGGAGCTCAATACCACTGGGGACCTGCGGGACGCAGGGAGAACATACCTCAGAGTTTTTCCACTGCTGACTGAGAGACACCCTGGAACATCGATGCTCTGCACTTTACAGCCTGCCCCACATGCACAGCAAGCAGGCTTCTGTCCTGAGAATTCCTCAGACAGACAGCAGTAGGTGCAGCCGGCAGCTATCAGTGGGTATCAGAAACAGTGCACCTCAGAAAGATAAGGGCAGCCCCCGATGGCCCCTGCTACACTACACAGATTCCAGTTTGGCCAGACATCGCTTCTCTCTTAAACATCCATTGCCCATCTGGTTTGGCTTCCTCCTTTCCCGGGATTAGTGTTGGGTATTATGTGTTTTATAATACATGGCTATGTGTTAAGTATTTTATAATACATGGCTATTGTATTTACATGTATGTATTTATAGGGACACAGGTAGTTCATCCAAAACCTTATAATTTTTATTTGTGTTTACCAGGATAGTGTAATAAGATATTTATAGTCAGAAAACCTCATTTTGTACTCTAGCTCTGCTAGATTTACTAAACAGTCTCATGGCTTGGACCCCCCCACACACACAAACACAAATTCATGTGTTGGAATCCTAATTACCAGTGCAATAGTTGGGAGGGGAAGCCCTAATAAGAGGTGATTAGGTAAGAGTAGATTAGTTATAAAAGCAACTTCAGCCTCTCTTGTTCACTCAGTCTTGCCCTCTGTTGCCCTTCCACCTCTGACATGTGGTGATGCCAATGCCATGCTCTTGAACTTTCCAGCCTCCAGACTGTCGTCAAATGCACCTGTTTTAAATAAATTACCCAGCCTCAGGTATTCTGTCATAGAAGCAGAAAATGAACTTAAGACAGTAAGTACTCACAGACAAGCTTGGAGTTCCATTTTCTCTAGCATAAAATATAAAGAATAATATTAACTGTCCTTCTATCTTACTAATTTGTCAAAGAAACAAATAGCATGGTATATGTAAAAGCATATACAAACTGCATAGCTCCACACACACACAAAAAAATCACTTTTTATTTCTATCAATGATACGTCCTCTGGCTTTGTTACCTAGTACATGAAGGATAATATTTTAAGTTGATAAATTAGGGCTTTCTCTTCCAGACTTGAGGATACCAGTACCTTTCTCTGCCTTCCCTTTACTTGGCTCATAAAATCTGCACCCTAGGGGAAAGCCTGAATTTACCGTGTGGAAAGAAACCAAAGAGAGGAGGAATCAGGCTTTGAGCCTCTGTGTCCCTTTGCAGCCTCACTGCCTGCCAAGGGGGCAGGTGTGGGGACCCCTGGGGTCCAAGAGAACAGCCTAAGATTCCAGGAGAGGAGATGGGGGAGCAGAGGGGAACATGAACCCAGGCTGGTCCCAGCTGGGAAATAAAACAGGCCAAACCAAGAGCACTGCTCACTCACAAATCAAAGGAAAGCCCTCTGGGGGGAAGTTGTCGGGAGCAACCTGGATGCTGGCCAGAGGGAACACAGGCAGGATTACAGAGCCCCATTAGAACCCAGATCCCTCCCCTAATGAGGAGCTGGGGTGGTGGTCAGTGCGGCCTCTGTCCAGGCAGGTTGTCTCCCTCCTTCCTTCCAGCACACTTACAGGACAGGGGTGCCTCATCACACATGTGCCTTGCACAACAACTTGTATTTGTTGTCGGAATTATATTGAACCAAATTTGTGGTCAACAAAAAGAAATCACTTAAGAACCATTTCCGAGCATGCGCCCTGCACAATGAACACTAAGGGTTTGACCGCAAAGGGGCAGACTTCCCTGCGTGCTGGTGCGAGCAGCTCAGTGACTGTACAGTGCCACTCACACTTTACCCACACCAAGTCCACTTGTGGACCTCATCTCAAGATAAAGTACCCAAAAGTGTCAAGAACCTCCTCCCCACCTTGAGTTGTGTCCAGGTTGAAGATCATCCCTTTGACAAAAGAGGAAACTCGGCATGGAGCTAAGTGAAGTAACCGAGATTCAAACTCAAATGTGTGGCATCCCAGGGTTATGCTGACCACTAGGAAGTCTCTGTCACTGGACAACAGAAGACCTAGAAAAGTGGGCCACCCAAGAACTCCATCCAAACAGATCTGAGCATACAGAAGCAGTAATGCCTGGGCCATCAGCAGGGGGAAACAGGCCACGGTGACTCTGGCTTAATGTGGACAGTGAGAGGGCTCCGAGAAGATAAGTTCTGGACTCTGAGAGGAAACTTTTAATGACTCTTCTCATATCCTTCATCCAAAATTTCCTCATTCTCAAATATCTCCATCTTCACTATTTACAGTTAGGAATGCCCATACTTGATGCTCCAGAAGGTATTTCAGCATTTCCAGGATGCAATTACCATGATCACAAGTGTGATCTTCTGAATGGGCCACATGCCTACCTCTGGATGGGAGCTGACCCGCAACACTCCATCTGGAAACTGTCCCCAGACAAACCAAGCTGTGGAACAGAGGAAGACGAGATGGATGGTGGATAGGCAAAGCAGCAAATGTCTGCCGCCCTGGCTGGTATCTTACATGCATAAGTCTTATCCCTACCCACCTGTGAAAAGATGGCCCAGGCCTAAAAATAGAAATACAAGGGACAGAAACAAGAAACTTCCTATTTTCATTTGGTCAAAGATAATTCCATACTTCCTTTCTTTTTTGACCATCTTCAATGCTGACTGTCTTTCTGTATTTTTTTCTCAAATAATCGTACAGACTCTGGCTTAACAGTTTGAAGTACAACATATTTAGAAGTAGTTTATTCCATCTGAGTGATTCATTTATTTTTTGACTAGATTCTGTTTTCTTCTGCTCCCCACCCCTGCCTCACTCTCCAGGGGCTAAGGCTGAGTATAAGATTTTGGCTTAGCCATGAATCCACTCCTGCTGGGGTGGATGGCAGAGGTGACTCACACTGTTGGTGGTAGGCAACTGCTATGGTTTCAATATGGTTTGAGTATGTCCCCCGTGTGACAGGGTGAGAGATGGTAGAACCTTTAAGAAGTGGGCTCAGTAGACAACTAGGTCAGTGAGGGATTCATATAGTTATTTTGGGACTCCAGTTATTTTCAGCAATTTCAAGTGGTTATCAAAAGGTCAAGACAAGCCCTCCATTGTCCCTGACTTCCTGTGTCACCATAATAACCTTTTCTGAACATGCTCCCACTCTATCCTCCTTCATGACACTACTGGGGATGTGTGGTTCATTAGAGCCAATATTATGCTATTGGGACTTTTAGACTCCAAAACTGTAGGATAAATATACCTCTTTTCTTTATAAGGTACCCATCCTCAGGTATTTTGTTACAGCAACAGAAGCAGACTAAAAGAGCCACTCCATGTAGTTCACAGAGCAGTACTAGCAGATCTGGCATTGGCAGAGCATAGACTGAGATAAGAGGGACCCTATCCTAAGTTTCCAGTTTAGTGGACCTCTGCTGGCTCTCCTTTTTTTGTACTTCACCCCTTGAAACAAAGATGTCCAACAGGATGTGCCCACTTAGAGCCTGATATCATTCCTGCTTCTTAACTGTACTCCAAGCACACAGGTCCCTAAAGTTCTTGCCCAAATGACCCTAAGGTCATTTCCAGAACCTGTGTGCTCCTCTTTCCTGTATTTATTCCCCTGACTACAGACCTTTCACACATATAGCCCCAAAGGGAGAACAAGAGATGACTTTAGCAGATAACATGACTGATACTTTTATATCTGGCTAATGTAATAAGAAGAGGGATATGCTTAGGGCTGGGAACAAAGTCTGATTTCCCCCATTAAATACTAAGATGTCAGAAACCCTAAATTTGAACCTGACTTTTCAGCTGATTATAAAAGTATATTGGTCAAGAAAAGATGATGTAACATTTTTCTTAAAAGATTATCTTTTGATTTATAACTTATTTATAACCCATGTCATATTTAGATGTATATTGGGTGTCCACTGAACTCTTGACACAGGTCCTTCACTTGTTGGAATGGTGGCCAGCAGCAAGACAGGGTTGAAGTCCTCACTAGTTTCTACCAGTTTTGCTAGCATACTCTGCCTGCCTGCTACCTCTGCTGCCTACTTTCTAAGCCTCATTCCCTCACCTTGATAGAAATTGCCTCTCAGCAATATTCTTTCTTGCTTTAGTGAGTCAGAATTGATTTCTTTGCATGCAACTCAATATACCAAATGGGAAATAAAAACTTCAGTGGTCTGTGAATTAGCTAAATGGCATGGAACCATCTAGTAGAAATCTTTCTATCCTGCTAACTTCCCCTACCTAGGTTCTTTTAAAAGGTTATTCTTGATTCATGAAACTCCAGCTTTTCTAGTCCTCACATGATCCAGGGAGAGTGAAGTTCTCTGGCAGCCCTGGTTAGAGGGTCTCTGGGGACTATAACCTACACAGCTGCAGGTCTGGAAAATATTGTTCCAACTCTTTACAGCCCAGTTCTTGAGCTGGAGTCACCTTTGGGACTTCCATGCAATGCATCACTCTCTAATCACAGGGTTAGGCATCTCATCTCGGGGGTGTCACAAAAGTCAAAAGTTGGGAGGATTTAGATAGAGAATAAAAAACAACTTATAAAAAAATATCGTGCTTTGGCAGGGACCCCTCTAACCCAGATTTTGACTAAGATATCAGACCTTTCCTCATCTCGTACCATGAATCCAAACACATTATGAATCTCTGTCTAATGGCATTATCAACTGTCCTAGAATTATAGATTACACACACACACCATCATGTTGAAAAACCTTCTGGAGCATCAAGTATGGACATTCCTACCTGTAAAAAGTGAAGATGGAGATATTTAAGAAAGAGGAAATTTTGGATGAAGGATATGAGAAGGGTCATTAAAAGTTTCCTCTCAGAATCCAGAACTGTATGTTCATTGTGATTATTGATGGCTGACAAGATTACAGATTTTTTTTCCTTCTGCTTATTTATATTTCCTACTTTTCAACAATAAATAGATTTCAATTATATAATTAGAATTCAACACGTATTTTTAAAAAAAGCAAAAGGAGACTGGAAAAAATCCAAATCTAAAACTGAGAGTTCACGATTTATGCAGAAGTACTAGACCAAGGCTCACGAGTCTCCATCCCTGAGAAGACACGGCCAAAATCTCATTAGTTTTGTTTGTTGAGAACTTCAGAATTATATTCAAATTTGCCCCCAAATCACCTGACTCATCGTGTGTTAATATTCTCCTGAAAAAGATTTGGAACAAGTCATCTCTGCCTTTGTGTCCATGGTGTTGGCCTGTGTGTCCTCCCATTCTGTAGAGCTTATGGAGAATTCTTGGAATTGCTGTCAACATGCACCACCAGATCTCTCAACAGAGAAGCCTTCTCACCAATTTTCACATAAAAGCTGCAAGTTCACCTGAAAAGTTAGGGGCCATTTTTCCTTTCATTCAAACTTTAGGAACATCATCAAAGAGCTCTCAAAGGCAGCCATTTTTAGATAGTCTTCTAATTTTAAAGGAACTGAAATCATTTGATCAATGCTAGTATGTTTGCAGAGGAAATTTATTATTTTTTAAACTCTCAACCTAAATCTCCCTGATATGCAAGGAGAAAAAGTCAGGATTCTCAATAAGCTGATGTTCTGTACAAAAGGAAAACCTGAAAACAGTCTCTGACATGATGGAGCCTGTAGCATTCTCCAGCTGTCACTCAATGGAGGGAGAACAGAAAGTTGAGAACAAGTTTTCTGCAAAGGATGAGCTCTGTGACAATGGGCATATGACAAATCAAGCCATTTTTCACAGTTTCCTTTAAACAACAATTGGTAGATACAGCAGAAATAGAAAGAGACTAGTTAAGAACATGCTTTTGGCAGCAATCACACCTGGATGCAAACCCCAATCTCAAATATATTGGCCTTATCAGATGTTGAAAACACACTCGATCTCTCTGTATCCTGATCTCCCCACTTATAGAATGAAAATTATAATAGTATCCTTTTATAATTCTATTTTATGTGCTTTTTTCCAGAAAGTCAAGAGTCACATGTTTTCTTTCATATGTGGAAGTTAGAAAAAACTGTGTGTGTGTGTGGGGGGGGGTCTTATGAAATTTGAAGGAAGAGCAGTAGGTAGAGGAAGGAGGGAAGAAGAGACAGGAGGAAGAAGAGGGCACATAAAGGGCAGGTACTGGGGAATGAAATAGACCAAATTCTATTGTTCTGTTGTGTGTACGTACGAATACATAACAACAAATCCCACTGTTATCTGTAACAATAATGCACCAATTAAAAATCCATCTAGAGCTGGGGTTGTGGCTTGCCTAGCATGTGTGAGGCACTGGGTTTGTTTCTCAGCACCACATATAAATAAATGAATAAAAGAAAGGTCCATCGACAACTAAAAAATAAATTAAAATAAATAAATAAATAGCTTTTTAAAAATAATCTAATGGGAAAATAGTGGAGGAAAATCATATGATTAATAAATGCCAAAATTCAAAATCAGATTGGAAAACACTGGAAAAGAAATGGGCAGATGAGAGGAAAAAGACAGCAGGGATCCTTTTAAAATCAATTGAAAATCTATATTGAAATCTTTCTTAAACTTTAAAATTTTTTTTGAAAAAATCTGTCTGAGAGCTGCAAGAAAAGAGAATTTCTGCTGATAATTCCTTTCAGGAATCTGGAAACAAATACTTCGTGTTGAACCTCACAGCTTTCTCAGCCAAGAGCAAAAAAGTAAGCAAAATAACTAAACTTCAAAAACTACTCTTTTTTTCGAGACTTTCCCCCTGATTTCTGAGATTTCATACTGAATTGCATAATAATTCAGTGGAAATTCACAAGAATTACAGTTCCAGTTTTCCCATGTATCCTCATGAATTTATAGTCTCACAGTATCTTCTTAATATGGATCAAAACCATTAACAACTTTACAATGTAGATGAAAATTCTTTTTGTTGCTATATTCCTAACAGATAAGTATTAACTATTTAAGACATTTGAGAGATATACATTTGTTCTTTCTCTGCTTCTCTCACTCTTTTCTGTTCTCCTTTTATTTGGCACAAACATTAAACAGTGAATGTCAAAAGTCCCTGGCAGACAAATAAAGAATTAAAATAATTGCTATTTTTTCAAGCAACAATTGTTTCACCCATGTGAAAACGAGTGGTTAACTGTGCTTGATCTTATTAAATGAAAAAGAAAGGGTATTGAAAGCATCACAGTCACATAAATAAAGAATTATTAAATCTCATTTATAATGCAATGAAATCTACACAACCTGGCTGGAAAACAGTTGCCCATGGAAAGTTGTCTCGCTGTGAGCATCTGAACCTTCAAAGAATTTTAACAATAATAGATGAAGAGCTTTCTAAATATAATTTTAAATATATAGTAATATACATTTACATTTATATGTTACCAATGGACCAATGGCATACATCCATTTTAATTTAGAATTTAATTTCCTCTTGATTGTCTTGATCTGTCTAATAAATTTCAAGCAATTGTTGGGCTGCACCATATCCCAAAACTGAATGGGTTTGGCAAGAAATAAATAGAAGTTTGATATTTATCTTCATCTGTTCATCAAGGCTATTGTTTGATATTTGTTTTGTTCTCAAGTCCCCTAGCTCAAAAATCTATTTTATTGGAAAGCAATATATGATTTATAAAAATTTAATCCAGGTTGACCTCCTGGAAATCAGCAGGCAAAAGTGAAGACCAAATTTGTCAGCCCTTGTTGCCTTAAGGAGCATTTTTGAGAAAAGAGCATTTCTTTTTTCCTTCTTTATTTGCAATAGAAAATGAAAAAGTAAGCCCTGGAATCATCTTCTTGCCAACACTCAGGTCTTCATTTTCTCTGATTCTAGTGGAAAATGCTTCAATTCACCTAAGATGCCTTCAACCAAATTTTGAAAAGAGATAATTGTGAGGTTATGTTCTTAGATGGTTATTCTTCATAAATGATACCCCTTTTTTTTCTTTCCTTTTAACTCTTTTTTCAAACAAATATTTCATTGGCTTTTCCAAAAGTAAGAAATTGAACTAATTTATTTTGTACATGCTTTCTTCCTAAAACCTTCTCATTTCAGCAATTTGGTTCCAGCCAGCTTCCCAGGTATGTGATTTGTGCTTCACTCAGAAACTTCCATTGGAAGGGCCCAGGCTTGGCTCAACGCTCTGCCTTTGCCATCTTGAAATTCTTTGAACCAGGAGCCCTGAATTGTTGTTTTGTACTGAGCTCCCACAAATTACGTAGCAAGCCCTGCTCAGTTCATGTAATTAATCACTAGAATTCAAATGAAAGACTACGAGCTTTATAGAATATAATAATAATAATAGAGAATATTTGTCGACCATTTTATATTAGAACACTAAGAACTTCATAGGCATTAATTCATTTGAACCTTGAACAAAACTGTAACAGTATTATCACGAGCTCCATTCTATAGATGAGGAAATTGAAATACAAAGAGGATCATGAAATAGCCTAGAATCACTTCTAATCGTAGGGCCAAAATTCGACCCCTGAAAGCCTAACTCTGGAGCCTGTCATGCTAAAAATAGTGAAAATCGTTTACAGAAAATTTCAGGATCACCTGGCTTCCATAACACAGCCCCTATCCCCAGAAACTCATAAAGCCAAACTTGTTTCGTGTGTCTACTTCCCTTATTTGCCCCCAAGTTTCAGACTTTAAATTATAGGTACACCGTGTATATTGTAGCAGAATTTATAGGGTGCCCCCATTTCTTTGATCCATGAAGTAGCCCACTTGCAGTTTGTCGATGGACCAAAGGATTACAATTTAATGCTTCTGGGAGCATCCACATTAACGTAGATGCATTTCAGAGGTTTCAGGTTGATTTCCCAACTCATGTATTTGCTAACCCAAGAGACATTCTTACTTTTTACTTCTTATTTAAGATGGGTTCAGTTCCTTGGCTGCACTAAAAATGCTTTTTGCCCCATAAAACTTGCTCCAGCAGGCTTCTAATTAGTTTGCCTTCTGCCAAAATGGGAAACCAGCTTCTGAAGTCTTGTGTTTTTTAGGCAGGGAAGGTAATAAACCTAGCAGTCAGCATCTATGAATAAAAACAAAGAAAGGACAAAGGAATTCCCATTTCATGAGAGGTGGTAATAATTCAAGGCCAAAATGTCTATGTCCTAAGTGATTTATTCAAAGTATTTTTAAAGAAAGGAAGTTATAGCATAACTACCTCATTGGAAGAATCATGACTGACATGCTGGAAGGGATTGCCAGGACAGGTCCAATACAGATAGAGAGCAGAGTGTAGCCTGCTATCCCTGAGCTGTGTAGTCCAAAGACCAGGCTTTAAACCCTGGCTTTACCATTTGCTAGAAAGTAAAACCTTAGGCAAAGCTTTCTCACGTGTAAAGCAAATGTACATCATGTGCCAGGTGTTGCACTAGATTCTGGATATGCAGATGTGCCTAAGAAACAAACAAAGATGGCGCCCTGTCTCAGGGCTCTTGTGGTCAAGTGAGACACAACAATCGCCCTTATGTATATTAAGTAAAGAAGACATATAGGGGATTCATCTTATAGGTCTATCTCTGAGGAACTTGTTCTTATAAGCCTTCATGAGCTAAAAGAATGCCTTCTGCTACCATCCCTGATTAGGCAGGCATGATACAGTAGGTACAGGTCAATTCTTATTGCTAGGTGTTTTCATGAAAAACATGAGAAAAACAGAGATCCACCTTATTCTTGAGCACATTCCCACATCACCCAACACATTTAAAGCTAGAATTTTCAATCTAAAAGACACTTTAGAAACCATGTCATCTGGAAGTCTTCAACCTGTACGTTGAGAAGGCCAGTGCAAAGGCAGCATGAGGCCAAGTGGGAATGTTGTCTCCCGACCTCAACCCCTCTCTACCCCATTGCCCCTCTCCCATGTCAGCCACATCAGTAGATCCACTTTTATTCTCTTTCTATTTGTCTTGGATTTCCAAGTCAGATTTCATTTAAGGAAACTGTTCTGGGGGTGAGGGAGTGGGGCTTAAAATATTTGATCTAGTCCAAACTTTTTGATTTTTTGACTATAACAGAGTCACATTATGCCCCATCTCAGTTCCACCCACCCTGCCCTGAAACCAGTAAGTACTTAACTACAGGGACCCACAGAGAGACCACTTTCAGCTTCAGCTTCAGCACAACAGGAAAAGATCTCCAGTGTCATTTATATAGCTGTTGCCAGGATATTTTTTTTTCCAGTGTTGGGGATAGAACTCAGGGTCTTACCCGTGCTAGGCAAGTGCTCTGCCATGAAGAGACACCTCCAGCTCTAGGACTTTCTTTTCATGGTACTGCTGATTGAACCCAGTTTGTCATTCATGTACCCCCTTTACAATTTTTTTCACATCTCTCAACCAATTGCTCTTTCATTTACTGAATATTTTCTTTAAATCAGTTCATGTTTCAATTTTAGGCATGCCCTAAGCAATGACATCCAATCCATGAAGTCATGGAAAAGTGTGCGATTTGACTAATATATTTTAAAATAAATACAAAATCATTGAAATACAAAATTTTGCATCCAATTAAATCATCTTGTGCAATATTTTTTGGAAAACAGTGATAAAATTCAGTCATTCAGCAAATATCCTTTAAATCCCTACTTCCTGCCAGATACTGCACTAGGTGTCAGTTATACACCAATCAGCAAGGGGTTATAGTGAGTTTGTTATTTCTGGTTAAGGTGATGTGAATGGTACTGAGGTTCCAGGTGCCAAAATGAAGTTATTTAGTTATTTGTTCTCACTTTATGCCAGAGGTAAACCTGTATCCTTGAAAGAATCCATTTCATGAAAGGTGTGCCAGTGCATTTAATTTTTTCACTTTATTTTGTTTTTTAATCATGGCATGTTACCATCATTCAACATTCAGAGTTTAATCATTGTCACTAAAAATTCCTGGAATAAGAAAAGTGCATGCTTTTTTTTTTTTTTTTTTTTTTTTTTTGTACTAGGGATTTAAACCAGGGTTTCTCAACCACTGAGTCACATCCCAGTCCTTTTTATTTTTTATTTTGAGACAGGGTCTCCCTAAGTTCTTTAGGGCCTCACTAATTGCTGAGGCTGGCCTTGAACTTGCAATCCTCCTGCCTCAGCCTCCCAAATCATTGGGGTTATAGGTAGGTGAGTGCTACTGCGCCCAGCTGAGTTTGTGCTCTTTGAAAACACTTTTGGAAGGAAAGGGGATGCCCACGCCTCAATGGGTCAGGCACATAAATGGCCAAATACCAAACCCCTCAGCTCCTACTTCAGTATAATGACAGAATTTGCCAAACTACTTAGAGTCTTTATTATTATTCTTAAAAAGATTCCCTGGACAAACAAGTGGAAACCACTGAATTATAAAAGGAGAAGATGTGTTCTTTACTGGAAAACCTCTCAGAGCGTTTGTCTGCTAATATGTATTGCAGCTTTCCAAGAGAAGGTTGTGGCTTCATTGTTTCTCAAAGTCATCTGATTCTGGAACCCTTTCTTAAGAATCATTGTATTGGACTTGTTTCTCATAAATACACTTTGGGAAAATATTCTGGAAACATCCTAAAGTATAACATCAGTCAAGATCAAAAGACTTGAGAGAAGAGAGGCAGAAATTTTGTCCCTTTCTCCTTCGCAATGGATCCTGACTGGCAGAGAACTTTCCTATGCTCGATTCCTAAGTGTTGGAGAAATGGAGTTTCATTAAGAATTAACAATTCTCAGGCTCAATTAGAATAAGAAGAGAAATTCTAGAGTTTAGAGCATACCCTGAGCCCCCAGCAGAAGGAAAGAGCTTCAGCTCACTCAGGAGACATGTCCTAGATGCTGGGGTCAAGAGAGGATAGACAGCTTGAGGTGTGTTTGGGGCAGAGGTGGGCTCAACACTGACTTTCAGAAGCTGATGGTGTTTGGAGTTCTTCCCTTGGAACATCTGAAGTCCCACACAGAGCCAATGAAGATGATTCCAAATATTTTCCTAGGGCTGAGAATATAAATTCAACTACAAAATTGGAAATTTTTCAAACCTATTTCTCCATAATGTGGGTGTTTGGGCTTCTTTTAAAATACCGTTCCAGTAAAATTGCACAGTGCCTGTCCACAGACATAAATAGCGGCCCAAGGGCAGATGGTGAAAACCATGGCTGTCCGACCACGGGTCGTAAGAACATTTCTCCCTTGCTCGTCACTGGACTTCTGAAGCCAAGTGAAGCACAACATGTGTGCCATATTTATTCCCAAGGCAGCTCTTACTCTTATTCTCACCAGCAAAGGTTGTGAGTCATGTTCGGGTGTCTCGGGACTTCATAAATTGTGGTAAATTGAGTCAAATTTGTCTTTTTTCCAATGTAATTGAGCAACAAAAATCACTACTCTTGAAAACACAAAATTTGAGATGTTGGCATGGGCTTACGGGACCTGTGACAGGTTTATAGGCACCTTTCACAAGATCTCCCATATTTTAAGGTCTACGCATTTCCAGGGAAGGCTTGAGTGCCTGCTAGAGTAATTTATTATTATTATTATTCTATTGGTCTCCTGCATTAAAATCCTAGGCTCTGGTCAAGTTCGACTTTTCAATTATCTATTTAAAATTATTTTTAAATTATTTTTCAATTATCTATTTAAAAGCCTTTAAATAGATAAAATAAAAAGTGCCAGGGATATAGTCAAGCGCATCTAAAAAAAGGGTCTAAAGGCCCTAAGTAACCTCACAGGGACAGATAAGCAGAAAACCTCCTTTAATATCAATTTGGTAGATTTCCTGAACAAAGATGATGCAACTATCCCCTCTCTGCACCCAAATCCCTTGCAGAATGATGGGGCACCTCCTATTATTAAGAGGTATAGTCTATTTCTTCAGTCCTTGGATTCAGGCTGAACTTATAACTGTGGCCAATAAAATGTAAAAGAAGTGACAATATGCTAGGTCTTGCACACTTGCCCTGCCTTGGACACTTGTGAATAATCTAAACCAGCTGCTAGAGGATTCAAGAACAAATGGCCTGTGGTCAGTCAATGCCAGCAGACCAGCTGGGGCCTGAGGTGTTACATTGGGTGCATGTGGTATATGGTACAGGAACCCCATGCAACAAAGCTCAGGCAACATGAGCAGACTGGCTTAGATCAGCCAAGCCTGCCCAGATCGTCAGAACCCACCCCGTTGCTCCATTAACTTGTGAGCAATAATGCTTAGTTGTTGTCTTAAACCACTCAAGTTTGGCATGGCTTGGTAGGCAGACTTAACTAACTGATACAAGCTAAACTATCATAATCATCTTCATTGCCAATACCATCATTCATTTTAACAGTTTCTCGTGTACACCCTCCCCACAAGTTCCCTCTATTATTAACCTTTTGCCTGAATCATGGTACCATTTTTTTTTTACAAGTGTTGAGCTAATATTGACACTGTATTTTTAGTTAAAGTCCACAGCTCCGTGAGGGTTCATGTGTTGTACATCCTGTGTGTTTTGACCAAAATATAAAGACACATATCCACCATTAAAGAATAGTTTCACTGCCCTTTAAAATCCCTGATACTCTACCTATTTGTCCTTCTTTCCCTCCCCTGGATTCATGGCCTCTACTCGACATTTTACTGTCTCCATCTTTTCCAGAACGTCGTTTGGTTGGAATCATACACTACGTCGCCTTTTCAGATTGACTTATCTTACCAGATTCTATGTGTCGAGCACTATGCTTCTTTTAACCCTGGAGTTACGACGCTTAACCCCACAAGGCGTTATTAGTATTATGTTCAGTTTACCAAACTCAGGGAAGATAAGTTAGACACACAGCTAATAAACGCTGGAGCTCAGGAAACGCCAGCCTATCTTTAGAGTCTGAACTCATAACTACCACAGCACAAGTAGCAAAGGGTGACCTAGAGGCCACATGCAGCCTCCTGCTTTGTTTCATTTGACTCACCTAGTATTTGAAATACCAGAAAATGTCAGCTTTTCTTTAAAAATTGTAGGGTGTGACAACTGTAGGCCTGCATTCTCACAGAGCAATTGTCTTAGTCAGCTTGGGTGCTATAACAGACCCCACGAGCTAGGGAGCTTAAACAACAGACTTTTCTTTCTCACAGTTCTGAAGGCTGGAAGGTGCCAGCAGTATTGGTTCTTGGTAAAGATTCTTCCTGGCTTGTGAGCTACCTCCCCCACACACACACTATGTCCTCACATAGCAGAGAAAGGGAACTCTTGTCTCTCTACTTCTTACAAGGACACTAATCCCTTCATGGGACCCCACCCTCATGAACTCATTGAACCCTGATCACTTCCCAAAGGCCCTAATCACACTATCCAAATGCTGTCACATTGGAGGTTAGGGCATCAACCTGTGAATTTTGTGGGGACACAAACATTCAGTCTACAACAGCAATAATTGGCTAGTGTTAACTAGCAGCTGTGCCAGGAGGTCATGATATTGTCCTTTTCCAGAGTCCCTACCATTCCCTAGGGCAATGATCTGATCCTAGTCACTTGATCTCTCTGGCACCAGGAATATTTGAGTTTGGGGTTTGTTGCTGTTGTTGTTTTGTTTGGGTTTTGGTTTTCTTCCCCCCATCCCACCCCCAGTGAATTCCCTCCCAGAGATGTCACTGACCCTGGCTGGGAGTCGCGCCGGGCATGAATACAGTTTGGTTGTAAATAGGAGGCAGTTCTTCTGGGTCTTGGAACATAATGGTGACTGAGATATCTTGCTGCCTCAGGACTGTGCTGCACTCATGGGCAGTCCCCACCTGCAGTGTGGACATCTTAAATGAGACATGTCACTGGCGTGGTTCTTTTGGCCTGAAAACTCTTCCTAAACCAATGTGGGTTCATGAGGACTTCTCACCTCTGAGCACTGCAGGGTGATAGGACACCGTGAGTCTGACCTAATGACAAGGACAATGGGAAAGCACAGCTACACTCTGGTCCCTCAGAAGGTCACCTCATGTCAACCAGCTACCAGCCCCTAAGCATTCCCCACCGACCAAAGTACTCTCCATAAAACCTCCTGAAGAGTTATTTTCTTAGATTTATTCATAAAATATACTCTAACATCCAAGAGTTCCATCACTTTTGTGGTTTTCATGCTTGGTGGTCAGGTGGATTATATCCTTACTGCAGTTTCTAATGCTATTAGCTTTGAATGTGAAAACAGTACTTGGCTTTATCCCCAGTTCTTTTAGGAATGACTTTTAGCTGTGACCTCTTAATATGGGTACTCCTGAATCCTTTTAAAAAATCTCCACTGCCTTGTAAGGAGAAGAGTCCAGTGCAAGGAATTTCTATTCAGCCTCACACCTTGATGCACATTGGACTTGGGAAGGCAGGCCTAGAGCTGGACTGGGAACAAGAGGAGGAAACAATTGAGTCAGAGAGAATGTGGAGTTCTGGAAGCAATCTGGGAGATAAGCAGAAATTAAGGAAGAAGAAAAGTAATTGAAATCAGGAAAATTAAGACAGAAGAAGAGTTATCAAGAGTGAAGAGAAACCTAAGTGTTACATGATGTAGCAGAATTGGTGAGACATCCAGTAATGGTAGGTGTCTTAAAACAAGATAGAAGAATAAAATGATTTAATATGAAATTTGATGCTGGTACTATAGTGTGGTGACATGAATCTCCCCCATTGTAACCCACAGACTTTTGGTAAAAGTTCTACAATCCACACTTGTGTATTCAAAATCATGAATTAGGGGGATAATCAAGAAGGTCCTAAGTTTGGGGTCATATGGGACAGAAAAATTGGAGCAGCTTTAAGATAGAGAGCAAAACAAGACTTCAGGGAACAAGGGAACACAGGAAATAGAGCCAGAGGTGACAGTGAGGTTTAGAATCTTGGGCAGGCATTGAACTTTCTTCGTCTTTATGAGGGGGGGGTTGGGCGCCACTCTTATCTAGATCTTGAGGGTTCAGAACACTCTGGATGATACCCAAGTTACATAACCATTGGGTTTCATCTAGAATTTTCCACTGAGATCTCCCAGATGTTTCCATTCAACCTGCCCCAGGCATATGCAAACAAACCACAGGTATTTGACCCTGTAGGAGGGACACCGTGTCCAGACAGAATGAATGTGTGGGCCCTGGTGTGTGTGTGTTTTCCCAGCAGCCTCTGCAACTGGAGAAATTTGTAACTCAAGATTTGCATGGTAGTTGCCTAAGAGAAAATGGAATCTGCTTGAGGTTTCTGGATGGGGTATGAATAATGCAAATCCTTAATTTTCCCTGAGCTGTTTACTTTTATAAGCTTGTCTTCAGAGTACAGGACATTATGCCATCTTGGTGAAAATTTCCATCCCAAATTTTGGCCATAAAGGACTATTTCATTACACATTTTCATCAGAAATATATCAATATTGATGAATCTTCATAAGTCACTTTTCAGAACAAATATAAGTAAGCCTGTGGGGGCAGTTAGGAACTCTATTCAGGTGTGAATAGACTAAGACTTGGGAGCGGAAAAAAAAACCAGCCTACTGATCATATAGAGTTTACTCTTTCTTGAAAAGGAGTCTGGAGATAGACCCTCCAGGGATGATGCTGTGATTCCATGATATTGTCAGAACCCGTGCCTCTTCCAGGATTTAACTCCATCCTCGGCTTTTCTATCCATCCTTCAGGTCCCCTTTTCTACTCTGAAGACTGCTGGAAATTCAGCCAGGACAGGAGGGAAAAGGAAGAGGCTGTTTCCTTTTCTTAATGAGCCTTTCGGAAATACCACTCAGCAGCTCTGCTACACATGGTTGGCCAGAGCCCAGACCCAGGCTACACCTGACAGCATGGGTGGGGTTTCCCAGCAGGACACCTTGCCCAGGACTCTGCTGAGAAAGTGGTAAAGACAGATGTGGGAGGCAGCCAGCCCTCCCTCTCACCACACCTCTGCACTCCTTGGTTAATTCTCTTTTGGGGGCAGCTAAAGGCTGCCAGATCTTTTGTTTGTTTGTTTGTTTGTTGGATTGTTGGGTTTTGTTTTCATTTTGCTGAAATTATTTAATTAGTATTGTATTAATTCCTTTTAATAAGTTCATAATGATGATTTAATTCATTCCTTCATTTTAGACCATCAGATTTCACCCACATAGAGGATATGTGATTGTGAGATTTCTTTTGCATACATTATTTTTACCAAAGTTAAATTTTCTAATATACAATGTTGTACTTTAAAATTACCTCAAAAATATTACTCCACCTACTATCGTTAGATATTGACCCAAAGGTCCAAGGTTTAAGGGCTTGATTCCCAGGCCTTCCTGGGAGGCACTGTGGAGCTCTAGGAGGAGGGACCACGTGCAACGTTCTTAGGTCATTGGCAGAGTGCCCCTAAGGGGATCTTGGGACATCGGCCCCTTCCTGTATTTGTTTGTTTGTTCATTTGTTTGTTTATCTTCCTGGCCACGAGGTTAGCAGGTTGCTCTACCTTCTGTCCCCCACCATTGCATCCAACATATTCACCAGAGACTTGTGAATGGCAGTGGGTCTGCCCGATCTTTAGGCTGGGACCTCCAAAACTATGAGCCAAAACAAATTTTCTCTTTATACATTAATTATCTCAGGTTATTATCATTATAGTGATGGAAAGTCAACACACACCCCTATTAATATTACAGAAAAAGTAAAATAATTACTATCAAACACTTTTGTGTTCCTTCTAGGAAAAGCTAAAGATAGACCCAGATGTGGTGACACATACCTGTAATCCCAGTCCTTAGGGAAGCAAGCCTCAGGCATTTAGTGAGGCCCTGTCTCAAAATTTAAAAAGCAAAATAAAACAAAAAGGGCTGGGAATGTGGTTCAGTGGTAGAGCATCCCGGTTCCATCCCCAGTACCACACCAAAAATAAATAAATAAATAAAGATTAAGTATGTATTATGTTTATTACATTTATTTATTAGCTAATCTATGAGAAAGAAATAGAATAATTTAGTAAGAAAGAACATCAGAGAAGCAGAGAAGAAAAGACTGCAAGAGAGAATGACAGAAGGAGTTGACACAAGGAATTCCAAGCCGATAAGAAGGTGAGTAAAGAAGAGCCCAGCCTCCCAGCCTAGAAGGACAATGGGGTGAGACAGATGTGATAGTGTGGGCAAGACAGAAGGTCAGATATGTGCCTATCTCCCTGTCCTGAGTCGGAGAAATGCAATGACTAAGTTAATGCTAATTCTTGCCTTGCTGGCTGTTCAAGATAACCCTGTGAGGTGACCTGGAAGGGATGGATGGTTGGACAGTCTAGGGTTCAGTGCACCCTCCTAGTTTATGTGTTTCATGAATACTGGGTTAAAATAAGTCCACCTGCAAGATGCCCACAAGTACACCCACAGCCCTTAAGTGCAGGATGAACAGTCTTACCTGTGAACTAAGATGGACTTATGACAGGGACCCTCAAGAGGATGGAAGAAAGGCGAGGAGTATCCTCTGACCCTTTGAGGAAGACTAGGCCATACAGGTATCACCCACAAACATCAGCTGAGATGCAGCAGAACCAGGCCAGTCACACCTTGGGGTTCACGAGGTGTACATGCCAAAGACCATCAGGAGATCTCAAGAAGACCATCCCACACTCACTTTGGTTTCATCTTGAGAAAAGTAGGGAAGAAGGAAGGAATTTTAAATGCTAAGAGATGACTCCCTAAGGCATGGGATTAAACATAAATAAGTATAAACAAGTTTAAATTATGAGTTTAAATTGGGTTGAGGTCTACCAGTTCCCACTCCCCTTTCATACTCCCCAGAAACATAGGAAGGAGAGGAGCACAAGAGGCAGGGCTCAACAGTCACACGTAAAGACAGGCACTTTCTTTGCTCACTTGATGAGGGAGAGACCATCTGTGACTGCACCAGAACTGCTTAATTCTTTAATAAGCTAAGTGGTCCAAGTGTTCTGCTTCCTTCCATAACATTGTCTCGTGTGAGTCTCACGTGAAGTAAGGGTGGACAACATTTTTACCACCTTTGCACAATGAATGAAGAGACATGGGTCACAGACGAGAAAGTGACAGTGTTAGAGGAAGGATTCAGTTTCTCCAGCTATTTCTCTGTCCACTGAGCAAGGGAATGCAAAAGGCTCCAGATGTTTCCAAGAAGGACTCAGCAAACAGGCTGTCCAGGCAATGGACATGAATGGGCACTGCTCTCTAGACATCCTAATGGTTCTCACTGTGACCCAAAAGTAAACTCTGGGCAGAGACAGCCCCACACAGCAAGCCCTGGGAGAACCACTCAGCTGCCTGTGCCTCAGTGTTCTGTTCTCCCCAAGCATCCACAAAGCACTGTTCAAGTTCCAGACTCAGCTTTTCATTTCATTTTGTGCCAAGGACATTTTATTTGCAGTTTTCTCAACTCCCACAAGGACTCATTGTAGCTCTATTGGTCTGATTTAATTAAAATCAATTCTTGAAAAGACTCAGATACAAGACTGAACTTAAAACAATGTTCATTGTTCTTTCTTGCTAACTTGCTGGAAAACTACACATAAACCCCACTGAACCCAGTCGCAGCAGACCCAACAACATCATCATCCAAAAGTCATTTGTCACTTCCTAAACTAGTTATAAGCCAAGTTCAAGTTCACAGGAAGCCCCAAGATCTCAACAACTTTTCCAGGGTCCCAAGATTTCAGCTGTGCTTCCTTTAACCTGTTAAGTCTCGAGTTTTCAATTCTCTGAACATTTCAATGAAATTAACATAGATGCATTAAAATAGGCTGGAAATCCCAATCTAGAGTTTATATAATTTATTATCATTAGTGATATTAATTATATTATCGCTAATCATTCACCTGTTACTTTTCTCCAAATAATAAAACTCTGAAAATGTAAATATTTATTTCAAAGTTACTACAGTGGCATGTGTGCTGCTCAGTTTAAGTTTTCAGGTGTCTCATCAATGGGACTATGGGACATAACGGGTTAAGATGGACTGGGAATCTAGAATTTAAATGATGTTTGTAAATCAGCCTCTCTCGGTCTGTGGGCTCCAGCTGCTCGAGTTTCATTAGGATGACTTCTCAGGGCCTTCAGATCTTATTTCACATCAGGCTAAATCTGGTCTTGATTAAAGCTTCAGTGGGGAAAGCATATGGCAGTCAGAGAGGCAGAGGCCCAGTTACAAGCCCCTGCAGGTTCACGCCGAAGAAAGTCAGAGCCCGTAAACTGTCTGCCATTCCTTCAAGTTGGGTTCCAAATGAAACGTGAGCTCATGCCCTGCCTTTTGTTTATGTATTTGAGTTAATTGAGTTTTTAATTATTAAAAGTAAGACCAATCAGGCAAGGAATGTAGCGAACCAAGCATTAAAATAACACATCATGGAGGCAAATTTACTCTAAGTCCTCCTAAAACAAATTAGTTTGTAGACTCTGCTGTCATCTATTTTAATAGGAAAATAGGAAGGGGTGGGACTGTGACCATTTGAATTTTGCTAAGCTTTTGCATCTGCAGAGTGAAAGGGATAATGATTTAGCTTTTGAATTCCATTGGGCCAGGCAAAATTTTTTTTTCTAGGAAATACTTCCATTTGACTCCAGGACTAGCCATACAAAGAGGAAATGGATCCTTGCTTCCTGTCTTCACAGCTCCCGACCGGAGCAGACCAGAAATTACACAGCTTACTTCCACAGATACAGGATGGGGAGAGATTTTGCAGAGTGTTCTCATTACTGAAGGAACTGATGCATGAAATTTTGTTCTGCATGCTCTTGAGTTCTTTATGTTGTAGAAGAAAAGCATTAGAGGTAGAATTTTCTTTCATCTGACATTTTTCCTTTTGCAAAATAAATGCTATCACAGCATACTCCTGGTATGATTTTTATTTTTATTTTTATTTTATTTTTAGTTTCATTTTATTTTTAATCAACATACAATAATTGTACAGATTTGAGTAGAAAATTATATTTTAATGCACCTTGTGTATTACAATGATGTTTTAATTACGCCTTGTGTAATGATCAGATCACATAATTAGTATATTTATCATCTTAAACATCTATAGTTACTTTGTGGTGAAACATTCAAAATCCTCTCCTCTGCTGTTTTGTTTAAGGTCTCTGCTTCCTTTCCTCTTAAAACAATATTATTTAGTCCTTTTTCTTATGAACAATTACTGTTACTTTTCAAAAAATATTAATTCCTTCTAAAGAAAGAACAGCGGTGTGTTTTTGCTGCAGCTTGTAGGAAAACTGGATCCGCGCTGACAACCTCTTACACTGTCCTCAGCTAGTACAGGGTCCTGTCTCTACTGGTAGTTTCAGCCAGGGAAAATCCTAGGATTCCTAGAAATGCCCACAACAGCCCATTCCCAGGAACTGAAAACCAGAACACACAGCAGGAGACCCAGGAACGTCAGGGAAATAAGCAGCAGAGCTCACTGGGAGAGAGGGACGGGGCTGGGGTTGGGGGTGACATAGGGGAGCAAGATGCTCAGTATCCTCAGTGGAAGACAATTTGTCACTTATAGATGTTTCTTTGATGTTCTATGGATATCTGTGTTCTCAGAGCATTTATTTAGCACTTGCTCTGTATTGTTTCAAATTTAGTTCTCATAAATGTTCGATTTTATCCATCATATTCCCTCTCAGGATCATGACATCCTATTTCTAAAACTTCTGACCTGAGGAATATTTTAGAGCTGCCATCAACTCAACTCGGAAACAACTCAAAGAAGGAGCCCATGTCATACTTCATGAGGCATGAGTGATTTCCTTTTGAAGACTCATGGCCAGGGTGAATCTCTGAACCATCCCTCTCTGGGACAGGTTTTCTACCTAGAATACTTTACATTTTCCAAGTGAAATTGCCCATAGCCGTGTCTCCAGCCTTTGTCAGCATGTCTGTGGTAGAGTGTGTCTCTGTGGACCAAAGCCCACACTCCCAGGGCTGGCTCAATAAGGCCTTGCTCTATGCTGGGAGAGAAACCAACCCTGTGAAAGAACATGTTGTAGTCAGCTTTCGCATTGCTGTGACTGAAAGACCTGACAAGAACAATTGGAGAAGAGGAAAAGTTTATTTGGGGGCTCATGGTTTCAGAGGTCTCAGTCCACAGACAGCAGGCTCCATTCCTCAGAACTTGAGGTGAAGCAGAGCAACATGGTGGAAGAGTGTGGCAGAGGGAAACAGCTCACATGATGACCATGAAGCTGAGAGAGACTCCACTCACCAGAAACAAAATACATGCCCCAAAGGCAAGCCCCTAATGACCACCTCCTCCTGCCATACCCTCCCGGCCTTCAGTTACCACTCAGTTAATCCTGTCAGGGGATTAATTCACCGATTGGGTTAAGGCTCTTATAACCGAGTCATTTCTCCTCTAAACCTTCTTGCATTTTCTCACATGTGAACTTTTGGAGGACACCTCACATCCAAACCATAACAGAACAGCATCTGCACCTTAGCGCGTCTGTCTCCCTTGTTACCTGAGCCCCACTTTTTGTATCAAACATCAACTGGCTGTTGCTTTCAAAACCTGGCCAGAGGGGAAGTGATGAAGTAGACAACCAGCTATCTCCTCTCAAAAAAATCCAGAGAAATATTCTATTTACCACTGCCTATTTCCACAGCCTTTGGTGTGACTCCCTTAAAGCTCTGGAACATCATACGCAAAACTGCCTTGTGACAAGAACTCCCCAGCCAGGCTAAAGCTGTGGGTCTGGCACTGGAGTCAGGATGTGTACCTGGACGCTGCCGGGCAGTGTGAAGAGGGCTCCAGATGGCAGCCAGATCGTAGCTATGTGTTTGCAGAAAATGGAGCTCAAGACATGTTGTCAGGCATCTGGGTGTTCTGATCCAGTTTTCTAATAATAAAAAGTGGGCCCCTCAAGAATGGAGGAAGGAGGGACTGTATAGAAGGATAAGAAAGGTTGGAGGGGCGGCAGGGGATGAAAAAAATAACAGAATGAATCAAAAACTATTATCCTAGGTAAATGTATGATTCCAAAACGGTATGCCTCTACTTCATGTACAAACAGAGAAACAAGATGTATCCCATTTGTTTACAATAAAAATGAATTAAAAAAAAAAAAGTGGACACCTAACCCATGGAAACTTCTGGAGACAGACACAAGAGGCTTTGGGGACAGCACAAGTTGACCATTTCCTATAAAGTCATCAGATTCTTGAAGAAATAATGTTGCATCACACCCATTTTTAATTGTTTTGTTTGTTTCTTACAAACAAACAAAAGTTTAAAATTAAGGGAGTATAATAAAATTGTTTTTTTCCTAAAGTAGCTTAGAATCATTTTTTAAAGTAACAGAATTTGCTGTGCTATTAGACTACTTCCATTAAGTCTGACTAAAAGGTAGCCCAGGATTAGTCCTGTTTCTCTTTTTCCAGCATTAAATATTGAAACAGAACATTGCTACAGGTCACCTCTGTGACAAGTGAAGATAGATAACTTGGCTCGAAGGAAGAAGAAAAAAAGCTTTTCTTTGGTTTCAATAACTTTATTACCACCATTCAGAATATTTTGCAATTAATGTTGAATACATTAAATAAATTTTCTGTTCTTGGAAAAGGGATATTCCCAGAGGAGGCTTCATGAGACATCAGAATTATATCCAAATGGAATGTCTTTCTGAGGTCTGTTCATAAAGTACTCACTGTTTTTCAAAACGGAGCTGGTTCAAGTTCTAGTACACACTGCGCCATCTTGCAATTACTAGGTTAATTCTGAAGGCAACTCTCCAACATAGATAGACTAAAGTCAGACGAGACACATATTTCAGAAGCTCTGTCGAAGAATGTACAGTGGAGCTGCAGCCAGTAGTTTACAAACCTCTGTTATCTCATGCTTTCCCAAGGAAATGTCTATCTTTCTGACATGAGAAGTTTTCTTTCAGCATGAATGTTGAAGATTATATTTTACTCATATAAAACGGTCCCTGTGTAGTGGAATTTCTTTACATTTTAATTCAATATTTCCCTGAAAGATTAAAAATGCTTTTTAGGGCAGCCAGTAATCATGTCTGCACATCAGACTGGAAGGGTGGTCCTGTAGTCTGTGCTAGGACTAAAATGCTCCTAAGAATAAGGCAGAATTGTGCAGATCAGATCCACATAACACACTTCATGTCAACAGAAACTGAAGTTGCTCAAGTCCTAATTATGACTTAAGTGTACTACTCTTCATTTTTGTGGTAACAGAGAAAAAGTTACTAGTAAATGTAATTTTCTCTGATGTAAGAAACTGGCTTCTTGGGTTTTGCTTTGTTTTCAACACATCTTACTGAAAAGACCCAGATTGCAGCAGGTCTGTTCCATCAAAGCCCAGGGATGGAAACCAACTAAGCTAATTTGCCACAACTCAGAGTGCACATTCAGAACCTAGGAGAATGTTACCATTACCATTTATCTTTATTTAAAATGTTGACACTTCTCATCATGATTTTTTTCTCATTAACTCATTTCCTTAATTATTGAATTAAAATATTATTTGACACATTAACATCTGATGCAACTATCTAACTTGCCTCACCCTCATCTAAATGCTGATCCATTATTCTCTTCCTAAAAAAACCCGGAAGAAAGGCAGAAGCCCTGTTTGAAGAATATGGTTTGAAAGGGGAAAACGGGCCATGGTCTGAGGAACATCAACTATTCAACATGGAGGTGGAGGTTAATAAGCTCGAACTGATGTTCCAGAAAGCTGACTCTGATCTGAATTATATTCAGTACAGGTTGGAATAAGAAATCAAGACAATTAGCCTGATTTAGGGGGTCAGAAAAATCCAGTTACAGTCTTAAAGGAATTGTCAGTGATAAAGTCTCCCTATCAAACCTTATATGCTCGTTTTAAACCAGCTGCTATTGAGCAGAAAGAGACTAAGAGCCACATTTATGCTACTTTGAATAAGACTATGACCACGATACAAGAACGACAAAAGCAAACAGAGCTGAAACTGGCACCACTGATGGGAGGAAGAGAAAACTGTGACAGAGCAATTAAAATCTCACATTACAGACTGATGAAGAAGTGGACTTGCAAAAGGAAACTAATGAAGAGATCAGTTCCAGAAAAAGTTAGGAAGATGTCTTGATCACACTTGATGGTTAGAGGTGGGGGCTGGTAAAGGAGAGGGAGATTTGGTTTGAAGGACAGGGTAGGGATGCCTTTAATATGAGTGGAAAATATAAGAGCAGATATTGTCTATATAAAATTTAGCCCCCCCAAAATGGAATGGAAATGAAGGGATTTAAATATATATTTGTAGTTTTAACCAAGGAAATCTCTTAACACTATGTTGGACCCATTTTCTTTTTGTAGAGTTGGGAAAATGTAGATATTCTGCCCTGTCATAAAATAATGTCTATATATATTTTGGGCTGTCAATGTGTGAATGAATGTGATTTAGAAATTAAAGAACAAGCAACATATTTGTTTATATGTGTGTGTGTGTATGTGCATGTATATAAAACTTCCATTTTTTGAAATGTTGATTGCAGATGGGAATTATTATTGGTGAGACCATTAATATATGATGTGTAATCTCACATAAAACCTGGCTAATGTAATAAGTTGGCTTTTCTGTGATAGTGTCACTTTTATTTTTTCCCTATTCCTTCTGCCTGCTAATGTTGAACAACATGAGCTTGTCTGCAAATGCGATTTCAGACTGTCCCTGTGGTATTTCATTAATCCCTTTGTTTTCCTTCAGCCTATGTTTGTTACTCTTTTTTGTTTGTTTTTGCGACAATTGGGGATTGAACTCAGGGCCTCGCACATGCTACATCCCTAGCAGCCTGAACTACATCCGTAGCCTGGTAGTTGTTCATTCTATATGAAAGAAAGCCAGGTGTAATTGTGCATACCTATAATCCCAGCTACCCAGGAGACTGAGGTTGGAGGATTTGGAGTTCAAGGCTAGCCTGGGCAACATGGAGAGGCCCAGTATTAGCAAAAGAAAAAAAAATGTAGATGAACGCTACACTGGAGCATGTATCTGCTACTTGCCAGTTTCGTACATGTGAGCCAATTTCCCTACTTATTTTCAAACTACTGGCAACAAGGTAATTGTCCAAAGTGTGGACAGGACTGGGGAGGTAGCTCAGTGGCAAAGTGCTTGTCTAGCATGTGGAAGGGCCTGGGCTCATTCCTCAGCACCACCAAAATAAAAAAAACAAAAAATCAAAATAGGGACAGATTTTTTTTAAAAAATTGTGGGACAGAAGTATAGGCCAGTGGTAGTGCATATGCTGAGCATGTGTGAGGCTCTGGGTTTAATTTTCAGTACTAAAAAAAAGAAAAAATTTACTGAGGAGTTATTTATAATAGCATAATAGCAATGCATATACATATCTGGCTAAAAGTACATGAATAGGAAAATAAATCACAGTGTACCTATATAATAAGATTATTGAGTAATCAAGAAATTATTACAGAAATGCTGAAGCTATGCCAAACTGGGGAGAGGAGAAGCAGAAACTGCAGTTTTATAGTTAAAATTGGGCTTTGGAGTCATACCTGAGATATAAACATGGTAGTCCCCCTTTTAGTGCAGTTTTGCTCTCCCTGGTTGTAGTTACCAATGGCCAACTGCAGTTCAAAAATAATAAACATCAAATTTTGGATAGAAACAAAAAAAGGGGGAATGAACAATAATTCTGATGATCTCTTCTTAGATATGAATCTCTAAAAACTTTGAAGATGTCATCAAACCCATTACTAAATCATTCTCCTCCTACCCAGGTTCACTGCATGCTGTTGGGCACTGTTCAATTCTAGGGGACATGGTCCTTAGCATGGCCGACACCAGTGCTACTCAGTGCTACTGCCAACCCCCAACTTTGGTTATAGGTCCACAGTCAATAAGAAATTCGCACCCAAAATCAGTCATGTCCCTAAACAAGTTGTTCAGTGAAGCCTTTCATTTATTTATTTATTTTTTTAATTTTACTTGTAGCAAGACTTCCTTGATGAAGGAAACAATATATCAGTTTATATTCTGGTCCAAGCTCCTTCTTGTATACTGCTTTGACTAACTACCATCCAAATGAAGGGTACTCCCAGGAATTGTGAAAAATAAAATCCACACAAGCAAATGTGGAACTTCCGTTCTCACCTCTCCTTGCCTTCTTGGTAGTGAGATATCATCCAGCAGCAAAAGTAGCAACGATATCTTTTTGAAAAAGTTCCTCCTTCAGCTTCTCCTTTAATACCCTCTTATCTTTACATCTTTCACATTTGAAATGTTTCCCTTCCCTTTCCTGAATTGGCTTGGAGGCAGAGGTTCCTTTACACTAGACTGGTTAAGAAAGATAGGGCCCATACCAAGGACGATTTCTGGATTCCTAACCCTATATACAGTATCTACTTGTCAAATTAAGTACAGATAAAGTTGGTGCTCAAGTCACTAGAAATTACAGATCTAGACTTGATGGCTTATGATCTCAATTAGCAGCTTCCCTTATTGTTGAGAATAAACCCACACCAAAGAAATTTCCTTTCATATAGTCACCAGACTATATATCCCAAAACCATTCCATCAGGGAGGATACTAGGAAAGTTGAAGATGGAGTCCCCACCCCAAGTCTGACCCAGATGGTTGAGGCCCTAGAGAGCTAAGGACGGAGCCTAGATGAGGGATGGTGGGGATAGAAAGCCCTTTGAAAATTTTGCTTGTAGACTTCTATTTCCATTTACACTTAGCTGTGTGGTCATTAGCCACAGGCAGATTTAATTGATCTACTCACTGTAAAGACAAATTTTATGATCAATGTTAGCTTGCAAAAAAATGAAACACACACACACACACACTCACACACACTCACACACTTATAGGCCTAGAGAAGTCAAACTGGAAATCATTGTTTTTGACAGGAAACTTCTGCAGAAGTAATTATTAATGTCATTTTTTTTTTCTTATGTCCACACAGAATTTTGGCTTTTTCAAACATCCTAGAAACATCACTCTGGTGAGTCCCTACCATTTTCTTTGAGAGCTGTTTAGCTACATCATTCCGTCTTGTAGGTGAAAAATCTTTACTTGAAATAATTCTGTAAAGATTTCTGAATTGGAGGCTCCTGCCCATAATCTGGAGAGTTTGAACAATGTAAACACGAAGCATTTGGAAAATCTTGGAAATCTTTGAGGACCGTGAAAGAAATCCACCAGTTTCTCCTCTGCCATGTTTGAGTCAAGAGTTGCATCCCAAACATTTATTGACACTACTTTAAGAACTCTAAGTTGATAAGACAATGGTATAAGATTATACAATATTATATATTTTGAAAAGTATCAAATTTTTTTCTAGCAGAGAAATTGTTTCCTGAGCCTTAATAGAATCAAATTCATAAAACCTTTATTAGTTACAATGATATATAATCTCACACATCACATTTTTTATCACACTCTTTGTTCTTTATGCCTGACCATCCTCCACCAATTTAAGTTATTCTCCAAATTTATAGAGAGCAGTAAAACCTGTAATTAAGTTACAGATGTTATCTGAGGAAATGCTATTTGAATCTTGTTACCAACGGCTAGCAGTCACTCATTTCCTATGCAACATTGCCATCTTGTGGCTGATCCATTAATTTCCAAGGGACATTCAAGACATGTGAGCTAAAGACATCCAGGGAGTTCCACAGATTGGATCGGATTTATGACCCTAGAATATCCTCCAACTGTGGGTCAGGTTGGTTAGGAAGGAAGAACTGATCCCAAGAAATTTTACAACTTTGGTTTCCAGTAATCCATGCTTTTTTATATTACATTACCACCTTTGGTTATTCTATGAAGAAAAGCTAAGTTCAGATCAAGGGAAACATTAAGAAGGAAATCCATCATTTCCATCAAGCACTCCTTTTAGAATGATTAGTCCATCTGTTTCAAAATGCCTCACACTCAAATTGGATTACATGTATGCTTGTTCTTTCCTGAAGATTTTTAGAAGCTACTTTTTTCAATATTAAGACACTAAGGTGATGAGACATTGTATCAGGCTCTTAAAGAAAAAAGTGAAAAATGTTTTGCCGCTCATGAATGGAAACTGAGCAGTTAATTTCCATCTTCTCTTTGGGACATTTGGTATTTTGCCAAGTAAATAGAAAAGACCAGATTTCTCTATTCAATATTTGGGAGAATTCCAGTTGAGGTGGGCCACCTGTGAGGTCTAATGTTTGAATGTCAGTTTCACTCATGTTAGATTTTTCTCTGCAGATGCATGCAGATGATCATAAAGCCATTCCCCAGTCTGGATCATCCAGGTGACTTCTGACTCCCTTTGGCAGACAATCATGACTTCAAACTATGACCAATGGGGACTCATTATTCTAACTATGACTCCAACTTTCAATTACACACAGTGAACAAGAGGTCTGTAGGATGGAAAGGAATGACTTCTAAGTTTAGTAAGAGATACACATTCTGACAGCTCAACAGCGAAGCTATCCAAATATGAAACACAAAAGGGGATATTTTTGGCCACAGGGAACAGAAACAGAATTGCTTTTCTGTCTTCCCTTCTCATTTATTGAAAATTGAATTTCATAACCCATAATTTGTCATTTATTTGTATGTATGTATGCAGACAAAGAACAAATATGTTCAATTTTCAGTAATTTACCTATTTATGGATTGAGGCAAATAGTTTAATATGCTCAGAGGTTTTTAAATTACAACATCATTTTTCATTTAGAAAGTTAGGAGCAGCATAAAATATGCAATATAATATATGCAATAAATTATTTCTGCAATGTTCTGCTTGTGGCTTATTAAAGCTTGGTCTAGGTCAGGGTATTTCAAACCTGCTTGCTGTTATTAAAAATGCAGATGCCCCTGGAGATGCTTATTCAGTAAACTTGGGGGGGAATCCAAGAATTTATCTCTGATAAGCACACCAAGTAATTTTCATCATCCAACAAATGTGGAAAATACTATTCAACATTTTCATTGAAGTGACTCAAGACCTAAGACTATTCATAGTTCAGACATATTATAATCTATTTTAAAGGTTGTCACTTTTTAAGAATCCAAATATTCAAAAAGTTGGAAAATATTTCTTTGTAATTTTCAAGGAATATAATATATGGACCAGGATATAAATGAATTGTTTTATGGAATGCTGGTCAGTGTGTTCTAATTCTGAATATTTGTCTCTTTCATTGACAAAGAATTAAAGGTTAGGTACTTCTATTTAAGAAGTGTAAAAGGATTTGTACCAAGGAGATCAAGCAGGAAAACTGAAATCCCAAAAAGGAACTCAGAACTAGAAAGAGAAAATAGAAGTGGATATGAAAACATATAAAAGGTAAAGGATGAAGGGAAAAATGTGAATGTTGGAAAAACAACACTGACAAAAATATTGGGAATCAAGGGAATTTTATTTATGATACAATTGGTGTGGAAAATGAATTGAAAAAAAATACAAAGCGTATGTAAAAAGAACAGGAATAAAAAGATGATTTCTGGTATGGGCATTTTATTTAGTAAGTAATTGTATTGGTCCATTTTTCATGACTATAATGAAAGATTGAGGCCATCTACTTTGTAAAGAAAAGAGGTTCATTCGGCTAAATGCTCTGGAGGTGCAAGGTCTGGGGCTAGCCTTCTGCTGGCAGAGGTCCAAGATAATGCAGAGCATCATGTAGCAAGAAATAGATATCACATGTGTGTATGTGTGTGTGTGTGTGTGTGTGTGTGTGTGTGTGTGTGTGTGTATTGTGTCATTTCTGGTCTTTCTTCTTCTTCTTATAAAGTCACCAGGATTCAGTCTTGGGGACCCTACCCTAAGGACATTACTCAATCCTAATCACTTCTGGAAGTCTCCACCTCTAAACACCATAGTGGGATTAGGTTTCTTTCTCATATAAAGGATTAAATTTTAAGACATGGTCAGCAGCATCTCTAATTTTAAAAAAGAGTTTCCTGAAATAGTTTTTCTAGAATAATACCTCTACAGACGCTCCATGAACAAAAGGCTCCCTTGGTAAGGAAAGTCTGGAGAATGCTGCACATGACACTTGCTTCTAAGAGAGTCCCTTGCATAGAAAAAAAGAAAATCTGTTTGACTGCTTTTAACTCAGCATTTTAATTCAGTATTTTCCAAACCTACCTGACCCAGGACACTTTTTTCATTCCACATCTTATTACCCTTCCAGAGAGTTAGTGAGAAAAGGGTAAACTCAACATCAGGAAAGTGGGGTTTAAACTTCGCTCCCACATTCACTAGCTATGTGACCTTGGGTAGGTTAACTAGTAATGACCTTGAGCCTCCACTGCTTCATCTGTGAAATGGGTTTAATAACGTAAGGTGCTTATCACAATGCCTGGCACCTGGTAAATACCTATTATTAATATTCTGAGGACATCCTGGGAAAGTTAAGGACATGTTAAGTCCTGTCAAATTATCAATATACAGTATTAAATTACATCATCCTTATGATATCTAGAATGAATTTATTTTTCCAAACAAATCAAACCAACCCCCCCGCAAAACAAAACAAAACAAAAAAAACTCCAGAAAGTTTCTTATTTTTCTTTCATCAGAAGAAGAAAGGTAAGAAGTTAGTCACACAACAAACAGGCCAGTGACTTGCAGCAAACGGGTGACATAAGCAACAGGACACTGTATAGACACTAACAGGTCTTGGACCATTTCTAAGGTGCAGTGCTTTACTAGAGGGCCCTCCCATCAGCCAGGAAGCAAGACTGTGCTCCTGCCAAACCCCCCAGAGGAAGAGGTGGCTCCTGCTTTTCGCACCCTCCTGGCTCATTCCCTGGACCTTCCCATTCAGAGGGAAAAGGCTTCCTGTGACACACGCTGCCACTCCTAATCTCATATTAAGCCTCAAAAACTCTGTCCTCACTTTCTCTATTCATATGACTTTCAGGAAAAATCAAATACCTCATCCATATTATAAGGCCACTGCTCCAAGTCATTGGCATCCTAAGATCCTTCAAAGTCTTCAGCTGGAGTAAGGCCCAGAAATAAAATATCAAACACTTGCTAAAAGCAGTGGGTGGTTGGGAAGGCTCCTTAAAATTAGCACCCAGGCCTTGGAGAAAGCAGAGGCTCCATCTTGACTGTGTCTGCTCTGGTTCTAATTAAGGCCTCCTTTCCAAGGATGAATGCAAAGTCCTTTGGGTCCTGCTTGCCATTTTCAGCACACTACCCGGTGTCACCTGTGTTTTCTTAGATCCACTCACTGTGTGTCACGCTGAGTTGGGACAGCCCCTGTCTGGATCCCTGAATGAGTGGTGAGTCCAGGTTTCCAGGTGACGGTGTCAGGGAAACCACTGACCCTACTCACTATGGACAGAAGGTTCTTAACATTATCTCCCAAGCAAGGGGTCATTAATGGTCATGCCCCTACTTTCAGAGACCACAGGTCCAGCCCTGAGGTGCACACTGCCAAGGAGGGCCAACAGTCTCTTCACAACTAAAACTTTGTTCCCCATGGTGGGCCTGACAGTGCCCAGAACGCCATTTAACAAAACAAAGGCAAAAGCCCCTTAAATGATTGGATGATAAATGAATAGATGACCTCTCTCCATTCTGACTTCAACCTCATGACCCACAAGGTGGGCCCATCCTGGAATCCATTTTTTAAAGATATGACTGTTAATTTTACTCCCTGGGCTAAGAAGATAGAAGGAAGTAGGAGGAATGTGATGTCCCATTCCCCAGCATCCCAATAGCAGAAACCCCTTGAAAGATCTGATTCATCAAATGACACTCAAGTTCTAACCAACGTCCAACAGCAAAATGGTTTTCCTCATACATATTTTATGCCATATTTCAATTCACTATTTCATTTGTATCAATTATAATGCTACATGGCTCAGGCTGGGAATGTAGCTCAGTGGTAGAACACACCCTTAGCATGCAGGAGGCCCTGACTTCAATCCCCAGCATCACCCCCACAAAAATTTCAACTATATTAAAGCAAAACATACTGATTTGTTGTTCACCCACTCAAAAGTAGAAAGAGCTGTCTGGTTGTGATGGGCAACTGTCAGTAATACCATGGAAAGTCTGATGTTCCTGCTGATCCCCAGTGGGCAGTTTTTTAAGTATGGAATTGTTCTATCACATTTTATTTTGAAATAAGAAAATTAGTTCCTGTCTTATTTTCAAGGCCCCTGCTTACTCACTGTATTAAGGCCAACATACTTCACTGTTTTGGTATTTAAATGGCATGTACTAAATGTCACTTACCCATATGGTTCCTGAGCTCACACTTCAATGACCTAATGCAGTTTGTCATGCCAGCATCTTTAAAGCTCCATAACACCTTACCCTTGATTATGGGTATGAAATTATTCAAAGCAATACTATTAAGAAATCTTCCACTCGACTTTAACTTTATAGAATGCTATTGGCAGTGATCTGCCTCTTGCAGGATTTGTGGGGTTCTTAAAAGCAAATTAGAAGGGTCTGCAAATTGCCCTGTTACTTAAGAATACAGCAGATGGAGCACACAGCTGTGGTGATGGGAGGTGCTGGAATTGATCCTGCCTCTCCTCCCTCCACCTACTCATTTTATTATTATTAATGATGCCAGGAGTATAAGCTCAACAGATATTTGTTAAAAGTCTGAGTAATTCACCTGCGGATGACATAATTGAGTTACATTCTCTTGAGTTCATCAAACTATTTTTACACTCTTCATTTTAGTTGCTTTTTATGTTGAGATATTTGCCTGATAAATTAATGTTTTTGAATCCTTGAATTGATATCTAATATTTTCCCATTTACATTTGCTGGACTCTTGACTCCATTTTTCCCCCTCATACTTGCTCTGTATGACAAGAAAATCATCATGGCATGCAACTGGCCATGACATTAAACTCCATAAAAACCAGCACCTTGTCCCCTCCTACATCCCTAGCATATAGGAGGTATTCAGTAAGCATGTGAATAAGTAGATGAACGAACCAAATTAAGATTGCCAGATGACATAGAGGAACAAAAGAGAACAGATTGAATCTTATTCTGAAATAAAAGACTTTGAAACAAGAATGCAGTGTGTTGGATGAACAGGTTCTGTCTCTGTGAGGTTGAAGCCACACCTCGTTCTTGCGGGGAGCAACTGAAGCAATGTAAGTGAAAACTCCTAAACATGGAAGAGTCTGGAATAGGAGGAGGAACGATGAAGAATAGTAAATTAGAATTAAGTTATAGTATGGAATTGCAGCAATCCCAGGGTCAATCACAGAGCAGGGTGCAATTATTTTTTTGAATGAATCTGGTCATGGTTCAGGGCTGTTATGGTTTGGATGTGAGGTGTCCCCCAAAAGCTCATGTGTGAGACAGTACAAGAACATTCAGAGGTGAAATGCTTGGGTTATGAGCGCCTTAACCCAATCAGGGAATTAATCCCCTGATGGAATTAACTGAGTGGAAACTGAAGGCTGGTAGGGTGTGGCTAGAGGAGGTGGGTCATAGGGGGCGTGCCTTTGGGGTATATATTCTATATCTTTTGAGTGGAGTCTGTCTCTCTACTTCTTGATCATCACCTGAGCTCCTTCTCCCTCTGCCACACTCTTCCACCATGATGTTCTGCTTCACTTCCAACCCCAAGGAATGGAGCCTGCTGTCTATGGACTAAGACCTTTGAAACTGTGAGCCCCCAAATAAACTTTTCCTCCTCTACAATTGTCTGGTTGGGTCTTTTAATCAAAGCAGCAAAAAAGCTGATTAAAACAAAGCCTCACAGATTAGAGATAGGTGAAGGATATCACTAATCAGGAACCTGGGAGGAGAGCGCTTCATTGCAAAGAACTGACATTTACAAAAAACACCTTTTCTTGATTTTATTATTACATGTTAAGTCAATAATACAGAAACTAACATTTACCCAGAATACAAAACAAGATTTTTTTCATTTTTCAAAGTTTTTAAGTTAAGGCACATGCTCAGATGAAATGAGTCCAGACCAGCTTCCTTTGATTTCATGGATTCTTTCCAAAAATGATTCTAGAATATTCTGCTTTCCCTCTGTAGTTGGAGTTCAAATCAGAAACTTGACAAATGTCAAGTGGCCAGATTGGGCTAGGAGCAAATAACTGAGCTGTGGGACCATTTTCCAAATTAGATTATACATTTGTCTCCGGCAAAGAAATTATGGCACATAGGCATTCTCATTGCTTAGACTTTAGAAAAGACCTTTCAACACATAACACAAAGTAACCACTGCATGGTTTTAATATACAATAAATCATCCAGGAATGCAATGTGCTGAGTAAGTCAAGCAAGACTGTTTCGTTGTTGTTGTTGTTGTTCAAAGCATTACCAAGCAAGCCATCTAATTGTACCCTTTTAATAACACTCTTCCCACTTCAGAAAGTCACATCCAATGACAACACTATCATCTTCTGTTGCCAACACAACACACATTGATCTGCAGCTGTAGCCAATGATTTCACAGGCAAGTACTGCATAAAATTAAGCATCCAACACCTTATCTTCCAGGGTAATTATACCCATTCTTTTTTAAAAAATATATTTTATTAAATTTTCTTTCCTTTCCCTCTGTTTTATTTTACAATTTAGGATACTATATTCATTTTTAAAATTCTATGTGATATAAATTATATTAACTTTGGCTTTCATCTCAGGACATCCAGAATAAAATATTTGCTACAAAAAGTATTAATCCAGGCAGGGTTAAAAGAACCACTAATTTCATCCAACATTCTCACTCTACAATGAAACAGATTCAGAGAGGTGACAAAACATGCTCAAGTCCACAAAGCAAGCTAATGATCAGAGGGACTTTCGGAGCTACCTAGGGTACCTATGCTCTTTCCAACACCCCGCAAGGTCTCTAAGAGGTGATGACAAAAATGCACAAAGAGAGAGAAAATAAAAGCCACACTTCAGAGTGAGCCAGTGACCACTGGACTCAAGGAACAGGGACTAAGGAAGTCCGCCCACCCCCAGTACAGGAGCAAAATGCTCTAAAGAAGTTGTATTTTGGTTTTTGTTCTGTCCACTGAAGAGCATCAGGTGCTGGTTTGGGTGCCGAACTTAAACAAACTATGCTGTGGCCAATTCAAGATTTCTCTCTAAAAGGTGTATGGAAGCAGCAGTCGATGGTGAAGCACAGGAATTAAGGGTGGCTTGAGAGGGGTGGCAGGAAGCAAAAAGAACTTCATGCATCTAGAGAAATCACAGTCCCTTATTATCTTGAATGTGAACTTTCAAGAGTACTTCACTGTGAAGAAGTCAAGCGAGAAAACCTTGATTTAAAATCAATAAACGATGCACCTCATTTTACTTCTTGAGTTCAGGTATTTTTAGTCAGTTGGAGCTTACAGGAGGAAGAGAACAGGTAAAGAACACATCCCACAGATGACTTGTATATTTAACACATGCATTTAAACAGTTCAAGACACTTCTAGGAGATAATGCAAGGTGATCAACATTTATCTCAAAGCTGCTTCTAATCAAATCACTGCTCTGTGTTTATGAAGCAAGAAAATTCTCTCAACTAAGAAGCTTCTACATTCGGTACTCCACAAAACCAAACTGGTTAACTCTCAAAGCAAAATGTAAGCCAATGAGTTACATTCTTTTAAATCATTACAGTTTACACAGTCTGACATCGCTGCTATGATTGGCGTTTTCTTCCAAACTTTAAAATGCAATTAAAGCACCCAATTTTTTCAGGTTAAAAGCTGATACTAACAATTATAACATTTATGATCAACCTGTAAGCTAAAATGCCTCACGCTTTCTTTTGGACTCAGCATGGTAAAGACTTTGTACTGTTGGTCATATAGTTGCTATAAAAGAGCCCCTAGTATTTCAAGATGGAAATCCTGAATCTTTGTAATGGACTTTGCTTCAAATGAATATAATCCTAAATGCCTATGTAATCGTTTTTTTTATGAAATTAATGGAATTTGTATCTATAAAATAAAATAAAATGCAATATATCTAAAGTTACAGATGCGCTAAGCCAAAACATTTAACTCTGTGTGTAGAGGGATACACAGAATGCCCGTTCACATCATGCTAAGTGAAGTCGGAGGCAGCCAAGGCAGGCAGCCGGAGGTCCAGGGGACGGAGGCTGCATGATGGGATGTGCTGCAGCCTGGCGCCACCTGTGGGTGGTCTTAAAACCCTAGGGAAAAAAACAAACAGTCATCACTATGGCCACTTCCTTAGAGTTTTCTTTTGAAAGTGTCTAAATGAAAAAGGGGTGATTAATCTAGGTTTATAGCAAGTGAGGCTCCTCCTGGCTAACTCAGAGGACCCTCGTAGGTCCCATCAGTGAGAGGACCCAGAAATGGATGCTATGGAGGGAAGGGGTGTTCTCTAGGGAGCCACACACCCATCGTGCTGCACAATGCTGGGTTCTAGGAAGAGTAGTAAAAAGCAGAAAACTTGATCTGTCTTAACTATTCACTTACTTGGCAATGTACATCTTATTGGAGAAGGACTCCGACTTCGAGATATCTGGAAAATAAGACAAAATGTAACGCGAACCGCACAGTAGACAGAGCTCAAAGGATGAATCCTTTGGACATGTTTACTTCCCCCTAAAACTATCTAATTAGTTGTTCTGAGGTCCTTCAGAGCTACGATTTCTCCCCTGAGGCTGACCACTATGAGTCCTTTCATGCTTTTTGAAGTAAATGGGCACTCAATTTGGTTTAAATAATATTAATTACAAACTGGGTTCAATGGCCATAATGAACTCAATGCTTTTCAGAAAATAATAATTACATTAATGAAATCTAAAATAATGATATCATTGTTTATAACACAGACTTAATAAGTTATCGCATGTCTCCAATATCCTGCCCTATTAAGCAGTCAGAAGAAAATAATTTCTCAAATCTCACTTTTACTTTCAAACAGCAGAAGCTGCAACTGAAACTATCAGCTTGTATCACTCCTGCTTTGAGCAACCAACACTTTAGATAAATAGATGCTAACAAAGATGAAGTCTGTTTTGGATGACCTCAAGTGAGTCAAAAAGCCAGACTAACCAAAAGCATTCACATTTTATTTTGCAGGTGTACCCAGTTTTGTTGTAGGGAGAGGCTGATGGAAAGAGAAGCAACGTTGGCAGAACTTTCACCTTTGAGAATACATTCTACTTCCTTGTCTAAAATTCAAATTACTTTGTTCTCCCTGAGCACAAAATGAGAAATAGAGAGGAGGTTCAGACGTGTCTAAGGGCTCATCACAGAGGACACTGCCCATGGATGAAATGTCTAATCAGAGTTCAGAGTGACAGCCTGCCCCGGCTGTCACACAAGAGGTGTCTAACATTTTATTTCCTCTGATGTGCTGTTTCCTCTTGGAATGGGAGGACTACGATTCTCCCGGTACAATGTTCCAGAGATGTCCCTTTTGTTTATCAGTCCACTACATGCATGTCCTTTTGCTTTTACCTGTTGTCAATACTTAATCAGAAATACAGATAATCAAGTTACATTAAAATCCTCAAGAGCAAAATGACTACCAGATGCATGCCTCTTCCACCTCCTCACCATTCTTAGGCTATTTTCCTCCCCTGAATATTTTCCCCAAGTTCTCAGTCCATTGAAATTCTATCCATTCTAAAAGACCAAATCAAAAACCAGCTCCCCAAAGAGATTTTTTTTTTTTTAACGACCATGGTTCAAGGCCTTTGTTTTACAGATGTATCAATTCATATAGACTGGATTACATAATGTTAATTTGCTTAAATTATAATGATCTTGTTATATGGAGGTCCATTCAGGAAAAAAAAACTAAGCATGCTTAGTTGTTTTTGTGTCCCTCCAAAATCTGAATCTATCAGTTACAGAAGAAATATCTGAGAAGGAGCCAGCTGCAGAAACCAGATGCTTGCTAAACTCATTCAGAAAGGTGGGTCTCATTCACTGTAGGTTGGTTTTTTTTTTTTTTTAGTTTGGAGATCTTGCCCCTTTGGGGCTGCAGCTGCAATGTTAGAGACAATTTCAGAGGCTTCTAACATTACCAAGTGTGGTTCTCCTCCTCTGCTCTCTCTTCTAAAACAAGGCTGAATGCATATGTAAACAAATTTTATTTGAAGGAACAGACAATTGTTAGCCTCTCTGACATATATATGCCCTGTGTATATGTCCAGCCCTGTGTTCAAAGTCTTGACAAAATATTATTTGTTGAATAAATGGACTGTGGCAAGTTGTAATGTTTCTAGGGATGCTATCTTCAAAGTTTTCAGATGTTTTTCTGTAATTTTTTTAACTTGATGAAAGTGTGAGTAATTCTTCCAAGAACTAATACACAAAGAAACTAATTTTTCCTACTTTGAAAGTTGGGGATAAATAAATATCTTTAATAAAGTAATAAGATCCAGATCATTTGAGCAATTTCCCCAAACTCATACATACAGTAATTGCTAGAGGAACTAGAGACCTGTGCCCAATCAGTTGACTAAGGCATCTTCTCTCTTCAAAAACCTATCTGATCTCTAATGGCCAATAATACTACTAAGTAAGTAAAGTCTATCATTGCTTGAACTAATTAAAAATACAACCCCCCCCCCACCCTCCCTCTTCCTTCATTCTAGAATGGTAAAACTCCTTAGCCCACAGTAGTATAAAAATCACTTTAGGGTCAGTGTTATTGCCACAAGTTCTCTTTATACCTATAATAGACTTACAATCACCAAAGAGACTGTTGAAGTAAAGAAACTGTGGACCATGGACATTTTGTGTAAAAATGATTAGACAGATAAGTACCGTGCTTAAACCAATGCGGTTACGGGGGCAAATGGGACTTAAACTCCTGCTTCGACATCGACTCACAGTTCTCACTGAATTCCACTAAAAAAAAAGAAAATGAGAGAGGGAAATAGTTAAGAGTGTACAAAAGCTGACATGGCTTAAAGCAACATGCACATCCCATGAAATGAGAGGTTTACAGGAGTATATTTGCCCATGCCTGGTCACCAGTATGGGCTACATTCTTCTTATTTCCTATGACTGCCCAATATTTGGCAAAAATTTTTCAAGTAAAAGCACACTATGATGAACTTGGGGTTATTAAGATTCTTGGTACTTGTTGAATTTAAAAAAAAATTTTAGAGTAAACTGTTAGAAATCACACTTGAGTTTGCAAGTGTTGGAGAATGTAAGTTCCAAGTGGGCAGGAACTTGTATCTATTTTAGTCATTGCTGAACCCCCTAGCGTTTAGTTGCAGTGCTCAGGTCTTAGATAACTACTGAATAAATATCATTGAAGGAAACACCACTGCTGCACATCTGCTCCATAACTAAATGGACAAAGACGAGACCTGTACGTCAGATTCATCTGATTGCATATATTACACACGTGTTGTTTTTATTGTTTCAATAATAATAGAACAAAACTGTCTAGAAAATTTCTATTCACTCAGATGAGATCTTACAAGTAAAATCCCTTCTGGAGATTTCTCCTTCCACTCAACCCTTTTCCTTTCCAAGTTCTTCCTTTTGGGGTATTATCGTTTGATTTTGGATTTTAAACTTGGGCAAAGGTTGGTGATATACTTGATGGGAGAAAGGAAACTGATAGAGCTCATGAGAACAGTGGCTGTTTCCTCTCTTTCCCTTCCAAACTGCACTGCAGTGAACTGTTTAGGAGACAGGGACGTTGGAGGGCAGGAGGCACACCTTGTGAGATCACTATGGAGCATGTGCAGTTGTCGGATCAACAAAACCCAAGTTTGATGGGCTCCACTATCAGATCACAAAACATTTGATTGAGATACTATTCACCACAATGGGATCTTTAAGCTATGAAAACCATTTTCCTAAGTTCTTTGAAAACAAAATACACCCCTTCTCCACTATATGCTGCCATAAGGCATTTCCCCTATTGTCTAGCTCAAAAAGAACAGAATCAGGGCTGGGGAGATACTCAGTTGTAAAGTGCTTGACTTGCAAGCACAGGGCCCTGGATTCAATCCCCAGCACCGCAAAAAAAAAAAAAGAATAGAATCAGAGATCACCCAGATGATGACTTTGCTCTGGACCAAAGGGTTTCCCTTTAGAATTCACCCTTTCTAGGTAAGGCCAGGTTAACGCTGCATCCCACGAACTATGCACAAGCACCTGTGGCCACCAGTCGCAGGGCCCAGTCCTCCTACAGCATACACACGCTCACACGACTAGGTGCCCAGGACTCCCTTATGGAGTCTGCTCAATTATTTAATATGTTTAACACTTCTATAGCCCTGAATATTGGAGGTCATCTTCCAAAACTGATCTGCTCCTCTCTCCCTAACTCCTCTGCTGACTTTTGCTCCATCCCTCCCCTCTCTACCTGTCATACCAAGGAGAGAAGAATGGCACATTCATAGTTTCCCAAAACGAAGACTTAGCAGTAAAAAATTGGCAAATTGTTTCCTGAAAGTTCATTTGTCACTTTCAAATGCTTAGGATGATAGAAAGCCTCCAACAAGATGATTTCAAAGGGTTTTCCCTTACAATAGCATAATCTCTCAAAGATCGAAGAGGTAAATTTGACTAGTTCTGCCTTATAAATAGAGCAATAAAGAAATTACTGCCAGGGAATAAAGCAGAATGATGGAAGAATCAATAAATACAATCTGTTTTTCCAAGACCATCTCCTTCTCCTTTGTATGAAATCTTATCAAATAACCCTTCGTCAACTTCTTTTATAAAATCTTTGGGTTTATAAAGGTTCTCGAACTTGTGCATCAAACACTGGGGATGAAGTGTCATTATGCAAGGCCACCGTACAAAAGCCCCTCTTCTGGTGACAGCTTCTCCCTTCATAATGACACAGTCATTCTCCATGAGAGCAGGCCACACGTGATAATAGACCAAGGGAGCGGTGAAATCCGAGTCATAGCTGCGGCGATACCTACGGTAAACACAAAAGAACAGAAGAGAACTTAAGCAATTATGCAGCATAACTGGGAGAAACCTCAGTGTGAAGTTTCTTTTTGGATTATGCTTAGATCTAGGTAAATATGGATCCCAATTCTGTTGTTAAAGAGATGGCTGCAGGCTCTTAAAACAAAAACCAATGATAACTAGGGCCTGCCATGAAATCACTAAGACCAAGTCCTGGCCACTAATCTTACCCCTTTTCTGCTCAGGATTATAAGATTTGCAAGACAGGGAAATGTTAGCAGAGTAGACTATCTGAAGTCCCATAAGACTTCTTATAAGATTCCCCATGCTGCCTTCTGTGGACAAAGTAAAAGAAATACAGGTGGATGGCTAACTTCTGCAGGTGACCTGGAAACTGGTTTCATGATCCTATCTAAAGAGTAATGAATGGATCAACTCAAACCTGACTGAAGATGCCGAAGGTTCTCTTTCAATCCTGTATGTCAACACATTTACCAGTGACTTGTACCAAACACAGAAACACACTCAGAGGTGGGGAGGATAGGAAATAAAAAACAGATGATGATATCCAAAAAATAGCTCAACAGGCTAGAACAGTAAGTTGAATTTTATGATAAATTCAAGATTAATGTATATGAGGTCCTGCAATTGAGTCTAAAGAGCTTTGTTAAAACTGAACAAATAAAGGAAGCATGGTTAGTCACAGCATGAAAGGAAATAAAGAAGCAGGTTTTAGTTAGCAGGTTTTTGCACTCAAAAAATGTCAACAGTGTTTTAAGGCTAAAAATGAGTAAGGAAAAAAAAAAAAGACTGCAAGTTATCTGACTTAATAGATAGGGAATAAGAATAAAGAGACCCCTCTCGGTTGGTAGTTCAAACTCGCCTATATTTAATTGCAGACACTTTCGCTAAAAGGAATACTCAGTAGAGCACAGAGCAGGAAAAGAGATCTATTTGTCAAAAAAAAGTCTCCAATCCAGCCTGGGGTTGTGGCTCAGTAGTAACATGCTCACCTTGCATGCATGAGACCCTGGGTTCCATGCTTAGCACCACATAAAAAGTAAAATAAAGTTAATGTGCCCACCTGCAACTAAAAAATATATATGTATATATTTTTAAAAGTCTCCAACCCACTTCATATTAAAAAAAAAATCCTGAAGCCACAAGGCCAAGAGAAGGAGAGTTTGAGTTAATATCTTCAATTTTGTGTGAAAAAAAGATTTAACTAGTTCAAAGAAATCTTAGAAGTGCATGGTCCCTTGGCATCTACAGGGCATTGGAGAATGAACTCCACAGATTCTCAAGTCCCTTATTAAAATAATATAATATTTTCAGACAACCTAAACACATCCTCCCAGATACTTTATTTTTTATTTTATTTTATTTTTTTTAAGTAAAGGTAAGGCTGAAGATTGAACCCATGGGTGCTTTGCCTCTGAGCTACATCCCCAGCCTTTTGTTTTTATAACTTCATTTTTATTTATTTGTTTTTATGTGGTGCTGAGGATTGAACCCAGTGCTTCAAATGTGTTAGGCAAGCATTCTACCACTGAGCCACAACCCTAGCCCTCCTGGATACTTTAAATCATCTCTAGATTATATATAATACCTGACACAACGTAAACATTGTATGAAAAGTGGTTACACTGTATTAGAGAATAACAGCAAGGAAAAATTATTTGTATGTGTTCAGTGCAGATGCAATATTTTTTCATGAATATTTTTGGTCCCTGGTTGGTTAAATCTGCAGATGGACACCCTGTGGATGCAGAGGGCTGAAGATAAAAACAAAGACAGTCCTTGTTCAGAACCCCGATTTTAACTGGAAGGCCATCCAGGCAAGAAAGGCAGTAGTGGCCTCTGATTAAAGGCCTGTAGCTGGGCAGACAGTCTGGGAAATGAGCAAATTCTACAAACTAAAATGGGTGAAGGTGTGAGTAGTACTATCGGTCCTCCAAAAGAGAGACGAAAAGGAAGGTGGATGATGACGATGATATATGCTCTATAAAAGAATCAAAAAGCTCCACCTGTGATGTAATGTTCTAATACCTTCCATGAGTGGATGCATGCTGGGATTAGTGACCTAAAAGAAACTAGAAACAAATTAAAGTTGCACTGTAAGGCAACCAGAAAGTCCAATCACTGATGTGATTTGCCTAAGCAAAAGAAAGGTATGTGATCCCCCTCAACAACATGTTGTCAAGAGTCCTGGATAGTCCCCTCCGCATGACTCCATGGCTTCAACCAACACCCAGAGCTGGTATTTCCTGAGCATTCACTACATGCCAGCAGTTACCTCAGCTAACCTTCTGTGTTCCTAAGGAGCAGGCATTATGATTTCTCCCATGACAGAGAGGAAATTAAGGAACAGAAAAATGAAGTAACACGTCCAGGATTACCCAGCTAATAGGAGGTGGAGCTGAGATTTGAACCCAGGAAGCCTGAGACAGAGTCAGAGTTACTGGCTTCTTCCCAGATAATCTCCAGTTATAGCTAAGATTTCATCAAATTTCAGTTTTTGAAATTAATTTAATGTCTTTTCCTTTATAAAAAGAATATCTGTAAAGCAGTAAAATCGAATGGTCCTAGATAAGAATGCAGTGCAGCCTCTCAAAATTCAGTGTGCACAAAGCACAGTGGGGACTTTTTAAGCTGCAGCTTCCTAAGCTCCACCACAGACTGATGGTATGAAATAGCACCTCATGGAATGTGGTGCAGAATGCACATTTTTCACAAGCACCTTGAGTGATTCTGATGCCAGTGAACTGTGCACCGTACTTTGAGGAACCCAGCCTAAATAATTCATTAAAAGCCAATAAAAAGTAATACACATTTGCATTTATAGAGCACCTTTCTTTGAAAATGTTCCAGACAGGTTCCAGGTAGCATGAGTTCTTCCCAAAGGTCAATCTGTTCAGTGGAGAATGAGCCCAGGAGGGCCCAGCTCAGAAGTACAGAGAAGTCTACAGCAGGCCCTGGACAGCAGATTGTCTACTGATCTCCCCTACCCTCCCCTGTATTGTTTCCAGGAGCAAAAGCAAGACAGTTTCCTAAGGAGGAATCCCTTAGCTTCTATTCCTGTGTCTCTTACTTGGAGTCATTAAAAACTTCTCCATCTGCCCCAAAGGCAATGTCAAGGGGTGGTTCTAAGGACTGCATGGCAAAGGCGATGCAGCAAATCTCCTGGATAAAGTCGCTGAGGAGGCAAAAGTCAACCTCAGGGGGGAACGAGATCTTGGGGTTGACATTCATAGCGCGGATCACATCCTGAAATACAAAAAGAAAAAAAAAATGGCATTATCTGGTGGCCAGCCTGTGACAAGACACTCTGACACCCTGAGGACTCTGACATCAGCTATGACCAACGGGAGATAGGAAAAGAGAGTGTCAGTGAAAATAAACCAGAAAAACAGCACAGGTGCTACAAAGAGAAGGATGTTGTCACGCATTGATGGGGAAGGAGGGAAGATACAAAGAGCATAAAAAACACGCTAAAGACCAGAAACTAAGGGGGTAAGTAGTCCACGGCTTTTGAAATTATTTTCTTATTTTTCTTTTCTACATAAGTGTATATAATGCCAACATAGAACTCTGACATGTTTCTAAACCGTAAGAATAATTAAAATAGCTTGCTTATATTGAGGGTTTACTATGGGCAAAGACTGGGGCTAAGCCAATGACCTGCTTTCTTTCATTAAACCCTCTCAATGACTGTAGGATAATGATCATTGTTGTTTCCATTTAAAGACTGGAAAATCTAAGCCCAGAAAGGTTATGTAAACATGTAACATCACACAGCAGTCAAGTGGCAAGGTCGGTATGCAAATCTACACATACTTCCCAAGGCCCTTCCTCTTAAGAACTATGATAGTCTCTCTCCCAAACTCAAGGGCCCCATTTGAAGAACAGAACTCTAACGCTCAGAACATTTCCTCCATAAAATTTCTAAGAAAGAAATAGACAGTAATAACTAGTGCTACATGACTGACTGAATGCTGTTCCTTCTACTCTTCTGTTACATAGAAGCAATACTAATGGATTCCTGAACTGTAAATAGCCAATGTAAATGTCATCCATCACAAGCCAGTTCTAACAAGAGACCCGACACTTACATTAACACTGCTTACGGAATCATACAGATCAAGATGGCAAATGATATATTCGGAGACAGCATTCTCAAAGTCATTCGACCCTCCATAAGATGGTGTTAATGTCTTCCTCACCCGGATCTTGAAGTGTCTGAATGCCATCTTAGCAACGTGGAATGCCTCCTACATGTAAAACCACAGTTACATTTATCTGATGAGAGCAGGAGGGTGAAGAAGTTCAAAGACATGAATTCAAAAGAATAACATATCCCACATCACGTTAGTCTTCAGATAACTAAACGCAGCTGGTCCGGAAAAAAATATACATATATATATTAGTTGTAGATGGACACAATATCTTTACTTATTTATTTTTAGGTGGTTCTGAGGATCAAACCCAGTGCTTCACACATGTGAGGCAAGCGCCCTACCACTGGGCTACAACACCAGCCTCTGCAAATGTTTTAAATTTGATAGAAAATAACATCTCTCAATTTTGAAAAGCATGCCAGTATATACATAGCAGCCCATGTTCACCAACTGCAAGACCACTGGCCACTGTTCTGGTCATTCTGAGTGCAGGGAAGCAGGCCAGTAGAGATTCAAGGACTGAGGTCCTCTGCGGGAGCCCCCTGCGACATCATATTACTGGCCAAGGAATGACAGAAAATCATCAGTGTAGAGTGATACATAAGCATATTATCAAGAAGCAGGCATATTTCCTGGTACATATCAATTCAATAACTCTTTCTAAATACCTTTTATATAGTAGGCCTTGGGAAAACTCAGTTATGAAAGAAAGATCTGGCTTCTATGTTTGCACAGCTCTAACCAACTCAGTAAGTGATTCATAGTTATAAAAACCAGGGTTGGCAAAAATATTTTGTTTGAGGAGTCAAATATTTTACGTTTTACAAACTGCCTACAGTCTCTCTCACATTTTTTTTTTCTTACAGTTCTTTAAAAATGTAAACTCATTCTTCCATTCTTAGCTTTGGGGCAGTATTTCTCATAGAAATACAAGCGAGGTCCAGGTATTGATCCACAGGACCATAGTTTGCTGATCTCTGCTATCAATGAATAGAACAGGATTCCTGACAATTCTGCTGCCTTAGTAACATCTTATTTTTATATTTAATTATTCTCATAATATCCCTTAGTATCCTGGTATGACATCCACCCATTAAACAAATGAATTTGCTTTGGAAGCTAAGGACTGTGCTTGTGTATGCTTTTAATTTGCCATAGTCAAGTAGCTGACATATTAGCAGTTTCAGTAACTGCTCTCATTAAATAAACATAAGACCTAACACAATCACAACCTCTGATGTTTCTAAGACCCACAGGAAACAAATCAAGCAACAGTCATTTGCAGCAATACATATATAGTGTATGTGCTCATATTAGTCAAAGGTACAGTGCAAATCGACTTAGTATATACCCATGGAAAACAGTAAGCTACATTTACGGATACTTCTTCAACAAATTGTCACGATTAATGTGTATGAACAGTTACTGCTTGTGAAAAGCAATTCACCCCCAAATATTTGTATTAAAAGGAAAAGGAAGAAAGGAAAGAAGGAGTGAAGAGGAGAGGGAGGGGACAGATGGGGAGACTGGAATGTCCCCATTCAGTGACCTCGAGATGCACAAGTCCCTTAAAGTTGTATCATTCACTTTACCCAAGTGTCATCTCCCCACTGCACCCAAGACAGCTCAAGTTCAAGTCAGGCCACAGAAATGTCACATACCACAGTGGCAATGTAGATGATCCGCTGCACGGTCTCCGCTTTGTCGATGCAGCGCCGCAGCAAGCACTGTGCATCCAGGCGGGCCTGGGAATAAGCGTCGCTGAACCGGGACAGGAGGGCAGCCTTGCGCGCCACACTGGACATTTTGGAACCATTTGGGGACGTGCTTCTGATTTTGGCGATTTTGTTGGAGGGGCTAGTGGACCTGCTCCTGCTGGGGCTGTGGCTGGGGCTGTGGCTGCGGCTGTGGCTGCGGCTGTGGCTGTGGCTTCGGCTTTGGCTGCGGCTGTGGCTGCGGCTGTGGCTGCGGCTGCGCTGGCCGGGGCTAGGAGACCGGCTCCTGGCTGCCCTGTGGATGAGCGGGAATCAGCTGGGGACACTCTGAGTCCCTGCCCTCTGCTGCTCCTTTCATTTGGTTCTTCTCCCCACACCAACCGCAAATGACACGCCCCGGGAGGTAAAGTGCCTGTCTGGGATGATCTTCCCCCTGGGTCTCAAAGGTCATCACAAGCATGAAATTAGTGGAAGAAATATTCCATATCTGCATACGGGTTAGAATTTATAAAGTAATGCGCTTCGTGTGGCACCTCCATTTATCCTTTAAACAACCCTGTGAGGCCAGCCCTGCCTCTTGGCCATTTTACAGAGAAGCAACTCGAAGCTCTGAAAAACTAAAGGCCCATCCTCAAGGAACACAGCTAGTGAAAGCCAGAGAGTTCAAGAGCAGAAGTGAGATGTTGGTATTCTGACCCTGACCTTGGCATACTAACACACTAGGAGCACATCACACGAACCTCATGGTACAAACTGGATTGCTACCCCGTAGGAAGTGAAGTAATCAACCAGCTAGTCCAGAGGAAAAGGCCCTGGAAAAGGGAAGTTTTACACAAGAAGCTGTACAGTGCTGTCAGTGCTGACTGACAGGCTATCGGAAGGGGTGGAGAGGGCATTGTCTGCTTGCCAATTTCCAACCATGGCAGAAAGGCACAGGTTCTTGGGAGCAAGTACACATCAGCACCAGAGCAGCATGGAGGGAGTTCCAAACCTGACATTTAGGGAAATGGGTACAGGCAGGAATGATGTTTCAATAGCCTGAATTAGGGCCTGCTGGGAGCCTGGGACAGGCTGGGTGGAAAGAATAAAGGAGATAAAGAGACTCCCCAGACGAACATGCTGCTGTGTCTTTACCTCACACTGTCTAAATGACCCACCTCAACACACCTGCCCGTTAGTGGAAAAGGACTTCATAAGAACACTTAACCTATACATACCAGCCATAACGTGAAAGAGAAAAAAGAAATACCATACCCTTCAACAGATAACTGGATAAAGAAAATGGTGCATATACGTGGAATATTACTCAACCATAAAGAAGAATGAAATTACGGCATTTGTTGGCAAATGGATGGAACTGGGGACTATCGTGCTAAGAGAAATAAGCCAGTCCCAAAAAACCAAAAGCAGAATGTCCTCTCTGATATGTGGATGCTAACACACAATAAGGGGCGGGGGAGAGAAGAATAGAAGTTACTTGGATTAGACAAAGGGGAATGGAGGGAACGGAGGGGGATGGGAATAGGAAAGACAGTGGAATGAAGCAGACACCACTTTCCTTTGTTCATATATGAATATACAACCAGTGAAACTCCATCATGTACAACCACAAGAATGGGATCCTAATTAGGATAAGTCATACTCCATGTATGTATAATGTGTCAAAATACATGTGTATTTAAAAATTATAAATTTCGAAGATTTTTAAAGAAAAAAGAAATACCATTCAGTGAAACAGACAGTTGGCCCTGGAGGGAAGACTCCTAGGCCTCCGAGAAAAGGACCCTTATATTGTGAACGCTCTTTCAATGTGGGCACCTTCTCTCACCTTACCAGTGCACAGCAAGCCTGGTTTCAAGTCAGAGACCCGCCCTCATATCTCTCCACCCAACATAGATTACTGCCAAGTAGGGGCAATCCAGGAGCTGTTTCCTCTCTCTGGAAAAGTACAAAGAAAATAATCTCTTCATAAGCGAAGCTTCCCAAATTGTTGAGGTTTGGGGTTTACACTGTCATTTTAGTCCCCAACTCCACCATCCAGGCTTTTACCACTAATTCAGAAAAAAAAGCACAATGAAAAGGTCTGTCAGACCTTCCTTGAAGACCAGCTTTTTCAGCGTTCAGGACGGCGATCTCATCCTTCAGGTTTCGGAGTTGCTTCTCATAGTCGGATATCACCTCCGCGTTCCGCTGCTCTGCGCTCCGCTGCTCTGAGCACCACTGCTCTGAGCTCCTCTGGTCTGTGCTCCGCTGCTCTGAGCTCCGCTCTGAGCTCCTGTGGTCTGAGCTCCGCTGCTCTGCACTCCTCCTGACCGTACTCCGGCGATCAGGTTTGCTCAGGTCTGTACGCCTAGGGTCTAAGTTCCTGTGACGAGCATCCTCCTGGGCTTGAAGAGATTTAAGCCTGAAGAGAAGAGGGGGCAGGGAGGAAAGGGAAAAGATTAAACAAAGGAAAGGAAGGGAAGGGAAAAGGAAATGAAGAGAAGGAAGGAGTGAGAGTATGGGGGGGGGGGGATGGCAATAAGCAACAACTGGTATACCTAACATCAGAGGCTAATCAGCCTGCCATTCTTTGCATTGGAAAGGTCAGCTGGAAATACACATGAACAAACACATATAAGCAAAGAGCTGAATTGCCAGTGTCTGAGTGCTAGTCCACATCTGCAGCTTGCATGGGGAAAGGTCCCTAAGGAAAGAATGCTCATGACAGGGCCTCTAAGGAATGTAGAGTGGACCTAAACTCACACTGTTCCACACTGGCCTCCATTCTGTGAAATTCTGAAAACATTTGACCTTCAAATCCTAGTCCAGGGCTGAAGGTGTTGCTCAGTGGTGGAGCACTTGCCTAGCAAACGTGAGGCTCTGGGTTCACACCCCAGTCCCTCAAAAAAAGTGGGGAGGACTTCATTGGAAATTGAATGATATTCACAAGACTACCTAGGAGTACGAACCTATGAAAAGAATGTAGTACAGAAATGAACAAAAATCTTTAGAAATAAAATGGGCATCCTCACTAAGATCCAAAGAGACATGGCCTCCATAAAACAAGCAAAAGCCACAGGAGGACATGCTGTGGCAATAATGACAACAGTGCAAGATGAAAAAGTAAGGAGTAAGATTCAGAAGGATGACCTGAAGAAAAAAAAATGTCATAGGGTTAAAAGCTGGCACCAGAAACAGGACAGAACAGACTCAGAACTAGGAGACACCAACGATCCATGAATCTGAGGTGGAGTACCAAATAGGAAGCAAGAGATTAAAATGCTGATGAGGAGAAGCCAGGCGTGGGAAACAGAACAGCTTCCAAGCTAAGAGGAATGTGTGCTCCCGAGGACAGGAGAGCAACTGGGGCGTGTGGCACCCATCGGGACGTGTGAGTGAGAGTGAGGGCGTGTGTGTAGGTGTAGGTGAGTAAAGTACACTTCCTGGGGGGAAGTCAAAATTAATACCAAGAAAGGCATAACCCTGAAGGAGCTACATGTCTATTGTTCCCTTCTAGAAATTGATCTTCAGGAAATAATCTGAAATTTAATCTAAGATTTTTCCACAAAACTATCACGACGTTGTTTCCAGTACTGAAAATCAGCATCTAAGTCAATACTCAACATGAAGGAAATACCCAAATGATGGGAAATGATGAACCTACTTGAAACTAAGTTCTGTAATCATTTTTTCATGGTGATAGAGGAAAACGATAAAAGATAGAGGGATCAAAAAATCATATACTTTATTCTGTGTTCTAGACTATATCATATTAATTAGAAGGAACATTAAATGGTAACAGTTACTGAATTATGAGAGGGTTTTTATATGTATTCATATCATGTTGTACTTTAGAGACTGTCTGTATCACAGAAGTAATAGTTTTTTGTGTTTTTTTTTGTGGTACTGGGACTGAACCCAGGACCTCAGGCATCCTAAGCGAACACTCTACCACTGAGCTACATCCCAAGCCTTAGGTAACACTTTTGAGGTAAGAAAGATATATAAAACATTAATAGAAATGTTGCTGCCTTTTCTCTCTAATTATGAACAAAATTCTTTCATATTGTAACAGAACATCAAAAAAACTAGTCAATGATTAATCAGCAGGCTGCAATAATCCTATCATTTTTCTTACTGCTTTTTTAGCTGATTTATTTCCTCCTCTGCAGCCAAAAGGGATATGGCAGATCTGTTCTTGGTTTCTTCGAGAGCCTTTCCAGTTTCAGCCAGACTGTAAGAGAAATCAGTAACTAAAGACAGATTTTCCAAAATCAGCAGACTTTCCAAATCTAGGCCTAGGTTCTCTTGGGGACCTTTGTCATATGATATAAATTCAATATAAACAAAACCAAATTATAAGACATCTGCACTCAATCAGATAATAATGCAGATATTATGGTGGACATGCATAGAAAAAAACATGCCAGCACCCTTAGCTCAAGGTCAAACACAAAGGACAGAGCTACTTTAAAGACTGTGTGATAACTACTAATGTTAAAATGTAAAAGATGAAGAAACTCATTCAGTTCCTCCTTCTCGTATTCCTAATTCATCTACTCTACTTATACCCAATCCCAGGTTGCCTCTCTATAAAATCTCCATTCTTCTGCAATATACCAATACCTATTCCTGTTACTATGCACTGTGGCCCTGCATTTGCCTTATATTTCCCAGACTTCATAATATAAAAAGTTTATTGCCCACCTACAAAAGTCCTCCACAATCACACCAGACTACAAGTATTTCATATCTTCCTCCTGCTTCTGACATCTGCCCAATTTTCTTGAGTTTTTATTGTTAGTTTCAAGGACTCTCTTCATTGTAAAATAAAAATCATAGTAATATACTCTCTTTTCTTAGGCCTATCTAAATTTAAAAATAAGTGGGAGTGAGATGGGTGACAGTGGATGAAGATCGGTGGTTCTAAGTGAAGTTACCCTAGAACAATGAGATATCATGGGTTCTTGGGTCCTTGACTCCCTGGATCAGGTAAATTCTTTCATCACAGTAATCCTGAGATTAAGAAAACACAGGTAGAAGAAGAGTGGAAAATGAGACCCAGAATTCTGCTGTGGTTTGGATCTTAAATGTCTCCCCAAAGCTCACGTGTTAAAATCTTGGTCTCCAGCTGATGGCACTATTGAGAAATTGGGGAAACATTAAGAAGGGGTGCCTCGTTTTGGAGGAAACAGGTCATTGGAGCAGCGTCCTTAAAGAGAATATTGGAGGGCTGGGGTTCTAGCTTAATGGTAGAGCATTTGCCTAGTATGTGTGAGACACCAGGGTTCAATTCTCAGCACCACATATTAAAGAAATAAAATAAAGGTCCATCGACAACTTTAAAAAAAAATTTTTGAAAGAGTATATTGGGACCTCACCCCCTTTCTCCCTTCCTCTCTTTTTGCATTGTGACTACCATGACGTGAGCAGCTTTGCTTCACCACATGTTCCTGGCCATAGTACTCAGCCTCACCACAAGTCCAAAGGGACAGGGGCAAAGTGACCAAGGATTGAAACCTCTGAAACCATGAACCAAAATAAATCTTTCCTCTTTTAAGTTGTTTACATTGGATATTTTGTCAGAGAGATGGAAATCTGACTAAAACAGAAAATTGCTACTGAAAAGTGTGGTGGTTGCTAGCATCATACCTGACCATGTGGTTCAGAAGCTTTTGGAATTGGTTTGCAGGAGGAGTTTGGATCAATTTGAAGCAGCAGACTGGAAAAAGCTCAGAATGTCATACAGAGAACTTAATGAGTGATTCTGGTGGGAGCTCAAAAAACCGGAATGCCGATAGGGATGTGAACAGTAAAGACTGTGCTCACGTGGTTCCAGATGGAAATGAGGACTCTGGGGTACTCCACATTCTGGCAAAGAATTTGTCCGCATTTTGCTCATGCCCTGAGACTTATAGGAAGTTGAGTTTAGAGGTGATGGATGATGTGTTTGAGAAAATTTCAAGGCAACACAGCATACAGGCAGTAAGAGGGGTATTGCTGGCTGCATTTAGCCAGATTTACAGTGAGAATCAAAAGTAAAAATCAGTATGGAAAGAAATGAAGAACTTGGAATTTGGCCCAAAATAAAGCACATTTTAAGTTACATCCAAGGAGAGTATAGCTGCTAAAGAGATTAATGCCATTTAAAAAGAAGCTGAATCTGGATATAGTTGCCCATCCCTGTAAACTCAGCTACTTGGGACACCGAGGCAGAAGAATCATAAGTGAGGCCATCCTGGGCAATACAGAGAGACCCCCATCTCAAAAGAAGAAGTAGAAGAAGCAGTGGCAGCAGAAGCCACCAAGTATGCATCAGGACAATAGGAGGGCATCTCAGGAGTTAGTAAGACCCTACCCAGTCAGGACTTTTGTTTGAGAAGAGAGTTTTGGGACACACTACTTACAAAGGGCCATCTGGGGAACTGGAGAAAAGGAAGCCAGAATGAGAGAGGGAAGAGGGAGTGTATATAATAGAATCTTGGGACCAGACTCTCAATTGAGATAACTTAAATAAAAACATAGAATAAGAACTGCATGGAGGCTGAGCATAGTGGCACATGTCTGTAATCTCAGTGGCTCAGGAGGCTGAGGCAGGAGGATCACGAGTTCAAAGCCAGCCTCAGCAACTTAGTGAGACCCTAAGCAACTCGCAACTCAGTGAGACCCTATCTCTAAATAAAATATTAAAAGGGTAGGGGATGTGGCTCAGTATTTAAGCACACCTAGATTCAATCCCCATACCAAAAAAAAAAAAAAAAAAAAAAAAACTATCAAAGTATTGAATCCCTGCTTCACAAATAGAAGCATCTGGAGAGGCTCTTATTCCCTGAAGCAGTTGTCAGCTAATGTCCCAGGAAACCTAAGCAGACAAAGCACAACTCAGGACCCCTCCGCACAAGACACTAGTGCCAAGGCCACTAAGGCTGAGAGGACAGTAGACCAAAGGATCTTACCTGTAGCACCGGGACACTATTCAAGCATTCCTTCCCTAGATGCCAATCTAAAGAAGTATAAGGGGAAAGGAAACTCCGTGCCAGGGCAAAAACAGCTCGGAATAGAAGTTTGCACTATTAACTGCATATTTTACACAAAAGTGACTATAATAAACCAGAAAAGACATAGAAGAGGCAAATATAAGGATCAGTTGACATGGGTTGAATAAAGAGATTCATAGAAATCATGTTCTTGCACATTACGGTTATACATTTTGACTTCTGCAGATGTACAACTGCTCACTGCCTGATTTCAAGTGGGAAAGTGCATGGATGCATGTAAAGGCATAAGTACATAGAAAAATGTCTGGAGCCAAATATACCAAAATGTTGACAGGGGTGAGGTAACAGTTATTTTCATTCTTACATTTTTAAGAGTTGTATATATTTGATGAGGAAATTTGTACTGCTTTTATAATCAAGCAAAACTAAATCAATAGGGATATTTTTATTTGGGGGAAAAGACAGGTCATCTCATGAGAACAAGGCAGAGAGCTACACACTATTCCATCACAGTCTTAATTAGTTAAAACAGACTTCCTTGCTGTCCCACCCCCTGAAGCAACAGAACAATACTGTGGGAGTGGAAAGACCTTATTAATAGACTTTTGTTAAGTTGTATCAAAGGCAATTTCATGCATATTTGTCTATCTTCCTCAAGAACAAATCCAAACCTGCAATTCTCTTTGCAGTGATTCCCTGTGCTTGCTACCCTGACTACCCAAAGCCTCGTTTGACATCTGCTGTTGCCTGCCATTAATTTTTAAAAATACATTATTATACCTAATAGTTATTCCAAAATCTTATTTTTTTAACTCTAATTCTTTCCATCAGGCATCAATAGGCCCCTGAAAGAACAATAGTACAGTTGCTTTATCTTTTATTCTCTTTCTTTTCCTCTTTAGCTGATCTTTGATCCTCTTTAACTCTTCCCCTTCTGCATCTTTTTTAAAAAGATCTTTCCTCCCAAGCATAGATTTTCATCTACAGTCTTTACTTATTTACAGTTGTGATCTGATGATGGTCTACAGAGAAGGAAGAGCTCTGCAGATGGAGGTGAGGGACCAGGGATCACAGACTATATTGGTGTCTTGTCCCCAAACTCAGACACTGACTCTCAACTTACACAAATGTGCACAAGTGTGCATGCACGTGCACAAACACACACACACACAAATCATGTTACTTATTTGAAAACACCCACATTTCATACAAGCCATTATTCTCTTTCAAATTTAAACCAAAGTTAAATTGAGAACAATTCTTTTTGAAAAAAGATAACTTGCATTCCTCTTACTCGTCTTTAACCTGGTTGAGTTGATTACGGGTTGTGTTCAAGTCAGAGTCTAGTAGTTGTAGGTCCCGAGGACTACTCCCTTTAAGTCTCTCCCTATCAAATGTGTCCTGAAAAGATAACACAAATCAAAAGTTAGTCTGAACATGTGAAATGACATGGACTGCAAAACACAGCGCAGAGCAAAAGAAGTCAGACACAGAAGAGCACATCATGTGTGCTTCCATTTGCATGATGTTCTAGAGCAGGCAAAACTGATCCAGAATGATAAAAACCAGAAGAGAGTTTGCCCTGAAGTGGCACAAAGAACACTCTGGAGTGACAGAAATGCTTCATTTCTCAATAAGGGTGTGAGGTGCACCCCTACATGCATTTGTCAAAACTCACTGACCTAGGGTTTCACTGTATGTAAATTACACTTTGATTTACAAAAGAAAAAAAAAACAACACTTTTAAAGCATCATCCTTCATCTCTACACCCAGACTAATACCCAAGGGAGTGAAAATTTGAGAAGCATTCAAAAATCCTCAGGGAGAAAACTTGCTTAGTGACAACTGACACCCATAGAGTCTTTACCATATGCCAGAACTTCTGCAAGTGTTCTTCATGTTTATTGCACTTCATACTCACAATGACCCCATTATTAGGTAGGTAAAATCATCGTCCTAATTCAGTCAGACTTAAATGGTTAGACCCTACCAAGAGCCATGGGACCAGGACAGATTTTCTGCCCTGGAATCTCTAAGCAAGAATCCTTCAACCACTGTCTTCTTAAGACCTCTTTATTAAAATAGTGGGCTCTAGAAAGGGATTTATGTACATCCATCTAAAAAAAAAAGCTGGTGATCACTGTGGTTTGGATATGGTTCAAGTGTGCCCTATGAGGGTTCATGTGTTGGAAGCTTGGATCCCAAAGTGGCAAGGTGAGAGGTGATGTGGAACCTTAAATGACTTTTTAGGTCATTGAGGGCACTGTCCTCAGAAGGAACAGATGTAGTTCTCAGAAAGGGTTGTTATAAAAAGCAATCCTGGCCCTCCTCACATACTGGATTCCTGCCTTTATTTGATCTCTATTATCTCCCACATACGTTCCCGCCACAGTGACATCCCCTAAGAAGTTCCCCTAGAACCAGCACTCTGCTATTTGGACTTTCAGCCTTCAGAACTATGAACTAAATTAACCTTCTTTATATTTTATTCCAACTTCAAGTATTTTGTTGTGATTCTGGAAAACAAACTAATATAATGATGTTTTATTTACCCAGACATAATGATATTGATGCCTTAAGCAACGTCCATGTTCTTTTCTAGTCTAGTTTCCAGCTGTTGGAATTGACACCGTCCAATGGAAACCAGCAATCCCAAATTATGACACTTTTTGCTAAGTTTTCTTCTAATCTCAGTTTTATTGCACTGCTTCAGGAAATCAAGGGTTGTTCTTCGGCATTCCTACCTGCAGAGAAGGAACCTTGCTGTCAACAGGTTTTCCCATGGAAGCAGCAGTAAAAGAAGCCTCTAGCCAAGGCAAAAGACGGGACTTGATTGTTTCCACACCATCATTATGTCCTCCTACAAGAGCACACACAGAGGTTAGAGAGAGAAAGCAAACTGCACACCAACGCAGTCAGCAAACACAGAAACAAAGGAAAGAGACAAGTAGCGGGGAGTGGGACAGGAAATTATGCGCCTTTCTCACCTTCTTGGGCTGCAATAGTGAGGATCCCAAAGAGCTGTCCCTGCACCTTGGCAACTTGTTCAATGAGTTCAAGGCAGTAATTTAGATTTTGATCACACGTGTTTGTCTGTAAAGTCAAAACACCAGTAATCAGTGCGATTCCTTTACTCTGGGACCTGCTGCAGATAGACAAGGGTCTTCTTGATCCAGGGGCTGCCTGGCTCTGAAATGCTGGCTGTGGAAGACTCTGCTGGGCAGGCACCAAAACCTGTTCCCCTTTTCCCCTGGACACACGTTGGGCCATTTGCCCCAGAGTCCCAGGATCGTGCGTGGCCCTGAAACTGTGTTCAGTTAGTGGTCTGGGAAGTGGCCAAGAAGAAAACCTCCTGAGTGATCTCTCATTCCTATTGGCCAGTCAAATGCAGAAGGGGCCATCAGAGGACCCAGGGACATCAGGGATGGTGGAGCCACAAGATTTGTAAGGCTTCTGACTGAGCACTTGTGCTGAACTAGTACATGATTGAGAAAGTTGGTTTGTCTGTGTTAAACCACTAAGAGTTGGGGTTGCTTTTATGGCTATATTCTTACCCAGTGGAGTCTGCAAAACGTCCTCTCATAAAATGAGCATGCCTTCTGTAGCACAGTACAAATTGCTAATTTACCTAATTGCTAATTTACTAATTGCTTTAGTGGCTCTTGTCCTCTGCATAAATTCAATTTTTATTATACATGCAAAGAGAACACTAATTTTTTTATATAATTAACCTTTCTTTTTATTTGTTCTTTTTAGATACACATGACAGCAGAGTGTATTTTGGCACATTAAACACCCATGGAGTATAACTTCCCATTCAGGTGGTGGTACATGATGTGGAGTTACGCTTGTGTATTCATATATGAGCATTAGAGAGAACATTCAGTCTTTGGTTCTTTGGGGATTGACTTATTTTACTTAGCATGATAATCTCCATATCCATCCTTTTACTGGCAAATGTCATAATTTCATTCTTCTTTATGGCTGAGTAATACACCATTGTGTACATATACCACAGTTTCTTCATCCATTCATCTGTTGAAGGATATCTAGGTGGGTTCCATAGCTTAGCTATTGTGAATTGAGCTGCTATAAACATTGATGTGGCTGCTGATTTTAAGTCCTTTGGATATAAACTGAGGAGTGGGATAACTGGGTCAAACAGTGAGAAGATCAATTCTTAACAGCAAAAAAAAAAAAAAAAGTCTGCTTTAAAGATACATTGGAGAATAAGAGAAAAAGATGCAGGGGCTGACTGGTGGCAAGTAGATAGCTCCCCTGCAGGGGAACAAAAAGTCTTCTTACGCAGTGAGTGCAAGGTTTTTCTGAGTCCATTTTCTCAGAAAATCAGGGAAGGCTTCTGACAGGAAGTGAAAATCAGCCCAAGAAGATATTCGGCAGACTTGGGGAAGAGGTAGATCCAGTATCTATGGAAACTTCGAGGTGATGAACGCAGAAGACAAGGAGGTCGGGAAGGGTGCCTTTAGTTATCATTTTGCTTTGGTCATTCTGTGATGAGATTTTACCATTTCACCATTAGCCAAACTTCTAATTGAATATAATTCTAAAATAAAGATTAAAACTCTAAGCAAGAAATAAATCACGTGGGTGTAAACCTGTGTAGATTTATGTGTCACTCAGGTTACAATCAAGCATTGGCCATCAGTGTCCCCCAGGCACCACAAATCTCAGAACAGGAAGCAAAGCACAAGGAGGATAGTAACCAAGATGGAGAGCAACAGTTGCTCTGGGCAAAAGTTTACAAGTAAAATTCATTGTCTGTGCCAACAAGGGAAGTGGCTTGGACAGGCTGAAGCCTCCTCTAGGGCAGAGACTGTGCTTGTCCTGTTCCTGCATGCTCAGCCCTGCGTTCTGTCCTGTCTATCATTCAAACTCTGGCAGGCGTTGGATGGACGAATGAAATGAGATGACTCAGTCTTTATTTGAATGCACACCTCCATGGGTCAGGCACTAATGTGCTTCACCCACAGAATCCCGGTTAATCCCTGAAATGGTTACCTAATGAGAGAAAAGTGCTATTATTATCATTCCATTTTCAGATGAGAACACTGAGGCACAGAGAGGTTAAGAAGCTTGCCCACGGCTATCCAGCTAATGAGCTGTCAGAGCTGAGAGTGGAACCCTGGTTCCAGAGCCCATGCTCTTGATAAGTGACTTACACTGACATTTTGATTGTGGTTAGTGTTTGTGAGGAATGGCTGGTGGGACAAAGAGTGAATGGGAAGGGCCATCAGGAAGGGCTCTGTGAGGAGGGGACATGTGAGCTAAAACCTGGCTGATTCAGGGATGTGAAACAAAAGGGAAAGAGCCTGCCAGGCAGTGGGCACAGCAAGTCAAAGGCCCTGAGGCAGGAACACATCAGACAACCTGGAGGACAACAAGCAGGTGAGGCTGGCAGAAACATAGGTCGGAGAGGTTGGCAGGGCAGACCCCGGAGGGCCTCGTGGGACTGGTGAGGAAGGCAGATAGGCTGGGCTGGTAACTGAGGGGCTGCTGGGTTATTCTCTGTGCCCTGCAACTAGCTCTGTTGCAACCCTGCTTCCTCCCTCCCTTCATTTTGTCCTTCCATCCTCTCCTTCCAAACAGACTGAGTTCTACAAATGTGTTTGCCTTTCTTTCCTGTGTCTGCACCTGTTGTTACTAGTATGCGGAAACTGAAGGGTCAAACACTGCTGAATGAGTGGCTGAACAACACAGTATTGACCTGACCAAAGAACACAGCAACCCACACCCTGAGCAGCTATGTCTGTTCCATCCCCGCTGCACCAGCCGCTTCTTGGCTAGGTCATCGTGTGCCTCACAATTACACCGAACTTCAGTCGCCTGCTTACAAGACTGTTGCTCTCTGGCTAGATCATGCCATTTGCAAAAAGGACAGAGAATAAGTTGAGGAGTCAAGGAGACCCCAGTGAGAATCTCAGCTCCACCACCTGCCACAGTTCTCTGTGATCCTACACAAGCTCTGTAACTTCTCTGAGCCCATTTCATCTCTTATACATAGGGACAATAAGAGCATTAGGAGAACTAAATGGAAGTGACACACGCCTAGCACCTCAAAGACGGGGCATTTAACAATCAGAAACCATGAGGTAGTTTGCAGCAAGGCAGGGAGCCAGGAACTTAGGGACAGGGCAGGGCTTGGTTCAAATCTGGATTCCTTGCACTAGCTGAATTCTTTGAGAAAAGCTATTTAGATAGAAGACTCCATTGCCTGACATTTAGGAGGTGGTTGATCTCTCCAGCTAACTCAGGCATGGAGTCTAGCATAAAGGAGAAACACAGTTAAATCAGAAGCAGGATTACAGTGTCATTAAGATCTGCTCCTGATGTCTTGCCCAGTGCCTGGGCATTATGCACACTGAAAGGAATGTTTGTCAAATGAGTTTGCATACACAACTTAAATCATGGGATACAATATACTATGTCACAATTCTGTCCCCAAGACCTGTCACAACATGCCACAGTTCCTCACACAAAGCACTGCACATGATATTCAAGCCAATAGTAAGGTCACATTTTTCTACTAAGTACATTTCCACACAGGATAAAAAGAACAAAGACATGAACTCTTTGGAACTCTGTTGCCAAAGCATAGCCTCACCAGATTCATTCCTTCATAAATCATTGAGTTCCTATTACATGTAAGTCCCAGGACTGACAGCTCCAATGAGAAAGTTACATTAAAAAAAAAAAAAGAAGAAGAAGTTGCCTATCATCAATGAGTTCACCAGGTGTGGAAGGGGGATGGAGAACAGGAAGCATACAGGGAGTAAATGACCAGGAGAGCAGGTTAGGGCTTTGTGTAGATCCTGAACTTCAGACAGAACAAGCTCTAGTGAGGGGTTGCGGGGAGGAGGGAAGGGCATTTCAAAAGGAGAAACAACAGGTACAAGGACAAGCAGCAGGAACACTAGGGAAAAGTGAGTTCAGGGTCCAAAGACCAAATTTGAAGCGTTGACTTGCCATATGACGGGTTCTGGGTTTTGTCCTATCATTGGAAGATCTCTGAGGAAAGTATGGAAGGGTGGAGGGGCAAGGCCAGATTTGCTTGGCATTTTGTAGAAATACCTTTGCAGGAGCAGACCACACAGAGTTTGTGTTAGAGAGCGAGCCTGGTGGGGAGGTAGGCAGATATAACTATCCAGCCAAGAGACGCTGAAGGCTGTGGACATAGCAAAGGTCCCTAAAGGTCTTTCCCAGTCCCAAATTACACCTGGGAAACTCAAGGTTAACTGATTCCTGTATTACCTTGGAGGAGGTCAGAAGATTTAGAAACAGAGGTAGGAGAAGGCTGAGACTAAGTTTGGGTTTGGATAGTTTAGGAGGCCCAAAAGACCCTCAGGTGGAAATGTCTAGTAATAGTATCTAACAATTATTGAGCACTCACTGTATGCCAGCCAGCCACTGCACAAGAAGCTTTATATACACTGTTGTTTCATCAAATCCTCAAAACAACCTTACAAAGTGAATGTCATCATCAACCAGAGTTCACCAATGCAGGAAAACAAAACAAAGTAATTTGAAAAGACAGTGGTTGAACAGGGCTCTAAACCCATTCCTGCAGCCTCCAGCACTAGAACCTAGCTCTCCCCCGGATGCTTTACCAAAGACAGATGCAAGACAGGTCTGGAACTCATCGGAGAGGTGGGAGTTGGAGATGTGGCCTTGGAAACGCTCTGCCGATGGAAGTGGAAGCCACAAGCACTGTGGTTACCAGGGAGGTGTGTGGTGGGAAGAGGGCTGAGGGCAGAGTACAGGAACATCTTGCTATATCAGAAGTGGGTTGAAGAAGAAGGACCAGTGAATGAAAAATAAAACAAAAACAGGAAGTAGCTGACAATCAGCAAGAAAAATGAAAAAGAACTAGGGAGCCATGGAAGAAAGTGGCTTCCAGAAGTAGAAGACATACATAAGTTTACTCTCTGCTTCACTCAGGTACTTATTTCTCCACTAATCTTTATGGAGGGGCTTACTAGTGCTAGATGCTAGGGACACACTGGTTGAGTGAAGCAGTCTCTCACCCTCAAGGAATGCATAGTCTACGATAAGCATAAATAAATGCAAAGCCATGTGCCATCTACTGTAATAAAACTAGTTCCAGATTTCAGAGTTCAGACTCAAAAGAAGTAGTAAGAACCAACAAGATACAGGAAGGTCTTTATCTGAGGAGCCTGGGGAGAAGCCATCACACTAGAAATTCTGCTTTAATGGCTCTAGTGTGGGACCTGGGCCTGGGACATTTTAAAAACTTGCCAGATGATTCCTATGTTCAACCAAGATTGAGTATCACAAAATCAGTGGGTAGTGAAATCAGCACTAGTGAGCCTCAGGTGACAACTACGAATTATAAAGTAGAAAAATAAAATACATCATAATGAATAAAGATAAGAATTATTTGTGTAACTTTTGTTTCCAGTCATTTAACAATGGTGATATGTTCTGAGACCTGTGTCGTTAGGCAGCTTTATCATTGTGGGATAATCTTAGAGTACACTTACACAAACCTAGACAGCCATGTCCATCATTTAATATGGCCTCTTGATGCAATCTAGAGTCATGGTAAGCAGGATGTCTGAGGCTGCTGTTGGAGTATCACAGCAAACTGTTTTATGGTAAACTGCTTTTATAAGTAGGACTACACTCCAATGTTAAAAAGTACAGTAATTTATTATTTCTTTCAAGTGTATTCTGTATATAATTGTGTGTGCTATTTTTTTTTTTTTCAGTATCAGGATTGAACTCAGGGGCACTCGACCAGTGAGCCACATCCCCAGTCCTACTTTGTCTTTCATTTAGAGAAAGGGTCTCACTGAGTGGTTTAGCACCTTGTTTTTTCTGAGGCTGGCTTTGAACGCATGACCCTCCCAAGTCACTGGGATTACAGGTATGTGCCACCATGCCCAACTGTGTGTGCTATAGAATAATACAGATAGTTAATGAGTCCCAATTAAATTTATTTTAATGTAAAGGCTATTCCATGAGGTAAACTGGTAAAAATTTTCCAAATACTCCAGCCAAAACTTTGTCCCAGAGCAGCAGTAAAAACAGAAGTGGGGACAGACCCTAATGGAGGTTACAGGAAAGTTCAAACTCAAGGTCTAAGAGGACATAGCCAATTAGAAGGTCATGAACCAAACCAATGGAGTTGGTACTTTTCCAGTATCTGGTTGGCATAGATTTTGTCCAATAGAGTTGGTTCTTTTCCCATACTTGATTAGCATAGATATTTATCAATGCCCCTACAGTATCTATATAAGCCCCTAGATAAGTACATTTAAGTGGCAATCCTATCAGGCCCCCTAGCATACCACAGGAGTTCTATCTCCTTTCTTCTCACTTGAATAAATCCTACTCCTTTCATTCTTGCCTTCCATTAGCATCCATGGATTTTATTCATCGAATTTGCAAGACAAGGACCCAGAAAGAAATTGGTGGTGAGCTGCTGGTATTTGCTCTGACACTGAAGGTCATAGTCTGCCATTAAGAGCCACAACACACCACTCAACAGTAGCAGAGAAGAATCCAGCTTTGCCCACTGCAACTCTCGGAGAGCTGATGCCAACAGGCATCCCCTACTATGATTAGCAGCTAACACTGAAATGGGCTTTCTTGGCTGCAGAGTGCTGCAACTTAAGCAAACCCCACCTGCCAACAGGAACAGAGAATCGAGTTTCATCTCAAACTCTGGTTTCACTATACTTCCATTCAACCAACAGGGCAATAGGTTTGCTTAACCAGCATCTCCACAAACACATGAGTAATATGATGTGCTTACCAGGTCAATGGGCCATGATGTCACTGGGTGGTAAGATTCTTCAGCTCCATTAAGTAGTAGGGGACCACCAGTTGTACCTGTAGTCTAATGTAGTTATGTAGCTTTTGACTGTATAAATACAAGAGTTTATATGTGCTGTGTGGTGAAATAAAATGCACTGACTCCTGTGGGTTAGTTTTTAAAACATGGCCCTAGAAGATGGAGTCTTGCCTGTGTTGAGAACTCCTGGTGTGGGCAATGAAAGTCACAAAAATGATTCCTTGGAGACCTGTATCAAAGTTGGATTGGAAGTGGGCATGCATAAAGGCAGGGAGATCAATAAGAATATGTCACGTTATAGGATTGAACTTCAACAAATAGACCAAACAAATTCTAGTGGCTTTGTGTAGATAAGATAGTGACAGGAAATAAAAAGGAGTAGAATATTCAGAAATGTAACCCCAGCCTTATTAACATAAAGAAAATGTGTTTTTTTAAATACTCTGTAAAATAGTTATAGGCTTTTTGTCTCCTTTTGTTAACATGATGGCTGTAAAAACATTCAGTTTTGTTAGGGCAGAATTCTTTGTATTGCATGAAGCTATGATGCCTGGGAGGTTTTTGTTTGTTTGTTTGTTGTTTGTTTTGCAACAAAGTTCTCTTGAGATCTATCATGTACACATCCTAGAAACTGGTTTTCCCACATATGTAAGAAACAATGGGAGCTTAAAATAAGAGCAGCTTGGCATGGGAGGCTGAGGCAGGAGGGCTGCAAATTCAAAGCCAGCTTCAGCAACTTAAGGTCCTAAGCAACTTAGTAAGACCCTGTTTAAAAATAAAAAAGTTTAAAATAAGGGTTGGGAGTGTGGCTCAGTGGTTAAACGCCTCTGGGTTCAATTCCTGATATCAAAAAAAAAGAAAGAAAGAAAAATAAGAGCAGCAGCTGAAGGGAAAAGTGGAAGGTACTTGCGAGTTCTTTACCAGGAAGAATCCTCAGGGCTTAAATGAACCCACTTGTGAAGTGGAGAGGAGAAAGAGGGTCCCAGGTTTCTGACTTGGGCCACCCAGGGGATTATGACACCATCACCCAGCCAGAGGCAGAGGATATTCCTATTGGAATTATTGTTTATTCTCCTTAAATATTAAACTTGAAATGCTTACATTAAAAAGTTTGTCCAAGAAGAAAACAAGAAAAGTCAAATCGAAAAAGTTGATAGCCTCTGTTAAAAAATAAAATGTTCTACCTTAGTCACTCACCAATTTGTTTTGCAATAAGTTGATCATTAGAAATTATGACAGTAAGGGCAGCACCAATTCAATATTCTGCATGCCTTCCCATAGGATTAGGGGCCACATAACTACAGTCACATGCTGCATAATGTGACTGGAATCATGTGTGGCATAATGTGCTGTTTCAATCGACCTCAGGCCACTTACAAGATGGTGGTCCGGGATTAAACAGCCTAGTGACCAAGCAGCTTAGTTTGTGTAAGCACACTCTATTGTGTTTGCACAACACAAAAATCACTTCGTCATGCATTTCTTAGGACATATCTGTACCATCAAATGATGACTGGCTGGCACTTCTGGCTAAGGGATGACGAGTGGGGGTGGTAGGCGTCACTCAAGAGCAGTGCAAGTTTACACTGCTCTTCCCTGCAGCCACTTGAGGTCACATGATGGAATGGTGGCACCACTAGATGGAGGGTGCTGCAGGTAAGCCAGGGACGGAGCTGTCTCTGAACTCCAGGGGAAGTCAAGTTTTAAAGACATAAGCCCAAAGTGATGGAGGAGAACCACCAGCAGACAGACTACGTCAAGGAAAAATATCTCTTCTATTTGGACACTGAGATATGGGGAGCTCTTCATCACTACAGTTTGGTCTGGTCAGTAAGGAAATAAAGGTCTTAAATGGAAGAAAAATTTTCTCCAGAAATTTACCAATTGGATTGAATCCTCAAGAATGTGGAAATATGTCTCCCAAAGAGGAGGGTGAAGGCAGGCAGGGAGCCTGTTTGTACGTACCATAGCAACTACAACAACCTTTTGTACTAAGAATAAGGCGTATTTTGGCATAGATTCTTATTTCAACCACAAAGCTTATCCTAAACCAAACAGAAGACATATCTCAAATAATATCTTCTTTTTATGTGTTGGTATTTAACAATGCTGTTTCCCCCTATTCGTGTAGACATCTATAACACAAATGAAGACTAATGTGCGTGGAAATCTTGCATTTCCAGTACTTCCCAATAGCCCCACTCACACATTAAATAATGCAAGATTTCTAGACTGTGCTGTCTTGGTGTCTATTATTTTACTTTAAGATATTTCATCAATCCTACTTTGGAGCTGGGATTATCAAAGGTACAGTAAAGTATTTACATTTGCTACTATAACTAAACAGAGAAAATTTTTTGAAATAACAAATCTCAGAGCATCTAACGCAGCTTAACTCCCTAATCCACAGGGCTCTGAAGGGAAATAAAAGCATCTCAGATGGAGGAGGGATTCAGGCCAGAGTTGACTTACCCCAGAGCTGATAATTTGGTAAGGGGAATTTCTCTTCTCATGCTAAAACTTCCATGAAGGAATTAGGTATTCAGAATTCAGTTCCACATAGAAGGCGATTTGAGATTTTTGCAGTTTGTCAAAGATACAGATGTTGCAAGATAAATTGCAGGTATTCAGGCACTATACTCTTGCAGGATCCCTAAGAACCATTCTAGGAATCATCTTGTTGACTAAGCAAGTTTATGAGAGATTGATTCATACAATTTCTTGCCTAAAGTATTACCCAGCCTCATCCGCTCTCCCTAGAGTTTCGAATTTCTCCATCATGGGACAATGAGAACAACATTTCCAAGATATGATCCAAACCTCTCTCTTCTTGCATTACACTTACATTACACTTGCATTACACTCCCCAGAGCTCCTCACCATTTCACTCCTACTCAGACTTATCTCACTTCCGCCCCCTGCTCTGAACCAATCACAGCACACACACCCCATGTCAGCTTCTTCAGTTTTCCCTGCCTTTGTACATGCTCTTTCCTCTATCCTTCCTCCTTTTTGTCATTGGAGGTTCATCATTAAGATGCAGCTCACTGGGCTGGAGTTGTGGTTCAGTGGTAGAGCACTTGCCTAGCACATGCAAGGCACTGGGTTTAATCCTCAGCACCCCATTAAAAACTAAACAAATAAAATATATTGTGTCCATTTAAAAAAGATGTAGCTCACATTGCTAATAAGCAAGCTCTGAAAAACTTGTAAATAGTACATAACCCACTGAGTAACCATTTGTAAATCACCATTTGTTGACTGCATTAGTAGGCTTTCAATAATTGGTGTAGTTCTTGGTTGAACAAGAAGGAATTCTCTATGACTCTCTCACCATAAAGGCTCTCTTAACCACAAAAGAGGAAAATAACTTCCAAAAGTCACACGTGCAAACCAAGCTCCTGAACTTCAGAGGAAGTCAAGTTTTAAAGGCATAACCCTCAAACATTTGGAATGGGGCTTACTCTAAGGCAATATCACCACAATGACTAAAAGAAAATGAGTCCACAATGTTTGCTGCTGTTTTTAGTATCTGCTTCTCTTAAGGTGGTTGAAAAATACCCCTTTTCTGAAAAATTTTTTTAAATAAGCAAGTAGTTTTTCCTTGGACCCAGAAAACTGCTAGATGTTGTAAAATTAAAAACAAGTCGTTAAGTGTGTGTGTGTGTGTGTGTGTGTGTGTGTGTGTGTGTGTGTGTAACTGTGAAGCAGAAAATTATATTTTTAAAGAATTTATTGTCTAATAACATATACAGTAGTACCCCCTCATCCATGGAGGATATATTCAAGACCCCTGTGGATGCCTGAAATAACAGATGATACCAAATCCTATACATACTGTTTCATACTCAGTGTTTTTAAATTGTATATGTCCTGCAGTATTATAACAGTGCAAGAGCTAACCTGTCCCTCTGTGTTTTATCCCAATGTCTTCTTTGTTTGACTACTTTTGTTCTTTGAAGATTAATAATAATTAAGAAAATATTACTTGAACTCATGCACTGTAATACAGCAAGAGTCAGTCTAGAAATTGAGTCACTAAGCTACTAACAAGCAGGTAGCATATACAGCATGAACACTCTGGACAAAGGGATGATTCGTGTCCCAGGTGAGACTGAATTGCTAAACAGTAAGAGATTTCATCATACTACTGAGAATGGCACACAATTTAAAATTTATGAAGTGTTTATTTCTGGAACTTTTGTTTAATATTTTCAGACTATAGTTAACTGCAGGTAACTGAAACTGAGGAAAGTGGAACCATGGCTAAGGAGAGACTGTTTTGTAGGATAAAATGAAACAGGTCATTGTATGAAACAGATCATTGTGAAATGCTAGTGATGCTCCTTCAGGTGGGGGTGGTGAGAGAAGATAAGAAGAAAATAGCAGGGAAATTTAAAGGAAAATCTAAATGGGATCTGTTAATCCAAATAATAGCTAGTTGGAAGAAAATCCAAATTGTGTGTTATGTTTTAGAATTAATCTGTCATTTATTTGTTTTCCTTGAAAAGACATATCTGAGAATAATTGCTCTCTGGGGGGAACAATTTTAATTATATTCCTAATTCTTAAGGAGTATACATGGGCTTTTATTTTGCTCAAGTTAATTAGAACTGAGCCAAAGTGGTCATAGTCAGCAAAATCAACCTTCCATAGCAGGTATAATTTATAGCTTTTAATAAACACACTTCTCTACAACATATTTTAACAAAGGGAGTTTGCTACAATGAATATTATTCATCTTAAGGTTTAAGTCAAAAGTCCCTGGTACTAATAAAACAGGCTTGCAGTATTGCAGGAACATATTTAGCAATTGGTCAAAACCCAAACTTTAGATGACGAGACACAAAATAATTTTAGATGGGACTTAAAAATTTTATGCTAGGTAGTATGTAGATGACTTTCTCGCCCTCTCTCTTTATGTACCCAAAGACTGCTTGCAAAAAACATGTGTATCTTCTCACTTGTGCTCTTAATTGAAATTTGTGGCTTCTGGTTTCAATTTAATTTCAACAAAGGCTGAATTAAAGATATTTGGGGATCATTTTTAATTCTATATTGGATATGAGGTTTTAAGAAGAAAAGTGAGTCAGAGAAACTGGCTGGCTGGCATACATTCAGTTGTTAAGAATTTGTTGAGCAACTATTAGGTGCTAAGCATTGTTCTAAATGCTGGGAATACAGCAATGCGAGCAAAGCAGAATACACTGCCCTCTGGAACTTACATTATAGTGAAGGCAGACGGAAAACTGCTAATAAAATAAATAAGTAGGCAAAAATTAGAAGATGTAAGTATTATGAAAGAAATAGAGAAGGGAAATAGCAAATGCCAGTGGTGAGGGAAGGAGATGACATTTGTGAACAGGATGTCCAAGTGGCCTCTCTGAGAAGGTGACATTTAAGCAAAGACTTGAAGGAAGTCAGAACTTGAGGATTTTGACATTTCACTCAAAAATATCAACAAGTGAAAAGTTTTCTAGGCAAGTGCAAAATACCCCAAAGCAGAAATTATGCTGCCCATGCCAGTAGCCATTAGCCATATGTAACAATTTAAAATTAAATTGAAATAAGTGAAATTAAAAATTCAGTTCTTCTGTGTATAATTGCCACATTTCAATGACCCATTAGCCCCCTATTGGGCAGTGTAGATATAGAACCTGTCCATCATCATAGAAAGTTCCATGGGATAATGAGTATTGACAGTATTGTTTGAGTGAATTGAGCAAGGTGAATAGTAATAAATGAGGTCAGAGAGGTCAAAGGCCATTGAAGAAACTTTGGTTTTTATTCCTAGTGAAACAGGAAATTTGAAGAGTTTTGACAAAAAAAAAAAAAAAAGAGTAACTTAATCGACTTAACATTCATTAGAATCACTTTGGGTTATTGTTTTTGCAATAGTCCAGGGTGGTAGCAGTAGAGGTGGTGAAAAGTGTTCAGAGTCTGTATGAATTCTGAGAGTGGAACCAACATATTCTGCTGGTGAAAGAGGTGTGGAGTATGTCATGATGAAGACAATTAAGTTAGGAAGGAGATCTATGTTGGGGGCGTAGAGAGGCTAAATTCAATTTTAGGCTAATTTGATTTTTGACATGACAATAGCACTCACTATTTAAAATGTCCATAGGCAATCAAAGAAGTGGCAGCTCAGATGAGAACGAGTCCTGAATATAGATATGAGATTCATCAGCACAAGTAAGAGATGAAATAGGAGTGGAGGGAGAAGGGTTTGGAAACCTGCTGGTCCCTGTGAGTGCAGTCTTTAGAGTGTGAGGGGGAAGCTACATTGAAATGGTTTTAATGCCAACAGAGAAACAGGTTGCTACCAAAAATAGAAAAATGGAATAATCAATGGCATTTCTCAGAACTTGCAGAGAATTTCTAAAACAATCATTTAATTTGTTCCACCAAATGCCAATGCCATTTGTGTTAAACACTGTGGGAAAAAAAAGTGCTTTTTAAAATTCAGAGCTCAAGCCACACTAGGATTTCTTACTCTCAACTTTCTGAGATTAGGTAGCAAATAGGTACTTTAAGAAGTGGTGGAGAGAACCCAAATCCTTTGTGATAATTTTTATTTTTTCTGAATTCTAGGTGGAAAAGGAATGGACAGTGCTGGTTCTTTAATAAAGAGCAAAGAGAGAAACTACTAGACACTAGACGGGAAAGCGAAGGAAAAAGCTCTAGCTGTTTTCTGAGCCACCCTCCACTTCAGAAGCCCTGATTAAAGGGTGAACCAGGACCCCAAAGGACTCCTGAGAAGCCAGAGCTCAGAAAATGAGCTGATCTAAATGCAAAAAATTATGAGATGAGGAATGGAGCTTTACATACCATCTAGTCCAACCCTTTCCATTGAACAGATCAGGCACTGTGACCCAGAGAGGTTAAGTAAATTGCCTGTGGGTTATTCAGCTAGCTTTACTGAGAGCCGGCCTGGAACCCAGGACAGGGTCAGGGGACCAGGAGAGGTGTTAAATCCCCGTTAGCATCTTTTTTTCTGCCCGATGGCTCTACCTGCTATCTAAGAGTGGGAATCTCCTAAGTAGAGCAGACAGACCCCGAATGTAAGGCAGATCCAAAACTCAATTTTATTTTCTGGGGGCGAGCGGCAGGGGTGATTACAGGAAGCCCGAGTGGAAGTAGGGATTAATGAGATCTGAACAGTGCATGGGTTGGATGATAGAGATAGAATATTGGCTTCTCACAAAAGCCCTCCTGAACTCTGCTTTGGTGTGGAAACTCTCTTTAATTGCCACACTAACCAGCAAGGAAATGTTAACTGGTGTCCTTTTCACCAACTTCTGGGCAATAACTCCTGGGTGTAAGTTTATAAAAATTCATTCTGATGCGTCTGGATATCTCAGAGTGGGAGACTTGGGGAAACGCAGGAGGAGAGGTGTAGAAAAACATAAATCGGTGGTGGGGTGGGCAACGAGGATTCCACCCGCTGGGGGCGGAAGGGAGAGAGGCAGGCTGGACTAGGCACAGCTTTTCCCGTTGCTAAGGTCGCCGGCGTCCTTGGTTACCGCGTTAGGTAAGGCGCTCTGCTAACATCCCGGTGGCCGCGGAGTCCCACGCTCCGCAGGAAGCGCCACTCCAGCGCCAAAAGGCACCGGACGACACGTGCCCTTCCTTCCCGCCAACCCAGTCCAAGGCCCAGGTTCCCGTTAGGAATCACAAACACCCGGGCTTTGCAAAGCGGCCTCACCGACACCTGTCCCAGGAAAGCCCGGCGAGCGAGGACTGTGCAGGGAACTACCCCCGGGCGAGCCCCGGGGACCCCGCCCTGACTCACGTTGTACTCTTTGGCCCAGGAGTCTACCCTGTCCTGCAACCGTCGTAAAGTTTCGTTCGAGACCAGCCTCCTCAGGTTTTCCGCCATCGCTCGCCTTTCTGCGGGGCTCCGCTCTGGGAGACCAAGACGTGGAGGGGCCGAAGCAGTGGCCTCCGCAGGACCGCAGCGTGGTGTAGCGGGAGGGATGATATCTTCCAGGGGGGCTCAGATAGCGGCTGGTGTTTCCATCCTCCCCCTCGGGTCGGACCGGGCAGGGTTCGGGATGCCAGGGGGGGTGCCCTGGGCCGCAGCGGTCGCGCCTCATCCGCTGCCCGGCGCGCCCTCCTGGTTCCCCCGCGGCCGCCGGCCAGCCCCGGCCATATATACCCTGGCGATTATTAAACAAACCTTGACGTGGGCGGGCGGCTGCCAGGGACGCCGCGTCGGGGCAACGCTCGTACCACCCCGCCCCACCCTCCAGCGCCCGGCCGCTGGGACTCACCCACTGCGCACCACGCTGCTGCTCCGGTGCCGCTTTTCCTCCTGCTCCTGCTTGTGTTGCTGCTTCCGGTGCAGCGGGGTGAAGGCTAGAGGCGCCAAAGCCACCCGGATTCGGATGGGACAGGGAAGTGGAAGGCGCCGAGACCCGGGCGGCGGCGGTGCGACCCCTTGATGGGCCCAGACGCACCTGCGGACAGGGGCTGCAGGCAGCGGGAGGCCTAGAACCCTCCGCACGCGGGGCTCTAGGTGACAACACGTGCCTAGAAAGCAAAAGTTAACCCTCCATAGATGTTTTTTATTAGGCTCTCAGAGGAAATCACCTCTTTGACCCTTCCTTTATTTTTTCACCTTTTAAACCTCTCATGCCGCCTAGGATTTGCCTGTATGAATTTTGCTGGAACTCAGATTTCAATTTTTCTTACTTTTATCTTTTGCTTTGTTTCTTAGCCCACGGGGGGGGGGGGGTGTCCGACAGATTTTAACTCCAGGAGGTTCACAAATTAGAACTAATCCCTCAGGTTTGGATAGGATTTGGTAGAATGTGCTAGCATATGTGTGTATGTGATATTGAACACTATAAAGCTTCATTTAATTCTGAATTCTTTAAATGAGACTTTGTAAAAGTTCCCACCCCATCTGTCACCATTTCAAAGGAATGCATTCAGCCACAGTGAGTTATGGTTTGAACTACTTGAATGAAGTCATTTCAACCATTACTACGCATTTTAGAAGCAACCACTTGCTTTATATGTCATCAAATGATGTGCAGGTTGCACATCATCTGTTCATGAAATCATGGAGGTGAAGCTAACTTTAAAATCAGTTTCCTTTCTTTTGGTACTTGAAAGAATGTGAACATTGTTTATATCGAATTACCATAAAATTCAGAATTTGCACCACCTCTTGTTTTCATTTCTCTTAATTCCAGAAATGAAAAAGAAAGATTCCTTTCTGGAGCTTGCTTTCCTGCTATTTTTCATACACCACAAAATCAGGATTTATGAGAGTCCAACATGTAGGTGTATTACAGTAGAAAAATTACTAAAGTAAAAAGAAAAAAAATCTATTCATTAGACATCTCCTTCCTAAAATGTGGGAGCAAGGAAGAAGGGAAGGAATGGAGGAAAGACCGATCCCTTAATTTGGACTAAATGAATATTCCAATAAGTAATAGGAGTCAGTTTATTTAATCATAAAAATGAACCGCAACAGTTGTTTATGACAAATTAGAGGTTAGATCCTTTCCCTTGCTGTGAGCACCTTAATTAGCCTGTAGTCCTTGTTTCATCATTTGTAAAAAGGCAATAGTTCTTACTTCATAGAATTATTATGAGACCAAATAAGATAATTCATGTAAAGTGCACAGCATAGTTTGGCATTTGCTATTGTAAGTGCTCAAAAAAATGCTATGATTGGTATTATTAAGAATTTTGATCATAGTATTATATTAAATAAAACTAGATTGAAATAATCTAAATTTCCAATAACAGGATGATGGTTGAGTAAATCAGACAATGAAACATTTTACAAAACTATCTTTTTATTGAAGAATAGCTAATATCTAGAAATTCTCACTATATAATATTAAGTGAAAAAAAGCAGGACATTATATATTGTGTTAAATTATGTTATACAAATCCAAGATGTGATTATTAGATGATTTTAGTTAGCTCTTATATAATTTTCTAATTTTCCAAAGTTCTACCATGAACTTGAATTGCTACTATGAATATTTATCTGAAAAAAGTTAGCAAAAACAGTTACCAAAAAACTGTGCCACTCTTGGAAAAACATTAGCCAAAATATGAATGGGTAAGCTGCTGATTTAAAACAGAATATGCTTTGACCAAATGTCCATGTTACTAACTTAATAATTAAACTTACAGTGTCTTAGGATAGAACCATATTTTGAAATCTCCCTAGAATGTGTTACCTGATGTTATGTATCTCCTCATATGCTCTAGTCCCACAACTACTCAAGATCCTCAAGACAGTTAAAACCTCCAGCCTTTCCTACATCTGGGTTTCCCTGAAACTCAGGAGCATGCTTTGTACATAGCAGGACCTTTGTGTTTATTGATAACAGAAACAAGCCTTCCATTCAAAGACTCAAAATATTAGGGGAATGTTCCACTAACTTGCTATTCATCCACTCTACTTCCAAAAAAGAATCTGAGATGGCTTACAGTGAAAGACTTATAGAAAATATCACAGTTAGAAGTTTTTTAAAAAAAATATTTTTAGTTATAGATAAACACAATACCCTTATTTTATTTGTTTATTTTTTTATGTGACGCTGAGGATCAAACCTAGTGCTTCACACGTACAGGCGAACACTCTATCACTGAGCCACAACCACAGCCCCTGTTTGAAGTTTTGTAAAGGAAAAAGCAAATATACCCTAAATTTGTACACCACAAAATCAGGATTTATAAGAGTCCAACATGTAGGTTTATCACAGTAGAAAAATTACTTAAGTAAAAAGAAAAAAAAACTACTTGTTAGACATCTCCTTCCTAAAATGTGGGAGCAAGGAAGAAGGAAAGGAATGGAGGAAGGACAGATTTCTTAATTTGGGGCCAAATGAACCTCATTTCACATTCAATTCTGGGTTTTGTGTAAGCCCAGGCAGAAAGAAAAATAATTTTATGATTATGATTATTTGATTCTAAAAGTACATGCGTCTTCTTTGAATGGAAACATTTTCCTAGTACCAATTCTAAAATACGTTTATCTTTTTAAAACGATTATAGAACAATATAGTTGAAAGGTGTCTTTAATAATCATTTTTAAGAAACTATAGAGCCGAGTCAGCCATAGTGGTGCAGGCCTGCAATCCCAGCAACTTGTGAGACTGAGGCAGGAGGATTACAAGTTCAAAGCCAGCATTAGTGACTTAGTGAGGCCTTGGGTAACTTAGTGAGCCCCTATCTCTAAATTAAAAATAAAAAGGGCTGGGATTGTGACTTAGTAGTTTAGCACCACTGGTACTATCTATTTATATAGTACTATATAATATTTATATAAACAATCTTGATATGATTGTTTCTTGAAGCCAGCTGCCTGTGATCAATGCTAAGAGGATAACCCTAGAACACTTGCCATCAAAAGCAAGTCAAGCAGTTGATGCCCAATTTTTTAGCTCTCAGATGGTGTTACTTGACACAAGCATAGAACTTCCATACCCATAGTGGATATCTTTCTAAGTGCCCTTAATGATTGAAAACATCAGATAAGTAAAGATTCTATTTGGAGAATATTTTGATGCTCTAAATTTTGTCTCAATTTGATTATTTTAGGATATTATCAAGTAGGCAATTTTTAAAAAAGAAATTGTAAGAACAGTGCTCAAGCCCTTTGGAAATCACATCTCACCACCACTGCCTCACATGCTGGACATAGAGCCATAGTGCCTGATGTTTGCCCGGCTAGGTTTCAGTCTTGCTTTGTTCTCATCCCTTCTTTCTATGCTCCAATTCCTCCTTTCTGGAATGGGAACACTTACTCTGTGCCATTGGATATTGGATGCATGTCACTTGATTTTGATTTTTACGGGGGCTCACAGCCACGAGTTTGCCTTGAGTCTTGGAGGAGACTTTGAACTTGGACTTTTGAGCAACAGGAACTGTTCCGTCTATGGGAAGTTTTGGAGATGTACTGAATACATTTTGCACTGTGAGATGGACGTGAGTTTGGAGGGCCAGTGGTGGAATGTTGTGGTTTGCATCTTAGATGTCCCCCCAAAAGCTCAGGTATTAGGCAATAAAAGAATATTCAGAATGAAATGATTAGATTATGAAAGCCATAACTTCATTGGATTATCCATTTGATGGATTAATCATTTGAATGGATTACTGGATGGCAACTTTAGGCAGCTAGGGCATGACTGGAAGAGGTAAGTCACTTGGGGTATAGCATGGGCTATATCTTCCCATGGCTCCTCTTCTCTCTCTGCTTCCCTGATGCCATAAGCTGAGCAGCTTTCCTTTCCCACACCCTTCCACCACGATATTCTACCTCACCTCTGGATCAGAGCGATGGAGTTGGCTGACCATGACCTCTGAAACCTTGAGCTCAAAATAAACTTTTCTTCCTCTCTTTTGTTTTCATCAGGTATTTTGGTAACAGCGACCCAAAGTTGACTAACAGAAACAAACATAGAACATGGACACTGTTGCTTTGTTTCACACTCTATTTGTGAATTAATGACTTTGTATGTTATTAATCACTCTTGAGTCACATTTCTTTCATCTATAATATGAAAAGCATGGACTAGATGAGTTCTAAGATCTCTTGTAGTCCTGACATTCTTTAATGCTATTTTAACATTTTTGTAGACTCAGGATCAAACACATCTTGCCCCTTGTTTCCATTTTTGGTTTGCAATTTAGTTTGGACCACGCTTTGATTCTGAGAGTTTTTGCCATCACCAAAAATTAAGCATCTTTTTTGAGTACAAGTATTCTACAAGCTTGCTGGAATAGCTTTCCTAACCTCTAGTAAACAAGGAATTTCTCTATGGTTGCACTTTTAATAAATGTAGTAGGTCGAGTTCCACTAACACATCTTCTAACCCCCACCCAACCCCTAGAGCACATCACCTTCTCTAACTTTTAGACATTGTCACATTGCATGATACTTATTTGTCTGCCTCCTCTATAAGCCTGTGTGTTTCTTGAAGGAAAAGACAAAAACTTATTCAGCACAGCAACTGGTTTATGAAAAAAAAAGTGAAAAGAGAAAAAGGGGTGGGGAATAAAAGGGAAGGAAGGAGGGAGGGAAGAAGGGAGGGGAGGAGGAAGGAAATGATTGGCTGAATTATATCTGATGTCATAATCCCACTGAGGTAGAAAAAGGCAAGTTTGCCAGACAGCTGTTCATTCTTAGGCTGTCATAATTCTACCTCACATCCAGGAGTCATTTATTCCAGAGAGCTATAAGGTGTCAAACATCAACCTGGCAAAGACTTTCTGAAAGTCCTTAATTTTGTCCACTCTGAATTTTACTTGCATCAATCAACGGGACAGATTTTTCATTTGAGATGTTAAGAAGCCAACAAAAGATTAACTGAATCCACTCAAGGGAATGAGAGCTCAGCATACATAGTTCACATAACACTGAACATAAATATATGCAATAAACCACAAGGGTATTCAGTGGGATCCTCATCTGGATTCTTCCATAATAAGGAGAGTGGCCCACCCTTAGTCAGCGTGGCCATAAAAATAGCCTGTGTTCTGGTCCTGAAACTCAAGGCCCTGAACCTCTTCTATATATGCTGGTCTATTTTTGTTCTACTGCTGTCTGAATTGGATCTTGTTTCTTTGGATAAGGTTCTGTATTGCTAGTTAAACAAAACCTTCTGGCTTTTGCTGACCCAGTTGCATGAAATTGTTTTTAAATACAGTGTTTATTGGTGGTACGCTAAGGCACCTTGCACTCAGAAGTACCATGTTCTTATAGGCAGAAAACACTGCTTTGTTTACTTAGCATTCTCTAGCCTGAGTGCTTTGTATTCTCATTTCAGGAGCTTCATTTTTGTCCTTTTTGTTTCTCTGCTTTAGTGAAGTGGGGAAATGTCCCACTCATTGGAGGAAGAACTAATTGATGAGAATCTGAGCTGAAGGCAGCTTCTCCCACTGGGCAGAAGCAAAGATGCTGTGTCCTGTGTGATCCCAATACCAGCAAGCATTTTCTGCTCAAAGCAGAGCATCAGAATTTTCCTGCACAATTATATCATGCCTGCTATTGCCTAAAATACATAAACAAGAAGAAAAATTTAATGTATCACATGGTCTCACCTTAGCACCTAAATAAACTACAGAACATTTACAGAAAATACAGAGTAAAAGAAGAAAAATTAAAAAGAAGGTAGATGTAGTGTGATATTTACTAAGATACCTCTCCTATCTCAACCTAGGTTTCCAAAAAGGGCTGCACAGTTCTTGATTTCAGTGACAAACATAAAGTTTCATGAAATGGCCATTTAAGTATGAGCTCAGGATACATTAAGTTATGGCAGAGGAGCAGAGGTTATGACCCCTCCAGTTAGATACCACTAAGCACCTCAGGAGAGTGACATGGGACAGCATGAGGGCCGTTGCTAGGATGAGTGATGTTGGAATAGAAACTTTTTGCAAATTTAATGAACATTTACAGGATTTCTACTGTGATACAACTACTTGACTTAAGCCTGAGGCAAAATTAAACTGAGTTCCTGCTCCCCAGGATGCCACAGTTCATTCAAAAGAAAACTACCACAACCACAGTTTACTGTGAAAAGTTATAAAATTCTATGGAAACAATGACTCCCCTTACCTTCTTTCCTGTCCTCTTGAAGAAAGAATCAGGAAAATTAATAGAAGAAGGTGACATTTAGGGCCAGTTCTGAAAGGATTGAGAGGAGTTCACTATGAAGAGCAGAGAAAGTGGAAACAGGAAGAATAGGAGCCAAGAGATGTGCGATTGAATGGAGAGTCAGGGAATGAGGAATTGTCATCCCAGTGCGACTCAGACAAATGAAGAACAAGAGACAAGACTAGAATAGTCCTGGGCTAAGCTATGATGACTCTTGTATATTAGACTTTTAAAAAAATCATCTTTAGTTCATAGGCAGTGGGGAGGCAGTCAAGGGTTATAAACAACAACAAAAATAACTTACATGATTAGATCTATCACAATGGAGGTCCTAGAGGTTAAGTTTGGAAGAGGTGGGACTGTACCCAGGAAGAACACTTAGAAACAGAGAGATGAGGGATGATAAGGTCCTCCTCTGGGGTAATGTATGGTGAGTATTAGAATGGACACATGCCAGTAATATTTGTTACCCAATAAAAGATTAACCAAGTATTCATTCATCAAAGTTAATTCGTATGTATCAGATATAGGTTCCTAATGTATTCGAGATTCAGAGCAACATGGAAGTAATAACACATTACTCCTGTTTTATAAGTAACTCACAGTCTAATCAAGACCAAATTGTATGGGCATGAAAAGAAAAATAACAGGTTAGTATATTAAGTACCAAATGGGTATCACAGTGAATCAGTACAACAGAAGTTAAAAGGAGAAAGCAACAAGGAATAGCTGTAATTGTCAGGAAGAGGTGGAACTGATAAAGAATTTGAAGAGGTACAAATTCACAGCTAAGTAAGATGGATGGGTAAGTAAATAAACTTCAGTGTAGTGTGATTCATAACAGAGATGTGCTTGAGGATCACAGGCAGGAGCACAGATATCAAGTTTGTGAATGGGAGAAGGATTACAAAAGGTTTGCTAGAGAGGAATTCCTTCAGCTGGGTTTCAGTGGACAAGTAAAACAGCTCAATGAAAAAGAGAAATATCCATAGAGGGATAGGCACAGGACATTAGGGACTCAATATGTTTAGGCAAATGTGCAGGACTACAAATATTACATGACTAGAGCGAAGGATGAATTTGTGAGAGAGGCAGGAAATGAGGCTAAAAGAGGTAGACAGGATTCAGCAGGTAATAACCCTAATGTGCTGACCCAAAGAGTAGAAATGTTATTATGGAAGGTACTGCGGTGTGATTAAGATTCAGGAGGAGAGACACAATTCAATTTGTATTTTAGGAAGACCACTCTAGAAATAGTATGGAATGACTTTGAGGTATATGACTGGACTGGCATCATTCACTACGAGAACTTAGGAGAAGCAGATTAGGGGGAAAGATTTTTGAGTTTCAACTTTGGATGTGTTGAGCTTGAAGTATGTATTAGTTGCCTATGGCTACTATAAAAGTTACTACAATCTTGGTGACTTCAAACAGAAATTATTTTTCTGTTCCGGAAGCTAAAAAGCAGAAATCATCAATGTCAATTGCTGCTAGAGGCTCTGAGAGAGGAACAATTTCATTCCTTTCTCTTAGCTCCTGGTGGCTGATGATAGTTCTCAGAATTCCTTGCCCAGTAATCAGATTGCTCCAGATTGCTGTCTGTGTCTTTCCATTATCTCCCTTGTGTACACCCTGTCCTCCCAAGGATACCTTCCCTTAAGTCTGCAAGTCTAAATCCAGAGTCTTCTGGGGTCATTTTTTTTTTAACCCCTGCAGTACCAGGGATTGAACACAGGGCTTTGTGCATACTAGGCAAGCACTGAGCTACAATCCTAGCTTGGGTCATCTTAATAGAGATCCTTAATTTAATTAATCTGTCTCAAGCCATTCAAGGTATTATGATAGAACACCATAAGGCTGGGTGGCTTATTAAACAAGAGAAATTTATTTTTCCCAGTTCTGGAGTTTGGGCAGTCTAAGATTAAGGAGCTGACAGATTTGGAGTCTGGTGACAGCACATTTCTTAATTCATAGATGGAAACTTGTCACTGTATCCTCACATAGTGGAAGAGACAGAAGAACAATCTTGGGCTTAATTTATAAGGGCACTAATCTCATTCATGAGGGCAGAGCTAATAGCCTGATCTCCTCATGCCAAGGTTTGAATTGGTCCCCCAAATTTCACAAATTGGAACCAATCTCCAAGACTCCAAGGACCTGAAGATGAGTAGACCATGAGAGTTTGTCCTCATAAAGGATTAAGGTCATTATCTTGTGAGTGTAAGTTTTCTCAGGAGTACGCTCCTGGCAAAAGGATAAGGATGGCCCCCATCTTCTCTTGCCCCCTTGCCCTCTCTCACCTTTTACTATCCCATGGTGGATATGGAATGATGCAGCAAAAAGGTCTTCATCATACACAGGCCTCTTAACCTTGGACTTTCCAATATTCAGAAACATAAGAAGTAAATCCCAGGTATTCTGTTATAGCAGCATGAAATGGAGCAAGATAACTCCCAAAGGCCCAGTCACTTCCCAAATTTCTACTTCCCAGTGCTATCATACTGGGGTTTAAGATTTCAACATATGAATTTGATTAGGGGCAGAAACACACAAATATTCAGTCTATAGCAAAAACCCTATTTCCACAAAGATCACAAAAATACTGAGGGTTATGTCTTGGATATTATTTTTAAAGGGACATTATGCAACCTACTACAAAGTGAATGAGGGGATAAATATCTTCATAATCTGCCTCATACTGGGGAGTATGGGCTGGGGAGCTCTGCTTTGTGCTTCCAAATTTAACAATATACAATAGGTGAAAGGAAATGTCAAAGGAAAGGCTATGTTGTATGACAAACAGTAAAGATTTGAGTCAGGTGAACATGGGTTCAATCTTAGCTCTTTAGTTGAAAACTTGGTCAGTCATTTAACTTCTATGAGTCTTGATTTCTTCATTTGGAACATAGGGACCTATTTCATAAGACTGTTGTGAGAATTAAAGAGACATTAACAGGCACACAGTGGCTTCTAAATACCATTATGTCAAAGAAAAAAAGCTTGACGATAAGACTTGATAGTGCCTTACATTAAAGTTGTGATTGTATAAATGAATTGCAACTTTTCATAAAGGACAGAAATTGGCATCAAGAATAGTGGGATGACCTGTCAGAAACAGATCAACAATGAAGAATCCAAGAGAGGGTGACCTTCAGATAGCCAAAGGAGCATTTGGCTTCAGGAAAATCTGCTGTCAGAAAAGTATCTATTATCAGCACTCAAGTGGGAAAAAGGTTGGCAAAATCAAGGCAGAGCTTTCTAGTCTTAAAAGTGGTATATTAGGAATATTTTGAAGATATTTAATAAGTGTCATACTGTACCAGGCATTGGAGATAAAACAAAGAGTGAGACATAGACATATGATGCAATCTAAGTACTGCACAAGGGTAGGAGCAGAGTTAAGGAACAGAACTCCTAAAACTACCCTTGAGAGCCTTAGAAGACTTTGAAGAGAACAAGCCATTTGGATGATCCTTAAGGATAAATAAGAGTATGTCTGCCAGAGAAATAGAGAAGGACTTTAAAAACAGTGGGGAAAAAAAGCAAAGCATAGGAATTCAGGGCGACCTTTACAGATTTGGAAACAGGAACTCGGGATCAATCAAAAGCCCAGTTATCCAAACTGATGAATGAAAACAGAGCCAGGCTATTAACATAGAGACTTGGTACTGCCTCCCAAAGCCTTCGGCCATATGTTTTAGTCTTCCTCCCTATAACAGCAGGTTTGTCCTAGAGGCTGAGGCAGGAGCAAGCCTTCAGCTGTGAGTCAGATAATTGCTAGCATTGGGAAAGAAGATATGCAGAGATTGATGACCAGTTAGATGCAGACCATACATAAAATCAGAGAAGAGGAGAAAAGATTAGGAAGCATTTACTATATGACATTATCTAATTTAAACTCCACAACAATCCTCTAACATAAATTAGAGCAGCGAAATAACCATTCCAGTCATCAAAAAGCAAAACTGACCTAGTTCCTGGAGAAAGGAAGCTTTCTGCTAAGAGTCAGCCCTGAGTCCCAGGATGCTTTCTAAAAGTGACTGCCGGTTTGAGAAACAGCTCTTACACCTTGGTTGCTGCACTCCATTACGTTTTTCATTTTTCGATGAAAGGCGTGTTGGGTAATACTGATAACAAGTAACAATGAATATGTACTCAAGTTACTTGTACCTGTGGGTGGCTTCCTGGTGTGCAATAAATGTCTGTTAAATTAGGTTCGTCAAGGACATAAATCTTCAACACTATTTCCAATACTATGAGGAAAAGCCACCCCCCATACCGCAGGATAAAAGCTTCAGTCTTCATAGGCCCTCCAAAGTTTAGAAGCAGCCCTGAAGCCTTTCAGTGTCCTCACACTGGGGACAATGCCAAGATTCTAACCACCTACTGGTAACTTAATTTCTGTCCACATTGTCTCATCCTATCCTCGCCCATGAGTACGCGGATGTCGCCCCTTCCCACCCTCGCCAGGGAGACGCTGGCAAGGAGGACGTCACACCTCCGATGTCAGTAGCCCTTCACGGTGGGGAATGGATAGAGGCAAGATGTATTTTGAGGGTTCCTTTTCGGGCGGGAATCTGGGGGCGGTAGTGGGTCGCTTAGAGTCCCTCCCTGTCAGACCCTTTCCTGACGCAGCGCGAAAAACCTCGCCGCAGCCCCAGCTGGAGATCCTGGGAACCTCGCTTCCAGGCTGGGCGGCACCGGGCGGGGCGGGGCGGGGGGTGTGAGCGGCGCCCCCTCCAGTGCGCAGGCGCGGGAGCGGGCGTGGCGGGCACGGCGGGGCACGGAGCGCGGCGGCGGCGGCGGCGGGAGCGGCGGCAGCTGCAGCGGCGGGCGCGGGAAGATGGCGGCAGCGGCTGCGGCGGCGGGGGCGGAGCAGGTCTGTGAGCCCCGCTGCGATTGGGGTTGGAGGAGCGGGCGAGGCCGGGTGCTGCTGGTGGGCCGGCGGTCGGGCCGGCCGGCGGGGCGCGAGGGCCAGTGGGGCCGGGCTCCGCGGGGCGGGGCGGGGCGGGAGGAGCTGTCCGCCACCGGGATGCTGGCAAAGGCGCGGTGCGACCCGAGCAGGAGCTCCCTCTCCGGGAAGTGGGGAGCCTGCCGCGGCCCTCGGCCTAGCTTGACTTGGCTATCCTTCGGCGGCAATGAGAAGGGGACACTGTCCTCAGGGATCGGAGGCTACCGTGCCAGCCCAGAGCCTACTCCGGGAGGTGCCCTGCTTGGCCGCCAGCAAAGATGCGGATAAAAATAACCTCAGTCCCAGCCGGGAGGCTCCCCAGACACCAGCCAAGAAGTGGTCAGCTGTTGCCTCCTGTCAGAGTGTGGCCACGTCTTGTTTCTGCCAACCCTGATAGGCAGACGTGCCAGATCTCCCCTCTCGCTTTGGTTTTTGAAGATTTAGTCGCCAGTATAAAACTGTGCTGTCCAGTGGGTTTTAAATCACTTTTAAGAATGCATTATCAAGTATTTCCTGATCTGCATTGTAAACTTGTAACTTAGAAGTTTCAGAGTCCCTCCATCAGCCTATACTCATACATGTACATGCATATGTGTGTGAATATGTGTACATACATACACATACATATAGTTGCTAGGGTTAACTGTTGTTTCCCTTTTAAAATAACTGATAATGATAGTTTCTTTTAAGAAAGTGTCATTCTTCAACATTGTTGAGAAAATCAGTGAACCAAGTTGCAAGCATTCTTTTTGACCTTTGGAAAGATTTTCTCAGGTGATTAACTTTTTAGAGATCTATTAGCTATATGTTCCTGGAAGTCTCATTCTAAGGAACAGAAAAAAATAGGAAGATGTGAAGTCTGCCTTCAAGGAGCCTAAATCAAACTGCCAAATGAATGCAGAAAAACAGCTAAAGACAATAGTTAAGCTGCAGATTAGTGACAATTAATGTAAAGGAATGAGTGAAATTTAAAGGAGTAAAGTTTGAAACTGTCAAGAGTAAAGCTCTTCTTTGGTTCTCATGAGTTCCCTCCTGATTAAACAGCTTCTGTGTTAGATGATTCTTTTGCTATTTATGTCATAACTATTGGTGCTCTTGAGATTCTTGATGTTCTGTTCTTCCTTTACACATTAGCTGAATAATGTGATCCCTCCCTCAGTATCCACTTCAGATTTATGCATTTATGTGTCCAGCCTTGAACTTAACTGAATTTTCTGTAAAGATCTCAAATAAAAATTGCTCAAAATTGGATGGTAGCACACTTACTATTAAAGGCTACAACCATCCATGCACATGGTTAACCTGGCCAAAAACTTAGGAACAGGGTTGGTTTAAGGAAGGTGTAGTTAGTGATCTGCTGTCCCAAACTTGATATTTATACAAGAAACCCCACTTTTCTTTCCTTTTGACTGTGAACCTCACAAACTGTGTAGCCAATCTTACTTGCAAGCCATCTTAAATATGTCTGTGTCACATGCACATCCAAGAAGTCACCTGGTCCTGACAGTTCTACCTCTTAAATCTTCTCCTCAGTCTTTTCTTCATCTCCAAAGCCATGGTTCAGTCAGGCTCTCACTTGGACTGAGAGAGGAACCTGCTGTTGTTCTATTCAGTTCACCTCTTTTTTGTCATGCATTTGTTTTGATGGAAATCTGACTTGTATCACTCATCTTTTTAAAATCTTCAGTAGTTCACTGCCTTTTGAAGAAACTCCATTCTTCTTGCATTGGTACTTATTGTCATTTATTGGTCCCCAGCCACATCCCTCCCCTCATCTTTAGCTTCATTCCTATACCTGTTCTCTCCATCCATTTAAAGTTACCAAAGTTCATTGCCTCAGAGGTGACTTGTACTCTAAATCTCAAAGCTGTTCCCTTTGCATAGAATGCCCTTCTCTGCTTTTGTGCTGGACTTAATACTGACTATCCTTCAGAATTCAACTTAAACCTCAACTTTTCTTAGAAATCTTCAGTGTAGCCCCCACCCCTTAAGTGGAGTTGCTCTTCTGTACCCATTTGGTATTGCTTTCACTGCTATAGTATGGCACTTACCATGTTATACTGCAGTTGTTCATGATTTTGTCTGTCTACCCTACTGTCCTGTAAGTAAGCTCTTTGAATGATATATTGTTTAACCAGTTTGGAGTACCTGACACTACATGGTAAATATTCAGTAATTGTTAAATACATCAAATTGAAGATAATAATGGAGATGAATTTGCAAAAAGTGCATCCCAAAAGGGATGAATTTTGCCCTCTTTCTCTCTTATCTGTGGGCCTATATTCAAACTCTGCCTAAGACCTTTAAGTCACTCACCTATTAAGACTGTCACAAGTCTGTACTGTGTCTGTGCAAAATAGAAGAAAGCACTTTTACTTATGGCAACTCCTGCAACTAAAAAACAATCTAAATGCATATCCAACTCTAAAATGTCTGCAAGTCTTGCACCCTCTTAGATGTTGCAGCCTCATGCAGTACCCAACCTACACAACTGTATTCATGTCTGCTTTGTTATAAAATCTTTTGAGTAGATTATGTTACCTTCTACAGAGCCTTTCTTATCATTCCTGATCTGTCAGGTCTAGCAAAGCTGGGAGTATAAAAGTTTTGGAAAAGTAGGGCCAGGCTGAGGAAGTTCTTGGATAGCAGAGTACAGACTCTAATCTTTATGTTCTGTTGAGGTGGAGGTCATCAGTGGGTTTTGATCATGAATGACTTACGTTTCAGGGAATGAAAAAGTTAAGGTCATCTGTCAAGGAAGAGTGGAAAGGACAACTGGAATATTATTGTGGTGACAGGGGTAACAGGCTGATCAAAGGCTTATGAAAAAATGGAAAAAAGAGGAAGTATTTGAGTACTGTATCTGACCCACCTACTCTTCCCCCTTCCCAACAACTCTAGCTCATCCTGATTCTCTCCCATTTGAACTCTGCAGCATGTATTGCTATGCAGTTGGTTGGCACTTGAATATACAGAGTGCTTTGTTGCACTGTTAACTGTTTCAGACATAGTACTGTAATACATAGAAAATAAGAATGCTGTCCTATATGTCTTGTATATGTCTTGTTTGGCTTATATAGGGTATAATGTTTAAGCCTAAGATGATCTATGAATAGATACCTATTCAAGAAATGAGTTTTCTCAGAGCTCTCAAAATTATATAAGTTGGGCAGTATCCACTTCTGCCATTCCTTTCATACTTTTGTTAAGTAGGATTATTACTGCCTAATATGTCATTCAACCATAGTCTAGTTTAATGGTTCTCAAGTTTTTTGGTCTTAGGTTCTCTTTACACTCTTAAAAACTACTGAGATCCCAAAGAGCTTTTGTTTATGTAGGTTACTTCATTGGCATTGATTAGAAATCAAAACTGAAAAAATTTGAAAACATAAGAACAAACAAACATTGCATTAGCTTTAAGAGTGATAATGTTGTCACATGATCATGTACTCTATTAAAGGAAAAAAGGAAATGATCTTAATGTTATTTTGAAATTGTATCTGGCATTAAAGACCCTGAAGGGGTTCACTTGACCCCACCACAGCCAACATACACACACACACACACACACACACACTCTCTCTCTCTCTCCCTCTCTCTCTCTCTCTCTCTCTCTCTCTCTCTTTCTCTCTCTCTCTCTCTCTCTCTCTCTCTCTCTCTCTCTCTCTCTCTCTCTCTCTTTCTCTCTCTCGGAGGACTGCCCAGTCTGCCGATCTAGGATAATGTTAGCTTTAGTCAATGGAGTTATAAGGAGCAAACTGTTATCAACTATTCCAAATTCTTTTTAAAATATGTGTATGAAAAAATTAAGCATATTAATAAAAATAAATTGTCCACCATAGGATATGTTTGTCAATTCCAACAAGAAATGATGTGTTCACCTTATTGACAATAGGACTGTTGAAAGCAAATAGGGAAAAAATGTTATCAAGTAGTCACACTGAAGTTTTTGCTATGCAGTGCCTCCCACTGTAGTAATGTTCTTATTTGGAGACTGTAGGCCCATGACTTGTGGGGTTTTAGTGGAAAATATGTCAGTAACCAGTTTAGCTTTCTTTAGTTATGAATTTGCCCTTAATAAATGTATCAAAAAAGTGTGTTACGGCTGTTCCATTGTGCTGTATTTTGTTTTTAGCAAAGTTCCAATGGTCCTGTAAAGAAGTCCATGCGTGAGAAGGCTGTGGAAAGAAGGAATGTTAATAAAGAGCACAATAGTAACTTTAAAGCAGGATATATTCCGATTGATGAAGATCGGCTCCATAAAACAGGATTGAGAGGGAGAAAGGGCAATTTAGCCATTTGTGTGATTATCCTCTTGTTTATCCTGGCTGTCATCAATTTAATTGTAAGTATATGGTGCAGAATATTCTCTTTTTAATTACAGTGGGGAAGTTTTCATCTTTTTTTTAAAATAATATATGAACTTAGTTCCTATAACTTGTTGGGGGACCGTCTTATTTTCTGCTTTGCTGTACATGTTTTATCTCCTATGGGCTTTAGTGAATATGTATAAAAAGCCTAGGCTGAGGAGGCAACACTAATTACAGGAAAAGTTGAATGAAAAGACAGGAATCTATTTTTTAAGAGAGACAAAGGCAATAAAATCATGGCGAAGTTCTCCTTTTAGGAAAAATGTTGACAGATTCTTCCCTTTAAAGGACTTAACTCTTAATAAGGGTAGAGTCAACTCAGTAGAGGAGAACAGCCTCAGCAACTTAGTGAGGCCCTAAGCAACTTAGTAAGATCCTGTTGCTCAGTGGTTAAGCACTCTTGGGTTCAATCCCTGGTACCAAAAAAAAAAAGAAGAAGAATGAAAGGATCTGGTAGGTTGATTCACACTATGGTGCTGAGGACCTGCATCTTACCTTTTCCAAAGATATTTAATTTTTTACAGAAGGGGTCTTTTTAATCTGAGTTCACAACTCTGAAGGTTAATTTTGAAACCCTCTGGAATATATTTAGATTGATATTTTTATGTTCAGAGAGTGATTAATGGTATACCTAAGACTGCTTATGAACGTGATCTGCAGGTCTTCAAAAGTGACTCTATTTTTACTTCTAATGTTCTCAAGCCAGCCTTTGTAATTTATGTACATTCAAAACATTTGTGTCTAATTCTTCACTAAAGTCAGCAAGAGCTAGTACTATACATTTTATAGTTGGTACCATAAATAACTTTACTAGGAAAACAGAATTTATTTTTTATCTTTCTTATGGAGACTCCTGGTTAAGATGGCAGAACGAAGACATTTCTATCCTGTGCTCTAAAACACTCATCCCAAAGTGACAATGGCAAGAAACAGAAGTATCTTTGAAGAGAGTAAAAGACAACTGAAATCCCAAACCACAATATATGAAGACAGAAAGTAGGAGAAGGAAGGGCAAATACTTGTCAGTGAGAAGAGACTTGCCTGTGTGTTGGGAGGGACTGCAGGGTGTATTAGTGAAGTGCCTTGCTGAACCCTGCAAAGCCTCAGGAGCTGGAAGTACAAGCACCTTGAAAAGCAGAAGCAAGACATGACCCGAAATAGAACTCGTGAAAAATCTGTAGTAGTCAGATGCCTGGGCCTCCCTCTCCCGCAACCAGCAGTTAGGCAGCTGCCCCTCTGAACACCACCCAAAACTAGCATGTGTCTAGACACCCTGGACCAGACAGGGATCCTTCTGCTGAGGCTGTTGTGCGAAGGTGGGTTTCCAAGCTGAAAGTATAGTCTGAAAGCGAAGCACTGAGGCTGCCTTTCGTGCACCCCTCTCCCCTCCTCCTCCTCCTCCAGCTCCCTGGCAGCAGGCAAGAGACAGAGGAGCCCCCATAGAGAACTGAAGACCTAAAGAAAAAGATGTGACAACAGTGACTTTTGGTAGGTCACAGTGAAAAAACCATCTACTCTCCCTATCATGAAGCCTGTAAGTCACAAACCACATAATTTTCTATGGACATTTTCTCAAAATCACTGTGAAATATGAACACTGAGTCAGGGATCCATAGATTTTTGAGGAAGGCTTCAGGAATTGAAAAATGATAGAACAAAATACCCAAGTCCTGGGGAAGTAGAAACTCAAACTTAGGGAGATAGAGAAAATGCAACGATTGACAGAAAATATTAAGGATATTGAATCCATGAGACAAGAATGACATACCATTTAAAAGGAGCAATTGAGCTGGGGATATAGCTCAGTTGGTAGAGTGCTTGCCTCGCAAGCACAAGGCCCTGGGTTCAAATCCCCAGCACCGCCAAAAACAAACAAACAAATAAATAAATAAATAAAAATAAAAAATAAAAGGAGCAATTGAAGAATAGGAAGAACTCATAAAGATATACACACAGATGGAGAGATTTTGGAAAACAAATGTTCAACAAAATGAAGAATCCATCTAGGAGCTTTCTATTAATAGGAAATTCAGAAAGCAAAACCAGAAAACATTGGAAAGTTGTCCAATAAAGAAAAATTTCTAGAACAGATTGAAAACTACCATTCTAGCTCTGGAATAATGCATTAAAAAAAAAAAAGAAATCCATACTATTACTATGAAATGTAAAAAAATTAGAAATAAAGACCTTAAAATCTTCCTAAAAATTTTCCAGGAAAAAAAAAAAAACAGGTTTATATAAAGAATAAGTCAGAGTGGCATTGGACTTCTCAAAAGCAGAAGTGGGACAGGCATGGTGGTATACTCCTGTAATCCCAGTGACTCAGGAAGGAGGCTGACACAGGAGGATTGCAAGTTCAAGACCAGCCTGGGCCATTTATCAAGACCCTGTCTCAAAATAAAAGGACTGGGAATGAAGCTCAGTTACAGAGTGTTCCAGTACCACCAAAAATATTTTTTAAAGGTAGCAATGGAAACTGGAAGGCAATAAGGCAGTGACTTTCAAAGTTCAGAAAGAACATTTCAAATCTAAAAATGGCTGCTTAAGCCAGAGTGTCAGTCAGATGCAACATTCTTGCCATGCACATTCTTCAAAAAATTTTACTTCTACTGTTTATGAGAAAACCACTGCTTTACCAAAAGAAAGCACTGAAGAAAGATGAAGATAAGGAAACTGGGTATCTTTCTTGCACAGGAGAAAGACAAAAGGAAATTCCAGCATGAAAGAAAAGGAAAAGTTTACAGTTAGACAGCTGTACGGGAGGCCAGAGATTGGAGCAGGAAGTCCAGATTGGAGCAGGAAGACGGGTTGCAGAAGGATTTTCTGAGAGAGAAAAATAAAACAAATATATTATCTGAGGAGTTTAGACAGAACATTTCACGGAGAGGTTTATAGAAATGTTTGAGGGTTTGAGACTTAGTTAGATTTTCAGAGAAGCTAAGCAAATTAAAGAAAGATGTATTATACAACGTAGAAGAAAAGAACTCCCATCATAATACAGTATTTGCTTTAGCAGTGAACAGTGTTTATATGGTCATAATACTGAAAATACTGAACATAGATTCAACTGAAACCTGAGGTTGGAATTGGAAGAAAAAAAGAGGTAGAAATAAGCTAAAATTCTCATCTGCTAAAACAGAAAATTACTAGATAAAACCTAAAATTGATAAATGTAGAAATAACAGTATACATGTATTAGTTCACATATTGTTTAGAAACAAGGAGATAAAGCTTACAGCTAAAATCGTTGAAAGTGATTGCCCTGCGGAATGAGACCTGGAAAGGTAGAAGAATTATAGACCTTTCTGAGTATTTTGACTTGTCTTTTGCGTGTAATGCTGTAATAAAAATAAATTGGTTTTGTTTATCAGTGGAAAATCAATTAATATATTCATCTTACTGATTTAAACATTTTAGGAAGTCTTTGATTTTTTGGCAATGATTCTTTTCTTTTCATTTTCCCAAGTGTGTCACGTGTATGCTGCCTGTTGACAATGGGCTTGTGCTCTTTTTCAGATAACCCTTGTTATCTGGGCTGTGATTCGCATTGGACCAAACGGCTGTGACAGCATGGAGTTTCATGAAAGTGGTCTGCTTCGATTCAAACAAGTGTCTGACATGGGAGTTATACATCCTCTTTATAAGAGCACAGTTGGAGGAAGACGAAATGAAAATTTGGTCATCACTGGCAACAACCAGCCTGTAAGTTACCACATTAACTGAAACGTGGTGTGAATGGAAAAGGGGGATTTGAGAACAATTCTTTGCAAAAACCTAGAGTTGATTACAGGAAGAGCTCTCTTCCTTTAGAGAAAATTAATTTATTAGTTTTATATTCATCAGTGTTTAGAAATGCTTAGTATTCAATAGTGTTGATTTTATGATCTTTTAAAGTTAGATGCTTTCTTAATATTCTAGATTTTGTTCAGTGGTAGCATTGACAGATATAATTAGTGTAGAAATAGGTAGGTTACTCTTCTCCACATGAGGAAGCTAATTAAGAAAGCTTCTTCCTGGGGTAGAATACCCTGTATTTTCTGAGAATCTGGGAGATAATGTGTCACTCTGCTCAGCAGCAGGCATGCCACGTGGCTGCTCTAACATAGGCTTTTAACTGGGTGAAACCTCAAGAAGTATTCTTACTTTCGCCCCAGCCATCTTAGACCTTGAGCATGTTCCCTATGACCTGTGCATTTTAAGTTTTCATTTTGAAGAATTCTTCTCCCAAGGAAGTGGAGACAGGACACATGCAATTAAACGCATTTGAAGTTAATCTATTATTATAGTTTTTTTTTTTAATAGTGTTTTGTATTTTTTTTTAAATGATGTTCTTTATGAATTTTGGTTGCAATATTCTTTGAAATATATTCACAATAGAGTGTTTTTTTTAAGATTGTTTTTCAGCAAGGGACAACAAAGCTCAGTGTAGAAAAGAACAAAACTTCTATTACAAGTGACATTGGTATGCAGTTTTTTGACCCGAGGACTCAACATATCTTATTCAGCACAGACTATGAAACCCATGAGTTTCATTTGCCAAGTGGAGTGAAAAGTCTGAATGTTCAAAAAGCATCTACTGAAAGGGTAGGATTTATTTTCTTCACTTTACTAATGGGAGACAATTATTGTCTAAAGTTATAAAGTGGGAGGAGAGTTTCACTTCCTTACAGTGATATGAAAGACTGTATTCCAGAACATGGAAAAGGATTATTTCTAAATCTTTCATTATCTAGTTTGTGTGACCAATCTCAAGTCTTCTCTTTATATCAGTTTCCAGATCTATAAAATTTCCTGTAATTTCTCATGTTTGAAACTCCCATTTATCTGTGATAATTAGTCCCATATTAATTTAGAAACTCTTTTCAATACTTTTTTTTTAATTTTTAGATTACAAGCAATGCTACCAGTGATTTGAATATAAAAGTTGATGGGCGTGCTATTGTGCGTGGAAATGAAGGAGTATTCATTATGGGCAAAACCATTGAATTTCACATGGGTGGTAATATGGAGTTAAAGGCTGTGAGTATTTTCTTAAGAGTGTAAGAGAGTTATTAGTTTCTTAGATACATAAATCCATGTGTAGAATAGTATACAATTACTAAAAATGGTGATATAGTTGTATATTTCTTTGTCATGAAAAGATTTTCAAAAAGGATTGTGAAGTAAAAGAATGTTACAAAACAATTTGTGACCTATTTTATTTTTATTTTTTAGAACATATAAATTTATAAAAACATATAAGTATATCAAAATATCAGAAATATTTAGTTATGAGTAGCAGGATAAAGACGATTAAAATTTGTGTTTATTTCTGTTAGTTTGTATTTTCTAAATTTTGTTGGTATTTGTTTAAAAGGCAAAAAGAGAAAAATCGCAAACTTCTTAAAGAGAATTCTGAAAGGTCAAAGTATGCATGCCCAAAAGTTGTCGTTAACTAAAGAGTCTTCATAGCCTTTCCTGTTTTTAATCGTGTTGTGAAAAAAAAATTAACAAATGTATCAAGTGTATTTTATTTAAACATCTATTATTAATTATATAGGAAAAAGATTTTTGCCTTTATTGCAGCTTCTGAAAATTAAATTTTCTTTGTGCTTCACAGATTATATCTCAACTTTAGCAGATATTATACCTTATATAAGGGAGCCAAAAGTTTAAAAACTTTTGCCAACTCATAATTCTGGTCAAAAAGTACTTATTCAAAATCCTCGGGGCCCTTACTATATACTGCTTAACTAAAACTAATTAAATGTGTCTTACCAAGCATTATATGATAAAAGTGACTTCAAATCTAAAGACTTATTTATTCCCTTTTTTAAAAATTCAGTTGCACATTTTTTAGGAATAATGAACTGTAGAAAATGAGGTAGTTGTTTCACTTTCATAAACAACTTTTTCCCCTGAAGCTCATAATTCCATCTCTAAATAGTAAAGATGAGCGTTAAGTGTAATTCTTGCCAGAAACACCCTAACAGTATTGAGTAGTTGTGCTAAGAAGCCCTTTCTCGAAGAGAGCAAGTTGAGCACCAGCCAGGCTGTTGTTTTCTGCATGAGAAAGCTGAAGGGAAAAGCAGGAGGTCTGAACCACTTACAGAGACCACACACAAATTACTTAAACCTTTTATTTTTTCCCCACTGGAAAATTCTTGTCCTATTCTATCTTATTACATGAAAAATGTTAAAATACTTCAAAATATATATACATAACAGTTTCTTCACAGTTAAAAAAGCATATTGAAAAGATAATTAGCTATATAATTCAGTCAATATCAATGATTAGTTTTAAAGAATATAAGCTACTTATTTGAATTTTATCAAACTACCTTTTCAAATCTTTTTTTTTCTCTTTCTCTTTTTTTTTTTTTTTTTTAAATTTTTCTTTTTTGTGGTGCTGGGAATCAAACCCAGAGCCCCACACACATGCTCAGCAAACATTCTACCACTGAGCTATATTCTCAGCCCTTATTTTTCATTTTTAATTGACACATAGTGTACATGTTTATGAAGTACAGTGTGATGTTTTGGTAGATAAATACGATGTGTAATGATCAAATTAGAGTAATTAGCATATTCATCACTTCAAAAATTTATTGTTTCTTTGTAGTAAGAACATTTAAAAATTCTCTCTTCTGGCTATTTTTAAGTATACAACATAATGTTAACTGTATTCACCCTACTGTGAATTTAATAAAAACTGCCTAAGAAACAATTTAAAGAAAGTAAAATTAAATGACCACAAGATGGCAGCATTGGAATAAAATTTGAAAACTAATAAATTAAGGTTAATATTTATTCCATATATAGCTTGAGCATCCCTATTCCAAAAATTTGGATTAGGAATACCCTACCAGTAAAATACTTCAAAATCCAAAAAACTGTGAAATCTGAAACACTTCTGTTCCAACCATTTCAGATAAGGGCTAGTCAGCCTATAACACCACTAATACATTATCCATTTCTATTGCTTTTTAACCATCTTTCTGTCGTTGCTTTAAATAGCCTCTGTAATATGATGACTCCATATCTGGAACTCCTACCTTATGCCTTAACCTTTCCTCTGAACTAGGGTTCAGATACATAAATGCCTTCTTACCTTCTCCACTAACATGTCTAATAGCATCCAAAATCCAGCAGGTGTAAAATCTTGACATCCTGCTTCCTCACCAGACATACATTTCTTTCCGTATTCTGTCCTGTAAAATGAGAACCTATCAGCAAAGCCTCCGTCTGTACTCTCAGAAGATGTACAGAGGCTGGCTGCTTCTCACCACCTCCACCATCACTACTATGGTATGAACGTCATCATTTCCCCACCCGGATTGTTGGAACAGCCTCCTGACTGGTCCTTTCATGACTTTGCTTCACACCAAGTCGAATTTTTGCCCTTCAGCCAGAGTGATTTTTAAAACAGTCATATCACTTCCCTATTCAGAACCTGTACATGGCTTCCATCTAATTTCAAATAAAATCCAGAGTTCATTCCTTGGACTTTCATGTCTGGTCCCTGGTCATTTCTCTATCTCATCTCCTCACCCTCTGTGCTCCATTCACTGGCCACCTTACTGTCCCTAGAACATCAGGCACATCTTTACCTTTGCATTTACCATTTTCTCTGCTTGGATTCCCTTCCCCATTACCTACCTGATTTACTTCTTCACGTCTTCCAGTTTCTGTTGGAATGTGAACTTATCAGAGAGGCCTTCCCTGATTCTTGTGTCAAATAGGATCCCCATCTGCTCACTCTCTCTACTTCCCTGCTTACCCTGCTTCACTTTCCCTCAGAATGTATCCTATCTGATGTCCTATAGGTCTTGCCTCTTCATTTGTTTATTGTCTGCCCCACTCCCTGAAATGGCAGCCTAATGAGAACTTGAACTTTGCCTATTTCATTTATCTGTATCACCAGTACCCAGGATAGTGTCTGGCTCATAGTGGACACTTAATAATTATTTGTTGAATAAATGAAAGAAATAAAGAAGAAAGGAAGGAAGGGAGATATGCTTAGTGATCCCTAAAAAAGGGGTTCTAAGGGCCTTTTTTATAAGAGTGTTTCTGGAGCAGTGGACTTGAAGAGGAAGAACCTCCACACAGTTTCCTTTGAGTACATGGTTTTCTAAATTATATGGTTTTAATCTTAGTTAATTCAATCTTCATTAACTCCAACTTATTTTCCCTATAAGAGAAAATATCTTTTTCTTCTCATCATCAAATACTTATCAGTCAGTAACTTCGTTAAAATTCTCTTAGGAATTAACAAGTGAAAATGAGACATAAATCAACATTAGTTTTATTAAACACTTAGGAATTTTGATGTAATTTTAACTAATAATTGAGAGTTATACTGTGGATTTATTGACATACAGTATGAACTGAATAAAGTAAGATGTCAACAGTTGTATCTTGATGGTTGTTTTGGTTTTTGATGTTGCCATTATTGTTTTGGTCATGATTTTACTCTCTTACTGCCTTCTTTTCATGTTAATACTCTGGCAAGTTTTGTTTAGTAACTTTGTTCTATACTCACATGTGGAAGTAAAAAAATCGCATTATTATCCCTTTTGTAGGAAAACAGCATCATCCTAAATGGAACTGTGATGGTCAGCACTACGCGATTACCCAGTTCCTCCAGTGGAGACCAGCTGGGTAGTGGCGACTGGGTGCGCTACAAGCTCTGCATGTGTGCGGATGGGACTCTCTTCAAAGTACAAGTAACCGGCCAAAACATGGGCTGCCAAATCTCAGACAACCCTTGTGGGAACACACATTAGAAGAGCCCAGAGGTCATCAGTATGTTTATATCTTGACTTGACCTTTTTTTTTTTTTTTTTTTTTTGAGTATGCATGCAAATCATGTTTTTACAGAGTTTGTGATAATTTTTAATTATTTTAACTGGAGAGTGCTACTGTATCTATTATGTAGTCTCCATATTTAAAATATTCTTGAAAGCCTAAATTCTAACACATTTTTTAAGTTGCACTGAGTTTTCAAGAGACAGTCCTCTAAAATAATTACAAGAAGTCAATAAAATCAAAATTTATCTTTAAAGAAGTGTTTTTTAAAATTCTGCTATCCTTGACTAAATGACAAAGGGCTGAAGCAACTATTCAGATTCACTATAATAAGTTTTTGGTACTTCTAATGGGGATAGACCCATTAGGATGTTTAAAAGGCATACCATCAGTGTTTCATGTTCTATCTTTTGGTTTCTAAAAGAAAAGATGTGGATTTTTAGTGCATTAACCTTGAGCCATATTCTCACATGCAAGTAAAGTCATTAAAGAACTTGACATACGTGAGAGTGTAAATTGTGGTTCCTTAGTTTTGCACTGAGAAGAAAACACTCTGTGATAGAATGTTTATTTGAAATAATGATAATTATTGAGAGTCCACAGTGTGGTAGAAAGTAAACATATGCTCAGCTTTAACTTTCAAGTGATGATAGCTGTCATTTGTTGAGTGTCTTGGATTTCCCAGCAATATGTGTTTGATGTCTCTAGTTCTCACTAAGGCTCTCTGAGTAGGTGTTATCATCCCAGTTTTCCCCACTGGGAACTGAGGATCAGATAAGTTAAGAAACTTGCCTAAGATGATATAGTAAATAGCACAGTTGGGAGGAATGCAGGTCTGATCAAACCCAGATGTAACTGATTCCAAAGACTGTGCTCTTTTTACTATCAGCACTGAATTCTCAATTATTTAAAACTATAGAGAAAGATGAAAAAGGACTAATTCAAACTTCCCTAAAGTAAGAAAAGCAAACAAAACAGTTATGCTACTCTAATCGAAAGAAATAAATCTCATGTCAGTCAAAAAAAATAACTAATCACTGTTAGATTTTCAACTATCTTAAGCAAATTCTAAAACACTATATAGAGGTGAAATTGACCTACCTATGAGTTACCAGTTTTCCAACTGATGGTTCTTGGCACACTGGATTACCTGAATAGGTTACAGAGAGGTACTGGGACATTCTTACCCTCAGCCCTTGTAGTGCAATGGGAGGCCGTAGACCCAGCCAAGTCCTGCCGGTTTTACTCCAGTGTGCCACACTAATGTCACTTTTGTAATGTGTCAGGATACTTAACTAAAGGATGCTAACGCAGGAGATAATACACAAAATTTTTAAGTATAAGAATGTATCTTCTAATATCATTATCTCATTATAATTATTTATAAACCCTCAAAACAGTTTTTTTGTAACAAATTTTGTATTTGATGTGAAAGGAACTCTCTGGTACTATTAAGACACACACAGAATCAGGGTCAGGGACTCCAAAGTAGATTGCCATAGAATAGGCAGTAGGGACATATCATAGGTTCCACCTGTACTGAAGTATAACTGTGTTCTGTCATGGTCACTTTGAATCGTGTAGATAAGAAAATCAATGCACAAAAAATTGTTTTCATGATTCTCTGTGACAGAAAAATCATATACCTTAGAGATTATGAAGTCAATAAATTATACTAAAATAGGATTGATTTACTACCTAATACTGAGAGCAATTTTTATATGAAAAGAAAGTAAGAGATTTATGACCTCTGAGTGTTATTAGTTATAGTTATATTTGAACCTATTTGGATATCTTTTAATATATGAATTATTCTCAGAAAAAAAAATCATTGGAATTTTCATTTAGATGCTCAGTATATTTTTAAATTGTACACTCATTACTTGTCTTAGATTTGTTTTGAAAGTTTCTTTAAATAAATATTTTTACTAAAATCACAGGACACTATATTACAAAGTATTATTTATTGAACCTAATTCATGAAATAGTCTATTTTTACTTCTCTTTGAGAAATACTTGTGTTTTTGATACATCTCCATTACATACTTTTGACATGAGAAGATATTTTGGTGTTTTTATAGAACTGACTGTTATTAGGTATAGCATTTTAGGATACTTTGTAGGTAGTCTTTGCTTTTCCACTGAAATGTAGACCTGGAAAATTCTTTGGGAAGCGAAACAAGAACAAACCACCCATTTTACCTGTGACCTATTTTGATTCACAGTAAAATTTCAGCAACTCAATAGCACCTCCAGATGGTGTTTTTCTGTAAAGGGATGAATTTGCCTCTTCCTGCTGTATGTTCATTTGCTTCCATTAAGCACTGATAGGGTAAGCAGCAGCCTTGGGGAAGGTGGATGATAGAGGACCCTGGGAAGAGTATAGATGCGTGCTTGTTTAAATAACGATAGTATTCTAGAGGTGGATTACTATGACCTAGGGAACAAAGGTAAATAAATAAATGCATGATTTTTTAGAGACTGTCTAATAGGCAGACAGGAAAAAATGCAAAACAACACAAAGCAGGGACTGCCTATACATAGTCTGTGATATTTAAAAATATACTTATTTGTATTTTTTGGCATTGTGAAAAAAATTAATTTGTATGATAGTTTTGATGATGAAAGATAGAAATTCTGTCTAGTTTTGAATGAGTATTTTCTGAAGGAAGTAAAGTGTTATGGTGCTAAACTTGACAAAGAAGAGACCATTGAAATGCTGACAGTTTTACTAATCTTAAGTGTTGACAGGGGCAGAGATTAGAAATCATGCCACCACCAAAAAAATGAAGTAGATAAAAATTTGTTTCAGATTTCTAACTTGCATTTCAGTTCATTCAATTTGTAATAACTATTAATGACCTCTGTTTACAATAAAAATTCTGTAAACTGTTTGCTGTTAGTTTTTTAGTTGTTATATGTTAATGGATTTCCACTTGATCATGCAGACATTATAAATGTAAATATGGCTTGCGAATGGGACACCATCTGTACTTATGTAATCTCTCTGGAATCAGAGTTAGAAAGTTGCGTGTTTGGATAGTCCTACCCCATTTGCATTGCAGAAGGCCTCTCCTCAGTGTCCCAGGGAACTAACTGTGCACACTGTTACCATGGCAAGAGGCCAGTGCGGGAGATGAAAGGGTGAGGCCTTGCCACATAGCTGGCATGATGACAGGATGGGAGGAGCCTCCAAGGCTCAAGTCTGAAATCCCCACCTGGCTGATCCAGCTGTAGACCCACTTGAAACTACCTCAGGATCTTAAGGTATGCCCCAGCAGCAGTCTATCATATTTTTTCCACATCTTCTCATCACCCAAAGTAGCCTCTCTTGCTTTTTTTCTTTCTTTTTCCAACTTCTCTTTATCTCAGAATGAATTCATCTCGTTTCTACTTCATTTTTTTTCTCTACCGCCTTCTTCCTCCTCTCTCTCTGATACATATGCACACACACACCCACACCCAGTATTTCTAACTGCTTCTTCATCCCTCAGCTTGAAAATGTCTATTTAAAGACTTAAATTTTACCTATTGTTTTCAGTTTCATCACGAACTTTTTCTGGAGTTCTTAGTGCTGTCTTACCCTGTATATATAAATTTCTATGTAATAAAAATAATCTTTCTTTTATAAATTAATAACTTTTGCTTTAAGATAATAGGATTATTCTTATCTATTTTGAACTTAAATCTATTAATATATCAGTCTCTTCAACTTAAAAATAAGGAAGGCAATGAAAATCATTTTTTAAAAAACTTTTTTAAGAAAAAGCATTTTCATCTTTCTCTTCAGTACTGCAAAGCGATGTGCTTCTCCAAATGATTTTGTTGTTGCTAGTGTTATAGCATTAGCTGAGTGTACAATTCTAAGTATAATGATTACAGCTTGAATGTAGAAGGAAATATCTTTCTGACTGGACAAATTCATTCCATTTCTGTGCATAGGGACATTATAAATCACTCTCGCTATAGGGCACCTTTACAGTTCGTGGTCATGTGTATGAATTTAGATGTCATTCAAAATATGGGAGAACTAACCTTGTGTGAAAAAAAAAAGTTTAAAACTTAACATTGTAAATTTGATTTAATCCACAAATTCATTCATGCAAACAAACCATAGCCCAGTGATAGACTACAGACTATTATTAATATAAAACATGGAAATTGTGTGTGTGTGTGTGTGTGTGTGTGTGTGTGTAATGGTCCTTACCTTTGGGGAAGTTCAAAACAGACAAAAAGCAAAACACTAAAATTTCAGGATAGTATTCATTCAATAAATATTTACTGAAATATTTTTGAAGGCTTAAAGACAAATAGAGGCTACAGCATAGGATTTGAGATGAGTCTGGAAGGATATGTAGGATTTAGAATGAGGAGAGGAAAAGGCATTGAGCTTGGAATTGGGAGTAGATGAAAACCTAATGTTGACATGAAGTGTATGCATAGTTCTTTGCCTAAACCATATCTTGTGGTCACTCCACATGTATTTATCAGACTAGTTCATGAGGTTAGCTAGAAACTCAAATCTTTAAATACCACTCTGAGAGATTTGGACCATAGGCAATTGAGGAGCCTTCGAGGATTCTGATCACCTGATTGATGAGGGATTACATGAGAGAAACAGTATTATGGGAAAATGACCCTTTAAAATCACTAGAATGGATCAAGGAGAAGAAGAGTCAAGAGTTAGGGGCAGGAAGATCGGTTAGAACATTTTAATATTTTAGACTGGAGCAATGAAAACTGGAAAGTGTGCCATTAAATCAGAAAGGAAAGGGGTATTTGCTGTAACTTGCATATTGAATAATGTGGCTCTTTATACACTGATTTTTAAGTGGATTGTAGTTTAAAACAGTCACAAAAGCCCTTTTTACCTTTCTTTTTAAATATATTTTTTAGTTGTTGATGGCCCTTGTTTGATTTATTTATTTATACACAGTACTGAGGATGGAACCCAGTGTCTCACACATGCTAGACAATTCTACCACTGAGCCACAGCCCCAACCCCCATTTACTTTTCTTTTTAAAATTATTTTTGTGTATGTGTTCAGCCTTTGTAACTTGTATTTATACTTCTAAAACTTTCAGTTGCTTCTCAAGAATTTTTGGTGAAAAAGATACCTGAGTTTTCTATCGTTTCACTGTATCTATGTGGCTCCGAGGCAGAGCATCCTTTTCATAACTCATTTATGTTGGATATATTAAAATGATTTGAAAATCACAAAACCCACAAAGACAAAGCTTTTAGTTCTTCTAGTCATGGGGGAATAAGGTATTTCTGGCGAGTTGAACTTTCTACTTACAGGGTTATGGGAGGTTCACAGTTTAGTATAACTAGATATCATTCATGTAATAAACCACGTGGCTTACAGTATTCTAGATAAGCATAGCAGACTTTGCTCCCTGCTAAGACCAGCAAAAAAAATAGAGAAGTCTTATTCTTGGTAAGTTTCACTCCCTCCAAAACAAACTGCACAGTGAATGATACTGATAAAGCAGATGCCAAGGTGAGGACTCAGTGAATGTATATTTTCTGAAAATGCAGGCAAGTCCTTTATTTAAAGTTATAAATAAAATGTTATGCTACTTATACAATTTCAGTAGTTACATTTTAATGCCCTGACTTCTAAGAAATCAGTCACTTAAATTGACAATCAAGATAACTTTCCTGAATCTTAAAAGGAGAAAATTAAATATCTTGCTTCTTATTTGCTATTAATTCTTATGTAAGTTATTTTGAAAAGTCAATTTTTTTCCTTTTTCCAGGCATTATGAAAAACTTCTATTTCAGAGTTATTACCATAGTTATAGGTCTTTTTTTTACTGGAACAAGAGAAAATCCATCCAGAAAAAGCAGTGTTTTTTTCAATTCTGAGTACCAAAGTAATGACTATCTCCTGACAAATTGTTCTACTAGAAAGCACGAACTACCCATGAATACATCACAGACAGCAGCCACAGTGAATGTAAGCTTCAGTTTCTTTAAAGTTCTCTTAGGGTCTCACACGAAAAAAGAAGAATGGAAAATAAAACACCTGGACCTCAGTGATACTCCTATATGGAAAATTACCCTGAGCCCTCTCACACATTTACGTGCTTTGGAAATACTCAACCTGAGCAACAGTGCCATCCACTCCATCTCATTGGATCTATTCAGTTCTCACTCCTCACCGGTAAAACACCACAAAAGCAGATTCCAAAATGAACTTCTCTTTCTAAAGGTGCTAATCCTTCAAAGAAATAAACTCACTGACACTCCGAAGGGTAAGTACAACTTGAAAAGGTGAACTAGACGGAGAAACTATGAGTATGTGGAGAATTAATGTTTTATGTCAATAAGAATTCCGTATTTGTTTTCAGTTTCAAGGGACCAACTGACAATAAAACAATTTAATTAGAGCAAATTCAGTAAAAGGAGTTTCACAGTGGCATTGGAAGTCATGTGAAATTTATAGTCGGTACAATTTAATCTCTCATTAATATAACCTTAATGTTGGGGGTTTGTCGAGAGACACCAGGAAATATTGAAGTGATTAATAATGTATGATTTTAAGCTATTTATCATGTATTTGCTAATATGGAAAAGTATTGAGAAATAGTTCCGATAGTTTTAATATATAATGTAATTCAAATTATGTTGCCATGTTTGTAAGTTTTTATTCATAGAATACATTTTGCCTCTTCTGATCTAATTGTCCTTCAAATGTAGGCCAGAAATGTGATGATATTACATTTAAGTATGTAAGCTTTCTTATTATCAAATCAAAATCAGAATTCCTTATGGTATTTATAACACAGGACACTCTACTTATCTTCATATAATAAATTCTCATGTGACATTCAGTAGTCTACATGTTAAGAGTTCCTTCACCATGTACTGTTTTATTTAGAAAATACATCAGATTCATAAGGCAAAACTTTTTTTGCCCTTTTTATATTCTGGAGTGCTGGGAAATTTCCTTGGTTTATTGTCGTTGTTGTTGTTTGTTTTTAGTCATATTCACCATTTCAAAGCACCCACTTCACACAAAATACTTATGCTTAAAAAAAGGATAAGGATTTCTGTCTGCTTTCTTCATTCCAAATTATGCACATTTAGTTTTTCTCATTTTTCAGTTCTTTTGTTTCAGATAGATGGATAGTTATGGGGGGGGTTGTTTGTTCGTTTTCCCTTTCCCCAGCTTCAGACCTTCTTTTAAGCGTCATTTGGCAATAATAGTCTCACAGGTAAAGTCATGTTTATTTGAATCACCATCACCATATCAGCAGAACTGTGTGAGAAGGTGTCGTTTTTTTTTTCTCTTTGACCATCTCCATGAAAACAATGTGTAATATTTTCAGTGCAAAGCGCAAATGAATTAGATTCCATTTTATAATTCTTATTGTATTGCTCTTATTACAAAAGGAATACCTGTTATTTGTAGAATTTTCAGGTATTTAAGAAACATTAAAAGGTAAAATTTAAACTCAATTATGTAATATATATTCTTTAAGTTACATCTAAATATACATTTTTTTCTTCTAAAATTAGATGACACTGTACATAGTATTTCATAATTTGTGTTTCCCTATCAGGACCTTTTGGACATATTTATATAATTAATCAATCTCACAAATAATATTTGAAATAGCTGAATAGTTTTCATATATGTGTCATAATTGGATTAAGCAAACAACTTTTAGATTATTTCCATTTTGATATATTTGCATGAGTATGGTAGCTACATGTATCTGGATATTTGAAATAATAATTTTAAACTACTGTGGTAGATAAAAATCTCATTTCACAAATTCAAGTGTCCTAGAGATACAGTATTTTACAGGCTGTATCATAATTTCTGATTCTGAAGCCCAAGGGGGTGGTTGTAGGTGTACATAACATCCGTCTTTCTTTGCCTTTTCTCTGCCTTTTCCCAGATGTGTACTGTAGCTGTAGAATCTTACATCCTGGCTAGACATGGGAATTCCTAGCCGCTGCTACCCAGAGGATATTTCTTCTTAATCCGTTCAGTTTGGAGAAAATTCCTTCCCCCTTTATGTTTCCTCCACACACTGTGTGTGCAGAAAAGTCCTTTCCTCTAAAGGGTTAGGACTTACAGCCTGCTCTGCCTTCTGTCTTATCATGTGCCTTCTCTGGGTTGGTGAGTATAGAGCCTGTTTTCTGCTTGAATGGAGAGAAGGGGAAAGAGGAAACTCTAGGCAGGATAAAGATAAATATGTCAAAATATTATTCTGCCACAGAGTAAATAAAGAAATGCTGAGCCTCTCTCCTTAGGACAGATGAAGACCCCAGTTTAATTAGTGTTTAGGGCTAATACAGTTCCACTTCAGGACCGATATCCCTATAAATACAGGTACAGACTCATCTTCCTTTTTCAAGTTAAACTTCTGCCTCCCAAAATATGTTAAACCATGCTGACAATATAGCTCATCTTGTTGGGTGCTTGCCTAGCATGCTCAAGTGTCAGAGTTCGAATCCCTAGTGTCCTGGGATTGGGGGAAGAAAAAAAAGACACTTTGGAGAATACCATACTTCCAAAATATGTTAAACCTGTGAAAGTCAACAAGAAATAAAATGAGCAAATCTTGTATATCTGAAATTCCATTAGAATTCTGGCAGATGAAACCATAGAGAAATGAACAAAGTAGATACTGAAAGTTCAATGTAAGTCATAAATCAAATTGGATATAATTCAGAGTCCTTTTATCCTTGGCATTTGGTGATTTGAATTGTTTTTCTGTTATCAACATATGCTTTCAGTTTCTCCTAGGTTGAATCCCCTGTATCTGACTTTAAAATTCCATTTTGAAAGAAAATATTTCATGAAAAATGTGTTCCCTGGGTGTTGTAGTTTGGATGTGAGGTGCCCCCGCAAAGCTCCTGTGTTGATTCATGAATATTCAGAGGTAAAATGATTAGAAGAGCTGACCCATTTCCTCTAGTCCACCCTATTAGAATGGCTTGACTGGTGGTAACCATAGGCAGGCGGGGCACAGCTAGAAGTGGGTCACTGGGGGTGTGCCCTGGAGGGGTGCTTCTTCCTGTGGCCCCTTCTCCTCTCTCTCTTTCTCCCTCCCTCTTCCCCACCCCCACATTGCTGGTGAGGGGAGGAACTACCCTCAGCTGCACCCTTTCCCCACGATATTCGTCCCCACCTTGGGCCCAGAGCCATGGAGCTGAGGGTCTGTGGACTGAGACCTCCAAAACCATGAGCCCCACATTAACTTTCCTTCCTCTAATCTGTTCTTGTTGGATATATTGATCAGAGCGACAAAAAAGCCAACTAAAACACTAGGTCACTACCCAGTTTTTGGCTTTTCATTTTCTCCTTTTCAATTCCTTTATAAATCTGTTTTGGGAGGTTTGGGGTTTTGTTCGTTTGTTTGTTTGTTATGTTTTGTTACTACACTGCTGGGGATCAAATTCCCGGCCTCGACACACTAGGCAAGCACTCTACCACTGAGCTACATCTTAGCCCTCTAAATCTGTTTAAAGGTAACATCTAAATAATACAGATGCTCCTCAACTTAAGATGTGGCTGCACCTTTGCAATCTCCTCCTAAGTTGAAAACAATGTAAGGCAAAATGCATTTAATACACCTCATCTACCAAACATGATAGCCTAGCCTTTCTTAGACACGGTCAGACCACTTACATTAGCCAGGAAAAATTAGTTACATTAGTAATTACATTACTAATTACATTAGTCAGGAAAAATCATGTAACACAAAGCCTGTTTTATAATAAAATGTTGAATATCTCATGTAATTTATTGACCATTGTAGTAAAAGTGAAAAACAGTGGTTGTATGAGCATGCTTTCACACACTATAAAGTAAAAAAAAACTTAAGTGGACCCCTTATAAGTTGGAGACTATCCATATAATATTTATTCATAGAATTGTGAAGATAAATTTAAAAAAAACTCAAGAACCTAATTTAACATGGTAGCTGGCATAATAAATGGTAGCAATTAAACTACATGAAAAGTATTTTGTACACTTGTACTTTGCAAATATTAGTTTTTATGGCTCTCTTGGCACAAATTGAGAATAACAGTATACTTAGAAACAAATAATTAATTTGTTTTTCTCTAAGTCTCAAGTTATCATTTAAAATGTTAAATAACTGTTGCCGTGGTTGGGATTCATAGCCCACTATAATTCATGAGTGGAGAACCATTTGTGTCTATTTAGATGTGCTTGCACTCATCTACAATAATAACAAATTAGAGATATTTCAGAAGACAGTAATCAAGCAATTAGCCTTGTAGCGTATACGTACATACCTTTATAACCCATGTCTCGTATGTGTTTAAATGGTGACTATAGAACACTCAGATGAGACCATTTTTGTAAGGGTAAGTTATCACATTGACTAACAATTATCAGATAATCTCCTATGTTCAGAGTCAGCTGATATAACCGGTACTCTCTGTGCTGGGAAAACACCCAGGTAAGGAGGTACTTACTGGCCAATGCAGCCTACAAAACAGAAGCCATTCATGAATTTAACCTTAATGATTCTATCTTCCCTAATTTTGAAGTACAATGTTAATAACTGAGAAATGAGTGTGTTCAGCTTTCTGTTGCTGTAACAAAATACCTGAGACATCAACTTCAAGAGAAGAAAGGCTTGTTCTGACTCCTGGTTTCGGCAGCTTCAGTCTACCTCAGTTCGTCCCTATTGCTTATGTGCCTTGCTGATGCAGTACATCATGTGAGGAGCATGTGGCAAAGAAAGCAGCTTCCCTCATGGCAGCCAGGGAATGGAAGGAGAGAGAGAGCAAGAGACCTGCATCTCTTCAAGGGAATCTCTTAAAACATGGAATCTACCCTCAAATGTCCAAGCCTAGCCATTAGTGCACCACTTTCACTTAACCCATCATTGACTCACCAAGAAAAACATTTAAAAAACAAATTTTCTCCCATTTAGAAATGCAGCCAAGTATCATAGAAGAATTTACTCAAATTTCCCAATTCCACCTTCAATGTCATTTTCAAGGACCACACTAGTTTCTCTTAATAAAGAAATTTTAATTCTCTTAAATTGGAAAAAAGATGTTTCATATGGGAATCTTAACTGAACTTAATGGTATTAATTCCAATCTCCAGAAGAAGCTTACCTTCTTGAGGAATCTCACCTTGATATCATGAGAGGAATTGAATAAAACTGATTTTCTTATAATTCTCTGTATTCAAAGCTACCCATTCACTCCACGATTGGCCATGTTCTGGTCCCATTCTCATTTACTCTTATACTTCTGTTACTCTTTTTACTTGTTTATTGACCTTAAACAAATCACTTTCACCTAAAAAAATCCTCCTGGTCCTTATCTTTAACTGAGGGTGATTATATACCCTCAACTGGTGTTGTGATTAGAGATAGTGTGTATAATGACCATAACATATGGAGCAATGGTATATATAAAACATCTATCATGGTGCTGGTAATAGCAGATGCTCAAAAACAGTTAATTCCTCTTTAGTGCCGATTGATAGTCCTGTACCTCTAATTCTGTTTCCCATTCTAGTCCTTGCCACAATGATCACTTCCTTGATTTCAGATAATTAAAGGTGATCCTAATTTCCTGTCTGTAAACATCCAGAGTTTATATGAAGCTGAGCATTTGTCAGTTGTCTCATTGCTACTGTTCATACTTGGGCAGGTTTCTATAGTATTGCAGGCTTCTGCTTCTCCTGTTTCTGAGCTCTCTCTGATCTGTCCTCTGAGCCATACTGATCCGTGCAACTATTGCCATTACCAAGAGAATGACCTATGCATCAGCTTCAGTTTCTTCATGCCCTTTTGTATTCCATCTGTCCCATTCATCACCACTCCCCAATCCCGGTGACCACTGATCTCTTTTCTATCACTGTAGATTCATTTGCATTTCTGTAATTTTACATGAATGGAGTCATACAATACAAATGGTCCCTGCTGATTCAACTTAATGATTACTTGGCTTCATGCTGGTGTGAAAGCAAAACACATCAAATAGCAACTGAACTTTGAATTTTGATCTTTTCCTGGTCTAGTGAAATAGGGAGTGATACTCTGTTGTGATGCTGAGCAGTGGCAGCAAGCCATGACTCTGTCAGCCAGCCACATGATCATGGGGAAACAACTGACTCTACAGGGCACTGTATTGCTAAGATATGATGCTTGGTAGGTTAGGTGCATTAAATGCATTTTTGATTTGTGGTATTTTCAACTTATGATAGGTTTATTGGAAAATAGATTCATAAGTCAAAGAGTATCTATCTAGCTATATATATAGATATAGATAAAGATATAGATATATTTTTTTGGTACTGGGAATTGAATTAACCACTGAGCCACATCCCCAGCCCTTTTTGGTATTTTATTTAGAGACAGGGTCTCACTGAGTTGCTTAGGGCCTTGCTAAGTTGCCAAGGCTGGCCTTGAACTCGTGATCCTCCTGCCTCAGCCTTCCAAACCACTGGGATTACAGGCATATTACTGATGTTTATGTACTTTTGTTGTAGCTTCTTTCTTTCAGCATAATAATCTTGAGATTTATTCATGTCATATATATTAAAATTTCATTCCTTTTATTGCTGAGTAGAATTCCTTCATGTGGATAATCATCTACCTTTTGATAGATGACTTTTGACTTTTACAAATAAAACTATTAGCTAAAAGGATGGACAAATAAACCATTAGATAAACACTAATCAAAAGAAAGAGTATTTCAGACAAAGAAGACTTCAGAACATGAAAAATTATCAGGGATAAGGAAGATATCTTCAATTCTTGAAGAAGACATAATAATCCTAAACATGAATGCACTTAACAACAGAGCATTAGAATGCATAAGGGAAAAAACTGATAGTTCAACATCACCCTGTCATTGAGAGATCAAGCAAACAAGTAATCAATAAGGATCTAGTTGACTTGAATAGCACTATCAGCTATTATAGACCTAAATGACATCTATAAAATGTTCCATCTAGCCAGACACAGTGACCCATGCCTGTAATACCAGCAACTCAGGAGGCTTAGGCAGGAGGTTTGCAAGTGTGAGGTCAGCCTCAGCATCTTAGCAAGATTCCCAGCAACTTAATGAGAACTTGTCATGAAATAAAAAAATACAAAGTACTGGGAATATAGCTTAGTGGTAAAACCCTTGGGTACAACCCCCAGTATCCCCACCCAACAAAAAAAAAAAAAAAAATGCTCCATCCAACAACAGAACACACATTCTTCTCAAGCTCACATGGACCATTCACCAAGTTATATCACACTATGGACCATAAATGCATCTTAGCAAACATGGAAAAACAGAACTCATACAAACTGAGTAATTCAATTGCAGTGAAATTAAACCATGAATCTTTAACAAAGGTAACTGGAACACCATAAAGTCTCTGAAAACTAAGCTGTTAGACAGCTTTCTGTCACTGTAATAAATACCTGGGATACATCAACTTACAGGGAGGAAAGGTTTATTTTGGCTTATGGTTTCCGAAGTTTCAGTCCATGGTCATTTGACTCCATTCCTTTTGAACCTGTAGCAAGGCAGAACATCACGATAAGGGAGCATATGGTAGAGCAAAACTACTTACCTCACAGTGGCCAGGAAGCAAAGAGGGAGTAGAGAGGCCAGGTCCCAGAATCATCTTCAAGGATATGTGCCCAATGTCCTAATTTCTTTAATCTCCCTCAAGGCTGCACCACCCTCAGGAGCACCACAGGCTGGGGACCAAGACTTCAACACACAGGCCTTTCCATTCAAAATGCAAACTATAGCACTAAACAGTTTTAAATAATATATAAATCAAAAAGCCTCAAGAGTAATTTTTAAGTATTTTGAGCTAGTTGATAATGAAAATTTAACTTATTAAAATTTGTGGGATGTAGCAAAAACAGTGGCTAGAAGGAAACTCAAAGAATTAAATGTACATATTAGAAAAGAAGTCAAAAATCAGTAATCTATACTTTTACTTTAGAAAATTAAAGAACAATGCAAGCCTAAAGCAAGCAGAAGAAAAATAATTAAAATGATAGCAAAGAAATTAAAAACAGGAAAAAATCACTAAAATGAGCAACATCAAAATTTGGTTATTTGAAAATATACATAAAATTGAAGTCCTCTGACCAAACTACCCCTCCACAAATAAAATGAAAGAAGACACAAATTAGGCTAATATCAGAATTAAAGAGTGATTATCATCACTATTCCTATGGACATTTTTTAAATAGTAAAATTTTGTGGCAATCATTTCTCTTAGAATAACCTAGTGGTAGAATGACTGAATGGCTGGGTCATATGTTGGATTTATGTTTAACTTTTTAAGAAATTGTCAAATTACTTTTGCCATGTGGCTGTACCATTTTAAATTTCAACTAGTATTGTGTGAGAATTTCAGTTGTTCTATATCCTTACCACACTAGGTATGATAGGTCTTTTTAATTATAGTCATACTAATTGGTATATAATGTTATATCAGTTTCATTTGGACTTCTCTAAATTACTGATGTTGAACATCTTTCTGTGTGTTTGATATTTGTACATCTTTGATGATGTTTGCAGATCTTTGACTCATTAAAATTTTTTAAATGACTGAGTTTTGAGAGTTCCTTACATATTCTGGATATAAGTCCTTTAAGAGAATGTGATTTGCAAGTATTTTCTCCCAGTATATAGCTTGAGTATTCATTATCTTTAACAATGTCTGTCAAAGAGCAGTTTTTAATTTTTTTGAAGTCCAATTCATAAATTTGTTATTTTATAGATTATATTGTAATGTCATATCTAAGAAATCTTTACCTTACCTAGTGTCACAAAGATTTTCTCCTCTTTGCTTATGAAAGTTTTATAATTTTCAAGTTTTACATTTAGGTTTATGATCCATTTTGAGTTGTTTGTTATATGTGATGCCAGTAACAGTTTTATGAACATGCAGTTGTTCTAGGTTCATTTGTTGAAAAAATTATTTTTGGAAAGATTTTGCTTTTGTCAAAGATTAATATAGGTGAAACTATTTCTGAATTTCTTACAAATAACCCTTGGTCTTGGTCTATCTTTTTTTTTTTTTTTTTTTTTTTAATTTGGTACTGAGGATTGAACTCAGGGGCACTTGACCACTTGTGTCACATCCCCAGTCCTATTTTGTATTTTATTTAGAGACAGGGTCTTACTGAGTTGCTTAGCACCTTGCTTTTACTGAAGCTGACTTTGAATTCAAGATCCTCCTGCCTCAGCTTCCTGAGCCACTGGGATTACAGGCATGCACCACCACACCTGGTCTATCTTGACCCCAATACTACAGTGTATTGATTTCTATAGATTTGTAATAATTTTGAAGTCAGATAATGTAAGTCCTCCAAATTTGTTCTTCTTTTTTTAAAGTTGTTTTGACTATCCTAGGTTGTTTTCATCTCTATATAAATTTAGAGTCAGAGTGTCAATTTCTGGAGAAAATCCTGCTGGGATTTTTATTGGAATTATGTTGGATCTATAGATCAATTTGGGGAGAATTAACTTCTTAACAATACTGAAGTATTCTGATACATGAACACAGGATTTCCCTCCACTTATTTAGGTCTTTATTTTCTCTCAACAGTATCTTATACTTTTTAGTGGATATGTTTTGCACATAGTTTGTCAGATTTATCTCTATGTATTTCATATTTTATGCTGTTTCAAATGAATTAAAAATACTGTTGACCTTTACATGTTTATCTTTTATCCTGCAACTTTACCAGACTCGCTTCTTAGTTCTAGTCATTTTTTTATAGATTCTACAGGGTTATCTACAAGGACAATAATGATATCTGCAAAAAGAAATAGTTCATTTTTTTCTTTCCATTCTGGATACCTTTTCCTTACAATATTATGCTAACTAGAATCTCTAGCACAATGTTGAACAGAAACAGCAAGGGTGGGAATCCCTGTCTTGTTCCTAATTTTAGAGGAAAAGTATTCAGTCTTTTATCATTAAGCCTGATGTTTTCTATGGATTTTTCATAGATGCTCTGTATCAGGCTAATGAGATTTTTCCTGTTCCTAGTTTGCTGAAAGTTTTTATCAGGCACAGACATCGGATTTCATCAAGTGCTTATCATATGAATTTTATTTTTCATCTGTTAATATGGAAAATGATAGAGATTTTCAATATTAAACCAAATTTGCATTTCTGGGATGAATTCCATTTAGTCATGATGTATTATTCTTTTTACATATTGTTGGATTCAATTTGATGAAGTTTTGCTAAGAAATATTGCATCTATGTTCATTGGGAATTGGATTGTTTTCTTTTTTTATAATATCAGTTTCAGGTTTGGGTATCAGAGTATTACAAACCTCATAAAATGAGCTGGGAGGAAAAAAACCAAAGGCCAAATGTTTTCTCTGATAATTGGATGCTGATCCATAGTGAGGTAAGGGGGGTTAAGGAAAAATGAAGGAACTTTAGATTGTACAGAGGGAAGTGAGGGGAGGGGTGGAGCGGTGGGGATGGGAAGGATGGTAGAATGAGAGACATTACCACACTATATACATGTGTGATTACACTATTGGTGTGACTCATCACCACGTACAGCCAGAGAATTGAGAAGTTATGCTCCATTTATGTACAGTGTGTCAAAGTGCATTCTATTATCATGTATAACCAATTAGAACAAATTTTAAATTTTTTTAAAATGAGCTGGGAAATATTTCCTCTTCTGTTTTATGGGAAAGTTTGTTTAGAATTGGTTTTATTTCTTCCATAAATGTTTGGTCGCTTTCCCCAGGAAGCCATCTAAACCTTGAGTTTTCTTTATGGAAAGAATTTAACTACAACTTCAATTTCTTTACTAAATGTAGGAATATTCAGATAATAGCTTTTTGAGTGAAAATATTGATAATTTGTATTTTTCAAGTAATTTGACCATTTCATCTATGCTATTAAATTTAGTCATAAAATTTAGTCATCCTCTACCATTTAATTTATATAGACTATGATTGGTGATACTGATAATTTGTATCATTTCTGATCAGCCTGGAAAAAAATTATTTTTTATCAATTTTATTGTTTATTCTTTGTATTTAGTTGATTTTCTCTATTATTTTTCTATGTTATATTTCTTCTGTTTCTTCTCTACTCTTTATTATGTTCTTCTGCTTTTAGTTTCATTTACTCTTATAAGTTTTTAAGGGAGAAGCTGAGGCCATTGACTTGAGCCCTTTCTTTTTTCTAGCACTGGCATTTTACACAATAATTTTCCCTCTAAAAATTATTTAGCTATATCCCACAGATTTTGATATGTGGTGCTTTCATTTTAATTCAAATCAAAACATCATATTTCCTTAGGAGGCTGAAGCAGGAGGATCAACCCAGGGAGACCCTATCTTGCAATAAAAAATAAAAAGTGCTAAGCTTGTAGCTCAGTGGTAGAGCACCCCTGGGTTCACAGGAATTTGGATAAACAAATGCTTAGGATTATTTTGCCCTCTGGGTGAATCAATATCTTTGTCATTATAAAATCATCCTTTTTATGGCTGGCAGAGCTCTTTTGCTCTGAAATACTCTATTTTACATTAATATAGCCACTTCAGATTTATTTTGATTATCATCAGCATGGTATATTGTTTCCATCCTTCTACTTCTTTTTTCAACATTTTTAAAAGATATGATGCGTACCTAAAATTCTTCCTTTCAAACTGTATGACTGAAGAGATTTTAGTATATTCATATAGTTGTGCAACTATCACCAATATCTAATTTTAGAACATTTTTAATCACTCCAAAATAATCCCATCAACATCAGTTGTCAACCTCCATATATTTAATTTTTGAAAACAGATTTATTAAGGTATAATTAAACATAAGTAAGTAACATACACTAAAGTTCATGGTCAATGTATTTTGACATATCTATGTACATGTGAAACCATCACCACACTCAAAATGGTGAGCACATTTATCACTCCCAGAAGTGCCCTCATGCCCCTTTGTAATCTCCCTCTCCTGCCCCTCACCACACCTCCACCTTGAAGCAATCACTGATCTGCTCTCTGTCACTATAGACCAAGGTGTCTTTTCTAGAGTTTTATATAAATGGGATCATACAATACGTATACTTTCCCATCTGGCTTCATTCGTTCAGCGTAATTTTTTGGATTTATTCAGCTTGGCATATGTATCAACACTTTGGTTTTTTTTTGTTCCTGAGCATCATTACAGTGTCTGGATATGTTATGCTTTGCTTTATTCATTCACCCATTAAGGGGCCCTTTTAACTGTGTCCAGTTTTCAACTATTGTGAGTAAAGCTACTATGAAATTTGTGTTTGTATGGAAATGTGTTTTCTTTACTCTTGGTTAAATGCCTACTAGTGTAAAGCCTGGACCTTGTGGTACATTTAACTTCTTAAGAAATTCCCAAACTTGTCCACAGTTATCATACCATTCTACAGCCCCATCAGCAGTCCCTCTACATCTTCAGTAACACTTGGTATGTTAGTCTTTTTAATTTAAGCTATCTAACAGGTGAGCAGTGCTATCTCCTGATTTTAATTTACATTTTCCTAACACCTGGTGATATTGAGCATCTTTTAATATAATTATTTGCTATCCATACATCATCTTTGCTGAAAACATCTTCGGTGCTCTGTTTATTCAAAAATTTGGTGGTTTTTTATTACTGAGTTTTGAAAGTTTAAAAAAAAAAAAATGTACCCTGGACACAAGCTGTGTTCTTTGCAGAGACTTTTCTCCTATTCTGTGTCTTTCCATTTTCATAACAATGTCATTTGAAGAACAGAGGTTTTCAGTTTTGATGAAGTCTAATTTATCCATTTGTTCCTTTACTGAGTGTTTTGGTGTCATATCTAAAAACTGTTCACCTAGCCCAAGGTCTCAAAAAGTTTGTTTTCTTCTAGAAGTACCATAGTTTTAGGTGTTGTGTTAAGGTCTATCCAAAGGGGTTTTTTGTTTTGTTTTTGTTTTTTGCATATGGATGTTCAGTTGTTCTAACACCATTTATTTGAAAGACAAGCAACAAGCTTTTTCTGACCTCTTACGGTTATACTGTTTGTGACTTAATATTTAAAAGTGGATTCCTCATAGGTATTAGATATAGTTAGCTCTTGCTTTTTTATCCAAACTGAGAATCCTTGCCGTATTTAACTAAGGTTCTTAGGTCATTACTTAAATCTATCATCTTAGTCTTTTTTCCTCCTGATTCTTTCTGCTGTCTGTTCCCCTCTCCTTGTTTGTCATTTTTGCATTAGTTATATATTTTTAAAAATTTATCTTCTTCCCAGCACCCAAAAAAAAAATCATCTTCTTTATCTCCTTTGTATGCTTACTAGCCATAACTTCATTGTTCATTGTTTACTGGTTGCTTTGGGGTTTCTAATATACATCTTAATAGCACTGTCTGTTTTTATATCATGTTATATCCTACTTGCCTAGAATATAAAAACTATAAGAGTATTCTCCCATTTTTCTTCTCCTGGCCTTTGTGTAAATATTGTCATATATTTTAATCCATATATGCTATGAATTTTACAATACATTTATACTATTTTTGCTTTAAACAGTTGATTACTTTTAAAGAAATTTACATAAGAAAAAACTTGCACAGTGGTGCATGCCTGTAATTCTAGTGTTTTGGAGGCTGAGACAAAAGGATTGTAAGTTCAAAGCCAGCTTCAGCAAAAGTGAGGCACTAAGCAACTCAGTGAGACCCTGTCTCTAAATAAAATACAAAATAGGGCTGGGGATGTGGTTCAGTGGTCGAGTACCCCTGAGTTCAATCCCCAACACCCAGAAAAAGAAAGAAAGAAAGAAAGAAAAATATTTGTATTAATTCACATAGTTACATTTCTGGAATTCCTTGTTCCTTTGTATAGATCCAGACTTCTATTTGGTTTAATTTTGTGGGCTTTGGTCATAATCCCAAAACACAAAATCCAAAAAGTTATAATCTTAAATATCAATATCCCAAAAGATCAAAATCTCTGAATTCTGAAATCCCAAATGATCAAGTCCCAAAAATGTAACTCTATAAAAATAATTTTCAAAAAAGTTCTTTCATAGACATTTATTTACATTTATAAAGGGGAGTTTGAGAAACATAAAAACATGACAATAGGGCTGGGGTTGTGGCTCACTGGTAGCGTGCTCACCTAGCACTTATGAGGCCCTGGGTTTGATCCTCAGCACCACATAAAAATAAAGGTATTGTGTCCACCTACAATTAAAAAATATATTTAACAAAAAACACGACGATATATCATAGGCCACTTTGACAATAAAATGCGCACCAATAATAAACATTTTGCAACCATAAATATTCAGGTACACTACAGCAGTCATACAGGGTTTGACAGTTTTGAGTAGTGAACTATATTCATAAGGAAATAGATCAAAAAGAGACATGTAAACACGTATCATTGTGGTTGGTAATTGTGTGCACCCAGCTTTACAACTGCAATCATCTGAAATGGCTGATGGACAACTAAGTCTTTTGACAAGATTGATCAAAAGCCAGGGTAGGTCACTTCAGACTACTGGTGTAGGCAGTCTGACCACATTCAAGCTGTTGAGTGAGCCTGGAGTCTGATATTCTAAGATGCAGAAAGAAACAGCCTCAGCTCTCAAGCGAGTCACCAATTCACCTTCTGTGTTTACTCTCCTTGGGGCTAACTGGATGGTGGTTGCCCACACTGAGAGCATATCTTCCCCAACTAGCTCACGCAGACTCTCACATTAATCTCCTCCAGAAACACTCTCACAGACACACTCAAAAAATGTGCCAGGTGTGCGAAACTGAGGCAGGAGGATCACAGGATCAAAGCCAGCCTCAGCAGCTTAGTGAGGCCCTAAGAACTTAGCAAGACCCTGTTTCAAAATAAAAAATAGAAAGGGCTGGAGATGTGGCTCAGTGGTTGAATGCCCCTAGGTTCAACCCCCAGTAAAAAAAAAAAAAAATGCTTCACCAGGTTTCTAGTAATTTATCCACCTAATACAATCAACTGTGTACAACCAAAAACATGGATCCTTCCCTAGAATTTGGCTTTCTACCCCTCTTTTTTTTGTTGTTGTTCTAATTAGTTATACATGACAGTAGAATGCATTTTGACACATCATACATAAATGGAGTATAACTTCTCATTCTTCTGCTTGTACATAATGCAGAATCACACCAGTCATATAATCATATATGCACATAGGATAAAAATGTCCAATTCATTCTACTATCATTCCTAGCCCCATGCCCCCTCCCCTCCCTTTACTCCCCTCTGTCTAATCCAAAGTACCTCTATTCTTCCCTAGCCCACTCCCCACTTATTGTGAATCAGCCTCCACATATCAGAGAAAACATTCAGCCTTTGATTCCTTAGGATTGGCTTATTTTGCTTAGCATGGTATTCTCTAGCTCCATTCATTTACCAGCAAATGCCACAAATTCGTTCTTCTTTAAGGCTAATATTCCACTGTGTATATATACCACATTTTCCTTATCCAGTCATCTGTTGAAGGGCACCTAAGTTGGTTCCATAGTTTAGCTATTGTGGATTGAGCTACTATAAACAGTGATGTGGCTACTTCACTGTAGTATGCTGATTTTAAGTCCTCTTGGTGTAAACTGAGGAGTGGGATTGCTGAGTCAAATGGTGGTTCCCTTCCAAGTTTTCTGACGACTCTCCATACTGCTTTCCAGAGTAGTTGCACCAATCTGCAATTCCACCAACAATGTATGAGTGTACCTTTTCCCCCACATCCTCGCCAACACCTAATGTTGCTTGTATTCTTGATAATTGCCATTCTGACTAGAGTGAGATGAAATCTTAGAGTAATTTTCATTTGCATTTCTCTAATTGCTAGAGATGATGAGCATTTCTTCATATGTTTGTTGATCAATTGTATTTCTTCTGTGAAGTGTCTGTTCAGTTCCTTAGCCCATTTATTGATTGAGTTATTTGTTTTCTTGGTGTTATGGCTTTTTTTTTTTTTTTTTATTGTAAACAAATGGGATACATGTTGTTTCTCTGTTTGTACATGGCGTAAAGGCATACCATTTGTGTAATCATAAATTTACATAGAGCAATGTTGTTTGATTCATTCTGTTATTTTTTTCCCTTCCCCCCACCCCTCCCACCCCTCTTTACCCTCTATACAGTAGTTCCTTCCTCCATACTTGCCCCCCTCCCTAACCCTAACTCTAACCCTTCCCTCCCCCCCATTATGTGTCAACCTCCACTTATTAGCGATATCATTCGTCCTTTGGCTTTTTGAGATTGGCTTATCTCACTTAGCATGATATTCTCCAATTTCATCCATTTGCCTGCAAATGTCATAATTTTATCATTCTTTATGGCTGAGTAATATTCCATAGTATATATATACCACAGTTTCTTTATCCACTCATCAATTGAAGGGCATCTAGGTTGGTTCCACAGTCTGGCTATTGTGAATTGAGCAGCTATGAACATTGATGTGGCTGTATTTCTGTAGTATGCAGATTTTAAGTCCTTTGGGTATAGGCCAAGGAGTGGGATAGCTGGGTCAAAGGGTGGTTCCATTCCAAGTTTTCTAAGGAATCTCCACACTGCTTTCCATAGTGGCTGCACTAATTTGCAGCCCCACCAGCAGTGTATGAGTGTACCTTTCTCCCCACATCCTCGCCAACACCTGTTGTTGCTCGTATTCTTGATAATCGCCATTCTAATTGGGGTGAGATGGAATCTTAGGGTGGTTTTGATTTGCATTTCTCTTATTACTAGAGATGTTGAACATTTTTCCATATGTTTGTTGATTGCTTGTAGATCTTCTTCTGTGAAGTGTCTATTCATTTCCTTAGCCCATTTGTTGACTGGACTGTTTGAATTCTTGGAGTAGAGTTTTTTGAGTTCTTTATAGATTCTGGAGATTAGTGCTCTATCTGAAGTATGATTGGCAAAGATATTCTCCCACTCTGTAGGCTCTTTCTTCGCATTGCTGATAGTTTCCTTTGCTGAGAGAAAGCTTTTTAGTTTGAATCTATCCCAGTGGTTGATTCTAGCTTTTATTTCTTGTGCTATGGGAGTCCTGTTAAGGAAGTCTGGTCCTAGACCAACAAGGTGAAGATTTGGACCTACTTTTTCTTCTATAATCTGCAGGGTCTCTGGTCTGATTCCGAGGTCCTTAATCCATTTTGAGTTTAGTTTCGTGCATGGTGAGAGATATGGGTTTAGTTTCATTCTGTTGCATATGGATTTCCAATTCTCCCAGCACCATTTGTTGAAGAGGCTATCTTTTCTCCATTGCATATTTTTGGCCCCTTTGTCTAGTATGAGAAAATTGTATTTATTTGGGTTTGTGTCCGTGTCCTCTATTCTGTACCATTGATCTACCTTTCTATTTTGGTACCAATACCATGCCGTTTTTGTTACTATTGCTTTGTAGTAGAGTTGAAGATCTGGTATTGCAATACCCCCTGTTTCACTCTTCCTGCTAAGGATTGCTTTAGCTATTCTGGGTTTCTTATTCTTCCAGATGAATTTCATAATTGCCTGCTCTATTTCTGTAAGGTACGTCATTGGGATTTTAATTGGAATTGCATTGAATTTGTATAGCACTTTAGGTAGTATGGCCATTTTGACAATATTAATTCTTCCTATCCAAGAACATGGAAGATCTTTCCATCTTCTAAGGTGTTCTTTAATTTCTTTCTTTAGTGTTGTATAGTTCTCATTGTAGAGGTCTTTCACCTCTTTTGTGAGATTGATTCCCAAGTATTTTATTTTTTTCGAGGCTATTGTGAATGGGGTAGTTTTCCTAATTTCTCTTTCTGAAGATTCATCACTTATGTATAAAAATGCGTTGGATTTATGGGCATTGATCTTGTAACCTGCTACTTTACTGAATTCACTTATGAGTTCTAAGAGTTTTCTGGTGGAATTTCCAGGTTCCTCTAAATATATAATCATGTCATCAGCGAACAGGGATAGTTTGAGTTCTTCTTTTCCAATTCGTATCCCTTTAATTTCTTTGGTTTGTCTAATTGCTCTGGCCAGAGTCTCAAGAACGATGTTGAATAGAAGTGGTGAAAGAGGGCATCCCTGCCTTGTTCCAGTTTTTAGGGGGAATGCTTTCAGTTTTTCACCATTTAGAATGATATTAGCCATGGGCTTAGCATAAATGGCCTTTACAATATTAAGGAATGTTCCCACTATCCCTATTTTTTCTAGTGTTTTGAGCATGAAGGGGTGCTGTATTTTATCAAATGCTTTTTCTGCATCTATTGAAATAATCATGTGATTCTTGACTTTAAGTCTATTAATATGGTGAATTACATTTATTGATTTCCTGATGTTGAACCAACCTTGCATCCCTGGGATGAAACCCACTTGATCATGGTGCACTATCTTTTTAATATGTTTTTGTATGCGATTTGCTAAAATTTTGTTGAGAATTTTTGCGTCGATGTTCATTAAGGATATTGGTCTGAAATTTTCTTTCCTTGATGAGTCTCTGTCTGGTTTAGGTATCAGTGTGATATTGGCTTCATAGAATGAGTTTGGGAGGGTTCCCTCCTCTTCTATTTTATGGAATACTTTGAGAAGTATTGGAATGAGCTCTTCCTTAAAGGTTTTGTAGAACTCGGCTGAGAACCCATCTGGTCCCGGACTTTTCTTTGTTGGTAGGCTTTTGATGACTTCTTCTATTTCAGTACTTGAAATTGGTCTATTTAAATTGTGTATGTCCTCCTCATTCAGTTTAGGCAATTCATATGTCTCTAGAAACCTGTTGATGTCTTCGAAATTTTCTATTTTGTTGGAGTATAGATTTTCAAAATAGCTTCTAATTATGTTTTGTATTTCCATCCTGTCTGTTGTGATATTTCCTTGTTCATTCCGAATTTTAGTGATTTGGGTTTTCTCTCATCTTCTCTTTGTTAGTGTGGCTAAAGGTTTATCAATTTTGTTTATTTTTTCGAAGAACCAACTATTTATTTTGTCAATTTTTTGTATTGTTTCTTTTGTTTCAATTTCATTGATTTCAGCTCTGAGTTTAACAATTTCCTGTCTTCTACTACTTTTGGTGCTGTTCTGTTCTTCTTTTTCTAAGGCTTTGAGCTGTAGTGTTAGGTTGTTTATTTGTTGAGTTTTACTTCTTTTATTAAATGCGCTCCATGAAATAAATTTCCCTCTAAGTACTGCTTTCATAGTGTCCCAGAGGTTTTGATATGATGTTTCTTTGTTCTCATTTACCTCTAAGAATTTTTTAATTTCCTTCCTAATATCTTCTGTTATCCATTCATCATATAATAGCATATTGTTTAATCTCCAGATGTTGGAATAGTTTCTGTGTTTTACTCTTTCATTTATTTCTAACTTCAATCCATTATGATCTGATAGAATACATGCTAGTGTCTCTATCTTCTTGTATTTGCTAACATTAGCTTTGTGGCATAATATATGGTCTATTTTAGAGAAGGATCCATGTGCTGCTGAGAAGAAAGTGTATTCACTCTTGGTTGGATGGAATATTCTATAAATGTCCGTTAAGTCTAAATTATTGATTGTGTTGTTGAGATCTATGGTTTCTTTGCTCAATTTTTGTCTGGAAGATCTGTCCAGTGGTGAGAGCGGCGTGTTAAAATCACCTAGTATTATTGTGTTGTGGTCTATTTGGTTTCTGAAATTGAGAAGGATTTGTTTGACATACATAGATGAGCCACTGTTTGGGGCATAGATGTTTATGATTGTTATATCTTGCTGATTTATGCTTCCCTTAAGCAGTATGAAATGACCTTCTTTATCCCTTCTGACTAACTTTGGCTTGAAGTCCACATTATCGGAAATGAGGATGGATACTCCAGCTTTTTTGCTGAGTCCATGTGCATGGTATGTTTTTCCCCATCCTTTCACCTTTAATCTATGGGTATCTTTTTCTATGAGGTGAGTCTCTTGCAGGCAACATATTGTTGGATCTTTCTTTTTAATCCAGTCTGCCAGTCTATGTCTTTTGATTGATGAATTCAGGCCATTAACATTCAGGGTTATTATAGAGAAATGATTTGGTTTCCCGGTCATTTGGTTCATTTTTAAAATTTTGTTTATTTATTTGTTTGACACAACTTGTTTCCTCCTTTATTTGACAATTCCTTTAGGATAATTCCTCCCTTTGCTGATTTGCTTCTTTGTTTTTCATCTCTTCCTCATGGAATATTTTGTTGAGAATGTTCTGTAATGCTGGCTTTCTTTTTGTAAATTCTTTTAGCTTTTGTTTATCATGGAAGGATTTTATTTCATCGTCAAATTTGAAGGTAAGTTTTGCTGGGTATAAGATTCTTGGTTGGCATCCATTTTCTTTCAGGGCTTGAAAAATGTTGTTCCAGGACCTTCTAGCTTTTAGGGTCTGGATTGAAAAATCTGCTGATATGCGTATTGGTTTCCCCCTGAATGTAAGTTGGTTCTTTTCTCTCACAGCTTTTAAAATTCTGTCTTTATTTTGTATGTTAGGTATTTTCATTATAATGTGCCTTGGTGTGGGTCTGTTGTAATTTTGTGTATTTGGAGTCCTGTAAGCCTCTTGAACTTGATTTTCCATTTCATTCTTCAGATTTGGGAAATTTTCTGATATTATTTCATTGAATAGGTTGTTCATTCCTTTGGCTTGTTTCTCTAGGCCTTCCTCAATCCCAATAATTCTTAAATTTGGCCTTTTCATGATATCCCATAGTTCTTGTAGATTCTGTTCATGATTTCTTACCATCTTCTCTGTTTGTTCAGCTTTGTTTTCAAGGTTAAATATTTTGTCTTCAATGTCTGAGGTTCTGTCTTCCAGGTGTTCTATCCTATTGGATATGCTTTCTATGGAGTTCTTAATTTGGTTTATTGTTTCCTTCATGTCAAGGATTTCTGTTTGGTTTTTTTTCAATATCTCTAACTCTTTATTGAAATGATCTTTTGCTTCCTGTATTTGCTCTTTTAACTGTCGATTGGTGCGATCAATCAATGCTTGCATTTGCTCTTTCATCTCATCATTCAATGCTTGCATTTGCTCTTTCATCTCCTCGTTTGCTTCTCTGATCATTTTAATTATGTACATTCTGAACTCCTTTTCTGTCATTTCTTCTGCCATGCTGTCATTGGGTTTTATTGATGTAACATGTAGATTTGTTTGCAGCATTTTCTTTCCTTGTTTTCTCATGTTGTTCAGATATCAGTGGACCGCTGAGATATTGCAGATTTCCTCTGTTGATTTACAATGACCCTGAAGATTTCTATATATATCCCCTCTTAGCCTTCAGTAGGCTGAAGTCTTGGAGGAGGTTGATAATGCGGTGCTCCACAAGGAAGCTGCCTCTCTAGGAGTGGTGGCCTTCAGGTGGGGTATATTCCCTGCTAGTGGGCAGAGGTGCCTCCACTTGTTGACCAATGGTCATCCAAAGGGGACCTAGGCTGTGGGCTGAGGCAAGGCCTGTTTGGGCCTGAGTCTCTGGTTTTACCGTCCTTGTGGGAAACCTCACCCAGCAGGGAAGACTCACCCGGTGGGGAGGTCTCGCTGGTCAGTTTCCTCCTAGAGGTTCCCCTCAATTTACAGCTACTGCCTGGGCTGGGCTGCCTTCCTCTGCAAAGTTTCCAGGGGCCCGGCCCTACCTCCTGGGCCTGGGAGCCTCACCCTTCGCAGATGAATCTCCTTAGGCTGCCCCTCCTCAGAGAATTTGCCCATAGGCCTGGAACCTTCGCTCCGCCCTAAGCCTGTCTCTGTGCGGTTCTTCCACCCAGAAGCCTCCTAGATCCTGGGACCCTGTTCTGCACCTAATCGCCTGGCTGCGTGGCCCCTCCTCTGAGCAGCCACCTGTGGCCCCGAACAATCGCTCTGAGTCCCAGAGACCCGCCACAGGCCTCTTCCTCCAGACAGCCGCCCAGTATGCCAGTGCGGTCACTAGGAGTCCAAGAAACTCACTTCGTGCCTCCTCCTCCCACCAACCACCCGTAGCCCGGGGCAATCAATCACTCCGAGTTGAAGTGACCCTGCCCGTTCCTCCTCCTTCTCCAGATAACCCCCCGGGTGTTCAGGAGCAGTCCCTCTGAGTGGCTCTGAATCCACGTGACCCGCTGCACGGGTCCTCTGGGCAACCGCCCGGAGCTCTGGTGTGGTCCCTCAAGACCAAGCGTCCCACCACGCTTCTCCTCCAGGCAGCCCCCCTGTGTTCAGGAGCTGTCACTTTAAGACCAAACAACTCACCACTCGCCTTCTCCTCTGAGCAGCCGCCTGGAGCGCTAATGCAGTCACTGCGAGTCCAAAGGACCCGCCGCGCTCCTTCTCCTCCTTCTCCTACTCCTCCGGGCAGGCCCCGGGGTTCAGAAGTGGTCAGAGTCCAAACAGCTCGCCACGCAGCCCCTTCTCTGGCAACCGCCTGTAGTTCCCGTATAGTCACCCGAATCCAAGCGGCCGCTCCTCTTCCTCCTCGTCCTCAGGGCAGGCCCCGGGGTTCAGAAGCGTCGTTCTGATTCCAAACAGCTCGCTGCGCGGCTTCTCCTCTGGCAACTGCCCGCAGCTCTGGCGCAGTCTCTCCGAATCCAAGTGGCCACGCTCCTCTCCTCCTCCTCAGGGCAGGCCCCGGTGTCCTGAGTCCACACAGTTCTCCCCGCCACTCTTCCCCCGGGCAGCCGCCGGAGCCCCAGTGGCTGCTCCGAGTCCCAGCGCTGTGCCGCCGGCCTCCTCTATGGCGCTCCAGCGGGGGGAGGGGCGTCTCGCCGGCAGTTCTACTTCACAAAGTTTCCTGCGTTCCGGGACCCCCGTCCCATCCGGGATGCCCCCCCAGGGGGTGAGAGTCACCCGGCTACTTTGAGTTGGTCCCAAGCGTCTCAATATCTCCTCTCTTGAATCCTGAGTTCTGGAGCAACACGTAATGCCTTATGGCTTTTTTTGAGTTCTTTATGTATCCTGGAGATTAGTGCTCTATCTGAGGTGCATGTGGTAAAGATTTTTTTCCCATTCTGTAGGCTCTCTCGTCACATTACTGATTGTTTCCTTTGCTGAGAACAAGCTTTTCAGTTTCAATCTATTCCATTTATTGATTCTTAATTTTACCTCCTTTGCTTTAGAAGTCTGGTGAAGGAAGTCAGATCCTAAGCTGACATGGTGAAGATTTGGCCCTACTTTTTCTTCTATTGGGTTCAGGGTCTCTGTTCTAGTACCTAAGTCTTTGATGTACTTTGAGTTGAATTTGTGCAAGGTGAGAGATAGAAGTTTAATTTCATTTTGTTACATATGAATTTCCAGTTTTCCTAGCACCATTTGTTGAAGAGGCTTATCTTTTCTCCAATGTATGTTCTTGGCTCCTTTGACTAGTATGAGATAACTGTATTTATGTGGGTTTGTCTCTGTGTCCTCTATTTTGTACCATTGGTCTACATGTCTGTTTTGGTGCCAATACCATGCCATTTTTGTTATACTACAGAGTTTAAGTTCTGGTATTGTGATGCCTCCTGCTTTACTCTTCTTGCTAAGGATTACTTTGGCTAATCTGGGTCTCTTATTTTTCCAAATGAATTTCATGAATGCTTTTTCTAGTTCTATGAAGAATGTCATTGGGATTTTAATAGGAATTGCATTAAATCTGTATAATGCTTTTAATGGTATGGCCATTTTGACAATATTAATTCTGACTGTTTAAGACACATGGAAGATCTTTCCATCTTCTAAGGTCTTCAATTTCTTTCTTTAGTGTTCTGTAGTTTTCATTGTAGAGCTCTTTCACCTCTTTTGTTAGATTGATTCCCAAATATATATATTTTTTGAGACTATTGTGAATGGGGTTTTCTACCCCTCTTCTATATTTACCTCCCTAAGGGAACTGTGCTGTGGGGTGTTTCACCTTTCAGACTAGAAATCTGCTTTTACTGTTCTTAGGATTTCAACATTGGAATTTTAGTCTTTTGGGAATGCAAATTTCGGGATTTTTAACACTTAAGTCTGAAATTTTTGGAATTTCAACTTTTGGGATTATAGTGCTCAGGATTGTGTCTTTTGGGATTGTGATCAGCACCACATCTTTCTTGTTGAAAGTAGACTTCCTTTAACATTTCTTCTAGTATCGGTTCACTGCTAATGTGTTCTTTCCAGTCTTATATATCTGAAGTTTTTATTTGCCTTCATCTTTAAAATATATTTTTACTTAATAAAATATTGTAGGCTGACATTTAAATAATTTTTTGTGATTTTTAAAGGTTGCTCCACTATCTTCCATTTGCTTTGTTTCTAGTAAAACCCTGCTCTCATTTTTTTCTTGGACTTCTTTATGATGTTCTGAACATACACTCATTTTTTGTGTGTGGTTAGATATATTTATGTTTTCCCATATAATTTCCTCTTTTGCTTTTATTCTCAAAAATTGCTTCCCCAAAGTTCAGCTCCACCAAGCTTATTTTTATGTCCCTTACATTCCATGGACAGCAAAATTGTCAGAGAAGCTTTTTCCAGAAGATTATGCTTTTAATCCAACTGGAATTTGTTTTGTTGTATGGGAATCAGAATATTGTCTGTGATTGATCTCTGGAACTCACCCAAGTCAGGAACTCTTCTCCCGAAATCTTGGTTGCAGAGTGCTCCAGCCCTCTTCCCCATGGCCCCCCGCCCAACCCAGGACTAGCTGGATATCCTGCCCTGTGTTTTCCACAGACCAGAATTGATAAACCATATTTGTTGCTAACCTATTGACAGCTTCCCTCTTCACTCTCATCAGCCCATTCACGAGTCTGCCAGCACTTACAAAATAATCCAGAATAATTCACACACAGTCACCTGAGGCTGATCTCACTAAATGACTTAGATTCCATAAATAAGAAAAATACTGTGGCAGTCAAGAGCAGCTTTGATTTTAGTCTATCACAATTGGTTGTTATTCCCCAAGAGATTATACCTATTATCTTGAGGGTGAACCGATGAGTCCAAATCTCTCCCATATGCCCCTCAATTGGGACAGCCAGGCCAGGTTCTTTTTAAGATACTGGCAGAAACCAAGAGAACAAGTGCCACCACATACACATGTGAAATCTTTGCTCGCACCACATCTGCTGACATTCCATTGGCCAAAGCAAGTCACATGGCAAAAAAAATCTCAGTGGGTGGAAAAGTGTATTCTGCCCACAGGAGAGTGAATATTTGCTGTCTAGACTATTACGCAGGGCTTCCATTGGACTCAGAATGCTGCATGGTCTTAGTAGTCAAGGCAGATCTCAATTTCAGTTGTGAGAAACAAGTCACAAGGAAGGTAACTGAGGCATGGAGACCTTAAGTGATGTCCCCTAACTCACATCAAAGTTGCTAACAAAGATGGACTGAAACTTGGTCTCTTAATTCCCCCTCCAGGTCACTATTAATTCCCTGTCACAAGCAGGATAACTAAGCAACCCTTAACACATCTGACAATTTTATTACATATTTCATGACCCAGGCCTTTCTTTTGATTAGAGAATCCTGCCCTCAGCTGCCTTTTCCAGTTTCTACAATCAAGTTTTGTTTTGTTTAAATTTGATTAAGGGTCTTACTCAAGCCCCCCTCCCCTTTTTTAAGTTGAAAAGATGGGCACAGTTACTGGGTAATGATTAAGACACCTGGGTTTTGATCCCAGCTCCATCTACCATGACAGTAGCAAGTTCTCACCTTGCATGAGCTAGGTGATTTCATTCATAAAATGGTGATAAGCCCCAGGATTTTGTGAAGATTAAAAGGAGATGTTTGTGAAATGCTTAGAGCAAAAAGAGCACACAACTGAATAGTTTAAAACTAATTTTCCCCCACTTCAAAGCTAGTTGTGAACTCTCGCTTCATTGAACCCCTAAGTTACTTATTCAGTTCAGTTAAGCACTGAGATATTTTAGGAACCATAAGTTCAAAGTCCAGGCAGATATCATGAAAATGTTAAGGAACCTATGGAGTCTTTCACATTGTTACCTTATGCTGTATTTTTTCTTATGGATTTATATTTGCATATTAAAGCATATAGGAATACTCTCTGCACAGAGAAACATATTTTCTCCAGGGGTTTTATTAAAAATATTTAACAACTGGTCTTCAGCCCAGGTTCTTCAGTTGGATGCTTCCTGGTTGCAGCAGCATCCTGCTGGATTGAGGAGGGGGAGGGGAGAATGGACCAAAGTGCCCAGGGCCATGGGGCAGCACACAGGGACTCCAGCAATGGCTATTTACAAACCAATATGGGACTATTTCTTACTCTCATGTGTCAACTAAATATGAGCTTTGGTTTCTCTCATTGTTTTTTAAACATATAGTCTTCTTGGCCTATCCCTAGTGTTCCTATTTTTGTAGAATATGAGTACAAAGAAATTATAGTCTTGTATAAGCTCAAACCCCCATCTGAAGCACGCAGGCCTCATTCAGCTCCAGCCAAATGTTGTCTTATGCCAGTTGGAACTTCCAGCTTTTAAGAGAAGCCAGAAATGCAAATTTTTGTATTGAATCTTCAATGTTGGCTCAGTGATTTCTAAAACTCTGCACAGGGCAAACACTATGGCCTCTGGTCTATTGAATGTATACTATATACCAGATAGTGCAAGAATTCAAAGATATGAATTCTTCCCTGAAGGAACTTGATCCTCTGATGGTCAGGTGGACAGTCTAATAATAGATAATTTTATAGTTGGAGGATATGTACGATGAACTACTTTGCCTAATTAGTAATTTTTTCTTCTTTATACCTTATTTTCCAACCAGACTAAGCTTCTTAAGGGTAAGAATTCTGAGCAATATTTGTGCTCAGCACCAAGTCCCTGGTTAATAATGTTTTGATTGATTTACTGCCCTAGTGGTCTCTTGCTTAATCCATATAACTAAAATGGTTGTATGACAACCTACCTGGTATAGCCTTTTCAATTAAGTCATCATCTCTCTGCATAATCAATCAGTCCACAGTAAGTACCTTGCAGACTATAGGCAAGGAATAAACCCTTCTGGAATTGAATCAACTTATTCTGATATGCGGTAGTTAGTTAAAGACAGCCCACATGCTAGAGCAGAGCGGAAGAAAATGTAAATATGCAGGCGCTCCTTGTGAGGCCCATCTGGGAAATCAAATTTGGGAGATTGCTATGACTGGCACCTCATTCCCAACCTTTATTTATTTTCAATGCCAAACAGACCTTCTGGTTACTCCCTGGAATCAAGTGAAGTACAAAGGCAGAAACTAAAATTCAATTTGATTATTGTGCTGGAAAACGAACTGTAGCTATAATTTATTAGCTTGGAAAATGCAAGGATACCTAGAAAATAGTCATAATGACAGCAATAAGAAGTATAAGAAAGGATATGGCTATGTAAATTTATGATTACACAAATGGTATGCCTTTACGCCATGTACAAACAGAGAAACAACATGTATCCCATTTGTTTACAATAAAAAAAAAAAAAGAAAGGATATGGCTATAAAATACAGTAAGATAATCTTAAAACTGGAGGTATTTATTCACGTAATAAAGCATCAGAATGACATATTTCCTCTGTTATCATAGCAAGATTATTCCATTTTACCCGCAGTTCAATAGAATAAACAAATATTTATCACCTCCTTTAACCAATTTCACTGATGCTTTTATTTAAAAAATAAATTACATTCTCATTGTACAGTTCATCTCCTAGGCCTTTTTTCTGCTCAAACACATACCTCTTTTCCCCAAAAAACATTGGAATTACACTCTATACCATTCTGCAGCTTAACTTTTTTCTTTCTGTTTAGTCAACTCACAGGTGTATCTACCCTATTTTCTTTTAAAACTACCTATGATTTGATGGTATTAATATACCATATTTGACAACTTCTCAATTGAGAACCATTAATGTTGTAATTTATTTTTTACTTTTAACAGGACTATGGAAACTGAAGTCATTGCAGAGTTTGGATCTGTCGTTCAATGGGATATTGAAGATTGGGCTGTCTGATTTTCATAACTGCTTGCAACTGGAGAACCTCTATTTAAAGAGCAACAAAATATACAAAATTCACCCAGAAGCTTTCAAGGACCTCAAAAAATTACAGGTTCTAAAATCATTTTTTGTTAATTTTTTAATTTATTCTAATTGGTTATACATGATAGTAGAATGCATTTTGACCCATTATACACAAACGGAGCATAACTTCTCATTCCTCTGGCTGTAAATGATGCTGAGTCACACCAGTAGTGTAATCATACATACACATATACTGTCTTATTCTAACCGTCCTTCCCATCCATACTGCCTCACCCCTGCCCTCACTCCCCTCTGAATAATCCAAAGTTCCTTCTTTCTTCCCTACCCTACCCCCCCAACTGTGAATCAGCATCCACATATCAGAGAAAAATTTTGGCCTTTGAGTCTTTGGGATTGGCTTATTTTGCTTAGCATGATATTCTCTAGCTCTATTCATTTACCAGCAAATACCACAAATTCATTCTTCTTTAAGGCTAATATTCCACTGTGTATATATACCACATTTTCCTTACCCATTTATTTGTTGAAGGGTACCTAGATTGGTTCCATAGTTTAGCTATTGTGAATTGAGCTACTATAAACAGTGATGTGGCTGTGTCACTGTAGTATGCTGATTTTAAGTTCTTTGGGTATAAACCGAGGAGTGGATAGCTGGGTCAATGGTGGCTCCATTCCAAGTTTTCTGACGACTCTCCATACTGCTTTCCAGAGTAGTTGCACCAATTTGCATTCCCACCAACAATGTATGAGTGTACTTTTTTCCCCACATCCTTACCAACACTTATTATTGCTTGTATTCTTGATAATCACCATTCTGACTAGAGTGAGATGAAATCTTAGAGTAATTTTCATTTGCATTTCTCTAATTGCTAGAGATGATAAGTATTTTTTCATATGTTTGTTGATCAATTGTATTTCTTCTGTGAAGTGTCTGTTCAGTTCCTTAGCCCATTTATTGATTGGGTTATTTGTTTTCTTGGTATTATAGCTTTTTTTGAGTTCTTTATGTATCCTGGAGATTAGTGCTCTATCTGAGGTGCATGTGGTAAAGATTTTTTTCCCATTCTGTAGGCTCTCTCGTCACATTATTGATTGTTTCCTTTGCTGAGAACAAGCTTTTCAGTTTCAGTCCATTCCATTTATTGATTCTTAATTTTACCTCCTTTGCTTTAGAAGTCTGGTGAAGGAAGTCAGATCCTAAGCTGACATGGTGAAGATTTGGCCCTACTTTTTCTTCTATTGGGTTCAGGGTCTCTGTTCTAGTACCTAAGTCTTTGATGTACTTTGAATTGAATTTGTGCAAGGTGAGAGATAGAAGTTTAATTTCATTTTGTTACATATGAATTTCCAGTTTTCCTAGCACCATTTGTTGAAGAGCCTATCTTTTCTCCAATGTATGTTCTTGGCTCCTTTGACTAGTATGAGATAACTGTATTTATGTGGGTTTGTCTCTGTGTCCTCTATTTTGTACCATTGGTCTACATGTCTGTTTTGGTGCCAATACCATGCCATTTTTGTTACTATGGCTCTGTAGTATAGTTTAAGTTCTGGTATTGTGATGCCTCCTGCTTTACTCTTCTTGCTGAGGATTACTTTGGCTATTCTGGGTCTCTTATTTTTCCAAATGAATTTCATGAATGCTTTTTCTAGTTCTATGAAGAATATCATTGGGATTTTAATAGGAATTGCATTAAATCTGTATAATGCTTTTGATGGTGTGGCCATTTTGACAATATTAATTCTGACTATTTAAGAACATGGAAGATCTTTCCATCTTCTAAGGTCTTCAATTTCTTTCTTTAGTGTTCTGTAGTTTTCAATGTAGTTTTCATTTCACCTCTTTTGTTAGATTGATTCCCAAGTATTTTGTTTTAGGTTACTGTGGATGGGGTAGTTTTCCTAATTTCTCTTACAGTGGATGCATCACTTATGTATTGAAATGCATTTGATTTGCATTTCTTTGCTGCTTTGCTGAATTCATTTATGAGTTCTAGAAGTTTTCTGGTGGAATTTTTTGGAACTTCTAAATATATGATTATGTCATCAGTAGTGGTACTTTGAGTTCTTCTTCCCTATTTGTATCCCTTTAATTTATTTTGTCTGTCTGATTGTTCTGGCTAGAGTTTCAAGGACTATGTTGAATAGAAGTGGTGAAGACATCAGGGAGGAAATAAAAAAATACTTAGAGGTAAATGAGAACACTGATACAACATATCAAAATCTCTGGGACACTATGAAGGCAGTACTAAGAGGAAAGAAAGTTCATTGCAGGTCTTCTTCAATTTCTTTCAGTTTTTAAAAGGAATGCTTTTAATTTTTCTCCATTTAGAATGATGTTGGCCTTGGGCTTAGGCATAGCTAGCTTTTACAATGTTGAGGTATGTTCCTACTATCTAGTTTTTCTAATGTTTTGAACATGAAGATGTACTGTATTTTGTCAAATGCTTTTTCTTTGTCTATTGAGATAATCATATGATTCTTGTCTTTAAGTCTCTTGATATGATGTATTAAATTTACTGATTTCTGTTCATCCCTGGGATGAACCCCACTTGATCATGGTGCACTGTCTTTTTTTAATATGTTTTCATATGCAATTTGCCAGAATTTTATTGAGAATTTTTGCATCTATGTTCATCAGGGACATTTGTCTGAAGTTTTCTTTCCTCGATGTGTCTATGTCTGTTTTTGATTTCAGGGTAATACTAACCTCATAGAATGAGTTTGGAAGGGTTCCCTCCTTTTCTATTTCATGGAATAATTTGAGGAGTATTGGTGTTAATTCTCTGAAGAACTCATCTGAGAATCCATCTGGTACTGGGCTTTTCTTGGTTGGTAGGCCTTTGATGGCATCTTCTATTTCATTGCTTGAAATTGATCTGTTTAAATTGTGTATGTATTCCTGCTTCAGTTTAGGTAGATCATATGTCTCTAGAAATTTGTTGATGCTTTGAGATTTTCTCTTTTATTTGAGTATAAATTTTCAAAATAGTTTCTAATTATCTTCTGTATTTCAGTATTGTTTGTCATGATATTTCTTTTTTCATCACAGATTTTAGTAATTTGAGTTTTCTCTCTCTCTTCATTAGTGTAACTAAGGGTTTATCCATTTTACTTATTTTTTCAAAGAACTAACTTTTTGTTTTGCCAATGATTTCAATTGTTTCTTTTGATTCAATTTCATTGATTTCAGCTCTGATTTTAATTATTTCCTCTCTTCTGCTTTTGATATTGATTTATTATTTTTCTAGGCTTTGAGATGTAATGTTAGGTCATTTCTTTTAATGTATGAGCTCAATATAATGAACTTTCTTTCCTCTTAGCACAGCCTTCATAGTATCCCAGAGATTTTGATATGTTGTTTTGGTATTCTCATTTACCTCTAAATATTTTTTTTATTTCCTCCCTGATGTCCTTTGCCATCCATTCATCATTAAATGGCTTGTTATTTAGTCTCCAGGTGTTGGAGTAGCTCCTATTTTTTATCTTATCATTGATTTCTAATTTTATTTCATTATGATCTGGTAGAATGTAGGGTAATATTTCTATTTTTTTTTATTTGCTGAGAGTTTCTTTGTGGCATAACATAGAGTCTATTTTAGAGAAGGATTCATGTGCTACTGAGAAGAAAGTGTATTTGCTTGATGATGGATGAAATATTCTTTATGTGTCTGTTAAGTCTAAATAATTGATTGCATTATTTAGTTTTTCTAATTAATTAATTATTTATTTATTTTTACAGACTGCATTTTGATTCATTGTACACAAATGGGGTACATCATTTCATTTCTATGGTTGTACATGATGTAAATTCATACCATTCGTGTAATCATACATGTATATAGGGTAATGATTTTTGTCTCATTCAACCATTTTTCATACCCCCCTCCCTCTCATTTCCTTCTAAATAATATAAAGTTCCCCCACTTTTCTCTCATTCTCCACCCCACCACGACCAGCAGGAGGCACCACTTATCAGGGAAAACATTTGGCCTTTGGTTTTTTGGGATTGGCTTATTTCACTTAGCATGATACTCTCCAACTCCATCCATTTCTCTGCAAATGCCATAATATTATTCTTCTTTATGGCTGTATATATACCATTGTGTATATATACCACAGCTTCTATATCCATTCATCTGTTGAAGGACATCTAGGTTGGTTCCACAATCTAGCTATTGTGAATTGAGCTGCTATGAACATTGATATGGCTGCATTCCTGTAGTATGCTGATTTTAAGTCCTTTGGGTATAAAATGAGGAGCGAAATAACTGAGTTAAAAGGTGGGTCCATTCCAAGTTTTCTGAGGATTCTCCACACTGCTTTCCAGAGTGGCTGCACCAATTTGCAACTCCACCAGCAATGTAAAAATGTGCCTTTTTCCCCACATCCACGCCAACATCTATTATTATTTGTGTTCTTGATAATAGCCATTCTAATTGGAGTGAGGTGAAATCTTAGAGTTGTTTTAATTTGCATTTCTCTGATTACTAGAGATGCTGAACACTTTTTCATATATTTATTAATTGCCTGTGTGTCTTTTTCTGTAAAGTGTCCAGTTCCTAGACCCATTTATTGATTGGGTTCTTTGTATTTTTGGTGTAAAGTTTTATAAGTTCTTTATAAATTTTGGAGATAAATGCTCTATCTGAAGTGTGTGTAGAAAAGATTTTCTCCCACTCTGTAGTCTCTGTAGGCACATTATTGATTGTATCCTTTGCTGAGAAAAAGCTTTTTAGTTTGCGTCCATCCCATTTATTGATTCTTGCTTTGATTTCTTGTGCTTTGGGGATCTTGTTAAGGAAATATGATCCTAAGCCAACATGATGAAGATTCAGGCCTACTTTGTCTTCTATTTGGTGCAGGGTCTCTGGTCTAATTCCTAAGTCCTTGATCCATTTTGAGTTGAGTTTTGTGCAGGGTAAGAGATAGAGGTTTAATTTCATTTTCCTGCATGTGGATTTCCAGTTTTCCCAGCACCATTTGTTGAACAGACTACCTTTTCTCCATTGTATGTTTTTGGCTCCTTTGTGGAGAGACCCACTATTTATGTGGGTCCATCTGTGTCTTTTATTCTGTCCCATTGGGCTGCCTGTCTATTTTGGTGCCAATGCGATGCCGTTTTTGTTACTATTGCTCTGTCATATAGTTTAAGGTCTGGTATTGTGATACCTCCTACTTCACTCTTCCTGCTCAGGATTGTTTTGGCTATTCCAGGTCTCTTATTCTTCCAGATGAAGTTCATGATTGCTTTCTCCATTTCTATGAGTAATGTCATTTGGGATTTTAATTGGAATCGTATTGACTCTGTATAGCACCTTTGGTAGAATGGCCATTTTAACAATATTAATTCTGTTTATTCAAGAATATGGGAGATATTTCCATCTTCTAAGGTTTTCTTCAATTTCTTTCTTTAGTGTTCTGTAGTTTTCATTGTAGAGGTCTTTTACCTCTTTTGTTAGATTGATTCCCAAGTGTATTTTTTTTTTTTTTGAGGCTATTGTGAATGGAGTGGTTTTCCTAATTTCTCTTTCAGAGGATTCATCATTTATGACTAGAAATGCATTAGATTTATGGGTATTGATTTTATATCCTGCTACTTTGCCTAATCCATTTATTAGTTCTAGAAGTTTCCTAGTGGAGTTTTTTGGATCCTCTAAATATAGAATCATGTCATTGGCAAATAGTGACAGCTTGAGTTCTTCTTTTCCTATTTGTCCTATATTATTTAGTTCTATAGTTTCTTTGTTTAGTTTTTGTTTGGAAGATCTATCCAGTGGTGAGAGAGGTGTGTTGAACTCACCCAGTATTATTGTGTTGTCATCTATTTGATTCTTGAAATCGAGAAGGGTTTGTCTGATGTAGGTAGATGCCCTGTTATTTGGTGCATATGTTTTTATGATTGTTATATCTTGTTGGTGTATGATTCCCTTAAACTGTTGTATGAAGTGTTCTTCTTTATCCCTTCTGACTAACTTTGGTTTGAAGTCCACTTTTTCTGATATGAGGATGGAAACCCCTGCTTGTTTACACAATCCATGTGAGTGATATATCTTTTCCCAACCTTTCACCCTCAGTCCGTGGATGTCTTTTCCCAGGAGATCCATCTCTTGAAGACAGGATATTGTTGGGTCTTTTTTTTTTTTTTTTTTAATCCAATCTGCTGGTCTGTGTCTTTTGATTGATGTGTTTAGGCCATGAATATTCAGGGTTATTATTGAAATTTGATTTGACTTTCTAGTCTCTTTGGTTTATTTTTTGTTTTTTAACTTGACTTAGTTTCTCCTTTGATTGACTTTTCCTTTAGTGTAGTTCCTCCCTTTGACGGTTTTTTGTTTTTTTGGTTTTTTTCCTCCTCATGTAATATTTTGCTGAGAATGTTCTATAGTACAGGCTCTCTAGTTGTGAATTCTTTTAACTTTTATCATGGAAGGTTTTTATATTTCATCTTCAAATCTGAAGCTTCATGTTGCTGGACATAAAATTTTTGGTTGGCATCCATTTTCTTTCAGAGCTTGATATATGTTATTCCAGGACCTGCTGGCATTGAGGGTCTGGGTTGAGAAATCAGCTGAAATCCAAATTGGTTTTCCCCTATGTATATTTTGGATTTTTTCTCTCACAGCCTTTAAAATTCTATCCTTATTCTATATGTTAGTCATTCTCATTATAATGTGCCTTGGTGTGGTCTGCTGTAATTTTGTACATTTGGGATTCTGTAAGCCTCTTGTAGTTGATTTTTCATTTCATTCTTTAGATTTAGGAAATTTTCTGATATTATGTCATTGAAAAGATTATGCATTCCTTTGGTTTGTATCTCCACACCTTCATCTACTCTGTTAAATCTTAAATTTGGTCTTCCATGATATCTCATATTTCTTGGAAGTTCTGTTCATGATGTCTTACCATCTTCTCCATAGGGTCAACTTTATTTTCAAAAATATATATTTTTTCTTCATTGTCTGAGGTTCTGTCTTCTAAGTGGTCTAGTCTGTTGGTGACACTTTCCATTGAATTTTTGATTTGGTCATTGTTTCCTTCATTTTGAGAATTTCTGCTTGATTCCTCTTTATAATATTTGCCTCTTTTTTGAAGTCATATTTCACTTCCTGTATTTTCTCTGGTATCATCCTTCGTTTTGAAGATTGATATAACTATGTACTTTCTAAACTCCTTCTCTGACATTTCTTCTACTGTGTTGTCTATGGATTCTATTATTGGAACATCTTAGTTTGTTTGAAGTGCTTTGTTACCTTGATTTTTCATGTTTGTGTGTCTTCCCATCTAGTGGTATAGATCTGAATCAGTACAGTTTCTACCCTGTAGTCTTATAGTGTCCCTGAAGACTTCCAGTATCTCACCTTTAAGGGGGAGACCAATATTAACAGCACCCAATGAAAACAACATACAACCTCAAACCAAATAGCTCTGATTAAGACATCTACAGTTTTGTCACAGTAAATAAAAATGCAGTGTTCAATTATTGTGTATAGTATAAACAGTAAGTTTGCTAAAGGTTTACCATTTCAAATGACAGACAATAAGGGAACAGAAGTAGTGTAAGATGTGATATTTATGAAGGAGAAGGAGAGAAGATAGAAGTAAAAATGTATAGTAAGAGCAAGGGAGGAATTAATAGAGGTTGGCTGTTAGTATGAGATAAGTGAGAAAGAGAATCCAGGGAGACAGGTAAGAGAAAAAAAAATATATACATTTTTTTAAAGTAAAAATATAAGACTATACAACAAAAATGCAATATATTATTTAGACATCCCATTCCTCAATAAATTGATGTGTGAAAAATATTTGGATTCAAAGATGATAGGGATGTGAGAGGGCAAAAAAAAAAAAAAAAAAGAAAGAAAGAAAGAAAAGGAAAGTCTCAATGGAAAATAAAGGATTGCTTCTGTTGGCTTTCAGAAATTTTCTCAGCTTCCCTTCTCTGCTGATAGGTGGGGTAGTCTGACATTTGAAGGTAGCTCCAGTCCAGTGGGTACCAAACCAGTTGTGTGGAGGAACTGATAGCAAAATGCCCTCACACCCTCTTCCAGTCTTCCCACCCATTCATCCCTGTGCACCTCAGGACTCCCTGAGCTGGAGAGAGCCCAGTTTTCTCCAGTTTCTCCAACTTGTTTCCCCCACCCCCATGGAAACTGCCCCTAGGCTCCCAGTTTCTGCAGGCCTACCAGGCCCAGACTGGCCCACACAAACACAGCTACAGTCTGACAGATCTGGGCTTCAGCTTCACCAGGCCCTGCCTTGCTGCAGTCCCAAGGTCTCAGTGCCCTTTCAACTTGCAGAGTGACTACCAGGGATACCCTCACACAAAGGAACAACCCTGCAAAGAGGCAGCCAGATGACTGCCACTAGCATACCCAGCACAAAGATCTCAGGTGCGACCAGATCTGTAGGTACCCCAATATATCTCTAATCCCCGGTCGCTATGCCCAGTCTGAGGCAACTGCACCCCAAGATGGTGACAGTGGCAGCAAACCTGCAGACCTGGCTGGTGTCCCAAGATGGTGACAGCCGCTTGTAACCAAACCTGCGGATACTGTGACAATGGACTTCTAGGCAGCAGCAGCAGCTGGCCATCTGCTCGCAGTCTGCGGGTGGTCTGCAGGCTAACGGCTCCACAGGTGAAGGTTGGGCAGCGGGCAATGGATAGGTGAAAGGCAAGCAATGGGCAAACAAAGGGGCAGGAAAATGGCAGATGATAGGCAGTGGTCAGCAAGTGATCTGCACTCAAAAGACAGGTGATCACAATGGACCAATGTGGGGCAAACAGCAGGGAATCAGTGGGCAGCTATAGCTGCCTAACAGAAAAACAGTAGTTCCTCTGCTTGAATCCCGAGTCACATAGTGACAAGGAATGCAGCCTCCCTCTCGTTTGCCATCTTGGATCTTAATCCTAAAATCATTTTATATTTTAGATACTCAGACATATGGGCAATTACATTAGAAGACTTTCCTTTTAAGAGTATTCTCATATCCGTTTGTATTGGCTGTTAATCAAAACATAAGTCGATGTTAAAAATCCCCTGGAAGAGCTGAAGTTTCTTCATTGCTTCAGAAATCAAAGGGCTTATTAATGGACATGAACTTTACCCAAACAATACTCAACAGCAAAAATTGGCACATTATTTTCTAAATCAAATTAAATTGAACTCCAGATTTCCACTTATCATTTGGCAAGACATTAAATCTGCTACTCGCAAGATTAAGCCCTCAGGGTCTTAGATGCAAACTGGAACACTTGGGGAGACCCCTGTGAACCACTCTGGATTATGCTGAGTTGTCAGACACTCAGACTCTCTGGGCCACTGAGGGCCAGTGACCCTCTTGCTTCCATTCCAAAATTGAGCATGGGATAATAAAAATGGTGACGCTAGTGCATATTGTATCACACTTACCACCACAGGCCACATACTGTTCTAAACATCAGACACATATTGGAGGAACCTGTTCCACATTTTGGAGCGTCCCCAAGTCCTCACATCTGTGAGGGTGAGCTCTAGGTTTGGCAGCTTCAGGCCCTTTTCCTCCAACCAGTTTCCTCCATGCCTTTCCCCTTTGGAATGACATTGTGAAATCCCCCCTCAGTGCTCCTTTAGAATATAAGAGGGACCTCCAGTGTGGCACACAGAAATAGTATGGGAGACTCTTCAGGCATAACCTCTATCACCAACCCCCATTCCTTCCACAGGCCAGTGTCATTCACTAGAAATATATGAGCCACACATACTATTTTAAATGTCCTAGTATCTGCATTTAAGAAGTTAAAATAGGCAAGAGAATTTCGTTTTAGTGATACGTATTATTTAACCCACTATCTTATCTTTTACACATATAATCCATATAAAAATTCCTAGTGAGATATTTTACATTCCCTTTTTTATACCAAGTCTTCAGCACCTGGTGTGTTCTACGTCCCATCGTGGACTAACCACATGTTCATTTCATGATAGCTCCATGAGGCTCAGGGTTGTCATTATTAGGCTGCATAGACATAGACAACCGACATTTCCCCAGTGTGATGGGAACTGATGTTGAAGTGTAGCCATGAGAAAACTCTCCAGCTCCCAGAATGGCTCTCTGAGCCCTCCACCATGGAAAGGAGGCTGGAGAAGCAGTAGTGAGGTGGGACTCTGGAGCCAGGTGCATTGGGGTTCAACCTAGATTTTGCCATTTTCCAGCCATGCCATCTTGGTTATCAGATCTCTCTGTGCCTGTTTTCTCATCTGTAAAGTAAAGATGACTTAGTTCTTTCTCATAGAGTTTTGTGGGAATTGTTTTAATACATACAAAGTTCTCAGAACAGTGCTTGGGATTTGGTAAAAGTCTTTGTTAACATAGACTACATATAGAAATTTTAAAGTGGCTACAATACTCTGTTCTATTAATCTGAATGTGCCATTCATTGGTTAAAATTCTTCCAAATTTCTCAACTAGGTCCTGGCTCTGCCTGCTTCTCTAACCTCATTTCAAACCACTCTCCCCTTGCACACTGGTCTCCTACCTATTTTCACGTTAGGCCCTCCCCACTTGCTGACCCTTTACCTGAAAGAGCTGACTCATATTAATCCTTTCAGCTTTAGGTTGAATGTCAGTTCTTCAAGAAGGTCTCAAGACTAAGTCAGACCCCCTTTTTTACACACTTTATAGCATGCTATGTTTAATGCTGTTGCACTTATCCTGACAGAAATAATTTAGTTTGGGTTATGGTTAATTGATAAGGACTATGCCTCCCTCACCCTGTTACCAGATGAAGGATCTCTTTGAGGATATACACATGTCTGTTTTGTTTTCCAGTGCTTAGCTAGGACATTTTAAAATATTTGTTGAGAAAATAAAGGAATGCGTGGATAGATGATGATCATGGATAGTTAGGGATCTATTGCTGCAGAACAAATTACTACACGCTTAGCTTAAAACCACACACATCTAATATCTCACAGTTTCTGTGGGTCAGGAATCCATGGATGGCTTAGCTAGGGCCTCTACTTCAGAGTCTCTCAAGAGGCTGCAACCAAAGTCTTAGCACAGGTTAAGACTCACCTGAAAACCCAGCTCTCTTGGTTATTGGCAGGACTCAATTCCTTTTTGAGATGTTGAACTGAGAGTTCTGCCCCTCACCAGCTGGCAGTCAAAGCCTGCCCTCAGTTTCCTGCCCTAAGGCCTCTCCACAGGGCACTTCATGGCATGGCAGTTTGCTCCAGAGCCATCAAGCCAGAGAATCTGCTAGAAAGAAGAGCAGTACCATCTTACATAATGAAGGTACCATTTTATATAATGTAATCACCAAAGTGACATCCACTGCTTTTGCCATAAGCTCTTGACTAGAAACAAAGCAGGTCCTACCCACAGTTGAGGGGAGGAGATTGCTCCAGAACCTGGATACCTGGAGTCAGGATCTTTGGGGACCATCTTACAGTCTGTCTGCCATGGAACTTAGTAGAGAAGATGAGACAGTCCACTCCACTTGGCAGTGCACATTGATTGACAAATTGCCTGGGAACCTCATTTAGTGCATTACATATGGATTATATTTGTATGTGTAATTTTCCCTATGTCTGTTTTACTTCCTATGCATTTTTAGTGTACTTTGTGAGTCTTCTGCAATTCACAGGTGATAGATGCCAAAGACAAGCTGTAATTCTCAATTCACCAGAACTGCCAAGAATCAAACAATTCCTTCTTCTCTATTACCCTTCTACATGCTTGGCAGTAACTATAAAAACTGGAACATGATGAACATATTTGGTACCAAAAAACTGAATATCACAATGGATGTTGTTTTTCTTCTGGGAGATTAATTTAATACTTGCACTATTCTGTGTGTTTTCCCATGTGGGAATCTTTTCAGAAGCTAGGTAGATTTTTCAAAGCATAATTTCATCACCATGTTCAAATGCAATAAAATAAGTTCCATTGACATTTCAAATTAGCATTTCTTTTCTTAATTTTACCTCATTCTTCTTAGATGCAGTGATTTGTGAAGCACTATATGCTTCTCCAGTCTCCCTGTAACGTATAGCCCCTTCAAATGCTGGTGGATGGGTGTTTCTGTAAGCAAGTCGGACTCTTCTGTTTTAATCTTTTCTCAGAAATTTTTTGCTTCTGAATCATTTTATTAATTTTCTTTCCAGTTTTGCTTTCAGTTCCATAATTTGTAACATAAGAAAGATGCCAGGATGAAACAAAATGCACTAAAAAGAAAATAACTGTCTGAAAAACATCATAGTATCTCACTCTGCTGTTGAAGAGAGGGACATAAGAACCATCTATCTAAAAGAAAAAGAAAGAAAAGAATATCTCAGTCTGTCTATCTTTTTCAGAGAGTTATTTTCAAAATGTATTTGAAAGGGCTACACATTACAGAAAGACAGGGAGACTTGTATAATATTTCTTGGCAAATCACTGCATCTAAGAAAAACGAGGTAAGAAAGCTACTGATCCTAGGCAAGACAAGGCCAAGGCAAAGTGTTTTTTCCTTCCCAACCCTAGTCTTCTGCTTCCTATTTTTGGCAACCTTCCTTTGAGAGTCAAGATTGCTTAGTTTCTCAACACAGAAAAAGTTCACCAAGAATTTGGACTCCATGCATAGTGTTCTTGTTTGTAGCACTATTTGACTATTTGAATTAGCTCTTCTTGGGAATTTATGTAATCCAAGATGTAAATACTGATTTTCCCTTGATGTTTATAAAAGCAGTTGGTCTTGATAACATTCAGCCTTTGGAGTTTTCCTCCATGGGCCTCTTTTTTAAAGCAAGGTTTGCATTTTCTGTTTATGATTTTTTCTTCTCCCAGCTGCCCCTCCCTAAGCTTCATACCCCCCACTCTGTGTCTCCTGCTCCAGGCCTCCTCCACCCAGTCCCTCTTTCTGTCTAGCATGGTAGCTCTGAGAGGGTGTTTTCTTCAAAGGCACATAGCCGTGAAGCCAAACCAAATTGCAACTCCGCCACTTCATTTATTCATTCTTTTTCATTCTTTACTGAGCACCTGCAGTGTACCAGGTCTGTGTGGGATGTACTGTGTGGTTCGGCCCAGTTTCTTCCTCTGTAAAAAAAAAGGGGGGGGGGGCGGGGCGGGGAAGCGAGACATTGCCAGAGAATTAGAGATAATGTTGGTAAAGAACCCAGCACAGTGCCGGATATACAGCAGTGTTCTGCAAACAGCTGCTGGAGCTGTACCTGTCTGTCTTGCCCTGCTTTATCATATCACTGCCAGGTCTGGCTGTTCTGGGTCTCTAGGTCTGTTGAGTCCTTTTTGTTTCCTGGTCTCTCCACTGCATTTCTTATTAGACTGGGCAAATTAGTCATCTTGCAGGTTCTAAATGACCATAGATGCAAAGAAATGCACTACTATCCTTGAGAAAATACTTGATGCAAAAGATCTATCTTTGTAACTTCTGGTCAGAGTTCTTCTGTGTTCTTTGTCTTCATCTGGCACCTTCTGCTACTTTCGAGATCATAGTATTTTTAGAAATTCTAAACCTGCATCCAGTTCTAGACCTTGACAGCATGAAAATTTAGGTTTTATTTAACAGTATAAATTATAGGAAAGAAGAAAGAGAAAATGTTTGGCCATCTAAACCTTCCATATGCATTTAATCCTTCTAACACCTTTGGAAGGTAGGCTCACAGAAAGTAAACAATTAACCTAGACTTACAGAGATTTTAGGGGCACGACAGAAATTTAAACCAAATTTCTGACTTTCAAATGAGTACTAAACTCATACTGCTTATATAGAAATGTAAACAGTATCTTTCTATACATATTTATTTTGTCTCCAAATATCTTTGTTCAAAAACTCTTACATTTGTTTCTTCTCAAGCAGGTTGTAGACCTCAGCCACAATGCCCTGACCACTGTCCTACCAATGATGACCATTGCTCTAGAATTTCCCCATTTGGAAATTGATTTGACAGGTAACCAATGGCAGTGTGATGACAGAGTGACAGTCCTTCAAAGTCTCATGTCTGAGTCCTGGAGGAGAAAGTGGCATGTACTTTGCAAGAAGTCTGTAGGTAAGTCAGTTGTACCTCTTTTCTCTGAAATGGTTCCATTTGAACTGAAAAATAGTTGTCAATTGAAACAATGACAGTCCCTCTAAAAGCAAGATTGCTTATCCCCAGCATTAGTCAGCCTTGGACTCTGTCACAGCATAATCATCGGTGCCGTTCGATATCCTCAGTTTATGATTTTCTTCACATGGTCAAAAATACCTAGTTCAAGGGGCTGGGGTTGTGGCTCAGTTGTGGAGCACTTTCCTGGCATGCGTGAGGCACTGGGTTCGATTCTCAGCACCACATATAAATAAATTAAATAAAATAAAGGTCCATTAACAACTAAAAAATATTAAAAAAAAAAACCTAGTTCAAGTCACTCAGAATCAATTTTATATAGTAAAAAATATGTTTCACTAGAAGAAAAATTTACCCTGAAGCCTCAAAACTTCAGAGTTTTATCCGAATTCTCAAAAAAATTGATTAAAGAAATAACTTTTCAATTTTGAAACATGATTTTAAATGCTTGCCGACACTCTGAAAATGTGATCCTATACATACACAAAAAAACACACACATTTCAAAAGTATATTTCCCTTTGATTTGTTTCTTGCTCCTCCCAAAGCTCAGTTGGAAATGAACATTCTAGGAAGGTTTTTATTCCACTATTAGCCATCTTGTGGGGGGGAACCTTGAGAAAAAAGTCGGATTTTCTAAAAACTGAACCCTGGGCTCAATTCTATTCAGGACTGTCAATAAAGTAGAACTAGAGCCATACCTGCCAGGTTCAGAAGACATCCACAAAGAGCAGGGAGGTCAGAATGTTGTCCACCACACATCATTCCTTTGTACAAGCCTCAACTGGCATCTGAGTGGGAAGGACAGAGGCCAGGGACCAGAAGACAAAAATGAATGTTTTTTTTTCTATTTACTAGTACTGGGGAATGGTGAGAAAATAATACTGCAAACCTGGGAAGGACCAAGACAGGTTTTGTGGGAGCTAATGGAATATTCTGGCAAACATGAGGTAGTTGAAGGTATACAGGGAAGAGAAGCAATGTGGTTTTCCCTCCAGTCTGGCTTCTTCCTCCCATGGGCAACAGGCAGGATCCCTGGAAACATGCAGCCTCCTGACTACTCCTGATAGCCCTGTGTAAGTGTGCACAGAGCCATGCATATACTGTTGGCATTAGTCAAGAATGAATGAATGGGCTGTGGTTGTGGCTCAGTGGTGGAGCACTTGCCTAGCATGTGTGAGGCACTGGGTTCCATCCTCAGAACCACATATAAATGAATGAAAATAAAGGTTGAACAACCAAAAAAATCAAAAAATAATTTTAAAGAAAAGAATGAATGAAGACTATTTGTCACCACTAATAAACCCTTGATAATATAGTAAGATAAGAGCTAAGGAAGACTTCAGTTTTAATAAACCTGGGAACCTTATTCTCATATCCACTCAGTGTGTGGTTTTGTCTCCCACTTACAGGGAATGAGAAGGCATATTTGGAGAGCCCCAAAAGCAGAATTTCCAGAGAGATTCACCTTCCTCCTACTAATCTGAACTACATGAAAAGCTTCCTAAGGAACAAAGCAGCGAGGCCCCAGGGAGGAACGTCCCTGCACTTTTCCACTCTGAGGAAGGAGGCACACGCCGGCTCTGATCTCAGGGAGATGCAGGGACAGCTGCCAAGAGTGGGCAGAAATGCTGGGGATGTGAAAGCTGCTGGCAGAAAGGAGGATGCTTCCCAGGACCTCAGCCTGGCCATCTGCCTGTCTGTGTTCATCACGTTCTTTGTGGCTTTCTGCCTGGGGGCTTTTACAAGACCTTATGTTGACAGACTGTGGCAACAAAGATGCTGGCACAAAAGCCCTGGTTCAGATAATGCCTATTCAGATGAGGGCTTCTCTGATGAAGCCGAAGCTGCGGGGTGCACACAGCACTCAAGGACACATCTGCACCAAGTTTCGCACCATCCAAACCTCTATGAGAACCAGCACTCTTTTTTGGTGACAGAGCCAAGTCTACGTGCCACTGTCATGCCTGACAAAACTCTGGGAAGCAACAGAAGGGAGCCTAGCAATCAACAGAGCTCAAAACAATGCAGGGACAACACTGGGGCAGGAAGTAGGAATGATAACATGTTTCTGAACAGCAGTGCAGCCCATCTGAATCTCTGGAAACATCCGCATGCTGATAATGATGAGCGAGCTTCAGCAGCACAGGACCGCATCTATAGGAATGATATCAGAGAATTAAATTATGAAACTGTGGCCCAGGAATATTCTCCCAGTGAGCATTCAATGGGTGACTCTGCCATAGCTGGCACATTAAGAACTTCCTCTGGCTCAACCCATGATTATTTGAATGTATTAGGCCCATCACTCTCCAGAGAGGTGACGGCTTCTGGATCCAAAATGCTAACACATGCAAAGGCACAGAGGACTGGAGAGAGTAAGGAAATAAGGGGCCCTGAACCTTTGGAAACAACAGGTTTGCAGATGGAATTTTCTGAGAAAATGCAAGTGAACAGTTTCATCAGCTTGCTGAGTGCACAGCAGCCAGGGAGCCAGGGGACCAAGGCTGAGGAAGAGCATTCAGCCATCTTCAGTGCGGTCGCAGGCAGTCCAAGAGATGCAGACCCATCAGCCTTCCCACCAAGATGGGACCATGAGCTCAGTGTCACTCCTGTCAATGTGAAGCCAGTGCCAAAAGATGCTCCCGCTGACACTCAGTATGAGGCTGACTACGATTCTGACGAAGGGTCTTTGTTCACCCTCAGCTCAGAGGGTTCAGAGATTACAAGGAACATGACTGAGGAAGAGACACGTGGCGAAGAGAGCAGTGGGGCCACAGAGCCCCTGCAGGTTGAGAAACCAGGGATACACAAGGACAGCGTGACAGGGGAAAGTCTTCAGGACCACATGACCTTCCAAACGATTCTGGGGCAATGTGAAACTCAGGAAGATAATTTTGGAAAATCTCTCATTTCTGGATCAGACTCTGGTTTGTGCAACACTCATTTGGAAAGTGCCTCTAATATCAATAAATCTGAGGATCCATTAACCTGGCCCAGAACCCTGGGCAACAGTCCTTCAAGTGATGAGATTCCAGACATGTTCGTTTATGATCATGACACAGTTCCTCAGGAGGCAGTAGAATGGCACTGCTCACTTAGAGACCTAGAATTTTCAAATGTGGACATTTTGTCTCAAACACCTCCACCTTCTACTGAAGATCCCTAGATCCTGAGGAGGGATCCTGCCATGAAAAAGACTAGACACTTGTAGATATGAGCCTTTCATGCAAGGAGTAGACACAGCTCAAAAAGATCTTGCTTTCAAGATTTCTACAGGGGAAGACTTAAAGATTCCCAAGGGGATGGCCAGGATTCCAACCAAATGGACATTGATGCAAATGAGGGGTTTTATGTCTACTAGAGAATGTGATTCCAGAAAAGTCATAGGCCTGAAGCAGTTGTTACAATCCTGTGGTGATGAGCTGGCTCTTGAGTGTGAAAGGGGAGAATATTTTGAAGATGGGTCCGAAAACCAAGCACTATCCTTACAAGACCTTCCAGATAAACCCAGTTCACCAAGAGCACACAAGCACTTCAGTCATAGAAGCCAGGGTAAACATTCAGAGGAGAATCCATAGAAAAAGGTGATTCCAAACATCCATGCTTGGATGCAGACCCAGAGCCATCTGATGGGAGTTGGCTGTGTATGTGAAAATAGAATAGCTCCACTGTGACAAAGACAAGGACATTCAAGTGACATTTTAGTCCACATTGAAGCACTTACATGGAAATGCTAAAGAGATTTTAATGAATTTTCCACAGAGACCAGCACAGCTTTATGGAGATTGATCATGAAACTGCAAAATTGGAAGAGTTTAGAACAACTTAAATATTTTTAATAAGTTACAGAGAAGAGAGACCATTTTCTAGAACAAAATGTTAATTAAAGTTCAGTTTTCAAGATATTTTCTGTAAAAGAAAAATGTCCATCACTATGATCCTTGATGAGCCTTCTTGGTATAACTCTCCAGCTTGTTCTCTCATGAGCTGTTCTGTTTATCTTCCAGCTTCTCTGACATTTTCTCATTTTCCTTCTTGACTTCTTTGCTTGCCCTCTTAAAGACAGTATTCCTCCAGGATTCTTCCCCAATCATTCTTTATGACCCCTTTGCCAGCACCAGGGAATGGTGAAGAAACAACACTACAAATACTCTACTCATAGGTCCAAGACAGGTTTTGCAGGGACTGATGGAATGTTCTGGCAAATGTGGAACCTACTGCTTCAACAGCCAGCTTGATATAGATGATGCCAGATCTGCACAAGGCTCAACCTCCCTCTTGAGCTCCAGACTTACATCCTCAACCCTGTTGATTGCTCAATCCATATGAATTATCCAGCACCTAAAATTCATCATTTTCCTTCACAAACATCACAGCCTATATTGCCTTTTTTCATTAACAGTATCATGTTATCTTCCCAGTAAATCCAGTTAGTTACCACTTCTGACTTAGTTCTGACTCATTCTCTTTCATTTCTGAGTAGCCTCCAAGCCAAGTGCATTGGAAGTTCCTGGATGTCTATAATACAGGGAGACAGGTGTGGCAGTCTGGGTGGAGACTAGGCAATTTGTGCTAAATCAGGGTTTTCAAAGAAGGTGGAATTGATAGAGTTTGGGAAAGGACCCTAAGAATCCCTTAGTCTATCTCATGGCACAATCCTATGAGAATCTAGCTCCTCAATAACTTAAATTTGTTCTGTCTTCTCTCAGTCCCCAAATAAGGTGCATCTCTTGTCTATCACCTGGATTATTGTGATCTTTAGTACTTCTCTTTACCTTGCTCATCTCCAGATAGTCTTATAGCCAATTCATCACTCCACTGCGCAGAAACCTCTGATGGATGCCATTATCTATATAAAAGCCAAATTCCACAATTGGGACACATCCCACCTGTCTAATTACCTCACTGTACATTCTATTCTGGTTTCCATCATGTATAACAATTATTTATCTCAGCAAACCCCTGAGGCCTTTACTTGGCTCCTGATTAATTTCTTTCCCACTTCTCATAATCACTATTTTAAACTTTGATTATCCTTCATCTTTCACTAAGAAAATTTGGAAATTTGGGCTGTGAGAAAAATTCCTTTATCTCTTATCCCATATCTGTAAACATGTTTATGTCCATATTTACCCTCATTCTTTTTCTTCAACCTAAGAAGAAATCAATATTCTTTGGTCAAGGATAATCCCTCCAGTCTGCTTTTGCTTCAGTCCTGTGTGTAGATCCTTCATGTTTCCCATTCCTGCACACCCTGCTCTCCATGTCTATTGGGTCTTTCCCATAGTCTTTAAGCCCTATCAGCATTAAAATTAAAGAAAACGCCACCTAGCAGCTCCCTCAAAATACTACCTTCTCTCTATCATAGCTAAGCCTCTCAAAGCAACACCAAGGGACTGTCCACTGACTTTTCAGCATCCTGTGGGCAGGTTTCATCCTTCTTCTAACCTGTGCCATTAAAGGTCACAAACACCTTCCAACTGACACATACAATGAACTCTTCACTGTTCATCGAGGAAAACCACTGCAGCTTGACACTTTGCCACTCCCACCTGGAAGTTTTGTGTTAGTCAACTTCACACTGCTGTGACAAAATAACTGAGATAAGTCAACTTAAAGGAGGAAATGTTTATTTTGGTTCATGGTTTCAGAGGTTTCAGTCCATGGTTGGCCCAGTTAGTCTGGGGCCTGAGGTGAGGTGTAACATCAGGGCAGTGGGAGCACATGGTGGGGAAGGCTGCCCACCTCATCAGGAATCAGAGAGCGAGCTAACTTGTAAAACAAAGCCCTCTCACAAAACCCACTGATCTATGAATCCAAAAGTGGATTAATCCATTGTTGAGATTGGAGCCCTCATGACACAATCACCTCCCAAAGGCCCCACCTCTGAACACTGCTGCACTGGGGACCAAGCCTTCATGACATGAGCTTTGGAAGAGGCATTTAGGATCCAAACCATAACACTTTTTCTGTGCCTTTTATGATTTGGGTCAGTAAAGGTGAGGATCCCAGGACAGATTGCAAGAAACAGGGATGACAAAAGACATTAACGAAGAACCATTTGCCAAGATGCAGACAGGATTAAAGCAAGGTAAGGTGAAGGATGTGAGAGCTCGCGAGAGAGGGAAGGCTTTACCAACCTCAGGCCTGAGCGACAGGGGAGTTGCCAGGTTGCCCGACAGGATCTGCATTCCTCACATAGTCACTAAGGAGCCACCGTCCAGCGGGAACATGCCAGGGAACTGTCACCCCAGCCTCTCCATCTTCCAATCTCCTCCCAGTGCCTCCCAGTGCCTGACCTCCAGAAGCTAGAGGGCAAGAGAGCCAGTTAATGTGGTCCACAGTGGTCAGCCTTCCAAGCCACAGAGCAGGATGGAGAAGGGTAGAAAGTAGGGTTTGGAGACTGTCCTCCACACACTGGCTCCTGATTCTGCTTCTCTGGTCCTTCTTTCTCAAGCTCCTTTTCCAGCTTCTCTTCCTATGCTCACCTCTTACCATATGCATGTTTTCCAGGACTTGGACCTTGACCATTCTGTCTTCTCACCTCACTTTCCTTGTGAGAACTATCAGTCTTCATGGCTTCAATCACCACTTAATTGCTAATATTTTCTGTTTCTGTAACTCCAGCTTTGAAATCCTTCCAGAGCTTTATACTCACATGCAGTGACATCTCCATAGGCATTTCAAGCTAAGTGTATCTAAAATGAAACCCAGTATCTCCCTCCTCCTAATCCTCTACCCACCAAATCTAATACTCCTAAGTATGTGATGCAATTGTACATAATTATCTTCATATAGGAGAGCTTATCACAAGTAAAATAATTGTGTGATTATTTGTTTAACATCTGCCCATTTTATACCGAAAACTCTATGAAAATAACAACAATTACAAAGGTGTCTGTGTGCCCAAGGTCTGGCATTTAGTAGGTCTCAATATATGCATTTATTGAATAGGTAAGGGTTTCAGTACCCTCAGTACAGGACAAGGACATTCACGATCTGGTTCTGTTTACCCTCCGGCTTGCCTTTCATGTACCCTGCCCCATTTCTGGTATTCAAAATTCAAGCCAACTGTACCAACCTGCTTATAGTTACAGATCACCTGCCTGCGTCACTTCACTCAGCCTGGGCCCCTGATGCTGCCTTCTCTCTGAGTTGCAGATCTGATTTCCCCACAACATGCCGGCAAGCATCTATTCTTCATTCAAGTCTCTCTTTAAGTGTCCCCTCCTCCAAAGCCTTTCTCACTTCCTTCCAACCCACACAAAACTAGCTCTTCATTGCTCCCTTGGGCCTCCACTGCCCTGTTCTGTATTGTAGAAGAAATGAGGCTTCACATGGCTTGATTGAGACCTACTAGACTCTTCTGTTGACAAATTTCCAACTATTGGGTTGGACCCAGTTCCACCATGCAGTCTATGAGGGCAAAGGTCATCTCAGAGCTGACAGGTATTTCATAAAGTTCAAAAAAATTACTTTCTGTTCCAGCAGCACAGAGGGGGGGAAAAGTATGTACAGCTTTGACTATTTTTGTAAGCGTATTTGTTTTTGTTCAGACTTCCAAAAAGAGCTCTGGTAGTGTGGCATAAACATCACGAGCTTTGCAGTTAAGCAGCTCTATTTATTGCAGTTAAGCAAGCCCCTTGCTTTCTGTAAAAAGTATATATATTTTTTTGGTACCAGGGATTGAAGGGTGCATTACCACTGAGCCACATCCCCAGTCCTTTTTTAAATTTTATTTAGAGACAGGATCTCCCTGAATTGCTTAGGGCCTTGCTCAGTTGTTGAGATCGGCTTTGAACTCACAAGCCTCCTGCCTCAGTTTCCCAAATCGCTGGGATTACAGGCATGTGCCATCGTCCCCCCACCAGCCCTCGATAAAAATAAATTTTAAATGTCCCTCTCAGCTTAACTTGATGTGAATGAGATTTGAGGTCTGTCCAGTATCAGATTTCCAAAATCACTTGGAATCTGCCACCAAATTGCCTCAAACTTTAAGCTACCTAAATCCTATTGAGTTCCTTTTCCCCAGTTTTCCCCTTTTTTTAAGGTTCACTTATTTTAACTATGTCTCTAGTTCTGATATTACATAAATGACCTTTAAAACACTCTTTATTTTGATAACCCTTTTTGCATTTCTTTGGCAGAGTAACTTAAATTTTCATCAGCCTAACAATTCTATATCATGATATTTTAACCTGAAAAACATTTTTTAAATCTCTGGTATAATTTACCTTCATGTGTTTCTAAAGCCATTAAATAAGTGCTGGGTCAATGACTGAAAACCTAAAGCATGAAACTTTAATCCTTTCTTTGAAGAGTAGCAGGTGCTATAATAATTTGTCTTTTTAATGTTGCATCCTTGAAATCCTTCAGGTTCAATAAGGTCATGTTGGGATCAGATGGACAAAACTTTCCTCCCCATCTTCTGTCTCTCCTGAAGAAGGTTTTGTCCAGTTATTTTCAAGGACCTTGCAGGGCAAGGGGGAGAATCAAGGGAGTAACCAGGAGTGCCCAGGAGTAACTCTTAGAACATCCAGCAAGCACATAAATGCAATCAAGCAGCTGTCCACTTGTTTACAGTCTATTTGAAATACAAAAGCCACTCTCTCAAGGCTACAACTTTTGTTTGAAGTACTTTCAGATCCAAGGGAGATGGAGTGGAGGTAGGAGGGATGGAAGCAGTTCTTTCTATGAGTGCCAAGTTTTCATGGAGGTGAGTAGTGCTTTACACTAGAATAATAAGCCATCAAATAAATAGAAGTGGTAAGTTGCAGACTTACCACACCTGCCTGCCCACTGATATGCAAGGGGAGAGAGGCCGGTCTTTTTGCTGCCTAAATATGTCATATCTGTGAGCATTGAGGACAAGACTATGTGGTCCTCTAACTCTAGATTCTGTACAAAACTTGCCCAGTTTACTCTCTTCAAACTCCCATCTTAATGTTTCATTAAGCTCTAGGAGACATGGGCAATGGAATTGTGACTGAATTTTAAGACCTTCCAGACTCTCTTAATAATTTGGCATATAATGAGTGTACCTCAGTCACCATAATAGACAGGGACATTCCAAACCTTGAAATGAAATCTTTTCAGTCTTTGGTTGACATATATTTCATCTGCCTCTGTGTGTGTGTGTGTGTGTGTGTGTGTGTGTATGTGTGTGTGTGTGTATACTCCTGAAACTATTCATAGGATTAAACAAAATAACATCTTTGCTCATTTGAATAAATACAAACCACACTTGCATTATTTGTCTTTGGATATCATTACTGACTCTGGCTTTTCACTTGAATATAATTTTAATTAGCCATAATTTTTTATTTTGTTTCTTAATGCTCATGTTATCACAGCTGAACCAATGGGATCCCCTTTCAGCTGGTTTCTGTGTATTTTTTCAGAATTTCTAAATTACCATTGTTTTTTGGCAATAAATGTTCCAAGACAGTCTACAGTATTATTCCATGATTTGAAATCAGATTGTCTTCAAGGAGCCCTGCACTCTTTTAATGGAATATAAATTGTTCAGGGTTTTTTTTGCTATGATGTCAAATTTATATTAATAATGTGAAAAAACCTCACACCTCATTCTACAAATCCCACACCAAAAACCCAGGAGCTTGTGAAGCAAATAAAGTCAGGGAGACCCTCAAGAAGGTAGATAATCTCATAACAAGAGTACTAAGGAAAAGTCACTAGTATTGGAAGTCACCTTGATCCACCCAGGCAAGCAGGTAGGCCTGACTAGAGGATGTAATAGTAGAGATTTAAAATTCACATAAACCAGCTGGGTGCAGTGGCATACACCTGTAATCCCAGTTACTCAGGAGGCTGAGACAGGAGGATCCCAAGTTCAAGGCTAGAATGGACCATTTATTGAGATCCTATCTCAAAATGAAAAATGGGCTGGGGATACAGCTCAGTGATAGAGCACTTGCCCAGCATGCGCAAGGCCCTCGGTTCAATTCCCAGTACCAAAACCAAAAATAATCACATAAGCCACTCAGTGGAAATGCTGGCCCCAGTATAGTTAGGGCAGAGCTGTGGGGTGCTGGGACAGCACACACTGAAGGAGTTCTGAGCTGAGACTCCCCAGGCACAGGCCCCAAATGTAGCACGGGCTGGTACACCCTGCTACAGGGCTCCCCAGGCAGCTTGTGCAGGTGTTCGTTTTAAATTTTTACCTACTGTACCCCAATATTTGTAGGCCACCTATAAAAACTTCGTGTTCAACTTGTTTTTATGGGTGCCCTATACATGGAACATCAGGACACAATGGGTTAAAACCCAACTAAAGGCACCTTGCTCCCCAAAAGGCAGACAAGTTGTGGAATTTTTCCTTTCCTGCTGAACAGTGCTATTCTGCTTTAGCTCGTCCAGCTCCCCTTGCCTAGGAGAAATCTGCTATGATCCAACTTGACTTCTAATTTAGATTGACATCATTTTCCAGTGGATAAGATCTGATTGATGTTATAGAAACATGCTTCACGAAACCATCAGTTTCCTCCCTCTTGGTGCATGTGAGGTACACCAAGAAGTAGAAGTTGGTCTTCCATCTTGAACCTGAGCTGACCTGTGCCTGCTTTACCCAATACAGAACAGTGGAAGTTATGCCACAGGACTTCTGAGGCTGTCAGAATCTTCGTAGCCTCTGCCTGGGATGCTCACTCTGCATGAAGCCAGTCACTTTGCAAGAAATCCAGTTACCCTAAGGCCACCATACTACAAGGAAGTCTATGTTAGCCTTGTGAAGAAGCCACATGAAAAGAGAGACATCCAACTGGCTCCCAGTGGTTCCAAACACCCTACCCTGATGAATAAAGATGATTTCAGTCACAGCCCCTGCCTGATTGCCACCCTATAAGCCCCAAAGCAAGAACACTTTGACCAAACTCATCAACCTCCAGAGATGTGAAAATTAATAATGAATTGTTTTAAGCTGCTAAGTTTAAGAAAGACTTGTTTACACATAGTTAACCCAAAATTAGAGGTATGTACTGTACTAGATATGTACTCTCTGTAAACATTAGGCACAGGGATGCCTAAGATTCTTTATCTTGAGAGTCAGGCTGTAGTAGTTGCTGCTGGGCTACTTTAGGGGTGCAACTGGAAAAGATGTCTTGTATTCATGAGCGTACATTAATACTTATTAAGTTTAGTCTTAGATTTGCTCTATGACATATACTAAAAATTTAATTCCTATTCCAAACTTTAATTTTAATTTCCTTTCTTTCTTAATTTGCCAAGTCATAGAACCATTTATAATTTAAGGACAGTATCTTCAATAAAGGGTGTTGGGAAAACTGGATATTCAAAAGTAGAAGAATGAAATTGGATTCTTATCTCACCCATATACAAAAATCAACTCAAAATTCATGAAAGACTTCAATGTAAGACCTGAAACAATAAAGCTGCTAGCAAAAAAAAAAAAAAAAAAAAAAAAGTAGGAGTAAAATTCCAAGACACAATTCTGGGCAGTGATTTTTGTTTTGTCCCCCCCCCCCCCAAAGCACGGGCAAGTAAAACAAAAATAAACAGATGGGATTGCATCTAACTGCTGCACAGGAAAGGAAACACCTGACAGTGGAGAGAGAACCCAAGCACTGAGAGAGAATATTGCAAACCATAATCTGATACGGGGCTAATAGCAAAATATATAAGGATCCCAACTCAGTAGCATGAAAGTAACCTAAGTTGAAAATGAACAAAGAATCTAAAGACATTCCTTAAAATAAGAGATATGAATGGCCAACAAATCCATGAAAAAATGTTCAATATCTCTAGTCATCAGGGAAATGCAAATTAAAACCACAATGAGATATCATATGTAAAAACATCCCATTAACTGACTGCCTCTCAGATTTCTTTGTTTAGATTTACTAGGGTTGAAATCTAAACAATGCTTCCTGTTGTTTTTTGGATTAGCTACTGTTTCAAATGCCAGAAATTAAAATATTCTTTCTAACGTATTGGTAGGACTAGAAGCAGCCTTTAGCAGAAAAGAGAAAAAACACAAATTGCTTTAAGGGAATTTACATTTGTACTAATTAACAAACACCACTCATTATCTATTACTGCCTCTTACTGTAGTTGTATTTTGTAACTTTTGAAACTTCTCCAAAATCTTCTCCATGATGACTTACATACAAACAAAAGTTTATATTTCATATGAATGAAAGGAGGCTTTTATCATAGAACCATTTATTAACAAGAGAGTTCTGATAGCTGGAAAACACAGACAAAAAGAGTTGTCACCAGAGGCAGGACTGTCACACTTATTCTTACCTGAGGCATGTCTCAACCTTTATATTTAATAATTAGACACTTAATTAAAGCATCTTCTTTTCTCAATGAAGACATATCATTTATGTAGCCCCATTAAATAAATGTACATTCAGATGCAAGAGATTTTATCTTATAGTTTCTTCTGATTAAAATATATTCCTTTCTTAAAGAGACTTACATTCTTTTGTTTGTTTTTCATTTTTCTCAAAGATGCTTCCAGTACTCTCGGGCATGTATTCTGTTTGACTTCCTTGTCATGTGACCTTGCCATGTCTTGTCATTCTTGCCTGTAAGCTACCTTCCCTGCTAGCTCCATGCATGCCCTTGATCATGTAGGTCTACACTGAGCTGGCTCTTTCCAGGCTACCTCTGCTCAAACACTATAAGATTTAGTGATTCTAGACCAATTTTACAGGAGTTTTACAGATTGTGGATGAGGTATAAATTAGAGGGAATGGAGTCACCATGGACAGTTATGTGACTATGATTTGGGCATCAGTTAATGAACTTGTGCATCAAAGCACTATGATAGGGAGGGGCCTGGGAATGAAAAGACCCACTTGAGAGACATTGTAGGGGTAGAATCCCCAGCGTTGACTACAAAACCAGTCCAGTCACATGGTGGCTGCTGAGTAGATACGTATCAACTACATGGATGAAGGAATAAAGGAGGGAGGGATGGAGAGGGAGACGAACAGAAAATCCTGACACAGTGAGGTTTAGTAGTATTTTAAAATCTGGATTAATAATCTAGATTAATCCTAGATTAATCCTCACTTCATCGTCACTTTATTTCCATGCCAATGGAAAGAAGCTAAAGAAGCAGGGGGGATTGTTCTGGAGAGGGACCCATATTCTGGATTTGCTGATTGCTCCCTGGTATCATTTCAGTACCTCTGTCACTTGGCATCCTTGCTGTTCTGTGCCCAGGTACTGTTTCCCTGTTACTTTCCTCTGAATGTCCTGCTCACCCTTCAAGGCCCACTCAGCAGCTATTCACGGCTTTATGAAGCCTCTCCTGATTGTTCCAGAATCAAACTTCCTCATCCCTCTCTCTGTGTTCCCCAAGCACATTCCTTGCACTTCTATTTAGCCTTTATTTCATTCAGTCTTGCACTTTGTCCTTTTTCTAGCTGAGCTGTGTCTTGGTAGATGTCTCAGAATAATCTCTTCAGGGAACTAGCCCCTTCCCTAAAACTGCTATTCTAAGACTTCCACTTGATTTTTCAATCATCAGGCTGTTCTCCAAACTTAACGAAACAGAAAGCTAACCAATTAATTTTGATTGCTAAATTACATCTTAAATTTAGGCCTCCATGTTATGTTTGAAACTTGAGAGCGGAATTGACTTTGGACCATGTATTTTTATGGGATTGGTGGGCTTTTAAGTTGCCAGAGCAGTCCAGGTCCCGAACGCTGGCCTCTCTCACTCTGGGTCAGGACTACACCTTAGACCCCATAATAGTCAGGGCCCTCTGACTTTCTCTGCAGGGTAGCCAGAGGGGAAAGATGTGTACCATACCCTGCTACTACCACTTAGAGACTCCGAACTGTCAGAACAATTCCTTCTCTGCCCATCTCTGAAAATATTCAGTGCTCTACCCAGAAGGGCTGGAAATGGCACTCAAACTCACAAGGGATTCTACCTATACTTTGTGGGGTTGCACAAAGATCTACTCCTTTAGAGAAAAAGAACCTGTTTCCAATTCTGTCCCTGACTGGAAAGCTGTTGGATGCACCTGGTGTCCTACAGCATCTAGATTAAGTTCAGTGAGAGCCAGGGTCAGGTTTTATACCTGCCCTCCTCCCATCCACCACATTGCATATTGCATATTGAACAGAATTTAAGGGAAAGTCAAATTCATATAATCCTTGTTTGGTGAATTATTTCCTCAAACTAAACATAGAGTTGACTTTCCTTTTAATAAAAAGTATGTACATTGTAGCCGATAAACAAGGAGAATTGGCAGAACCTTAAAGGATCCTCCGTTGAACACTAACTCTTTCAATGCAGGCGCAGCTGGAAGGAATGGGTTCAAGGGTAGCTGTGACTTTTGCCCAGGATCTGGTGCAAATGAGATTAGAAATGCTTTTAAATCAGATGTAAAGTTCCAAAATGAACAAAAGAACTTAAAAAAAAAACCCTCAGCAAGTCTGGGGTTGTGGCTCAAGGGTAGAGCGCTTGCCTAGCATTCTCAGCACCACATGTAAGTAAATGAATAAAATAAAGGTCAATCAACATCTAATAAAAGTTAAAAAAAAAAAAAAAGCTCCTCAGTGTCTATTTTGGGGAAGCAGAACAATTTATTAATACTACTTTCCATAAATACTTTATTTTCATGTAAAAAAACATTCTTTGTACTAACTTTGTAATAACTAGTGCAGATTTTGCAGTCATTTCTTATGTCAAAGCAAGAGTTCATTTTCCATTCAAATGCAATGCTTTTTCTTTTGAAATAGTAGTAACCTAAAAACACCTATAGGAAGAAAAACTTGAAATACACATTTATTCTCTCCCTTTCTCTCTCTCTCATTTTGGTGGTGCTGAAGATCAAACCCAGGTCCTCATGCATGCCAAGCAAGCACTCTGGCACTGGGCTGCACCCCAGCACCATTGACTATTTTTAGATTCACTAATTAACATTTTGTGCCAAATTTGCTCTCTCTTTTTCTCTCTCTCTCTGAAAAATACATTTATATTTTTAAAAAACATCAAATTTATATATATATTAAAATTTACATATAATATATATTAATAAATATATATAATCAGCTAGCTATACAAGCTGTCCATAAAATATGGAGGTCTAGGTGAATGTACATAATGTCAGCACAAATATCTTCCATCTGAAACAATGTTATGGATGTTCGCAGAGTCTTTGGACATCCTGTCATTATCAAAATCGTTCAAGATGCATTTTTGTCTTGCCTGAGCATCAGTTCCTCAGTGTTTACCACATTCCCTGAAGGCCATCCACATGCCCTTCAGCAGTTGAGGAGTGGAATTCTGATGTTGGAAGATGAGAAATAATGTTGAGAATTATGCGGGGAGTAGCACGTCTTTAGCTAGCCCTGCCCTCTTTTTTTCAAACCTGTCGTTCTTTCTTATAGCTAATGTAGGCAACTGAACTGGCGCTAGGGAAATATGATTCTGGTTTGGAGCAGTTTCCAGGTGAACAGTGAAAACTAAACTGTTCTGTCACAGTAAGTTTATGTGCTCAGGTCACCCAGATCGTTCTAGTGTCCAAGCAGAATTCCCTGAGGACATCTGCCTTCAAAAAGGACACTGTCCTTATACCCAGTGCTTCCGCCTTCTGCCTCCCTGCTGGTTGGGTGGCTTGATAGGGAAGCCCTGGCATACAGGAGATTTAGGAAGCATTCCTCTGAGGAGGCCTCACTCCTTCCCAGAAGAATCAGGTACTTGTTGCAGCACATGTCATGCCTGGCACCCTGCCGCTCCCTCGCTGAGGAGGCCGGTGTGTCTCACAGTTGGATTTAGTCCTGTGCTTTTCACAGTTCCAGCCTGAACCTTCATCTTCCTGTCATCTGAGCGGGCCCTAAGAGCCAGCTTCAAATGTCAAGGCTCCCACTGCCTCCAGATCCCAGGAGCCCCACACCTTTACTGTACCCTCTTTCCCTTAGGTCTACCTGGGCACCTTCTGTACCAGGCAGCAGGGTATCTCTATGGCCACAAGAGCAGTAACAATGACAATGACCCTCACCTGCCTTCTACTATTTTAGCAGCTGGACTATTTGTTCTGAAATTGTTTCAGTTAAAGACAGCCTCTGGGGAGTGAAAGAAGAATGGGGGAACTTTAGATTATGTAGAGGAAATGAGAGGGAGGGGGTATGAAAAATGGTGGAAAGAGACAGACATCATTACCCTATGTACATGTATGATTACACGAATGGTGTGAAATCTACATCGTGTACAACCATAGAAACAAAATGATGTACCCCATTTGTCTACAAGGAATCAAAATGCAGTCTGTAAAAAACTAGAAGATAAAAAAATAAATAAATAAAAGACAGCCTCAACCCAGCTGGCATGGCCCCTTATACTCTAAGACCAGCCTCCCTGCCTCCTCACCCAGACTTCCTCCAACATGCCACTGAAGACTGTACCCTGTAGGCCTCCTTGCCCTCAAGGAAAGACTGCACAGTGCAGAAGATGTTGAAGAAAAGAGAAATGCTCCATCAAATAACTCCCAGTTTCCTGAGGGAGAAAAGCAGCCGGCATAACTGACTGCAACTGTGATTTCAATTAGGACCGCCAGATTCTGCAAATAAAAATACAGGATGCATAGTCAAGCCTGCATTTTAGATAAACAACAAATACTTTCTTAGCATTTAAGTATGCCCCATGCAATATTTGGCACCTATTTATACTTAAAATATTATTTGTTGTTTATCTGCAGTACAGATTCAGCTGGGTAATCTTACTTACATTTTACTTGGCAACCCTATTTTAATATTCAAATAAACTAAAAATCTTCTACACAGTGTACAGAAAGGTTCAGCAGTTTCAACAAGGGAGGAGGATATTGCTGAATGACATTTGCTGCAGTAAAGAAATGATTAGCTATTTGGTATGTTCTGCATGAGGCATTGAGCACATACCACCCATGCTTGCAAAAGTGCCTCTGTCAAAGCCAAGGCAATGATTTACAAAAAGGTATAAATGGAAATTCACTCACACCAGATCCAGAGGGAAGAAATTCCAGAACATCAAGTCCTGCCTGCAGTTGCCAAGGAAAAACCAAATAAAATTGAACAAAACAAAACACTTGCAAAAAAAAAAGTGTTTTATTGCACAGAAGCAGAATTATTTGTCGGGAGAGTGTATTAGGTAAAAGCTTGCACACTTTCAAAAAGAAGAGCCTTTTTCAGAGCCTTTCATTCTGTTAATTCTACAACAAGTGGCTCCAATCCTCCCTCATTCACCCTCAGCCTCCCCAACAACCTCATTTTGAAACGACGGTTTCAAAAATGCATCAGCTCTGACTTAGCCTGACCAGCCTGGGAGGAATGACCTTCCATCAACTCTATGGCACATTTAAAAGGACCATAAGCACTGCTTTGGTTTGCTAGATTGGGCATGCACGCGCAGGGAAATGCTCTTGTACTCACCATTCAATTCCACTGATCACCTCCAACGTGCAGAGAGCTGCACCCATCACGGGATGAGGGAGGCTGCATGCAGGAGCTGGACCAAGGCAGTCCCGCCATCACAGAGCTTAGAATCCAGTGGGAGAGACTCACCAAGGCCAAATTCCTCCACCAGAAGCACAAACCCCTGCTCTCCAGGGAAATCAAGTCCATATTTAGGAAGGAAAGGGTGGAGAAGGGAAAGCTTAGGACTGAGAGGTGAGGGAGAGGGGAAGTATTCAAGCCAGACTTTGGTCCATATTTTAATGTGATTTATGGATTTATGCAGAAGGAATGCCAATGTATTGTTTAGACCACATATCTAAATAATAGCTGTTAAATTACATTCAAAATGTGATGGGCTACAGCCATACATGGGTCAGTAGAGGAAAAATCAATTTGCAAATTCATGAACAAGATTCTATTTACATTTAGTTATGAAACCCCAACCACTTAGAACAATCTAAATCTACAGATGGAAGCACATGGAAATTTTATCTTCTGGTAGGTAATGTTATAAATGGCAACATGTGAGCAAAACACAGCACAATGGAGGAAATGCAAATGTACATTATTCGTATATGAATAAGACTACCATTAACCAACATGCGAAATATTTCCTTTAAAAATGTGTGAATCCTTACCCAGAAATGGATGCAGAGATTGCTCTTTGTTTTCTCCACTAAAACACAGCTGGGACAAGCACACTTCCCACCAGTTAGCCAGATCACGTGGCCGCCCTGTAGAACACCTTCCCGCTCGGCTCCCCTTTGCCCACAACACCCCTGGCTTGCCTACTCCATCAGTCTCCACACTGAGCTTGGTACCAGCTAGTCTCCTTGTTGCACCAGGTCAGCCGTGCTGGCTTCTCTCTGCTCCTGCAACACATCCGCTGGTCTTTATGTTCGTTATTTGTTGTTTCCTCAGCACTGGAATGTGCCATGTTTCTTTTTTGAGGAGGGCGGGGAGGTGGGATTTTGGGAATTCAACCGAGGGGCACTTAACCACTGAGCCACAACCCCAACACCCACCTCTCAGGCCCAGTCCTTTATTTAAAATACTTTTTATTTGTCTGGTGTTATGGTTTGAATGTGAGGTGTACCCCAAAAGCTCAGATGTGAAACAATGCAGGAAGGTTCAAAGGAGAAACAATTGGGTTGTAAGAGTCTTAACCCAATCCATGAATTAATCCCTAATGGGATTAATTGAAGTGGTAGGGTGTGGCTGGAGGAAGTGGGAATTTGGGTATGGCTATGGGGTATATATTTGGTATCTGGAGAGTGGAGTCTTTTTCCTGAAAATGTGAGCTGCTTCCCTCAGCCACACTCTTCCGCCATGATGTTCTGCCTCACCTCAAGCCCCAAGGAATAGAGCTGACCTTCTATGGACTAAGACCTCTGAAACCATGAGCCCTCAAATAAACCTTTCCTCTTCTATAATTGTGCTGGTCAAATCACTTAGCTACAGCAGCGAAAAAGCTGACTAAAATATCTGCTAAGTTGCTTACGGCCTCATTCAGTTGGTGAGACTGCCCTTGAACTTGGGATCCTCCTGCCTCAGCCTCCTGAGCTGCTGGGATTACAGGCACCATTGCACCCGGCTCTTACTCTGGTTTCTTATTGTAATAAAAAGCTTGGATCTTACCTCCTCATGTGGGCCATCTTATCTTTCTCATTTAGATAGAGCACACCCCACTGAAAGATTGTCTATCACATTTTGACATTTCTTATCTCCATGCCTCCTAAAATGATCTACAAAATTATTTATTGAAGTATTTCCTTGTGAATTGTCTATAATCCCAACAAGGGCAAGAATCTTATGCCTTGAGTAGTGAAGCATCCCCTGGGTTGGGGACAGTGCCTGGCACTCAGTTAGTGCTCAACAAACATGCATTGATTGGACAAAGAAATTATGACTCCAGATAAACCAAATGGTAACAGTATTTTCAACTACTTGTATTAGAAAGGACACTCCTATTCACTGCAGAACAAAGTCCAAGACTGATTAATTTCAGAAATGACTAGAGAAAAATGCCATTCAATCTCCTATTGTAATGACTTTGTGTGATTTCTTGGAAGCATCCCCATGTTCTGGAAAACTGGAAAATTAGGAGAATGTTTGCAATTCCTGACTCTCAATCTAACTTTTCCTTTACTTCATTTTCATAAAATATCAACAGAAAGGGCCACGAAGCACCACCTCTCTGACAGTTCTCATCACTGCAAGAAAATTCCTTGCCCCAACTTCTACATGCTTTGGAGAAAGGAAGCACAGTTACAGTGGTAATTTAGAAAGGAGTTGGGTAAGGATTTCTGGAAAGGATTCCAGAAATGGCACCCATACTCACCCTTGGCTTCACTTTGGTCCCTGGAGTCTGCATGCTTTCCTTTGCCTTTCCTGGGCTTCCACCAAAGCACCTGCCTGGGCTTTTCCCCCACACATGGACACCTCCCTGTGTTCTGCACGAAGCACATTCTGGGCCCAGTCGTACATCGATGGAAGCTTTGTTTTAATCCTCTGTGGCCTCATCAGTAAGCCTGTGTGGAGTTGAGCACTCTTCAAGGGCATGGGGCAGTCTCTGTCATTCTCTTGGTACACTGCCTCAGCCTACAAAATGGGGACTTGGAGTACAATCGGTGCTGAAGGCCTCCTTACGCTAATGTGTGACCATTTATCTTGAGAAATCTTTTGAAGGGAGTGTGCATAATCCTGAAGGAATAAATAATCTTGTAAACTTTAGAAGTGAGGAGAGTTAAGAGTTTCACTTTCTTCCCACAATCCTGTTGGAACACATATCAAATCACAAATCAGATTCTCTGAGCCAGGAAACTAATAAATGGCTGGTTGTCTCTGGGGACATTAGCCACCTAACTGCCTATGGTAGGAAGAGTGGCAACAAGTTAGCCCCTGTCTGAGTTTTTCACTAACCCTCAGCAGGTATTCATGTGGAGGTTGGGCGTGGTTTGTGCCATGCCCCAGGAGCCCTGAGCTGAGGGAGTCCACTTCCTCTGCAGCATGCCTGCCCTCTGGGGGAAGACGTCATCTCATCCCTCAGGCTCCTCCCTGCAAACACTACCCTGAGAAGTGACCTGAGATAAGGATGAGAGCTTTGCTTTCTGGGAACACCCCGCAAGAACTTACAGCGTGCCCCATGACAGTTACCTCTCCCCATAAGGTCCAGAGTCAGTCTCTGAGAACTTGGCTTAGAGAATCTCTTCCATGGACTTGGAAGACCCCTTTCTTACCCTGGTGCCCTGGCCATAGGCTTGTTCTTGAGGACAGGAGGACGTGAAATATTGAGAGTGAAAAGTTGAGAACCTGCCTCTTGTTCCTTGAGGGTTTGTGGGAGGTGATAAGAAAGGAAGCAGGAGAGGAGTGACATGATTTTCCTGGATACAGAGGTGGGGACTTGCATTAGAGAAGCCAGGGAAATGCTTGAGGCCGCAGTGAGGACCCTGAGAGAGCAATTTCCTCAGACCAGCCTGGTCTTCCCAGCTGAGGAGCTTCAGCAGTGCCCATGACCAGGGAGGTGGAAAGTCCGAAATGAGCTGTCCTGAGCTGCTCTTTCTCCACCGTGGTGTGGCTGAGATCCAGAAAATCCTGCAATGACCCAGAAGTGAGGTGGCCTGGCCCTAATTTATTTACCTTTCCAGTTTTCTTTGGTCAGATGCTTCTGGGCCCACACATGGAGCTTCTGCCTATAATAGGAGACCCTTTCCTTTTCTGCCACAAGCTAGCCGCACCACTGACCACAGCCTTAGTTTCTTCATCCATGTAATAGGGATAAGAACAGCCCTTACCTCACTACTTTGTGCCTCAGTTTCTTCATCTGTAATATAGACATAATAATATTAATTACTTCAAAGGATTGCTGTAAAGATCAACATATATAAAGCACTTTGAAACAGTGTCTGGCACCAACAAGCATCATAAAAATATTTCTTGTTATTGGTATTTTATTTCCAAGTTAGTTTCACCTCATCACATTTTCTACTAACAGCACACCACTAGGAAATAGTCATTTTTATCATAGCATTTTAGAGTCAGAATGGATTTTAAAAATCAATTTAGTCCAATGTTTTTTGTTACAAATGACAAAAACCAGCTCTGAGTATTGTGTCCCAAATCAGGCAGTCCAGTATGGCAGGGCTCAAGCTAGAATCCAGGACCATCCTCTACTACATGCATATCAGACCAAGTACCCAGGTGACCCTGGGAAAGTGCCAGCTTGCCCGGGAAAGCTAGGGCTTTTACTGCAAAGATCAGGCTTGGAAGAAAAGGCAAGACCGAAGCGAATGGAAAGATCTGTAAGTCAGCTCCAACACCACCACTGATCCCTCTAGGTTGGGCTTTAGAGCACTTAGGGAAACACAATTTTATTTTTTTTTTTAAATTTAGCTTTTAATCTTTTACAGACTGCATTTTGATTCATTGTACACAAATGGGGTACATCATTTTGTTTCTATGGTTGTACATACACGATGCAGATTCATACCATTTGTGTAATCATACATGTATGTAGAGTAATGATGTCTGTCTCATTCCACCATTTTTCATATCCTCCTCCCTCTCATTTTCTTCTACATATTCTAAAGTTCCCCCATTATTCTCTAATTCCCCACCCCCACCCCCATTATATGTCATCCTCCACTTATCAGGTAAAACATTCGGCCTTTGGTTTTTTGGGCTTGGCTTATTTCACTTAGCATGATATTCTCCAATCATTATGTCAAAAAATGTCATCCATCCCCTCTCTGGGCTCCACCCTTCACAGCTTCCACGGAATTCTATGAATGACACAGGGAAGTCTCCCAGCTCTTCCCCTGTGAACTTGGTTAGGACTCCAATTACCCTAGGAAGGCTCTTGCCCAGGAAGAGTACTTGCCACCTTCTGCTGAACCCAGAGACTGTTTTCTTTGGGCCGTTGAATGTTAATTGGTCATTAATCTTTGAACTCTGCTTTTTTTTTTTTTTTTTCAGACTGAGAAAAATGAAAGAACAGGGCACTCTTGTAAAACAAACAAGCCAACCCCAAAACTGTCTCTCATCCATTCCTTTCCTCCTTTGTCACATAGCCTCTGCCCCAAAGGGGATACTTTTCACATCCTGGAAGATTTAACACAGAAGTAATTATGATTTAGATGTGAGGTGTTCATACGTAAAACAATGTAAGAGGGTTCAGAGGTGAAATTATTGGGTTATGAGAGCCTTAACCCAATCCGTGCATTAATCCCCTGATAGGGAGTAACTGTGTGGTAACTATAGGCAGGTAGGGTATAGCTGGAAGAGGTGGGTCCCTGGGGGAATGCCTTTGGGGTATATGTTTTGTCCTTCTTGAGAAGAGCTTTCCCTGCTTCTTGATGGCCATGTCCTGAGGCCCTTTCCTGGACCACATTCTTTTCTACCTCACCTGGGCCTCAAGGAATGGAGTTGGCCATCTGTGGACTGAGGCCTCTGAAACCATGAGCCCCAAATACACTTTCCTCCTCTAGAATTGTTCTTGTCAGGTCTTTTGGTCACAGCAAGGAAACAGTTGACAAAAACAGGTGCTCTAGTGCCTTGGATGAAAGAATGGCAGGGGTGAGGTCTTGGTTTGAGCCCTGGTTCTGCCACTAATGGGCAAGGATGAGTTTTTCAGGAAGTCACTTAACTTGTCTAGGCAGAGAGGAACCAGCTCTAACCAGCACATGGAAGCAAATTATGCATTTCTTTCCAACTCTGTGTTCAGTGACATGGGTTGGAAACTTGAGACTAGTGTAGATTGTCATATCTCACGCATATTAATGTGTCTCAGCATCCATCTTCTTGTCCTGTCCCTTGCTTGTCACTTTTGACCTGCCTGGCCTGAGACAGTCCCCACCCAGTTCTTAGTCTCATGTTCTAGATAGCCAAGGCCATACCCTGAACCACTTGACCTCCCTCCTTCTGCTTTGAGCCTGGTGAACCCAATAATGCAACTCCTGAGCTCCCAAGTTTAGCCTTTCCCTCCCTTTAAAAATAACAAATTCACTCCTATGGCCAGAAACTCACCTCTGCAATGACTTGAACTCCAGTAAAGTCTTTGTCCCCTGGATCCTTCACTCTCTCTCTCTCTCTCTTGCTCCTCCATCTACTGGTTGGAGACAAATGTCCCAGGTGACCCCCTCTTCCCATTTGACCCTGAAAGGCATGTTGTCCAACTAACTCTGGGATCTAGGAGTAATACAGACTAATCTTTTCACCATTCTGGTCTAAATATCCCTCACTGTTAGCAGAAAAAAACTGGGCGGGATGCAAACCTCACGAATCATCTCAGCTGTTTATTCAGGAACAAAGTTTCACATAGGAACAGGGACTGCAGGGATGAAATGGCATCAGTAGACCCACTTTCCTGGTGGAAAATGAGCCACTGAACAAAGAAAGGGACTGGGTTTATATAGGTTATTTTGAGGGGTGTCCTAGTGAGCATATCAGTTTCCTTAGGCACTTAGGAATTTGAAATTTTGGGGGTCAGGGGTCTATGGACAGTGTCTGGAGTGGATTTACTTTGAAGGAGACTGTTACTTTAGGGGTGATGAAACACCTCCTCCCTGTCTGTAGCTGTACTTGGGAAACATTTGTCTTGGGAGATGAAGTCTGATAGTTCCTTACCTTCTTTTTCTCCCTTTTCCAAGTCACATTATCTTGGGGAATTTTTTCATTTTCCATATCTATTACTCACTGCGCTGCACCTGACTGCAACTACCCTAACTTAAATCTCACTTAATAAATCACAATAGTGATGCTTTACACCATGGAAATTGGCATAACCACAAATCAGTATCCTTTCCCTCCCCCAATTGGTTGTTAGATATTTACCAGCACTTCACTTCCTCTAAGCCGTAGTTACCATCCACATAGTGGGGATGACAATAGTGCCTACCCCACAGGGTTGTTGTGAGAATTAAATGAGAAGACATAAGTGCAATGCCCAGGAAGCATCTGGCACAGAATGGTCCATGTCCTGCCATTATTATTCACCTCTTAATGAGACTAGCACCTCTGCTGTGGTCTGAATGTTTGCATCCCCCCCCATTCATATGATGAAATTTAACCCCCAATGCGATAGTATTAGGAGGTGGGACCTTTGGGAGGTGATTAGATCATGAGAGCCCTTCATCATGAATGGGATGAGTGCTCTTATAAAAAAGGTTCAAAGGAATCCAGTTGTTCCTTCAGCCTTGTGAAAACACATGGAAGCAGAGCATGGCCCTCACCCAACATGGAATCTGCTGGAACCTTGATCTTGGACTTTCCAGTCTCTAGAACTATGAGCAATACATTTCTATTGTTTATAAATTATCCAGTCTAAGGTGTTTTGTTACAGCAGCACCAACAGACAAACCCAACATCCAACCTGTCTCCACTCTATCCCAGCATTCATTCATTCAGCAAACATATATTTGGCTTTGCCATTCTCCTGGGAAATCTCCTTACGTCAATCTTCCTACACCTTCCTACTGACTATGATACTTCCCCCACTCCCAAATATACTGCAGCTCTAATCTGAATCATAGATTCTGTGATCAAGGGCAAGGGAGGAGAGGAGAGGGACCATGCATGAGAGGAAGAGAAACAGACTAAATGTAGCAGTAAGGAATGACTTTACCACCTAGGGGACTAGATCTTCTTCCTGGCCTCTTCACTAATTCTTTGTTGTCCTGGAAGTGTGACATTCACTACGTTTACTATGTACCTGCTTCTCCATCAGTGAGATATGAGCAGCTGCACCTATGTGCCTGAGGGCAGGTGTGCATGGTGCACCCGCTCACCCATCCTATGCAGGGACATTTCTAAGGTTTAAGGTGTCATGGAAGGTGCTGTGCCTGTCATTCAGTTTTTGTCAATGTGTACAGACACTAACTTCTCCCCAAACTAACCAGCTATTTATTGACTTGCTGACTTCAGAAAATCTGCCTTGTGATTTGGTACAAGCTCCAACGGAGTGGTAGGAGGAGGAGGAAACTATGAACTGTTCTTACTTTTAAAACTACCAGGGTTATTTATGCTGTTTTGTACATGTGCCCTTGGAAAAGGGGAAGGGAGAGGTATTTTTCCACTTACTCTTTCCAATTTCTCTCTGCCAGCCTGCTTACCATATTACCCACTCTTGCCTGATTTTCCAGCCGGCTGGCTCTCCCAACTCCTTCCCCACCCTCTCCACTTGACCTGGACCACTTTGCTTGCCCTAATTAACTTGCTCTGGTACAGACTGAGCTCCTGCCTCCTTGGTTCAATGCAGCAGGGTTTGGAAATGTTCAGAAAGAGCTTAATTAAGAACCTAAAACACAGCTGATATTGAGCTAGCCTGATCACCAGTGTACTACTACTACTAGTTGTGAAGATATTGAGACACTTCTGTGACCACTGGTGTTCCTCAGCCTCCCCTCCTCCTGACGGGTTCTCATCAAAAATGGCGCACCTGGTACATTGGCAAGTAACTCTCCATCTTTCCTAGCATTCAGCAAGCGTGTTGAATAAAACAACTGAATATCACCTTGTATTATTGGGAATAAATAGAATTACAGGTTCCAGATTCTGACTCCCAACAGAAGTTAAGGATGGATAGACTTGCGTGTTTCCACTGCGGGGGGGGGTGGGGGGGGGTGGGGAGGGGCACCCAGGTTCTCCCTGCAGAACCGCCCTGCCACAGGTAAACTTCCCTGCTGGTCCAGGCAAGCTTCTCTTTCTACCCTAAAACATGGGCATGAAAGTCTCTTGGCCCAGTGGTTCCCAGTTGTTGAGGATAGTGCCTGTCTCTGGTGAAGGTTTTACCAGTCTGCTAAGATGTGAGTGATACAAGAAATACACTCATACAGGGTTTATTTTATTTTAATTATTTTAATTGTGGTGAAATAAACATAACATCTTACCTTAATTTTCCATCATAATCATTGTTAAGAGTTTACTACTGTTAACTATAACCACATTGTTGTGTAACGGATCTGTGGAATTTTTTGCCATCTTGCAAAACTGAAACTTCGCACCCACTGTAGGCCCACTTGTCATTCTCCCCTCCCCCAGCCCCTGGCAACCACAATTCTACTCCGTCTTTATGAACCCAACTATTCCAGGGACATCATATGAGGGGAATCACACAGTATTTGTCACCTTGTGACTAGTTTAGTTGACTTAGCATAATATTCTCATGGTTCATTCATCCATGCAAGAATTCTCTTCCTTTTTAAGGTTGAATAATTTTCCATCATATTTGTATACCTTGATTTGCTTATCTGTTCGTCTGTCCATGATCACTTAATTGCTTCCACATTTTCTCTATTGTGAATAATGCTATTATACTGTGAATGTGCATGTAAACATATCTGTTTGCATCCCTTTTAATTCTTGGGGTACATACTGTGAAAAATAGAAAGTCTGACGATCCATTTTCAAAATATAGTATTCAGCCTCAATTGGATCCAACTATAGTAGCCCTTCCCTTTTGCCCGCCCTAATTCTAAAATTAACCAATCACGTAGATTGTGCCCCTGAGCCCGCCAATCAGGGCGAAGAGCAGCACTGCCGTTAGGTATATAGACAGGCTGCCGGCACGCTCAGGTGCCCTTACTAGCCAGGTTCTGTGGCTCGCCCCTCTGTCAGAAATAAAGGTTGGCCTTGCCCCCGACTTCCGAGCTGGAGTTTGTGTTCTTGCAGCACCTCCTCATTCCTAACGGCTTTGGCCCTGGCCTGAGGATCCATACCTTGCCTTAGGGGTTGTGTGGACCCCCTTCCTCAGAGAAGGGGAGTCCTGCTGCCTTGTTGAGGTGACCTTGGAGCAGGGGAGGAAACTGCCATCCGTTAGGCTGACAAAGGACCCCAAATCCGAAGGGGATGGAAAGCAGATCGGCAAGACGGGAAAAGGGTCCAAGCAAGTATTGGCGGGATTAAGTCATTCTATGCAGAGACCAAGGTAGGAAAATCTACTCTCAGGCTTGAGGGAGAAGTACTTCTTTGGTGGCCATCCCAGGATTATGTTAGTGTGAACAGAAACGGGATGGGGGATTCAAGAATTCCCCAATAAAGGGAATTGAACACACTGTGGAGTCTCAGTGTGTAAAAATATCCCCAATAAGGGATTCCCAGCTCTGGGGCCCCTTCTCTTGGTAGAAATCTATCGCTGCATCTCTGTCCTTTGGCAATAAACAGATTTCTTGATTGCTTTTAAAAAAAAATCCCCAATAAGGACTGAGCACATGGGGGAGAGGGAGCAAAAGGTTAAATGCACCAGGGGAAACTTAGTAACAGGAACCTACCAAAGTAGGGCTAGGGACTGGGAAGAACAATGGAAAGAGCCCACATGTACAAATCTTTTCCTTTAAAGACTCCTGAGCAGGGAAATAAACAATAGTAACAGTGGGAGTAGATCTGCCCAAAGGAGGACGAATAACCACTTGAACCTTTGATTACAGCATCCACCATAACTGGCAGACACTATCCCTAATGTTCCCAACTGCACAGGTCCTCTTCATGTCTGGGTCATACTGTATTTAAGTCTGTGTATTGTATGTTGTATGTCTATATATGTGCTTGTGTCTATACCATGTACACGGTACCAAAATTGGCTTATAGATAAAGGAGTACTCACAAATTTAATGAATGGATCCAAACATTTTTCAGTTCACATGATTTAAATAAAACTTTAACAAAAGGGTTCATCTAAATTGGTTAGAGTAAAGATGCCTTTGAAATGACTAACCCACGTGTTTTTCTAGGTCAAATTCCCTAAAGCTTGGACTTGCTCAATTCTAATTAACAACAGCAGGGACACCATTTGGGGAAGAAGGAAAAAGATTTGTTTGCTTTGCTGTGGGGCAGGGAGAACACAGGAGAGTCCAGGCTCAGGCTGTAATTCTACGTTCAGGGAGAACAAAAGGTTTTTATTTTTTATTTTGAAACAGAGTCTTGCTAAGCTGCTTAGGTCCTGGCTAAAATACTGAGGCTGGATTTGAACTTGCAATCCTCCTGCCTCACGCCTCTCAAGCTGCTAGGATTACATGTGTGAGCCACCATGCCCCAAAACAAAAGTTTTTAAAGAAGCTATTCAAGGTTTCCATTCCAGGTTGTTCCCTGTAGGGGGACCGTGATTCATTTGTTAAAGTTGGGAGATAACCATTTCTTTGGGTATGCACTCAGGGACCAAGGGCAAAGCCTAGGGTGAGAAAGGGGTGGTCCTATTCCCTGCCCGAGGTTGGGGAGGGGAAAAAGAGGAAGAAGAAAAAAAAATGTGTCAATTTTAAAATAAACCCAGAATGTTAATTTCTATGAAATATTTAAAGTTGCTTTTAAGGATTTCTCTTTGGCAGGAATAACTAACTTAAAATGTTAATTAGACTTGTTTGATACGCTGGCTTTCATGAATAACCTAAGTCAGAAATGGATTATTAGTTTTAACATAAATGGGATTAATCTTCATAAATGTATTTGTTAGAGGAGACATTAATTAATTTGCAAAGTTAAAATACTGAAATGTCAACTAAGTATAAGTTTAAATACTCTTGGCTTCTTAAATTCCATAAGATAACATATTTGGGTCTATTAAATGTGTTTTTATAAATTGGTGAATTAAAAAAGACAAGTTTATAGAGATAGAGTGCTTGCCTAGCACATGTGAGGCACTGGGTTCAATCTTCAGCACCTCATGAGAATAAATAAATAAAATAAAGGTATTGTGTTCATCTACAACTAAAAAAATACATATAAAAAAGAGACAAACTTAAGATTGCTCATTTCTGGGGTCTTAACTGAAAAGCATGGTTACTAAGAATTGAAATTCTAACAGGTGGAATTCTCTATGCATACAAAAAATTTCAATTGTATTTTTATTAAATTACTGTAAAATATTTCATTCTATTAAAGGAGTAAAATTTGTTTAAATTAAAAAAGATAGAACTCTCATGATGGGAGGGGGAAATTAAAGAAGGCTTTTCCACTTGGATTTATTAGTCAGGGGACTTATAGCTCCTGGATAAAGGCATTGAGCAGAGTCCATTGTAAACAAACACTAAAAAAGTGTGGGGCTAATGATGGGAGTCTCTGTTGCACAGGTATTGGGAAGACACCAAAGTTATTGACTTGGCCATCATCTTCTAATTGACTATGCCCTGTTAGTCCTTAAATCTAAACTTTTCTGTAGCTTCTTTTTGAGTCCACCCCCACCTCCATTTTCCACTACCAGGATAGGAAAATTGACTGAAGTGTTCGGCCTCCAGGGACGGCCTTTACATTTGAAAAGAACCTTGACTGGGACCCATTACCCTGAGCACCTGACAATCAGCTAGACTGTCTTATGGTGGGGGGTGTAGATAGAAGCTGCTGTCTGCAGGAGACTTGGTCTGGAGGGACACCTCTTTTAGGGGCTAGCCAACAGTGGGGGAAAGCAATTCTGCTATGACAGTATCCAGTCGAACCAAATGCATGAGCAGACTAACAGGATAAATAACTATACCTAGAAAAGAACAAAATAGAAACCATGGCCAACCTGTCTTTTGTTGGCAGCCTCTGCAAAGGGGCCTTCAAGGAAGCCTAAAAAGTAAAAAATAAAAAATGAAGATAAAAAGGGCCTCCTCCATTGAATATCAATATGCCTAGTGTAAGAAAAAGGCCCAAAAGGAGCCTCTGCGTACACAGTTTATGTGTATGCCAGATTGTCCAATCCCTCTCCTGGGAGGAAATTTATTATGTAAATTAAATGCACAGATAACATTCATAAGGATCATTTCAAAATATAAATTTAAGAAATTGGCTATAATTAGCATCATCAGTTAAAGTTAGTTGGATTTTAATATACTGATAGGAAGTAAAGTCTGAACATTGATCTGCTTTTATCTATCAAGCATTTTCTTGGGTCTGTTAGGTTTTATTACTTAGGGGAGCTAAGGTGTAAAGGAATTAGAGTTTGTACAACTCTGGTTAAACAAACAACTGTTATTTTAAGTTAATTCCCTACACTATGGATTCTAAATTTTCTTTAAAGTTTATACTTGCTTAATAGAAGGACATCAGTAGAATTGTGATGCTATTACTGGCTTCTTTGTATATTATATGTATTCATGTTCCTTAGGAGAGCACTTTACCAAGCTAGTGTTCTCAAACTAATTTTGTCTGTAGTGTTAGTATCTTTCAGACCTATATAAATAACAAATATAATTGGGGATTTATTTATGTCATTTAATATTTAGTAATTGATTAAAACTACCTGTCATCAATAAGTGATATGTATAAAATTTTGTGTTACTCTCTACACTGAAATAGGAATTTAAATGTATTTTTGGAGGGCAATAAGGAGAGCCTAACTTGTTTAAAGATTAACAATATGGAATATGGAAGCATTTCGCCACTTTTAAAACTTTTCCATGAAAAGAAAGTTAAGAGCTCTCGGTTTTTGTTTGATTCATGTTTCAGATGTAATCTTGTATTATGTTGTCAAGAACCACCCCCACCTTACCTGACATAAGTCTCTGCCTCTCACCCTACTCCATGTTAGGATGGCTCCAAAGTTGGTGAGACTTAAGCTTATTTAAAGTTTTGTTCAAAGGATAGGTTTTTGTTGTAAAGATTACTGCAGTCCCCAAATTATATCCCAAGGGATATAATACAAAACTACGTAAAGGTTTGTGTAAATTATAATAGACATATAAAATTATAAGAGTCTTAAAAGAAATATTTGTAAAGGGTCTTATGTGTGATGAGTTGATAAATTTATATGTCTTTGTGCAGGCAATGTAGATGCCAAAGACATATTAATGTTATTATAGAAACTATGTTTCAAGGCTGTGGTTGTAGCTCAGTGGTAGAGTGCTTGCTTAGCACATGTGAGGCACTGGGTTCAATCCTCAGCACAACATAAAAATAAATAAGTAAAATAAAGTATTGTGTCCATTTACAGATTTTTTTTTTGAAAGAAGAAATTATGTTTCTTGGTTCAAAGCTATTATACAAACTAAATATGTTCGGTTTTGTTAACTTCATTTTGTATTTTTCTTATAGAACTTTATAACTTTTGCCTGTTAGTGTTTTGAAGAAATATTCCCTCTTACAGGAAACTTGAGTTAATTTTGAACTAAGCCATCACCTACAGGACAGATGAAATATAAGGCTGACTTCCAGTACTAATACTAACTCCAATTAAATGAAAGGGATAAATAACTGCAAAGTTATAGACATTAAAGTTAAAACCCAGTACTCCCACTTTAAGACTGGTGAAACTGGCCTATTGGATGTTTAAAACTGAGACAAAGGCAAGGAAATTAAAGGGCTAAAAGAAAAAATAGCCAATATCTGCCTCTTGCCCTTTGAGTCAGCTAGGACCCAGGGAACAACAGGAATTCTCTAAGGGCTTTGCAACTCTGGGTCACATGACCTCCCAATCAGGGGAATGGAAGGGACCCTGGAGAATAGGAAACCAACCAGCAAACATTTTGCAAAGAGGAGGGTCATTGGAGAGGGAAATGTCCCTGATGCTTCCACATGTGGTCAGCAAGACCCTAACCTGATCTGGCAGACGGCTGTAGAGAAGCTAAGAAGCTTCTCACAAATTCCCCAGAATGACCTCCTAAGGAATCTCGGCTGACTCTTAGTAATAGATGGGAAGGAACAAGGTCAATTTTAACCAGCTTGGTCTTAAATACCTGGCAGGAGAAGTGTAACTAAAGTACAGTCCTACATGGACATTTAAGAGAAAATACAATGGTTCTTTTAATGTAACTAGACATGAACATTAGTGTCAGTCCTCCCAAAAGTGAGTAAAACTGGGACATTATTAAAAAAAAGAAGAAGAAGAAGCAGTTGAAGGTTTATATAGGAGTGCATAATGCACAAGTTTGTTCTGGGTCAATTTGAGATCTATCTGTTGTCTTTTTTTTTTTTTTTTTTTTTCATGATTATTATAAACCGCTGCTCAGACTCCCCTTTTAGAATTTGCAATACACACTTCCAGCCTGGTGACTTGATTTTAACCAAGACCTGGAGAGAAGACAGCTTTCAACCAAGCCGGAAAGGACCTTACCAAGTGCTCCTGATCACTGGGATGGCTGTCTGAATTGATAAAAGTAAAAAAACTCATTAGCAAGGTTGATTTCCACCTCAAAGAGTTTATGTCTAGGATAAATGGCAACACCAAAGCATGCAATGAAAACAAAACCAGGCTACTGCGGGTGCCCAGAGGTGTTTTCTCCGGATGCTGCCCACACCACCATGGATGCCCAGAGGCCTTTTCTCCAGGCATAGCTGCCATCTATACTGCTGCTGCCAACATCACTGCCATTCCCCAGCGGTCACCTGGCGGTCTTCTCTCTGGGTGCTGTTCAACTGCAGCCATAGCTGCCACTGCCACTGCTGCCTCCCTGCCTGCTGCCAACACCACTGAAAATTGCAGCTGCTGCTGACCCCACCACTACTGCTTCCACCACTGCCTAGAGGTTCACTCCCAGGGAGACTCCAGGTTTGGATGCATATGACTGCATCCATTCTGAGACACTGGCCAGAGCCTGGGGTTTGTTTAGGATGCTGACAGGTTTGCTCCCACTGCCATCTTGGGACACAGCCGCCCCTGTCTAGGGACACCAGCAAGGACTGGGAAGTTCAGTGTCGGGGTGCCTGTGGCTTTGGGTGTGCCTGGGGTCTTCCTCCTGGGAGTGCTGGTTGTCACCATCTACTTACTGTCTCTCAGGATTGCTCATCCCTGGTGGTCTCTCTCCAAATTCCAGTAGCACTGAGATGTTGGGACTGCAAAGTAGCTGAACCCAGGACATCTGAGGCACAGATTGATGGATAGTGACTGGGTCTACCAGGGCCTGTCTGGGTCAGGCAGTCTTGTGGGAAGTCAGAGACAGGGCTGAGAAGCTTTTGGACACCGGCGGAGACAGTTGTTCAGTTTTCCACCGAGATTTATTTTATTTTTATTTTTTATTTCTCTGGCATCTCTCGCCACCATATTTGGAGCAGGGTGCTTTTTGTGTGTCAGTTTGTCAAGGATGGTAATGTATGCATGGTGGTTTGCAGTTCTTCTGTATATTCTTAGATTTTTATTTTCTTTTTCTCTTTATACATATTCTTCCTCTCGCTTGTCTGTCTTCCTGGATTCCCTATCTACCTTTTTTGCACCTAACAGCCACTCTCTGTTGGTTCCTCTTCCAGTCTTCCTGTGGATTTTTGCTTCTGGCTTCTCTCTTTCTTCTTCATGAATAGCACGGCCTGCACTGTTTCTGTTATTTTTCTATCCAATATATGAGATTATAAATCCATTTGGCAAATTTTCTGTTTTTATTGTGAAGAGTGATTAAACTCATCATTACTGTTTATAGCGAGTGGACACCTTGGTGGAAGTTATTAGATTTAAGGCTGTATTGTTTGCATGGGTGCGGTTGATGTTTATCTCCCTCTTGAAGGTGGGATACTGTCAATCTTCAAGGACAATATAGATCTACGGGGTAGAATCTGTACTGCCTCAGGTCCAAACAACTAAATGGGAAAACATACAAGCAACATAAAAAAACAAGGGAAAAAAATGCCCCAAACAAATCAAGATGCCCCAATAAGAGAACCAAATGACAACACAGTCAGAAAAGTGTGAAAAGGAGTTTAGAAATTACGTAGTTAAACTGATCTGCAAAGTAAAGGATGGTATAAAGAGTGAAATCAAAGAGAAAATACAGGAAATGAAAAATCACTTCAATAAAGAGTTAGAGATTGTGAAAAAAAAAAACAAACAAATAGAAATCCTCAAAATGCAGGAATCAATAAATCAAATTATAAATTCAGTGGAAAGTATCCCCAACAGACTAGACCATTTGGAAGATGAAACCTCAGGTGATGAAGACAAAATATTTAATACTGAAAATAAAGCTAACCATGCAGAGAAGATGGTAAGAATCTATGAACAGAACTTCCAAGAATTATGGGATAACATGAGAAGACCAAATTTAAGAGTTATCAGGATAGATGAAGGAGCAGAGATACAAACCAAAAGAATGCACAATTTTTCAATGATGTAATAGCAGAAAACTTCCCAAACCTAAAGAATGAAATGGAAAATCAAATACAGGAGGCTTACAGGACCCCAAATGAACAAAATTATAGCAGAATCACACCAAGACACATTTTAATGAAAATGACTAAAATACAGAATAAGGATAAAATCTTAAAAGCCGTGAGAAGGAGAAAAAAAAAAAAAAAGCAAATTACAGATAGGGGAAAACCAATTTGGATCTTAACTAATTTCTTAACCCAGTCCCTCAGAGCTAGGAGGTCATGGAACAACATATTTCAAGCTCTGAAAGAAAATAGATACCAACCAAGAATTTCATATCCAGAAAAATTAAGTTTCAGATTTGAAGATGAAATAAAAATCTTCCATGATAAACAAAGTTAAAAGAATTCACAATTAGAAAGCCTGAACTATAGAACATTCTCAAGAAAATATGCTATGAGGATGAAGTGAAAAAAAAAGTGAAAACCAGTAAAGGGTAGCATTACACTAAAGGAATAGTCAAAGGAGAAACTAAATCAAATTAAAAGCCAGAAATAAACCAAAATGCCTGGGAATACAAATCATATCTCAGTAATAACCTTGAATATTAATGGCCTAAACTCATCAATCAAAAGACATGGACATGCAGATTGGATTAAAAAACAAGATCCAGCAATATGCTGTCTCCAAGAGACTTACCTCATAGGCAAAGACATCCTCAGACTGAAGTTGAAAGGATGAGAAAAAACATACCACATATGGATTGTGTAAGCAAGCAGGGGTTTCCATCCTCATATCAAATAAAGTGGACTTCGAGTCAAAGTTAATCAGAAGGGACAAAGAAAGTCATTTCATTCTACTGAAGGAAACTATACATCAGCAAGACATAAAGATTGTAAATATTTATGCTCCAAACAATGGGGTATCTATGTACGACAAACAAATTCTTCTCAATTTCAAGAATCAAATAGACCACAACACAATAACACTGGGTGACTTTAACACGCCTCTCTCACTACTGGACAGATCTTCTAAACAAAAACTAAATAAACTAACTATAGAACTAAATAATACAATCGATAATCTAGACTTAACAGACATATATAGAATATTTTATCCATCAACGAGTGAATACACTTTTTTTCTCAGCTGCACATGAACCTTCTCTAAAATAGATATATCTTATGCCACAAAACAACTCTTAGTAAATACAAAAAAATGGAGATAATACTCTGTATTCTATCAGATCATAATGGACTGAAATTAGAAATCAATGATACAATAAAAAAAATAGAAGCTATTCTAACACATGAAGACTGAATAATACACTACTGAATGACAAATGGATAGCAGAGGAAATCAAGGATGAAGTGAGAGGCTGGGGTTGTGGCTCAGTGGTAGAGCACTTGCCTAGCATGTGTGAGGCACTGGGTTCAATTCTCAGCACCACATATAAATAAATGAATAAAATAAAGGCCTATTAATATCTAAAAAATATTTTTAAAAATAGGATGAAATGAAAAAATACTTAAAGGTAAATGATAATACCAATACAACATACCAAAATCTATGGTATGCTATGAAGGCAGTACTAAGAGGAAAGTTCATTGCATTGGGCTCATTTATTAAAAGAATAAAAATTCAACAAATAAATAATCTAACATTACATCTCAAAGCCCTAGAAAAAGAAGAACAAATGAACACCAAAAAGAGTAGAAGACAGGAGATAATTAAAATCAGCTGAAATCAATGAAATTGAAACAAAAAAAAAATTTTTTAAATTGACAAAACAAAAAGTTGGTTCTTAGAAAAAAAATCAATAAAATTGATAAACCCCTAGCCACTCTAATGAAGAGAAAAAGAGAGAAAACCCAAATTACTAAAATATGTGATGAAAAAGGAAATATCACAATGGACACAACTGATGATAAAGAAGATAATCAGAAACATTTTGAAAATTTATACTCAAATAAAAGAGAAAATCTCAAAGACATCAACAAATTTCTAGAGACATATGATCTACCTAAATTGAAGCAGGACGACATACACAATTTAAACAGATCAATTTCAAGTAATGAAATAGAATATGCCACTAAAAGCCTACCAATTAAGAAAAGCCCAGGACCAGACAGATTCTCAACCAAGTTCTACAAGACCTTCAAAGAAGAATTAACACCAATACTCCTCAAATTATCCTATGAAATAGAAAAGGAGGGAATACTTCCAAACTCATTCTATGAGGCTAATATCACCCTGATACCAAAACCAGAAAAAGACACATCAAGGAAAGACAACTTCAGACCAATATCCCTGATGAACAAAGATGCAAAAATTCTCAATAAAATTCTGGAAAATTGCATACAAAAACATTTTTAAAAGATAGTGCACCCCAATCAAGTAGGGTTCATCCCAGGAATGCAGGGTTGGCTCAACATACAGAAAACAATAAAAATAATTCATCATACCAATAGACTTAAAAACAAGAATCATATGATCATCTCAATAGATGCAGAAAAAGCATTTGACAAAACACAGCACTTCTTCATGTTCAAAACACTAGAAAAAGTAGGGAGAGTAGGAACATAACTCAACATCAGAAAAGTCATATGTGCTAAACCCAAGGTCAACATAATTCTAAATGGAGGAAACATTCCCTCTAAAAACTGGAACAAGACAAGGATGCCCTCTTTCAGCACTTTTATTCAACATTGTCCTTGAAACTCTAGTCAGAGCAATTAGAAGAAATTAAAGGTATACAAATAGGTAAAGAAGAACACAAACTATCACTATTTGCTGATGACATGATTCTATATTTAGAAGATCCAAAAAAATTCCACCAAAAAACTTGTAGAACTAATAAATGAATTCAGCAAAGTAGCAGGATATAATCAATACCATAAATCAAACCCATTCCTATACATCAGTAATGAATCCACTGAAAGAGAAATAAAGAACACTACTCTATTCACAATCACCTCAAAAAAAGTAAAATAAAGTACTTGGGAATCGATCTAATGAAAGAGGTGAAAGACCTCTACAATGAAAACTAAAAACACTAAAAAAAAGAAATTGAAGAAGATCTTAGAAGATGGAAAGACCTCCCATGCTCCTGGATAGGCAGAATTAATATTATTAAAATGGTCATACTACCAAAAGCATTATACAAATTTAATGCAATTCCTATTAAAATCCCAAAGACACTCTTAATAGAACTAGAAAAAGCAATCATGAAATTCATTTGGAAAAATAAGAGGCCCAAAATAGCCAAAGCAATACTTAGCAAGAAAAGTGAAGCAGTAGGCATCATGATACCAGACCTCAAACTATACTACAGAGCTATAGTAATAAAAACAGCATGGTATTGGCATCAAAACAGACATGTGGATCAATGGTACAGAATAGAAGACACAAAGACAAACCCACATAAATACAGTTATCTCATACTAGACAAAGGTGCCAAAAACATTCACTGGAGAAAAGATAGCCTTTTCAACAAATGATGCTGGGAAAAATGGAAAACCACATGTAACAAAATGAAATTAAACATTTATCTCTCATCCTGTAAGAAACTCAACTCACAGTAAATCAAAGACTTAGGCACTAGAACAGAGACCCTGTGCCTAAAAGAAGAAAAAGAAGGTCCAAATCTTGACCAGGTTGGCCTAGGATCTGACTTCCTTAACAAGACCTGTAAAATGCAAGAAGGTAAATCAAGAATCAATAAATGGGATAGACTCAAACTAAAAAGTTTCTTCTCAGCAAAAGAAACAATCAATAATGTGAAGAGAGAGCCTACAGATTGGGAGAAAATCTTTACTGCACGCACCTCAGATAGAGCACTAATCTCCAAGATATATAAAGAACTCAAAAATCTTAACACCAAAAAAACCAAACAACCCAATCAATAAATGGGCTAAGGAACTGAACAGACAATTCACAGAAGAAGATATACAACTGTTCAATAAATACATGAGAAAATGTTCACTATCTCTTACAAATAGAGAAATGCAAATCAAAACTACTCTAAGATTTCATCTCACTACAATCAGAATGGCAATTATCAAGAATACAAGCAACAATAAATGTCGGTGAGGATGTGGGGGAAAAGGTACACTCATCTATTACTGGTGGGAATGCAAAATGGTACAACTATTATGGAAAGCAGTATGGCAATTCCTCAGAAAACTTGGAATGGATCCACCATTTGACCCAGTTATCCCACTCCTTGGTTTATACCTGAAGGACTGAAAATCAACATACTACAGTAACGCAGCCACATCAATGTTTACAGCAGTTCAATTCACCGTAAACTATGGAACCAACCTAGGTGCCCTTCAACAGATGAATGGATACAGAAAATGTGGTGTGTGTGTGTGTGTGTGTGTGTGTGTGTGTGTGTGATGGAATATTACTCAGCTTTAAAGAAGAATGAAATTATGGTATTTGCTGGTAAATGTGTGGAGTTAGATAATATCATGCTAAGTGAAATAAGCCAAACCCAAAAAACCAAAGGACAAATGTTTTCTCCGCTATGTGGATGCTAATTCACAAAAAGGATTGGGGGATAGGGAAGAATAGAGTTATTTTATATTAGGTAGAGGGGAGTGAAGGGAGGGGAAGGGGTATGGGGGTAGGAATGACAGTTGAGTGAAACTGACATTATTACCTCATGTACATATATGACTGCATGTCTGATGTGATCCTATTGTATGTATAATCAGAAAAATGAGAGATCGCACTCCATTTATGTATGATCTATCAAAATGTATAAATGCATTCTGTCATGTACAACAAATTAGAACAAATTATTTTTTAAAAAAATGAAATAGCAACACCTCAAAAAGTTAAAGAAAATAAAATCGAAAATATTAAGAAAAAGGGGGGGGGTGGATTTTGTGAGAAATAGAAAGTCAGGTGGTCCATTTTCAAAACAATAGTATTCAGCTTTAATTGGATTCAACTGTAGTAGCCATTCTCTTTTGCCCACCCTAATTCTAAAATTAACCAATCACAGAGATTATACCCCTGAGTTCTCCAATCAGGGCAAAGGTCAGTGCTGTGTTAGGTTTATAAACAGACTGCCCACCCAGCTGTGCTTGCTAGTCAGGTTGTGGTACATGCCCTTCAGCCAGGAGTAAAGGTTTGCCTTGCCCACCCACTTTTTAGCACGTGTTTGATTTCTTGCATCAGTTTTTATTTCTAACAATACCCAGATGGGGATGACTGAATCATATGATTACTGTTAATTTTTTTGAGGAAACTCATACTGTTCTCCATAATGACTGCACCATTTTACATTCTCCCTGGCCACGCACAAGAGTTCCAAAACCTCCACATCCTCGTCCGCACTTGTTATTTTCCAGTTTTTTCATAGTAACCATCCTAATGAGTGTTATGGAATAGGGTGTTTTCGAAAGGTGAATTTATTCCATTGTCTTTTATTCTGGGATTGTTTCTTTTTGCTTTTAAAGCTAAAAAATATCCTTTCATCAAACGATGGCAATATTGTTTTTAAACTATCCTTACATGAAAAAATTAAGTTGACCTTATTATGTTAGTCCTTGAAATTCAAAGAAAAAGTTCAGTCCATGAAATTCAAATCTTGTGAGTAGGAAGGAGCAGTAAACACATTAACAACTGCACAGGATCAAAAGAATGTTCAAAAAACAAAACAAGAGAAAATGAATCAACTCCATCATAGATCAAATAGAGACAGAATTATAGATTGTCTCATTCAAACTGTCCTACCAACTCTAATCTAGCAGTGTGTTGAATGGATGTCAGCAACGTCTGCGACCACTGGGTAGCACACAGCCCCAATCACTTCCAGTGAGTTCTTGATCTGAGCTTAGACACATCAGAAAAACAGAATGACATGTTCAACTAGCCATAGTCTTCCTTGGATTTTTCCCTTTAAGTTATTTATAGAAAACTGCATTCCTTATCTAGCTAAGTACTACATTGGAATTTATTCCCAAAGCACAGGAACTAAGGAATCTGCATATAACAGGTCCTTCCAAATATGCTATACTACACGTTTACATCACATAATAGCAAAAAGTCTAGAAAAATAATCTTATGCACACTGCTCAGCTTTTCAAGATTTCAGATATTATTTCCAATGTTATCTTATTATAGACAATGCCATTCATACTTCTGTACCTTGTTGATAATTTTCAGCACCAGAAAAAAATAATACAACTGATTTCAGATGGCAGAATTTACAAGGGATAATATCACAGTACCACTCAGAATATCAAACCCAGGTAAAATTAATAAGATGAGGACTACATTAGTGACTGGGTTTTGAACAAATAAGAGTGTGGAGAGATGAGCTGGTGTGTCCCTTTAAACATTGTTATCTTAAAGGCTACAAATATATCTTAATGATTTAGAACACGCTCTTGAATGATTCCCTGGGTGGTACATCACTATGTATTCAGAATGGATGTGATTTCTAAAAATAACTAAAAGTGATTCAGAGCCACATCTGGAGAAGATGATTGGAATTGAGCAGGGAAATTCTAGTTTCATCAAAAAACGAGAGATGACTACAAAAGGACATAAGTGATTTGTAAACCTTTCTGAAGGCAATTCCAAGAGAAAAAATTCTGAAAATATTTTAAGCAATCAAAGCTTTATCTGAAAAAGTTTGTAGATGCTCCAACTTGACTACTCTAAAGGAAAATCTACAAGTTTTTCCTGGTGTGAATATTTGGGGGAAATAAACTACAAAACATTGCTTTCTATGGATACCTCATAAATAATTCTCTCAGAATGCCAAACAAGCTGGCAACCCACAGGTCATATCTGGTCCATACTTTGGTTTTCTTGTTTGCAGAATATTTCTTTTTAAAGTTTTAATTGTTTTAATTAAGAGATTTTCATATTTTTTAAAAAAAATTTCAGTTTCTATCTAAAGATGAAAAATCAGCAGAACTGATAAACCATGATTTATCAGGCATGCCGTGAGTCCAGACCATCTGAGTCTGAATCTCAGCTCTGCTACTTTCTACACCTTTGACCCTCTGTGGTCAAGTTACTTAACCTCTGGGTACCTCAGGACCAGAAGTAACTCCAGTTGTTTTCCTCATTTGTAAAATAGGGATGATAATCATACCTTCCTCACAGGGTATTGGAACTTAAAATGAAACTGGCTACTTGCCTAATACATGGTAAATATAAGCCATTATCTCAAAGAATCACACTTTCCTTTCTTCTAGAGTCAGTGTGTAAGGGTCCTATCTGGTCCCCTTGACCCATTTATATTTATATTTATATTATCTGTCTGGGCCCTGAGGGGATAAGCAGTTTGTGTCTCCTGCCTTAGAATCAGATTGGGTCAAACAGCCATATTTAGAGACAAAGAAAGTCGTTGTGGTGTCGGGACACCTATAATTCCAGAGAGTTGGGAGGCAGAGGCAAGAGGATCACAAGTTCAAGGCCAGTGTTGGCAATTTAGCGAGGCTCCATCTCAAAATAAAATAAATTTTAAAAAAGCCTGGGACTGTGGCTCAGTGGTACAGTGGCCGTTGGGTTTAACCCCAGTAGCGGGGGAGCCGGGATGGAGGAAGAATTTCCTCTCGTCACCAAGCTAGTTAACTACCTCTCATGTGCCTGCTTTCTGCCATCTGGTGCCATTTGCAGGGCACCTGTGTCTGTAATCTTGGTGCCCAGGAAAGGGTCTCTCCTTTACCTCAGTGCATCACAGGAGTCACAAAGTCACTCCCAAGGCACACAGACTCCCAGAGCAAACGCAGTTTCCATCTTTCATCCCTACTGTTCTCCAGGGGACCCACCACCCAGGACAACAGGAATAACTCAGACTGGCCAGCAAAAAATATGTATATCTCTTCTGATTTAATTTTTACCCCTTTTATTAAACAATCTGAATCTACTAAAAATTGAATTCTCTCTCAGGCCTGGTTTAGTCAGTCTTATCAGAATGACCTCATCCCTGCCTTTCTCCTCTCTCCATACTTTTGGAGCTTCTGTCTGACTGCAGGAGGCCCGCACTCTGTTTTAGAAAGGCTTTGAGGGGAAGGGGTCACCAGACTGGGCTTTGCAGGAGGTGCTTCTGGATTGCCCAGGGGCCACTCATCTCATTGTTATTCTGTGGCTGAAATCAGCTGTCACTTGCCCTGTCTTTGTAAGGTCTGGTAACTTTCCTTGATAAGCTGCTGGGTCACTGGGATTTTCTGGGTTTGAGCCACCATGGATGAAAGCTTCCAGTCCTCACCTCTCTGGCCATGGGCACAATGAGCCTCCTCAGCTGGGATGGGGCTGGGTGGACCCAGACTGGTGTGCAGAAGAGAGCGGTGGTAGCCGTCTCAGGGTCCTCACTGAGGCCTCAAGCATTCCCCTGGTCTCTCTAACCCACACCTTCACCTCTATATCTCTGGACTGTCACTTCAGTGACTTCTCTCCTGCTTCCTCTCTTATCACCTCCCACAAAACCTCAAGCCACAAGGGGCAGGTTCCCAATCTTTCACTCTGAATATTCCAAATCCCCGTCTCTTCAACAGCAAGCCTTTGGCCTGGGCACCAGGGCGGAATGGGGTCTTCCCAATCCAATAGAAGAGACTCTCTGAGCCAAGTCCTCAGAGACTGGCTCTGGACCTCGTGAGGAGAGGTGACAGGACTTGTATTGGCTTCATTCAAACTTCATTCCAGCAAACAGTGGCTTTGCCCCTGCTCACACCCAGCTATTACCTGGGTTGGAACCAGAAAGTCCCCAGACAACACAACACCCTTGAGGGTCTGAGCCAGTTCAAGGTTCTTTGTCTTCTCTTGCAGCAGTTTCTTTAATCAAACACTTCCAGAAACACAGATTCACAGTAAGAAATGAGTCAAAATGGTATGAGGTGTTAATATTTTTGCTGTTAGCAAATTCCTTGAACATCTTCCATTTAGTTGCTTAGGACATAATTTGGAGAGGCCACTAGCTTTTACTTACTGGAAGATGAAGTCGGATCAAGCAGAAATTTGAAACCTTGGGAATGCAGTATATTCTTAATGCCTTTCAGTGGCAAAAAAAGGTCAAAATCCTACATCTCTAGTTCTCACACTGGCCCAGTTGCTCATGAGAGAAACAAAGCTTACACTCATTTAATTTCACCTGTCTTCAAACAAACAGATCAATAAAAACCAAGAAGCTCTGCCAAAAAAAAAAAAAAAAAAAAAATCCACTAAGGAAATTGTGATACTACAAAATGACGTGCAGTTTATAATTGCCCTTCTTACCAGGGACTTTGGGCTTAAAACTGGAATCAGGATCTTGAGGAAAAAAAAAAAAAAAATTGCAGAGAAGGCTCTTTTATCATTTTGTCTGTAATGTTCCCCAAAGGCCTGTATAATAAACTCTTGGTCCCCAGCCTGTGGTACTACTGGAGGTGGCAGAACCTTTAAGAGGTGGGGCCTGGTAAAAGGCCTTAGGTCACTGGGGGCATGCCCTTGAAGGGGACAGGAGACCCCAACCCCTTTTGCTCTCTTTCACTCCTGCTTGCCATGATGTGAGCAGCTTCCCCAACACAGGCTCCCTGCCACAATGTGCTGCTGCCTCACCATAAGCAATTCGGCAAGTGACCATGGACTTGAATCTCTGAAGCTGCGTCAAGATAAACAGCTGCCTCTTTATTAGTTGCTATCTCAGGCATTTGTTAACAGAATAGAAAGCCGACTAGCACAGGCTCCCACTGCTTCCATGCATGCGCCCCTGAGGTCAGCATCTTCAACAGGACCTGCAGCCCCATCCTGGACAAGGCTGGAGGAAGGGTTTTCTGATGCCAAAGCAAAGGCTTACCACATAGATGAGTGTCTAACCACAACCAGGGGAGGAAAAAGAGTATTTTCTTTGGGCAGGAAGAACATTCTTCCAGCGCATAAAAAAATTGTATCCTGTATCATTACTGAGCTGTAGGCAAGAGCAGTTTGTAAAAGTGTTAATTAGCCTAGTGGAGTTGGGTGCATAGAAGTTAAAAGAATGACCCCTGGAGCTAGTTTACCTCTCTTCGAATCTTGCAGCTTATTATCTGTGTGACCGTGGGGTAATTGCTTAACCAGTCTCTGCCTCTGATTTTTTTCCGTCTGTGTCATGAACACATAGTCCATCTTTCTATGTAAGGAGACTAATAACACTCAAATATCCACCTCACAGTGTTGTAGAGAGAACTAAGTTAAATTATTGCCTGCAAAGAGCTTAGGACAGGGCCCAGCTCATAGAAAACACTCATCAGATCTTACTTATAATATTTGGGAGTTAAAAATTTCCTCTCAGTTGCTTGTGATCCAGGAGATGCCCTCTATGAACGCCTGAAGGGGGCAGAGCTCAGAGTTCCATAGGGTATTTGTTAACTACTGAGCCTTCATCAAAGCCCCAGCCTAATAAAAGATTTTTCAAAACTGGTCTTTGAGATTCCTGGCTGCTCTGGGATTCCACTGTGATCTCCTGCGGTCCATCTGGATGCTGCACACACCTCATCTACTGCTCAACATTGTGCCCACGAGTCCGGCTGACTCCTGGGCTGTATTAGGGTGTGTACTCACAGGATGAATTGCTGCTGCCTCCGAGAACAAGCATGAACAGTATTTATAGAGTGATTCAAAGATTTTAGAACTTCAGCTAAATGGACAATTTTATATGCTATCATGTCAATGTAAGCCCTTTTTTATGGAAGTAGAATGCATATACCAGAAAATAAAGGCATAAAATAAAGGCATAATATTAAGAGTACAGGTGCCTGAGTGACAACAAAGAAACCTGTATAACCCTCATCCCAGGGCTAACACATCACCACCAGCACCTCAGAAATCCACCCTCACCCACGCTCTCTTCTTACCCGGAAGCCCTCCCTCTTCTTCAGAGGTATCTCTGTCCTGATTTCAAACACTATAAATAGTTTTCCTGTTTTTCAAACCTTGTACAAATGGAATCACAGAGAATGGATCATGTCTGGTTTCCTTCTTGTGATAATCATCTACAGGTAGTGGTAGTTAGCTCTGTATAATGCATTTCAATGTCACTGGAGCACTTATGTAAACATTTCTAATGAGTGTAGACCTGGGAGGAAATGATGACTCACAGGCTATATATATATTTAACTATAATACATAATACCAGCCAATTCTCTATAGCATTTCTACCAAAGTATACTCCTGCCAGTCAGGCAAAGAAGTTCTGGTTGCTCCATATCCTCATCAAAACTGGGAACTGCCAGTCATCCTATTTTAAACTGTAACCATTTTAGGATGACAGTAGATGTGTCTTGCTGGGGATCTCATTTGCATTTCTCAGATGATTGCATGCTTAATGATATGAAATCATTTTTCTATGTTTATTGAGATTATTGTATGATTTTCCCCTTTATTTTGTAAATATAATAAATTGCATTCCTTTCCCAAAGTAATTCATTCCAGGAATGAAAACTCATTTTTTGCTCAATTTGATTTAATAGTATATTGCTTAAGATATTTGCTTCTATGTTCATGGAAGAAATTTGTCAATGGTGTTCTTTATTGTAAAGTTCTTTATTACGTCTGTACATTGACATTATTAAAAATTTCCAAAATGTTAGTGTTGTCTCTTCCTTAAGTGTTTGGAAGAACTCATGGGTGAGACCATCTGGGCTTGAAGTTTTGCTTAATTTTGTTTTGTAGGTTTTGCTGTTTGCTTCTTATTAAGCAGAACATACTGAAAAAAAAATGTACACAAATTTATGCAATGTAGTACATTTTTAAAAATCTTTATTTTACTTATTTTATGTGGTGCTGAGACAGAACCCAGTGCTTACACATGATAGGCAAGCGCCCTACCACTGAGCTATAGCCCCAGCCCCTATAATACATTTATGCAAACTGAATATAGACATGTAACCAGGTCCCAGCCTGAGAAAAGAATATTATCAGCACCCTCCATGGTCACTTCTTGTCTTCTAGTCATTACCTCCCTTGCAAAAGGTAATCACTATCCTGACTTCTAAGATTCTGATTTAGTTTTGCTGGTCTGTACATTACAGGAAATCTGTTGAGACTTGCTTTTTGGCTAAACACCTGTTTCATTTTGGTATTGTTTTTGCATATACTTGAGAAATGTGTCTCTTCTGGAGTTATTGAAAGCAGTGTGCTACATAAAGTGAATTAGATTAAGTTTCATCATTGTGTTGTTCAAATGTTGAATATCCTTAATGTCCATTTTTCCATTTGTTCTATCACATGTTTAGAGAGATGCATTAATATCACCCTTTGTGATGGTGGACTTGTCTATTTCTCCTTTTGCTTCAATCATGTTTTGCTGCTTTTATTCTGAAGACTTGTCATTAGATGGACTACATTTAGAATTGTTACATTTTCTATTAGATTGAACATTTTACTATGATAAAATTTTCATTATTGTCAATAATGCTAGTTACATTTAGTATTATCAATTTTCTTAAAATCTACTTTGTAGGGACTGGGGATATAGCTCAGTTGTTAAGAGTGCTTGCTTTGCATGTAAAGGCCCTGGGTTCAATTCCCAGCACCACTGGGAAAAAAAGAAAAAGAAAACAAATCTACTTCAGTTATTAGAACTGCTTTCTTTACCAGCCTTCCCTGTGATGATGTTTGCAATGATCTATTTTATATCTGCCCTTTTATTTCACTCTTCTAGTATTGCAGATTTGCCTCTTTTATGCAGAATATAGTTAGGCTGGAATTCTGAAGATCTTGTCTTTTAAAGGGATCGACTTATTCATTTGTAACTAATGTAATTAGTGTCATATGTGGGCTCAAGTCTACCATCTTATTGTTTGTATTCTACTTGTACCATGTGTTCTGTGTTCATTTTCCTTTCCTATCCTCATTTTAGTTTTTATTACCCCACTGTATCCCTTCTATTAACCTGTCATATAACCTTGCTATTTATAGCTACGATTTCACTTCAGCCTAAAGAATTTCTTTAGCAGATTTTGTACTGAAAAGCTGCCAATGACATTTTTCTCTTGATTTTTCCGTTATCTGAAGTTGTCTTTATTTCATCTTTATTCATGAAGGATGTTTTCACTGAATAAACTCTGAATTGACAAACTTATTTTTGGTGTTAGTTCTGTGGGCATTGGTCCAATGTCTTCCGACTTTTATTGTGTTTGCTGAGAAGTAAGTGGTATTGCAGTTGTTTTTCCTTGTATGTCATGCATTATTTTCACCCTGGCTGCTTTCTTTGATTTTCAGCAGATTGACCATGATGTCCTTAGACATCGTTTTATTCATATTTGTCCTGCTTTGGATTTTCTGAGCTTCTTATATTTGTAACTGTATGTGCTTTATCAAATCTGGGGGAATTCTAGCCCCTAATTAATTCATTCATTCCTTCTGGCCTTCCTTCCGTCATTTTCCTTCTTCTTGCCTTCTAAAACTCCAACAACATATATGTTAAATCTTTGGTATTATCCTATAGATTCCTGAGCTAATGTTTCTTTTTTTCAATCCTGTTTTCCTGTATTCTTCACATTGACTCTTTCCCTGTGGGTTTGCTATTTGAGGTATTGTACTTTTTAACCTCTAGAATTCCCATTTAGTTACTATTTGTTGCTGAGATTTCTTATATTTTCACTTATTATAAACAGCATCATAACTGAAAGGATAATAAACAAAAATGATGTTACCATGCTAATGATAATACACCCTTTAACATTCTTTTTGGATCACCTGAGGATCAGTCTTCCCTGAGTCTTCCCTTGGTGATGAGGGTATATTTTTATGGTTCTTCATAAATGTAAACCTACATTTTATCCTGGATATGGTGATCATTTTGGTGTGGAAATTATATACTGTGTTAAATTTCTCCAAAGATTGTTGAGGGGTTTGTTTGGATTCAAATGGTAGACCTTGTCTTTTGAGTGGCAAAAGTTTAACTTCTGCAGTTTAACTTTAGCTGGGCTACTTGCAATCTGCCCTGTATATCATAGTTCTGGGATCAGCTGAAGATTAGGGCAGAATTTACACTCAGAATTTGAGGCTTTCTGGGACTCTCTCTCACTTTCTAGAGGCTGTGTTTTTCCTGAAATCTGTTCTCTGATTCTTTGAAGTACTCTGAAGTTTCTATCAAACTTTCAGTTTAGAAACTATAAACTTAGGGACTTGTCTTATGCTGTGTTCTTAATTCAAGCGCAAACTTTCCTCTAGACCCTGGCTGATTTGCTCAGTGTCTTTAGCGAGTAGTTTGTAGTTTGTCTACAGTTTACAATTGCTATCTATGGTATGATTGCTTTAAGATATTGTCTCTGTTTTCCAAAAATTTTACTTACGTGAGCCTAAGATTGGTTTATTTTTAACGCACTTAGAGCTTTGTAGCAATCCTAAATTGGAACTTTTTAAAATCAGTTTTGGAAAATTCTTGGGACATTATCTCTTTAAATATAGTTTCTATCACTTTCTCCTTTTTCCCCAGGACTTCAATCACACATAGTTTAGACCTTTATACTGTGCCATGAATTTCTCGGCTCTTTTCTGTATTTTCTTCTTTATTTCTTCTGTCTCTTTGCTCTACTGTAGATTCTTTTTCTGACCTATTTTCTTCTCGTTAACTCTATGTTGTGTCCAATCTTCTGTTAAATCCAGTTCACAGGGTTATTAATTGTATATATTGATTTTTTTCAGTTCTAGGATTTCCATTTGATTTTTTTTTTTAGTTTCCAGTTCTTTGCTGAAATTCTGTCTCATCAATTTTTCTACATATTAAGTTATAGGAATTTAAACTCCACATTAGACAACTGTAATATCTGAGTCTCCTATGGGTCTTTTTTCTATGAATTTTTCTCCTTTTAAAATAATTATTTTCCATTTTGCAGACCTAGTTAATTTATTATTAATTGTCACAATTGTGTATAAGAAAATGTAGACATACTGTAAAGTTCTGGATAGTATTTTTTTTTTAACTAGTGAAAGCTAGTTTCAATATTATTAACTAGCTTCAATATTATTACAGATATACATCCAAAACAAAACCAAAAACTGACACCAAAAAAGCAGACCAAAAACAGCTGGAAAAATGGGTTTTAGACCTAAAAACTTTGGAGACTAAAACTGCCCCATCAGTTTCTCAAGGAAAAATGTTAATCTACCTTATATCTTCCTGACATTATAGATCTTACACCCACCTACTACCACCTGAATGTTTCACTCTATCTTAATTCAAATTCCTGAGAGAGTATGAAAGATTCAGTCAATCCTAGATATAGATGCTCCTTGACTTACTATCACTCATGGATGATATACTTTTCCACAAGTTACTTCTGGTTCTGGTAAACAGTTAGGCTAGGGGTGACCTCCTTAATCCCATCTTGGAGTGAACTAATTTAGAAGTGAGTTTTGGTCCTATTTCTAGCTCAACCTTATACTTAGACCCCTCAAAGTTTTTCAGGGTCCTAACCATAAGTCTGGGAGTTGATCAAATCTTATCCTCTCTGGAAGACTCTGAACTTTAGCTTCTTGCCCCATAACTTTTTACTTCCTTAGTAACTTTTCAATTCCTTCAAACATTAAAAAAACATTTTGTCTAAATTTTCCAGTTATTCTTAGCAGGCGGTTGTCTAAGATAATTTAGCCATTTTGGAAAGCAAAAGTATGTAATCCACATATTTCCAAAGAATGTCCTCATTTTTAGACCAAGAATTGTTCTTATTTCCTAGGTCTTTGGTCCCTCCATATTATGGAGGATCTTACAGCTGATTTTCATATTAACAGTCACACCTAGTGGTTTTTCTTAAGAGCTTTCTGAAATCATAGGCCAGTGGGGCACATTATCTGCTTTTGCTATACGGTGAGGCTCCAAGTTCAGTCTGAGCAACTCATGAATGTAATGAGGGACTGTCTAATGCAATACATAGATCTTCTCCATCCTAACCACCTCTTGTTTCTTTGATGAGGGTTGATTTCTTCCACTCTGCCTGAGATATGAGTAACACAATTTAATTCCATTAAATTTAATGGGATACTTTGGGCAAACTGAGAAGTTTTGAGCGGATCCTGTCTACTGCCATGTGTGGGTCTTATTAAGAAACTGTCATCCCTCCTGTTTCTTATGTGCCCAACCCCTCAATGCATTAAGGCTGGTCTCCCATAATCACAGTAACAGAGATGATGGCTGAGTTTCCCATGGATTCTCTGGTTCTTACCTCAGGTGTTCTTTGAGATTACTATTTCAGTCGGTTTTTCAACATTATGAACAAAATACCTGACAAGACTAGTTTAGAGGGGGAAAAGTTCATTTTGGCTCACAGTATCAGAGGTCACAGTCCATAGATGGCCGACTCCATTGCTCTGGGCCCAAGGTGAGGCAGAACATTATGAGAGAAGGGTGTGGTGGAGGGAAGCTGCTCTCCTCATGGCAACAAGGAAACTGAGGAAGTGGGTAAGGGGCCAGTGGGAAGGTGAATCATGGAAGGGAAGTGAAAAACATGAGATCAAGCTTGAACAGACCGTTACATAAGTTACATGAATTGGCACAAATGGGACTCCGGCTCCATCTTTTCTCTCCTGACCTGTGCCTATGGCCTCAGGGGGACTTCTCTACCACTAGATAACAGGGAGAAGAGATTCAGGTCTGGTTTATAGATGGTTCTGTATGATGTGCAAGTACCAAAAGGAAGAGGGCAGTTGCAGCACTACTGCCCCTTTCTAGAGCACCCCTGAAGGTCAGTGTGAAGGGAAGACCTCCCAGTAGACAGAACTTCCATCAGTACAGCTGACAGTTCACTTTGCTTGGAGGGAGATATGGCCAGATATGTGATTATATATGCATTCATGGGCTGTGGCCAGTATCTTGGCTTAGTGTTCAGACTTGGAACATGATTATAAAGTTGATGACATGGAAGCATGGGGAAGAAGGATGTGGTTAGAATTCCTATGAATGGGCAAACACTTTAAAGTTATTTGTGTCCTATGTAGATGCTCATCAAGAGGTGATCTCTGCAGATTTTAATAATCAAGTGGATAGGATGACCTGTTCTGTGGATACTAGTCAGCCTGTCCCTTGCCACCCTGTTTAACCCAACTGACTCATTAATAACGTGGCCATGTTAACAAAGATAGAGTTTATGCATGGGCTCAGCAATGAAGGCTGGCCTATGTATGGCTCTGGAGTGCCTACTTTGCCATCAGCAAGGCCAACACTGAGCCCCTGACATGGAATCATTCCTTGGGGTGGTCATCTAGTGATCTGGTTGCAGGTTGATTATACTGGACTGCTTCCATTTGGATGGGGCAATATTCCGTCCTTATTGGAAAAGACACTCAGAATATGGATTTGTCTTTCCTGTGCGCAGTACTTGTACCAAACCTACCGTCTGGGTATTTATAGAATGCCGTGCTTCATGGTATTCCATACGGCATTGTTTCTCATCAGAAACTGACCTCACAGCAAAAGAAGTGCAGCCCTGGGCCATGCTCCTGGAATTCAGTGCTTGTACCACATTCCCTGCCATCCTGAAGTAGCTGGCTCAACAGAATTGTGGAATGGCCTTCTGAAAACGCCATTCATTTGGAAATACTTTGAAGAGCTGGGGAAAGGTTCTCCAGAGGGCTGTCCATGTTCTGAATCTAAACTATGGTGCTGTTTCTCTGACAGCCAGTACCCATGAGTCCAGGAGTCGAGGAGTGGCACTACTATTATCCCTAGTGACTCACTAGCAAAACATCTGCCTCTAGTTCCCTTGACCTTTACTCTGCTGGCCTAGGGGTCTTAGTGTTGAAGGGAAGAATGCTGCCACCAGGAGACAGAACCACGATTCCACTGAGCCCGAAGTTTAGACAGTACACTCCCTGGCTGCTTGGGACTTTTCATGCCCCTGAACTGAGGGGCAAAGAAGGAAGTTATAGTCGGTCCAAAGGGAACTTACTCTTCCTCCACAACCGAGGTAAGGAAGAGACTGTCTGGAATACAGCAGATTCTTTAGGTGCTTCTCCATTATTATGCCCTGTTCCCAAGGTCAATAGAAAAATACAGCTGCTTCAGTCCAAGCAAGACTGCTAATGGCCAGGACGCTTCAGGAACGAAGGTTTGGTTATTACCCCACCCGGTGAATAACCATGGCCAGCTGAGGTGCTTTCCGAAGGCAAAGGGAACGAAGACGGTGTTGTAGAGGGTAGTAATCACACACGCCATCGTTTACAACCACGTGCCCGTAACAGAAACGAGAACTGTGATTAACATGAGTAGTCCCTCATTTTGTCACAAATGCGTGTGTGTACAAGTTTTAGTCAACGAATGCTGCTATAACAAAGTACCACAGAAGACTGGTATCTTATAAACAGAAATTTATTTCTCGCAGCTCTGGAGGCTGGGATCAGGATGCCAGCGTAGTAGGATTCTGATGCAGGCCCTCTTCCAGTCTGCAGACTGTTGACTTTTCCTTGTATCCTCTGGGATAGAAAGCTCTGAGGTTCCTTTTTATAAAGGCACTAATTTCATTCATGCACACTCCATCCCCATGGCCTAGTTCTTACTAAAGGCTCCACCGCCAACGCCACCACACTGGGGGTTAGGATTTCAACACATAACTTTTGGGGAGGTCACAAGCATTTGGTCCCTAACTTATTCTATGTATTTAAAAATATATTTTCTTTCTGTGATTTCCTTATCTTGTAAGATACATTGGATTTACATAAAAGGGCTTTGAGTACTGTTCATGTTATATCATAGTATATGAGAGATCAAGAGTAAACGTGAAGTACCTTTTCTTCTCTTCTGACGGTGTGTATCAGGACAGTCGTATCGTGTTAAGTGAACAATGGCCTTACTGTCTTTACTTGGAGTCTGTGGTTTAAGATGTGTATGGGTGTACGAGAGGCGGGCTTGTGATGACTAATTTTATGTGTCGACTTGACTGGGTCATAGTGTGTCTGTGAGGGTGTTCCTGATTGAGATAAACCTTTGAATTGGTAGACTAAGGAGAGTAGACTGCATGCCTAATGCGGGTGGGCCTCCTCAATGCAGCTGAAGGCTTGAACGGAACAAACACACTGAGAGTGAACTCTTGCTGCCTGACTGCACAGAATAGAACATCTGTCTTTTCTGGCCTTCAAACTTGTACCAGAACCTTGATTTTCTTGGGGCTTTGTTGGCTTTTGGCCTGGAGTATACCATTGGCTTCCCCAGTTCTCAAGCCTTTAGACTCAGGTTGGAACTATACATTGGCTCTCCAGCTTGCTGACAGAAGTGCTTGGGACTTCTCAGCCTTTGCAACTGCATAAAGCCAATTCCTAAATAAATAGTGCATGTGTACATACACACACATATACACACACACACGCACACTAGTGGTTTTCTGGACACTCCTCACACACACCCTCCCCCCATAGCTTTGAATGCTCTGAAGTGTCACTTAACAGTGTATATTCACAGGGTTCCTCCATGAGTCTGAGCTTTAGGGTGGGGAACCAGGTGTTATCCCTGGACCCCAACACCATGCCTGGCACATGGACAGTATTCATGATTAACTGTGTGCCTAACTGCCCATCTCACTAGCTTTTCTGACCCCTGGGTGCCTGGCTGATGTGATTTCTGTGCTGGCACTGGACAGCTCTGGCTGGACTGCATTGCCGGCTACCTTGTGCATGTCCTCTGATCCTTTGTGGATCAGAGCTTTGTGGTGGAGCTCCAGTGGTACAATAGGTTAGCGCACAGTACTTATAAGTCTCCCCAGGTCAGCAAGGAGGGTGTGCAGGCTCTAGCGGGTTAGGCCTAGGGGAGCTATGGCAGCTGCAGGGATGTCAGGGCTGGGTCCAGCCATCCTCATTTGCCCCTCAGCACTAAACACAGAGCACAACAGCTTCAGCACACAGGGCAGGGTGGGATGAGAGAAAGAGCACAGGGTTTAGGTAAAGACGGAGGTCCCAATCATTTCCCTTTCAATGACTAAGTGCGGATTTGAGCACATCACTGAAACTCTGTGAGCCATTTGTTTGTTTTCATCTGTAAAGTGAAAGTTCAAAAACTTACCTCATGGGGTGGTGGTGTGACTCAAATGAAAGATTGTGGGAGAAAAAGCACTTTATAAACTGTGGAATGTAATTATATGCTCTCAAACTTGGATCCACCCACAAATCAAAGTTATCTAAAACTTGAGAGAAAATCATCTCATTGGTACTTTTTCCAAACACACACACACACACACACACACACACACACACACACACACACACACACGGCTCTCAAGGAAGAGAAGAGATGAATAGCAAATAATCACTTTCTGATGACCAAATGTGAGTATAAAATCTTATTTATACTGGGATCTATACAGTCAATCTCTAGTGATAAAATTATAGTTCCTGTTCAGAGTGTCACAAAGGAACAAGCAGCAGCCCCAAATACTTAACTGTTGTCCTCTATAGGAACTGACCGCCTTAACCCTTGAGCCAGGAAACATGGTGACCACAGATCTTGTAAAATTCATTGAAAGGATATTCTACTTAATCTGTAGGAAATATTTGTTAGAGAAAAATGAATTTACTCAATTATAAATGATTTCACCAACCCTGGGTTAATTAAAGCACCACTATGTACTTGATAGGGTTTATGTCAAAGAGTGTAGTATGTACCTATTAGAATGGTTAAAATTTTAAAAATTGGAATTAAAAAAAATTCAAGAGTGCTAAGTGCTGATGAGGACGCGAGGAGGCCCTAGAACTCTCACACACTGCTAGGAATGCCAAATGGCATAATGACTTTTGAAAACAGTTTGGCAATTTCTTATAAAGTTAAATATTCATTTATCATAAGGCCCAGTAGTTTCACTAAATTCCAAAATAGCCAAGAGAAATACATATGTCTACCAAAAATAATCTATATGTGAATATTTATAGCAGTTTAATCTGTAATTGCCCAGAGATGGAAACAACTCAAATGTCCATCAACACATTGTGACACAACCATTCGACAAAACACTGCTCAGCAATAAAAAGGAATGAACCAAGGATGTGAGACCAAATCTCAAATGCATTAAAAGTGAAAGTAAAAAATAGAAAGCTATATACTGCAGGATTCTGTTTGTATGACATTCCGGCAAAGAGTGTGTGTGGAAGAGAGAGAAACACGTCAGTGGTTGGCAGGGCTTGAGGATGGAGGGAGGGGATTTCCTGCAAAAGGGCCCCATGAGATCCCTGATTGAGTCCAGCAGCCCACAGCGCTTACATACCTCAACCTTCCTAGTTCCTGGCAGACTTCTGTTATATCTTGGACCTCCCCACCAAATAGCTGGGTGGAGAGGGAACCTGGGTTTAAATATCAGCTTCCCAACTTTCTAGCTAAGTGGCTTTAAAGAAGTCACTTAAACTCTGTTGGAAAAACAAACCAGTTTTACCTACTATAGTCTTATAACAGATCGCTCTGACATGAGTTCCATGGGCATCTCCCCACCAGCAAATTCTGCAGTAGTGGACACCAGCTGGGTGTCCTCTATTTGGACTCAATTCTGACACTATCCATCCCACAGGTTAGGGGCTCAGTCCCCAAAACTGCCCTTCCCTCCACCCTCATCCCTTTAGATGCCAGTCACAAGCCTCGGTGGTTTTATCCGTTTTTCTCACTGCTTAGCTATAAAATCAAGGTTTCTACACCCACCTTCCTTGGGTTCCATTAATTGCCTTGAGCGGCTCTCAGAACTCAGGGAACAACTTGTGCTTAACCCGTTTATTATAAAGGATGGAAGTGAAGAGACGCACAGGGTGAGGTATGGAGAAGGGGTATGGAGCTCCCTGCCATGCCACCCTCCAGGAACCTCCACATGTTCAGTCACCCAGGAGCTGTCTGAACTCTGTCCTTTGGATTTCTATGGAGACTAACAGACTGTGTTGAGAACCCAGCAAGGCCTATCTGTTCAGATTCTTCCTGGCCTCTATGCAGCATCTCTCTCTCCAGGGTATGGGGCGGGACCCTCCAGGAAGGAGATTTTATGACTATCCTACCAACGTTTCAGAACATTTCTTTAAGCCAGCTCCAAGACAAAAAGAAGATAAGTTTCTATGTAAGTTTCTATAACTTTCCTTGGTGAGAGAAATTCTAGATTGTTGTCTATCTGGAGGGTGTTACAAGCCAAGGAACCACAGAGGAAAAGCAAAACATATCTTCATACTCTCCAAACCTCATTTTTATTTCCATATCCTTCACATGAAGGTTGAAGGATGCTCAATGAGGTTAGTATAAAGCATGTTGCCTGGCTGACCACCTTCCCTTCTAAAAGGAGTTAAATAATGTCAATAAACCACCACATGGCCTTCTTGACTACATCCCTAAATGCATTACAGTTTGCTGATATATCCAAGCTCCAGAGTAACAACTCTCAAGATGATGCACGAATGTGCACGACCTCTAAGGAAAGCTCTCCACTCATTCCTGATTTCATCCCTGAAATTCCCTGTGCTCCAAAAGGAACTCTCAGCTCCAACCTAGTCAGTGTCTTTCTAATCTACCCTTTATAAGTGGCTGATACCAGTGGATTTATGACCTCCCATTTAGGAGGGCCTTCCTAATGCTTCAACCTGTTTTCTATCTCCCCAGTCTCCTCCCTACACTCTTACAAACCTAAAAGCCTGTTATCAATTCCGCATAGGAATTCTGCCTAACACAATGGAAGTTTTTAATGTAACAATTATATTCGAACCTGAAAATCAACTTTGACTTGGGAGAAATAAGGACCTGGAGGGACTTAGGAGAACTTCGTGAGACATGCAGAATAAGTTGCTAAAATGCATCTATTAATTTATCCAATGATTTCACGAGTATCTGTGATAGGCTTACATCCCTGTCCACGCTGTTCTCAAAACGGAATAAATAGGAGCCATCACAGGTAAGGAAACAAAAATGAATGACCGAGCAGACAAAAAAATATGCAAAGGTTTTCAATATGCTTTCCAAAGTTGGCCCCAAACTTTTTAGTGACTTAGTTCACTGGTAATGAGTACAGCTGCAGCTCTCTTTGTCCTCACACACTTATCCTAAGATGCTAGAGAACACTGGTTTGTAATTTTAGATATTCAAATGAAGGCAATTCTGAAATGTCACTGCTGGAAAGTGTCAAGGGGAAAAACCGAGCCTCTTGAGCTTTCTTTCCCACAGCCAGGATTCTTCACAGTCCACTTTCCTCAGAAAATGATTGCAAAGGAATCTCTTTCAAAGTACTGAACTTGTTTGGAGGAAGAGATTTACATTTTAAATGTTTTTTTCTTTTTCTTTAAAAATTCCATTTAGTTACTATTGTCAATTTTTGTTTTTCAGTTTCTAATTCCCGGCACAGCCTATTCACAATGATTTCTAAGCAAGTACTTCTATACATGGGATAATTTTTATTTCTTCTTAAGGCGATTGGAGATAAATGCTGGGAACAAATTCAGGCAGGGGAAAAGCCGCACATTATTCTACTAAATGTGCCAAAAGCAGTGAACATGCCCAATGTTGGATTATCTTCTGCCTACGAGCTCCAATAAGTAAACAGGGCCAGAAAGCTCGTGATGTGTTATTCCCCCACAGGACAGTTTTTCTTTTGAGCTATAACAGTTCCAAAGATAATTCTTTTGTAACGAAATCATAAGAGCTTTTCTCTAATCTGCATAAAAGTTACTCTTCACTGGAGGATTTGGATCCTACTCCAGTGACCTTGGTCTGATGTGATCTATCACAGCAAGCATGGAAAGCAGGTCTGGCCTTTGGGTAGGTGCCAATCAAGAAAGGTGCTATCCAGAAATAGCCAATTTTCCTCCTCCTGTAGCCCCAGGGTTAATGCTATGATCTTCAGTTATTTTTCTATGTGTAATGTTCTCCATTTTTCTTTCAGTTCACGTTCCCCTGCCTCCCATTATTTTAAAGGGTATTAAAAGGCCCATTAGAGCAACCTTCCTGGATCTCCCTCCTTCACAGGCAAATCTGCAATGCATCTCAGCTGGTCTCTCTCTCAAGTAGACATTAGTCATTCTCTCACCAGTCCCCTTGTTCCAACTGCACTGCTGGAAAACATTCAATTCCTGTCCATTTCCATGTGGACTAATATTGTCCAGTAGAGTTCATCTTTTGTTGTTTTCCAGCACTAGATGATGTAACACATGCTTTTCTATTTGTCACACTCTAGGTTGAGAATGCCCTATCCTAAGGCTTGTCACCTCCCCCCACTTTCCATTAGTTTGGGATTAAGTTTTTTCTTTTATCTCCACCATCCTATTTCTGGAATCTTGAAGAACAGAGATCTTCTTGGTTTGATTCTTAGCTTTTGGCCTAATGACAACTGGAAGGACATCTAGGTCACCAATTTAAACACCATGCAACTAAATTCTGCTTTTTAACAATCTTGTTTGCTACCTCCTCTTTCTAGGTTTCACTAAAACCCTTTAAATATGTGTCAGTTCTTTCTGGATTTTCTTGGGTGCTAACAGGTCTTTGCTCAGACTGGGAACTCTGTTACCTCCTTCCTTACACAGTCTGGCCATACAGTCTGTGCCACGTAAGGCCTTGTGGCGTGGAGCCAGACTGATAAACAGCTTAACTGGATGGCAGCTCTGGGCATAGTAAAAATGGTTGTTTCTGCCTCGCTCATGGTCCACAGCAAGCACTCTGTTATTAGCCGACGTTTAGAAACACACAACACGCGGTAGTGAATTTTCTAAAATCACTATTCATCTGAGAAGTGTTTTATTTCTTTTTGGTGATACTGGGGATTGAATCCAAATACAATGCTTTTATCCTTGGATATAAAATAAAATAGCAATCAAGGCCATTATTGGTACAAACGGGGGATTTTGATCTGGATTACACATCAGATAATATCATCAGTGTTAAACTTTCTGAGTGTAACCATTTTATCACGGGAACAGAATATTTTATTTCAAAATATCACATATGCCATGTCAAATAATTCAGAAAGAAACATATTTATCTACAGAGAAAGAAGTGCACATGCACGCACACTCAGGAGTAGGGCAGGAAACGTGGTAAAATGTTAAATTTGAAGTGACAGGAATATAGGGAGATGTTCAGTATATAATTCTTGCATTTTTTTTTCCCTGTAGCTTTGAAATTTTTCAAAAGAAAAAGTTGAGGGGAAAAAAAAGGATTAAAAAACCAATACTTTAAAACTACCCATCTTTGAAGAGATAGAGAATAATTCACGAGTCAGTTCAGAAACCAAACACAAATACTTCTTTATTTATGGGATATCATTTTACATCAATTCCATTAAAACCTAAAACCAGTTTGCTGTACTCAAGTTAGGTGGCATAACAGTATTTTAGTTAAGCTGGGAGTCACAGGACTTGCACACTTTTATGAATGTAATGCAAATACTGACGACATGAAGCATTCACAGTTACAGGTTAGCTGCTGTTCATTTAACAGTAACCCCCAATAGAAATTATTTTATGAAAAAAGCAACCCACATTTTGGTCTCATTTACAGATACCCAACATTTTAGTTGGTCAATGAAGTCTATACATTTATTATACAACATATGAAAGAATAAAGGATAAGGCTTACAGAGGTATTTTAGCAGTTGTAAGAATAAAAACCAAGGGCAAAAACTAACTTTTAAAGCTTTCTGTATAAACTTCAAAAGTACTCTAGAATGGAGACTGAGAGGCAACAGGAATCTGTTGTTCAACCAGAATCTAGGTTTGTCTAGTCAGATTTATAAAAACTTGAGAGTTCATGCTTCAAAAAAGATGCACATAACATTACAGTGGATATTTGTGAAAAATTAAACCATGAAATTTCTGACCTACTGCAGCAGTAAACAGGTTAAAGTTGTATTCCCTAACAACGGAGTATTGCAATATGGCATTCAAAACTCAAGGGAAGAGAGAAAGGGTGTAGACTCAGGTACTAAAGAAAACCCAGAAGAAGGCACCCTAATTTATTTAAATCAGCCCATGCATAAGTGCTTGATGACTGTTCAATTCTGTGTGACTGAGGCAAATTCTTAAGAAGTATCTGACCCTCTTTTCTCCCCTTTAATATAACTACATAAAATCAAGAAAACAAGGGCAAGCACTCTGCAACCAGCAGTCACAGAGGTTTGTGTCTCAAGACAGTTTAGAGATGACTTGGAGTTTTCTAAATATGCAAGATTATCCCTTTGGAATACTTACTTTAGTATCACATATCATAAGATACTTGTTTTTACTTGAGATTTCTTCTTATCATCAAAATGTTCACTGTGGACGAAATGGAAAAGCTTCCCCTTATAACAATTCTTTTATTTTGGAATAACTGTGCTTAACTCCAGATGCTAACATGTTTAAATTAATTTCTAAAATATGATTTAGATTTGTTTTGCACAAAACAACAGTTGATCAAACTTAGGAACGGTTGCCTTTAAAGTGTGATTTTTAAGCTTCATTGGGGTACATCTGAAAATGAATCAATTCTCCACAGATCCAAACCTGCCTATGGCCAATCAACACTGTACTACACACGCATGAACCCTTTCAACCATCAGTCTCAAAGCTGTTGTTTGCCATAAACGTTTTCTATTCTTTCCAGATATTAATGTATGCAAAGTAATATTAATTGGTAAGGTTAAAAGTGAGACTACAAACAAGGAATGGTTAAGTATGCTTAATCACTATTGAGTTTTTTAAACTTCTGGTTTATTTCACAGCAAACCAAACCTTACTATTTGGTAGAAAAAGGAAGTAGTTGCATTCTACCATATCATGATTTTGTATATGCACACACACTGTATATACATACAAAATTTCTGTCTTTGGTGGTTCAGTTAGGGAAAAAAATATGAAAATCTGAACACCGTTTGCAAAGAAACTGTAAAACAGTGGTCAAGAGTAGCATTGTCTGTGTGCTTTACTCATTTAATGCCATTGAAAAGTTCACATTTAATCTAAAAGATTTTTTGGCCAATAATCCAAACATCTTCCAATCATTACATGCTCACGCCTGGATCTTTCTTACAACTACAGCATTACTTGTTCAAATGCACCATTAGCTCTTCACTTGGTTAAATCATTAGACTTTTGTGTTTTCACAAAACTTTAGGGACTGAGTTAGTCACTCAATAGCACCAGATAGTTGGGGTGAAAACATGTTATCTATACATTTCCTCAAGAAGGGCAAGGCAAAAAGGAAAAAAAAAAAAAAACAAAAAAACCAAACCACATAAAATACAAACCTAAAATACCATCCTATTCACTCATTTCCTCATCCACATAAATAATGGCTATCACCCTTCAGTACAAATAACTCAGGTAATGACAAGTGGCCCCTCCAGGAAAGGTCCTACTGTATGATCGGATTAGCTCAATGCTGGTGGTTTGTTGTCCACTGCCTGCAATGGACATGCTGCCAGGAAAAGCCTAGCATGAAAGAAACAAACAAAACAAAACAAAACACCACTCACTTATAGTATACCTTTTCCCAAAACACTAGGAAAGTAGACATCGCAAAAGCTCAACTAAAAATTCAAGCCACAACTAAAAGTGCTCTGCAGTTATAAATTGCCAGCGAACCAGTAGGTTTTCATGGAGGAGGCAAAATAAATCTGACTTTGAGTGGCACAGAAAACATCAGCAGACCAACACTGGTTACAAGAATGCAAAGGGCAGGTCGGGGGACCACTGAAGAAGGCTCATGAGAATTTAAACCCCAAATTTCAAAAGAAGGTGCATGTTAATTTGTTCATTTTTACCTATATTCAAGCTACTATAGTTTTAACACTAAAAAACAAAAAAACTCTTCCTTGCACGGTGGAAATGATCTGTGGCATGTTACATGTCTATACGGTCAAATAATTATAACTTTTGTCACTTTAAAATGCTAACATTGTCAAGTAAACCATATGATATTTGGCATATGCCACTGAAAAGTTATGACTTCTACTTCCTTCCAGAAGTTGGCCTCTTAAACAGTATGGTTAATTCTGGCAATTAATGTTTGCTTATGGTAACAGTTGTTTTCTTGTTTTCTGAAATGCTACATTTGAGACCAAATAAAGTATAATTGGTTCATTTGAAAAAAGGGACTAGAAATATGCCACAAAATTATTTTTACAATACATTTTTGCAGAAATAATCTCTAGGTGAAGCTTTTTCTTTTTATACACATATACAAAATTTAAACAGCAATATACACATAATCACAGTGAGGACGTTGGCAAATTCACCAATCTGTAGTGTAAATACAAACTGCAAAGCAGCCTTCCAAGAGAACAATGCTACACAGCAAGCAGAGCTGGCCCATTCAACAGCAAACACCAAAACATCCCTGTGAAAGGGAGACAGTGCAAGAAAAGCAGCATGCGCTTTGATACAAACAGCAATTTATGGCTAATGGGTGACATAACTGTGGTAACAGTGACTCTCTCGCTGCTATGCATAAAGTCCTAGGACATCTGTTTGTCTTTATACCACTCCACGAACTCGTCCAATAAAACTGGCCCTGGAGAGAGAGAGAGAAAGAAAGAAAAAAACACAACAAGGTGGCTCTGAGGCTTTTCTCAGTGAGGAAGGCAGGCTACGTACAAGGATGTGGGTGGGGGGACACTCGGCACCCAGTACTTACATGCTCCATCTTCATCGTAGTTGCTGAGGTCAAGGTTAATTGTTCTGCTGAACTCCAGCACATTGCACCACTGGTCTTTGTTAATCACTTTATATTTTGATTGCTGACAGAGGGAAAAGGAATATGATTACACTTAAAATGAACAAGTAGGATGATTTCAATTCCTGTATGAACCAACCTAATAAAAGTTCATGTAGGGTTAATCCCTTCCATTCAAACACTGATCCAGGAGGAAGCCAGGAAGAGCAAGAGTAGAATTTAAGATGACAATTTTCATAACAAAATATGGAGGGGGGGCAGTCTGATAACAAGAAGATCAAAGAAACACAATTTCATATATTCCTGGAAGTGAAATTTCTATACAGTGGAAGCACTTTCATGTCAAATGGGGATGGTACCTACTTCCTGGCAAAGCCACAAGAATTAAGAGATAACTTAAAAATTTATGTAAAGCATTCTATTCAGTCCTTGGCACAAAGTGTTACATAAAGAATAGCTCCCCTAACAGCCCTCCACACGACCAGCACTGCTCACTGCCAAGCTGCTGGCCTGAAGCACATACAGCAGTGGGCCACTTGATAGAACCTGTGTCAGTGCTACAAGTGGCCTCAGAACTAGGGTTCTTGCCTCTGAAGGAAATTACTGTTCAAATAATTAAGAACTTGAATCTGATCATAAAAGAAACTGGAATAGCTATGAAGTAGCTCCTCATAGTCCTTTTAGACAAGAAATATGCTATAGGTGTATTTTTAAATACAGTATCCCTAAATACAGATTTTAAAATAAAATTCGCAACCAACAATTTTTAAATCCTTGCCACTAAAACACAGGAAAACAATATGAATGCATAAAAAACAAAGAGAATTAATTAAGTCAATGGTTTTGAGGATGCAAACGTAAGAAAAGCTAGAATCAAAGGATCACTGTTTTTTTAAAAGAAAATGTAAATTCATAAAAGAGCAAAGCACAGACTATAAGTTTAACTTTCTATGCAAGTGGGATCAAAAACTAGTTTGAAACAGCTGGTAATGCTCCTGGAACTGCAAAGTCAAGTTTCCTCACAGCCAGGTCTTTCAGTTAAGGACCCTCCCCACTCAGCTGAGTCCTGCTCAGCTCACCATCTTTGTTCCAAAATAGCAAGCTTATCTCACAGGGTTGTCAGAGAAATGACAAGAGACCAGACCTAGAGGGGAGCATCAGGTAAACAAATACTTACACTGAGTCCCAGATAATAATGTTAAAAGTAGTGTTTAATTAACAGTCCTCAAAGAATTGTATCAATTGTTAGGTTCTTCTGAACAGTTACTAAAATCAGTTGTAAGAAAGATTATTAATTCAGGAGGGAAGCTGGAGTCTGGGAAGACTCTAGGATTTTCTCCAAACTCAACTATGTCTAGGGTATTCTTGCAAGCAAAGGGCATTTTTAAAAGGACTGGGGCATGAGGATGAGGAGAATGTCAGAGACAGCCCAAGTAACTCAGATACCTCAGACACTTCCAGTGCTACAGTAGGACATTTCAACCAGCTCCTAAAACCAGCAGCTCAAAAATTCTGATCATCAATACTTAAAGTAAACAAAGAATGATGGAGTAATGCTGGTTGCTTCTAACATAGATCTGAAGGAGATATTGTCAGTTTTCTCAAGTTGATCTCAATTCCCCAAGTTACTAGGAGATAAGAGTAAATAAGAATAGGTTACAAACTAATTTTAGTAAGAAGGCAGATGGCTATTTTTTAACCTTTGCTTATAATAAAGCTAGAAATTCATCTAAAGCCATTAAAAAAAGAAAACCTTGTTTTCCTATTGTTATAAGGAGCAGGAAATATAAACAGCAGTGAAGCTTTTAAAACTGGGCTAAGAGAGGAGAGACAAGGACAGAGCCGTAGCTGTATCCGATGCACCGTAACGTAGAACGATGCACTGTGCAATGACAAGAAGACAGGTGGTGCTGACTGACAGCAATTATAGCACCATGTTTACTATGAGTGATAAAATACGACAAACGAAAATGACACAAAATGGTTAAAGAAAATATACTTGGTAGTTCTAAGCAAGCAAACATACATTTCATAAAATAACAATTTGGTACCTCTAAGAATTGGTGAAAAACTGGAAAAAGGGGCCAGATTTTTCCTAATAACAGTCCCAACATGCACTTGGCAGTGTTTATGTCTAGGCTGCGCTGGTCCTTTTCCTGTTTAACAAACAAAAACAAGGATGAGCCAGATGCCTCCAAATAATAAGTTCCAATAATCCAAATTTGTATTTCACTTCAACGAAAAATTTGTAAACAACTCATTTACCATACACCATCAAAAAAAAAAATCAAATGGAGACTAAGGCAGAGGGAAGGAAGGTAAGTCACACACAATGGAAATCTTGATCATTTTGGTATTATATAAATTTATTGTAATAAAGATTCAAGTCAATTGAATGCAAAATTAATTATGTAGCAGTACCTATAATCATTTCATAGAATAAATAAAAATCTATAACTTACTAACTTGCTTGACACTTCTGATAATTATAGAAATCATAATTGTTGATCCTAAAGCCCATACTTAGTTAAATGGAATGTAAAGATTTGATTTCCATGCTTAGGAATCAGGTTTCCTTAACAAATATTATTTTTCCAACAGTTTTAGTTCATGGGGTAAATATTTTTCTTGTACCTAAATGTGCTGGAATTAAATTCCACTAAATGCTGCGCTCTGGAGATTCCTAATCAGAGGATGTATTCAGCCACCTGTGCTGGGGGAAAGCAGGATGTCTTTACAATCCTTCTTACCTTAGATTTCTTAGACATGATTCTGCGAGCAAATTGTCCCTAACTAGTAACCAAGTGAAAGACATCTCATAAGGAAACCAGAAAAGAGATAAATGTAGATTAAGCTCACTCATCTTATATTTGCAATTAAAGATCCTAATTTCTCAATTCATCTTTCTAGTTTCCATTCTAGAACTACAAGTAGGCAGTTCCCACGAAAGGGAGAAAGGGCCTGGGTTCACAAGAGTATCTTACACATCCAAAGCTAGCCTCCACGTGGTACCTGAACTGTTGTAGAAATTTACAGAAGCTTTACAAAAGGAGAATGTGCATGGCTATCCCACTAGTGTGCAATCTAAATGCTCACTTCATTAAGGGAGGATGCTGTGACCACCCGCATCAGTCCAGTGTGCAGCCACACATACCTTCCACTCCAACAGTGAAGTGCTCTTTGGTACACAGTGAATTTCTACCCATGACACTGATTTTAAGAGAAGAACTTAATACAGCAAATATAAGGGCCTCACTCAATAGCAAATGAGGGAGATGAAGATACAGAAACGTGCTGCTTAAGGAAGATGTCTAATAGGTCAGTTTTGTTCTCAGTCATATAGTATAATGGTTAGGTCAAATGGCACCGTGCCACACTTCTCCACTGCCCAACTCAAATCTGATGATGGCAGGGGCATCCCAATTCCACAGTTGTATGTGAACAGGGGGCCTCCTTCCCACAGCCTTCTCTGCCTGTCCCTTGGTCAGTACTCACAAAGGAGAGAAGGACAGTAGAAGAGGTGACCTAGAGATTGTCAACCAAGCTTCATTGGCTTGTTGCATTTCAAGTGTTCATGCTTCCGGGAAACACTGTGAAAGCATATGGAAAACAACCCCTTAGCCTGTAGTAGGTGTGGCAGACAGCAACGGCACACCATACCATAAAGCGATCCACAAGAAAAATGAGTAAATTGTTGAGAAACACACGCGGTACCACAGACCAGGCCGAAGTCCATTTGTCAAACAAAAGCTCACGTAGAACTGGGTTGATGACAGGGTGCTCTAAAGAGCCTTCCTTTTCAAAGTTTGTCATCATTCACCAAATCCCCAAATCTCTAGTCTGGCTGTGAAATATACTGTGCTTTCTTCCATCATCATCAGTGCCTATGTCCCCACCACAATAGACATACACTAAGGTGACAAAAAAGAAAAAAGATACAAAAGGACCTGGACAGACTCTTTGCAACAATATAATCATCCGACAAACTGATGATCACGAAGGATTTCAACGTGTGTTTGGCAGTGATGCCAGAACATGGAGGAGAGGCATCAGACTCACAGGACCGGAGAGCTGAACAGCACTCACTCACTCCTGCTCTGCAGGGTGCCAGCCAGCAGCTCCTCACTAACACCATCTTCTGCCTAGCAAATAAGAGAGAGATATTATGGATGCACTCACAGTCTGAACAGTGGCATCTCACTGACAACCAACAGTGCCTGTATGTGGACTTGTGCCTAAGTGCAAATGACCATAACTGGAAACACTCAAAATTCCTAGGAACAACACAGTTGAGAGAGCCCACAGAAAATGCCTACTAAACATCAAAATGGAGACACTCCCCAGGGTTCTCTGACTACAATGATCCCTAAGGGTATTCTCTGCAAAGAGGTTCCAAATTAAAAATGAAATGAATTTCCCAGGATGCTATCAGGCAGCCATCAACATTATGGGCATCGAAAAGAAAAAAAAAAAAATCACCTTAACCATTTCAAGGAGTACAGCAAAGAAATCCAAAAAGTCTTTGCAAGAAATTAAAATAGTACACTGTGAAAATCAATCCTGTAACCTTCTGCTCATGAAGCACCAAGAAGTAAGGGACAGACCAACACATTTCTGTATCCCAAGGTGAGTATCTAAGCAGAAAATACCTGAGACAGCCTGCCAAGAGCTAACCAGCAATCCCAGAAGGCCGATTCAGATTAAAGGAGAGGGAAATGAAAACTTTTCTTTCTACCTCTTAATCCAAAAATGTATAATATTTACTAAACTTTAATTTTCTAAGATGAATAGAAAAATAATTTTGTGTCATTTCTCAAATAATCATAGAAAATGAACAGCTTTGGTCATACCAACCCTGCATAATACACAACTAGACTTTATTTTATTGTTTTCCTTAAACATGGATTAAAAGCACAGCAGTTATAGAAGGGAAAAGGCCTTTAACAGTGCAGTTGCAAAACCAAAGGATCCCATTAGGAATAGTCTAAGAAGTTATATTTTATATGTGGAATAAATACACTCCTGAAGCTGAAGACTAATAACAGTTTATGTAGAATAAAGAAGTTTTATTAAGGTCTGATTTAGAGTTCCAATTTTTTAAAAGTGCCTTTGTTTATGTAAGACTGTTCAAGTGTAGGTCCTCCTATAAGATGCCAACAACTAAGCTTTTCTTCCCTAAAGTGGCACAAGTGACTTAAAAAAGCAAAACAAAAACAGAATTTAAAAAGTTAATTATAAATATGTAAATTAAGTATATCACAAAAACAAATGTTTACATATTTAAGCATCCATATCTGCTAGAGAGGCCTCAAACTGTTCCAGATGATCTACTTCCAATTTTCGGTTTTAATAGTTTGAAAATTACATGCAAAAAGAAACTTTTACTAAAATTGTAATGAAAAAAAAACCCAGCAGGAAAAAAAAAAAAAAAAAAAAAAAAACCATGAAGCTTTTTAAGAGAAACTAGCTGGAATCAGGAAAAGGTATATTAGCGATTGTGATTCTAAACATAAATGAAGACCGACTTTGAAACTGTATGTGAAATCAAAAGGCCTCAATGAGACCCATGGCACACACCATGGCATTCTCATGCTGAGACCCAGGGAAAATGCGATCCTCCTTAACACAGCTGCCTACACCAACGAACGTCGGGTGAAACAGAGGCTCTCAAGAATTCAAATCGCAAATGCTGGTTCAGTTTGTGAAAGTGAAAATACAGAAAGCATTTTTTGAATGGTTAAAAAAAAAAGCATTAAAAAAACAAAAAGTCATAAAATCCAAGAGTAACCATCCGCTTGCTGGGGAAAAAAAAATCTAAACTAATTATGCTCTTAAATAACTAAACCAATAATATTTTATGAGTAACAATATTTGCAAAGCAATTAACTAAACTCAACTTTTTTTTTTCTTTCTTTCTTTTTTAGTACTGGGGATTGAACCCAGGGGCGCTTAACCACTGAGCCAATCCCCAGCACCACACCCCCTTTTAAAAATATTTTAACTAGAGACAGGGTCTTGCTGAGTTTCTTAGTGCCTCGCTAAGTTGCTGAGGTTGGCTCTGAACTATCCATCCTCCTGCCTCAGCCTCCGAGTTGTTGGGATTACAGACGTGCACTACCACGCCTGGCTAAGCTCAACTTTTGACACCTCCTCTAAAACAAGAGAAAGAAGTCTGTCGACAGGCACAAACTTTGCTTATTATTTTGTTTGGTACAATCATATTCTACTATAGGAAAGCACTACTCTGATAAAATAAGTCATTATTGAAACCTGAGGTTTGCAGTTTCCTTTCTTCTAATTCTATGGTTAACTTGGGCCAAAGGGGTTCTTACTTTAATACAAAAAATGTCCCAAACTCTTTCAATACCATTAGGACAGGTACTATTATCATTCCCAATTTATAGATAAAGAAACTGAGGCAGAGGAACTTAAATAACAATCAATAAATGGTAGAGCTGGAACTTAAACCAGGAAATCTGATTCTGAGCCTGAGGTCTTTTATATAATACCATATTCCTTCCTGGGGTGGTAATGAGGGAAGAGCAATTGAAACATTAAGAGATAAACAGGCCAATTTTGCTGGGCAAACCTGAGTTTTCATTTGGCAATAGCCAAGGAGGAACCTTAAAACTAACAAAGGATTTTTAGGGCCCATGTACCTGCAATTAGATGACTACTTCATATTACTCCTATTCTTGACCTCATCCGGGCTTACCTTTTTTTTTGTTTTCCTTATAATTGCAAAGAAATGTGAGGGGAAAGGTGAGAGAGAAAGAGAGTGAGCACACGTGCGAGAGAAGAGAGAGAGAATGTGCGTGTGTGCACACACATGCATGAGTGCCTGTGCTGGAAGTTTGTAGAGAAAGGAAAACTAGACAAATATATCAGTTAGTAAGTGAGAAAATGCTTCATGTTAGAAGAGAAAGTAGTTCCAAACGTTCACAGAGAAAGGTGAACGGCAGGAAGAATTCTCTTGATAACAGGAACTGTTGAACACAAGACCTTGTAAGTTTCCTTAGCAAATTCTGTCAGTAACAACCATAATCATTTCTAGTTTAGCTGTTATTTTTCTTGGAAGAACAAGTACGTTGGCTTTGTGTGTCCTCTTAAATCTTCCTGAATCACCTCCTCAGAGACAATAAATAGAAGCCAATGGCACCTTCTGTTGGAACAGTGAGCACATCAAGAAACTAGTTTGATCTGGTAACAAACTCACTGGTCACAAGAGCATTCCTAAAATGAGTTCCCCCAGGTGTCTCCTGCCTCCACAAGACCCTTCCATTGGACTGCTTTAAGGTCTATTTCAAGGAGTAAAAAGACAAAAGGTGCTACCCTCACCCTAGACCCTGCAAACACTCTCATTCTTATGCTCACTCGACTTGGTCCTAAAAGCTTCTCCTTCTTGGCATCCAGCAGCCTCACCTGTCCCCACTTCCTTCCTGATCCTATCTTGGTTCACCTGAACCACTCCACCAGGGCTCCTCTCAACTTTTGTACTCCAAGGCCACAAACTTCTCATTCTAAATCTGTTCCTCTTGGTATCGGGGAAGGATTACAATGCTAGGAAAGGGGGGGAAAAAAAAAGCCCTGCTGTTATGTGAACTCATGGTCTCTGCTTTTATCTGGTCTTCGATGCTGCTAATCAGCACCTCACTCAACTCAACATTCACCCTTCTCAAAATGCCAAGTGCCAACCTCCCCCAGACTCCCAGAGCTTGCCTCCACTACTGAGAATGTAAAAAAAAAAAAAAAAAAATCAATTGTGCTGGCACAGACCAACTATTCTCAATCAAAATGAAAAATAACTGTATTTAGTCTTTCATCTCCTTCTCTTTATCCAGTCTTCTTGTTCTCACTAGATCTTTTTCAAAATGAACCAAGGCTGGCATAGTGGCATATCTGTAGTACCAGTTACTCAGAAGGCTGAGGAGGGATGATTACTTGACACCAGAGTTCCAGACCAACCGGGACAACATAGTAAGACCCCCATCTCAAAAAAGAAAAAGAACCAAGGAGTGGAGGAGGCTGTTATTTAAAGAACTCCATGCAATAGTTTGTATAATGAATATAATTTACATCTAGGAGAAAAAAAAACCCTATGCATAAAAACACTAAGACAAAATTCCAATTGTATCAGAGAACTAACCATTTGGCTCTTGACATTTTTATCTCACCATCTTTCTCTAACAAGACACAACGGGGTGGTGACAGTTTGAGTCAGGAAAGACAGCATGGTTCTGGGAGGGGACTGGCCCACATATCAAGGGCAGATCTCAGGCCATTAGCTGTTCCCTTCTCCCTGGCTCTGTTTCATCTCTGTATATTGACAAGACTGGACCAGATGACCTCTAAGGTTTCTTTCAGCTTGGAAATTTCGTGATTCTGTGACAATTATAAAACTATAAATAAGTACAGTTCAGAGAAAAAACTGGTGAAAAATAATATAAGTTTATAGCTAATTATTAATTTTAATTGGTTACAGGGTTGAAATGTGAGGAAAGAAATATCCACTCGGAACTGTAATTTTGGTGGAGATGTTAGAAGGGCCATTTATCATTTTATGGTATTACATTAGTTTCTTTTCTGGAGTATTTGAATGTAATTTAGAATACTTAACATGCTATTTTATTGTTTGCAATATAATATTTAGGATATTAAAATGGTCAGGAAGTTCAATTTTCATTAAAAGTCTGATTTTTAAAAGATCTGCTGTGTTGATTACAATGTATTATCTTCAGTAGTCATTTTCTATTATGAAAAAAAAATATTGGGGGCAGGGGTTGAGCTCTGCTTCCAACCAAGGCCAGATTTCCCTTTTCATTTAAAAACAAGCAGAAATTTGGACAAAAGATATGAATTTACATTGGCTTTCACACTCTGCAGGAGGACCATGACCCCTGAGAAAAATCTAACAAGGTAAGTCCTACAGGACACCAGCTGACCCTGTGGAGGCAGTTTCCAAGCTGTAATAAAGGAAAGGGAAACCTAAACTGAGCCCAGCAGTCTTACCGAGTTGGAGAAAACAGAGCTTGGAGGTCAGGGAGGCAAAGGGAACTATACTTTGTGAGGAAAAATGCCAGTCAGGTGGGAGGCATGCAGAGAGATCCGGAGGTCTCCCGAGCAGAGCAGTCTTCTTCAGTCTTTGGCTGAGGACTAATCTGCACACACATAAAGGGAAGGAACCTGACACTGGAGAGGAATCTACTGCAAACAACTAGGCGGGCACTCCCAGGGCCAGGTGTTGGAGATAGTTTGTAGTTCCATTGGTCAGCATGGAAAGATCTCAGGATACTCAGGGCACACTGAAGAGAGTCCTTGAAGGGTTTAGTAAGGCTAGAGCATCACTAGAAGAAAGGCTGTTCTGGCTAGCCCTAACAAAAGATCCATTCAAATTCAAGTAAGTTAACTATGCAGGAAAAAAAGAAACCCACCACTGTTTAAAGGACTATCAAAATCTAGTAATAACCAGAAACATAAAATTCATAATAACTACCACCAACAAAAAAAATACTAGAAAAGCAAAGACACTGAACAGTAGGACTCAGTCAAAAGAAAAATCAACCAATAGACACAGACCTAGAAATGACATATGATAAAACCAAAAGGCAAGGTTGTTAAACATTTTCTAATGAACATATCCTAGATGTTCAAGGAGAGGCAAGGAAACATCATGATGCGGAGAGAAATGGAAGATATAAAAAGACCCAAAAGAACCTCTGGAGATGAAAAGTGTATTATCTAGAATGAAAAATATACTGTCTGGGATGAACAGGAAAATAGATACAGCAAAATAAAAAATTAATTCTAGAAGACAAAGTAGTAAAAATTATCCAAAATGGAAGGGGAGAAAACAGAAAAAAGCGAACAGAGCAGCAGTGCCGTGTGGAACAGTATTAAGCAATCTAACACAAACATTTTGTAGTCCAAGAAGAATAGAAGAAGAAATCAGAAGAAATAATAGCCGAAAGATTTCCCAACTTAACATAAACTCAAAAACTCACAGATCCAAAAAATTCAACAAATCCCAACTTAAATAAGTGTAAGGAAAATAACAATGCCAGGAACATCACAATCACTTGCTGAAAAGCATGGAATTAATGCAGTTAGAAAACAAAAGATTTTTTTTTTAATTTTTATTTTTTAGTTGCAGATGGACACAATACCTTTATTTTATTTATTTTTATGTGGTGCTGAGAGTTGAACCCAGGACCTCACATGTGCTAGGCAAGTGCTCTACCACTGAGCCACAACCCCAGCCCCAAGACATTATTTTCAAAGGAATAAAGAACAACAGGCTTATCATGAGGAACTAGTATACAATGCAGAAGACAATGAGGAGATTCTACTGAAATAATAAAATATCAACCTAGAATACTTATTTGAGAAGTATCAGACTAAATTGAAGGCAAAAATAAAGGCTTAGAGAATTCATCACCAGTAGATCTGTACTGAGAAACATTAAAGAAAGTTTTTTAGGCAGAAGGAAAATGATACCAGATAGAAATTCAGATCTATGCAAGAGGAATAAAAAGCACAGAAATGGCATCAATTTGAGTACTTGCAAAAGACATGTTTGCCTATTTAATACAAAAATGCTAACATCTTGTGAGATTTATAGCAGTAAAATGTATGACAGCAGCATTAAGTACGGGAGGGCAAACGAATGTGTGCTGTGGTACCCATATGTGGTTCTTACTAAAGAGGTATATTATTATTTGAAGACAGACTGAAAAACTTTGAAGAGGTATACTGAAAGGCCTAGAGTAACCACTAGAAATATAAAATGGAGATACAGCTAATAAGGCAATAGGAGAAATAAAGTGGAATCAATGAAACTACATACCCTTAATTCCCCAAAAGGCATAAACAGGAATGAAAAAACAAAAACCAGATGAGACTGATAGGGGGAAAAATAGCAAGACAAAAAAAAACCACAAATGTAACCATACTAATCATTACATTAAACATACATGATTTGAGCATATCAATTAAGATAGGTATTTGTCAAATCCAACTACATTCTATCTATAAAAAATCCGCCTTAAATACATAGAAATCAGTAAGTTAAAAGCAGAAGGAAGTAAAAAGATGAATCATGCAAACTTCAATGAAAAGAAAGTTGGAGTGGCTGTTATTGGTATTTGACAAAGTGGACTTCTGGACAAGGAATACTACAGGAGATAAAGTGAGATCCTTCACAATGCTAAATGGTCAGTTTACCCAGAGGACATAACGATACTAAAGTATGTCAAAGCCTAACATCTAAGCTTCAAAATACATGAAGAAACAAACAAAAGAAATGCAGAAGAAATCATTAGAAATTCGAATTAGGGAATTCAACATCTCTTTCTCAATAATGGATAGAACCAGTAGTCAGAAATCAACAAGGATAGAAGACCTGAACAACACATCAACCAACTTGACCTAATGGTCATTTATAAAGCACTCTACTTAATAACAGCAAAATATTCTTTTCAAATACATATTAAGCATGCCATCATGGCAGACCATATTCTGCATCATAAATCAAATAGGCTGAAATCTCACAGGGTACATTATCTGGACCACAACAGAATTAAATTAGATATCCACAATGGAAAGATTAACTAAAAAATCCCACATACTTGGAAAATAAGCAACACACTTTTGAATAACCAATGGGTCAGAAAATAAATCACAAAGGAAAGTGGTAACCATTCTAACCAAATCAAATGAAAATACAATATCTCAAAAACTGGGATACAGCTAAACAAAACAAAGTGGAAAAAAAAAGATTCATTAAAAAATTAATCTTAGAACATATTGAAGCTGAACTGCTCCAGTAATCAATTAATGATTCAATATGGGTGGTTGTTATTCATCATTACATAAAAGGGCTTAATTCACAAATATTTTTTGAAATGCTCCTCGAAAGCAAAGAACTGGGATGGCTGTTGTTGGTGAATGAAGGTAGAAAACACACAGTCTCTCAACCAATCAGGAAAAATGAAGGCCTGCACCCAAACTCCACCACACAGAGATTATCAGGGCAACAGAAGGGAAGAGAGCAGAGCCCCCCAAGACAGGAAGATCCAGGAAGCTGTGTAGAAGCAAAAGCATGTGGCTGGAGCTCAGAAGACTGGAATTGGAGCAAGTTGTGTCAGTGCAAACAGGGCTCTAGGCAAGGACCCTGAATGAGCAATGGCAGAAAGCAAAAAGGCTGAGCGGCCAGGTGGCAGGCTCAGTGAGCAACCGCTAATACAACTTCCCCACGACACAGGCAATGTGAGGGGAAGCAGCTTGGGACCTGACTACGAGGGCCAGGAGTAAGCCACAGACTGGACTTGAAGTCAAAAGATCTCTGAGTCCTAAATCTACTGTCTACTAACAACGTGACCAGCCTCAAATTTTTCTATTTTCTTCCTCTGTGAAGTGAATGAAACCATCCCTGGTTGTCCCTGAGAGCTGCCATAAGGCCAGCTGGACTATAAATACCAGGAAGCACTTTGTTACCATAAAGGCAATAGGAAGTTATTGAAGGCTCTGGGAAACAGGATGGGTGAAGGAAGAGGAAGACACCCTACTGGAGTGAATGCTGGACGAGAAGTGAAAGACATGGAAACTGGAGTAATGTTAAGAGTGCAGGTTAGGATGAACACCCGGGGGGTTATCTGGAGAAGGAGGAGGAACGGGGAGGGTCACTTCGACTCGGAGTGATTGATTGCCCAGGGCTACGGGTGGTTGGTGGGAGGTGGAGGCACACAGTGAGTTTCTTGGATTCCTAGTGACTGCACCGGAATACTGGGCGGCTGTCTGGAGGAAGAGGCGTGTGGTGGGTCTCTGGGTCTCAGAGCGATTGTGCGGGGCCCCAGGTGGCTGCTCAGAGGAGGGGCCGCATAGCCAGGCGATTAGGTGCAGAGCAGGGTCCGAGGATCTAGGAGGCTTCTGGGTGGAAGAGCCGCACAGAGACAGGCTTAGGGCGGAGCGAAGGTTCCAGGCCTGTGGGCAGATTCTCTGAGGAGGGGCAGCCTAAGGAGATTCATCTGCGAGGGTGAGGCTCCCAGGCCCAGAAGGTAGGGCCGGGCCCCTGGGAACTTTGCAGAGGAAGGCAGCCCACCCCAGGCGGTAGCTGTAATTGAGGGGAACCTCTAGGAGGGAACTGACCAGCGAGACCTCCCCACCGGGTGAGTCTTCCCTGCCGGGTGAGGTTTCCCCACAAGGACGGTAAAACTAGAGACTCAGGCCCAAACAGGCCTTGCCTCAGCCCGTAGCCTAGGTCCCCTTTGGATGACCATTGGTCAACAAGTGGAGGCACCTTGCCCACTAGCAGGGATTATACCCCACCTGAAGGCCACCACTCCTAGAGAGGCAGCTTCCTTGTGGAGCACCGCATTATCAACTTCCTCCAAGACTTCAGGCTACTGAAGGCTAAGGGGGGATATATATAGAAATCTTCAGGGATATTGTAAGTCAATAGAGGAAATCTGCAGTATCTCAGCGGTCCACTGATACCTGAACAATAAGAGAAAACAAGGAAAGAAAATGCTGCAAACAAATCTAGATGTTACATCAATAAAACCCAATGACAGCATGGCAGAAGAAATGACAGAAAAGGAGTTCAGAATGTACATAATTAAAATGATCAGGGAAGCAAATGATGAGATGAAAGAGCAAATGCAGGCATTGAATGATCGCACCAATCGACAGTTAAAAGAGCAAATACAGGAAGCAAAAGATCATTTCAATAAAGAGTTAGAGATATTGAAAAAAAACCAAACAGAAATCCTTGACATGAAGGAAACAATAAACCAAATTAAGAACTCCATAGAAAGCATATCCAGTAGAATAGAACACCTGGAAGATAGAACCTCAGACATTGAAGACAAAATAACCTTGAAAACAAAGTTGAACAAACAGAGAAGATGGTAAGAAATCATGAACAGAATCTACAAGAACTATGGGATATCATGAAAAGGCCAAATTTAAGAATTATTGGGATTGAGGAAGGCCTAGAGAAACAAGCCAAAGGAATGAACAATTTATTCAATGAAATAATATCAGAAAATTTCCCAAATCTGAAGAATGAAATGGAAAATCAAGTTCAAGAGGCTTATAGGACTCCAAATACACAAAATTACAACAGACCCACACCAAGGCACATTATAATGAAAATACCTAACATACAAAATAAAGACAGAATTTTAAAGGCTGTGAGAGAAAAGAACCAACTTACATTCAGGGGGAAACCAATACGGATATCAGCAGACTTTTCAATCCAGACCCTAAAAGCTAGAAGGGCCCAGAACAACATTTTTCAAGCCCTGAAAGAAAATGGATGCCAACCAAGAATCTTATACCCAGCAAAACTTACCTTCAAATTTGACGATGAAATAAAATCCTTCCATGATAAACAAAAGCTAAAAGAATTTACAAAAAGAAAGCCAGCATTACAGAACATTCTCAGCAAAATATTCCATGAGGAAGAGATGAAAAACAAAGAAGCAAATCAGCAAAGGGAGGAATTATCCTAAAGGAATTGTCAAATAAAGGAGGAAACAAGTTGTGTCAAACAAATAAATAAACAAAATTTAAAAAATGAACCAAATGACCGGGAAACCAAATCATTTCTCTATAATAACCCTGAATGTTAATGGCCTGAATTCATCAATCAAAAGACATAGACTGGCAGACTGGATTAAAAAGAAAAATCCAACAATATGTTGCCTGCAAGAGACTCACCTCATAGAAAAAGATATCCATAGACTAACGGTGAAAGGATGGGGAAAAACATACCATGCACATGGACTCAGCAAAAAAGCTGGAGTATCCATCCTCATTTCAGATAATGTGGACTTCAAGCCAAAGTTAGTCAGAAGGGATAAAGAAGGACATTTCATACTTCTTAAGGGAAGCATAAATCAGCAAGATATAACAATCATAAACATCTATGCCCCAAACAGTGGCTCATCCATGTATGTCAAACAAATCCTTCTCAATTTCAGAAACCAAATAGACCATAACACAATAATACTAGGTGATTTTAACACACCTCTCTCACCACTGGACAGATCTTCCAGACAAAAATTGAACAAAGAAACCATAGATCTCAATAACACAATCAACAATTTAGACTTAACGGACATTTATAGAATATACCATCCAACCAAGAGCAAATACACTTTTTTCTCAGCAGCACATGGATCCTTCTCTAAAATAGACCATATATTATGCCACAAAGCTAATGTTAGCAAATACAAGAAGATAGAGACACTACCATGTATTCTATCAGATCATAATGGATTGAAGTTAGAAATAAATGAAAGAGTAAAACACAGAAACTATTCCAACATCTGGAGATTAAACAATATGCTATTATATGATGAATGGATAACAGAAGATATTAGGAAGGAAATTAAAAAATTCTTAGAGGTAAATGAGAACAAAGAAACATCATATCAAAATCTCTGGGACACTATGAAAGCAGTACTTAGAGGGAAATTTATTTCATGGAGCGCATTCAATAAAAGAAGTAAAACTCAACAAATAAACGACCTAACACTACAGCTCAAAGCCCTAGAAAAAGAAGAGCAGAACAGCACCAAAAGTAGTAGAAGACAGGAAATAGTTAAACTCAGAGCTGAAATCAATGAAATTGAAACAAAAGAAACAATACAAAAAATTGACAAAATAAATAGTTGGTTCTTTGAAAAAATAAACAAAATTGATAAACCTTTAGCCACACTAACAAAGAGAAGACGAGAGAAAACCCAAATCACTAAAATTCGGAATGAACAAGGAAATATTACAACAGACAGGATTGAAATACAAAACATAATTAGAAGCTATTTTGAAAATCTATACTCCAACAAAATAAAAAATTTCGAAGACATCAACAGGTTTCTAGAGACATATGAATTGCCTAAACTGAACGAGGAGGACATAAACAATTTAAACAGACCAATTTCAAGTACTGAAATAGAAGAAGTCATCAAAAGCCTACCAACAAAGAAAAGTCCGGGACCAGATGGGGTCTCAGTCGAGTTCTACAAAACCTTTAAAGAAGAGCTCATTCCAATACTTCTCAAAGTATTCCATAAAATAGAAGAGGAGGGAACCCTCCCAAACTCATTCTATGAAGCCAATATCACACTGATACCTAAACCAGACAGAGACTCATCAAGGAAAGAAAATTTCAGACCAATATCCTTAATGAACATCGACGCAAAAATTCTCAACAAAATTTTAGCAAATCGCATACAAAAACATATTAAAAAGATAGTGCACCATGATCAAGTGGGCTTCATCCCAGGTATGCAGGTTGGTTCAACATCAGGAAATCAATAAACGTAATTCACCATATCAATAGACTTAAAGTCAAGAATCACATGATTATTTCAATAGATGCAGAAAAAGCATTTGATAAAATATAGCACCCCTTCATGCTCAAAACACTAGAAAAAATAGGGATAGTGGGAACATTCCTTAACATTGTAAAGGCCATTTATGCTAAGCCCATGGCTAATATCATTCTAAATGGTGAAAAACTGAAAGCATTCCCCCTAAAAACTGGAACAAGGCAGGGATGCCCTCTTTCACCACTTCTATTCAACATCGTTCTTGAGACTCTGGCCAGAGCAATTAGACAAACCAAAGAAATTAAAGGGATACGAATTGGAAAAGAAGAACTCAAACTATCCCTGTTCGCTGATGACATGATTATATATTTAGAGGAACCTGGAAATTCCACCAGAAAACTCTTAGAAGTCATAAGTGAATTCAGTAAAGTAGCAGGTTACAAGATCAATGCCCATAAATCCAACGCATTTTTATACATAAGTGATGAATCTTCAGAAAGAGAAATTAGGAAAACTACCCCATTCACTATAGCCTCGAAAAAAATAAAATACTTGGGAATCAATCTCACAAAAGAGGTGAAAGACCTCTACAATGAGAACTATACAACACTAAAGAAAGAAATTAAAGAACACCTTAGAAGATGGAAAGATCTTCCATGTTCTTGGATAGGAAGAATTAATATTGTCAAAATGGCCATACTACCTAAAGTGCTGAACAAATTCAATGCAATTCCAATTAAAATCCCAATGACGTACCTTACAGAAATAGAGCAAGCAATTATGAAATTCATCTGGAAGAATAAGAAACCCAGAATAGCTAAAGCAATCCTTAGCAGGAAGAGTGAAACAGGGGGTATTGCAATACCAGATCTTCAACTCTACTACAAAGCAATAGTAACAAAAACGGCGTGGTATTGGTACCAAAATAGAAAGGTAGATCAATGGTACAGAATAGAGGACACGGACACAAACCCAAATAAATACAATTTTCTCATACTAGACAAAGGGGCCAAAAATATGCAATGGAGAAAAGATAGCCTCTTCAACAAATGGTGCTGGGAGAATTGGAAATCCATATGCAACAGAATGAAACTAAACCCATATCTCTCACCATGCACGAAACTAAACTCAAAATGGATTAAGGACCTCGGAATCAGACCAGAGACTCTGCAGATTATACAAGAAAAAGTAGGTCCAAATCTTCACCTTGTTGGTCTAGGACCAGACTTCCTTAACAGGACTCCCATAGCACAAGAAATAAAAGCTAGAATCAACCACTGGGATAGATTCAAACTAAAAAGCTTTCTCTCAGCAAAGGAAACTATCAGCAGTGCGAAGAAAGAGCCTACAGAATGGGAGAATATCTTTGCCAATCATACTTCAGATAGAGCAGTAATCTCCAGAATCTATAAAGAACTCAAAAAACTTTACTCCAAGAATTCAAATAATCCAGTCGACAAATGGGCTAAGGAAATAAATAGACACTTCACAGAAGAAGTTCTACAAGCAATGAACAAACATATGGAAAAATGTTCAACATCTCTAGTAATAAGAGAAATGCAAATCAAAACCACCCTAAGATTCCATCTCACCCCAATTAGAATGGCGATTATCAAGAATACGAGCAACAACAGGTGTTGGCGAGGATGTGGGGAGAAAGGTACACTCATACATTGCTGGTGGGGCTGCAAATTAGTGCAGCCACTCTGGAAAGCAGTGTGGAGATTCCTTAGAAAACTCGGAATGGACCCTCCATTTGACCCAGCTATCCCACTCCTTGGCCTATACCCAAAGGACTTAAAATCAGCATACTACAGAGATACAGCCACATCAATGTTCATAGCTGCTCAATTCACAATAGCCAGACTGTGGAACCAACCTAGATGCCCTTCAATTGATGAGTGGATAAAGAAACTGTGGTATATATATACAATGGACTATTACTCATCCATAAAGAATGATAAAATTATGGCATTTGCAGGCAAATGGATGAAATTGGAGAATATCATGCTAAGTGAGATAAGCCAATCTCAAAAAGCCAAAGGACGAATGATATCGCTAATAAGTGGAGGATGACACATAATGGGGGGGAGGGAAGGGTTAGTGTCAGGGTTAGAGTTAGGGTTAGGGAGGGGGGCAAGTATGGAGGAAGGAAGGACTGTATAGAGGGTAAAGAGGGGTGGGAGGGGTGGGGGGAAGGGAAAAAATAACAGAATGAATCAAACAACATTACTCTATGTAAATTTATGATTACACAAATGGTATGCCTTTATGCCATGTACAAACAGAGAAACAACATGTATCCCATTTGTTTACAATAAAAAAAAAAAAAAAAAAAAAAAAAAGAAGAGTGCAGGTTAGAATAAACAAGGGCCTCAACTGGGGAGCCTGCAGTGCAGGCATCAAGAAAGAGAAGGCCAGGAGCTCGTGTAAGATGAGCCACCATGGGTTGAAGTCAGAAAAGAGTAAAGCAACGTGAATCTTAAAGCACGGCAGCTATCTGGGAGACACCCACCACCACAAGGAATTCAGAAAACTGCTGATTTAGGTGTAGGAAATAAAATATGATGCTTCTAAATGGACTTCTACCTTAACCACAAACAGCAGCTTACTATGGAAGGGGGGTTTAAAAAAAAAAACAAAAAACAAAAAAAAACCTCTTGTAAGAAACTATTTAAAACTATTTAATCCTAGAAACTAGTACCTATTCTGGAAACATATGGCAACTAACTTCCATATACAAATCATGCAAGTATCATTTAGTCGAATACTACATCTGAATTTCACCTTATTTCTAACATCAATGTATTTCCATGCATGTCATGATTTTATTAGAAGGCTGTAATAAAAGAAAAATGCACTAATTGTGGGCACCACAGAAAACTGCTAATAATATGTTACTGCAGAAGCATCAGCATTCGCTGTGGAATAAACCTTTGGTACTAAACTGGCAGAGTCAGAGAGAGTAAAAAGTGAAAAAGATCAGCATGATGATGCCAAAGAAAGAATAATTCATCACCAAGTTCTCTGCATTAAAAAAAAAGAGGGGGGGAGGGCAATCAAGAAAGCCTAGTCACTCAAATCCACTAAACACACAGACACAATAGAAAACATCACTATAGAAAAAAATACAATTTGTAAGGGCTGTGGCTTGTGTCTGAATGAATACAGTGCCAACTGGTGCCTCAGGATTCACTACCTATGCCGATCAGGCCAAAACATTAAGCCTTGCTTCCCACCAAAGAACCACTACTCTCACATACGTGGACTTGCTCACTATAAACAGGAAATTAGCTTATGTTTGAAATTCACACAATTCCTAAATCATATAATAGCACTCAAAGTGAAACTAGGTTAGATATGGTTATTTTATCTAGTACCTTGAGAGACAAAGGTTTATCATTCTGTAAGGAGAGCTTTTTCAAGTTTACCTAAGAAACATTTAAAACAGTTCATTATATGCCCATATATGTTACCGTGATCACAAGAACTTGTAAAGGTCAAGGTCTGCCACTATAGCTTTTTGCTTACATACCAAAATCTTTAACCAGATCAGTTATTTTTTAAAATTGTACATGTATAAAGAAATACTAACTAGCATCCTGGGAGTAACCTTTTCATGATCTTTGCTGTGGTATGTAAAAACAAACCCAAAAGGCAATAAAAAGGGGCAGGGAGGAGAGGGAAACATCTGGATAGGTTCCAGAGAACTCACCCGTGCAAAGTCAAATGCGTATCTGTAAATAAGTTTAAAGTTTGTGGAATCATTTAATAATGATCTTAAGTAATCCAAAGTATTTCTGAGTTTTTCTGTTGTATCACATCTAGGAAAAAAAGAAAAAAGCAAATTATGATCTTTGTTTTAAAATTGGGACAATTAACATAAAACACAACACCAAAGGAAGGAATAAAAACCCTGAAGTTGGAACATGTCCGTAATGACCTATTTTTTCTATATTTTTAAAAATAAATTTCGGATTTACAGGTAAGTTGATAGAACAGTAAATAAGCACCCACTTACCCACACCCTCACTTCTGTCACATCTATGCATTCCCCTCATATACGTGCACTTTTTTCTATATATTTGAAGCTGCAAATATAATACCACTGCACTACTAAACACTTTAATACTGCCATCACTCTTCACAGTCTACCACTGTTAACTTTCTCAGCTAACATACAATTCACATGCACATTTCCCAACTGTTTCCCAAATTTCCTTTACAGCTCTGTCATTTTTTAAGGGACCACAGTCATTTTTGTGGCACATCAATTTGTCAGGTAATTTCCCCACAATTCGGTGTAGGCTCAACACTTGACAGGAACGCTCCATGTGATATTGTGTCTGTCCAGGATATCCGAGGAGGAGCTCATCATGTCAGCCTGTTTCACTACTGATACTAAGTAGACGGTAAAGGTGATGTCTAGCAGGTTCTCCATTTCAAGGTGGTTTTCTGCCTTTGGAGTAGTTAAGGACTCTGTAGGATGGCACACTGAGACTGAGTGTCTTGTTCCTCAACATTTTGCTCAATGTGTAAATTTTTTAAACTATTTTCTTGATGCCCTGACATGATCACAAAAAGGCTACAAGTACTCTACCCAGACCAGGTACACAATGTGACACAGATGGTCTCTGCCACCAATTCCCCTTGCTGCTCTCCCCTTCCTGACCTAGGGATATTCAAATACACCAGTAAAGTTCCCTCTTCCTTTCGGCTTGTGTCTGCCTTTGCCCATGGGTCCAAGCCCACACTCTGAGAGTACCTCCCATATCACCCCTTTGTGGTGTGCCTGCCTCCCTCCTCTCCAGACATGGGGGTATAATAAGTCTTTTAATTTCATATGGCTCTCCAAGTATAGTTTCTGAAGCAGTGTTGGAATGATCCTTAAAGACCCCAAGAGTGGGACTTACTTCCCTATTTACAACATACATGGTTTTAGCATCCATTGTTGTTACCTGCCTGGATCAATCAGTACATCTGAAGATACAAGACACTGACATTCTAATCTACCATCCTTCTACCTTTATCGACTACGATTCTACTATAATGAGCGCTATGCCCCACCTTTCCTATTTTCTAGATTTAAATGTTTTGCTTTTAATTCACTAAGTTATAATCTGTTACTGTCTTTATTCTTTTTTGATGTAAACTATCCCAATTTGGTCAGTGCTCCCTTAAAGCTGGCTCCAGTGCTCTCCTAACATGCCACCACCAGTATCTGAGCACTTCCTTGCTTTCTGCCACAAGATCTTCCAACTTACCTTGTTCTTTGTCTGCCCCAGACTTAAAATCAGTCATTTCTCCAGGGAGCCCTGGTGACCATAACCTATTTTTACCAGCATGTAACAGTGTCTACTTTTCATAAATAAGTAGACTAATTGGTTATTTTTACAAATTAACAATTTGCAATATACAGCCCTTAAAAATGAGAGCCAAGAGTCACCGTTTTCATTACCAACATTAAAGCTTTTCAGTGCTGCATGTGGTTCCTTGTGTTTCTCTGTAGAACTTTTACCTACTTGTAAAAGTAGATAATACATTTAGGAAGTATTATCAAAATAAATATTTTGCCTACCTTAGATACTAAAATATGGTTTATGATAGAGCACATTTGTTTTTAGCAATAAATTTGTGGGAGTTCTTTTTGATAGCTAACAACCAAGTCCTTATGATTGCTCTATTAAGATGATAAACTGTCTAAAAGCCCAAAATTAAATATTTAATTTCAATGAAACAGAATAATTTAGAATGTCCTTTATTTCCTTTGATGTTGGAAAACAAATAGATTAAAATTAGAGTATTTTAGAAGCCAGGAAAGATTTCTTCAAGGGATTGACATATAAGCTGAAAGGTGAAACACACACAGGTTCTAGGTGTTTGCAGGCAGGTGGGAAGGGCTCTCCAGATACTGGGAAGAGCATTTGCAAAGGCCCAGTGGCAGTGCAGGACTAGAAGAAAACCACTGTGGCTGGAGTAGACAGAACAGGAGGGAAAGTAGTATGACAAGAAACTACGAGGGAGGTAGGGGAAGACTATACAGAGCTTCTGTGATCCAAAGTGAAGGTTTTGTTTTGTTTTTTGCTGAATCCTAGAAACCATGAAGGCTACCTCCCATCATGGGAAAGATCAGGCTTGCAATCCTGAGCAGCTCACTCTAGACCCTTGTGGAGGAGGATTTGGGAAAGAAGAAGAAGAGACACTGGAAGCTAGTAAAAGACCTGGTGCCAGAACCCAAATGAGGGCCAGAGAGACTAGAAAAATACCCAAGAAAGCAGTGAGTAGAGTAAGTCTGGGAGGCAGAGCAGCAGCAGGGGTTACTTGGCAGTGGATACTCATTGTGAGTATATAATTAATAATATTTATTATTAATAATGGAGGAAGGTCCATGAGGAAGGAAGCTAGGCAACCCCAAACCCTGTAAGGCTCAGGTCCCTGCTCTTTACTAGAAAGGATCACGGACCAAAGCCATGGGCCACTGGCCAGATCTGGACTTGTAGTTTAGTTCAGTCCTCTGCACTGAGAGCAAGAAGAGCAGCTGCTTGTTTTCACAGGTTGAGGAGCAGGGACTTCTTATGGAGATAACTACTACATGGCAAGAATAAAATAAAACAGCTGCAGGTTTGGGGCAGTGCTACAAGGTGAACCATGAAGTTAGTTCTGCAGCAAGTCTCAAACCCCAACCCTGGGGAGAGATGTCCCTGTGCTTAAAAGACACTCTGGAGCGCAGAAAATGAACAGATTTAATGTTTTAAACATAAAATGCACGAAGCTCCACTTCATGTACCCAGTAAGGGTAGTTACATGGGGTTAGAGTGTAAATTGCCAATAAAGAGTTTAATCTGCTTTCAATGGGCCTTGTTCTGAAGAGCCTCTGGACTCACCCCCCATCTGGGAGAAAAAGCTGTTGAGTCAACTGTCCAGACCAGAGGTTGCCATCTAGTGGCCATGCAGCAAGGACACCTTCAGATGGGCTTGATTCCAGCTACGGGCTGGAATGTGAAGAAATGACCCGTGAAGTTCAAGTGACAGCCCTAGACCTTTTGGAAAGTAGCCATCTCCTCAACCCATTTTGTTCCCTATGTACTTCTATGCACCCTACAGAACAATAGTCACAGAAGTCGAGAGATCGTCACACTTTGAAGGTGCATCATTTCACAAAACAAAAAATGCACAAATGTTGGGTCATTTCTTATTTGAATGTTGCTGCTGCAACAGGTTCAGAAATGACACATCAGCACAATGATCCTCAAAGGTTATAAAATCAGAAGTGGCCTCCTCCATTACCCAGGAAAGGGCCTTCATCCCTTGACTTAGCCCAAAGGTACTTAGCCAGTCCACCATCAGTTCTACACAAAATTGGCTACAGTTCTCTTACTCTTTTTAGTTTATACCCCACCCTCCACACTAGCTTAATTCATCAGTGGTAATCTTAAACCCACACACTGGAACAAGGCAGTTGGTAAACGGTCAGTCTGCCAGAGCTATGCTTTCTTGGGCTGAGCAGAATGGATCAGCCCAGCAGGAATGGCCACCAGCCAGGTGCTACCACTCCACTTCTCATGGCACCTCCTGCTCCACACCACAGGCCTGGGGCCGAGGAGGGGAGTGGTCGGGAGTAGCCGGCAATTCTTCCAGCATCAAGAAGACTCCGCTTTGAGTACCCAGGCGTAAGCCACATGTTGTCACTTTCCCATCCCAGTTTGGAGATATTAGCAGAAATACCAAGAAGTGACAAAATTCATTCAAATTCCAATTCTAAAACCCATGGACTTTCTATTTCTAGCATGCTCCCACTGTACAGCAGCAATCTCTTTTTAAACTTAGCATTTTAACCAAATGTACTAGTGTGGTCTGAATCTTTGCCCCTTCCTCCACCACTAATATGTGGAAATCTTTATCCCCGAGAATATGGTACTAAGAGGTGGAGCCTTTGAGAGAAGACTGCATCATGAGGGAAGAGCCCTTGAAAGTGGAATTAGTGTTTTTATTAAAAGAGTTCCTTTCCATCATGTGAGGATGCAGCTAGAAAACATCAACTCAGGAATCCAAACATGCACTTTCACCACAAACCAAAATGCTGGTGCCTTATCTAGGTCTTCTAGCCTCCAGATCTGGGAGAAATGAAACTCTGTTGTTTGTAAGTCACCAAGTCTAAGGTACTTTTGTTCTGGGTTTCTGTTGCTGTTGTTAGTTGTTTTGTTTTCTGGTGCTTGGCAAATGCTCTACCACTGAGTTACATCCTCATCCCCTTGAGACACTGTTATGGTAATCCAAATGGTCTAAGATGCATACTAGTGTATATAAATATAGGTTTTACCACATACACATTAATTCTAGCTTTGAAGACAAAACAGTTCAAAAGATGGACTACTTTTCATTTCAGTGCATTTAAATAACTACCCTGTGTTTTCTTATGTACTAGATATGCATGCCTTAAATATACAGGCTGATTTAATTAGCATAATTAAACAGTTAATAGTATTAAGAAAAATAATCCTATTCCTTATGAATCTTTTACCTGAACATTGTTTCCAAGACCCTGGCCTTAATGGACTTTGTCTTGTTCATACGTTTTATTTCCCCAGATCTGGAATACTATGCTTGGCATACCACTGTCTTTCAAATATTTGCTGAGCAAGTGAATAATCTAGGGAGGCTGGAGGGGGTTCTTGAAGTTGTTTAAACTATGTTTAAACTACAAAGAACCTTAAAGGTTATTCTAAATAATTATCTCCCACCTCATTGATAAGGAAACCAGCCTCTGAGTTTCACAGCAAAAACAGAAAGCAGATTCCTCTGTGCCTATACAGTGGATCAGTCTGAATTACAAAGACCAGGTGGCAGTCACTTGTGAGAATCCACCTGCCACCACCTGCACCACACACCATGACAAGAGTTCCTGAAAAGCCTGTGGGAGAACCTTGTGCCTTCAGAACAGAGCCGCAGACCTCTCCCAGGAAACTGCCTCTTTGACTTTCAAAGAAATGTGGCCCTCAAGACACACGGGCAAGTCCTGGCAGCCAGTAATATTCTTTTGGAAAGACAAAGGTAAAAAAGAACCTAAAACTATTAAAAAATGAATATCATACCCTCCTAAAACAAATAACAATGGACCTGAAAGATGATGATGGTGCTGCCTCCAAAGCCTTAAAATAAAATCCTGCTATGGCCAATCACAAGGACACACAATGAAGAGCAGCCATCACATGTTCTAGTCAGAAGACAGTGAGGAAAACATATAAGGCTTCAAATCATAAGGTCACGTTTTCCAATGTGACAAACATAATTATAAAGAGATATCAGAGAATTTAACCCTGAAATCCTAGAGCATGCTGACAGAAACTGGTATCTATAAAAGGATGATTGGGCTTTTACCTTACATCATCTGCCATCAGACAATATTGTAAGAGGAAGAATGTGACTTAAGAATCAAGTCTTGGGGTTTCCTCCTATCTCTGTTACCTTTATAAGTCAAGGCCTCTCTATGCTTGTTTCCTCATTTGTAAAAAGTTCTGGATAAAGCCTGACCTGTCTTTTTCACAAAGTAGCCCTGAGACTCAAATGCAAAACAGTAAAAAGGTTTCATAAATTACTAAAGCACAATACAAGCAAAGTATTACCAACATTAATAAAAGAATGTCAATTTTAGGATCTGACAAATGCAAAAGTTATTTAAATAAAATAATAAAACCATTTCAACTCCAGTTTTACTCAAGTAAAAATCAAGGTCTTATTCCTAGTTAAAGTGAAAAGAAAAAGTCATTCCAAGTACTTTAGGTCAAAGTTACTATGTTAAGAATTAGCACTTATCTTCAACACCATCTGAAATGTTCAGCCCTCACTCCAACTGCATCCTTCAAGACACATTACAGCAGAACAGTTAGTTTCTTGAATGAAACTCTTAACGCACACATACAAGTACATACATAGTTATAAACACAAAGTGAATACATAAAAACACTGATTTTTTTTTTTCTTCTTATCTTGGACCAAGTAACACCAAAAAAAATCTGTATTATTTTTTAATCATTAGAGTAATGAAGTTATTGTTTTGCCCAAAGCTAAAATAAGAATTTATAAAATAAGACATCAAGTATTTTCACCCAGAAGACTTCACTCAACTTAAGCTATATACCAGAGATATGATTATAATAAGTCTTTTCTTTTTAAACATGCACCATCCAATACAGTAGCCAGCAGGCACATGTGACTATTGAGGGTTTGGAATGTAGCTAATACAAAATGACCAGATGGACCCTAAACATAATCATATCACTGTATTTTGAAGATATACTACAAAAAAAGAATGTAAAATATCTCCTTGATTTATATGTTGGAATGATAATATTTTTGATATTCTGGGTTAAGTACAATATATTAAGACTGTTTTTATCTGTTTCTTTCTACATTTTTAATGCAGCCATTAGAAAATTTTAAATTATGTATACACTCAACTATCTCCTGAAGTCCCAGGAAAGAGGAAACCACCTGGGGATGGCAGGGACCCCACTAGGGCACCCTCAGAACTTACTGTAGAGAAGTCATTCCTTTTGACCATTCCTGTAGAGTAAAATAACCCATGTTTTGTGCATCCAATTTCCAAGCTAGGACAAGCATTACTACCTGTTAAAACAAAATAAAACAAAGACAAATTAAATTTCAGCAGTTAAGTATATCGGCATCCTGCCAAATGCTTCTGTTCCCAATGGTTTGGTTACTAAAATTGAACAGGGTAACTTCAAAACTGAGTTCTAGTTTGGCAAACATCTAAAAAGCTTGATAAGACAGTCTGACAAAGGCCTGGAGAAACATGCCCTCTCATGATGCCTAACAGTAGAAGAAAGAGCTCAACCCCTCCAGAGGACAAGTCTACAGTATCTATCCAAATTAAACCCAGCTACTCCTCACCAATCCCACCCAGTTATTTCACAGATATACCTACACAGGTACACAGATACATATTTAACGATACTTACTGTAGTGCTGTTATAGTGGCAAAAGGTTGAAAACAACCAAGTGTCCACTGACAAGGGACTGGTTAAACAGTTCTTCACTAAATACATTCCAATCAAAGGAATAATGTAACACCAATAAAATGAATGAGGTAGAGCTATCTGTTCAAACATGGAATAATTTCCAAGATTTAAGTGAACTAGCAAGGTCCAAATACTGTTAAAAAAATAAAAAGGTGGATGGACGGTGAGAACTGTGCACTGGCAACACACATACATTAATGTCTGTGACTGAGCCATATACACTGGGGAAAAGCGTCTTCAAGTAGCTAGACACTCCACTGAAAGAGTGCTATGGCTGGAAGAAGCCCAGGATGAGCTGAATGGCCCAATCGCTCCCAGTGGGAACCAACTCCTCAGTGCCATTCTTGCTTTCACTAAATTTTTCAAAAATTGGGCAGATATCAAGAACTGTGACAACTCAGCTTATGCCATTCGCTGCTTGTCAGTATCTCACAAGAGAAAGGATGGCACAGGGAACAAAGGTACATTATACTAAACACCTGCAGGTGTCAAGGCAAACCTACATTTCAAAAGAGCATCCAGCTTCAAGCTGTCCAGAGCCCTGCACAGGGACAGAGTTGAAGTCAACCATGACTGGGGCAGGAGAAAATCTTCCTTCTCGTCCACCTCAAGGAAAGGTGAGGAATAACTAAGCAAGCAAGCATATCAGAGGGACAGGGCCTCTTAGGACCATCCTGCCACTCTATAGGGCTGGCCATCTCTGTACAGTCATTCAAACACCCCAATCCTAGACTGGGGCCAGGTATACACAGTTGATGGGCACTCTCTGTTTGTTGATACAGAAAAAGGCACTTAGAAGAAATATGTGTTTCTAAGATGGATTTGGCCAGGGACCAGGATACTTGCATTTCCTTAATGTGATTTCTTTACACACAGACCCTAAGGGGTTATTGCCGGGATTAGAAGAAGAACCCACAACCATCACACCATCATCCATGTGTCCAATTGGATCAGATGACCAGTTGTGGTGAAAGGAATTGGAATGATATATAAACATGAAATAATGAGGCAAGAAGTCATTTAGAGAATCAATTTTGGATGATTTAATGAGCCTCTGAGAGCCCACATGTACATTAAAAACTCCAGATCAGGAATATTCAGATTCAGAAGATCTGTCCTTTTATCTGTTGGCCACAAGCTAGTCTTCAAGCTGCAAGTCTCCAGCTGTATCTAACTAATGCCTGAGAGATTAAGGAAAAGTCTTTGATAGTATTGATTCCGGGGTTCTCCACTTTGGAAATTTTATCAGTAAGAGCCTACTACATTTCTGGGACCTCACATCAAGTAAATCTCTACATACCAATTATGTTTTTTGTTTTGTTTTGTTTTTTGTTTTGCGGTACTGGGGATTGAACTCAGGGCCTTGTGCTTGAAAGGCAAGCACTCTACCAGTTGAGCTATCTCCCCAGCCCACCAATTATGTTTTTAAGCCACTAAGGGTTTTTTGTTTTTGTTTTTTGTTTTTTTTTAATTAAAAAAATCCAGATTATTAGGCAGATAATAGTTTTAATGACTTTTAAAAAGTCACTTAGAGACCAATCAGCATTAAGAAGTTTCCCCTAAAGAAGAGGTTGTGAGTTCTTTAAATTATTCACACAGTAGTGGATTTTCTCATCAGTCCTCACAATTCTTGGAATCCTGATTCCTACATATCAATTTACTCATACGAACTAACTCACATTTTCTAACACAAACCATGTAAGTTCATAAGCTTTGTCACTACTCAGCTCTTCACTGAAATATCAAAAATTTCATTTAAAAACTTAAGTTAAAAAAAAAAAAGTGAGGGTGAAGAAGCAAACACATGCAAGTCTGCAGACACAGGGCCAACCAGCCAAGGCGCCTTCACACAGGCAACCGCCGCTCACAAGCAAGGCCCTCAAGCTCACCAAGAAAGCCAAGTCCTTAAATAAAGGATTTTGCCCTTATCTTCACACATCATAGACAAGAATTTTATAGGCCTGCTTAAACTTCACAAGCTATGAATACTAGGCAAGGTGAGGGTTTTAAATATTTTTAAAGTGCCTGCTCTTCAGTGAAGTCAAGGCATCATCTGTCACCTCATTTTTCAAATGTTAATGTCTCTGAAATTGGGACGCATCCACAATTAACAGCATATCAGAATTTATTTAGCCACACATTTTCTTTCTTAGAGATGATATAAAATAATCCAACTTTTACTGGTGTCATGTTGGAACTAAAGTACAATAATACGTACTTGGAACAATATTCTGAATTTAGTCTTTTAGTCTTCAACATGATTTTACATTTCAAGACTTTTTCTTCCTACAGACACAGAATTCTAAAGGGTTCCTGCCAAAAAACAATGGCAATAGTAACTTAGAGCTCTGCTACTAGAACTTTGAAGAGCTCTGCCTCCCTTTCTTTTTCAGTCAGAATCAACCTCAGTGCTTCCTTGAAGCAGGCTTTCTTGCCTCCGAGGTTAAATGCTAAGATAATCCTTCCCATACCTGCAGACTGACTCTGGTCTCCACCTCATCTTACTTCAGGCCTGGACCTCCTGTGGGCTCTTCTGATCACAGGCCCATTACTGTTTTTTGGGTAGAACCCCTAAGTTCCCTGCCAGGCCCAACTCACTCCCTGATAACACTGTTAGAAAATAATCGAGCTTAGCCTAGCCCCCAGCAGAAAATTTCCTTCTGAAAGGTAGTGAAATGCTCTTTTCCTATGTCTATGGACGAGAACTACTAATGACCCAGTCATTCCCAAACCTTTATGCCATGGTGAAAAATTTATCAAAATCCCTGAAATGGAACCCACTAAAATACAAGACAAAAATCCACATGAACAAGTAAAAGACATTCCAAAGGCACTTTGGAAAATTTAAGTGTTTACAAGATGCAGGGAGAGGGATGACAAGGGAGGCACAAAAATGGTAAAGGTAAAAAAAAAAAAAGTCTAAAGAAAGTATCGGGCACTTCAGATTGAGTGCTAATCTACAGAATTTATGAAGAAATCAAAAAACTTAACACCAAAAATACAAATAACCCAATCAATAAATGGTCTAAGGAACTGAGCAAACACTTCACAGAAGATATACAATCAATCAACAAATACATGAAAAAACGTTTAACATCTCTAGTAATTAGAGAAATGCAAATCAAAACTGCCCTAAGATTTCATCTCACTTCAATCAGAATGGCGATTATCAAAAATACAGGCAACAACAGGTATTAGAGAGGATGTGGGGAAAAAGGCACATTCATACATTGCTGGTGGGATTGCAAATTAGTGCAGCCACTCTGGAAAGCAGTGTGGAGGTTCCTCAGAAAACTTGGAATGAACCCACCATTGACCCAGTTATCCTGCTCCTTGGCTTACACCCAAAGGGTTTAAAATCAGCCTATACAGTGACACAGTCACATCAATGTTTACAGCAGCTCAATTCACAATAGCTAAACTATGGAACCAATCTAGGTGCCCTTCAACAGATGAATGGATAAAGAAAATATGGTTTATAGATGATGGAATATTACTAAGCTTTAAAGAAGAATGAAATCCTGGCATTTGTAGGTAAATGAATGGAGTTGGAGAACACCATGCTAAATGAAATAAGCCAATTCCAAAAAAACAAAGGCCAAATGTTTTCTGATAAGTGGATGCTGATACATAATGGGGTGGGGTGGTGGAGATAAGGGAAGAATGGAGGAACGTTGGATTGTGTAGAGGGAAAAGAGGGGAGGTGGGAGGAAAGATGGTGGAATGGGACAAGCATCATTACCCTGTGTCCATGAATGATTACACAAATGGTGTGACTCTACATCTTGCACAACCAGAGAAATGAAAAGCTGTACTCCATTTGTGTACAATGAATCAAAATGCATTCTGCTGTCACATATAACTAAATAGAATTTTTTAAAAAAGTATCAAGTCTCAATTCCCAATTTTCTCTAAGAGCAAAACAAATACGCATGGCACCACATGTAAAGTCTGAATGAAGGGATGACCTCTTAAGGGTTCTTCCAGATCACACACTCACTGAGGACACATTCATTAAACTACAGGCTGGTGTAAACCTGAACTGCACTCTTTATGAACCAGAGCACATGTGTGAGCAGAATTTTTCATTTCAGTGTTAAAAGACAGTATGTGGGGGGGTAAAAATCAACAATAACAAGATGCTAAGAATTAGGCAAAAAATAAACATATAAAATAACTGATTTCTGTAAAAGAAATATTCATGCATTCATACTAAAAAGAGTCACTTCTAAGCTAAATTCAATTGGAAGTAAAAGATCTGTGAAAAATTCCTGGTAATTACAACCTACTCAAAACCTTTATGAATAATTATTCAAAGTCTAGGACTAACTCTACATTAGACTGAAAAAAAACTATTGAGGGGGACAGAGGTACACAGCATGCAGTGACTTGGTTCCCCAGTTGCTCTGTCATTACAGATACACATGCCCACACATTTTTAAAATATCTAGTCTAATTGCTTAATCACTACACCTTTTAGATATAAGAAGTTAAACCGGAGGTGGGGGGAAAAAAAAAATCACCATAATTACACCAAACCACTTACAAATCAAATGACATTTTCTTAGGTGGCCTCATAAAAACTAACCTACCATTACTTCTTTATTATTGTTTTATTTCTAGAAGAACAAAAAATTTTAAGTAAAAAAAAAATGACTGATTCACACAACTTAGTAAGTTAGTCTTACATTTTCTGGTTCAACCCCAATGTCTTCACAAAATTTCTCCATGCCTTCAGGACCCACAACATCATCAGTACCTGCAATGAATATAATCTTACATAAATTAAATCTGACTGTGCACATGATTACTACTGTAGTAGTTAGTATACTGTCATTGAATAAGACTTACAGGCCATAACTCCTTTTGGAAGAATGAAATCAAGTATAAACTGAAAAATATTCTGGAATCCTTCATATCTTTGGAATTCTACAGTATTGTAGTTGTTTTTTTTTTTTTAAGTCTCACCATTTGCCCAGGTTGGACTTAAACTTGTGTTCCTCACATCTCAGACTTGCAAGTACCTGGGATTATAGGCACATACCACTATACCCAGCAGAATACTGATCTGTTATGTTTCTACAGTGCTGGGGATGGAACCCAGGGCTTCGTGCATGCTAGGCAAGTGCTCTACCACTGAGCAACACCCTCAGTCCTTGGTACAACCATGGTTTACCACCAAGTCCTTTATAGAATATAGTAGATATCATTCATAGCTAAAGATAAGGCTATCTCAGTTCAATTTCTGCTCTTTAAAAGCTTAAAAAGTTCCACTCTTACTTTGGTAATAATTTCAATACATACAATAATTATTAGGAACACAGCAAATAATCACATACTAGTCTCTACAAAATTAACTGGAAAACAAATGTCTCTTTAACACAGAAATGATCAAGTGCAGCTGTTCTTCTCTATTTTTGTGTTCCATATCTGTGGATTCAACTAACTAGGGATCAAAAATATTTAAAAAACAAACTTGTATCTAACTAAATACGTAGAGTTTTTTCTTATCATTATTCCCTAAACAACACAGCCTAACTACTGCTAATATAGCATTTACACTATATTAGGTATTATAAATAATCTACAGATGACTTAGAGTATATATGAAGAAGTACATGGGTTATACACAAATACTGTACCATTTTATATAAGGGACTTCGGCACTGTGGATTTTGGTACCTCCAGGGATCCGGGAACCAATCACCAGCAAGTAAGGGACGTCTATAGTTATTTTGATCTTGATATAGGCAACAAGTTACTACAGCTTTAGCTCTGTTTCCATCTAAAAGAACTGCTCACATATTCCATCTCTACTTTTTCCCCCATTCATAATTCAACTATTGCAATTTGCTTTCTCTACTTCTGTCTTTTCATTGACATTCTTCTAAGATCACCAATAACCCCCCAATTGTCGAATCTAATAGATACATTCAATCTTTATTTAACCTCTTTACAATCTCTGAAAATTAGAAGTGGTTCTTCAATCACAAAAGTGTCTCCTCCCATGGTTTTTGGAACACCTTCTCATCTGGGGTTCTTCCTTCCTCTCCTGAATTCTTTATGGCTTCTTCTGCTTCTCCTAACTTATTAATTTGATGTACAGAGTTCCATCTTCAAAATTCTTCTAGTCCATTCTACACACACACTCTAGGAAATTTCAACCACTCCTGAGATTTTTAGGTACTAGCTAGATCTCTTTCTAGCCCACACTGCCCCCCCTTACTTTTGGACTGTCTGCTACATCACCCACTGATTACCCCACCTCCTGTTTAACTGCTGTAACTAGACTTATCTCCTGCCCCAAACCCACTCCTACGGCATTTCACTTTCAAACATCATCTCGCACAGTGGAGTCCATCACCTCCATATAAAATGTAGCCAAGCCTGCTTATCCTGATGCATTCCATCCCACATGGTGGTATCACCTGAAGTGAAAACCTGGGAGTCATCCTGTATTCCTCTTCCCAACAGCCAACTGATTACCAGTCGAACTTCCAATTTACCTGCTCAATATTCTTAATGGTACCTCTCCTGCACCTACCTGGTTGGGGCTTTATCTTTCACTTAGAACTCCTGATCCATTCTGCAAATAGGCACTAAGAGGCTGTCCATCCCAAACAAAATCCCATGCATCAGTGGCTCCCCACTGCCTAAACATAAAGTCCAAGTCTTTGGCATGTCGAATAAGGTTCTCTATAATCTGGAGAACTTCCTCTTCAGACTTTTCTTTCTACCTGAAAAGCAAGTTTCCTACCCAAACAGCTATTGCTAAATGAATAAAAATTAAGATCCAGAAACACCTACTGACCTGCAGTTGTGCTCTGCAGCACACATACCCAACACCATACTATACTCTGTACCTCAGCCTGCCTCTCTCTTACCTCCTTCCCCAACTCTGCTCTTCTTCCCCGGTTAACTCACTCAACCTTTAGGACTGGACTCAGACAGACAGTCCTCTGTGATCCCACCCAATGCTGTGAATGGTCCTCTTGGGTTTAGTTGCTGCATTCAAAAAGCACCAGTTCATCTCTATTTCCCTCAGAAGTCCTTGAGAGTTCTTGAGAGGTGTTTTTATTCTTTCTACAACCTCAGCATCTGGCATTGCTCAATACAGGTTTACTGAATGATGAAACCAAAATCAAGATCACTCTACGATCCCTCCTTAGCCTCTAGATCTAGCAAGTTGCCAAGTCCAGCAAAACCTTCTATCTTACTATCCTTTTTATTCAGGTAACATTAACTAGGTACATCCTGGAGTATGCACTGTGGTAACTACCTGGAAGACACAGAGGGAATAAGATGATCCCTGCCCTCCATGAACGGAGATAAAGCACAGAAATATTTTCAATACAACGTGGTTAGTGGACTGCCATAAAGTGTTAGGGCAGTTGTTCTCAACAGACGATAAACATGAAAATCACCTTGAACACTTGCTGGAAAGTCTTGAGTCACCTGCTTTTCAGAAATTTTTATGTTGACTTTCAAATGAAATTGTGTATCATGTTCATGTATTAATGTACCAAAAATTTCTAAATTAAACAAACTTTTAATTGATTTTTTCCCTAATGGTTGAGGTTAGAAAACTAACGATATATAGAAAAAAAATACATAAAAAATAAAGAGGGGACTGGGGTTGTGGCTCAGTGGCAGCACACTCCCCTAGCACTTGTGAGGCCTTGGGTTTGATCCTTAGCACCACACCACATAAAAAAAAAATAAAGGTATTATGTCCACCTATAACTAAAAAACATTTTAAAAAATAAAGAGGAAAAGAAGAAAATCCCACAAGAAGGTAACAGAATTGAATATGTAGAACAATTTTTTTTTGCATTTAAATAACAAATTTGTGATAAAAAGGAAAATAATGGCATCAAGAAAATAGCTGCTTTGACCAGATTATGAAGAACCTGAGTTTATACTGCTAAAAGTGTATTTTATCCTAAATATATTAAAACAAACATTATTTTAAATCTCAATGAACATTATCTAAAATCTACCCATAATCCTGCATCTATCATTACTTTTTATTCCCTTCAATCTTTTCCATACATTTAAATCGACTTGTAATGATATTGTTCACTGGGGTCTTAATTCTATTTATAGCAAATTTATCACCTGTACAGTTAAGGTAACATTCTTTATCAAGCTAATCAATATGCCACTGGCTAACATAAAGTGGTCAAAAAATGGAGTTTGAGAGATTAAAAAAAAATTATATTTAAAACAATCAACTGTGGAATGCCTTGACAAGATACTAGAGGTATATTTGGAAAGGCAGATATATTGACAAAACTCTAGAAAAAAAAAATGACACTCCCACTTTCCTACCACCTTAAGTAGTAGGCATTAACATAACTTTCTTGTGATGGCCTAAGACCCTCCTGCTTAAGTTCCCATTATTAGACCAGGCTGTATCACTGAGGCAAAGGGATCCAATAGGGTTTCTTTGGTAGTTTTTAACATCTCTTCCTCCAACTGTCAGACCATTTTGGCATTTTTTGCAACTGTCAATGCCTAACTTTAGCATTATTCCTGGTCTCTGATCTCATTTGTGTAAACCAGAAGAGATTTTTGCTACAGAACTTAATCTTGAATGTACTGAGGGACTACAGTCAAGACTTACAGAACTAATATGACCTATGTATGTGTCAATGAAACTTTAAAAAAATCAATGTTGGCACTTGTGTATTTGGCTTAACTTCTTTCTCTTAAACATAATTCAGAAAGTGGAAGTTACTTGATAAATTATTTATGTAAAACTGGCTATTTTCATTCTAATCAAAATAAACGGATCTCCTTTTTCAGATGGAGGTCTAAATAACACACTGTCTCTGACTCCCCAGCCAACTCCATTGCAAATCACAGAAAAGTGAAGTACCAAGGTAGAAAAGAGTAAAACCTGTAATCATAGAGAGCAGGAAAAGGCCCCACTGGGGGCAGTGGGGGAGGGGGGTCTGATTTAGCGATCTTCTGAGAATCCACAATTGAATTGATAGGGATTTTGAAAAGGTGAGAAGCTACATTCTGGAATTTGCAAAGCAGTGCTGGGGTTAACCAGTCAGTGTGAAGCTGAGACAGGCTGGGCTCAGGCTGGAGGAGCCAAGAAAATCAGAAAGCAGGGTGAGAAACAAAACTGAGAACTTTGGAAAGAACTTTAAAGGTCCTTCTGGGTGATGGATCCCAGGCCCCAATGGTGTCCCCCGCCATTCCTGATTAAAACATAAGGAAGCCAGCCTTTACCACAACCCAAACAGCCTGCTCTCTCTCAGAGAAAGGAATACAGCCAGGGCATTCAGGCCTTCCTTAGGTGGCCGAACAGCCAGCAGCCAAAACTGCAGCGCACCCTGCAGTTATCCTGGTTCCTCTCACGGTTTGTTACTCTTGAATAATACTGACCCACACTTTCAACTCATGTGTTTGACATATTCAAAGTAAAAGCAAGTAACTGGAGCTTTCACTAATTCCCAATTTCCCTACTGAAAGGATACAAGGAAAAGGGCTGAGGTTGTGGCTCAGTGGCAGAGTGCTTGCCTAGCATGTGTGAGGCACTGGGTTCAGTTCTCAGCACTGAATATAAATAAGTAAGTAAAATAAAGGTCCATCAACAACTAAAAAATATACATTAAAAAAGATACGAAGAGAAAGAAAGAAAAAGGGGGGTAGGTGTAAAAATAGGAATAGCCATATCCATACAAACTTTCTGCTGAGATGAATTACAAGGAATCACCCAGCAGGTATCCCAAGGAAACTAAATAATGTGGCTGAATTTTTACTTCCAAAATGTCACCTTTCTTCAGTCAGAGAAAAGCAAAAAGAAAATCCACTCTGCTCCCTTTTTAAAGAAAAGAGTTTACACTTGCCTATAAAAGAAGACACAAAAAGTCAAAATAGCTGTGCTACTATGGTGGACTTCTGTTGAAAATTTCCTTTTTACACTATATTCTCAGAAAAATAAATGTGGATCAATATTGGAAAGCAAAAGATCTTCATAAGTTTTCTTTATATTTCTTTTCTTTTTTTTTTTTTCCACAATACCTTTATTTGGTTTTATTTGTATGTGGTGCTGGGGATCGAACCCAGTGCCTTACACGTGCTAGGCAAATGTTCTACCACTGAGCCCCAGCCCCATAATTTTTCTTCAGTAGAAAAATGCTTCACTTCTTCAGCACCCATTTCCAGAACCCTTGGCAAAGTGTCAACCACTTTTACTAGGATTACAAATGTCTTCAAGAGACTCAAGACCTAAGGAAGTAAACATGAAAAGATAAAGATAAATTCTAATATCATGTGACTATATTAGTGTCCATGTCCTACAAACAAAATCCAGTTCAAATTAATTAATGAGGAGAATCCACTAGAAAGATACTGGGACAACTTCCCAAAATTCAAAGAAGAATTAAAGGAATCAGGGATGTAGCCTTTCAAGTCCATTAACAGGAAAGGGGGGGGGGGGGAGACATTCTTTTCCCAGCTTAAATCTAAGAACTCCCAGAAGATATGGCCCTTCTGGACCAACTTCTGTAGCTAAGGGGACAAGACTCATCAGAAAAAGGATAGTGAGGGTAGGGTAAAAATGGCCAGATCAGTCCATAGGGGGAAATCTTCATCTTTATACTCAGTAAAAAAGGATCAAAACAAGTTATGAACAAAGTCCTAATTTATGGACAAAGAGGATTATGAATATAATTGAGGGGCTTAAAAGATATACAATCCTAAGAATACAGTTATACCTTAATATAGAATTAAATGATAAGAACTTAATACAGGTTTTTCACTCACCAACAAATGTTCAGCAAGAACTAAACAGAACAATTACTGTTGGATAAAAAAGTGGAGAAAATGAAGGGACACAGTTATTTGTCGTTTATCCTGTAGGTAGCAGAAGTTTTTAAACAAAAGGCAGGTGGGTTGGTGGGCAGATATTGTTAAAGAATGGTGTAAATGATCTGTTCCTTTTTTTTTTTTTTTTTTTTTTTTTTTTTAAGTAAGACAAGAGACCTGCTCTAGAACAGAAACTGATAACAGGTTTGAAGGTTGTTGGAATTGTCAAGTTGACAGGTAATGAAATGGACTGAAAAAGGTAAGAAGAAAAAAAGTTGAAGAGCCTACGATTCAACTTTATCCAAAAATGTCTCCTTTCCTCCTTTTTATACCATTCACAATCTCAGTAACAAGTTGCAGATTGCAATATTAAAATATCCAACCAATTATAGTAAGTGGCAAAACTAAATTTAAGTCATTTTTAATGGAAAAAAACATTTATGCCAAATGATATTTCAAAATAGACATTTTAATATAAAGAAATTCCATTGTACTACAGAAGGGATCAACACGGCAAAGCTTATTTTAACTTCAGCACTTAAATCAAGTAATTAAACATTATCAGCATTCTACATGGGTCTCCTAGCAATCCCAAGTATTTCTCCCAAGTGCATTTCATCTTTTCAGTTCCCTTCTAATGTCCTGAATTCTTTGGCTTAGCTGCTGGCTATAAGTAGGACATTTAGTGATTTGCTTCAACTACATCCCTCCCTTCCGCTCTCTCTCTGTTCAACAGGGACACAAACACAATACACAAAATACACACAAGCATAGATTTGAAAAGTGTACACTTTAAAATTCTTTAACCGCCTCTAAAGTACTTCTTATTTTCCTAAGGGCAGTCTTCCATGATGTAAATAATTACCCACCTGCGTATTCATAGAACCACTCTAAGCACCTCTTATTTGAGAAGGCTTCTTCTTCAGTCTTTATTCTAGTTGAATCATATTTTCTATACATGCTAGAAATTAAAAAGGCAGTTGTAAGTTTTTTGAAGATACTGAGTTCTTTTAAGTAGCAGATAATTTTTACTCTTTTACCTAAATAAGACATTCACTCATCAGTTTTTAAGTATTTTAAACAGGCTATTCCCTGGATTTGCAAACAGCTTTTATACCTACTGTACTGAAATATAGTCACACACCTTAACATGAGATTTTTTTTTTTTGGCCAAATATCAAGTAATCAGTAAGAACTAAGTACAACAGTTATTTGATACACTCTCTTCTCATAAGCTAGAACTTACTACAGAATGATAATTAGGCATGGCTAGAAATGTCTAAAGTGTTTTTTTCAATTAATGATCTCTCCTAAAAATCACTCATGTCTCTGCATTAAGTTCTCTTGATTTCTGTGTCTTACAAGACATATGGCAGGCTGAGCTCAGAGCACAGTACAAGGAAGATCTGTCAATAGTAGACAACTCAAGAGAACACTGAACAAGTAAAAAGAAACATCAATTCATGTTCAAGCTTCCAGGAAAAAAAAAAATTCAGGCATAAGACTGACAAGAGAAATGTCTTGAATGAGTCCTTGATTGGTATGTCTTAAACCCTCAGAGAAGAGAAGCATAGGGAACCCTGGCTCCTACACTCTCACAGTCCACACGCTGGCCATGAGGTCTAAGCTAGAGAACTGAACCTAGAAGCACAGTCAATGCCTCCTGCAATGTGGCAGCAATTCCTTATCTCCTAACCAGGGATGGAGGACCCAGGGCTTCCCCACATGGAGAGGGGAGAGTAGGCAGTGGCTTTAAAATCATGACTTGCATATAAAAAGTATGAGTATATACATTCTCATCTACTATTTGTATATAAATTACCTAAATAGTTATGGTTAGAAAGGTTTATAAATAGTTTTTGTTTATGTAAGAATATACAAGTAAGATAAAATTCTTTTTTAGTGAACATTTACTCCTGACATAGACAATCAGATATCTGTATAGACCGCTAAGAGAGATTCCTGGTTTCATAATTTAAAAAAAGACAGCTATAAGGATATTAAGTACTTAAAACTAAACCACAGCCATGTGCAGTGGTATAGACCTGTAATCCCAGGATCTGGAAGGCTGAGGCAGGAGGATGGCAGGTTCAAAGCCAATCTTAGCAAATTAGTGAGACCATGTCTCAAAATAAAAAATAAAAATGGCTAGATATGTAACTCAGTGGTATAGTGCCACTAAGTTCAATTCCCAGTACCAAAAAACAAACAAACAAACAAACAAACAAAAAACTGCAAACCATAATTTTTTTGCAAAACATAGGCACACTACCTGGAAATAAAGGTAGATACTGGTTAAGGGTTAAAACAGAACTGCTTTAATCCTGGGCCCAGACATTTCTGTCACAATTCAAAGCCTGTAAGCAGTCAAACCTGGAACCCTTTGTAGGACATTATAATATTTTATTTTTAACTACTTAAAACTGTTCTATATAAAAATGGACCAAGATCATACAGTGAGTAGAGTATTATTTGACAAATGAATGAATACAGATAACTGCTATTATTACACAGATGAGCCCAAAAAACACAATAAATGAAAAGAAGTGAGACACGAAATACCGTTTACATAAAATGTTCATAAAAGGCACATATATCTTCAGGGATAGAAGGTAGATCAAGCATTACTTGGGGCAGTAAGTGGAACCAAAAGTGGCTGTGACTAGGCATCAGGGATGTTTCTGGGATGACGGGAATGTTCTAAAGCTGGACTACAGTAATGATGTTCACAACTTACTTGACTAAGAAGAAATCACTTTTGTATACTTCAAATGTTTGAACTTAAGAGTATGTAAGTAAACTGGCTTAAGAAAAAGACTAAAAATAAAATTCACAAACTACAACTCACCTGCCAGTTTTTAATATGATTTTACCATATTAAATTATATTAGATTGTGGTGAAAAAATAGTAAGTGTTCTAGAGACACAAAATGCTAAGTGATAATTAGACTCAAACAATTCCCTGATAATAACGTTCATATTGCCAACAAGACATCAAGTAACCGGGCTTAATAAAACTGAAAAATACTGGTCAAAAGATTGTGAGTAATCCCAGCAACTTGAGATGCTGAGATAGAAGAATCCCATGCTGGGGGCCAGCCTGGGCAACTTAGTGAGACCATTCCTCAAATTTTAAAAAATTTTTAAAAGGGCTGGGGCTATTGCTCAGTGGTAGAGTATAGAGTATACCCGGTTTCAATCCCAGTACCGCCAAAAAAAAAAAAAAAAAAAAAAAAAAAAAAAGAGATTGCTAGTGATTATCTTCAAATTATTATCTTCTTTTAGATAATATTTTCTATTCATCTGAAATATGAACAGTGACATTATTTTCACAGTCCATCTCTGTATTCCTCCAAATGAGTTGCAGCAAATGTATCACAGTAAGAAACAAACAGAAAAATCTCATCTAAATCCCCTCAATTTATAGATGTGAAAATTCTAGACTGAATGAAGTGACCCATGGAGCCAGATTGGGGAAAGATGAGAAAAGACAGAAAAGATGATGCTTTTCACTGTTTAAAAAAGAGAGAGAGAGAGAAGGGTTTGGTGGCATGTGCTGGTAGCTCTAGCTACTCAGCAGACTAAGGCAAGAGGATCACTAAGCTCAGGCACTGAAGACTACTCTGGACAACATAGTCAGACACCCCCATCTCAAAAAGAAAAAGAAAAAAAACTGCTTATTAAAATCAAGGTGAAACAATAAAGATAAACATTTAACAGGCCTTTGGAGTCACCAAAATTAACAGTTTGCTTGTCTAAAAGGGAAGTGGTTTGAACAGTCTTGTTTTTCAGTTGTCAAATCCTCACCCATCTGAGAAGGAACCTCTGTGTGGCTAATGTTCTGAGTAGGTGTAGAACACGCAGTACAGGCGCGCTGCTCCAGCCCTGTGGCTGTAGTCAGAGAGTGAGGCCCTCTGAAAGAACAGACGACACTTCTGTGGTCCTCACCAGACACCAATGGTAAGGCTTTCAAAGGAAAGAAACTATTGCTCCTCCAGTTTAAGTGAATCCACAAAGTGAGAAAACTTTAATCTCTAAAAATTCAAATTATTTTGGTTTTGTTTTATAAAACCAGACATAAAATAATCATTTAATAATTTCACTTTGAATGATCACCTGGCAGAACCAAAACAATGTTCCAGGTGGTAGGTATCTACACACTAAGAAGACCCAATCAGTATTTTCAACATGCATGTCATTAATTTGAACGTATGCTCTCTGTACCATACCTATCATGTCTACTTTTCTTGGCAGATAAGTCATCTCCAGAGGCAGGTCTTCTCTTTTTCCTTGGGGGCATCACTTTACTAAAGCAGTCTGAAGAACTGCAAGACCGCAGGCTTCCTATAAAGAAATTCAGAATATAAAATTAAGGCATGTTACAAGGTAACTCCTCTAAATTTAAAAACAGCCATGGCTTATATTGTGAAGTGTTCAGATGTTATCAGTAAATACTATATAGAGAAAATGGTTTGTAGTTCCTCTTTGAGAAAATGTCAGTCAAGGAAAAAACCTAGCAATGACACAAACAAGTGAATACTTCCCACCACCCGAATCATACCAGAAATAGAAATGAGCTCAATTTTACTAGAATTAATGGAAATACTAATGGAAATTACCTAAATGTTTGGCTTCTCTTACATGCCAATGTTCCTTCAAGAGAAATTGTACAGCTATTGCATTTATGTATTTCATGAGGCAAGGCCAGCTCAGCCAGTAACCTTGACTCTGAAATACACACCAGCACATCAATTCTAACACCCAGAAGCTTCAAGGGCTGTATGATTGGGGGTTGGGAGAGGGGAACACAAGATTTGGATGAAGGGGCACAAGCAAAGAATCTGATGTGACCCTGAACAAAATTATCACAATAACTTTTCTTGTTTCTGCCACTTGAAGAAAACTCTGCCACTCTGAATCAGGGCTTACAGTCAGGAAGCAAGGCTTTCATTTAGTAAAAGGCATTAAAATTTAATAATAGACAGTAAGAAGTGCAAAGAATACTTAGTGAGCACTTACTGGGAGTCTGCCCTCTTCTTAACCTTTGCAGATACTAACTCAGGTAAGTTCTTAACAAGTCGCTGAAGAAAGGACCACAGTTGCCTCACTTGGAAGAAAATGCAGAGAGCCAAAGTGGCAAAACTGGGATTTAAACTCAGGCAGTCTTGCTTCAGACTGTCCTAAACCATTATAAATTACAAGACAATTACAATTAAATATCCCATTTTGGCATAAGTGCCATCTGATATGTCATTTGGTTCCCACAATAACCCTGAATGACAGGCAGGGCAAAGATAATTATCTATGGAACAGATGGGAAAAACCAAGGTTGAAACACTCAAGTGACTTTTCAAGATCTGTGAAGTGAAAAGTGCTGAATTCTGGGACCCATATTCCTCCTCCTTTCTTTAGCTCTTATTGAAGGACCTGGACTTTCAGGAAGCTGTGAAAGCAAAAGAGCATGTGAAAGCTGAGGGTTTGGCAACCTGCACTCAACGAACTGTTGCCAGCTGTTTGCTAACTGTGTGGCGACTGCTAACCTCTCTGGGTCCCTTGTTTGCAATCTGAAGAAGAGGACAGTGATCTCTCAGGATATTCATGAAGAGAAACATCCATCTAGTTAAGTACATAGGTACCAAGCAAGCACCGTGTTTAGGTACCTGCAGCAGAGGTGTAAGGGAACCCAAGAAGCCCGGCAACAAAGTCAGCTCTCAGCCACTATCTGCTACCACTCCTTCAAGGACAGTTATGGTTTGGATCTTTAATATTCCCTGAAAAACTCATGTGTTAGGCAATGCAGGAATGTTCAGAGGTGATACAATTAAATTATGAGAGCTGTAACCTCATCAGTGGATTAATAAATTTGATGGATTAATAATGTGAATGAACTATTGGGTGGTAATTATGAGCATTGTGGGGTGTGGTTGAAGGAAGTAGGCCACTGGGATGTGACACTGGACTCTATCTTGTCCCTGGCTCTTCTCATTCCTTCTGCTTCCTGGCTGCCATGAGCTGAGCAGCTCTCCTCTGCCACACCCTTCTGTCATGGTATTCTGTCTCATCTCAGGCCCAAAGTAATGCAGGTGACTGAACATGGACTGAATTTATGAGACTATGAGTCCCCAAATAAACTTGTTAGTTATTCTGGTCACAGCAATGAAAAGATGGCTAACAGATAGGAAAGTGAAGACTGAGAAGCAGAGACCTAAGAACAAAGTGGATACTAAAAGGGCTAAGAAAAGAAGGGACAACCTGGGCAGGGAGAAAACCCAGGTTCTCCACTCCTCTGTGCTGTCCTGTAAGCCTCAAGAGAAAGTTTCAAGGTGGGAGTGTTCAAATGCTGCACAGAGGTCCATCAGGTAAGGAGTGAAGGCACACACTGCATTTAACAGCACAGACGAACCGGGAGAGTGCAAGCCAGATAGAAGGCGGCCGGGCAGGGACATGAGGTAAGGAAGTGGACAGGTAAGTGTGCAGAGTTCCTAAGGACACCTACTCTGAACAAGGAGAGGGTTGTCAGTAGCTGAAGTTACAAGGTACTAAAAGCAATGATCAGGGCTAAACCTGAATCCCAGGTCACATTTAGGCTTCTACCACTGTGCTAAGTTCCTCTGATGATATGCCTCAGGGACATATCAGGCAAAAACATGCTTTCTGTTTTGAGGAGATGACTAAATGGGCTACAGCCCAGAGCCTGTTATTACCAGCACCTGAGCTCAAGAAGCTTGCTCATTCAGTCCAGATTTCATGCAGGTCAAAACAAAATGACTTCCAGCCACCTTTCCTGGGGACCCAACAAGACTTATCCTTCCAAGAATGGAAGTAGAGGGTTCTTCAGACAAAAAGTACCCAATTGTCTCTCACCACAACAGGGGAGAAAACCAGAAAAAAAGAAAAGAGCCAGACAGAGTGCTGCCCCCTACATACTCCATCTTCCCTGTAAACAGTGTACTGTTTACAAACACCACCAAAGAATACCAAAAGGTCCAATGAACTGCAGTGACCCAAGTTTTCACAGATCAACAGTTTTCATATATAAGAAAAAGATTTACCCTTGTCTATTAATGCCTCAAGATAGGTTTACAGAAAGAAAAAGTCTGCCCTGCCTCGTTGTGAAGCTGGTGGCACTGCCCAGAAATGAAGGAGCAGGCCCAACACTGGAAGCCTTGCTGGATGTGGATGTGTGAAGGAAAGCCATCTTCCACCAAGAGTAGTCATGGTCTGCTTCTGAGCATCTGGCCCGGGGACGACCAGAACACTGAAGAAAAGGCACTGGGCTCGTTGGTCCTGGAAATCACCATTCCAAAATGATGCACTCTTCAGGAAGACTTCATACCAGCTTTCCTACCATCTGCTTCTTCATGAAAATGGGTATTATCTGGCTTTCACTTACTCCTACCTTTTAAGAGTAACATGTTTTTGGTAAACAAACATTATAAGTTAATTCATCTTTTCAGCTTTTTCTTATTGATGAATGATTTCCATTAAAAGATTCACAACCATCCTTTCTTGTGTCTGTGTAAAACTTACTAATATTTGAGACTCAAGCCATTCCAAATTTGGCAATTTACTCTTTCATTTATTCAAAACATTTATCTCCTAGTTAAGAAGCATGACTTCCTTTTCCATCTTTCCACTCTTAAGCATCAGCATGAGTGAGTTGATTGTTACAGAGCCATTTTTCACAAAGAAACCATGCCCCCCCTTGCCTCCCTGATGTCACCACAGTCCAGGCACTCTCTGACTTGCAGCCCTGCTCATAGCCACCTCACAGGAGGGACACAATCAGCTCACTTGGGAGGAAAGTTCCCAAGGACCACACACAGCTCAGCTCTTCTGGGCATAACCACCTAGAACCCAGGATGACAGTGAAGTTTCAGGCTACAGAAAAAGCAATGTTTTAATGTCATGGAAAACAAGTTTATTTAAAATAATAATTTGCCAACATGAACTAAACCAATAAAATACACAGAAAGCACAAATAAGGCTGTTTCCTTCAGACCTGCTCCCTGTCCTCACTCCTCCCCCTCATTGGCAGATCCTAACAAAGCAAGGGTAAAAACTAGAAATTTTAAAGTGCATATACTAAAGTACATCTTGGTTTGCGGGTGCTGGCTGGTTTGCTTGTGCATACAGAGCAGCTAACGCAGTATCTTGTTACAATGAAAACATTATTGAGTCATTCAGTATACTCTCAATACATATCTGTTAAATAAATGTTCCGATGACATACATAAATCAAATTCAGCTTAAAAATCAGTATATTTACAAAGACTTAAAATACCCATGAGTAGATAATATGCCATCATTTCTGATTTTTTTAACCATTTGTCAGCAAAACAATTTTAAGTTTTCTGGCAGGTAGAATTTTTTAAAAACACAAATATTAAAGGAGTATTTGCTCCTTGAAATAACTCAGTCGCAAGTCTTTTTATAATAGAAACCTTAACTCTAAATGGTTATGTTCTAAAAATTTGTATTTATTTGTAATATTAAATTTAGAGCTCATTGACAATTTGTATCACTTCGTCTACTTCAATTAAACTTTATCTTTAAACTACAAAAAAATTTAGAAAGTAAAAAACGTACAGAAGAATGTCATGGAGTATTTATTTGCTTCAGAGAATGAGCTACAAACCGCCTAACATTACAGGTAGAGGCCAAATATCAAGACTGATGTTTTAACACATCAATGATAATTATAACACCCTCCCCCAACAACCCCATGCTAGAACTCTAACTCAGGGCCTCACGCAAGCACTCTACCACTGAGCTATATCCCCAGCACAACTTTTAAGAGTATTTACCCTTGTGAGTCTGAGAGGTGTTTCTAACATTTCTACACTGGATGAGCAGTGAATTTGAAATCAATCCTCTCACTGCTAGAAGCTCTTCCTTAATGCTGTGGTGTTTGTATGATCCTTAGGGATGCGACAATGTATTGTTTTTAACCCCAGGTTATGACTGGATTCAGGTTCATTCTTTTTGGTTCACTATTTCAAAAGAACAAATTAAATATCTTGTAAGTGACCATATTTTCAGATAAATCAGTCAATGAATATATATATAGTCTTCTTCACAAATTAAACAACAAAGTGTCAAACTTTTCAACAAGTCTAATCTAGTATTCACCTGGATCAGACCAAAGGCCCTTTAATGTCTAGCTGGCTTACTCTTTTGATTATAGTTTAATTAAGCATGTTATTCTTAAAAAATGATGCCTTGGTAGGTGCTTCACTGATTTTATATATTTATCGGTCTTGCCTTATGGGCCTCAGTAAAGTGAGTCCCTGTCAGAATTCATTTCTCATATGACATTGCAGCTCAAGTGTCCAATTTTCAATCATTCCCAAACAAGTGGTCTAGCAAATTAAAGCGTATGTCTGACTTTTTCAAACGTAGAACAAATGCATGTTCCAATACAAAAATCTCACTGCCAAATGGGAATGAAGGAAGGCAGGGGGGTGGGAATAGGAAAAACAGTAGAATAAATTAGACATAACTTTCCTTTGCTCATAAATGAATACCTGATCAGTGAAACTCCACATCATGTACACCCACAAGAATGGGATCCTAATTAGAATGGGTTGCACTCCGTGTATGTATAATATGTCAAAATACATTCTACTGTCATGTATATCTAAAAACAACAAATAAAAATCTCACTGCCTAACTTCATTTTAGTGAGCTCGTTGTATCACAGTCTTGGTTCACTTAATGACATTTTACATGGCTCATTCTGCTTCAGTTATTTTTACATAGCTACTTCACCTCACTCCTCACTGAACAATGTCATAAACATTTAATAATTTCAGTTGATAAATAGATTGCATTTTAAGACATCTTTCCAGTAGCTAATATCTTATTTTTGAACAGATCACTGCACTACTTGCTTGCTTGAGAGAAACTATTAGTTTCTAAATGCACAATTTTTATCCTACTATGTTAAAAAATTTCCTTTCCCTTTCTTTCTAAATACTACTGACTTCTGACACCTAGCATCAACTTCCTGTTTTGCTTTTATTTTTTTATTCATTCCCTCTATTTTGGGTTGCTTCTCTAAGATTAACTGCTAATTCTCTCTCCCCCTTGGGAGGCAGATTAAGAACACCAAAGAAAAGTATTAGAGAAGACAGCCATTTATGACTTGGGTTTGGCTTTCCCACATGCAATCTTTATACATGCAGCTCAGACTCCTGACGGGCCAAGACAGTCAAAGAAGCATCTGAGTGACTAAACCTCCTCAGATTTCAAACATTATAGTTTTATACTATAATGTTTTGAGTCCACTTTGTTGGGTATGAGAATCAAAAGTGATTCTACATATAACCAGAGAGGAAAATGCCAGGCATTTACAAGTTATCAGATACTGTACTAGAAGTCACACACCAACCATCAGACACAGCTGCTGTTCCCAAGAGCAAAAGAGGGGCATGAGGCCAAATGCATTTTCCTCTTTCCTCTTCCTTAAATATAATTTACAGTTATTAAATTGTCACATTTCAGGTTAAATATTTGAATGTGAAATTACTATAATTACTCACTTTAATCAAACCTTCAAAATTAACTATATAATGTATAGAATTCAGAATTTAAGAGGATTTATTACCATCTTAAAGAAAAATAACATTAGAGTTTTACAAATGCAAAAAATTGTTTTAAAAAATAAAAACTACACTTACTCTTAAGATGAAAAAAATCCTCATTCCACAAACATTATTTCAGAACGAGAAACAAAGTGTTTTTTTTTCCCTTAGCTATTAAAACTGGCCCTGAAAATTTTATTCCAACATTACTAAAAAATAGCTAAAAGTTAAATATACAAGTGTGTATTATGAAGACTAGAAAAAACATGATATATCCATGAACTAGAAAATTATGTAGCCATTTAAAATGAAATAAGATTTTGTAAATGTGCTGCCATAAAGACACTCAGTGCCCTAGAATATTCCTGCAGTTTCTGCCCCCTTGTTTCATTCCTCCCTGAAAGCAGGAGTATTTGGTCTAATTAGTGATCCAGAGAGAGGAAACTGAGCAGAAAGCCCCACCCCTCTGAGCAACTTTTTGATCTACTTGCTGGCAGACATATGAAGCCTTCCACCATCACAGTGGGTGGTGTGAGAGGGCAGCCCATAGACCAGCCTATACTTAACCTAGTTGTGGCTTTGCCTCAGGAGAAATACTGAAAAAGACTCATTAGTCTTGCTGCACACCTCAGCAAGTTTTCCAACAAAACTGTTACTTTAAGCTCTTCCCTCTGCTTAATTTTCAATTGATTCTGAACCAATTTAAGAGGTGGGAGTCCTAAATCTCCAAGATACACCATTAAATGAATAAAGATACAATATAATATATATAGTAAATCATGGATGCTAAATGAAAAAAACAAGCATATACAAACACATATGAATGCATAAAAACATTTGAAAGAACCAACATTAAATACTGCACTGGAAGAAAATGGTGGGATTGGGAGATAGGAAGGAGGACCATCATTCTTCACCCCCATTTACTCTTGTGCTATTCAAAATTCACCAACAAGCATTGCTATAACCTGAATGTATGTGCCCCTCCAAAATTCTGACTTGGAATCTAATCTCCAATGTGTTGGTATGAAGAATTGGGGCCTTTGGGAGGACTCGGTCCTCTTGACTGGGATTAGTCCCCTTATTAAAGAAGCCCAAGCGGTTGCCTCCCCCTCCCACTGTGTGAGGATGCAGCAAGAAGATGCTGTCGCTGAGGAACGGGACCTCATCGGACACAGAATTTGCTGGTGCCTTCATCTTGGACTCCCCAACATACAGAACCATGAGTCATCAATTTCTGTGGTTCATAAATTACCCCACCCAAAGTACTTTTGTTACAGTAGTCCAAACAGACTAGGACAAGCAGGGATTCATATATTATGTAGTAACTTTCTAATTTTAAAATAGATTTTAGTAATTTTCACTGGAAGTTTAGTAACTATAAATCAAATGCCAGTTTCTCCTAACAGTTGAGAGAAATGGTCTCAAAGTATGGTCTCCAGACCAGGAGCATCAATATCACCTGAAAGCTTGTTAGAAAAGCACACTCTGGGGTTCCGCCCATCCCAAATATACAGAATCAGAAACTCTGGGGGTGGAGCCTGACAACCTGTTCTGAATAAGCCCTCCTCAGGGGATTATGCTAGCTATACTTTGAGGAACACAGGGCTACAGAGTAATTGCAATAATCTAGCTTCAGTTTTCTCACTCATAAATCATTACCTATACAAAACACACACACCCCTACCTTTCAAATCAAATGATTTTTGGTTCAATTTTACATTTATGGAATACCTCTCAAACAATTATTGTAGCACCTTTTTAGTATAAACTAAAATACTTTGGTCGAGAAAAAAAAATGGTATCTGAAAACCAAATGATATCTTAAAACCTAGAGAATTTTCAGCCCCTTTAAGGAAATTAAAATGCTTTGCCATAAACCAGCATGTCCCAGAATAGACCTTCTCCTGGAAGGAGCTGTAATATGGCTGCCTTAACTACACCCTGAAAGACCTCCTCAACCAAGTAACTTGTTAATGCAGTGTTAGGACAACACAGAGCATTAATGGTTAGTATTTCTCTTTCATAATTTTTATTAGTAAGGATATTTAAAATTAAGTAGTCAGTTACTTGAAAAGCTAAGGCAGGAGGATCCAGGTGTGAGAACAGCCTGGGCAACTTAAGAGAGACCTTGTCTCAAATGAAAAAATAAAAAGGAATGGGGATGTAGCTCAGTAGTAGAGCGCCCCTGGGTTCAATTTCTGGTACAAAAGAAAAAGAAAAAAATTGAAGTAGCGGTAGCATTTACAGATACCTGTTTGGTGATCGTCTTGGCCAACGTCTTCTGTTAGATTCTGCAAGAAATATGTTTATTATTATCAAGAAATCACACTGCATACAGCAAGTATTATAAGCAATTGGTATCTTATCCACAATTTAAATATTTTTATCAAATACACTTGTATAAAATGACCAAACAATAGTTTTATCTTTAAAAGACTGACTTACTAGCTTATTAAGGGTGTGGTAGATCTTATGAATGTTTGCCAGTGTTGAGAGATGAGAGTTCAGCTGAAAGTCTTTGAAAGAAAAAGGAAAAAATTCAGTGTCATTTATTTCTCAAACTGCAGAGACGGTTTAAAAAAGTGAAAATAAACAAATGTTGATATCTCAATTAATTTATACTTCCATATACAAAATGACATGCAACTACTGACCTGTCTTCTAGAAATAAAGTCTGACAATAATATTAAATTCCCAACTGAATGTTCAAGTTCATGAAATTTTCATGTGAATTCTAAGGTAAAATGAAAATACTGCAGTAACTGTAAAATCCTGTCAGCAGTGAACTTGAACTTAATAGAAAGATATAAATAATGTTAGCAAATTAAACAAGTCACACAAATAGAAGACAGATCTCAAAATGTGTTCACTTTCTCCTTCCCAGAAAATGATAGAAAAGCACTCCAATGTCCAGTATTTCTTACAATATATTTATTTTGTGGTTGATTATACAGCAGAGGAGCAAAACCCCTCACATCAGACAAACAGATAAATCAAGGAATTGTCCTGCAGACCAGAGCCCAATGATGGGTCTATGGGAACAGTTGCAGGCACTGCAATGTTAAAATGTACCACAGAAGTAGAAATCATACTACTAAGGAAACAGGCCTAGATCAAAGAATACAACTATGCTTCATCCCCATTCATTTCAGAATTACACACTAAGGCATGCATAAGACTGATGAAGTTGTTCCATCCTAGAATCCTGCACAACATAAAACTATATATTGTTAGTCTTATTAATTTCTCATTTCAAATATTTTTGTGAACTATGCTTGCATGAATACTAGGAATAAAAATACAAGATGAAAGTTTATGAATAATTTCCTACTTGAAAAAGTATCAATGGAAGTATTTTCATAAAACATTAAGATTTACATTAGTTCCTTTTCCAACAACAAAGGTAAAAATCAGAGTGACTTTGAAAAGATACTATAAATATCCAACCAATGTCAATCTAACAAAAAAAAGAAAAAGGAAGCCACCCTTCATTGGAATTTTTTTTTTTTTAAATATGCATTGGATGCAAAGAACAAACCCAAAGATCAGATTATACCACATTTTAAGTTGTCTGCTGGGACTGGACCTTCTGGGCTGCTACTTCAAATCCTTCAAATCTAAAAAGCAAGTTGGCCTCCCGGCCACTAGTTAATTTCTAAGACTTGCTAGGAATCTGGTTCTAGCAGGGTGCAGGGCAAGGGGATCGGGAACAGCAAGCCCCTGACATCTACAAGGGAGCAGCAGGAGCAGCAAGCTATGCTTGTGCACACAATGTGTACTGCTCAGGCCCAGTCACAGCCAGCTAGAATGGTCCAAAGAACCAATTATGGGCAGAGAGACAGCCAGAGGAGGGCCTCAGGCTCTAAACAGGTCTCAAATATGAACACATTTTGTTTGGCATCTCGATAATCTAGACATGCTTAAAATTATGGCATTAAGTGGCACAGAATCTAGAACTTTCATCTTAATTGGTTATAAATGCACAAAAAAGGCTCAGAAAAACATTTGGGATGTGCAAGTGTGTGTGTGCACACTTATTTACTTATGATTACATTTAATGAACATTGATGGTGGTCTCCAAAACCAAAAGTGACAGCCTTCTCCTGACCTCTAAACAGTTACAAGGAGCCAGAATGTCCAATTTTTGCAGCTTCCTCATCTACCACATTACCATAAACCCTTTTTTGTTCTCTCTGAATTTAAAAACAGGAAGAAGACAAATGATACATTCCATTACCACCTTGGAATGTTGAACACTCCGGGTCCCCTCAAACAAAAAACTAACACAAAGTTTGAGGCTGTAGATTATCTTTTCACTGAGGCCACAACAGCTGGGAAGAGAGAATGGGGCGTGCCAAAGGTCATACATGCAGTTAAGTCCTTCTGACCCCCTCGCTACATTTTGTCATTTCACCATTTGCTGTTTATTCAATTAAAATTCACATAAGAGAATCTAAGGGAAGAATTCAAGTTAAGTCTTTCTCCTTCCTTAATGTGACTATGAAAGAAATAGAAAAGAAACACAAATTGTCCTCAATCTGGAATTTCAGGACTTCATGAGCTGGGCCCTACCCAACTTATTTCACCATACCATCCCACAAAACCCTTCTTTTCTAACTCCACATTCTATCCAATGCCCTCTATTCCCAACAGAGTCCAAGGGTGCATACACAGACTCACTCTGTTCCTGCCAAAAATACCACTTGGCTTTACAACCTCACCGTGGAGTTTTAACACCTGGCTCAAATCTCAGGTCTAACACTTATTTAACTTTCCTTATCTGTAAAATAAGACTATGAAATAATCCTTCACAGTGTTTCTGAAAGGATGAAAATATGTAATAAGACACCTATCACAATGCCTACATGTGTCAGCACCTACCACAATGCCTGGAACACAATAAATAAAAGTTATTACCACTATATTTGCTTACAGCATTCTACACACCAAATGGCCATTTAAAATAGTATCTACTTTCCCTAGGTCCAATTCAGGTCCAAAGTCAGCAATTTCCTTATGACTGAGGCATATGGCCTGATAACATCTCTACAGCCTATGAGAGCATTGCTATATTTACATACCACCAACTGATGTTTATAATAATGACTGCAAGTAATCTCAACACACTGGAAAAAATACAGTAGTGTTTTACAACCAGACTGTACATGTGAAGTTTCACTTCACAAAAGGCAAAAAAAGTAGAATGATAGATTTCAAAAATCACGTTATAAGTCAGCAATTATCCTTTTCCTATCCAGTCCCTACTAATACCACCCACAATTTTGTCACCTAAAAAAATATATACAAAAAGGAAAAAAAAAAAAGAAACCAAAATGAATAATCTTTCTTTAGTTTCACCAACATAAGGAGTTAAGAAGACATGAATTCAGGGGGGAAAAGGACAAAAATAGCATTTAAAGATAAATTCACAAAGGTTAACACAAATTGGATTTATGGTTCATCTGTTCAGTGCTCAGGGCAAGTAATAGACCTTGAAATCTAAAACAGATTTCACATCCTTAAGGCATAGACGTTAGGGGTAAAGATCAAATGCTTTACAGAGAACATATTTAAGGAAAGCACTAACTGATTCATAAAAATCTCCTTCTGCTCATATTTCAATTCCAAAGGATAAATGCTAGGTTAAGTCAACTACATTCCATGATCCAATGGCTTTCCACAATAAAGTGGTGCTGGGCTTCATTCTCCCGAGTGACAGGCACAGTCCTCTGTAGTCTTTATTTTAAAAGCAACAATTGGCTCTGCAAAGAGGCACGGCCTCTGTTTGACAAATAGCTTGCCCAAATTATTTTCTAGGTATTCTTCAAGCTATCAACAAATGCAGACTGAGCACAAAATTGTCTAGGATTTTCTGTATTACTATTCACTATGCACAATATAAAAGAAAAAATGAACACCACTAAGGAGGTCAAAGTCCATTTTCCTAAACTACCCTCTCTACAGAATCAATTATGGGTAAGTTCAGACAATGACTGTCAATCAAAAGAATCAAATTTGAAAATTAATTTTGTTAATGGCGCCTGAGGGCCAAAAACAATTTAAATATATAAAAAGCAAAAGCTTTCCTTTATACCCTAATAGTCTCTTACAAAATATAACTGGGAGACGAGCTCACTTATAACAACAACAAAAAGCAATTAAAAAAAAAAAGCAACAATACATTTGTAAAATACTAATGAGGAAACAAAAAAAGTTTGCTGAAAGACATAAATGTAGAGTCATTACATTTCTGGAATGGAAAGACCCTAACTGTAAAGCAATCGCTTCTCCTTTCAATAAACTACAAACTGAATGCAAATACCTATCCCACCTGCCCTGCAGCTCTTCAGCCCAAAAAAGACATACAGAAAGGAGTCAGGCAAGCTTGGCAGACTGATTCTAAAGTTTATTGAAGAACAACATATTAGACTAGCCAAGAAACTTGATAAAGAGTGAGGAATAACTTACTCCATCTGATATCAATAGATATTATAAAGCAGAGGCTGATAAACCCTCTGTAAAGGGCCAGATTGTAAATATTTTAGGCTACCTGAGTCTTTTTTCTGCTACCACTACTCAGCCATTGTAGCTCAAGAGCACTCATAAATAATACATAAATGAGCATAGTTGCTTTCCAATAAAACTTTATAAATAAACTTGGTGGTAGACTACATTTGGTCTGTGGGCCTTAGTATGCCAATACCTGGTATAAAAATACAGTAACTATAACAGTATGGTATGTGTGCAGGAGGATAAATCAATGAAAGGAGTTGATAAACATGTTTGTATGTATTCATGTATGTATAAATAAAAAATATATAATTAATGCAATTACATATCATGTAAAATCCACAGAAACAAATTATTCAGTAACAGGAACAAACTAAAATTAATCCCAATTCCATCCAAAAGGTACACATGAAAGGGAAAGCTATTCATGGCAAAAGAAAACGCCTTATTATGGGCTCAGGACACTGCACACACTGCTTCTAATCATCTTCCCCTTGCTCATTGTGCTTAGCCACAGTGGGCTTCCTGCTGTTAAGGTAATATCCCTGAGCACACTCACACCTCAGGGCCTTTGTACATGCTATTCTCTCTGCCTTGAATAATCTTCTCTCTAGTGCAAACACAACTTGCTCTCATGCATTATCAGGTTGCCATTTAAATATCACCTCCACACAAAACCTTGTTAGGTCAACAAACAAGATCGTTTCTGCACTCTACCCCCTGATGATGTTTTACTTCTCTTTATGACATCTGTACCACCTGATATTCTACCACATATTTGTAAACTATGTATCACAATGTTAATTCCACTAAGGCCAAAAACTTGATCTTGCCCACTGCTTTGCCCCTAATGCCTAGCATAGTACCTGGAACATATTAGGCGCTCAATAAATATTCAGTAAATGAATGAATGCAGGTATAAAGGTACCAAGACTTAGACGATATGTTCAGAGGATTTCATATGATTTTCAGATGTAAGAAGTGTCATGGTAAAACAAGGAAATTCAAAAGAAAAGCAAAGATCAGTAAAGAACCTGCTTTTGAGTTTAAATTGAATATCAGAATATATAATTCTACCAGAGGGTATGCAAATTTAAGAGATAAACATGGCACATTCAAGCAGCACGACCTCTACTATCTACAACAGCTTTACATGATTATGGCACGAGACTAAAGAAATTTCAACATGCTGGGTGCATACGTGATTCCAGAACCCTGGGAGTGCCTATCTCACTAACCTGTGCACTGCAGAACGTTGCTGGAGAAGTCTGAGAAGCACTCTTGCGGAAGTCTGGGTGCTGTGGGAGTGTTCTAATCAGGAATCTGCTAGAAAGACCACTCTAGGACAAGAGTGTAACATGGATGACAGGAGACCTGGATTTAGAGTGGCCACTGATGGAGAGAACTGGAAGTGACTGAGGTGGGAAATAAATAAGTAGGGCCTCAAGTTAGACAATGGCAGTAAAAGTGGAGAGGAGAGATCTTCCATACACTGGATTTGCAGAAAACAGCCACATAACTCAGAAAATTCAATTTTATTCACTTGACAAGTGGGGAAAAAAAAAAAAGGATATTTCAGTCGTCCCATTAACTGTCCTCTCTCCTACTTAACACAAGATATGACACATGACTAGTCACTCAGTTTCAGTTTTTACATGCCAATCATAGTGCATCACAACACTGGATAAGTCTAGTATTTAAAGAAATGCATTTTTCATAAAACATGGTCCCTAAATGCCTGCCAGCTGCTCCAACTGGTGCTCAACTTAGGAGCCAGTGATCTGTTAACAATGCTGGAGGAAGGAACTGGCTGTGCTGGATTCATCTGAGATGTTGTCCAATGGGGTGCCGTCTGCAATTATTTCCAGTGGTATTTTTAATACAAGTGATGTGCACCTTAAATGGGAACATCAGAAACAATTTCCATATAAAATGTGATTGTACTGCAAGAATGAGACCAAGTGGATTGCATACAGGTGATGAGAGACACCATGCCCTTGTGTCTGATTCTCTTCATTCTACTAGCTCAAGCAGGATCAGACAGCTAGCTGGCTGTGGCCAGACTGGGAATAAATCAACATCTTCCAACTGCTACTCCAAAACTGCTTCTTTCACTCTAGTTTATTTGTAAGCATTCTAGTTTATTTCTAATCAGAACAAAAAAGTTCAGCTGTCTTCACACTCTATAAAGGGAAAAAGGCAGCAGCATTTCCTACCCAAGGTTGTTAATCATCAAGTTCACAAACTTAAAGTAATTAAATATAAAAGAAAAATGCTAAAACAATCTACCAACTTTTATTTAAGAGAAAAAAAAAACATGGGCCAGAGTAATAAGATAAAAGAAAGAAAGAGCATCCAAATAGGAAAGGAGGAGATTAAATTATCCCTGTTTGCAAGTAATATATATAGAAAAACCTAAGGATTCCACCAAAAAAATAAAAAAATTTAAAAAAATAATAATAATAATTAGAACTGGCATGAATTCAGTAAGATTGGAGGATAGAAAAACATAAAAGCAATAGCTTTTTTTATACTACAATAACAAAATTACTAAGAAAGCAATCCCACTTATAGCACTACAAAAAATAGCAAAAACCTAGAAATAAATTTAACAAAAAGAATGATCTTTACAATGAAAATTACAAAATCCTGATAAAAGAAATTAAAGCAGACACAAAAACATGGAAAGATGTCCTTGTTCATGAACTGAAAGAATATTGTTAAAATGTCCATACCCAAAGTGGTCTAGAGATTCGATACAATTGCTATCAAAATATTAATAACATTCTTTACAGAAATAGAGAAAACAATCATACAATTTGTGTGGAACTACAGAAGATGCTGAATAACCAAAGCAATCTTGAACAAAAAGAACAAAGCTAGAGATTACAATACTTGACTTTAAAACATACTACAAAGCAATAATAACCAAAACAGCACAATACTGGCATAAAAAACAAACAGAGACCAACAGAAGAGAACAGAAAATACAAAAAGAAACCTACACATGAACAGCAACATATCTTCAACAAAGACAACCAGAACACTGGAGCAAGTTCCTTCAATATATGATGCTGAGCCATACTCAGAAGGAAAAAAGTAGACCCCTCTCACCATATACAAAAATTAACTCAAAATGGGTCAAAGGCTTAAATTTAAGATTCCAAAACTATGAAATTGTTAAAGGAAAATATAGGGGAAATGCTTCAGAATACTAGTCTGAAGATTCTTTGGATGATCACCAAAGCACAAACTGGCAAATGGGATTACATCAAATTTAAAAAGCTTTTGTAGAGCAATGGAGAACAATCAACAGAGTGAAAAGACAACTCACAGAATACTCAAATGCAAACTGTTCATTTGACAAGGGATTAATTTTCAAAATATATAAGAAACTTCAGTCAGAAGCAAAAAGAAAGAAAAACCCAAATAATACAACTTTAAAATGGGTACAAGAAAAAGAAAAAAATTTAATAAAAAATTGGGCAAATAACCTGAACAGACTCATCTCAAACAATTACACAAATCATTAAAAAGCATGTGAAAAAATACTCAACATCATTGATCATTCAGGGAAATGAGAATCAAAATCACAATGAGATATCTCACTCCAGGTAGAATGGCTATTATGAAAAAGACAAAAAAAATTAATTCTGAGAATATGAAAAAGGGGGAACTTTGATAACTACTGGTGGGAATGTAAATTGGTAGAGTCATATAGAACACAGTTCCTCAAAAATCTAGAAATGATATGTAGAAGAAAGGAAGGTTAGTAGAAGAGGGATAACAGGAAGAGGGAGGAGCGGAGGGGAATTGGGGATTGAAATCAAATTCCTTACATGTATGACTTTGTCAAAATGAAGCCAATTACTATGTATAATTATGATGTGATAATAAAAAAATTTAAATGGAGCTAACATCTGATCCAGCTATCTCACTACCAGGTAGATATATCCAAAGTAAGTTAAATCAAAATGTCAAAGACATCTGTATCAGCATGATACAGATATTGTGAATATCTATTCACAATAGCCAAGATATGCAATCAGTCATCATCAAAAGATGAATTAAAAATGTGGTATATGTGTAGATACACATACACATATACATACATAATGGAATATTATTCAGTCATAAAAACGAATGTAATTCTGTCACCTCCAACCAACATGAGTGTAACTGGAGGACTTTTATGTTCAGTAAATAAGTCAAGCAAAGAAAAGACAAATACTTCAAGTTCTTACTTACATGTGGAAGCTAAAAAGTTGATCTCAAGAAAGTGTAGAATAGAACAGTGGTTATCAGAGCTTGCGAAGGATATGGAAAGGGAGGAATGGATGGAGAGAGGATAGTTAAAAGGTACAGGGGTGCAGCTGAGGTATAGAAGAAATAATTTTACTGTTCTATATCACAGTAGGATAAATACGGTTGACAACAATAACTAGTACAGAAGATTGCAAATGTTCCCAGTGCAAATAAATAATACATGTGTAAGGTAACAAATACATCAATGACCCTGATCTGATTATTACACATGGTATACATGTACTGAAATGTCATGCTATATCCCATAAATGTTCCATTACTATGTATCAATTAAAAAAATATATTCTTTAAAAAAGCTTGTATCTGATATTCAAAAATAATGTATGTTGTTTTTCTGATTAAAAATGTTGTCCATTTATTTCTCTACCAAACTAGTAAAACTGTCTAATAAAAGCTACTGATCATTTTTTAAAAAGAAAAAACAGTGCAGAAAAGATATATAATACCAGTGTTATGGACACTTTATGGTCACCAAACTTTCATAAAAGTATTTTATTATTAGCTAAACTCCACCCTGCCAATCAGTGAGCAATGTTCTCAGATATAAACATTTTAAATACAGCACTATGCACTTAATAAATGCTTTTTTGATGACAATGAAAATGATGAAACAAACCTGTAAAGTTTTGGGGGACAAGGTGAAGGCAGAATAATGACCATGTTGTTGCCAAAAAAGTGAAACAAAATTGAACAAAATTAAAGGTTATCAAAATCAGCATTCATTCTAAATGTCTCTGGAACAGAACAAAACAATCTAGCAGTACAGGGCTCTGCCTCTCTAACTGGGAATCAACATGGAAGCCTTAAAGGGTGCTCCAAGCCACGGGTACATAGCCACCCTCCTGAAAAGTCAATTTTACTGTGTAATGTGGAAAAAGAAAAAAATTTCTTGTTAAAACCAAATGTGTACTATTGTTGAGAGCCACTGTTTAGGCTTGCCTTGCTTCTTTAAAACCTCTAGAAACACAGCCCTCTTTCCTTGCATTTCAGATAGACTAAGGATAAGGATGTCACCGGTGTGGAGTAGGGACCCCCACCAACTCACAAAGAATATGTCATAACCTCTGATTTCAATCACTGAGATTTTGTATGTCTTATTATAAAAATATTTTATTCTTATAAAAGAAATCAAGTCCTTATGAGACCCCACATGACGTCTTATAGAACCTCACTCCATTGTCCCTGTTCACTGTTACTCCAGTCACACTCTTCCTCATATACTCAGGAATGGCATTTACTATGTCCTTTCCCTCAATGACACCTGACATTGACAAGGCATAACAGTTGTCTTTGTCTTCACTGAAATATCTACTCAAATGTCACCTCATCTGAGGTCTCCTTTAACTTCTCTATCCAAAGCAGTACCTTCACCACCACTGGATTCAGACTTCATGGCATTTATCACTTCCTGATGTATTTTTAAGAGCTTTCTAGAGATTTAATTCACATACCATATAGCTCACCCGTTTAAAGTGTACAATCCAAAGGGTTTTAGTATATTCAAGAAGTTACACGTTCATCACCAAAATCTAATTACAAAATACTTATCACTGCATTAGCAGTTACTCCTCAATTCCCCCCTCACTCTTTCAGCACTAGGCAACCATTAATCTACTTTTCCAAATCTATAGATTTGCCTGTTGTGGACTCATACAATATGAGGTCTTTCATGATCCCAACACTGTGTTATGTACATTTACATCTTTGTCACTCTCCCAGAGCTGAAGTTTAGGAGGACAAGGACATTTTTCCTTAATTCTCCATCCTATTTCCACTACTTAGACTAGCAAGGGCCTTGTACATGGCAAGTATGACTAAATAGGGGAATTAATGCTTTAAAAAGTCACTAGATTTAGCAAAATGGTAGTTACCCCTATAACCCCAGCAAAAATTGCAACGACAGAACTGAGGACATAATAAAGTGAAAGGGCTGAGGAGAGAAGAGGAGATGAGGAAACAGAACATGCCAAGAATGGACAACCTGTTCAAGAAGCTTAGCTTTGAAGGGGAGAGTAGATATGCACATGGACTTGAGAATGTGTGGAGTACAGGTTTTATATGGCGGAACTTGAGCATGTTTAAAATGCTAATCTTAGATTTGCTTAATATTCTGGAAGGTTACCATGGCCAGAGCACAGAAAGGGGCAGGTCAGACCACGAGTCAGTGCAGACCTGTATCTGAGCTCAACGATACAAAACATATGTATTTTAAAAGTATGAAATGAAAGTTTAAGAAAAAAAATTACATTAAAATGCATTCTACCTCAAAATGACTTGGAATATAAAATCTACTATCATAAAGTGAAGCATACTGTTAGCTGAAATTATAAAAAGGAGTGTTTTAAATGATCTACAATACCAATTTACAACTTTGCATACCAACTGATAGTCATTAGCTGTATGAGATGGCACAGGTCTTAGCTTCATTTGTAAAATAAACATTCGCATTTGAGGCTAAGTGATTAAAACAAAGACTTGAAATGACTTTTCCACACTGCAAGACCAGGAAAATCCAGAAGCTAGGTTTATGGATCAGTTTCATACTACATGGCCTTCATTGCTAGATTTAGCAATTTCTTTTTCTATAAAATGCATGACAGTGCCTGTCCCATACGGATACTGCAAGGATTAAATGAGTTACTGCTGCCATGTGCTTAGAACAGAGCCTAACACAGAACAGGTACTGCCCTGGTGTTGGCTATTATGTCAGAAGGTGAGCAGGAATGGTCTGTCTACTTCCCAGGGTGGGGACACTGGAAGAGCTGCTACACCTTTTGAGCCCTCTCCCTCGGGGCCAAACCAAACCCATCTCAGTCATCTTCTTACAGGAATCAATTGGCCACACAGGAGACTCACAAAACACTGATGCCAAGGCCCCAACCCAGAACAATTAAATAAAAATGGAAGTGAGTGGTCAATCTTTTCTCAAGCAGCCCCAGATGATTCTAAGGGGCAGCGCCCTCAACTCAATTCTACCCTGACAGCAGTCAAGCCGTACTGGAACAACCTCAGGGGAGGCCCCATAGGACTCTAACTCACTCAAGGGCATCCCATCTATATGGAATAAAGGTCAAGATCCAGGGAAAAGGCTCAGGGCTGAAACCTCCAGGTGACAGCAAAAGGAAACAAAGGTAGCAGGGGTGGGAGGTGTTAGCTTTGTTCACCTCATCTATAAATATTTGCTACTTACAAGGCACAAAAGTTGAAAAGGTGTGCCAGGGAAATGGAAAATTGATAAGGAAACCAGGTCATTGCAGGTGACTCAGCATTTTCATCAAGCAGCACAAGATCCAAAGTGAAAGCCATCCAAGCAAACCGCACCTGGCCTTTTCCTCCCAAGTCTCTCTCAGAGCCCACAGAAGAGGACAGAAGAGGAAACCAACCACCCAGGAGAGGGGGGTGCCACCCAGCACACTGCCCTGCTATGCGATCTCCAAGGAGGCAGTCACTTCAGGTGGCACAATTTGGCTACATTCCCAATGTAACAAGGGAAAGGGGCTCTAGATTCCTTCCACCCCACCTACCTACTGAAACACAGATCCAGGAGTCATTCAAAGGAAAAACCCCTTAAATCCTGCTAATGTTACCAGGTCCCACACTTAGGGGAGAGAAGGTCATCAGAGAGCCTGGGTTACAGCCCCAGTTGTACTGTGTCCTGGCCGAGTTCCCTGCACATTACCCAACCGAATTCAGCCTGCCTCAGTGTTCCCGATACACAGCTGGAGTAACTTACGGGATCCTCTCCACGAGGCTACTGAGAGGATGAAATGAGATGATGCATGACAAACACTTAGCACTGCGCAGGCCCCTACCACACACCAATTGAGGCTGAGTTCCCACAAGGCAGAAGAGACTAAGACGAACAAAACCTAAAACAGCAAAAAGTAAAGACAGGCCAGAGGAACAACAAGGTGATGCATCTTTAAAACTATTAATTCAATAACCACTGGACTTGACAATTATCCTCAATTTCCTGTTTAACTAAGAATGAGTAACCCGTAATCAAATTTTGGGAATGGTATCTGTAGACAGGAGATATTAAGAGGGAAAAATATTAAACTTACCCTAAACTACAAGAAATAAATGGAAGGAAATAATTTCAAAATGTAACACAAAAGCTATCAATAGCTCTACCAAGAAGTCTTATATTTTCTAGCTTTTCTGCAAGTAGAATATCTCCTGAGTTTAAAACTTTCAAGAGTATTTCAATACATTTAAAATAAAATCTAAGACAAAAATGACTACTTCACTAGCAAATCAATAAAATATAGAAATACTTTTCCTTGCCATGATTCAGTTGCCCAGTGAGATCTGGTTTTTAACTGCCTGCAAACCAACAGAAGGGATGAAGAGGAGTAGGAAAGGCCATTTTGAAATCCTAAATCCTGATTCTGCTGGGACCACTCCAAGAAAAGAACCAAAGGCAAAATGGAGCTAACCGTACCAACCTGCTCTGCTATCATTCACAAATCCAGGAAAAGGAAAAAAAAAAAATGGAATTTCGAAATGCTCATGGAGTTACACAAAGGATCAAATGAAAAGCACAAATCTTAAGAATAACATCATTGGCGGTGGAGAGACACCCAGATCCTGGAGCCACAACGCCTCAGAAACTCAGTTCAACACTTCCAAGCTGTGTGATCGAGAACAGTCCACCTTTCTATACCTGGGCGTCCTCATCTGTGAACTGGGGCTAACAGGCCCCACTCTGTCTGCAGGGGGCTGTTGGGAGGATTCTGTGCCTGTGTTTGTCCCCCAGGCCTTGCACCTCCTTTCTCCCTCTGCCTCACCTCTGACTGCCCTTCCTCCTCAGCTTCCCTTCCTCTGTGCCTCCTCTCTAGTCAGGCCTAACCCCTGCCCTGCACCCCTGCGCGCTAGCTCACCACATACTCTTCCTGCTGCCACGGTTCTCCTTCCCACCCTTGCTGCTCCCTCAGCTTGGGAGCCCACCCTCCTATCCACCTGGCCCCGCCTGACTCAGCAGCTGTCATCCATCACTGCCCGTTACTTCTCTCCCCTAAACTGAACTGCCTGAAAAGAAGGCTCCTTAAACACTGCACCCCCACACCCCTACTCCGCCTTGTTTGTTACAGCATTGTCTGGCAACAAGAACCCTCAGATGTTTGCTAAACGGCTTGAGTAGGGGAATATCTCACTTGAGTCTTTTCTCTCCTGCAACCTCTTTTCCTCTCACCGGGTTCCTTCTAAGGCCTTCACACAGTAATCATTAGCAACAGAAACACTGCATGTGTTTTGGCTCGTTTGCTCCTCAGGACCACTTCTGACCTTGCCTTCTCCTGCACTCACCCCAACTCTACTCCCAGAACACCAACTCCTTGTTCCTCACATCCAGGCGTCTCCTGTCAGAGCATCCACAGTGATGCTCTCTTTGCCTGAATGGCCCCTGCCCCCATCAAATCTTATCACATTGTTAGTGAGGCCTTCCCTAACCACACTATTTAAAACTACTAGCCTCTCTCTATCACACTCAGCCAGGTGCCTGTGCTTACCACTTCCCCCCTTACCTCTCTATACAAAATGTACCATGATGTATTTACTACCTGCCTCCTGCCTGCCACAAGAATGAAAAAGTCTTGAAAGATGAAGAACAGGACCTGGTACACAGCAGATGCTCAATATTAACACTTGGTGCCTACAGAATTCCATGTCCCACCACAAACAATAGGTAGTTTTATACATGAGGACTCAGCGCACAGAGTACTTGAATAACTCACCTACAGTCACATAGCTAATAGATGCAGAGCAGGGATGTGAATTGATATTTTGACTCTAGTGCCCACACCTAACAACTAGGCTTTCCTGCCTACAATCTGACCCACACGGCAATTACATCATTACAAAGGAGCAGGTACTAACAGTGCATGTCTTTGGGTCACAGAAAAGCAAGAAAAACCTTTCACTGGAAAATCTTCCAATAGAGCAAGTGATCTAACTCAAGACAATCTCGCACAGTAAAATACTAATTATCAGATTTATCATTTACACAGCACTGGTAGTTTTCCTTTAGATTTAACAGTTCAGTGTGTGAAAAGAAAGAGACTTATTGTTCCTTTTAGTACTATAACTAAGAACAGCAAAATGACAAATCATCAACTAACATAGAGGAAGCCATGGGAAGCCAAAAATCTGGTGGTGGTTTGGGTCTCAAGAGGACGTGAGTGACCTTTCTGTAGTAATGAACATGTTCTGTATCTTAATAGTCACACCAGTATATATTTGTCAAAATCCACTCAACCAAAATTGGTACAATTTTATAACAAGTACATTATACATCAATATGGTTGACTAGAAAATCTAACAACTATCAAATATGATTTTGGGTTACATGAAATTAATATTACACTTACATGCACACACACACAAACCCACAAATATCTCCACAGCTCATATTCCCAAGCCAGATCCCAAACGATGCACCAGCTCTTGAGCATCGATCAATAATCAGAAAAAACAGATCCATCTAATGAGATCCAGTGAACTGGTGAATATGTGGCTCAATCCTGCCTGAACAAAGGCAAAGGACCCACCTACAAGTGACATTACCTGTGTTCCCCTTCAGTCCTTTGGGTCACCTCTGAACAGAACCCACAGGCAGCCAAGGTGAAAAGGGAAACCAATACACTTCTCCACAAGGGCTTCTACTATGTATTTACCACTGACAGGTCTGAACATGGAAGTGTCTGAATTCTTAGTTGCCAGTATCAGAAACTAACCCTGGCTAGTTAAAACAGAAAAGTGATTTTTATATATTGAAGAGCTCACAGAATCTCTAAGAAACACTGAGAACTAAGCCTATCAGTTAAACAACCAAAAGAACACTGTGGGCACACAGCAAAGTACCCCACAGACAGGACAACAACGAGACTGGGCTTCTAAAAATAGTAAAGGTGCCACCACTGAACACCCTCCAGAGTGGCCACCATCAGCTCCTACCTTCTTCCCATTATCTGCCTTCACCTTCAGGTTCACATTTGGGGAAGTGTGTATCTAACTTCACCTGCTAACGGCAGGAATTCCCAGAGGAAGAGCCAGGGCCCCAGAAGACTGACAATGACCATTATACACACAAATCCCTGCTCTGCAAATCTTACTGATACAGACAAGCAAGTAAGGAAAGGCTTTCAAACACATTCATTGGGGGGGGGGGGGGGGGTACTTAAGCCAGGCATGGTGGCACACTCCTGGTAATTCCAGCAACTCAGAAGGCTGAGGCAGGAGGATCTCAAGTTCAAGGCCAGTCTCGAAACTTAGCAAGACTCAGCAACTTAGTGAGACCCTTGTTTCAAAGCAAAGAGCGGGAGGAATCCTCAAAGATGGAACTAAGAAAAAAGTCATAACTAGAGGTAATGGCAAGCAGGGTCTTTTCATAATACCAAGTGTTTTATTCAGTATATTAATTCCAAAACCCACAAGCCTACCTTCCTATGCTGAAAATAACCCATGAACAATGTTTTCTAAAGAAAATTCAAAAGTGAACTAGAAGGTACTTTAGGAAAAAAAAAAAAAACCTTAGATCTGAAGCTGTCATACAATGATTACTAAAACACATAATTCTATCTAAAATGTATTTCAGTGTCTTTCTTCTTAAAACACAATTTTAAATGCATGTTCTGCTTAAAAGAATAATTCTCAAGAGGTTCCTCTCCTAACCTGAATTTCAAAATAAGAAAAAGAACAAGGTATGAAAAGCTATTAACACCAATTCATGCTGACCAACTGTAGTGTTGGCAGTACTGATGTAGAACTCACTACAGATAATTTTACTTTAAAAATTTTACCTCCAACTCACACATTTTACTTTCTAAATGAAGAAAGTCTCTCAGTGTTAACTTAAGAAATCCTTAGGAATAGGATATGGTGATAAGACAAAAAATAAGAAAAGTTGAAATACTCTAGGCTTCCTAAACAAAAGACCTGCCATCCCCACCCTAACCTTCTGTGACATGAGATTAGAAATGGACAGACACATTTAGACGCCTTCTGTTGCCTCCCACATCACCAGCATTTCAATCTCTCCACACCTTCAAGATTGATAACTGTATTTTTTTTTAAAAATACTCCTTAAATTAATTTGCATATGTCTGACTTTGTAAAAGGAAAAAAATTTAAAGGCAAAGAATAAAAAAGTGAGTCTGCATCCCTGGGAGGAAAAAATGTAAGATAATGAAAAAGGACTCAGAAGCATGCTGGATAGCAATAGGAAGAACAAAATTTTCTAGCTAATTTACAAACTACTCAATAGCTGACTCTTTAAGTTCAATGCAATATATAAGCACTAAGCAAAGCATCGTGCTATCACTAAGTAGACAGATATAGTCCCCAATCTCAGGAGGTAATAATCTAATTGGAAATAAATTAGTAAGCAAGCAGTAATTGTCAAATAACATGAAGCTGAGCAACACAAGTTGGCAGAACTTTGGAGATCCAATGGCGGGAGAAAGTTCATGAGAGTGGGGGGCAGAGTAAAGCAGCTCCACAGCAGCAGCTGAGGGCAGTTCACATAGGCTGTTCATCCACACCTGAGTTCTCATTCTGAAGAGTCCACATTTAACTGAGCAGCTGGGAGACTTCAAGTTTTTCAAGTAGGCAGGGGAATCCTGGAGATGCGGTGCATTTGTTTGTTTGGTATTTGCACAATCAGAGAGGGCGGGGGACTCGAACCTGGGTCTCCAGCATGAGAGTCAGGCACTCTACGTGAGGAGCTATTCGGCCAGCAGTAGGCAGGGGAATCCTAAGCGCAAAGATCATTCAAATGGTGACTGAGAAGACAAAACAGAGGTTGAGCCTGGCAAAAGCACTACTGGTTATCCCGAGAGAAAGATGGGTCAGACCCAAGATGATAGCCACAGATGCAGGAAGAGGGGATGTGTGAGGAAGAGATGCATTCTCTCCCTCTCACTACTGACCAGGGAAAAAGAGGGTAAGAAATGCCTAAGGTTCCAGTGTGGGTTATTAAAAGTTACTGCAGTTTCATTAACCAAATGAACAAAATTAATTGGTTTTGGTTTCTTCTTTGACTACTCAGAGGCTCAGAGTCAGTCTATTTTCAACAGACAGCAAGAATTTCAGTGCAACCTTCTAAGTCCATATGCAATTTATTTTCCTTCATTTGATAGGATTTTATATTTAGTAAGTCATCCTTAATTCTTTTAGGATAAAGCAGAAAATAAATTAGCAAGATAAAAAAAAAAAAAAAAAAATGAGACCAAACCAGAGAGAACCTTGTAAAGTAGCTGGTTCAGGCATATAACCTGTAAGCTGCCAATCCAGAGCCTTTTCAGCACCCTTACTCCACCCTAACAAAGACCATATCCTACAACAGAAGCCAAAAAATGTCAGTCTTTTACTTGCTTAGCCTCCCTCACAACTAGCAGTAGCATGAAATCAGTTCTACCAATGACACTGAAACAAAAGTCTTCAAGGTGAGCTTCTAGAAAAAAGGCCCTAAGAGGGAATTTTAAGGAAATACATGCCTTCCTTCCCTGATTTCTTACATAAGCATGATGTCTGGTGCTGCAGCAACCACATTGCAAATGTGAGGCAAAGAGCTTGGATCAAAAGTCAAATTACTTAAAAGGAAGAAAAGATGCAAATGAGATAGAATAGAAAAGGCCCTCAACAGATACCTCTACGATTCTCCCTCCCCATCAGTAAGCTGTCTTCAAAAGATGTTTCCACAAATGACCAGGACTGGGAGCTGCTCACTCTTCCCCCAAGCTTTCTGCAACACCCTGGCATAGAAAGTCTGTCAATATATACAACCTTTATAGGGCAGTGAGTGGTCTTTTGTGAGCTTAATGCAGACAGGCCAAATACACATGAGCAGATCACCATGTCAAATGCAAACCCATGCTAAGTGTAAAATCCTGACAAGACGAATGCAGAAATACTGGGATCATGTGCAAGAGCTGTGTGCCTGCACGAGCCCACTCTTTGTCTATATAGGCTTTACCCCTTAAGTCCTTGCAGAGCAGGCCACAGACCCAACGCTGTTTGCCATCTCCCTTATGTTCGAGAATAAGCCACAATAAAGCTCATTCAGATGGTTTTGCTTGCTTGCCTCTTCATGATCTCTATCTGGAGTTGAGGAAAAGAACCCAGGGCTGAGTTAGTGATACTAAGAGCTGGGAAGACTTGTAACACAAACAGCCTTGTTCTTAATGACATCATTAAGTCACTGCATAGGTCTCTAAAACACCTATTTCTATACTTCCTGCTACTAGACAACAATAAGCCTATTATTTAGGTCATTTTTAGTTAAGTATTGCTGCTTGCCAAAAGCACCCTGACAATATAAATCATCAGGTCAGTTTCTGACAAACTTTATTTTTATACTGCTGAGTTAACAGGATTATTAAATATTAATTTTTAGCTAAAATTATCAGGTGATTATTATTAAGATGAGAAAAATGCAAACATACATCATAAACAGGAAGAAGGAAATAGATTAGTAAGAGCTACTATAAGTAGATAAAGATAAAAACAAAAGGAGACAATGATAAAAGTTTGAAAAAAAAAATGTGATCAAGTGCCAGCAGGAGCACATCTTGGAGCCAGCAACAGAGAATAAAGAATAAGTATACCTAAAAGTTCTTTCCAATATAAAACAGTCGAAACCACTAAGTATAAGGAACACCTGTTTAGATGCAAGGCAAATTCACAAGAAAATAAAAGACCTTCCCAAGCAAGCAACATCAAAGAGGATCCTAAAAAACAGAGCAAAAAGAATAAGCTGATATAGTGCAGGAGCTCAGGCCTTTGGGAACTGGAAGGGGACAGGAGTTAAGCTTGTGCAATGGGCACTTGTCCTTTGGAATGTACTAGAACCACAGAAAAAGGTAGATATGACTAGTGTAATATTTTCTTTAACTCTTGAAGACAATTATAGACAGCTCTTATATATTTTCAATCTCTTTGCTTTACTCTTTGCAAAAGCAAATCCCAGAATTAAATGCCTGTTTTTGAAATATGTCTGTATTACACATTTACATATTACAAAGGTTTTTCTTGGACATTTTAACCACAGGCTTAAGGCAAATATGAAAGATATACATTATTTCATACACCAATTTTTTTCAGACATTAGAAAAAGAATCATTATGGGGCTGGGGAGATAGCTCAGCTGGTAGAGTGCTTGCCTTGCAAGCACAAGGCCCTGAGTTCAATCCCCAGTACTGCAAAAAAAAAAAAAAAAAAAATCATTATGCAATAAACATGCAATTTCAATATATTTATAACTATACCCAACTGCTAATCTTAGAGGACTTTTTGGTAAGACTTTTATCATTATGGTCATTAAAATACCTTCTAATGACCATGTAACCAATACTTTCCTATTAGCTGATATATCACAAAAATAATCATAATTTCTATCTAATCTTACGAACCTTTACATTAGATTTGGGAGTGATCACTGTAAAGGGAACTGGGGAAAATGTAATGGTTGGGTATCTACAAGCTGAGAGGAAGGTCTTTAATATTAAAGACAGAAGGAATTCAGCCCATAGTTAAAAAGCAAACAAACAATAGTCTCATTTGCTTCCCACACTTACTGAAAGCTGAAGACATCACATATTCCCTGTACTCACCTTCATATTTTCATGCTAGCTTTATGAATAGGGCAATTCCACCCCAAATTCCATTAAGCCACCTCCATCACTCAATTCACTTCAAAAATTCCCCTTATCCTTTGGCAATCCAAATAGCCCAAGAAATAACAACAAATAGTTTATATCATCTTCATAAGGGACACATCTGTCTCTACTGCGTTCCCATATTCATATGACTTCACCTTTCAACCTAGGCAAGCTTACATGTACGATGCACACCTTCCTAAACGCTGCTTTAGTTTTGCTTCTTGAACCTATGTGCTAGATGGTTCTAGACTAAGCATTTATTCTACAAGGGGAAATGCAGGGGAAAAAAAACTCGGAGATCAAGAGTCCAAGTATAAAAGGACTGGGCTTGGCTTGGGCTCTCCCTCCCAAGCTGATACAGTCCCAGGGGACTGGAAAGCCTCCCGAGAGCGCGCCCAGGTCGCCGGGGGAATAAAGCACGAGTTAGCAGGGCAGGGAGCCTCTGAGGGGCGCACTGCATTCTGGGACTCGTTTCCACAGTTACCCACGTGCACCCAACCCAACCGCGGCCCGGCGCGGCCCGGACTACAAGTCCCAGAATTCCGCAAGACTGCCTTTCCCCTTCACACCCGGCGACTGGAGCCAGACCCTAAAGGAAACCCCTAAAGCGCCCGCCCCGCGCCAGGGGTGAGGTCGCGCTCCCTAGAAGCTGCGCCGGGCCTCCAGCTTGGCCCTCTCGCCAGGGAAGTGGGTCCCAAGGCATCAGCTTCCACACCTGATGACCAGAAATTAGACAACTGCGTCACAGACTGCCAAACCCACGGACCGCCAGGGACCCCGACACCTCCCCTGCGCAAAACCCCCGCCGGGCCTCCAGGGCCCGACCCCTCCGGCTCCCGCCGCGGAAAACCCGCAGCCCGCGCCCCTGCCCCGCCTCCCAGTCCTGCAGCCCGAGCCCGCGCCAGCGCTGACCTCGCTTCCCGCCGCTCCGGGAGAACCGTGGCCAGAGCCAACCTCGGGACACCTCCCCCGTCCCCTCCACCCCAGCCCCGCCCCCTCCTCTCCGCTCGCCCTGAGGCTCTGGGCTCCCCCCTCAAAGGGACCGGGCCTCGACCGGGGAAGAAGCTCCCCTCCCAAACACACAGTCCGACGCCCCCCGGCCCGGCGCGAACCGATCTGGACATGACAGTACTCCTGCCACCTCCCCTTCCTAACTAGCTCTTCACCCCCACCTCGCCTCCCCCACCCCTGCCCCCATCCTCCCATCCCACATCCTCCCCACGCTCCTCTTCCTCCCGATAACCCTACCGTCCCAACACCACCCCCCCAACCCTCACCACTCTCGGTCACCCTACCACCCTTCCAGTGCCCCTCCCGCCCGCCGGACTCCCCAACTATTCCATCACACCCCAATGCTTCCCACTCTCTCGCTCTCCCGTTACATCAGCCCTCGTCCCTTGCCCGCCCTCCTGCCCCGCTCGGCCCCCGTTCCCCCACCCCATTGTTCCCCCCACCCTCGCCATCCAGCCCTTCTTCCCATTGTCCCCGCCCCCGCGCTCCCCTCGCACTCACCCGCCTTTCTCACGGAGCCGCCCGCACCGCTCAGCCCCTTGGAAATCCTCACCCCTGCGCCCCGCTCGCTCGCTCGCTCCCTCTCCCCCGCCGGTGCCACCCCCGGCCCTGCCGATAGCGCCCGCCGCCGCCGCCTCCACCTCCATTCACCCCGGACACTCGGGTCCGGGCCCTTCATCGCACGTCCCACCCCCCTCCCCCCAACATTGAAATGGAGCCAGTCCCCACCCCCCTCACCTCCTCCCGCCCCGGGCAGGCCGTCCCCTTCCCCCCCACGCCCGCCCCCGCCCCACGCCGCCCGCGGCGTCACCGCCTGCCCGGGCCCGGGAGGGGAAGGGGTGGCTCCCCGTCAGGGACTCCCGGCGCTTTTCGGGACAGGAGGCGTGGGGCGGGAACAGTGGGAGCCTAGTGGAGAGTGCTGGCAATAGCTCGGACCGGCCGGGTGGCTCTCCACTACTCACTGACAGCTGCAGCATCCGAGTGCATTTTCGGGCAGCTCACACCCCGCTCGCCGCCCAGGCTCCCGCGCTCGCCTCGCGGTCCCCCCACCGGCTCACCGCACCTCGGCTCAGAGCTGAGGACCCGCCGCCAGGCACTCCGGGCCCGCCCATCTCGCCCTCTTCATTGGCTGAACCGGGACCGAGGGGCCGCCCCTCTTGGTCTCTCATTTGACAAAGGGTGTGCCGATAGTGGCGGTCTGGAGCAGGCACGAGGCCCCGCCCCTCGATGTCCAATACGATTGGTCCAGGCCCCTAGTCTCCGTAACGCCCCTGGCGGAGGCCCCGCTATGGAGTAGCAGGTTGGGCCTGGCCGCTGTCAGTCATCCCCGGGGGTCCGAAAGCGCGTGTAGGGGCGAGGCTGGGGAATTGGTCCACCTTGACCCTGAAGCCCCGCCCTGAGGCGGGCGGGATTGGTGGAGCTGGAGACCAACCGAGAAAGATGGGTCGGCGTCTGAAACAAAGCACGCGAAGTGTTCCCCAAAGAACTGAGAAGGCGAAGCGCAGCTGCGGGAGCTTGAGTCCCGCTGCTTAGAGTAGCGAGGTCCCTACGTCCCTAGAGCCCAGCGCGTCTCGTTCTAGTCTCCCACCACTTGTCCCGCACGCCGTATAGCAGCTCTGCAGGAGCCCAGTCCGCGCCCAACTTGCACTGGGACTTCTCTTGCCAGCTGTTTCCTACCACAGGAAACTGGAAAAAGAATTGCCGCGTCTTCATTTCTAGCAAATCCTTTGCTGGAAACACCCGTTTCTCCCACAACCAGCTATCCTATTTCCACTTTCGCAGAATGCACTTGTTTTCCAAAGTCTACGCACCTTTTTCCCCTTCGTCACAAATGAACTGTATAAAAGGCTTCGAATGCTACAGGCATTGTCCGTCAGACACGTCTGCGTGTCACAGACAACGTGCACGAAATCCAGGGCCACTCTATGCTCCGAAGTCAGGTTGGCACATGGGCAAGTCTAGGGGCAGATCGCCAACCCACAAAAGACAAGTAACTCATCTAAGAAAACCTAAGTCATTGACGCGGAGAGACCAACCCAGAAAACGAAACTGGCTGTTTGGCAGAGGGAGGAGTTAATTGCGATGAATTCTGATCCTTGTTTCCTAAGTCAAAAATTTGCACCGTTTTTGAATGTCGACGTTTTTTTCAATCCTTGAAACCAGTTCACCACACTCACCACATTTTGGTAACTGAAAAATATTTCGAGGCATTCACGGACAACCCCCTTCCCAGTAATGCACACCATTTCCCCAGATTCCTAAACCCACTCAAAGATAGTCCAAGCATCTTGCAGATCCCGCCACATAGCATGGATGACACTACGAATGACAGGTACAAAAAGGGCAGTCGTTTTGAGTTCAGATTTCCATAGACTTTTGTTGCAGCGTTCTGAAATATAGGTTTCAAGTCAGGACATAAATGTCAGGCCAAAAAAAAAGATGTTTGATAGTAGGGCTCAGACAAACCAGTCCCTGTGTCCCACATCACTCTCCTTATCATATGCTTCATCCCTCTTAATCCTTAATTTCTCTTTAATCAAATGGTATCCTTATGATTTTGTCTGTTATCAGTATCATTCATTTTGCCTAATCACAATTTTACCTGAAGTTATTCCTTAATGTTCCTTCTTAAGACAAGAATCTTAAATGGAGCATCCTTATCACATGACAGAACCTAAACTAGGCCCTGCAGAGATAGGTGAGTGTCTCTGGATTCTGAGACAGTCTGTTTCTTGTTGGGCAACAAAGCCTGTCCTTAATCTGAGTAGGCATGCTGCTCCTGCATTATTTTTCCTGTTTGTTTTAGCCTAATCTACACACAGGGAATAAAACATGTTTATATATAATATATATATGTGTGTGTGTGTGTGTGTGTGTGTGTGTATCCTAATCTTTTGTACATGTAATATTTGTATGTGTTTGGATTTTTTGTTTTACTGTTTATCATGGTGTTTCAAGGCTGAGACAATATTTTGCAAAGAAAAGGGCTTGCTTCTTGACTCTTCCAAATTAAAACAAACCCATAATTTGTTTTAACATTTGCTGTATTTGACTTATTTGCAGCACACTTTATCATTGCATACTCGTTAAGCTATATGAAGAAACTGCCAGCTGATATTTTCCTAGCTCTTAGCACTCCCTTGGTACACATATGGTATCCATTAAAATGTACAGAATGTACAACCTTTGCTATTTTTCAACATTTTAGGTGGGTCAGTATAATTATTTTCAAGTAAAATACAGACTTAGAGTAATTTGGCTAGATCTTTGTATGTATCAGCTATAGCCTGAAGATTGAGAGGCAAAGCTCATTCCTAGTCCACTAAGTCTCACTGCTATACATGTTTTATGAATAATGAAGCAGTATAATAAAAATGTCTATCAAATGCCCTGCAAATATTACCTGGTCATTTTAATAATCCACAAGATTATAAACTTTTGAGTTAGGAATTGTTGTATTTGTCTTTTCATTTCCCTAGTAGCTAGTATGGTGCTTTCAAAGAGCAAGCACTGGTAATTATTCCTAAAAGTGAACTGAATGTTGACAAATATGTGGAAGGAAACTTGAAGACTATCAGATCCAACTTCTCATTTTAAGAAATGAGACTTGAGGGACTGGGGAGATAGCTCAGTTGGTAGAGTGCTTGCCTTGCAAGCACAAGGCCCTGGGTTTGATCCCCAGCGCCGCAAAAAAAAAAAAAAAAAAAAAAAAAGAAATGAAACTTGAGGTTCAAAGGAATTGAATGTCTAATCCAAGTCACTTGTCTAGTTAATAATAAAGCAGTACTTAAAAACTGAAGTTTCCCAACTGCTAGTCCAATATCAAAGCTTCGAATTCCAAAGATAGGCAATCTACTCTTTCTTCCTATTTGAAAGTTTTTGTCAGTATATTCTATGCTTCAAATTTGGAGTATCACCTTTTAAAATGAAGGAAGGAATTTTTTCTATATATAATACATTATTTCAATTTTATCATTGTTAATATTTCTAAATAACATGAGCCCTGGGGGGAGACTTACTAAGATAATAATACTATACTTCTGTGCATTTATATTCAAATTCAGGGGGGAATTAATAGTTGAGTATCATAGGGCATGATGGGTAGAGATATCGGGATGCAGCTATGTCATTTCATTTCACTTGGTTACTGCTTTAACATAATGCCATATTAAAGAAAGTTAACTCATGTTACTTGATATCTGATTTAATAGGACATTTTCTATTTTAGTTATACAATATTAATTTTAATCAGATATAGTTTAAAGTATCCCAAGCTTAGATTAGAATTCTATATGGAAAAGTGTGGTAAGAGAAAGAACAGTAAAGCTCATCAATCAAATTTTAAACTTTCCCCAAATTCCACAAATCTCACTATAGCATGCTTTTGGGTTTGAAGTACAAAATGGAGAAAGCATAGCCATCAAGGCTGAAATGAAGTTGGGTCTGCTCAGACAAATAGATAAATATGTCTTGGGAAGATTTGTAGAGAATAAGAAAAACACACAGTAGGGAGGAAATAATGCAGCAGCCTATGATAACAATAAGAGACTGTGTGGAATCCAGTACACTGGCACACACCTGTAATGCCAGTGACTTGGGAGGCTGAAGCAGGAGGATCCCAAGTTCATGGCCAGTCTGAGCAATTCAGAGAGTCCCTGTCTCAAAATAAAAAATAACAAAGGCTGGGGATGTAGCTCTGTGGTTAAATGCCCCTAGTACAAAGAGAGACAGAGACAGACACACTGTGTGGAACTCACTAACTGTAGAACTCAATAACCTCATTTGCTTTACTTGTTAACTATTCTACCTAACCTCATGACAACTCAATAGGGTACTAATGTTATCCCCAATTTACAGGTAAGTTAACTGAGGCTTAGAGCTCCAGTAACTCACTACCCAACTATTAAGTAAAAGCGCCCCTAAGTAGCCACTCCTGCATGTGATATTTCCATTGCTGGGCTTTGATTTCTCCTCTTTCTAATCAGGCTAGTATATGCCCTACAGAACTCAGAAATTTGTTTATAAAATACAATAACATGGACGTGAAGGTGCTTTTAAAAGTTAATGAAACCAGGGTTGAACATTTAGCCTCTTGGGTGCCTTTGTGGATAACTAACTATATATTATGGAAAGTGTGAGTTAGAAAGATTACTTCCAGGTTACTAAATCCTTCTTCATTTTGCTCTTTTGACATTATTTCAACAGCAACTCTCTACTCTATAGCATATTCTTAATGAGATTATTTATCCAGAGTACCTAATGAGGCTCTGCAGAACATAATAAATTCTGTACTTTGGTATTTTCTCTGAGAAGGGACAGCCTCTTCAGCCTTACTGGAATTAACCTTTTAACCAATGAGGCCTGTGTTTTTGGGAACGAGTTTCATCTCTTAAGCTTTTAATAACAAAGAATGCCACTGTAGCATGTTGCTTTTCACATAGATCACAAAACAGTCTTGCACACAGCCACTTACCAGATGCTACAAGGATAATAAAACTGTTGGTTTCACTTTTTATTTTTAGCTATTATATATTTATTTATTGTAAGTTGGGTTCTCAATGAATTGGATTTTTTTCTTTCCACATTTTTTTTTGGAATTGCAGTTGTACATGATGATAGAATTTGTTGTTACATATTACTATATGCACAGTGGTTTTGCTTTTAAATACCTGCATATGGACATGTCCTAATTATCAGGCTAATGGAGATAGAGGTTGTCACTTTTTTCCATTGTGCTAACAAGAACATCCTTGCCTCACACTGGCACAGAAAAGGTGGTATCATTTGCTGTCTTCCTTTACCATACTTTTTCTTTCTTATGCTTATCTTACCCTAATGGGCAGAAAACTGAAATTTAGCACAAGAGTGACCTATTTACAATCAGTACTAAAATTCTACAATTTACATTTTCCTGTAATGTGGATTTACAGTGCCCATTAATGGGACTTCCATTTTTTTTTTTTCATCAGCCTTCCTTGGGAACTATACTGTATCCCCAAAATAAAATCCTTAACAGATGGAATGGAGAAGAATCTTCTGGAGCCAACTTTTTGCTGGGCATTTGAACTTGGAGCACTTTTGCCATTTTTTTAAGAAGCAAAACATAGTCCTTCTGGAACAAGGTGGCCTGGGTTAAGATCCTACTTGCTCCGCCACATAAGAAGAAATTACTTCACATCTCTGTGCCTCAGTGTCCTTATCACAAAATGGTGAAAAAGATAGGCTCTCCCTCATCAGGACATTGTGCACATTAGATAAATGACTATAAGTAAGGCACATAGTAATGCCCATTGCATGCTCCATAAGCAATGCTATTGTGACACTACAGTTCCATCACATTCTCAGATAAACCCTTCCCCATCACATTCAGGTTGTCACTCAAAACTTTCCTTTTCCTCTAAACTGGCCCATGATTGCATGGTCACTATGTTTGATTACTTGGCTTCCTTCTTGTCTGGATTCTAGAGTTTACAATGAACTGAGTTAGGATACAAAAGCACCCTTCACCAGGACATGCCACTAATGTGAAATCTGCCTTGTTCAAAGCTAAAATATGAGACTTTACACCATGTGGAAAAAAACTGTGTACCCATATTAATAATCGCTTCAATTCAAACTCTCTGAAAAATAGCTTAACAAGAACTGATTGATACTGGGAGTTCCAGATATGGAAAATTCCTATGAGTATAGAAAGATGGCATCCTAAAGTAAACAGATTGTAGTAAATTACAGGGGCCACTAAGTGAATAGAGACACATTGTGTTCCCATAAGGAATAATTTCTTTTCCCTGTACTTTGAAGTAATACTACCCTTCTCTGAGAGCATAAAGCATTTTTAATCTGCTATGCACAAGATGAAGGCAAATGTCTTTAAGTATTGCCTTTGAGCAGGATTAAGATGCAGACCCTACACTTATAACCATTGAATGAGGCATTAAACTTGTCTGGGCCACAATTCCTTCATCTATAAAAATAGGAATAATATCCTCAAGGGATGAGTAAGGGCTAAATAAGATAAAATATGTAAAAGCATTTATAAAAGTAGAAGAGGGAGCAGGAATGAATGCGTGAGCTCCAATTACGTGACACCTTCCCAGGTTCCCTTGTGAACGTAATGCAAGCCTATGAGGTACAGCTAACTCATTTTCCCACTTAGGGAAAACTCCAAATAAAAATAAGCCAGTACTTTTGAATTTTCTAGATAATTCTGTTTTCTTTCTTTATCAAGAGGCCATCTAAAGGATCCCTTTGAAAAGCTAAGGATTTTCTAATTATACTTAGATTTGATATCAGTGTTTCGATTTTAATTTCATTTAATAATGATTTTTTTTTTTTTTACCTCTCCTAGCTAACTCTGGAGAAATTTTCATTTATTTTTGAAACTATCTCTAACTTTCAAGATTTCTTGGTACATAATTATCAGGATAGCATTAATAAGCTTTTTTGTTAATCATTTCCTCTGGCACAGCTATAGGATGCTTAAACTCTCTTCCTTTTTACCCAGGGCCTTTTACTTTATGGAAATCACACCTGCCTTGGGAATTAAAAGAGTATTTGAATTAAAATATATTCATTCGTTACCACATGTTCTTCTCTGAATTGGGTGTTTTCACCTTACTCATCGTTGAGCTAATCAAATCCTAATGATACTGCATTTAATTCCATTTCAGAAGGTATAATTTTCCAATTGAATCTAAACAATGCATGACCTTTATGGTGACATCCATAAATATAGCATTGCTTCAATTACTCCGGCTAGCAGGGAATGGACAGAAAGAATAACCATTTCACTTGGACAATGGCTTCAGTGTGTTGTCGGGCTCTTCATTTCTCCTCGCCTCCTCTAGCCTGCTTCCATGAATACAATGTCTTTTCAACATCCCTCTCAGGGCAGTGCAAGAAACCCCATCCATCTCCAGACGTCAGTGGCTGCTCTGCAGCTGAGCATCTCATTATGGCAAAGTGAAGCATTCTGGGAGAGTGGATGGAGAAGGCAGACAGCAGTAGGAAAAGGGGGAGGGAAGAGAAGGACAGGAACTGTGGAAAATACAAGATCACTTCCATGGTGAAGGTAACAGGTTATGGAAGTCAGAACTTCCTATTCTAGAGAGGAAGAGTATGTGGGATGTCATGAATAAGCAGATTCCAGGTCCTACAACCTGGTTATAGCTGCTTTAGCCACCACGCCTCCCAACACTCACCCTTGAACCCCCTGTTGAAGCTACCACCGGAGCCATGTTGGTGGGAGGAGAACAATGAATTTAAGCAGTTGAGAAAAATCGATGGCTTCTACGTTGAAAAAGAAAAGAATTTGGAGACACACGTTTGTGAGTATGCAGTCATGCACATGTATGCACACACGTGCACACACACCCAATCACTGGCGTACCTCATTGAAAAGTATTTTCTTCCAACTAACCTAAATGCTTACCTTTTGCTCTGTTACCCTGCCTTAGCCAAGATGGGTTAAAGTGAATGCACTTGACATTATGGAATCACAGACCCTGGTAAGATCATTGAAATGATGATCTTCTACGAAAGGCCTGCAACCCCACCATGTCCACCCCACGAGCCCCTTGCACTAGGAACTGCTAAATTAGGCATTCTTTGGAGTTTACAAGTATTTCCTTTTTACAATTCAGGAGCTTTCAGCAATAGTCAGTGACTCTCAGTAATTCTGTTAGTGGGAGATTAGTTCCACTCTGGTAGCTTTTCTCCCGAGTTCAGCATACATCTAAACCTGCACTCGAATAATGGGAATTTTGTTGGGAATCAGCGTATGAGGGAAGTGGTGACAGGGGAGGAAGGCACAGCTCAGGGACAACATCTTCAGGGCAGTGTGAAGTCTTGGACATGGAGCACGAGAGGAGAAAAGCTCTTTGAAGAGGAGATGCCAACTACATCTCTTCCTCAATTTTTCTCACCTCCAGTTCCAAACTGGGTCCTAGTGAAAACTTCTTTTTCTAGTTTAGTTAAAAAGAATCCCCCCAAAAAAAGCTCCTGTAAGAGAAATGCAAGGAAGTTTAAAGGTAAGATGATTAGGTTATGAGAGTCTTAGTCTGTGCATTAATGCCCGGTTAGGGATTAACTGGGTGGTAACTGTAGGCAGGTAGGATGTGGCTGGAGGATACTGGTCACTGGGGGCTGCCCTTGGGGGTTATATTTTGTCCATGGTGAGCAAAGCAGTTTCTCTCTGCTTCCTGATTGCCACGTCCTGACCTGTTTCCTCCTCCACACCCTTCCGCCATGACGTTCTACCTCACCTCCGCCCAGAGCAACAGAGATGGCCATCTGTGGACTGAGACCTCTGAAACCATGAGTGCCAAAGAAACTCTCTCCTCAAAAATTGCTCTTGTCAGGTCTTTTGATGACAGCAGTGAAAAGGCTGCCTAAAACACTCCCCCAGGCTATAGGTTCCCAGGTTAGTCTCCCTTTGCCTTCACTCCCATTCAATGGTTCCATCCCTCACCCCCTGAGCCCAGGCCTGATGAGCTATTTGAGCCCAAAACACCCCCATTGCCACCACACTCTTGGCCTCCCAACTGTAACTTCTGCAACCCAGAGTACTGTTAGTCAGTCACCCTGAAAGTCCAGCGTATTCTTCATCCTTCCATCTCAACATCACCTTTCTGGCTTCAAAGCTCTATCGCCACAACCTAAGTTTGTTCAAAACTAACATTCACATTTTAAAATGATCAAATCCACAGATAGTAGGCTGGGGAAAGACATATCCGCAAACATCAGAGTAGCACTGACTTTGAATCAGGTACCATTCTGAGTGTACCCATGTTGACTGATTTAATCCTTCCAACCATCCTCAGAGATACATACTTTTGTAAAACTGATTTTCCAGGTGCAGAGACTGAAGCACAGATAGGTGAAGTATGTTGTTCAAAATCACACAGCCAGTGAGTGGTGGAACTGGGGGAATTAAACCCAACCTTCTGGCTTCAGATCTGTATTTTTAATCACTTGTGCAAAGCTACTTGGTGTAGCATTTTCCAGAGTGCTGCTTGCCCACCTCTGACTCCCTTCCCCCACACACTCCAAGTCTTTTGATGTGGAGCTGTGTCAATTTTTCTACCCCCAGTAGGTGGTCACACCTAGCATAGTCCTTGGAGCCAAGGTGAGATGATCTGCCCATCATTAGTGGCAGCATGAATCAGGTTCCCCAGTTCCTGGGTATGGGCTTTTACTTCCTTGTTAAGTGGAGTAGAGGATCCAGAAGCAGGACCACACATTGGAGCAAGAGTGGAGCACAAAGTAGCAGTGTTGTTACAGATGCTGCGGGCTTAAAGGGTTGCACCATCCATGGGCCAGAACTGCACCAGCCCCTGGCTCCCATTCTCCCACATCCCCTTTGTCACTTCTCCCTTTCTAGCTCCTCACTGCTGGTGCCCAGAGCCCCTTACCGTGGTTCCATAGTGAGTGAGGCCGACCTCACTATCTGTTCCCTAACCATGTTAATAAGCTAAAGAAGACTGAAATATGAGTTGAGCAGCATCCTTGAGGAAAGCCACAGAGGGTAGCCTGAAGACCTAGAGGGGGACAGACAGCTGCCAAGACTTAATGATGCTGGCAAGGATTTAGGACCAGATGTGTGTGTAAGAAAAGCCTCATGTCTTTTTAGTCTCACAAAATGGAGACACTTTCTCCTTCCCTGCCTCCCTTAGTTATCTTGCTATAGTTTTGGTCTTGAATGTCTTCCAAGGCCCAAGGCCCATGTGTTAAAGGCTTGGTCTCCAAGGTGGTGCTATTGGAAAGTGCTAGAACCTTGGGGTGGTAAAGCCTAGTGGGAGGTCCTCAGGTCACTGGGGATGTGCCTTGAAGGGAATTTTGGGACCCTAGTCTCTTCCTCTCTCCCTTTTTCTACCTGACCTATGATGTGAGTGGTTTAACTCTACCAGTTGCTGCCACCATGATGCGCTGCCTCACCACAGACCCAAAGCAATGGGGCCAACTGAGCATGCTATGAAACCTCCAAAACCATGAGCTAAAGGAAACCTTTTTCATTTTTATCTCAGGCATTTCATTATAGTAACAGAAAACTGACTAACACAAACACTTGGTTTATGCTACTAGAGCACAAAACACCCCCAGAAGTGTATAGACCCCAAGGTGAGCAGTCTGTGAGTCATTCACCCTAGAGAAGCTTCTATTCGAGATCTATTCAGACCAACTGGCCCTTATCGAAACTTGCCTGTCCAACGTTGCATCCCCTCAGATCCTCGTGGATGACCAACTTGGTGTTCTTGCATAAGCTAATTCAGGGGACAACATAGATGAGTTAAGATATTACCCTTTACAAAGATATCTACCAGAAAGAAAGAAAAGAAAAAGACTTTTAACAAACAAGTGACTCAACACCAGGCCCCAACACTCTTCCCCAAGCCAGCCTCTCCATCCCTAGAAGTCACCCTGGCCCTCTCAGTGTACAACTCCTAAAACTCACCTCCATTAAGCCTTCCTTGACTGAGGCTCCCCACAGTCATGTCTCTTTCCACTTGTTGCCTATAGCACTAGAACAGAATTTGGCAACAGAACCAGAACCAGAACAAAAGGGAATGGAATGTTGGGGCTAGGCCATCTCAGAGGTGAGCTTGGCACATTCCTCCAGTTCACAGATGAGGAAACAAAGAAGCAGAAGTGACCATCCCACATCATGCTGAGGAGTGATTGGGGGACATCAGGAGATGTTTCTGTTTATCTTTCCCATTTTCCACTGGGAAGGACCCCCCTCTTCTTTTGGGGAACTGCTCAGCTGACTTTTATCCAACAAAGCTGTGATGGGGAGTGCCAGTCACTCCCAGTGCACATCTGATCTCAGTGGAGCTGATTAGCATCCTTCTCTGAAATTTTTAAAGTTAGAATGAAAGCAGCCTTTTTAGTCTGTGGGCTCATAGCTGCCAGCAATCATGGCCCCCACCTCATAGAAGAAGCCAGTCCTAGAGAAATAAATAGCAGAAACACTCATTTGTTCGTTCATTCATTCATTCATTCATTCATTCATTCATTCATCCACGGAACAAGGGCTTTTGATGTGACAGACACTGCACTCTCCTCTAGGAATAACCCACTGAGCCAACACAGTCTTGGTTGCTGTCCTCACGGGGCTTAGGAACTTGCAGAGGAAACATTCCTTAAATAATCATGCAAACAAAGTAAAGTCACCACTCCAGCAAGCAGTGAGAAGAACAGCTACAGTTTTTCAGAGAGCATGTAATAGAAATTCTGACTCAGGCACTATGTATTTTGTACATGGCACAAAGAGCCAAAGCTAAGGGGGCAGTTGGGCCCAAATCCCACTTTGACTCTGCTCATCATGCCATGAACCCTGGTGTGAAACTGTTTTCCCAGAGGAGGGGCCACCCTGTTGACACCCTGGCACTGTCCCCTTTTTCTAATTTTCCTTGAACACTGACTAAACCAGCCAAGACTCTGGGGTGTGATCCAATCGGAGAGATGAGTGGGTGGGAGGGGGAGTCTTCCCTGGGGAGGTGACTGGAATCACATGAACTGTGAGCAGTAGATAAGCCAAGTGGAAAGGAAGAGCTTTCCAGACACAGGGAGCAGCCCATGCAATGGCCTTGTCTCCATGGCTCTCTAGTCCCTGGTTCCAATTGCTGATGCCCTGACCTTTCAGGGGATTGGTCTCATAGCAAAACATCCTCCTCTCTCATTCAAATTAGTTTCTGTCACTTGCAATTAGGAGAGTCCTAGCTCACAGAGCAAAGCTTATCTGGCTGTCCTTTCTCCCTGTTCCAGCCAGCCTTCATTATCTCTGCCAGGCCCCATCCTCTTTAGAAGTTTCCTTAGAAACTTCTACTCTCACCTTCAACACAAGGGCTCTATCCTTGATGAATTAGCACTGTCTCCAGCAGATAGTAGAAACTCAATTAACATTTTGTGGACCTAAAGTTGACCAACTCTTTACTAGTGGTCATTTGCCCACCATGACTGGACAAGGTAATGAAGTACTGAGGGACAGGGTGTCTCTTCTGTACTTCTTTTCTGTACTTCTGTCACTCACCGAGTTCATGCATATGTTTCTACTGGCCCTGGACACATGCAATCTCAAGCTGATGCTTACGTGATTAGTTGGTTCTTATTTGTCTTCAATTTGGCTATGGATAGCTAGAGGGATTGATTCTATAAGGAAAAGAGTCAGCAGCTTTTATTCTGCCTCAGCATGTTGAGAGCCAGTGGGCCGCCTTTGAGATGAGGCACTTTCCAGATCTGCAAGTCTAAAGCTGAATGTTCAAACTGGTTTTCACTCTGTGCTTAATATTTATGAGGGTGCTGCATGGGGAAGTCAAGCAACTTGAAATCCTGTGTGATTCCGTCAGCCGGGAGAAGTCTGCTTTCCCCTGGTCTTTGTGTTGCTACCACATTAAGGGCAGCCTCTTCTGGGCATATCCTTCCTCTCTGACTCCAGGCCTGAAGCTCTTAGCTTCATGCTATATCTCCTGCAGCTACCATTAGTTTTGTAAGAGAAACTTGTGTTTGAAGCTTTGGGGACTCGTATCCCTTTTTAATAAGCCAGACCTAGACTACCCTATGGGTCTGCAGAATAAATCGGGATTTGGGAATAAAAATCAGAGATATGTTGCTTTTCTTTGCTGAATCTTGGGTTAGGAGGGTCTCAAGAAATTCTGCCATTCTTTCTGTAGTTGATCAGATAAGAGGAGAAACAAAGATGACCCATCCACCAGATTCTATCTGCAGGTTACTCACCAATACTCTAGAAACCAGGTGAAGAGGCTGCCAAAAGCTTTCATGCCCAGATTTTGGAACAAAGCCACCAAAGATTGAACACTGGTTCTTCCACTCACCTTGGGACACCTTATTAGACCTCTCTGATCAAGATTTCCTTATCTTTAAAATTGGCATTGTCTTAGTCCATTTCTGCTGCTGTAACAAAAGCCCATAGATTAGGCAATTTATAAAGAGCAGAAATGCACTCATGGCCATTCTGGAGACTGCGAAGTCCACAATCAAAGCACCAGTGTTCAGTGTTTGGTGAGGGCCTTCTCGCCTCATCCTCACACAGTAGAAAGGGTGAAAAAGCATAAAAAACAAATTCTGTGTCCCCTAAAGGTAGAAGACAGAAAGAACCTTGCAAGTTTCCTAAAGTCTTTTTATAAGGCACTGCTCCCATTTATAAGGGCTCCACCCTTATGATGATATAATCACCTCTTAAAGGCCTCGCCTCTTGGGCTGGGTTTGTGGCTCAGTGGTAGAGCATTGCCTAGCATGTGTGAGTCACTAAGTTCAATTCTCAGCACCACATAAAAATAAATAAATATCCATTGACAACTAAAATATATTTTAAAAAATGACCTTACCTCTTAATATTACCAGATGGGGTCGGGGAGGATTTCATTGTTTGAATTTGGTGGGGACACCTACATTCAACCATGGCTGGCACAATAGCACCATTGACCTACCAAGATCCTTGTGAAGACATAGCAGACAATATACTGTGGAAGAGAAGAACGAGGGTCCCCAAGGATATCTACATTCTAATGCCCCAAACATGTAAACATATTTCCTTACATGACAACTTTGCACATTTGGTTAAATTAAAGATCCTGAGATAGGGAGATTATCGTGGATTCTCCAGTTGGGTCCCATGTAATCACAAAGGTCCTTAAAAGTGAAAGAGGGAAGCAAGAGAGTCAGCGTCAGAGATATGATGAGGTCAGAGGGAGGTGATCGCTGGAGGAACCATAAACCAAGGAAAGCGCCACAGGAAGGCAAAGCTCCCCCTAGCTCCAGGAAGAGTAGTGCTGACAACACTTTGATTTTAGTCCATGAGACCCACTTGGAACTTCTTCTCCTCTTCCTCCTCCTTGTCCTCTTTCTCCTCCTTCTTTTTAGATATATATGACAGTAGAGTATACTTGGACACACTGTATATATACATGGAGTATAACTTCCTGTTCTTGTGGTTCTACATGATGGAGAGTTTCACTGGTGGTGTATTCGTACTTGAGCATAGGAAAGTTATGTCCGATTCATTCTGCTGTCTTTCCTATTCCCATTCCCCCTCCTTTCCCTTCATTCCCCTTTGTCTAATCCACTGAACTTCTATTCTCTCCTCCCCTCCCACTGGTTGTGTGTTAGCATCCACCTATCAGAGAACATTCAACCTTTGGTTTTGGGGAATTGGCTTATTTCACTTGGCATAATAGTCTTCAGGTCCATCCATTTACTGGCGAAAGTCATAAAGTCATTCTTTCTTATGGCTGAGTAATATTCCATTGTGTATACATACAACAAATTCTTTATCCAGATTCTATTGAAGGACACCTCTGTTGGCTCCATATTTAGCTACTGTGAATCGAGCTGCTATAAACATTGATGTGGCTACGTCACTGTAGTATGCTGATTTTAATTCCTTTGGGTCTATGCCAAGGAGTGGGATATCTCATAGTGGTTCCATTCCACCACTTGTGACTTCTGATTCAAGAACTATGAGACAATAAACACATGCTATTTAAAGCCACTAAATTTGTGGCAATTTGTTACAGTGACATAAAGCACAAGGAGCACATGATGCACTCGTTCCAGCCCTGGCCAATTTCCATACATTGTGGAGGCTGTTACTATTATTTTTGTTTCCTTTAGTCAGATCTTGTGTTAGTCAGCTTTTTCACTGCTGTGACTTAAAGGCCTGACAAGAACAATTTTAGAGGAGGAAAAGTTTATTTGGGGGCTTACAGTTTCAGAAGTCTCAGTCCATGGACAGCCCCGTTCCTCAGGGCTCTGAGATGAGACTGAACATCATGGTGGCAAAGTGTGTCAGAGGGAAGCAGCTCAAGACATCACACTGAGAAGCAGAGAGAGAGAGCTCCAAGAAAAAGCACAAAATATAAACCCCAGAGGAACATACACCCCAGGGGCCCACCTCCTCCAGCCACACCACACCCGTCTTCAGTTACTCCTCAGTTAATCCTTATAGGGGATTAATTTGCTGATTGGGTGAAAGCTCTCATAACCCAATCATTTCACCTCTAAACCTTCTTGCACTGTCTCTCACGTTAGCTTTGGGGGGATACCTAGTATCTGACCATAATGGATCTCTTGTTATAAATGGCTGAAGTTCAACCTCTATACCTTAGGTTAAAAGGTAAGGAGATGGTTTTTGTTGTTGTTGTTGTTGTTGTTTTTCCCTCACATAATTTGAAACAAATCAAAGCAGATGTAATTCATTTCCAACTGTTATTTATTGAGCACTAGCCCTGGCATGAAGAGGGGTCTTGGCAGTTGACTTGAGGCCACATTAGAAAAGATGATGCTCCTGCCCAGGAATTTGTGTCTTACAAGAGTGACTGAAGGTGTGAGGGGGATTAGAGATGGGCACTCGCCTGCAGCAAAGTTGGAAGTCCAATAGTGAAGCAGGGAACTCAGGAAGAGCAGGGTCCAGCATGGTGCAGGAATTGTCTGGGCATCACGGTGCCAATGGCAGCATCTGAAGCAGACCATTTCTATGGCAGGATTTGATCTTGTCCTGAACTGCTGGGTTCTTGCTTGAGTTAGGGGTTTCAATCTTCCTCACATCTGCGAGCACCCCAACGTTCTTCCGCTGAATTCCTCTTCTGCATAAGTTAACTAGAGTCACGTTTGTCATGTGCAACAAAGAATTCCGCCAAGTTCAGAAAGATAATCCAACTTTAGTGTCCAAAGGATCCAGAAACTAGAACTCAGAAGGACTCCTTATCTTGTTTCTACTTCCTCCTGTTTTGACTTGTGGTGGTGGTCTTGTGTGTCTCACATTCTTCTCAGTCTAGTGGGGATATATTCTCCTACAGTTTGGGTTCATTCTTTATAATCTTTGATCCCAGAACCCTGATTGGCAGGGCTTAAATCACAAGCTTACACCTGAGACTAGCAGTATGGCAGGGGATGGGATGGCCAGGCCTGAATCACATGCTTTCTTCTGGGGTCAGGTGTATTGGATATTATGCTTGGGAGCCCCCAAAGAACAACATGAAGTTACTAAGGAAGGAGCAGTTCCCCAGAGAAGGTGAGAGTTTCCAGAAAACTAAGAGAAAGGAACTAGAGAAAGAAAACTAAGCAGAAAAAATTTTTAAAGATATCTGCTTCATAATTATTGTTGTCATTTTGTGAGAATATACTCACTGGTTCAAATAATATTCTTTCATCCCTTACTATGCACAAAGCACTGTGCTATATTCTAGGGGCATAGCAATTAGCAAAACATAAAAATTTACATTCCTATGGTACATGTATGATTACACAAATGGCATGAATCTACATCGTGTGTACATCGTGTGTAACACAGAAATGAAAAGTTGCACACATTTGTGTACAATGAATCAAAATGCAGTCTGTAAAAAATAAAATTTAGAAAAATTTAAAAATAAAAAAAAGTAAGGAAAAATGAAAGGACTCTGAAATGCCAAATCAATCTTGAAAAATAAGAATGAAATGGGAAGACTCATACTTCCAGACTTTAAAACCTAAACTATAAAGTTACAAGACAATGTGGTACTAGCATAATTACAGATCAATGGAATAGAATTGAGAGCACAGAAATAAAATTGTGAGCATTAATAGACAAGTGATTTCCAACAAAAATGACCCGAGTGCTCAATGGAGAAGGATAGGCTTTGCAATAGATGATTCTGAGACATGAGCACCAGGAAAAAGTGGAGCTGCTGCCTCACACCTTAGAGAAAAATCAGAGACCTACATGTAAGAGCTATAACTGTAAAGGTCATTTTAAAAACAGGCATGAATCTTTATGAAGGTGGACTAGGCAGTGGCTTCTTAGAATGACACAGAAGGCACAAGCAACCAAAGAAAAATGTAAAACTTCACCAGAATTAAAGACTTCTGTGCTTCCAAAAATCATCCAGAAAGTAAGAAGACCATCTTCAGAACAGGGGAAATATTCTCCTCCCATGGAGCTAGTAAGAGATTTGTATCTTGACTCCGTAAAGAAATTTCATGCCTCGGGAGCAAAATGACTCCCATAGCACAAGAAATAAAAGCTGGAATCAATAAGTGGGAGAGATTCAAACTAAAAAGCTTTTTCTCAGCAAAGGAAACCATCAACGGTGTGAAGAGAGAGCCTACAGAGTGGGAGAAAATCTTTGCCACACACACTTCAGATAGAGCACTAATCTCCAGAATCTACAAAGAACTCAAAAAACTGTACACCAAGAATACAAATAACCCAATCAACAAATGGGCTAAGGAAATGAGCAGACACTTCACAGAAGATCTACAAGCAATCAACAGATATATGAAAAAATGTTCAACATCTCAAGTAATAAGAGAAATGCAAATCAAAACTACCCTAAAATTGCATCTCACCCCAATTAGAATGGCAATTATCAAGAATACAAGCAACAACAGGTGTTGGCGAGGATGTGGGGAAAAAGGTACACTCATACATTGCTGGTGGGGTTGCTAATCAGTGCAGCCACTCTGGAAAGCAGTGTGGAGATTCCTTAAGAAACTTAGAATGGAACCACCATTTGACCCAGTTATCCCACTCTTTGACTATACCCAAAGGACTTAAAATCAGCATACTACAGATACAGCCACATCAATGTTTATAGCAGGTCAATTCACAATAGCTAGATTGTGGAACCAACCTAGATGCCCTTCAATAAATGAATGGATAAAGAAACTGTGGCACATATACACAATGAATATTATTCAGCCAAAAAGAAGAATAAAATTATGGCATTTGCAGGTAAATGGATGGAATTGGAGAATATCATGCTAAGTGAAATAATCCAATCCCAAAAAAACCAAAGGCCAAATGATTTCTCTAATAAGTGGTTGATGATACATAATGGGGTTTGGGAACAATGGAAGAAGGATGTTGTGTAGACAGAAATGAGGGGTGGGCAAGGGGCGGGGGACGGAAAGATAATAGAATGAGACAAACATCATTACCCTATGTACATGTATGAAGACACAAATGGTATGACTCTACGTTGTATACAACCAGAGAAATGATAGTTATACTCCATTTGTGTGTACAATGAATAAAAATTTAAAAAATAAAGACAACACAAATTTTAAAATAGGCAGAGGGTCTTAATAAACATTTCACCAAATAAGATAGGCAAATGTCCAATATGTCCACAAAGAGGTACTCCGCATCCTACTTATTAGGGAAATGCAATTCCCAACCATAATGAGATACCATTGTGCACCTACAAGGCTGGCTGTCATCTGAAAGGGAGATATAACGAGTGTTGGTAAGGGTGTTGGAGAGCCAGTGTTGGAGAAATCAGAACTCTCATGCATTATTAGTAGAATGCAGGATAGAACAGCAGCTTTGGAAGGTGCTTGATAGTTTTTCAAAGGTCAGAATAGGGTTGCCATATGACCCAGAAATTCTGCTACTTGGTATGTACCCAAGACACCTGAAGACACAGGTCCACATAGAAACTTCTATAAATTTTCGTAGCAATATTATCCATATCCATTAATTGATAAATGGATAAATAAAACATAATATGTACATACAATGGAATATTATTTACTTAGAGAAATGAAGTACTGATATATGTTGCCACATGAACCTTGAAAAGATGATGCTAAGTGAAGACAATCAGCCACAAAAGGCTGTGCGTTGTTTAATTCTGACTTTTGAAATGTTCAGAATAAGGAAATCTACAGAGACAGACTATCTGTTGCCTATGGGGAAGGCAAGAAGGAGAAGTGAATGGGGTTTATGGAGGAAAGGGGTAAAAAAGGCTCTAAAATTGATGATGATGATGATGGTGGACAAATCTTTGATTATATTAGAAACCCATCGAATTGTACACTTTAAAAAGTAAATTGCGAACTGGGAGCGTTGTAGAGGAGGCCACTCAGCACAGCGCTGGGACTCGGAGCAACCACTGGGGCTCTGGTGGCTGCCCAGGGGAGGAGAGGCGAGGAGAGCTGTGTGGACTCAGGACACCGGGGCCTGCCCTGAGGAGGAGGAGGAGGAGCGTGGCCGCTTGGATTCGGAGTGAGTGCACCAGAGCTACAGGCGGTTGCCAGAGGAGAAGCCGCGTGGCAAGCTATTTGGACTCAGACCACTTCTGAACACCGGGGCCTGCCCGGAGGAGGAGGAGGAGGAGGAGTAGGAAGAGGAGGAGCACGGTGGGTCGTTTGGACTCGCAGTGACTACTTTAGAGCTCCAGGCGGCTGCTCAGAGGAGGATGCGAGTGATGAGTTGTTTGGACTTAAAGCAACCGCTCCTGAACACAGGGGGGCTGCCTGGAGGAGGAGCGCGGTGGGTCACTTGGTCTCAAGTGGCCGCACCAGAGCTCTGGGCGGTTGCCCAGAGGACCCGTGCAGCGGGTCACGTGGATTCAGAGCCACTCAGAGCAACCGCTCCTGAACACCCAGGGGGTTACCTGGAGGAGGAGGAGGAACGGGGCGGGTCACTTCGACTCGGAGTGATTGCCCAGGGCTATGGGTGGTTGGTGGGAGGAGGAGGCACGCAGTGAGTTTTGGGACTCCTAGTGACCGCACCGGAATACTGGGCGGCTGTCTGGAGGAAGAGGCGTGTGGTGGGTCTCTGGGACTCAGAGCGATTGTACGGGGCCCCAGGTGGCTGCTCAGAGGAGGGGCCACATAGCCAGGCGATTAGGTGCAGAGCAGGGTCCCAGGATCTAGGAGGCTTCTTGGTGGAACAGCCCCACAGAGACATGCTTAGGGGCAGAGCGAAGGTTCCAGGGCTGCAGGCAGATTCTCTGAGGAGGGGCAGCCTAAGGAGATTCATCTGCGAAGGGGTGAGGCTCCCAGACCCAGGAGGTAGGGCCAGGCTCCTGGGAACTTTGCAGAGGAAGGCAGCCCAGCCCAGGCAGTAGCTGTAAATTGAGGGGAACCTCTAGGAGGGGAACTGACCAGCGAGACCTCCCCACCAGGTGAGTCTTCCCTGCCGGGTGAGGTTTCCCCACAAGGACGGTAAAACCAGAGACACAGGCCCAAACAGGCCTTGCCTCAGCCCTCAGCCTAGTTCCCCTTTGGATGACCATTGGTCAACAAGTGGAGGCACCTCTGCCCACTAGCAGGGAATATACCCCACCTGAACGCCACCACTCCTAGAGAGGCAGCTTCCTTGTGGAGCACCGCATTATCAACTTCCTCCAAGACTTCAGCCTACTGAAGGCTAAGAGGGGATATATATAGAAATATCCAAGGACATTGTAAGTCAATAGAGGAAATCTGCAATATCTCAGCGGTCCACTGATACCTGAACAATATGAGAAAACAAGGAAAGAAAATGCTGCAAACAAATCTAGATATTACATCAATAAAACCCAATGACAGCATGGCAGAAGAAATGACAGAAAAGGAGTTCAGAATGTACATAATTAAAATGATCAGAGAAGCAAACGATGAGATGAAAGAGCAAATGCAGGCATTGAATGATCACACCAATCGACAGTTAAAAGAGCAAATACAGGAAGCAAAAAATCATTTCAATAAAGAGTTAGAGATATTGAAAAAAAACCAAACAGAAATTCTTAACATGAAGGAAACAATAAACCAAATTAAGAACTCCATAGAAAGCATATCCAGTAGGATAGAACACCTGGAAGACAGAACCTCAGACATTGAAGACAAAATATTTAACCTTGAAAACAAAGTTGAACAAACAGAGAAGATGGTAAGAAATCATGAACAGAATCTACAAGAACTATGGGATATCATGAAAAGGCCAAATTTAAGAATTATTGGGATTGAGGAAGGCCTAGAGAAACAAGCCAAAGGAATGAACAGTTTATTCAATGAAATAATATCAGAAAATTTCCCAAATCTGAAGAATGAAATGGAAAATCAAGTTCAAGAGGCTTATAGGACTCCAAATACACAAAATTACAACAGACCCACACCAAGGCACATTATAATGAAAATATCTAACATACAAAATAAAGACAGAATTTTAAAGGCTGTGAGAGAAAAGAACCAAATTACATTCAGGGGGAAACCAATACGGATGTCAGCAGATTTTTCAATCCAGACCCTAAAAGCTAGAAGGGCCCAGAACAACATTTTTCAAGCCCTGAAAGAAAATGGATGCCAACCAAGAATCTTATACCCAGCAAAACTTACCTTCAAATTTGATGATGAAATAAAATCCTTCCATGATAAACAAAAGCTAAAAGAATTTACAAAAAGAAAGCCAGCATTACAGAACATTCTCAGCAAAATATTCCATGAGGAAGAGATGAAAAACAAAGAAGCAAATCAGCAAAGGGAGGAATTATCCTAAAGGAATTGTCAAATAAAGGAGGAAACAAGTTGTGTCAAACAAATAAATAAATAAAATTTAAAAAATGAACCAAATGACCAAGAAACCAAATCATATCTCAATAATAACCCTGAATGTTAATGGCCTGAATTCATCAATCAAAAGACATAGACTGGCAGATTGGATTAAAAAGAAAGATCCAACAATATGTTGCCTGCAAGAGACTCACCTCATAGAAAAAGATACCCATAGACTAAAGGTGAAAGGATGGGGAAAAACATACCATGCACATGGACTCAGCAAAAAAGCTGGAGTATCCATCCTCATTTCCGATAATGTGGACTTCAAGCCAAAGTTAGTCAGAAGGGATAAAGAAGGTCATTTCATACTGCTTAAGGGAAGCATAAAATAGCAAGATATAACAATCATAAACATCTATGCCCCAAACAGTGGCTCATCCATGTACGTCAAACAAATCCTTCTCAATTTCAGAAACCAAATAGACCATAACACAGTAATACTAGGCGATTTTAACACGCCTCTCTCACCGCTGGACAGATCTTCCAGACAAAAATTGAACAAAGAAACCATTGATCTCAATAACACAATCAACAATTTAGACTTAACAGACATTTATAGAATATACCATCCAACCAAGAGCGAATACACTTTCTTCTCAGCAGCACATGGATCCTTCTCTAAAATAAACCATATATTATGCCACAAAGCTAATGTTAGCAAATACAAGAAGATAGAGACACTACCATGTATTCTATCAGATCATAATTGTTTGATTAGAAATAAATGAAAGAGTAAAACACAGAAACTATTCCAACATCTGGAGATTAAACAATATGCTATTTAATGATGAATGGATAACAGAAGATATTAGGAAGGAAATTAAAAAATTCTTAGAGGTCAATGAGAACAAAGAAACATCATATCAAAATCTCTGGGACACTATGAAAGCAGTACTAAGAGGGAAATTTATTTCATGGAGCGCATTTAATAAAAGAAGTAAAACTCAACAAATAAACGACCTAACACTACAGCTCAAAGCCCTAGAAAAAGAAGAACAGACCAGCACCAAAAGTAGTAGAAGACAGGAAATAGTTAAACTCAGAGCTGAAATCAATGAAATTGAAACAAAAGAAACAATACAAAAAATTGACAAAATAAATAGTTGGTTCTTTGAAAAAATAAACAGAATTGATAAACCTTTAGCCACACTAACAAAGAGAAGACGAGAGAAAACTCGAATCACTAAAATTCAGAATGAACAAGGAAATATCACAACAGACAGGACTGAAATATAAAACATAATTAGAAGCTATTTTGAAAGTCTATACTCCAACAAAATAGAAAATTTCGAAGACATCAACAGGTTTCTAGAGACATATGAATTGCCTAAACTGAACGAGGAGGACATACACAATTTAAATAGACCAATTTCAAGTACTGAAATAGAAGAAGTCATCAAAAGCCTACCAACAAAGAAAAGTCCGGGACCAGATGGGTTCTCAGCCGAGTTTTACAAAACCTTTAAAGAAGAGCTCATTCCAATACTTCTCAAAGTATTCCATAAAATAGAAGAGGAGGGAACCCTCCCAAACTCATTCTATGAAGCCAATATCACACTGATACCTAAACCAGACAGAGACTCATCAAGGAAAGAAAATTTCCGACCAATATCCTTACTGAACATCGACGCAAAAATTCTCAACAAAATTTAAGCAAATCGCATACAAAAACATATTAAAAAGATAGTGCACCATGATCAAGTGGGTTTCATCCCAGGGATGCAAGGTTGTTTCAACATCAGGAAATCAATAAACATAATTCACCATATCAATAGACTTAAAGTCAAGAATCACATGATTATTTCAATAGATGCAGAAAAGCATTTGATAAAATACAGCACCCCTTCATGCTCAAAACACTAGAAAAAATAGGGATAGTGGGAACATTCCTTAACATTGTAAAGGCCATTTATGCTAAGCCCATGGCTAATATCATTCTAAATGGTGAAAAACTGAAAGCATTCCCCCTAAAAACTGGAACAAGGCAGGGATGCCCTCTTTCACCACTTCTATTCAACATCGTTCTTGAGACTCTAGCCAGAGCAATTAGACAAACCAAAGAGATTAAAGGGATACGAATTGGAAAAGAAGAACTCAAACTATCCCTGTTCACTGATGACATGATTATATATTTAGCGGAACCCGGAAATTCCACCAGAAAACTCTTAGAAGTCATAAGTGAATTCGGTAAAGTAGCAGGTTACAAGATCAATGCTCATAAATCCAATGCATTTTTATACATAAGTGATGAATCTTTACGAAAGAGAAATTAGGAAAACTACCCCATTCACAATAACCTCAAAAAAAATAAAATACTTGGGAATCAATCTCACAAAAGAGGTGAAAGACCTCTGCAATGAGAACTATACAACACTAAAGAAAGAAATTAAAGAACACCTTAGAAGATGGAAAGATCTTCCATATTCTTGGATAGGAAGAATTAATATTGTCAAAATGGCCATACTACCTAAAGTGCTATACAAATTCAATGCAATTCCAATTAAAATCCCAATGACGTACCTTACAGAAATAGAGCAAGCAATTATGAAATTCATTTGGAAGAATAAGAAACCCAGAATAGCTAAAGCAATCCTTAGCAGGAAGAGTGAAACAGGGGGTATTGCAATACCAGATCTTCAACTCTACTACAAAGCAATAGTAACAAAAACGGCATGGTATTGGTACCAAAATAGAAAGGTAGATCAATGGTGCAGAATAGAGGACACGGACACAAACCCAAATAAATACAATTTTCTCATACTAGACAAAGGGGCCAAAAATATGCAATGGAGAAAAGACAGCCTCTTCAACAAATGGTGCTGGAAGAATTGGAAATCCATATGCAACAGAATGAAACTAAACCCATATCTCTCACCATGCACGAAACTAAACTCAAAATGGATTAAGGACCTTGGAATCAGACCAGAGACCCTGCAGATTATAGAAGAAAAAGTAGGTCCAGATCTTCAACATGTTGGCTTAGGACCAGACTTCCTTAACAGGACTCCCATAGCACAAGAAATAAAAGCAAGAATCAATAACTGGGATAGATTCAAACTAAAAAGCTTTCTCTCAGCAAAGGAAACTATCAGCAATGCGAAGAAAGAGCCTACAGTGGGAGAATATCTTTGCCAATCATACTTCAGATAGAGCACTAATCTCCAGAATCTATAAAGAACTCAAAAAACTCTACTCCAAGAAATCAAATAATCCAGTCGACAAATGGGCTAAGGAAATGAATAGACACTTCACAGAAGAAGATCTACAAGCAATCAACAAACATATGAAAAAATGTTCAACATCTCTAGTAATAAGAGAAATGCAAATCAAAACCACCCTAAGATTCCATCTCACCCCTATTAGAATGGCGATTATCAAGAATACGAGCAACAACAGGTGTTGGCGAGGATGTGGAGAGGAAGGTACACTCATACATTGCTGGTGGGGCTGCAAATTAGTGCAGCCACTCTGGAAAGCAGTGTGGAGATTCCTTAGAAAACTTGGAATGGACCCTCCATTTGACCCAGCTATCCCACTCCTTGGCCTATACCCAAAGGATTTAATTTAAAATCAGCATACTGCAGAGATACAGCCACATCAATGTTCATAGCTGCTCAATTCACAATAGCCAGACTGTGGAACCAACCTAGATGCCCTTCAATTGATGAGTGGATAAAGAAACTGTGGTATATATATACAATGGAATATTACTCAGCCATAAAGAATGACAAAATTATGGCATTTGCAGGCAAATGGATGAAATTGGAGAATATCATGCTAAGTGAGATAAGCCAATCTCAAAAAGCCAAAGGACGAATGATATTGCTAATAAGTGGAGGATGACACATAATGGGGGGAAGGGAAGGGTTAGTGTTAGGGTTAGAGTTAGGGTTAGGGAGGGGGGCAAGTATGGAGGAAGGAAGCACTGTATAGAGGGAAAGAGGGATGGGAGGGGTGCGGGGAATGGAAAAAATAACAGAATGAATCAAACAACATTGCTCTGTAAATTTATGATTACACAAATGGTATGCCTTTACGTCATGTACAAACAGAGAAACAACATGTATCCCTTTTGTTTACAATTAAAAAAAAAAAAGTAAATTGTGTGGCATGTGAATTGTATCTCTAGAGCTATTAAAAAATCCAGGCCCTCTCCTGGCACAGTGGCACATGCCTGTAATCCCAGTGGCTTCGGAGGCTGAGGCTCAAGGATCACAAAGTTGAGGAGCAATAGCAAGATCCTGTCTCAGAATTTGAAATTTCTAAAAAGTCCTGGGGATGTAGATCAGAGGTAAAGGGCCCCAGGTTCAATTCCCAATATAAAAAAAAATCATGCCCTTATGGAGTTTATATGCTAATGGGAGCTATGGAAAACATATATATATATATTTTTTTTTTTTTCAGTGTGGTTAAGACGAATGATAAAGCAGAACAGGAAGTTCCAGGGAGGGGGTAAGGCTATAATTTAAGTAGTGTTTGAGAAATCTTCAGTAAGAAGGTTTCATGTGACTAGAGTCTTAGAAGATATTAGGGCATGAGTCATATGTATATCAGGGGAAAGGGTGCTTAAGCAAAGGAATAGCAAGTGCAAAGGCCCTGGGGCAGGAGCATCTTAGTCATGTTTGAAGAACAGAAAGGAAGTCAATGTGACAGAGGCCAAAGGAATGAAAAAAAAAAAAGAAAGAAAAAGTTGAGGTCAGAAAGTTAGGGGTGGCAGGCATAGGATGATGATATGAGCTTTGTGACCATCTTGAACTCAGGAAGGGAAACCTGCCTAAGAATAGAGCCAGTCCAGCAGAGGATAGAATCAAGAGACAGAGAAGGAAACTATGTCAAAATGTCATAACTGAGAACTTTTTACAGCACCTAAGGGCAGTCCTTATGTAAGTCACGTTGTTTTGTTTTCACTTAAGCCACATTGGACTGGGATGTGAGTCTTAATCCAATAGGAACTTTAAAAATTGACCCGTGTTTCTCTTGTTGGCTTTAATGAATGTGATTATTTACTCCCAAAATTCCCATCCTGTTTCACTATACCATCATAATTAGGTTTGCAGAAGCAGTTTCCTCATTACTTCATTTAACTTCTGATAGAAATGCAGCAGACCACGTGGAAGGTTATTTAGACACTGTGCTTTCAACAAAAGAAGAATGCTTACCTAGGTTATCTTAGTTGGTGTCCCTCATAACTACTGATTCATATTTCTGTTCCAGGTTTTGGTACCCAGGAATCTTGAATCTAGGCACTTGGCCTTGAAATTATTGGCTAATTATATCTGACAAGAGCCTAGTGTCCAGAATACATAAAGAACGTTTACAATTCAACAACAACAAACAAATTTTAAAATGGACAAAGGACTCAAAAGGACATTCCTTCAAAGAAGATACACAGATGATCAACAAGCAAATCAAAAGATGTTCAACAGCATTAGTTATTAGGTAAAGGTAAACCAAGACCACAAGGAGATGCCACTTTACACCCACTAGGATGATTATAGTTTTTTAAAAAGAAACAGAAAATAACAACTATTGGTGAGGTTATAGACCCCCACCCATTTCTGGTGAGAATGTAAAATGGTTTCGCCATTCTGGAAAATATTTGGCAGTTCCTTAAAAAACCATTTGAAACAGCAATTCCACTCGTAGGTATATACCCTTAATAACTGAAAGCAGATACTTGAGTAAAAGCTTGTACAAGAATAATAGTAGCACTGTTCTCAATAGCCAAAAGGTGGAAATACCCGAATAACAAAAGGTGGATGGAAAAACAAATTGTCATGCATACATCCAACGAAATGAAGTCCTGACACATGCTGCAATGCAGGTAAACCTTGGAAACTCTTGGTTAAGTAAAAGAAGCCAGATACAGTCACAGATGGTATATTCTATTCACATGAAACATTCAGAGTACATAAATCCATAAAGGCAGAGGGAGTACAGTAGTGCAAATCATATCTGATAAGGGCCTGGTATCCAGAATATATAAAGAACTCTTACAATTCAACAAAAGAAAGAAAGAAAGAGAAAACAAATGGAGGAGCGGAGAGAGTGCAGAGTAACTGCTTAATGGGTACAGTTTTCTTTTTATGGTGAGGTTATAAAAATTTTTTTGGACTAGATACAGGTAGTAATTGCACAGCATTGTGAAAATACTAAATACTCACTTGAAAATGGTTAATTTGATGTTTTGTGACGTTTACCTCAATAAAAACCATAATAAAGTGTTCAAACATAGACATGTTATTATTAATATAAATAACCAACTAATATAACTCAAACTGTCATGGCACTGTAATCTAAAGTGTCCTCCCATAAAAATATGGCTTCCATTTTTCTTTCCTTTAATTCTCAACCAAGTGCTCACCACTGTGTCCCACATGGAGATGCATGTGTTGTTACGTAGGTATGAACTTTGGGATATGAATTCATTCTGCTCCCTTTATATCTGTGGGCTTATTTTGAAGGTGATGCCCCTCTCTGGTGCCTTTGTTCAATTATCCATCCTATTTCACCAAGTCTCAAAGGCTTGTAGGTCTTAATTTCCCCACATTAATACATCAAGCCCATTTGGTTTACCACTGTGCCACTACGCTAGTGTGTCTCAAGAGTGAATTCTGTACAACACCTGCATCAGAATCACCTAACCTCAAATTCTGACCTAATGGATCAAACTATAAGGAGTAGACCTGAGGAATCGGCATTTTTATCAAGACCACTGCCATATTGCCTTCATATATAGACATTTGAGACCAGTAGCTTTGTTCCTGCATCTCCTTTAATGATTATTAATTCATTCAATCAAACATTTATCAAGTGCCTACCAGGCACTGTGTTAAATACTACAATTAGAAAAGAAATTTTCCCACAATTTGCAATGAACTGACATAAATTGCAAACAAACTACATCAAACCATGATGTGCAACAGAAACTATCTAAACTTCAATTATAAACAGCAGCTCATTCAGACCTCTATATTCTAAGATGTGACCATAGTAACAGTAATTCTACATGAACTGACCTGTTCCAAAGACCAAGGTCAGTTCCAGCAATTTGCCAGACTTACAAATTCTGTCACTCCCTGCCCTAAAACCACCTTATGCCTAACTCCAGCCCTCCAAAACCTGAAAGTACTCTTCTCTAACTTCCTTGGAGATCTGCTGTGATAGAGTTTTCTTTGCCCAGTTTTCTATAAAATCAGTTTGTATAATCAATAGGTTTCCCTGGTACACTTTCTGTGGTGCATCAACGGCAGATCCAGATATAAAAGTTATTTCTTTCATGAATTGTTACTTATCTCACTTACTGTTACTTTGCATTCCGTTATTTGTGATGCTTTCCCTAGCATCTAAAATTATTATTTCGTGGACATTTTCCTCATGAGGCACATCGATCAAGATACATTCACTGGCTACCTGTTCTACACTTTGATGACAGAATATAGGGGCAGTTATTTCAGGAGTTCGGGAAGCAATAACTCCCAACCCCATAATCTTAAGCAATTTAAAATCTCTCTGAATCCTGTGACAACAAGGACTGTGATTTCTGAAGTGCCACTGTGGTATCTCAATGTGGATTTTGTCTCCTTCATCCTGTGCAGGAGCTGAACATCGTATTCAATCAAAAAATTCCTTTCTTCACTCCTGGAAATCTTTATTGTTTCACTCCCCACCCATTCTCTTATTGTTTACTTGTGCACAATGCATAAGCTTCTAAATTTATCCACCATGTGTCTTAAAATGTTTCCCCTCGTTGGTTCTCTTTAACTTTTCCCATTGAGTTCTGGGAAAAACCGCTCTTTTTTTTTTTTTTTTTTTTTTTTGCTCATACTGGGGATTGAACACAGGGCCACTTAACCACTGAGACATGTCCTCAGCCCTTTTTTATATTTTTTTACTCAGAGACAGGTCTTGCTAAGTTTTGAGGCTGGCTTTAAACTTGCAATCCTCCTGCTTCAGTCATCCAAGCCACTGGGATTACAGGTGTGTGTCACCGTGCCCACCTAGATCTGTGCTATTGAATAACACATCTTTGAGGGCTCCCCCCCAATTTTATGAATATAATATTTTTTTCAAATCTCTCTGAGTTAGAATTGCTTGGGAAGTTGTTACATACTGAATGTTTGTGTCTTCCCAAAATTCATATGTTGAAATCTTAACCCCAAATGTGATGATATTAAGGGGTAGAATCTTTGGTAGGTGATGGGGTCATCCCTCCCCTCACAGAGGGGATTATTGTCCTTACAAAAGAGACCTCTGAGATCTCCCTTGCTTTTCCCACCACATGAAGACACAGAGAGAGGACCTCATCTGTGAGCCAGGAAGCCAGCCCTTATCAGATACTGAGTCTACTGATGCCTGGATCTTGGCTTTCCAACCTCCAGAGCAGTGAGAAATATATATTTGTTGTTTATAAGTCCCCCAGTATATAGTATTTTGATGTATCAACAGTCCAAACCGATCAAAACAAGCCCTATCCCCCAACATGATGGCATTGGGAGGTGGGCCTTTGAAAGGCACTTAAACATAGACAAGGTGGAGGAGGTGGGGCCCACGTGATGGGATTAATGTCCCTATAGATAGAAGTGTCTCCTGCGTCTCTATCACATCACGCGTAGTGAGAAGGCAGGCTACCAGCAATACAGAAAGAAGACTTTGACCAGGAACCAAACAGGCCAGCACCTTGATCTTAGACTTCCCAGAGTGCAAAACTGTAAGAATAAACACCTGCTCTTTAACCCACTGGGTCTGTGGTTTTCTGATATAACAGCCTAAGCTAACTAAGACAGGAGCTAAAGACTCCTTTTTTGCACTCGCTCTGAATCTTCCTCAGTGCATATCGCAAGTCATGGTCGTTTTGCCTACACCTGGATCTACCTACCCCTCCTCCAGCATCACGCTCTGAGGTCGCTCTCAGTCAGTGCCTGGATTCCTTAGCACCACAAACAACAAATCCAGAAAACTCCCTAGGTAGGTCAATCCTCCACCCTCCAGCTCCCTTCCCCTTCCCCACAGCTCTCTGCTGTACTTCCTTACCAGTGCCAGCCTTGTTATTTGCATGCCCACACCTGTTATCCTCCTTAGAGTTTTTATCGTACCCCTCTGCAGCCTAGTGACCAAAGAGACTTCCCTCAAGGAACACTGCCCAGCAGCATGTTTCTCCCTGTGGTGGACTCCCGTGATGCCAGGCCACCTCCCGTCTCATCCCACTCCTGCTTCTGTGGCCCGGACGGCATCCTCATCTCCTGAGGGTAGCACGTCCCCCAGCTTGAATCCAATTTTGGACCCAAATGACCCTCCCTTAAAGAACACTACCTGAAAGTCACATACCACTTCCTCTTGTATTCTGTTGGTAAGAATCTAGTCCCATGGCCCTGCTTAGGTGCAAGAAGCTGGGAAAAGTCATCTTTCTTTCATTGTGTCCCTGTGCCCAGGTAAAATTTGAAGATTCTTACATAGGACCAAGAAGAACAGAAATATCGGGGGGACAACTAGCAGACTCTGCTACATTGGTGTGTCTCAGTTGTGCTTTTTATGACCAGGAAATCTATTACTAGTGTCCAAGATTACTAATGAACCATTTTTAAAACATGAGCAAATTCAAGATCATCCCTGTGTTAACACGTATTCTCTTTCCCTTACATTCTTACAAGATTTTTTGAGAGGTAGGTTAAATTCGACAGTAGAGAATTGAGTAAAATACACTGACAATCTTATCTACACCCCAGTCTACAATGAATTACTACTGTTCATCTTGTGACATTTTTTAGTTCTTTCTAACGTGTGTGGTTTTATTGAACCTGAAAATGTTAACAAGAAAGTGTCATACATTTATCTTAATGGCAATCATCTTGGATCTTATGAAGCGGGGGGGGGGGGGGGGGGCGGGGGGGAGGTTAAGAAATCTTATACCAAATTCTAAAGTGCTTATCAGCTCTACAACATCTGTGATGATTCAGGTCATATAAATCCTCTTCTGCATGAAGCACTTGCAATAGAATCACCTGGGAAACATTAACAATAGACTCCTAGGTTTGCTTCAGACCTACAGAATCAAAATCTCTGGGGTTGAAGCCCAGAAATGTGTCCATTGCATGAACTTCCCAGGAGATTCTTACAAAGGCCAAAGGTTGGGAGCATTGTCCCACGTGTTTTAGTGAAAATTGTTGACCAACACTTGTCACTAAACTAGATGCTAGGCTGAAGCATTCACAGTCAGAACTCTGAACACTTACTGTACCAGGATAATCAGAAATGTGGTTTTACTGACTGTTCCTTGAGACAGTGTGATGTTGAACTGCTTACAATCCACAGCATCACCCATTACTTCTTGCCGCTCCTTCTTGCAGCCTGGAGCTTCAGTGGAAAATAACATGCAGCTTTTGGAAAGGGTAAATATATGTTGAACAACCTTATTCACTGCTCTCTCCATCTGCCTCTACTGTCAAGGTTTCACACTGTGTGATATATCAGGTTATGGGAGACTGGAAGGGGCTTCATTGGCTTCCATACATATAGCACACTGATGTGTTTGGGGACTAATATATCTACCCCAGCAGATGGAAGAACTTAAACTGCTGATTCTGTGTGGTCTCCAGTTAGACAGGAAAGAAAGAATGGAACACCTGCTTTGTGCTCAAGGCTCACTATGTGCTTTGGGTGTACATGAGCCCACTTAGCTCTCACAACTGCCTGCGAGATAGTGACATCTCATATCATTTTCATTCTCCAGGTGGTTTAGTAACTCACTTATGATCACCCAGGAAGAAAAAGAGGCTCAATGATCTCCCCATCCCAGGGTTAACTAACAAAATGAGGAGATAAAGGGAGAGGAGGATTTGTGGTTCCTGGGTCAGCAAGTTTCCACTATAGCATCGTCTTCAGAGGTTTTTGCTGGAGCAATCCATAAGCAAAAGCTTTCTAGAGCACCTCTCATAACTGTGTGTTTATTTGCAAGTATGTTATATACATTGGAAGTCCATTTGCTCTTCAAACTTTAGCAGCTATCAAAATCATGTAGTGAGGTTGTTAAAGTACAAATCGTCAACCCCTTCTTCAGAGTTTGCCACGTGGAGTTGCTCTGAGATGGGTCTCAAGAATTTGCATTTCTAGGATGGAGACTATCATGCTAAGTGACATAAGACAGTTCCCAAAAAACAAATGTTCTCTCTGATCTGCAGATGCTAACACACAAAAAGCAGCGGCAGAGGGGAGAAGATAGAAGCTCATCTATCAGACACAGGGCAATGAAGGGAAGGGAGGGGGATGGGAATAAGAAAGACAGTAGAATGAATCAGACATCACTTTCCTGCACTCATATATGAATACACGACCAGTGTAACTCCACATCATGTACAACCACAGAATGGGATCTTAATTAGAATGTTATACTCATGTATGTAATATATCAAAATACACTCTACTGTCATGTATATCTAAAAAGAACAAATAAGAAAAAGAACTTGCATTTATAACAGGTCCTCAGGTGATGTTGACTGCCTCTCACAGATCTCCTTTGCATAAGTATAACCCCAATCTAGAAATTTGAAATATTATATATAAGGGAATATAATAATAATTCTGATGAGTATTTTCCCTGCAATCCAGAGAATTGCCTTATGCAGATGTAGAGGTAAGAGACCCATGTTACCATTGCACTAACCTGAGGCACACTAGCTTTCCTGCTTGAGAGGCAGGCTAGATAGCAACCCACAGACATTCCCTAAACCTCAAACACTGCCAATAAAGGAGATAACAGGGGGACACATCAGATGGGCACAGCATAGTGCTCAGGCACTCTGCCTTTCATTTCAGTGACTCTATTCCTATAATCTTTCCTCTGCCTTCATTTTCCCCCCTTTATGATAACAGCTAGCATCACTTTTAAGAAATGCAATCTAGCACTCCTGTTGTTGTTCCTTTTATGGAAATTCTAGCCACTGCAAGTTCACGGGCTACTTGATACCCACAAAGCAAAATTGTTCCAAGTGAACGGTGCTTTGACTGAACTTTAATTTTGTTGTGACTTTAAAGTTCTGGCTCTGCATAAGCGAGGAGCAGTTTGGCATGGTTTTGTTCAGGAGCACCTGGAAGGACATCTCTCCCTGCTCACGTATAATGTTGATTTCCAAGGTATTCTTTAGTGCTTTCGCCACTTGGTGAAAAATGAGGCAGGTTTCTATGCAATAAATAAAACAAACCTCAGCACTTTGAAAGAGGAGAGACCACAAGGTGTTTGCAAAGACTTAGAGGACAAATTGAAATCTAAAGTGTACTTTGGCAGTAGGCTCCACGGTAATAAGAACAAAGGAAAGGGTTCACTTTTACATTGCTTCAGTGGAAGAAATATTTTGAAGTAAAGGGAAATGGAAACATAGGTTATTAGTAAAGAAAATGTGCTTTCTGCCAGAGATAACCCTAGGATTTCCCATGAAAATTCCTATTCCATTTCTATTCCCTGGGCAATAGAGCAAATGTCATGTACTGAGAGGTACTTTTCAAAAAGTCATTTTTAATGTACAGGTAAATAACCTTGGAGCATGTCCTTGCCTTAATTGGATAATGTCTCAATTTTAGAACTAGATTCCAAAGGACTGATGGTATTATGGTGCTTTTTCCATGGGTGAGCCCCTTACTTGCTCAGAACTCAAGATAACATTTACCAATAACATTAACCTCACATGTGCTTGAACCTCCACCCCAATAACTTTAAAAGAGGAAGAACAAGCCAGGCACAGCAGTGCATGCCTGTAATTCCAGTGACTTGGGAGGCTGAGACAGGAGGAACACTAGTTCAAGGCCAGCCTCAGCAACTTAGCCAGACCCTCAGCAGTTTAGTGACCCTGTCTCAAAATAAAAAGAACTGGGATGTAGTTCAGTGATAAAGCACCTCCGGGTCAGATCCCCAGTGCCAAAAATAGAAACAAATAAATAAAAGAAGAAGAACAAGCTGGGCAGAGTGGCACATGCCTATAATCCCAGTGACTCTGGAGGCTGAGGCAGAGGATTCCAAATCTGAGGCCAGCCTAAGCAACTCAGTGAGGCCCAAAGCAACTTAGTGAGACCCTGTCTCAAAAAAAAAAAAGGGTTGAGAATGTGGTTCAAGTGGTAAAGCACCCCTGGGTTTGATCTCCAGTACAAAAAAAAAAAAAAAAAAAAAAAAAATGCAGAAGAACAAAAGGAAGCCACATGAGCACATTATGTTCTTATTTGGGTCCAACAAGAGGTCCAGCAATGTATGCTCTGTATACCTGTGGGAAGAAGAATACATTGACCTTGGAATCAGCAGTGCTGGGGTAGTAACCCACCTTCCCCACGTACTAACTGTACTATCTGGCAAGTCATTGATTCATCTAGTATCAGTTTCCTCATCTACAAAATGCAAATACCACCTCCTGAAATCTAGTTGTGTCATGACTGCACACTTTTCGCCAACTCTTCCATTAAAACATGAGGTCCTGGTCCCCACAGCTTGAGTTTAGCCATTACTTTGGTGAAGAGGATACAGCAGAAGTGATGTGGTTCCAATTTCCGAGGTTAGGCCTCACTACTCGGGAAGCTCTCGTTTATTATCCCCTTGGGCCCTTGAGTCACCATATATAAAGGCAAACTCCATAAAGAGAACCGCTGTGTCCAGCCTTTCAGCCAAATCATCCAGACACTTCATACCGGAGAAGGTAGCTTGGACCCTCGAGTCCGTCTGTCACTCAAATGCCAGCAAATGACCCTGCTCCATGCTCCATGCAGTGGCAGTAGAAGGATTAACTGTCCAGCAAGTTCTGCCCAAATTCCTTACCTGCAAAATCTTGGGATATAGTTTATTATGCAACGATAGACAGACTGTTGGCTGGACAGGTGATTTCGAGGATCAAAAAGAAACTGTATATGGAAAAGGCCTTCTAGAACTACAGAGTAATGTGCTTTATCAATATTATATGAGAGAACAAATGCAGTCTTTGAACACCAGAGTTTTTAATTATTAATTTTTGTGACATCTGTCTTTACTGTTTAGTGATGAAGTCAATTACCATCAGGTGACAGTAGTGAAGATTAGAGAAGCACAGTCAACTTCTTGTTTACTTTGATGAGGGTGAGGGCTTTGTGAATAAAAAAATATTAAGGCAAACTCCAACTGAAAACAATGCACCCGAAGACTGAGTTATTTAATTGGCTAAGGAATTTGGAACAATGATTTCTTTTGTATGACTACATTTACCTTAGAGTATTTGAAGAAGCAATTTTCATTAACAAAAATATCCAAAGAATGTGGTATTCTAATTAATTATATGAAAATTTCAGATAATTCAATGCTTTTTTGTTAAAAATATTTCCACATACTTTAATAGTTTTTTGCCTTAAGGAGTTTAGGAAACCAAGCTCTTGAAAAGATAGTATTCCAAAAATTAACTTGTAAAGTGAGTATTGAAACTTAAAATGCACTTTGCCAATGAAATAATGCTATAAATAACATAAGACAGAAAACCAATGGAATTCCAAATATTCCTGCAAAATATTACATTTTAAGGTTTTAAAAAAAAAAAACTCACTGCCAATGTCATGTAGCAACCTTTTTTTTTTTTTTTTTAAAGTATCCTAAAATATATTCAGTCAGATAAATCCCCTTTCAGTCAGATTGAGAGAGCCCTCAGGATGTCAGAGCACTGTGGAATGGCAGCTTCAAGATGCCGAGGCTCCATCTGTCTTGTTGCCTGAGCGTGTTCAAAGCTTAGCAAAAGGAAGCACTCAACAATGTTCTCTGTCAGTCCCTGAGGCAACATGGCACCGTGACTCAGACCTGCTTCAGGTCAGATACCTAGCTTTGATTCTGCCCTGCCTCTTGCTAGCAGCCCTGCCTCTGGCTAGCAGCAATGGCGATCAAAGGTCAGAATTTCGGAGCCTCAGTTTCTTCAACAGTAGAATGAGAACCGTAGTGCCTACCACATGGAACTCCTGTGAAAATTCCATGGAACAGTTTATGAAAAGGCTTGATGCTGTTCCTGGCACACAGTGAGTGCTCAAAATATGGCAGCAACTCTTATCACTGCTACTGAACCCAGACCCAGCCCATGTGTGGCTCCCAGAGCATCTACCGCCTAATTCAGCAGTTTCAAGAAAAGACAGGTGGAGAAAAGAAGTGCAAGGAGCAACTTTTACAACTTCAACTTATATTTCTTTTTAGACATCATATTGACAAAAACGTAAGCTTTACCTATATTTAATACATGGACTTGAAGTAGTACTTGTTTGTAAGTGTTAAGTAAATACATTGGGAGTGCTTGATCGATTTTTTCCAACTAATAGAGCTGCACACTAAATATTTGCAAGCAATTGACTTAATCCTTTAAATAGTCACTGGAACGGCAGTCCCTGAACAAAAGTGGACCTTGACCTAGACAATGGAGCCCTGCTGTGGGAAGAGGAGCTAACTGTCCTTAGCTACATGAGTGACATGAGTGTCCTTAGCTAGTTCCATCCTAGCTCCCATTATAGGTAAGGCCTGGCCTTCTGTAGAAGGGAATAGAATTAAAAGATAGAGGAGAGGGAACAGAGAGAGGCACAAATTCAAATATCCAAACACCCAACTAAGTGAACTATCAGGGACAATGGCAGGCAGCAAGCAGGTTTGGGATCCCTCTAGTCAGGGTATCTCACAAAATGGGGGAGGCATATTTTCCACAGACTTGCAGATAACTCACAAAGTTGAAGGGAGAAATGAGTCCAAGAGGTGTCTAGGAATGGAAACTCCTCCAGAGATGGAGATAGGGCTTGTGTCCAGGGGATAGTGGAAAGGAAAGAGAAAGAGACATAAGAGGAATCTCTATCCAAGTGGGGCAGTGAGTCCAGGTCTGGGTGCCATCTGTGTAGATGAGTCATGTGTGAGACATACACAACTTAAGTTCTTGTGTCTTCAAAGACTGAGGACTTAAGCCCTAGCTGCCGAATCGCCATTTGGAATGTCAGTTTTTATGGGGTACAAATTTGAACTGTGTATCTGATCTTTAAAATTACCCTGGAAATCTCAAGTTGAAAAAAAAAAAAAAAGAATTGAATACCTAAGTGTAGCTACAATGAGGGCTTCAAAAGTCAAAAGTTATTACAGATTTTCAGATTCAAAATAAATAAGTCATTGAAGCATCCTACAGGTTTTAATTTCTAAACAAGTAAATAGCTGGTTATGGTGGCCCACACTTGTAATTTTCAGTAACTCAGAAGAATGAGGCAGGAGAACCACACGTTCAAGGCCAGTCTTAGTAGTGAGGAATGAGAAATAAAAAGGACTGGGGATGTAGCTCAGTGGTAAAGCACTGCTGGGTTCAATCCCCAGTACCAAAACAAACAAACCAATCAGCAAACCAAGTAAGTATCAGTCTCCATAATCCACAAAAGCACAAACCTTCTGGAGTCCAATATCATTAAAGTGGAAAAGGTCCTGGAAGCTAAAAAGTGTGATAACCACTGTGGATTATGTCCGGTGGTGACTGGGCCATTTCTGGTTCTGATGTCACAAGGAGTGACTGAGAGGGAATTTCAAATAACACTGATATAAGGCCCTGGTTGTGGCTGGGTTTTCTGTCCATAAGCACAAGGAGCTCCTACTTGGTGACCTGTTGAACTCACAGGGAGTTGAGCTCATTTGGTGGTTTAATGGTTTTGATGTTTTGGGTTTTTTTTCTTTTTCTTTTTTTTCTTAGTATTATTAGTTGTTATTACTTACAATGGTAGAGACAGTAGCAAGGTTATTTAACAGTATGGCAGAGCCTCCCAGTCAGCTCCTCCTTGAAGGAGGCCCTTGTGAAGCAGTGGGGAGGGCAACTTTGCCCAGGTGAAACTGGTCCACCATCTCCTGACGGCAACAGAGGTGGCTGTGAAAGTCCTGACAAGGTAGAGCAGAGCTTCCCCATCATTACCTCCAGCCGGATATCACGGAGACTGTGAAGTACCCAATGGGATCAAACTCTTTCATGCCGGGGACCAGCCCAAGCAGCAGAGTCCAGGGGTCCTTGATGGCCTGAAATGTAAAAGCCCCGAGAGATTAGGCGGCGCAGCGTCGGCGATGGACAGCAACCACACAGACTCAGGTCAGTGTTAGGTTGCTGACAAGTTTATTGAATTCTTCTTACAGTTTATATACCCTTACACTTTTCACTAAAAATATTTATGACTTCATATGAAGAAGAAAGTTCTTAGAAGTTTATCAATAGATAACAGAAGCTAGGTCTGCACAGTTAGCCAATTAGCGCCACCTGGCACATTCATCTTCTCGACATTTCCCCACAATGAACTATCCTTGACTCGAAACTTACAAAAGCAAGTTGATGTATACCACTTGTTTTTCTTTGAAGTTTAACTTCTATTTGATCTCTTACCGCTAAGATTAATTATAACTTCTAGTAATTTGTTATTAATTTTTCATGACTATAATTACATGTCTATGCTATGTTAAATCATATCATACTATTAAGAACCAAGTTATTATCTTCAGAGTAAAAAATCTTCATCTAAAAGAACTAAAACTTTTCTTTTGAACTAAATATAATGTATTTCTGTGGGAGGCTCATTACTTGCAGAAGAAACCAGATGTAATAAATATGTTGATCACTGAAGCTAAGAGAATCACTTATATGCAACTAGATGTCTGGGAGTTTTGTAAAAGTTAACAAAAACATCACAAGACATATTGCTTCAGAATGTCCACCATTCCCTATAGGAATATTAGTGCTTTGTGTAAACAAATGAACTTTATTTTACTGGAATTGAGTTAACTCATATGAACTGTTTGTGTTCCCATCATCCTTCAACTGAAGAACTTTATTAAACATGATTAATCCACGTGATATTGTGAGTTCTGGTGAAAAACAAGAAAGGAAGAGAGATTAACACTCTGAGGAAGGGGCTCCAGCTTTACTCAACTTACGACGAGTCCTTGCCAGCGTCTTCCAGGGAAAGCCTTAGCAGAGCCCAACTTACGACGAGTCCTTGCCAACATCTTCCAGAGGAAGTTTCCAACCTCTGGCATGGACTGTTATCCGCTAGGCACATTCCCCTGGCATGAGTTTTATGTGCTAGGCGCCCCCGCACTTTCATATTATTAAAACCACTGAAAACATCTACCCGGTGGTAGAGAATGCAGGTGGGGGACAGCTGAGGCACCACATCCTGGTGGTGGCAGGAGGCCCAGAATGTTCAGGCAGGTCACATACACCACATGCTACTGCCATGAGAAGGGCATGGTGCATGAGATCTGAAGCTGCAGGACACCCTGGTAGGTGCTGGAGAAAACATCAAGCTTCAAACTGGATGACGGGGTCATGGTTGGGCAGAAGCTGACACATTCTGTTCCACTCCCCTGTACCGTGCCCCAGAATGCTACTGGTGGGGAAAATATGAAGGCCCAAGGGTGGACATGTGGAGCCTGTGTGTTCTTCTGTGCTTCATGGTCTAGGGGTGTCTCCTATTTAAGTGGACTACCTCCTGCATGCAAGGTATGTCATCCCTGTCACGTTTCCATGTTAGTGTTAAGTATCATCAGTCAATTACTGACCACTGACCCATGCAGATGTCCACAGTAGACCAAATCATGGGACAACCATGGCTGAGCCAGGGTAAGGAATAGTCACAGTCGTTCTAGCAAGCCACTCCCTAACCACCTAGACCCAGATCAAAAATGAGGATCATGTTTGATGTGGGTTACAACCCATACCGCACCCAAGTATCTTTGGTTAACTGAAAATTTGATGAGGTGATGGCTATATATCTGATGCTCCAGCACCAGGCCACCCAGGGGGCAGGATGCACAACCCAAGTCAAGCCTGCACATCCAGAGGTTGGGTCTTACCCATCCTTCTCAGATCCTTCCAGTTTCACTCTATCTCCAAAGAAGGTTGCCTGTGAGTCTGCCCTTCACACCCTCTGAGGGTCAGCAGGTGGAGGGGGGACAAGCAGTCAGTACAGAAGGGTGGCAAAAGAGCCAGCCTGCCTGCCATTTCCTCTGCAGTCTGAAGGGGAGGACCCCACTCCCAGGATGGCCCCCAAGCATGTCCGAGTACTCACCCACTGTCCAGCCCCTGGGTGAACAGCAGTGAATGGTAGGCAGAAAGAAGCAAGTCCTCCCAGGGAGCCTCAGCAGAAGAAAACTTCCTCTGTAGAAGGCAACCCCAAGGTGGGCCTGCAACCTGTACCAGACAACAGCCAGGGATAGAAGGGATGACTAGGATTTCCACTTATATTCTAAGGACATGTTGCTGCATTTTACTTCCTACCATTTTACTTCCTACCAGCTGAAAGACACAACTGGGGTTCAGAAACAGAGCGCCAACACTTGGATTCAGAAGCAAAGGTACTCCGTAAATACAGTAAGTACACCCCAAAGAAAGTGGACAGCTAAGACAGACAAAACCAAGTAGGTGGAGCAGTCAGCATTTTATTTTATTTTACACATGCTTTTATTAATGTCATTTTCAACTGACACATTCATAACTAAACATCTATGGTAAACAATGTAATGTTTAGATAAAGCTATACCTTATGGGATGATTAACTCATGCTAATCAACATATCTCTCAACTCAAAAAGATCCCACAGGATCTCACTTACACAAAACAGCTGTAGAAGGAAGGTGTGCAGACTGCCTAGGGCTTCACCACACAGATTCCAGTAAGGAGGCCATCTGGATCCTCCTAGAGTCAAATGGGTCCCTCCACTCACCGGGAGAGACATCAGAGACCATTTTTCCCGGGACACTTGCCCCTGCCCTGCTCTTCTCTGTTCTTTCTCCCATGTTTCTGGGACAGCAGAGATGGTCCTTAGTAAATTTGTTTCTCACAAATCTTATAATAAAATCAATTCTTCTGAAAAGTGAAAAAAATTAGCTTGGAAATGTTTTCCCCACCAATTATGTAAGAGGCAATATCCTAGGGAAGGTGGAATGCTGGACCAGTATGTGAGTTTTCCATTGCTGTGACAAAACACATGAGAAATAAAGAAGGTTTCAGTCCAAAGGTAATGGCTCCATTGCTTTTGGCCTGAGGTGAGGGACAGTGGGAGCATGTGGGAAAGCAAAGCTGTTCACCTCATGGCATCCAGGAAAGTGGAAGAGAGAGGGAAAAGAAGGGACCGGGGTCAAGATACACCCTTTCAGAGAAGGTTCCTAGTGACTTACTTCCTCCAACTATGTCCCACCACCTACAGTTTCCACCTCCTCCCCAGAGTCCATCAATGGACTAGTGATGAATCCATCAGTGGACTAATCCATTAATGAGACCAGAGCCCACATGATACAATCACTCCCCCAAAACCTCACCTCCAAACATTGCTGCACTGGGGACCAAGCCTTCATTCAATACATGAGCCTCTGGGGACATTATGGCTCCAAACAGCAACAACTAGGGATCAAGAAAACTTCATGCTTGTTCTATCTTTTCTATTATGAGCACTGTCCTTGCATAAGTCACCTCGTGCTCTCCAATTAAGTTTTCTCATCTGCAAAATAGGAAAGTTAAATTGTGCGATCTCTAGGTTTCTTTCCAGCCCTGTGATTATGAATTTCAGGATTCTGATATGGGCATATTCTCTAATATACCTACAAATTGAATGCAGTGGAAAATAATATTCTATTGAGGGTGTCTGATTAGTTGTGTTGTTATCAATTAATGTTTGATTAATTGGTTCCCATTCTAAGGCTTCTTTACTGTTTTTAAGTCTGAAATTATTTAACCATTTGCTGCTCATAGACAAAGAGAGTTCAACATATTAACTCTTCTAGAGCTCCTTAATATGTATTAAGGTTGTCTAAGAGAAAAACAGAAATAAAGAAACAGAGAAAGATATTTCATTGGTATTAGCTTAATGGAAGCTATAGCTAAAATGACAAAATGACTCCTAAATCTGTGGAACTCAAAATAGCTACAATGATTCCCCTTACCTGCAGGAGATATATTCCAAGTCACTCAGTGAATACCTGAAATCCCAGATATTACCAAATCCTATATGTACTGTTTTTCCCCCTATATTTACCTATCTATGATAAGGTTTAAGTTATAAATTAGGCACAGTAAAGGATTAACAACAATAACAATAATAAAATAGAACAATTGTAACAATATACCACAAAAATATGTGAATATGGCCTCTCTTTCAAAATATCTTATTGTACTTTCACATTTTCACCTAAAAAAGCACTTTATGGCTTCTCTTTGGCATATCCAAATTGCCTGCCTCACAACTTTTACATTTTGGGAATGTTATTAAGGTAAGTGTTACTTGAACACAGCACTGTGATATCATGCCAGTTGATTTGATAACCTAGATGACTACAGGATTGGGCAAGTAGCATATACAACATGGATACTCTGGATGAAGGAATGTGATTCATCTTCTGGGAAAGATAGAATGGGATGGTATATGATTTCATCCTACTACCCCAATTAAACAATGTTCAATTTTAAACTTATGAATCATTTCTGGAATATTCCATTTAATATTTTTTTGATCACTGTTGACCTCAAATAACTGAAACCACAGAAAGCAAAATCAGGGCTAGGGAGATAGCTCAGTTGGTAGAGCCCTAGGTTTGATCCCCAGTACCACAAAAAAAAAAAAAAAAAAAAGCAAAATCATGGATAACAAGAGACTACTACTGTACTGTACCAAATAGATGAAATAAATCACCACTTCATGAAACAGTGGATAAACACTTCCTTTATCTTTTCTCTTTTATTGTCCCTGGAATCTATCTGATCATCTAAAAGGCATACTACGATTTGAAAACAAATGAGAAATGGGAAGCAAGAGGACAATCTCTCTTGAATTGCCAGATTCCACGAAGAAGGCAATTCATTGAAGAACAAGTAGGAAAGAACAGAGAGCTTGATCTCCTGAATGGAAAAGACACTGACTGTTAAGAGTATGTCGAGTGTAAAATAAGGGGAAATTTTCTGATATTTCTATTTTCTCCCATAGGAGTCTGTCTTCCTCAATCCGCAGACCCTTCCCATCCTAGGTTGGCAATTCCTGAGTTATCAGATCTGTCTCCCTAACAGCGCACTAAAAAATGGGTGCACATTTGTGGAAACTAAAAAGTTGATCTTATATGAGAACAGAGTAGAATCGTAGTCATCAGAGACTGAGAAGGCAGAGGCGACAGAAGACGGGGAAAAGTTAAATACAGGGCACCAACATACAGTTTCCAGTTTTATATAGCACAGAGGGCAACATGGTAAAAGCAATCTATGAAATAGTTCAAAATGACTAGAAGAGAACAAAATTTCTAATGCGTAAAAATGATTAGAATTTAAAGATATGGAAGTACTTATCGCCCCCATTTGATCACAATACATGTGTTTCAAGTTATTATAATATACTCCATAAATATGTACAAATATTATGTCTAAATTAAAAATTGGAACAAAGTAGGAGGCAAAAAGTAACATGACAGAAGTAAATGGGATTAGAAAAAAAAAAGGAAAGAAATGCATTTCCAAATCCAAATGAAACATCCTGCTGGCCATCTAAATTTTAAAAAGAAAAAAAAAAATGGGAAACTGTCAGAAATATTAGAAAATGTTTATAAAGATATAGTTAGAAACTTTCTGTTATGGCCAAAAAGGAAAAAAAAAAAAGCAGAGAGAAATGTTTACATAGTGTTTTATTCTGCTACAAAGCAGAGTGAACATGAGGAATCTGCACTTTCCCCCTCTACAAACTGGAATTGAAGAGGAGTTAGATGTCGGACTCCTAATCATTCTAGATCCAATTTTAGAATTCTTGATCTGGTGTTATCACTAATAAGGACTCCAACTTTCTATAGAATTTGTTTCATTTCTAATCTATAGGTTTCCTCAGAAACCTTAAAAATGATAGCTAAGAACATATTATATTTTACTGTCTTCACAGATCACAGAAGGTTGTTAATTTCAAACTCGGACACATTATCGTCATTTGCAAAGCAGACCCCATCAGTTCCCAGGAAATGCTCCCTTCGCCCCACAACTTACTATAGGTTTTAGCTTTCTTCTCCAAAGCAGTGCAATGGGTTTGCTCAAAAGCGTCAGCAAGCAGAGAAACTATGGTCAGCCATACCCTCAGGCCACCCAAAATATTAGGACTTTCATTTAACTCAGGTTCAACAACAAGAAGCATCCATGAGGCCAGAATGGTCAGGGGTGTTGGAATAATGAACACTGAGTTAAGGGGCTTTCATAACTAATGCTCCATGTACTTTCTGCTAAAACTAGTTAAGGGTATATACCTTGATTTGCACTAAACTAGTGTCAAGGGATTATTTAACATGTGTTCATTTATATATGACATAACAAGGATAGTGTCTTCAGTTATTTAGTTTGTTTTTGTTTTTTGGGTTTTTTTGTTTTTGTTTTTGTTTTGTTTTGTTTTTGCCAGTGTCTGAGGGCATGGGTCATCCAGAATCATCTTAATCTCAGATCAGGGCTTGCAATCTCTCGAGCCACCAAGGTTAGGACCACTCAAACTTTACTGTGGTTATGTATCACCTGCCAATCTTGTTAAAATGCAAGTTCTGATTTAGCAGACCTAGGACAAGCCCTGAGACTCTTAATTTTTAACAAGCCCCCAAGTCATGTCAGTGTTGCTGGCACCTGGGTCACACTTAAAGAACAAGGACTTGAATAACTTGAAGCAGGCTTACAGTTCTTTTGAATTCTGATTTAGTTCCAGTTTATCCTAACAGGGGAGTTTTCTACGTGATTTATGCTTCCACTATTCCAGAAGTTTATCTGTAAATTATTTTTGGTTTTCTACATAAACAGTTGAGTTGTGTGGAAAATGACATTTTTTTTTTCTTCCAGTCTTACTGCACTACTTTGGACCTCTAATACAATATCAAACAGAAGTGGTTATAGCAAGCATTCATGCCTCTTGCCTGGTCCCAACAGGAAAACACTCAATAAAATTCACAGAGGGCATGTTCACCATTAGATTTTGTGTATACACATGGTCCCCAACTTAACGACAGTTCAACTTATAAAGTTTCAATTTCATGATGCTGTAAAAATATGCATTTAACAGAAAACAGGCTGGAAATTTTGAAATTTGATCTTTTCTCAAGCTAGTGATATGTGGTATGAGACTCTCTTGCGACACTGGACAGCAGCGGTAAGCCACAGCTCCCACTAAGCCACACTATCATGAGGGTAAACAAACCGATACTCTACAGTATATGCACAAGGTAGTATTTTTTGGAATTGTGTTTTTACCTGCCATCATTTCTACAAAATGCCCACCTGTATTTGCATATAAGATATTCAGGACTTTATTATAAAGTAGATTTTGTGTTAGATAATTTTGCCCAATCATAGGCTAATATAAATGTTCTAAGCATGTTTAAGGTAGGCCAGGCTAAGTTATGGTGTTCATTTGGTAGGTTAGGTATATTAAACACATCTTCAACTTATGCTAGTTCCAACTCATGATGGATTTGTCAAGACATAACCTCATTGTAAGCCAAGAAGCCCTCTATACACTTTATTATATGAAGAAAGTTTTCTTCTATTCCTAATATGCTAACAAGTTTTTAGTTTTTAAAATAATAAATGGGTGTTAAGATTTGTTAAATGCTTTTCAAATATATTTTTACATACATTGTTGACGTGGAGTATTAAACCAACGTTGCTTTCCAGAAACAACCCTGAATTGGTCATACACTATTACCCTTTTTATAAAAGGCTGGATTTGTTTTGCTAATATTTTGTTTAGGAAATGTATAACTATATATATTATAGGGATTAATCCACAATTTACTTAATTGAACATACTTTTCAATTTTGGTAATGCATTATTCTGGGTTCTCTAGAAAAGCAGAGCTGATTCTGTGTGTGTGTGTGTGTGTGTGTGTGTGTGTGTGTGTGTGTGTGTGTGTGTGTAGAGACAGAGAGGGAGGTTTTTTAAAAAATATTTTTTAGATGTTGATAAACCAATATTTTATTCATTTATTTATATGTGGTGCTGAGAATTGAACCCAGTGCCTCAGCACATGCTGGGCAAATGCTCTACCACTGAGCCACAACACCAGCCCAAGAGAGAGGTTTATTTATAAGGAATCGGCACACATGATCATGGAGGCTGAGAAGTCCCATGATCTGCAGTCAGCAAGTTGGAGACCTAAAAGAATTGATGGTATTATACTCATCTGAGCTGAAGGCCTAAGAACTAGGAAAACCACCAGTGTAAGTTCCATCCAAGTCCAGATCCCAAGGCAGAAGACCAATGTCCTAGCTCAAAGACAGTCAGGTAGAAAGAAGGAATCCTTCCCACTCTGCCTTTTTGTTCCATTCAGGCTTCCAGTGGGTTGGATGAGGCCCACCCACATCAGGGAGGGCAATCTGCTTTGCTCAGTTACCCATGCAAATGTTAAGCACATCCAGAACACCCTCACAGACACCCCCAGGAAAATGTTTAACCAACTATCTGGGCACCTAATGGCCTAGTCAAGTTGACACAGGAAATTAACCATCACAGATACCAAAGTTAGGCTGATTTCATACAAGTTAAGAAGTATTTCCAGGGCTGAGGTTGTGGCTCAATGGTAGAGCGCTTGCCTACCATGTGTGAGGCACTGGATTTAATCCTCAGCACCACATAAAAATAAATAAAGGCATTGTGCCCATCTATAATTTATATATTATATATAAGTATACATATATATATATATGTATTTTTTTTTTAATGTGGTGCTGGGGATTGAATCCAGTGCTCTGCATATGCAAGGAAAGCACTCTACCACTGAGTCCCAGTCCCAGCCACACAGTTTTCTTTTTCATTACTGATGTAAGTCTTCTTGCTTTCTTTCTTTCTTTCTTTTTTTTTTTTTTTTTTTTGGATCAGGCCTACCAAAGAGTTATTGATTTTATTAGTTACCAAACTTGGTTTTGTTGATTTTATCTACTATTTGTTTTCATTTCATTAATTTCTGCTTTTACATTTATTTCCTTTATTCTACTATCTTTTAATTTTATTTTTCTGTTCCCTTTCAAGATTTTCCTGTTGGGTACTTAGGAAGCTGATTTTTTAACCTTTCTTCTTTTCTAATCTGCATTTCCTCAAAATATGAAACTGCATTCCAAAACTTTTGATGGGCTGGCTGTATTTTAATTATCATTTTGTTTAAAATATTTTCCATTGTGATCTCTTTTTTATTTCCTCATAGATTACTTAGAGTTCCCTATTTTATTTCCAATATCTAGGGTTTTCTTGTTATCTTTTTGTTATTTGTTTCTAACTTATTATCTCCAGAAAATATAATCTGTATTAATTCAGAATTTTGATGTTTGTTGAATCTCACTTTCTGGCTTAGCATATGGTCAGTTTTGATAAATGTTCTATATGCACCTGAATAAGCAGTTTGAGGTTACTTACAGGCACTGTTTTAGATACGTCACTTAAATGTATGGTTCAGACTTTCTGCATGTTCTATTATTTACTGAGAGATGTACTAAAATCTCCCATTTTGATGAGTCATTTTAGATGGAAGGTGAGGTCCCAGAAGCCTGATTAATAAATAGAAGACCAAAAAGAAGAGATAATTAAGCTGATTTTGCATTAGAAATCAACAGAAATCTGGAGGAGATATGGAAAGCCCCAGACGAGGGAGATCTGCTGTACTACATGAGGTGAAGGAGACAAAAGATTCATGAAACCAGGGAATATCAAATTGTTCTATTTGAAGATGTTTTGAGTTTCTATAATGTACACTCCTACCTTTCCAAGACTGCAGTAAAATAAGACTGACTAAAACCCAGAGGGTTTTGTTTTACTTTATTTTGAGGAAGTCCAAGGCAACAGCCAAGTTCCATTTGCTTGTCATAAGAAGGAGCTCTTGCTGCCTCAGTAGAGATCTGCCTCCCCAGAACTCTGGGAAATACCGAGTGCCTACTGAGCACCGGGCACTGGCTAGGTGCATGAAACACATTCTCTCCTTGCATTTACCTTGCATAGTAACAGAATCCAAGAGTCAAAAATGCAATGATGAGACCACATACCAACTGAAATATGACAGAGGAAGGTCAGTGAGAGAGGTGCCCTTCACTACCCAGTCACAGAAGTCTTGGGGAAGATGCTGTCTTTCAGACAGAATGGAATGGGGATTCTGGCTGTCTTATCCAGAGATGAAAGGAGGAGAGATCCCAATTGCAACTGGATTACAACCTTGCAATAGTGTTGTCAGGAGACAATGTTGGTAAAACACTCAACTCAATAGCAAGTAAATGATCAGTAGTTCCCACTCAAGCCGTCTTTGGAATTTCCCGACTCCCACACTTGGCGTTCAGGGCATGTGACTCCAAGTCTAAATTGTAAAAGATAATAGGGCTTCTGTCTGTGTCTGACTCTCTCAGAGAAACCAGTTGCCATGTGCGGCCCAGCCTCACAGAAGGGTGGTGACGAATTGATCCTCCAGCCCTAGTTGTACCTTGGATGACATCAGTCCCAGCTGACAACTTGATTGCAAGTCCCCAAGAGACCCTGCGCTCCAATCCTCTAGCTTAGCCACTTCCAAATCTTAGCAGATTTTAACTGCTGGTTGTTTTTAGCCACTAGATATTGGGATCATTTGTTAAACATTAATGGGTAAGCAATACAGCCCTTAAATTGACTCATTTAAGTCAATTAAGTACAAGAACTTGGCCACAACAAACGAATTAGTTGGTTTCTGTTATATCCAGAGCTATGTGCAGTGCTCAGCACAGGGTGGTGATGGGAAGCATAGGGTCCCTTGCAGCTCTAAGGTCATGTGTGTCTCCACGGCCAACATTCAAACCATGATCCGTTCAGATTGGCTGAAACCTCCCCAGTACCTACCTGTTTTGTTCTAAGGAAGAAAATTCACTCCGTGGGATCCTGCTGTGTATAAAGGCGCATTCCCTGAGAGCCTGGCGGACTGGCTGGAGACAGCCACCCAGTGTGTCATGTCTAGCCAGGGAGTGACATAGCATGGGAGGAAAGAGATGATTCTATCACAGCTCAGGGAGGGATGATGATGGGGTGAGGTGCCACCGAGTCAGTAGCTGTCACACTCACACGTTATTCAACTAACAATTAGACTTACTCTGTAAACGTTTTTCCCCTGCTTTGACCCAAGAAGAATCAAAGGCTGCTTATTTTCTTTCTTTCTTTTTTTTTTTTTTTTTTTTCAGTAGTCCTTTCAGGTAACCAATAAGTCAATTTCCTATCTTTAAGCAGTGGTAAGGTGTCATTTTAAAATTATTTTATCTTGAAGAGTAACACTGTTATATCACTATACATAGTTATTTACTATATGTGACTAATAATATAGATAGTGTATATATAATTTTACTGGTCTTAAGTGGCTCTTGAAGGAGAGAACTGGAATAGGCGGAGGAAGCTGGAGCTCCAGCAGCTTTCACCTGCAGCAGCGATGCAGGCTCTACCGGGGCAGGAGCAGCCACCCTGTGGCCAGTGGGATTGCCAGGAAGTGTGTGATCAGCCTGCTCATGGTCATTGCGGTCCTCTTCTTCCTGCCCATTTTCAGCGCCACCGCCTGGCAGGCCTATGACACCATCTCTGCCAAGTGCCACCTCTCAGGGACCCCCATCTGCTTCACCCTCCTCCTGCGTGAACCCCTTCATTGACTGCTTTGTGAACACACGGCTCTGCTTCATGTCCACCTTTCCTTTCCCTTCTATTTTTATCAAAGATTTAAGAAAAATAATTTAAAGAAATGCTTTTATTAAACAATGTATTTTAGAAATTGATGGAATTTCCCACTGCATAAACACCATGATTTTAAAAATTTAGCTTCTCCGTGCGTCTTTCCCCAGTTTCAGTAAATTTGTTCTATCTTACATATTTTCCCCCTTAGATTTGCCCAATCAATGACTTCTTATGTTAAATAGTTCATAAAAAGTATTTGGGAGTATTCATATGAAAATGATGATTGTTTTCCTCATAGTGCCCTTCTTTGTAGGATCCAAATCTAAAAAAGAAATAATCAACATGTAAAAACTTCAGAAAGGAATGGTCTTTTGTACAATTTCAACCATAATTTATTGTGGTTTTACTTATCTACCTAAGAAATAGAATCAGTGTGATCAATTTGTAAACTAGCAAATGAAGAAATGAAAAAGGATTCATGCATATGGAAAAGGCAGACTAAAAATGTTAGCTCCAAAGTTCTCTTTCCATGATTTGAATCATTCCAAAAGCACAACTAAAAATTATTGGCTGTTAGCATTGCTAAAAAGAATCATTTTCTCTCTTGTCCTGAATGTGAATAATACCCATTTCACAGGCAAAGTGTCATGAAGCATGAAATGTTATTTGTGTTTCATTTGTGCTCATATGAAGTCTCTATGGGAACAACTTCTAAATCCTCTACATGACCTACAGGTCAAATCTTTATTTTGCTGACAAATCACAAATCTGTTTGGTCTGATGAAACACAGAAGGTATTGGAAAGGAAGCTAAGATCTGCACAAGTGAAGCCACTGTCTTCCTTTTCTTCATCTGCAACCACAATATCCAAATAACCTTTATAATGTGCTATTTACTTTTCCATATGAAATGGGATATGGAAGTGCTATTTACTTTCCCATCTCAAGGTGATAATGATAACAAACAGTATGATTTTGTAGAGTCTCTGACTGCTATTCCACATCTAGAAATAGATTCTAAGGAAGTAATCAAGGATATGCCCACAACATAATGAGTCACTGGAAGACTTTTATAATAATACAAAAGTAAATGTATAAAAACAATTATATTGATTAGCTAACATTCAGTAGTATATCCAATGGTGGAATATTATGTAATCAGTAAAAATATTTTAAATAGAATACTTTATTATGGGAGTTCTTAATATAGTATTTAGATGGAAAAATCATATTTGCAAACAGAATGAACACACACACATACATATATGTATCATACATTTACAAAGTTGTGATTATTATGTGATATAAAGATATAAGTAGGAGTGAGGTCAGCAAGATGACAGAAAGAACATTCATCCCCTCACTAAAACTTCAGCTTGAACAATTATCCATGCACAAAAATACCTTCACAAGAACTAAGAAATTTGGGTGAGCAGTTATAGCATCTGTGTGTGGCATAGAAATATGAAAAGACTCATTGAAAAGGGTAAGAACTACATTATCCTTCCCCAAGCCTGGGCAGTACAGTAGGGGAGAGATACCCTCCATATGGGGTAAGAGGAGCGAAGTAGTGAACATTCAACTTTGCCATGGACTCTAGCACTGAGATCACCCCAGTGAACTTCAGCACAAGACTGACAAACACAGACCAAGCCTCCAGGACCACTCCAATGCCAGACCAGCCTCTAACTGGCCTGTGTTAAAGGATAGTAAACTTGAAGACTAGAGTCTTTTAATGCTGAGCATAAAAGTTAAAAGACAAAAGTATTAAAAAGAACTATAACAACAATAATTTGTTAATGAATACAGGATATATATAAAAGATGCGAACTGTGACATCAATAGTATAAAACATGGGGGTTAAGTTACAGTGTAAGGTTTTTGTATGCATACAAAATTATCATCAGCTTAAAATGAACTTATGTTTCGTGTAAGCCTTACAAAGAAAAACATCTATAGGAGATAAATCATGAAGGAAGACCGCAAGAGAGAAAGAAGGGAACAAAGGAACTATAAAATAGTCAAAAAACAATTTGTAAGATGGCAGTACTAAGTTCTTATCTATCAAAATGATTTAAGTTTAAATGGATCAAATTCTTCATTCAAAAAAACAGAGTAGTCAAATGTATTAATTTTTTTAAAAGTTCCATCTACATGATGCTTATAAGAGATTCACTTTAGCTCTAATGACATACATAGACTGAAAGTGAAGGAATGCAAAAGAAATTCCATGCAAATGGTAACCAAAAGAGAGTAGGGGTGGCTATATTTATATTAGATAAAATACTCTATAAATAGAAAATGCCCAAGAGACAATGAAAGTCATTATATTATAATACAGGGGTCAATTCATCAATATTATATATATATATATTTATGCACCCAACATCCAAGAACCAAAATATGTAAAGCAAATATTAATAGAACAAAAGGGAGAAATAGACAGGACTATACTAGTGGTAAGCAAGATCAATATTCTACTTTCAACAATGGACTAATCATCCAGACAGAAAATCAGTGAGCAAACAGTAAACTGAAACAATACTATAGATAAAGTATACTAAGCAAATATATATATATAGGATATTCTACCCCATAGCAGCAGAATACACATTTTTTTTCAGGTGCACATGGGACATTCTGCAAGATAAAACCTATTTCAGGCTACAAAACAAGTCTAGACAAATTCTGGAAGATTGTATCAAGTATCTTTTCCATATCTTCTAATATGAAACTAGAAGTCAATAGCAGAAAAAAAAACTGGACAAGTCACAAGTATGTGGGAATTAACACACTCATAAATAATCAATGGATTAAAGAAGAAATCAAAAGGAAAAAATTTTTAATCTTGTTATAAATAAAAACAGAAATCCAACATACCAAAATACATGGGATACAGCAAAAACAGGTTTAGAGAAAAGTAGCTAGCAATAAATGTCTGCATTAAGAAAGAGAAAGATCTCAAATAACCTAACTTTACACTTTAAAGATCCATAAATAGAAGAACAAACTAAACTCAAAGTCAAAAGAAAAAAGGAAACAATAAAGATCACAGTAAAAATAATGAGAGGATAGGAAAAGTACAGAAAAGATCAATGAAACTAAGAATTGTCTTTTTGAAAAGGTAAAAAGTTTTCAAACCTTTAGCTACATTTACTAAGAAAAACCTAGAAAACTCAGATAAAGGGAATTATAAATGAAAGAGAAGACACTACAACTGATACCCAGAAACACAAAGGATCATAAGAGACTATGAACAATTAAACACCAATAAATTGGATGACCTATAAGAAATGGATTGATTCATAGAAACATGAAGTCGACCAGAACTGAATCATGAACAAACACAAAATCTAACTAGTCCACTAGTTCAGTAAGAGAGTAAGAAAATTGAATCATTAATTCAAAACTTTCCAACAACAACAAAAAATCCCAAGACCTGACAGCTTTCCGGGATGAATTCTGCGCAATGATTAAAGAAAAACTGAAGCCAGTCCTGAGTTTTCAAAAAAACTGAAGAAGAGGGAAAACCTACAAATTCATTTTACAAGGCCAGCATTACCCTGGCATGAAAGCAAAGGACCTGAATAGGCATTTCTCAAAAGAACATAACCAAATGGCCAACAGATATATGGGAAAAAAATGCTTAACATCACTACTCAGGAAAGTGAAAATTAAAATTACAGAGATATCATCTCACACCTGTTAGAATGGTGGTTATCAAAAAGACAAAATTATAACAAGTGTTATCAAGAACATGGAGGAGAAAAAGAACCTTTCCCCCCTTCCTAGGGATTAAACCTGGGTCTTGTACATTCTAGGCAAACACTCTACCACTGGGCTACCTCAGTTCTTTTGGAAATTTTACTTTGAGACAGGGTCTTGCTAGGTTGCCCACGCTGGCCTTGAACCTGCAATTCTGCCTCTTTCTTCAGAGTAGCTGAGATTACAGGCATTCACCACTGCATCTGACTTAAAAAAAAATCTTATATGCTGTCGTGGGAATGTAAATTGGTTCAGTCATTATGGAAAACAGTATGGAGGTTCCTTGAAAAGCTAAAACTACCATCTGATCTAGTAATCCTGCATCTTGGTATATGTCCACAAGAATTTTGATGTTGAAGAAATATTGCACTCCCATGTTCATTGTAAGATTATTCAAAATATACAAGATATGGAGTCAGCAGGTGAATGAATAAGAAAATGTACTCACAGACACAGAGAGAAACACACATGATGGAATACTACTCAGGTTTTAAAAAGAAGAAAATCTTGTCATCTGCAGCAACATGAATGAACTTAACGGGCATTATGCTAAACGAAATAATCCAGTCACAGAAAGACAAATACTGCATGATTTCACTTATCCATGCAGTCTAAAAAAACTGAACTCATAAAAGCAGAGCATGTAAGGGTGGCTGCCAGGGTCTGGGTTGGGAGGAGATGTTGATTCAAAGGATCCAAAATTTCAATTACATACGATGAATAAGTCCTAGAGATCTCTTGAAAGCATTGACTACAGTTAATAATATGTCACACATTTGAAACTACTAAGAGGAAATCTTAAAACTTTCTCCCCACAACTTTTAAATTAAGGCAAGCCTTCTACTTATGTCTTTATCATTTTCATAATTAAACTGAAAAACAGATCCAGCTCTGGTCACAGTTGGTCTGGCTCAGTCTGCAGTTGTGTTTAGCCAAAAACATTGGACTTGGATTTCTCCACACTCCCCATGTATAAAGAATAAGGAAACAGGAAATTATTTTCCCTCCCACATTTTCTAGCTTTCATTTAAGACGTCATCTCAATCAGCAAAAGGAGGGAAGCTTTCTATTTCACCTCTGCTGTTACTGCTACAAATACTGCTGTTGCTACTGCAGGTACTGGCTCATGTCGAGAGCGCCTGTGTACCATCCTAAGAGTGCAACATGTCATGCAAACCTCACGTCACTTGAGGAGGGAGGCACTACTGCTTTCACCCCATTTTCAGCTGAGGGACTTGAGGCTTAGAGAGGTTAAGTAACTGGTTAACAGTTACCCAGCTGTTCCATGGCAGGTGTCAGGCATGGAATGGGCAACTGGATCAAAAAGCCCAAGCTCTTTACAACCACATCCCATGTACACAGGGCGAGATAAACACGGCAGTGGAAGCAAACCAACGCCTGGTTAGAGCTCTCCTCATTCATTGCCCACATTTTGGTATAGTTTTTTTTTTTCTTTTCTTTCTTTCTTTTTGTAAGGAGGGGAGAGGAAGAAAAAGAAAATGGAGACGTGCTTGATTTTTTCCCCTCCCCAACAAAATGAGGTCTGAGAAATTTATATAGCTGTTAGCAGGTAAAAGTAGTAGAGATGTCAAATGATAATAATATCTAGGACATGTTCTGTATTTGGCTTTATGTGGAAGTTTCCTCTCACTATACAGCCACAGCAGAGAAAAGAGCACGTTGTACTCTGCTGCAGATAGGTTTCTCGGAAAACCTCTATTAAAAATGAAGTAAACCAAAACCCAATATAATTTACATGGTGGAATATCTGCAATGCAAATTTCCACACTCCATATTCTCATTCCTAACTGCACATCAGAATAACCGGAAAGAATTTTTTTAAATCCCAAAGCCCAGGTACTCCAGTAGGTCCTGATGAATTGGTCTGGGGTGCGACCCAAGCAATGGTATTTTTTAAAAAGCTCTCCAGGAGACTCTAATGTGTGCAAAGAGCTGAGAATCACAGCAACACATGCTGCTTACAGCTTCCTACCTACTTAACAGCTCCATCATTGACCAGCCACATAACACTAGTAAAGTTACTTCACGTTCCTCAGCCTGAGCTTCCTTATCAATAAAATATACATAACACAAGTACTAAGTGAGGGTAAATTGAGATAACACACAAAGAACCTAGATCAGGATCCAGGATACAGAAAGAGTCAGACGTTCACAGTCATGGTTGACGTTAAATGGTGGCGGTTGTGGTGGTAAAGATGATGGGATTCTTTTTTAAACCTAAGGTTGTGAACACAATATGTTTCTCCATTCCAGAAAACAAGAAACATAATTTCAACTCTGGAACAAACCTCTAGAACCTAATATAACTTCTATTTCATTTTGAAGGAACAGTTAAGTTTCCTAGTTGTGGTAGCTCATAACCATAACCTACAATGTAAAGGAACTCACTCACCTGGGATTGAAATGAATGTTCTCGGGAACTTCTCTGTGGTCTACAACCACTTTCTGATTGTCTGTATAATTGCTGGGGTCATTGGGGATCCTAAATTTTGCCATCTGAATTTCGGAGTCACTCAGTTCAGCATGGGAAATTCTTGCATAACCCAACCTGTAGCAGAAATAGGAATGGTTTGTAAAGGCTTTATTATCTCATAAAGATTTGATGTATAGAGCATGTGCTTAGTATGCAGGAGACCCTAGAGTCAATTCTCAGCATGCCCCCTCAAAAAATCTGATGAGATCTAGAAGATAGCATCTTTATTCCTTAATAAATTCATTTTCCATTCCTAACTTGACTATGTGTATCGCATCTAGAATTAACTTCATTCATTACTCTAAATATTAACAAAAATGTTGATTCTATGATATGGTTAATAAGGAATATGCACAGAGCTTTAATTAACTAAATAAGCTTAGCAACCTTACTTTATTTTTTTACACTAATGAATATTCTGTCTACACAAATTGCCTCCCATATAATTATGTTTTGAGTTAACAACAGGATTTCTTCAGAATGACAGGAGTATATACCTAAATTCTTTTTACCTTTAAAAATCCAAGTACCACATGCATATTTTCAGTCACACTTACAAGTCTAAAATCAAAGATTTTATATGTTTGAAAAAATTCCACATCCTGTTTTGTCTTAGAGCTTTCGGTTCTCCAGGAAATTCAAAGCACTTTATAGACATTGTCCAAATAGTTCTTCTTGAAGCTCTCAGATGGAAAAATGGAGGAACCACAAGTAGCAAAGTATTCATTTTAATTAATTTATATTTTGCCTCTTCCAAAAAAAAAAAAAAAAAAAAGAAAAGGACTGTGTCAATTTCAATCATTCATTTATTCAATTTAGGAAACATACCAAGTCTCTATTACATGCAGCACCACTGTAGGTACTGGGAGAAAAATAGTGAATAAAATGAAATCCTTGTTCTCGTGGACCTGTTATTACAGTTGGAGAGACAAATTAAATAAGTACATATGGATCAGGGAGTGACAGATAAGCACCACAAGGGAAAGCAGACATTGCTGTTTTATAGAAGATGGTCAGGTATATCCCTCTGATGTATAACACTGAATCAAAAATTAAGTGAAGTAAGGGAGTAAGACATACAGATTTCAGAGGAAGGGTGTTTTAGGGAAAGGGAACAGTGAATGCCTCAGAACAGAAGTTCTGAGGTAGAAATGTGCTTGGTACTTTGGAGAACCAACTCCACCTTGACAGGAGCAGAGTTATATAACCGGTAACAGACGCAGATGAGCTCAGGGTGGGGGTTAAGGGCAGATGATGCAAATTCTTCCTTGCAGACCTTTGTAAGGACTTCAGATTTTTAGAGAGGGAAGGGAATCCATTAGAGGGCTGTGAGGCAAAGATCTGCTATGGCTTTTTGTAGAGAATAGGTATTAGAGTCGAGGCGGCGGGACCAGTTAAGAGGCCACTGCAATAATTTAGGTAAAAAATGTTGAGGGCTTTGGCCAGAGTGGTGGAGGAATAGCATTCAAAGCCTGTATCTACATACAAAAGAGAAACAGAAACTCAGAGCCAGGGCAGGCAGAGGCAGCAAGTCTGACCCCTGTGGGGAACAAGAGAAGAGTGGCTGCTAAGCATCAGATGTGGGTTTGAGCAGTCAGCCAGATTAATGCAACTAAGCTCAGGACTTGAAGCAACTTGTAATTCTAAGTCACTGACTCTGACAAATCCAGGTTCTTTACCTCCCAAATCTCTACGATCAAAGTTCAAACCTATTTCATAGACATCGCCTTCATGAACACTCTACAAGTCTTTGAAAATAAGGAACCCTACAATGTCCATCTCCCACTAAAACAGGGAATCTCCCATTGTTGCCCAGTAAGTACTTATTAAGCACCTACTAAGAGCAAAACTTTGAATTAGGTGATTGAGAGTTCTCCACAGACACATGCCAAGGAAAGGCCATGCGAGCATGTGGTAAGAAGGCAACCTTGGTGAGGGAAAGCCCTCACCAGTCACCAACCCTACTGGTAGCCTGGTGCCTTGATCTTGATGTGCAGTCTTCAAAACTGTGAGAATAGAATTTGTTTCAGCCATCCACTATATGGTATTTTTTTATGGTAGCCAGAGCAATCTTTAGTCATATATATACATATGTGTGTATACATGTTTACGTATACATATATGTACATATATATATATATATCCAGTAATTAGCTATTATGAGAATGGTTTACTATAAATACCACAGTTTCTTGGTGACCAATGACTTTTGCAACTTGGAATTATACCCATTTCAGTCTAGATCAAAGATTATGTTCTAGACATTCTAATATCCCCCATTAAAACAACCACTTTCACACATATTTAATCAAAAATAGTGTTATCGATCTGAGATATGAAATACTTTACAAAATTAACCCCTTGGCCCGCTCTTCCCTACCTTATCCTTTGGAAACACCAAATCAGTAGTCAGGCTATCTGTCCTGCAGTCATCTGAGTATGTGCTGACCCTTTCAGCGTTTCTGAATCGGTGGCATAATCAGAAGAATCTTATAGCATTTCAAGGGCCTCTTGGACCCACCTCAGTGAGGTGGAAGTTGTAAAGTACCCATAAAGGTCACCATTTTACTAATATCCAAAGTCCTTAATGAGGTTCTACAGTCCCTAACAAGATCTGCTCCTTTCCCTGCCTGTCCACTCTGTCCCCTTACTTCTTCTACCCCTCTCCCCAGCACATGTACACACTGGGGCCCCACTAACTTCACTTTTCCTCAAGTACAGCCAGAGTTCCTACCTTAGGACTTTCACACTGTCTGGTCCTTCTGCCTGGAAGGGTCATTCCCCAGATAGCCACATGATCTACTTTTTCAAATCTTGGCCCAAACATCATCTTCTCAGTTAGACCTACCCAACCCTACTTATGATCACTCCATGCCTCCATATTCTGGATGCTCAGAGTTTTCTGCCTACTCTCACTACCTTCTAAAATATGACGTCATGCAGTTATTTATATGCTATTGTCCATCTATCTTCCTTTGGCAGGGCAGGGATCCTTATCAGCTGACTGTCACCTCTAGTGCCTGACATCAATTATGCTCAGTCACTACTTGTTGAATGGCAGATAGATACAGAGCAGGATAAGCTAGTGGTTTGTTGTCACTGTGACTCATAACTGAACAAGCCCTATCCACACTGGCAGAGGAGCTGGCTCTGTGATTCCTTCATCCCTCGAAGGCAACCATTGTTCTTCATCAATGTGGACCACTGATCACAGGATACAGGTTACTTGAGAGATGATCGATTCAATGTTAGTCCCTATCTTCACGCGGGCAGTGTTAAGATGCTTCTGCGGGATGAACTGCTCTGTATGAGGACAAACTAAGGCCCAGAGAGGTCTGTCCTAGTAGCCCACACCAAAGTTCCCCACACTATTTCTGAGAGGGTAGTTGGAGGCCTCAGGTCAAATATCTTCAAACAGTTCTGAAACTATCAGGGGAGTCCCCATGAGCTCAGGGAAGGTCTCCAGCTTGTTCTCTCCACTGAAGAAGCCTATAAGCGGAGGGACATGCAAATCAACTCACTGGCCACACGATCTGCTCCCACCTACCTCTCCCAGGGAAGCCCCATATTACCACACTCCAACCACCCTGGCCGCCTGGCTCTTACCAAAAAGTACTCAGTATGCTCCCCTCAGGCTTTTGCACTTTCTTGTTCTATCTGCCCAAGTGCTCTCCCCAGGATATGCCATAGGTGGACTCCTTGTGTTATTCAAGCCACAGACCAAATGTCACCCCATTGTACCCTGCCCACCCTGTGGAACTCACCTTGACCCCACAGCACTTCCTATCCTTTTTTTTTCAATTTTTAATTTTTTGGTTGTAGATGGACACGATGTCTTTGTTTTGTTTATTTGTTTATTTTTAATGTGGTGCTGAGGATGGAACCCAGTGCCTCACACATGCTAGGCAAACTCTGCCACTGAGCCACAACCCCAGCCCCCCATCCTTCCTACCTGACTTAATTCTTTCTGTTTTCATCCTACTTGTGGCCACTTGTCAAGGTCTGTCCTTCCTTGTTTGCTTCTTTCCTGTCTCTTTTCATGGAAATGTATGTTCTACGATAGTCAAACATTTTGTTTTGTCCCTATTAGACCCTCACTGCCTAGGACGATACCTGGAATTTAACAAATACTTATAGAATAAATGAGTGGATGAATAATTAGGTCCTCTTTTTTAGTATTAAACCGCTCTTTGCTTTATTTTTAAAAATAATGTTTTCGAAGCTAAGTTAGACAGTTACTTATTTGAATTTTAAGATCTTGCATCTATATTATTTTGGATCACATATATCCCGATATATATTTTCCAAGAATATATAAATGTATATGTTATGTTATCTTTGGATATATATATCTTTGGATAACATTTTATATGGATGACTTTTTTTAAAAACTATAATTTACCAGAGATATCTTACCACAGTATAATGGTGACTCCAAGTGAGGTCGCTTACTCAAATTACATGTTAGAAGCAGGCAAAGCTGGAATCCAAGTCTGGAACTTTCTCATGCCCTGGTTGTTATGGTTTAGATGTGAGGTGTCCCCCAAAAGCTCATGTATAAGACAATACAAATAAGCTTAGAGGTAAAATGATTGAGTTGTGAGGGTCTTAACACAGCCGTGTGCTAATCCACTGATAGGAATTAACTGGATGGTAACTGTAAAGCAGGTAAGGTGCAGCTGGAGGAGGTGGGTTCCTGGGCGTGACTTTGGGGTTTATATTTTGTCCTTGGTAAGCAGAACCCTCTCTGCTTCCTGGATGCCATGTTCCCAGCTTCTGCCATGATGTTCTGCCTCACTTCATACCCCAAGGAATGCAGCTGCCTGTCTACGGACTGAGACCCCTGAAACTGTGAGCCCCAAAGTAAACTTTTCCTCCTTAAAATTGTTCTTGTCAGGTATTTTGGTCACAGCAATGAAAAAGCTGACTAAAACAATGGTCCACACTGTTCCTACCATGCCGTAAAGTAAAAAGTGGTGCCACTCCTAACATGTTGACAGTTACTTCCTTATCTCCCTTAATAGTTTACATAGTATTCTTGCTACATACCTAAGCTTAATTTGCTTAGCTATTTATTCCTTATTAAATCATTAGGCCATGCCTTGAAAAAATATTAAAGTAACTAAACAAATCAATGTCTAGAAAAACTAACGGAAGTTAATTGTAGCTATAACGTTTTTCCTTTTAGGAAAGACTCAAAAGATGAAAGTAATAATAGATTAAAACAAACAAACACCTGTGCTCACCTGATCAGTCCCCGATACATAATATATTCACACCATCTGTCGTGATCTGTGCTGTCGATATCCTATTAAAAAGCAGAGAGAAGAATGTTTAAAGCATAGAAAGCAAAGCTGTGTTCCAAATCAGCCAAACGCATGTGAGTTGCAGTGATAAACATGCCTCCATGCATGCTATTTTCTCTTTCTGGCTCCTACTTAGATCCTTTAAGTCCAAATTATTTGTTAATTCTGTAGGTGTTTTTTTGAGCATCTACTACGTGCCCTCTATCTCTGTAGTAGATACTGGAAATAGAGAGATGAAGGTGGTCTCGAGAGGGACTTAGATAAGTCAGCGATTACAAGATGGTCCCTGACCTCCTGCGTGACTGAGGGTCACTGGCCACTCTAGGTCTTATTTCATGCACACCGACTACAGCACAGTGCCACAGTTATTCGTTCCTAGGTCTCCACCCTTCCCTTCCTGAGCACAGGGGCTCTGAGTCACTTTTGGCTGCCTGGTACTTAGCATGAGGCCCAGCGTGGAGCAGGTGCTCAATCTGTGTTTGTCAAATTGAATCAGGGAAGTGAACACATCTCAGGAGCAATCATGAGTCTGTTTGATGTTGAAAGATTGAAACCAGGGTCATTTTTCATCAAAGAAGGAGACAAGAAACATATTTCTTTCTGTAATGTGCTGGGAAAACTATAAATATAGAGCTTTTATGCTGAAAGAAGAAATCATTTTCTTCTTTTTAAATATTCTATAAATAAAGATACACCTGACTTTTTAACCACCACTGAATTTTACTATTAACATTTAATTAAAAACAAATTTTAGAATCACTTTTAAAAACCACAATTTATTATCTACTTTTTAAATCTGGTGGTGGACACAGGGATGTCCGTTAACAGGGATGTCTGTTAAATAATAATAATTATTATTATTATTTATATCACACATACATAGACACTCCTTTTGTATACATTAAAAAGGTATAATAAACCTTAAAAATTAAAAGTTTTTAATGATAAAAAGCAAATAAATAAAAGAAGTGCTGCTCTGTTTTGCCTTGGGAAGAGAGAAAAATTCAATCATTCCATGTATACTGGGAATAATAAGCTATGAATCTGTGTAACTATTATTTTATTTTATTAGGCTTTTAGAAGATGCTGTCAACTTTTAAGACTGCAGAATTTAAATACTCTTTCTTAAGGAGAAAAATCTCTTCATCTAAGAATTTATGATTGAAATTCCTGTCCACACTAATAAACTTTCTAATAGAAAAAGCAGCATCAGAATCCACTGCCAATCTTGACACAGTTTTTGAGCATAGCAGTGGAGACCATCAGAAGATCAAATAAAAATAAAATAAAGTTTCTCTTCCCTAACACCACGTATATTCCGTAAACACACACATACACACACAATGTAAGAATGCCCTTCCTCATTACAATGCGATTTTTTTCTTTGACTTGCCAAATACCACTTTGTCCAATATTCTTTTGTACCTTCTAGGCCAGTTACTAGTACTTCTATCTTATTTAATTTCACATATACAGCCAGACACACACAAAATATGTATACATATGTATGTGCGTATATAAATATTATACATATGTATATTTATATATATATATAACCATACAGATATATGTATGTGTATGCATATTTTTCCTTATATGACCCTATGATGCAAGGATATTGCTACCATCATTTTATAGATGAGGAAATTGAGGCCCAGAAAGGTTGAGTAACTTGCCCTCAGGTCACATGGTTGGTCAATGAAGTACCAGCAAGGCTAATAACAAAGAGAGACCATGTGGAAAGGACACTTCAGAACCAAGGCCTCCACTGTGTGAGTGGGGCCACCTTGGCCCCTCCAGCCACAGTAGAACCACCAGCTGATTGTACAAGTGAGCCCAGGAAAGAGGAAAGAATAGAAAACTACCAAGTCAATTTACACAATCGTGAGAATATCAAACCTTAGTATTTTCAGCCATTACAATTTGGAGATGGTTCATTACACTGTGACAAATAATTGATGCAGCCTGTAATTCCACACTCTCCAGGTTTTCCTTGGACTCTTCTGAGCTCTCCTCAGTCTCTTTTTTGAGATAATATGTCTTCTCTCCCCTTCCCCACCACATTCAATGTGCCTTTATTGGTGAAGTTATGAGTGTGTCCCTCAAGGGTCCATGTCATGGAAGCTTGGTCCCCGTGTGGCTGTGTTGAGGTGGTGGACTATTTAAGAGGTAGGGCCTGATAGGAAGTAGTTAGGTCATAGCACTCCACCTTCAGAAAACGCTGATGCTGTCTGCAGAGGGACTCACTTCTCATTAGAACAGTTTGTTAAAACTGAGGCCACCCACATATTTGACCCCTTCAGCATGTGGCCACTTCCCCCTCCTCTTCCCATGTTAAATGATGTGACACAGCAAAGGGGGCCCTCGCCAGAGGCCGAAAAGATGGGGCTGCCAATCTTAGACTTTCAATCTCCAAAACTATGAGTCAAATAAACCTCTTTTCTTTACACAGTACCTAGAATTAGGTATTCTGTTAAAGCTACACAAAACAAATTAATGGGATTTTCTTCAATTTTCCTTTTGCACTCTTTTTTTTTTTTTTTTTTTTTTTTTTTTCCGGTGCTGGGGATTGAACTCAGGGCCTTGTAATGTGAGGCAAGCACTCTACCACTCTACATCCCCAGTCCCCCTTCTGTACTTCTTTAACTCATAAGTAATATCATCCACTTTCATGATTTAATAATTGCTTATATGGAGGCAACTCCTTCATCCATTATCTCCAGATTGGATTGCCCTCCTGAATTCCAGATCCATATATCCACTCATCCATTGGGCATCTCCATTAAAGTCCCATAGCTACCTCAAACTCAGCTCAAAGTCGAACTCTTCATTCTTGGAAAAACTGTTCTTTCTTATGTATTCTCTGGAATAATAAATGTCACTATCATAAACCCCTTGACCAAAGAGAACAATCAGAAATCCATCATGATTCTACTGTCCATGAATGAAGAGACTAACTCATTTCCCCAGTATCTGCCCTTTTTCCAAAATAATACCATTTTTAGCTGGGTATATGACCATCAAGATATCATACCTCCAAACTCTCTGTACAGCAAAGCATGGCCATATGACAGAACTGCAGTCAATGAGATGAAAGTAGAAGTATTAAAGGTCAGTTTCCTAGAACTTGCCTTTAAGGGTAACTTGCATATGCTCTTGGCCCTTCCTTTATCCTGCTAACTGGAATATGGATGTCATTTTACATGGCTGAACCACATGAATGGAGGCCATGGGCAGGGGGGCCGTGTTGAATGGAGCCATGGTAGAAGAGCTCAGGTTCCAGACACCTTGGAGCACCGTGCCAGCACTGATTTATCACTGAGACTTTTATGCAAAGAAAGGCACTTCTTTCTTATTCAAACCACTGTCATCTGTGTTTTCTGTCACATGCAGAAAACTATCATCACACCTTGTCACCTGTCTTTCCAGTGTTACACTCTAAGAAGAGTTAAAGTAGTAAATCAACACAAAATGAGCAATCACTTATCTCTGCAGATTCCGTCTCAAGACATGAAGTTAGAAACAAAATGAAAAGAACCAAAGGATCAAAAAAATCTACATGGGGGATTAACTAGATATAACAATTATATTTCTGATTTTAAGTCAGTGCCTTTGATATTCTGGTGTGTCATTCTCTCAAGGCTTTGATTTGTGTCTGAGTGCTCCAGGACAGAAATATATCTTGGCACACTGAAAATTCAAGCGTTTTAGACCAGAAAAGGTGATGGCTAATTCATTGTCAACTTGATGAGGCACTGACTAGATGATTAGCTGTTCTACCTGACATTTCATTTCATCTTTTACTCTCAGCATCATTACCTCTCACAATGTGGCAGATTCCATTTCTTAAACATGGCTACGACAGTATCTCCCTTTCCATGTAGTATCCTTACGATGTAACTGATATTCCTCCCATTTAGAGGTGAGTTTTGTTTCTTCTAATTGAATGCAATCAGACTTGTGACAAGAGCAGAAGTGACACCATGACTTAAAAAGCTGTCATATAAGGCAATTCGGGATCTTCCTGCTTCTCCTGGATTGTCACTCTAAGACCCAGTCACCATAAAGGGAGAAAATCCAAGTAGCCCATGGACAGGAACCAAGGTCCCAAGCCCAAAGCACTAACCTACCTCCTGTAGATCATCTGTAAGGGAGATTCTCTAGTCTCCAGCTGAGCTTCCTCACTGACACTGCATGAAGCAGAAATGATCTATCCTCACCAAGCCTGTGCTGTTTTTTTAAGCTAGTATGTTTGTGGTGGTTTTCTGTGCAGTAGTAGATAATCAGAACACTGTGATAGTCAGCTTTTCATCACTGTGACAAATACCTGAGAAAAACAACTCAGAGGAGGAAAAATTCATTTTGGCACAGAATTGCAAAGGTTTCTGTCCATGGACTGCTGGCTCCATTGCTCTGGGCAAGAAACGAGGCAAAATATCATGGTGGAAGAGTGTAGTGGAGAAAAGCTTCTTAGCTCATGGCAGCCAGAAAGTAGGGACAGAGAGGGAGGAGGGAGAGAGAGAGAAAGGAACCAGGGATAAGATAGTAGCCCCCAGTGACCTACTTCCTTCAACCATGCCCCACCTGTCTATAGTTGTTTTGTTTTTTTCTCTTTCTTTTTTTTTTTCTTTTTTTCCTTGGTACTGGGGATTGAATCCAGGGGTGCTTAACCTCTGAGCCACATCCCTAGCCCCCCCCCCTTTTTTTTTTTTGAGACAGGTCTTGAGAAGTTTCCCAGAACCTCGCAAAGTTGAACTTGCAATCCTCCTGCCTCAGCCTCCCAAGCCACTGGGGTTACGGACATAGCCACTGCACCTGGCCAACCTGCCTATGTTTTGCCTCCTCCAAGTAGTATATCTAAATGATTAATTCAACAAATGGATTAATTCACTGATGAGGTTGGAGCGCTATGATCCAATCATTTCCTAGAAGCCCAGCCTCTGGACACTGCTTCATTGTCTTCAACATATGAACTTCTGGAGAACATTCCAGATCCAAACCAGAGCAAACACATATTAAATTGGTGTATTGTGTTGTGGGGTTTTGTTTCCAAGCATGAAACAAAAAGAAGCATTTTACTTAATAAAACTGAAATCCTATTAAGATTATGTTACCTTCACATTGCCATGTTCAGTGAGCTGTACGTAATCTCTGGAACCAGGTGCTGAAGTGATATAGCCCAGAAATACCACTTGATTAGAGCAATTTTTCAGGAGTTTTGAAACAGCAATAGCCTGTAGTTTCCTGTCAAGGTCATCTCTAAAAAAACAAAAAACAAAAGTATCTCCTTTCTGTACTTGCAAAATAATTTTTTAAATTATTAGATAACTAAATTCCCAAAGAATATCTTCAAACAGTGTACAAAACCTAGAGCAATTCCTGTTTGAGTAAATGCCTTAAGTTACGCAAATGAACAAGGCCTAGATACAGTGCTTCAACTGAACAGGCTGACAAACTTTTGACTAAGAACAACATGATTTTTCTCCACAAATCATCTGGAGTCAAGATGATTTAAATATCTATTCTAAATACAGCACTTGTTCAACTTTTCATCAAAAGAAATAACAGCAGTAACGTGAAATCTGGTCATCAGCATTACAACTAAAGGACCAGTAGTCAAATAAAAAGAGACAGGAACAGATATCATTACCCTATGCACATGTATGATTATACGAATGGTGTGAATCTATATAATGTGCAGCCATAGAAAAGAAAAGTTGAAAAAGAAAATGCAATCTGTAAAAATAAAAAAGAAATAAAAAAAGAAAAGAAAATTATCAGGAAACCAAGTTATATAGTGGGGTGTGCAAATGACAATGAAGTAACTAGCTAACAGAATGCTAAAATTACACTGGAATATTTCACGGGGCCTTGGAGATGTGGTAAAGTAGCAGATGAGTTTCAATATGGGCAAATACAGAACAAAAAAATAACCCAAGCTCAATTTACAAGATATTCAGCAAGTAATGAATCTTGATTAAATCATCAATTACACACACACACGCGCGCGCACACACACACACACACACACACAAAAGAGAGAGAGACAGGAATACTGTCTCAAACATTCATTGAGCAGAGCACACCAAGCTTATTACCCTACTACATAGCTCCCTCAATTAAATACCTCAGCTCTCCTGCTTAAATATTGGCTGGACATGTTGCTTTTATTATACTAATAATAGAAAACATAAAACAGGTAATTATGCAGGTGTATCAAGCTTTGGGAAGCTTTATTGGGGAAAAACAGGACATCGTATTTTACATGATGCAGCCAGAAAAACTGAAACACTCCAGGTGTTTCAAACAAAATGAATTTAAGTTAGGGAATTCATTCCCTAGGTTATGGGAAGCCAAACAGGGGTCAGTGAGGCAACCAGAGGTTAGCAACAAAGAGAAACTAGCACCATCCCTATAGCCAGCAGAGGAGCAAGAGGAGGTAATAATTCAGAGTCTAGAAGCCAGCACTGGCTGGTAGGAGATGGACTAAGGAAGAGGTTGTCAGAAGGAGCTGGGACTAATCTGGGAATGAGCAGGGCCAGAGAAGAAATTTAGCTGCTACCAGGGATAATAGAAAAAGCAGAGAGAAGATGAGAAATAACCTGGTTTCTCTACACCTCTTACCCTCCAAACTTGCACTAATGCCATTGGCTAAACCCACCAGAAGCCAGAAAGCAAGGGACTTTGGGAAATTTGGTTCATTACTATGGACAATTGAGAAGAGCAAGAAATGGATCCAAAAACAAATAATAGACTAACTCAGGTACTTACATAGAGACATAGCTAATAAGTGATTGTTAAGAAGTAAATGACAAAGAAAGATTAAGAGGGAGGTCACTGGGGACTGAGAGGATTGGAGAAACCTCATTGAGGTAGAATCTGAAGACAGGACTAAGTGTACACAGCTGAGAGCTATTTAAAGATATCTCAAGAAATAGAAAAGTGAAAAGAATAACCATTTGTCAAGCACCTGACAGTGAATTCCCATAATCACTGAAGGCAGGTGGTAGGCCTATTTTCAAGTGAGGTCAAATAATACACCATAGTTATTCTCCTTCTCCCCTGCCCAGACCCAGTCCCTGGCTTTCCCTATGTCCTGGGTGACTCTGGCTCTTGAAGATCTCATCTCCTGGGCTCCCTTGTCAATTCCGGTTAGGCTTGTCCAACCAGAGACACTAGCAGATAAAAAGTTGGGGAAGAGTGAAGCCAGGTATTTCTTTCTCATTCCCTCTGGCAGTAGCTCATTCTTCATGTCAAGTGGTCCTCTTCCTGGTTCTAGATCTCACAGGCTCTGAGAACACGATTTCCTCTGCCTGCCCCTTCAGCTAGAAGGCTAGCAATGATTTCCCACTGTGACTAGCATCTGAGGGCCTCAGTATCTCCCATGTTCCCATGGACCCTTTGGATATCTTGGTAAATAGCTCTTTCATCAGGAATCAGGGAATTCTGTTCCTTCTGTGGGTAGAATTCAAACCCAGGTTTAGAAAATTCCAAAGTCAGTGCACATTCAAATATATTTTAGCAATATATTGCTGAAAAATAATTTGTAAATTTGGTTTTACACTTTCTCAAGAGAAAAATCTTATCTACTGAAAACAGTAAAAATAAAAAGTACACTATGTGCATGAGGAAAGGAGGAAGGAGCTAAGAGGGAAAGAGAGAGAGAGAGAACACATGTTACATGTTTTCTTTTGTGGTTAATAATTGATCAGCCCAGTAACACCACAATATGAGCTGGAAAAGAGGATTTTATCTGATTTTCAGAAACAATTAACTGGAATTCACCAAGGATCCCCTGCAACAGAACCCAAACTGGCGTACAAATCTAGTTCTGTTTTTTCTGTATATGATGCAGGTCATAGATTTAGAAAAAGGCAATGGTGATTAACCAGTGACTTGGCTAATTACCTAAAGTAATATCAATTTTCATTTTGGTATTTACCTAAATGACTTCTAAGAAAAGCTGCTATGTCCTATTTCTTGGTTGTAAAAGAGATACTTGCATGGTCAGTAAATTAAACATTCTTGTTGAATCAGCTAATAACATGCACAAGCATTCTGTTTTCACTCCTAATAGGATCTTCACATTTGTATGTCACAATCACTGGAAAAGGAAATCTCTAAATATTTATTCAAGGCAAGAATTTTTGTATCAAGTATTGTAGAAAACAAAGGCAAGCACAAATACATAATGATGGCTTCACAAATTATCCTAGTGCAAACCTCCTCTGTCACTTGTTGGGAGGCCACAGCGTTAACGGACAGGACTTCTGAAGAGCGACAGGACTTGTGGCTCATAAGGACAAAGACTGTTTCCGACCCTGTGCTTGGTACATGACAGAGCTTGATTCTTGTTTGCTAAATAATTTCTTTTTAAAGATACCCAATATGCCTTACATTTAGAGATGCCTGATTTGGTTTAATAAAAGCCAGCATTAACTAAGCCCTTACTAGATTCATGTACTTTGCATGAAATATCTTATTCGTATCTTACAAGAACTCTATAAATTAAGTACTATTATTGCCCCTAACTTACAAATGAGGAAACCAAGACTCAACACAGTTAAAGAACTTTAATGGATACACAGCCAGTGATGATTTAAACCAGATTTAAACCAGATTAGGATTTAAACCAGACTCTCTGATTCCAAGCTCTGGAATCCATCCTCCTAAGCATTAAACTACACTGCTTCACTGCCTGGAGTTACATCTCCTCAAAAGGGAATAGCCACTGTTGTTATGTCATTTTTGTCCTTATTAAATCAGATGCATATGATAACAAGCAAAGGAATGATGTATTCAGAAAGCATCAAGTAGGTGGTTAACAGAAAGTTAGAGAAGACAATCCTTTCTGTTTCTTTTCCAAGAACATTCCAAGGCCTGGTTTTTCGAGTCTATTATTTCCATTTGGGGAGACATTCTGGGGTGTGAAAGGAGGCAACGGGGGTGATCAAAGGAATAAAAGAGCAGACTCAACTGTTTTTTTGGGTTGAGACCTTGCAAACTTTAAATACAAAAGTACCCATTTTTTAAAGATAAACCCAACTGAAGTTAAATATAAGGCCGGCAATATGATTTCTGAATGTCTGTACTTGCTACGTGAACATTACTGAGAGAAGGCATTTCTTCAAACAGCTTTTGGAAAGAGATGTGGACCATCTACCGCATGTGCCTTCTAAATGCCTTCTTAGCTCTACAGAGGCAAGCAAGAGTCAGATAGCGGATGGTGTATATTAATCATATTGGATGTTTTGTGTAAATTTCCAGTGCTCTGACTTATTTTGGAAAATATTCAAATACGCTTTCACAGATCCACACATATTAGTGTGAGAAAAATTGAGGTCATTAAAAAAAAATAAAATAACAGTTTGCAGGCACATTGGTTTCGTTTGGGTGAAATTTAATAGTAGAATGATGTTGTTTTCCTAATGTCGCCTTAAAGTTCCACGGACATTTGTTGTCATTCATGAGGGCAGGCATTTTTGTGTTAAAGCACATAGCACTGTACATTTGTGTTTTAAATGAATATGTTTAGTATTGCAGATTATAAACTCTACACTTTTATCTTTGCTTTCACAATATATTGTTGGCATTATTAGTTATTTATTCAGTACTAAGTCATTGGTTGTGAATGTTCTTTAGGGAAAAAAAAACTCCTTCCCCATCCGTGCTTTTTTGTTGAGGGAATGACTTATAAAACCACCACTGGCCTTTCTCCACATCCTTTACTTTTAGGGAAGAATTTTCTAGCTAAGTTTGGAAGAATTAACTGGACATGCTTGTCTCAAGCCCTTCCTCTATGGAATCCTTTGGTTTGTGAACAGGGAGTTTTCTAACTGGTTCTTTCCACCAAAGGAAGAGCTTAACAGGGCAGGTCTTGCACCTGCTGGTAGGCCTGCTGTTTGAGGGGAGTCCATTTCCTGTACTGCTAGGGGACATATTAGCTAGGTCATATGGGCACATACACCTTGTTGTCCAAACAGACTTATCAGTATTAAAAGTGGAATTTTCATCTCCATCTGCCATATTCTTCTGCCTATCTATCAGTTGTTTGTGAATTCATGAAAGAAAAAAGGTACATCATTTAGCACCCTCAAATCCCAACACTACTCCTATTTGTGCCAATAATCCTATAGGAAAAGGGAATTTATTTTTTATAGTCTGGATTACCCATGGTTCCAACCACCTGTGGGTTGAGTTTGGGTCTAACTACTTCCTAGCTGTGTGTAACCCTGGCTGGTCAAGTCAATCTAACCTCTTTGCCTAGTGTCTTTATCTATACATGGGGGCTCTAATGGTACTGACCTCCTACAGAATAAAGATTAAATATGATGATGCCGTTAGCATGATATCTGCAGAGAGAATTACTGCACATTTCAGTAACTGAGGGCTAACAGCTCTAAGGCCTGCCTGCATCCCAAATGCTTCTACAGCTCATTATTGCAACCAGCAGTCAGGGGGAATTACTATGAGACGTGAAAAAAGAAGGAAGTAAGAAATATTATTTCATAGGAATCAGAGTAACATGTTGATAATATTTCTTGGCATTCGTGTAATAGTAAGCCAAAGAAACCTACTCATCGTTTCCAAAGTGTGTCACGACAAAATCCACCAATTTGTCAGAGATGTTAACAGTCAGAGTTATAGCTGGTGCAATCTCGCCCTCTGGTGACGGAAGAAGGTGATGCTCCGATTTCACAATTGGGTATCTTGATAACACCATAATCCTGTATAGGAAGGAAAAGAAAGAGGTACATCAACATCAGTCCCACCATAGCAGGCAGACGGGATGCAGAAGATGTATTAAAAAGAGATGTGTCACACTACAAGCGTCCCACTGAGGGGCATTCAGGGAAATAATGTGACAGAATTCTATGGCACCCTGCTTGTCTGTACACCACATCTCACTATTTAGCATGTCTTGCTGTGTCACACAAAGCACAGTACCAGTTCTGTTTTAATCAGCACTACAGAGACATGAAAATGGAAGCATTAGTAACATATAAAGTCCATCTTACCTGCATCATTATTCTAACAATACATTTGCATAAAAAAATCTAATATTAAGCAATGCATTCAGAATATACCTTGCCAGCAAGGATACAAAGTAACAATTTACAAAACTAGACATCAAAAATTCCGTAGCCAGCGGTGGCACACACCTGTAATCCCAGTGGCCCTGGAGGCAAAGGAAGCAGGATCTCGAGTTCAAAGCCAGCCTCAGCAAAAGTGAGGTGCTAAGCAACTCAGTGAGACCCTGTCTCTAAACAAAATACAAAATAGGGCAGGGGATGTGACTCAGTGGCAGAGTGCCCCTGAGTCCAATCTCTAGTACACCCTCCAAAAAAATGATTGCATAAACATATATAAAGGGGATCTACCTCACTCAAAGTCAAAGAGCTACATATGAAAAGGAGGCACAGAGCTCACGCCTCAGCCCACTTCTCTCTTCTGGCTGCACACACTGCCTCTGGGACTCCCTTATAAGGTCCCTCAGATGGAGCTCTACAGTTAGAAACTCTAAGGTCCGTCTCCAGCCAGGCCCGATCTACTCGATCCTCCAAGTTATACACTGCACATCACCAGATTGTCCTGGAGCATATTCAACTTGGCACATATCCACTCTCTCCTGGCTTCATCTCCCATCAGGTATTCAGTCCAAAAACCTAGACATCACCCCTGATGCTTTCTGATTTGTCTCTTCCCTAGCCCTGACCTCAAAGCCAATGGCAGGTCCTGTCAGCTCTATTCCAAAACTGTTCCTGCCTCGGCCCCTTGTCTCCATCACCATTGGCACCTCCTGCCTGTGCTGTTGCTTCTACCCCATCTCCTGTCTCCCAGCTCCCACTCTAGCTCCTCCAAGAATGGCCAGAAGGATCTTTTAAAATGTATATCAGACCAGATCACTCCCCTGTTTAAAATCTCCAGTGGCCATCCTGTCCCAGCTGGGTAAGAGGGGCCCTCTCTGCTCAGGTGTCCTTCCTTGGCTTCATTTCTTACCAGCTCCCCCTGGGCCTCCTCCACTGAAAGGCTCTCCAAGTTCCACCCTGCCTCCAGACTTTACCCTGCGGCTTCCTCAGCTCTTCCTGGGTCCTCATCACGGTATCTTCAGAGAGACCTTCCTGACTATGTCACTTATAGGACCACCATTCCCGTGGCCACCATCCACCTGGTCACTGTGTCTCATAGCTTGCTTTCTTCATAGTACTTATCAAAATCGCAAGTTATCTTGTTTATTTTTTTGTGTGTCCATGTTTACAGTTACAACTCAGCACCTGTGGAGAACTGGTTCCAGGATACCCCATGAGTACCAAAATCCATGGATGCTCAAGTCCCTCATATAAAATGACCTAGTATTGTATATAAGCTACACGCATCTTCCTGAAATCATCTCTAGATTATTTTTAATACATAATACAAAGCCTACACTTTACTTCATTCACACGGACTCAGTGCAGAGCTTGGTACATGGTAAATTCAAGTTTTTGGCTTTTGGAACATTCTAGCACTTTTTTTTCAAATATTTTCAACCTGAGATCAGTTTCCACAAATGAAAAACCTGTCGATACAGAGTTCCAACTGTATTCTTGTCTTTCCAAACTAGAACACATGCTTCCTGAGAAAGCATCCAAGTTAGACGGGATTGGCGTTATAACCTCAGCTCCTACCCCAAGTGGTTTATAATGGTAAAGAACTGGAAATATCCAGCAATGGGGAAACACTTTAAAAATTAAGGAATATGCATATCTTTGGCACCTCCCTATCCCCTAAGAAGCATCAGTGGGGCATATTCATAGGACAAAGAGATGATAATCCCAACTTTCCACTCCAAGCATATGCTGCCTGGCTTTTCAGGACTATATTCAGGATTAATTCCCAAGGTATACTCACCCCCAAGTGTGATCCCTGGTGCTTGGACCAAAGTCTGTATAGAAGCCCAGCTTCTCTCCTAGCCACATGGTTAAGTCATTGTTACCTATAAAGGGCTTAGAAGCATCACTCTCCAAAATTGTTATGAAATCTGCACCTGTTTAGAAAAATCAAAAACACAGAGAGGGGGAAAAAGGACTCAAGGCAATGAAAAAAGCAATTAGCAAAACTCTATTCTAGCCCTTAACCTTTTGCCTTTACTCATAAAACTCAAAACAAAGAAATTCCTTGTTAGTCACAAAAGGGACATGGTTCCAACCCGAGCTATAAAGGAAGCCTCCCATGTTTAGAATGTAATTAAAACAAGGAACACCTTGAGGAAATACTGGGAAAGGTAAAAGCATAAGTTTTCTAAGTTTTCAAATATTCTTAACATCTTTCCTCAAATTTCAAATCATCTTAATGTTTTTCACAAATCCCCAACCTGAGTTCCGAAACAATGAAAGGGTGCACAATAGCATTTTATTCCAGGGCAAACGGGGCAGAGAGGTGAGTTTATTGGTCTTTTTAAGACTGTCCAGATGTGTCTCAGGGACCTGTCAACAAGATTAAATAAGGACTAAGGATTAGGTAAATTTTTAGTGACACCGTTTTTCATGTAGACACTGAAATTTCTCAGGAGGCTGCTTATCCTTAAGAATGACCTCTTCAGCCCTTTATTTACCTTCCTGCATGCTCCATGTGACTGATCTAAAAAATCAAATCCCCACATATTTTAAAGGATGCACCATACAAACATGAGCACTCTAAGGCACAAAAACAAATACAATTGGCCCTGGGGTCCTTGAAAGCAATTTTCTTCACAAACGAGCCTTACTTTTGACTCATTCTGCTTTTTAATTCAACAGTTTTATGGTCCCCAACATTCCCCAAGTGACAGGAGCTACCAGCAGAGGCATCTCTAACAACAAGGACATGGCAAGAATTCCCCGTATAAGATGTTGTTCAGAATCAACTGAATTAATTGCTGTGAAAGACAGATGTGGTTACAGAAACTTTGTCCTGAAACTTAGTCCTCATAGCAAAAAGCCTTTCTAAGAGATTAGCATATGACCAGGCAAGCCCTCCTCTACCATAGTTGTTTCTCACAACCTGGAACTCATCTGAGGAAGACTTACCTGTCTGGTTGAGCAATTGAGCTGATCTTTCTAGATTAGACCATCCTTCATTGTCATATCCAAATCTGAAAGGCCAGATGGCAGCAGAGAACTCTGAGGCTTGTACCTGAGGAATTGTTTTCATGGCAGTTTAGCATGACAGAACAATGCAACTAGTTTTCTCTGCCTCTCTACCAAAATTCTCATCTCAGCAAAGGAATCTCCTTAGACTTTTGCCCACATTTAATTCCTAAAAAAGATATTTGCTGTATGGTATTCTTATAATCAATATTCTGTGAACTTCTAGCTTAAGCTTAAAGTTAGGAGGAATATCTGTAAAGAATTTAAAATAAACACTCCTTAAAATTCCAAAAACATTAGAAACCAGCTGAACATCCATCAATAAGAAACAGCATTTTAAAAATGATATTACATACTTAAAATGGCATACTACACAGCTCGAATAAATGAACATAGGCTATATATTTCCATGTATAAAATAATTTTAAGTAAAAAAGTAAGCTGCAAAATAAATGTCAGATGTCAGGTAGATAAAAAGTTAAAAACATGAAAACAATATTGCCTAGGGATCTATCTCATGTAGTAAGAATATACAGAAAGGCATGGGAATGGGGCACTACTGTAATCCCAGTGACCCAGGAGGATCACAAGTTCAAAGCCAACTTGGGCAATTTAATGAGACCTTATCTCAAAATAAAATAAAAAAATAAAAAGGGCAGGGATGGTAGCTCAGTGGTAAAGTGCCACTGGTTCAATCCTCAGTGCCGGGGGGAAAATTTCAGATAGATTTAGGGAAAGGAGAATTTGTTAAGTGAATTCTCAGATTACTCAAAAAAAGGAAAGAAGAAAAAAACAAAAAAAGAAAAAAAGAAAGAAAGAAAGAAAGAAAAAAAGAAAGAAAAAAAGAAAGAAAGAAAGAAGGAAAGAAAGAAAGAAAGAAAAGAAAGGAGCGAGGGGGGGAGGGAGAGAGGGAGGGAAAGAAGGAAGGAAGGAAGGAAGGAAGGAAGGAAGGAAGGAAGGAAGGAAAGACATGGAGATGATTTTAAAAAAACAAAACTCACCACACTCAGGATAGTAGTTACCCTGGCAGGGGAAAAGAATCGCACACAGGAGAACCTAGAGGCCTTTGCCCTCTTCGTAAAGTGAGCAGCCTATTCTAACCAAGTTGGAAATGGCATTACCATTCCCAACACTGGCAAGGTCAAGCTCCTTTTAATGGCTCTTCTTTGAGATCCATGAGCTACTCAGAGAATGCAGTATCCAGTCCCAGCCATCTATCTCAAATGATCGCTCCCGATCTATATCTGGGCTTCCGTGGAAGAGAATGGCTGGTTTAGAACAAACTCATGAACACAACTACCAAAAGACAAACAAACAAAAAAAAAACACCTCAAACCCAGTCAGACAAGTTCAAGTTGGGAGAAGGAAATAGAAATGTCTTTGCATAAGAGAACAGTTTCACTGAGGAAGCCAGAGTGTCAAGCTCTATCAGACGAGAGCTGAGTGTTTCATCTTTGCAGAAGGATTACTGAGTGTAGTGAATGTCATGAAAAGAGAATGGAATGAAGAACTTCCATTCCAGTGCAACACAGAATCAACAGAGATTTCCAGAGTCACCATTATATTCATGAAGCTATTCTTTCCACCCAACATACATCTGTACTTAATTCTGGATTTCACCACCCCAAAACCTATTGTCCCTTCATTCTTTCCTTCTCAGCAAGTGCCATCTCCCTCCATGGAGATGCTCAAGTCAGAAATGCAGGTGCCATCCATGGTTCCTTCCTGTTACCCATCCAGCCACACCCAATCATTGGCCAATCCCTTAAGCTCTACTTTCAAAACATACTCTAAATCTTTCCACTTCTCTCTAATGCCACAACCCCACACTAGTCAAAATTACCAGCATCTCTCTCCTGGACAACTGAAAAAGCCTCCGGACTCGTCTGCCCATCTCCACTCTCAACCCCCTATCTTCCATTCTTCCCAGTTGACACACATCGTTTTCTTCACTCCTATTGGAGACATTTCACTGTGACTTCTGTTTCAAGTCAAATAAAACAAACTCAGAACTTTTCACTGGCATCTCTGAGACCCTGTGTGATGCAGTCCACACCAGCCTCTCCAACGTCATCTATCACTCCACCAAAGCCTCACCCTGATGCTCCTCAGAGACACCAGGTTGGTTCTCCCTCAGTCCTTTATTCACATTTCCTCTGCCTAAATACCAACTCTCTGAACAACCATCTTTCTCTCAACTTTCAAATTTCTTTTAAATGTCACCTCTTCAGAATAGCCTTCTTTAACCATTGTTACCCTTGACTCCATAATCCTATTTTCTTCAGAGCAGCCTAATCTAAAATGATTGCTTTTCTTTATTTTTTCCTCTGAATACTATTCTTCCATACTCAATGCAAATGCTGGTAGGGGAGGGACCTCATCCACCTTCTTTACCTCTGTATCCCTGGCACCAGGCACATCAAATTACAGCAAGTATATACTTTCTAATATGCAAGCTCAATTTTTCTTTTTGCTTATTAATTTACTGTGAGGCCTTGGACAAGTCACTTCACTACTATTGAAATCAAAGGTTCTAAAGTGCACGGAAAGAAAGTACATAGGAAGCCCTTGACATTATTATACCTCTCATATCTTTCACCCCTTAGCATATGCTGTCATTCAAAGTACTATAAAATATTACCAAACCATTATGTTTATTTAAATTTTATGACTTAGATTCATGACTTAGATTCATAAACAAAAAGAACTGATCAAACCTGGTTGCACATTCATACTTACTGTGAAGTTTGTTAAAGAATATTAAAGAATAATTTCTTGGAAAAAAGATTCAATAAACATTTGCAAATGAATAAATGAATGATGAATAGGTATTAAATACAATTCAAACAACTCTTTTCAAAATGAATTCATACACCAAGTAATAAAAAAAAAATTTTTTTTTTTAAATTTCTGGTTGATATCAAGTGTCCTCTTCTGATAGACATATGTTGCAGTAATAAAAACTAACAACTAAAAAGTCACAAGGAAGAGATCACATAGCGATGATGCACTATTATCTACTTAGTAAGAAACAGTGACTGAACAAGGCTCTGGGTTTGATCCCCAGCACTCAAAAGAGACGAGGGGAGGAGGCAGAAGAAAGAGAAGAAGGCAGGGAGAAAAAAAAGAAATAACTGAGTTCTGAATATGCTCCAAGCACTCAGTGAAGTGGTACTGGGAATACAGAAATGAAAAAAAGAAGAAAGGAAACATGGTCTCCACTCTCAGTATAGCTTTGTATTTAATATCAAATTTTTCCTGGTTGAACAGATTGCTAAATTCAGTTAACTGTACAATTCTATATTAGCCAAAATTGTAAGTCTGGCTGCATTATCGAATACAAAGAACTTTTAATGAGTAGGTAGCAAGCACAGTATTGCAATAAATTACTCTCAATTCTACTCACTTTTATACAAAAAAAAAGGGGGGGGACATAAAAACATTTAAAACTACAGATAGCAAGAGAGAAAAATGAGAAGAAAACTTCCATTCTCATCAGTACACAAGCTACACATCATCTGCAAAATCAAGAACTGTCTGTTAAGATTTTTCCGAAATCAAAGAATTTCACATTGCTCTCTTCAGAAATATCTACCAGTTATAAAATAAATTCTAATTTCATAGTTTAGACATGGTAAATAATTAATGGTAAAAATAACACCATACAACAAAATCATGAGCAGTATCCCTCTGATATATTAGTTTATCCTATCTCAATAACACAACTTCATAAAATAAGCCTATAAAATCATCAGTCTGTGATCCAAGGGTTAAGGAAATGGGACCCACGGTTCTAAAGACATTAGATCCAGGTCTAGTATTCGATCAAAATAGTCTAAAAATATCTGTATATACACATATCATGTAAAATTCAATTTCAAAATTTTTAATTACTTACCCCTTTGCCCAATTTCCTCTCATAGGTTTTATGACGTAGTCCTAATCCCAACAACCCCACACCAACAAGCAGCCACAAAACTAAACAGAAAGAAGAAATGATTATCTAAAAGAAACTAAATTTGTTTTTTTAAAAGTAATTTTTTTTTTTTACAAAATTACTGAACCTATGGGCTAAGGAGTTTGTGTGACCGTCTCATTCTTGGGTTCATTTTCATGCATAACATACATACATAACCCACAGTTTAAACTCAAGTTTCAAAAAATATTCTCTATACATGTTCCAAGGACCAAGAACTTAAAGTAAATCATAAAATCTACAAGAAATCAAATCTACACAGGAATCAACAGGAAAAGACACACTGCAGAATCAAGCCCACAAAGACTTCTGATAAGTTCAGAATCAAAAAAATAAAAGTATGACTAAGGAACATGAGATTAAAATAAGCGATAAAGAAAATTGGTAAAAGAAAACCAAATAGACTTCTAGGAATAAAAATCATTATAGTAACTGAAATCAGAAATTATGAACAAGACAAAGAGCATTTTAGACAAAGCTGAATAGAGAGCTAGTATAAAGGGAAGCATAGAAACAGAGGTACTAAAAAAGCAAAGTAGTCTCGAGACCTGGAGCACAGAAAAAGTTTGAACATATAACCAACTGGAGTTGAAAGGAATGAGGACAAAGAACAGGAAAGAGTCAATATTTGCAGAAATAATGCTGAGAATTTTCCAGAATTGATAAAAGACATGACTCTTCAGATTCATAAAGCCCAAAGACTTCCAAGATAGAAGGGGGGAAAAAATCCACATCTAGATATATCATAGTGAAACTGTGGAATACTAACACAGAGAAAAAATGTTAAGGGCTGCCAGAGAGAAAAGACTGCTTATCTCCGAAGACACAACCGTTACACGATTATCAACAGCAAAAGTCAAACCAGAAAGCAGTAATATTTTCAAGGTGCTGAGACAAAAACAACCAACCACTGAAAAATAGAAACTGAAGGTATAATTTCTAAACTAGAAAGAGGAGGGGGGCCAGGTATGGTGGTGCATGCCTGTAATCCCAGCAGCTCAGAAGGCTGAGGCAGGAGGATTTCAAACTCAAGGCCAGTCTCAGCAACTTAGGAAGTCCCTGAGCAGCTTAGTGAGAACATTTCTTAAAATAAAAAAAAGGGCTGGGGATGTGGCTCAGTGGTTAAGTGCCCCTGGGTCTATCTCTGAAGGAGAAGGAGGATGGGTAGAGAAGGAAGAAAAAAGGGAAGGAGGGAGGGAGGGAGGGAGGGAGGGGGGGAGAGAGAGAGAGAGAGAGAGGGAGAGAGAGAAGGTGGAAGGAGAGGTGTGAACAAAAAATGAAAGCCTAATCAATGCAAAAGAAATCAAGAAGGAAAAAAATGTACCTGTGAAAGTGAAAAGACAAAGATGATAGAAATGAATCATAATAGTAGAAATCACTAGAAAAATAGATTTTTTTTATTGTAAACAAATGGGATACATGTTGCTTCTCTGTTTGTACATGGCATAAGGCATACCATTTGTGTAATCATAAATTTACATAGAGTAATGTTGTTTGATTCATTCTGTTATTTTTTCCCTTCCCCCCACCCCTCCCACCCCTCTTTTCCCTCTATACAGTCCTTCCTTCCTCCATACTTGCCCCCCTTCCTAACCCTAACTCTAACCCTAACACTAACCCTTCCCTCCCCCCATTGTGTCATCATCCACTTATTAGCGATATCATTCATCCTTTGGCTTTTTGAGATTGGCTTATCTCACTTAGCATGATATTCTCCAATTTCATCCATTTGCCTGCAAATGCCATAATTTTATCATTCTTTATGGCTGAGTAATATTCCATTGTATATATATATACCACAGTTTCTTTATCCATTCATCAATTGAAGGACATCTAGGTTGGTTCCACATTCTGGATATTGTGAATTGAGCACCTATGAACATTGTTGTGGCTGTATCTCTGTAGTATGCTGATTTTAAGTCCTTTGGGTATAGGCCAAGGAGTGGGATAGCTGGGTCAAATGGAGGGTCCATTCCAAGTTTTCTAAGGAATCTCCACACTGCTTTCCAGAGTGGCTGCACTAATTTGCAACCCCACCAGCAATGTATGAGTGTACCTTTCTCCCCACATCCTCGCCAACACCTGTTGTTGCTCGTATTCTTGATAATCGCCATTCTAATAGGGGTGAGATGGAATCTTAGGGTGGTTTTGATTTGCATTTCTCTTATTACTAGAGATGTTGAACATTTTTCCATATGTTTGTTGATTGCTCGTAGATCTTCTTCTGTGAAGTGTCTATTCATTTCCTTAGCCCATTTGTCGACTGGATTATTTGACTTCTTGGAGTAGAGATTTTTGAGTTCTTTATAGATTCTGGAGATTAGTGCTCTATCTGAAGTATGATTGGCAAAGATATTCTCCCACTCTGTAGGCTCTTTCTTCGCATTGCTGATAGTTTCCTTTGCTGAGAGAAAGCTTTTTAGTTTGAATCTATCCCAGTTATTGATTCTTGCTTTTATTTCTTGTGCTATGGGAGACCTGTTAAGGAAGTCTGGTCCTAAGCCGACATGTTGAAGATCTGGACCTACTTTTTCTTCTATAATCTGCAGGGTCTCTGGTCTGATTCCAAGGTCCTTAATCCATTTTGAGTTTAGTTTCGTGCATGGTGAGAGATATGGGTGTAGTTTCATTCTGTTGCATATGGATTTCCAATTCTCCCAGCACCATTTGTTGAAGAGGCTATCTTTTCTCCATTGCATATTTTTGGCCCCTTTGTCTAGTATGAGAAAATTGTATTTATTTGGGTTTGTGTCCGTGTCCTCTATTCTGTACCATTGATCTACCTTTCTATTTTGGTACCAATACCATGCCCTTTTTGTTACTATTGCTTTGTAATAGAGTTGAAGATCTGGTATTGTGATACCCCCTGCTTCACTCTTCCTGCTAAGGATTGCTTTAGCTATTCTTGGTTTCTTATTCTTCCAGATGAATTTCATAATTGCTTGCTCTATTTCTGTAAGGTACGTCATTGGGATTTTAATTGGAATTGCATTGAATTTGTATAGCACTTTAGGTAATATGGCCATTTTGACAATATTAATTCTTCCTATCCAAGAACATGGAAGATCTTTCCATCTTCTAAGGTGTTCTTTAATTTCTTTCTTTAGTGTTCTGTAGTTCTCATTGTAGAGGTCTTTCACCTCTTTTGTGAGATTGATTCCCAAGTATTTTTTTTTTTGAGGCTATTATGAATGGGGTAGTTTTCCTAATTTCTCTTTCTGAAGATTCATCGCTTATGTATAAAAATGCGTTGGATTTATGAGCATTGATCTTGTAACCTGCTACTTTACTGAATTCACTTATGACTTCTAAGAGTTTTCTGGTGGAATTTCCAGGTTCCGCTAAATATATAATCATGTCATCAGTGAACAGGGATAGTTTGAGTTCTTCTTTTCCAATTCGTATCCCTTTAATTTCTTTGGTTTGTCTAATTGCTCTGGCTAGAGTCTCAAGAACGATGTTGAATAGAAGTGGTGAAAGAGGGCATCCCTGCCTTGTTCCAGTTTTTAGGGGGAATGCTTTCAGTTTTTCACCATTTAGAATGATATTAGCCATGGGCTTAGCATAAATGGCCTTTACAATGTTAAGGAATGTTTCCACTATCCCTATTTTTTCTAGTGTTTTGAGCATAAAGGGGTGCTGTATTTTATCAAATGCTTTTTCTGCATCTATTGAAATAATCATGTGATTCTTGACTTTAAGTCTATTGATATGGTGAATTACATTTATTGATTTCCTGATGTTGAACCAACCTTGCATCCCTGGGATGAAACCCACTTGATCATGGTGCACTGTTTTTTTAATATGTTTTTGTATGCGATTTGCTAAAATTTTGTTGAGAATTTTTGCGTTGATGTTCATTAAGGATATTGGTCTGAAATTTTCTTTCCTCGATGAGTCTCTGTCTGGTTTAGGTATGAGTGTGATATTGGCTTCATAGAATGAGTTTGGGAGGATTTCCTCCTCTTCTATTTTATGGAATACTTTGAGAAGTATTGGAATGAGCTCTTCTTTAAAGGTTTTGTAGAACTCAGCTGAGAACCCATCTGGTCCCGGACTTTTCTTTGTTGGTAGGCTTTTGATGACTTCTTCTATTTCAGTACTTGAAATTGGTCTATTTAAATTGTGTATGTCCTCCTCGTTCAGTTTAGGCAATTCATATGTCTCTAGAAACCTGTTGATGTCTTCGAAATTTTCTATTTTGTTGGAGTATAGATTTTCAAAATAGCTTCTAATTATGTTTTGTATTTCAATCCTGTTTGTTGTGATATTCCCTTGTTCATTCCGAATTTTCGTGATTTGGGTTTTCTCTCGTCTTCTCTTCGTTAGTGTGGCTAAAGGTTTATCATCAATTCTGTTTATTTTTTCGAAGAACCAACTATTTATTTTGCCAATTTTTTGTATTGTTTCTTTTGTTTCAATTTCATTGATTTCAGCTCTGACTTTAACTATTTCCTGTCTTCTACTACTTTTGGTGCTGGTCTGTTCTTCTTTTTCTAGGGCTTTGAGCTGTAGTGTTAGGTCGCTTATTTGTTGAGTTTTACTTCTTTTATTAAATGCGCTCCATGAAATAAATTTCCCTCTAAGTACTGCTTTCATAGTGTCCCAGAGATTTTGATATGATGTTTCTTTGTTCTCATTTACCTCTAAGAATTTTTTGATTTCCTTCCTAATATCTTCTGTTATCCATTCATCATTTAATAGCATATTGTTTAATCTCCAGCTGATGGAATAGTTTCTGTGTTTTACTCTTTCATTTATTTCTAACTTCAATCCATTATGATCTGATAGAATACAAGGTAGTGTCTCTTCTTGTATTTGCTAACATTAGCTTTGTGGCATAATATATGGTCTATTTTAGAGAAGGATCCATGTGCTGCTGAGAAGAAAGTGTATTCACTCTTGGTTGGATGGTATATTCTATAAATGTCTGTTAAGTCTAAATTATTGATTGTGTTATTGAGAAATATGGTTTCTTTGTTCAATTTTTGTCTGGAAGATCTGTCCAGTGGTGAGAGAGGCGTGTTAAAATCACCTAGTATTATTGTGTTATGGTCTATTTGGTTTCTGAAATTGAGAAGGATTTGTTTGACATACATGGATGAGCCACTGTTTGGGGCATAGATGTTTATGATTGTTATATCTTGCTGATTTATGCTTCCCTTAAGCAGTATGAAATGACCTTCTTTATCCCTTCTGACTCACTTTGGCTTGAAGTCCACATTATCTGAAATGAGGATGGATACTCCAGCTTTTTTGCTGAGTCCATGTGCATGGTATGTTTTCCCCATCCTTTCACCTTTAGTCTATGGGTATCTTTTTCTATGAGGTTAGTCCATTGTAGGCAACATATTGTTGGATCCTTCTTTTTAATCCAATCTGCCAGTCTATGTCTTTTGATTGATGAATTCAGGCCATTAACATTCAGGGTTATTATAGAGATATGATTTGGTTTCCTGGTCATTTGGTTCATTTTTTCAATTTTATTTATTTATTTATGTGACACTACTTGGTTCCTCCTTTATTTGACAATTCCTTTAGGATAATTCCTCCCTTTGCTGATTTGCTTCTTTGTTTTTCATCTCTTCCTCATGAAATATTTTGCTGAGAATGTTCTGTAATGCTGGCTTTCTTTTTGTAAATTGTTTTAGCTTTTGTTTATCATGGAAGGATTTTATTTCATCATCAAATTTGAAGGTAAGTTTTGCTGGGTATAAGATTCTTGGTTGGCCTCCATTTTCTTTCAGGGCTTGAAAAATGTTGTTCCAGGCCCTTCTAGCTTTTAGGGTCTGGATTGAAAAATCTGATATCCGTATTGGTTTACCCCTGAGTGTAATTTGATTCCTCTCTCTTGCGGCCTTTAAAATTCTGTCTTTATTTTGTATGTTAGGTATTTTCATTATAATGTGCCTTGGTGTGGGTCTGTTGTAATTTTATGTATTTGGAGTCCTATAAGCCTCTTGAACTTGATTTTCCATTTCATTCTTCAGATTTGGGAAATTTTCTGATATTAATTCATTGAATAGATTGTTCATTCCTTTGGTTTGTTTCTCTAGGCCTTCCTCAATCCCAATAATTCTTAAATTTGGCCTTTTCATGATATCCCATAGTTCTTGTAGAGTCTGTTCATGATTTCTTACCATCTTCTCTGTTTGTTCAACTTTGTTTTCAAGGTTAAATATTTTGTCTTCAATGTCTGAGGTTCTGTCTTCCAGGTGTTCTATCCTACTGGATATGCTTTCTATGGAGTTCTTAATTTGGTTTATTGTTTCCTTCATGTCAAGGATTTCTGTTTGGTTTTTTTTTCAATATCTCTAATCTTTATTGAAATGATCTTTTGCTTCCTGTATTTGCTCTTTTAACTGTCGATTGGTGTGATCATTCAATGCCTGCATTTGCTCTTTCATCTCATTGTTTGCTTCTCTGATCATTTTAATTATGTGCATTCTGAACTCCTTTTCTGTCATTTCTTCTGCCATGCTGTCATTGGGTTTTATTGATGTAACATCTAGATTTGTTTGCGGCATTTTCTTTCCTTGTTTTCTCATATTGTTCAGGTATCAGTGGACCGCTGAGATGTTGCAGATTTCCTCTATTGACTTACAATGTCCTTGAAGATTTCTATATATATCCCCTCTTAGCCTTCAGTAGGCTGAAGTCTTGGAGGAAGTTGATAATGCGGTGCTCCACAAGGAAGTTGCCTCTCTAAGAGTGGTGGCCTCCAGGTGGGGTATATTCCATGTTAGTGGGCAGAGGTGCCTCCACTTGTTGACCAATGGTCATCCAAAGGGGAACTAGGCTGCGGGCTGAGGCAAGGCCTGTTTGGGCCTGTGTCTCTGGTTTTACTGTCCTTGTGGGGAAACCTCACCCGGCAGGGAAGACTCACCTGGTGGGGAGGTCTCGCTGGTCAGTTCCCCTCCTAGAGGTTCCCCTCAATTTACAGCTACTGCCTGGGCTGGGCTGCCTTCCTCTGCAAAGTTCCCAGGGGCCCGGCCCTACCTCCCGGGCCTGGGAGCCTCACCCTTCGCAGATGAATCTCCTTAGGCTGCCCCTCCTCAGAGAATCTGCCCGCAGTCCTGGAACCTTCGTTCCGCCCCTAAGCGTGTCTCTGTGCGGCTCTTCCACCCAGAAGCCTCCTAGATCCTGGGACCCTGCTCTGCACCTAATCACCTGGCTATGCGGCCCCTCCTCTGAGCAGCCACCTGGGGCCCCGTACAATAGCTCTAAGTCCCAGAGACCCACCGCACGCCTCTTCCTTCAGACAGCCGCCCAGTATTCCTGTGCGGTCCCTAGGAGTCCAAGAAACTCACTGTGTGCCTCCTCCCACCAACCACCCGTAGCCCTGGGCAATCAATCACTCCGAGTCGAAGTGACCCGCCCCGTTCCTCCTCCTCCTCCAGGTAACCCCCCGGGTGTTCAGGAGCAGTCGCTCTGAGTGGCTCTGAATCCACGTGACCCGCTGCACGCCTCCTCTGGGCAGCTGCCCTGGTGCGGCCACTCAAGACCAAGCAACCCACTGCGCTTCTCCTCCAGGCAGCACCCCTGTGTTCAGGAGCGGTTGCTTTAAGTCCAAACAACTCACCAATCACCTCCTCCTCTGAGCAGCCACCTGAAGCTCTAATGCAGTCACTGCTAGTCCAAACGACCCGCCGCACTCCTCCTCCTCCTCCTCCTACTCCTCAGGGCAGGCCCCAGTGTTCAGAAGGGATCTGAGTCCAAACAGCTCGCCATGCAGCTCCTCCTCTGGCAACCGCCTGTAGCTCTGGTGCAGTCACTCCGAATCCAAGCGGCCACGCTCCTCCTCCTCCTCCTCCTCAGGGCAGGCCCCTGTGTTCTGAGTCCACACAGCTCTCCTCGCCACTCCTCCCCTGGGCAGCCGCCGGAGCCCCAGTGGTTGCTCCGAGTCCCAGCGCTGTGCTGAGCGGCCTCCTCTACAACGCTCCCAGTTGTCCGAGTTCACTGCTCCAGCGGGGCAAGGGGGTGTCTCGCCGGCAGCTCTACTTCACAAAGTTCCCTGTGTTCCGTGACTACCGCCCCATCCGGGACGCCTCCCCAACGGGAGAGACTCACCTGGCTGCTTTGAGTTGGTCCCAAGTCTCTCAATATCTCCTCTTTTGAATCCTGAGTCCTGGAGCAACATGAAATGCAGCCACCCTCTAGGCTGCCATCTTGAAACCTCCCAGATCTTGGTTTTAAAGGACACAACAAAACCTCAGGGACACACACACAAAAACTCGTCTCCCCTAAATTTAAATATGATCTTTTCAAATTATAATGAAATGTATATGGTTTTTATATAAAAGTCTTATTACTTTGTGAGATACATTTTAGAGATGTTTTGAAAATCTACATAGTTGTTTTCTCTTCATACTATAGTATTTTGTCTCCTTCAGTAAGGTATCAAGTCCCTGATCATAGAGACCATTGTTCACATGTCTTTGTATCCTACATGACAATTATTAAATCTGTAAGTTGCATACATTTGATATTTTTATTTAATCCAATTCATTTTAAATGAGACAGATATTGGACAGTGAATTTCATGTTTGAGTCTTAGTTCATCAACATTCCAAATATTAACATATTTAATCTCCTTAAAAAAGAGAACAAGAAATGGAGAAAATAGACTCAACTATTATAAAAAAGCATTTTGGACATTGTACCTGTTAAACCATCTTATCTATGTTAGAAGTGAAATAAAGCTGGCAAATAGTATTTATGGTTGAAATGAGATGATATCAGGGACTTGCTTTAAATACTTAAAAGAAGGAGAGAAGATAGCTATTAACATCATTAGTAAAATATTGCCAATTGTTGAAGTTAGGTGAAGGGTACATGAGGCTTCATTATGCTAATTTCATGGCTAAAAATTTGTATAATAAGCATTTTTTAAAAGAATGAGAAACCATACTTACAAAGTGTCATGTATTTTTCACTCTTTCTGAAAAGTATTTTTGGACTGTTTTTTGTTTGAAGAAGAAAGTCAAAGTTTTTCTTAGGACCAAATAACATATTCAGTCCAATAATGAACATCATGGTTCCTGTATAAAAGAGAAAGAATGTATCAAAGGTTAATCTGAAAAATCCTTCCAATGGAAAATTCCAGGAGCCAAAATTTCCTTTAAAAGAATATATCCTGGATATTCAGTTACTGAGTTAATTTATCTCAGTACCTAAACAATTACTCTAGCAGTACTCCAATTAATAGGGGCAATCTTAAGAAATTAGGTAGAATTATAGGAATCAAGCTCTACATGAGAGGATCCAGCTTCTTCCTGATGAGTGATGGCCTTGAATTTTCCATTTCCTAGTTGCTGGGTTGCTATGGTGCTTGTTGCTGACTGTTGACTGGGCAAGAACAGGGGAGCCCAAGAGAAAAGACTTTCTAAGCAGCAATGGGGGTTCAATTGTTTCCTTGAATGCACCAAGTTGAGAAGCACCGTGGAGCATATGTAGTTCTTATTCTTTTTCCTTTTTTTTTTTTTTTTTGTACTGGGGATTGAACTCAGAGGTACTTAACCACTGAGCCACATCCCCAGTCTGTTTTTTAATATTTTATTTAGAGACAGGATCTCACTAAGTTGCTTAGGGCCTTGATAAATTGCGGAGGCTGGCTTTGAACTCACAATCCTCCTGCCTCTCAGCCTCCTGAACTGCGGGGATTACAGATATTTTAGATACAGTACAAATTCTTTTCAATTGTATTAAAAGTGACTTTGAACATTATCCATGTTCCTTGGTTTATGTGGCCTCACAAATATCATATAACTCTTACCAAAAAGTGCTCAGTTGTATGAAGTTGTAATAAGAAGTGTTCTATAATTCCATATGGTAAGCAGGAATCCAAAAGCTAATCAGTCACAACATTCTACAGAGACAGACGTAGGCACAGAATGGCTCTTACTTTCTCATTCTCTTCACCTGGCAGAACCCCAAGCAAGCTGGAGTTAGAGAAAGCAGGGCATTGGGCAGGAAAACAGAGCAGGACAGAGTACACTCACCTGGAAGAAACCAGAGAGATACAAAGTTCAGGAAGCCAAGATTACCGAAGGGCAAATGCAGCAATGTCTGTCTCTAACTTGAGGGAGCTGGGGCATTAACCAGAAATACCAAATTCTCAAAGGCTATTTCTAAAAGAGAGCATGTTGCTCAATGAATCTTCCAAAGTAGCCTGTACTGACAGACATCTAGTTACTGAGGTAGGAAAGCTTCTGTGAAGAGGTACAGAGAAACTGGATATAAATCAGGGGCACAAAGGAGGATAGCGATAGAACAAGAAGAATCCACCCCTCCCATGCAACACTTGCCCCACAGAATATTCACAACTATTTATCTCATTTATCTGCAGGGTCTCCCCACTGGACTAAAGTCCCAGGAAGGCAGGGACCCCAGGAGTTTTCACCCCCAGCACCTGGCACTGTGTTAGGAACATGGTAGGTACATGAATCAACTCATTTTTTTTTTAAATGAACAAATGAACAAATGGAAAAATGAATGCACAAATAAATAAGAGCTGGATCCTTATCCCCTCATTTTCTAAGATTTTATTGTGGAAAAACTTGATATGTTTGCCTTAAACTTTAAAATGATCAGCAACATTTAATTTGTGTATACATCAGTAATTTCATTTTGGCTAGAGACAATTTTTAAAATATTAAACTGAGCTAAGCTTATGAGATTTTAATTTTGCATGTGACTTCATAACCACAGAAATGGGAATTGCATTTAATCCATGATTTTGGAATTTACCATTTGCACTAAGATAAATTTAAACACACAAACGTGCATGTGTTTATATTTATTGTTATTAAAAATATGATAAATAAAATTCAAGATAACCCAAAAAAAACCACAATCCCTAGGTATATTTATGAGCCTTCTACTGAAGCAACTTGGGCATCTAATCATACCTTTTCCTAATACTAATATATCATATAATTACAAGTGTTACACAGTTGATACTTTATTATAGAGTAAATGTTTTTCCCAACCAATTCATTTAAAAGGCCTTCAGAATAATAAACGTTTCTGAAATGCACTAATGAATTAAGATATTTCCTTTAATTTAAAATTTAGACATCTTTCTAGGTTTTGTTTCTTTGTTTTTACCAAGAGAATCTATTTTAGTAAGAAAGGAAGATCGCCCTGTTTATTTTCACCAGTCATGTGAAGTGCTAAATTCTGGCAAGTTCTCAGGAATATTTTCCAGCAGATCCTGTAATCCAGACCTTTTAAATGCACTCACCCAAAAGCACATCAGATTTTTCTCTAGCGTAGACACCTCCTGGGACAAACTTAAAAGCTGTGCACCATGCGCAGAAAAATATTTCTAGAAGATAAACTACCATGGCAACAGTCATGGTTTCTCCAGGGCTCGTCCCTGAGTTAACCAGGTGTCTAAGCACCTGAGGCCACGTGGACCCCGTGAAGACGGCCAGCACACAGCCAGAAACAGCAGCTGCCCACGTGCGCAGGTAAAGGAGACCAGCTGCTGAAGCTGCCCCTGTATGTGAGAGAAAAGGGGAAAGCGTGAGTCCAACGGGAGGGCAATGAAGCTGCTAGGATGACCGGGAACCTTAGGAGTGTACTGCTTCAATCCCCGGACAGAGAAGAAACCAGTTCCAGCAAAGTTAATGTCATTTGCTCAAGGTCACACAGACAGTTACTGGCATCACTGGAGATGGAATGCAGGTCTAGTAAGTTTCAGTTCAAAGCTATTTCTTCCAGAAAAGCAGGGGGAGGAAAGGAGGAAAAGATAATTGGTATTGTGATCCTACCACCATTAAAAACTAAAATTATCTGCAATACCAACAGTATGCTCGTTAAATTTAACCAGCCAGATATAGAAAAGTCAAAAACATGTACAGTTGGTGTGATTTCTAGAACATTTTTGTTGAGATATCTTCTAAAGGAATTTCTAGCTATCTAAATGCTGTCCTTTATCCTAAAATATATACACAGGTTTTTCAACCACACAGCATCAAAAGATGTGACTTACGATGTAGTAACTCTGCAGTCTGTTTCTTATCCAACTATCATGGCAATACAATGGTTCATGGCTTCCCCAGGTTTTGTCGCCGAGTTAAAAGGTGTTAGTGGTTGGGCATCCTGCTGGGTCCACAACAGGCACTTAGCAAATATTAGTCAGTTAAGTCAGTGGTGAGGTCATATAACATCTCACCCAATTCCTGTAAAATGAGCTTTGAAACAGTACTTCAGGTCCACCCTACCATGGAACCATTGACACAAGTCCTTCCCACAGAAAAACGGCATTTTTGAAGCAATTCAATCGCTGTTGTGTACCTGGGACCCATCTTTCAATGTATTCACAACAGACTTCACTGCTCAGCGCAGTAACTCCAGGAACAGGAGTGGGGAGCAGAAAGTGGCCCCAGATAGCTTCTTACTGTCCCACGGCTCACATCCATCAACAAGTGCCACTGCCACCATCACAGTGCAATACCATGTGGCTGTGTGTTCACGCCCACTTTAAAAAGGAACTTCACTCAGATGACCATGAGAGCCAGATTCCAGGGTCCCCTACAACTCATGGAGCTTAACTCTACAGTGAGATGTTCAAATACTTCAAACATAGCCTACAATGGTGATTTTTCATTTTGAAATCAAACAACTATCATGTCTATTTGCTATAGAAATTTGTAAAATTCAGAACTACAAAGAAATAATTTAGGATCACCTAAGACTGAGAAGGTCATGGCCAATACTTCCATGTATTTCTCTTAAGCCTTTTCCTATGAATCCAGAGAAGTATTTTTACATAAATGGAATTATACCTCACATTAAGGATTAAATGCTACTTTTTAAGTGATATTATATGAAGACTATTTTCTCATGTTATTAATTTTTCTAAAACATTTTTATGTATATGTAGTACTCCACTGGATAAATATACCACCACACATGTAACCATTTTCCTATCAGCCATTTGTGAAGTATCCAGTGTCAAACAGTTAAAAACAACAGTGTGATGATCATCATTCTTTGACAACAAATCTCTTACCACATCTCTGATTACGTCCATAAAACAAATTCCTAGCAGTACAACCTGTGTTAAGGGGCATAAGCATTTTAAAGCTTTTGCTCATGGACAATTGCTGCCCTGAAGGTTGTACCGGGCTTTACCACTTCCAGAAAAGTTGCTGAAATTCCACTCCTTTGAAACGCTGCCAAAGTTATGCCTTTCTAAAATTCTTTACCAAAGTTATGATGAAAATGATATGACCTTTTATATTGCTCCTGCACAATTATTAGTGAGACCGAAAATTTCCTGTTTACTAGTTTCCAATGTCCATTCTTATTTATCATTTTTATTTTTTTGTGCCAAAGATTGAACCCAGGGGTGCTTTACCACTAAGCCATATCCCCAGCCCTTTTTATATTTTCTTTTGAGACAGGGTCTCACTAAGTTGCCCAGGGCCTTGGTAAGTTGCTGAGGCTGGCATTGAGCTTGAAATCCTCTTGCTTCAGTCTCCCAAGTTGCTAGGATTATAGGCATGAGCCCTAGCCCCTGGCTTCAATATTCATTTAAAAAGAATGAACGCTAACTTGATATTGTAGTCTAAAGATGTTAGAAGGACTTGATCATATTTGTCTTACTACAAAGAATCATTAAATTTTCCTTGACAGTTATTGCTTTTATTTTGAATTTAGTTTCTATTTTAAAATAGGTTTTATATTTTTTAATAAACTAAAATTATATTTTTAAGTAAATTATAAATTTGAAGTTCAAGAAGAAATGGTACAGAAAATGACACATCTGACCCACTAGTTTCCCTTAAGGAAGGCAACCAAAGTTAGCATTTACTTCTCTACACCTTTCCAGGGGGTCTGATGCATACGAAGAGGTACACTGGCAAGCGCATTCCCTTTCCCTTTTGTACACTAGTGGGAGTCTATGATACACACCATTAGTCACTCTGCCTTGTTCACTTAACTGTATGTATACTTTAACTTGTTTGGGACTAAGCCCTTCCAAATAATCCTTCCCAAATCTTTACATCTAAGACATCAAGCAGAATTAATGATAATAGGTACTCTAATAATGTGTCTAAGAACTGACATGGTAATTTTCAATAGATTGAGTTTCATACAAGAGAATTATATGCACACTGGGTAGTGCACTGGGGTCCTATCAGTGCACTAACTACTACTATGCCTTTTTTCTAACATAAGTATTAATTATTTTGTTATTTAATTGCTATGAATTTGAAAGCTCCTGTATTTTTGTTTTTATGAAATTCTTTGATCACCATCATAATTAATGTCATGCTGTCATCAGCTGAATTAGAAACTACTATGTATGATGGGGAAATATGATTTATTTCACTATATTCTGCTTTATCATGTGGTTTTTAAAGATGAATCACAATGAAAAGTGGGCACCACCTCCAGATAATTAAATGTAATCTCCCACTTATTTCAGGTGAACATGTGATCAGAAAGGGAGAAGCAGCTCATGAATTATGGCCTGGTTTCCTATATTTAAAATAACCTATAACTAGAAGCCTTAAATATTTGCCTTTGGAGTCTTTAATACTACTATTTAATACTACAGAGAGACAACAAAACTAGATTAGGTTTGATCTTACTTACCTGGGAAAATAAAGATAAGACTATAAGTTCCCAGTTTTTCTATTCTTTATGTTTTTGTGTCCCTTAGTTTTCCCAGGTTCAAAACAAAGCTGGTAACCAATAAGCTCTTTGCTTATATTTTATAAGAAAAGGTATGCTTTAAATGCTGAAAAAATTTTTGATGCATTTCATTCTCCTTTTCCAAATTGCATACAGATTAAGAAATTATATACGTTCATTGCAAATTCAGTATTAACAAAGTTATCTGGCCCTCTTCCTCAGGAATCCCATGTAGTAGCTCTCTGAGGAAAATAAACATTCCTCCTATACACACACCTACTTCCAGAGTCCAGATGGAATGTCTACCAGAAAACACACCAGCAAGTACAAACAGCTCAACGGGACTGCAACTTTGCTCACACAACTCCAGGAGGAAGAGGACCTGGCCAACCTCATTAAGTTAGCAGCCCATGTTAATTACACTTGCATTTCCATGCAAGGCTGATGGAGGGCACTGTGATGTGCAGAAATTTACTTATGATACTTTTCATCCCACGTTTTCTACGACTGATACAGTCTCACAGCCTCAAGGGCATCACTATGAATTGCCTGCTTAATTAATATGTAGAAGAACATCTCACAGAAAGCAAATATAGTATTTGCGCCCTAAAAGCGTAGTGGATTTTTACTTAATGCCAACAATGATTGGTGTACAACCATTTCTGCCATTTAAGGGGAAGGAGGAGGGGTGGCATAATTCAATCATAGGAAAATGATGCAATTCTCCCTCGTGCTCACAAGGACTGAAAGGAGAGTGGGAGAGGGCCACCAACACTGATGATTGTCTTCTCTTATTGTGGCCAACCAAGTAGTATGTGAAGTGTATATTATGTGGTGGTATACAGGATCAAACCCAGAGTGATCTTATTTATGTTTAAATTAAATTTATTATAATTATCCTGTTTTTTAAATTGTTTAATTTTTTAAAAAAATTATGTGGCATGTGCCAGTTCAACAGTCTTCATCAATACTTCTGGAATCATAAAGGGTGTGACTAGGAAGAAATGGTCCAGGACTTTGAAAAAGCACACATGGACCCCAAAGATGGGTAGAAGAATGGGGAACAAAACTGTCACATGTAAAAAATAAAAGAAAATTGAGCTTCATTATGGAATCTCCAAAAAAGGGGCAGGTGAATTCCACATACCTGTAACCCACCAAATTAAACTAGCACTGGGAAACCAGGAACAAGCTGAAAGCATCAACCCACTTGCCAGGCTCAGCAGAACTGCACCTCTGTGAAGAAAAGAAAAGAAAATGCTAGAAGACATTTGATGCTCTTAATATGTCATTCTTTCAAAAACAAAACTGATATATATCTCTTATGTCCAGGTACATCCAAGAGGTAATACAAGTCTGAAACAGCCAATGGGAAACGAGAGCCCATTGGGAGACAACATTATTATGCATGAGGCACGCTGAAGTAATAAAAACTCTGACTTCAGCTAAATGGCATCTGCAGTCTTTCATAGTCAAGGTAAACACAATACTGGAATTTTCTCACACTTATAAATTATAGTCCATACTGGTCATGTGACATTTTAAATGACTCTGCCAAAGACCAAAATAAAAAGGCATTGGCAATAGTTTCCATGTAGTTTGCCTTTCTTCTTTCTTTTCTCAACCTCAATAGTACAGTTGGTGCATTCCTGAGTCAGTGTCAGTTTGATCAATAACTGACAGTTACGTGTTTCTTAAAATAGCTACAAACTATTTTACTCTTTTTCTACTCTGGCAAAAACTTGGAGGAGGGGAAAAAAGAATTTAAATTAGGGGGAAATCAGAAGCAAGAATAGCTATAATACAGCTAAAAATAGTACTTAATACACACTAAGAACTATTTTAAGATTTTTATCTGTGTTATTATGCATTTAATCTTCACAGTTCTGTAAGGCAATTGTTACTATTACGTCCGTCTGGCGGAGAGTAATGGCAGAAAGAGCGTTTTATAATCAAGGCGATGTGGTTTCTCCACCACACGTGCGTGACTGTAACAGGAGGGTCTGGGGGAAATGGGCAGCAATGCTGTCCTTTCCCTGCCACGCAGGAGACTCTGGTGTGAGGATTTCCTGAAGTGACTGGGCAGAAGCTCTGGGATCCTCTCAGGCACATCCCTTCTGTTTCCCTCATCCTCTTTGCCACAGCCCTTTAGTACAGGGGAAACACCCTCTGGCTCCCCATCTCCAGAGTTCATGATTATTTCAAGAACCATTGCTGGTATCTAGGGAGAATGGATATGAAACAGCTGGCTAGCAAAGGAGAAATGTCTTCTGACAGCCACAACTGCCAATTTCTTGATTGGCTTCCGAACTCAAACTCACCCAAATGGGTTTGGATGTGGCCCTGGGTGGGGATGACCACTCACTGCCCATCTGGAAACAAGTGAGACCTCTCCGAAGACCCAGTGTGTGAGGAACACTAGGCTACCGAAGGCAGCGCCGGCCAGCAGCCCGGTGGGTCTAGAGGGCATGCCTTTGGCCGCCTCGCCGGTCTTCTTCCCCTCTGGCTTGCTGCAGTCACCATCTAGAAGATTTTTAAGAAATGAAAAAGGGTCAGTTACATGGAAATTTACCCTCGCTACTTAACAGACTTTCAACCAGGAGGAAATGGCGTCTGGCTTTACAAGGCTTTCTCTAGAAAGGGGAAGACGGACACGCTACTATGATACAAAGCAGAACGCCTGCAGCTGTTCTGGCAGAGATGATTTCTGGAAGGCTAGATAAGGAATGGTTTAAGGGAAAACAGGTATTTTGAAATACGACAAGTAAAAATGCAGAGAGCTAGCAACATCGTAATGAATGAGCAAAAATATACACTGAAAAAGTGAATGACACGTTCAGGGGATAAATGTCATCCAACTGGAGTGAACTGCAGTATATTAGGCTGCTTCCTCCCAACAGGGTGTGTGTGTGCCCAGAGTAATAAGTGTGCATTGACTGGGCAATTACTATGTGCCAAACCCTCTCCCGAGCCTTCTATAGTAACTCACTCAATCTTTACAACAACTTTAGGAGATTAATACTAATCTCCTTTTACGGATTAGAAAATAGGCCCAGAGAGATCAACTAACTTGTCCAAGATCACAAACGTAATAAAAAGAAACAGAGATGGGGACTGGAGCTTAGGCAGTGGACTCCTTATCTCTGTCATACTGGCATAATTCATGGTGCTGTCACCAAGAGATTCCAGTGCATCACAGCAAAGCCTTCACACACAAAAACGTAACAACCCAAGAAAGGCCAGCAGAGGAGTACCTTTACAGGAACAGAGAGTCTAGTGGGCTTTGTGACTGTGAAGCCCTCTGCAGCATAGAAGGAGGTGTTAGGGTCTGCCCAGGAGGCTGGCAGAAGAAAGTGATTCTGATAAGAATGGGATCAAAGGAAGGAGGGGCTGGCTGACAGCTCTGGTGATGGGGATGGTGTGGGAGGGGTCAGCTAAACTGAGTCTTTGGAGAAAGAGAATCATTCAAACTGAATTTGCTGAGTAAAATGCAGTGTGGGTGTGACTCCATCCCCAGGACCTAATAACTCTACAAATTGAACAACAACAATATAGAAAAAAAACACATCTGGTACATTCAGAGATCCCGGGGAAGTCAGTGAAGATCTGAGTTCTGGAAATAGGGGCACAGGACAAAAACAGAGGAAGAGATGGATGCCCTGCAAGAGAGAAGGAAACCCAAGTCAGGAAATGTAAGCAGTCCCCTGAAGTCCCGATCATTATCTGGGTGTACCTGAGCAAAGTGCTGCCGAATTTACACATGAGTGTTTTATGAAATATAAAACTTACATTAGAGGAGTAGACTGAGCTCTAAATGTTCTAATGCTAAAGTCACATGACTCATTTACTTGCTTAATTTCCCCCATTTTGTTACCTCTGTTTCATGACAAGATTGGGGCCAGAGGGGAATTAGACAAGCACATTTTGTTCATGCTGAGCCAATATTCTCCACACCTGCCTTAATCTGGGCGACTTCTCCTTATATTTACAAAAGAAAGGTGACTCACTGAAAGTGCAAAAAGACGAGAGCAAGTTAATTAGAATCCAGTAACACTCTCCTCTCTTTTCAGTCTCAAGTTGGCCTGTGAAGTAAACTCCCAAGCTGTGTATCTGTATATCTCAGGCAAAGTCAGCTCCAGTAAGAGGCAGGGGGTTTGAAAAGTGGTTTGAATGTGCAAGATTTCCTAACTTTTCAAGCTTCAGATTTGGAATTTCAGATTCTTGGGAAAAAAAACTCAGGTAGTTGCCACTCCCATATATCCCAGTAACTTTCCCATATTCCCCAGATATACTGTGTGAAGGTGGAGGATGGAAAATACCACTCCAGAAGGCCAGTCCAGAGGAAGGAGAAGGAAGACAGTGGAATGTGAGTGCAGGTATAACAGCTGGTTCTCGTCTCCCATGGACACTGTAGTACATGCCACTGATGTTTTTTTGTTTTCCCTATCTGTACTGTCAAGGAACAGGTTGTCTTCTGCTAGATAACAGCCCAATGGCTTTGTCAGTTACTATTTCAGAATGGGAAAAGCAACTGAAATAGAGATACAGTGCAGAAAACTATTTTTATAAACTTTCTTTTCCTTTTGTACTACATTCATATAGTAAAGAAAAACTCTGCAAGAGAGATGATCCTGAAATACGTTGAAATACACTTACCTGTGCCGATGCGATCAAGTGTGGCTATAGTACTTAATGCCAGTATCACTCTGTTGGACATCTGACAACTCCAGATTGGGTTGAGTGAAGTGTACCATATGCGGAGGACGACAAGAAGAATCTGTCCTAAAATAAATCCCCAGATTCTGTGGTACCTGCAAGTGCAAAAGTATTTTTAAAAACTTTCAAATGGTAATTCAGTGTCCTACATCCATTGTGAATGAATTTTTTTCATAGAATAAGTATCTGAAATTGTCTTGTTGGTAATGTACTTGACTTAGCCTTTATATTGCCCATTACCGAGGCAACTTGTTATAATTCTTTAATTCTCAAAACATTACTGGGGCACTGTATAGTGGTATACACATGTAATCCCAGCTACTCCTGAGACTGAGGCAGGAAAATCACAAATCTGAAGCTAACCTGGGTAACTTAGTGAGACCCTGTAACAAAATAAAATTAAAAAGACTGGGAATGCTGCTCAGCAGTAAAGTGTCCCTGTGCTCAATTCCCAGTACGAAAAAATGAAAATGTTATTGAGGCCAGGAGTGCAGCTCTGTGGTAGAGCATGTGATTAGCATTTGTGAGGCCTCAGTTCAATTCCTGATACCAAAAAAGAAAAAAAAAAAAGTTATTGAGATTGGTAGCAAGTTCCCATTCTAGTTTTGTGAAGAGGAGGCAAAGGAGGCTTCTACAAGGTCATATGAAAAGTAAAAACTGTAACCTGGAACTCCTGGCCCCAAGTTTCCTTTTAGTGACTGCACTTATATCTACAGGTGCATAAGACACGAATCATACCTTTGCAAACCACTTCCTGACCACCAAGTCACGGTATGCACTATCAGCGAAGAAGACACACCAAGTGCAAGGACCACCAGCCGAAGTTTGGCATTTGGAGCCTGGAAGGAGGCTAGGCTGCCTACAAAAAAGTAAGACAAGCTGAGCATTTCCAGCAAGCAAGCATCGCTACTCAATGATCCACATTTGATAAATGTCAGGTCTGATGCTATCTTTATACTTAAGATAGTTAATAAATAATTATATACCCATCTTTTAAATTTTTTTATTAAAATATTGTTCACGTCATAAAATTCACCATGTTAGAATATAGAACTCGATAGGTTTTAGTGTATCCACAAAGCTGTGCAACTATCACACTAAGTCCAGAACATTCTCATCATCCCCCACCAAAAACAAAAACAAAAACATATCCATTAGCAGTCACTCCCCATTCGCTCTTCTCCCAAGCTCAGCCCCCTAGCAATCGCTAATCTACTTTCTGTGTCTTTGGATTTTTCTTATTTGGGGCATTTTGTACAAATAGAATCACATAATACATGGCCTTTTGTGTCTGACTTCTTTCTCGGAGCATAATGTTTTCATGGTTCATCCATGTTGCAGCATGTATCAGTACTTCATTCCTTTTTATGGCTAAGTAATGTTCCATCGCATGGATATACTGCACTTTGTTTATCCATTCACCAGATGATGGACATTTAGGTTGTTTCCATTTGGGGGCTCTTATGAATAAAGCTACCATAAACATTTCTGTACAAGTTTCTGTGTTAACATATGCTTTCATTTTTCATGGGTACATGCCAAGGAGTGGAGCTGATGGGTCATATGATAACTCCGTTTAACATTTTGAGGACCTGCCAAACGGGTTCCCAAACCAGCTGTACTATTTTACATTTCTTACATTTCTGCCAGCGATACATGAAGGTTCCAATTTCCCCACATCCTTGCCAACACTGTTATTGTCGGTCTGTTTATTATGGCCATCCCAGTGGGTGAAAATATTTATGGTCAAAAATATTCTAAGTCAATGAGCAAGAACTAGTTTCATGGTTAATTAAATAGCATCTGAGGCGCCAGAGGTAAGACTGAATGTAACACTCAGTCCTCCTCTGTGGCTATGTAAGAATCCTTTAGGACTCTAAAAACAGTTTCCTCCTTCCTGATGAAGCATTTGAAAGGAAATCATGGCTAACTGCAGCCTCTGTTTAGCATCACTGATATTCCATCAGTGATGTCACCTGGAACAACAGCTGGCAGAGACTGGTCTCTTCATCTCAAGTGACTTTCCCTACCTGCTTTCTTAAATGCAGATCTACTTCCACTCAAAGTGACAGGTTTTCATGAAGGGAGGAGGTGAAAAGGGAATATCAGGCAGAAGCATCACAGTCAAATACCATAACCACCCCAAACTTACTTATTATTGTTTTCCTGATAGTTACTGGAAGTTACCGGAAAGAACTGGACTTTAATAATGAAAAACACTCCCAGTAACTACTCAGTTGGTGGCTTTGTAGGTGAGCCCATACCATCAGTACTGAGCAAGGGCGATGAAGGGCACTGATAGGATCACTCCCAAAAAAGCCAACCTCAAGTGGAATGAGAAAATGAATCTTGCAAGGCTGAGACCACGGTGATTCACATAAGGATACTGTATAAGCCAACAGCAGGTGGAATCAGTTGCTATGTACTCAGTTCAGGGTGGAAAGCTTCATGGCTATTACTTCTGGAGCTGAAAAATTCATGATCTACAAATTCAACATGTCTTTCAATGCCTTTGGATGCTATCTTTACAAATGGTACAGTTTCTAGGAGTCTTTCCCACTATTCTTCCTGAGTTGTTTTCAAAAACAAAAGTTTTACACCTTCATTGGGAACCACAGAACTCACTGCACTGTATTCTGCCTTCTTCAGGGAATGACAGAAAAACAGATAGCAATGTCATAGAGATTCCTGGTACTGCTTCTGAAAAAAGTCAAATGACTGTTTTTAGACAGGACCATACAGCATGATTCATGAAGAGATGCCACACACAAATCTCAGACACCTTTACTGAGTTATAACAGGAGGACAAGAAGCCCAAAGTTTTCAACTATGGATCCACCCAGCCTGAAGTAGGGCATTTTTCCTTTGCAAACCTATTCTCCATAACTAATGTTCTTATTTTTTTACCACCAATACTACTCCAAGCTTTCTAAATATTTATTAATATGGAAAAAACTCAGTTCTTTATGAGAGCAAGTATATGTTTAAATTTTTAATTATTTTTTAATGTTACTGGTTTTATGCCTTTATTTTATTTATTTATTTCTATTTATGTGGTGCTGAGAATCGAACCCAGTGCCTAGTGCATGCTAGGCAAGCACTTCGCCGCTGAGCTATAGCCCCAGCCCTAAATTTTTAATTATTTTTTGGCAATGTAATGTATTCAAATTCAGAATTCAAAGGGATAGAGTGCAAACTTCCCTCTCCAATCCTGTCTTTTGGTACCAAATTCTCCACCCTAGTAGCAATTGAAATGCTACCATTTTAAGATCCTTTTGGAGATCTGTAATGCAAGTTCGACCAAGTAATAAATATATTTTCATCCAAACATTTTTAAACAAAGGTTAACATTCTATAATATGCACTATTTAAAACAATCCTTTCTGCAAATATATTTTGAAGACCAACCCACTTCATTACGTAAATAATAGTGTCTCTGTTGTGCTGCATAGTATTCTATAGTATTCCAACTTTCATAATCCCAATCTATTTAGCCTGTTCTTTAGAGATGACACGTTATTTCCAGTCTTGCTATTATAAGTATCCCTGCAATGATTAAATATCATGTAAGTTTACCATGAGAGTTCATCTCATGGTTCCTAGAAGTGGAACTCCTGGATAAAAGGTTATGCACAGATTTGTAACCTGAACACATACTGCTAAAGCACCCAACACAGAGGTTGTGCCAATTTTCATGCCCAACAGCAATGCAGGAGTCCATGTTTTCTCACCCTTTTGATCCTCTACAGTGAAACTTTTTTCTTGACCAAACAAGACATTATAAATAAATATGTATTGCATAATTTATAGTATATATATTTTATTATATCTTAAAGAACTGATTATACTTCCTTTCCAGTGACTGAGCATATCTTTTGCTTCTTTTCTAGTGAGTTGGTCTTTTTTCTTAATCATTGGTTGTAGAAACTATATATGTGTGTGTGTGTGTGTGTGTGTGTGTGTGTGGGAAATTGGATTTTTGAGTAAGAGTTGCCAATTGTTTTCCTGTGCTGCTGTTTGATTGCATGTATGGTATATGTTGTGCATAATTTTTGTGTTTTTTTTTTTTTTTTATACCAGGGATTGAACTCAGGGGTGCTTAACCACTGAGCCACATCCCCAGTTCTTTTTGTATTTTATTTTGAGACAGGGTCTCACTGAGTTGTTTAGGGTCTCACTAAGTTGCTGAGGCTGGCTTTGAACTCTCGATCCTTCTGTCTCAGCTTCCCAAGCTGCTGGGATTACAGGTGTGCGCCAGCAATCTTTGCATTTCTTATGCAGCATTATTAGACAATCTTTTCCAATCTTTTCTAAATATTGAGTTATAGTTAGAAAGAAAAACACACTGTGTTCAAGAGTTGACCTTTCTCCAACACATCCTTATCCTCTTTTCAGTGATTTTTTTTTTTTTTTTTTTTTTTTAGGCCTTTCCAATCTGGCAGAAATATCAGAAAATGTAAAAGCACATTGACTCTCAGTCTAGTCTTCCAATTTTACTAAAACTCTTCTATGGTGTTAGAAAGAGAAAGAAAATTTGATATTTTTTTCATTCAGTCATTTAGCCTGCAATGAACAGTCTACATTATTTCACTTGACTTTTAACTAAAAAAAAAAAACCTTAAAGAAAAAATTTGAAATCTTACCTACAGTGATGATCCTAAGCAGGGTAAGCATCCACTTCTTGTTAGCCAGCTTCCAGAAAGGAGTCACTGTTAGGAGTGCTGGAGAAAGAAAGGCTATGCTAAAAACTTCAAGCCCAGTGAGCTCCAGTGTTTGCAGGGGAAAGTAATAGATCAACGGTCCCAAGCCATGGTAGAGAGACCAAGAAACATATCCTACAGAAAAAGTTCAGAAGAGAGTGAGTTATGACTTTGGCATTGTTTCCAATAGTAGCCCTCAACTCCACTCCCACCACCTGCCTCCAGCTTTAATTGGATACCATAATTGGGTACCAGTAACAGAATTCCTTCCCTACTGGTCAGACCCTGGGTAAGAATGATTTCCTGCTGTCGTGCCCATCCCCATATCCCCTGTTCATTCTTTAATCAAGCCACATTCCTGTAGGTGTTTCCTTTAGTAAGTTAAGTCCTCTTATCTGAACCATCTGAGTTGATTCTGGCTTCCTATCAGGACCCTGACTGATGAAATTCCCTTACATAAGTTGACCCATACATATATGATGTTAAATATTTTTTTTCAAATTGCACTATTTTTTATTGGTTCATAAAGTATTTGTAAAGGTATAAGAAAACATGATGCAGTGTATACCTGTGTACCTACCACCCAGATTAAGAAAAAACAAAAGATTATTACTTTTGAACCTTTGTGTGGCTCTTCCCTAATCCCATCTCCTTTATTCCCCCACAGAGAAAGACAGTATCCTGAATCTGAATTTATCATTGCCCTGCTTTTCTTTTTTTTTTTAATTTTTAAATTTGTTCTAATTTGTCATAAATGACAGTAGAATGCATTTATTCATTTTGAAAGATCATACATAAGTGGAGTGCAATCTCTCATATTTCTGATTATACATATTGTAGGATCACTTCAGTCATGTAGTAATATATGTACATATATGATGTTAAATATTTTTTAAAAATCAAAAAGAGCAGTTAACAGCAGGACTCCCACCTCCCACCCCAACTACACCTTAAGCTCTGTAGTTAGGCAACAATCATTTTCTTGCGGGTAGACCCTTTTAAACTAGCCTTTAAGAGGCAATGCAGGGTTGCTGACGACCCCCATCTGAAGTCAGCCACACCTCTGCCAATGACAGTGGGATCTTGTCCAATAATGACCATTAACCGTCGTGGGTGCCTACCACGCACTAGGCTCTATGTTGTGGATCGACATAAATCATCTTATTCTTCACAACAACCTCATGTCCAATGAGATGGAAACTCTTTCTACTCTCCCTTACAAATGCAAAAGGTAATTAAACAAACATGAGACAACACAACATACAAACAAAACCCTGAGACTCGGGTTAATTATGTAAGGTGCATCAGTAGCAAATAGTTGCGTGTACTCAAACCCAAGTAATCTGTCTCCACATTTGCTCTCTAACTACTAGGTGTGGTACATTTCTCCCAAGTTACTTCTCAAATTCACTTTCTTAATCAGAGACACAGGACTTTAAACCACCTTGCAGAGTTGTTAGGCTTGAATGAGAACAAGTACAGAGTCCTAGCATCAGAGGATCCCACTACATCTCTCAACGTAGAAGATACAAGGTGAGGCAGAAAAACAGAGTCTGAGGCTCTCCTGAGAACTCCCAGTTCCCTGAAAATCAGGCTCTCTGGAGGGCTCCCCGCCAGGGCAGAAAGATATTTGTTTGTTAATGAACAGAGAGGTGCTAGCGATTTCCCCAATGTTTATCAGGGTACTCTGATTTAAATCATAAGCTCTGACAGAATTACACTAGCAAGCCCTTGGTGTTTTTTGCAAAACTGGTAACGGAACAAACAAGACTCTAGTCCGATGCTTTTCGCCAAATGCCCAAGTGTACAACCTCCAGCCAGCAAGGCCACTTTGTGCGGGGAGGCCAAGACTTAAGGCAGCCCAGTGCTCACCTACAGCCCCTGGGGAAAACCGATGCCCTTTTCCTTGGGAAATCTGAGTTCAGTTTTGGACTGTAGGAAGTTAGAGGTGGGAGATGGCGGGAGGCTGTACTGGCCATGCGAATTCAAGGCCAACACTTGGCGAATTTGCAATCCCAGAGCTGCGTGGGAGCTCGGGAAGCACCGTCTCCCGCTGGCACCTCGCCAGATCCTCTGCTTTGGAACCTCACTTTGGGTCTTGTCTTTTATTCCCATCGGTATCAAAAGTTCCCAGGGGACGATAAGCATCTCCATTCTGGGCACGGAACGCGCTATTCTCCCTGCCCGAGCTCAGCCAACCGGGCGGAGCGCCGCGGCTCCGGGGAGGTCCGGGGGAACAGGCACCACCAAAACGCGGCGAGGGCGGCCTTGGCTTACCCAGGAGGGTCTCCAGGAGGATTTCTCTCCACAGGGAGGGCATCGCCGCCACGCCCAGCCGAGCGGCGCTATCTAGAAAAGTCTCCGGGGCCGAGCCGTCGCGCGCGCCCTGCGCTCCCCGCCAGCGGCCGCGTCCCCTCAGCCCTGCGTCCGAGCTCCACCTCTCCTCCCTGAGACGACTGCCCGCTTTTGGCCTGCGTGCAGATTCGAGGCGGGGTGGGGCCGGGCTTGTTGGGCCCTTTCCCATCACACCCAACCCAGCCTCCGGGGCCCGACGCCACCTGTGCGTCCTGCGCGACTGCGGGCGCCGCCGCCTCTGCCTACGCGACTGTAAGGGACACAAGTCACGGTACCGGGACCTTCGGCTGGGACCCAGCCGTAGGGCCCAAAGCAGGTTGCCGGGCCCACTATTGAGGCAGCCCCAGAGGTAGCGCTGCCTGCGTGCAGGAGGGAGTGAGCAAGAGCAGCTCCGGATCGGTGGTGCCCTTGTTTGAACCAGTCCTACGAGGATGCGTCACTAGAAGTCAGCGAGGAAGGCTGGGGACCCAGATGGGGCAGCCCGAGCTGGGAAGGGGGCAGATGAGGCAGACCGGGTGCCTAATGCGGCCACGCGGTGCGAACCTCACCTTGGTGTTGGTCTGGCAAAGGACACTGTCCAGAGGCGTGCGGGCTTGGGCGAGAGTCGCCCGTCTGGGCTGCTTTCTCTCACCTTGGTTAGGAAACCCCCAATTAGTTGATTGCATTCTGGAAGAGCTGCCAGATACTTTAGCAGTTGCAGAATTTTCTGACTTATAGAGACGTTCCACCATTTGTTCAGGAGAGAAAAAACATTGAGAATGTTTTCTCAAATGGGCCTGCCTCCTCGATTTATGTGTAATGGTATTTGAGAGCGTCTATCCCTGAAAAGGTGGCAGATGTTTCTAATTCATGGAGCTTGTGAACTAAGCCAGTTATTTCTATTTCAAAAATTGCATCTCAGGATGTCTGGAACTTTTAAAGGAACCTCCTTAAAGTAATTTATTTCAATTCATTTTAATTTTTTAAAAGAGCCTTATCGCTTTTGGAAAGTTTGTTCTAAAATTTAACAATGATGGGATGCCTGAAAAGTACAAAATCACTTAAAAGCAATTAGTGCTATACGTTCATAACAGTTTTGAGCAGAGTTCCTGACCACTTACAAACCTGTACGTTCACCCACAAGGAGAGTTATATAGATCAATTTTGAATAGAATGGAGAGTCCAGAAATCACCCTCTCATCTAGGGTCAAATGATTTTATACAAACTTACCAATGTAGTCACATGAATGAAAGAATAATCTTTTCAATATTGATTCTAGGATAAGTATCCTTTATGCAAAGGAAGAGAGTTGAACCCCTACCTCACACCATATACATAATCAACTTCAAATGGATCAGAGCCCAAAATGTCAAACTATGAAACCATTAAAAGAAAACATAGGAGTCAGTCTTCATGATGTAGAGTTAGACAATGGGTTTTCCAAAAGCCCAAATGAGTAAAGAATTAATAAATTGAACTACATCAGAAATTAAAAGCTTTCCTTTTCTTTTTCTTCAAAGAAAAGGAGTGAGCAGCTGTCAATCTCTGCTATAAAAAAAAAACTAAATAGAGTTGTTTTGAGGTTTAAATAAAGTACTATAAGGCATCCAGTAGTTAGAAAATGACAACTTGTATTATCATCGGTATGCACCCCTGTAATGTCCGACGTAAGCACTTGGTAGGTCTTCAGGACATGTTTGGCAAGTATATTGATAGCATCTTCATCATTCAACCATTTTAACCATTTTCTATAACTTGTTCTGGCTTTTTCCAGTTGCAGAGACAAGAACAGCACTCAGAATGCCAGGGGGAATTTTTCCCCACCCACTTCTCAAAGAGATAATAATGTTTCTATTGTGTATGCAACCCTTCTTCTGATTTTCCAGTTTGTCTTCTGGGGGTACATTGTGGGAAAGTTTGTCATGATTTCTTTTGGGGGAAGGGCAGAAAGTGGATACTGGGGATTGAACCCAGGGGTGTTTTGCCACTTAGCTACAGCCCCAGTCCTTTTTATTATTTTATTTTGAGACGGGTTCCTGCTAAGTTGCTGAGGGTCTTACCAAGTTGTGCACGCTGTCCTCCAACTTGTGATCCTCCTGCCTTACCCTCCTGAGTAGCTGAGGTTACAGGCCTATGATATCATTTGTCATGATTCCTGATATTTTCCCATGTAGCTTCTAAATTTAGTTTAAATTATTGTTGCTATAGCAGGTTAACTATAAAGTTACAATTTAATCCCCAAATATCATAAGTTAAATAGAATGTTCATATGAAATTTTAATTACCCTGCTCTCCACCACTGAGTTTCATTTTTATTTAACTATCAATATTATATAACACTTACAACCAACCTGTAGGATAGGAGTTATTCTACAGCTGATGAGATAACAGCAATATTCAGTATGATCTGCCCTGTGAATGCATCCATTATAACTAAGTCTACTGCTACTACCTTAATTTTCATATTTACATCCTGCCTGGTTTTCATTTCAAAGGCCATGGTCTTTCACTTTTGTTGGAATCTCTACTTTGATCTTGGGTTGCCGTTTGCATTCTTATTTTACCTGGAAATAAAGGAAGACCCTGATGGCACTGCCCACTGCCTCCTATTCCACTCCCTCTTGGAGCACGAACACATCAAATTCAGTCAGAACATATTAAGACAACTTTTCTTTTTATTAGAAGAAAAGAAACTCTACTAAGAGATAACATTTTTGTGATATAATGAAGACCTTCTGATCTGTTAGTAAAAAGTAGAAATAAGTGCTTTTCTTTAAAGAGGTAAAATAAGAAACCCCATTATATCATTTCAGGCTCACAATTATGCTTAATTTTAAAAAGCATCCATACTACTTTAGGAGAAGCTAATTCATGTTTTACAATGACCAGGGTCTGTTTCTTCCTTGTATCACATGTCCAGATGAAGGAGCTGCCTCTCCCTGAGGGTCTTATGGAAGAACCACCTCGTTTCTACTCACACTGAGCATACAGTGGGATATAGCTGGGCAATAGAGCACGTGCCTAGCAAGCACAAGACCCAGGGTTCCATCCCAGCATGGAGAAGCAATAAACAAAAGCAAACAGAAAGCCCAGTGCCCAAGCCAAACTCAGAGGGCAATGCTGTGATTAGGATAAGTGTCCTCCAAGGGCTCATGTGCTCAAGGTTTGGTCCCTGACCGTGATCCTCTTGGGAGGTGTTGAAACCTTTAAGAGAAAAAATTAGTGCGAGGTCCTCTGGTCACTGGAAGCATGACCTTGAAGGAAGTGTTAGGATCCCGCCCCTTTCTCCTGCTCTTTTGCTCCTGGCCAACTGCCCTGAGGTGAGCAGCTTTGCTCTGCCTGGCTTATCCTGCCATGACACCATGACGTCATGACGTGCTGCCTCAGCACAGGCCCAGAAGCAATGGGACTAGACAACTAGGGATGGAACCTCCAAAACTGTGGTCCCAATAAACCTTTCCCTTTAAAAAGGGATTATCTCAGGTGTCTGTTACAGATAATGTCTACAGAAAAGAGACAGGAAGTGTTTTGAACAATACTGTGATTATTGCAAGTCTCTTTTTTTTATTAGTTCGTTGAATTTAATTCATAATTGATTAGTAGCTATTTAGTTTTTTTTGTTTGTTTGTTTGGTTGGTTTGTTGGTTGTTTTTTTGTTTGTTTTGTTTTGTTTTTCTTTTTGGTACTGGGAATTTAACCCAGGGACCCTCTACCAATGTACTACATCTTAAACCCATGTTTTAATTTTTTTATTTTGAGACAGGTTTTCACTAAGTTGCCTAGGTTGACCTTGAACTTGCAATACTCTCACCTCAACCTCCCTAGTTGCTGAGATTGTAGGTAGCCCACAGTGCTGGGCTTAGTTATTATCCTTGATTACTTGTTTTTGTTTTGTTTGCCTAATACATTAAGAATATTATCATATGGCTTTAACTGATTTTTTTCAAAGTAAATTTTAATGCTTGTTACATAATTCCATGGTGTGGTTATGTGTTCCATGCCCTTTCTGAAGGCTGTCAGGGTTGTTTTGTTTATTGTAGCACTCACACTGGCTCTCTACCTAAAAACTATGAACATTCATTATTTGTGTTTTTGTTTTTTATTTTTATTTTGGTATTTTGCCATATAGTTCATTCAAAAGAATATTTACATTTCTCCAACAAAATGAGAGAAATAATAAACTTCTCTAAGAAGATGGTCCTTGCTCTGTTTTAGTCACAGCCTTCATGACACCCCCAGGCTTGGCCTGAGATCAGCAGACTTCCACTTGTGACTGAAGAAATGGAGTGCAGCTGTGTGCAGCTCCCTCTACCGTAGGTAGGTTTCCTTCCTTGACTAGGAAGAAAGTGGAAGCTCTCCACAGCAGAGAGCAGCTACCAAACATCATGCTCATCTTCCTCTGTCCATTGTAGAGTGGTTACTGGAAAGGAGCTGCTGGCCAAGGACCACATTCTCCCTTGGCATCTCCATGGATCTTCTGTGATTGGTTCTCACCAATGGAATGGGACCAGAGTGAAATGTGTCACTTGTAGAGAAGGGAGCTAAAAACCACTGCTTTGCTCCCCTTCTTTCATCATCTACTTGTGAAAGTAAGGCAGAAAAAAATAAGGCAGAGCACAAGAGGAAGGGCAAATAAGGGCTTCAACTGCAAGGAGCAGGGCAGCCACCCTCCTGAAGGGAACTCGGACTTTGGACTGGTAGGTGTGAACGTGTGAAATCACTGCAATGATACGGTTCATTCCTTCTGGAAACCTTGCCTTCCCCAATACTCCTCTAGCTGGTTTCCTCCTAGGGGTTAAGAAGGTATAAAATTTAAAGGGACTGCCATAAGCTTTCATCTTATGTCCCTTTAGGCACAGGAAAGAAAGAGAAAAAAAGTCAAAAAATGTGAGTTTTTCACTGGACGCAGTGATACACGCCTATAATCCCAGTGGCTTGGGAGGCTGAGGCAGGAAAATGAAGAGTTCAAAGTCAACCTCAGCAACTTAACAAGGCCCTAAGCAACTAACTCAGTGAGACCCTGTCTCTAAATTAAATATGAAATGGGGCTGGGGATGTGGCTCAGTGGTCGAGTGCCCCTGGGTTCAATCCCTGGTACCCCTTCTCTGCAAAAAGTGAGTTTTGTGTATGAACTAATCCCTCCCTGAGAATTGTCATGCTGGCCCAGATGAGGATTCGTTCAGTGAGCTCCACCTAGGGAAATCAAGACAGGCAAGGATCCAGCTCCCCAGAGTCTTCTGTCAGATTTTCACCTGAGATTACACATGAAATCACAAAATCATGACATTCTTTTACACTAGAACTTGGGGATCATCGTGCAACCATTACAAATGGATTCTTGGAGATAAACCAGCTGTGTTTGGATCCCACTGGTCATTGACTAGCTTGGGGCTAAATTCCAGAATCAGTAGCCAAAAAACAGACTGCAAAACTGACCTGAGACGTTCCCCCTTGCACTGTGCACCAGGTGATATACTTACTCCACTGCCACCTCTGTGCCAGGAACTCAACCATCATGAAACATCTACCACCATCCACAAAGCCACTAGTCTCTAGACCTGGCCTTTCCAGTTACCATTTCTGTCACCAGCTCTGGAGAAGGTGAATCAACTTAGATCATCCAAAAAGGAGACACCAAGACAGAATCAGAAGTGGAAGAGATTTACGAGAGAAACGGTTGTGAAAAATGAAGGGGTTGGGGAGAAGGAAGAGGCAGGGAACACCTTCCACCTGTTGCTGATCTGAGGGGAATGGAGGATTGAATAGAAAGAGTCTCAGAACATAGTGACCTCTGCCAAGGTGAGTCAGGAAGAGCAGGAACCTATTAGAGTCCCCTGCTTGGGGCAGGGATGGCCCAGCAATGACTCCCTCTGTGCCCATTCACTGGAGATTTCTGGGTAAAACCGAGTCTGAATGAATGCTGCAGCAGATGCCAAAGGATGTCAACTAATTATACTCCTCACAGTATGTTCCTTGGAAGGCACAGCTCAGGGCACACTGTGATGGTTGATATTAGGTGTCAACTTGACTTGAATCCCAGAGAACTGGTAAAGCATTACTTCTAGTTATGTCTGTGAGGGTGTTTCCAGAGGTGGACTAAGTGGGGAAGATCTGCCCACAAGGTAAGTGAGCACCATCCAATCAACTGAGGGCCCAGATGCAAAACAAAAAGACAGGAAAGGATTTGCTCTCTCCTGGAACTGGACACATTCTTCTTTTCCTGTCCTTCAACATCAGAACTCCAGGCTTATTGGCCTTTGGACTCCATGATCTATATCTGCAGCATCTGGGGTTCTTAAGTCTTCTAGCTTTAACTGATAGCTACAACATTAGTTTCCCTAGTTCTGAGGCCTTTGGACTTGGATTGAACCATGCTACCAGCATCCCAGAATCTCTAGCTTGTGATGACCTGTCATGGGATTTTTCAGCTTCCATAATCACACGAGTCAATTTCCCTAATTATTATGTATTATAGGTAATTATTATATAATATGTTATATTATTACCTATAATTATATGTATTTTATTATATATATTATGTATATAACCTATAATTTTCTCTTCAGATCATCTATTACCTATATATAACCTATATTATATAATTATATAATTATCATATTATATGATATATAATATATATATATTTATATATTATATATAAATATATATTTATATATTATAAATATATATATTTATTATATATATTTATATATATATTTATATATTATAAATATTATATATTATATATCATATAATATATTATATATCATATAATATATATATATATTATATAATATATATAATATATATAATTATATATATTTATTAATATATATAATATATATATTATTTATTATATAAATAATAAATTATATTTATTAAATAATTAATATAATAAATTTATAATTAAATAAATTATATTATATAAATAATTATTTATAATATATATAATTATTAATATATATAATATATATAATATATATAAATATTATATATTTATATATATTATATATTTATATATTTATATATTATATATAAATATATATATTATATATTTATATATATTATATATTTATATATTTATATATTTATATATTATATATAAATATATATATTTATATATTATAAATATATATATTTATTATATATATTTATATATTATATATATATTTATATATTATAAATATTATATATTATATATCATATAATATATTATTATATATATCATATTATATATCATATAATATATTATATATCATATAATATGATAATTATATAATTATATAATATAGGTTATATATAGGTAATAGATGATCTGAAGAGAAAATTATAGGTTATATACATAATATATATAATAAAATACATATAATTATAGGTAATAATACCTATGTATATATTATTATTCCCTAATAATACCTATATATATATGCACACACATGTATATTTATATTATATATACTCCCATACATATACACACACATATTATATTATATATATATAATTCCCCTCATATATATATGTGTGGGTATATATAGAGTATATACACACATACATACATACATATTTCCTAACACACTCACCATGCTGCCAAAAAGAATGCTTCCTTATTTTTCCTTGGCCTCCCTAGCTCCTGACTCAAAGTCTAACAGAAGGAGATTAAACTATGCACCCTTGAAACAAGGAAGCTTGGGGAAGAAAGTGACTGGCCTTTTTAGCACCAAAGTAAGAAATAATATCCCTAGATAAGAGTCAGATCCAATGAGTTCCACTATTGCAGGTAAAACACTGAGCCCAGTGTGTGGCAGGCACCAAGCCCCAGAGGCAGGGAAGTCGCCACCCTCCCCAACCACCCTGGACGTGGCAGGAAGGCTGGGCGGGGAGCGATGAGCTGTTGAATAATCTCTTCTAGGTTCACATCATGATTCCAGCCTTCCAGTAAAATCGAGCAGGATATTTTACCTTTCTGAGACTCAATTTCCTCATCTGCAAAACCTTCTTTGCACGGTTATGGCGAGGATTTGTGTTGCTGTCTACACCCAGATACACTCTGAGAAAACAGGGATGCTATCATTACTCTGTGGACCCCCGTGCGTGGACCTCCGCCGTGTTCACCTCTGTAGGCCTCTCAAAGAGCAGGGACATACCAGGCGCTCCACGGGGATTTGCTGATTGAGACTAAATGAATGAGTACATTGCTCTTGTTAGTAGATAATAAAGGTGAAGACACATAAATTATTTTAGAACAGGAGTTTTGTCCTACAGATTAGTTCCTCTTAACAATGTACTTCTCTTCCCCTTATTTTTTCTTGCATTTCATTTCAACCTCTCCAAGGAGCTTAGAGATTATATAGTAAAAAAATCTTATGCTATGACACTAAGTGAATTTTTACTTTTATCAAAGTAATATAATACATAGTTTTAAGAGTCAGGTAGTAAGAAAAAATTCTCTTTCCCTTGGTCCACTCTTTCCTATCCTTCATTTCTGTACTTCAGAGACAATCAGCTCCTTTTTCTTTGGTGCTTATATCTATATTATTTTTTCTAGATGATTTCAAAATTTTGACTTAATTGATTTTTTTTTATTGTGGAAGATGGACATTTAAACTCCCAGCCTTATACTACTTCCCCTACACTCACACACACAACTGTAATATATACATTCTCCCGCCTAATATACTTGTTTTAGTTATTTAATACATTTTATTAAATCCATAATGTGCTTCTTAGATTAAAATTATGCCACTGATGAGCTTTGCAGATATTGCTCTTTTATCACTTATATAATGTTTGTGTCCCCAACAATTTATAGTGGCTTTATTTTTTTATTTACTTGCCTGTGACAACCACCGGTTCAGCCTCAGTTGATCCCCCAGAGCTGCAAACCCTCATGGTAGACAGCCCATGAGGTCGTACGTGGGTTCCTTCCTCCCCTGGGTCTTCTCCTGCAGCCTGCTCTGCTCTAATCGGAGCACCAGTTGCTGCAGGGCTGCTGTCAGCCACTTTCCCTTGAGTCTCATCTGAGAAATTGCTGCGCCCCTCTCCCACGTTGGGCTGCAGGTTTACAGACTCCCAGTTCATTCTCTTAATTGGTTTACCCCAGCAGCTTCTTGAGAAAGAGTCCATAGGAAGTTTTTCGTTTTAGCTTTGTGCATCTTCAAATATCATTATCCTACCTTGTGTGTGTTAGCACAATCCATTGTGGTTGCGAAGAATAGGAAACACCTTATTGCAATTATTTTTTCCAAGGTTTGACAGAATTTCTGAAATAATGGTGGCTTGAACAAGATTGAGGTTTTATTTCTCACATGTAAATGTTGGCATACATCTTTCAGGTAATGGTCAACTGGTTCCACAGTCATCAGGAACTCAGGTTCTTTCTACATCATTGTTCACCATCTTCAACAGGTAGATTCCACCTCATGGTCCAATTTAGCTGCTTCAGCTCCACACTTTGCATCTTCATTCAAACCAGAAAGAATAAGAAAAGGAAGGAGAAGGACAGGGCTAACTCCTTTATGCACATTCCCTTAAAGTTGTACACATTACCTTTACTGACATCCGCTGACCAGAACCTGGTCATGATTACATTAACAGACTATCCTTTTTTTAACCTTATTTTCATGATCCTTTCTACAGATTTTATTGTACTTCTGTATCTTCATCATTAATATTATTAGATTCCAAGCACATGGTGTGAACTAAACATGCCTTTTAATTTTAAATATTTTTACATCATTAATTTATAACCCAGATGTTCATGTGTCATTACTACTTCTCTTTCGTAGATTGCACTAAGTCTAAAATACAAAATCATGACATTCCTCCAGAAAAAAATCTACTCCACAAATCATTCATGATCTTCAAGCTTGGCCTGGTTGTCCTCCTGCAGAACCTTGTCCATGCTCGTGGTTTTCATCCTCAGGACTCTACGTGGCCTCCTTCATGGTGAGGCTGCCCAATGGGAGGCAGTGGAGACGTGGCGGGCTTCCCACCCGTTCAGGAAAGTGGTTTGTGTACAGTGTGAATGAATCCTCCATTGACAGAGGGCGGAGAATAAAGAAGAGTCTTGAATTAGACTGAGTTAACCGTTTCAAAAGTTACGCATGCGTCAAGACATAAGGTACATAACCACTGTTTCTACTCATCAATTATTAATTAATTAGTTAATGAATTAAATTAAAGGGGGCTCTTGGCATCCCTCTCCTATTTCTAAGGTTCAGCTGTATCCATGCTCTTCGTGATTTGGTTGTTGGATCCTTCCATAGATCCTGTTAGTCAATGTGTTCGGTTTCTCCAGAACAGAACCACTAGGGTATGTCACAGCTGTGACAGAAGCTGCAAGGGGCACAGGAGCCAGGGGCTCTGGGGGGAGGGGCCTGAGGATTCTGCCCAGGAGCAAGGCCGTGATGGTCTATTTACTCATGGTGTATTGTGGCGCACATTTACCTTCCAAAGCCTCCATTTTCCTACCTGTAAAGTGAAGCTAATTATAGAACATAAGAAATGATTGCATGAGTGCACCAAGTGGTCTGACGTGAAAGAAACACACATGAGATGTGACTTACATCATAGTTGGGGTCAGCTCCCTTGGAAGACTGTGAGCCAATCTATACATTTCTGGAAGGAGTTACCTAAATACAAAAATTCTAGTGTTGTTATCAGATTTTTCATTCCTTTATTCATGCCATAAATATTTATTGAGCATCTATTAACCATGCTTCTCAAACTGGGAGGGCAGCAGAAGGTGTACAGCCCTGGTGATTCAACATTGCACATCTTCTCAGAGCATTAAGCTTACAACCACAAAGTGACTCATCGCATTTCCGTGTTAAAACAAAATGTGTGTACCACATGGAAGGATGCAAAGTACATATGAAGTTTTAGGATAAAGCATTTTAGGCTCATAGTAAACGTGAGTCTGATACATGTTTTTCAGGATTAGGGGAAAATGTGTTCATTATCTTTTGCAAATTGAACATTCTTTATTAAATAAGCCTTTTAAGAGATGCAAATATACCGCCCTCTAAGAGTATATAATCTGAGCTGAAACAAGATGTCAGAGACAGTACATCAAATAGATATCCATACGTGTGTCTTTTGAGAAGTGTGAGATTGCTTTTGTGCCTGCAAAATCATTTTATACCAGATTTCTACCATGACGGAACTATGGAAAGTCAAATCAGGGGGAGTCTGGGGGAGAAAATGAAATCCAACAGGTGCTGATTATGAAGACATTTTTTAAATGGCAAAGGAAGTCTCCTTCTTACAGAGCAAAAGCTCCCAGCATGGAGGTGGACTGCGGGAGGGATGGGGAGGATCACCAAGGGCAGAGGCTAGGGGAGGATTATTCCAGGTGAACCTACTTTCTAGATAAGGAACAACATCAGGAAAAAGGAAATTGTATTGGGGGTTCAGGGAGTAATCACTTGGTCTAAAGCAGAAGATTCCCCAAGCATGCCAACCCAGGCTAACAGAGGGTCCTGGAGACCAAGGACAGGACAAGAGATGTGGAACTACCACATAGCACGTACTCACATGGAGCTTACTGAATTCAACAGCAATTTGAGGCAAGGTGATCATGTACTGCCCTGCTCCCTGGCAAGTTAGAACCAGTTCAACTCCAGAGTCTGCCTCAGACTTTCCAATTTGCGTGCTCCTCCCCTTCCCTCACCTCCCTACCTAGTCCTCTTCCCTGCCCACACTGTGAGCTCCATTGTGTGTAGTTAAATCCAGGAGTAGTCCTGAGTGGTGACTCAACCAGAGGGTGAGTAACTCAAGCCAGGTGGGAAAAGGAGTAAGGAGCTTTGATTGCCCCATTTGTGGTTTTTATATCTCAGTAGTTGCTAGAGTGTCTACTCACATTAGGAAGGGACACCTGGAATTGATTAATTTAGCTCCTCATATATGGCATCTAATCTCTGATCCACCGGAGAAATACAAAGCAATCAAGCAGATGGAGATTAAAAAATTAACAGCGTAATTACCGGTAAGAGCCAAGTGGGAACATGTGGCTTAGATATGTAGCAACAATGGGTCTCCTAATAACTAAATCCAAGAATTAGGCAGACTCACCCACACAGCCATAGGCAGCCCTGGAAAACCACAAGTCCTGCTGTGGTGCTGTCTGTGTTCATGGCCATTTACAGAACAGAGCACATGCTCTCCGCAGGCTGATGTCACAGACAGAAAGAAGGGAGAGACCTCAAAGAAGCCTGCCAGCGACTCCCTCCCAGGCCACCAGAACCTCCTGGGGGAGACTTGGGCAAGGTGGCATGAGAAGCCAGAAGCATTACTCCAGTAACTGTCCTTAGGGGCCAGGACTTTCCCCCTTCATGTGGCATACGTAGCCAGTTATCCATGGGCTAGTCTATATAGTAGGCAACTTACTAAGGCCAAGAAGCCCATTGAGAGAAGGTGCTTGGGCATTCCAGCTGGATATGGAAGCTGCAGGGCACCTTCTTGTCCTGGGAAGCCATAGATCAGTCCTTCTTCGCTGTGAAGTATATTGTCCTGGAGACACTAAAGGAAGGCAGAAATGGCCTATCACATTGACCCTGTTCCTTCCATCTCTGAAATGCAAAGCAGGTCTCTGAGCAAGGAGAAATGAATGTGCATAAAGAGCCCAGGGCCTTCTGGGAAAGAATGAACCAGGGCCCCAACACCTGTTTTGAGAAATCTGACTCAAAATGACCTAGTGGCAATAAGCTCAACCCTTTCCAAAACACAGTGTAACTCTGTATTTTGGGAATACAAAGCTGAGGGTAGCAAAAACATTTTACCTTTTTATTTAAATTATTTTTAAAAATAATACTTTCTTCTAGAAGGTGACACATTTTCAAAAACAAAAAAGAAAACCCGATGACACAGGAATGCTTTTGCCTACTAATACATATGTATATGCTGACAGTACTCAATCAATAATCACCAAGGTGCAGATAGTTGAGGGAATTGTACACTGGAACAGAAGAGCATGAGGGTCTAGATCAATTAATAAGACACAAGAGGGGCTGGGGAGATAGCTCAGTTGGTAGAGTGCTTGCCTTGCAAGCACAAGACCCTGGGTTCGATCCCCAGTCACCACAAAAAATAATAATAATAAGGCACAAGAGATTGAAACTGGAGCAAGCATTCAACCCATTACAAAAACCAAAGGGTTTCCACCGAGTGGCACACATATAAAAAGTTATTACGATTGTTGCAGATAATTATTGCAAGTTCATTTTTCCTAAGTTCTGATGTTCTCTCTTCATGGAAACAGCCCCGTGTGTGCTCTATATGTCAGTCAAGTTTATAGAACTTTAAGACTTAAAAGGAATCTTAGAATTGTCTAGATGTTTATTGAGTTCAGCACATACCCAGTCTTCTTATTTTACAGACAAGTAAGTGATGTACACAAGGTCAAGTTATTGCAAGGACAAAACTAGACCAAAGTTTCTTATTAGCCCATTTAAGTACATTAAAAAGATTTTCCTTTTTCTGAATGCTCTCTATTTTAAGCTGACTTTCCACCCTTAGGATCCACATTAAAACAATCTTCTGCACAGACAGGAACAGCAGAAATACAAGTTGTCCCTAAGCCCTGGCGCCTACCTCCTGAGAAACAGTGGCATTGCACAGCGAGATAAAGCAGGTTTCCCATGGAGCTAATGACACTTTTAGGAGCCCAGCAATATGCTCAGATGGTCATGTGTTTACAAAAGTAAGATATTTTACAAAATATCTTTACAAAATATTTACAAAATACTTTTAAAATTTACAAAAGTAAGATATTTTAACCACAATTGGTTCAGACAGCCGTCTCCTTCCAGGGCCAACTTCCTGTAGTCACATTTCCCCCAGATCAAGGGTATTAGAGTAGCTGCAGGCAGTTTCAGGAAACTGAGAAGGAGAAATTAACAGGAAAATGTTCTTTTGACTGCAATTTAGAAAGGCTTTTTAAAAAAATTAGTTAATCAGGTGAGAAGTAATAGACATCATTTGATTTCCTAGCATTTGTTTATTTATTGAAGAACTTAAAGAAAATTCACATATACAAAATCATTGGAATGTGAACCAAGAGGGTACTGTGATAATTAAATCAAGGTAAATTAGTGTAACCTTGAGAAGCAAATTACAACTGAAAAACTTTAGATAATTCCAAAGGTGATCATTCATCAAGAAAAAATATAAATTTCCAGTGGGAGTAATAAATAGATTTGTTCTTGTTTGATAATCTCATTAATGAAAAAGAAGAGTAAATAATGTGAACACACTGAGAAAATATTCAAATTTCTTGCTAATTGAACATGAACTACTGCCATCTAAAATGATAATAGAAATCATAGTATTCTACTATAAGGTCAGAGACACAAACTGGTAATATGTACCATCAATTTGAACAGTATTCAAGATTAGACACCGTACCCAAAAAAAGTGTTGGAAATGTCCTGAAATCTTATAGTACATCCAAGAGTAATAGAAATTCCCCCAGATTTGACCAAAACTGTTAAAATACACATTATCAATGAATTATGAAGCAGACAGAAATTCCCCTAGACTGTCAATAAACTTTGACGAAACATGTTAGAGGAAAATCTGAATTATCTGCCTATTCTCACTATAGAAAATATTACAAATTCATCTTTTATGAAGAGACAAAAAATTTTAATGTGAGTGAAAAGAATGTTAGAGAGGTTGTGAGACTGTAAATTTATAAAAATATTTTATTTTTCAATCATGTGTGGTATCGGTAGTAGTTATCAGCCTTTCGAAATTTGTGATCTGTTGTAATTTCTTCCCTTATTCTAAAGTAAATATTATCTTTCATACCTGACTTTGTACTTGTAATTTAGTACTTTTTCAAGAGGGCCCTTAAAATTGAATGAGTTTTAAGTCCCACAAAGCCTATACCTGCCCCTGGGTGTAAATTAAACGGCACTGTCCTTTCTTAATAAGAAGAAATAGGGACCGTTTTGCCACCTTTGGTTGGAAGCTGACCGCTATGGTCAACAGATGTGGAGTGTACTGAATCTTGACCAGCAGGTGGCAGTGAGGTTCAAATAATAGCCTATGTTTGCCACTAAAAACAGCAACACGCTGAAAGGTTATTCTTGTACTGCATTTGGTACCAGATGTTTCACTTTGGTGCTTTAGAGTGTTTTAGGGGAATAGTGTTTGAAGAAGGATATGAACCAAAAAGAGAGCATCCCCACACAATTAAAATACTGTATGAAGTTAATAACAGGCAGATCCTTGCCAATATTGTAATTATTTGGTTTTACCATTAAGAACACTGCGCTTCTGAGTTTTACTACATCAAAATCAGTTTCTCCTCAGGATGTCTTCTTCCTTCTTATCCTGAAGGGGATGCCATTGCATTTCCACCTACAAAGAGCCTCTTCTAATTTTGAAAAGCAAATACTAATCTGCAGGGTCTGTTTATGCAAAGCCATAAGCATTTCATATTGACAAGAACAGTCAAAAAAATAAATAACAGCAGCATGCTTCTGTGGCACGTGGAAAGTCATAGCCAATTAAACCCCAGGGTCCTTTCTACACTAATACACAAGACCCTTGGAACAACTATTGACAATACCAGCTAATACTGGCTCTGTGCCAAGTATTGTTCCAAACTTTTGACATCATTTTACTAATTTGAATAATGCACCCCAACAAGGGGATAGTGGGACCCTAGCCTCTTCCTCATTCATTCTCTCTTTTGCTTCCTGGCTATAACATGAACTTTTTGGTCTTTCCCTCCACCAAGACAACCACTTCCTCTCCCTTCCTCTCTCCTCTTTTTTTTTTCCTCTTTTCTTTTCTCTTCTTCTCTCCCACCATATTGGACACCTAATATTTTTGCCATACTTGAGCACTTTTGTCCACAGCAGGACAGGAGGAAGAGCACAAGCTTGTTCCATATTCCACTACTGCTTCTAGGGATTTGACTTTAGAAGAATTATTTAATCTCTTTGCCTCAATTTCCTTATCTGGAAAATAACTCCAATGGTCCTTTCCTAACAAGGATGCCTATTCACCTAACAAACATTTACAGAGTATGTACCATGTACCAAATATTGCACTTGAAAGTCAATAAATATTAATTCCTTTCCCTATACCTACTTTCTCCTCAACTTTGTTAATGCAGTTCTTTCTACCTGAGAAGAACCCCACCATCAACACACACACACACACACACACACACACACACATTTAAAAGCAAGTTCAAAAGTTCTTGGTAAAGCCTACACAGCTCTCCAAGTGAGACTCAGCACTCCCTCCTCAGTACTTGGAACAAATATCATGCAGTGACTTCTGTTAGCTTTCTGATGGATCTATTAGCCCCTCTGGACTGGAGCTCTTTGGAAATAGGCATAGCATCTTCTGTATCTTTGTATCTTATGCATCTAAATAGGCTTGTCTCTTCAAGAGAAAAAATCACAAGTATCTATTGTTACTAAGATTTTCTGACTCTTAGTGTGATTCTCGGGAAAATAATTATAAATATACTTTGTGTTGAAGTGTCCTGGATATTTTCAAGTTGACTTTCATATTATGCTGAAAAATTGCCCACCTTAATACAATAAAATCTTTTTAATTAACCCTCTTCTAGTGAAGAGGCTTTGACTGCCCCATATTTAGATTTTCTAATATGTGTATTAGTAGTACTTGGCAATCTAGTTAGCTAGAAAGTAATTATTGTTCATGTTTGTGTACATTTTGAATAAATAGTTTTTTGTTAATGTTTCACTATATTCATTTCTGCTAATATTACATGTTTCTATTTCTTTTTTTGGCTATTTGTCTTCCTTCACTAGAATATAAATGTTAAAAGGGAGGAATCTGGTCTGACTTATTCACTGTTGTGTCCCCAGAGTCCAAAGCAGTGTTTAATAAGAATTGTTGACTAGTTGATGAATAAATGAATATATATCTTTCCATTTTAATAGATTAAATTATGAAGACATCATATGTTATATATACCAGTATGTTTAAGAAATTAATTGATGATACTCAGATAGTATAAAATTTGCAGAGTTCTGGTTGTTTGACCCCTAACACCTCAGGCCTTGGGGTCTTAATTTCTGTTTGAGTCTCTAATGCACGTGCTACACCCAAAACTTTCACAGGCTCCTTCTCTACCTCCACTCCTTTCCTTTTGTGAAGGCTGAGTTGGTTGTTCCTTCCTCAGATTGGACAACCTGGTGTGGTCCCTTTTAAATTCCTCCTTGTCAATTGAAAGTTAATTAATAGTTGACTTTCCTCGTGATTCTGTTCCACGCTTTGCACTCTTTCCTGTGTATATTTTCTTTTCCTAGGATTCTCTTTCCAGCTCTTAATGCCCAAGTCCTGTTCATCCTTCACAGCCTGGCACAGGAACCAAAAATCCTTGAATCTGACCTTCCTCTGCCCTTTTCATACACTTCCTTTAGAGCATCCTAAGGAAAATAAGGCCAACACTGCAAAGCATTGTGGGCAAGGTTAAGAGAACAGGGTTCCAGCCCTTGGGGAGTTTCCTCTCTAGGAATGGAGGCCCCTAAACTACTGTGAAGAAATATTATGCAAGAATGGCCTGGATCTCTTCTTAGGATATAAGTTACCAATCCAGGTTTTTTTTTATGTTCTCAGCTTTCCGTTCCACAGACCATCCTATGTTTACATGACTGAGTAAATGCACATTTCAAGGTTATTGCAGAAAATTCTGGTTTTCTGCACTAAAAGTACTTACATGTCCTTCACATAACATTGTCCAAAGAGGAACTCCTCCACCGTCATCCCCAGAATAAGTAAGTTTCCCTGTGACCAGTCAGCAGATACAGACAAGAAAGCTGAGTGCTATAAAAAGGGATTGTTCTTTTTTGTTTTTTAAAAATTAGCCTGGAAAAAAAAATGAGGACTGGAGCGGAAAATGGGAAAGAGGTGAAAGACTCGATAGTTAAGATGTGCTAAGCCCTGGAGAACGCTGAGCTGGCAGATGGTTATTTTCCATAAAAAGAAAGAGAGAAGGAGGTGGGGAGGAAGGACAGGCAGGGAGGAGAAAGAGCCAGAGTGGTGGGCCAGGGCATTCAGTCAGGCTGAAATCAGCCACCTTCCTGGGAGGAAGACACTGCTGCTCTGCCTGTCAGAAGCTAATTAAAAATTGTTTTTCAAATGAAGAAGATATATGTTTAAAAAAAAGAAAAGAAAAGAAAATTTCCTGATACTATATACTAGAGTAAGGACATACCTAGAAAACATCTCACTAAATAAAAGAAGACATCACAAAAGGCCACATATGGTATATGATTCTACTTAAAGCGCAAGAAACGGCCTGAATAGGCAAATTCAGGGAAACAAAAAGTAAATTGCTAGGAGGTGCTGAGGGAGAAAATAGGAGTGACTGCTAATGGGCACATGGTTTCTTTTTGGAGCCATGAAAATGTTCTAGAATTAGAGTTGATGGTTTAGGGTATATTCACTTTGTGGATATACTTTTTAAAAGACTTGAATTATAAACTGTAAAGTAAATCTATTTAATATGTGTATTATATCTCAATAGAGTTATGCTTTTAAAAATCTATTTCTGAAAATAAGAATTTTAGCATCCAGGCAAAGAGGTATCTCTCCAAACACTAAGTCCCTCATCACCCTTCCCTTCCATACATGCCCAGACAGTAGAAATGATTATGCAATTGCAGTGGTAGTACACCAGGCTATAATTAGGGGAAGTTACTTCTTTTGTTTACAAAACCATGCTTCAAGCCTATGGAGGTTCATTGACATATTTGTTTGTGGTATGTTTGTTTTTAATTGAACTGTTCAGTAGTCTTTATTGATCTGCTCAGTGGCCTTTAAAAAACAAAAATTTATATAGGTATAACTTATTTTCTCAAGGAGTTTGCAATCTAATTAGAAGATGAACAATTCATTCATATATCAAATACTGAATAGCAGCACGTGGTCTAAACAGGAAGAAGATAATGAAATATTCATGAAAAGTTCATTTCTAACAACTTTATTATCTGTCCAGAAAATCAGGTACAACCTAAAAGTCCAATATTAGAAACGATTAAATTTTGGTATATTCTCCAAATGGAAAGAATACTTTTTTGAGGGAATATAGAATAATGTGAGAAAATGTCCATGAAATTACCATGAATAGTCCAAGAACATACAAAACAGTTTACAAGTATGATCTCAACTTTATCAAATAAGTAGAGACCAGGCTAGAAGGAAATGCTTAAAATATTAACAAAAGTAGTATTATAGGCTTAGTAAACTTTTAGATATGAATCTGTCATACTTTAAGTTAAATTTTTTTAAATGTATATTTTGACCACAAAATGCATACATATTATTAAAAATTTAAAGATACAAATGGGTATATATGAAAGAAATCTACTTCCTTTTACTGTCCTTTATTTCTTGTTTTTTCTGCCCCCAGAGGCAACCAGTTATGGGCTTCTTGTGTGCACATATATGACCTCCAGTCATCACTGGGTGGTATAGTTTGGATCTGGAATGGCCCCAAACGCCCAAAGGATCTTCAGGAAGGTGATTGGATCATGCCAGCTCTAACCTCATCAGAGGATTAATTCAGTGATAATTCTATGGTGTTATTGGGAGGTGGTGGAGACTACAGAAGGCGGGGCCTCACTGGAGGAAGCGGATCACTGGGGTTATGTCCTGGGACTGTATCCTGTTCCTAGCCCCTTATTTTCTCTGTCTTCTTCCCTACTACAGTGACTTTTCCTCTCCAACACCCTTCCACCATGATGATCTGTCTCACTTCAGGCACAAAGCAGCTGACAATGGCCTGAAACCTCTGAAATGATGAGCCAAAATAAATCTTTCCATTTAAGTTGTTTTTCTCAGTTATTTTGTCACATCAACAAAAAGCTGATGAACATACTGGACTACAACAGTTTCCTGGGTGAACAGTCACTCTCAGACAGAAGAGACTAAAGACCATTCCTTTTAGCTACCTCCCCTCCCACAAGTTCACTCTAAAAGATTATGATATTTGCTTTCCCAAAGTCAAAGACCTGCCCTGATGTTTCAGGGCTCCTTTGAGCCACTTTTAAGTGCATCCACTTTGCTCCCTGATGCCTAAAATCCCTTGAACTGAAAGAGAGCTTCTTAGATGCCTCTGAAGCTAAGCTATGGAGCCAACCTAGGTGCCCTTCAACAGATGAATGGATAAAGAAATTGCGGTATATATACACAATGGAGTATTACTCAGCCAAAAGAAGAATGACTTTATGACATTTGCCAGTAAATGGATGGATCTGGAGACTATCATGCTAAGTGAAATAAACCAATCCCCAAAAAGCCAAAGGTCAAATGTTTTCTCTGATATGTGGATGCTAGCCCACAATAAGCAGGGGGTGGGGGAAATAGAAGTTCAGTGAATTAGACAAAGAGGAATGAAGGGAAGAGAGGGGGAATAGGAAAAGGCAAGACAGTGGAATGAATCTGACATAGCTTCCTATGTACATATACAAATAACCATAGTGAATCTCACCATCATGTACATCCAGAAGACTGGGGTCCTAAGTAGAATAAGATGTATTCCATGCTTGTATAAGCATATCAAAATGCACTCTACCATCATGTATAACTAAAAAGAACCAATTTTTTTTTTTTAAAAATAACAATTCCAAAAATACCAAAGGCTGAAGATTTTATCGGACATACAGATGCTAACACACAATAAGGGTGGGAAGGGAAGAATAGAAATTCATGGATTAGACAAAGGGGAATGAAGAGCAGGGAGGGTGATAGAGAATAGGAAAGACAGTGGAATGAATCAGATGCAACTTTTCTATGCTCATATGTGAATGCACAACCAGTGTAACTCCATATCATGCACAACCACAAGAATGGGAAGTTATACTCCATGTGTGTATAATATGTCAAAATACACTCTACTGTCATATATTCTAAAAAGAACAAATTTTTAAAAGGCTAAAAATGTCAACACTGGGTGAGCTGAATACTGCAAACTTGTCCCACTACAGGGCCATAGTCATGATCTAGCAGACTGCACAGAGTAGGTCAATGACTGTTCTTTTAATATCCTTCTCTGGCTCAGTGTTTCCCAAATTTCAGTCATTTACAACTCCAGGGATTTTGCTTACTCACCTATTCTGATAATTTTTTCTTAAATTAACTCACTTTTTTTTCTTAAATAAATGTATTTTAAAAGTAAAATTCTATACAAGAGGGGCTGGGTTTGTGGCTCAGTAGTAAAGAGCTTGCCTAGCATGTGTGAAGCACTGGATTTGATCCTCAGCACCACTTGAAAAAACAAAATAAAGGTATTGTGTCCACCTACAACTAAAATTTTTTTTTTAATTTATACTGTACAGTAGTTTTTAAGTTTACCTTTGAATATAACACTTAACATTTTTAAATGTGTCTGTTTCTATTAGGGAAGGGGAGGAGCACAGGAGATGAGGGGAGAGAGGAGGACAAGAAGGATAGTAGGGAGGACAGATGCAGTCAAAGCACAAAATATGCATGTATGTAAATGTCAGCAAAATATTAATTTGCATAATTAATGCAATTGAATAATCATAATAAAAAGAAAGAAAAATAAATAAATAAAAAATAAATAGGAATGTGTCTATATGCCTAGAGGTTATATTTGTAATATTTAGCAAATCAGAATGGCAGAAGCACCAGGAGTGAGCAGTAGGTACCCTGAGTGTCAGCTGCCCATCTACAGGCATTCTACATCCCACCAGTGGTGCATTTATCATGTTTTAGGAACTCTTCTGGAATCTTCACTACCTTTTTTTTTTTAACAAAATTAATCTTCCTAAAATACAAGCTGATGTCCCTTTTCTGATTAAAAAATTTTTTCAATGCCCACTGCCTCATATAGCTTACAGCCCCAAAGTCCAAACTCTATAAGTTGGCATTCAAACTTCCTGTAATGTGACTACAGCCTACCTTTAATTTATTGATTAAATGGATATTGACTTATTGAATATGATTTTGTGTCTTTCCAGCTTTATCTTCCACTATTGCTTAGAACATACCTTAAACCTTGGCCACACTTAAATCCCAGAACAGACCCATCTCTGTTACTCTTATTATGCTATTCTTTTTCTCCCTGCTACAGTTTTCTTCCTTCCACTTTCAGCTACTTCCATTTGTCAAAATTCTACACATGCTTTAGAACTCAGCTCAAATGCCTTCTCCTCCCCAAAACCATCCATATCCTTCTGGACCAGAAATAGATTTCTTTCTACTCCCTTCTATAGCCCGAGGCCTTCTACAGAATATTAAACTGTATCATAGTTACATTCATGCCTGATTTCGCTCCCTTACAAAATGAGAATGTTCCTGAAACTGATCTTGCCTGATCAACTTCCCCAACCCTATCCAATGTCTAGTTCAATCCCTTGCATCATTTAATAATGTTTCTTGTACTAAATATGCAAACTGTTTCCTAGCAACAATCCTACCTATCCTATAATAACTCATGCTTTAAAAATGAAAATTAGCCCCAGGAACACACATTTATTGAGTTGTCACTTGCCCAGGGATACCTATAATGGGAAGTTTTCCAAATCTTTGCACTTGCAGGCAACCCTGTTGTGTTGTTCCGTTTGTTGGATTGCCTTTGGAAACCTGGATGGATTGTTTCAAAAGACATGAGAAGGAAAACATGGGAAACTGAAAGATGCATAAATCTTATCTGTGCCAACAAGTTGCGACTAGTACTCGGTGTAAAAGATGCCAGGAGGGAGAGTCCCGTGTGAGTCAACCATGGTGCCCATGAAAACAAGGGGAAAACATTTCCAGATGCTTGGCCCCTGCAAAACTGCACTGTCATTCTCTCTTAATTTTTGATGTAGCTGGAAAGATCATAAAGTGCTTCGTATATTTGTTTCTTAGGTTCTCAGTCACGTTAAACTTTAAACCACTTGTGTTTATCTTCACAGTTTAAAGCTATAAAACTCAGTTCCAATTATGGCTCAATACAGAGGATGACATTTATTCAGAACTTCTTAGATGTGTAACAATCTCGTGTTGGGGAGAGAAAATCCAAAAACTCATGGGAAGAACAACCTAAGAATAACATAAGCGTAACATAACCACCAACCCTTCTTAGCATGACCCTGCTCTTCAAAGATGATATCCACAGGTGGGCAAATGGTGAATTTCATTTCCCCTTAGGATTCTGTCACTTTGACTTCTACTATCACCCCAACTGCAGTAACTTCTAAGTTCTGCCTTCTATTCGTTTAAAGACCTGGTTTATATATATATTTATCTCCAAGATAAATATCCTTACCCCTGGCACAGTTGAGACATTATAGAATTTTCAAAAAGACTTTACAAAATGCCGAAAAGCATATAGGGAATTAACTATAGAAAACATAAGAAACAGTTTAGTTCAGCTCTTCTTAACCTCAGTCCTTCTAGGGAACATTTGGCAATGTTTCCCTGATTGTTACAACTGGGGAGGTTCTACTGGTCTAGAGAGGAGAGCATTACATTCCTCCCTGCTAGAGTACCTACAGTGCTAATGATACTAACCCTCCCACAGTGACCAGGATGGTCCCCTGCGACAAAGAAACATCTAGTTCAAAATATCAATAGTGAAGCAGTTGAGAATCTCTGGTCAGCTTACTGGGTTTCTCACTTGAGGTGGCTACTTTCTGTGAGTCCCAGCTCTGTCTTACTCTAATTTGATCTGAGAACACTATATATGTTTCCAAAGGCTTGGGACATTTTTCTTGGTTGGGACCTGTGCCCACATGGAGGGTGTCATACAAAACCTCCTTCCCACAACCCCTCCCTTAGTCATCTTCACATCTCTGTGGCAAAATCCATTAGAAAAGGAGTTTCCCAATATGTCCCCCATCCAATTCTGGAATCGAGGCCTGGTTGATGAATTATCTCAGCCTCAGGTACCACCTACTCCACATATGCAACTGAAGCTTCACCCTTATATCCAAGAGCATAAGCATACATTATGCAAAACAATCTCCACAGCATCCATAGGACACCCGTTCTCTATAGATGACCTCACACAAGTCATTTGGGTACAAGCAGCATCCAACACCAACAGTTCCAGCAGAACAGTGGTCCAGATATTTTCATGGATAGAAAGAATAAGCCATGCAACAAGCCCTGGTTCCAGGCCCTGTGCTCTGTGCTAGAGACTGCGCACCGAGCAATTCAGAGACTATACAAGTGAATCAATAAACAGGCAATCGTAGTGCATTATGTACCATATACATAATAATCTCAAACCTTAGGACAATTATCCCATGAGCTGGGTACTTTAAAGTTGAGTAAGTGGGACTGGCAACATTAAGACAACTCTCCTATAGTCATGTTGTCTTAATTTGTGGAGGCAAGATTCAAATCCAAATCTGTTTTCCCCTTCCAGAGATATGTCAAGAGCCCAAGTACCACATTCTCTTCTCCCCTCCTCACCCCTATCTGGTTAGCACAAACTTTACATCCCTTCAGGAGTGAGGACAGCAAGGAACACTCCTCGTGCAAAGGCATCATTAGTTCATTTGCATTGAGTACAAATTTGTTTTTTTTGCCTCCAAATACTATCCAGAGAGAGGGATTGGCGGTCTTCTCCCACATGGACCCACATCTGTTATCCTGCTACTAGCAGATATAATGCTCTGCTGGAAGATCAGAAGATAACCAGTGAGAGTGTCTTTAAATTATGACCAGACTCAGACAGAAGACATTAAAATGACAAGCAGACCAGCAGAGAAAATGAACAAATATAGAAAGGAATCCATCAGCAAATAACTGTTATTTGTTACCCAGAAAGGACTTGCAAAACTGAATTTTCACAAATGTTGTAAAAATGGTTCAACATGATCTCCATGATACAGGGAACATGGAGTCCACTATTGGACCCTGGTCTAGATTCCAAAGATGTAATGGTCTTGAGTGTTTATCCTTGCCCTCTTGACACACCAGAGATGATACAATTGTTCCCTGTAATTGGGTAAATGCCTTTCTAACTCTGGAAAAGATTAGAATTGAATAGAACCGAAGAAGCAAATCAAAGTCAAAAAATAAATGCCTTTACATTTACTTTAGGAATCATCTTTGCAATCATTAGGAAAATCTGAAGTCTAGAGAATATGGCAGATTAGAAAATCTGCTAGATATTGTGGAACACGCCTATAATCCCAGCTACTCGGGGGGCTGAGGCAGGATTTGAAGCCAACCTGAGCAACTTAGCAAGGTTATTAGTCAGCTTTTCTTTGCTGTGACCAAATAACTGGCACAAAAAACTTAGAGGATGAAAAGTTTATTTTGGCCCATCGTAATGCAGGCAGCAGAGACTGCTCATGAGGTTTCAGGTGGAAATGAAGACACTGTGAGGAATTGGATTATAGGTGATTCACGTGACTTTCTGGCAATTAACTTGTTACATTTTGTCCATGTCCTGAGACTTTCTGTGAGACTAAATTTAAAGGTGATGGACCAGTTAATCTGACAGAGGAAATTTCAAGGCAGCACAACATTCAGGAAGCGGCATGGGTATTGATGGCAGATTTGCCCAGATTTACTGTGAGGGTCAGGAACAAATTGCTGAGCAGAAAGGTTTGGAAAACTTGTAGTTTGGCCAAAAAAAAAAGGGCATATAAAATTGGGGCCAAGGAAGGTGTGGTTGCCAAAGAGATTAGTGCCATTAAGGAGAAAAAGATTTTGCACAAAGACACACAAGGAAATGCCTTGAGGGTATCTCAGAAACCGGAAGACCCCACCCTTTGCTGGGGCAAATGAAAACTTCTTTGAAACACGTTGCTTTGAAGAGAACACTTGGGACCCCCTGCTCACACAGGGTTGACTAGGTATTTCCCCAGGATTCATTTCACTTCATTTTAGTGTCAGCCATCCAGACACTAAAAGGCTGCTGCAGCCAAGGTCCAAAGGAGCCAGGATACTGCTTGAGTTGGCAGCAGACCTGGGCATCATTACCATGGTGCTGGTTCTGCAAGAATGTGGGATGCTGGAGCTACAGGGTCATGGAGGCTTCCACCCAGATTTCAGATGAAGGCCTGGGAGGCCAGGCAATGTGTATAATGACTGGAATCCTTGAAGGCAGCCCCTGAGAGGGTGATGCATGAAGCTGAGAGTAAAGCAAAGCTGCAAAGGAGAATCCAAGAAGTTAGAAGTGTAAGAAATATGGAATGTCTGCTGAGAAAACTGCAGGCAGAGAGCAGGGCAAGCCCAAGAGAGAGGCCACGAGGACCATAGCCAAGGAGGGCATAAGAGCAGAGTTGCCCAAGTCCTCTGGGGCCTACATCTTGTTACCATGTCTCCCAGATGCCAGATGCTGGACACAGAGATATAGGATTTCATGTTTGCCCTGCTGAGTTTCAGTCCTGTTTTGATAACATTCTTTCATTCCTGTGTTTCTTTCCTCCCTTTTCGAATGGGACTGTTTTCTTTGTGCAATTGTATATTGCAGTATGTAATAACTGGCTTTGATCTTTGCAGGGCTCACAGTTAATGAGTTTGACTCCAGTCTGAGGAGATTTTTGACTTGGACTTTTTGAGCAATGCTGGAGCTGTTAAGACCTTAGACCTTTTCAAGGACTCTGAAAGAATAGGAGGTTGTTGAAATGGTAAATTGGAAATCCACATTTGCTTTGATATCTTAGATATTATAATCATTTGGGGGGAAATAATAAATCCAGGGCCTTACACATGCTAGACAAGTACTCTAGCTCTGAGTTACACCTCCAACCCACTGAAATACTCTTTAAATTGTACACACCATTCCACAGTACATCTTTTTAAATTTGGAAATAATTTTCTGAAGAAACTTTCAGGAAAATTGGCAGTCCAAGAAGATACACCTTGCTTATCCTGTGGTTTCACACACTTCTTGGCATTCATTCTTCTGTACCCCTCTAGAATCCAAGTACCCTTGTTGGAGAAGCAAAGGCTGAGTCCAGCAGCCCAACTTACGCATCTGGATACTTTTGGAGATGACCTCAATTTTGTCTCATGAGGTAAACATGAACTTTTGAGGGCCAGGAGTGGGATGAATATATAATGTCCCCCAACAGTTCATATGTTAAAAGTAATGCAGTGATCCAGAGGTGGGGCTTTTAGGAACTGATTGGGTCATGATGACTCTAATCTCATCAGTGGATTAATCCATTTAATAGATTAATAATTTGAATGGACCACTGAGTAGTAACTGTAGGCAGATGGGCCATGATTGGAAGAAGTATGTCACTGGGGGATCGTCCTGGGGAGCTATTTCTTGCCTCTGGCTCCTTCCTCACTCTCTCTTTCTCTGCTTCCTGGCTGTCATGAGCTGAGCAGCTTTCTGCCACCATGTCCTTCCACCATGATGTTCTGCCTCACCTCAGGCCCACAGCATACGAGTTGGCTGACCATGGACTGAATCCTCTGAAAACATAAACCAAAATAAATCTTTCCTATTCTTGTCAGGTATTTCGGACATAGCAATGAAAAGCTTACCAACAGAGACCTTGTCTCAAAAGAAAAATGGCTGGGGTATAGCTCAGTGGTAGAACATCCCCATATTCAATCCCAGCATCAGAAGAAGGAGACCAAGGAGGAGGAGGAGGAGGAAGAATCTGATGGCTTAGCCTTGTGATTTCAATTTCAAAGGTGTCATTGGGTATTGACTTGTGATTTTAAGTTGAAAAGCATAAGAAACTTTGAACAAATATTTAACCAGAACTGAAATATTTGAGAGGACAAAAGGATAACTATATAAATTTAATTTATTGAGTGTACAAGAGTTATCTGACCATTTGGAAAGGTTTTGCTTGTTAGGTCATAAATTTGCCTTGTAAGGCATTTGAAGCACTTAAGAAAATTAAATATGATATATGTATAATGCAGTTTAAAATGTTTAGGAGAGCTTAATTAAATTTGTAAGTGGGACTGATGTTTAGGGGAATTTAATCTGTTCAAATTGAATTACTTTACATGCTGCTGAGAAAAAGTAAAGGTGATTGTTCTTGTTGTTAGCTTTATAAAACATCTAACAAGATTTCTGAATTTAACATAAAGACTTAAAATATCAATTTAATATTTGTAATTTTATATAGCAAGCTCCTATAAATAGTTATTTCAAAAAAAAAAAAAAGACTCTTCCTTAAGCATTAAAAAAATCCAGGCCAAGGACAATGGCACACACCTGTAATCCCAGTGGCTCAGGAAGCTGAAATGGGATCTCAAGTTCAAAGCCAGTTTCAGCAATTTAGTGAGGCCCTAAGTAACTTAGTGAGAACCAGTCTCAAAATAAAAAATAAATACATATATAAAAAGGTCTGGGGATGAGACTGGGGTTGTGGCTCAGTGGTAGAGTGCACATCTAGCATGTGTGAGGCCCTGAGTTCAATCCTCAGAACCACCTAAATATAAATAAATAAAATAAAGATATTGTTATCATCTACAACTAAAAAAAATTATATATATATATTTTTTTAAAAAGGACTGGGATGTAGCTCAGTGGTAAAGTGCCCTGGGTTCAATCACCACTACCAAAAAAAGGTCTAGGGATGTGACTCAGTGGTAAATGGCCCCTGGGTTAATTCCCCAGTACCAAAATTAAAAAAAAAAAAAAAAATTCAGGTGACATGTCATGTGACTAGGAATACTTCCTAGACCTTTCCAAAAACTCTGGAAGAACAGGAGGTTGTTGAAATGGCAAATTGGAAATCCACATTTGCTTTGATATTTTAGATATTATATTCATTTGGGGGGAAATAATAAATCCAGGGCCTTACACATGCTAGACAAGTACTCTAGCTCTGAGTTACACCTCCAACCCACTGAGATACTCTTTAAATTGTACACACCATTCCACAGTACATCTTTTTAAATTTGGAAATAATTTTCTGAAGAAACTTTCAGGAAAATTGGCAGTCCAAGAAGATACACCTTGCTTATCCTGTGGTTTCATACACTTCTTGGCCTTCATTCTTCTGTGCTCCTCTAGGATCCAGGTACCCTTGCTGGAGAAATAAAGGATGAGTCCAGCGGCCCAACTCTGTGTACTAACAGGTACTCTGTATTCTCACTACATACTCCTGTGGTCCACACTGGAGAAGTGCCCCTTTCAGATGACTTGAGATCTTGCATCTTTCCTTCAAGCAAAAGGGAAGTTGATTATAAGCCAGCTTTCCCACCTTCCTCCTGTCACCATCTTAAAGCCCTACAAATGAGCATGGGCTTTTATGGCCAGGATTGAAAACCACCTGTGCTGGTCATTAGAGTATTGTTTCTCAATTCCAAGCCCTTGTTTTTATAAACCAGTATGTGATGCTGTGACTGGACTCTGCAAACAAATTTTTTTCCTTTGGACTGTTTGTGCTCACATTGGGCTCTGCCAATAGAGGATGAGGAAATCTGCAAGGCCAGGAGCAGCAGTTGTTCCAGACTCGAGCTTTTGTACACATGCCCAGAACTAGTTTCCTTTTACCACCTCAGTGGTGCCAGCACCATCGAACATGGCTTCCTCCTCAAGAATCTGCACCCCACCTCCAAGAGGGATCCTTCTCCAGAATTTTAGATTTCAATCATCCCAGCTTCTTGCTGCTGCTGTTCCTGCAGTTCCGGGTAGCAGTAGCTACTTGGGGTTGTTTTTATCTCTGTTCATAACCAGTGTTCCCTTTTTCTCTGTCATTCCAACTCCAATTCCCTACATTATACTCTCTCTATTGTAATATCCAATGTGGTTTCTGTTCTCCTGGCTGAATTCTGACTGATACATTTGACTTCATTCACTGTTACCATTGTCTTTATTCATATTGACAAGGATTTGATCTAACCCTGCAAAAGAAGGGTTAGAAGTCCCAGACTCAGAATGTACATTGAACCTATGCTTATTGGGTTACTGTAGTCCTTGATGACTGGCTCAGTGCTTCATTATTTATTTCAATACATAAGTTCTCTCTGTATATCTTTGGACTTTATAAGAAATTTCTCATTGAAATACCTATATTTTATGTGGAAGACTCCCCATGAAGAATCCTCCATGAGTCTAGAATGCATATTGGAATAATGATTCTGTTCTTCCTATCTTATGCTTATATCTCATTCAAATCCCCCAGCAATCTTATGAGGGAGGCAGTTGGGCACATTCCTCCATTTACCAGGGAGAACCTGGGAGGAGGCTCCTTTTCTTGTCTGTACTCATGTGGACCAAGTAGAGACAGAACCAAATCTCTTTATTTCTTCTCTGTTCTGCCTCCAGGATGTGGTTAATACAGTCATTGATTTATTTGTTTTTACAAATTTTCTATTGCTGCATAAAAAATTGCAAATTTAGTGGCTTAAAACAATACCCATTAATGAAATCACAGTTGTGTAGGTGAGGTCTGGCCTTGCATGACTGAGGTCTCTACTCTGAGTATCATAGCAGTGAAATCAGGGTATTAGCGGGGCTAACACTAAGGAAAATTCACTTCTAGGATCATTCTTGTCATTAGAACTTGGTTCCTTGAAGCTGTGGGTCTTCGGTCTCTATTTCATTGCCATCTGTCAGACAGGGCTAATCACAGCTCCCAAATGCTGCCCAAATACTTGACCCAACACTCACAAAGCTATAGTTCCTGAAACAGGATTCAGGAAAGAGCAGCTTTATGACACAAGTGCAATTTCGGAGTGACTATTATTAAGAAATAAAAAGAAATATTCTCTGGGTAATCAGAATCATTCAGGTTCCAAAAGCATCACATGATTTATAAGTACTAATTTACCAGCCTTGGCAATTTCTTCTTCAAGAAAGAAAAATCATTGAGGATGTGTGTGTGGCAGGGGGGCGAGGAAGGGGGCATGCACACATAATGCCAAACAGTCCATGACATCATCATCAATGTAAAAGCAAAACTTTGAGATCATTAAAAAGAAATCTCATTCATTACCTAGGGCATATTTATGGCATAAAGAGAATGAACTCCTATTGTTTGAATTGGGACAGGGGGCAGTAACTTCAAGACTGTCAACAGTGGTACCGAGCATCCATGTACCCAGAGAATCCTCCTTAAGTATTATGGCAAATCACAAAGTAATAAGCAACAAAAGCATATATCTTTATGTCTCATGGGCCCTATTATTCCCATGTAGGTGCCAGCATTAGATTGAGAACCATTAAAATTTATTAGAGCCAATAGCCCAGGAAGAAATTGAAAACATTCTCAGAGAATTGCCTATATAAGTGAACCTGGCACTGTACAGTCATGCTACCCATACTCAGACACTTTCAGAGAACAACTATTTCCAGTGCAAAATAAAATGTTCCAGAAAAAGAGAACTATCCAATTTACTTTATGAAGCTTACATAGCTGATAGCAAAACCCTGACATGACTAGTGCAAAAAAAGAAAAGAAAACCACAAAAACAACATTTCCTGCAGAGAGCCTTTTGGCATTATTTAGCCAGATTAAGTGGGCAGGTGCCCTCTGACTCAGAAGTTCCACTGCTAAGCTCATATCCTGGGGACATTCCCGGAAAGGTCCAGGAGGGAAATGGACCCAGAAGATCATTATGGCATGGTGGCAGCAGGGAGTTGGAGTCTTGATTATGCATCACTGGGAGAGCAAACGGGTAGACATGTGCAGGCACAGTATTTTGTAGCAGGTAGCAGCGAGGATTTGGATACACTTACTGCAGCATCAATCTATTTTAAAACACGATGCTCAATGAATAAACAAGAAATGAAATAGTATTGTTATTATCTCCATCTTAAATGTCTCCCAAAGACCTGTGTGTTGGAAGCATGGTCCTCAGCTTGAGGCTATTGGGAAGTGTTGGACACCTTTAAGATGTGGGGTTAATGGAAGGCCTTAGGTCACTGGGGGTATGCGTTCAAAGGGGATGCTGGAACCCTAGCCCCTTCCTCTTCCTGTTATTCACGTCTCAGCCATGAGATGAAGAGTGTGCTTCACCATGTGTTACATACCATGATGCCACAGACACAAAGCAGTGGAGTCACTGGTCATAACTAAAACCTCCAAAACTGTGAGCTGAAATGAACTTTCCTCTTTATAAGTTCATTATCTCAGATTTTTGTCACAATAATGGGAAACTAATGCAAATATAAAACATAATTACGTAAATGAAATTACATTACACAAATCAACAATCTACATTTTTCAAAGACATTCAAATAGAAATAACCATATATATTAAAAGGTTGCTGATTGGGGACAAGGGGAGTAGGATATAGAATAAAGGGAATGAATTGAAGCAGAGCTGTGTTCTCATTTCAATGGGCCCTAGTTCCTTTTGCCTTTGTGGGTTTTTTCATCCATTAAGTTTGTTTTAAAATAACATTTTCTAAAAACATGGTATAAAGACAAATATATTAATACTATGTGCTAAATATATTTGACCTTAAAGTATATTTTACTTTCAATTTAAAAGAACTGAATCATTTTCATGGGACCCTGAAAGTATTGGGAGCCTTAAAGTGTGCCTAAAGGGTAAATAATCTCTAAATAAATGAAGGTATGAGAAAGGTACTTTGATGAACCAGTGATAGTTATGTGCTATGAACTGAGGAGTATTACTCATTCAGCTCTCTGCATCTGAGGTTCAAAACTCTTCCAGAAGGAGCAATTCCTTAGGTGAGCTGGAGAACTCTGGTGCCCAGTGATAGTTCTAAGTCTTATGGGGATAAAGGGAAGGTTCCCTAACCAAGGGCCCCATTTGAAAACTGTTGAGTTAAACAAAGGTAAGCAGGTTTTCTTATTGTCTGTCAGACCCTTTACTGTATTCTGTCATATAAACAGTGACTCCCCCAGGGGTAGGGGTAAAGGAACTTATCTGTGGGGTTTTCCAAAGCAATGTAACAGTAGAATTCTTCTGCTTTGATGAGAACTGAGAACTCCCTGGGGAGATGGGCCCAGGTCAGCCCCTATCTCAGGTCAAAGGCAGGTGAATTCACTCACAGGAGCCTGAGCCCAGACCCCCATCTGTCCTGCCTTTCACAACAGAGTTGTGCTAACACTCCGGCTGCCAGCTGGCGGGGTCTAAGTGGGAGAGTGTGATCTCCTCAGCTTCCAGGTTCCCAGGAAAATCTGCTAGAGAGCCCAGTAGTCATGTTGGAAATGAGGGCCAGCCTATGGGTGTAGCTTGATTTCTAACTTCTGAATACTCAGACACGTCCAAATGGTCTTTTGTTTGTACTTATGTCTGGCCTCCCCCAAATTAGGGGCAGTCCTGGCCTGATGTTTCCTCTAGGAAGAATGATCCTACGCATTCTATATGTCACACCAAAACTGCCCTTACATAATCAAAATGATGATCATCCAGACTTCAAGACCCCTTTCCCAATTACCAGTGAGTCCCTGAGATGCTCAAGCAGGACAGGTTTGAAAATTCATGGCCTTGAGCACTCAGAATCATCACGTGAGTTCTAATTCCTCAGCCCCAGAAGGTCCTCCTTCCCTTCCTCCCCAGGCCATGTCCCCAATTTCAGAGACACCCCCCGCCACACACACAGAGCCAGGTTGCAGTCATGAGTACAGTCTTTAGGAAAATCAAGGTCTTGGTTGAGTGACAGTGCTCGAGAGTTCCCAGAGGGAATCAGAATCTCCCTAAACACTCTCACCCCAAGTACTTGTAGTGGCTTGTCTCCATTTGTCCCAACATCTCCAAGTCCTTTTCTGTTCTGTTCTATGTTCCAAGAGGCTGACCCCTAGGGACTGCCCTCTGGGACTCCCTTGTCCAACCAGATCTGCAGCCTTGGAAAGAATGCATAAGGAGGGAACAAGGAGAGGACACTCACATATCAACATGCCACAAAGGGACCTCTGGGTTGTGGCTTTACAGGGAGAGCATTTTTATATTCACACTCAGAAAAGCATTATGAATGTTTCTCTATAACAGGATGGCTTCAGGGAAGACCAGACCCTACCCATGTAGGAATTCCTGATGAAAAGAGATGGAATTATCTAGATTGAGCTTGGAACAACTCAACCTGATGTTTCATATAAAGTTTTACTTGAGTCTGAATAACTTTTACCTTTTGGGAAATGTGCTAACATGACAAGACAATCATTGTATTATTATCTTGCTGAGGTCCTGGGGCCAGGTCATTCTCTCATGCATTATTTTCCCTGAAGAAATAAACATATTTAACTCCCAATTACTCAGGAGAGAGGTTGTCTAAGGTAAGTAGGCAAAAGACCAAACCCTGAGCATTAGAACCTTCCAGGAGGAAGCAAGTTACAACCTGGAAAAGATGCTAAGCAGGGACTTGGACTTGGTAAAGAAATTGAGTACTGGTCTGGTCTTTCTCTTTGTTTTGCATCCTTTTTGTCATTCTCAAATTTTCTAGAAACCACCCTTAAAACTTAGAGGTATAGAAGTCCAGGTATGGTGGTACATGCCTATAATCCCAGCAATTTGGAAGGCTGAGGCAGGAGAATTGCAAGTTTGAGTCCAGCTTCAGCAATTTTGTGAAGCCCTCGGCAAATTAGCAAGACTATGTCTAGAAATTAAAAATAAAAAGGACTGGGGCAAAGTGGTAAAGAGCCCCTGGGTTCAATCCCCAGTGCCAAAAAAAAAAAAAAAAAAAAAAAAAAAAAAAAACCAGCAAATAAAACCTTAGAGGTATAAGAAATTAAGGGACAGGAGTATAAGCTGTGTCCCCTTCACCTATGCACAGTGGTGACCAGTTAGTAATAGAGGACGGCTTCACACAATAGGAAAGAATCCCTTGAAGGTCAGTCAATGACAAGACCCCAGCAAGAGGGCAAGATAAGAAGACATATGATGTACATTCTGAGAATCATTCAGAAATCTCAGACAGCTTGAGAAGGACTAATTTTCAGTAACAAAAATTTCCATTACAGGTTATGTATGAGTCCATTTTCCATTGCTGTAACAAATTACCTAAGGTTGGGTAGTATATAAAGGAAACAAGTTTATTCTGCTCAGAGTTTTGGAGGTTAACAGTTCAATATCATGCAACCCCATTCGTTCAACTTCTGGTGAGGGCCTCAAGGTGAATGGCATCATCGCTGGAGTGTAGGTAAAGGAGAGAGGGAGAGATCACATGGACAGACAGGAAGCCAGAGAGCAGCTCAGGAGTCAGGTTCATTCTTTCATAGCAGCTTACTCTTACGGAACCTAACCAATGTCCCAGGACCACTACCTTAATCTCTGTTGAGGGCAGGTCCCCCAGGGACCTAACCACCTCCCACCTGGCCCCATCTCTTAGAACACCACTGGTGTGAGGATCAACTGTGAGCTCTTGGGAGACAAGCCACATTCAGACCATAGCAGTTGGGATTCATTAATTCAGGTCATTGAAAAGAGACATATTGGTTACATCTAATCTTAAGATACCCAGTTAATTTTAGGAATTCAACTTCAAAAACATCACTGTTAATCACACATGATCACCTTTCATCCAAGGCTTACATAATGCAATTCTAAAATAAGTGGGTGGGCATTTAAAAATTCTGTCCCTATAATTGAAATATGGGACAACTTTATACCCCTGAAAAAAACAATGTGACTGAAAGCTATAAATAGACAGTCCCTTCGACAGGCATGTCCCTAACCCTCTCATGCTCCTGAGATACTAAAATAGTTAAATGGGATTGTACGGTACTTGATCAACGATCTTTGCTCATAATACTCCCTTCAAAGCGCATTCAGGCCAGCTGTGAATAACAGAGGCATGAATCATATATCCACACAGAATACTGGGCAAAGGATAATTATATCAGGTAATAAAAGTGAGAAATAGCCAGTCATTAGCCTTGGAAAGCTATTTTGGTACAAAGTACAGTCTCAAACTACAGGATCAGTGTGACATATTCAGGCCAGAGCCATCATGACGTGTATAAGCAGTGAGGGGATGAAAATCCAATTCCAAAGCAAATACCTCTACTACATGAAGTCAAGGAGGACTTAATGCTCAAAGCCAGCCCTGGAGGCACACAGGCCCAGTAACAAACACTGCACAATCATGGTCAGGTGGTCCCCAGCAAGTCACTCATTGCTCTGGAGTTCAGAACAAAAACTGTTTCTTTCCAACTTCAAATTTCTCTTTAGAATGAATGCAGAGTTTATTCAACACTTGGGGACCAAAGAAACCAACCTAGAAGTTGTTTAGGTTCTGACTCAATGACTCTGGTGTCAGGATCAGCTGTTTTGATGCTTGGTGTCCACTCAAGCCCCTTAGGCATACAGATGCCCCAGGCCGCATGCTGGTGATTCTGATTCTATAGTTCCGAAGGAGGGACCAGGTACCAGGCAGTGGTATATTTCACAAGGCCCCCAGTGGTTCAGGTAGGCTCTGAAATTTGAGAACTTGGAGGACTGCTCACTCTGGCATCAGGAATGATGATCGTCGTTACTGAGGGGGCCGAAAGCAGCAACATATATTGAACACTTGCTCTGTGCCAACATGTATCTTGTTTGATCTTCATAACAGTTTTTGGTTCAGAAAGAATGGAAATCTTTCCTCGGGAAGAAGAATCAACCATGGCTGAAAATAAGGTGACAAAGAATTATGCATAGACATAGTGGCACACTCCTGTGATTCCCGTGACTCAGGAGGCTGAGGCAGGAGGGCCACACGTTTGAGGTCAACCTGGGCAAGGTCCCCAAGCAATTTATCAAAACCCTGTCTCAGAATATAAAAGGGCTGGGGCTGAGGATGTGGCTCAGTGGTTAAGCATGCCTGGGTTCGATCCCCAGTACAAAAAAGAAAAGGACTGGGGATAGAGCTTAGGGGTAAAGTGTCCCTGATTTCCAATCCCAGTATAGCATCATTTCTCCTATGACACTTATCCAGATAAATAATTAAGCTCATTTATGCATTCTTTTGAATATTTTCTTTCATCTTGGGTGATACTCTTAAGCAATGTTGGTTAGATTCAAATCAGTGTCCTTTCACAACAGTTATTATGCAAATTATTGTATTTTTATTGGGGCAACTTTTGAAGTAGGGAGATAAATAAAAGAAGAAATAGATTTCATAAATTCAACTACTTCCATAAACACAGTATGTGCTATGTGTAAAGTAATTGAGACAATAACAAAAATCAACAATGTGAATTAATGTTTTATCTTCCATAGGAAGATAAAACCTGTCAAGCCATAATTCAATTGTACAGATTCATTTTGTGTCTGCCAACCAACACACTGGACAAAGATTTACTCAGCTGCAATAGAAAATTAAAGCCCTTGTCTCTCACATCTTACACATGAACTCTTCATTAAGGGCTGTTTGTGTTTTGCCCCTGAGATGTGCCAAATGCAAGGAAGACTTTAAAAAGCTCAAAATTCTGGGTTTCTAGGACACATTATCCATTTACTCTGAAGTGCAAATCTTCATTCTTGCTTGTGCTGATAGAAATTATCATTACTAAGAAATCTTTAGGATTACAGTCAGTCCTCAAAATGTTTTTCCCAGAATATTTATTCCAATGCCATAGCTCTAGTGAAATTCTAGGTTCTTTCTTCTTAACAACCTTGTCAGGTAGTCCTGTGAGTTAGCATTTGGCAAAGCATTTATACCCCACCAGTAGTTCAACTACCAAAGAAAGTTGTCTTATAGATATTTGAAACATCGGAGGAAAAAAATAGAGTTGACCTTGGAAGGGTGGGTGAGGTTAATGTAAATATATCCAATATAGCTAATATTTATTTTAAGTTTCCTTTCAGATTTAAAGTCATTTTGTTCAGGAGCAGAAAAACTGAGCTATAATTAGCTTAACTGACTTACCATATTATTATTTGTGGTGTCTTAAAGTTCAGTTTATTAGACATTTACAAATATGTTAACTGTTTTTGATGTGCAAAAATTTTCCCACAAGTGCGGCTGTATGTTGCCAAACCTAAAGAAATCCAGTATGCTTAGTTTTTGCTGAAAGCAGAAAAAAACTGTGAGGAGAAAAGAAGGGAATTTGCATTTTGGAGCACCTGCTATATGTAGACCAGTCCATAGTCTCATTTAATCTTCCTAGACTCCCTGAGAGATTGGGATCATTGACTCACTACCAATAAGGAAGGTGGGACTTTCAGAATTCTGTTCAGTGGACCATTCAGCTAAGAATCGATACTGCTAGCATGGGATTCAGTCTCTTGGACCCCAGAAACTGTGAAATGATGGGGAGGCCATCAACCAATGGGAGCCTGCAGAGAAAGTCTGTTTAGTCCACTACCCACATACATGATCTGAAGTGTCATTAAGCACTCAACAGAAATCATTGAGTTCCTGCCATGTGATTCAATTTCCAATTTCTGTGGTTCTCTATTTCAGTTTTTCCACCTGAAGAGGGTCAGTGCCTTAGCCAAACAATTCTGAGTGGTTTCTACAAGGTAGCCTGGCAAAACCAGGGATGAAAGTCTTCAGAAATCTGACTCCTTCTAGTACTCAGGGGCCAGTTGTGGCATTCACAAAGTGTCAGAACTACAGCAATCCAAGGGATGCGGTCCCAAGAAGGTGATTCTCATTTCCCCTTCTATTATTTGAACATGTAACTCACCCCTGATTACAAGAGTAGGCCCACAACGCAGGCCCCACCAAACATAGAACCCTTTTCCCTGGACACAGTGAGTGGCCCATGAGTAATGAGTCAAGTGCAGCCAAACAGATCATTCTGCAATCTGATGTATGGATAATGGAAAAGAGAAGCTCTAAGTTGGGAGGATGTGTCATTTAGGCTACCAGCTGCCATGCCTAGGTGGAGAAAATCTGTCAGCAAAATGAAACCAGAAATGAGAAATGCATGACTAGAACAGCAAGCTCTGGGGGTTCTTGGTCAATGGAAATGGGCCTTGGAGCCTCTCTTTCTCTAGTCCTGTGAGCTGCCTGGAACAGTCTTGATCATATGAGCCAACATAGCCTCTTTGTTTTCAAACCTTTTGGTTTTAAGTCTCAGTTGGTTTTCTGTGCCCTGGAATGGACAGAGCTTTGATTATCTTTGCTGGGGACTGAAAACTTCCTTGGGTTTCAACCTTGTCTTTGGTAACTCCTTGCTTGTTTTAGCTTACAGCTTCACACAGTGAACTCCTTGAACTTGAGTCATTTGCCATCCATATATCCATCTCTTGATTCATGAAGAAATAAGTCTCTCTGAAGAGATAATGTTCTAGTTACAATATTTAGGAATAGTGATTAAATCTACACAGGGATATGAGATACCATGCATGCACCACACACAGTGACAACTGACTGCCGACCTGCGTAGGTGGTTAAATCCCAGATATGGGATAACAAACAGGAAATCTGTGTGGTACCAGTTGCTTCCATTTCAGTTTGGATCTGTCCTCATGGAATTATCTTGTTTCTCTCCAAATGACACATTTTGCTCTTGCTTGTACAGGACATGCACTGACTACTCCCTTTCCAGATGTGTTTACACCAGGGTTTCTCAAGAACAGCACTACCCATGTTGTGTACTGGAAAAATTTTTGTTTAGGGGACTGTTCTGTGCACTGTAGAACATTTAAAACACTTTAAGTCCCACCATCCCAGATGTGGGACACCTATAAAAACTCAAATTGAGCAACGAATATAAACTATTATGTTTTTAGAGTTCTATTATTTTGAGAAAATTAATCAATGAATAATTAGAGTGTTTGAAAAAAATAGATATTTCCTTATCTATATGAAAGTGTATATATATATATATATATATATAAAAGATATATGAATTCTATATTGTGATTTCAACCTATTTTAATGCACCTGTATCAATTTTATCAAAATATTTTCAGAATTGAAAACTTGGAACTTTATGGTGTAGGTAATCTCCACTCATGAAATGCTAGTAGCACCTTCCTTCATTTGTGATGATCAAAAATGTCTCTAGACCTTGCAAAATACTCTCTGAGAGACACAGTTGCCTCCAGGTGAAAACCTCTAGTTTAGACAGATCACCAAGTTTGGACTTTTGATTGTTAGAAACTACTTTTGTCTTTCACTGTTGTCCTTAAAAACCACAGGTAGTTTGCCATATTTACAATCCCAAATAATTAAGAACACTTGTCTAGCAACTGCTGGATTTAGGTCATTATTTCAGGTAAGTTTGAGTAACTCACATTTATGCACATACACACTCACTCATACACAAGCAGATTTATGAGTCTTCATTCCCACAGCTCCTCTGACTGGACTGATCCATATTTCATAATTACAATCAATAACTATAGCCTATTATAACAATGCCAAGCAGAACTGATTCCAATGCCCAATTTCCCAATTTCTGGCTCTGCTTGCTCCCATATTTATTCTTTACAATGTAGCATTGAAGCCAGCTTTCAACATGAGCTCATTCTCTATGAAGTTTGCCAGATTCAACCAATAAAAATGCAAGACACCCAGTTAAACTTGAATTTTAGATAAACAATATCTTTATGAATGCTTCCAATACTGCTAAACATCCTATAATGCACAAGAAAGCCCCCCAAACAAAGAATTATAGAGTACACATATTCCATGAGACATCCCTTCTTTTATATGGCAATCCCCTTGCTCTATTCGCGATGCCTTGAGTCCTGCTGACTTGTGGAGTTTCACTAGAATTCTTTCCCACCTACTACTTAAAACCACAAGGACATTGCCTTGTCCAGAGTTGCCTTTGTGGGTTATGTGCCTGTCAGATTCTGTTACTCAGTGTTTCAGTCAGAGTCTGACCAGGAAACCAGAAAACAATTGGAATTTTAACATAGTGGATGGAAGAGGCTTAAAAACCAGTCAGGAAAGCAAATCATGTCTTAGCAAAAGCACAAAATTATTCCCATCTCTACACTGGTGGGACAAAGAAAGAAGGGGAGGTACTGGAGCTCGGGAGTCAGGGTCATCTAGAGAACATGGAATTTAAAAACATGCTGACCTAGCAGGAGCAAGAATCAAGAGGAGATATAGTTCCTGTCCTGGTTCTTCCCACCAACCAGTTTTCTCCCAGTGCCTTCCATAGCCAAACCCAGAAGGAAACCAGTCAACAAGAGATGCTAGGAACAGCAGCCAGTCAAAAGCAGAATTCACAGTCCTGATCTTCAGGGTCACTTCTCCTGTGTCAAGGTTGGGTGGTCTCTTCTTGCTCCATGGAGCCTAGGAGAGGTGGAATCTTCCTATACTTGGGATGGAATGAAATGTTGATAACCACAGCCTCATTCACCTGTACCTGCTCAAATCTACTTGTGAGAAATTTCAAAATTTTTTTATCTTGACTGTGTGCCCCTAGTCACCTGCTGAGTTTTCCTTGGTTTTCCTATTACTATTCTTTGTCATTGTGCCCTCACTCTACATCAGTCTCCTAGGTAAACTGACCAACACTCTAGCTCCCCGTCCTTGGAGACACATGGTAGCACTGTACGCCTTGCCTCCTTTGAAGTCCCATGCAACCACCAGATTTTCTTTGACCAATGAAATTTGAGCAGTATATGTGGCTTCTAGTTGAAGGAAGCTCAAAGAGCCCTCATGTAATTTACCATCCCCCTTTTTCTGCCTTAGGGATCAGCAAAGTTTTGTTAAGATGAAAAGCAGTTTTCTGTATTCTTTCCTATCACATGCCTCAACAAAACACCACAAATTGATGGTCTTATGGTTCTGGAGGTCAGGAGTTCAAAATCCTTCTCCCTGAACTAAAGTCAAGGTGACAACAAGGCTCGTTCCTTCTAGAGGCTTCAGGGAAGAATTTATTTCCTGTGTTTTTTAGTTCCTAGAGACTGGCTTGGCTTGTGGCCTCTTCCTCACGTCAATCCCAAATCTTCCTTCTGTGGCCACTTCTTCCATTGCCCTTGCCTTGCTTCCCTCTTATATTAATCTTTGTGATGACATTGGCCTACCTGGGTAATCCAAGGCAGTCTCCCCATCACAAGATCCTTAACTTAATCACACCAGTAAGGAACTTTTGCCATGTAAAATAGCAATATTCACAGACTCCCAGGATTGAGATACGGGGGGCATTACTTTAATACCATCCCTGAAAATTTTCAATGAGCAGAGTCCTATCTGCCAAGCATTAAATGTGCAGTGTGAGTAAAAACTAAACTAAGTCAATGTAGTTTAGGGGACCATTACTGCAGTACAGTTTGGCCCACATTTACATTCTATTCCTTCTGTCTCTCTTTTTCAATATTTTAAAATAACTTAAAGCATTAAATATGACTATTTTTGCACAAAGTACATTTTAAAATAGTATACTATAAACAATCAATCAATGAGCAAAGCAAGGAGTGTTTTTGTTTCTGAACAAAAATAAATTCAGATGTATAGACTGAAAAATAAAACTTCATATATTCAATACCTTAACAAAATTCTTCCCTGAATCTGAATAAATCTTCAGATTCTCTATTTCAGCAATGTGTATTAGTCAGCTATGTGTTGCTGTGACAAATACGTAAGAAAAATGCTTAACAGAATAGAGATTAATTTTGGCTCACGGTTTCAAGGTTTCAGTCCATGGTTACTTGACTCTGTTGATTCTGGGCTTGTGGTGAGGCAGAACATCATGGTGGAAGGATGTGGTGGAATAAAACTGCTCACCTCATGGTATTCAGAAGCAGAAAGAGAAAGAATCCAGGGATAAGATATACCCTTCAGAGTCACAGCTTCAGTGACCTACTTCCTCTAGACCCACCTCCTGAAGTCTCCAACACCTCCCAATGGGTACCAACAACTGGGGACCAAGCATTCAATGCACAAACCTTTGGGGGACATTTCAGATCCAAACTACAGTAGCCTTTCTCCTAGTTCTTTATAATAAATTGTTACAAATTATGACATTAAAACTTATTCCTCCAACTAACTGTATTTTGGTACCCAACCTCCCCATTTCTCCTCCCCCTTCCCTTCCTAGCCTTTAGGGACAACCCTCCATCTCTCTAAAATCAACTTTAAATCAACTTTAAGATTAATACTATTTTTAAATGCCTTGCCAATTGCAATGGCATGATAATTCATTAGTTAATATTTCAAGGCTCTGAAGGTGAGGTTCCTCATTAATGATAGTAGAAGTAAGTGCAAATTATAAACCATCTTCTTCATAATTTTGAATGTTTTTGTCAGACTTTTCACCAGATCTGATTTGAGTCTTACTATTTTTCCCCTTGGATGTGGACAGCTGGTCCTCGGAGTAAAACTGTCTGCTGTTATTTTTATTGTTGCAATGTGTGCCAGAGGTGTGCATGTGTTGTTTTCACGGTTTTTATGCAGGAAACTTTTTAAAGTCAATTTGTTTTATGAGAGTTAATCTAACTAAAATGAGAGAATATTTCCAGAAATAAGTTATGATAATATATGAGGGTGCAATAAACTGGAAGAGGTCGCTGTGTGCTGAAAGCAAAGAAAAGAGAAAGGAAGCAACCATCAACCCTTCTGAGTTCTAGAATGCTGGCTGTTTTCTCGGGGTGCCTCCATATGTGATGAAACACCACACAAAGCCACATGACCTTCAAAAGCCTCTGGGATGGATGTACCATACTCTGTAAAATTCAAATCCAATTGAAAAGAATGAAATGCAGATTTGAAAAAGAAGTGTTTTTTGGTTTTGCTTTTGCTGTGCTGAGGATTCGAACCCTAGACCCCATACATACTAAGCATGTACTCTACCACTGAAATACCTCCCAGAATCCTTGAAAGACCTTTACAAAAGCAATGAATATAGGCAGAAGACCTATAACCTATTCTAATAACATTGCTATTATAAAACAAATTACAAAGAAACTGAAGCCCAGGGAAGCTAATGATTTTCCCCCACGTCCCACAGAAGATTCTTGACCACGAGAATCAGAAAGCAGATACTGATTCTCAGGCCATTATGATTTCCATGGTATCATGATACTACGAATGAGTGAACTTGGCAATGTCATGACTGAATTTAGTCCTCCTGGTCCCCTCCAGCTTCGTGCTATGTGATGAAGGGGAAAGGCTCAAACCAAGAACAGGAAGAAGCCAGGAGGATGACATCCCTCATCCAGGCCTGAGGGATGGAAGAGGATTTTTAGTTCTCTGCAAAATATGAGAGGGGAATGTTGGCCTTTCCTCTGTAGCTCTAGCTGTATGTCTCACTGAAAGGGAGTTTTAGATTGATTCATTAAGGTTTTTCCAATAAGAGTTCTTTTGTGCTTTCCCTACCGGAAAAATCAAGGACATTATATTCAGTGCTATATGATTATATTGATATATATTGATTATATTCAAGGACAGCCAGCCAGGAAGGTGTCTGGTGTGCAATCTGTAAGGAATGACAAAATGTCTCTGGAAATATAATAAGATGGACATAATTATATTTCCCTTCTGCACCCGTAGAGTTCAGTCAGGGAAGTAAGAGCACTATGAGCATTATGGAGTAATTTATTATGAAGTTAGGCTTTACACAATCAAGGGAGGGCAGAGAAATAAAAGTTATGAAAAGCCACTGACCAGCCTGGTGCAAGTAAGTCAAAGCAAGCTGGACATTAGGTAGGGAGTAGCCACAACAGTGGTCTGTGACAAAGGCCATGGAAGGAGGTCACCTCTTTGTGGTTTCCACTTCTGTGAGCTCACAGATAAAATATCTCATGGTGGTCTGGGCCATAGCTGGACAGTGGAGAAGAAGAACTAGACATTGAGTAGGGGAAGATGAAAGCAATCTGGAGTCCCCTGCCTGGAACTCTTTCCCTGAGCAAATTGAGTGACTGACTCCCTCAGTTCCATTAGGTCTTTACTCAAATGTCACTTTTCCATCAACATCTTCTCTTGCACCAACAATCACAAGCTCACTTGTTATGGTTTGGATCTAAAATATCCCCCAGAGGCCAAGTGCTAATGGATTGGTCACCAGCAGTGGCACTCTTGGGAGGTGATAGAAACTTTGTTAGGTGGAAGAGGTGGGTTACTGGGGAAATGTCCTCGAAGGGTACATCTTGTCCTGGCCCATTCTTTCTGTTTGTTTCCTGGCTGCCATGGGCAGCTTTGCTTTACCAACACTCTCCTCCCTCATGTTCTTCGCCATGGCCCAGAAACAATGGTGCCCAGCGACCATGGGACTGAAACCTCTAAAACTGTGAGCCAAGGGCTGGAGCTGTGGCTCAGTGGTAGCGCACTTGCCTGGCATGTGTGAGGCCTTGGGTTCAATACTCAGCACCACATATAAGTAAATAAAATAAAAAATCCAGGACAACTAAAAAAAAATTTAAAAAAAACAAAACAAAAAACTGTGAGCCAAGATAAATCTTTCCTCCTTTAGGTTGATTTTCTTAGGTATTTTGTCACAATGACAGAAAGCTGACTAACATACCACCCAATACTTCTTTTCTCTCTTTCTTCTGTTGGTCTTACTTTGTATCAAACACTGTTCTACAGGATATTTAATATTCATCTTTATGACAAGCCTCAACACTTTTATTAACCCATTTAGTGGTGAGGAAACTGAGGCATGGAGAGGTTAAGAACTTTCCCAAGGCCCACACATGTTGCAAATTATGGAGCCAAGCTTTGACTCCAGGCTGCCTGGCTCCAGATACTGTGCCACTACACCTCATCATCACACTTATTTATTTACTTTTACTTACTTTATTCATTTATTTGTTTATTTGATCATCTGTTTGGTCATTGTGCATCTCCTCCCACAAGAATACTAAAAACTCCTTGAAGAAATGGATTCTGTCTGCTCGTTTCCCAGTACCCAGAGAAGTCCAGGTACCATATTTACTAGACACTAGCTATGACTTCGATGTGGTTTCTTCCCCCCAGGGCTCATGTATTGGAATCTTGGTCCTCAGTGTACACCATTTAGGAGGTGGGGCTGAGTGGGAGGTGGTGAGGTCTTTGCAGGTACTGCTTTCAGAAGAGATTTAAGTTCTTATCATGGAACCTCGCTTAGTCCCACAAGAGTGAGTTTTATGGAACAGTGAGTTTGACCCCTGAATTGCTCTCTGGTCTCCTGTCTCACATGCACTCTAGCCATGATGCCATCAGTCACGTTGTGGTATAGCCCAGGAGACCCAAGCAAGAGATCAGATTTGGCCTGCCTGAGCTTGAACTTTCAGTCTCCAAAACTATGAACTAAACAAAGCTCTCTTCAGCCATGTGCAGTGGCTCACACCTGTAGTACCAATTACTCAGGAGACTGAAGCAGAAGGATTGCTTGTGTTAGGACTCAAGGTCTAACCTGAGCAACATAGCCAGACCCTGTCTCAAAACACAAAAATAGGTAGTTATTTTCTGTATAAGGTATTCAAGCCTCAAATATTTCATTATAACAGCAGAAAATGAACTAATATCATTCTCCAATATTTATTAAGTTATATAGTTTTCGTGACTTCTCAAGGACTTCTTTCAAGATTCAAGAGAGAAAATGAATTATAATGAGGTGGACTAGATAATCTAATTTAAGTCAACATCCAGATTGAGGGAATAAGGACTTCTTTTTTCCCATCTTGATTTAGCGCTGTAGTAAAATAGATACAACATTTAAGGTATTCAGTGACTGCTTAAATATTTGCCTTCCATTTTATCACCACGAATGCTATGCAGCCAAATAACCATAGACCAAGATAATGATCTTTGGCATTTTGAATGCCAAAATTTGCAGTGATGTTTTCAAGACCTTATTAGAGACAACAGAGACTCACAGAAAACCTGTATGAATTCCAGTAGAAAGTTCATGGTCAAAGTCATTTATTCAAATAATTTAGTACGTTTCATTGAGACTTTGGGGAACCCAAAAAAAAAATAGTACCTCATTTGAATTCTGAACCAGGTGAGTAATAGACCAAAAATGTAGGCACATGGACATTGGAATATCATGTTTACTTCTAAGAAAGCTAATATTGCAGAATGTGGCTTAGATTTAAGAGCCAACTGAATTTCCTAAAATTAAAACACAGAACCAGACAAATTTATCCAAGGAAGATGACAGAGACCCTGACTCTATAAATCTACAACATGGAAAAATAGAGGAGGGGGACACAAGATCTCTTCATGTATATCAGTTAGGTTTTCATTGCTGTGGACAAAATACCAAATCAGAACAACATAAAAGAAAAGGTTGAGTTCAAGATTTCAGAGGTTCAGTTTATGGTCAGCCACCTCCATTGTTCTGGGTCCAAGGTGAGGCAGAACATCATGGCAGAAGGATGCAGCAGAAGAAAGCTACTCAGTTCATGGCAGCCAGGAAGCAGAAAGTGACAGAGGCACCTGGGACAAAGTATAAACCCCAAAGTCATGCCCCCAGTGACCTACTTCCTCCAACCTACAGTTACCACCCAGTAATTATTTCAAATCATTAACCTATCAAACCCCATAATCTAATAATTTCACTTCCTTCATTAACACAGGAACTTTTAGGAACACCTCATATCCCAATCCAAGAGGATCCAACAGGGAAGGGTCAGCCACACTACCAGGTTCCTCTTAAATTCACCAATTAGAAAAGTCATTGTATCCCCAAAAAGGAGTAAAATTGCAGAGAGATGCCAGGAGTGTCAGAGCCCCAGCTGTTCCTTCAAATGAAAGGAAACCTCAGGAGTGACACTCTCTCTCCACTTGCAACAGTGTTGCCCAATGAGCAACTGGACTACTCTTCAAGGAACTTAAGTTACAATTTTGTTTTATGAATTTGATGTTAATAGCCTCTTCCAGCTACGACTTTACTTCATAGTTACCAGAGTAAAAATGGATAAGATAGAAGTTTGCTCCAGAAGTAAAACTTCATGATATTCTGTTCAGCTGCTCTCCTTTTTCACAGATGATGAAATTGAGATCCAGAAGGATTATACATTGTGTTCCATAACAAGAATCTAAACAGATCACCCAAAACCAGAACTGGAATCTCTGTGTTTTCTCAGTCCAAAGCTTCATCCATCCAATGGTCTGTTTTTAGCTAGCGGACAAATTGACTGTTGTGATAAGATACAGCAGAAAAGAAACCCTCCACTGATAAGAATCAAAAACAATATACATGTCTACTTCACAGCCAAGATGACAGGGTGGAGGTAAGAAAACGAGGTGTTCAGGGAGACAGAAATGATTTCTGTAAAGGATGTAAAATGAAGGCTTTATCAATTTTCACTGTAACTTTCATGATTTTATACCTCCCAAAGAAATTTCCCAGCAATCTAAATCCAGGTTCTACACTGCCTAAGTCTCTCTGTTTAAGGAGAATTAGCTTTTTATTCTCATGAAATTCAAGAGTACTAGGTAATTTTCCACATAGCTGTGTTGAATTATTTATACCTCCTGGTATAAACCTCCTGGTTTCTGTTTTTTAAGAGCAATCCTGCATTACTATGAATCATATTGCATCTTTTTCTCAATGAATGATAGAAGAAATGAGTATTACCTCAGAATCTCAGAGAAGCCAGAACTTTTATTTCAAGATCCTTTCACTTCCTATAATGCAATTATGCATAAAGGCTTTAAAATGGAGCACACATATGAATATCCAGAACCACGGGGTTTGAATATTAAAATAAGGAATGTTTCCGCAAAAAATATATAGTATAATAATTATAATGACTTTGATGTCATGTATCTATGGTTACTGCTGAAGATATTCCATTTACTTGTGTATCATGATATTTTTCAATTATGAAAAGCTAGTGCTGTGTTTTAAACTGTGGAAAATTTTGATAGGTACAGACACTGCCTATGGGAAAAAACAGACTGTTAAAATTTTCCTTATTGAGAACTACTTGCCTGAGTAACTGAACAAGTAGCAACTCTGCGCCATGACCAGCGGGTTGGATGTGCACGTGATGACAATGAGTGGAGCCAGATGCTACTGTGTGTTCGCCTTGGGCTCCCCAGGGAGGACGGGCCATTACAGAGACGAAGACACACAGGCAAGATGGCAATGTGGTTGCTAAGGAAGCAAAAGTCATACCTAATAAGCTACAGGCCCCACTCACAAATTCAGGTCATTTTATCATGGAAATGCACCATAGTGTACTTTTTTAATTGGAATGTATGGAAATCATTGTAAATATCTACAACAGCAACAAAGTAATAGTCCTGTTTGTCTGGCAGTCCTGAATTATAAAAGCTATGACCTCTTGCGTATAAAGTTTGCCTAAAATGAACAATGCTTTGAAAAGATATGCAGAAAATTGTGTGTTCGTGTGTGTCTGTCTGTCTATCTTTCTGTTTGTCTGTTTTGTTTATTTTAAGTTAACTGCTGCTTCAAAAAGACTGCTTTTTCTCCTGGAAGAGTATGGATTTAGAGTCAAACTTCCACTCTTCGGGGACTGATGATCAGTTTGGAGAAAACCAAACCTGTCTATAGGGCTAAATGTCTAGGTAGACAGGCTAGAATGTTGCCTAATCATGGAAGAAGGAGTGTTTGATTCTGACATGAAACTCAGCTGTGTCTGAATTTCATAATATTCACAGCAGGGTTTTGATGTTTCATTGATATGGATATTGATATGGATCCCCACCCCCACACTCAGAACTGAGCCTGAAACCCAGTAAGTGCTTGGTAAATATCAGTCTCACCTTTATCCAAGCTACCAGTGTGATCTTGGTCAAGTCTTTTGACCTGTGTATGTTTTGGTTCCTTCACAGGAAACTCAGACATGAGCAGACTCCTGGCTGCTTGTGAGAGGTAAGTGAATATTTCATGTAAAGCACATAGCATAGTACTTAGCACTCAATGTCAGGTTTTTAAAAATTATTTATGTGTATTTTAAATAATGTTTTGCCTTTATGAAATTATGTGAAAGCATCATAACAAATATGTTCTAATTTCTGAAGCTATTATTTTGATACTGCAGACCTGACAAGAAGAATGATTTTCATAATCTTTTAGGACTATAAACTTTAACTTTTAATATTTAGTTTTTATTCCGATACACACCCATTTAATCGTTTTTGGAGGGGAAGGGGAGTGGTACCAGGGATTAAACTCAGACGTGCTTTACCAGTGAGCTACATTCCCAGTCCTTTTCAGTTTTTATTTTGAAGTAGGATCTTACTAAGTTGCAGAGGTTGGCCTCAAACAAGGTCCTTCTGCCTCAGCCTCCTGAGTCATTGGGATTGCAATCGTGTGCCATGGCACCTGATCACACCTTCTTACCTGAAAGATTTTGGGTTTTTTAAGAATCAATCTACAATAAAAAAAATACTGTTGTAACAGGTCAGAAAATTCTCATAGTTACTAAAGATCAAAAATCCCTATGTTATCATTAAAAGAGAGAAATATGTTATTAATCTGAACCAAAGAGCCAAAATTGAAAAATGACTTAAGACTTTAAGAAATAAAGCCATTTGAAATGTTAATTGAAGTATAGCACTTCTTCAACTGAAAACATGAGACATAGCTACAAAATCATACTTTCTCTTTCTATATTGTTAGTGACAAAGAAACTGTGACTAAATCATCATGTATCTGTTTGTTTCAAGAGATATATTTATAAATACATATTATTTGTTAATTTTTAAGAAGACGATTAATTCTAGTCCAGTATTCCTAATAATGAAGTTAAATCTTCCCACCAGAAGATTCTAGGCCGGGGATTACCCTCGAGTATCTATTGCTTGATTCCACTTAACACTTTGGATATTCTATTCTGTTCTGTTCTATTCTATTCTGCAGCACTGTTTACTGAACCCATGGGAACTCTACCACTGAACTATACCCCAGTCCTTTTTGTTTTTTATTTTGAGACAAGTTCTTGCTAAATTGCCTGGACTGGCCTCATACTTGGAAACCTCCTGCCTCATTCTCCCAATTATCTGAGATAAAAGGTACCCAGCTAAACTGGATTTTTAATTTTTAACCCAAAACCACAAAACCACATTGTATCCATTCAGAGAAAGTTGTTGTTGTGTGTGTGTTTTTGTGTGTGTTTAATTTTACTGCTGCTTACCAGTCCCTAAAATGGGAGTTGGAACAGTTCTCAGGACAGCATAAGGAAGAACTTAAAAATGGGTCCTAAGGACACTATCATGGTTACTATCAACATTCCAGAAAATCCAAGAAGCTACACTGATTTTATCCCACACTTCCTAGGATCATGCACCTTAACAAAAACAATAACAATTATAGCTGGCACTTACATTACTACATATTGGAAACTGTTTCAGTGGTTTTATGCATATTGACTTATTTATCCTCACAATTATCCCATGTGGTAGATTTAGTAATATTATACCTACCTTACACAGTTAAGGAAACTGAGTCATAACAAAAGTACCATACCCAAGATCACACAGTTAGTAAATGGACAAGCATAATTCAGATTTCATGTGCTTATTGTCTCTTTACCCATGCACTAGAAGAAAGCAGACTTTTGGGTTAAGTGGGTCAACCAGTAAGGATCCAACATGAGATGTAATTCTGTTCTTCCAGATTTTATTCTACATTCACTTTGTTTTTTTATCCTGAAGTATTTAAAGTAAATCACAGACATAATGATGTCCCACCCCTAAACTCTTCAGCATGCAACTCAAAACAATAAGAGCAGCCTAAAAAGCCCTTGTCTTGGTCAATATGGCTCTTCCAGTCACTGAGCTGTGTAGCCAGCCCACTAATCCTCCCTACCCACAAAAAAAGTGGCAGTGGAGCTTCAGAGAGGAAGCATGGGTGGACTGGAGTATAGGAGGTGAGCACAGTCACCAAACCAGTGCAGGCCTGAGGCACAGTAAGTCAGGACTGAAGAGAGCCAGGGTCCATTGACCAGTCACCTCACCTTGGCCAGGTCAATGAGTGGGGAGAAAATGGAAGTGGGGTCAGACCCCCATGGAGATTGCATGAAAGTTCAGACTGCAAGGCTAATCAATAGCATTGATATTTTTCAAGACCTAATTAGCATAAAGATGGACCAATAGCATTGATTCAAGAGCTATATAAACTCCTAGACTAACATGATCAAGCAGCAACCTGCTATGGGGCTCCGTCTCGCCCTGTGAGAGTTCTGTTCCTTTTTCTCACACCTGAATAAATCCTACTGCTTTCACTCTCGCCCTACGTTGTTGTTCATCGATTTCATTCTTCAAATTTGTGAGACAAGAATTCAGAAAGAAAGTGACAGTGAGCTGCGGGGCTCTGGTGCAACTCTAGAGAGCACAGCCTGCCAAAAAGAGCTGCAGCATGCCACTCCACGTAGCGAAGAATCTGGCTTTGCTTTCTGTGACCCGCAGAGCTGACACTGGCAGGCATCCCCTGCCTTGACTAGCTGCTAACACTAAAATGGGCATTCTCAGCTGCAGAGGCCTGCAGCTTATGCAGACCCCACTTGCCATCAGAAGTGGAGAAACTGGTTTCACTACCATGCCTAAGGAGCCATAATAATAATCTTACTGTGCTTTAATATCATCTATGACTCAAGACATATTCTAGCTTCCATAATTGTTCCCCAAATAGGTTTTGTAGCTATTTAAACCCATTCAAACTAAGATTTCATCTAGGACAGTATGTTGCATCTGATGGTTGGGTCATTTCAATCACTTTTACTCTTATAAGTCAGTTTTTATAATCCTGATTTGCAAGTCCAGGTAAGTCATCCAACAGTATGTCTCCCCTTCAGATGTGCCTGTCATGGTTCAGCTTGTCTCTACTTCTTCCACTTACTACCTATCTTTTAGATACTCATACTTAGAAGAAAAAGAAAGTATATTTACAACTACCAAAGGAAAAAATCCATGAAAGAAATCATAAGCTGAACATCAGTAAAATTTAAAATATCTTCCCTGTAAAAGATACTATCAAGGGAATGAAAGAACAAGCCATAGTTTGGAAGAAAATATTTACAAAACACATATCTGATAAAGAACTGTGAAAAAATACAAAAACTTTAAAAACTCAACAATAAAACAACCCAATTAAAAATAGACCAAAGGGGATTGGGTGTAGTTAGATGGTAAAGTGCATGCCTCGCAAGCATAAAGCCCAGGGTTCAATCTCCAGCACCATCTGCCTGAAATGGACCACAGACCCTAAGAGTCACGTCTCCAAAGAAGACATACAAATGGCAAATAATCACATGAAAAGATGCTCAACCACATACATAATCAGGGAATTACACATAGAAACAATGAGATACTATTACACCATTAGAATGGACAAAATCCAGAACACTGACAACATCAAATTCTGGTGAGAACACGAAGGAACAGGAACTCTCATTCACAGCTGGTGGAAATGCAAAATGGCGCAACCACTTTGGAAGACAGTTTGGTGATTTTTTTTACGAAATTAAACACACTCTTACCATGCAATCCAGCTCCTTGGTCTTTACCCAGAGGAATTGAAATCTTATATCCACACAAAAACTGCACACAGATATTTATAGCAACTTTACTTATAATTGTGGGGGAAAAAAAGTAGAAGCAAACAAGGTGTTTTTCAGTAGGAGAAAGAATAAGTAACTGTGGTCCAGCAAAACACGAAACAAGGGATTATTCAGCTCTCTCCTCTCTCTCTCTCTCTCTCTCTCTCTCTCTCACACACACACACACACACACACACACATACACACACACACACACAAGAAACTTCAATGCATATTATTAAGCAAAAGAAATCATTCTATACGGTAAGTTTGCAACTGTGACATTCTAAAAAAAAAAAGACAACCATGGTTACAGTGAAAAGATCAATTGTTGCCAAGTGGGGAGAGACAGGATGGGATAAATAAGAGCACAGAGGACTTTCAGGGCAGCGAAACTCTTCTGTGTGATACCATAATGGTAGATGCATGTTTTTATACATTTGTCAAAACCCACAGAAGGGGTGATACCAAGAGTGAATTCTAATGTCAACAATGGTCTCTGGGTGATAATGATCTGTCGGTGTGGGTTCATCAGTTTTACAAGTGCACTGCTCTGGTGAGGCATGCTGGTGGTGAGGGAGGCTGTGCTCATTTTTTTCTGTGTACCTAAAACTGTTCTAAAAATAAAGTCTATGAAGAGCAAAATCATCATCTAAATAAAAGAACACTAAAAGAAGTCAAGGATTAATTCTTGGGAGTTTTGGTGGGGGAAATTAGGCAAATCTGTAGACTGGGATAGCAGCCTAGAAAGAAGTCTGTGAGGAGTCAGGGACAGGGAGTGACATGCACCTGTAATCCCAGCTACTCGAGATGCTGAGACAGGATGGGCCACATGGTGGGACCTCAACTGAAACAGAAGCAAAAATAGTCTCTAAAAGACCAGGGATGAGCAGAAACTGATGACAAACATTTTTCAATTATCTCTGGATTTAATTCATGTGAGCAATTGCTGTATGAATAATCATAAGTAATTGAGTCTAGACAAATAACAGCCTAAACAATTTTCATTCCATGTAGAAACAGGCAGCTTTGTGAAAAATGAACATCAATATGAAAAGTAAGAATTTGATGTTTTTATCTTCACAGCTTTATCACATTAGGTGGGGCTTTCTGATCCAAATTCTGGTTGGAGACCCCAATCTATCCACAGTCAAAGCATCCAACAGCAAGGCTTAGTTGCCCCAGCAACCAACAATATAAGACTGGTGAGTCATAAACACAATGTTCCTGCTAACTTACAGTCATCAAAGTCTTTTGAATCTTTGTTCCAAGACAACTCATTTGAATGTGTTTTAAATGCTCAGGAAATAGCCTTGAAAAGCCTTTGTTCAAGGTAGATAAATAAAAAAAATGTTTCTGTGGCATTATTGAAATAGACTGGATAAATTTCAACTCACCAAATATTCTATGCACCTACCTTAGGTACGAGCATGGACATGTTGCAGCTATGAATTTTCACTCACTTTATTACTATTTAAGAAAGGTCATGTCCTTCTATGAGTCTGAATTAAATGACATTTGTTCAGAGTCCCCATCCACTCAGAAAATTCTATCTCAAGAATTTTGTGGGGGCAGCAAAGAGACAGTAACCCTTCTCCCTAGGGAAGGGGGGAGAGAATCTAGGGAATCTGACACAGTCTAGAACATTCTAGAAGGCCCTCTGATTCCTTCTGGACATTGTTGATATGTTCATTGTCAAAATCTGCATGGTCTCTTGAAAGCAAGCCCCCAGCCTTAGGTCTTTCAAAGGCTGGGAAGCAAAGGCTTAATGCCCTTGCTCTCTCTGGGCACCATGCAGTTTTCCGACATGAGGTCCTAACACAGACCATCTGTGGAAGGGAGGAAAGGGTTGGTTTCCACTACTCCAGGACCTGCACACCTCTACCCACTTCCCAGTCTCTCCAAAAGCTTTCAGAATCTTCCCTCCAGGTGGGACCCCTTCTTCTTCTCCCATTGGGGCCCTTTTCAATAAGAGGTTACATAGGGGTGCTGTTCCAGATGCCCATTTCATACTTCATTGCTGAACTCTGTTGACTCCTGCAGTGCCAAAGTCATTAACCACCCTGGAGGTAAGCACACCCTTGGAATAGAGAAGGGAGAATACCTATTGTTGCCTGAGGCTACCACAAGAGTATAAAAAATTTATATGAACACATTGATGTGGATTTTCAGTCACAAATGTGAATTTGACAAGGACAGTCCCTGCTTTCCTCCATGCATTCCATATCCTAGGGTGGGGGCAAATAAAGAGGGCACTAAAACACAGACACAGGAAGGACCTCTGACCCAAGGGCTTCAGAAGGAGGGTGGGTTTCCCTGGAGTAACTTAAGAGCTCTCCCTGCCCAGGCAACAAGCACTGTCCCAAGCAGTTATTCATATTTGGCAGAGAGCAGGGCAACTGGAGCCAATGCGGTCTCTCCAGAGCCCATGCCTTAAATCCTAGGCTCGATGATTGCTTTCAGTGAGACCTGCAGAGTAAGTGTGACCTTGCCAGGACAGAGTGTAGGTGCCTGAAGGACAGTGTGAAGGGAGGTACTCCGAAGAGGAAATTTAGTGTCAAACTTCTTGGAGCACTTACAACTAAAACCCCAGCAACCCTTCCCACATGAGCTGCAGGATACTGAAGAACATCCTCTTAAAGCCAAGGAAAGTGAATCAGACAAAGAAATTCAAGAAAATTTTTCTTTAAAAGCAAGTCTCACCCTAATCTTCAATCAATTAGATCTTGATTAATAAGCTTCTCTTCTAAGATGAAATTATGTCTGCAAGGAGCTAAATCTATGACTTATTTTCACCAGAAAAATCAAATTGCTTTTCTTCTACCATCACCCTGGCTAGGTGGGGGGAAGTTGCTCTAGAGTGAGGCTTGGGACAGACACAAGGACATGATGACAATGTACACTTGGGATGTGGTAAAAAACCTGCCACAAGATATTATTAGCATCTGCTTGACCACATATCCTCTCCGCTACACCAGGAACATTCTGGTTTTTGCATTCAAAGGTTTTGCATGTCAGAAGCTATGGAAAGCAGTTCTGGAATATTAAAGTAGTAAATTTACTTTCAGGATGTCTATTTTCAGAAATTGTGAGTGAAATAAAGGATAGGCCTGTCTCAAGGAAGACTGGAGACACAGCAAATCAATGTACACTCATTTCATATTTCAGACTTTCCCCACTTGGGCCCCAGTTATGATCTTTGGGGCCTGCTGTGCCTCTCGCAGAGTCTGGCCATCTGCACATCAAATCCAGATGAAACTCCAGCAACCAGAGCTCCAGGTTGATGGTCCAAAACTACAAGTTCAGCACTGGCAATGTGCCTCTCCTGACGGCAGTGCCAATTCATCAGGGGAAGCAGAACTGTGCTCCATCTTTGTGTGACACCTCATTGAAACCCGACTGCACTGCTTTTGTGAAATTTAACGTTATTTATTCCTCAGAGAGGGAACGAGTGACTCACGAGATCCTGTGATTCACAGAGCCTCTGGCAGAACTAGGCAGATGGCAAGTGGAGAGCCAGGAAGGAAAAAGGATGGCAGGGGGACAAGGTGGCTCTTGCCACTCCATGGATGTCCACGATGCTCCTTCTGCACAGACACACCCTGAAAACACCCCTACAGGAAACTCGCCAGAGACCCTTTTACCAAGCAGGAAAGAGGCGGTTGTGGGTGAGGCTGGGTAGATTCCCAGATGTGTTTTGTTTCAGTTCACCCCACCCCTCCCCCACTGGGCCTTGCAATTCAGTGGGCCACTATGTACAGCAGCATCTCCTGTCCCCAAGCTGCTTAACTGGGCCCCTCTGCCTCCCCTGCTACCCAGGCACCTATACCCGTCTCTTGTTATGTATCAGTCTATGTTCCTCCTCTGCCCAACGAGGAGGCTGGACACACTATATATTGTAGAGAACCAGGCCACTGTGTCAGAACCTGGAACTGCCACTTCCTAGCTGTGACCTTGACCTTGTAACTTAATGTTTTAGTCAGCTTTTCTGCTGCTGTAACTAAAAGGATCTGACCAACACAATTGTAGGAGAATATTTTATTTGAGGGCTCATGGTTTCAGAGGTCTCAATCCATAGATAGTTGGCTCCATTCCTCAGGGTTCAAGGTGAGGCTGAACATCATGGCAGAGGAGTGTGCCAGAGGGAAGCAGCTCAGGAAGCTGAGAGAGAGAGTCTCCACTCTCCAGATACAAAATATGTACCCCAAAGTCACACCTCAATTCCAATCTCCTCCAGCCACACCTTACCACTTCTATTACCACTCAGTTAATCCCTATCAGGGGATTAAATCACTGATTGGGTTAAGACTCTTACAACCCAATCATTTCTCCTCTGAACCTTCTGGCATTGTTTCACAGGTGAGCTTTCGGGGCACACCTCACATCCAAACCATAACACTTAACTTTTCCATGCCCCTTTTTCTAATTTGTGAAGTTGGGATAATAGTTTGCATTTTTAGTATTATTTACAAGACCCTGCAACTGGGGATCGGAATTAGCTCATAGAGTGCTTGCCTGGCATGTGCAAGGCCCTGGGTTTGATTCCCAGCACAACAACAACAAAAAGGCTCTGAAACTATTTTGTTAAGGAAAGAAGGAGGGAAGAGAGGAAGGAAAAAAAGGAGGAATGCCTAATGGAGACTATAAACATCATAAAATAAAGGACCATGTATTTTATTCTGTGCCTTCAAAACTATGAGATAAATAAGGCTCTCTTCTTTATATATTATCCATTACCAGGTATTCTGTTAAAACAACATAAAATAGACCAATATAAGTGCTTGGCACATAGTGTTTAATACATGTTATGATTCTTACATTGTATACATGTAGATGCATATAGAGACATATATTCAGACAGACCAGGTACCCATTGCAAAGTACAATGGGAATGCAGAAGGTGGGAATTAAACTTGGGTCTGACAGGGTTTCCAAGAGAAGGTCACGCCATGGTCCAGTCTTCAAGAGCGAATGACAGAGGAATGGAGAAACAGGAAGGCTGATTCAGGCTGAGTCACAGTTCATGCAAAAGCATGAAAGGGGAGAAAAGCAGTCACTCAATAAGGCCCTTGGGAGGGACTAAGATATATGTGTTGAAGAGGCAGGCAAGAGCTTAATCACACAGAGCCCTGCTAATAAATTTGGATGTTGCCTGAGGGCAATGTAAGGAAACAGAGTTGAAGCCACAGCCTGCCATAATCAGTTTGGCACTTTCTAAACTATTCACGGGTTTATATCATTAATTGGTAATAAACAGCTTTGCAGTCATGATCCTAAAGTCCTGTAGGGTGTTGAAGCAAAAACTAACAAAGTCTCTATTCAGTGTAACAAATTTCTAGGACCAAGTCTATATTATTTTCTTTTCTTTGGAAAGCAATAAATCCTTTGTAGGAAGGAACCATGTCTTTTCTTTTTTATCTCTGAACATGCCTAAAACAATACATGGACACATCAGATTTGCCCAACATGTACCAACGGAGGAACTCATAATCCATGCACATTGCATATGTTAACTTCTAGTTATTTAAGGTAATCTAGGAGAACATTCTGGCAGAAAGTAGAGGGGGGTGCAGCATGAATTGTACTACAGGAAGAATTTGAAGGACAAATGCCTCTTCAAGTATTTATTTCAAGGTAGACTTCAATGTCACGGAGGACTGTTCATATACCATAAAACCAATTACAAAGCTGATCCCTCAGACCAGAAAATGGCCAAGTCATTTAAGAAAGGAGTTTGATTTTGGTAGGGCTGGGTAGCATCCCCTCCTCTTCATCCTACCACCCTGCACCCATCCTGCTGCCTATGACCACTTGTGAGCATTCTTGTCCCCTTTCCCACCACTGAAGAAGCTGGTGAGACCTGGGTGTGGGTGTTGGGAGCTGTACATGGAAGGTAATCCCTCAGAAGCCTTACTTAGATGTGGACCCATGGAAAACTGGGCTCAAAGGGGACCTAACTTCCAAAGCTGAAGGGTATGCTAGCTTTGTACACCTAATGTCACTTGTCGCGGTGACTCAAGCGAGTGATATTTCTGACTTCTGGTTACACAATATAAAATTAGCAGAATTATACACCCTTTGACTTGAGAGGAAAAGGAATGAAGAGAACAGAAAGCACACTACTGAGAGAAAGAACTCACTGAATCACATGGAAGGATGTGGTCTGAGGAAATCTACTGGAGGGACACAAATCTTCTAAAATAGCAGGATCTTCACAATCTATGAACCCAGATCATTTATCCAGCAAGTATTTATTGAGTCCTCCCTATATCTGAGATGCTAAGGACTCAATGGTGAACAAAAGAGAGTCCATCTTGTTCTGCTTTTTTTTTTTTTTTTTTTTTGCGGTGCTGGGGATCAAACCCAGGGCCTTATGCTTGCAAGGCAAGCACTTTACCAAATGCGCTATCTCCCCAGCCCCTGTTCTGCTCTTCTTGAAGGAAGAAGGAAGGCTTTATACAACAGTACACATAATAAATATATAATAATGACTGTGAAATGTGCTATAAAAGAAAACAATAGCACCCTGTGCTATCAAAGAGAAGAAGGAGTTTGATTTTGGTAGGGCTGGGTGTCGAGGAAGGTTTTGCTAAAGAACAACAGGAATCATGAGTAGGAAAGGGCAGGCCCCATAGGGAAAGGATCCAGGCAGGGAGAGGCCTCCACGCCAGGGCTTGGGTGGAAAAGAGCTGAGAGAACATGAAGAACAGGAAGGAGCCCTGGGTGGTGGGTGGGTGAGACGTATAAAAGGGAGGTAAGCTCTGGGCCAGGGCTGAGGCTGGAGGCATGAAGACCAATTAGGACAGGAAGTAAAGGTGAGAAATGATGAGGGCCTTCATTCACAATCTCTCTCCAACACAACATCTCCCAGAGTCCCAGTTCCTCAACCCAGGGAACAGTCGTAAAGACATTCGCCCAGGAGGTGGCTTCCTGGGACAGGTCAAAAGTTGGGAGTAGCAGGTGGCAGAGGAGGGACAAGTCCATGGACAGAAAAGGCTAGGGACCAAGCTGGCCTGGGTGTAACTCCAGCCTCCTGTGTGGCCTTGCACAGCCTAACTGACTAGTCCGTAGAGTGAGGATAATGGTGCTCACCCACAAGGGCTGTAGAAATGATGCAGGTGAATGGCTTTGCGCCTGGCCCAGGGAGGGTGTCGGGGCAATGGTCGCTGCTGTTATTGGAGAGAAGAGACGCATCTGATAGACATTAAGGACGTGGAATCTGCTAGGTGTGGGAACAGGGCTTGGGAGCGTGGCGGCGTGGGGTGGGGTGTCGGGAGTCGTAGCAAAAGCTGGGGTTCAGCCTCTCTCCATTGAAAGGCTGCAAGTGGGGGTGGGGATGCACTTGTCGCGGTGACTCAAGCGAGTGATAAGCTGCGAGGTGAGGGGGCGGAGCAAGAGAAGCAAGAAGGAAGGAAGGAAGGAAGGAAGGAAGGAAGGAGAGGGAGCTGAGCAAGAAAGGTGAGGGCCGCGGCGCCAGGGAGAGGGGACCTCGGGCTCAGCGGGGTGGCGGGCGGGTAGGGAGGTGAGGAGGGGGCCAGGCGGGGGCCGCAGCCGCCCCGGGAGGCGATCTGAGCCGGGGATGCGGCCTGGGAGGCGACCCCACCCCCACAGGTGAGCCCCCACCCGGGGAGGAGGTGACCACCGGAAGTATGCCCGCTTTCCTCCTGGGGTCTTCGGGACCGGAGCATGGACGCGGCAGCCCTTTGAAGATTGCATGGCTGGCTTTGGCCGCTTTCCAACCTCTCCCCTCCTGCCTCTGGTCCCTGCGCCACTTACCCTCAGGGTGGAGGGGCGCACGGCCCTGGGCGGGAATAGGGGACTTGGGGTTGTGCCGGTGGTCTCCCGCTGGAGCAAGCGGCAGATTCCAAAATATGTCACTTCTGGGTGGCACCCCCCTCTTCCATCCTACCACCCCACCCCCGTTGCCTATGACCACCTGTCAGCATCCTTGTCCCCTTCCCTACCACTGAAGAAGCAGGTGGGACCTGGGTGTGGGTGTTGGGAGCTGCACCTGGAAGGCAATCCCTCAGAAGCCGTACTTAGATGTGGACCCATGGGAAACTGGGCTCAAGGGGGACCTAACCTCCAAAGCTGGAGGTGTGCTAGTTTTGCACACCTAATACCCGACTGAGCAAAAACAATCTAAGATCAGTAAAGAATTCCTAGGGGTCCTCAAGACATAAGATGCCCAGGGCCACAGCTGCTCACACACCCACTGTGTGCTGAGTCTTGAGCTGGGGCTTTATACGCTTCATTCCTTGACCTTCATTTTTGCAACAGCCCCTCAAGACTGCTGTGCCCATTATATCCACTAACAGGTGACAAAGCTGAGGCATAGATACACTGACTTGCCTCAAAGTACAGGGCTAGCAGAGGGTAGAGTCAGGATTAGAATTCAGGTCTGACTCCAGGACTTAACACTACAGGACACTGTGCTGTACGGTAACACTGGGCACCTAAAGTGAAATTTGGGGCAAGTAGGGGCCCCTTTGTTCAGACACCTTGTGGTTTAGTAATTAATGCAGGAATCAGAACTGTGTATGATAAGATGATCATTTTGCAGGGAAGTCAGTGGTAGTCTTGGAGGCCAGGGTTGCAGAATGCAGTGGCCTCTGAGGGGACGGGGAGGAGACTTATGACATACCTGGAGTGTGTCCATCTTTGCCAAACCCAAAATCTAATCTCCTGAGCTATGTAATCACTTGATCATTTCATTCCCTACTTCAGAAATTTTCTGCCCTCTGCATCAGTTTTTCCTTCTTAGTCATTTCCTTGACCTGCTCTTGTTTGTTTTTTCCTTGTCGATACTCCCTTGGGCGCAATGTTCACATTCTCCAGTATTTTTTTTAGTCAAATTTATTCAGGGTCCTTGCTTTAACTCTCATCTCTGTAATGGCAGTTCCCAAATTTATCTCTCAAGCCTATGCATCATCTGGAACTCCAAACTCCAGTCCTCAAATATTTTAATCCCTATGAATTAATCCCACTGTTAGCCCCCACAGTCACCCAATCCAACATTTCCCAACCCCAATTTATCATCCCTATTCTTCCTATTGGGGTCTTATTTCTGGTCTCTGCAGTTCCTTGCCTGGATTATTGCGTTACCTTCCAAACTGGTCCTCCTGCCCCTAGAGTCCATCCACCCACTAGACATCCTCTTGAATTCTCACAAGTCAGTCTCACTAGTGCCTTTAGGCCTAGCAGATAGAATATGCTTTTCTCACTCTCCTTCCTTAGCACCCTGCCTCTAGGAGAAGGAGCGCTTCTCATGTGGTGCAGCTATCCACTTATCTGCCTTCCCCTTTAGACTGTGATTCCTTCAGCAGTTTTTTTATCTTATACTTTGTATCCTCAGACTTGGTGCATAATAGACACTTGGTAAGTGTTTGTGCAGTTAATGACCTTGTAGTGGACTGAGACTGTGTTTTGGGACACAGTTTATAAGTAGGAAAACACTTCACATGCAGTGTGACATTTCACTGTAAATCTGATCTGTCACCATTAGTGAGTTAGGTGGGTATGCGTAGTGCGAGGGGTTGACATTAGAAATTGAGTTTGCAGATAGTTAAGACTAGTGACAAAATGAAAATAATTTTTCCAAATAAGTGCCATTAGATCAGGGGTGTAAGTTTGATATATACAAACGTTCCATCAAAACACAGTGATTCTTTTCTACTTTCCTTAGCCATTTGGTCAAGGAGTGAGCAAAGGACTCAACAAGAAGAGAGGCAAAGACAAAGTCACTATGGCTTCAGTGTCCACTCATGGGAGCCAAGAAAAAGGTCCCCACTTGCCACCACTGAGCAAGCAAGTATGTTTTTAAATTTTTTTTTTGGGGGGGGGGGTCTGCCATCTGAAGAAGAATATCATTCAGAACTTTTGCTAAACCTCACCCTTGACCTGTCATCTTGTTCTTTTCAGTCTGACTCCTTGTTGGATGGGTACAGGGAACACAGAAGGAATGTGTGGGTTTTGGCAGCCTTGAGAAGAAGCCTTTAGAAGTTGTACTTACAAAAGCCTTTCTTTACTCTTTTCTATTTAGGATCCATCTTAACTAACTCTTAATGGAGGCTGTTAGTGACTGACAAGTTTTCCTGTAGCAGAGCAAAACTCTTGATTGTCTCTAACAGAGGGTACATTTTGCTTATTTTCATATTTTTCTTACTAAGGATAATCATATGTTGCTGACAGATGTTGCTTTTAGGATAGCAGAATTCTTAATTACTAATTAGCCATCAGATTGAGAACCCAAATGTTAACATGAGCATGCTCTTTCCAACTTGTTAAGAATGGATGTTATGTGTTTCAGAATCAAATAAATGAACCAGAGATACTTGAGCCTAGGAGTTCAAGAATAGCCTGAAAGATGCAGTGAGACCCTGACTCAAAAAAAATGTGCTGGTGCCAATGTATACACCTGTAATCCAGCTACTCAGCAGACTAAGACAGGAGGATTGCAAGTTCAAGGCCAGCCTGGGCAATTTAGCAAAATTTAAAAATAAAAAGTAAATTAATAATAAAAAGTAATTTAAAAATAAAAACTAAAAAGGGATGGGAATGAAGCTCAGTGGTGAAGTGCCCCTGGGTCCAATCCCCAAAATACCACAATCAATCAATCAATCAATCAATCAAAATTTTAAGTTTTAAAAAGAAAGAAAAGAAAACGAGCAAGTATTTGATGGGTAAATAGAGTTCATGTTCTCCAGGGTCAACATTTCAAGCTAAAATTGTTTATGGAGAAGAAAATGGGGATTGAAATCAAATTCCTTTCACGTATGATTTTGTCAAAATGAGCCCAACTACTATGTGTAACTATCATGCTCTAATTAAAAAAAAAAACGAAGAAGAAGAAGTATAGGAGAGGCAGACAGACTAATGATAACAAGTCACAAGCAGAAGTTGGACACCTGAACTGCCTCTGTGAAACAGAGAGCCATAAAACATTTATGACTGTGCAGGAAGGCATCACCAGAGTTCCCTCCAGGAGACTCAGCATGAACTCTAGTCTTGACTGCAGGACTCAGAACAACTTCGATTGGTGTGTGTGTTTATGTGCATTTTGGGAGAACATTTTTCTTCTTTCTGCTGCAGTCATAGCCAGGACAAGAACAGTGGGATATTCCTTGACTTACGATGGATTACATCTCAATAATCTTGTCATAAGTTGAAAATATCTGAAGTCAGAAATGCATTGGTAAACATCTATCCCACTGAGCATCCTAACTTAGGGACACGACACAGAGTAAAGCATGAGATTTTCATCCTCACTATCACCCAGGGAAAAGGTGGCCACAGCTACATGCTGCTGCCCAGCATCACACGAAAACATTGTATTGTGTATTGCTAGCAATACAAGGACAAGATCAAAATTCAAAGTATGTCTTCTACTGAATGTATATCACTGCCGTGCCATCAGGGACCATCTGATTTACACTGGGAAAAGAGGAGTGCTTGCTGAGGAGCATGTGTGCTAAGAAATGCAGGTAAGTAAAGACTGATGATTCACAATTGCTTCTCCCATTGTGCATTACCATGGATACTGGTTGTTGTGATTCATACAATTGTACTATGCCAAGGAGAGTTGTAGAGAAAGAAGAGGGAGGATGCCAGCTTGCACTGCTTGTAGCTCTCTGAAAGCATAGATGCCACAGGGTTCCTCCACTCTGTTAATATGGCATCTCGCAGGTCATGTGCCTGGCCCATGAGCAAGTACTCAAGAAATGGTGATCATCATCCACATTGATACCTACTACAAAGAGCCTAAAAGAGAATAGTGGCAAAATCAGCAAATCCATCTCTTCACTGAGGAAGCAACACTGAGCGGTGTCTTAAGACCAGGTAGGTGAAGAGAGAGAGGGAGTAGCACTTTAGGTATAGTCAAGCCTAAGGGCAGAAGCATGTAGTTGAGAGGACACGTGGCCTTGGCAGTAATTCAGCTTGACCAGATAGCCACTTCATGTACTCAAGTCAGTGAATCACCCCGTCTCTCCAACTGGGATTCTTTCTTTGCCTGAGTTCATCCAGAGGGTCCAGCTGGGAAGCTTATGGAAATTGGACATTGCTCTATACAGGTGCAGCCAGCCGAACACAGAACACAAGCCGAGTAACAAGAGAAGAAACCACCTCTTCCAGAGAAAACCAAGTAGATGTTTTTCTGATGATCTCAGTTAACTCACTATATAACTTTCCTTACAGAGCCTGTTGTTTTGTCCAAAATCAAAACTGCACATCCACAGAGGAGAGATTGCCAAGATTATTCGAGAATGTCAAGAAGAAAGTTTCTGGAAGAGAGGTAATTGCCCCCCTCTCAATCTTTATTAACATTGTATTTGCTGCAGTCATCTGCCTCCATATCCTATTAAACTGCAGTAATGATTTATTTTTGAGCAATGTTTACATAAATCCCTAAAGAACTTGGATATTCAGGGATATTTGGGGTTAGATCCATCTGGAAAACATTTTTAGGACAGAGATAATATCAGATTATGGAGCACTTTGCCTCACTTAGCAAAACCTGCTGCTCATCTAACTTCCTTCATGTGAGCAAGAACACATACCAAGATTATTGTTTAGAATGTCTTGATGACCAAAGAGTAGACCTTCCTAACCTCCACTAGAGTCCAAGCTTCACAGAATCAGAAATAATATCAGGTTCATCTGGGACTTCATCCCAGAGCCTAGCACAATGCTTCTCATATAGAAAATTTCTCCTAAATATTTGTCAAGTGAAAGAAAAGTGGCAATGTTCCATGATACTCCTCTTATATTGTCCCTGAATAGCCTTTTCTGCTGAGTTGCTTCCTCTTTCGGGGCTTGCCTTACATAAGATAAGGGTGTGAATTCAGGCTGTGCATTAAAGTTTCTTCCAATTTAAAAAATTCATGATTTGTTGTTTGAGAGTGGCATAATAGAGCTTATAGACAGAGCATCAGTGTGGTGCAACATTGCTGACACAGGGATAATTTTTACTTCACAATGTTCATTTTGATTTCATAAATCATTCAAATTCAGCATCACCAGTTTTGGAGCTAACACTCCGCAGGAGTTGATATTCATTATGCATTGCCATGATTACTGATTGTGCTTCTAAAAATTCATGTCTTTTCTGACAACCTGTGAGTAAATCACTTAATTGAGCCCTAGTAGATTAACACTTCAGTATGACCCATTTGCCTACCACCAGGCAACTAGTTATGGATGGAAAAATTGGTTACTGTTTGAATTTCCATGGTTGCCAGGAAGAGCTGAATGTTTATCACTGCTTTCTGCATTTGAGAGAAGTCATTTGGAACATTTTGACTGAACTAGAAACTGCCTTTGCCAAACTAATTGCCTGTTCAAAAAAGTATAGCTGAACATTGTACATGTTTAACATAAATGGAGTCATCTTGTGATCTTCCATTTTGATCTTAAGGCAAACCTCCAAATTGGGGGACAAAAATGTCATTAAGGCTAAAAAAAGACAAGGAACTGTCCTCAATGAAAGATTGAAGCAGATTAGAGAACAAAATAAGATCCTTGATTTTCTGTATTGGAAAAAGCTAGCAGATATGAAAGACATTATTGGACCATTTGGAGATATTTGAATGTAGATTGTATATTAACTACTCTGGAGTACACTAATGGTATTGTGACTGTAGGGAAATATTCTTGTTCTTAGAAGATATCTTCTAAAATATTCAGTGATGAAGTCATGATGTTTACAAATTTCAAGTGATTTAGAAAGAAGGAAAAATAGAGATAAAGCAAATTTGGTAAAATAATAATAATAATAATGAATATAGATGAAAGTTATGCAGTTTATTATATACTGCTTTCTAACATTTATGTAGGATTGAAAATACATATGTATATTGTGTGTGTGTGTATACATATATATATATCCAATTCCCCAGTTCAAGAACTAAGTGTACCTACACACTAAGATGCCCATGTCAAATGTAATGATCAAAATCTTGTACATGTTGAGCATTCAGTAAATATGGATGTGAGATGTATTCATTGGTTTTTAATCACTGTGGCAAAATACCTGAGATAAATCAACTTAAAGGAGGAAATATTTATTTTGGCTCATGGTATCAGCCTCTAGCCACTTGATTCCTTTGTTTCTGGGCCTGTGGTGAGCCAGAGCATCATGGTAAATAGGGCATGGCAGAACATGGTTGCTTAATTCACAGCAGCTGCAAGGCAAAGATAGAGAAGGAAAGGGGTCAAGGACAACATACATTCTCAAGGATACATTCCCAATGATGCTTCCTTGAACTAAACACTGCTTCCTAAAGTCTCCAACAATTCTCAACATGCCCACCAGCTGAGGATCACACCTTCGACACATGAGCCTTTGGTGGACACTTCAGATTAGGACTATAACATGAGCGGTGGAGTAAAATGGGTTTTATATTTAGTCAAACTAATGGCATAAAACAGGTTGAATGATCAGGTAAGACCCCAAGAGAAGTGTCCATGTAATAATTAATAAATATTTGTTGAATAAGTAAAATAACCAAAAAAATAAATAAAACTTACAGTCAACGAAGGTAAAAGAAAAAGCTCTGAGCAATTCCCCCTGAACTCTAGGTAAGGTGCCATGTTTTAAGATACCAATATTGAAGGGCATTTTTGTTTTACAGCTCTGCCTTTCTCTCTTGTAAGCATGCTTGTCACCCAGGGACTAGTCCACCAAGGTAAGATTCAATATTTGTTTAATTGCTTGACTTCAGAGAGTCAAGTTTTCTGTGATCCTTCTGGCAGCTCTTCAGCACTGGGCATGTATTTTTTTGGTGCAGGATTTTTTAATGCATGCCTTTGCCTCTTTTTAGCTTACGTCCCTGTCCCTACAGAAGAGGTCCTCAACTCTGGAATGAGTGAATATGTTAGATTACCTGGCAAAGGAAAATTAAAGTGGCAGGTATAATTAAGGTTGTTGAAGAGCTGTTAAAATAGGGAGATTATCCTAGATAACCCAGGGGGTCCAATGTGACCAAAGGGATCTTTAAACCAGGCACAATGGCACACAACTATAATCCCAGCTACTCAGAAGGCTGACACAGGAGGATCACAAGTTCAAGGCCAGCCTGGCAACTTAGCGAAATCCTATCTCAAAATGCAAAGGGCTGAACATAGCTCAGTGGTGAGGTGCTTGCCTAGCATGTGTAAAACTCTGAGTTTGATCCCCATTACCAAAAGAAAAAAAAAATTAAAAAATTTAAAGTTCTTTTAAAATGACAAAGGGGATAAGAAGACAGATCCAAAGAGAGGGCAGCATAAGGAATCAACATTACAAGGCTTTGACCATCGAGGAAGGGGCCATGAGCTAAGGAATGTGGGAAGTCTGTAGGATCTGGAAATGCCAGAAACCCTAGAATCCTCAGCAAGAAAGCAGCCCATTTAAAGAGTGCCCCTCCAACTTTATCTTTTACCGAGTGAGACCAATTTGAGACTTCTCACCTCAAGAATGCTAATAAACTTGCTTTAAGCTACTGCATTTGTGGTAATTTGTCATAGCAGTCATAGGAAGCTAAAACAGTGCCTTTTGCTATACCAGAGTCCCTGTGCCTCCCAGGACCTCTGTCTGTGACTAGGTAGACGGTTCACTACAGACAGGTGCTCCAGGGAGGAGGTGAGTGGAGTGGAAATCCACCGAAGTTCTGTCCACTAAGCCATTTGTCCCAGCAAGAGACTAAATCAACGAAGGAGGGTACCCTATCTGATTCATACAAGAGACCAAGAGGACTGGAAGCCACCTTGTCTCTCCCCGCAGCAACCTCTCTCTGCTTGTCTCTGCAAGTTTTCCTCTCCATTCCTCTTTCCTCATTCTCTTCTTTGTCTCCACCTGGACAGAGAATTCTTACACATTGCTTAGTCCCCAGGTAACAAGGCCTCTGACCTTATTGAAGTCCAATTTATTGGATGCCTCTGATTACCAAGATTTAAAAAGGAATATTTCTTTATGATAAATATGAAGGAAGATGTCCTGGTTCTTTTGTGGATCTCAGAGATCACCTGTGTCATGTATCCAAGAGAACTCCACTTTAATTGGTATCTTTCTTGCCATAAAAGTCGTGTATTAAATATGATTTCATTTTTATAACTTGAAGATAGTCTTTTTGTAGGAAAGTATTCATCAATCAGTCACAAGCCTTCATCAGGCTATTTCAGATACAGAAAAAAATGCAGCCAGGACATCTATAGAATGATGTTTTACAAATATTAAATTACCCAGATCTGTCATCTCTTGCATCTGTGCAAATATATTTTTTCAGAATTATATATTAGTTTTCTATAGTTATTGTAACAAATTACCACAGACACCATGACTTAAAAACAATAAGTTTATAAACTTACAGTTCTGGAGGCCAGAAGTCCAAAATGGGTCTCACTGGATTAAAATCACGACATTGGTCCACTTGTATTTCTTCTGGAAATTTCCAGCCTTCCTTTCCCTTTCCTCATTCTTTTGCTCATAGCCCCCTCCTATGACTTCAACAAAGTCAGCAACAATGAGCCAAGATTTTCTCTCACTGCCATCTCTGGTTCTCTCCAATGTCCTCTTCCACATTCAAGGATTGTTGTGATTATGTTGAAGTTACCTGGATCATCCAGAACCATCTCCCTATTTTAAAGTTATCTGATTAGCAAACTTAATTTGATTTTCTACCTAAATTTTTATGCAATATAACATATTTATAGTTTCTAAAGATTATGGAGTGAACATCTTTAGGGGTTTACTATCCTTCCCACCATGAATTATAATATTTTCATTCAAAAATAGTGATATAGCAGGGCACAGTAGCACATGCCTATAATCCCAGTACTTGGGAGGCTGAGGCAGGAGGATCACAAATTCAAGGCCAACCTGAGCAACTTAGGAAGACCCTGTCTCAAAAATTAAAAAAATAAAAAGGACTGGGGATGCAATTCAGTGGTAGAATGCCCCATGTCAATTAAAGAAAAAAATTTACATAAATAAATACACATGCACATACACACACACACACACACACACACACACACACATACACACACACATACAGAGTGAATCTCTAAACTGAAACTTCCTATATTGAGTTACTTTAAGAGAGAAAAGGGTAATGAGTCATTTTTTGAACTCAGTTTAAAAATCAGTCTTTGTTTCATATTCCTTTTTTATATGTTAAAGCTAATATTTGCTATTTGCCTAAAATGGCTATCTGAGAGTTAAATTCAGTCAAGTGATGAATCATAATTATTCTAAAATTCTTTCTTTAAATTAAGAATATGTATACATTTAAGAAAATTTGTATCTTAAATTTTGAAGTTTTCTTTACAAATTTAAGGAAGTTGTGAAATAAAATATTGATTTATTTATATATTACTCCTTAGGTTATTTAGCAGCTAATCCAAGACTTGGATCATTGCCTAAAGTTGCACGTAAGTCATTAAAGTAAAAACAGATTCATTTGAGAAAAAAAGGTGATTTTTGTAACAACTGGAAAAAGGAATGTCCATCTTAACCAACTTTCCTGCATTGACTCTCTGAACAATCAGTCTGTATTTTCTACTGCTTTGCATTTGTAGTTTATTCAACATTTTCTGATATACAGTTTAGAAGTAGGGACTTCTCCCCAGATAGTCCTCTTTAAAGCATGAACGTAAGAGGGACTGGCAAGATATATACAGTTGTTCCTTGAGATCTGATGGAGATGGACCCCTCCAGGATACCAAAATCCAGGGATGCTCAACTGCCTTATAAAAATGGCATAATATTTGCATATCACCTGTGCACAGCCTCCTGTATTCTTTAAATCATCTACAGATGATTTGAAAAATTCCTAGTACAATGTAAATACTATGTAAATAGTTGTTATACTGTGTGACTTAGGGAATACTGAAAGAAGAAAGTTTGTAGTTGTTCGGTACAGATGCAAACTTTCAAGTATTTTGATTTGTTGTGGTTGATTGAGGATGTGTGACCCGGATATGGAGGACCAACTTTAACAAAATTATCAACAGCAGAGTATCTGGATGATAAGTCCACTGGGGTTTTTATTTTCTTCCTTTGGGCTGGCTAATCTTTTAATCTATAATGAACATTTTAAAAATGAGTAATAAGTCAGGGATTTGATAAATAAATTTGCCACACACTTGGGGTCTCTTCTTCCACACATGGACCTTCTATGTACAGAGAGGGTGCCATCAGTTTACAGTCTTGAATCTCATTCTCTGCCAGAAGGACGGGTTCAAGATTTCCTGCTGTGACCAGCATGGCCATTAATTCAGAAACTGGCGAGGGGCAATGGGGGATTGAGAAAAGACAGACAAAGACATACAGAAAAAGCTGGAGTTAGGTGGGACATCACCCTCTGATGGAGGATGAATGACCCAGAGCTAGCTCAGCATGTTTATTAAATAGGTTTTATTGTCAAAAAGATTTTCTATGAGAAAGTTTTTTCAATGCATGCAGGATTGAAGGTCAAAGTACTATGTGACCAATTATAACTATCAACTTGTGCTCATAATTCTCTATCCCTGGCGGCTGGTGTCTGAACTTAGGGTGAAGACTGATAGTCCCATGCCTAGCACAGAGCCTCCTTTAAGCAGGGCATCACCATGGCAACTGGGCAGTCTTGACCTGCACCTTTGCACAGGAAGCTCCCAGCTCAGGCACAGTTCTTGCGGTAGGACAATCAGAGATAGTGATTCAAATCACTGCTCCCAACAATTTCCTTCATAGAAGGTTTCCCTCCCTCATGATGTCCCTTCTAGAGGTTGCACCCAACTATTCCAAGACCTTAAAGAAAGTAAAGCTTTCCTACCTGTGACCTAAAGACTCCCAATAGCCACAGTGCAGACCCCACCTTCTTGGTGGCCTTAGCCATCTGTTTGACAGCTGCCACCCTCTTCACTGCCCATCTCTGAGATAATATCTTCACTGGCTCTATCCTGGTCATTCTGTTCAAAGAAGAGATCAGAAAGTCTCCAGTTCCCAGTCCTGCTCTTTGATAGGGGCTTCATTCTCAGAGGTTTTGGTTTTTCATTGTACTTTTAAATAAAAATGACTAGTCTTAACATTGGGTGAGGTAGCACACACCTGTAATCCCAGTGATTTTGGAGGCTTAGATGGGAGAATCTTAGTGAAGCCCTAAGCAACTTAGTGAGACCCTGTCTCAAAACAAAAAATGAAAAGGGCTGGGCTGGGATGTAGCTCAGGGGTGAAGCACCCCTGGGTTCAACATCAGTACTTTAAAAAAAAAAAAAAGACTAGATTTAATTTTTTAAATTTCAAAAAGATAATTAATGGAAAAGATTCTGAACTTTTCAGTTATCTATGTTTTTGCTTTTACAGTTGCTGGCATCTTGGGATTTGGCCTTGGAAAGGCCTCATACATAGGAATATGCCAGAGTAAATTCCATTCCTTTGAAGATCAGCTGCGTGGGGCTGGTTTTGGTCCAGAGCATAACAGGTTTGTAATCTGCTTGATTAAGAGACTATAATGAAGATGATTATAAGTAATTAAATGAAAGGTCACTCACTATTTATAACATTAAACATTTCTTAAATCCCTTCATTTATGAAACCTCTTTAACCTTCAAGTTTTGAGTTGTTACTACTCAACTCTGATAATCATTTAATTAGCTACCTACTTCATTTGCTTAACAATATTTAATGAGTACCTATTAAGTCCAGGACATTGTGCAAGTCTCTGAAGAATACCTTGATGAGCAGAATGGCTTCTACCATCACAGGGTTACACAAAATTTAAATGGTCTTTCTTACCAAAGGGCTTCTGAGAGCTTTTAACATGTTATTAGGTATGTAATACATACTGTGGTCTTCCCTGGAGGATATAAGCAGTTTGACAGTGGAGTTCATAGTATGACCTCTGCTGTTGGAGATCTTGAGTTGAAAACCACTTCTACCACATCCTAAGCCATATGACATTGAATACACTTTTTAAACTCTCTAATCTTTAGTTTCCTCATCTGTATAAAATGATGATCAGAATCATTTCCATGGGATGTTGTAAGAAATATAAATGGTTATTCATGACTCAAGTGCTATTCTATTATAGTGTTATAGGATTAGTGTTAAGGACACATTTCTCTGAAGACTCCTCACTCATCACAGTGGATTCTATATTTGAGAGGCTGCATGATACAGTGAAAACAACATTGGACTAGAAATCAGGGCACCCAAGTTCTTTTTCCATTTGCACTACTTTGGAAAGCCACCTTCCCTAGTTCTATACTGGTACCTTAAACACTGTCTCTTCCTAATGAGCCACATGCAACCCAGAGAGGTGCACGGACATACAACGAAGGGATGCAGAGATTTTCTGACGTGACCTAGTTAGACGTAGGCAAGGGTGGGACTCTAGGCTCATCCCATTTGTTTTCAAACTCTTACTTTTTCCATTTTAGCAGCAAAGTTGCCTGAGAGACATTAACTTTATATTTACAGACAACTCCAACTTCAGTCTATCCTTGCAAATTTAAGTTTTAGGGTCAGCTTTCTGAAGAGCAATTGACCACAGGATTCTGGCTTCTTTCGGAAAAGTTTTATAAAATCAATACATGCAAAGGAGAAAGTTTCGTTGACTGTTCCCTCCTCCTCTTCAATTTCAGGATTTTCTTTTGCTATTACCCAACTTTAGGTTCCATAATAATTATAAACACAAGATTGAAATCTACATTTTCCAATCTCCATCATTCTGCATTTTAGAAGAAGGTGGTTGGAGTAAATGGTCTCCAGGGTTGCTTTAAGCTCTTTGTTCTATAGCTCCATTTTGCCTGCCCTCTTGAAGTCACAGCAGCTACACTCTGGGCTTGCATTAGTGGCTGGCAACCAATTGCTAAGCCCCTTGTGATGGGCCATTATCAGGACATCTAGAAGCAATAATTCACAAAGCTACTTGATTTTCCAGTAAGGGAGAAGGAGAGCAGAGCCCCTACCTAAGATAAGGTTGAGAAGTTTAAGGAAAGGGCCCTTCTTAAAGGAGATGATGATGCTTGACTTGAATCTTAGACCAGTAGGAGTATTAGCAAGTTTGAAAAAGGAAATTCTAGGCTAGGGTTGTGGCTCAGCGGTACAGTGCTCACCTCGCATGTGTGAGGCACTGGGTTTGATCCTCAGCACTACATATAAGTAAATAAAATAAAGGTATTATGTCCATCTACAACTAAAAAAAAAAATTGAAAAAAAGAAAAGGAAAATGCAAGACCAGGAATGGTCTGCTCAAAGGAGGAAACCTGATTGATTAACTCTTTAATAAATCCATGAATACATCCTGAAGTATAAAGAACTATTGGGAAATGGTAGAAGACAAACTGCAGGGTAAAACAAGTAAGGGTCACTCCCTGAAGGATTTTAAGCCACAGTAAGGATTTCTACTTAATTCTCAAAGCAATGGGGTGAAATAAGTGATAAAGGGAGGAGGGTGGAGGTCGTCATTCATCCCTCTGGGGACTTGCAATAGCACCTTAGGGTGTTGCTGCCTTCTGAGTGACCCTTCCCACTAGGCCAGGTTGATCTTTCTATCAGGTAGAAATCACCTCATCCTGTTCTGCTTAAATGGTCTTCCTGTCGCAAATTCCTCATGGTAGTCGGTGTTCAGTAAATGTTGATAGAATTGAATTTGGAAGATTTCAAAACTAACACTGGGAAGGGCCTCAAGGACATCTATTCCTCAAGTGTGGGTATTTTTCTAGAACAAAGCCGTGCATTTTCCTTGGTATTGTGTTAGGTACTAAGAAAACTGATTCAAATCAGGCAAATTATAAACAAGGAATTCTGGAAACATCATTGCAATTTTTTAATTTAAGAAAATTATGTGTGTGCATGTGTGTCCAAACCTAACTCCATAGGTTTATATTAAATCCTACATAGATGCATCATGTATTTTATGATTTTTTTTTTTTTTTTTAAATTTAGATGAGGTCTTACTGTGTTGCTCAGACTGACCTCAAACTCCTGGACTCACATGTTTCTCCCACCTGAGCCTCCTCAGTGCTGGAACTATAGATATGTGCCACGGTGTCTGGCTTACTTTATGATTATTTAATGTTATTGGTAGAAATTACTCAAGTTCAAAGAGTCAAGCTGTTCAACCTCTCTCTGTGTGACTCTAACCACAAAAACAACCATCTGTTTCAACATAAAGTTTGTTCTTGGCTTTATTTGAATAAAATATGGGGAATCTTAAACTAAGAAACGAGTGTTATTCCTAAAGAAATTGGGCTAGTGAATTTTAGAACACACGATTTCTCTGAACAACATTGTGTTAAGACTAGAGCTTCTGTTGTCAAATTACAAACCACTACCTGTTTTGCTTCTCTTCTAGGCATTGCCTGCTTACCTGTGAGGAATGCAAAATAAGGCATGGATTAAGTGAAAAGGGAGGTTCACAGCCTTCGGCTTCCTAAACTATCTATGGCTTTTGAGTTTTCTAAACCTCTGAATTTATACACATTTAAAATTTAAAGAGTACTTTAAAATAATATACTTCTAGTGGAATAGAAACCTTGTGATTCTCTTACTCTTTTGAAATGCTTTCTGTGGAAGGCTCTCAACTGAATTGAGCATGACATATTTTTCTGCTAAGAACATGTTGGGAGCCCTCACATACCAGACAAACATACAACAGCAGCAGCAGTGATATTACACTCTGCCTGGCTTACAGCTAAGTAAAGGAATTGAGAGACTTCTCTGATTAGCCTCCATTGCTTCTTTCACTCTGCTTTTATTCAATGTTTTAAGTTCTCTAGTAGAGGATAGGATTGAATGAGGAGTAAGTTGGAGAGTCATGACCCAAAGAAAATTCACGTATATGGAGATAGAAGTACAGAATGAGAAAGATTGTGTCTTTTGGGGGGTGGGGTCGGGGACGGGTGTAACCAGGGATGAAATTCAGGGGGACCACTGAGCCACATCCCCAGCCCTATTTGGTATTTTATTTAGAGACAGGGTCTCACTGAGTTGCTTAGTGCCTTGCTTTTGCTGAGGCTGGCTTTGAACTCATGATCCTCCTGCTTCAGCCTCCTGAGCCGCTGGGATTACAGGTGTGCACCACCACACCTGGCTAGACTGTCTTTTATAAGCACTAGAAGTACTTCCCAATGCCGGGAGCAGTAGCAAACGCCTGCCTGTAATCCCACTGGCTCAGGAGACTGAGGCAGGAGGGATTGCAAGTTCAAAACCAGCCTCATCAACTCAGTGAGACCCTATCTCTAAATAAAATACAAAAAAGTGCTAGGGATACAGCTCAGTGGTTAAGTGCCCCTGAGTTCAATCCCTGGTACAAAAAAAAAAAAAAAAAAAAAATGCTTCCCAAGACATAGAGCTAAGATTTCATTCAAAAGGGTCACAATATGAATCAACTATGATGGAAGTAACTGGTGGCTCATCAGTGCCATTGGGTTTTAAAAACACCTATCATCTTTAGGTTATCTGCTTTGCTAATGGGTACTCATTTGTGATCACTCATTAACAGGGTTCTTTTATGGACTACTAGTGGCCTGAAAGAATAAGCTCATCTTCCCGAACCATTCTCCTTCTCCCAAGCAGCTCGTTCATAGGGAGAAAAACTGGAGGGATTAACTCATAGAATGATGAACTCTTTGAATTTTAGGGAGTTCAGAGTCAATGTAACTCCAGGAGTTGGATTTCTATTCTCCAATCAGGTTTGTTGCATTAAAAAAAAAAAAAAAGGTCATGTTGGCTAAGCCCCATACAAAAATTTCTCCTGGATCTTTGCACTTACTCAGGAAAATGCTCTAGATATGTACTGACATCATATATATACATATATATATATGGTGTGTGTGTGTGTGTGTACACACTTGTGTTTCACTTAAGATATCTTAAAGCCTATAGCATGGAAGTAAAAAGGGAAACCTCATCAGAAGTTAATATTTGTAAAATATTTTATTTGAAAAGTAAAATATATGTGGAATTTTTTTATTCTAATGTGAACATTAACTATATGGAATGGAATGACTTGACTGAGCTTTCTCTTTAATTTACATATTCTGTTTCTCAGGCAATAAAATTCTATTTCTATGAATCAGAATGCAGAGCCAATATCCTGGCATTCCCCTGCACCCCCCATTGCCCAGGGCTTCAGACATACTAGGCAAATGCTGTACCACTGAGCAACACCTTAGCCCCATTCGAGGTTTTTGAATGCAGTTTAATTTTTGGTTCTCACAACTAGCAATTAGTGACTCTTTGTTATATCTGCTATTGGAAAAAAATCCAGAATTAGGCCCAGTTATTTTCTGTATCCCAGAACATTATTTCCAAGGAATCAGAACCTTTTCATATTGCTAAGCACAGCAAGTCATTTTTTAAACTCAGTCTTGGCGGTGGGTGCGGGGGTTTGGCACAGTGGTAGAGGACATGCCTAGCACATGGGAGGCCCTGGGTTCAATCCCCAGTAGTACCATGCGGAAAAAAAAAAAAAAAATCAGTCTTGCTGTACTGAGAAAGAATTCATTATTATTTACTGTTGACATCTTCATAGTTCTCAAATTGGGTTTATTGCTTGGACTTTCTGCTTTTCCTAAAGTAGATAAGGAATTCATTGAAGCAGTTTACCATAGTGATCTATCTTGTGTGAAGGAAAATCAATATGGAGAAAACTGGAAGGTCATCCAAGAAGTGTCGATTGTTCCATTCATACCTCTATTCATTGCAGAAAGCAAGTGACTTGGGGGATATATCTGCTGCTTGTGTTTCACCAACACATCACCAAGCTGATCATAAGCATATGAAAGTAGAACTTTCATGATGGAAAAAAAAAACTTGGCAAAGAATAGCAGAAGAAAATTATAAATAAACTTGCATGAAAGAAAAAAAATACAAGACTACATAGTCACAGTTGGATATTTAACCAACTTTATTAGCAGATTTTCCCTATGATGATATGGTCTGATATTCTAGAGTGAGTAAAATGGAAAATATTCCATTGGAGATGATACTCAACTTTACAATGGAATTATATCCTGGTAAACCTATCATTAAGGTGAAAGTTTCATCAGTCAAAATGTACTTTATATACCTAACCTACCAAGCATTACAGCTTAGCCTAGCCTAACTGCTTAGAACACTTAGATCAGCCTATAGTTAGGCAAAACCATCTAGCACAAAGTCTATTTTATATAAAATGTTGACTGTCTCATATAGTTTATTGAATACTGCCCTGCACATGAAAAACAGGATGGCTGTACTCTTTTACCCCCTTGTAGTTGAAAAGCCTATTGTTCTTGGGAACTATCTGTGTTTTGACTTTGATTAATGAAATTTACAATGTAACAATCTGCTTTTCTTCTTGTATGTAACCATAAGAAGAGACAAATTTGATATCTGAAATCAACAAGCCTGTCTCACACATTTGTAGTTTGTCTAGAAAACACAGTGAAACGTTCCTAACAGAGGAGAATGACACAAATAGGAAGGATCCATATGTAACCAGAAAATATCAAAATGACTTAATCTATTGCATCCTTGTGGCTCTCCAATCTTAGAAGTGCATTTTTGTCTTGATTTACAAGTGGATTACTTCAAAGGAAACTTTCAGTGATACTTTTAAATTTCGAGGCACTGGTCAAACATTCCACCCACTCTTCGCTAAGGTGATAATCTGTTTCTAAATCTTGCTTCAGTTTGTGTGATCCTGGAGTTCAAAAGTTATTGTTGGAATTAAACTATATTCTATAAAAAGTGTATTATTTCACAATTAAAGTAATGGAATAATCCTTTTGTGTCTGTTTCTCTTATGAAAATAATCAGAATTTCCAGGAAGATTTATATATTATAGATATATAAAAATATTATGTACTGCATATAATGCTTATATATTTTTTAAACTCTCACTTAAACAAAGACATTCTCTTCCCTTGCTTTCAAATTGATGATTTGTCTATTTCCTGTTAACATTTTGAAAGTAATAAAATTTATCTTGCTGGCTTGATTAAGTCTGCTAGTTAGTTTTCTATCTCTGTGACAAAATACCTGAGAAAATAAAGGAGGAAAGGTTTACTTTGGTTAGCTTTTTCAGAGGTTTCAGTCCATGGTTGCTTTGTCCCATTGCTATGAGCCTGTGGTGAGGCAGAATGTCATTTTGGGGAGAATGTGGCAGAACAGAGCTGTTTACCTCATATGAGCCCACCAGCAGAGAGTGAGCAGGCAGGGGAAGCACCAGGGACAAGATATACCCTTCAAAGTGTGCCCCCAGTGACCTACTTCTTCCAACAAGACCCCACCTCCAAAAGTTATCACCACTTCCTAATAATGTCATCAGCTATGGATTAGTCCACTGATGAGGTCAGTCTTCATGATCCAATCACTTCCCAAGAGCTCCACCTCTGAACATTGCTGCATGAAGGACCAAGCTGTCAGCATATAAGCCTTTGGGGGACTCTCCAGATCCAAACTATAACAAAGTGTAACACAAATATCAAGTGATTTTCTTGATATCCACATAATACAACCTATTAATCAACAGAAAATATCTCCAAATTTCAACTATAAAATTTGATTTTATAGATATTTAGAGTTGGCATCTAGTCGCTGGAGTCTTCGAAAAGTCTTATGGAAAGGCAGCTTTGCCTCTCACCACTTCTAGACTGAAAACTTCTCCAAGAAGTGGTTTCTGTTTTTGTTTTGTTTTTCCTTATCTCTGAATTCCCAGAGTTCTTGCAGATATAGGCATTTGGTAAATGTTTGTAAGCCTAAACCTGTAATTTCCCTGTGGCTACAAAATATAATTCTCATTTCTCTTTCACATAGTAGTTTTTAGATACTTGGAAAGCATGTTTCTCTCTTAAACTCTTCTAAAGGCCCCCAGTTTGTCCAACCATCAGAGTGGATTTCTACCTCAGCTACCACCTGGGCTCAGGAGACCTTTGGTCTGTGATGTCCTCATACATGAAGGCTCCAGAAATGAAGTCATCAGTCCAGGAGAGCAGGATTAGCATAAGCTTCAAATCCAGGCTCCACATAGTTACTTACTACTTGACCTTGGGTTATTATGTATCTGCTCTGGGCCTCAGTTTCCTCACTTGAAATGGAAATAACATTAGACTTACTTGACAGGTTATTTGTGAGAATTAAATGAGCTGATACTCCTAAAATGCTTAGAACAGTGTATGGCTCAGAGTAACCACTGAATGGATGTTAGCTGTTACTACTACTATTAGTAGTAGGAATGCAGTCTAAGAATATGTCATTGTCATAATTGTGGCTCAAGCCAGGCTTTTATACATGACAGCTTCTGTTAAGTTGTCTCCCCATTTCATGCGTATGCAACTGCTTACTTCAGCATACCACATAATATACTTAACCTCTTTTCAATTTCATAGTGCTGTTTTCAGCCCAAATATCTGTTCTTTTCAGTCCAAAGTCCCTGATTCAACAGATAAGTATTGTCTCATCTACATCAGAAAACATTATTTCCCCTTTTGGTTTCTGAATGTATGATGTTCATGTTAAGTGCTCAACAATTTTTGTTGACTGAACAAATGTCATGTAGGAGAGAATTTTGTATTATAAGATACAAGCCTCAAACAACGGTTTTGGGGCTGGGGATGTGGCTTAGTGGTTATAGCATTCCTGTGTTCAATCCGTGGTACAAACAAACACATAAACAATGGGGAAAGAATGGGGTTAAATGGGGTTAGGAATAAGAAGAACCCAGAAAATATCAGTAATGATAAAGAAAATCAATTATCAAAATAAATATAAAAACAGAATCTCCCTGAATAAGGCTTTGAAATCAGGGCCTCACCACATTCCTTAAGATTTAGAAGCCCAAGGAAAGATATAAAATGGTGGATTAGAGGAAGACTGCATTCAGGCAGCATTCGCACTGCTTCTCAGCAAGGTGGGTAAAAAAGGAAATTCACTGAAATTCAATATTGGACAATCAAAATCTCTTAGTCACTCAGAAATTTGGGTGCATTAAACAAAGAACAAGAAAGAGTACATTGGAGCCAAGCTGATTTTAGCAGCAGCCATACTGGTTAATTACAGAGGGGAGGGATAACACAGAGAAAGATAACAAATTTGGCATGGAAAAACCTGTAGATCAGAAAAGCAGACTGAACTTAGCTGATCCAGAGTCTGCACAGAGAACTGGTGTTTGAAAAGTGCTCTGTATTTCTCAAGTGGCATGCGGAAAGATGAGGCAGGGCCATCTTGAGGAGGCCATGCTGTAGCTCTGTGCTGTAGAAGCCCAGGAGTTGACAGAAACATTGCCATTCTGCCCCAGCAAGTACCTATCATGCAGCCGAGGGTGTTTCTAGCAGAATGTGATTGAAATAGGCACAGAGAAGATTGTACCCAGAGGAATTCAAGTCAGAAAAACAGAGGGGAATGTAACTCACTTTCCCCTTGAGTCTGATAGGTCATATAACCAGCCAAAGAGGGTCAGGAAACTGAACAGACAGCCGTGAACACACTCATGACTAAGCCTGGGAAGGCCATATTCATGGGCAGCAGAGTGTGTGGTGAATTTGGCTCCTTCTGTCCCAAATGTAGAACTCTTAGGGGACTCCTGAGATGCAGACCCCCAGCAGAGATTAGCATCTGCCTAGTCCTAGGGGTGTGTTGAGCTAATCTCCCCAGAGCAGATACCACCAAACAAAACCCCAGCCTGATTACACCAAAACCCCAGCCACTGAAACGTCCCCCTTAAATGTCTGCAGCAACCCCAACCTGGAAGTACATCAATCTGGACAAAACTCCAATTGACAATACTTCCCATTTCATCCTACCTTATATTGGTGGGAAGAGAAGTCGAAAGATATTTCAACCAGCTTTAGTTGTAGGCCACTCCAGCTGGCAGCTCAGTGAGTACCATAAAAAGAGGAAGGGATTAACAACCCCCAGTCCTCCCTCTCTTCCCCCCCACTCTCTTTCTCTCTCAGAGAGAGAGAGAGAGAGAGAGAGAGAGAGAGAAAGATACAGATAGATGGTCCAAGAAGGAACAGAAAGGACAGTAAGGCAGTAATCATATAATTTTATTAACTGTTTTAACCCCCTCAATGACAATTCTTTCATTTTTCATTAAAAATCATTTTTTCCTTTTTAAAAATATATATTTGTTTCTTCTTTCTCATTTTCTATTTGTTCTTTCTTAGATATACATGACAAGTAGAGTGTATTTTGACAATTTTTCTCATTTTAAACATTTTTTTATTATAGTTATTCTTTCCTTATCATTTGAGGATTAGAGTTGTTGGTTTATTTTTGTTTTCTTTCTCTCCTTTCTTCTCCAACTAACAGCCAAATTCTCTTGTTCCCTCTTTCTCTCTCTCTTTGCTTTGTTTTCTTTCTCTTCCTTTTTTATAGCCATCACTTGCTACATCCCTTCTTCTTTCTCTCTGTTCACATTTTGACAGTCTAAACTTTTTTCTACCATTCTATTACATTTTCTTTTCTCTTAATGAACTTTGTTTTTACCATCTTTTAGAGCTTTAGTTTATATAACTCCTGCCCCCACTATTCAGTTGTTATAGTCATTAGTACCGTTAATGATATTACTGCCACCTGTCTTTTACTGTCCAGTTCATGATTATTTATTGTTTTCATTGTTAGCAAATGCTGACCCCACCATTCCTGTTTTTGTGGTAATAATTGTTGAAGATGTCATAGTAGGCAACAGGTATTTATTATAATGCTATATATTGTTGCATCAGTTGTTGCTATTGTTTCCGCTTTTCTGTGAGGTGCTAGCAATCTATACAGACACTACAGATGCACAGGATAGAGATTGCTGCTAACCTAAACCCAACCAAAGGTCAGGGCACCTTGCTCCACACACAGATTAACCACACTCAAACTTCAGTTATACTTTAACACAAAGAATAGAAGAGGGGGAAAAAAAACACCCAAACTAATAACAAGTCCCTAAGTTCCACTCATGGACAATCCCTACAGCAAAAACAGAGAAATTAACACAAAGCTTGTGGATACTACACCTATGAGGGGTCATAATCCAGATCACTCTAGGACATGTTAGTAAGAGAAGGCTGTGCTCTAAAATGGGCCACCTATAAAAGTGGAAGAGAAATACATCCCAACAAATGCATAAAACCCAATATAAGAAATATAAAGAAACAAGGTACATAACACCTCCTAAAGTTTAATTCACTAGCAACTGACTCCAAAGATATTGAAATTAATGAAATATCAGATAACAGTTTAAAATAATGATTATAAAAATGATTAATGTATTCCAAGAGAGCACAGAGAAACAAGTGAACAAATTATGGAAGTCAGTATAGGTTATGAATGAGAAATTCAATAAGAAGATATTGAAAAAGAACCAAACAGAAATCTTGGAAATGAAAGACACAATAAATCAAACAAAATGTTGAAATGAAAGTCTCTCTAGTAAAGTAGACCATGCTGAAAAGAGACTCTCAGAACTGGAAGACAAAGTGGCAGCCTTGAACATTAAATTCAATTTCTTAAAGAAAAGAACTAAATATATACCAAAATATACAAGAACTCTGGGACAACATTAAGAAACCAATAAGAATCATTGTGATTGAAGAGGGTTATGAGATGTAGGCTAATGGAATAGATAACCTCTTCAGGGAAATAACAATAGAAAAATTTCCAAACTGTGAGAATGAGATGGACATCCAGATACAAGAGGCATTCAGGACCCTAAATAGACAAGATCAACACATTATAATTAAATACCAAACAGAACAAGGATAGAATTTTAAAAGCCTCAAGAGAAAAACATCAGGTCACATTCAGAGACAAGCCAATTAGAATTACTTCAAATTACTCAGCACAAAAGGCAGGAGGATTTGGAATGATGCGTTCCAAGTCCTGAAAGAAAATGACCGTCAACCAAAATTGCTATATCCAGCAAAGCTACATTTCAGAATTAAACAAGAAATAAAAACCTTCAAAGATAACAGAAACTAAAAGAATTCGTGACTACTAAGCTGACACTACAGAAAATATCTAAAGAAATACTTTACACAGAAGAAATGCAAAACCAACCACAGCTGGTGTGGTGGTGCACACCTGTAATCCCAGCAACTCAAGAGCCTGAGGACGGAGGGGTACAAGTTCAAGAACAGCCTCAGCAACTTAGGCCATAAGCAACTTAACAAGACCCTGTTGAAAATAAACAGTAAAAAAGTCTGGGGATGTAGCTTAGTGGTTAAGTGCCCCTAGGTTTAATCCCTAGTACCAAAAAACAAAACAAACCCAACCTCAGATCTCACAGGCGAACAAATCTCATTTAAAGAGTAGCTAAACAAATCAGAAATAGAACCACATTAAACATTATATAAATAAATCAAAATGACAGGAATTAATAAATTTCTCTATAATAACACTGAACATAATGGTCAATAACTCTCTAATTAAAAGACATAGCCTGGCAGAATTAATTAAAAAAAAAAAAAAAAGACCCAACTATATGTTGTTTACAAGGGGCTTACCTTACAGGCTAAGACGGCCAGAGACTGAGAGCGAAAGAATGGAAATTGATAAACCATGCAAATGGAGCCCCAAAATAAGCAGGAATAGATACCCTCATAACTAACAAAGCAGACTTCAAGCCAAAATTAATCCGAAGAAACAAAAGGTCTCTTCATACTGATAAAGGTAACAATTCAACAAGAAGTTACAACAATAGAATATATTTATGCCCCCAAAATTGGTGTACCTAATTATATAAAACAGACACTAATCAAATTAAAGACGAGATAGACCCCAACACAGTAATATGAGTGACTTCAACCCATCTCTCACCAATAGATAGGTCATCCAGACATAAATTCAGTAAAGACCCTTTGGATCTGAAAAATATTACAAATCAAATGACTTAACAGACATCTATAGAATATTTCATCCAACAACAGCTGAATTCACTTTTTACTCAGCAGCTCATGGAATTTTCTCCAAAATAAACCATATTTTAGGCCAGAAAGCAACTCTAAGCAAATACCAAAAAAGAAAAATTGATGTAATTTCTAGTATCTTATCAGATCATATTTGAATGAAATTAGAAATTAACAGAAAAAAAAAAACCCTGCAGAAACTATATAAACACATGGATATTGAACAACATGCTTTCAAATAATGAATGTGTGATAGAAAAAATCAGGGGAGAAATTTTTAAATTCTTAGAATCAAACAAGAATAGTGGGCTGGGAGCTGGATGTAGTGACAAATGCCTATAATCTCAGCAGCTCAGGAGGCTGAGGCAGGAGGATATCGAGTTCAAAGTCAGCCTCAGCAACTTAGCAAAGCCCTAATTAGGCAACTTGGTGAGACCCTATCTCTAAATAAAATATAAAAAGAACTGGGGATGTGATTCAGTGGTTGAGTGCCCCTGGGTTCAATCTCCAGTACCAAAAAAAAAAAAAAAAAAAAAATAGAATAGTGGACTGGGATTGTAGCTCAGTGGTACAGCACTTGCCTAGCATTCATGAGGCACTGGGTTCGATTCTCAGTACCACATCAAAATAAATAAATAAAATAAAGGTATTGTGTCCATCTACACAATACCTAAGGGGAAAGTTTATAGCTATGAGTGCCTACCTACATAAGGAAGTCAGAAAGATCCCAAATAAACAACCTAACAATGCATCTCAAGGCCCTCAAAAATCAAGAACAAACCAAAACCAAAAACAGTAATGGAAGGAAATAATTAAGATTAGAGATGAAATCAACAAAATTGAGAATGAAAACATTACAAAAGATCAACAATGAAGAATTGGTTCTTTGAAAAGATAAGAAAAATTAATAGGCCCTTAGCCAAACTAACCAAAAGGGAACAAGAGAAGACCCAAATTAATAAAATTAGAGATGAAAAAGGAAAAATCACCACAGGCATCACAGAGGAGTATTAGGGACGATTTTAAAAAAACTTATACTACAATAAGTTGGAAAACCTAGAAGAAATGGATACATTTCTAAACACATACAACCTGCCAAAATTGCATCAAAAGGACACCAAAAATCTAAACAGACCAATAACTAGCAATGAGATAAAAGCAGCAATAAAAAGACTTTCAAGAAAGAAAAGTTCAGGATCAGATGAATTCTTATCTGAATTCTACCAGACCTTCAAAGAACTAATACTAATGCTCCTCAAAATATTCCATGGGAATAAAAAGAAATGGAATGCTTCCAAGTTTATTCTATGAAACCAATATCACACTTATACCAAAGCAGATAAGAGCACATTAAGGAAGGAAAGAAAACTATAGACCAATATCTCTGATGAATTTAGATGTAAAAATCTTTAATATTAGCAAATTGCATTCAGAAACATATTAGGAAGATTTTATATCATGACCAAGTTGGTTTCATCTCAGGGATGTAAGAATCATTTGACATGCAAATCAGTAAGTGTAATTCATCACATAAATAGAATTAAGGACAAAAATCACAGTCATCTCAATAGATACAGAGAAAGCCTTTGATAAAATTCAGCACCTATTCATGATAAAAACACTGAAGAAACTAGGGATAGAAGAAACCTTCTTCAACATTATAAAGATTATATATGACAAACCCAAAGCCAACTTTATAATTAATGGGGAAAAACTGAAACATTTTCTTTAAAATCTGGAACAAGTTAAGGATATCTACTCTCACCAATTCTATTCTAGCAAGACTAATTAAGCAAGAGAAGGAAATAAAAGGAATAAAAATAGGAAAGAAAGGTCAAATTATCAGTGTTTGCAGTAATATGATCATAAACTTAGAAGATCCAAAGACTGCTAGAGCTAAGTGGCATGTTACAAAATCAACATACAAATATCTATACCAATAATGACTATGCTGAGAAAAAAATGAGGAAAACAATCTCACTCACAATAGCCTCAAAAATTAAATTAAATTAAATGCATAGGAATAAATCTAACCAAGGAGGTAAAAGACCTCTACAATGAAAACTATAAAATATTGAGGAAAGAAATTGAAGAAGATACAAGAATGGAAAAACCTCTCATGTTCATAGATAGGCAGAATTAATATTGTTAAAAAGGTCATACTATCAAAAACAATATAAAGATTCAAGGAAATCACCATTAAAATATCAGTGACATTCTTCACAGAACTAGAAAAACAGTCCTAAAGTTCATTTGGAAGAAAGAAAAAAAAAAAAGACCCAGAATAGAAAAAGCAACTCTAAGCAAAAAAAGCAATGTTAAAGGCATCACAATATCTGACTTCAAATTGTACTACAAAGCTATCGTAACAAAAACTGCATAGTACTGGTATATAAACAGACACATTGACTAAGACTACAGAATAGAAGACACAGAGACAAGCCCACACATCTACAGACATCTTGACAAAGATGCCAGAGGTGCAGCCTTTTTCATAAATAATGCTAGGAAAACTGGATATCCATGTAGAATGAGACTACATCCTTACCTCTCACTCTGCACCAAAGTCAACTCAAAATGGATCAAACCTCTAGGAATTAGACCAGAAACTATGCAACTCCTAGAAGAAAACATAGGGTCAACAATCCCAACATATAGGCACAGGCAACGACTTTCTCAGTAGAAATCTAAAGGTCAGGTAATAATGCCAAGTGTTAATAAATGGGATGGCATCAAATTTAAAAGCTTCTGCACAGCAAAGTAAACAACTAAGAATGTGAAGGAAGAATCCTACAGAATGGGAAAAAATTGTTGCTAGCTACTTTTCTGACAAAAGATGATCTAGAATATGCGAAGAACTCAAAAAACTTAGCACTAAAAAACAACCCAATTAATGAATGGGTAAATAAATTTATCATTTCTCTAAACAACAAATGCAAATGGCCAACAAATATATGAAAAATATACAACATTGTTAGCAATTAGGGAAATGTAAATCAAAACTACACTGAGATATCATCTCACTCCAGTCAGAATGGCAGCCATCAAAAGCATAAACAATAATAAATGCTGGAAAGAATGTGGAGAAAAAGAGCACTTTTACACTGTTGGTGGGATTGTAAATTTATACAACCACTATGGAAATCAGTATGGACGTTACTTTAAAAAGACTAGGAATGGAACCACCATATGATCCAACTATACTGAAGTGGGACAAAAGATGCTGGACAAGCTGAGGAATTTTCCAGAAGTACTTTTATTGACTGCAGGGTTCAGAGGTGACTCTCACCTAAGAATTCTTCCTCTGAACAAAGATTTAGAAATTCTTTGAACTTTATACACAGTGTAGTGGGTGGGGGGACTTGGAGGTTCACATGACAAGTGCTTTCTGTTCCATCCTCTAGACCAGACACAGGTTTCACACATTTTTACCAAGAAAACAGAGATAATATATTTTTGTACAACAAACTTGCAGACTGTCATACCTTTCGTGTACAAACCTGGCATTTACAAGAAAGAGGAAACTACTAACCATAAAAGCCTCTATAGGCATCTCACTGATCTGACAAGATGAGAAGCTTAATTATGGCAAGGGTCTTTTGGGTGGAGGTGCCTGGGTCTGCTTCAAAACTACTTCTCAGTATTTACCCTAAAGAATTAAAATCATCATACTATAGTGATATATGCATTCCCATGTTTATAATTCACAATTCACAATAGCCAAACTATGGAACCAGCCTAAGTGCCTACGTGTCCATCAATGGATAAATGGATAAATAAAATGTGATACACACACACACACACACACACACAATGGAGTTATATTCAGCCATAAAGAATGAAATTAAGTCATTTGTAAGAAAATGAATGGACCTTGAGAACACTGTTAAGTGAAGTAAGCCAAACTCAGAAAGTCAAGGGTTGTATATTTTGTCACGTATGGAAGCTAGAGAGGAAAAAGGCCAAGAAAGGTAGAGGAAGCCAGGCACAGTGGTGCACACACCTGTAATCCCAGCAGCTCAGGAGGCTGAGGCAGGAGGATCAAGAGCTCAAAGCCAGACTTAGCAAAAGCAAGGTGCTAAGCAACTCAGTGAGACCCTGTCTCTAAATAAAATACAAAATAGGGCTAGGGGTGTGACTCAGTGGTTGAGTGTCCTTCAGTTCAATCCCTGGTACCCACCCTCAAAAAAAGGTAGAGGGACAGAGCTCATGAAAATTGAAAGGGAGTAGTAGACCAGGAGAAGGGAAGAGAGAAGGGGAAGGAGAAATAGTAGGGAACAATATTGGCCAAATTATATTGTTACATTAAGTGTACATTTAAATATGTAACAACAAATTCCACCATTATGTACAAATCTAATGCACCAATAAAAATATGGAAAAATTAATAAAGATTTAGAAACCCAGAACTGACGTTATTAATTCAACAAATATTTTTAAGTAACTACATATGCAAAGCAACATGCTAAAAGACATAGGGATTCATTGATATGTAAGATATCCCCTGACATTGAAGAAGAAGAGAAAAGAAGATGTGCAAATAAAAAGTGCAATGCAATCTGTGTGAGATAAGATAAAATTAATGCCACAAGAATTCAGGGTGGTATTGGTTACTTTTGATGACCTTCATGGTGGATTGTACTGGCCCCATTTCTTCCACTTGTATCTGTACCTTTTGTGAAATTTAGCACTTCCTTCCCTCAGTGAACAGGGCATAGTAACACATCTTTTTTTTTTTTTTTTTTTTTTTTTTCCCCTTTCCTGTGTGGTGCTGGGGATTGAACCCAGGGACTTGTGCCTGAGGCAAGCACTCTACCAACTAAGCTATATCCCCAGCCCTGCACCTTATCTTCTTCTTCTTTTTTTTCCCCTCATCCCTCCCACCCCTCTTATCCTTCTATACAGTCCCTCCTTCCTCCATTCTTGCCCCCCACCCCCCATTATGTGTCATCATCCGCTTATCAGCGAGATCATTCGTCCTTTGGTTTTCTGAGATTGGCTTATCTCACTTAGCATGATATTCTCCAATTTCATCCATTTGCCTGCAAATGCCATAATTTTATCATTCTTTATGGCTGAGTAATATTCCATTGTACATATATACCACAGTTTCTTTATCCATTCATCAATTGAAGGACATCTAGGTTGGTTCCACAGTCTGGCTATTGTGAATTGAGCAGCTGTGAACATTGATGTGACTATATCTCTGTAGTATGCTGATTTTAAGTCGTTTGGGTATAGGCCGAGCAGTGGGATAGGTGGGTCAAACAGTAGGTCCATTCCAAGTTTTCTAAGGAACCTCTACACTGCTTTCCAGAGTGGCTGCACTAATTTGCAGCCCCACCAACAATGTATGAGTGTACCTTTTCCCCCACATGCTATCCAACACCTATTGTTGCTTGTATTCTTGATAATCGCCATTCTAATTGGGGTGAGATGGAATCTTAAGGTAGTTTTGATTTGCATTTCTCTTATTACTAAAGATGGTGAACATTTTTTCATATGTTTATTGATTGCTTGTAGATCTTCTTCTGTGAAGTGTCTGTTCATATCCTTAGCCCATTTGTTGATTGGGTTATTTGTATTCTTTGTGTACAGTTTTTGAGTTCTTTATAGATTCTGGAAATTAGTGGTCTATCTGAAGTATGAGTGGCAAAGATTTTCTCCCACTCTGTAGGCTCTCTCTTCCCATTGCTGATAGTTTCCTTTGCTGAGAGAAAGCTTTTTAGTTTGAATCTATCCCATTTATTGATTCTTGCTTTTATTTCTTGTGCAATGGGAGTGTCCTGGTAAGGAAGTCTGATCCTAAGCCGACATGTTGAAGATTTGGACCTACTTTTTCTTCTATAAAATGCAGGGTCTCTGGTCTGATTCCAAGGTCCTTGATCCATTTTGAGTTGAGTTTTGTGCAGGGTGAGAGATAGGGGTTTAGTTTCATTCTGTTGCATATGGATTTCCAGTTTTCTCAGCACCATTTGTTGAAGAGGCTATCTTTTCTCCATTGCATATTTTTGGCACCTTTGTCTAGTATGAGAAAATTGTATTTATTTGGGTTTGTGTCTGAGTCCTCTACTCTGTGTACCATTGATCTACCTGTCTATTTTGGTGCCAATACTATGCTGTTTTTCTTACTATTGCTTTGTGGTATAGTTGAAGGTCTGGTATTGTGATACCCTCTGCTTCACTCTTCCTCCTAAGGATTGCTTTAGCTATGCTAGGTTTCTTATTCTTCCAAATGAATTTCATGATTCCTTGCTCTATTTCTGTGAGATATGTCATTGGGATTTTAATTGGAATTGCATTGAATCTGTATAGCATTTTTGGTAGTATGGCCATTTTGACAATATTAGTTTGGCCTATCCAAGAACATGGGAGATATTTCCAACTTCTAAGGTTTTTAAAAATTTCTTTCTTTAGTATTCTGTAGTTCTCATTGTAGAGGTCTTTCACCTCTTTTGTTAGATTGATTCACAAGTATTTTATTTTTTTCGAGACTATTGTGTATGGGGTAGTTTTCCTAACTTCTCTTTCTGAAGATTCATCACTTATGTATAAAAATGCATTTGGATTTGTGAGCATTGATCTTATATCCTGCTACTTTACTGAATTCACTTATGAGTTCTAAAAGTTTTCTGGTGGAATTTCCTGGTTTCTCTAAATATATAATCATATCATCAGCAAATAGGGGTAGTTTGAGTTCTTTTCCTATTCGTATCCCTTTAATTTCCTTGGTCTATCTAATTGCTCTGGCTAGAGTTTTGAGGACAATGTTGAATAGAAGTGACGAAAGAGGGCATCCCTGCCTTCTTCCAGTTTTTAGGGGGAGTGCTTTCAGTTTTTCACCATTTAGAATGATACTGGCCATGGGCTTTGCATAGATGGCTTTTACAATGTTAAGGAATGTTCCCACTATCCCTATTTTTTCTAGTGTTTTGAGCATGAAGGGATGCTGTATTTTATCAAATGCTTTTTCTGCATCTATCGAAATAATCATGTGTTTTTGACTCTAAGTCTGTTGATATGGTGAATTACATTTATTGATTTCCAAATGTTGAACCAACCTTGCATCCCTGGGATAAAACCCACTTGATCGTGGTACACTATCTTTTTAATATATTTTTGTATGTGGTTTGCTAAGATTTTGTTGAGAATTTTTGCATTAATGTTCATTAAGGATATTGGTCTGAAATTTTTTTCCTCAATGTGTCTCTGTCTGGTTTAGGTAACAGGCTGATATTAGCTTCATAGAAATAAGTTTGGGATGGTTCCCTCCTCTTCTATTTCATGAAATACTTTGAGAAATATTGGAATGAGCTCTTCTTTAAAGGTTTTGCAGAACTCGGCTGAGAACCCATCTGGTCCCGGACTTTTCTTTGTTGGTAGGCTTTTGATGACTTCTTCTATTTCATCGCTTGAAATTGATCTATTTAAATTGTGTGTGTCCTCCTCATTCAGTTTAGGTAATTCATATGTCTCTAGAAACCTGTTGATGTCTTCAAGATATTCTATTTTGTTGGAGTATAGATTTTCAAAATAGCTTCTAATTATGTTTTGTATTTCAATCCTGTCTGTTGTGATATTTCCTCGTTCATTCTGAATTCTAGTAATTTGGATTTTCTCTCTCCTCTTTGTTAGTGTGGCTAAGGGTTTATTAATTTTATTTTTTTCAAAGAACCAACTGTTTATTTTTTCAATTTTTTCCTACTGTTTATTTCAATTTCATTGGTTTCAGCTCTGATTTTAACCATTTCCTGTCTTCTTCTACTTTTGGTGTTGCTCCGTTCTTTTTTTCTAGGACTTTGAGCTGTAGTGTTAGGTCATTAATTTGCTGATTTTTTCTTCTTTGATTGAATGCAGTCCATGAAATAAATTTTCCTCTAAGTACTGCTTTCATAGTGTCCCAGAGATTTTGATATGATGTTTCTTTGTTCTCATTTACCACTAAGAATTTTTTAATTTCCTTCCTGATGTCTTCTGTTATCCATTCATCATACAATAGCGTATTATTTAATCTCCAGATGTTGGAGTAGTTTCTGGTTTTTACTGTCATTTATTTCTAATTTCAATCCTTTATGATCTGATAGAATACAAGGTAGTATCTCTATCTTCTTGTACTTGCTAACATTAGCTTTGTGGCATAGAATATGGTCTATTTTAGAGAAGGATCCATGTGCTGCTGAGAAGAAAGCGTATTGGCTCTTCATTGGATGGTATATTCTATAAATGTCCGTTAAGCCTAAATTATTGATTGTGTTATTGAGATCTATGGTTTCTTTGTTCAATTTTTGTTTGGAGGATCTGTCCAGTGGTGAGAGAGATGTGTTAAAATCACCTAGTATTATTGTGTTGTAGTCTATTTGATTTCTGGAATTAAGAAGGATTTGTTCGATGTACATGGATGAGCCACTGTTTGGGGCATAGATATTTATGATTCTTATGTCTTGCTCATTTATGCTTCCCTTAAGCAGTATGTAATGTCCTTCTTTATCCCTTCTGACTAACTTTGGCTTGAAGTCCACAGTATCTGATATGAGGATGGATACTCTGGCTTTTTTGCTGTGTCCATGTGCATGGTATGTGTGGAAATCTCTTTCTATGAGATGAGTCTCTTGTAGGCAGCAAATTGTTGGATCTTTCTTTTTAATCCAATCTGCCAGTCTATGTCTTTTGATTGATGAGTTCAGGCCATTAACATTCAGGGTTATTATTGAGATATGATTTGTATTCCCAATCATTTGGCTTATTATTATTATTATTATTTTGACAAGACTTGATTTCTCCTTTATTTGGCTGTTCCTTTAGGGTAGTTCCTCCCTTTGCTGATTTGCATCGTTGTTTTTCATCTCTTCCTCATGAAATATTTTACTGAGAATGTTCCGTAATGCCGGCTTTCTTTTTGTAAATTCCTTTAGCTTTTGTTTATCATGGAAGGATTTTATTTCATCATCAAATCTGAAGGTAAGTTTTATTGGGTATAAGATTCTTGGTTGGCCTTTGTTTTCAGAGCTTGAAAAATGTTGTTCCAGGCCCTTCTAGCTTTTAGGGTCTGGATTGAAAAATCTGCTGATATCCGTATTGGTTTCCCCCTGAATGTAATTTGATTCTTTTCTCTCACAGCCTTTAAAATTCTGTCTTTATTTTGTATGTTAGATATTTTCATTATAATGTGCGTTGGTGTGGGTCTGTTGTAATTTTGTGTATTTGGAGTCTTATAAGCCTCTTGTACTTGATTTTCCATTTCATTCTTCAGATTTGGGGAATTTTCTGATAATATTTCATTGAATAGATTGTTCATTCCTTTGGTTTGTTTCTCTAAGCCTTCCTCAATCCCAATAATTCTTAATTTGACCTTTTCATGATATCCCATAATTCTTGCAGATTCTGTTCATGATTTCTTACCATCTTCTCTGTTTGGTCAACTTTGTATTCAAGATTAAATATTTTGTCTTCAATATCTGAGGTTCTGTCTTCCAGATGTTCTATCCTATTGGTTGTACTTTCTATGGAGTTTTTAATTTGGTTTATTGTTTCCTTCATTTCAAGGATTTGTTTGTTTTTTTTTTTCAATATCTCTAACTCTTTATTGAAATGATCTTTTGCTTCCTATAATTGCTCTTTTAACTGTCGATTGGTGTGATCATTCGATGCCTGCATTTGCTCTTTCATCTCATCATTCAATGCCTGCATTTGCTCTTTCATCTCATCGTTTGCTTCCCTGATCACTTTAATTATGTACATTCTGAACTCCCTTTCTGACATTTCTTCTGCCATACTGTCATTGGATTTTACTGCTATACCATCTACGTTTGTTTGGGACATTTTCTTCCCTTGTTTTCTCATTTTGCTCAGCTATCTACCCCTCTAGTAGAGAAACTCTGGAATATTGTAGATTTCCTCCATTGACTAATATTGTCTCTGCAGATTTCCAATGACTCACCTCTTAGCCTTCAGTAGTCTGAAGTCTTGGAGGAACTTGATAATGCGGTGCTCCACTAGGAAGTTGCCCCTCTATGGGTGGTGGCCTTCAGGTGGGGTATATTCCCTGTCAGTGGGCAAACGCACCTCCACTTGTTGACTGATGGTCAGCCAAAGGGGGATGAGACTGCAGATTGGGGCATGTCTAATCTGGGCCTGTGTCTCTGGTTCTTCTGCCCTGGTGGGAAAGCCTCACCCAGTGGGGAAGACTCTCTTGGTGGGAAGTTTCCCTGGGCAGCTCTCCTCGGAGCAGTTCTCTTCGGTCCAGAACTACCACCTGGACTGGGAAGCCCTCCTCTCGGATATTCCCAGGGGTCTTGATCTACTGCCTGGGCTGGGGAGCCTGTCCCTGTGAGGGACTCCCTCTCTGAGCAGCCCTCCTCTGCTATGTTCCCAGGGGACCGGAGCTACTGCCTGGGCCTTGGACCCTCACTCTGTGTTGAAGCTCTCGCTGTGTGGCCCTCCTCTGCAATGCTCCCGGTTGACTGGGTACTCGGCTCCAGCAGGGGGGTCTCACTGGGCCACCCTACTCCACGAAGTTCCCTGTGTTTGGGGACTACTGCCCCATCTGGGGAACCTGACCAGTGTGAGAGACTCACCCAGTTGCTCGGAGTTAGTCCCAAATCTCTCAAAACCTCCTCTTCTTGGCTCCTGGGTCTTGTCAAAGGTCCTCTAGCCTCCTGTAGGTGTCTCAGGAAGAGAGCTGTCCTTCCAATGATGACGGCCACGCCCTCAGGAATAATTCAAAATGCCTGCACCAGCCTGTAAAGAAGCCTCTGGCTAGCTTCACGATGCAGGCAGGCTGGCTGGTCTGCCAGTTTGCTCGGCAATGGCAACAGACCTCGGTGTGGTGGTCAGGCGGGGTCGCTCAGTGATAGCGTCTGTGCTTGGCCTGGTGTTTGGCGGGCTGGCTGCTGGCTGCCTTGCTCCGCAAGGCAGGCAGGTTGGGTGCCCGCCTGCTACCTCCACAGTGCAGGCGACCTAACTCCTGTACCTATATTCTTGATCTCTGACTTGTCAGCATGATTCACTGCATCTAAAGCTAAAATGAAGGTATGCCTATTAGAAATTCAGGTATAGGGCTGGGGATATAGCTCAGTTGGTTTAGTGCTTGCCTTGCATGCACAAGGCCCTAGGTTCAATCCCTAGCACTGAGAAGAAAAAAAAAAAAAAAAGGTTTAGGTATAAAGAGGCCTGTGTTTCCATTTTTGTCTCATGATGACAGTAAGACCACTCAGTACTAGATACAGATTGCTCCATCAGCCTCACACTGGCCTCAGGTCTAATTCCTACAATAAATTCCCACTCTCACTCACTCACAGCAGTTCTGCTTTTATATCAAATCTTATTCTAAAACTTGGTCTAATGTAACAAAAACTTTAAACATCTGGCATTCATTTGAGGATCAAGTGGAAGATGGATATTGAAGAGATGGTAATAACTCCCTAAAGGACTTCAGGAAAGGTGTTAGGGGGTTGTCAATGAAGAATTAAAGAGAAGGAAAGGGCTGGGGCTATAGCTCAGTTGGTAGAGTGTTTGCCTCATACGCATAGGGCCTTGGGTTTAATCCCCAGCACCGAGGGGGGGGGGGGGGTGGGGGGCAGTTGGAAGGTTAAAGAGAAAATCAGTAGTTAGCAAAAATGGTTACCTGTGATATCATGGGAAAACAGAAAACATGTCTAGTGAATTTGATGAGCTAATGAAGATTTCCAGGCAGCATTCGGCCAGGTGTCATGGGCTTTTTCCAGCTGTCTAAATTAAAATGAGAAGAGAAACGATATAAAGAACAAATAATTCAATTTCCAAATGGAATTGGAGAGAATACAAACCTCAGAACCATTCTTTCTGTCAAACACCATACTCAGAAATGGCTTCAGGCAAAGACCAAACACAAAGAGAAGCATGAAGATTCTTTCGTTCAACATCTTAGAAAGATGACGGTGCCTATTAAGACATTTCAGACACACAAATGACCCTCTGTCTTAAAGGCATGCCTTGTATATCCTGTCCAAGACTTTTTATAATCTTAAGATGTTGTTCATCAATGTCACAAAGAGGCCAACATAGGAAAGGACTGTTTCTAACAGATGCTATTCATGATTTTGCATAATGGAATCAATCACAGACACATAAGTTCACAGGTTGAAAAAAGGGATTGTACCAGCTTGCACAGATGGTATGAGGCCTTTGAATCCTCAGACTTCTGAACAGGGAGTAGGCTGAGCACACTACTGCAAACATGAGCAAACTTTATGGAAAATAGATTCAGAGGACAGGATCAAGAACCCAGAATAACCCTGGGGAGCATAGAAGAATGGTAACTGGACTTCAGATTGCTATGGACAAGAGACTGGTACATGAATTCCATTTTACCCTGGTTCAGTGGCAATGTCTAGAATAGTGATGTTATGGCCTATCATGTTAACTGTATTTGGGGTGAACAAAGCAGATAACCTATCACTTAAGTCAAAAAGTCTTCAGACTGAGAATTGGAAGCAGCTTTACCCAAACAACTACATCCACAACCTGAACCTGATTAGATGAGCTGCCCAACTTCAGGCTGGTATAATGGGATACAAATTGGAGGTCTTGGGGAAAGGCACGAGTTTATTTTGCCCATGAGAGATGTGAATTACTAAGGCCAAATGATACATTGAAAAGATTTATTGCAAATCTAACCCATATGTTCATTTTAAAATGTGATGAAGTGGGGAATCTGTATGCCCATCCTTTGACAGGATTGTAATGAAATGATGCTACTACATGACTTTGGAGGATAGACTGCACAAAAGACAATACAGCTTTGGACAAATTTCCTAGATGCTCTTGACCTAGCATAATGACCACGATGCCAAGTAAACCATGCTATGAGTAAGCCCAAGCTAATCCAGTCATGGAAAAATCTCAAAACTAGATGCTAAATAAAGGACCAGCTGCTCTGGTAGTTCAGTTTCAGCTCCATCTAGCATATGACTGCAAATTTGAGACCCAGAGACAGTACTCTGCTGTATTCTTAATTCCTGACGTCCCTCAACCCCCAAAACCTAAGGTATTTATAACTCTTAAGATACCAAATCCTGGGATGATCTGTAGCATGGTAGGTGGAACATGTTTCTGGCATGACAATTTCAATTCACCTGAACCAGAAACAAACATTGGTTCGATTATAAAATCATACTTAATGTTTATTCCTATGGTATTTACAAACTTTGAGAACATGATTACTATAGTATGGATCTTTAATGTTCCATAAGGGCCTTGTGTTAAGTGCTTGATCACCAAAGTGGTGCAAAACCTTTGGGAAGTGAGGCCTTGTGGGAAGTTCTAAGTTCACTGGGGGTGTGGGCTTGAAGGGCCTTGTGAGATAATGGCCTCTTCTTTTCTCTTTGCTCCCTTACTTTCAATGTAAGTCGTTTTGCTCTGCCAGGATGTACTGCCTCACCACAGACCCAAACCACAAGTTCAATAAACTATGAACTGGAGCCTCCTAAACTATGAGCCAAAATAAGCTCTCTCTGATTATTTCAGGTATTTTGTTAATGATGGAAAGCTACAGGTCTTGCCTTTTTAAAGGCATTTATCTATTTACTACATACTGATTTTATCTACATGGATGAAATTCATCTTATTAAATATTCATACATTATTTTGTATTCCTACAAAAAAACCCTTATAATTGTACTTAGAAGAGAAATTAACTGCAAATAAAACCATAAAATGGAGAGATGTTGCATGTTTCTTTATATTTTATTTACCATAAACATTAATAGAGCAAATACTAGAGAAAGGCTTTTTAATAATTTGATGATGTAAAGCTGAACACATAAAATGCTTGCTCCCCCCACCCACCCCAATCCAACATGCATATTATCACTAATCTTTATATACGATGATTCTTGAGCATCAGTCTCTTGACAGTTTGGAGTATCTTTGCTCTGTAACTTATAAGCAATTTCACAAACTGTATACAAGCATGGTATAATAACCATCATTCATAGCATTCCCGATCGTGATTACATTTACACAATATTAACACCAGAATCCGTGTTTTACAAAATATCATAAGTCAACCACAAAAACCCAGGATTTAGTTTTAAATATGTTTATGAAGACTGCTGCTGAGCTCAAAAGCATGCAGGTATTCATGACCACCTAGATGAAGCTGGATATTGAAACTCCTTCAGTAGGTCCAATGATGTAATTTTTCACTCATCCCAAGTATCTCCATATTTGTTTACTTTGACTAGGAAAAAAGCACAAATAATTGATGATTCCACACAGTAATAAATAAAGGACACTCTCTTGTTTGTCGTTATTATTGTTTTGAAAATTGTTTTGCCCTCATTTGAATAAAAGCATATGAGAGTCTTTATAAAAGGGGCTAGCTAGACTTCTGTGAACTAGGGGTGGTTGTTCATAGCTACAAATGCATTGTATCAAGAACTTTATATAAATACTTGATCCTTATAACAATCTTACAAAGTAAACACAATTGCCACTTTAAGGCCAAGAAAACAGATTAGTAACTTGCCCAAGGTACACACCTTAACAGGTAGAATAAAAATCTGAAGTAGGACAGTTTAAGTTAAAAGCCTGGGTGCCTTTACAACTTTACCACACCTTAGTAAAGGTGACATATATTATAGCATATACAAACAAAAGTTACAAGAAATAAAAATAATAAACTTGAATTTTATTTTTCAAAAAAATATAAACAAATGGTCAAGTCTTCAAGTTATGGTTATTCTTCTCTCACATGAGCTACCACACTACAAGAAGGAAACTGTTTCCAATATTCCTGAAGTTTACATAAAGTTAAAATGTGAAACATGCTCCTGTGTTTTCTATTTTTAAGCTTCTTTTCTACATAGGCTCCATCTGTGAATTGTTCAGAGAGCCCAAGTAATCATAACAATGTAAAGCAATTATCATAATGTGAACCCTTCAAGGAAATACACGTCAAAACATTTTCATTTTTATACTAAGATATTATATCCCCCTTTCCTCACATTTTGCCTTTTTTCTTGCTCTCAATCCTCGTGAGTACATGGTGGAGTTTTCTAGAAGCTACATGATGTGTGGTAATGTTTCTCTGACAGCTTATAGAATATGTGCCTGTATTCTTAAAATTTGTCTTAATTTCTAATTATTTAAGTACCAATAAATATAATCCATATAAACTGAAGCCAAAAACTTTTCGTGATACTTCCAAGACCCTGTGAATTTACATGGTACTACTGTTAAATTTTCTATCTAGATTCAAGATTAATACAGAAAAATCATAAAAACTAATAGGTTTCATAATAGGTCTTTGAATTACATAAAGCACAAAAGATTTTCACTTATAAAGAAAAAAGTTCATAGTTTTACATTACTGTGTCACGTGAAATAAGTTTAAGACTGTTCAGTTAAAACCACAAATGTTAAAAGTCAGCAATTGCTAAAGATCCAACATTTTTCTTTTCTTAACCTCTATTAGTACATAATGCCCAACCAAAATACTTCATTACTGATACATGAGTGCAAGGTTCTATGCTATGCAAATAAAAGATTACAAAAATGAGAAAAATACTACTTCCTACCCTCAAGGAGCTTACAGTCTAAATCCTCAAATTAACAGAACAAAGTACCAATACGTCTTCACGTAGTACAGAGAAAAGCTCACTAGATGCATAGTTTTTGCTAAACATTCCTTAATGACAAACATCATAAGCATTATAGATTACAAACCTATTACAAAACTAATATTTTTACATCAAAATTATCATTTGATTATTATTCAACATGATTGTTACAAAAGCAATTCTAAATGAAGTAACCATTAACAATGAGAAATGAGAAAATTATCTTGAGACTAGGGATATAACCCAGGGGCAGAGTGCTTGCCTAATGCATGTGGCCCTGGTTTAGAGCCCTAGTAACCCCATACAAAGGATTTTTACGTAATTTTGAATGCTTTATGGCATATGGCTCTCCAGAAGGCATCAGTGCTGGGGATTAAACCCAGGGTCTTGTGCATGTCAGGCAAATGCTCTACCATTCAGCTACATCCCCAGCGACCCCTTCATTTTTAAAATAGTAAATAGAAAATCTTGGAACAATAACTCATTCTCTGAAATTCCTAAAGAGAAATCATAAAATTCTATTCAGAAATGCCTATAAAACCTATTCATAATTCCCTTTTCCTTTAGAGGTAAACAGCTGTGTCAGAAAATTTACTTTGGGTACTATATGGTTGTTTCAAAATGACAGAAATTTTGATTTAAAAATTGACTATTATAAAGATAAAACATACAAGAAAAGTAATCTCATTACTCAGTCATGATTCTGTGGTTCTGCCAAAAGTAGCATTACAGTCCAATCATCAACCTCAGGTGACCAAATCTGGTTATGCAAGAAATGCATCATTAGGAAAAAGATAACCATTTCCAAGATGACATCGTAAGAGGGCAAAGTAAAATGGTTGTATAATTTCTACATGGTTATCATAAAACTAGTTTGTCTCAAATCTTACTGTTTGGACTTCATTATTTCCTAACACAAAATAGCAGTTTGAAAAACCTTAAAAATGGAAGAACTGATAACTGTGAAATAACTATACAAAAATTTACTTTAGAGGCCATGTGAAATGGCACATGCCTATAATCCCAGCAGCTCAGGAGGCTAAAGCAGGAGGATCCTGAGTTCAAAGCCAGCCTCAGCAACAGTGAGGCACTAAGCAACTCAGTGAGAACCTGTCTCTAAATAAAATACAAAATAAAAATGGGGATCCCCGGTACCCCCCAAAAAATTTATTTCAGTTAACTGCTAGAAGAATTAAATTGCATATGAATATAATTAATGTTTTAAACTAATACTTCATTTTCCAATCCTAAAAAGGTACGTGGTTCAGACTAAACTATCATACCTTCTTTTTTTGGCATTCTTTCCTGCATAGGCCTGACTGAGGGGTCAGTCTTTTGTGCTAAAGTTACTTCATATGACTCTCTGTTTTTATTCCTTAATTCCTCATATGTAACATTTTTTCTTTTGGGACTTTCTTCAATGTTGGGTTCAGGTCCTAAAACAACAAACAGTTAATAAACAGTGATAAAAGAATTTGGATAAACCCAAAGCAACTAATTTTTTACAAATGCTTCTTATCTACAATCAAAATAGAATAAAATAAACAATCAAATTATTACCACCATTCCAAAGGTACTGTACTTTCCCCAAGGTAGTCACAAAACTAAAATCTACCCCCTTCTGCATTTAAGCTTTCATTTCTAAAATTTAAATCAACATCAAAAGTTTTAAAATCTAAATCAAGACTGGAAAAAGAATGAGTAATAGTACAAACTGGTTAAAATGTCAGTATTTTAAACTGAAAAGTCATTCATATTGTATATAGAATTTTTAAATATTCTACTGGTGACAACTGAACAATACTTGACACAGTGTAGTTTTTTTAACATTTCCATAATATTCTAAAAACCAGAGTCTATGTACAAACAACTCCAATTTTAAAAAATTAATTTACCATCTTTATGTACTTAAACAAAAGTACTTGAAAATAACTACTAAAAAGTATAAGAAATAGTTTAAGAGTGGGCACAGTTTTCCCTCTGTTCTACTGAGGTGGGAGAAGTGCCAACTATTCAGCCTGGAAATCTGCATTCATTCTTTATCTCTCCCAAATGAAGTCAAAGTGTGAACAGTATATATTATTAAAGAGTCAAATATTGATGGAAAATAATGAAGTATTCCCCTTTAATACTGATTGACAAGACCAAACACTAAACAATTTATAAAATGTATAAATAGCAAGGCCATATAAACATTTTCTAAGAAATTTACTGATGCTACCATTAACTTTCAGTGAAAAACTACTTACAAAGTCTTACAAACTACAGCAGAAGGAGTATTTTTCAATGAGACATACAGATTGGGCATATCATTTTAACAACATATTAGTTAAACAGATTTTTAAATTCAATTTTTATAGACAGTACTTATTTAGAACTCAATAAGGTCCAAGCAAATAATCAGAATTTTCCAAGTAATATAATTATATGTTAAATATTGTTTTCAACCCTAATTTTTTGATAAATGTATACTGTAGTGATCCAGAGCAGAGGATTTAAGCTTTTCTAATTAGTTCTAATATACCATGGTAGAAAACTGAGAATTTTCTGGATGAAAAGAATGTAAAGAAAAACATTATACTCTTTCATTGGGTTTTTAAAACACTTTGCATTGTATTAGTGATAATCATTGAACTAATTTCCTTTTACCAAAATTATTTTTTAAGTTCTGAAGGAGCTATGTATTTCAGGAACCCTGGGTTCTAATCCTCACTCTGCTGACAATCAGTCAATGTCCTTGGGCAAATCACTAAGCTTCTCTGTATCTTGGTTTTTCCAACTGTGAAATAAGGCAATTAACTAGATGCTTTCTAGAGTTCCTTCCAGGTCTAATATTTTTTCTTATCCAAATGAACAATATTTTATTGTTCTAAAATTCTGTGACAAATCAAACATAATCAGATTAGGAAAAAATTTCCCCACTTATAAAGCCAAATGAAAATAACCCTACATTGTACAGAGAACATGATTTACTAATTTGGGAAGGTTATGAAGAGCTGGAAGGAATAATAAATCGTAAAACAGCACTGCTTTAAATATAACTATAATAAATTACCTATGATAATTGTCTAATAGCTATGATAGAGTGATTTCTGCTTTGAAGGGATTAATAGCTCTTTTTACCAGGAACTCCTGGTAAAAGGAAGCAGAACTAAGGGAATAAATAGGACTTAAACAAAAGGAGAGGGTACCCTAGCCTGGTAAGGGAGGATAACATTTGGAATAAAGCAAAGGAAGCAAACAAGGGTCCATGTGGAGAGCAGTTTTTGAAAAAGTGGCAAGTATGATCTAGAAAAAGGAGACAGAAAGCAGAGCAATGGATAGATGGATGGCTGCCATAAAGGCATAAAATAATATTAAAACATGAGTCTTGCTATCATCTGTGGATTGATAGCAAAAGGATTTTTATGTTTTATGTGAAAAACAAATTATGTAATATGGAATTTTCTAATGCAAACAGTAGGAAGGATGTAAATCATTACAAGAGAAGAGCTGGTGCATGACAAGAAAATGAATTTGAGATTGGAAAAATGATTTACAGTGAGGGACAAAGATAGCTGCCTTTGGAGATAAGATGGTGGGTCACTTTAACCATTCTCTAAATCTGCTCATCTCCTTTCCCATTCTAATTTGATGATGTCTTTGCTTGAAACCATTCAGGAGAGGGACAGAGGAAAAGATGAAAATTAAGAGATTCAATAACTCATACAAACTTGAGTCTCTTTGATCATTCAAACTTCCGATCTCTCCTGTTCTTTCATTTCTACGAGATATTAATAATCAGTCTTCTTCCCCTGTCTGATTCTAAGGTAGTACTAACAAAATAATAAAACTTCCTTCAGTGAGAATGTTCTACAATGGCACTTTCCAATATGGGATATACTAACACTGATCAACTGAAATCTATCAAAACTACTGAGAAACTGAATTTTAAATTTAATTTTAATTACACAGTGACACATGTTTAGTAGATACTTTATATTCACTTTCCTAAATCACATTCTGCATCTTCTCAAACCTTCCCTAATATACAATCAACTTCTTTCTTCTACATCCCTTTCCTCCCTTTAACCTACATATAGATTCAAATCTCTCCTATCTTAAACAAGCAAACAAAAAATTCCCCAATTGCTTCTTTAGCTTTATTTGCTCCCCAGTTGTTGACTTAACTAAATTCACTTCAAAGTTGCCTTTAAAGTGTACTGAACAGAGGTCTACAATCCCTTATCCAAACCCTTGGAGTTAGACAGGTTTTGCAATTCAGTTTCCCAGATTTTTTTGAAAATACCATAGTATATATTCTATATCACTTAAAATCCACCCCTTCAGAATTATGGGACAGAAATGAATAATAAGCAAAACCATTACTGGTTCTACAATAAAATATAGAAAAATTCATTTTAGGTAAATAAGTAAAGGTTCTATTTATATTTCTTATGTCAGTTTAGGTCAGGGTTTGCCACCAAATGAGTTCAAGTCAGATTTTATTTTTTGTGGTACTGGGGATCAAGCCCAGGTTTTCACAAGTGCTATGCAATTGCTCTAACACTGAGTTATATCCCTGACCCTCAGGACAGATTTTATTTGGGGGATGGGGGGGCTTGGTTTTCAAAACTTTTTAGATTTTAGGCAAGGAATTACAGACCTATGCCTCCTAATTTACCCCCACCTTACACTGCAGACATGATTGAAAGAAGGAACTAAATATATTATTACCTTCAAGGCACTGCCTCTGATTATTTCATCTAATTTCAATAGTTGAGAGAGGCCTTATCTGACTGTTCAAAAGATCAAGAAACTCAAGGGATTATAAATTAGTTACTTCTTATGACTAATGACGTCACATAGCTTGCAAACGTCAATAATAATTCAAATCCAGGCCTTAATCCACTTTTACTTACATGTGTGATCCTCAAAACTAGTATTTACAAAAACTTCACAATGCATGTTCTCGTGAGTCTTCTCACTTGACAACAGCTCTATAATGCAGGTATTATTTTTCTTAAAGAAAGCTGAAAGCCTTTAAGATTATCCCATCAAATACAACCTTAGCCTTCATGAAGCCTCTACTTCCTGATGCACAATTTATCACTCTTTCGCTATGGTACTAAACTTGTATGAATATTACTGGAGCCCATTAGTAATTTATCCTTATATTTCTATCTTCTAACAGACTTGAGAGTTTCTTAAGAACAAGAACCAAGTTTTATCTTTATGTCTTCCGTACCTAGCAAGAAGCCCTGATACCTACTGGTCCTCCAGGAATGTTGAATGAATGAAAAAACAAATGAACAAAAGGAACAAACATGCTGAATTAGACTGATGGATGAGTTTAGGTTGATGGCTGATGGTGGAATGTACAGGTGATATCCAGCAGAAAAGGTCATCAAATAAAGTTTATACATACGTTGGACCATAAAATGCTGAAATTCATTTCAAGAGAAGTTTCTACCTTGGGCAATATGATCAGTAATACCAGTGGGAGAGGATTCATTCATAGAAGCACTGAACGGAATTGGCTCATAATGAGGCAACATCTCTTTTTCAATGTTGTCTGCTGCTGGGGATGTCACAAAAGAGGACTGACCACTCACATTTGAGTCATATTTTGACTTTTGAGAATAATGCCTGTAAAAGAATATCACATTATATAAGAAAAATAAGTTATTTACCTATACCTGAAGCATAAAGGTTTGAAAAAACTTCAAATTTCTAAAATAATCATAATTTTAACTTACTTATGGTATTGGAGAATGAACTCACGTGCTTTACCACTGAGCTACATTCCCTAGCCATTGCCTTTTCTTAATTTTTTTTTTTTTTTTTTTTTGGGTGGTACTGGGAACTGAACCCAGGACCTTATGCATGCAAAATAAGCACTTCACCAACTGAGCTATATCCCCAGACCCCGCCTTTTTTAAATTTTGAGACAGGTTCTCACTAAGTTGTTCAAGTCCTCACTTTGTCACTAAGGCTGGCCTCAAATTTGTGATCCTCCTATTTCAGCCTCCCATGTTGCTGGAATTACAAGAGTGTACCACCATGCCTGGCTAAACAAAGGTATTTATAAGTAGCAAAAGGAAATGTTTGGCATGCACAAGGCCCTCAGTTCAATACCCAGCACCACACACGCAAAAAGGAAATGTTTGTTTTTGTCACACATACACACAAAAAAGCATTAAAGAGTCTTAATCCACTTAACTTAAAAATTACCACAAGGAAAACAGAAAACATATCTGATTTCCTAAATATCAAGTTTTATAGATTATTTTAATGTTTTAAAATTCTTAGAAATAAAAAGTACCTCAGTTCTAATTTCAATTAACATGTCCACTTCTCACATTAACTGGGAAGTTACTTCCACAATTAGGAATCCATAGAAACACTAATTTGCTAAAGCAGATATAGGTAACACAGGTAACACACTGTATCAAGAGATTTACAATGCCTGCCATGTATGATATGAAAATTCACCCATCAATCTACTTAATTACTTTATTACTTATTTATCAACATATCCAGACAAATTAATTTATCCATATTACACCATACAAAAACTAAACCATAGTCTGAAGAAAACCAGTAGCAGGTTAAATATCACTTGACTAGATTTAAAAGTTTGAAATTTTTAACACTTGAGTTTTGTAAAATTGTTTACTTGTATTTTAATTACAAGTAATATGAACAAATTACAGCAAGTTCAGAATGAAAAGGAAAAACAATTATATACCACAACCATTATTACTACCTACTTCTAATGTTTTTACAAGTACATATGTCTCTTTAAAGAGAGAATTTTATAGCCAGGTGGGGTTATATACACCTCTAAATCCCGCTATTGGGGAGGGGGGTGCAAAGTAGGAAGATTCAAAGTTCAAGGCCAACCAGGGCAACCTAATGAGACCCTGTCTCAAAATAAAAAGGGCTGGTGATATAGTTCAGAGGAAGAGTGCTTGCTTAGCATGCATGGAGCCCTGGGTTCAATTTCCAGTAATACCAAAAAATAAATAAATAAATAAAAAGACTATTTGAACTACACACAGTATAACACTTTACCATTTCAGTTTATCAAAAGCATTTCATCACAAAGCTTCACAGACTTCATAGTTTTAAGTACCTTCACAAAGCCCATTAAAGATATAACTTAAACCATTCTCCTTCACTGGGAACTAAGTCAACTCCAGTTTTTCTCTATTTAAAATTGTAAACAACTTTGTGCCTACAATTTTTATTTATTTTTTATTTTTCATTTTGGCCCAATTTACAGAATTTGGTTAAAAAAAACTCAAAGGATTCCAAATGTTATGAAATCCAACATATGCTCTCTAAAATACTTGTACTGATTTACATCAGAAATCTATTCAGTTCACTTTTGAAATTATTTAATCAAGAATTAACTATGATTCTTAGTATGATGCCACACTATCAAATTACTTAATCTTTTGATTAAATAATCAAAATCACTTTTGAAATTATTTAATCAAGAATTAACTGATTCAGTATGATGCCACACTATCAAAACAAACATCATATTATATATCTCAGAGAAAATTAGTCACTTTACCACTGTTTTAAACAACAGATGTATTAAAAAGAAAAGATGAAATGTTAAGAGATGAGATTGATAAAATTTGGAAATTCAAAAGAAAAATTCACAGTACGATGAAGCGAAGGTAAGTGACAAACTGAACCAAAATAAAATCCTTTATTCTGGGACATGTACGCCCAATATAATTAAACTCTAAAATAATGGCTCCATCTCTTTTAAAGCAAATTACCTTTAGTCTATAGCAAATGGCAAGTTTACAACGGTCCTTCAGTTAGGTAAAGCTTCATGCACTGAATTATAATACTGTCAAGTTATTTTTTTCCTTAACAATTAAAACCTTAAGTGAAAATAAGAATCTGGCCTACCCAGATGGTAAAGATCGTCGTGCTTGTCCTGACCGTAAAGCTTCTCCAAGAGGGGAATTTTCCAGATTCTTGAATTTCTCTTGGCAAGTTTTCACATAAGAGAGCTTTCCAGCAAAGTATCCCATGATGCAAGCAACTTAATTGCAACATCAAACAAAATATGTGACTGAATAAATCTTTTTTTTGGCAAAAAAAAAAAAATCTTTTCTAAAAAAAGCATGGTTCTAAATATATGTCTTTGGTTTAGAAAGTCTGAAACCTCCTGAAATAATGGTAAAAGGACTGGATTAAATTATACTCAAAAGTTCACAGATCCTACAGATGTAATTCACTTTCCCTAAAAAAAATAAGCCAAAATAAAGTTGTTATAAATCAACTCTAACATACTATAATTATTAAATATAAGTAGGAAATGTGGTAAAAGTATGTTGGAAAGAGGAATGGATAAGGAATCAAACAGCAGAGTTCATTTATTTTCCTATAAAATGGATATCATATTATTTGCCTGGCCAATTTCACAAGATGGCTTTAAAAATAAAATTACATGCAACAAATCCCTTAAAATAATGCATTCTAAAGTATAACCTAAATGTGGCAAACACTACATCATGTAGCTATTTCCAATATAAAAGAGAGGGTAATCTGAAAAGATTTATGAAATGCCTCAGATATGTTTTTTAAAAAGCAATTTAGCTTCTTATTAGCCATATTGCAAAATGCAAATTAAGATTTTTTAAAATAAGTTTAATTCTAAATATGTGATCAGAGTATCTGTACAACTTTCCCCATGGGCAGATGAATAATTTGTTTTTTAAATATTGTATATTTACAAAGTAATTTTGAATTAATAGTTGTAATACTTTATAAAAAGCATTTCAAGTAATTTATGATTTTTTTTATGTTAACAAAATATCAAAGTAGCTCATTCATGAAAAGCTTAAACACACTGAGTTGTCACAGCACATAATCTCATAAATAATGAGTAAGTCAAAACATTTGATAAAAATTAATGATTTTATATAGGTAAAAAAACTACAAAAAATAGTGTTGATCATACTTACATATAAGTTTAGGGATGGAACCATATTTGGGATGACTTGAAAGGATTCCTAAAGAATAAGGAGTAAAGTATTTTTGAGAAACATTGTTGAAGAAGGAAAAAAAACCAGTTCAGAATGCCTTTAAATTTTAGCTGCCAACATTAGCATTTTTATGTACCTAAAGAACTCTACACTATTTAAGAGAATCAAGTGAATTCAGAAACAACAGAACTATGAAAAAATCCAGAAAGACTCAAATTTATTAGGAGAATATAAAGATCACTTGATACGATAAATAAAACGCTTCTATGAACCCACAGAAACAACCATATTTTAAAAGACACCATGTGCAAATGCTAAGGGCCAAGGTGATAGTATAGAAAGTGAAGAAACTTGAGAACCGCTATCACCAGATATAAAAACCTGTGATAAAGCTATAGTAATTCAAACAGTCTGGTTAAGTACAATGAATAAGTAAACTGACCGACACTATTAGACACCAGAAATGGACCCACACATAGTCACATGATTTATGATAAAGGCAAGACTGTAATAAACAAAAAACCATCCCTTCAAAACATAGTACAGTATCAATTACATATCTGTATAGGGGGAAATGTACCTGGATCCTACCTCATACTATATTCAAAAACAATTATGGATGGCTTGAAAATTAAAATGAAAGATAAAAAAAAATCTTGCATAAGAAAACATCTTTTTGTCCTTGGAATAGATAAATATCTTACAAAGGCCACAAAAAGCACTTATCAAAGGACAAACTCAATAGAGTTTCAATAAAGTGAGAAAAGGTCCTCAAGACTTCTTTAGAAGGAGATGCAAATTAAAATCACACTGCAATCAGTTATCACTGCTCATCATAATGGCTGAAATACAGGAGACACAAAAACAGCTAGTGTTGGTGAAAAGGCAGAAATATAAACTGTGTCAAATAGTTTCACAGTATCTACTAAAGCTAAATAAATATATTCATAATCTATGACCCACCAAAATGACTACCAAGCTACTTCATTCACGGCAGAACTTATTGTAGTCAAAATTGAAAACTACCTAATTGCCAATGTGGAGGAGAATGGATAAACTATGGTACATTCACACGCAGAAAACTATATAGCAATGAGAATAATAAATCTGTAACATCCAACAATATAGAAGAATCCAGTGTTATACTGGTAAACCAGTTCTCCATATAAAAAGCCCAGATCTTAATGTCTATTAATTTCTATAAAAAGGTCTTTGGCTTGCAAGTTTCAGTTTTCAGGAACCAGTACAAAGCAGTCTCAGCATACCACTGATAAATCTAACAATTAATGTTTTAAGAACCAACAATGTATAAAATACAAGATTTTGTGTAATTATAAAGTACAAAAACATAACTAATCCATAATGTTAGCCTGGGTTCCTTCATTTATACCACCAGGATCATAAAGAGGAGAAAAAGCAGAATCGTTAAGAGTATCTGCATTTATACATTTATAAGTTATCCCTCATTTTGTCCCCAACTAGTTACAGACCACAGACTATTATAAACAGGAACAGTGTACTAGGAAGAAAAGATGTAACAGTAAATAAGACACTTTCTTTGCACTTAAGGAGCTTACAGTCTAGAGAGGAAATTTAGACAAACAATACAGCATGAGGCTTGCTACTTATCCAATCGAATATTTGAGTTATCTATTATGTACATTATCTAGCCCTCTGACAGGTGCTAAAGGCAGCCCATTTTCCTAAGGGGAAGTAGCAAGGACAGAGGCAAACAGACTTGTTCAAGGTACACAATAGTCTTTGCAACATACGGCTGCATTAATTATAGTGGTGGTACAGATGGAACTACACAGTTGACAGAGAAATGAATTAGTTGGAATACAAGACATTAATAGGACAAGGCAGTTAAGAGACAGAAGTTAAGAATAATGTCCTGGACTCCTGGATGTCAGTGATGCCATTCAGACATGTGGTTGTGGGGAGGAACTGGTTTTGAGAAAAACAAATTCAGTTTGAGGGCCATTTAAAAGGGTCATCCAAGAAGATAACTAGAACATAATGTAACAGATACAAAGGCTAGAAATAATCATGGGGTTTTAGATGCAAGAAATGGTCATTGAAGCTCATATTTTGTGAGGTGTAAGTATAGACTTGGGATGGGAATATAGTTCAGTGATAAATTAAGAGCTACATATGCATGAGGTCCTGGGTTCAATTTCTAGCACCCACCCCATCAAAAAAAGTTCATAGACCAATAACTAAAAGTCAAAGTAGAACTCGAAAGAACACCAACATTTTTAAGACAAGGAAGAGAAACCTATATAAGAAAATACAAGCACCAAAAGGTATTAATTTTTTGTTGTAGTGCTATATACAATAAATAGTGTGTAATTCCTATTAGACACTCAAAATTCATATGAAAAAGTTGAGGAGTTGCCTTAGATAGAAGAAAAAGCATTAATGTGCACTATCATGGTAGTGAGTTGAAAAGAACGTTTTAAGAACTGGTGAAAGTTGTATGAAATAGGATAAGAACAAAAACTGCCCATCAAATTTAAGGAATAAGGAGGTTGTGTTAGCTGAGCATGGTGGCACACATCCATAATCCCAGCTACTCAGAAGGCTGAAGCATAAGACTGCAAGTTCAAGTCAGTCTGGAAGATCTTGTCTCAAAACTGAAATTAGAATGGTTGGGGAATAGCTCAAAGGTAGAATGCTACTGGGTTCAATCCCTAACACCACAAATAAGACAAAACATAACAACATATATGAATAATCAATGATACAGACGAATGGGTCAAAAGAAGTAAACAGTGAAGCCCTCATTTATAGTACTTCAAATTCAAGGCAGTTGGGAAAAGTCAGAAATGTGTAGGAGAGATTTTACTTTTTTAATGTTCTTTCTTTTATAATAGATCACAATTAGGGTGCAGCCAAGAACACGAGAAGTATGACACACCATGGACAAAAGCATATACAAAATGCCAAACATCTGGATAAAACACAAAATGCCTTGAGAGTCTGAATTCTTTTTCTAAATTTTACCATTTCTATCTTATTTTCCAGTTGTCCAAAGTCTTTAACTCCATGTGAACACCAAACCTCTGAACCTTTCCTTTTTCATGTCCTAATCCAAACTGTAACTTTTCTTGGTTCTTAGTCATTCAATGGAGTTTTCACTCCTTCCTGCACGATTCTGCCTCTATCCATGTCAGTCTCTTGACAGCTCCAAGTCAAGCTTATTGTTCTAATCATCAGTTCCCTTCTTCCTAATATAATATTCCTTCTCTTTTAATCTAACTCCTACTCATCCTCTGAAATTCACTTCTTTCAGAAAGTGTTCTTGATTATAGCAGCCCTACAGAGATTGAACATCCTTCTGAATCTCACAATTTAGTATCTTAATATTTAAATTTTATTCTAATTGTTTTAGTGTATAATAACATATTTCTTTCTTCAAATGAACTACTGGCAGCTCTTATATTTATTGTGTATAAGTCCCTCACGTCTAGCTTCAATCATTACCAAATGACACTGGATTACTACAAAACAGGCAGGACAATAACAGACAATATAATTTCTCCATTGTTAATTGTTTCTCCTTATGCCAGTTTTCCCTTCAAAGTAATGTGATTAATGTTTTTGTTTTATTTTTTCACAATATAGATCCAACCTCATCTATGAAATAATTTAGTTTGTTTTGGAGTTGTTTCCAAGCTCAAGATTCCTGTCTTACAGCACATTATAATGAGATTCCTTGGAAGTTCTTTAAATAAAATTTTCCTCCCAAAATCCTCCCACTTCCCTTCAAAAGTATTATTTTGGAGTCAAGACTATCTACACACTTTATTCTGCTATTGTGAAAAGGCTAAAATGTCTTATCAAAGTCACATTTTTAAAGGAGCTAGTTAATTTAAAAGAACAGATCTGTAGAATATATGGAGGCCATCCCAAAGTCATGACTATTTTCTGGGATACTTTCCCAGATACAGGGTACACCAGGCTGATAGGTCACAAAATAAAAAAGTCATGAACAACGCTAATGCTTGCACCACTAAATTTTAAGATGCAGAGACTGAAACATTTAATGCTAATCTAAAATTCAGTTCCACAGGAATATGCTGTAATATTTAAGCCAAAACAATTTGGTTTCCTTGTATGTTAAACTGGTACATAACAATCACCCTGAGTTTCTTAAAACATAGATTCAAGGAACCCACTTCACAGATTCTGACTCAGTAAACGGGGCCCGTGAATTTGCATTTCTATCAATCTCTTAAGTAAGAATGATACTGCTGAAAAATAAGAATGATACTGCTGAGCCACCTGACCAAATATGCTGCTCTACCTGCAAACCATCCACAAGTTTTTAGTTACCTTCTTCTTCTTACAAGTTGTTAAGCTACATGCTTAACACCAAATCAAAATAATCAAGTCAGCAGGTCCATGGAGACAAAACCCTTCTGAAACTGAAGAAATTCATCAATGATAATAACTAACATATATTATCATCTTATTTAAAATCAGGAAAATAACACAAAACAAACATGATATCCAAAATGCTAAATAAATCCAAAGTCTAAGTACTTACCTTTACTAATCAATCCTTGAGTAATCAACATACTTGTTGCAGCCAAAGGCACAGCTATAGGAGAAAAAAAAAACTGTCAATATCAACCAAAGAAAATTGTATCTTGAATTCATTAGAGGATGAGTATCGGTAAAATCATAGGAAGCAGACTGCACATTAAGATCTTTAAAAGAGATTATTTCATCTTTGGTGAAAACATTAAAGAAGCATTTTAAGTTTAAGAGCATTACAAAACATTTAAATATTAATTCAAGAACCATTTAGATACAGATTCTAAATAGCTAGGAATTCACTAATATAACCAACTAAGACAAAAGTAGTATTCCTTCTGAAGAATTCCATCTGAAGTTGGGGTTGGGGGCACAAAAAGGACAATAGGCTAGAAATCAATTACAAAGAAAAGTCACTACTGAGGACTGACAAAATTCCATGCAGCATGTTAAGTGCCTTACATACATTATTTCATTTACTTTTTATCTTATGTTTATAAGGTAGGTAATATCACTCTTTTAAAGATAAGGAAAAATGAAGCTTAGAGATGTTAAGACACTTGCACCAAGCCATACAGCTAGTTCAATGACAGGTCTCAGATTCTAATGAATCTGTCTGAACCAGATCTCAAGCTTTTAAACTCTGTATTACATTGTTGTGAACCAAAATACAAATATATTTGATCATAATCACATAGAGGCTGGGGCAAGAATAAGCAAGTATACATTTTAAATATGCCTTTAAAAAAAAAAAACCTTAAATGTAGTTTTGCCATATGGAAATATTCTGTCTATAATATGACAACTGATTGACAGTGAAATCCTAAGTGTTCATTATAATTTCAAAGAAACTCATAACTTTTAAAAACAGCAGGGCTGGGGATATATAGCTCAGTTGGCAGAGTGCTTGCCTGGCATGCAAAAGGCCCTGGGTTCAATCCCCAGCACCACAAAAAAAAAAAAAAAAAAACCTCCCAGGCTTGGGATGTAGTTCAGTGGTAGTGCTTGCCTTGCATGTGCCAGGCTCAGGGTTCAATCCCTAGCACTATACAAAACAAAACAAAAACCCCAGCTATGAATCACTGTTCTCTACACAACCAATAACAGAATTTTCTCAATGGCAGCTGGAGTTGATCCTTGGCTGACCAACCTGGCAAAGCAACTTTGGGAACTTGAATGCAAGAGTTCCCTACATTGATATAAACTTTACCTAATTTACCTAAACAGATAAATGGCTCACTGTACCTAACCTGTTTGTTCATGTTGAGTATCACTTTGTCTAGACATTTGGAACTTTGGTACCTGCTAGGGTGCAGATGCCTATGCCATCAGCACCCCCAAAACACCCTAGCTTTGAGTCTAATGAGTGTCCCTAATAGACAACATTTAACATGTATTACTAGCTGGTGGAGAAATTAAGCACATGCTTAGTGTGTAACCCCACTAGGTAAAGATCTTAGAAGCTTGAACCTAGCTTCCTCTGGACTTCACTCCAGGCTCCTTTTCCTGATTCTGCTCTCATTCCTTTCACTGTAAACTATATGCTAAATTTAAAATAGTTACATATGGCTGACAGGTGCCACGGTGGACACTCCTAGTCCAGACCAAGGATAAGCAAATGTGCTCTATAAAGAGCCAGATAATAAATGTTTTGGGTTTTGTGGGTCACTCCGTCTTTGTCCCATCTCCTCAACAGCTGTTTTAAGGCAAGAGCACCCAGAGACAATACATAAATGAACATACAGCTGTGTTCCAATAAAACTTTATGGATACGAAAATATCAATTTCATGTAATTTGCGTATGTAATAAAATAGTTTTCTTCCTTTCCTTTTTCCTCAAACATTTAAAAATGTAAAAACAATTTTTAGCTCATTGTGTGCAAAACCAGATTTGGTCCATGGGCTGAAGTTTCCCCAACTCTTTTCTAAACTATATGGACAATTTAAGAACTAAAGTAATTAATTATTTACTTTCAAATTACTATACTTGAATTATTAAGAGAAATTTTATGATTTAAAACCCACAACTTTGGAATAAGGCATTAGTTTTTGTCATTAGACAGTTTGCAGAAACCCTATGGTTTGACTCCTTACTATTCTACTTACTAAAAGATTTTACCTTTGCTGGAAAAATGGTTTCTTTAATGTTGGCTGGTTAGAATGCCTTCATGTATTATCATTTAAAGTTTTTCAAAGGACAAATCCCTTTAATTACAGCATCAGTTCAGCTTGGTTCAAGGATTGCAACACGTAGCACTAAAGAATTATGTAAGAATAAAAGGTGATGAGTTAGTTAGCCATCTCTACAATGGACAATGATTTCCCCATTTAATGCACAGAATAACAGTCAAGTTGAGATTCTAGTACTATCTTTCCATTACCATGTCTGCATACATTTCTTAACTTCTTCTCATGCTATAAAAGGATAATGAATTAGGCCTAAGAGCTCTTCTGAACTCATGTATTCTATTTTACATTTACAAAAAAGATAAACCTGAAAGGTAAGATAGAGGTTATCTAGTCTTCATTCTAATCCTAGTAGACTGAGACCAGAAAGAACAAGTTATACGCTCTAAGTTACAAAGATGGGTAGTTTATGGTACAGCTGAATTCAGAATCCAAGTCTTTGGGCTCCCAGGTCAGAGGTTTTTTTTTCCATTGTACGAGTGACTCCTATTTCAGAGTCTGTTAAATAATGTTTCTTTAGATAAATCAATAACACTCCTGACCAAAACTTAACTGTACATTATGACCACAGCCCCATCTCCAATACAAGAATTCCTAAAATTCTCTGAACTCTTCTCTCACAAAAGCAAAATGATATTGTAAATTCAGCATTGTTTTCTTCTTGAGACAAGGTCTCACTCTGTTGCCCCAGCTGTCCTCGAACTTAAGATCTTCCTGTCTCAGCCTCCCAGGTTGCTGGGATTCACACCTATTTTCAATATAAACTTTTGTTTCATTAGTCATCAACAGCCATTTAGTAAAGATAGTCACAATTTTAAAATTAAATTGAATTAAGTAAATGAATTAATCTCCACAATTATATGAGATAGGCAGTTATCATCCCTATTTTACAGATAAGGAAACAGGGAGATAGACAGGAACTTGCCAAGTTCAATTAACTATGTGTGGAACTAGATTTTAATTCAGACAGGTGGGTCCCAGAGTCTACCCTTTCACTAATTATACTGCCTTATTTGAAAACCAGTTATATACATGTATGAAATATTATTCACACAATCTGTAACTAATACAAATAGGAATTCATAGGCCTTCCAAAGGTAAGAACTACTGTAATGTAATATGCAATAAACTGACTTTTTATGTACAGATTGTGTTACTACATGTGTTTTGGACTCAGAGACACTGTTTTATGGTCAGAGGGACAAAAATGCAAAGAGCCACAATTTTTAAGTAACAAGAAATACACCTTCAGTTACACTTTTGAGATTAACAGAAAATAGATCAGAGAAGAAACAAAGTTACCTTAAAGACAACAGTCCCTAGATCAAACCAGGACAAATATATGAAAGATCTCAAAAAGGTATAAAAATTATCAGTATTTTTCTACATATTCCAATACACTTTTTTCACTTTTTTTCTAATCCACTCTCTCCAAAGTATCAGGAAATCCATTGCTCATTTATGAAAATATGATTAGAATGCAGAGAATAACTTATTTGAAAATATGAACACTAAGTACAAAATTTCCTAATATGCAAATATCAATTCCGCTTAATAATTACATGTTGAATTTCACACCATCTGGCTACATCCAAAATTTTATATATATTCAACGTTTGGTGTACACCTAGGTTATCTAAGAGTCAACTGTGCCAGGCAAAATGGCACACGCCTGTAATTCCAGAAACTCAGGAGACTGAAGCAGAAGGATCATAAGTTCAAAGACAGACAGCAACTTAGTGAAGATTGTCTCAAAAGAAAAAATAAAAGGGCTGTGGATGTGGTCTAGTGGTGAAGCATCCCTGAGTTTAATAGCGGAACAAAAAAAAAAAAAGTCAATTGCTACATGGCAACTTTTTGGCTACTCTACAATAACCTCAAACACTATCAGACTTGTCATCTTCTTAAATCCTGAGTCATCAAGACTTGAAAATAACCTGTTGAACTGAAAACTTAAAATGTCCATAAACTTATTTTCTCCCACAAACATGGAAATTTGGTCCAACTATACCTTTTAATTCGTAATATCATCAATATTAAGTTTCCTAAGCTGGTTATCTTGAAGTTACTGACTCTTTTCCTTCTTTCTCCTGTAGTCAATCTTTTTAAAATTCCTGTTATGCATTCTTTAAAAGAATTTATTGCCTGCCCATTTTCTCCAGGCTGAACAAAAATGTACTCAACCATAACTCTTCAATGACTATATGCCTATGTTACTACAAAAGTTCATAAAAGATTTCACCAAGACAAACTTATCCTTCTAACCCATCCAATACACTGCTAAGGTTTCTTAAAAAAACAATATCATTCTCTCTGTGCCTAAGAACCTAAAATGTATAATGAATCAAACCTTTCAACTCCTCATTGTTATTTTATTTTCTATTCTCAATAGCTCTAACAGAGATAAAGTTATCGCAGACTCTGCCTTGGCTCATTATAATAAAATTTATCTCTACTTAAAAGTCCCTAGTCCAGTTATACACATAACTTTATGTGTTTCATGTGTTAACTTTGGTCTCAACTACATCATAAAACAGGAAAAAGACTATGTTCATAAAACTTCTAATCAAGTACCCTGTATATTATAAGCATACATATCAGGCTGAAAAGGTATATCCTTGATTGCTTAAGTTGTCCCTTCCATTCCCCTTATAATCCATTCTGCCTTTTTGTTAGAATAGTAATTGCTAAGAACTAGTCTCCAGATAAAGCAAGAAACCCAGGGTTTTGTTCAAAAGTAAGACTGTATTTTATGCATCACTTACAATATTCTCTGTATTTAAAAATGAAAATCTTGATATATAAGGTCTCTTGTCAGAAATCAAAAGTTGGTAGTAATATTTCATAGTAAAAAAAAAAAAAAAAAGTGAAACTAACCAGTTTTTATCATGTGATGGCTAAAGTATAAGAGTTAAAATCATGAGCTTCTGATTCAGACAGACCTGACTTCCAAGTTCACCAGTTAGGTAACATTAGCTAACTTATTTAACATCTCTAAACCTCAATTCCTTCTCTGTGAGGGTTTATAGTTATCAATCCTATTAAATTGCTTTTATATAATCTAAACACACTCAATAAATGCTATTACTATTAACGAAATTACCTCATGATTTTGAAAAAAATTTTACTTACTTTAAAATGTGCACATTTCTTTTATTTCCTTATCAACTGGTTTTAGAAACAACACTATGTCTTTCTGTTCTACACGAAAGTATTAAATTTCAAACACAAATTCAGTTCAAAATTGCAGATGGGAATTTTGGACCAAGCCATGTTGAGGTCTGGGGATATAGCTCAGTGGTAGAGTGTTGTCTAGCATGTGTAAGGCCTGAATTCAATTCCCAGCACACAAAAAATATTATGTTGATTAGAAAATTGAACTTACATCTGAACCAGAAGCTTTCATCGTTGCATTCTGCAAAGACTCTTCTTTCTTCCTCTGTTGGAATGTAATCGGCCCCTATATCTTTTTTACCAAGGAAAATTGGAAAAATAATAAAATACCCATAATAAAACTAAGTCTGAAAAATTAGCTTAGTCTGAATATTAATGGCACCTAGTATTTTTCTTAAGTGAAGTAATGAAAACAGGTGGCCTGTAAACTTTTAAAACAAACTTTAACTTCAAAAAAGTAAGCACTACTATCTACTAGTCAGGATTGGCTTCATAACGTGGGGGAATCAGTGCAAAATGATAATGTGGGACTCCTGTTCAAATTAAGAATTTCAAGATGGCAACTACAGCATTAAATCAAGCATGGTGCCCTGTGTGACACAGGTAAAAGGCCCATGAAGTCAGCCCAGCTGCTACCGTTAATCAGGCAATGGAGATATTCTTTACATAGAAAGTGCTTCTAATTATAAATACTTAATATGATAGTTACGGGGAATTGGTCTTGGAACTTCTGCATTCGGCTCTTGAAAATCAGCTCTCCCATTCATCTTTCCTGTATCAAAGACATTAATGTTAAATATTAGAAACTGCCACATAGATCAAAATAAATACATATAATGTATGATACAGTAAAATTACTGGTCTATATGGTAATCAAACAACAACTATTTACTAAGCATTACTACATCCTAAGTTCCTGACATAACAAAAATAGTTAAACAAAGAAATCATAAATCTACTAATTAATATGGATTCAAGTTTGGTCCCTTAGTTGAAAAACAAATGCTTTCTAAGTATTTATCAGCTGAAAAATATAAAAAGAATACAACAGATGCTTCTCCTCCTGAAGTTAGCTTATTTCATATTAGTCGATATTTTGGTCCTTTCAGAAATCTATACCCAATTATTAGCCAAATTCCCCACATAAAAGAAAAATCTCAAATTATTTCTGGGATTTCATTTTAAAAATGAAATAATCATGAGGAAACATGAAAGAAGTATGCCCCTCCCCCCAAAAAAATAAGACGTCACATCCTAATGCAAATTCCATGTCCTCCAATCTTTGCTCCCCTTCAAAAATTCTTCAGATAACTTAGACGAATACATGAGATTTAAAAAATACACAACATTCCAAGAACATACGTTTTTATATTTTTGTTTGGGGCCTCTTTTTAACCCATACCTCGGGATATAAAAGACCAGAAGATCAGATAACTGTATGTTTTACAAAATATTAACAGACGATCATGATTAGTCTCATTTTTAAAACATTTCACATAAAAACAAGAAAAGGCACACACTGATTACAACTGGATCCTTCGATGACTCATTTAATTAATAACTCGCCACCGAAGGCCTACTACATGCCAACCGCTTAGACAGGGACAAGGAAAAAAAGAATACACTGAGATTCTGGATGGCAGAAGCTTTCTGAATAAACTACGTGTATTCTAAAACCGTACAAGAAATTATATCCTCTCGTTTTCCCCAACAGCATCCTTCCTACAGAGGGTCAGGGCTGACGAAGACGCCAGACAAAACCATTTTAAGCTCGTTAATTCCAAACAAAGAGCTGAACTGGAGCCTCACCGGCGGATGCCCGCACTCCATCCACCCCGCTCCCACTTGCCACCGCTGACAGAGCAGAGCTCCAACACACACCCTTCCCTACGACGTTCCCCACCCCCAGGAACAGTTCCTCGCCTCCCGCGGTCACCAGCACTCAGGAGCGCAGGACCCAAAACGCAATCAGTTCAGCCTCAGAAGCAGGAAAATGGCGGAAGGTGCAAAGTAGCGGATGGCCGCGCGAAAGTGGTGAGTGGGAGGATGCGGGAGCAAAAATGGGACTTTATGCAACACCTCACCCACCTCCCGAAGGCAGCGGCAGGCGACGGCGCGAAGAGCCCAAGCGATCAGGGGGCCGAGGCCCGGAGAGGACCCTAGAGGGGGCAGGGAGAGAGATAAGAGCGCGGGACCGCAGCTGGGGGAGGGGGCGGACTGCGACGCGACCGCCTAGAAGTCACCCAGATACCGCGACCCGGAAGCACTGTTTACCTACGAGAGGAAATGACGCAAGACCTCCCTGAGGTCGTCGCCGACCAGCCTGTGAATAGACGCCTGCGTCTGTTGGCCCCGCCCTCTCTGCTCGTCACTGGTCTTCTTACTCACGGGCCGCGGCGCTAGCGAGCTGCATTGCGGCTGCGCTGGGGACGGTGCGGGCCAGGAGCCGCGAGCCGCGGACTAGCTGGATCTTGGCGCTAGTCTTGTGTCCTTGTGACGCCACTCTCTCATCTACCTTTACAGACTGACTTTCTAGAACCCCCGTTTGCGCCCTCGTTGCGAGTTACCATCTTAAATTTCCCTGCTTTTAGGCTTTACATAATCTATTTCACTCTTTAAGCCTCCAGGCTAGGAAGTATAAAGTAAGTTTTAAGCGCACGCAGAGGGTCATCTGTCAGACCCTCTTGAGTCTAGTTTCTGACTTGTAGAACCTCAGACAGGATATATTACCTCGCTGAGCCTCAGATTTTGCTCTTCTGAATCGAAATAGTACCTACTACATACGACTGTTAGGATGAAAACAACATCCGAAAAGTCGTTGGAGCTCAGTCTCTATTAATGGGAGACAACGTTCGAATGTGGGGCTTGTGACATCTGTTCATCAGACAGCTCGCCCAGCCACCCCCATTCATTTTCTTTCATTCATTCCACAAATGTTTATTGAGTGCTTACTCTGAACCATGTACTAAAAATTATTGCTGATGCACCAGTGAACACTTCCAGTTCTATTCAGTTCATCAACTCTTGTCAGATTTCTCATTTCATTTCAGAGTCCCTTTGCCCCATCCTCATTTCATCTTTTTCATTCTAGATGTGCCCCAGATTTATGATCCTGCAGACATATTTAAAAGACTCAGTCATCTAAAACACAAATCCAACTCAGTGTTTCCTTCTTGAGAGCCTTTTGATAGCTCCCGTGATGCATAGAATCATGGCTTGCCCTTGTGCCTCTGGAGTCTCAACAGTCTGCTTTCTACAAATCCACTGTTCCCTGTACATTGCCTATACAAACCTGCCTTGTGAGTTGCTTTGGTGTTTCAGAATCCTGCTTTATCGTCCCTTTTTTGTGACGTCTTCCCTGAAACACACTCCAGAGAATTAATCACCCTTCCTCAGTTTTACCTTGTACATACTTCTGTCACTGCACTTCTGAGTTCTATTGTCACCCTTTTTCTTACTTCTGTCTCTGTTACATAACATTTTTGGGACAGGGACTTTGTGAGTCTTTATTCTCCCAATTATCTCCCCAAGATAATCAATATTAGTAATTAATATTCATTGTTTCTAGAATGTGCTAAATTCTATTTCCTCTTCTAGAAAGCTGTTCTTCAGGTGTTTGCACTGGTTCTTGTCTCAGTTTTCAGTTGATGTAACCACATCAGAGAGGCCTTCCTTGATCACCCAGTTAAAGTGGTACCCAGGTCACTCTCCATGTTCCCTTATTCATTGTTTTCATAGCATTAATCATGACCTAAAATAATTGTATTTTCTCTTTCTCTCTCTCTCTCTCTCTCTCTCTCTCTCTCTCTCTCTCTCCTTCTTTCCCTCCCCCTCTCCCTCTTTCCCTCCCCCTCTCCCTCTTTCCCTCCCCCTCTTGCTCTCCCTCCCTCCTTACCTCACACCTCACTAACATAAAGGTCCTTGAGAGCAGGACCATATTTGTGTGGCATCAAAGTGATTGTCATATGGTATGAAATTGACAAATATTTCTTAAATTAATTAATTAAATATATAGTTTATAAGAGAGGAAATAACTATAAGAAAACTAAAAGGCAGGAGTTTAGTACTCCCATGTCTTAGGCATGTAATAAAATTTGCATGTTCTTTTTCCTGTAAATAAAGAAAAAATTAGAAGACTTTCTGGGAAAGCTGTTTTGCTAATGCAAATTCTGCTTTTTCTTTGCTTTCTGACAAGATTATAAGATTCCAGAATCCAGATTTATCCTATTCTGTATGTTTGCAGAGTCAGGTGTAATGCATGGTACATTGTAAATTAATGAATATATTTCCTATTAGTCATAAATTTCTCAGTAATTAGTCAATCAATAAATTGAGTTTCTGGTGTTAAATGGGTATGGAGGTCTTTCTGGGGGAACAAATTAAAGCATTCAGGATATACTGTCATTTTGTCATTTTTCAAAATAAAATTATAATTTGAGATGAACTGTCATTTTGCATTTGTGCTGGCATTTAAATGTTTTTGAGTTCTTTGATAATTTGGGCAATATGACAAAGAATTTTGCTATGAATTTGGTAAGATCCAAAGTCTTCCTGGAAGTTGATTCATATTTGATAGAAAAAGAAAATGTGGGATTTATTCATCAATTCAGACCCTTAGTGCTCTAATCTTGAACCAAGAGATCACCAGAAATCAATCTTTTGGGATTAAGTTAACACTCTTCTGCTGAGTGTGGCAGTGTACACTGTAATCTTGGGATATGGGCAGGAGGATCACAAGTTCCAGGCCAGCCTTAGCAACTTAGCAAGGCTCTGAACAACTTAGAGAGACCCTGCCTCAAAAGAGAAAATAAAAAGGGCATCACAAGATAGTTCCACTTGTTCAACATTACTTTTTTAAAAGGAACTATAAAAGAATAATTTAGAGTACTCTTTAGTTCATATAAATCAAAACAAAATAATAAATGCCTTCTTGATTTCAGTATCAAGAAAAAAAGTGACTTTTTTTCCAAATGAACTTGAACTTCTATAATCACAATTATTATTCAATGTATTTCCACCCATGTTCCACTAGGGTAGAGATTATGCCTTATTAGTTCACCATAAACTACTCAGTTTCCAATATATATTTAGTGTTTAAAATGAATGGCATACACATCAATGGAGAGAATGTTCCAACAAGGAGATATGATCAATCACATCACATGCTCATAAGAACTGTGAACTATCTACTAGATACAGCAATAAGGAGTTATTTACAACCTTTGCAAGTGTAGTTCATTAAAAATCTAGATTACAATGAGTTAAAAAGAGTGATGGGGATGATGTGGAGAAAAGTGTAGAATAAGTAGAATAATCTCTTCCAGAAGTTTAGCTCTTTAGAGAAAGCAGACTTAGAGTGGTATCTGGAGGGGAAAATAAGAAATAGGTGAAGGTTAGTTTTTGTTTTATAATTTCGTAGAGGCTTAATTACAATTGGTAAATGTTACAAACCAGTAATGAGAAGGTCTGGAAATGTGGGAGAGATAGGCGATGATTAAGAGCATAAAGCAGATTTCTCAACTGGAATTCCCATGAATATGGGTATGTCACAGGTATTGAGTCATTCACTGATCACCTTTGGGGTGGACTGTAGGAAGATCTTCTATGCCTGCATCTTGAACAACTTCTTTGGACTCTTCTGAGGGTAGCTAGAAGAGAACAAATATAATGGCATGCCCCTGTACTCTCTACAAGTCATAAGAATGATGGGCAACATTTAGCTCTTCCTTCTCCATCCTAAATCTCAGAAAATTCAGACTAAGAGCACATTGCTGCTGTTTGTGAGAAAGAAGCCTATGAAGCAGCTGCTGATGTTCATGTTCTAGATGCCCTGGACACACAGCCTGATCCTAAAGTATCCTGGTGTGGGGAATGTGAGAAGTCAGGACAGGGCCTCCCAGTAAGTGCAGCTACAGGGAGTAGCCCAGGGAGCAACCTCAAATGTCAGTCTTCACACTGTTTACACACATCTTGTTCCTTGATGTGTCTGTCCTTCATGTGTCCCAGGTCAGCTGTAACAATGAGTATTATAACTCCATCTTTTTTTTTTTTTTTTTTTTTTTTTTTTTTGTGGAGCCGGGGAGTGAACCCAGGGTTTTGTGCATGTAAGGCAAGCACTTTACCAACTGAGCTATACCCCCAGACCTCTCCATCATTATTTTGACACTCTTGAAATAAAATAGTTCAATTTGATTCAAAACTCACCTGGATTAACATGATATTTTTGTTATATTTTTGCAATGAGAAAAAATTTAAAAACTATTAGAGTTTATAACCGCTTGTCAATTATAATTGTAAATATTAGGTGATTATTGCATTCAAAATTTCTCTTGATGGGGACTACTGAGAATTCAAAAAGATCATCATTAAAAAGTCTTGGTTAGGAAAGTTTTATAGCTATTTCAGATTTAAACCTAATATTAAAAAGTAATATATTGAGAAGCAAGCCCATATTTTAAAATATATTGCTTGGAAGTTTTATGCAATTCAATATTTTTTCAAGAAAAGTCAGCATTTATTATATTTTCTCTTGTATTTTAAATTTTTAGTTGCTATGTATTTATTTGGTGATTTATTTACCAAGGCCTGTATAGATACCTCAACCTTATTCAATTTTTTCTAGTGAACTAAACAGATATTGGCATTTTTCTGTGTGTGCCATGATATTAAAAAGGCTGGGGCATACCTAACCTAGAATTTCTGAGCAGAGAGAGGGATGGAATAGTGCATAGGCGAACAGATCAGCATAACTAGGAGAAGGGCTGACCATTGAGGAACAAAGAGGAAGAAGCTAAAGAAAGGTAGAGAATGCAGTCCAGTTCATACATCTGGGAAAGACAAGGCAGCTAGGGACATGTGCAAAAGAATGATTGTAATTATGGGTGATGGAATGAATGTTGGGAGGGAAGAAGTGATAATAATTACAGATAAAGGTAAGGGTATCAAAGACCTGGCAGTCACAGAGATGTCAAAGAACGGTGTTCGTGGGGCTATGTATGTGGGAGAATTGGAAGGATATGATGTTTACTAGATGGTGGGTTGTAAATATTACATATTCAATGGGTTTACCCCATGGCCACAAAAGACTTTGTCATCATTAAAACAGAAGGAAGTAAAAGGGAAGTTAACAATGTTGGGTTCCTGGGGTTCTGAGCGGCTGATTAGTTCTAGTTCTACAGTTTGATTATTCCCCAACTATTGGAGTGAGAATTTCAAGATTTTACAAGAGCTGAAGTCACTCTGGTTGATAATGGAAGGAGATAAACAACTGGGATATTGATGTCCACATTGGAAGAAGTCTAAATTTATTCCATGTAAGACCCACGATAGTTTTCAGTTTAATCAAAATGGAGCACTTCTTAAAGATCCTCCAAAAGGCAGGCTTCCCAAGGGACGTAAATTCCCTGATAGGCTTTGTGGTTCATTCCAAATAAGCATTGTTTTATACAAATTATCTTTCTAGACAATTACCCCAGCTCTTCCTTGCAAGCACATTGCCATTCGTGAGTCCTTTCTATAGAGAAATCCTGCCTCTGCCGCTGTGAGTTTCTCCTAAATGTGATGTAAGGGAGCTTCAAAAACCCTGGAGCCATTCACAGTGTGGCTGCCCCAAACCCCCAAACCCCATGATCCACCAACCTCAACCTGCTAGGAAGCTGGGATTACAGGCAGCAGTGAGAAAATGGAAGTGGGGCAAACCTGAATGGAAGTTCAGACTCAAAGACTAAATAATAGTGGTAGTACTTTTTTTCAAACCCTGATTAGCATAAATTTGGACCAATAGCATTGACCCAAGTGCTGTATAAACCCCTAGACTAGCACACTCAAGCTGCAACCCCTGTTGGGTCCACTGTCACCTTGTGAAAGTTCTGTTTCTGTTCATACTTGAATAAATCCTACTCTTACACTCAAGGGAAAAAAAAAAAAAAAATCCCGGAATCCTAGAATACATTAGAATTTATGCTGGGACATATTCTCTTCCTGGAGATTTTGTGCTTGATTTCCTTTCTTCAGTAAAAGAGATGAAGAAAAACATCAAGAAAATTATGGGGTTCATTTATCAATATTAAAATGAATCCAAGAATAAAAAAATCTAATCTCTAAGTTTGCAAATCATATAAAGTTGAAAAAAAATACCAAGCACAGGATCCAGCATTAGTTTGTATGCAGTAAATGAGTTACTTTTTATTTTTGCTGAAGATTTGAAATACTAGAAAGGAATTTGAAAAAATATATATATAGAGAGAGAGAGAGAGAGAAAAGGAAACACACAAGTGATGTAATCCAGGCTGTTAATTTCGAACTACTCCTGTTGAAAACTGCAAATAGTTTGTCCAGCTCTCTAATTAAAATTTAAAACAAGAAATTTATTTTAAAGGACACATAAGGCTTCCAATGATGAAATATTCCTGTTCTAATCAATACTATTCAGTGAATTACAATGTTTCTTTTTTTTCTTTTATCCCAGTTCTATCTCTAGTACCCTGAGTATTGTAGTCAAACATGAATCTGTCTACTTTGTTATAATTATACAGTCAACTCTTTGTCAAATGTTAGAGGAGAATTTCTTCCACATCTAGATGACTCTCTATTGAGGAGAATCTTTTCTCTACAATGAATATTTGAAAAGAAAGACTCTGAATAGCCATCCTCTGCTTTTCTTTCTTGTATGACAGTTTCATTTTTAGGCAGAAGCAGGGAAGAAAAAAAAAAAAAACACTCCACAGGAGGTGACCCTAGCTGCAATGTTCCTCAAGCTGTCAATCAACCAGAGAACCATCTGTCCCACTTTAGATTTCAGGAGCCATCATGCACATCTGCTGTGTCTTTTCTAATGTCACTTATAGAACCCACTAAAAGCTGTTAGATGAATTACAGGAACCAGCGTGCAGCTGCATGGGCTGATTTTGAATTTTTGCAGCTGGGTTCTACTCGTCAATCTCAGTTTTGAAACTATTTTTTTTTATGAGATTAGAACCACAAAGTGAATAATTCATTTCATAATAATAACTTCTAAGAGAGTGGGTCCTAAATTTTTGTTCTCTGAAAGTTTAAAAAAATATGTATATAATTTAACAATACCCACCAAGTGTTTAAAAATTCAAGACAACTATAAATATTTAAATAATTTTTCATGAGTTCCCCTTAAGAAAAAATATTACCTGAAAAAAAAGAAGTGTTTATAAAACTGACTCACCAGCCAAGTACTTTCTGATAGGGAAGCAAGTTTGATGTCTGCCATAAAGAGGCTAGATGTAAAGATTCAGCCTAGAAAAATATTAATAGCTTGAGGCCAGTTTCTCTACATCAGCCTCAAATTGACCAAAAGACAAATATAGTATTGACTTCTTTGTCTTTGAGGGAAATGAGGATTTTCACATTCTTATAATCTTTTCTCAGAATTTTGAAAACCCACTTCCCTAGAATATTAACTATAGGAAACTAGTCTTGGCCAGTATTCTGAAAATTTTGTTTTTTACTCAGTATTAATTTGTCTAGTATTTTCATATGGCTTTATGATAACATTACAACATAATTATTTGTTTACCTGATTCTTGCAAGTAAAGAGACTTTCCCCCTTGTTTACATCAATAGTAACATCTTATCAAGCTCTTTAACAAGATATTTAGTTACATGACAAGTCATGGTGTGTAACTGATGAAGTCTTGTGTTATTTTGTGAAAGGGCCTTCCGTAGATATCCATATCTACCTGTTCACCTTCATTTACCTGCATCTGTGTCCATGTGTTCTGTCCCTCTTGTTATCATGGCTCTTCTGTGTGTGCTCCTATCCAAGATCAGCCTGTGAGGTAGATTCCATCCTCTCCCGCCTACTCAAGGTTCTATCTACTTTCTCCCCTATCCTTGATTTCTCTTCACTGTTGGAAAATTCCCGGCATCTTACAAATGTGCTACAATTCTCTCACCCTTAATAATAACAACTTCCAAACTTCTCTTGACCCCCACATTCCCATATACTTACTTCTATTTTAAAAGTACATGAAGAAGACCAGGTGTGATGACACATGCCTGTAATCCCAGCAGCTCAGGAGGCTGAACAGAAGAATCATGAGTTCAAAGCCAGCAACAATTTAGCAAGGCCCTAAGCAACTCAGAGAGACCCTGTCTTTAAATAAAATACAAAAAAAGGACTGAGTATGTAGCTCAGTGGCTAAGTGCCCCTGGGTTCAATCCCTGGTACGAAGAAAAAAAAAAAAAAGTCCTTGATTAAATTGTCTACCCTTCCTGTGTCCAAGTCCTCTTCTCCTGGTCTCTCTTGGGCCTACTCCAAACATGCTTTTATCTTCAGCCTTCTACAGCAAATGCCTTGTAAAAGAATCCATGAGCTCTATGTTGCTAAATCAATTCTTAAATTCTCAATCCTTGTATTATTTGGCTTATTCTAAAGCATTTGGCACAGTTTTCACTTCTTCCTTAAACATTTTCTTCACTTGGTTCCAAAAAAATCCCAATTTTTCACTTTTTTTTTTCTGTCTTACTGACCACTCTGACTCTTGCTGGTTCCTCCTCATTTCTTTGAGTTTGAAATATTGGGGTACCCTTTGACTCAGACCATGAACATCTCTGTAGTCATTTTCTTAGTAATCTCATACAGTTTCATGGTTTTGAGTACCATCTGATAATTCTCAAATTTAGTTTTCCATTCCAGACCTTTCTCTGGTACTCCAGATTCATAGACAGGCCTAATTTGCATCTCAAACTTTATATTCCCCAAACCAAATTCCTGGTCTCCAATCCCACAAGAGAAAAAAATGAACCTCTTTTTTTCAGTCCTCTCTATCCATTTGAAGGCAATTCCTCTTTCCAGTTTATTAAACAAAAATCCTTGGAGGTATCCTTGCCCCTTTTCTTTCTCTCATGCTCTACATAAACTGTCTTGGAAAACTTTGGCTCCATTTTCAAAGTATATCCACCGGTTGGAATGTGGTAGAATCTTTGCCTGGCATGCACGAGACTCTGGGTTCAATCCCCAGCACTAACGAAAAAGCATATCCATAATCTGATTCCTTCTTATTAGATCTGCTGTCACCACCGTGGTCCTCATCACCATAATCTTCTCTTGTCTAAAGAGATGATTATGACAGAAGGCTCCTAACTTTTTCATTTTTTATTTTTTAGGCAGGGGGAGGGGTTACTGGGAATTGAACTAGGGATGTTTTACCACTGAGCTACATTCCCCACCTTTTTCACTTTTTATTTTGAGACAGGGTCTTGATAAGTTGCCCAGACTGGCCTTCAGCTTGTGATCCTCCAGTCTTCATCTCCCAAGTAGCTGTCGTTACAGGCATGCTCCACTGTGCCCACCTGCTCTTATATTTTCCAACATGCCAAGCAGGCACCCATCCTAGGTCTCATGTAATTATTTTTTCCTCTGGGTAGGATATCTAAGTGCCCTCAAATATCTGTATGATACGATCTCTCATCTCGTTCCACTTTTAATGAAAGTTCATCTTCCCAATAAACCTTTTTTGATCATCCCGTTTAAAAATTTCGACTTCTCAAAATCTACAAGCAATCAACAAACATATGAAAAAATGTTCACCATCTTTAGTAATAAGAGAAATGCAAATCAAAACTACACTAAGATTCCATCTCACCCCAATTAGAATGGCAATTATCAAGAATACAAGCAACAATAGGTGTTGGAGAGGAAGTGGGGAAAAAGGTACACTCATACATCGCTGGTGGGGCTGCAAATTAGTGCAGCCACTCTGGAAAGCAGTGTGGAGATTCCTTAGAAAACTTGGAATGGACCCACCATTTGACCCAGCTATCCCACTCCTCGGCCTATACCCAAAGGACTACTACAGCATACTACAGAGATACAGTCACATCAATGTTCACAGCTGCTCAATTCACAATAGCCAGATTGTGGAACCAACCTAGATGTCCTTCAATTGATGAATGGATAAAGAAACTGTGGTATATATATACAATGCAATATTACTCAGCTATAAAGAATTGTCGCTGGCTCTTTGCGGTTCCAAAATCCATGGATATTTGTCACCGCTTGCAGCAACAACTTGCACGGGTCTTATGGGTGGTGGAGTGGAAACTGAGGCACTTCTATCTTTCTCTTTAGTGCACTGCTTTCTTGCTTGTTTATAGAGGATAGAGGAAATGAGGTTTACTTGCTTTGAGAGGAGAGAGAGAGAGAGAGACTTTGTTTCTTGCTTGTTACTTGCTTTGAGAGGAGAGAGAGAGAGACCCCGCTTATCAGAGAGAAAGAAACTTTGCTTAAGAGAGAAACTTAGAAAGACAAGCTTTGCTTAGAGCTTAGAGGAAGAGACTTGCTACACCTTAAAGTCCTGCATCCTGTGAACTAAGGGTACGCCCACCCAAGGTGCCCTAGTGATGCGTCTCAGTTCTCCGTTCCGCGATCTGCTTTCCGCCGCTGCCCCTACTCGCTGCTGCCGCGTGTGTCTTCTTCTGCTGTTTTCCTGCTAATGGCTGCTGTGTCTCTGTCTCGCTCCGCCTACGCTTATATCACCTCCAGGAGGCGGAGAGCAGGGCCACGCCTCTTACGCAAAGATTAGGCCAGACGCTCCGAGCAGGCAATTAGTGCTCGAGAACACAGGCACATACATTGTGTGCGTGGACGAGAAAATCACCTGAGTGTGCTTATGTCAATTAACCTCCTCGCTGCCGATGTAATCAGGCGCCATCCCGGCGCCGCCAACATAACACAGCCCCCAACAAAGAATAATAAAATTATGGCATTTGCAGGCAAATGGATGAAATTGGAGAATATCATGCTAAGTGAGATAAGCCAATCTCAGAAAACCAAAGGACGAATGATCTCGCTGATAAGCGGATGATGACACATAATGGGGGGTGGGGGGCAAGAATGGAGGAAGGAGGGACTGTATAGAAGGATAAGAGGGGTGGGAGGGATGAGGGGAAAAAAAAGAAGAAGAAGATAAGGTACAGGGCTGGGGATATAGCTTAGTTGGTAGAGTGCTTGCCTCAGGCACAAGTCCCTGGGTTCAATCCCCAGCACCACACAGGAAAGGAAAAAAAAAAAAAAGATGTGTTACTATGCCCTGTTCACTGAGGGAAGGAAGTGCTAAATTTCACAAAAGGTACAGATACAAGTGGAAGAAATGGGGCCAGTACAATCCACCATGAAGGTCATCAAAAGTAACCAATACCACCCTGAATTCTTGTGGGGTGGGGGGGCAAGAATGGAGGAAGGAGGGACTGTATAGAGGGAAAAGAGGGGTGGGAGGGGTGGCGGGAAGGGAAAAAAATAACAGAATGAGACATAAACTATTACCTTATGTAAATGTATGATTACACAAATGGTATGCTGTTACTCTATGTACAAACAGAAACAACATGAATCCCATTTGTTAGAAATAAAAAAAAAAAAAAAAAAATTTCGACTTCTCACTAAGGCCCTGGGTTCCATCCCCAGTACTGCTGCAACAACAACAAGAAAAAAAAAAATTGCAACTTCTTTCTTCCTTTTCTCCCATCCTCAACTACTATTCATCACTAGCATTTCCTGTTCTTCTTCCATAGCACCACCACCCAATTTATTGCTTTACTTACTCCTTTTATATCTCTGGGTGAGCATTGTGAGGGCAGGATAGTATTTTTTCACTGACAGATCCTTAATGCTGGACAGGTGCTCAACTAATATTTGTTAAAAGATTAAATGAATAAATGAATCATAGCCATTAATGAGTATATACCAAATGCCAGGAACTGAATAAGAAGCGAAGAGGTTAAAAACTAAAATGCAGCAAAAACTGACACACACACACACACAGAGCTCCTCCAAAACTAATACACTCTGCCTATAAAAAGCTAAGTTCTTTGGTGGAGATAATATCTAATATGTGTCAAGCACTTACTTTGTGCCAAGGACTAAGAATTTTATATATGTTGTTTCATTTAGTTCTCAAAATAAGAAGTAGATACTGTTAAAATATCTGTACAAACAAGGGGATCAAAGCACAGAAGTTCAGAAACACAATCAATGTCATATAGCTAGTAACCAGTGATACCGGCATTCAAATCTATACCACCTGGCTTTGGAACCCATAAGCTTAACTACTTAAGTGTATAATTTATAATGTAATAAATGTTGAGCATCCCTAATCTTCAATCCAAAATCCATAATGAAGTTTGGAACTGAAGTCTTGGATTTTGGAACATTTGAGATTTCAGAATTTGGGCTTGGGGATGTTTAACCAATAATGTGATTGGGGGAGACTAAGTCATTATAGGAAAACATGACAGGACAGGCTTTCTGGGAGAAGCTATTTCGAGGGCCTGAAAAAGTGCAGCATGTGCACCAACAGGTGAGAGAGTGGGTGCTTCAGTCATCCTAAAAATAATGTCACTGTTATAGATACAGAATAAAGTGGTAGAGAGCAAGTGACAAGAGCTACACAGTACACAGAGGTCATCCCATGAAAGACTTCCTATGTCATTACAAGGATTTTATATTTTATCTTAAAGGCAATAGGTGGATTTAAACGAGGTAAATAAGATCAGATTTAAATTTTAGAAAAAGCACTAACCTCCGTGTAGGTAACAGATTAAATTAAAGGGAAGGAAGCAAGCTCCCTTAATAGGGCTGTTTTTGTAATCCAAAGAGGGAAAAAGGTCTGAACTAAAGTGGTTAAAGTGTTGAAGACAGGCAAACAGATTTAAGAAATAATAAAAATACATAATCAAAAGGACATAATTACCAACTAAGTAGGATGGCTAAGAAAAAGAATGACTTCCGGGTTAGGTAACAGTATTGGATGATGGAACCGTCAACTGATATAGAGAATAATGGGGGGAGAAAATTTTGATGGAGTGGGAAGGGTATTTTCTTTCAAATGTTTCCCCAAATTTAAATGACAAATGCTGAACATGAAACTGTAAATCAATAAAACTTGAATAGTTTTAAGTTTAGAAGACAGAGAAGGGACTTTACCTTTCCTAGAGATCATTACTTTATAAAGTCATCATATAACAGCATATTCCATACAACCATGTGAAAAAAAAAAGTAAAACTGCTCACCACCTACATTCAAATATCATTTTCTTCTAAACACCTGTAAACTTCTCAGACTTAGATTACAGGCAAACTTAGATAAAGAGACATGAGAGATTTTTGATAAATCTTATATACCTTTTCCCAACATATCCAAAATCGTAGTATTAGCCATATAAGAATTCGAATTGTTCACTATGTGGATAGTTCCTGTATTAATAATCTATAGCCATATAATAAATTATCCCAACATGTAGCAGCTTAAAATGACATGTATTTATTATCTCACAATTTTTTAGGGTTGGGAATTTTGAAGTGGGTTAGCTCTGGGGTTTTGGCTTGGGGTCTCTTATGAGGTGTGTCAAAATGTAGTCTGTCACATTCATCTGAAGACTTCACCTGAGCCTGGAGAACCCACTGCCAAGGCAGCTTATTTCCAGGGTTGCTGGCAGGGCCTAAATCCTTCTCCACAGGGCTGCTCTGGTATGAAAGATCCAAGAGACAGAGGAGGAAGTTGTAGGGCCCTTTATGACCTAGTATTGAAGGTCACACACTGTCACTTCCTCCGTATTTATTTGTCAGAAGCAAGTCACTAAGTCCACTCCACACTCAAGGGCAGAGGAATGAAGTTCCACTTCTTGAAGGGAAATATATCAAAGGCCTCGTAGACACATTTTAAACCCACTAGAGTCTCTGACATGTAGAACTATAACTTGATATCAGGGTAGTCTGTCAAACAAATGATTATGTTTTTCCAGAAAATGCAGTCTATCTTCCATACCTCCAATGTCTCACTTCCCATTTATCCATTTACTCTTCAAATTGTTGTCTCTGTGTGTGTGTGTGTGTGTGTGTGTGCATGTGTGTGCATATGCGCATGTGTCTGGTGGTTAGGATCAAACTCAAAACCTCACACCTACTAGACAACCACTCTACCAGTGAGCTAGAGCCCCTGTCCAGACTATTATCTTTTAGTTCACCTCTTCTCTGAGCTTCTTCCCTGAAGGTCACTTGTGACCTAGTTGCTAAATTAAATGGATAATTTTCGCAACATACTTTTATATCTCTGCAACAATTGACAGTGACAATCACTTCCTATATGAACCTGTCCTTTTGTCTTCTAACACAGTATTATTTTCTAGTTTTCTGTTGTTATATCTTCATGTTTGGGGAATCTGAATATTTGTGGAATATGATATTCCTCAAAGACAGCTGCTCATTCGTGCTGGTGTTTCAAATCCACGGAAGTTCTTTCTTTCTCTTAATTCGGGACTGTGTTCTCAGAAGCCATGCATGTTGTACGTATACAATCTGTTGTTTTGCACAGCTGTATGTGCTCTGTGCTGTGTATCCTCCACATTTTACCTTTGAGCCCACCCAGGCATGAATACACAGTCTACTTAGAACATCTTACCACAGTTTGCAATACAACCAACATCCTTGAACATACTCGATGAGAGAAGTCTTTGGGACTTCTACCAGAAGGAGTATGGCTCTGTGTATCCTTAACTGGACAAAGCACTGCTATATTGATCAGGATGACTGCACCAGGCCGTGCTTCCACCAACAGTGCATGAGGCTTCCTATGTATGTCCCCACAAGCCCAGCAACTCTTGGAATTCATACAGCTTTCTGATTTTTGCCAATCTTTTCAATATGCAGTAATGGTCTCGTTGTTTTTGTCTGCATTTCACTGCCACTGGAAGTATGGTCCTCTAGGAGAGGAAAGCACAGTTTATTTGTGTCCTAGGGATGAAAACAAAGTACCAAATGTTGGATGACTTAAAACAACAGAAATTTATTGTCTCGCAGTTCTGGAGGCTGAAAGTCCAAAATCAAGATGTCAGCAGGGCCACCATCTCTCTCCTGACTCAAGGAGAGAACTCCTCCTTGAGTCACATCTGATGTTTGCCAGCAATGCTTGTGTTCCTTGGCTTGTACATGCTTTGCCGTAGTCACTTGGCCACCTTCTTCCTGGATGTCTTCACATTGTCTTTCTCTGTACTCATAGATTCTATTTCTTATCTAAATTCCTTCTCTTCCTCCTTCTCCTCAGCCTCTTCCTCCTGCTCTTTCTTCTCTTTCTTTTAGGACACTAGGCATATTAGATTAGGGCCCACCCTAATTGCCTAATTTTAACGCAATTAATTCTGTAATGACACTATTTACAAATAAGGTCACACTCTGGGTTGTAGGGGTTAGAATTTCAATATGCGTTTTTTGAGGCGTACAGTTCAACCCATCACAAACAGTACATTTACTTCCACGTGAAGCACTACCAAATTAATAAGAAGTCATAAAAGATTAGAAATAATATAATGATACTGTGATATATTGTGTTACACACTGAATCAGTTGAACACTGAAAGTGCTTACAATAAAAAAAATCAGACAACTTGAGCAGAAAATAAACTGCCAAATTTAAAAAAATAAACAACTATCACACACCATGAGCAGATCTATATGTACCATAGCAAACATTTATTGTTGCATCTATCCAGCCTTCTTTCTTCCTTCTTTTAGTGGCAATACCCTGATTTTCCTTTGTGAAACAAGTGTTGCTCACTTTCCATGTGGTGAGGTTGAGGTTGATTTCTATCACCCAGTTCTAGCTATGGGCCCACAACTCAAGCTGGGCTGATGACTCTCTATTCTGGGTTGGTGGTATATCAGGAAAAGAGATTCGCTTCTTCCCCCAGGGTTGCTCAGCTGCTGGTACCTGCTGGGAAGGAAGCCACTGCAGAGGAGAGCAGAGACTGGAAGAGAGAGACAAAGTTTTCTTAAAACTGTCTTTGGAGTACTTGCATCCAGCAGCACTGGGGTAGATTCACTTCTGGACCTTGCAGTTATATGAGTGAAAAAGAAATCCATTTTTAAATGAATATGGTTTGAATTGGTGCCAAATTCTTGCCACAGAAAGAGTCACAATTACCACATGGATTGATTCAGAAAGATGTCAATGAAATACTACAAAGACAAAAAAGTGAGATATCGAACACATACAGGATGATTCCATTTTTTGGTCAAAAAAATAAGCGAAAGTAAGAAAACAATCCTGGAAGAATAGAGTTGACCCTCTATATGTGCAGGTTCTACATTTGAGGATTCAACCAAATGCAGATAGAAAATATATTTTAAAAAATCACATTTGTACTGAATACATATTTGCTTTTTTCATCATTTTTCCTAAGTAATTCAGTACAGAAAATATTTACATAGCATTTACATTTCACTAAGCACTATAAGTAATCTAGAGTTGATTTAAAGTATTCAGGAAGATGTGTATAATGAATACTGTGCTATTTTATATAAGGGACTTGCGTATTCATGGGTTCTGGTTTCCATTGGGGGTCCTGGAACCAATCCCCTGCAGATTACCAAGGAATGACCCTACTGATAGAAGAAATTATCAGCAATAATATTCAATATCCCTGAGAAAGTTAGCACATTTTCCCATTTAGATGCTAAGTCTGTAACTACACTACCAGATTTGCCTCCAGATCAAAATGCATAGGAAAGGAGGAAATCTGGGATATGCTCAAAGGGAACATTTAAAGTAAGTAATCATAATCTCTTAAATTTGTATTGTACTTACTTTACAAATGGTGTTGAATTGTCAGAGAGCTCATATAGATCTTGTTATTACCTCTTTACAAGCAAGAAGATGATACTGGAAGAGATTAGACTGCAAAAATATTTTCAGAATCTGCGAATAACTAAGCTGAAATTTGAATTCAATTCTAGGCTTAAAAAAAAAGAAGAAGAAAGAAAGAAAGAAAGAAAGAAAGAAAGAAAGAAAAGAAAGAACAAACAGAAGAAAAATAAAGCATTGCAGCTGCTTCAGAATCTATAGAACCTTTCCCTAGAAGATGCCCATGATATATTTTTTCCTGTGACTCATTCTGAAAAGTCATTTCACTCCTTAGGGAAATTCCACAGTATTATTTTTATCCTTTAGGAGTATTTTTTTCTTGATGTTTAATTTTTATTAGAAATATTCAATATAATGATTACTTTTGTAGTTCTTCAAAAATAATCAGATTTCAGGAGAAATTTGAATAAGGCAAATAGCTCCAGAGATTTTTAGTATTATTCTGGGGTAAGAATGAGAGGGGAGGATAGAGGTAAAATGAGAAGCTCTTATTGACCAAAACTGAATAAAATATTTACAACCTAAACGTTAATGAGCATAAAGAAAATAAGCAGAAACGTAATTGGTCTACCTAGAGAGGGAAATGACATGTTGATTTAGAAAAATAGGCAGCAACTTTAAATAAATCTGAGCAGGAATCCTGTTTGTCCTTAAGGCAGGGCAAGAAGCCTGCCTCTCTCACAAAGACCAGCAGAGGCCATTAAAGGGAATTTTAGGAAGGGAGTGACATTGTTAGAATGGCAACAGAGGAAGTTGATTTTGGCAGCAGTTTTGGGAAAGGACTTGAGGAGGAAAAAAACATGGAGAGAAGACTTTTCTCCAGGGGAGTCATGTCTGTGCGACCCACATAGGTGGAGTGGAGGTGGGGTTACAAAATGGGAGAGACTGGGCAAGCCGGAGTCGTCCGTTTTAAACTTTACAAGTAAAGTTTAAACGAACTTTTCTAGTTCGAGTCCTTTTAATCCACTCTTATTTTTCAGCTGTCTTCCCACTATACTTCGAATTCAGCTTTCCTTAGGACTTACTCAAAATCATGGTAATAATTGTGTATTTTGAAACTGACTGTCTGTTTCCACCACCTGCATTAACCTTATGCTGTGTCCTGACAGGACCCAGACATGTCTGATCAGTTTTCAAGTGCAACCATGTGGGCATTCCAAACTCCAGTAATAAGCATTAACACCTTGGGCTTGAAATGCTAAAATAAAACAGCCATTGTCTCGAGCATCATTCTGTGTCATGAATTTATGTTAGGACGCGGGGGCAGGGGTAAAAGGCTCTTACTCAGGCTCTTTCAATAGCGTTGAGCTTGTTGGGACATGAGTTTCAATTCTTTGAACTGTAGTCCTCCCACTGTTTATCCAGCACAGCTCATTGTTGGATAAACACTTAGTAGCCTGTAAGTTTTCTCTCCTTTTTGTTTTCTATTTTGAAACTGCCGCTAATTTCATTTGTACTGAGCTGCTTTATATTTTAAAACTATATCAAGACTAAATGTGAATGTTAATGCATGGGAATTATAATCACAACTGTCAAAAAGAAAATCCTATACTAAGCAGTTATTGTTTTCATACCTGTTATTTTTTTAAATCATGGAATTTAAGGAATTTAAGGAACATCAATTACCAGACTTTCCTTTTTTTGATGACTTAGGTCCTTAGGGACAGAGTCATTATAGCACATCAATTTTCATTGGAATACTCCAGAAAAGGCCGATGCCAGCTCTAGGTTGACACTTATTTTATGTCAACTGAGGGATTCTTAGGGTAAACAGGTAGAGTTAATTAAACCACTGGCAGATGTGCCAGGGAGTTACAGCATATGCCTTTGCACACTGAAGGCAAGAATTTTCCAAGCAAATGTATTCTTTTTTTTTTTTTTTTGGTAGTGGGAATTGAACTCAGGGGCAGTTGAACACTGAGCCACATCCCCAGACCTATTTTGTATTTTATTTAGAGACAGGGTCCTACTGAGTTGCTTAGCACCTTGCCATTGCTGAGGCTGGCTTTGAGCTTGTGATCCTCCTGCCTCAGCCTCCCTAGCTGCTGGGATTACAGGCGTGCGCCACCACACCCAGCCACAAATGTATTCTTGGTGGTTAAATGGAACTATGTGTAGAAAGACTTGAAAGGATTTTAAAAAATCCTTGAGAACCCCATTGGCACAGGTAAAATCAGGCCTTTGCCTTCTGTCATACCACCTCCTGAAGGGAGGGCCACATGGCTAGCGATGGGCACTATACCACCTGCCTCTCTCCCATGAAGTGAGAAGATATCAGGCACAAAGCAGAGGCTATAAGGAGGAGTGAAGCCCACTTTCCCCTAAGTGACCACATAATTAATCCCTTTAGGCCAACTGTCTTATATACTTACAGCAAACACAAGTCCAAGCCCCCTCAGTCATTATCATTCACAGAGTTAAGAATATCAATTGGTCTGAATCACTTTCCATTCCTCCCTGACCAAAGACTCTCCACTGTGTGCTACAGAATCTGTGGGTCCTCATTCTCTCCACTCTCCCAAGCAGTAGCCAAGTGTCCCCCATACCTCACTTACACAGCACCTACAGGGATGTCTTTGTTTCTCCATTGCTGCTTTTGAATATTTTTATTGTTCTTTCTCCCTAAAAACAAACAAATAAAAAAAACACACAAAGGAATAAACAAACAAAAAAACTCTCAGCTTCTCTGAAGCACACTATCACTTCCTTCCACTCAGACCCCTACCTCTCTTTATTGAGTCATTGACCATTCTCTTGTTAATGTTTTCCTACTCAACAAAGATTTTAGCATCTAGTCTTCTCTCTCCACCACTACCCCGTGTTCCTATGTTTGGTGACTTCAGCATCCACAAAAATTATCCTTGTAAAGACCCTAGCCTCTCAGTCCCCTAATCTATCTTTCTTTCTTGGGGGTGGGGGCAGTACTGGAGATTGAACCCAGGAGCACTTTACCACTGAGCTAAGTTGCTAAGGCTGACCTTGAACTTGCAATTCTCCTGTCTTAGATTCCTGAGTTGCTGGCATTACAGATGAGTGCCACTACACCCAGCTAATCTTATTTCTAACATTATTTTCTTTCACTCCATTTCAGTAAAACACTATCATAATCATATTCCTTAGAGGATTTTATCATTATCACCTTCAAAAACATTGAGTTCTAGAATTCCATTCTTTTCTATCCAATCATCTCTTTCTAGCTCTACCATCATCATCACCCCCAACCAACCCCTTTGGTACTGGGGATTGTACCCAGAGGCACTTTACCACTGAGCTACATCCCCAGGCTTCTTTCTTTCTTTCTTTCTTTTTTTTCTTTGGCGGCACTGGGGATTGAGCTCAGTGCCTTGTGCTTGCAAGGCAAACACTCTACCAGCTGAGCTATATCCCCAGCCCCCTCTTTATTTTGAGATAGGGTCTCACTAAGTTGCTTAGGGAATGGCTAAACCTTTGAGGCTGGCCTCAAACTCGGCTATCCTCCTGCCTCAGGCTCCATAGCCACTGGGATTGAGATTATGGATTATAGGCATGTGCCATTGCACCAGGTCCCAGCCAACCTCTTTGGGGCAGCCAATCTAGTGACCCATCACTTCTTCACTGTCCATCTTTCCACTCATGCTGTCTTTTTTCCTTACATGGTTTATTGTAATCAATCATTACTCACACACACCCTTAACTGTCTGTGCTTCTCACTTTCCATCTTACTCATTAGAAAAACCTAGCCTAATTCTGGGTTGAATATAATTCATCATGTGTTTCATATCAGCACTGAGCAGTTGAACATTGCTAGAGAACAATATGCAACTATGCTGATCAATCTTGTTTTTATTTTTATTTTTTGCAGTGTTAGGAATTGAACTCAGAGCCTCAGGCCTATTAGGCAAGTGCTCTTACTGCTGAGCCATATCCCTAGCCCTGCTGACTGATCTTACTTCAAAAATGTTTTAAACATAAATTTCAAATCCATCCTTACTTGTTTAACAATCTTGTTACAGTCCCTGGTCTTTTCCACTCTCTACAATAATTATTTCATAGGTTCTCATCTTTCTTCAACTTTAAGCATCGCTACCATACCTCTCACTTTTAAATAATGACTTCCCTTCTTCAAGGAGAAAATGGAAGCAATTGGAAGAAAGCCACCTCATTTTCCCTTCACTAAATCTATCAGTCTGCTAGCACCGGCAGTCACACGACTGACTTTCCCCTGTTACCCTGCATCCACCATCGGTGCTCCCGTCCAAGTCAACCTTTCCACATGTGCATTAGATCCTGTCTGTTTAGCCCATCGACTATTTCAATCCACCTTTAGTCCCTGCATCCACATGTTTCCTTCTCCTCTTACCAGGAGTGGTGGTACATGCCTGTAATCCCAATGACACGGGAGATGGAGGCAGGAGGACTGCAAGTTCAAGGCCAGTCTGGGCAACCTAGTGAGGCCCTAAGCAACTTAACAAAACTGTCTCAACATTTAAAAATTAAAAAGTGGAGGTGGGCAATTGGAGATGTAGCTCAGTGTTAAAGCACCCTGGATTCAATGCGCAGTATGAAAAAAAAAATGAAGAAGAATAAGGTATGTATGTGTGCATGTATATATTTGTGGATTGATTAAATTGATTAAAATGAGACAGTAAACTCCACTGATATGTCAGAAAGTTCATAATCATATAATACTTAGGTTGTTGCTGATTCTAGTTATTCTTTATTCTGCTTTGACTTGGGTTATTTATGTCACAATGTACTTCTTTTTTCCAGTGGGATGTGAGATGAAGATATTGCTCTCATGATTAATGTATTAATAAGCATTCATGAAATCTATGGGGTTCTCTCTCTCTCTCTCTCTCTCTCTCTCTCCTTCTCTTTTTTTTTAAAGTCCTGGGGATTGAACCCAGGGACTTTCTACCATTGAAATCCCTAGCCCTTTTTATTTTTTTATTCTGAGACAGGATCTTCTTAAATTGCCCAGGCTGACCTTGAACTTGTGAGCTTCCTGCCTCAGCCTTCCTAGTGGCTGGGATTATAGGCATGTGCCACAATGCCTGGTTTATCTCTGAGTTATTTTTTTAAACAACCCAGGATTCTACTCCTCTATTACCTCTTTCCTTGTCTCTGTGTGTATATGTATGTGTGTGTGTGTGTGTGTGTGTGTGTGTATAGTGGGGGAGTCCACAGATCTCTTCACCATGCTCTTTTCTTTCCCCTTTATTTGAATTCTTATCCCAAAACTTGTTAGGAGAATTCTATTTGCCTTAAATTCTAAGCCAGTTTTGACACTAAATAACCTGGTGGCCGGGTTGCTCCCAGTTATTCTGGAGGCTAAGCCAAGAGGTTCACATGTTCAAAGCAAGCCTCAGCAACTTAGCAAGGTCCTAAGCAACTTAGCAAGATTCTGTCTCAAAATAAAAAATAAAAAAGGACTGGGAATGTGGTGCAGTGGTAAAGTGCCCCTGGGTTTAATCCCCAGGAACAAACAAACAAAAAACAACAACAAAAACACTCTAGGGGCAAAGATCTCATTCCTCTGTTGTTAACTACATTCACAGTAACTACCAAGAATCAGTGTATGGATGGAAAATAAAAACTCCCAAGCTTACAAACATAAACCTAGCTTAAAAAAAAAAAATTTTTTTTTAGGACCTAATAGAGAAAAAGACCCAATCCTTGTAGAAATCAAGATGTTTCATGTTGAAATGAAAATGAACATGTTTCATTTTGATTTCAAGAGGATTGTCATGTTAGAAAGTTCAGCAACCATCTTTTATAGAACTTCCTAGGAGTGAGCATCACTTGAATGGTGGAATAAACAATCATCTTGAGCATCATTGTGTGTCTCTGTCTTAACCTTATCGGGTCTGGAATCCAATTTTGTCAGCACATGAACAACAGACCCACTTCTTAGGACCAAGCTGACTTTACTGGAACATGTAATAATAGTATATGAGCCAGAAAGCCAACTTATTAGTTTACCAGAGGAACTATACTCAACATGGGAATTGGAATACATAAAGTCTGTATAATTAGTGCATTCGTGTAGGCAGACCTTATAAGAAGTCATATCAAATAATAAGTGTGCTTGGTAAGTAGGGATTGGAGATATACCACAGCACAGTGATTAAGACTCAGACAGACTTGACTTCAGATCTTAAGTCTGCCATGGAATAGCTCTGTAACCTTGAGCAAGTTACTTAAGCTCTGAATCCTTTAATTTCCTCATCTGTAAAATGGGGATAATAATAGTCCATGCTTGTAGATAGCTTTGGGGATGAATGTGGGTTTATTTCCTCTAGGAATAACGGCTTTCTTTAGGTCTCTCTTTCCTTCCTCCTATAACTGTAGCTTGTGGCATCCCTGTTTTTCTATTTTTTCTTTTTTTTTTTTTTGCAGGGTTAGGAAGTACCAGGGATTGAACTCAGGTGCACTCAACCACCGAGCCACACCCAGCCTTATTTTTTTGTATTTTATTTAGAGACAGGGTCACTGAGTTGCTTAGCACCTCGCTATTGCTGAGACTGGCTTTGAATTCTCGATCTTCCTGCCTCAGGCTCCAGAGCTGCTGGGATTACAGGCATGTGCCACCATGCCCAGCCTAGATCCCTGTTTTTCTATTGTGACATTGCACCCCAGCCCACAGGGAAATAAATGAGCACTGAACTCCTTATTTAAGTGGGGCCAATCAGTTTCTTTCACAGAAATTCACTATTTATTTATTTGTTTACTTAAATCAAATTAATTTAAAAAAATGTTTTTTTGCAGTGCTGGGAATTTACTTTATCCATGCCAGGTAAACACTCTACCATTGAGTTGTACCCTGAGTCCATCATTTGCAATTTAGGCCTAGGATTCAATCTGATCTGGTCTGTTTACATGAAGAGAATGATGTGAACTTGGTCCCCAAGTGGAGTAATGATGCCTGCCCATGTTCTGCCACAGTTATCTGAGGCTAGGTAGGCAGAGAAAGGTTGAGGTCAATGAAACAGACTTATCCAGAGACTGGAACCATTGTACTACAGAGAGAGGCTGGGGCAGCCACCCCACTGTTCCAGGTCCTGCAGAGGCTCAGCAGTTTTGCCCTTTCTTGAAATGTTTCTCTGTGTTCTGGGTTAAGAAGTTCTACTTCTTGTATAAGTTAGTCAGGCTTGGCTTCTGCCATTTGCAAAAAAAAACCTCAACCAATGCAGCACTACATGGTATTTTAAAGAAGTTGTACGTTAGCACAGATAAGAACACATGCAATAATAGTATTTCTGTTGCTGAAATTAACAGACTGATACTTGAGTCAAGGCATCCTTTCTCCCCAAGGGCTTGGAGGAAGGCCTCTAGCAGTATTCTGTGACTTTCCTATTTCTCTGCCTAGGCAGGTAATCATCCCCATTCTGATGGATATTCTCATCCTCTTAGATACAATGGCACATTCTATCCCTTTCAGACGTGTCTTATAGTGTTGGGAGCCATTCTGCCCCATTATGGTGACTTTGGATTTCTCCTAGGGTTCATTAGGTGTTGGCTTTACGGTGAGTGTCCAGAGCTCTTGAGACTTCTGTTATTTCCGCATTCCTTAAGGACACTGTACATAGTCCCCACACATGGACGAGAGTTTATGCCCCCACTTAGCCTTTCCATCTGTGGTACCGAATAAGCTGAGAGGACTCTGTTATATGTCTTATTCTCACCTTCCTTACATCCATTTATAGATTTCTTAGGGCCAAGCATGCGGGCTACAGCCAGACTTCGCTCTCCCCAGCTGCTCTCAGCACATCACAATTCAATATTACTCTCTTGAATTCTCTGTTAACTTTCTCAGGCCCCACTCTTTTGAGAATTTTTCTCTGATGCAGGTAAGGGCCTTGAAAAAACTTGAGGAAGAGCAGATAACGGATTTGATTAAATTACCAGAAAACAGTAGGAGATGATACTAGAAAAATAGATTGGGGTCTGCAATGTGATTGCCACTAAATAACAATGACAACAATAAACAACCACACCAACCCAGGTTCTCTGAGGCTGGCGGTATCTCCACGTCAGGAGGAAGAGATTAGCAGAAGTCCGGATACCTTTTCCCTTGCAGTCAGTATCGATTTCTGCCTCCGTTACGGTGGCCAGAGTCAACGCTTTTCCTTCGGCATTGCCACTTTAGTGGCATTTATTGCTATTGCCACCATCTTCACTGCTTTTGCTAGAAGTTATTGAGTCACAAGTGAAGGACACTTTTGATATCAGTACCATTTTGGAGGCTAGAACAAATTGTTTTCTTACTTGCATGGAAATTACCACGCTGACATCGTACAGGCTAAAAATGTTCACATTAGCAGGACTTCTATAAATAGATCCAAAATACTAAATTGTGTTGAGTGGGACTTCACAAGAGCCATCAGATATCTACATATGGTTTGTGAAATGCATCTGTGGAAAATATGACCTGCCAACATACCTGGGCATGCAAAGCTGAGGATTCTTAGAGGGGGGAAAAACCCTTACAGATAAAGATTTACATTGCTTCACCAATTGATTGAAAATATAGCTCCCTATAGGCAAGGTATCTCTTTGAAGGACAATTTAGAAGATTGATCAGTCATTATGTCTTTTACCCCTATGTTAAGGGATAGTTTACTAAAAGAAGATCTTATGTTTTCATTTGTTTTATAAAATATTTACTATGTTGGAAGATAAAACAATTTCTGATGAGGTAAACATATGGAAAAAGTGATAAATCAATTACACGTTTTTCCACTTGAACCTGAGTCTTTTCATCTCCATTATAATATTACTAGGATGGCTACTAGATTATAAATCTGCTTATCATTTACATAATTAACATAGGGGATATTCATAAATACACACATGAACATAGTGTCCCAATGTCAATTATCCACCACTAAAATTCAGGACAGATTTACACTTGCAGAAAGGGCCTAAAAACTTAAGGTTCTTATTTGAGTAGTTCAAAGAAAAAAGAAGCACTATTCAACAGATGAATCTATTATTAATAGTTTTGAGATAATTATGACAAAGCTGTTTATAAGAGTATCTGAGCCAGGTGTGGTGGCACACACCTATAATCCCAGTGACTTAGGAGGCTGAGGCAGGAGGATTGCAAGTTTGAGACCAGCCTCAGCAAATTAGCAAGGCCTTAAGAAATTTAGTGACCCTGCCTCAAAAGAAAAAGTGAAAAGGGCTGGGGATGTAGCTCACTGGTAAAGCACTATTGGGTTTAATTCCCAGTACCCACCCCCCCACCCCCCCAAAAGAGTATGTGAATAAAAATTATTGACCAAATTCTCTTTTTCACTTTACTACTGATAACCTCACAGAAATATTTATTCAAAAATCTTGGTTGTATTATTATGATTATCCTTTTGGCTAGCAAGATTATATGTGTATCTTTTTGAGGTTTTCACAGTATCTAAGAGTTACCTGGAAATATGAGTAAAGCTAAATGTATAAGATAAACTTTGGAAAAGACAATGGATTAGGGTCTGAGCCAAGGCTCTGGTCCCACAGAGCCCAACTTTTTCTTATCTTCTGCTCTTTCATTTCTCCTTGTTTTTATTTTTTATTTTTATTTTTTTTTTAAGATCAGTTAATGTGCCGGGCACAGTAGTGCAGACCTGTAATCCTAGCGACTTGGAGGCTGAGGCAGGAGGATCACAAGTTCAAGGCCAATCTCAGCCCTCAACAACTTAAAAAGGCCCTATTTCAAAAAAGAAAGAAAAGAAAAAAGGGCTGGAGATGTAGCTCAGTGATAGAATGCCCCTGGGTTCAATCCTTAGTACCAAAATAAATAAATAACCAGTATTGTTTTTAGCTGTAATGAACTATGGCATGTTTACTAAAACCTGTTTCTTTACCTTGTAAAAAGAATAAGCTTTAATGTTGGCTTAGGCTTAAAAGCAGAAAAATAGACAAGTAGGTCTTTCTTGAATCAGTAATAAAATTCAAAATGCTATACATTAAGATTTTTTCTGATAATGTCCCTGTGTATAAGGCAAAAAGCAAATCTAACATTCCCTTAAGTGTATGATGATTTATCTAGTAAAAATGGGCCCAGGGTCTACCAGCAAGAGCTACCCTTTTGTGGCTGGCATGCCAGCAAAAATTGATGCCATCGCATCAATTTAATAAAAATTACTTCTGTCTAAAAATTATTTCTGTTTTAATTGTTGGCATTAGAATTCTTCTTAGGAAGGGTTTCAAATTATTTTTGTTTGGAAGAATGCCTCAGTAAGTGATTGAGGTCTTTGATGTCAGCTGGTGACCAACCTTTTGAGAGGGAGTCAAAACTGCTTAGTTTGGGAATTTACTCTGTTGGAGAAGAGAAATTCTTGGCTACTGAGAGAATGTTGAGAAGAAGACAAAGGAGGGGAAAGGGCAGGTCAACAGCGAGTGAGCATGACCCAGAGGTCATGGCAGAGGGCCATGAGAAACTATTGGTCATAGGTGACTGAAAGGACTCTAGAAGAAAGAGTATATAAGGTATAGTCATACCTTGGTCTCCCAGAGGAATTGGTTCCAGGACCCCCTGAGGGTGCCAAAATCTGGGTATGTTCAAGTCCCTTACATAAAATAGTGTCGTTAACTGGGGGTATAGCTCAGTGGTAGAGTGCATGCCTAGCATGCCAGAGGCCCTGGGTTTCATTCCTGGCACTGAATTAATTAAATGAATTAAATAGCATGGTAACCCGACACACATATTCCCCTGTACTTTAAATCATTTGTAGGTTATCATTATAATACAATCTACAATGTAAATGCTATGTAAATAGTTGTTAGACTGTATTATTTAGCGAATAATAATAAAAAAAAAACTGAACATGTTCATTAAGGTACAATTTAAAAAAAATGTTTTAGGTCCACCGTTGGTTGACTCCTTGAATGTGGAACTCACAGAGCTGGAGAACTGACTGTATGACAAATACTGAGCTATTTTGGAAACTGTGCCTAGTGGGACAACTTCCTGACCCTTGGTTCTCCAGACAATCTACCACACTCACAATGTCTCTCTACATTTGCTGGTTTTCTCTATTGTGAAAGTGTCTCAGATGTGATTCTTGAGGGACAAAGAATGAGCCTGGAGGCAAAGGTGAAAATAAAATCTTCCATCCCCTGGTGGTTTACCAAAATCCTCCAGAGACATTTTAGAAAATCATGATGATTTTCTTATCTTAAGAGACCAAGTATCTCCTGCTGGCATCTAGGGATTTATGGGAGGGAATGTGTTTGTTTTCTTATGGTTGTCAGATAAAATACAAGATACCCAGTTAAAGTTGAATTTCAGATAAACAGAGGGTACCTTTTAGGATAAAGATGTCCTAAATATTGCATTGGGTATATTTTTGTAGCAATGAGTGCTCTTAACAAGGGCTTCTGCTTATACCTCATTAAATTAGTTCCTTATTTCCAGTAAACAATATAATCTCTTACCAGGGTCTGAATCAAGTCTATGGATAGAATTGTTGTAGTTTGGATACGAGATGGCCCTTTAAAAGCTCATGCATTAGGCAATGTAGGAATGTCCAGAAGTGAATTGATTAGGTTATGAGACTTGTAGCCTCATCCATGGATTATACTATATCATGGATTAGTAACTTGAATGAACTATTGGGTGGTAATTGTAGCACTGGAGGAGGGTGACAGGAGAAGGTGAGTCACTGGGGAAATGTCCTTTGGGATTATGTTCCCACTGGTTCCTCCAGTGTCTCTCTCTGCTTCCTGGCTGCCATAAGCTAAGTAGATTTCCTCTACAAGTCCTTCCATTATGATATGGAAGAGTAATGGAGTTGGCTGACCATGAACTGAATCTCTGAAATTGTGAGCCCCAAACAAACGTTCCTCCTCTAAGTTGTTCTTTTCAGGTATTTTTGTTACAGAGATTAAAAAAAAAAAAATTGACTAACACAGAAATATACTTTCATTTCTTTCTGACCCCCTTTCCACCTCACTCTTACCTTTCTCCTGCAATTATTGCCCCTAATTCTGAAGACTAGAGCCAACCAGGACTGTACAGAGGGAAGAAGTTGAGAGGCAGTGTGTTATTTCGTTTCCTCCTCTGTAACGGGTGGATACTAATGGCTACCTATGGGATTGTTATGAAATTTTGGTGCATTGGTACATGTAAAGCATTAGGAACAGTAGGTGACATGGATAAAATAGAAACGTCTGACCCAAAGTCCAGGGTCTGGGGTCTAGGGCCTAGAAACCTTTGACCATTGTAGTCACCACTCCGGTCCCTCACTAATTCATTCTCTATACTGTAGCTAGTGATCTTTTGAAAATGCAAATCTGACCATGTGTTGGCCTTGATTTCAAGTTTCCAGTGGCTTTCTACTTACTACTTTGATGAAAAAGACATTAGGCCCTGAATGCTTTTGCTTTTACCTGTTCCTCCATCTCCTTTGTTTGCTACTCTCCTCTCCTCTTTGTACCTCCCAGGCAAGCAGGCCTGTGGGTACCATCAAGGGACCGAACATGTTAGATGTCATGCTTGACATCCTCCACTGCGCCATGTCCATTGGTACACATTTTTAAGTCCTTGTTAAAGAATCCTTCCTCAGGAACATCTTCCCTGACCCCCTGGTCTAGATTTCAATTCATAGTCTCAACACCTGTACTTCTCTTGCATTGCCATTTATTATAGTTTCTAATCCGTTATTTGTGTGATCGCTATACCATAAGCTCCATGAGGACAGGGATCATGTCCATCTTGTTAGCCATCATACTTCCAGTTCTAGTACAGTATTTAACACGTAGTTTTTGTTGTTGTTGTTGTTGTTGTTTTTGTTGTTGCTTTTTACCTCTACCAGCTTTTTGTTTTTTGGTTTTTTTTTTTTTTTTTGTAATGAATTATATTTGTGTCAAATTAGGGGCAGCATACTACAGTTCATGGGCCAAATCTGGTCCTGTTTTTGTATGACTGGTAAACTAAGAATGGTTTTTATGTTTTTTAAATGGTTGAAAAAAAATCAAAGGAATAATACATCTTGACAGGTGCAAATGAAATGAAATTCAACTTCCGTGTCTACAAATAAAGTTTTATTATACTCTAACCCTACATGTTAGTTTATATATCATTTTTGATCATTTTTGTGCTATAGCCGCGGAGTTAAGTGGTTGCAACAAAGACCATGTAGCCTGCAAAGTCAAAAACATTTACTTTTTGGTCTTGTGCAGAAAAAGTTTTCCGACCTATGTGTTAGACAATCGTATTTCTGAACTCTGGGACAGTTTGTGTTCAAAAGCACCTGCAGGTGGCTTTTCTCAATTGTCAACTGTTTTGCTTCAGTTGCTGAAACAAGCAGTCTATTTGTTTTGCTTAGTTGGTAGGATTAATTAAAACGGAATTTCTTTGTCCTTTGTTTTTCTTCTCTACCAACAGACAGAAGTCCCCTAAAGGAGATCAGTCAGGTTATGATCATGAAACTGTTTTCCCCCAATCAGATTTCCTGGTTCTTTGAATAATTCACAAATTCCTTTCCAAAAGAGACAATGAGTTGATAGGTGGTAGCAATAAATTAAATAGAGTGCCTACTTTTTTCCTTTTACTTTCCTTCCACTCATAAACTGGGAGCAGACTGAAAACAGCTGTCTTCTTTTAAAACAAACATACCCCTTTCTAGTAACAAATTCATACACATTATAATCTAGTAAGATTTCAAAATAGTTTTTTAAAACATTTTTGTCATTTGTTCTAATTGGTTTTATGTGACAGTAGAATGCATTTTGATACATTGTACACAAATGGAGCCTAACTTCTCAATTCTCTGGCTATACATGGTGCTGAATTACACCAGTAGTGTAATCACACATGTATATAGGGTAATAATGTCTGTCTCAGTCTACCTCAAGATAGTTTTAAAGTGATTTTACCATAATACTAGATAACCATCAAAGCAGTGGCAAACTATTTATTCTTTTAAATAATTTCATTTAAACTCATGTCTGAAAAGTAACACTGTATATGTTTTTAGATGCTGAATTCAAAGGTACTTTTAGGGACAGCACAGACAAAAGGAATTAAGCTGACTATAGGTGTCTTTCTTTATATATTTCATTTTACTTCTGAAAAATTGTGAGTGAAAATATCTAAGTGAAATAATAGTTTAAAATTTAACCCTTAATTAATTTCTTCTTTAAATAAACATTTTCACAGAGTGGATTTCTTTAGAATGAAAGTTCCCCTGTGATAACGAAAAGAAAGAAAAATGTTAAAATACTAACATGCCAGCAATAAAATACTTTGGATAAAGTTAAGATTTTATTGATAAAGGTATCTCAATTACTACAAAAGATAATAAAATATACAATATGTAAACAACCTAAATAGGTATAGAAATTGAAGTAGTTCAAAATAAATGTAATATTTTATTAATGGAAGTGTTCTCATATACATTATTCATATATCCCATGGAATAAGAAATCAGTTATTTAATACAGTTTAGAAAGAGATAGAATGCATCTAGACTTTTACCATGACCTCAGAAAATCTCTTCTATAGGATACTTAGCCGTTATGAACTATCTCATCATAAAGAACTTATATCTGACTATTTTGCATTATTACAAACATGCTTTGCATTTATATAACAAACATTCCTCCATATGTTTTAATGTGGCTTAAATTATCATTAGCATAACTGTGACATAGGATAAACACTGTGGTAGTTATTGGTAGATAGCAGAACTTCACCTATGTAATTGTATATATGTACTATATGGATAAATTTTTTTTGAAGAGAACTGAAATTTTAATTATTTGCCTCTTTGATAAACAATGGTGGAAACTCCTAAGGACTAGAAGCAGTACATGTCCCAAAAGGAGAGGAGATATCTTATGAAGACTTGTGGATACATAAAGAAGTTCAAGAGGCATTTTGCAAGAGCCTCCAGAAGCAATATTGGTTTCTCTACATACATTCTAGCAGGAAGCTAGCAAGAAAATTAGTGATGACCTGTGAGTATTTGATCTTGGGAGGAGTGAAAATTCACAAAAACTTGGAGTTTTTTTCTTTCCATTGATATCACGGAAGAAATGTTAGAAATATTCTAATTTCTAAATAGGCGTAAAGAAGCATTTGAACAAGAAATGTGAAGTACAGAGTATTCTAGACTCAGTTGGAGGGCTGTTAAACCCTTTACAATGTAATATTTATTCAATTCAAAGGTCTTTCATTCTGGAGTTTTAACCTTCCCAATTTTTGGTTTTAAAATATTCTTAATCTGGGTCGGGCATGGTGACTCACACCTGTAATCCCAGCAGCTTCAGAGGCTGAGGCACGAGGATCACGAGTTCAAAGCCAGCCTCAGCAAAGGCAAGGTGCTAAGCAACTCAGTGAGACCCTGTCTCTAAATAAAATACAAATTAGGGCTGGGAGGTGGCTGAGTTCAATCCCCAGTACCCCTCCATTCTTATTCTGTAAAATAGTGAGAGGAATGGATAGAAGGTTTATTTATATTTATATTTATTTTCATACTTCTACTCTGCAAAACAAAATGCTGATAAATTTATGTCTGCTTCCAAAAATTCCTGGAAATTTTACCAGTCCATGAAATAAAAAGGTCTGGGAACCAGTGAACTAGATTAATTGAGAAGGCATATTTGCAAGTTGGGCATGGTGGCCTGTACCTGGCCTGTACCTGTAGTCCCAGCTACTCAGGAAACTCAGGTAAGAGGATCGCTTGAGCTCAGGAGTTTGGGGAAGAGCCTGGGCAACATAGCACACACCTAGTCTCAAAAAAAAAAAAAATAAATAAATAAATAAAGATTTAAAATAAAATATTAAGCAATACTAAGCTATTAGAATGCTCTTGCCAGAATCTATTCTGGTAATTAGATTTTCACATTGTAGGCTAACTTTTTTTTGGTACTAGGAATTGAACCCAGGGATGCTTTACCACTAAGCTACATCCTCAGTCCTTTTTGTTTTTTATTTTGAGGCAGAGTCTTGCTAAATCACTGATACTGGTGTTGAACCTGTGATCCTCTCCTGTAGGTTAATGCTTTTGTTTGCATTTTGCTCTTAACCTCAGTTCAGCATGCATTCACTGACAGCCTTCAGTTATGTCAGTCATCATACTAAGTGATGTACATGCAAAGATGCATAAGCATGGCCTTTGCTCTTTCAGACCAAATCAGGTTAGTTCAAGAGGCAAAAATATTTAAGTTTTGTCTTCAATGTGCTACCTATAATCAGAACAGTATGTATGTGAGAGTGAAGTACCACAAAGAATAACTTAAGTCAAGGAAAGGAGAGCAGTCGGGGGGATCTCATAAAGAAAAACACTTTTATTTGTCCATCCATTCATCCATTTGATGGAACGATAGGAATCCTTTGGATGAGCCAAGAACAGACGACTATTCCACATAAAGGGCACCACATGTCTAAAGGAATTGAGACTTAGAAGAACACAATAGTTGATGTGATAGAACAGATATGATGTGATTTGAATATGTGATGTCCCCCAAAAGTTCATTTGTGAAACAAAATACAAGAATGTTCAGAGGTGGAATAATTAGATTATAAGAGCTGTAACTCGATCAGTGAATTAATCTACTCAAGTAGATTAACTGGGTGGTAACTATAGGCAGGTAGGGTGTGGCTAGAGGAAGTAGGTCACTGAGGGCATGTCTTTGGGGTTTGTATTTTGTCCCTGGTGAGTGGAGCTCTCTTTGCTTCATGACTGTCATGAACTGAGATGCCTTCCTCTACTGCACCCTTCCACCAAGATGTTCTGCCTCATCTCAGACCTGGAGCTATGGAGTAGGCTGACCCTGGACTGAGCCTCTGAAACTGTGAGCCCAAAATGACCTTTTCTTCCTCTAAGTTGTTCTTGTTGGGTCTTTTGGTCATAGTAATTTAAGCTGACTAAAAAAGACATTTTTAAGTGTCAAAAGAGGAAGTGATCAGAGAATAAATTTCAGACGTAAACTGGAATCATATTATAAAGATTATAAAGAGACTTGTATATTTTGGAGAGGTGTTGATAGTATATTCAGTATGTGCCTAGAGAGATTCCTTAACTATTTTAAGCAGAAGAGAATTGGAAATTTTTCTAAAACTGTATTAATATCTTCTTTCTGCTTCAGTAAGTGAAATATACTGAACACATTTTTTTTTTTTTAACGATGATTGAAGCTATTTCGGCAATATTCTCAATGAATATCAGTTATTATTTTACAAAGAAACTCTTCTGTTTGTTTTTTGCTTTACTGGGCATTCAACTCAAAGCTAGGCAAGCACTCTATCATTGAGCTTCTTCCCCAGTCCTTTTTATTTTATTTTGAGACAGGGTCTCAAAGTTGCCCAGGCTGGCCTGGAATTTGTTATCTTCCTACCTCTGGAGTAGTTGGGATTACCGAGGTGTACCACCATGCCTTATAAAGAAACACATTTAAATGTAGGATGTGGAAAACTTGGGTCTCTTGTTGAAAACCAAGGACGTTTTTCCTGATGCTTCTTTTTTTCTTTAATATAATTTTATTTTTAATTTACAAACAGAAACTGCACATACTTACAAGGTATAGTGTGACATTTCAATACTTGTACACAATGTGTAATGATCAGGCTATACCTATCATCTGAGACATCTATCATTTCTTTGTCTTGGGAACACTCAAAATCCTCTCTTCTAGCAATTTGGAAATATTAAATTTATTGTCAACCATAGTTATTGTATTACTCTATAGAATGTTGAAGTTATTCCTCCTATCCAACTGCATTCCTACCCATTAATCTTCTTTTCCTCCCTCCCTCTCTTCCTCCTTCACAACCTTCTGAAGTTTCTTTATATAATCAAATTATATACATGTGTGTATATGAGAAAATAAATTCATAAGCCTAAGTATATATGTGTGTATATATATGTGTGTGTGTGTGTGTGTATACATATATATATTATATATATATATATATTTTTTTTTTTTTTTTTTTTTTGTACAAAGGGATCGGACACAGGGGCACTGAACCACTGAGCCACATCCCCAGCCCTTTTTAAAAATATATTTTATTTAAAGACAGGGTCTCATTAAGTTGCTTAGGGCCTCTCTAAGTTGCAACTTTAAATTCGCAATCCTCCTGCCTCAGCCTCTGGAGCTGTTGGGAGTACAGGTGTGTGCCACTGTGGCCAGCTATTTTCTCATATTTTGACGCATTCTTGATAAGATTAGTAAGGAAGGGACCAGGAGGAGTGATTTTGGTTGTTAGTTTTTAACTGGATTTTTCTTAATTTTATGGTAGAAAATCTCTGGTTAACAGATGATATTCAACCATGAGGGTTTTTTGTTTTGTTTTTTGTCTTTGTCTCTTCCTTTTTAGAACTGGGGCTCGAACCCAGGGCTTCATGCATGCCAGGAGAGCACTTTACCACTGAGCTACACCCCAGCCTCAATCATGAGTTTTGAAGGAAAAAAAAAAGTAAAATTTCACGGCTTCTGGGTGGAGATTGATTATACTCTGGAGAATGGAAACATATTCATCACTTTGCATATTCTTAACTCAGCACATAATAGTTACTATATAAATGTATGGTGAACAGAAAAGAATTTGCAATAGAAATGGTAACAATTACTCTGAGGAAAAATAATTATTGGCTAAACTATGGAGTTACTTGAGGGACAAGTATGTATATACATAGTGATACATACAAATACATATAATGATCTTAACATATTTTGCCCTTTAAAAGACTTTAACAGAGATCTCTATACAAAGATTTAAAAAGCTTTAATCACATTGGCACATTGGAGGAATAATTCTATTTAAAGCATGGGGATCTGGTTTAGAAATGGGAGTCTAAAGTGGGGAGATAAAGTCCCTTTGAATGGGAAAAGTGCAGATTGTAAAGTCCACAGGGTTGGAATTGAGGTTGTGTCCACTAATCCTGAACATTCTTAAGAATGACTTGCAACATTGTAAATTTCAGGTTTGCAGATTTTCTAAAATTTTCCCCACTGTGGAATACTACTGTAGTATTAGTACCAGGTGGCTGGGTGTGTGAACTAAAACATGATAAATAAGTGTATTGTGGACAAGTGCAAAATACCTAGAGAATAACATAAATTATATTTATTTATAGGTAATGATCTCTGCATAGCTTGTTAAGTATAAGAGAGTCTAGAAGTCACTTTTAACTGCTTTCTGGAATTATAAGCCTAGTGTGCTAGTACAAAACAGAGTAACAACAAGCTGGACGTCATAAAGCAGGTGTTTTAGAAAAAAACTTGAAAACATCACCTAGATCTAAACAAAAGCAGCAGGTGTGTGTATACCTGTAATACTGGATGTCTTTATTTTTGGAAGATCATACTATTATAATATTCTTATTCTTACTATATTCTAATGCAGATTTTAGATTAGAACCTAGAAGCAGTCTCAAAGCTTGAGAGGTAAGAATAAGGGTCATGGGTGTGGCTCAGGGGTAGAGCACATGCTTAAGCATGTCCCAAACCATGCGTTCAACCCCTGGTACCACAAAAACCAAAAAATAAACGAAAATCCAAAAATTCAAAAACAAAACAAAAACCCCTTGAGTGCAGTAAATAAGACTAGAATTTCAAATATGTATAATATACATAACACACATACGTGCAGTCAACCCTCCAGATGTGAAACCTGCAAGTTTCATTTTCTGGTGGTCAACCAGCCTTGGACTGAATGTTTTGATGTATGTGGGGGTGGGTGAAGTTGAAATGTTGCTGAGCTATGCTATGTAGTTAGTCTTTCTATGGTTTTATATGTTCTGAATATGTATATACACCCCTATCCCTTGTAATTATTCACTAATACAGTACAACAATTATTTGCATAATATTTGCATTTTAGATATAATAAGTAACCTAGAGATTATTCAAAGTGTGTGAGAGGATGCGTGCTAGGTTATATGCAATTACTATGCGATTTTGTATAAGGGATTTTAAACACCAAGGATTTGGGAATGCTTGGGAGAACTAATTTCCTTGAGGAAATGGAGGGGAGGGACAACTCACTGTATATGTAATAGGAATAGGCTGAAAAAATATGTATTTATATTTATATATATATGTGTATATATATATATAAATAAAATAGACACATATATAAAGTTCATATCAATTGTAAGCCAGCAAGTTCCTTGTCTCTTGCCCCCACCAGTGACATCTAAATTACTGGACAACATCCGTTTTCTATCCTACTCTTATTTATTTATATATATGTCCACAAACTTTTTCACGTGAGTTCATGGAAAAGTTCTATCAACTACCTATATTTATTTCCCCTTCTCTGGAACTGGACCCACTTCTAGGATACTGCTGAGGAGGGCCGCTTTCTTGGCACTGGGTTATCACGGCAAAAAGACTAATGCCCCTGAGGTCAGAAGTCTTTCAAAGTCCAGTGGCAAAGAAGGAAGGCGCAACTGTTTTCCTTTAACATTCTGAGATGGGCACCAAAGTCATAATTCTACTCAATTTTCGTGGAAACAATTCTTCCGGTTCTTACAGCTTGGGTGGGAAACTGGGGCTCTCCTAATGCAGACCCCACTACTGCCACATAATCTCTCCTCTTTTCAATGTGTGAGGTTCTTCTGCAGGGCCAAGCTTCTAGTGCCAAACTCCCTCTTCACCTGGGAGAGAGGTTTTTCTCTTGAGAGGTGCTTAGTCCTTCTGGTGTGCCCGCTTGGTTTCAACCTGGGGTGTCCTTCCTGCAGTTCTAGCAAGAGGAACAAGGTCCTACACTTTGAGGTTGGCACAAAGAGCACAATCTGTTTAATCTTTCCTAAAAAGTAATTTAGCTCTCGCGTAAACCACAATGACACAAAGGACGTGACTTAAACAGAACTTCCAATGGAAAGGACTTAAAATACTTTTCTAAATGAACGACTGCTAGACAAACAAGGAAACCTCCAGATTTGCTGCAGATACCTTTATTAAAGCTCTTCCGGGTGGCAAAATGCCGGAGGAATCAAAGGTAGAGTGGATAGTCAGTGAAAACTTCAGGAGTTAGCACTAGAATTTCAGGTATATCTAACTCAGTGCAACCACTCCATTCACTAGAACACAGCGTTAGGTTCCTTAGGATCCCAGCTCTGATGTGTTACTCTTCTGAAGGTTTTGAATTTTTCTCTTCTCCCTTTCCCGTTTCCCTCAATACAGGCTGTTTGTCCTCGACCCCTACCAACATTTAAAGGCAAAGGCGCTTAGAAAAAGGCAAAGTAGGAAAGACTTTGCGACTGTCTTTCTCAAATCCGTAAAGGGAGAGCGATAATGGGTAAGGGGCGTGCAGACTAGCCCCTTACTTGCCCAATCAGGTGCACAGGAAGATGTCCTTTTACCAATAAAAATAAAGTTCGCTTTCCGGAGGCGGGAAGGTGAGCCTTGACTGCCAGTTCTCCAAAGCAACGTTAGAGGAGAGGACAGAGAGTGATTAGAGGTAGGGCCAACCGGGGAAAGGGGGCGGGGTGGAGGTGGGGGTAATCCTGAGCGGCGGCTGGACTGGCCAGTGGAAGGTGAGGACTGCTGTTCCTGTTGTAGTGTTTCTCGCCAATCAGGAAGACGAGGAGGTGGGCGGGGTAGGGAAGGGGTGGGTAGAGCTCGCAGCACCGCCGGGCGCCCGTCGGGCTCTGGGAGAGAGAAATCCGGTTAAAATCAGAGTCGGAGGGAGGTTTAACCACAGATCGGTTCCGATCGGATTATTCCTTAAAGGGGACGCGCCATTGTCAAGGGAACGGAGCCTGGGGTCCGAGGGCGGGGACCGGCGGCGCCTGAGGAGCGAGGCAGCTGCACTTGGACTGGGGACGGGTAGGTGTTGCCTGGGTAAAGGCGCTTCATTTCACTTTCTCTTCTAGCCCGGGGGCAGGCGCCGGGATGCTCGCCGACCGGCGACTACAGCCCAGGCGGGAGATGAGGTCGCCGGCCCTCTCCCGGCTGCCCTTCCTGGTGGGAGCCGAGGGGAGGCGGGCCAGGATGGCTGGCAAGCTTCGCGCCCGGGCGGAGACTCCTAACCGACACTGTGCCGCGGCGCAGCCCCGGAATCAACCGAAAACCCGTCGGAGCTACGGCGGGTCCTTGGGGAGCGCCGTGCGCCGGGCTCTCCCGCGCGCCTCCTCTTCCAGTGCCCGACTCCACCCGCGCGCCCGCTCCACTCGGCGCGCGCCACCGCCGCCGCCTCGCGCGCCTGGTTTCTCGCGCGCCCGGCTACCCCTCGCGCTCCCGGCTCTCCCGCGCGCCCCCTTGCCCTCGCGCGCCGCGCGCCCTGCGCCCCTGGCGCGCCTGCTTCCCTCGCGCGCCTCCTTATTGCGCGCCCTGCTCTGCTCGCACACCGCCTCCTCGCGGACTCAAGGGAACCGCCCGGCTGGGAGGAAGGCGGCGGCTGGGAGGTGCAGGGAGGTCGGCAGCCTGGGCTCCGCCGCCCAGGCTGTAAAGGGAGGGCTTGGGAGCAAACTTAACACAGCGACTGGCGGCTCCGGGAGGAAAGGGGCGGCGGGGACCAGTGGAGCGCGCGGAGGTCGCCAGCCTGGCCGGGCATTGTCCGCCTGTTCCTTTGCTTTGGTCTTTTCGCCCACTACCCGCGGTTGTGGGGAGGGGTGCGGACGCGGGCTCTGTGCCCAAGCGGTCCGAGGCCGACGGCGCACCCCCAGACCTGGAGCCAGTCGGAGCTGGGGTCGGCCCCATGCACTCAGCGGCAGCCACCGCCCGCAGGCGGGCCGGGCCTGCTGAGTATCTTTGCTACTCTTAGTCTCATTACCAGCTCAGGCTGTTCGGGCGCTGAGCTCGTCCGTACAACTTTTCTTTGCCGTTTGATGGAAGTTGTTGCTTCCGGGCGGCAGGTTCTTTGGGCATAGACTCCTTTCAGTATCCTTGAGAGGCTGATTTCTAGGGGGAAATGGTTCTTGGCTGCTGACGGTCTTTACTACCATCCTAGTTTCGTTTCTCGCCACCCAACATCGCATTTCATGTGAATTTGCAATTATATGGGACCATTAACCTCTCCCGGGCTAGAAGAAAAAAACACGGGCTTGGGATGTGCTGTTTTGAGGGGTAAGAACTCAAGGTAGAGCTAAATTTGACTTACCTTTTAAACTGTGCAAATTATTTATTGACCTGCCTGGCTGAGGCTGTTTTGGAAGGATAGGGGAAAGGACCCCCACCATCCCTTCCAGAAATAGGTTGTCAGGGTCTACAGGATTAAGAAAAAATACTTTCGATGGCAATAAAGTTGGTTTTATAAAATGCCGTTCTACCTAGACGATAGCATCTGTAAAATTGATTTCTACTACTGAACTTGTAGGTATTATATGGAGCAGGAGCAACTTTTACTACAGGCAAAGTCTAAGAGACCTTTTCATTTTGAGCATTATCACTGTGCTATACCTGTCAATACTTGCTAAAGAAGTAATAGAAACAGCACATCCCTTGTCTAAGTCTTTATTTAGAAAAGAATGTTTTTTATAAGCATTTCTTTTTTGACAGTTTCTTGTGTAGTGCTTTGTAGAGTACCTGCATGTGAAAGTTACAGCCATATAAACAAAGTAGCATTGGGTGTGTTATTCTGTGATGGTCTTGTGTTTTTCTTTTTCTTTTTCTTTTTTTTTTGCTACTCATTATCAAATATAACATTCCATTCTTTTTTTCCCACTGCTTGTTACAGTATTTTGAAAAATTACTTCTTTAGGAAGGATGGATTTTTGATGGATCACCTGGCCTCCTCTTGTTGTTTTAAAGCAGTACTGACTTTTAAAAGTGTGTGTTGATTAACTGACTGTCTAGTAACTTCTGAGTGGTGAAGAACATTATAAGTTCCCAGGCTCAGCAGTAACAACACAAAACCTAGAAACTATATTTGGGAAACTAAAGGCCAATTTCAGATAAAAATGTTTGAAAGATTATTCTTTACACATAAGTTAGGAAATAAGATGCAAAAACCATTTTTATAGTTATCTTGATGGTGCCTGGCATTATTACATCTTACTCTTCCTCCTCTTTTTTTTTTTTTTTTTTTTAATCTATTCTCTTCTGGGAGAGGTATCAGGTGAGCTTTTAGGCATAATCTTCCTTTCCATCTCATTATAGAATGTAGGTAGTTCAAACAAGTTTGAAAACTTCCATCTGTGTTTATTTACCAACTTATTTAAACAGTAGAGGAGAGAGTTTCTGAACCTTTAAAAGTGCACATAAAAAGAAAATGTTTAAAAAGAATATCTTTGAATAGGTAGGCTGCAGTTGCTGGACAACATTTTTTTTTTTTTTCCAGTGTGCTTATATTGTTTTAAGCACACTGTTTCATTTATATACATTATGGACTGTGCTTTGAGATTCTTGGGAGGTGGGACTGTCCACCATTTCTGTGCAGATCCACTGCATCACTGTACTTTTCTAGTGCCCAATAAATCTGTTGTCCTAGGACATTGTCATAGAAAAAGATAATGTCCCATGAAGACTGTTGATAAAATTTTTTTAAAAATTACATTTCTGACAAGTTACAACAAAAGAACAGCGGTTTGCTCAGTGTCAATGGAAAATAAATCTAGTTGCTCTGTATTTTGTGTGTGCGATTGTGATTTAATTTTACAATATGTGTTGTATGGACATCTTTTGTGATGGTGATCATTTGTGATCACAGTTATTAAAACTAGGTTGAATCTCACAACATCTGTTAAGTAGCCTTGTCTTTAAGGAGTATGATGGGGAGATAAAGTAGAAATAGATGGCAGTCTTTCTCCAAATGTATAGAGTTTCACGGGAAGAACCAAAATTACTATCCATAGGAAAAAGTGAGCATCTCAGGGCACTAACAGGTGCAGAGTAAGAGTGATACAGGCCAGGCATGGTGGTGCGCACCTGTAATCCAGCAGCCTGTGAGGCTGAGGCAGGAGGCTTGCAAGTTCCAGGCCAGCCTCAGTAATTTAGTGAGGCCCTAAGCAACTTGATGAGACTGTCTCAAAATAAATAAATAAAAAGGCCTGGGGAGTGTCTCATGGTTAAACGTGACACACACACACAAGTTGAAAAGAGATACTGGATTCATGCCCAAATGAAGGAACACTTGAATGATAGAAGAAACCCAGGTGACGTGACTTCAGCAGATTTTATAATATATTTAAAAAGTTTTGTGCAGTATTTTTGAGGGTGGACTGGTTGTATGTACTCTACTGGAACTAGTATTTTATCATGAATTTTTCTTTTTCTTTTTGTCCCCCTGGGGATCTAACCCAGGCCCAACAGCTGAGGTATCTCCTCTGCCCCTACTTCAACTAATTTTATCGCTAAGATATTTGGGAGTGGGGGAACAGAGCGTATGTTCTCAATGTCAACTATTGTTACCTGGCTCATCCAGCTGGCCCAGTGCAAATGTCACCTTTGCAAGTCTTCCTCTGTTCTCCTAATCAGAAGTAATTGCTCTTTCCTTTTACTCCTGTAAAATCCTCTTATAGTCCATGCCATGGTCTGTCAGCTGGTTATAGTATGTTACATGTTTATTTCCTTCATGAGGTTATGCAGTTTGGTAAAAATCATTAACAGAAGTTGGAGCTGTCATTTTATTACTGTAACCTAAAGTACTTGAACAGTTTTATTAGCCCACCAATATTCTATAAACAATGAACTACAAAGAAGTTCAAATATTTAGTTTTATTTGGGGGACAGTAGGTATGTGTGTTTAAAAAAAATTTCCTTATCACTTTAGTGTCACACATTGAAAATATATGATATAGAAATTAAAAGTGTCACATAACACTGTTCGTGTCACATTGTAACTATTGCTAATGTTGCTGTTTATTCTTGCAGTTTTTGTCCCTTTATCTTTAGGACTGTCTTAAACTATTTGTTAGTTAAAATTATAATTAGTAAGTTGTGTTTATTGGGAATAGAGAAAGCTAATCATTTTTATACACTTATTTTATATTAATTTCCCTATGTTCTGTAATTCTGGTTTCTTTAACGGTTTGTTAGGATACAAGGCCGTCACCAGCATGTTTATGCTCAAAACATAGACTTCAGACTTTTCAAAATTGATCAACACCAGTGAGCCAGAACATGTTACCTGCCTTTACCCCAAGAGTTTTGGTGTAGATGCTTAGTATAATGTCTCCTTATTTCTTTATTCTCACTTCTAGAGAGAACATTACTTTGAGACTGCCATCACACTCTCAAGGAGAAATACACGTTTATTCATGACCAAATCACAGAAGGAGGTTTTACTTTTAATTTTGGGTTCCTTCTTATAATAAGGGAATTACAGTTGAGGCTAGTGATGTAGGTGAGAAGAGTCTATTGTTCTAGGTGCTTCCTTAAGCTGAGTGGAGAAAAAGGTTTTCTAAAGGTTCCTAATTAGAAAACCCAGCTGCAAGCTGCCAGGTGGCCTGATCAGATGGAAAATCTCTATTCATTAGCAAATTTTTGAGAATTGTGCCTACTGTGTATACCAAAGTAGGCTTGAGGATTAAGTCTATTATTCACCCGTTTATTTACTGCTCTCCTAGCCTTTTCCAAGATATCTTAACAGACTGACCTGATCTTCCACAGGAGGTGCATTAAGGTCCACAGAACCTGTTGAATTAAACCTGGGAGCACTGATATTTATTGTTGATTGCTGTTCAGTGGGGCAAAATATTTCTGAAATAATGAAAGCAGATATATCTTTCCTTATTCTTTATAGAATTTATTCACTTCAAAGAACACTGTTGTATCCCAGCATATAATTCATATTTTGCAGGGTAACACATTTGTTAAACCCATTTTGTTCCATCATCTCAGATATGGAACACCTATGAAAATTTAAATTGAGCAAAAAATGTATTGCCTATCGCCACTTAGAAATAATGATAATAATGTTTTTCAAAATCTATTCTTTTGAGAAAATAATAGATTAAAACAGTTGAAAAAAGTATCATACATGTAAAGTACATGTATATACATATAAAGGAAATATGAGCTCTAGATTATGATTTTCAACCTATTTAATATATCTGTTTCATTTTTGAAATACAGAATTGATAACTTGGGACTAAATAGGTTAAGTATAAATGCTGCAGTAGATTCCTTTACCAGGAGGTTTTTTATTATGAAAATCATTATTTTGAAAAGTCATTTTTCTTAAAAATGTAGCTTGAAGTATTTTTAACTTATACATAGTGAACCCCCTTTCCTTCCTCCCCCAACTTGATCTAGTAGGGGAAATAAATGAATTGTGAAAGGGAATACGTGGGATTGTGAGTAATGGGGTCATACAGGCCAGGAAAAATACCTGCAGAGTTCATCATATGGAGTTTGACTGTAATACAGCGATTTCAATTTGCCAAGTTTTGTAAAGAGTTAACATTTTTTAAATAACAGCTTCATGGAAATATAGTTCACACACCATACAATTCACCTATTCGAAATGTACAGTTTAGTGGTTTTAGTATATTCCAGAGTTATGCTGCATTCCCACAGTCAGTTTTATAACTTTTTCATAATTCCATTACTGCTTCTCTCTCCAGACCCAGGTAACCATTGATCTACATTCTATCTTTGTATATTTGCCTATTCTGGACATTTTACATGGAAGAAAACTAACATGTTGATAAATGTACATCCCTGTGTAATTTGGTCCCTCTCCATGTGTGTAACTCCTAGAAACAAATCCAAGTGGGTGCTTTCATGTGTATAGCTCCAAGTCTAGAAAGATTTTCTTTTCAGTACTGGAGATGGATCCTAGGGTCTTGTGCAGGCTAAGCAAGTGTTCACCACTGAGTTACACTGCTAACTCAAGGATTTTCTTTAAGAGGAAATTCATCTAAATCCTCATTTTACCCAAGCCTGAAGAATAATGGGAAAAGAGACTTTTTACTCAGGGAAAATCATTAGACTTATCGTGACACTTCTTTATGCTTATTTAATCATTTGGCAACTCTCTTCAAGTAAACAATTTATGTTTCACATTCTGCAGGCTCAACTTAATGGGCAGTAAATTTATTTCACTTTTTCATCCTGAGGATTTAACCCAGGGGCACTATATCACTAAGCTACATTTCCAGCCCTTTATTTTTTATTTCTTATTTTGAGACAGAGTCTTGTTAAATTGCTGAGGCTGCTCTTGAACTTGCAATCCTGTCACGGCCTCCTGAGTCTCTGGGATTATAAGTATGTGCCACCATCCCTGGAAAGGGCAGTAATTCATAAAAAAATTAAAAGTAAGTCCTAATCATTGGTTAATGTAATGTGATTTTTGCATCTTATTGGGTCATATCCTTGTATTTATTTGATCAAAATAGTGCTTCATAGGTTGATCATGATGAATTTGTATCACTTGTGTACCTTGAAGGTGACCTGATAGGCACTTAATAAGTGGTTATTGATTGCCTGATCTCTATGATTATACATTTCCATCATCTTTTCTAGTCCTTATTTTCCATTGCATAATAATAATAAATTTATTGACTACTTAATAAGTAAGGTGATAAATACTTTATGTACTCTCTTTTAAGGTAGCAGGCAGCAGTTTATTTTTTGAGAATCTTTAATTTTTTCCATTGATTGTAGTCTTAGCTTTTTGGGCATGTATTTGTCTTTTTAAGATTATTTTGAGTGACCATTTTTGATCAAACCTAAAACTCTTTGATGCTGGTGCTTTCTTGATCTTTCTAGGAGGTATCAACAGAAGATTTTCACCAACTGCATCCTGTTGTTGAATGACAGCAATTGCAAGGTGCATCTCTATTTCAGAGCATCCATACTGCAGAGAGGTTAAAGTGTTTTTTTTTTTTTTTTTTTTTTTTTTTTGTGGGGGGAGTTTAAAAGTATATTCACATGTATTCTTTGTTGTGTGAATAGATTTCAACATGATATTTTAACTTCTCAGGAGTAATTTTGTTTTATTCTATATTGCATTTTTTTAAAAAAAAATTTTTAGTTGTAGATGGACACAATATCTTTGTTTTTTATTTAGTGCTGAGGATTGAACCCAGTGCCTCATGTGTGCAAGGCAAGCACTCTACCTCTGAGCCCCAGCCCCAGCCCTTATATTGCTTTTTGGTATGCTTCCTTATTTCATTGTAGTCTTTGTAGGCGAACTAATTTAGGTCAATACCAAAGAATGCTGAAAAGACAAGTTTAGTTTATGGTTTCATTTTCCATTTTAAAACTTAATATGGATCATGCTGTCATTATACTGGTAAAAAAATTAGTTTAAGGTTCCATCTGTGTATCTAGAATGTCAGTGAACTTACAACAGTTTATTAGGAGAAGAAACTTCAGCCATTCAAGTTCTCAGACAGCAATATAGAAAACACCATCTTTTGTTTCTTTTATTTATTTATTTTTGGTCCCAGGAACTGAATTCGGGGATGCTTAATCACTGAGCTACATTCCCAGCCCTTTTTATTTTGAGACAGGGTCTTGCTAAGTTGCTTAGGGCCTCCCTAAGTTGCTGAGGCTGGCCTTGAACTTCTGATCCTCCTGCCTTAGCCTCCTGAGTTGCTGGGATTTCAGGTGTACACCACCGTGCCTCATATTTTGTTTCTTGGGGGAAACCATTCCTTTCTAAGTTACATTTGTGTTTTAGAGTTGATTCACATATTACTTTACTGGTAGCTGTTGTGACTTTGTTCTCATTACACCTGCCTGTATTAGTCTCCTGTCTCCCATCCAAGTACTAACCATGTCTGAGCCTGCTTAGCTTTCAAAATCAGATGAGATCAGCACATTCAGGGTGGTCATTCTCTTTCTAATTTGATGCTTTTGGTGTGCTATGAGAATAGAGCATGTAACCATACTTGCTGAATAGTGGATAAAAATGATAGCTCATTGTGGGGTCTATCTGGGATATGCATGAAATTGTACTATTAGAACCTTGCTATATAGGTTTTTATTGCTTAGAGTGCTCAGTTGTTTCTAGGTCTGGACTCTTACAAGTAAATGATGCTTTTGTATAGCAGAGGATGGTGTGTCACAATGGTATAATTACCTTGTGGATGTTTAACTTTCCCTGAATAATGAACCTCATAAAATTCTGTCCTTTTAACTAATTTAAGTGACAGAGAATACCTGTTTTTCTTCCTTCTTTAGTTCTTTTTCTTTCTCTCTTTCTCTGTGTGTGTGTGTGTGTGTGTGTGTGTGTGTGTGTGTGTCTGCTGGGGATGGAAGCCAGAGCCTTGTGCATGCCAAGCACCTGCTCTACCACTGAGCAGTATCCCCAGCCCCCTTTTGGATGACTTAATACACTAATTCTTGTAAGAACCATTAGAAACCCTGTGCATGTACTCTTGTATGCATTGGTATTTTGTTTGTTCAATTACAGAAACTAATATAATTCAATGAGCAGAAATTAAAGGCTTTAAAGAATGATGAGGTTGCATGTAAAATAGCCACATGTACCTGTGGGTATTTTATGAATATATAAACTATGTCTATGGTCATCTGTTTCATTTGAGGTAGAATTATCTCTGTAGATGCTATTTTCTATATTTGTGTTGGTATAACTTAGACCACGTCTTATAGTTAATATTCCTGGCATACCAAACCTTTAGTATATTTTCAATAAATATTGTTTAGAATTTTAATCATACATTCCTTTTATTGTTGTTAAATTTTTTCCTATTGTAGAACTTATAATATTTTTATTTATATTTTTGTGAAGAAACTTTGTTTAAAATAAACTTTAGTATGTATATGTGTGTCTCATTGTGTTTCTATTATGTATATACAACATATTTTCTTTTTTAATTTGTTCTTTTTAATTATACATGACAGTAGAATGTATTTTGACATATAATACATACATGGAATATAGCTTCCCATTCTTGTGGTTGTATATGATGAGGAGTTACACTGGTGGAGTATTCATATATACAACATGATATTTTAAGATACATACCATATATATGGTAAAATGGTTACCAAATTTATGAACAAAGTAACATATTCATCTTCTCACCTAACCATTTTCTTCCCCTGTGGCAAAAGCACCTATAATTTACTCATTTAGCAAAAATATTGAATAGAGTATACTATTATTAATTATTATTTTCATGTTGTTCATTAGCTCTTTGCACTTGTTCACCTACATATTTGCTGCTTTGACTACTTTTGTTTATCCCCCTAAATGATATTTTATATTTGATCTTTCTTTTTTTAATGTTTTTAGTTGTAGATGGACACGATGCCTTTAATTTTATAAATTTTTTAGTGTGGTGCTTAGGATTGAACCCGGTGCCACATATGTGCAAGGAATGTGCTCCACCACTGAGTTACACCCCAGTCTTATTTGATCTTTTTACAAAAGATTCTATGTGTAAGTGAAATCATTTAGTATTTTCCCGACTGTTTCTGGTATATTTCATTTACCAGATCCATCCTTGCTATGGCAATTGGCAAGATCTCCCTCTTAAAAACTGAATACTGTTCTATCATATACATACCTACCCCACAGTTTCTTTATCCAGTTGTCCATTGATGGACACCTAAGTTGTTTTTATGTCTTGGCTATTGGGAAAAATACTGCAGTGAACATGGGAATCCAGATATCTTTATGAGGTGATGATTTCATTTTCTTTGGGTATATGCCCAGAAGAGGGATTGCTGGGTCATATGGTGGTTCTATTTTTAATTTCTTTAGGAGTCTCTGTACTGTTTTCTGGAATGCATGTACTAATCTACATTACTTGTGCACCATCAGTGTGCAAGTGTTCCCTTCTCTCCACACCCTCATCAACACTTCTGCTCTTGTCTTTCTGATAATAGCTGTCCTAACAGGTGTGCACAGTGTCTCATTGTGGTTTTAATTTGCATTTCCCTGGTCAGCAGTAATGTTGAACACCTTTCTGTATATCTGTTGGCCATTTTTACATCATCTTTGGAGAAATGTCTGTTAAAATCATTTGCCCATTTTAAAACCAGGTTATGTATCTATATCTTCTATCTCATATCTTGTATCTCAGCTCTTGTATCTATATTTTGGATATGAACCCCTTCCTTATCTGATATGTGATTTGCAGATATTTTTTCCAAATTTGAGGGTTGCCTTTTTATGTTGTCAGCTGTTCCTTTGCCCTGCAGAAGGTTTTAGTCTGATGTAGTGTCATTTATTTTTGCTTTTGTAGTGTGAGCTTTTGGTGTAATGTCCAAGAAATTATTGCTAATATCAATGTCAAGGAGCTTTCCCCTTATGTTTTCTTCTAGGAGTCTTATGATTGGGTCTTTTTTTTCTACTGTTAAGTTGACTTTTGTGTATGCTGTAAGATAAGATCCAGTTTCATTATTCTGCATGTACAAATCCAGTTTTCCCAGCACATTTATTGAAGAGACTGTCCTTAACTCATTGTGTCTTTTGGCATCCTCTTCAGAAATGAGTTGACCATATATGTTTGGATTTATTTCAGGGATCTCTATTCTGTACCACTGGACTATGTGTCTGTTTTGCAATTTTATGATACTGTTTCAATTATGGTAGCTTTGTAATATAATTTTAAGTGATGCTTCCAATTTAATTTTTTCTCAGAATTCTTTTGACTATTTGGTGTCTTAGTGGTTCCATATGAATTTTAGAGTTGTTTTTTTCTCTATCTGCAGAATGCCATTGGGATTTTGATAGGGATTGTATTGATTCTATATATTACTTTAGGTAGTGTGGGTATTTTAGCAATGTTAGTTCTTCTGATCTATGAATGTGAACTAGTTTTCCATTTATTTGTGCTATTTTGAATTTTTTCCATCAGTGTAGTTTGTATGCTAAAGGAGGTCTTTTACCTTGGTTAAATTTGTTCCTAAGTATTTTATGCTTTTTTATCTTATTATAATTGGGATTGTTTTCTTAATTTCTTTTTCAGATAGTTCATTGTTAGTGTATAGATGCACAACTGATTTTTGTATATTGACTTTGTATCCCATGATTCCATTGAATTCATTCATCATTACTTCAACTATTTTTGGTGGAATCTTTAGGGTTTTCTCTGTGTGAGAATATAAGATCATGTTATCTACAAACTGAGACAGTTTTATTTCTGCTATTCTGATTCAGATACCTTTATTTCTTTTTCTTGCCTGATTGCCCTGGCGAGGACTTCTAGTTGTTGACTAGAAGTGGTAAATGTTCCTGATCTTTGAGGAAAACTTCCAGCTTTTCACTGTTGAGTTGGATGGTAGCTGTGGGTCTACAATTTTAGTGAAGTTCAAATTTTAAATCTAAGATAACAAATACATATGAAGTTATGAAATTTCATTTTTACTCCAGTGGCTTAATCACCCTATCTTTGAGGGGTACATACGTTCCCCTTTGAATTTAATACATTTTGATGATTAAGTAGTAGAAATATAGGTGTGGTATGATGTTTTCTTCTGTGTATTTAAATTGTCTTAAAACTCCCAATTTCTGAAATCATATTGCTCCTTTAAAAAAAAATACAGGTATAGCTGCTATCATTCTGGAAACACTCATTAAATTCAGTCAACATAATTCTTTCCTTAATTAACAAGACCTGAGTCTTGTTGTTGCTTAACACCAGCTCTCCCTGGAGAATAGTGTAAAAGGTGGATTTTCTTTAAGAACTGTGTTTTTATGCCAGAGGTGATGTAGTCAGAGTTGTCAGAACTTTGGTATCTATTTGAAAATAATTAAAGTTTGTTTTCTTTCATTGCGTACTTTGGATTTTATTCCTGGGTGTAGCAAATTTTGATGCAAAACTAAATGTGAGACATGTAGAAATCATTGCAAATCCCGCAACCCCCCCCCCCCCCCCATTGTAAATGAAGCACATAACAGAATACTAGCTCTCCAAGATGTCCACATCCTAATCCCTGGGACTTCTCTGAGTGTTACATTACCTGGCAAAAAAGAAATATGGTATATGGTATCAGGTAGAATTTAAGTTGCTTATCGTCTGACCTCAAAATAGGTTGTTTATTGTGGAATGTCAGTAGGGTCCTTAAAAATGGGAGCTGGAGGCAAAGGAGTCAGAACCAGTGAAAGTGTGTCATGAGAAGGAATGAACAGGCCATTGATGACTTTGAAAATGTAAGGGGCTCGTAAGCCCAGGAATTGGAGTAGCCAGTATATACTGGCACAGGCAGGAGAATGGATTCTCCTTGGAGCTTCCAGTAAAGAATTCAGCTTTGCCAACACCTTGATTGATAGCCCCATGAGATCCATTTTGAACTTCTGACCTCTAGAACTGTACGATAAATTTGTATTGTTTTAAGCTACTAGGTTGATGGTAATTTGTTATAGAAGCTATGGAAATGTGATTTAGTGCTTACTTAGTACATATTAGGAGATAAATAAGCATTTTCTTTCTCTCTTAACCTGATCAATTTAACCCTTGTTTACTTCAACACTCCCACTTTTCTCTTTTCAGAAAAAAAAGATGTCCTTCATCTTTTCTTCACTTTAGCCCCAGAGTCTCATACCCTTACACATTTTCTTTCACCTCCCACATCTTCATTTCTTTTCTGTCTTTCTTGCTCTGTTGAAATATGCAGTGTTGTCTTATTTGGGGACACTTCTGCTTGATCCTGCCTTCCACTCATCACCCAGATGAACCAGACAGCCTTATGTGTCTGCCAAAGTTTTCTGACAATTTTCACCTTAATTCTAATTCTTTATAGGTGTGATATGAATTACTGTAAGTATTTGAGTGATACCCTTTCATAAGCAATGTGATAGATGTGAGAAACTTAGAAAAGAATGGGAAGAATTTCCCGTTGTATATGGCATTTGCAGGCAAATGGATGAAACTGGAGAATATCATGCTAAGTGAGATAAGCCAATCTCAAAAATCCAAAAGATGAATGATCTCACTGATAAGCGGATGATGACACATAATGTGGGGTTGGAGGGGGGTCAAGAATGGAGGAAGGAGGGACTTTATAGAGGGAAAATAGGGGTGGAAGGGGTAGGGGGAAAGGAAAAAAATAATAGAATGAATCAAACATCATTATCCTATGTAAATGTATGATTACACAAATGGTATGCTGTTACTCCATGTACAAACAGAAACAACATGTATCCCATTTGTTTACAATAAAAATAAATTTAAAAAAATAAAATAAAATAATTGCACCGAGAAAGTGCACCAAGAATTCAAAAAAAAAAAAAAAAAATTAGTAAATTATCAAGCCTTTAACAAGCAAGGAATAGTTAGCCCCAGATGACTGAGTGTTGGGGTGAGTGGCAGAGACAATAGTAGGTATCATGAACGGTGAAGTAGACAGATCTTTTTAGACTAAATAGTCTCTGAAGACTTTGTAAAAGGGATAATTAAGCTAGGAAAATGCTCTTAAAGGAGCTAGGGAAATTGGCTTCAATAAAATAATTCATATTTTGAGAAACACAAAGTTTTACCAGTTATATATTAATTTTTGTAAACATATGGGGAAACATTCCTTTTCCCATTGAACTTTTTATGGATAAGTAAAGACTTTCAGAATTTAAAAAGTTATGAATTTTTATAGTAAATTAATGACATATTTGTCTCAAGTAGGGCACGGTGAAATATCTTGATTTCCTGGTTGCCTTGAGTAATACATATTGCTTTTTTATTGTTGCATTTTAATGTTAGTGTAAAAATCTCAGTATATGTTTTGAAACCTACTATCATCTAATCAGTCATGTTTATGTGCTTAAAAACATTAATATGATTATGTTTTTAAATGAAAGTATTTCATGGGCCAAATAAAGACAACCAATGTTAGAGGCTAGCCTTACTTTCTTTTAAGAAAAATTATTAGGCTATGAGTCAAAAGAACATAGAAGATACAGTATAACTGGATTTCAGTCAGGTTTTCTGTGTTGACATGTTGGCTGGATGATGGACCATACAATAAGGTGAAAATGTGATTAGTTGAGTAATGCCTCCAAAAATTAATAGGTAATGAATTGGTAACAACTGGAGAGAAATTTCTAGTGGCACGTTGAACTTCATTTTTCATTTTTTGTGATGATATAAATAAATATCGCAAAACAGTCATGCTATGTGTATCAAATTTTTGGATGATATGGATTCTTTTAGAGTTAACTTGTTTAAAATAACAGTTCTTACTGAAATGATGGGCCAAGGCTAACATGATATTTTAATAGGACTTGATGTGAAGTCCTATACATGGGTTCAGAAACCAGCTGCACAGTTACAGGGGTGAAGGAGATGTGGTTGAATACAAACAACTTTGGTATTTTAATTACTGTAATAAACTCAGCATGGACATAGAATATAATGTGATGACCAGAAAGCTTCACACAGTCAGTCTGGACGAACAAGAGGAGGAGGCTCAGAAGAGGGCGGATGTTAGGCCTCTGCTATTGATATGGTACAGTGCTATTTGCAATTGAGTGTACTGTTCTGTTCTGGAGGTAACATTTCAAAAATGAGTCAGAAAACAGAAAATAACGTGTCAGTGAGGATATGGAGAAATTGAAGCCCTCATGCATTGCTGTGGGAATGCGGAATGGTCGGCTGCTGTGGGGAACAGTTTGGTTCCTCAGACACTCAAACATGGACTTACCACACATCCCAGATATTCTACTCTTAGGTCTATATTTCAAAGAAATGACAGCAGGTATTCAAGCAAATACTTTGAATAATGGGAATGCCAAAACACAGTTAGAAAGGAGAGATCTGATTAGAGTGACTTATCAAAAAGACAATATCAAATGCAGAGAAAGGAAACTCTTATACACTGTTGGGGGAATGTAAAGTAGGGCAGCCATTGTGGAAAACATAGAGGTTCCTTGGAAATCTAAAAGAATAGAGCTACCTTCTGTGTGATCCACAATTCCATTGCGAGGGTATGTATATATTTCCAGAGAAAACAAAATCAGTTTTTCAAAGAGACATCTACATTCTGTTGTCTCGGATCACCTGGGTGTCCATTGAGGGATGAATGAATCTGAATAAGGGGAAAAAAAGAAAAGTGTCAGTAAATGTAGAACAATTAAATAATAATTATTTAAAGTCTAAAAATAATAGAATAATAGAAATAGTCTTTGCATTTATGGCCCCTAAATTTTTTTTCCCTCTCTTGATAAGGGTGCCCAGATATTTTATTGAGGGAAAGAGTAGTCTTTTGAACAAATAGTGCTGAGACAACTGGATTTCTATGTTGAAAGAGTAAATATGAACCCCTTCCTCATATCATACACAAAAGTTAGCCCAAAATGGATGATAGACCTAAATTTAAATTACAAAAATTTTAGAAGACTAAGTAAATCTCAATGACCTTGAGTCAGTCAAAACCTTCCTGAATAAGACCAAAAGCACAATCAACAACACATTAAACAAGTAAATGGGATTTGACAACATTAAAAACATTGGTGCTTCAAAGGGCACTGTCAAGATAGTGAAAGACATTCCACAAAAATGTGTGAAACTCTCTGCAAATCATATCTAATAAGGGACTCAGATCTAGACTATGTAAATGACTCTCACTACTCAATAACAGATAATCCAATTTAAAATGATGAATAATTTGGTGAGTTTTATGTTATACAAATTATATCTCAGAGAAGGCTGTTAAGAATGAGTCAAATGGAATATTGAACTGTGGGTGATTGAACTGATTTTCCTGACCTTCCTTTTATTCCTCCTGGCTGCTGTGGCTTCAAGCATCTTTTTCTTGCTTAGGTGCTAAAAGGCAAGATGTAGGGGATAGGGTGGATGCTGCTGCTTCTGGATCTTCCTCTTTTTTCAACATGGATTTGAAAAACTTCAAAACTTACAGAAAAGTTGTGAGAATAATAGTAATGTGAACTTATTACTGCTATCAGTGAGTCAAATGGAATATGCTCAAAGATTTCTAGTCTTATGATGAGATTCAAAATTGAAATCTTTGTCTATCATCCCCCAACTTTTCACAGCCCTATCTTTTATACCCACAAGGTTATAAACATTCACCCTGTTCTGTAGCTTTAATTAAGTCTCCCATGCTTTAATTTAAGGTTGATCTGAAGTCTTTTCATTATCTTATAAATAGTCACTGCAGGGAGCGCTATAGTTGCATTTCCTTTCCAACTTGTCCAGTGTCCTGACCCCATGCCATAAAAGGAAGATGTTCAAGGTCAAATGGAATCTCTTCCTGCAATCCATCAGTTGTGTTTTTTGTTTGTTTGTTTGTTTGCGGTGCTAGGGATTGAGCCCAGGGCCCCCTTCTGTGTCATTTTGGTTATTTTTTGTGCATTTAACAGAATATTGAACTGTAAGTGACATCTGATTTTCCTGACCTTTCTTTCGCTGCTGCTGGCTGCTGTGACTCCAAGCATCTTTTTCTTGCTTTTGTTCTAAAAGGCAGAAAGTAAGGACCGAGTAGGTGCTGCTGTGTCTGGATCTTCAACATGTTTTTGAGAACTTTAGAATTTACAAAAAGGTTGTGAAAATGGTAACATGAACTCTTGTCTAAGTTTTACCTAAGTTCATCAGTTAGAACCATTTTGCTGTATTGGCCTATTCCTTTCTGTGTCTCATCTCTACATCTAGGTCTCTATGTCTAGTTGTAGCTCTAGAGTTGCTTTTACTTTGGTAAATTTTTTGGGATAAAGTTGCAGATAGCCTGACTCTCTGCCCTGAAATACTTCTCCACATATCACCAAAGCAAAGGCAATCATGGAACAATGATTTGGTTGAGGAAGTTTCACATAGTTTGTTTGCCTTTGCAGTACTGGTGATTGAATCCAGGACCTTGTGCATGCCAGTCAAGCACTTTGCCACTGACCTACATCCCCAGCCCTTCTCACAGTATTAATAGTTGCAGGTTGCATTCTCTGGGAAGCAGGTGTCCAGACAGAATTACAGCTGTATAAACGTGAAGGAGGGAGCAGGATCAGACAGGTGAGGCTGTCAGCCTGTGATTATACTCAGTCTGCTGGTACCAGGGGCATACCTGGACTCAGGATGGTCCATTAGAGAACTTCCATGGTAGGCAGCAATTGCTTGACCTCAATCTCTGCCTTTCTCAGCTGTGACCTGGGGCTGTCCAGAGACTAGTGTGACTCTGTCTTGAGCCAACTTGAATGAAGTAATGACTGGAAGGTCTCAGTTAACTTCAATCCTTACACCTAGCAGTGAGTCTTTTGAATGTGCATGGGACCTAAACAAAACAAAGCAACAAACAAACAAAACAAAAACAAAAACAAAAAAATGAGTTCCTTAACAAGGAGTAAGGGAAGAAAGACTGGGGACAGACTCCAGCATTCTGTTGGAGTATTCTGTTGCTTATCTTTTTTTTTTTTTAATTGAGAAAAGAAACTGCATTTTTGTCATTAAGCCAGCTTCTTAATTATTCTGGCTTTTGAACAGCATTGGTTCCTTTCTTCCTTTCATGGAGTTCACCAGTTTTCTGATTTAATAGGATGAATTATTGTCTATTCCTGCTTCCCAGCTGCCATCCTGGGATTTCTTTTTCATTCCACTCTTGGATCCTTTCCACTGCTTCTTGTGTACCTCATGTCAAACTTTATTGGTCTGCATCCTAGTTTTGCTAAAGGACACCTTCAAATAAATGTCGTGTTCTGCCTTGTTGCTTGTTTGGTCATTTGTACATAAAAGTCGAGGCCAAAATTACTTCACTTTGGAGATTCTTGAGACACTGACCGGTCTTCCACGATGGAGAGCTTGTGATTTTTTTTTTTTTTTTTAAATCCAATTTCTGATTCTTGTTTTTTTCCTCACACATTATTTAAAAATGATCTTTTCTTGGTTGCTGTGGAATTTCACAGAATTTGTCTCTTTTTCCCATGGAACAGAGGGTATGCCATTCCACTTACTCATTTATTACCTGATTCCCTATCTTATTTTGTACCTCTACTTTATTGCTGATCTTATTTCTTTTATTGTAGATGATCTGAACATCTCTTTGACACCCTTGGCCTCTTTGACAGATGCTGCACCTATTAGTCATTCCTCTTTCCTTGCTAATGAAGCTGAACTTTGCTCAGGTATTGACTGCTCACGTGCTTCCTGGGCTCTTCCTCAGCCCCAAGAGGCTACTGTTACTGTTGCTCAGCCTCAAGTTATTAGGCTTAGGCATGGTGACACATAAGAGAAGCCTTCTTGGAATCTGGTGTTCTTGAATTTATGGAGGTATGCTCCTTTTGGATGTTGTCTTGTTAGCTCATGCTCCTTGTAGCTGCTGAAGCCATCTTTGGTCAAGAGGAGAAAGCAAAATGATGAATGACCCTCAACTAAAAATTGTCAAAAATTGAACACTTATAGCTCTTAACTCTGCCTCCCCACAATTTTTTTTGTTCATCTTTTTTTGTTGCTCAGGCCAAAAATTTGCTGTTTTCCCAATCATTCTCTCACATCTCACATTCTGTTCATTAAGAAACTCCTGTAGCCTCCTCCTTGAAATTCTATAATCTTTTTACTTTCCTCTGCTTGCATCCTTATCCGAGCCACTCTCATTGCTTGCCTGTGTTACTGCCATAGAGCACTGCTTACCTAGGGAGCTTCTTGAGGGCTCAGCCGACCAGGCTTCTGGATTGCCATAGTCCACACTTGACATGAGAGTGACTTGGGAGGATCTGGGACAGGAAATGGCTTCCCTGCTGGGGCACTCTTGGTCCCCTCTCTCACAAGGTTCTTTGTAGTAGACACACAAAGCAGTCCTCAAGAACAGCCGCATGGATGGCTTAGGAGTCCCTGTTCCTCTGGTTGTATCAGAAGCCATTATCATATGACAGCCCCTGAGCATAGCTTCCAGGATCCCTACTGGCTACAAGCTCAATCACGGGCATCTTTACAGTAGGGCAGGCCTAAAGTTATGGCTGCTTACCAGGTGTTCAGACTTCCTCTTAGCCTCTTTGCAATTTACCAATGGGTCATTTTTACCCTAAGCAGTGTTGCCTAGTAACACAGCTGATGTTCTGCCTGTATAGTTTCCTGGGAACAGAGCTAACAGAGCTAAGTTAACTGAATCCAAGAGCTATTTCTCATGCTGAAAGACAAGAGTTTTGGTAACACTTCAGTTACAAATAGCCTTCTAAGTAAAGGTCTCCTTGCCTCTGCTTCTACCCTTCCCACTCAGTTCTCAGCACAGTAGCCAAAGTGGCCCTTTAAAATGGATGGCAGGTCATGTTACCCTTCAGCAAAGCTGGTGGAGGCTTTCCCCTTCATGCAGTATGTCTGGAGGCCCTACCTGAGCTGATCCTTACAACCTCTCTGACCTTTTTTCCTATCATTTCCTTGCTCATCTGTTAAAACTGTTTAGTTGTCACCAGGTGTGTTCTCACTCAGCACCTTCATTGGCTCTTTCCCATAGTTGGAATGTTATTACCCTTCCTAAAATACCTTCTGCTCCATCCCCACCCTGTTTTTTTTGGGGGTACTAGGGTTTGAACCCAGGGGTACTTAACCATTGAGCCATACCACCCCCTTCTTCTTTCTTTCTTTCTTTCTTTTTTTTTTTTTTTTTTTTTGAGAAAAAGGAAAAAGAAGGTTTATTATTTTGCTAGTAAGGGAAAAACACAGGGGACTCCTGTCCCAGTGGCTGTGATTCTGCCCATTAGCAGAAACAGGTGATTAAAGAGGTGATTCAAAGGCTATGTTCCACATACTTTCTGTTGGAGTTGTAATTCACCTGTTGATTTGGAGATAGTCATTTTGAGACAGGGACTCACTAAGTTGCTGAGGGCCTTGCTAAATTGCTGAGACTGGCTTTGAACTTGTAATCCTCCTGCCTGAGCCTTCCAAGTGCTGGGATTACAGGTATGTACCACCATGCTCTGCCAAAATACCCGCTTTTCAAAAAGATCTGTCACAGTTCCTACTGTCCCTGACACTTGCCCACCTGCTTCTTTTCTAGCTTTTCATAGTGTCTCTCACCTTTCTGTACTCCATAATTTACTTATTGTATCTGTCATTTACTGTTACCTGCTGTTAGCATGCTGGCTTCATGACGGCAGGATTCTTTATCTGTTATGTGCATTGACGAATCTCAGCTGCCTAGGAACAGAGCCTGAAACATAGCTGATGTTCATATTTTTTATGTACGTGTGTGGCTTATGCAAGACATGCATCTGTTTCCCATATGTACTGGGTAGGTGAGTGGGCCTGGACTGGTGGGCTGCCTCTGATGTAGTCAACATGTGTCTTCAGTGTCTTGGGCAGTTCTAGTGTTCAGTCAGGAGGAAACAGATCTATGCACACATATACCCCTTCCCAGGATGGCCAACTTTTTTTAAAAAAAAATTGTTGTTGTTGTTGTAGATGGACATAATACATTTATTTTTATTTATTTATTTTTACGTGGTGCTGAGGATTGAACCCAGTCCTTCACATGTGCTAGACAAGTGCTTTACCACTGAGCTACATTCCCAGCCCCTAGAGTGGCCAACTTCACTTCTCATGTTTCCTTGGCCAGAACTTTGACTGCAGTGCTACAGCCAATTACAAGGAAAGCTGGGAAATGTAATTTTTGAATGGGTAGCCATGACCATAGCTAAAACTTGTGGGTTCTGTTACTAAAGGAGGGAGAATGGATATCAGGTCATAAAATTATGCTTGCTAATTCACATTCACTTGTAGTGGGCTTCCTCTGTGCTGTTTTAAAATATATGCATTTTTTTTTCACCATGAAACCTTGTTACAATAGGTCCTTTGTTGTCCATTTTTGGTAGTGTAGAATTTAGAAGTAAATTTTAATGGGAAGACTGATTTAAGTTGAGATTGTGGCATTGTCTTTGAAATAGCAATACACATATTATTGTTCTTTTTCAACAATGTCCTCCTTTTGTTTTGATGGCAACCAGGCTTAAAATTTGGTGTGTGAAGATACCTTGGGTTAGAGCCAGCTGAGGCAGTCTTATCAAAACGCTCTCAGGATTCTTCAAGACTTCTGTGAATTGAATCGTCTCGTTTCATTTTCTTTAACTCAAGTCAGTGAGATGATCTTTGGTAAAATCCACATTGCTAATGATTCTGAATTGTTTTTAATCTGGACAGAATATTGCAGATTTGAATAAAATAAGTTTTAAAGCAGTATTCTACCTTGTCTACCCTCTTCACACTGGCAATTCTGTTTATTGTAGTACAAAGTTTTGTTTTAGGTGAGAAAGATATATCAAGAGTGAGAGTTCTTTTTAAGATTTTCCCCAAAATAGGCTTTAAGAAACGAATGTTTTTAAATCATCCACTTAAAAATTATCTCCAACAAATACTGCCTTGTGAGATTTAATTAGTTTGCTTTTAAGTCCTCACATGTGAGTTACAAATGCAAGGATATTATTATCCAGCTCTTGCCCTGGAACTTTTTTGGGGGTGAATATATTGACATCAGTCTCCCTCCCTCTCTTCCTGCCTCGTATTCCCACCATCTCTTCTGGCCTTCCTTTTCTGTGTCTGTTTTTCTTTCTCCCCCTCCCCTTAACTCATCTCCTCTCCCCAGTCTCCCACCCCATTGTAGGATCAGGGGAGAGTTCTGCTTTTTTCAGAAGAAGTAGTTGGGCTGTCCTTGATATCAATATTGCCGTGTGAAAAGCCACTCAAAACAGTGGCTTTAAACAAAAACAATCACTCACTTTGTTCATACACACGGGGGTGGCCCAGGCTCAGCCAGGCGTTTCTCACATGGCTTCTCTCTGGAAGCTACACGCAGGACAGTGGCTTGGGAGGGAGGTCTTCTCTCACGGATCTGGCCCTGGCCTGGGAATAATCAAGCCGCAGGGGACTTCTCTCTTTAAGTGTGCTCATCATGTGGTTTCCACAGGGTGGCCTGGGGTAGTGGGACTCCTGAGGTGGCCCTCAGTCCCCAGAGGGTCTTCCCTGGCACGGCTCAGAACTGGACCTCCCCTGTGCAGCTTTCTGTTTATGAAGGCATCTCTAAGGCTTGCAGGGCATGGGGAGGGGTCATAGGTCCACTCCTTGGCAGGAGGCCTCTCGAAGAATTTGCAGACCTGTTTTGAAACCACTTCTTGAGTCTTCCACTGTCATCTGTTAGAATTAGACCAGTGAGTACCAGGGCAGTGCAGACCCTTGTTAGGGAAGAGGGCTGTGCCTCCTAACCACAGGGGCCATCATGGGGAAACACAAGTGTCCGCCTTTGCTGGCACATCCTGGTGTCCTTACTTTATTTGAAACATTCCTCCACAGGTTTTTAAAAATAAGTTTTTAATTGTTACATAGTAATTGTACATATTTATGGGGTGCGTGTGGCATTTCAGTATCTGTATAAATGTGCAGTGATCAGATCAAGGTAATCGGCACATCCATCACCTCTCTTTGTGTAGGGAACATTCCACATCTTCTCTACTAGCTGTCTCCTCCACAATTTTTAATGAACTTATGTCTTTTCAGTAGATCCAGGTTTTATTTTTGACATTGTACTTGGCTCAAGACTTGTAGAAATCCTTGAGTCATCTCTCTTTTTAACCAACATGGTGTTTAATCTGCTCCCAAACACTGAGTACCTGCTTCACACTGGGTACTTGATTTTGATGGTCTAAATGCCTCTCAACCGGTTTTCCTCCCTGACTCTCATCATCACTGCCTTAGGACAGGCCTTTGTGGTCTCTAACCTAGGTCCCTTCTGCCCTCTCCATTCCTTCTTCCAGGTGCCTGCTATTTGGGTGCATTTTTCTAAAACTCTGCAATGATGCTGCTGTTTAGTGTGTGTGAACCCCTTACTTTTCTGATTTGTTTCCAGCAAAATCAGACCTTTTCTCTTGCCATTCCCCGCAAATGCACATTTTTCTGTAGCCACACCGAATTTCTCACTGTGCTTCTAACTTCCTGGATCTTTTACTCTTTGCCTCTGCCCGCCCCCCCCCCCCCCCCACCTTATTCCTCCTTTATGGAGAAAGAGAGAGAGAAGCACTATTCGTAATGAGCTCTTTTAAAAAACTATTTTCTTATATTGAGTGTAAATCACATGATTTCATACTATATAATGGAGTGGAAGATGTTGAGAATTTTATAATAAGCTTTTTAATCTTTTGCAAATAGTGCAATTGTGGTTAATATAGTAAAACCTTTCCTTGTTTGTAATGATTCCTATGATTAGACTAAGTATAGGATTTTTAAAACAATTTGTTTTCTCAAGTAAAAGATTTTAGTCCTGTGGTCTGGTTTCACATGTCACTGTTAAGTGAGACCTTTCTCTTTAATGTAGCTTAGAGTAGTCCTCTCAGATGTCACAGTTTCTACTTAGCTGCTTTGTAGCCTTGGATTTCTTTTTGAAGCAGGCATATGCAACTAATTTGTTGACTTTCTTTGTTATTCCATTCTCAAAGATTCTTTGAAGTTCTCTCTATAACTTAATGACTTTGAACAATTAAAGGTTAATTAACTTATGAATTGGCATTTTTCCCTTGTCATTTACGATTCTCCTTGGTTTCCTCAGACTGGCAGGCTTGCTTTTTTTCCTTTTCTTTCTTTCTCATATAACAATTTTATTGAAGCATAATTCACATGTACCATAAAATTCCCCCTTTTGAAGTTTTCCATCTAATGGATTTTAGCCTATTCACAGAATTGTACAACCATCTCACCACTAATTTTAGAACATTTTTATCACCCCCAAAGCAATTCCTTACCCATTAGTAGTCATCCTCTCCCCCACTAATTTACATTCTATTTCTATAGATTTGTTCACAAACTTTTTTAAAGCATTCTTAGTAAATACACTTATTGACTCAATAACTGCAACACTTCTTTTAGATACTAACCCAGCTTGTATTGGTGAAGATTCTCCAGAGAAGCTGAACCAAGGGTGTGTGTGTAGAGGTTTTAGTTATAATAGGTATGCAGTGGTGTCTGATCATCATTTTAACTTAAATTTCCCTGATGCCATATGTCATGGAACTTTTTTTCCATAAGTATATTAGCCATCCTTATATCATCTGTGATGACATGACTGCTCAGATCTTTGAACCTTTTTAATTTTTAAAAAAATTTTTTTTAGATGTTGATAGACCTTTATTTTACTCATTATTCCTATGTGGTGCTGAGACTCAAATCCAGTGCCTCGCACATGCTAGGCAAGCACTCTACCACCGAGTTATAACCCCAGTACCCTGAGTTAATTTTTGTTGAGGATGTAAGTTCTGTGTCTAAATTTATTTTTTTGCACATGAATGTCCAATTATTTTAGGATCATTTGTTGAAAAGTTTATCTTTTCTCCATTGTATTGCTTTGCCTCTTTTAGATCACTTAACCATATTAAAGTGGGCACATTTCTGGGCTGTTGTGTACTGTTTACCTATTTATGCCTTTGCCAATGCCACACTCTACCTTGATTACAATAGCTTTACAGTAAACATTGGCCTGGGTAGCATCAGTATTCCAACTTTGTTCTTCCCCATCAATATCATGAAGGCTAATTCTGGGTCTTTTGACTCTAAAGTTCAGGATCAGTTTGTCAAAATCCACAAACTAACTTGCTGGAATCTTTTTTTGTTTTTGTTTTCTTGGTACCAGGGATTGAACTCAGGGGTACTTAACCACTGAGCCACATCCCCATCCCTTTTCATCTTTTATTTAGAGAGGCAGTCTTGCTGAGTTGCTTAGGGCCTTGCTAAATTGCTGAGGCTGACTTTGAACTCATCGTACTCTTGCCTCAGCCTCCTGAGCCACTGGGATTACAGGCGTGTACCACTATGCCCAGCACTTGCTAGAATCTTGATTGGGTTTACACTGAATATAGAGATCAAGTTGGGAAGAACTGACATCCTGACAATGTGGAGTTTTTCTATCCATGAAAGTAGAATACCTATATAGTTCTTCCTAGGTTGTTTCATCAGAGTTCTGTAGTCTTCTTCAATACATATTTTGTTAAATTTCTAAGTAAATATTTAATTATAGGTATTTTATTAAACTTATACCTAAGTATTTTCATTTTGGGGGGTTGCTAGTGTAAATAATGCTATATTTTAATGTCAGATTCCACTTATTATTCCTGGTACAAATGATCCCTGACTCATAATGCTTTGATTTACCATATTTCAACTTTATGATGGTGTGAAAGTGATGTGTGCTCTTTAGAAACCATACTTCACCTTAGAAATTTTGGTCTTTTCCATGGCTAGGGATATGATACGTTTATGATGCTAGGCAGTGGCATTGAGCTGCAGCTTCCAGTCAGTCACACAATCATGAGGGCAAATAGTTGATATGCTACAGTGTACTATGATGCTGATGTTTGTTGCATATAGGTTAAATAAATTACGTGAGATATTCAATATTTTATTATAAAACGGGCTTGGTGTTAGAAGATTTTATCCAACTGTAGGCTCGTGTGAGCATTTTGAACGTGTTTAAGGTACATAATGCTCGGATGTTTGATAAGTTAGGTGTACTAAATGCATTTTTGACTTATGATATTTTCAACTTACCATGGAATTTCTCAGGATGTAACCCTGTCATAGTTAATGAAGCATCTGTAACCAACATGCTAGTCAAGCTAGGTTTGCATGTGCTGCAACGAAAACAATTCCCTAACTCTCAGCAACTTAAAACACAAAAGATTTACTTTTCTTATTAAGTCCATGTCTGTCAGGCAATTTGCCTTTCCACGGAAGCTTAGCATTACACCTCAGCACAGACGCCTGCCACACTGATTGCAGAGACCAACAGTTAAACCCTTCTTCTGCTGGAAGTTTATAAATCAGTTCTACTCATATTTCTTTAGTTGACACAAGTCACCTAACTATGCCTAATTTCAGGCGGGAAAAGTACAATCCTCCGTAATGCTGAGGAAGAGAGGGAAAGTGGATAATACTATTAATTTGTGTTTTTTTGAGAGAGAGTTTAGTGTCTTTAACCCTGATTTGTAAACACTCCTTGGTAAGCCTGACCACCCCTCCATCACTTCAAAAAATGAGCAACTATTTTAGAAAAGCAACAGATTTTTTGCCTTTCATGCCTTTGTTGGAAAGTTTGCTAAAGTTATTATTATTGGAATTCAGAAAAATTCACCTGTTCCTTATAATCTGCCAATTCTCTGCACAAGATTGGTGATTTTCTTTTCTTTTTTTTTTTTAATTCTAAGCGCATTATTTAGTGCAGATAAATAGCAGCAGCTCTTTCATGGTTTGGCTGTGATAGAGCTTATATTTCCTCTTTCCTTTCTCTCAAAGGACAGAGGACTCTGCTCAGTTGATTTAACGTTAATGAATTTGATGGGCGGACGGGTTGCGCATGGACCATTTTCTCTTGGGGCTCACTTTCATGGCCTGGACCGGCAGGAGGTTCTCAGACTGTTGCAGGCAGGTTCCTTCTCTTTTCTCTTGTGCCTACCTTAAAATGTTTTTGTGGAAATTCGAAATTTCTAATGATGCTCAAATTCTCTTTTATTGATTTAAGTCATCTAGGGATATTAGAGCAAAGTCATCTTAGGTTATTAGCTGAGTATTGTACCTCCGTTTAAGCTGGTTTACATATAGGTTGATCCAGGTATTTCATAGGAAGAAAGCAAGCAATTTAAATTCTGTTATTTTCTGGAGATATTAGGTTACGTGTCAACATGGATATAAGAAAAGATACAAAAATGCTTTGGATTTATGTGTTGAAGGCAGCAGGCAAGGTCACCTCCCTTCCTTTCTTTCTGTACCACTCCAAACCCCTCAAGAGGCAGTAAAATGGAAATTTTATGATATTGTTACTATTTATTGAATAAAATGTTTGCAAGACTTTGCCAGTTTTTTTTAGTGCTTGTTTATTATCATGGGCAGCATTTATTTAATCAAAAAATGTTTATTGTGACCAACAGGAAAGCTGGTGTGAACAAAATGGGGGAAAGGAAAGGGCAGAGAGATCATGGATTTTTTTGTTGCTCCCGTATTTACAGTATAAAATGAGTAGAGAATTTTTAGCATGGATGGAGTGACTGCATTGATATTCTAAAAAGATTGCCCTGGTTACTATGTGGAGAATGGAGGATGTAGTGGATACAGGGCCATCGTTTAAGAACCAGCTTTGAGCCGTAGACAAAGATGGCTCTGACTGCAGTGGCAGATGAGGATATGGAGAAAAGTGGTCAGATTTGAGACTTACAGTATTTTAAAGACAAGGTTGACAGAACTTGCTGATGGATTGGTTTTTGGGGTACAAGAAAATAAGTGTGCTCACCAGATATTTGGCCTTAGCAATTAGAAGAACGCTGGCGTTATTTACTCAGGTGCATTGGTGGGGGTAGGCAAAGAGTTTAGTACATCAAGAGTTGAGTTTGAAATAGCTAGATTGTGGAACCAACCTAGATGCCCTTCAATTGATGAATGGATAAAGAAACTGTGGTATATATACACAATGGAATATTATTCAGCCATAAAGAAGGATGAAATTATGGCATTTGCTGGTAAATGGATGAAGTTGGAAAATATCATGCTAAGTGAAATAGGCCAAGTCCAAAAAACCAAAGGCCGAATGTTTTATCTGATGAGTGCATGACTATATATAATGGGGAGTTGCGGTGGGCGGGGGGTGGGGAGAAGAATGAAGGAACTTTGGATGGTATAGAGGAAAAAGGGGTGGGAGGGGGTAGGGGACAGAAAGATAGTAGAATGAAACAGACAGTACTACCCTATGTGTATGTATGATTACATGAATGGTATGAATCTACATTGTGTACAACCATAGAAATGAAAAGTTGTACCCCAATTTGTGTACAATGAATCAAAATGCAGTCTGTAAAAATAAAAAAGATTTTAATAAAAAAGTTTTAGATGTTCAGATTAGTATCGCTCAACTTGTAAGGTCTATGAAAATATTCCAGAATCCAAAAAATTCAAATATCTGAAATACCTGTGGTCCTAAGCATTTTGGATAAGGAATATCAACCTGCAGGGTATTTTTCCACAAGCTGCCCTCTAGAAAAGTTGTATTCATTTATATTCAGATCTCAAGATGGACCAGAAACATTTCAATTTGTGCCCAGTTTGTCCATTAAAAAAGGTTTTCTTTAGAAACACACACACACACACACACACACAGAGTTGCGTTTGAGACCTTTTCGATGTCTTCTGGACAGCTGACTACAGAGAGCCCTGACCTCTGGGATGGAGATACTATCATCTGCTGATAAAACTCAAGTTTGAACTTGATCCCTTGGGACGGGATAAGACCACCTAAGGGTAAATCTCAGTGGACAGGAGGTTGGGAACTGACACTGGGTTCCCTAACATTAAGCTTGGAAAGACAGAGAGGAAGAGCAGCTCATGAGGAAGAGGAAGAAAACCAGAACACGAGGCATTTTGTAATCTAATTGAGGAAGGTATTTCAAAACATGGGACAGGCATGCTGCTTTTGAGTGGAGGAAGATGAGAACTGAACATGGGCCGTTAGATGTCATGAGGCGTGGAAGTATTGACTAGCGGTCCTCGGGACTGTAGAGGTAGAAAACCTTGGATAGAAGAAAGACTGAGAAGCAGGCAGTGAGTGAAATGCTAGAGTCTGTCATCTGGAGGGTTCATATCAGGAAGCAGAGAATGCAGCATTGGCAAGGGGCGGTTTGGGACCAAGGTGGGGGGCGGTTCCTTCCTTAAGGTAGAAAAGTATGATCTAGCCTGTTTGCTGATGTGTGTGTGGTTTAGGAAGGGAGAAAAAGGTGAGTGTTTGGTCACCTTGACGCTGCTGTTCTCCACTTTAAAAAGTAGTTTGGAGATGGCTGGGGTGGAGTTGGAAGTTTTGTGTGCCCCCCTGCCTCAGGGAGCCTTGGTAGATTTCACTTATTTTTCTCCTTTTGGCTTGCTTAGTCTTATTGTGTATCATGATAGATGTTTATCTTTCACATTTCTGGTAAATGGTGATTATTAGGAAGTTGAACCAATTGTGTCTGAAAAATGCAAAAGACATTTAACGGGGAATGTGTTTCCCAAGGCCCATTGTTTACCACCAAAAGGAAACCACTGACTTCTTGTTACATCAGTGAAGATAAAATTATTTTGTGAACACAGAACTTCTTTTATGACTGACATTTTTCATACTGTGATCTGAAGAAATTATTTTATGAAAACAATAAGTTAATGGGGAATGTAGACTTTTGCTGCGAGTGGGGACTTAAAGGGAGTGAAAACCTTAGAAAAAGCCTCATTTCTTCTCTTCATCATATTTTAAATTCTTCTAATTGTGTAGGTAGTGACTGTCATTTCCATTATGAAAAATATAGCTTGAGAAATTAAATATATTTAGTTTTTAATAATTTCTTGAAATGTAACAGAATTTTAGCTAATTTTAAGAGAGAAAATGATCACTATATAGTGGTGGGAATATTTATTCTCAATCTGAAGCAGAGGGAAGAAATATGTATTTCTGTAAGTATAACTAATATTACTGGGAGAATATATTTAATGTGTAAATAAATCATGTTTTACAACCTTGTGTTTCTTCTCCCATTACAAATTCATGTTTAGTAAAGAATTCCGCAGGTAAAATTTGATTAAAAACAACAAAAATTTATAGAGGATGAAGATTTAGTAATAGATTTGGGCTTCCTAGAGACCAGACTTCTTGAACCACTGGACTTCTCAGTTGGAATTTTATCCTCCACCCTTGTCCTCCACTGCCCCTGACTCCCCACTGCAAAAAGCAAAAAAAAACCAACCTGTGTTTTTTGTTTTGTTTTGTTTTGTTATTGTAGTAACAAAGCCTTCCACTTTCTGAGCATCTAAGAAACATGCACATGGATGAGTCTCCCAACAGCCAGAGCTTAGATGAAGCTTGGGTATAAGCCGTGTGCACCCTGCCCCTCCACTGTCTACCTGTTGATGGCTGGGCTGGTCAGAGGTCAGTGACCTTGAATGCTTACATTCTAGCTAAGAAGAGAGGCAATAAGGAGCTAAATAGATAAATACAAATGAGCATATGTGAGGTAGCCATAAGCTTTGTGGTGAAAAAAAAATGGAAATAGGGTAGTGATGTGTGGCCTACTTGATAGTAGTTCTCTTCTGAACCTCCATTTTCTCTTTTGTCAATTGGGAGTCTTAATAATCTAGCTTGTTAGAAGATGTGGACTTAAGTGGTATGTGAAATACACCTAGCAGGAATACCTGATAATAAATGCATCTTACTCCTTTTCCTTTTCCTTTTCCTTTTGTAACTTGAGTCACCTGCATCTCCAGTATAGTGTCATATAATACATCTCGGCTGGAGGATGTTTAAATCTTGTCTTTGTGTGCTTTTGAAGGTATGATTGAAAAAGCAGAACAACAGATGAACCTTGAGAACTTTAGCTTAGTAAAATAAGTCAGTCACAGAAGGACAAATGTGGATTCCAATTTAATGAGATACCTCCAGTAGTTACCCTGGAGAAAGCAGAAGGGTTGCAGAGGCCGGGGTAGGAGAGGGGAGTTACTGCATAATGGATACAGAGGTTCAGTTTTGCAAGATGAAGAGTTCCAGAGTGGCTGATGGTAATGGTTGTATGACAATTTGAGTGTACTTACTTTGCACTTAAAAATGGTTAGGATGGCAAATTATATGTTACATGTATAACATATTTTAAAAAAAATAAACAGTTAAAAAAAAAGTAAGTGGTAAAACTATTGTTTTGGTAAGATCCCCTACCCCCTTTTTGGGTTAGTGAATCAATAAACTAATATGAATCATGAAATAGTGGTGTTGTGGTTTTTATATGAGGTGTCCCCCAAAAGCTCATATGTGAGACAGTGCAAGAAAATTTATAGGTGGAATGATTGGGTTATGAGAGTCTTAACCTAATCAGTGCATTAATGCACTTGAATGGATTAACTGGGTGGTAATTGTAGGCAGGTAGAGTGTGGCTGGAGAAGGTAAGTCACTGGGGGCATACCTTTGGGGTATATATTTTGTCCCTGGCGAGCAGAGCTCTGTTTTCTGATTGCCATGACCTGGCTGCTTTCTTTCTCCATCCCCTTCTGCCATGATGTTCTGCCTCACTTGGACCCAGAGCAATGGAGTTGGCAGTCTTTGGACTGAGACCTCTGAAACTGTGAGCACCAGATAAACCTTTCCTCCTCTAAAATGGTTCTCGTCAGGTCTTTTGGTCATAGCAGCAGAAGGAAAAGCTGACTAAAACAAGTGGGTTGCTGTTCTTGTATCATGAATCTACGTGAGAGCTCTCATAAGATGAAAACTTGATCAGAAATTTACATTGTCTTAGCTTTGATGTTTCAGAATGGTTGCTTGTAGAGCAGAGAGCACTGTGTGGCTGGAAAAGACATTTTCTATTGTTTTGTCAATTAAAAAATATTTATTGGGCACTCATTGTGTTGAATGAACAACAGTAATAGCATTTGCTGAGTGATATCTGCCAGCTATTGTTCTAAGTTTACACTTAACAGTACTCGTGGTATTTATAACACTTTATAATCTTCATAAAACAGCCTCAAAGGTATTCTCATTATACTGTTGAAAACCTGAGGCCCTTGAGTAGGTAAGTGATTTTCTACTTTGAAAATGAGTTCAGAGGAATTCCATTGCACAGACTTGGAGCGAGGGCAATCCAGGTGGCAGAAAGTGGGCTATGGATCTGGGTGAAGGGATGATTTGCACAGAGCAAAGAGCTCAGCCTGCAGGCCAGGTAATGTTTGGGAGATGGGCTAAATGGTTTAATCTCTTCCTTCAGAATCTTGACTCCCAGGACAGTGAGTTTTTGGACTTTAGTCTGTAGACATCAAGAGCATGAATTTGCCACACCAGGAACTGTTGCGATCATCGTTGTGCACTGGAAATCAAAATCTGAGATGCATCAGAGTACTGAGAGAAGAGAGGTCAGACACCAGTTAGCGTGACCCTAACAGTTTTCTTGGGATCATTAAGAAGGGTATTTTCATACAGTAGCTGGAGTCAGAGTGCAATGACTGGTATTTGAGGACTCAGTTAAGTTAGGAAGAAGAGGCACAGATGTGGTCACGAGAGGAAATGGAGCTTCTATGGAGGAACATGAGTGTAAGCGAGAGACTTTTTCCTGTCGTGTTTTTTTTTTTTTTTTCATAATGTAATGGACAACTAAATATATAGGTTTAGGTTTGAAAAGGGAGGATTTTTTAGAGATCTGTGTTGAAAATTGTCTTCACATATGGAGCGTAAGTGCACAGGAAGAAGGGACTTCAGTGACCTTTCATTGAATTTGAAGGGTCAACATGGGGCCACCTCTTCCTGTTTAGGAGATGAGGGCATCTGAGGAGATTATGGGACCCAGAATTTGAGTAGAAAAATTTCAGCCTCTGTAAGAGGAAACTGAGGAGATCCATCATCACTGAGTGTGTGTAGAATAATGTAATATAATTTTGTTTGTCTTTCATACAAATAATTTACATAGAGAGAGTAAAAGCTCTTTTACAAAATATTGATTGTATAATATACTGGCATTTGGGTTGTTTAAACAGAAATTTTGTTTAAAAAGAAGAGGAAAGATACATACCTTAAATATTTTATGATTAACTGTATAAATGTTGATAGTTCACCAATCTGTATAGTCAAGTTTGTTTCTGTAGAAGGTTTTTAGAAGGACTTGTCTATTAGATCATAAGATTAAATTTTTATAAAGTATATCTTGTTATACTCATTTTTGATGCATATGTAACTAAATTGCATAATTATAGTAAATTCAACTGACATAAACAGATTTTGGAACAAACACAATTTACTCCCTGTGCAGACATGCTTCTCTGTTGGGAGAAAAACGTGATGGTGTGTCAGAGAGAACTCACTCCTACTTCCCCAAAGAAATTGAAATTCAGAAGTTGTGACTTGTTTATGGTTTAGCAAGAATATATTTTTATTTTTAAAAATATATGCTTTTCCAATGCTTTTCCCAGAGTTGCAAGATAATAAGGAATAATATGTCAAATATTGGTTAGTAGTGAAGAAGTTATAGACAATAGTTTTTTTTTAAAAAGAAGTAGTTTTATTGATATACTTTTTATACCACTACTAATTAAAAAAAAATTTTTTTTTTTTAAACCCAGGAGTGCTTTACCACTGAACTGCTTTCCTGGTCCTTTTTATTTTTAGTTTTGAGACAGGATCTGGTTAAGTTGCTGAGATTGACCTTGAATTTGCAGTCCTCCTGCCTCAGCCTCCTGAATCTCTGGGATTATAAGCAGGTACCACTGTACCCAGCCAAATAACCAATTTAAAGTATAGAATTGGAGGTGGTTATGTATTCACAGAGTTGTATACTATCACCCCAATTGACTTTTAGAATGTTTTCATCCTAAAAGAAACCCTATACTAATTAGTAGTCATTCCCCATTTTTCTCTTTTGGCTCTACGTGACCAGTAATCTATTTTCACTCTATAGATTTGTCTATTCTGGGCATTATATATAAATGCAGTCTTGTAAAATATGGGCTTCTGTGAATGGGTTCATTCACCAATAACATAATGTTTTTAAAAGCATCCATATTGTAACATATATCAGTACTTTATTTCTTTTTGTAGCAGAAAATATTCCATTGGGTGGATATGCCACATTTTATTTATCCATTCATTGACTGATGATGGTTAGGTTGTTTCTATCATTTGACTATTGGAACTAATTCTACTCTGAACATTTATTTACATATTTTTGTGTGGATGTATGCTCATTTCTCTTTGGCATATACCTGGGAGTGGAATTGCTGTGTCATGTTAACCTTTGAGGAATGGCCAGACTTCCTCGAAGCAGCTGTACCATTTTACATCCCCACCAGCAGAGTCTGAGGCTCCACCCACATACTTGCTAACATTTGTTATCTGTCTTTTTGATTATAGCCATCAGCTTCAGTCAGTGTATGTTGGATTGCTACCAGTGGCAGAGAACAGGGTCCTTTTGAAGACTAAGGAAATAACTTTCATTTGATTTTTCAGGAAAGTGACCTCATTCTACTGATATAAATCAGTGTAATCTATATACCTATGTCTATTTATATATCTGAACTCATATTTTTATGAAAGAGGGATGAAAGAATAAATTAATTTTGGGAATTATAGAACAATTTAATTTTGTTTGAACATTCACGTTTCAGAAGTCAAAAGACATATCCTAACTCTCATCCCTGTTTTCTTATTGTCTACTTTTTGGGGGGAGTACCGGGGATTGAACTCAGGGGCACTTGACTACTGAGCCAAATACCCAGCTCTATTTTGTATAGAGAGAGGGTCTGACTGAGTTGTTTAGTGCCTTGCTTTTTGCTGAGGCTGACTTTGAACTCACCATCCTCCTTCTTCAGCCTCCCAAGGTGCTGGGATTACAGGTGTGTGCCCCTGTGCCTGGCTTTCCTTATTGTACTTTCTAGGGAACCATTTGACCAATTTCTTATGTTATCATTATAGTGCTTTTGTGTACTTCTTTCTTTCTCTTCCCCTTTTCTTAAATGCAGACAATAACTTTTTTAAAACAGAATACAGCATGTTATTCATATGTTGCTTATTTAATATAGTGTGATAATATTCCTCACTCATTTTACAGCTGCATGGAATCTCCTTTTACAAATAGGTGATTTTTACCAATCCTCTTGGGTGGTTTTCTAAATTTCGCTTTTCAAGTAATATCATAATAATCTTGCTGTACAACTGTCATTCTGCAAGTATCCAGTTTTATTTGTAAGATGGTTTCCCAGGAAGAGGATTTCTGGGTCAAAGAGTCAATGTATTAGTCACCTTGTTGATGACATTGATAACAGCCACCAGCAATGGAGAGTGCCTGTCTCCGGGGGACCCTTTCAGAGACAGGCTGTGTAGGCACTATCATGACCTTTGTGTCATCAAGAAGCAGGTAATTCTGACTCACATTTTCTTTAAGATAGTGAGGGAGTTTGTAATCTGCTCAAAAAGATAGGTGGTGAAAAACATTTAAAACTCTTGAAAGATGAATTCTCAGTGTCTTCTCTTTTCTTCAGATAGTTTATCTGTGGAGTTCAGATATTTTAATTTTACTTTTTGCTGGTGATTGAACCCAGGGCCTCATGTATGCTAGGCATGTGCTCTACCACTGACCTATGGCCCTAGCCCTGAGATATTAAAAAAAAAAAAAAAAAAAAAGTTTCTTGTTCTTGAATATTTTTTGTAAGTTTTTCTTGACTAAATTCTCAATTACATAATATTAATTTCATTAGTGATATGTTATATGGCAACTGCTAAAAAGTTAACTTTGGTTTCAGGCATGACTATTACTAATAACCAATCGTATTTCCTCCTTCTGTTTTAGGTCTTCCAGCCTTCAACATTCCATATTCCGCTTCATACATGGAGGATCACTGCTGCTTTGCCCCAGGTGCCCACTTGAGTGCCTGTAAAGTACAAGCTACAGATTGAAGAAGCTTCTAGATGGATCCTTTCCAAATTTTGTGTCTTTTATACAAAATCTGTGCCTCAATAGCCATTTCTAAGTGGTAAGTATATGTACTTTTTTTTTTTTTTTAAAGAATAGTGGAAATTTATAAACCAATTGTTTGGACTGCTTCCTTCCTTTTCTGGGCCTTCTCTTTACATACAAGCTAATACTTAACACTTTTTTTCTTTTTGTTAAGTTTTTCTAAATCACATCTAAAAATAGTAGTAGCATTAGGTTTTTGGAGGCTTCAAAAGATTCTTAACACATTACATTCTGGGTACAATATAATGTAATATTTATAAAGAATAAATATAAAATATGTGAACAGCTTTATGCGTGTGTACTTTGTGTACTTTATGTACTTTATATGTTCTCTGTAATCCCTTATTGTAAGGCTGAAGAAGTATATCCTATTACTGTCTTTTCCTATCTATTTATATTTTGAGCCCATTGAATCAAGAAGATCCTCTTACCTCCTGGTGATTGCAAATTACATCCGTATTTATGGAGAAAATAAGAGAGGTGCATAATGCCAGCTCTTTTTGTTGCGTGGCATTATCTGAGCCTTTTCATATTTTAACGTTTTTCTGGAAGCATAAATGATAGCTAACCCATTTTCTGGGCATCTCTGAGGTTTGCTCAGAACACACATTTAGGGGTTTGATGGTAGGGGAGGAAAACTGAGCTGAAATGGAAGACCTTAAAATCAAACGATTGAAGTTTGAGCCAATCAATGCATATTTGCCAAGTGCCTGCTATGTGTGAATGAAAATACATAGTGACATTTAGTATAGTAAAGAAGTCACCAGATGAGAACTGTGGCGTTAGATGAGGATGAAAGGTGGGTAGGTAGAGTGAAGAATGGAGTACATTTTAACTCTAGTTCTCATCATTAACCATAGAGTGTTCTTGAGTACAAATGAATTAGCCTTACCAGACCTCAGTTTTCTCATCTATGAAATGAATGAATTAGACTAAATTATTTGTAAGTGTTTTGGTGCTTTCCTACACTTAACACTTTATGAAGTTAATGAACAAATTTTTTTTTTTTTTTTTTTTTTAGGATACGTGTTCTTCTGTCTCCTGATAGAGACACTTTGTTCTATTTTCATTAAATTATGGGAAAAGAATAAGATCCCACTATTAAAATGTTTTCACTTACCCCTTCTGTTTTGAAGTTGATGTCTTTTTTTTTTTTTTTAATATGTTTTTAGTTGTTGATGGACCTTTATCATTTATTTATATGTGGTGCTGAGAATCGAACCCAGTAGTCTTTCAGTTCATACTTGTATTATACTATATTAGTGGTTCTCATCTTGCTTCCTTTTCTGTCTGGTGTTCATTATTTCCACTTTAGTAATGGTTCAGGGTTACTGCATCTTAGATCAGTGGTTCTGGTGCCGGGATCCTGTTAGAGTTTGGATATGAGGTATCTCCCAAAAGCTCCTGTTAATGCAGGAATATTCAGAGGTAAATGATTAGATTGTGAGAGTTGTAACCTGGTAAGTCCATCCTAGTTTGAACGGACTGACTGGGTGGTAGCCAGACAGGTGGGAGGTAGGTGGGGTGTGGCTGGAGGATGTTGGTCACTGGGGGCGAGCCCAGTGCATCTTCCCTGTTCCCTCTGCCCCACCACTTCATGACCTGGCATGAGCTGAGCAGCTTTTTTTCTTTTGGGTTCTGCTGTCATGATGTGCTGCCTCACCTCTGGCCACCTTGAGCAGCGGAGCTGGCCATCCGTGGATTGAAACCTAAACCATAAGCCCAAATACAATTTCCCTTCTCTCAGTTGTTCTTGTTGGGTATTTTAGTCATGGTGATGGAAAAGCTAACTAAAACAGATCCTTTTAAAAAAATACAGATACCTTCTGAAAGAAGGTTAGGAGAATTTTTTGCAGGGACTGAAATCAATGGGTAGATTGCCACTGGTTCTCCAGGACTGCAAGCCCCCATGTTCCGTGTACCCCTCACTCCTCAGCATTTACTACCTCTGACCTAATTATTACTCGGAACAGGTTCATTCCTAAGGTATTGAAAAGAGGGTCTTCTTTTTACTTCAGGATTTTTTTTTTAATGTCTGAAAAAAATTTTGCCTTATTATTTTAAATTTAAATTTAAAACGTGCAAAAATAAGCTAATAGCCCGGTGCAGTGGCACATGCAGTTCGGGAGGCTGAGCAGGAAAATCGAAAGTTCTAGATCAGCCTCAGCAATTTAGAAAGACTTTTGTCTCAAATAAAAAAGCAAAAAGCAGTGGAGGTAGGTCAGTGCTAGAACAACCTCTGGTTTCAATCCCCAATATTGCACAAAATACCAAAGATTTAACAATGACAACGAAAACACAGACTAATGTAAGGAATCCCTATGTGCTCATCACCCAGGTTCAGCCATAGCCAAATTGCCCATATATCCCACCAACTTTCTTTTCGTGTCTGTATTATTTTAAAGTAAATCCTAGATATCATATAATTTATTTGTATTTCATATATTTCCTTGACTCTTTTAGAAAATATAACCATAATACCATTATCAGTATTAAAAAAGAGTGAATTCCAGTGTTACAAATGTCCACTTAATATTGATTGATTCTCCTTGTATATTTTAAAAACAGTTGGTTTGATTGGGTCAGGGTATGTATAAGCCCCTCCCTTCCATTGTAGTTGGTTGATTTTTCTCAAGTTTCTTCCTCCTCTCTCCCCCTCCCCCTTTCGTTTAAAGGGATGTTCCTGATTACGTTCCTGTGAAGTAATTTAATATACTCATCTGTCTTTCTATCTCCTAGTAATTGGTACAGTAGCTGGACCTGATCATGTTCAGGTCCAATTTCTTTTGCCAGTCTGTGTGTGTCTCAGCAGGAGTCTTATCTGGTGCCCACAACATTCAGTTATCTTCTCTCTCCTTGTATTGAGCACCAATGGCAATTAGGTCAGGGTTTGGCAATTTTTTTTCTGTAAGGGAATAGTTAGTATGTATTTTAGACTTTGTGGGCCAAATACTGTCCTCTGTTAAACTACTCAACTGCCGATGTAATGGGTTATCAGTCATAGACAAAATATAAATGAGCAGGTGTAGTGGAATTCTAATAGTACTTTATTTAAGAAACTAAGTGGCAGACCCTTGCTTTAGTGCTTCTAAATCACTAGGCTTTGTGAAGTAGAGTTTTAAATTTGTGTGTGTGTGTATGTATGGTACTGTGGATTGAACCCAGGGCTGCTGTACCACGAGCTATATCTCCAGCTCTTCATATTTCTTTATTTTGAGACAGGGAGGGTCTCACTAAGTGATCCAGGCTGACCTCTATCTTGCCATTCTCCTTCCTCAGCCTTCTGAGTCCCTGGGATTATGACAGGCTAAGAATCCTGGTTCTAATGACATAAGGAATAATGTAATTAGAACATTAATAATTAGTCATTTGTTAGTCTCGCCTGGTGGTACTGACAAAAGTTGTCTGTCTGACATTTTTTTGCTTAATATTGTGTCTGTGAGATTCTACCCTGTTGTCTGAAACAGTAGGTTTTTTTCATTGATGTACATTATTCCATTGTGAAAATATTACCATTGATCTGCACCATTCTGCAGTAGATAGATATTGGAGATGCTTCCAGTTTGAGAGCTATAATGAATCAAGTTAGCACAAAAACTTTTGTTTATAACTTTTGGTGGACATAATACACTTATTTTTCTTCTTGGATATTTACTTAGGAATCGAATTTGCAAAAAAAAAATAATATATATATATATATATTTTTAGACATAGGGCTTATTCCCCTAGGAATGTTTAGTCAAAGTACTGTGCATGTCTTAGTAATCTATTGCTGTCTAACAAATTACCGAATAATGGCTTGACACAGTAAGTATTATAATCCAAAGGTGCTGTTGTTGGTCCATTTCTTGGGGCACAGCTTAGTCGAGTGCCTCTAACCCAGAGTTGCTCATAAAGCTGCAATTGAGGTGTTTCTGGGGCCATCTTTATCCTAAGGCTCAATTGGAGGGGACCCAAGGAGCATTCTGGGCCACTTTCCAACTCATTCATGTGATTTTTGGCAGGTTTCAGGTCCTTTCTGGCTGTTGCCCAAAATTCCTTGGGCCTCTCTGTAGGGTAGCCAACATGGGTAGCTGATTGTTAGTTCAGAGCAGGGTCAAAGGGTAAATGATTTTGCAATTGTACTAGATATTGCTATATTCATCTTAAGAATTGTCCCTCTTTGTGTTCTCATCAGTAATGTGGGTGCCTATTTGTTTATATTTAACTTTGTCAGGAAAATATGTTGTCAAACTTTTGAGTGTTTTGTCAAATGATTTCATCGTAGGCTAATTTCCATCTGTCATCATGTGAAATTGAATGTCTTTTTATATGGTCAAGAGGCATTTGCATTTCTTTTCTGTCAGATGTCCATTTCTTTTTTCTTTCCTTCTTTCCTTCCTTCCTTCCTTCCTTCCTTCCTTCCTTCCTTCCTCCCTTCCTTCCTTCCTTTCTTTCTTCTTTTTTTTTTTTTTTTTTTTTTAACCAGGATTTGAACCCAGAGACACTTAAACCACTAAGCCCTATCCCCAGACCTTTATATATATGTTTTTAAATTTTGAGACAGGGTCTTGCTAAGTTGCAGAGGACCTTGCTAAATTGCTGAAGCTCGCTTTGAACTTGAGATTCTACTGCCTCTGCCTCCTGAGCTCTGGGATTACAGGTGTTTGCCACTGGTGCCCGGAAGCTGTCCATTTCTTTAGCCCCATTTCTCTAGGTTTGTTGGAGTTTTCTATTTTGTAAGCCCTACATACATTTCAAATATCAACCTTTTCTGTTTTCTTCTTCCTGACAGTTAAATAGATGTGTTTTCCAATCCTTTCAGCTTGCTTTATTGTTTTCTCATTCTTTTCTATTAATGCTATATTTATCCTTCAGCTAAGTGACCATTCGGTATTTGATGAGTTCATGTACATAGCTTGGACCCATCTTGCTAGTACTTCAGGCGATAGAAGTTGACTTTGTTCACAGTCTGATGTTCCTGTCTTCCATTTATCACATAATGGCATGACCATTTTCCTAATTGAGAAGTTGAAGTGACCTTTTGTGCTTTGTTTATTATAAATTCAAACAAGTATTTGTTGAATATTTACCAGATTTCACATACTGGGCTAAGCACTAGGTAACCAATAGCCATAGTCTTAGCTCTCAGGGAATGTTCTAACTGGGGCGTCCCTATTAAAAAACTCAGGTCTCCATATGTGATCAAATATTTCAAGAGATTTAAGGATTGAGACACCTTTTTAGATTGGAAAGGTTATAGATTGCCTTTATGACAGTTTAAACGATATTTGAACTGAAGTTTCAAGGACAGTAAGGGTTAACCTGCTAAAAAATACCAGGATGCCATTTTCCAGACAGAGGAAGCAGTGAGGAAGGGTGCTAAGGCAGGAAAGGAGTTGAACTTCCGAGAAGTGAAGACTGGTTTGGTGGGCTTTTAGGGAGAAGGGGTGGAGGGGTGTGAAATGTCATCTGATTTCTCTGACCATGGGAGGTGGAGTCTGCTGGGGGCGGGGTGTGGGGTGTGTGTATGTGTGTATGTGTGCACTTGTGTGCAGAAGTTGGTCAGGAGCTGTGGGTCAGGTAGCAACTGTGAAAGGTGACTGTGTATTTGTTCAGTTCTATTTTTTCTTTTGGTCCTACTTTGGGGCCATGCTTGTTCCCATTGTGTTTTCAGTGTCCACTGCCTTACTTCAGAAAGATATCTCTGGACTACTGACATTTAAAAAATCTGGTCCCACTTTGTTCTGGTCCCTGTTCCTCATCCAAACTGCTTCATGAGAAAACTTTTAGAAATGATGGGTCTGTTCATATAAGGCTTCCTATTTCAAACTCTTGGTGGCTCCTTCATTGGGGAAGAGTGAGGTCCCACCTGGAACTGAAGAGGTATCATTTTCTTTAGGCTTCAAGGTCTGCTCTCCTGAGACTACTTCCCTTTAGCAAGCCAACGAGACTGGTAATTTCCTACCTCTTTTCTTAGCTCATCTGCAGTCTCCCAGCTTCATGTTGCTAGAACCCTCTACCTCCTCCCTGTTTTTTTGTTGTCTCCTAAAGACTCTGCATAGCTCCTGACTGTTCCCTTAATCCCTTTTAGATCCCTTCTCTCAGATTGATTTTTTTTAACCCACATATCCTATTTTCCTTTATTGATATGTCAATTCTTTGATTCATCATAGTTTTTATTATATAGAAACTCACATATTTATTTGGAGCTTAAAGAATTGTATATTTTTCTTTTCATAATGGATAGGGACTCAATAGAAATTTGTTGAGTTGTATGAGATTAGGGAGATCAGTCATGGAAATCTCTTATAAGAAAGGTAAGTCTTAAGCACAGTTTTATAGATATCATGAATAGAACCTTTAGAGAGTGACCTCATTCAGAGATAGAAAAATCTTACTTGCCCTTTGAAGCAATCTTCATAGTTCAGTGCACATCACATAATATTTATATTCTCTATACTGGTTTGATGAAAGTATGTTTCTATGGCAGTATCAGAGTTCTTATGACTTAATGGGAGTAATGGCATATGTAGAACATTAAATATTTGATTTCCATGGTAGCAGAGAATGGCCAATGAAGTCATGAATATGTAGCATATTTAAATGTACTTCTGCTTTTATCTGAAACATCTTATGGTCCACTTGGATTACTTCTTGTGTATCTTACTAGGTCAGTGTAAGAGTCCGATTTTGTTTGTACATCAGGGCCAGTCAACGGGTTTCTTTTGTGAAGAAAAGAGCACTGTTATTCACTGTCCCATAGCTTGAAAAATGATTTCAGGTACTCATTTTTTTTTTTTTAAGTCTTCATAGGTTTCCCTCTTTTTCCATTCCTCCTTTCCTTAACTCTTTTCCTGTCTCCCTTTCTTCCTATAAATGAATTTAGTTCACATTCTCCAACTTATAATGTCTTAGCGCTATATCACTATATAATATACATTGTGTTGCCTCCATGCAAGGTCATTTCTCTGAAATTATAATGGATTCTTTTACAGATTTATTTTACATATGAATTTTCAGTTGTTAATCTCACCTTGTTTCTTTGGATCACCTCTTGAAGTAAATGACTGCCTTTGTCTCTTAATCCCTATGGATATAATATAAGGGTTGAGTGATTGTAATAATTTTGGTGCCATACTGAATGGGATTTTTGTCATCTGAAGTATAGTACAGACTACATCCTTAATTTCCTAAAGGTACATTTCACATTTTCAATGTTTCAACTACATTAACTAGTAAGAAGTATTCTGATTGTATTATTTTGAAATATAATCCTAATAGAATTTTTAAACGAGCTTGTTTAAATTAGGACACTGGATCTTAGTTTCTTTTTGAAACATTAACTGGGTGTTTATAGGTAAGAATCGAATTTTTGGTACTGTGATCGTCAATCATAATATATTTAGTTTGGAGTGATGAGGGTTTTTATTTTTAAAATGGAGAGTCTATAAAACCAAAAATATTCCATGTAGCTCTTGGTTTGACAGCTTTATGAAAGGCTTAAGAGATAAAGATGTCATAAGTGAAATACTGCATTCCACATAGGATTTATGTAACCAGTAGTGATGGTGAAAAACCTGGGGAGGTGGGAGAAATGACTCAGTTCCTCACTTGCCCTCTGCAAGTCTTGTTTCCTCTCCATTTTAAGTCCCACATAAGAATTAAAGCTTCAAGTATAATCATGGCATTAATTCAGAAGCTGGATATATTAAAAGCTAAGCTTTTGTTTTTTTGTGATAGCTATATTTGTGCCATATTGGAACTTTCTACCTCCTTGTTCTAGGACAGTTTAGGAGGGCTGGTGTTGGAGCGGGTGAGTCACAACACACCACGCATTCCTCAAGGTTGTGGGTTGTGTCCTCTCCGTAGCTGTGGGCCTCACTGTCTAGAGCAGTGCCTGGAGTACAGCTGGGCTCTCCTCATCTATTATTCTGTATTTGGCATCAGGTTTCTACGAAGCTTTCAAAATCTAGTTTTTGCTTTCCTCTGATGAATCTTCCAGGTAACATTTGCATCTAGCCTTAATGTGCTTTAAATGTGTATTAAAGCTCTTAATGAGAAGAGGAGCATAACCAGGATTGCAATATTGGTCCAGAGTCAACTTTTGGAAGGTTTATTCTGATGACCTTGAACTCCATTAAACTGAGCCAGGGACCAAATATTCTCTCAATGTAGAGCAGGAACAAAGTGAAAGGGGCATGTAGGGACTTGGAAGAAAAGGGGTGATTGGAAAGGAGAGAATCTTCATTTTCAGTTGATTTCTTGTATCTTCTTGTCAGGTCTTCCTTATAATATATAATGTAGCAACTGCTGACATGGAATTTTACAGCTGATTGAATTATCACAGTGTTTAAACTGTTAGCGTTGGTCTTTGGGAAGCACTTGTTTTAGCCTGAAGATTATTTTAAGAATCTTGGCTGAAACAGGGGACTGTCACTTTCCTTTATAAAGTTGTTCATTAAACTTTCAGTAGACATTACTAGAAAAGGATTGAATTAATTTTAAAATAATCTCTGATTTGTTGGTCATAGTATTTCTCTTTTCCTCCTATCTTTACTTAAATAAGGTAAATTTATGCTTTACTTCTCATGAAATAGTTTTTAAAAATCATGTTGTTTAATTATTTTGAGAGATCTTTATCTTTTGTTCTGAGGTTCACAATTGATGTAAGAACATTGAAATTATAATTGCATTTTGATTATTTAACCTCATATACCTCCCATATAAGAGCTTATTCTTTTAAAACAAAAAATAATTCACACCGAGTGCCACACCATGGCCCACACCTGTAATCCAAGCAACTCTAGAGGCTGAGGCAGGAAGATCACAGGTTTGAGGCCAGCTTCAATAGCTTAGTGAGGCCCAAGCAATTTAGTGAGGCCCAAGCAATTTAGTGAGACCCTGTCTCAAAATTTAAAAAAAAAAAAAAAAAAAGCTAAGTGGTAGAGTGCCTCTGGGTTAAATCCCCTATATCAAATACATAAATAAACTACATAAATAAATCCTGATGTGCAGTATTTCTCAGTTCATTTCCTAATTTTGTCAGTTTCCATATCTGTAAAACTGAACATTTGCAAAATTCATGGATTTGTTTGGGTTAAAATGAAGTAATATATGTAAAGCACCTAACTTTGTTGGTCACACATAGTAGGCTCTCAGTAATTAGTGGTTGTTTTGTTATTATTGAGTACTTAGTTAATTTGGATCCCTAGGGCAGCAGCAAACCAATTCTGAATTTTACCCTCCTGTGTTTGTAACTTTCTTAGGCTGAATTAACCACTGTGAAGAATAAAGCCTATTTGTGAGGTGGTGTGGGGTGGGAGAAGACTTACTGACTTTTGTATGCAATTCCTTCAGAGTTGTTGGATGTGTGCTGGTATGAGGATTAAGCTTTGTGGCATGTTCTATATGGTCATCCATCGTGACCAAACTGATTTGGAATGTTGTTTTGTTACTGACTTTGAAATGTCTTGTTTTCTGTACAGAGAATGTGGATTTGAATAAATTGCTTATTATCCTTTACAGATTTCTAGAGCGAGAGGAACTGTCAATCTGTGTAAATCCTGCCCAGCACAACACTTTCTTTCATAAAGAGGGGAGGAGGCAATAGCAAGATAAGCACTTTTTGGGGCGGAGCCAGGAGCTGTTGTATAACTCACAGGGTACATGGTAGCACCAGCTCTGGAGCCTGTCACTTTGGGAGTTAGGACTAGAGGCTCACAGTGAAACAGCCTCGTTTATTAAACCTGAATATGTTACTTAAAGGGCATTTTAAAAAAGAACAGCTAGCTGGCTCCTCAAAGAGAGGAAAGAAGCCGTTTGTGCAGTTATAGATTGTGGCTCCAGTTAGTCTTTGGTAACCACTTCTCCAGTGGTATCTTTCCTGTCCCTTCTTTCACTCTCACTGATGAATGTCTCCTTGACACCTGGCTGTGGTTGAAATGGGTTTAATTCAAGTACCTGAAACCTATTGCACGGATTTCTCTTCCAGATTGCCTGCAAACGCCTCCAGGGTGAATGTATCTAAGTGTCATTTAATGCAGATTCCAGGTGCTCAATTGACTCTCACTGTGAATGTTAAGCTCACGTTCCCCCTCCCCTGCCGTCCCCTCCCCCTGTGGAAATGCCCCATCATTAACTGGTTCAAAGATGTTTTGAATTTAACAATTCAATGAAAAACCTCTGGAGAGACTTACCATCCCATACCACCCCATCATTCCCTTTCTTGCTGCTTTTCTTCTCTGCCAGTGCAGTCTTACCCTTTTTTTTCTTTTAACTTCTTCTCCATGAAGCTTTTTAGAAGTATGTTTCATCTTGGTTAGTAGTAATGAACATTTCGAAATTCAAGGGAAGGTAAGAAATGTAACCTAGAACTCAAATTTTAGGATTGTCTCCTGTTAAAATGCATTATTTTTTGAAGTACCACGAATGTTTATAAACATTGTCTACGTTTAAAAATCAGAAATTATATTAATTTTGGTGAAATTCTAAATTATTTTCCAAATAATTTTAATTTAGAAACTTGAAATATTGGAAGTCTTAGGTCAAACTTATGGAAAGGAAGTGAAAGTTATAATTTTCAGGTTGTTAGGAAAAACTTATCTTTTATTGTATCATTGGTTATTCTTATGTTATATAAAAAATATAGGAACTGACCCTATTGTCCTTCTCATACCTTATTGTTATTCTCATGAAAGGTTTTATTGTGATGGAAAATAGGAATTTTAAGTAGACTTCTTTTTAATTCTTTCCCTACTTCAATTAAACTATAATGGTTAATTGCAAGTTAATGTATATAGGGAAAAGCTGTGATGTCATCGTAAAAAAAAAGAAAGAAAAAAAGCTTTCTGGAGGAAACTATTAAGACTACAGCAGAGGAGACCATGCCAGCTAGGTCCATGGTTGGGTTGTGACAGTTTCCGGTTGTTTGTCCTCTCACTGTTATTTTTGTTTTGTTCTGGGACTATGTTTTGCTCATTAATAATGATATCATTAATTAGACAGGAAAAAAATAGTACTGTTGAAACCAAAAGCCAATAATTTAGCTTGAATTTTAGAATATTATTACAGTGAATAGTGATTACCATTTACGGGCAAGGTAACCAGAGGACATTGCTCCTTCGCCCCCCAGAAATGCTGTTTAACCTCTTGCTATGACAGCCTGCCTTCCAGTTAAAGTGTTTTCTATACAGAAATCAGTGATAGCTTCCCATAGTACATCTAAAGAAAAGATGTGCAGAGAGGTAGGTTTATTGTTGGTTTTGTTATTATTATTATTATTATATTTTGCTAGACCAGTCTGGCTCACATGCCTCTGGGTACAAATAAAACAGTTTGGTGGCTCTGTTAATCTGTAAATATAGTTTATGGTGTGCCTAACTGGTACCAAGATGAGATTTAGGGACCAAGAGAATTTGGATTATTTAATACTTGTACATAATAAAACTACTTATCAAATATTCATGTGGGCACATACAGAGGCATAATTGTATTCTTGTAAAGCACAATATAAATACTAATATTGTTTTGGAGAATCAGCATGGTATGCTGAAGCCATGGTTTAGAAAAATGCATTGTAGTATGTTTTTATCTGTGGGAATTACTGGCAAGTATAATCAAGATTCTAAATATTATAGTTGTTTACTTCACTTTTGATTTTGGCTTAAATATTTTAGGTCTTGTTTTTTTTTTTATAATGACTAAATTATTATTCTTGTAATATCTATGGTAGAAGTAAACCATAATTGCTTTATAAAAGTTCTTTTAATCATTAGATCTACTTTTGAAGATATATTTTAAAAACTATTTCCGCACACTCAGACTAGTTTAAAAATATTTATGATAGGTATGGTGGCACATACCCATAATCTCAGTGACTCTGGAGGCTGAGGCAGGAGAATCGAAAGTTCTCAGTCCAGCCTCAACAACTTAGCAAGATCTTGTTTCAAGATAAAAAATAAAAAGGACTGGGGATGTGACTCAGGGTAAAGAGTCCCTGGGTTCAATCCCTAGTACCCCTCCCTGCCAAATCAAGTTCTCATTACCTTCATACCTACTCCTTTTCCATAGCTTCCAGTTATTTTGATGCATTTCCTCTGTTATAACATTTCATCTGTAAATATTTCAGCACATATTTCTAACAGACAAGGAATCCCATTTTGAGACAGATAAAGTAGAATCTTCAAGAACCTTTTTGAAGAATGTACTGAAGTGGAACACTAAAATTGTATATGGGCTCTTAGGGCAATATATAGGGATATATAGGAAAAATGAGATCCTTTAAATTGGAAGCAAGTTGTTGTACCAAAAAACAAGACAACAGGCATGGAGAAAAAGGCAATTAATAGCTTTTAGAGTATCCACTAGGTAGAAACTCACATTTTGGAACTGCTGCTGTGTATCTGCATTCCATACAGGTCAGTAGTGGGGAAAAGCCAAGTGCATTTCCTATCACTTAAGATAGCAGTTCTGTTTCAATACTTTTTCTTGAGGGGGGAAAAAAATCAAAGTGTGTACAAAGACTGCCCATCAAGATACTTGCTGCAATATCTTCATTGTACAGCAGTGAAGAACTGAACCCAATGCTCAGTGTTAGTGGAATGATTAAATGAAGATGCCTTGACAAAAAATGTTAACCACTAGAAATTATTCAATATAATTCCAATTGTATAAGATGTTTAATGTGTATTAAAAGACCTAAAAAAATTAACCCAGATATTAATTTGAACAATTAGTGGCAGTCTTTAGGTATTAGAATTTTTATTACTTTCTTGGGAAATCATTGCAAGTTTTGCCCATCAGCATATGTGATACGTTAATAAATGATATCATTGAGTGTGCCTGCTCTATTTTAAATACTGTTTAAGTACTTTTTATCTTTTACACTTAATTCTTGCCATAGCCCTAAGAGATTCTTTTATCTTTATTGCATAGATGAGGAAATGGAGGTGGAGAGAGATTGAGTACCTTGACAATGTGAGTCTCTGCTTCAGGATTTATTCTTTGCTCTTTTTTGGTATTTTTTTTTTTTTTTTTTTGTACCAGGGATTAAATCCAGAGGCATTTAACCACTGAGCCACATCCCCAGCCCCGCTTTAAAAAAAAAAAAAAAAAAAAGAATTATTTGAGGCAGGGTCTCACTAAGTTGAGGCTGGCTTTGGCAATTCTCCTGCCTCAGCCTCCTAAGCCACTAGGTTACAGGCTGTTCTTTGCTTTGAAATGTAATTTTATCTCTTAACAGTTGGGAAGACACTATATATATTGTTTTACTTTTGCTCTTCTTAAAAGTGTATGGTGAATATTATCTCATAGTAGGACTGAGTTGTGGTAGAGCTTTTGTCCAACACATGTGAGGCACTGGGTTTGATCCTCAGCACCACATAAAAATAAATAAAAGAAAGATATTCTTTTTTAATTTAAAATAAAGGTATTGTGTCAAAAAACACTATTTGCCCATTTTAAAAATATTAGTCAACACTAGTCAAGAATATTATGGTATATTTGTCAAGAATTATCTTCTTAAATTTATTTTTAGCTGAGTGGTGACCTACACCTATAATCCCAACAACTTGGGAGGCTGAGGTAGGAGGATCAGAAGACTGTGAGTTTGAAGCCAGCCTCAGAGACTTAGTGAGACCAGTTTCAAAAGATAAATAAAAAGGGATGGGGATTTGGCTCAGTGGTAAACTGCCCCCAGGTTCAACCCCTGCAAACCCTCCCCCCAATTAGTCAATTAATTTTTTGTACAAGGGATTGAATCCAGCAGTGCTTAACCACTGAGCCACATCCCCAGCTCTTTATAAATTTTTTTTATTTTGAGGGGTTGGAGTCATAGATCAGTGGTAGAGAGCTTTCCTAGCACTTATGAGGTACTGGGTTTGATCTCAGCACTGCATAAAAAAATAAATAAATAAAGGTATTGTGTCAATCTACTACTAAAAAAAAGTGTAAATTTTTAAATTTTTAATTTAATTTTATTTTCTTTGAGACAGGATCTCACTGAGTTGCTTAGGGCCTCGGTGAGTTTCTGATCCTGGCCTTGAACTTGGAATCCTGTCTCAGCCTCCTGAATTGCTGGAATTACAGGCTTGTGCCACTGCACCAGGATAGCTTTTTCTAAATCGATAACATTCCATCTTAAAATATATTATGATTTTTCTTCCAACTGGTTCTTTGTTTTTATTCTTCGCCTTATGCTGCAATATTCTGTTCATAGGAATAATAGTACAGTAAACAAATCTTTGCAAATAAGTTTGTATGGGCATTTTTGATTATCTTTCTAGAAATGGCTTTGGAAGTGGCATTATGGAGTAAAAAAATCAAACATTTTGAGGTCTTTTAATACACATTGTAATAGTGCAGATGACAAATCATCATCCTTAAGTTTAGAGAAGTTGTTTTGGAGCAATAAATTTGGGAGAAATAGGGCATCTAAACCATCAGTGGGAATGAATGCATTCATAGTTTCTCTTGCAGAAGTCTCTACAAGTCTCTGAGCTTGCTGAATGCAGTAAACAGACGAAAAGAGGAAAGACAAACGTGGGAGACTAACCTGTGGTCTGTACCTACCTCAGGATCTTGAGCAGCTATTTCCCCTGCTTCTCTAACTTAAAAATTTTATGAACCTGATAACCCTTTTATTGCAAGTTCTATAAAAACATAAAATGTGCCTATCAAATTTGCAAGAATTTTGTTTTTTATCTTGATGAAACAGAACCATAACTAGGTAGAGCAATTTCCATTATATAATTTTTTAAACTATAGATATAAAAGGCATAATAGATTGATTAGAGATGATAATGATGCTTGAAAGTGTTTTTGATGTCGCATTTTTATTTTATTTTATTTTTAAAAATTTTTTTAGTTGTCGATGGACACAATATCTTTATTTATTCATTTTTATGTGGTGCTGAGGATCGAACACAGTGACTTGCACGTGTGAGACAAGCACTCTACCACTGAGCTACAGCCCCAGTCCTGATGTTGCATTTTTAAAGAAAAGATTTTTTTTTTAATGGGTTACATGTTCTCTTTGTGAAAAGCAAGAACTGAAAATTTTTGGTTAATTGATTGTTTCTGATAAATGGTTAAGCTTTTATTGTGTGTTTTTCTTGAGCATATCTTCTTGCAGAGACTCTGGGGAAGACTTTTGCAAAGACTAAACTGTAGGTTTGGGTGGGGAGAGGGGTATTTTAACTTAAGGGGGTCCAGAGAATAAATGAAATCAGAAAGTCACTTATGTGAAGCTACAGAAGAGGTTAGGATCAATTATTCTGGAAAGCCTAAGATTGATAAAGGATAATCTGATAAAAGGTGATCTGATACTCTGGAAATTCATGAGAGGTACAAATGGAATAAATAAGAATTCAAATTGAATTTGAGGGCTTCAAGTACTTAAAAGAGCAAAAAAGAAGTACTGCTCTTCATGATGAATAGTAAAATTATGAAACTTTCTCCTGTAAACAGAATTAGGAAGTAAAGGAAGATTTTAATCAGGGACTTCTAATCCATAACTTATAGTTAGATTACAAAGGCTCATAACTATAAAATTAGGTCAGTGTGCATTTTGGAAGGACAAGTCTTCATTTTTTTTAGATTTGCAAAGAAATAGCCACAAAATGCTTGAACTCCCACTAGAATGTAAACTCCAAGGCTAGGGATTTTTGTTTTATTCACTCTTTTGTTGCTGGTTCTTGGGAGATAGTTCTGTCCAATAAATATTGGTTGAATGTATGATTTCTATAAATTTATGTGAGGAATAGTTAGAGTAATGAATTTTTAGAAGTTAGGGATACAGGTATATTCCAAATGCATGGACTAGTGGTGCATTCCACATTGATGTTTTACTGGGCTACTTCTACATTTCTCCAGAAATTTCCTTTTGGTGTTTAAGTCTAGATGAGTATGTAGAGTGGAGAACATGTATATGATCATTTTTGGTCAAATTCCATTTTTTTCCCCCTGTGCCAGCATAAAAATGTAATAAGAAATTATTTTAATGATACATATTCATTCACTAGTGTGTAGGAAAATTTGTACTCTGGTGTTATTTTCATTTAATTCAGTAATGAAATCTTTATGGAAAACTTTCCCTTAAAATTGTGAATGGAAAATTTGCTGATCATTTCCCCTAGATCAAGTTGTATGACAGTAACTGCTGTTCTGACTGAAAGTGTGAAATCAACAAAATGTTGACAAATTTACCTGCAGAGAACATTGCTTTATCAGCAAAAGATTTGGATTTTTGCAGTGAAGCCCAATTATTCTATCTCAATATCATTATACAGCATTTTTAGCAGGTCATGTAATCTGTGATTACATTATTGTTTCCATACTAGTTAAAAAGAATGACTGAGAGAAGCTTAAAAATATAAATCCATTTAAAAATTATAAAACTTAAAAAAATTATAAAAATCATGTTGTTCTTTGGTAATTATAGGAATGATCATGGATTTAATGATTTTTGCCAGTCATAGTTAAAAGATATTTAAATAATGGCTTGGTATTGATGCTTGATTACTCATGAGTGGATTCTTTAGGTTTTTTTTTTTTTTTTTGTGGTGCTGGGGATTGAACCCAGGGCCTGTGCTTGCAAGGCAAGCACTCTACCGACTGAGCTATCTCCCCAGCCCTCTTCAGGTTTTATATAATCTTCAGTGGATTAAAAAATTACTACCTTTTCTGTTTTCCAATATTATTTTGTTATCACATACAGGAGCTCCGATTATTTTAAATACATGTGAAAACCATAGCATCCTTATTCTCAAAGTCTGTCAGAATATTTACATAATTTTAATTTTCTGCATCATTTTAAGCAACTTCCTAAGAGTCCCACATTAATTTAATAGAAGAGCAGGAATTGGCCTTTATGGATATCTTGCAATGTAGTTTCTCTCTTTGGTTGAGAATATGATGAATTTTTAGGTCACCACATATTCTGGTATTGAAAGTATAATATAAAATACATTTGAAGTCAAATTTAGAACTTTGAGCTGGAATCTTTGATGTAACTTTCCCCCATCTCTTTACCCAGTGGGGTAGTCCTTTCTATAACATGCTACAGGAATGGTAGCATTTCTGACAGCCTTTGCCTAAAAACTCTGAGCAGGGACCCCAGCCCTTTAAGAAACTGTGTATTAAGTACAATATAATTGAGTCATGCTTTATTGCTAAGCTCAACCTACCTTGTGCTAGGCATCATAACTTCCTTGCTCTCCTCTTCAGATTATGTATTCCAAGCATACAGACTGGCATCAAGAACACTTTAATGAACACCACTGAGATTCATTCACTCTTAACTTTTGCTGCCTCTTTAGATATTTATTATTCATTCTGTTATATCAGAGGTACATGCACCAGATGTCTTAGAAAAATAAAGATAATTAAATTTGTGGCATTACTGTTTGTTTAAAAAATTCTTTTCAAAAAGGAAATGAGGTTAATGTGTTATCTGAACATCCATTCAACTTTCTCTTTTACTTTTTGAACTAAAGAAGCAAGGCTGTCCCTGGAGGGCCTCATTTGCCCTTAGGTTCTCCCAGGCACCAGAGCTGAGCTGCTGTTCTTTATATTTATTACACATGGAAGTGTCTAGATTGTTATTCCCACTGCAGGTGAAAAGTCTTGCCCTTCAAATCATCTGTTATTTGGCTGTTTACAGTCTTCTTTTTAGTATTGTCAAATACCAACTGACCTCCTTGTTTATTTGACCTTACTCTTCTTAAATTAGAAATCACAGCATTGGTCATGTGTACAGCAGACCATATACAGTTAACCTAACCTAACCTAACCTAACCTCACCTCTCTGGCCTTCACTATCTCAAAAGTAGTATTATAAAAATGATGGTAACAATTACTCTTCTTATAGATAAAATGTTCTCCAAATCAGTCAAGTGAAATGAAAATGAAAATTCCTTGTTAAATAATGTGTATGTAGACAAGATGAAAAAGTGGTATGCAAGAAAGCTGACCAGAACCAACCAAACAAACAAAAACAGCCCTTAAAACAAATAAAAACTCTTAAAAACCTAGCCCTGCTAGAAATTACCATAAACTATAGAGCCAGAGAAGTAATAAATATTTTTCATGTACCCGAAAGACATTTATTTTTTCAGAAGCTGTAAATAAGAAGATTGCATGTCTACTGAAGAAGTAGTGAAAACTTCTGAGAGAATGCAGAGAAAAAGGAACACTTGGTGGTGTTAACTGTAAATTGGTACGACCACTATGGAAATCAGTATGGAGGTTCTCAAAAGACTAGTCATGGAACTACCATATGACCCAGCTATACCACTCCTTGATATTTATCCTAAAGAATTAAAGTCATCATACTTGTGTTTGTAGCCACACCATTCACAATAGCAAACTATGGAACCAGCCTAGGTGTTGTCCATCAACAGATAAATGGATACAGAAAATACATGGCATATATACACAATGAAGTTTTATTCAGCCATAAGGAAAAATGAAATTATCATTTGTAAGAAAACAGATAGAACCAGAGACCATTATGTTAAGTGAAATAAGCCAGACTTAGAAAGTCAAGGATCTATGTTTTCTCTCATATGTGGAAGTCAGGAAAAAGGAAAAGAAAATCCAAGGGAGATCAGTAGAATAGAGGAAAGGGACTAGGAGGTGGGAAGAGGGAGAGAAGGAGAAAGTGCTGGGGAATGATATTGGACAAATTATATTGTTATATTGTATGCATATAGAAATATGTAACAATGAACCCACAATTATGTATAATTGTAATGCACCAATTAAAAAAAAAAAATAAAAGAAACAAAATTCTGACCAAATACTGGGAATTTCTTACACTGATACAATTACATGGAAGTGTGGTTACAGGACCAGTAAACACGCAAAAAGTGTGGCATTGGAATTGTGGCATTGTCTGAGCAGAAGGTTATTCAAAAGTGAAGTAAAATGAAGAAGTTGAACATGGTGGTACAAGTCCTCCCCAGTTGGAATTATTGCAGCATTCCTAAAACTGTTTGCTACTCTAGCAGTGACAGGTTTTCTGACTTGTCCCCAAAGAGAGAAAAATAGTTTAAATCTCATTAAATGTTGTCCAGTACTTGACTGTTCCTGCAAAACACGAGCTTTATTTGACTCAAAGGGGAAAAATGGTCCATGAACCGAAGACAACTATCAAGAATTAGGGCATGATTGTAGACAGCATACTGTTAATAGATTCAGAAATATTTGGTGGGGCAGCAGAAGATTCCAGTAAGTCTGAATGATATGGATTATGAACAAGACAAATGAATTTGTTGTTTGCTCTATTTACCAGATTTTTGACTGTGAAAGTTTGACCTTAGTCATGATTTGGTTGACCATTCCTCTGTTTACATGGACTATTACATTTTATAACTGGACTGAAGGAATTTGAGATTAAGATTTTTAAGTACAAAGTTAATACTTCAGAGACCTAACCTTTTCTGTTACCAAAAAAAAAAAAAAAAGGAACTGGTTATGATTTAAATGAGGGTTCTTCGAGGGCTGGACAAGCACTTGCCTACCATGTGAGAAACCATGGATTCCATACCCATTACTGAAAAGAAAAAAAAAAAGAAAAGAAAATCAATCTTCAGCCAGGCATGGTAGCATCTTCCTGTAATTCCAGCAACACAGAGGCTGAGGCAGGAGGATCACAAGTTCAAGGGCAGCCTCAACATAGGGAGTCTCTGTCTTAAAATAAAAAGGGCTTTCCGGGGATAGTTCAGTGGTAGAGTGTCCCTGAGTTCAGTCCTCAGTACAGAAGGAAGGAAGAAAAGAGAGAAGGAAAGAAGGATGGACTAATTTGAGTTTCATTGCTAGATTTAAAATTGACCTATGTAACTATTGAAAAATGTCAAGACCTGTAATGGTAGTAAAACGTGAATGTGTATGAATACATATGCATTGTTATAAATTGTAAAGAACAATTCCTGTTATTGATTTTATTTTTACCAGCCATCAGAATAGTTGCAGGTCTTTATAGGAGTTCACAGTCCATGATCCCCTCAGAGTTATTATAAATATAGATTTTAAAAAAGGGACATCCCAAACATTGTAAGAGAGATAAATAGTAGTCTTGCAAACAAACAAACAAAAAGCAACAACAGGTTTTTTTTTTTGCAAATATATATTTATTTTAGTCAATAGAACAATAACATATTAAACATATTATTGAGTTCAGGTATTGGTGTACGAATTCAGTCATTAGCTAGTAAGCAATGCTTATTACAAAGAAAAAAGGGAGGAAGAAAACTATAGATTAGAAGAGATTGAAGGGACACAGTTACAGTTGTCTGTATGGGTTTCCTTTAGGTTTGGACGAGAAGCTGTTAAAAAGACATTTATAATCCTGGTGTGACTCAGGCTGAGCAAGACGATCACCAAGTTTGAGATCGACCTGGGCCACCGAGCAAGATCCCGCTAAGGGGCTGAGGATGTTGCTCAGTGGTAGAGCATCCCTGGTTCAATCCCCAGTGTGGGCAGCTGGGGATGAGGGAAAGACACTGGGGAAATTTAACCACTGACTGGTAGTTGATGTTATAAAATAATAATTATTAATATATTATAGATATTATAATGGGATTGGCTTATGTTGGAAAAGTAAATCTTCATCTTTGATATATACTGAATTATCTACATGTGTTTGAAATTTGCTTCAGGACAATTCAGTGGGGTGTATGAAGATATGAATAAAGATATAAATGAAACATGATTTTCTGAGTTAATTGTTGAAGCTTGGAATAATGGGGGAAGGGTTCATGACACCATTCTCAATAATGTTGCACTAGTTTGGAATTTTCCATAGTAAAAAGTGAGAAAAAATATAATGCCATGTTATTGAAAGAGAATGCCTGCAGCTCCAGGTAACTAATACATAAGAATGTGTGTGAGTAACACAAATATGCACTTATTTCAAACATAGCTGATGTGTAAATATTGTATTTTCTTTTTCTTTAGAGCTGAAGCCATTCATTTGAGTCTTGGATGATTCACATCTAAATACTTTATTCTCAAAACTGCTCAAGTCACACAGTCAGAATTAGATGATCCACGTTACCACCAAGAAATTATTGTCTTCAGTGACACGGTAAGATTTTACTAAGTATTCTAAAAGTCAAATAGTGACTAGGGTCTGAAAAGATTTTTGAATGTTGTATTATAACTTCCAGTTTCAATTATAATTCCTAAATCCTCTTGAAACCTGTGTTAGTCAGGTTTCATCACTGTAATGAAATACCTGAGATAATTACATTAGTAAGAGAAAAAGGTTTGTTTTGGCTCATAGGTTGGGGAGTTGTATCCATAAATGATTGGCTCCTTGTTTTGGGCCTGTGGTGAGGCAACATATTATGGTGGGAGTGTGTGGTGGAGTCAAACCACTCACTTCATGGTGAGGAAGCAGAAGAGAGGAGGGACTGGAGTCCTACAATTGTCTTCAAGAAGAAACCCCCAATGACTTAATTTCCTTCCATGAGGCCCCACTTGTCAAATGTTCTTCTATTTCCCAACAGTGCCTAAGTTGGGGTCAGTCCTTTAACACATTGATCTTTGGGGGTCATTCAACATCAGAACTATAGTAAGTTCAAAGGTATGATAATTACCTAAAATACTTAGAAATAACAACTGTAAACAAGATTTTGTCATTTCCTACTCAGAGATTCAGCTAGCAGTGGGTGCAGTTTTGTCTGTGGAATGCCCTGCTTTACCCCTGGCTCTGTGTCTCAGGTTGGGTTCTCAGGAAGCTGGTACTGAAAAAGAGCGCAGCTTCCAGGATGTTAGGGTTCAACACCTGTGGAGAGGAGGGTGATATAGGACAGAGAAGACAGAACTACAGTGAAGGCCCAACAAAGTTTGGGTCAGCCCACAGGCCGTATTATAGGTGTGAGACTTGATTTTCCTTCCTGGAGATGGACACGCGTCTCAGTGCCTTGGTTATCTTGCACAGATCATCAAAAGAGCTGCTCAGCAAATATCTGTTGAAGGAAGGAAGTAAGAGAAAAGTCTTGTGGTCTGCTGTATGATACCTAATGCTTCCCCCTGTACCTCAACCCCTTCCTTTCAGCAGTTGAAAGTGCAGTTGAGAACACTGAGGTTGACAGCCACAGAGCTGGTTGTGCTGTGTATCATGAACAACACGAAGGTGGCTTTCTCTCTGACGTTAGCATGTGTTGTATACCACTGTGTTTCTGGGCTCCATAGATAAGACCTGCATGGGAACCTGAGGCAAACAACAAACCTAGGCTGTATGGAACATGAAGTCCTGTTCAGAGAGAAAGATGGAGCAAGGGAGTGCGTTTGGAAAACACAGTGATAACTTTCAGGCACACTGAGGCTTAGTTTGTGGTTCCCACCAGTTTTTTTTTTTTTTTTCCCCCCATTTTGTGGAAAATGTGTTGATTGTATATTAATTGTGATCCTTTTAGGCTCAAAGGTTAAGGGAGAATGTGCTTCTGAGAAGCATTTTTAAAAAGTTCGTGTTTTTTTCCTGTTAAGAGTCCTGCTTTAGGGCGAGAAGTTTCTTTTAATTGACTGCTGCCTTGTTTTTTACCTCTTCTTACCAGTGCAGAATTTGCTTGAATCTTTTAAATATTGTCTGAGACTTCCTGCTGTTTTGATGATTTATTGTAAAGGAACTTCAGATAACATCTTTTAAGTGAATAAAGTAAGGAATGGTCAACCTCATAAGTAATGTGGTGGAAGAATAGGATGAAAGACTAATTCAGAACCAGACATTGACTTGTTTTTCTATTACAACTGTTTTTTTTTCCTTTACCCCATTTTTGCTTCGTCTTTAGAAATATGAGGTAAATACTTTACTTCATGTTAAATATTGGAAGAATGAGATTGTGAATGTGGTTTCACTAAGTGAATATGATTTTTCAAGTTATTATTAAAATGTTTGTCTTTGGAAGTTATGATTACTTAGGGCGTTCCCTCTGTCTCTGTTCCCTTTGTTTCTTTATTTCCTTCTTGTTCTCTTGGCACCCCCACCAGAGGGCAGGCAAAGGAAGGGATAGATATAGATATTGACTTCAGGTTTTCAAAGTCTTTTACAGGCACCCTGTTACTGATCTGTTTTGTCATAGTTCTGGATTCCACTAAGGCAGTAGAATCAGCATGCTATTTTAAAATATTTAGAATAACTCAATTATTTTGAAAGTATATGTTATTGGTTACTTTGTTTATTGGATTTAAATATTTAGACTTTAAATTATTCAAATTTATGTTCTTGGAGCCATCTGTTTGAAATTATCAGTTATTTTTTGGTAATTCATGCCAGGATTTCTACTACTACTACTACTGATAAGTCTGTTTGATCTTAATGAGGAGAGTTGTTTTTGAGTGTGCATTTAAAAGTACCCTGTAAAGTTGTCGGTGATTCTTTTTCATGTATTGTAAAAGTTGTACCCAAGCTCTAGGCATGGATTTTCACATGATAAGAATTATGTTTTCGATACAAGTAACTGTTTTATACTTCAACTGAAAGATTATTTAGAAGATACACCTCAGACTACAGTAAATTTGTTTTTACATTATCACAATGAAGGTTTTCAAAGTCTAAATGTTAAAGTGAATGGATGAGAAAGACTTTGTGGTCTCAGTATTGATGTTAACACCCATCATACAAGTGTGTGTGTGTGTGTATAGGAAGTGCAGTTTCATAGTCTGTTTGGTTTGTTATCAGCATGAACAGTCAATGTCCTAAAAATCAGCTTCCCAACAGCTGGCACTTGACCTGCTGAGTTTTAGCACCGCCTAAATTCACATGACATTTCTTTGCTCTTTGACACAAATTGTGTCACTGAACTTCTCATCAAGGAAGTTAATACAGGCACCTTTCTGTGTGCCTGTGACAGGGTCTAGTAATGTAGAAGAATCTTAAAATGGATTTTTTAAAGAGAGTTGTTCCTCCCATTCTTTCTGGAGACATAGTTTTGGATACTAGAGATGGGGTTCAGGAAAGTTCCCCAAAATTACTAAAGATGAGACGTCTCAGTTCGCTTTCATCAGAGAAGAAAATACAGGAGCAAGATGGACGCAGTTTCTGTCACAGTCATTATGACAGATGCCAACATCAGCAACTAGGTAAGATAAAAATGCACTGCTTTCTGTCCTCTCAGGATTTTAGGAAAGTAAAATTATTTTACAAGGGTGAATTCTAGTGAGCCTGAATCTTTATTTTAAAAATCATATTTAGGGGCTGGGGTTGTAGCTCAGTGGTGGAGCACTTGCCTAGCAAGTGTGAGGCACTGGGTTCCATCCTCAGCACCACATAAAAATAAATAAATAAAAGGTATTGTGTCCATCTACAAATAAAAAAAAAAAAAAAAAAAAAAAAATTAAAAAATCATGTTTAAACATTAAAAATGTTTAATAAAGTAGCTATATGGTTGGCCTGAATTTTTCAATATTAAAATTTTTGCTTTGAGTTTAGAGAGAGAAATTTTTATGCTATAAATTAAGATAAAACCATTAATAAAGTTGATAGTTTTGATCTTTAGAAAATATTTCGATGATGAAATATTACTAAAAATATTATTAAAACCTTTAGGATATGTAAGTAAAAACTAAGATACTGAGTTTTAACTATCATCATAGAAAAAATTTAATTTTGTTTAAAAGGTAGTTCCTACTGTTTAGTTCTAAGGATAGTGACTATTTGGGTTGAGTATTAAAAAATTGTTGAGGGGCAAAGGGTGTGACTCAGTGGTAGAGCACTTGCCTAACTTGCACAAGGACCTGGATTCCATCCCTAGCCTTAGGGGGGAAACGTCTTTGAATGTAAGATGATTATTTTGTGTTGTAGTACTTTTGTTACAAAAATCAATTCTGGGCATAGTTAACTAACAAATGGAAAAAAATTATTTTGTTTTAAAATTTCTGATTAAAACAGTTTGTATTAAAATATTCTTGTGAGTTTTTATATGTTAGGGAGTAAATAGCTATTTATATAAATTAATGTAATATTTAGTAGAAGAGGGTTTTGTAAACCATCTGCAAGTTTGATATATGTTATAGCTGTTTTCTGTGCATATTTAAAAATGCAGTTTAAACATGTGCATATTTTAACATGCATATATTTTTAAACATGCATATACACATTTTTACTAGTAGAATCTAAATGAGATTTATTGTCCCAATGGTTCTGATACATGCTTTTTTCATTTAGTACATCATAAACATCTTTCTGTCTTATTTGAAGTGTATTTCATTGTATGACACAATGATTTGTCCAACTGATCTTTCATTTATGAGCATTTAGAATGACTAATTTTTAGCTATTAAAAATAATTATAACTATTATTCAATTATATATCATTTTATACCTTTAGATGATTGCTCTTAGTATAAATTTCTATGAATGTTTAATTTGGATAGAAGATGCCATGTTACCTTTAAAACATTTCTCATGGGCTGAAGTCACGTCTCAGTGGTAGAGTGTTTGTCTAGCATGTGTGAGGCACTGGGTTCAATCCTCAGCACCACATTAAAAAAATAAATAAATAAAAGTATTGTGTCCACCTACTACTAAAAAATATTAAAAACAAAACAAAACAAAAACCAAAAACCATTTCTCAAAATTTAAGCTCCTCAGGGCTAGATATGAGAGTCCCTATTACTTTACATTCTCCCTAACACTGTTTTGTGGCAGAGTTGTCTTTAATACAAACCTCAATTTCTGCTTTGAAAATGTCAATTATGTAAAAGAATAAAGGAGCTTTTAAGTTTTACAAAGAAATATATATTGCTTTCTACAATGTGCTGCTATTAGATGTCATCTGTTTTTATACTCTCCACTCATCTGGGTGGGTGAAATGAGGGTGAAGCCATTGATGGGTTGGTACCCCTTAAATTTCAATTAAAGTCTGTGGATCAGTAAGCATAGTTTTGTGTTCAGCTGTGTGTACACGTGTAAGCAAAACTATGAATGTATTAATATGTACAGTTACGAAGTTACTAAATAGTTACTTTTTCTTTCACTTTCAGGCGTGAATCATTCAGCTTTTGTTGTGGTTGCTGCTATTGTAACATAGTCTATATGACTGGACTTTGTTTAAATGAATATGCCATTTATGTGGCTCCTTACTTTTATATTTTTTATCAGTCTACTATTTTTTAAAACTATCTTACACTCTTTGGGATACATGTTACAAAATATAATGAGACTTTGTAATTTATATTAATTTGCAAATAAGGGTTTAATTTGATGATTAGGTTTTTTTTTTTATAACATGTCTTTTTACAAATCAAGGTCAAAACTAAGCAAAATAACAGGAATACTGAAGAATCTGATGTCTGTTGAAATTTCTGAGGCTGCAGGTTCTTTGTGGAGTACCCTTACCCAATTTTTCTCTTCAAAAGTCAAATTCAAATTTGGGAATGACTCTGAAAGTTAAAGAATTTCTTAGGTAATTTATGTACAGAGGTTTGGTTTTAAAACGCCTAGTCCAAACCGGGCATGGTGGCACATGCCGATAATCCCAGTGGCTCAGGAGGATCACAAGTTCAAAGCCAGCCTCAGCAAAAGTGAGGCACTAAGCAACTCAGTGAGACCTTGTTGCTAAATAAAATACAAAATAGGGCTGGGGATGTGACTCAGTGGCCAAGTGCCCCCGAGTTCCATCTCTGGTACTCGCCCCTACCTCAAAAAAAAAAAAAAGAGTATGATCCTTACATTTCAGTTTACTGATGAAAGTCCTTCTGTCAAATCTCAACATTTGATAATACATACGTATTGTATAGAGTAGAAGTCACATGAGCCCCCCAGTAACCAAGAAGGTTCTTTTATACAGAGAAGCAGGAACCTATATGTACTGGTGGTTCTGGGATAGATATATGCAGTAGTTTAGCAAGAAGTCATGAAAATATGACTGGTTTAGTTCACCTAAGGAGTGTTCTAGTTTTGTTCATTTAATAAAAGGAGAAATTAAAGGTATGGAGGGATTTCAGGTAAACAATGCAAAAGAAAAAAAAAAGGAGGCTATTTTAGAGAAAAACTGGCTTGTAATCTCATACCTTTGTACTGGAATCTGTTTATTTCTAATTTCTTTAATTGTTCAATATTTTAAAAGATTTTTCTAAGGGATATTAGTTAAGATTGTACTATAGACAGACAATTATACTTCTGTAAGAGGATCATTTGAGAACAAGTCCAGTTTAGAAAACAAACCTACCATGTGCGTTTAACTGTAGAATCACTTATGGTTGATCATGAGTTCTTTAACAAAAATATGTATAGAATTGATGTATTAGCAGTGGGTCAATATTCTGAAGAATTTTTTTTCTTTGCTTTTGATAAATGTTTTCATTTTTGAAGTTGCTTTAAATGTCAAGTAGCCTAATATTCAAACATTTTTATAAACATTCTCAAGCACTTCACTGGTTTATCAATATCATTTGTTTTCTCTGTAAAAACAGACTAGCAAATGCTTGCAGGAGACTGTTGAATTCCCTTGCTACCATTTCTGCTCCCAACAGGCCAACTTGTGGGCTTTCTGAGAGTTGGTTGTATTTTTAATCTAACCTGTTTATGCCAATTATACTTGCTATTGTGATTATGTAACTTAATTACATATTATATAATTTGGTAAAATATGAGATTAAAAAGAGAGGCTTGTTTTAGTGTAAACAAAGTTGTGTGCTTTGGTCAGACTCTATAAAGAACTAAAATAAATTTGTGTTTGAATTAATTGTAGGCCAGTGAAGTGTGCAAGTTTGGAAGGATTTTGCCCTTGGATACCTTTTGCATCTTGAAATCATAGTTGATGTATATGGGTTTTGTTTTAGGCAAGAGAGACAATGGTGTAATTAGCAAATCCACCTTAAAGGACGATGCCAGGTATTCTATCCAAGGCTATAAATTAAACATGAATTTTACATTTGATGTTAAAATAAAACCTTAATGGACCTCTTGATCTTTCTCTTCTGGTTTCTACTTGAGTGGATCTTTTAAATTAGAAGGGGCTGTGGCTCAGTGGTAGAGCACTTGCCTAGCATGTGTGAGGTACGGTTTGGTCCTCAGCACCACATTAAAAATAAGTATATACAAGCACAAGGCCCTGGGTTCAATCCCCAGCACCGCAAAATAAATAAATAAATAAATAAATAAATAAATAAAATAAAGGTATTTTGTATATCTACAACTAAAAATAAAAAATTAAATAAATGATTAGCTAACAGTTGGACTTTGGACTAAAGGCAGTCTACTGTATATAGTGTATAATATTGCAATATTGTTAAAGAAGTAAATCATTTATCTGCCTTACCTACTTCCTTAATAAGAAAAAGGTATCAGAATGACCACATAGCATGTCCTATAACCTTATCTTATTTGTGAGAGGCTTAAATAAACTTACAGTTTTTGTGTGGAGTGCTAATTGTGCGATCAAAGCATGATTTCAGGGGCTGGAGGTGTAATTCAGTGATAGAGCCACTTGCCTAGCGTGCATGGGGCCCTGGGTTTGATGTACAACACCACAGGACAACAAAAAACGCAATTTCATTGATAAGTATTAGTAGAATTGGAACATATAATATTTATTTTCAAACTTAAAACTTGGTGGGAAGAAAATTCCCTTTACTGATTTCAGAACGTGTTTCAGTGTTTTCTGACGACTGAAGAACAGTGAATGATAGGTTGAGTCAGAGCCTAAAAATCAGGCAGTCTGTGTTTCAGCAGACTTCTGTTGTGACAGCTGCAGAATCCTTGTATCTCCAGAATAGGGTTATTTTTATTCTGATAGAATCAATCTTAATTTTGTTTTTATTCATTGGAGTCAAGTGTAAGCATCAATGTGACAAAAATATAACACCGACTCTTATAACCCACCAAGAACAGAGCTAGTGATACATTGAAATGAGTAAAGTATATACAACATTTGAAATGGAAGAAACCGGAACACTTCTATAGTCTAGATATTGTTACCTTTTTTTTTTTTTTAACAGTAAGTAAAATGATTTCATTTGTCTACCTATTTAGTGCATATCTGTGCCCTTTCCCTTGCCAAATTAGAATGTAAGTAAGCATAGAATTGCTTTGCTCCATGTATTCCAGGGCTTGGGACATAATAGTTACTCAAAAATACTGGGTAAATGTGAATATTGCCCACCTAAATCTTCTTAGGCAACCCTGTGACACAAATTGTTATTTAAGATTTTAGAAATTCATGGAAGCTTAAGGAAATTATTTGAGTTTTTTCCTGTTCTAGCTCATTGCAATGTTATTTGTTACTTTTGAATCTTTAGGTGTAATCTTAATTCCAGGGAGGAACCAAAATGTAGCACTTATTTGAAATTTCCAAATGCTTTTTTATATTTTAAAAGCTGCTATCTATGGTTGACTATTAATGAAAGGGAAATACTCAGTTACTAACTGGATTTTCTTAATAAGTGGTCTTTTTAGTTTTGTTTCTGCAGAACCATTGCTTTCAGTGGTTAAGTTGCCTAGATCCAGAATAACAAGTTTTTTGTTTGATACCCCTAGCATTGGGTACAGGAAGAGCATGGCAGGCTATTTTCTTGTTAGAAGATGATCAGATGGATGAGTGACTTAAGTGTTCATTGAAGACCAGACCATTAATAGGGATGTAGAGAGGGCCTAGGAGAAAATTGAGGTGAGGGCTCCTTCTGACACTTGAGATGTCCAATGTGTTGGCAAAATAAAGGAGATGGAGAATCATTTGAATTCTGATGTGGTAGAAACATTGTTGGTCAGGGCAATGTCAATGAAGAAAGAAGAATCTGAGTTCCAAATAATGACCAGTCTGCTCTGGAACTTTTAGCCCAACCCAGATGGTACCATATCCTCCCTGTGTAAGTAAGGAGTTCTTCTTTCCCATAGAAAAGGAACTTGGGATGTGTTGGGCTTTCAGAGTCATGACGTAAAACAGGTTCCCTTAAAAGAGGAGTTCTGGAGTACTTCTCAGGCCATAAGTCACTAGTGGATTAAGTCACTTGCTGGGTGGTTGTATACATCTATTCTTTGGATCTGGTGAGAATTCTCATGATAAAGGAAGGATTTTGGGACGACCTACAGGTGTGATGGGAGAATGACAGTGAAGTGCTAGGAAATGGAGCAGAGTGGGGCTTTAGTTCAGGACAAGCTGAGCTCTGCCTGTGATTGGCTGCTGTATTCCTGGAACAGGCTGCTCAGTCTCTCTAGGCTGGTTAACATCACCTATCAGTAATATCTTCTTTCTAACATTGTTTTTAAGGTTAGAAAAAAATGTTAACAAAATGGACACAATTGTTTAATAAATGGGGGCTGAAATTACTAGAAAACATTTGGGTTTTTGATTTGGAGGCAGAGGAATTACTTTAAAAATTTATCCTAGACCTGGCACGTACCTATAAACCCAGGGATTTGGGAGGTTGAGACAGGAGGATCATAAGTTCAAGGCCAATCTCAGCAATTTAGTGAGGTCCTAAGCAACTTAGTGAGATTGTGTCTCCAAGTTAAAAACAAAAGGGACTGGAGATGTAGCTCAGTGACGAAGTGTCCTTGGGTCCAATCTCCAGTATCTCCCCACCTCAAAAAAAAAAAAAAAAAAAAAAAAATCCTTGGAGCATTCCATCATAGACAATATTCTATGAATTTGAATCTAGGTCTTATTCCTGTGCCTAATTCCAAAGTTTTATTATGCAGCTCACGTGAGAGTTCCTGGGGCTTGAGTAGCAGGGCCCTTCCTTCCTTGTGCTTCCTTCTCTGTCCACCATGTATTCCCTTCAGAATAGCTATGCCAAATGATCGTATGATTCAGGTAGAAAAGTTTTCAGAAGTTAGTGCAGCAGTATTACTTTAGTAGTTTCTCTTGGCTGTTTTGTAGTTAGCCTACACTTTACAAAAAATATTCTTTTTAGACTGTCTCCTCAGGTTACATGGATATATATTTTTTAAAAATTGAGTCACTTAGCTATGGTTGGAGTCAGGAACAGGGTCTTTATTTCTTTGGCTTTTAGAAAGAACTTAATGGAAGTAAGGACGCAGTTGTCTCCTGTTTGAAGGGACAGGGTATAGGTTCTCTGTCCCATTTACTTTGTCATTTCTGAGTCCCAGATCTGGCATTTAACCAGTGTGTACTGGCATGGTGACACTGGCTGTTAAAATATCGTCATGCACCACTTGACAATGTTGTAGTTAATGGCTGACTGCACAAATGGTGGTGGTCCCATGAGATCATATCAACTAATGATGTCGCAGCCGTCTTGGTTTGTGTAAGTACACTCTGTGATGTTTGCCCAAGGACAAAATCGCCTAATAGTGTTTCTCAGAATGTGTCCCTGTGGTTAAGCAATGCACGGCTGTGTTACAGTTCCTCACGTCAGTTGATCTTTAGCCTCTGCGCCAGGTCTCCTCCCTGATGCTTCAGTCCTTCTGCTTTTACTCAGGACCCTCTGGGGTGGGGCATATGCTAGGTAGGACCCAGCTCCACTCTGAGACTTAGTTACCACACCTTCCTGGTGGATGACTGTTTTGATGGTCACCCTTGCTTCTTCCGTACCTAAGAAACAAAAAGAAGGAAATAGTGAATTTAAGGTAAAATGATTTTAAACAGGAATGAAAAATATATAACTATAAAATAAATAAACCAATATTAGTTAAAACATTTGGGAAAATATACAGTAAAAGTATATGAAGAGGAACAAGACAATAAAAATATTCATGTCAGAAGCTATTGCCAGGTGTGGGGGCGCATGCCTGTAGTCCTGCTTGGGAAGCTTAGGCAGCAGGATTGCTTGAGACCTGGCTAACATGGGCCAACGGTGAGACCCCTTCTCAAAAGGAAAAAATCAGGTGCTAAAGATATGGCTAAAAGAATAGTGAAGTAGTTTAAGATGAATAAAATTAAGTTTAAAATGTGACTAAAAGAATATACTAGAAAGGTTAAATAAAAATAAAGATTGCTATAAAGAGAATTCAGGAAGCAATATAAAGTCCAAGGGTTAACTCCACCCAGGTACAAATAATGGTCTTTGGGTTGAGGCAGCTGTAGATAGTTATAGCTTCCAATTCTGGTGACTTCCTGAAACTGGAATTCAGCAGGGGAAAAATCTCTTGTATGACTGCCCTTGGGGATAATAGTTTCCCTCTCACCCTTTCACCCCAGTTGATTTTCTCTGTCAGGATTCAAACTCATTGCCCTCTAATGTCAGTCATTCTATGAAACACAAAGGAGTTTTTTTGTTTTGTTTTGTTTTGGTTTTTAACCAACTTGTGAGTTCTTTGAGGACTGAGTTGGTCTGAAGTATGTGGGTAGTCCCAGAACTTAGTCTAGTTATAGACAGTTAATAAGTAGTTAGTAAATGTTTATTGAAGAAAAATTGTGTCCTATGGTTCTTGTCCTTTATGTGACAAGAGCAAGTTTTTACTTGTTAGTAAGAGCTGCTATCGGCTGCCATGTTTAACCCGCTGACTTTGCCTTCAAAACCATCAGCACATGGCTCAGTAGGCAGTGGTTCCTGGGACACTACAGCCTTCTCTTAGTTTCAAAAGAAAAAAAGGAGAAGAAATAGAAAGGCCTCACAACTTGAGCAAATGAGGACCTGGAACAGGTCAGTAAACTTTTTCTATGAAGGACTGAATGGTAAGTATTTTAGTCTCTGGGGCCACAAGTCTCTATCACAATACTTGACTCTAGCTTTGGAGAGCAAAAGCAACCATAGATGATTGATGAAAGAATGTGCTTGACTGTTTCCAAATATGACTTGCTTTACAAATACAGGCCATGGGCCGAGTTTGGCCTGGAGGACAAAGTTTTCAAAGACCTAAGATGGAATTTAGAAAAGAATGCTGCTTACATTAGAGAGCTACATATAAGAAACTTACCTGGGGGATAGAGAATAGAAGCATTGAAGAAAAGGTCCAGTATTTATTTTTTTTCCTCTATCCGTTAGAAAAGTGTTTTACCTGTAGTATTTGATAAATATTAATTTGAAATGGGATCCAACTGTGTCGTTTATCTTCCCAGCCTTCAGTTGTCTCATAAAATTTAGAAGGTAAAAAGTGATGGTAACATCCCTCCAGTTAAAAAAAATGTTTTCCCTCTGTGCTACTGTGACTGTTTTTGGAAGGCCAGATGGTTTATTCTTTAATGATAACAACAGTTGGCTTACCACATTTCCTTTATAACCTCGGTCTCCTGGAGTGGAGTTCTGAAGTGGTTGGTGGCTTTTATTAATCATTTTGTTTTATGGCTCTTTCCACAATGGAACTCATTGTCCACTAAGCTATAGCTTGCCTTGCATCCATCTACCATATATGTGACTAGAATACATACTTTGTCATTTTTTAATCATAAAATTTATTGAACCTAGTCATTTCTTTGTTTAAAATGTATACTTTATCATTTTTCAATCATAAAATTTATGAGCCTAGTCATTTCTTTGTTTAAAAGAGTTAGCTAATTTATGAGGTGACCTAAACAATTTTAGGTGGTCCTTTGTAGACAGTTGGTGGTCAAGATGAGGATCAGTTCATTTGTCTATTAATATTTATCCATCACTGATTTATTTAAACTATTAAAGATAAACAGTAGTTCAAGAGTTTTAAATATTATAAATGTAAATTATAGATGCCTTATCTAAATTCTTCTTAGACTTTTGATGGATGTTTGTTTCTAAAGAGTGATTTAAGTTTAGGCTAAGTCCTCTGAAGACCTCTTACACTGTTCTCAAGAGAAAGTATAAGAAATGTTATGTATTTTTAGTTTACTTGATGAAGAAACTTTTTAAAAAAACTCTGGAAAGTTTTTTGTAAGGAATACAAAAAAATTCTCTTTATTTCTTAGGCTTCTGAATTTTTCCATTCTCTATTTTTAAGTGCATTCAGATGCACCAAAGATGAGGTAAGCAAGATAATGTTATTTCTGTATTAGTATATTTTGAAATATTTCTTCTTAAACAATGTGCTTAAGAATCACCTGGGGGATCCTATGAGGAAATGGATTCTTTTTTTTTGTGGGCGGGAGAGACCAGGGATTGAACCCAGGGTTGCTTAACCACTGAGCTACATTGCCAGCCCTTTTTTATATTTTATTTTGAGACATGGTCTCACTGAGTTGCTTCAGGCATCACTAAATTGCTGAGACTGGCCTTGAATTCATAATCTGTCTCAGCCTCCCAAGCTGCTGGGATTGCAGATGTATGCTACCATGCCCAGCAAAAAAAAAAGTGGATTCTTGATGTGCAAGGTTTAGGAGTGGGACAATGAAGAGCATTAAGCCTAATGAAGTTAAGCTCTTCAAATTACTTAAAAAAAATTTTTTTTAAATTTAAAAAAATTTTTGTAGATGGACACAATACCTTTATTTTATTTGTTTATGTGGTGCTGAGGATCGAACCCAGTGCCTCACACATGCTATGCAAGCGCTCTACCACTGAGCTACAGCCCCAGCCCCTCCAAATTACTTTTAATAGTGTAAATTGTAGTTAAAGCTGGCCATGGATGAACATATTTTTCTGTCTTGGGCTTGCCCATTTAGTGGTACTGAGCAGTCGCTTCATCTTTTCTTTCTAACCCTTTAATACTCTACTTCCTAAGTTTAGCTTTTGTCTCTTTAGTGGATTGCCTCTGCAGTTTGGTGGCTCTTCCGCTCTCAGTTTAGACTCTTTTATGTTTTATTACAATCTTCTTGATTTAACTGGTTGTTTTGAATCAAGAATGATATCAAAAGTAGCTCTGGTGATGAAGGCCTCCAGTTGGTTGAAAATGGAGCTTGCTACAGACAGTTGAGGAAGGCCAGTGCTGCTGGGGTGTGGAGCCCTGGCTTTGCGAGGAGCACCTTCTGGATAAGGCTGCCTTGGGTCTCCAAGGGCCTTAGGTCTTTACAGGGCTCTGCTCTGTCTGGCACAGTTGCTAACATGCCCTCTTTGTTCTCAGAACAGTCCTACTGTGGATAGTAAATTCTGTGTTCACCTTCATGGTTCATAGAATTTTATTTGTTCTTTCTCAGTAGAATCGGTCAATTGCAATGTGGATCCCTTTACTGCCCAAAACATCTGCGTAAATTATATTGACAGTGAATGTATGTGAGTATTAATCTAGTTTCTTTGGGGGCAGTAAATATGTGCATTGTGTGTTATAAAAATACAAATCAAGTAACTAGGAGATTTTCTAAAATACAAATCTTAAAATTATCTCCAACTGTTTCAGGCAATTGAAAGTTTTTGCCTAGAGTTTTTAGGACCTTGAGAATGAATTTTAAATATGTTTAAAAAAATTCGTTCAAGAAATGTCTTAGCCTTGCGTCAAATGAGAGAAAATTGGTATAGGTTGTGAAGGCAAAGAAGAAAGTATGATTATAGGGTCGGGACTGTTTCATTCATACTACAGGAAGCAATTTTTGTTTTAATGTGTTAAAGATTAAAAAAAAAAAAAGAACTAAAACCAAAGCTGGGAACACATTGGGCTGTTAATAAATACCAGTGTCAGGAGCATAAGGGTAATTGTGCCTTCCACAGGCAATACACAGGTCATATAATTGCTGCTGTATAGGTATCTGCTCCCAAAATGATAGAGATAGTTGAAAATACTTTTCTAGTGGTTTTAGTTTGCTAACTTGTGAGCACTGATATAACCTGTGGTATTTGTATCAAACTTATCTTTATTAGAACTCCATTCATATCCAGGCATGGGGTCCCACACCTGTAATCCCACTGATTCAGGAAGCCAAGGCAGGAGAATTCAAAGTTTGAAGCCAACTTTAACAACTTAGTGAAAATAAAAAACAAAAAGTAAAAAGGGCTGAGGTTGTAGCTCAGTGGTAAAGTGCCCCTAGGTTCAGTCCTCAGTACACTGCCCCCACCCCATACACACAAAGAAAGTCACTCAGCTATGATTAGGAACTTAATTTATCCTTCTAATATAAGTAGTTAATTTTGGACATGACCTGAAACCTTTCTATTCAGAATTCTACTCCAGTTGTTTTATAACAGATTCCCTTCATAACTCAGTAGTTTACTTTGTTTGCCTTTCATAGAGCTGAATTTAAATTATCTCTTTGTTTTTTTTATTTTATTTTCCTTCAGTTCAGCTGAATCCATGAATTTGTAGTTATTGTTGGCTAACAAGTACTTGAAGATAATTAATTCACTTTTCCCGAGCCCTGAGGGATTGGTGTGTACCTGCTCCCTGCTGTCTCTGTCCTCCTACCTCTAGTCCTGGTGTCCCTTAGTACTTTAGATTTACATAGCCCCAACTCTCCTTGCTGTGACCTACACTTGGCTAATCCACGTTCAGCATTACCAACTTTCCACCCTCCTAAGCCTGAGGATCACTTTTGAAAACTTCAACTTTACTTATTTTTCTGATCCTATTAGGTATCAAATACAAAATACACCAGGGAAGATCTAGTGGGGAAAATTGGATGTGTCCTTATCCACCCCCCTTTTTGTCCTTTTCCTTATTGTTAGCAGTATACTGTATTTTTAGTTACTTTAGTCATTGTCACTCATCTCAGCAATTTAAATAGCCCATCCACTTCTCTTGTGTTCTTTAATCTTTTCTCCACCTAACCAATCGGGTGGTCTTTCTGACTTCTTTCCTACTCAAAATATTGTCTGGCTTCCTATTGTCTACTTCTGTGGTTCTTGGAGTCCTTAGATGTTTCAGGGTTTCTTTGGGAATCTCTTTAGGCACTGAGAAGAGCCAAATGGGTAAGACTCTGGTGCTCTGGCCAGCCAGAGCTTTTTTTGTGGGGGTGGGGGGATAAGTATAAAGGTTCATTCCTCAGACAATCTGCTGTTGAACAGATCTAGATTTGATACTGTTCCCCAACTGACCTTCCCTCCTGACCACCCCATCTTATTCTCTGTCAGTAATATTCCCTTCGTTGCCTTCATAGCACTTACAGTTTTGCAATTTTATACTTGCACATTTGTATGTGGAATCTCTCTTTCATATACATATGCATGTGCATGCACATGCACTCACACATACACACTTTTTATCTCTACCATTAAATTCTAACCTTGTCAAGGGCATAAGGATTTGTTGTATTCACTATCTGTCTGTTAGTGTTTAGACCATCTATATTTAATTATTGACATGGTTGGTTTCAGTCTGTCTTTCTGTGTTTCCTGTTTGTTCCATCTGTTGTTAGCCACTCCCTTTCCCCCCTTCTTTTGGATTGTGTATTTTCTAATATTCTAATTCATTCTACTATTGGGTTATTATCTCGCTCTTTCAAAATCAGTTGCTTTGGAGTTCACAAAATGAATTGCAACTCATCGCAGCCTACTTTGCAATTATTGTACAACATTTTACATGTAAGAACCTGCATCCCCTCCATCCTTTGTGCTGTTGCAGCCAGGTGTTTTATTAGTACATATATTATAAAACTCAACAGTATGTTGTTGACCACTTTTACTTTAAATAGTAAACTTTGTGTGTGTGTGTGCTGGGGATTGCACCTGAGGGCCTTGCACATGTTAGGGAAGTGCTCAACCTCTGAGCTCCATCCCCCGCCCACCAGTTAACTCAACATGTAAAATGAGAAATGAAAAGCTTTCTCTCTACCCACGTATTTACCATTTCTGGCCCTCTTCACTTGATTCTGTGGATTGATCTTTTATGATTTTCTTTCCACTTCGAGAGCTTCTTTAACATTTTTTGTAGTGCAAGTCTATTGTCTTGACAAATTTTTTCAGATATTGTCTGTCTCATAAAAGTTTTCATTTTGCTTGTTATTTTTGAAAGATATTTTCAGTGGATATAGAATTGTAGGTCAGTAGTTTTATGTTTTAAGCTTTTCAGTGATGTTGCTCCAACTTCTGCTTCATATAGTTTCAGACAAGATGTCTTTGTTCATTTTTTTGTTCCCCTATACATAATTAATCATTTTCTTTGATGACTTTTAAAGATTTTTTCTTTGTTAGTAGCTTCTACAGTTTATTATGTGCCTTGTCATGTGTTGTACGTGTGTGTGTGTGTGTGTGTGTGTGTGTGTGTGTGTGTCTGTGTGTGAATGCATATGCATGTATTTTTGCTTGAGATTTTTGGATCTGTGGGTTTATAGTCAATCAATTTTAGAAAAATTGTGCTTATTTTTTCTAGTAATATTTTCTGTTCATTCCTTCTAAGATTTCAGTTCCATATGTGTTAGACATGTTTATATTATTCTATGAGTCACTGAGATGCTGTTCATCTTGCTATTTATAATTGTAACACTATTATGTTTTGCTATCTGCAGTTCACTTTGAAGAGTTTCTGTATCCATTTCTTCAAGTTTACCGATTTTTTTTGGTAGAGTCTAATCTTCTGTTGGTCCCACCCAGTGAATTCATGTGTTAGATACATTAGTTTCCCCTTGTCCATGGTTTCACTTTCTGCAGTTTCAGTTACCCACAGTCAATTATGGTCTGAAAATATGAAGTGGAAAATTCCAGAATTAAAAACTTCATAAATTTGCAATTACATGCCATTCTGAGTGGCATGTTGAAATCTGGCTATGTCCTAAGCCATCCTGCCCAGAATGTGAACCCTTCCTTTGTTCAGCGTATCCATGCTGTATATGCTACCCACCTATTAGTTGTTAGAAGCCACCTCAGTTTTCAGATTATCTGTTGTGCTATTTACAGTGCTTATATTCAGATAACCTGTAGATAGACAACCTGACATAGCCTAATGCTATGTTATAATGCCCATGTCATTCATCTCATCATGTTCACATCATATCATCTCACATCATCACAAGAAGAAACGTGAGTACAATAATATATTTTGAGTGAGAGACCACATTTACATAAATTTTTACGGCATATTATAATTGTTAATCTTACTGAACCTAATATAAATACAAATTAAGCTTTATTATAGATATGTTTGTATAGGAAAATCTGTAGTGTATATGGAGTTTGGTGCTATCTGTAGTATCAGGCATTCAGTTAGGGGTCTTAGAACACATTAATGTGAATAAGGGAGGGACTGTCCTAATTTGTTTTCTCTGAAAGTTCTATTTGATCTTTTTTTAAAGGCTTGTTTTTCTCATCGTATTTGTTTTTTCCTCTAAATCCTTAAACCTGTTTATAATTGTCTTTTAAAGAATTTGTCTAATTCTATCATCTCTGTCATTTCTAGATCTACTGACTAATTTTATGGATCACATTCTCCTACTTCTTGACACATCAAATATTTTAAATTACATGTTGGACATTGTGAATATGACATTGTTGACTGGTGGATTTTGTTATATTCTCTTAAAGAACGTTGTCCTTTTTTTCTGGAAGGCAGTATTTGCAAATCAGTTCGATTCTTTGAAGGTTGTTTTAGAGAATTGTTTTGGACCTTCTTTAAGGAGTGTTGAAGTAGTCTTTAACCCTATTTTAAGACAGAACCCTTCTGGAATATCTACAGAGTGCTGTGACTATTCAGTGGGAACTTCTGTGGTTTATGGATTTTCATAGGATCCTCTCCCAGCATTGTGGTCCTGAAGTGCCTCTGGGCTGAACGTTGAGATGTTTGCTGTGTTCTTGTTTGTTTCCCATCCCTCAGGGATTATGTGGCCCTCTATCTGTTGTCTGTGTCTAAAAACCTTGATTGTGTATGTTGTATAGTGTTGTAATTATAGTAGGAGAGTGAGTCCTATTCCAGTTACTCCCTCAGACCAGAAACAGAACTCTAGAATGAAATTTTATATATTTTATATAAAGTGTGTCTTATGTGTAAACATGTTTTTTGAATACTTTGTGACTTATAGAAAAATTATAAGGATAGTACACAAAATTTATATACCACACTCGCTTTCTGGCATCATTACCATTTTACATTATTGTGTTACATTATTCCCAGGTAATGAACAATTATTGATACATTTATAGTGATAAGAACTCATGCTTTGGTTGGATTTCCTTGGTTTTTATCTTTTATTCTTTTTCTGTTCCAAGATCTAATCCAAGATTTCACTTTATGTTTACTTGCTGTGTCTCCTTAGGTTCGTTAAATAGTAAGTTTCTTAGAATTTCATTGTTGTTAATGATTTTGATAGTGTTGAGGAATTTTGAGTGGGTATTTTGTAGACTGTCCTTTAATTTAGATGTTCTCATGGTTAGACTGGGCTTATAGGTTTTGGGGAGGAAAAATGCTGGTAAAGTGCCATTGTCATCCCATTATATCAAGACTGCGTATTGTTAAATACTATCACTGGCGGTATTACCCTTGATATTCTGGCTGAGGTCATGATGGATTTCCCCATGATAAAATTATCCGTTTCTCCCCTGCTTTCTGTTTCACTGTCACCAAGCTGTAACACCACAGGTGGAGTATTGCCAACTCAGGAAGTTCATTAGAGACTCGGTGCCCAGGGTTTTTATCTGCCTGATCATGTAGGCATCCCCTGCCTGGCATTTATCCAAATTTTAGATTCCCAGCAGGAAAGCAGGTGTTCAGCCTAAACCATATTACATGTACAAACAACTGAGGCCTAGTGAGCTGCTTTTATTAGGCCTGGGGGTGGTGGGACCCTCTCAGAACCTGAGTTCTCAGATGTCAGCCAAAGTCCAACCTGGTAAGGCAGCCTTTCAGATGATAGCAGTCGGGTCTTCTGGGTTCTTTTCTATATAATGTTAGACTATTCTCTTTCCCCCTATTTATTTATCCAGTCATTTATTTATATTTGTGTCTTAGTTCGTTGCATATTATCACTGAATATCATAGACTTCATGAAGAATGAAGGTTGATTTGGCTCACAGTTCTGAGGATGGGGCCTTGGCATGTGGCATAGATTCTGCAGACTCCCAGGGTAGTTATAGGCATCATATAGACTCCTAGCTTAGGTCTCTCTTCTTTCATGAGGCCCCAGCCCCACTGGATGAGAACCTATCTCTTACAGCTTCATTTGATCTTATTACCTCCCGAATGTCCTGCCTCCAAATATCCCAGTCAGATTAAAATTCTTCCATCTGAATATCTTACAGTGGCAATTAAATTTCAGTATGAGATTTGGTGAGGACAGTCAACTCATAATAATGAATTTTGATTTATGAATATTTATTTTATGCCTAGGGTTACATTCCAAAACTGTCTTGTTTATTTGGTTGCTCAAATTTTTGCAGCTTTGGCCATTGAGAGCTCTTTGAGTTGACCCCTGTGTCTCTCTGACATATCACATTGTTTTGCTTCTCGAGTCCTCCCTTCTTTCTGCTATTCTAAGATATTCTAGGCTCATTTTGTGTATTTTCTGCTCCAGCCATAGAGTCAGCTGATTCTCCAAGGAGCCCTGTTTCCTTTTAGTAAGGAAGAAAATTGGGCAATATAGAAAAAAGCAAGTAAATAAAAGTACACTAAGAAGTAGATGTTAGCTAATGGTACAGTAGTTACCATGAAACACTGTGTTGTGTTATTTAATGAAATGTCAAAGAAAACTGTTGAAGTGATTTTTTTTTTTTTGCAACTTTTTTTCTTATTTGCATTTTGTGTGTGGTGGTGATCATGTAGCAGACTCAAGATCATCTTTTCTTCTACCTAAAGCCTTTCAACCTCTTTCCTTTTGCTTTATTTATTTATTTTGGTTTCAACTTCTTTCCCGAAGTCCAGAAAAAATGAGGCCTTTTTAAATAGATAAAATCCATAGATGCTGTAGAAAGCTCTAGAATTGATGGAGTTTTTGACATTTTGTACAAAGAAACTTACCAAATTAATTTGTTTCCATATATGCTTTTTTGGACATCAGTTTAATAATTTTTGAGATATTTTAAAACTTCTTAATATGAGGAATCATTCATATATTTGTATTCTTTTCCTAAGAATGAACTAGTAATCTAATTTTATTTTGAGTAACCAGACACTAAATTCTAATGAATTGTCTGATGTTTTCAGTTAAAAGCAAATTATATTATATATTAAGGAACCTTTTCCTCAGATCCCAGAAGGTATGTTGAAAATTCCCATATACCATTGTTTTGGTGCATGGAAATATACCTCTGTATACCTTCTACTTAAAAATGTAAAGCAAGCCAGGTGTGTTGGCATAAGCCTGTAATCCCAGCAGCTTAGGAGGCTGAGGCAGGAGGAAGTTCAAAGCCAGCCTCACCAACTGTGAGGCACTAAGCAACTGAATGAGACCCTGTCTCTAAATAAAATACAAAATAGGACTGGGGATGTGCCTCAGTGGTTGAGTGCCCCTGAGTTCAATCCCTGGTACCCCCCAAAAAAGTAAAGCAAGTGACTAATTTCATGAATCCTCAAAATGCCAGAAGGGCATAGAATTAAATAAAAATTGATTAAAAGAAAGAGAGAAATCTACTTTCTAACCCATGAAGATCATGAGAATTGTCATGGTCCTTACTTGTACCCAATCTTCCCTATGGTATCTAGCCCATGCCAAAAGGACCTCAATAAAAGGACTGCTAATACTGAAATTATGACTTTGTTAATAATATTCTAAAGCATCATTTAAACAGTCTTCTTTAATATATTAGAATCTAGTAGGCAAGGAAGAGTATAGTTGAAGGATATTATCCAAATTAGATTTTTCTGCCAAGGATCTGCCATCAAGAAACAATTTCTGTGGCTTTCTTTTCATGATAACACCAAAAATGTATATGCACATACAATTCAGAGAATGCTGAATTTTTAGAAAGAATAAAATGGAAGTTGGCATCTCTGGTCTTTTGATAAATTTGCAATAAGCTGTAGGCTGTGTCTTGATTTCTGTGATTAATTGACACTTTAAGGACAGAATAGTCATTTGAAGAATAACGGCTTTATCATTATTTAATTTTAGGGCAGGATTAATAATCGAGGGATTGAGAAAGAAATTAGAACACAATGGGACTCTTCCATGGTCTTCAAAAAGGATTATTGGATGTGTGTGTGGTTTTTCCAGTTAATACTTTAGCGATTTGGATAATAGAAGTCGAGAAGAGTTACAAAGGAAATACCTATTCCATTAACCTTTGCTTTGATGTTTGTAACTAGTAGTTGCAACAATACTATTTATTTTGTTCTTTACATTTCAGAATAAAGTTCAGAGAAACCAGCCTCTGTCCATATGAGCCTATTGAATTAGTCTACATGTAGTTGGAAAATGCCCTTCCCACCTGCACTGTTTACTGAACTTCTTAGGTCAAGTAAAACTTCCAAAATAAACCCTGAAATTAATTTTTATTATGTATTTGTTATCCAAAGAAACTGTCCTGCACCTGTCCCCCACACCTGCCCACTTCTGTACCTGTTGCCCCACCTGTCCTCTCACACCCATTCCCCTGAACGTGTGCTCCTCACGCTTCTCCCTAACCTGTCTCTACATCGGTCCCCTGTACCTGTCCACCCCTACCCCACACCTCTTCCCTCGCACCTGACCCACTTACCCATGATACTGGCAAAGTTCTTGAAGCACTTGCTGAACAATCAACCTGGGGCGGGGTGGGAGGAAAGGGCCCGCAGTTGCCCCATTAGACGCTTTCCCCAGGATGAGCCGTGAGCACTGGGCAGGCCGTGGGTCCTGCTGCAGGCCCTCTCTGGGAGCCCCAACCCACTTCCCAGTGCCAGCTTGAGACCCATTCCAAGTGGCCCTGTGTCCCTTCCCCAGGAGAAGGATGGTATGGGAGAGAAGTCCCAGGTTATGAGGTCCAGGTGGGAAGATGGCTGGCCCTGGACACATGACCTGCCATGCTGCTTCCCTAGTGCCCTCTGCCCTGGCCCAACCCAAGCTAACCCGACCCCTGCCACGGGGCAGACACTCACACATGGTCTGGCTCAAAAAACAAACAAACAAACAAACAAACCAACCACAAAAGTTGTGAGAAAATCACCCATTATTTAACACCCTGGCCCCAATATTACCATACTCTGGCTTGTTTGGCAAATAGACTTGTTATAGTTTATAACGGTTTACTAGGAATGAACCGTAGTTGCTTTTGTGGGACATTGTAGCGTTTAAGACTTCTGTAAGACAGGCTTAGCCAAATAGGGCTGTGAGGAGGATGGGTAAGTGTCTGGGCATCTGCCTGCTCACTTGTCTTATTTGCTGACATGGTTCAGTTTAATGTCATCGTGTGTTGGGCCTGGATCACCTTGTTCCCTGAATCTGATAATACATTGATGAAAAGAGGGTTGTGTTGTCAAATCACTTTGGGGAATATATTAATTAGAAAGATAAAGTAAAGAGGCGGGGTGGGGGTGGGGTGGAGAGCTCAGTTGGTTGAGTGCTTGCCTTGCAAGCACAAGGTCCTGGGTTCAATCCCCCATCATGAGAGAGAGAGAGAGAGAGAGAGAGAGAGAGAGAGAGACAAAGACAAAGTAAACTAGTTTCTGGAAAGCTTGGAGCTTTTTGCATGTTGGCGTACATGGTTAATGTACAAAATGGAATATAATAGGTAATGTGTTCAGGCTTTGGGATGCCCTTTATTTGTTCAGTGTCTAAAGGCATTTGTGTTCCCTTATCCTAGGAGAAACCCCAGTCTAAACAGGTCCTGAAGGCCTCTGATGAAGAAGGCATACCCCACACAACAGTGTTGTGGCATTGGGGTTTGAATGTACTTAGGTCTGTTCAGGAATGGTCAGTCTTATACCAGATTTTTTGGACTCCTCTGAAAAACAAAACAAAACAAAACAGCTTTCCCATACCACTGCCACTGAATCTGTCTTCATGAATGTGACTATCTTTTTCTCCTTATTGTTTTTAGAAGAATGTTAGTTTAGCTTCTCCATGTAGTGCCTACCCATTTGACTATGAATAAATTTATTCATTTATGACTTTGATCATTGCATTTACTTACTTTTGGTGTTATGTGAAGAATACAGTAGTACCCCTGGATTAATACAAATGCATTATCACACTTGGGGAAAACAACAACTCTAAAACAAATGCCCCACGGACCTCCAAAGTGACAGTAAACTAATAGGGCAAAACATTTTTCTTTGGATTTTGACAAAAACTACTATTTGTTTTGGTTGTGAAATTTTTCTGTTTCTAAAAGCACTTAGGCTTTTAAAAGTGCCTGTTTTCAGTTTAAAGCAGTTTCTGTGGAATAAAGTCTTACAGATTTGCCTTTTATTTGACCCAGAGGATTTTTTACAGTTCACTGACAATTTGACCATAAGGTTTTCAGGGGAATTAGGTGTTAATAATATTAAGAATAGAAGACCCTATGTTTTCAAACAATCCCATCATTATAATAGAGTTATCTCTCTTGAATAAGTTGCATACGGCAGAAAAAAACTTTGTCCTGAGCTGAGCAGTTTTAGAGGCTGTTGGAGGCTCAGCCAGTGTCAGTGACATCATCTTTTCATTGCATTAGCCAGTGTTATCTCCGTTGGGGTGAATGAGACAGTGGATTGTGTATCATCATGAGCATGCTGTGAAAACCGCTGCTTACTGCCTGGTGTGGAGAGGAGTGGAGAGAACTTACTACTAACATCACCTAGAGGAAACTGACATTGGAGTGGGAGAAATACCACTGTTTTTTTTTTTTTTTTTGGGGGGGGTGATTGGGGTTGGGGGAGGTGCCAGTAATTCAAGGAAAAGATTTAAAAATCTTGTGCTAGATCCTTATTTAGTTTTGAAATTTTATTTCTAAGGCCCTTAGCTAATGAGAAAAGTTGGCATCCAAGGGCAGAGCTTCCCTGCTTGCCTGTCCACTAGCACTGGTGATGACACAGAGCAGCCAGAGGCACTGCTCCTCAGAACTGATATCAGGAACAGGAACAGAGGAGATCATTTTGGCCGTGTGTAGGTCTGCATAAAGAAAGGTGAGGGCGTCCTTCAGGGCACTTATAATAAACTCAGAAGCTTTTATTCAACTGGATAGTTCATCTGCATTCAGCAGCGCTTCCACTATAGTTGTGCGTCACTGCGAGACTGCATGGTAATGAAGCCAAGGCACTGTGGGCCAAAACTCTGCTGCCTGTGAGAAGAGAGGGGACAGCAGCTTGGAGAGAGAGATCAACACAACCGTTGCTGCCGCCGCTGCCGCCGCCGCTGCTGCTGCTGCTGCTGCCGCTCCTGCTTGTGCTGCTGCTGCTGCTGCTACTGCTGCTGCTATTGCAGCCGGTTGAGACACAATGTTGAGTCTACAGGATTCTGTGTTTTTTGAAATAAGCATAAAGTCCTTGTTAAAGTCCTGGAGCAGCAGTTGTAAGTATATATTCCCAAATGGGAGGACTGCTGAGGTATGATTACCATTGCCATTCCTTGCATGCTCTCTAGACTTATCCACATAGGATAAAAGCTGTTGAAAATAGCATGAAGAGTATGTTCTTGAAAGGCCATCAGCAAGACAGATGAAAAGAAAATCCAGACATGCACACTTTGGGCAGTTGCAACATGGTAGTTAAATTTTCTTCAAAAAAAAATTTTGCCAGCTTTGGATTTCGTTGGATTTGTGTTATTCTTGAAAGTTTCTCATAATTGGTCAAAAATGAGGGGAAAAGAAGATGACAAATAGACTTGAATTTCTGCAGGGTTATCAGATGCCAGTACTATTCCACAGTTCTGGTAGCACAAAATGAATGTTGGAAGCAACATCAGCTATCTTAAGGCATCAGGCAACTTGATATAATGGTAATAACTTTCCTTTATTCTTACATTTGAAGTTATAATTAGTAATTTTCACATGTAGTTAATTTTCTTATAAAGAACATTCAGGTTGATATATTTCAAAGTTTAGTTAAGTCAGTAAAACTAATGCCATTGAGCTCTTATCCTGCCCTACTCCCTTTTTTGTATGTAGGTTTGGCAGAAATATTGATTTTTGTTCAAGATTTCCAATGGTACTTTTTCTCTCTGAGGATCTCAAAACACTTATAAAAATTATTTATTACCACAAAATTATCATCATTATAATATGCCAAAATTAACATAGTAATATGATATCAAACTAATTAATTAAGCAGATTCAGATTCTGTTACCCTATTTGTTTTGCCCAAAGAAAATTCATAGAAAAACTATGACTTTTCCAAGGTCATGTGGTAGCATAGAACTAGAAGTAGAACCCAGTTGTTCTTACTCCCAACTGTGCTGCTGGGACAGTGCAAACTAATGAATAAAACATGAGAGATTGAATTTAAATTTTCCCAGTTTAACTGCTTATGAAAATATTTATTTAGTGTAGTTTTGTTTTATAAGCACATAATATAAAAGACCAAATACCAACATCAAGAAAACCCTCTGAAGATAAAGACTTGATACAATTGGAGAAGATTTTCATTGTGCCCAAAATACTGCATCTATAATCTGTGTTTCTTTCATTTTTGATCTTTAAGTAATTCCTTCATGTGAAGATATTGTCATACCAGATGGCAGAAAATTATATTAGTTTTAGGAAAGTTTCTAAGTGAGTATTATAGTTAAAATATTGAAAGCATAATGACTATTGACTAAGTGAAATACTTTTACTAATTTAAAAGAAACTAGTAACATAGATTTTTTTCTAAGATGAACTAAACTGTAGTTACTAATCTTTCTATGCCCCCGTCTGCTGCTTCTCCCTCCTTCCCCCATCTTCACCATTTACTGTTGATGTTTTTTTTTTTTAATAGTAAGATGGTGTATGGTGAGAATGAAGCTATAATTAACAGATTCTTATAGAACAGTATATCACAGCAGCTTGTCTCATAAAAACTTAGTTTGCTTAGGTATTTGTGTACTCTGTAGTTACTATTTTGTGACCATTTAAATATTTCTGTGTGTCATTGCCTGAACCCTGTAATCAGTCATAGCAAAATCTCAGTAAGCATACTCCCTATATTCGAGAGTGAACCAAAACCAGATGTTTGTAAAAAACCTTTGCTTTTAGCTGTTAATGGTATGATGATTCAGTTTATGGGTATCCAACCCATTGCCCTTGGGCATTCATAGTACATATCTCTTGAAGGTGTTTTTATGGTTCTAAAGCAATGTTAATATTGAAAATAAATTGTTAGTGTCAGTGTCCAGTAAGGCCCAAGCCATGTCTGCCATGGCCCTGGAAAATAGAATATTTCATCAGCATCTGTGAATGTCTATTTTATCTTCACTTAGCCCTACTGAATTAGGGGAAGGGTGCAATTAAACCATGAAACCACAGAAGGGGGAGTAGTTAGCTGTCTTTCCAGGGATGCTTTCACAACACCAAGACTTCTGAATCGTTTTTTTGGTCTGTGCTGTGGCAGATAGAAAGAAGTCTAAGATGGATTTTTGCTCTCTGTGAACTTGTTCAGAGAGAAAAGATACAGTAAGGAAGTTCAGTGGGAGATGATGCCCTTGCATTATGACATAACGGACAACTGTCACACATGAAAAGAGGGAGTAGAGAGACAGAAGGAATCATTAAGTACCCGTGTCAGAGGAGACTTGGAGGGGAAGGGAGTTTTTCATGTTTGGTTCTGAGTGATAGGATGTTTCCCACGCTGGTAGAGAGTGCTGATATCCGGTCTCCCTGAGCCAGAAACCAGGGGTCCATCCTACTCGTCTTTCACGCTGCCCCTTTCAGCCTTCACCCAGGACTTGCCATTCTACCTTCTGAAGTTTCCTTTGTCATTTCCTGATTTCTGTTGCCACAGCCACTGCCTTACTTAAGGCCTGTGTCTTCAGGGTCACCTGGACTCCTGCCATCACATCCTTTCATGTCCTGTTTGTGTCTTCCCGTCACTGCTGAGTTCCGTTAGATACCTGCCCCCGTGCTGTCCCTGCTTACTTCACAGTCATTCTATCCCTGCAGAATGAAGCCTTTCCTCATCTAGCATGCTGACCCTATTCTGAGAACACGCTGTGCCAACTTTGCTCCCCTTGCCTGGAATGTACCCCGACCCCCGACTGCTTTACAAGGAATTCTTATGCATGGCTCAGGACCTGTCCTTGGAGCCAGCCAGATGGTTGATGCTTCCTCTCTTCTGTGCTTCACTTTGAACACCATTGTGTCATTGTCCTGACCACCCTGTGCATGTCTTTCTCTGCTACTCCAGGGTATGGAATGATTGTCTTTGTTCTTCTTCCTTTACTTAATTCTCACTTAAGCTCTGGGAAGTGTGTGGGCAACTTAGAGATCAGGTAGGGATGTAGTCATTTTTGTTGGAAAGAATTAATAAAAGGAAAGAAAGTGGGAGGCTAAATAGATGATCTCTCTTCAACTGTTTGATTATTAATATTAGAGTAGTTATGTCTCTCGGGGAGTAATTCCTGAAGCAGGAATGCACAAAATGATACCTTAGTGATTAAAAAATAATAATAATAACATTTATTTTAGTGACTTTCTAGGGAAGAGAAAGGCCTGTTTTGTTAACAGCATTTATAAAAAAAGAAATAGAAAATAATTTCTTCATTAAATTACATATTTCAAATGTTGCCCCTAACCTTCTTGAAGAAAAAAAGGAAAAAGAAAGAAAAAATCTAGGGTTTTTTGTTGTTGAACATACCTCAGCAGCAGTGTATATTAATTATAATTGTTTATCATTAATTTTTATGTTTCTTATTTATAGTATACATTTGCATGGTTTGCATTAATGTTAAATGGCACTTTTTATATTTCTCGCCAGAGGCCCTCTGGTTTCAGGGCCTGCTTAGCTGGCAGAATGTTGATGCTGTGCTGCTGAAGTTTGATTATAGTTGAGCTTATTTCTTTCAGTAACAACAATGAAGTGACATTCATATGGCCTAAATTCAGGATTTTGTCTTTGTGCCAACAGTTTTGGGCATTACTTCTTTTAAAAACGGAATCAGGAACATTCTGTTAAACCAGCTGTGTATTGAGGATGTTATCATTTAAAAGATTGGCTTAGTTCCCTAAAATTGATAAGACAAAGCAAGATCTAGTACTGAGGTCTGTCCAATTATTATCTGCAGTGTTAACGAAGGCCCCAGAAACATGCACTCTCTATCTACCAAATGCCTCTTGTAAACCCTAGTAATTTCTAGAATTTATCTTCTTACATAATTTTATGACAGCTAATATTTCAAAGGATTGTTTTTACCACAGACATATAATAGAAAAGTTGACTTATGTAAACCAGTTTTATAAATTAAAATAATATGGAAGAACTAAATTTATATAGATTACTTGGATTTTTGCACAATGAGAAAAGTTCTAAGTAGTTTTTAATACTCAAGTGATTTTCCCCGAGTTGTAAATAGTGAACCTACCCCCTTCCTAATACATTATACTTTCATCTAAATTTCAGTAAAAATTTGTGTGTTATTTGATTGAAATAATATCTTATCATTATGGAAGGACTTGTGGGCCTAGTTTTGTGGTACTATATGTGAGTGTTAAACTCACATTATATGCACATAAACATTCATTAAATCTCATGTAATCATCATGATAATCTGATGAAAACTATTATTATTGTTGTTTTTAAAACTGGCTTCATTATAATTCACGTACTATAAAATTCATCCTAGATTTACCTCATTTGACGAAGAATACATTTCATCTTCAACACTAAGCATTATGTGTTATGAGAAGTGTAGCTGATATCTAGCTCACTAAGTATTTGGTTTCATGATTTGCTTAAACATTTTCAACTGATAAATATTTAAATACAAGCATGTAGTTTAAGAATGAGATTCAAAACAAGGATGAAAAAATTGTGAACAGTCACAAGTTCACAGGGTACTGAGAATTTAGAATAATACCTATGTTAAGTTTCTAGCATCCATTCATAAACCTGAGGTCGTGGCCTTTTCTGAATTGTACTGTGTTGTGTACACAGACTCAGTCTTAATCAGGCCCTGGGTCCTGACTGATGCTGAGGTGGAGAGTTTGGGAGAACCCCGTTTACTAGTCTAGGCAACTTGGCATCAGCCCAGACTCACTACAGATTTGGATTAGACTTTGTTCTTGATTTCTAGTCTTTAGGCACCATGCTTGTGGGAGAGCTTCTATTTACTGATATTCCTTCCTTCATGACCTTTGCCTTACCAAACTCTTTGGTATTTCATTTCTTCCAAATATGAAGCCTGCTTTCATCTTGAAGAAAATGAGGTGCTTTTTAAAAATTAAAATTAAAACAACAAGAAAAAAATCCCATTCTGTCACTCTTTGCTGGAAACCTGTTGCCCTTACACTAAAGATGCCAAATTCTGCCATTACTCTCTTGACTTCTGACTGTACCGTTACTCAGCCATTACACATTTTTATGGCTGCCCTGGCATTTACAGCCAGCGGCTCTTCTGATTTTCCCTCCATACTGATTAGTATAGTCAGTGTGATTTCTGACAGATATTGTTCCTTTTCTAGGCACAGCCAGTGGCTAGGTCCTAGTTATTAAATCAGTGGGTTCTGGACCAGTTCACTGCTGGTCAAACTCATGCTTCTTTTCTGGAAGTAACTGTATTTGCAATCCCTTTAGCATATTGATCAGTTTGCTGTTCTTTTGCAGGATAGGTGGGCCTTTTTGATTATTCTTCCAAGTCTTGGCTGTGATGCCTCAGGACAGTGATATGTTACTATCCATTCACATGTGGTATAGTAACAGTGTTACAACATACAGACTTAACATGAGATACATTAAGTGAATACTTTTTTTTAAAAAATGTTTTACACCAATTTTGGAAGAATGTAAGTCATTTTTATTATTGGAGGCCTATGGAGAAAAGAAAAGGATACTTTCAATAAAACAGCTTTAGTAATATTTTGCAGCTAAAGTTATTGGTGTGTTTTTATGCAGGAGTGCCAGGTTGGATGTATGAGACCTACTGTGTTTGGAATGGAGAGTAGTTGGTGCCTGCTACGTGAAGTTATTTCATCTGCTAAGATGGAGGGAGAACTGTAAAGGAACATTTTTTTAGGAGAGGACATCGAGTCTTCATAGGTGCTGAACTTAAAATTCAGCTAGACAGAAAAAAAGAGTTACGGATTACTTAAAGTAGCAATGGGATTTAATAACCAGACTAGATGTAGGATAAAAGTCAGAGGGAGGAATTAATAATGGCTTTAAAGTTTATATTGTTGAAATCTCACTCTTTGAAATCATGGATAATGAAAGCCAGGATTGATATGGCACCAAGATAAGGGATTTGAGGCATGGATGGTGAGTGAAGCAAAGTGATTGAAGCCCTGAGAGAAAAAATAGTCCTTCAAAGTTTCTAGTATGAGTTGAGAGAATCATATTTGACTTTTAAAAATTTCCCTGAACTGTTCAATGGGTATTTGTGGTATTATATAAATAGGTTTCCTTATCTATAGAACTTTTGAAACTTTTAATGCTCAAAATTAATTTTAAATAAAATGATTAAATTGTGCCAACTGTTCTGCTTTTTCTTAAACATATGTACACACACACACACACACACACACACACACACATATATTTTAGTTGCTGATGGACTTTTATTTTATTTATATGTGGTGCTGAGACTCGAACCCAGTGCCTCACATGTACTAGGCAAGCACTCTACCACTGAGCCACAACCCCAGCCCCTGTTCTACTTTAAGAGAGTAGTGTGAGGCAGTGGTCCTCATTAGAACCACTTTTGGGAGTTTCTAGGAGTGTGCAGATACTGGGGCCCCACTCCAGAGATTTTGTGATTTAAGGTATTGCCAGGGATGGCCAGCAAAATTTAGGATCAAGTCAGAAAGCTTGGCTTTGCCAGAATGCTGAGAGTAATATGAATTCTTTTTAGAGAGTGGAATCATCATAAACAATATGACAGATAGGTTTTTAGAGGTTTGCCAATTTACTAATTTACAATAAGAAATTCGCCAAGTGGACGTTAATGCTATAGCTGGCCCACAATTTTTTGCTGTCCTTTTAGCATAAGCTCATCCAAAGCTAAATTCTAATCAGAAAGGTTGCATGGAGAGCCTGAACATCAAAAAAATTTATTCCCTGCAGTAGGGGCCAGAATACTCAAGCTTTTGTTCAGAACACTTCTCTACTGGAATCTATTTGGGTGGGCATTACATTTCCATCAGCAATTTGTTGTTTCATTTCCCTGAATTTACTTAAGGAATATATAACTATTCTCTTTAATATTCACCAGTATGATAGATATGAACTCCCATTTCTAAGTGCTGTAGTGAACTTTGCATTGCTGCGACTAAAAGACCTGGCAGAAACAATATAAAGGAGGAAGAGATTGGCTCATGGTTTCAGAGGTCTTAGTCCATAGATGACCAACTCCATAGTTCTGAGCTGGACGTGAGGCAGAACATCATGGCGAAGGGTGTGGTGAAGAAAAGCAGCTCAAGACATTGTACCAGGAAGCAAAGCGAGTCCTACTCACCAGGGACAAAACATCAACCCCAAAGCCACACCCCAGTCACCTACTTCCTCCAGCTATACCTTATTTGTGTACCCTTAACAGCCCAGTTAATCCATCAGTGGATTAATCAGCTGATTATGTGTTTCTTCTCATCATCTTATCATTTCAAATGAAAGTTCTTGCATTGCCTCAAACATGAGATTTTGGGGACACCTCATATTTAAGTCATAACACTAGATTAGTTTGCATTTTCTGAGTGCTAGTATGTTTGAGCATTTCTTCATATGTTGTCTTTTTATATTTTTATGTGAATTGCATATTTATATCTTTTTCATGTTACTTTTGCAAGAACTCATTGAATGTTTTATATATTCCATCATTACATTATAAATACTTGCCCAGTTTTACCTTTTCTCATTTATGGTGTCACCCTAAGTGTTTATGACTTTTGATTTAGTTAAATGCATTCATTTTATTAAAAGAATTTTGAATACATTCTACCATCATGTAAAACTAAAAAGAACAAATAAAAAATTTAAAAAATAATTTTGAGTTTTCTATCTTGACCGAAAGGTTTTTTCTTCTCCCCTGGATTATATGAAAGCTCCTATTTTTTTTTTTTTTGCATAAGACTTTTAAAAATTAATTTGCAACTATATGTCCTTCTGGACTTTTAATTTTGAATACAGTATATACATGATATTTTGATTACAGCTTTTTTCTGATTATAGTTTACAACTCCCTCTGATTTAGAAAGTTATTCTTTGTGTTTTTAAAATATAATTTTTGTGGCATTTCTTTGTCGTTTATCTCTTTAGGTATACTCTAATATATTTTTGTGCAGCCTAAACAATACTGTATCAAAATTTTAATTTGAATCATGCTAATTAACATTAATTTTGTGAGAATTGACACTTGTAAGTCTTCCCATCTACAAATGTCTTTCCATGTATTCAGATCTTCTTTGTCTTTTAAGAAATCCTTGTAGTTTCCTCCATGTAAGTCCTATGCTTTTCTTAATGAATTTATCCCAACATATTTTGTATTTGAATGGAAGCCCATTATCCGTCTTCATTTCTAGGTGATAATTAGTAGTTGGTATGGTAAATCTCTTTTTAATATCTCTAACGATTTAAATTTCATATATTATTGCATTTACTTACATTCTCATATCCTCTATCATGTGAAATAATAAGAATGAGGATCTTTGTTTAGTTTCCATTTTAATTTAAATAGATTTGTGTTTTTGAAGTCTATTTTAGCTTTTTATCACTATAACAAAAGACCTGACATAATCAGCTTATGAAGAGAAAAGTCTTATTTTGGCTGATGATTTTAGAGATTCTAGTCCATGACTGAGTAGACCCATAATTTTTGTTTTAGGCCACTGATGGGGGTACTAGGTGGCAATTGCAGGAAACATGTGGCAGACCCCAAGTGCTTACCTCATAAACAGGAAGCAAAAGAGGAAGAGATTGGAGTCTAACAAACCCCGATGACCTAAAGACCTCTACAAGATGACAACTCCTAAAAAGTCTCAGTACTTTTCAGTGCCACAATGGAGACCAAACCTTTAACACCTGGACCTTATAAAACATTTAACATCTGAACTATGGCGTTCTAGACCCCAAAATTTATATCCTTGTTACAGTGTAAAATGTGTTCAGTCCATCTGCGTGTCTCCGGATTGTTCCAGCTTTGCTGAAAAGTTTAAGTCCAAAGTTACCTCTGAAACTCAAGTCAAATGTAACCATAACCAACCTCCTGTGAAAAATATAAAGGGAATTTATACACTCCCAAGATTCGGTGGTGAGAATGGTACAGGTAAACATTCCTATTTCAAACAGGAGAAATGGGAAAATAATAAGGTTGGATCAGCCCAAAGCAAGTCTGAATTCCACCAGAGCACACATTAAATGCTAAAGCCTCGTGTGCAGAATCTGGAGTACATAGAGGCAGAGGTGGCAGAGGTAGGCTTCCAGGGGCTTGGACAGCCCCCCCCCCCCCCACCATGGGGCCTTTGTGACCTATTTCAGGCAGGTTTGCAAGCTGCTGCCTCTTCCTTTGCTGACACGACACCTCTATCTTTTGGGGGCCTTCTTTGCAACTTCAGGCCTCACCCTGCCAGAGGACCTCAGCCCTGTAGCACACTATGTGACTTCAAAGTCTTTCCTTTGAAATCTCTGTGAAGCTGCCATGACCCTGCAACTCTTGCATTCTGCACACCTACAGAACCAGTGACACGTGACTGATGCCCAGCTCTGCTGCCTGCACAGGCTGTTCCTGGGCCTACTTGAACCGTGGCTGCAGGAGCCTTGAAACATCTTGCCAGCTAAACAAGAGTGCACAGGGGGATGTGGAGGTGTATTGTGTAACGATTCTGCCCAGGAAAGTCTCTGGAACAAATTTGCATTTCTGCATCTCTGTGCCTCTGATGGCAATCAACTTGCTTATTTTGGGGATGCATCTTTCTTACTGCCCTGGTGCAAAGCACTGGCTTCTTTATCTTGGCATTAGTAACTGTACCCTTCTTGGCCACACCTTTACACATGCTACATTTCTGACCAACCTATAAGTTTTCCAAATCTTTTTTGTTCCGTTTTGCTTCTGATTCTCTCTGCAAAACTGACTAAAAGCAGCCAGTAATACCTGTGTGATAACCTGAATGCTATGCTGGCAGGTAAATGAGTTCATCACTTGTAAGCTCAATCTGCCACAAGTATCAGGGTATGGACAAAATGCAGACAAATTCCTTACCATGTTGTGACAAGGAGAGCCACTAGTTCATTTCTCAGAGTCCTCAGTTTCATCTGAAATCATAAGTGCAACATTTACCATTTGTATTTCTATCAGCATTTTGGGCTTCTGAGCCCTCCCCATCAGAATTGCCTGTTAAGTTCCATTCAACATGTGAGGATTTTTTCTGGCTTCCTCCTCTAAACTCTTTTATTTTTCCCATAAACCAATTTCAGTGGCTTTTCTGTATCATTAGGTATATAGTAATGGCACAGACCACTCTATTCCCAGTACCAGTTTTTTGTGTTCAGCTTTCTGTCACCATTACAAAATGTCTGAGCTAATCAACTTATAGAGAGAAAAGGTTTATTTTGGCCTGTGGCTTTAGAGGTTCTAGTTCATGATTGGGCAGACCCATTGCTTTTAGGTGTTTGGTGGGAGTGTTGGCAATGGCAGGGATCCAAAAAACGAGAAATGGTCCTTTTTGGGTTACTTCCCCAGTGACCTAAGGACATAAGGCCCCTCTTCCTAAATGTCCACAGCACCTTTCAGCAGCACCACCATGGGGACCAAGACTTTAACACTTGGACCTTTTGGGAATGTTCAACCTCCAAACCATAGCACCTCTCCTGATATTTGCTGCTGATTTTAACTAAACGTTGCATTTGTTTTCCTCGTCTGTGACTGCTAGATACCATTAGGTGTGCAGTTCTATTTCTTTGTTTACCAGGTAATTGTGGGTCACACTGATACAGTATAAGCAGTAACCCAAAGAAGGATGGAAGGGAAATCAGTCTCAGCCTCTGTGGCCTAGCGGCCTGTTGAGATATCCTCCCATCGCCACAGCCTCAGGGGGACCCAGGCCAGCTTTTTAGACTCTGCTAAAAAGCTTTTTGGGAGTCAGAGAAAATGGATGCAGATCCATTTGTGATTACGAACCTTCCCTAGACCCTGGACCCAGTTGTGTTTGCTGGCTGAGGTTTTCTTGGATTCTGGTATGCAGATTCTCACCCCAGGGCTATCCTGTGCTCCAGCTGCAGGAGAGAAGTCTCTCACATTGCTTTTTTCCACTGGCAGAGAATCTTTTTATGGGGGAAAGAATAGAGAACAGCAATGAAAACAACTTTCTTGTTTCTGATACATACCTGTCACTGACATGTAATTCAGCTGTGTTCATTTGCTACTTAGAAACAAAAGGGGTGAAATAACTTCAGCAAGATTATAAGGATAATAAGTAGCCAAGTCTAGGATCCTTGTCTTCTGACTCGCAGGTCCATGCACATTTTAAAAATGCCACATCATCTCTGGGTATTTAGAATGGTTTTTAAGCTGAGCTTCCAAAGATTAACAGAAATATTTAAGAAAATAATGATCTCAGGGATTCTCTGACTGAGTGAATAATAGATTATTTAGAAGATAGGTCCTTTTTGTTTTTTTTTTTTTTTTAGCTTTATAGTGATATTTCTGTAGTGTGCATCAAGTAAAAAGTATTGCACATGTGCCAAAGATGTCATAGGACTCCTGTGTTTAGAAATCACTTTCAGTTGGAGGAGTTTAGATTGGGATAAATAAATATTTTAGAAACAACTGTTCAAAGAACAAACAAAAGTTTAAATTTTTCTATCCATTTCAATCGAACCAGAAGCAAAAACATTGAACTGAATAGTGAGGGGAAATGATTTCATTCACACAAAGCAGAAGCAAAGTACTTGGGAAAGAATTACTAAGATTTAGATAGATGTTCTGTGAAGGAAAGGACACATTTTTCTTTTGGTACCCAAAAGATGGGTCAGCAGAGTGTGTGCCAGCTTCTACCCAAGGAGTCTTAACATTAGATGCAGTTTTGTTTAGATTAATATGTGGAGGTATGCATGAACTTGGAAAAATAAGTGAATGACAGTAGCCAAAGATATTCCATAAACAGGACTATTATTTTGTGTCAATAGGTGATAAAACCTATTAAAAAATAGCAAATGTGGTACTAATGCAGAAACAGACTGTTAATGAGGCGAATAGAAAGCCCAGAAAGTATATTTGAGTATGGATTTAGTTCATGATAGTAAAATCAGTGATAAAATTTCAGTAAATCAACCCAAAGGAATTGGTTAAATATTGGGGAAAATAAATAAAATCTTTATATCACTAGCTCAAATAAACTCCAGTTTGATAACAGATTTAAATTGAATAAGTAAAAACTAACAAGAGTTAAAAGAAATACAGGTAAATATTTGTCTAATCAAAGTATGGAAGCAGTTTCTGTTTCGTCTGTTTTAATGCAAATAAGTTAGAAGTTACCACCAAAATATTTGACTTTGCGAGTATTTACTCTAAGGAAATAGTATATTAAGAAACTGAACCTTGAAAGGAGAAAAACATTCATTGGAATTTGGCAGTTCTGGAGGAAATCAGTTGCTGAGTGCAAGTTTCTAGAAACCAGTATCTGAGCTGGTATGGTGGCATAGGCCTGTAATCCAATGATTCAGGAGGCTGAGGCAGGAGGATCACAAGATTGAGGCCAGCCTAAGCAACTTAGACCCTGCCTCAAAGTAAAAAGGACTGAGGACTTAACTTAGTGGTAAAGCGCCCCTGGGTCCAATCCTCAAAACTCCTCAATGAAAACAAAGCAAAGCAAAACCAACCAAAACAAAGCAAAGCAAAACAAAACAAACAACAGTACCTGAGTTCATATTTCTGCCCCTCTACTCCAAGGTGACAGTGATATTAACATGCAGTTAGTTTCCTCATCATATATGGATAATTACTATGAGTGTTCTTTTTTTAAAAAATATTTTTTAGTTGTTTATGTACACAATATCTATTTATTTTTATGTGGTGCTGAGGATCGAACCCAGTACCTCACACGTGCAAGGCACGTACTCTACCACTGAGCTATAACCCCAGCCCTGATAAAGTGCTCTTTTTGATCTATTTTCTACCAAGACTTTTATCCACTGGTTGTTCAACCACTGTGACTTCAAATCAGCTGTGGCAGGAATAGGTACATGGTGGAAATTGGCAAATGTTACAAATTGGGACGCTTTTTAAACAGCCACTTACCAACAGAGGTAAATAAGATTTATTGGGATGAAATGAGATCATACTTGATTAAAGTGTTTTGTATATTAAATGATCTTTTGTTTCCATCAGGAATAAACACTGCTTGTTTTGCTTCTTACTAACCTGAAGGAATTTTGAAGTATACCTTACCTTACAGCCCATTTTCTGCTGTCAATGAGCTGTTTGTGCACTTGAAGTCAGGTGATGTTTTCATATTGTGCCACTCAATGCACACAGCACACACATTGTCTTTTCCTCTTTACATGCAAGTGCTTTCCAAAGTACAGTTTTCCTCTGGATAGTTTGTTGAAAAATATACCAATCCAACTGACCTCATCTGACATACTGATTTTGCTTTCTTTGTCTCTCTTTTAATCTGTCTACCATATAAACTGATGGGCACTTTTGACTCCCCTTCCCCCCAATGCTGGGGCTTGAACCCAGGGGCACTCTACCACAGAGCCACATTTCCCTTTTTATGTATTTATTTATTTCGAGAAGGGATCTCACTAAGTTGCCAAGACTGGCCTAGAACTTGCAATCCTCCTGCCTCAGCCTCCCGAGTCATTGGGATTACAGACGTGTGACTGAAATTATATATTTTTTAAAAATTATATTTTTAATTGACTTATAAACTTTTTCTTGTCTTTGAGCTTGTACCAGGTATTCTTGTTTAAGCTGTAGCTTGAGGATTTTGTTGCTTTGACTCTACCCAGGAACTTTTAGTTCTGGTTGACAGGGATAGATAGGCTTGCTATTCTTTTCTTTCTTTTTGTTTTTTAAATTAATGGACTTTTCGGGCAGTTTTAGGCTTACAGAAAAGTTGAGTAGAAAGTACAAAAGTTCCTATATACTCCTCCTCCTAACTTTCCCTGTTATATTGGGGTATATTTGTTACCACTGATGAAATACTGTTAATATACGTAGTCCATAGTTTACATTAGGATTTACTCTTTGTGTTACACATTTTATAGATTTTGACAGATGAGTAATGACAATCATAGTATCAAACAATGTGGTTTTTCACTGCCCTACAAATACTGTGTTCCTTCTGTTCATCTCTTCCTCCCCACAAGTTGGCAACCACAGATTTTTTATTGTCTCCATAGTTTTTTGTAGTTTTTTCATATAGTTGGTGTTTTGGTCAGCTGTTCTGCTGCTGTCACTGAAAGACCTAACAAGAACAGTTAGAGAAGGAAAAGTTTATTTGGGCGCTCCCAGTTTCAGAGGTCTAAGTTGATAGATGGCCATTCTTTGGGGCCCAAGGTGAGGCAGAACATCATGGCAGAAGAATATGGCAGAGGAAGGGAAGCAACTGGGAACATGGCACCAGGAAACAGAGAAACTAAGTTCAGTTTTCAAAATATATACCCCAAAGACATGCTCCCATTGACCCCTCTTTTCCAGCCACATCCTATCTGCCTACAGTCATCACTCAGTTAATCCCTTTCAGGGGATTAATTCACTGATTGGGTTAAGGCTCTCAAAACCCAATCATTTCTCTCTAAACCTTGCATTGTTTCATGCATAGGCTTTTGGGGGGCACCTTATATCTAAACCGTGATTGTTGAACTCATATAGTAAGTAGACTGTCACATTGCCTTCTTTCATTTAGTGACATGCATTCTAGATTGATGCCTGCCTGCCTTCTTTTCATCCTTCTTTCCTTCTCAGGGATGCTCTATCACTGAACTACATCCTCAGCCTTTTGTACTTTTTAATGTTGAGACAGATGCTAAGTTGCCCAGACTAGTCTTGAACTTGCGATTCTCCTGGCTCAGCCTTCCAAGTCACTGGGATTAGAGGTTACTGTGTCTGGCTCCTCCATCTTTTCATGGCTTGAGAGCTAATTTCTTTTTAGTGCTGAATGATACTCCCTTGTCTGGATGTATCCACCCACCTTCTGAAGACCCTATGATTGCTTCCTTGTTTTGGCAATTATGAGTAAAGTTGCTAAAAACATCCGTGAGTAGGATTTTATGTGGACCTAAGTTTTCACTTTCTTTACGTAAAGACCAAAGAGTAGGATTGCTGGATCATTTGGTAAGAGTATATGTAATTTTATAAGAAATCACTGAACTGTCTACAAAGTGACTGTACCATTTTGTATTCCCACCATCAGTGAATAAGAGTTCCTGTTACTTTACATCTTTACCAGGATTTAGTGTAAGTGTTTTGGTATTTAGCCATTTTAATAGGTATGTAGTGATTTTCTTTTTCTTTTTTTTTTTTTTTTTTCTTTTTTTGCGGTGCTGGGGATTGAACCCAAGGCCTTGTGCTTGCAAGGCAAGCACTCTACCACCTGAGCTATATCCCCAGCTCTTATAGTGATTTTCATTATTTGCAATTCCATGAATACATTTGAGGTTGAGGGTTTTTTCTTTTTAATATATATATCTTTTAATCTGTATGTCTTCTATGCCTGCTCAGAGCATGTGCCCATTTTTTAAAAATATTTTTTTTAGTTGACAATGGATCTTTATTTTACTTATTTATATGCGGTGCTGAGAATCGAACCCAAGACGTCACACATGCCAGGCAAGTTCTCTGCCACTGAGCCCCCCAGCCCAACATGTGCCCATTTTTAAATTGAGTTTTTCTTATTGTTGAGTGTTAAGAGTTCTTCATGTATTTTTTAAAAAATATTTTTTGTTGTAGATGGACACAATACCTTTATTTATTTTTATGTGTGCTGAGGATCAAACCCAGTGCCTCACACATGCTAGACAAGCACTCTACCACTGAGTTATAGCCCCAGCCCTGCAGTTTAGATAGCAGTTCTTAGATAAGTCTTTTGTAAAAGTTTTGTTCTAGTATGTGCCTTGTCTTTTCATCTCTTAAAATTGTCTTTTGCAGAGCTGAAGGTTTTATTTTAGTAAATTCCAACTTACTCATTTTTTTCTTTCATGGCCCTTGGGTTTTGTTGTTTATGTAAAAAGTTTACCACCAAATTCAGAATCACCTAGATTTTTTCCTACCTTCTATGAGTTTTATAGTTTTTGCATTTTACGTTTGAATATATGATCTATTTTCAGTGAATTTTTGTGGAAGGTGAAAGTTGTATGTCTAGATTCTTTTATTTGATTTTGTTTTCTATGTGTGTGGAAGTCTAGTTGTTTCAGTACCATCTGTTGAAAAGTCATTCTTCGTTGAACTGCCTTTGCTCCTTTGTCAAAGATCAGTTGACTCTATTTGTGTGGGTTTATTTTATGGGCTGTCTGTTCTGTTCCATTGATCTGTTTGTCTCTTCTTTTGCCAACAGTACAATGTCTTAATTACTGTGGCTTTATAATTAGTCTTAAAGTCAGGCGGCGTGAGTCCTATGACTTTATTCTCCTCCATCAATATTGTGTTGGCTATTCTGGGTCATTTTCCTTTCCATATAAACATTTTTGGCTTTTGTTCTTATTCTAAGGCCGTTTACCTTACACCTTTTTTTTTATACGTGTCATCGAAATTTGTATTGTTAGGCCATGCAAGTAATAATTGTTATAACAAGCAATTTGTATGGCACTTTATTGCATTTCTGTATTGATTGTATAAATTTATGCATAAATATTTGCATATAATATGTGTATACACACACACGTGTGTGTGTTTCTTGTGACTACTATGTGCTGGTTTTTATCCCTCAAAACCTCTTCTTGGGAGTAAGGGAGCGAGAGGCAGCTTTCACAGACTCCACCAAGGTTTTTAAAAATCATATCAGCTTGTAGAGATCCTAAAACACCCTACTTGTTGAGAATCTCATGCATTTTGAAGGATGTTACTGTTTGGAATGTTGTGCGTAATAACGTAATAGAGGCAGAAAGAAGGGAAAAAAACCTGAAATCCATTGCGATAATGACCCCAAGCATATCATTTTAAGGATTATGTTGCTTCTTACTTGTCTCTTCTTGACCAAATTTAAATTTTATATTGTAAAAACACAGGATTTCTATGAACATGAGATAATTGTTTTATTAAATGTCAAATAAGCACAGTGCTATATATAGAGAGTAAGCCATCTAAAAATATTAATAGTTAATTTTTAGTTACACTTGATGTAAGACAAATAGAAATTTTGAAATTTTAAACCTTTAGGTCTCACTTTATTCCTATTATTAGTAGTTAGAGTTAATAGATTTATATTCTAAGAAGCTTGATTATAATGTTAGGTTTTTACTATTTGTAATTTAAAGCCTGAATTGTGTTCTTAAGAACCATATTTTCATATTTATGTCTTATTCCCTCATAAGCTGACAGAATTTTCAGAATTATATAATAACATGCAGAGAAATACTACTATTTAACATTATAAATATTCAATTCAAGCAGTTGAGTGTCATCAAGTTGATGTTGTTATGTGGAAACTTGCTTTCTCCTTCCTGCTTAGAGTGGGCATCCTGAATATTAGCAGAATGTGAAGAAAATTCACATATACTTACCCAAGATGAATGATATAATGAGATGCAAATTGGAGGGAAAAACTTTGGTAGAAGAAGGACATCATCTAATTCTTATTTGATTTTAGAAAATTAGTGAACTTAAAGGCTTTTGTGTTTGTTGGCCTCCATTATTTTTATTTTTAATTAATTAAGTAACTAATTAATTATTTTTTTGTAGCTTGTTTGTTCATAATTTTTATCGTGTTTTCCGTTGAAGGGTATTGGCCTTTTTCATTAGAGCTTTGTGGTTGGAGGTAAACGTGGTTAACTGTGTTTATTATATTCTGCAAATGTTTTCCTGCCTTCTAATTTTATTTTGGTTTTGTATGCATCCTCATTGTCTTTTTCGGTTAACACTGTACTTTGAACACTTTCCCATGCTATTCAGTATTTTTTTTGAACCATCACTTCAGATGTTTACAGAATGTTCTGTTAATTAGGTTATAAAAATAATTATAGTCCTGTGTTCCTGAGATTAGATTGTTTTATGACCTGAAATTTTAATCAACTAATCTGTTCATTGTTACTTTCTTATAGTAATAAATATTACAAGTAAACATTTATTAAACACCCACCAAGAAATATAATTGAATTAGATCACTTTATCTTATTTGATTAGCACATTTGTTTTTCATAAAATTTTGGGTTTTCAAATTTGAAATATTTTTGTCTGGGAAGGTTACACAAAGTTTTTCCTAAAACTTTTGGTTCTGTTTGTCAAATTTCTTAAAGTATACAGTTAATACCTAGGAGTATTTGCTTATGTATAATTTTTAAGGAAGTAGAAGACAATAAAGGAGAGGTTTGGGGATGTCATTTTTAATATTCTTAATGACCCAAAATAATTTTTTAAAAAAATTTTAAGGGCCGCTTTTTTTTCCACAATGACATTTGTTAACAGATTCCCTCTTTAATAATACACAATGTTGGACCATGACACAGAATAGACAAACAGGTCATTGTTTGAAATAATGTGCACTGTGTTTGAATGACTGTGAATTCTTGTTTTGCATTGTTTTTATTATACAATTTTCATTCTAGAATACAATACATAATGTATTTTAACTTGGTCTGATACAAAGATACTTATTTTTAGCTACAATATTAACAGTTGGCAGTAATTTTTAGACTTTCTACAGGTCTTTGTATTTTCACATATTATGTTTGGTGGTGATTGTGTTCTGCTCCCTTTTCAAGGATGGGGTTACTTATAGGGCATACTTAAGTGGAAAAAAACAGTCACTGAAGATCAGGTTGAAGTAGAGAAGTACAAACATGAATTTCCATGAACATAGGTGTGCTTAATCCAAAGGGGTCATATAAGCTAAAGCAAGAAGATGGAGGAGTCAGTATACCAGGCTGGAGGAGGGAAGTGATTGGATAAATTATAGACTGGTAGGCTACCCCAGCAGTCAAGAAAATAGAAAGGCGAAGCCATCAGCAATGTGTGCTCTTAGTCCACTAGCCCTGGTGCTACTTCCTGTTTTCCAGACACCACATCAATCCCCATCTGAGTACACAGCACCACCACCCTTTGAGCAAGTAAAATAAGGATCCTTCGAGTCATTAACTCTTTTCCCTCACTTCCATCTTTAATGCACTAACACATGACAAGTCTGAGATTCTTTTCATTCTGTCCTAGGCCATCACCATCTTATTAGGCCAAGCCATGATCATCTCTCTTGGATTTTTATATGGCACCCCCAAATGTGTGTTTGCCCTCTTCAAACTATCCTCCACAGGTACCAGGGAGATCTTTATAGAAGTCATATCCTGTCCCTCTCCATGTTAATGTTTTACACTTTCCCACTGAATTTTAAGTTCATTTAAAAATAAAATCTTATACACACACACACACACACACACGCACACACACTTTTTTTTTGTACTGGGAATTGAACTCAGGTACACTTAACCACTGAGCCACATCCCCAGCCCTCTTTTAGTTTTTATTTTGAGACAGGGCCTCGCTAAGTTGCTGAGGGTGGCTTTGAACTTGGAATCCTCCTGCCTCAGACTCTAGAGTCACTGAGATTACAGGCGTGTGCTCCTGTGCTTGGCAAGATCTAATTCCTTTACAGAGCCCTGCAGGGTCCTCTGACTAGCATCCTGACTAATGATTCTGACCTCCTCTCACATCCCCCTCCACCCTGCTTCCTCTCGTATCTTTTTGCCTCTCAAGCAAGCATATCCAGTCTTGTACTTGTGTTTCTGGTGCTTTGGCTAAGTGCCTCTTTTCCATCTTTGGGCCTACGTTCACATGTAGCTTCTTCAGTGAGGCCTTCTAGAGCATGCTTTCCAAAGTTATTCCCTAATACCATTCATATTTCAATTACTCATATCTATTTTATTTCCTTTGTTATACTTGATTACCTGATGAGAATCCATCCATTCATTCAGTAACTATTTATTATGCACTTAGTATATGCCAGGCATTGTTGTAGGTACCTGGGATTCATCCATGGACAAAAACTCAAAAGAGAATCCCTACTTTTATTGGTACTCACATTAACGTGGAAAGAGAAACAGTACATAGTAAACATGATACATTACTACGTTGAAGATACCTTAGGCAATCTGTTAGAAGGTAGCAAGTGTGATAGAGAAAAATGGAGCATGCTAATGGAGATTGGGGATCTGGAGGGGTGAGGAACAGGATGCATATTAAGTAATGTGGTTGTGGAAGGCCTCATTGAGCTGATGATTAATGTAGGGTTCTTTGGTTTCTTTTACTTGTAGCTTCAGCACCAGTCAGCAAAGTGAATAAGTACTGTGCTTCTTCCAACTTTCATTCCACTTGGGGAAGAAAGAATCTCATCATGTCAAACATTACAATTGACCCGGATGTCAAGCCTGGTGAATATGTCATCAAGAGCCTATTTGCAGAATTTGCTGTTCAAGCTGAAAAGAAAATTGAAGTTGTAATGGCTGAACCCTTGGTGAGTAGAGCTGACCTATAAATCTGAAAATTTTTCTTGACTTTTGCATTAACCATTATAATACAAAATTTCTGAAGCAAATAATATACTGGAAAAAAATGTTTAAGTAATGGAGTGGCGATCCAGAAAGCTCCAATGATTTTAGAATCCATTTTGATAAATTACCACAAATCTCAAAGAAACAAAAATGACGAGTGGGAATTATGAAGCCAGATAAAAACATAACAGCAAATAAAGGAACTCTAGGATATTCTACAAGTTCTTGTGACTAAGAATGTGACTAAGCCAAACTTATAATAAACCAGTCATCATATTTTTATGCTTACAGTACACAAGGCATACCTAGGGAATGTGAGGGACTCTGTGATAATGGTCTATGGTAAGGAGGAAGGAAATATTTTGTTCAGATTCTGAACAGTACTACTATGATAGGTGACATATGGTTAGAAAATAAGAGCAGAGAGTGAGGGCAGACTAGCTAGTGTATACAATTCAGTTTGGAATGAAAAGATTTTTGAACTAAGGCATAAACAGAAGTAGTTACAGAAGAAAATGAGAGAAATGACAAGTAGAATCAATAGAACTTGACAAGTAATCAAATAGGAGTTGACAAGTAATTAAATAAGAGTGACATTTTAAGTGAAATTTGACAGTTAAAGATGCTTTGCAGTTATTAGTAAAGATGGAATGCATTTCCTTGGGTAAAGCACATGGGAATATTCTTAGGTTTGAAAAGAGGAGTAAGGTAACCTTTCAATTAGATGCATTGAACTTGATTCACTGGAGCTCTAACAATGTGAAATTAGTTGATTGGTGGTTGGAAATTCTTCTTCAGAACTCACAGAGGTAGAGACTAGAAATTACAGATTTCATCATTATCTCTATCAAAGCCAAAAGAGTGGGTGCTGATATCAAGGGAAATAGACTATAGAATAGAAATATCAGCCAAATATTACAGGGTGGCCTAGTGCAATGAAAGAGGCAATTGGATTTGGAAGTAAAGTAGTCTGATCACTAAGAGAACAGGCTGAACTTAAGGATACACCTTTGCTCATGGAACTTTGAAAATACAGGTGGTAGTTTAGGTTACTCTGGGTTTAAAGGGAGTGGGTATATGGTGTGCCAGCATCACAGTACAGGCTAGAAGCGGGTTCATGGTAATGGAGGTAAAGATGGAGGACATACGAGCTGAAACTGTGTTATTCGTCACACAAGTGGAGGGCTTGTTGCTGTCTGAAGTCCAAAGCCATTAAGTGGCCAAGTGGAAGTTAGGTGTACTAATACAAGCTGTGTGCTTCCTCAGAGGAAGGAATAGAGGAGAGGCGATGACCTAAGGAGAGAGGGAAGGTGAAAGAAGTGTTTTTAAATGCTCTTAATATTCTTAGTGTAGAAGGACTTAAAATTACTGATTGTGTTTCTTTCTGAGACTTAAGTAGAAGAAACTACTCTGAAGAAAGCATTTATGAAGTAATGTGTTCTGAGATTTAATACATAATAATAGGTTAAAAAATCATCAGCCAAATGTATATTTCAAAACTGTGGACATCATATTCAATTTAAATCATCCCATGATTGCTTTCTGCATAACAAATTAATGATTATCTTTATACCAATCTATGTATTTTTACGGTTTGTGCATAGTATAAAGTTCTGGTTTAGAAATTAGGATTACAAAAGCTTGCAGACATGAATTCATGATGATAAGTTTTAATTACATATGTGCTTAATCTACAAAATGTTGATTTTCTCTTTCAATTGTCTCTGAATTGTGATAAATTGCTACACTACTTTATTTAAACAATGAGAAAGGAACCACTTTTTTGAAAAATACATTAAAAACTAATGGGAAATTTCAACAATACATAAAAGTAGAGATTTATAGCCTAAGAAATGCCCAATACCCATCACCCTGCTTTAGCAATTTTCAACTTGCACAGTGCATTTTAAAATCACTGCCAATTTTATAAAATATTTGATAGCAGTGCCATGTGGCATGGTCCTAAGAGTTCTCAAATATTATATATTCCTAAAGGAATTTTTAATTTCCAAATGTAAAGGTCTTGAGCATGAAAGTATTAAAGGAAAATATGGCTGAGCTTACCCAATGTGACAGTGTCTATAAAATGGCAATTTAAAGCCCTTTCTTTCCCTTCCAGTGCCCTGTCAGGGTCTGGTTCAGGCTGGGGCTCTGCCAGGTGAGGGCACTGCGTGCAGGGGCTTCTAGCCAGTCATGAAGTAGTCTGTCACTGTGTCGGTTTCTTTTTCACTCACTGGGCTTTTCTTTGTCTACAACACAAACACCGCTTTCCACTTCTGGTGACTCACTTGTCATTGCTGTGGAATAGGTTCTAGCATCCTTAGGTCATCTCAGGTGCTCCAATGTCTTGTCTGAGTCAGGGTGATGAGTCTTCTGTCTTGACATGCTATGATACTTAAAATATCTTCTATATGTTCTTTTGTCCTGGTGTCTGTTTTTATTATTTTCCCAATCAAAAATGTTTTTAACTCCTGTTTTTTAAAACTCTACTCATCCTTCCAAACTTCCCATTTGTTCCCTCCAACACAGTTCTCCTACCTCAAACCAAATAAATCTGTTTTACCTATTACATCTGTAAAGTATAAATATTATGCATCTGTAATTACCAAATAGCAATTTGAACTTACTATGTCTTTGTGTGTTCATACAGATCTTGACTGTGGGGTCTTATGGTTAATTGCTTACCTTGTGTTCTAGTCAACTTTTTTAAACCACTGTGACCAAAGACCTGACAAGAACAATTTTAGAGGAGGAAAAGATTATTTGGTTCACCGTTTTAGTGGTCTCAGTTCATAGATGGCTGACTCCATAGCTCTGGGCCCTAGATGAAGCAGAACAGCCCAAGGGTATAGTGGAGGAAAGCAGCTCAGGACATGGCCACTAGGAAGCAGAGGGAGCTGTGCTCACCAGGGGCAAACTATAAACCTGGAAGACATGTCTCCAGTGACCCACTTCCTCCAGCCACACCCTATCTGCCTATAGTTACCATCTAGTTAATCCATATTAGTGGATTAAGCTGTTGATTAGGTTATACCTCTTGTAATCTAATCATTTCACCTTTGAAGGAATGTTCTTGCATTATCTCACACATGAGCTTTTGGGGGGTGCCTCTTATCTAAATCATAGCACCTGTCTGTCTCCTTTGATATGAGTTGCCTGATGTCAGGAACCAGGTGGCCTATCTGTATCTATAACACTACCCATGGTGGTAGGGTCTTGGAAAAGTTGTTTGGTAGGGGTTTGTGTTTTAAGTTGAATTTAGCATTAAGTAATATTGCTCTGATATGTGCCCCTTGTTCTTCTAATTAAACAGGATGCATTATTCTAACAGAGCTTCTTAAACTTCCTTCAGAATAGTCCAATGCAGATTATATTTTATTTATTCATTAAACATAATTTCAGAGATACCAGCTATGTACTCTTAAGATGATATTATAAACTGGTGGTGAATAGTGGTGCAGATTCCACAGAGCATCAGCGTTTCTACCCGCTCGCCTCCCATAGAAGAGTCATCCTTGCTTACTCTTGCTGACATACCAGGAAACTCCCCAGATCCTCATCCTGTCTTACAGAACCTTACCCATTACACTTAGGTGTAAGTCATTCCTTCTCATCTAGGTTAGAGCTCTGCCAGCTCTGTTTTCGTTTATCTCCAGGTCTGGGTAGGTTGGCAATCCAGAGCATCAAGATAATGAAGATACATTTAATGTAATATTGCAACAGTTTATATTATAGCTTCAAATGCTTTTGTGATTTCATTTATTTTAAAATGTATTTTCTACTCTGAGGCAATAAATAACTGTGCATGACTGAGTTCTCAAACTTTACAGAGTCACTTTAAAGAAAACAGCATAAGGATGCTGGCAAGAGTCATGGTCTGTTGGGACAGTAGGTTATGGAATCATCTGGAAGCACAAATGTCAGTGGCTTTTGTTGAAAGAACTTAATCTGCCACTATCATTTTTTTCATTCCCAAGTTAGAAACCGTAATTTAAAAAAAGGAGGTTAAGGAGGCTAGAAGAGTTGAAGATTAGCTGAGCTTGATTTTTAGTCATGATTTCATTTTCATTTTAGGAGGAAGAGTCAGGAAGGGCAATCATTGACTGAAAATGTAGCTTGCAAACTGTGCAATCCAGTACGTTAGGTTTCTTTCTTCCTTTTTGAAAGGAGATGGATCAGTCTTGGGTAATGAGCCAGGCATAACCAAGCGCACATGTTTATCTTTTAGATTGCCAGTGACTAGAAGATAGAAAAAAAAGTTTTAACCATACATCCCCTGATTTGGACCTTATGTATGTGGTTTAAGCCCAGCACTTTAAAAACTCTGCAGTTTCCATTGTTTTTTGAAGAATATTGAATAATATTGCATATATATGTATAAATATGTATATATGTGTGTAATATATATATTTAAAAGTGTTTTTTTTTCTGTCTGATCTTTTTTGCTCCAAACTACATTTTATTATTAGTTTTGTTTCCCCCTCTCGTGTTTATTTTACATGTTTATTTTAACATGTTATGTTTTAAGAATGGGGCACTAAACAGTTGATTGAAAACCCATTGTACGTGGAAGAGCCTTTTGTCTGTGGTCTTTGATATGTAATCATCTGGACTATCAATGTCAGATCTTTTTCTTGGGTCTAATCAGGGTGCTCCAGAGGTTCTTGCAGGACCCTGACTGGGAGAGATTGCCTTTGGCTGCTAGTGTAAATGGGGAACCAGAAGCAGAAGATTAGTGGGGTTTTGATATTTGTTATACAAAATTTTACTTGACCTCCATCTTTGGTATGATACCTCGCCTTCATCTGTCACATCCCCTAGTCAGCATGTCTCTATCTTGCCCTTTCCAAAGAAAGGCCGTTCCTCTGTGGGCAAGGGAAGAGTTGGTTACCTTGCTAAGCAGGTAGAAGGGAAAGAAGGAAGAGTCTTAATCTTTCTTATACAATCTTTTAAAAACAGTCTTTTAATGAACTCTCTTATTTTTATCTTTACTTTAGCTGTCCTTTCAGAGTACCCAGGTTTTCTAATTCCTGAGCTTCCTGGGAGTCACAAAGCATCCCCTGGGCTGTGTTCTCTTCACTCCCTGAAGGGCGTGGAAGGCTTGCTTCCCTGTGGTGGTGTTCCAGTATCATTTTCTTCTTGGTCATCTCAAGTCTTAGTCCCCATTCCACCTTCCCATCCTAAGTCTGTCTAAGATAGCATATATTCCCTTTGCTCTCGCATTGGACTCTCAGCCCCACAAGGGCAGGGAGTTTTCCATCTTGCGCAGGGCTGGATCTTCAGAACTGAACAGTGCCTGGCATACTGTACACGCACTCAGTCAATAATTTGGGTGAGTGACTGCTACCTGCATGAGCAGGCCTCTGACCTTCCCTCGTGCCTACTCAAGAATCCCCACTGTCCTGTGGCTTTTTACCTCATCTCCCATTCTCTTTGTCCTTTTAACTCCTGTGAGAGTGATTTTGTTATCGTCTTAGCAGAGATTTAGGAGAGAATGTTGGCTGTGTGTGTGTTCAGTCTCTCATCTTTAATTGGAAATTTTTGACATATTTCGGGTTTACTGTTATCATGCCATCAAAATCTTTTCAGTAAATTCTCCATCTTTCCTCAGGAGGGTCTTGGTGCTGTTAGTAATCTGCACATATATAGAAGTTGTAGAATCAAATTAGAGCATAAAGAATTATGGATCTTAGAATCATTATTAATTTTTATATTATGAAAAGTAGAAATAGTTTTAAAGGTTATGTAATAAAAATGTCTCTTCTGCTATGAATCAAGCTGAACACTGTCAACAGTTTTTAGTCTGCAGTTTGTTCATGTCTATTATTTATCCATCTCTGTAGCACCTGCCACCTTTAAAAGAAACACACACAAATGTATGGGTGATATATATATATATATATTTTTTTCTATACCTAAATGTTTTTTCCTTATATTGGTGGTGATTCTATATTAGCCATATAAATTTGTCTCATTTTTGCTTTTAACTTTTCTTTTCCTTCCTTTCCTCCCTCCCTCCCTCCCCCTCTCTCTTTGTTGTTTCATAATACTGGGGATTGAACCCAGAGCCTCACCCATGCTAGGCAAATACTGTGCCACTGAGCTACATGCTCAGCCCTGTCTCATTCTTTCCAACAGTTGAATATTTCAATAAGTGAAAGTACCATGACTTTTTTTTTTTTTTTTTTTTTTTTTAATTTAGCCAGTCTATTGACTAACTAGAAGTTCTGGAAGTACCCCAATTTGGGGCTATTATGAAAAAATTGCTACCATTAACAATTTTGTACAAAGTATTGACATTTACATATGTATGAATATAGATACTAATTCATTTAATTTTTAGCTATTTGTGATAGTGGATTGCTTAGGCTATAAACATTTTTGAAAGGCTTATCTTTTTAAAATACTCACATATTGAAAGACAGTACAATGGTCCACCCTGTGATTTCAGTTACTGAAGGTCAACTGTGATCCAAAGAGATTAAATGGAAAATTTAAGAAATAATTCATAAATTTTATGTAGCTGTTATTATGATATATTGTTATAATTGTTCTCTTTTTATTATTAGTCTTCTACTGTGCCAAATATATACATTAATCTTTGTAATAGGAAAAAATATAGTGTATATACTATAGTATAAACTTAGTCTATACATAGTACATGTGTATATGTATAAATATAGCATATTTAGTGGTTGGTACTCTCCATGGTTAAAGGCATCCACCTGGGGTCTTGGAACTCATCCCTCACAGATAAGAGGGGATTATTGTTTATCTGTCTGAGCAAAGTCCTTGGTTAGTAATTTATATTTAATGCAGTACATTTATTTCATGCTTTTGTATTGATAATGTGAGTGTCCTTTTATATTCAAAAATCATTTCTGACTTATTAATTATGGTAAAAACAGTTCAACTGCTTTAGTTGGATGTCAACTCTTCAGAAAGCTTTGAGGAATTGTGGGTTTGTTGAGAAATTTAAAAAATGTTAAATATAAGGCAACTGTGTGTTTCTAAAAAGATTATCATTCTCTTTTATTCTTCTGTTTGGCCACTAATGTTTTTTCGATTCGATCCCCTTTCACTGTGATAATTGATACATCAACTAGGTTGGAGAGAAACCCCTTCCTGTGTCTCCCAGCCCCTTCTTGGGTATCCAGCACACATTATGATATTAAAGTTCCTTTAAAAACTCATTATTTTTCAAACCTTTAGACATTTTTATTTGCTTTTTTGTTTGAAATGGAGTCTTGCTGTGTCACCCAGACTGGCAAATTAAAGTGCCATGGATTCTGGTGTTTTTCTGACCCCATTTAAATTAGGTAGAAACCTGATTCTCTGACAGATTGGGAATTTTTATATTTCAGTGACAAATACATTTGTGATTTAAAAAAAAATAAACGATGGTCAAAAATGAGGCGATTTGAATACTACTACTTAGGGAAACTTCATAAATTTATATATTTCTAAATTCAGTTGGCCCTCTGCTGATTGGATGGTATCCTTCCATGTTAGGTAAAGGCTATTCTTCCTTCCTCAATTCTACTGATTAAAGTGCAGGTCTCCTCTGGGAGCAGCCTCACAGGCAGACCTAGAAATAATGTTCTAAGAGCTCTGGAGATCTGTTCGTCCAGCCTAGTTGACACCTAAAAACTAACCATCTCAGGTAGATATATCATCAGATGGTAATCTCAGAGCATGCTAATTTTTTTTTATTGACATCACTTCCCTAGTTTGTTTTTATATATTGGTATGGTTATTCAGTTAATGTCTGTCTTTATTTATCTGTTTTTTGTGGTGCTGGGGATGGGTCCCAGGACCTCACACATGCTAGGTGTGTACTCTACCACCCAGCCATGTTCCTGGACGCCGTCTTTCCTTCTAAAGCTAATGGCAGGCCGACTCTGTTGCTTTGCTTACCATTATATCCCCAACATGTAGAAATGCTTAGTTCTTAAAAATCAGGGCATATCATATAAATATTGTACACAGTAGAAATGAAGCAAGACAGAATGGAAGAGAAAATCACAGTTCTTTGTGTGTTAAAGCATATAATTCACAAAATGTAGACACAGCTGTCACAACCCCCACCCAGGAGAGAAATATCATATAGCATTTTTATTAATTAACTGGTTAACAAACTTCTAAAATACACCTTTTACCTTACATTTTAGGTTGTCAAATTTTTTAAAAATATTGAACTAGCAAAGTCAAGTTTTTATGTACCAATGACATGATTCTAAATATGTAAAATTAACATTGGAAATTCATATACATTAACAAAAACAGTTATGGCATCTTAACAGATTTATTTTAGTCTTTGTAGACTAATTAGAAAATTACTGAGTTAGAAAAAGACCAATCATGAAGTTCAAAAAAGCAAAAGTGAAAATTAATTTTTTTTAAAAAGTCTCATTTAATGAACTAGAAAAGCAGTAGGAATATTGGCAAATAAATTCAAGATAAGGTTATTTTTGAAATTGATATAACAGTTATATCACATATCTAATATCAAATTAGGAATGATGAAGAAGCTGGGCAAGTAGCCTCAGAGGTACAGTGCTTACCTAGCATGTGAAAGGCCCTGGATTCCATCCCCAGCACTGCAGAAAAAGTACAAAACCAACTGTAAAAGGCATGTGTACAGCACAGAGTCCGTACTTGGTACATGACAGACTGGTCTTAGTTTACTTTCATTGTTCCAAAAAATTGTAAAGATTCAAGGCTTATGGTGTTCCTGATTGTCACTGAAACCAGGAAGTTATAAATTAAGAATCATCTTGGCAGCAGGTGTACATCTAAATAATATAATAATGAGGGGAAATTTCAAGGAAGCAAACTACTTTTCTAAAGTGTGGTTCCAGGTAGTCTACCAGCTAGTTTTTCATAGTTTCTAGGAGTGGTTCATTCCATTTTTCCTTAAATTATTATAATGAATAGAAAAACATGGAACCCCTGCCCCATTTTCCCCCCTTAAAACTGGTGTATTGCTGATAACAGCATTAGATAGTCACTGGCCTTTTCAGATGAGAAAGCTGAGGCACAGAGACCCTAAGACCTTTCACCCCCTTGGTGGTGAAGGCTGCTGCTCGGTGAATATGGTGAATGAATTGATGAACACCTGCTGAGGCTTTTGAACTTGGAAGGACCTATGTTGAACTTCAGCTTATCATCTAAGAATTGCTGAACTTGAATTTGTCACAAAAAGTAATCATGTGACAACAGCCACTCTCTCTAGTGTGACTGCGAGCCACCTTCATGGGAGTGTCTGATTCTTCGTCCTGTGATCAGAGGCGGGTGAGGCTCCCCTTCCTCTAAAATAGCCTGATTACAAATGAAATAAAACAGAACCAGGTTGCTCATCTGAAGTGTCTATCACATGGAAGATTTCTGGTATTTTTCATTTATACTTTTTAATTTATTTTTTTAATTGTAGGAGAAGCTGTTGTCCAGATCTCTTCAGAGGGGTGAAGACCTGCAGTTTGACCAGGTGTGTCGATTTTAGAGGATACTCTTTCCTGGAAGGAAGACATCTTTCCTAGTGGTCTGGTCTGAATAAGAAGTTCCTTTATTATTTTAGTGACCCTGTATCTCCTTATACATTAGATTCTTCTGGAATTGGTAGATTTATTGTTATTTAACACAGAATAAGTCATGAACTTTATTGGTTTCACTTCACTTAGCATTAAACTTTTTACTTTTCATTGTTAATCTCTTTAATGTTCCCTTTGAAATTTTTTCTCAGAAAGTTTCTGATTACACTCCTCACTCTTAGGTGCCAATTCTGTGTTTTTTACATAATAATATTTTACATTGTAACCGTTCTGGAGTGTTCAGAACCTGTATGTAGGTTACCAGCATTTAAAAACTCATGTGATATTGCTCTACTGTTAATTCTTCTTCTTGAGATTAAATGTTCCTTAAGTGCTGTTTTATTATAATTAGTTTATTACATGTTGATTACTTGGAATAACCAAAATAATCTGGATTAGCTATCTGTTGCCATTTAGTATTCCTGGACCACTTTACTCAAAATAATATATCTAAGAAATAGAAGTCAATGTCCATATTAGACTGGTTAGGGTTTTTTGGTAGAGAGTTACTAAAATACTGTGTTCTTGGATCTCACTCCAGTTGTGCTGAATCAGAATCACCAAGAGTGCTGTATTTACAATACTGCACCTGTATTTGTAGGGGCTCTGTAGGGGTCAGCTCTCTGAGGCATACACTTAATAAGAAGACACTGATGGACAAAGAAACCATTAATAGGGAGATAAGTCCTTTGTTAAAATAAGATCGACTAAGGCAGTGTTTTTCAAATCTTATACTACTGTAGAAGTTATTTAGATTATTCACACCCTGAATCTACCTCATTAATCAATGTATACTTAATTTGTAATCCCATTAAATATCAGTTTAAGGAAATTTTAAATTTGTTGTATGATATTTAAAAATGGAATGATCATGTCTCATAGCTTGTCTTTATTCCTCATAGTAAAATCCTATGTGTGATGTATTTTTAGTATATAGTTATAGAATCAAATAATGTTATATTGTCCCTTCCTTAGATATTAAAACATATTTCCTTTGAGCCATACTATTTATCTTTAATAAAATGTAAAAGATTTTAAAACATGGCTAAATGGAATCTTTTTTTCTTCAATTACCTATATTAGAAACTATTTACCTGTCAAATTATGGTTAATTTATAATAAAAGATGATAGAAGACAGGATGGAAATAATAAAAAAGAATATCCTATAGAATCAGATAACATACTGCCTTCTTTTCTGTTTTCCCCATGGAGTATATTTTGGCATTGTATGCCGAATAATGAAATGTTTAACATATAGAGACATCTTCATTAATGGGCTCTTCCTATAATCACAGATCTGAAAGAGACCTTGAACATTTCTGCAGCCCATATTTTTATTTTTCAAATGAGTCAGCAAAGTGAAGCACGTTTGACTGCCTGCTGATTTTAAAATAATAATTATATGAGCAGTGAGTTGAATCAGATGCAGAAATTCTTATGAAGAGAGAAAGTTTTGCTTGGGGTGATCAAGACAATGAGTGACTGGTCCAGGCAGGTTGGGTCAGGTTGGGTTTATTAATGAAAGGAATTTATGATGTTCACCTAGAGCTCAGGCATTTTCAAGGCTACCTGCAATTCAGTAACAGTTGTTCATCACACTACACTTACCATTTTTTCTTTCTTTTTCTTTTTGTGGGACTTGAACCCATGCCTCCTGCATGCTAGGCAAGCACTCTGCCTCTGTGCGGCACCCCTCCACCTAGGGCACTTACCTTTATGCTGACCACTTATATGTTATCAGCTTTGTAAGCTTGTTTCCAACAGGCTTCTAACATGTGGACTTGGGGATATCAGAGTGATTCTAATTCTCTCTTCTGTTTCAAAGTAATACATAGAAAATAGGAGTCTTCTCCTCAGTGGTAACAGTGCAGTCCTCTTGTTCCAGCATGTCTGCGTGCATGTAGTGGCAACCTTTTAGAGTCTTGTTCACATAAACACAAGGGAATTTGCCAGGGCAGAAAGAAATAGTAGGGTCTCTTCACCTTGTTCCTAACATTTCTCCTAGACTTATCTGTGTATATAATCAGGGATGTTACCGATGGGCTTGTTTTTACATGGGTGTGTGGCAGATGGTGGCAGGAAAGGTTGAAAGTCACTGTGCCAACTGAATAAAGTTTAATAGTGGGTGAAACTTAGTGGACTCTTTTTTTTTTTTTTTTTTTTAGAACAGAAATAATTGCTAATAGATTTAGGAGTGTGATTTGCTCAATGCTGAATCCAATTATGTTTTGTGTTTCAGTTGATAAGCTCTATGAGCTCAGTAGCAGAGCACTGTCTCCCTTCCTTACTTCGCACCTTGTTTGACTGGTATAGACGCCAGAATGGAACTGAAGATGAGTCTTATGAGTATAGGCCTCGATCTAGCACAAAATCTAAGGGGTAAGTGGTGAATTTTCCACTGTTTTGCCTGGTACCAAAACACTTTCAACGAAGAAAAGTATAGGGTTGTTATAAGATTGTTATTGTTTGGTTTCTAAGCAAAGAGCACGAATTATTTTTGTTATGAAGGTGGTAGGAAGGAGAAAGGAGGGTTCTTGCTTCAATTGCAAAGTAAGAGCAGGTCCCATCATTGGAGTAAGGAGTGCCATGCCAGTAGTTGAGTAAGGAATCTTAATCATCATAAAAGTTAAGAAACCATTCAGAGAAGGTCCATTGGTTTTGGAAGGGAAACAATTGTGATACACAAAGAATCAGAAACTGACTTATCACACCAAGACTCTCTTGTTGCTTAGGTGCTAGAACTTGTCTTCTCCACCTTCAGATCTCCCACTGAGATCTTGGGTTACATATAACATCTGCTGTGCTCAGGTGATTGTCCATGGTTTAGGGCATTGAACTTGGAAGTTTTCAGGTTAGATTTGTGAGGTTACTTTAACATATTTTCATCTAGAAAATCTGTTACTTTTGTTTCACTTCTTAATAAAAAAAATCACCATCAAATATGGCACAATGGTAGCAGGTTTTCTAAATGAAGTTTAAAGGACTTTTCTTTCTCTTACTAATACTTCAAGATTGTTTGATTTTTGATAGATATAATAGTGATATGTTTCAACACCCAATGCATAAAAAGAAAGAACATATCATGCACAGATTATGTTATTAAAAAAAATACTTCTACTAGCAATTACTGTACCACACTGCACATAGTGGGAACACAGTAAGCAACATGAACTATTGGCCAAGAGCTATTTTAACACTCAGTGTCTTAATGTAGTACTAATTTTGGGTTCTTGTTTCAGGGATGAACAGCAACGTGAAAGAGATTACCTTCTGGAAAGGCGGGACTTAGCAGTAGATTTCATTTTTTGTTTAGTTTTAGTTGAAGTTCTAAAGCAGGTGAGCTCCTCTGTGTCTGCAAAGTCCGTATTTCTCATTCTTACCACGTCTTTGTGTTTGTTTCCTTATTTAGGATGTTATGTCTAACGTTCTGGCCCACATAAACCAAATCCCTTTAGCTTAATTATATGTCTTTGAATTCCCTGGGGCTTTCGGCCCCGTACCTATCTCTACTTTCTGTCCTTTTTACCTTCGTATACCATCCAGGACATGAAATTTTGTTAGCAAGATGGAGCTGAGTGGAAATTATGTTAAATATGGGCTTTAGCTGTAACTGTAGTCTACTTGTTGTTAAGTTACTACAGGTCCTTTTTATTTCCACTTGATTTCTCTTCCTGAACCCTCTCACTTGCATTCCAACCTGGAATAATTGAGCAATTATAGTTCAGAAAAGGGGGTGACTTCATAAAGTAAGACTGAATTGTCAAGTGCATGTGGTTTCAGACAAGAATACCTCAGAGTAAAGTTCATTCAGTGAACATTAGAATACCTGTGTGCACCAACATTGTTTTAGGATCGAACCTGTGAACTTACTTCTGAATGAGATAGTGAAGATATAAATACATGATGTCAGGTATCATTTTATATTTCCTATTCAAAATCAGTACAAGTTTACTTGTAAATATGTGTACTGATTTTGAGTTTTGTTTTAAAGTTTACAGTCTCTAAAAGAGTTATGTATCATTCAAGAATGATCCGTGTATTTCCAGCCCTGAACATTGTATGGTTTAGAAAAAAGTTAGATAACTAAAAAAACAAAACTCATATTTTGCATACAATATGTTCAGATAAGGAGATTTTATTATTATGTAAAATGGAATATTGGACAATATAGCAAATGTCAAATATAAAAGCTAATTGATAGTCTGTTTTTTATATAGTCAATATGCTAATCAGATCATATAATCATTTCTACTTTGATTTTGTTTTTACAATGTATGTGAAAAGACAGGTATTTGGTACTTTGAAATCTGAAAATAATAATATCTTAAGTATAAAAAAGAGATACACGAATTAATCCAAGGTAAAAATCTCTTTAATTTGTACCTTCTATAAAGGTGTTTTAGTAGATGTAGGAAACGAATTTCCTCTGTTCCTTGTGATGAGAAGTTAGATTTGATTTCAGTGATCTTTCAGTGTAGCTGGGGTGCTAAGACCCTGAGACTGAAATAACTAGGGTGGGAGGACTGGTGACCAGGAGAGGATTTGACTGCTGCTCCTTGTGGTCGATCCCTAGCATCTCTTGTGAGCTAAATGTAGGTCATGTGAATGTTTGGGTAGCAGCCACATACAATTTTTTGCTTAGTTAAATAGTATAGGGTTCTCCTTCCAGTCTGAGAAATTGCAGACTCCCGACCCAGACATCAGGCCCTCTGAGTTCCAGCTCCACAGTGCTTTTCTATTTGATTTCTCATGACATTCTCCTAGCAGTCAGTCTCTCTTCTCATCAGGAACTTGTGCCTAATTACAGTGGCTTCTGAGCTTCAAATCACAGGCAACATGTAGAGGTGTTTTCTTCTTTCCCTTTCCTCCTCCTTGTCCACTCCCCTCACTATGCCCTTTGTAATCCTCATCCTCTTCTAGAATAAGCCAGAAAGCTTTTCTTTTTCTTTTTTATTAGATGCTGATAGACCTTTATTTTATTCATTTATTTATATGTGATGCTGAGAATTGAACTCAGTGCCTCACACAAGCCAGGCAAGCGCTCTACCACTGAGTCACAGTCCCAGCCCCCAGATAACTTTTCTTTTTTTTTTTTCCCCAGATAACTTTTCTAATAGGAAAAAATATCAGGGTCTTAAGAACATTTTGTTTCAGCAGGCTAGTTTTTTCAAGCGAACTGCACAAAATCACTTCTGAATGATGGTTTCCATGGACTCAAAGCATGAAACACAAATACAGCAACTCTGATAGCAATCTTCGTCTTTGGCTCTGTCACCATATTGTTCAAACCAGCAGTACCCTTTCCAGTTACCCTTTCCTCTCTTTTCCACTATCTTCATACCTTGATTCAAATGTACCTCTCAAAGAAAAAAAGGTATCACTGAAAACATAGGTAGAATTTATTTCTCAAAAATCATATATAAAGACTCCCTCACCCTAGTAAAAGGCAAGTCCTTTTCCTTTTTCCAAAATTAATAAAACTAGAAAATGAAGTAAAAATCAATAGAACTTTCTAAAATATCATGGCAAACTAACCCAGTTTTCTTCTGTCAAAATGCTGTAGGGTTTACTAGATCAACTTACAATGTACTCTATCTTAAACTTAATAAGGTTTGTATTTTTTTATGTGTTGCTGGTGATTAAACCCAAGGCCTCCTGTACACTAGGCAGGTACTCTACCAGTGAGCTACAGTGCCAGCTCGGACTCTTAATTACTTTTCTTCTGCATAGTATACCCATATGAAAATGTGACTTTGTTTTATTTTGATAAGGCAGATAGTTCCCAGGGTATTGAAGTATTGATAAATGATGGTTTCAGTATTGTATTTCTTTCTTGTAGGTAGTTCTTGATCTGATAGAGTCTAAGTAATCCATTCCTTGGATAACCTGTTATGTCTTCAGTAATGCCCATATGTTCAGAACTTAATTGTGCAAAATGTGCTCTATATCTGTAATGCCAACTGATCATTATTTTGAATGCTGGGAGCAGACTATGGTAAGAATTAAGATGCCAACAGTCTCTCTTCCTTGCTGTGAACCTTTAGCCAAGTTATTATCCACTTACTCCTTCCTCCTCTATAAAAAAGAATGATCATGGTATCATTTTTATAGAATTATAAGAACTTAATATGATAACCCTGATACATGGAAAGTGCCCAATAAATATTATATCTTATTTGCATTTTACAGATGAAGAAATGTTTTTAGTTGTAGTGATTTTCTAAAGATCATAAAATAGTTCATTTTTTTACTCCTATTATTTTCTCTTTATTAATACAAATTTAAAAAGTCTTATTAGTAAAATTAGTGATATGAAATTAGATCACAATAGGCAGTATCTTTTAAAATTAAAGTGTTAATTGTAAGTTAGATAAAAGAATAGTTTATTTAAGTACAATGAATTTTAATATTGTGATTCATCACAGGAACAAAATTCACTTAAAATGATAGAAAATTTATTGTTTCATAAAAGAATAATTTTAGGGTAATGGCTGACCACAATTTCAGGCTTTAGAATATGATTAAAGCATGTTTAAACAGAAATATAGCATTTTGAAAGTTCAAGGCTATTTTCTTCTTATGTTGAATTTTAATGATAAATGTATTCTTTGAAATAAACAAAAAGGTTGGGAAACCTAGCTTTTGAGCCACTTTGAGGTCTTGGCTATGTTTAACCAGTACCATTGTTACAGATCAGAAGGTAATGATGTCTTCTATGTCTTTGGAGTAGATCCTTACCTTTTGCAGATTTAACAAGAGTGTTTAAGATATTGGTGAGCTGCCCTGCAGGCCCAGGACAGGGTGTGATTTGTCATTCTACTGAGATGTGAATTCATTCAGTGTCCTTTTTGTTGAGACCTGGACATTTGGCTAATGAATGAGTCTTGCTGACTCCCAGCATCCCTGTCTTAACCTGATTTTGTTGTGTTTTACTTTCCTGTCATGACAAGAGTATTAAATTTTGGGAAGTATAGCAGAAATAGCCTCAGAACAAACCTTGAGTATTCTCTAATGTCCACTAAATACACCCTCCCTGATAATTCAAGGAGAATTGAAGCTGCTGCTTCTGAAATCACACCATTCACAAGATGTGAAAAAGTCTTGATGCTAAAGGTGGAAATACTAGTCCAAGAAGTCATAATTTTTTCTTTCTGAACTGAAATGAGATTCTTTCCTGTTTTTTTTTTTTTTTTTAATTCAGTATGAAATGTTTTTTATCACTATTGAAAATAAGGGGAGAAATAGAGACTTCAGGAATATCTATGCCAACTGATAATGTCCATTCTGTGAGTAAAGTTTCAGAGGTTGTGCATTTTTTCTTCCAAAAATATAGATATAGTTCTTCTTTCATTTCTGTTTCTCTGCCATTCTTTTCTAGTAACAATTTAAGATAAAAAATTTTCTTTGCTCTTTTGTTTTATTTTTTAAACTGTGTTTTTCTATGTCAAAAATTGGGGTGTACAGAGTATTCTAGAGAAATAACAACCTCAGAAATTCATTTCCCACATCCATAGAGGGCAAATATCTACCTTTAAGGCTGTTGTGATATAAATAATGTATATAAAAAGGTGAAGTTTCTGACACACAGCCATGTGAAAAATGCTGATGGTGGTAATAGTAGGGTCATAATAAAGAGCACACTGCATGACCAAATGTTGTTCCTGGCTGTCACTGTTAGACTTCAGGTGTAGCTCAGTGATCCCCAGCACCACAAAAAAAAAAAAAAAAAAGGAGGGGAGGGAGGTAGGGAGAGAGGGTGGGAGGGAGGGAAGAAGGAAGGAAGGTAGGAAAGAAGGAGGGAGGGAGGGAGGGAGAGAGGGTGGGAGGGAGGGAAGAAGGAAGGAAGGTAGGAAAGAAGGAGGGAGGGAGGGAGGGAAAAATGTGTGTGTGTACATGTACACGTATGTACTTGGGAAGAAGTCATACATTTAAGTTACCTTGGTGTGTCCTAAGAGCATACCAAAACATCCCTATGAGGGAATTAATATGGTAAACCACAGCACAGTAAATGAGGTACAAAAAAGTAAATCACATGAAATGTAGATTTCATGTTGCCTTATTTTAAGGTCACTAAAATGTCTAAGGCTAACTTAACATGAATTTCAGAATAAATCCTAGGAGTCAGGCTGCTCGCTCATTTCTTTTCTTTTCTTTTCTTTTCTTTTCTTTTCTTTTCTTTCTTTTTCTTAAATCTTTGTTCAGTTTTTATTTAGACTGTCTTTTTATTTGTTCTAATTACTTATACATGATAGTAGAATGTGCTTTGACACATCATACAAAAATGGAGTATGATTTCTCAATGCTCTGGTTTTACATGATGTAGAATCACACCGGTCATGTAGTCATATATGTACATAGGGGCATAATGTCAGACTCATCTTGTTTTTATTTTTTAAATCACACAGTTTAGGTCATTTATTTTCCTTCTACAACAGTTTTCTATAAAAACAAAAGCAAAAAAACGACAATCTTGGTGAGTAAAGGGAGGGGAGGGCATGGGGGTAGGAGGATAGTGGAATGAGCAGCACCTTTTCCTGGATTGCCACCCCAAAATCATTTCCATCTTCAATCTTTGGGATCAGGTGCTGGATCCAAGTGATCACCAGAATACATTTCTCTTTGAGAGTCCAAACTTCTGGCTTAACTAGAGCAAGCAGGTCCAGGACCATCTCATTCCCAGGGAGAAAGCCACACTTGGGGACTCTTTCTTCTCCTGCTTATCTGTTTCCATTCATCATCCTTGGGTGGGGGGTCTGGGATGGGGATGTCCTGGGGTGCCCAGAGGGAGGTCAGGTCAGCCACATTGAGGGAGTCCTCGTGGAAAAGCCGACTCAGGTATATGATTTTCTGTGGTAAGAATCTGTAGAGGAATTCCTCAGCCTCCTGGAAAAGATTTTGTCTGAAGACATCCATCTGTTTTCAGGCCTTCCCACTCAGGTGCACCCCACAAGGCTTGGCCATACTGCTCCAGTTGCTAGATCTCGGTTCACTAGCCCCCTACCTTGTCTTTTTTTTTTTTTTTTTTTTTTTTTTTTTTTTTTTTTATACGTATTTTTAGGCGTTGATCAACCTTTATTTTAGTCATTTATTTATGTGTGGTGCTGAGAATCAAACCCAGTGCCTCATACATGCTAGGCAAGTGCTCCACCACTGAGCCACAACCCCAGCTAGATTATCTTTTTAATATTGATTTGTAGCTACTAGAAGAAATCATAGGGTCTGAACTGTAACAAATAGGGACAGGCAATGACTTCCTCAGCACTTCATTTTTTGAGACAGGGTCTTACTAAGTAGCTGAGTCTGGACTCAAACTCACAAACCTCTTTCCTCAGCCTCCTGAGTCACTGGGATAACAGGCCAGCACCACCATCCTGGGCTTAGGCTGCTCCTTCAAATGCATTCTCTTCCTGGCTCAAGTTTGACTTTGCCACTAGGTGAAGTGGTGGAGTAATGGCATGGCTGACCGAAACTGAGAGGACCAGTGATTCTAGTACTCTCTTGTTACCCTGGATCTTATTTTGTTTGTCCAATCCAAGAAAATCAGGCTAGGCGAATATAAGCCTTATACCATCTGCCTTCCTGCCTCCATGGGTTTTGATTCCTACCATCCTCCCACCTGGCCTGGCCTTCAGTGTTTCCTTCCCTCATTCCCTTCACCTATCTAAATTTCCAAAGGGTAAGAATTTTGGCCTGGTCACTTTTAGAGAAAGTTGGAAAGGGATAACAGGACAAGGAGTAATGTCCTATTGTAATGCACCAGAATTTGCATTCTTCCAGGGCCATTAAGTATGGGGATTTAAGCTACTGTCTACATTTTAGAGGAGGTAGAAACTTTCTCAGGTTATATAGCTAGTAAAAAGAAAAACTGTGGTTTTACTAATTCCAAAATCATTGTCTTTCTCCACTACTATCATTAGAATGAAGAAAATGTGTTTTTGTTTATTCTATAAAGTTTCATCGTAGTTTATTTACAATAAAGTGGATAACTTGGTGTGACTGTAAGGGAACTCTTTGGGGATGCTTTTAAGTTTGCTCTTAATATGAGCTATATCATGTGATCTAAAAGAGGTACCAGGTAACAACTAAAAGATTTTCATGTCTTTGCTTCATTGACCAGCTGGCATTCTGAAATTTCTACATCACTAAGATATGATTGTAATACTTTATAATGATGGGATGCATCTGCCTATAAAAGATTCAAAAACTTCTTGTAATTTTGAGATCAGTCATAAAAGTCCTCATTAAATAACCCTAATTGCTAGGGAAATTCTGGGATTAGTTTAGCTTACCAATGTGATACAAAAATTAAATGATTTTTCCAGAGTCTCCACAATTGACTGTGTAGAATAAATTCAGATTTTGACCCATTATTACCATGAGATTTTAAACACTCACCTTCTACTTATTGATGAACACACCTCCTTTCTTTCCTGAGTCATCAGGATACTTTACAAAGGTTTTCTGAGACCAGGAAGGTGGGGTCTGTGCTATAGCTGCTTCCTCACTCAGCCCTCTGATCGGTGGTTAGGGACGTACCTCAGAGTGCATTTTCTTCACATTGTATTCCAGGTCTAGGCCTTCGGGACAGTCTCAGTTTCCAGGAAATGTGAGACGAATGCTCTTTCTGATCCCCTTCTGGTCAGCAATAAATACTGAGCCATTTAGCCAAGACAAGGGCATACTCTTTGCTCATGGAGTAAAATCACATCAGCTGCTGCTCCCTTACTTGACAGTGATGTAGAAGTGGCGCCCGTGTTCCCCTCAGTGATGTATCAAGTTGGTCACCTTCTCGTTGAGATAATAAACGTAAATGAATAGTTATTTCTTGAATTTCTTGCCCTTATGATAATTTAATCATGGTTACTCTTATCTAGTGTCTCTCTCACAATCACATTTTGCTGGTTCCTGATCATTATTCAGGACTAAATTCAGCTGCCTCTTGATAAACTCCCAAGTTGCCTTAGTGAGAAATAAATTACCATTTTAAATCCTTCCTTAGGCCCTTAGGAAACATTTTGGCCATCTCTGAGTAATTACAGTTCTCTGCTGTTCTCTCCTGGTCTAGTTTATAGCTTTCTTGTTTTTATTTGCTGTCTGTATTATAATTTCATCATATTGATAGAATTCTACCATCTATACTGTCAGAGTTTTTAAGAAAATGAAACTGCTGTATTTTCTTACATTGGACCCCAGGTCTGCAGAATTAGATAAATCATGATTCTGCTTTAAGACACTCCATTGTCTTTGGTCTCTTTATTGTGGCCTGTGTGTGTGTGTTTTACATGTGATGGTTACCTACCTATGCGCCTACTGCCTGAGACCTAGAATTTTACCACAATTTAAGCCTAATTATATGAGTTTTTCCTAGTTCACTCCCTTTTCTTATCCCTTACTATTTGACTGATTTTTTGTGTTAATTATCCCCTTAACTTTAAAAAATGTTTTATATATGTTTAAATAATATATGAATTTTCTTTGTTTCTGAACTTTCTAAAAAATGGTATCATACTGTTTATTTTCATTGAATACTTATTTTTTCACTCAAAAGTACATTATTAATTTAATCCTCGAACTGTAGCTGTATATCATTGTTTTTCTTAGGCATGCATGTAATTTGCTAGTATAGAAGAAAGGGAAAAGATAGTTTTTGCTCTACCCTCTTAGGTTTTAATGATTGGTGCCTTACAGATTAATTTGATAGAAGACAGATTACAGGTAAAAAGGTTTATTACATATATGTGTGGAGGCCCTCATAGAAAAGAAATGAAGACCCTGAAGAAAACCCAAGGGCTTGTGTAGGTGGGGAAGGAAAGACAGAAAAGGTTTGAGCTTCTAGAAGCAGTGAATTATGGGAAGGTAAGTACATGGGGGAAGTCAGAGGAAGGTATGGATTATTTACTAAGGCTTGTTGGGACAGTTACATCTTCATGCTCACTTCCTATCTCCAGTGGCAATTGAACCAGGAGGAGACTTCATACCTGCTTCAGAGTAAACACCTTCAGAAAGGAAAATTCATATGCGGTCTTTAGGAAATAAATTTCTTTTTGTTTGTTTGTTCGTTTACATGTGGTGTGAGAATCGAACCCAGTGCCTCATACATGCTAGGCAAGCGCTCTACCACTGAGCCACAACTTGAGTCCCAGGAAATAATTTTTTTTTAGACAATTTTTAAAAAGATAAAAACCAATTTATCTTTAGAGATAATTTGCATTATCTCTACTATTTGGTCTTGTCAGACTTGTTTTTTCTCCATTGAATAGGTATAAAATGATATGCTTATGTGCTTTCATTCTCTTTATTACTGACGAAATTAAGCATTTCTTCATATGTTTATTGTTGTAGGAATAAAGTGGTTGATTTAATTTAAGTGATGGGAATAATCACAAAAGTCTCATTCATAAGGTAACTTTTCCTTACATGATTTTTTTTTTTTTTTTTTAATTCTAGATTCCTGTTCATCCTGTACCTGATCCCTTAGTTCATGAAGTTCTAAACTTGGCTTTTAAGCACTTTAAACATAAGGAAGGGTAAGTAAAATAGCAACTTGGAATTGTTGCTTTTCTCCAAAGTCCAAGTTGGGACTCTTTGAAGATAATATGAATTCTTATTTTAGAGTTTAAAGCAATACTTTTCTCATTTCTTTTGAATTGACACAAAAGGCTTATAGGACAGATTTTGTAAAAATAATTCTTAACACTGTAGATTAGATTTATAAGAATCAGAAGTTTAGATTTCATGGCAAATTAAAACCTAGACAAGAAAATTTGTGTGCTATCATACTATGAATGAATATTCAAAAAAATATAATACTCTGATAAGGAATTTTAAAATTTGTTAAGATAAAGTTTAGAAACATTTAATGAAATATTGTTTGTTTTATTGCTATTTCAGATATTCAGGAACCAACACTGGGAATGTGCACATCATTGCAGATTTATACGCAGAGGTGATAGGGGTTCTTGCCCAATCAAAGTAAGTTTTATAAATCATTGATTTCAACTTGCTTTGCACTTCAGAATGTTTCATTCCTAACTGATACAATAGACTGATAGTTAGAGACCCACCATTTTTGCCATCAAATTATCAAGAAGCCCTCTCCACTTTTTATCCTTTTATTACTCTTCTCTCTTCCCTACAGGCTCCTTTGAGTAGCACCCTTTCCTCATTTCACTACTTGTTTTACTTTATTTGGGGGTTTCCATAAATGTCTGAATCAAGTAAGTCAGAAACTGCCAAGAATAGTCAGGACATTTACCTTATTCCGTATTTTTAATAATTTTTATGAGAAGTGTTTTTTGAAATCTTTGTTTTAAAACTTTACAGAGCTAATAATTACTTAATACTTTCCAGTTGAGTGCTTTTATTTCTGAGATCACAATACAATATCTTCTAATTATCTTATTTGTGTTAATATTGAACAGGGGGCCTGGGGATGGAGCTCTATAATAGAATGCTTGCTTAGCATGCACAAGGCCCTGGGTTTACCCCCAGCACCACAAAAAGGGGAAAAAAAATGGTAACCAGAGTTTTGATTAGATAGAAAATACCCTCTGCCATCCCTCACCACCACCCTCAAAAAAAAAAAAAAAAAAAAGTGATTGGATTACACCATTGAAAGTGTTATTCAGTTGGAGTTACATTCATTGAGTTGTAATGAAACCCCATTTTAATAAGCAGTAAAGTATCTTTAGCACCTTGTGGTTGCTCTGAATTTCCGGAAGATTTTGGATTTCCTTTTGTTGCTAAGAGAAATTTGTAAGGAAGTATCGGTTCATATTTTCTTGAAGGCTTTTGAAAGACTTTTTGGCCCTAAAATCACCAAATAACAATCTTTCTAAATTCCAAGAAGGCAAGCGCAATTATTTTAATGTGGGAATAGTTAATTAATAGCATATTTAATAGCATTTTAATTTTAAGTAATATACTTTTCTTTTTTAAAAATATTTTTAAAGTAATGCCTTATTTGGTATATTTTTTACACTAAGGGCCCTTATATGACCCATGCTTTAGAGCTTAGAATGTAGTTTGAATATTTTAAATGATTTAAGACATAGACAATAACACCTTACTATGTCATATATGTTTACTCAGTAATGAACCCCTAATTCAGGAATATGGACACAAATCATGGATGTGAGCCATGTTATATTTCTCTTTAAGGCATAGTAATCATGATTTTTTTAAAATCAAAGATGAATTTCCATCTCAGGAATATAGATCAGAAGTTCTAAACAATACATTAGCAAGTTTCAATCAAGGAGAACAGTGCATTATAGCTTGGATAATAAGTCTAAATGACCAGTAAAATTATAAAATGATATCAGCCTTACTAGGCTAATATAAGAGAATCATCACTTTAGAGCCATGTTTAGGTGGCTTCTTGGGCATACAGTGAGCATGGGACAAAATGTGGACATATCCATGTTGTGCTTAAGGCTCACAGCTGGTGGATGAAGTGGGAATAGGAAAGGGAGGGGAGACAGAAAAATGCTTGAGGTATATTTGAATCTTATCCCAGTTTTCTTGGATTGTGGTGATTAATAATATTTTGATAAATTTAGTAAAATAAATGGGTTCTAATATTATTTTAATGGAATAATTTTATCTACTTTATATTTTCTTAATGCTAGAAATTTTCTTGTAAAATGATATTCTCCAAGATTCAAATCAAAATAGATGTTACACTTCCTAACATGTCCATATTTTGTTAATCCATGATTTTCTTTTTCCCTCACTGTTATCACAAGAAAGCATGACTTATTTTAATTATTTTAACTGTCAGAAATGAGTAATATTAACAGTAAAATCTTTCGTTGATTCATAATATATAGAGCAGGATAATAAAGTATTATTGATTAATAAACTATTAAGTGTCTTTTTAAAGAATTAGTTTCTAGTTTTAATAATTGTGATTTGAATCCAGGATTGTGCTCACATTTCAAAACCCTTTTGATTTTGTAGCTTACTCATATTAGGAGACCCGTGCCCTCTCTCTCCTCTTCAGTTTTTCTGTGGTGTAGTAAGATATTAATTTTAAATGATAATTAATATTTTAAAATTGTGTTGGTTTATGTCTTTCAAATAGATTTGTAGTTCCCAATCTGCTGTCTTTGTAACCATCATCATAAACCTATAAAAGAGCCTTAAAAATTGGAGATAACCTCATATTTATATAGCAATGTTTTACGGACTGGTTGTTTGGTCTTATTTCATTATTAATTGATGGTAATGGTGCTGTACTGATGACATCATAGGAATAAAGAAATCCTATCTTTACCCTTCAAGAACTCCTAGTTTTAAAAATAAACCAACAGCAAGTATAATGTAACAGTTTCCTTTTCCTCTGTGTGCTTTTGATGAGGGCAGAGAAAGGAGGTGGTATTTGAGCAACACAACTTTGGATTTCACCCTTAAATACCATGTGGAAAATTAGTGTTTTTAATTCACATCAAATTATGTCTCCATGTATATTAAAGGTTTCAGGCAGTCAGGAAGAAGTTCGTGACAGAATTGAAAGAACTGCGACAGAAGGAGCAAAGCCCACATGTGGTACAAAGTGTCATCAGCTTAATAATGGGAATGAAATTTTTCCGGGTGAAAATGTATCCTGTAGAAGATTTTGAAGCATCATTTCAGTTTATGCAGGTGATATACCTTCTTAGTGGTAGTAATTAGAATTAGCCTGACTGTGGTGGTTCTTGTTCTTCATGACTCTCCTGAAGAAACAAAATATACCTAAATTAAGGCACCATTACTTCTTATTCCAAGAGCTAAATTCTCACAAGTGTGGATTAACTTTCTTTTTTTAACCTTAGTTTCTTGGTATAATAGGAGAGTGTCTCACAAAATTGTGATATTACAAATTCATTAACCTCTTTTGCTAATCTAAATATACCTTTTTTCCCTTCAAGGAATGTGCTCAGTATTTCTTAGAAGTAAAAGACAAAGATATAAAACATGCACTTGCTGGTTTATTTGTGGAGATTCTTATCCCTGTAGCTGCTGTAAGTAGTTTTATTTTTTATGGCTTTCATATGTCCTGTGAGAACCGTACAACCCTGTACTTCATTTCCTCCCTGCAGACTCTTGCAAGGTAGTAAGTAGGAGCTGTCAGAGGACTCCTCTCATTTCTCAGTTGTTCCTTAGGACACTCTATTTTGTTGGTTGGTGTCCATGTTTTGTGTATCCTTCCATATGTTTTATTTGTGTTTTTTTTTTTTTTTTTTTTTTTTGTGGTTTCAGATGGTAGAGTGAATTCAGCCCCTCTTAGTCTATGTTGGCTGGAAATAGGGTTTAAATACTCTCTTTTATTCAGATTTTATTCTAATTTTTTTTTTTAAATGAAGAAACATTTTCATGTTGAGAAACTGAACTGTGTTGACTTTGATTTTTCAACACAGGTTTACTGACTTGTGACCTATATGTTTGTGTGAACTGGTTTGCAGTATTTATGTACTGCCTTTGGAGCCATATTTAGAAAAGGTGAACAGAGAATTGTAAGAAAAGTCAAGAATTTAAAATATTAAGGACAAAGTGGTTGGCACGGTTTTTTTTTTAACCTGTCTTGAGTATTTACTTGTAATTAAATATTTAGTTTTCTTTTTTTAAAATGGAGAATAACAGAAGTCCTGAAGGTTTGTTTAGAGGTTTGCAAGTAGTTTGAGTCAGTCCCCTCATCCTCTCATCCCAGTTTTTAGATACATTAGGCCCATTTATTAAAAAGAAAATGGGCTACTGTTTATGAAGCCCTGTCAGTTCTCCCTCTATGATCATTAGCAAATGTACTTTTTTTTGTTTCCTAGAGATGGTTTGAATTACCATGTATCCAACCCAGATTTTTGTTTGCACATCCCCCTTTGTTTAAGTATTCTTTTTTTCTAGGACTCTAAGTGAAGTTAGGTTTTAGTTTTTAAGGTAATTTCACCTAAAGGAGCAGGTTGTGGGGAGACAACATCTGGGCAGCGGTCCACTCTCACTGTGCTGCCTGATTCCTTATGCCACGTGCCAGGTTCATCAGTTCACTAGGGCTGCCGTGATTACATACCACAGGCTGGGTGGCCTAACAGTGAAGCTACCCAACAGTTGTTTTGCAGCAGTGGAGGCTAGAAGTCTGAGATCTGAGAGTGTCAACAGCTCGGTTTCTTCCCAGGACTGTGTGGAAGAATTTGTTCCCAGCCTCTTGCCTTGTTTCTTGTGGTTTGCTGAATATCCTTGGTGTTCCTGAGCTTGTAGGGGCAACACCCCTATCTCTGCTTTCATTTCCACATGATTTTTTTTTCTTGCGGGCATGTCTGAGTCCTTATGTTCCCTTTTGTAAAGGACTCTGTAGTCATGTTGGATTAGGGCCACCCTAATCCTAATTTAACTAATCAGATCTGCAGTGACCTTTTTCCAAATAAGGGTACCTTCTGAGGTATGTGAGGTAAGGGCTTCCACAGAGGAATTTTGCAGAGATACGTTTGAGTCCATAATGCCAGGCCTCTGCACAGCAGTTTCTTCTGCTAGACATTTTGCCTCTCTAGTAATGCTAAATTCTCTCCCTGGCTGGCCTCCCTTTATTCATGCATTATATATTGAATGTTTTTTGGTGTCAGGACCCTCCTCTATATCCAGGGAGCACAACAAAGAACAAGATAGGAAAAACTCTCTCCTATTGCGGAGCTTAGTCTCAGCACAGGAAACAAAGTAAAGTGGGATGTAAAACGCGTAGTTTACAGACTATGGCAAGGACTAGGAAGAACAGTAAACTGCATGGGACTGCAGGGGGAAGATTGCCAAAGGCTTAGGGGAGTTGAAATTTTAAGGATCATGATTAGGAAAGACCATCACCTTTGAAAGAGGTGGTGAAGGTTGAGGCAAAACTAAAGGAATGAGGAAGACTCACTCTATCTGAGGGAAGAGCATCTCAGACAGAAGGAACAAGCGTGGGTGTCCTAAGGCAAGATCACACTTTGAGGAGTTCCAGGGACACATGGAAGCTAGTGCAGCTGGTCCCAGTGCACAGGGGCAGAGCAGTGGGAGGTGAGGCCAGGGGTGTCACGTAGGAGGCTGATGCAGTGTGGTAGGGAAGACTTTCTGGTCTCAGCTTAGAGGCTGCTTCCATGTGGGGTTTGTCTAGTGGCCCCCTTAGTGCTCCAGTGCCTAGCCATCTTGCTCTCCTGGGGACTTTAGGCCACGTGCTCTCTGCCTATTTGCTTGTTTGTATTCTATGCTTGTTCACACAGGGCAGGGCCTGGGTTTATCTTATTTACTTAACACTTGGTCATCTGGCATATTATATTTCCTCAGTGCAGATCTTGGTGAATTATTAACTACTTTCAAACTTTACAGAAAGTTCTTGTAATCCTTGCATAGTTTAATGTTTCTAACTACTTTCTTTTCTGTTTGCATTACCTCTCTCCACCTAGGCTGTTAAAAATGAAGTGAATGTTCCCTGTTTGAAAAATTTTGTGGAGATGCTTTATCAGACTACTTTTGAACTGAGCTCCAGGAAGAAGCATTCATTGGTATTTAGAAATATTGCAAAGCTTTACATGTTTAATTGGGAGTTTTGGCAGTTGATTTATGAATACAGGAAAGATTAAAGAGAATTATAAAATCTGAAATTATAAAATTCCTGAAGTGCAACACTAGGGAAAATGTTACATATGTATTTTCTATTCTTAATTTTATCTTATTACCTCTACATCTTGTAGGTTATTCAAACTTTCTCCTAGATATTTACATATCTTGACAAGTCTTATAAATTTTGTATTACATTATGGGAGAAATCAAATGTAATCTTATATTTAACCATAAATTCCTTTATTTTACATTATCATAGATTGTATTCCAAAGGTCAGATTTTTTTTTTTTTTTTTTTTAAGGAGCCATTCTCTGTCTAACTACATCTCTTCTTTTCTTAGATTAAAAACATTTTTTCCATTTAACCTTCTACTTCATGTTACTTTTCTATAGCTTGGAAAAAGTGTGGAAAACTGGGTACATATTTGACTAGGTAAACTAGAGATCTAGCAATAATAAGCATTGATTGTGCCAGGCCTTGAGCTGAGTCCCTTGCATTCTTTGTCTTCCTTAAAGCCTCATGGCAGTGTAGAATATTTGTGCTTATCATCTCCCACTTTACATGTTTAGTGCTTAATGTAGCCAGAGGTTGGTAAAGAGAAAGCCAGGACTTGAATGCCAGTCTCTCCTTTGATCCTAGGGCCTGTGTTCATAACCACTATACTGGACAGTGGACAGGGAGAAATATGAGCATGTTCAAACTCTGCGAGATGGTAGTTCAAGAAATGTTCTTCCCACTATTATGCATAACTATAATGCACTAATGAAAACTCTAAACAAAAAAATTGTTCTTATAGAAAATGTATCCTTTATCATTCTTTGCGAGATTATTCTATGAGATTATATTTCTTATTACAAATGGGAAGACCTCATAAGTTATTTTAGTTTACTTGTTTGTTTGTCAGAATAAATGAAATAATCATTTACAAGTCCAATGACTGTTTTCATGAAAAATGTTAATTTGCTCTTTTCCTATCTCCTGTAGGCTTTATATCCACTAATTACCTGCCTTTTATGTGTCAGTCAGAAACAGTTTTTTTTAAATAACTGGCATATTTTCCTACAGAACTGTTTGTCACATTTAAAGGTAAGATGTAATTACATTTCTGACCTGTGAATAGGGGGACTAAAATGTATCCATTTTCAGACATACATTAAACAGTATATAACAAAACCTTCATTTAAAAAAATGTTTTTTAGTTGTAGATGGACAAAACCTTCATTTTTGTTGATCCATTTGAGTAATACTTTGCCACATTCCATTCTTGTGTACTTTATTTCTCCTTTTGGGAATCACATATAGAAATGCAAGAATTTTTGATGGAAAATTTAGTTTGTCTTAGGCAAAATTGTATAGTTTCATGGATCATTGTTTATACTATCTTAGATCTAGCAATATTGGTTAATAAATAAATTTCTTAAGAATTACAAGGTATTGCCAGGTGAGATGATACACACCTGTAACCTCAGTGCAACTTAGCCAGACCCTGTTTCAAAATCAAAAATAAAAAGGATAAGAATATAACTCAATGGTTGAGTGTCCATGGGTTTGGTTTTAGCACTAGTATGGGGGAAAAATTTATGAAAGTGTTACTTAATATCACAAAACCTTCCATGTATTTATTTTGTCTTTTGTTTGTTTATTCATTTATTTATTTAGTACTGGGGATTGAACCCAGAGGTACTTTATCCACAGAGCTACATCCGCAACCCTTTTTATTTTTTAATTTTTAGTTAGGGTCTCCTTAAGTTGCTTAGGGCCTTGCTAAGTTGCTGAGGCTGAATTCGAACATGCAGTCCTCCTGCCCGAGCCTTCAAAGCTGGAATTACAGGTGTGCTTCACTCTACCTGATTTGTCTTCCGCCCCTCCACCGCCCCCGCTTGTCTTTTGAGAAAATTGCAGTAATGTTGGCTCAAGTCTGAGTAATATGAAAAGAGCTTTGATAATAAAATATCACCAAAAATGCATTAAGTATAACTGGTCAAATTTAAAAGTGTAGTCTTGGGTTCACATGAATGTAAAAGTTCCTAAAACAATTGTTATTTTAATGAAGGAATACTTACTGCCAACACTATTTGGAATATCCAGGTTCAGTCTCTCGTAGTATTGATAATATCTGTAAGAGATAGGATTTTCTTCTTCCCTGCTCTGCTAGCAGGACCCTCTTTTCTTCTTTGGATAGGAACATAGCTAATATCTGACAGAGAGGAGGGATTACTCACCTCGTGTCATGTGAATGCTCAATGTGGATACTCTTTTGATAGATGAGACTATGAATATTTGCTGAAAAGTTACAGCAGCATTGCAGACATGACATGTCCTTTTCTTGTTATTCCTCAAGTTAGACTTGAGACTAAAAACCTTAAACTTTAATGATAGTGAAACTGAGGCACAGGTATATTAAATGACCTATCTCTGTCCTTGCAGCCCATGGTGGTATTGTGAGAACTAGACTACTGCTTTCATACTTCTGGAAAGACTCACTGGTTATAATTCTGTATATTGTTTTCATACTTGTATGTATCATTTTCAGAACTGCTTTGATTTCTTAGCAAGGCATACTGAATATGTGTCTTTGAAGAACACTTTTGTCTCCTCCTAGGTGTTATTTGCTATTATTCATATTTGGATAAAAATTGGTATTCTTTCTTTGCTTTACTTATGAAAATTATCAGGACTGAATCAGTCTAGCTGATTTAACTCTTTATGTCTTTCAACCAGGAAAGAAATTTTATTTAATTAATTGCATCACTTTTGTTTCTGTCCTTATTTTGATAATTCATATAGATATAGGTATTTAAGGGAATGGATAATTTTCTGGGTAGTATGAGTTTTCATACTTAAAAAATATTTTTAAGACATGCATTTAATTTGTTTCTGGAAGGTTGCTTTGTTTCATGACAATTCATACTTTTCTGTTGCTTGTTGGAATTTTTTTTAATATATATACGTTTCCACCTAACATATTTGCAATACTTTCGCAGTACCTTAACTTTTTTTGTCTTAAGGCTTTCGTTTGAATTGCTCTGTTTTCTTTAAACCCTTACCTCCTGTTAAATATTTCTGGCATATTGTCCATTTTCATTAATGGTGCAATATTAATCTGCCAGACTAAAGGAGATAAGAGCCACTTAGCATGAATATTTGGAATATAATTGTCTTGGCCATTAACCCTTAGCTTACATTAAGGCTCTATTCAGCAGAAATTTTACGACATTAAGTTTTAGATACTGTGGCTGTTTGCATAGTTGAGGTAAGGAGTTTTGAGCATTTCAGGAAAAATTATGGTGGTTATTGGTTGTAACAGTTATCATTTATTTTGCTTATATATTGGAAAATTGTTCCTAGATAAAGGCCTTACCTAAATTGATAAAGGTGATCAATTACTTTTATTTGATTCAAATAATCTCTTGATTTAGAAAACATCTACAACAGTTTTCCATTGCCTAGACCCACTTCTTAGGACTAATTTTTGTTAATTTTTACTGGATGCTAGACTCATTATCTCATTTAATTTTTACTGAATAGAATATAAGTAATCCATGTTTAGGAAGCCAGTGAAAGAGCTTTGCATCCAGATTTGTCTATCATTACATAACTTTTGCTCTCTCTGTTCCACCATATTATCTGCAAATGTACTAGGAAGAATGTTGCCATACTGAATATTTTAAGAAAATGTTTTGACTATAATTCTGGGATTTTCAAAAAACATTATCTCTAGGGTCACAAAATAAATATGGTGAATTTTCAAGGCACTTTTAAGATATTGCTATACCAATTTTTTTAGTTGGTGACCATGAAAAATGGGCTTGATTCCTATATGCCCAGAAATAACATGTAAGAGTGTCATTTTATTTTCATTAAAGAGTTAAATTTCTCATTTATGTCCTAAAGAGTATTTGGTAGTTTCCCATTCCCATATTCTATTTTATCAGTTTAGGTGCTTAAGTGAAAAGTGATTTTCAAGTTTCTGAAGAATTTAGTAGGGAGATAAAGGGATAATAAGTGTAGATCACAGATAAAAATAATCTATTCTTATTTTCTTAAAAAAATTTTTTTGAAGTTGTTTGAGCTCACATGTAGTGTTTTAAGAGGGAAAAATTAGGCAGTTAAAAATTTAAATATTTGCTCTTAGTTTGAGTGTTGTAGGTGTATCCCATGGTGCCCAAATGGTGGAGTGTTTTCCCTTTGTTTCTGGCCACCATCTTGGAAGTTTCAAATTTCTTCTAAATAGAGACCTTGGTGAAGAGCCGTCTTGTTTTGTGCTTATTTTCATCTAACATGCATGTGCTGCATCTCATGTTTATGTTTGCTGTCTCACATTGCTTTATTTAGATGCCATCTAACAACAGTATCAGAAAACAAATAGAAACACTCCAGGTGAGTTGTGTTGACGTTACAAAGTAAAATATTGCTTTATTTTCTTTAAGTGTGGCATTTGTTTCTCCTTGACCCATTGTTGCATTGCATGTCTAATTTATTTGTTCAAACCTGCTTCTGTTACTGGTAAAGAAAGAGTAGCCCACAGCAGAGCATTCTTCAGAAAGTTTATGATTAATGTAACCCCAGGAAGTTGGATTTAAGAGAAAGAAATGATACTGAATGCTGATCTTGCACCAAACTTTACCATTTAAAAATATTGTTTAATTCATATTATATAGCTATTATAAGTGAAAGTAAGTATTAGATACCATTTTCCATTGCAATTAAGGAGACAGTAAAATGATTTTTTTAAAAAAACTTATATCCTGTGGGTTTGAGTTTTCAACAAATTATTATTATTTTTTTTTTATTTTTAAGCCCAGAGTAGAAAAAAGGGAAGAAACATTAAATGATTGCCACAAAGATCATACTTAACTGACTTATCAAAACTTTTTTATATATTAATGTTATTTGATTTTTATTTATGTGATAATCTGATTATTAAAGTTAGACCAAAATTGTGACTAGGAAATTACATAGCTTCCTCTAAGGCTCAGATCAATTTAGGATCTTTTTTTAAATTTGAACATATACAGCAGCATTGTGGCAACTGAAAAGTCATCAGTAATTGTTTTTTTTTAATCACTTTTCATCTTGCTTTTTTCATGTTGTACTGGTGCTAGCTTGATAGTCCATCTTGAAAGTTTGAAACTTGAGTTTTTTATGCCAGATATCTCATCACTTCAAATAGTCCAAATATTTTTATATTTATCTTTTATATGAGCACAGTTATTATATGAATTAGGACAAATATGTTTAATGTATAATTTTCATTGACATTTTGAAAATATAATTTAATGTAAGTTTAACTTGGCATGTACATAAAAACTAGCTGAACTAGTTTTTTAAAAAAAAATTTGATATTTTTAGAGTATTTTAGGTTCACAGCAAGATCAAAAGGAGGGTACAGAGATTTCCCATAGTCTCTCTATCCTACACCTGTATACCTCCCCCATTATCAACATCCCCCACCAGAGTAGTACAAATGTTACCACTGATGAACCTACACCAGTATATCTTATCACCCAAAGATGGTAGTTTTACATTAGGGTTCACTGTTGGTCTAGGTTGTTCTGTGGGTTTTGACAAATGTATGACATGTATCCACCATGAGAATATTAAACACAGTTTATTCACTGCCCAAAATATCTTCTGTACTCTGCCTACTCATCTTTCCCTACCTTCTTAACTCCTTGCTGAACTCATATTTTGATATTTGATATCTGGGATTTAAGTGATAAAAAAGAAAGTTATGTTCTGTTAAAGACATTACTATAAAAAGCTTGGTTGTTTATTAGTAACATGTGTATATTATATGCACTTACTTTAGTAACAACTAGAAAACTACTTCAGGGAGTGTACTTGAAATTTGGGATCATTATTGATCTGGCAAAGGAGAGGGGGGTTAATGTTGACCAGAAGAGTAATCGATTTCCATTTCTAATTTTGTCAATCTTCATGTAGATAGAGGTGCAAGCAATTATGTTTTCTAGGGAGTCTTTTATCAAAACACTCCCAGTTACCTTTTCACATTGCTTTTAATCATATGGTGTAGATGCTTATTGAACTATATCAAGAAAATCAAGGAGAATGCCTTAAGTTATTTTAAAAACCCTTTCTTAGTTGCCATATATAAAATAATTGTTTAACAATAAGAAAACCTCAACCAAATGTATAAAAATGTAGATTTGCAGCATCTTGATGAATGAATTCTACAAACAATTAACAGTTGTTTAAAGAGTTTCTCTTAATGAAGATGATTAGCTATATTTTCAAAATTCACAACTAAATCTCATTATGTGACTGTGGTCATTTGAGAATTTTACTTTTTTATCAACATCTAGAAAGAAAGTTTGCCCATCAAATTGTGGCTGAAATGGAATAATTTTGTGATTCCAAATAATAATAATAATAATTTAAATAATAATGTTCTGATTTCAAATAAAGTTGGAGGTATAACACCTATTGCTTAATGAACATCTAACAGGTACTGTTCCAGGTGACTTATAGATACTAACTTTCTTAATCCGTGAGGTAGATGTGATATTTTCTTCATTTCAGAGATGAAGGAATTGTGATATAGGGCAACTTAACAGTGTCTAGGGATGGGATTGGATTTGATTCCAGGTGTTTTTAATTTCAGAATCTTGCTCTTAACTCGCTGGTCCATAGTTTCTCTTATAAGAATATGGACTCATTAATATTGGCATTATTTCATATATGCAAATGACTATAATACCATTTGTTTTTTAAACTTTAAATACATATGGGCTGCAAATGAATTACTCTAAATAGGAATAATTTTTCTGTCATGTTGGTTTTGTAGTATGAACTATTAAGTAATTTGTGTATAACTTTGGAGTCTTAGATATAGTGAGAGAATTCTTTATTTTGGTATCTTATTTTGATAGTATAAAGAAGGGTTTACCATTGCCTTATTTATGGTTAGTTTTGAGCCATCTGTACTTATCACATACTAAATATTTAAACCTCTTTTAGACTGAGTTTAATCATGGGAGTTGGAGGCTTTTAATTGTTGGCAGAGAAATGATCTTAATTATTGCAAATGTTTTGATAAGTGTATTCTTATTCTCTCTTGTTTTTAAACAGAATAAAGATCCTAAAATGTCTCGAGTTGCACTGGAATCCTTGTATAGATTGTTGTGGGTTTATGTAATTAGAATAAAATGTGAAAGCAACACTGTAACTCAAAGGTGAGTACCTTTGTCTTAAAATTCATTTAAGATGAAGTGTTGGGACTGGGGCACATGGCTTGGCCAAGCAACTCGTGCTTAGCATGTACCAGGCCCTCACATTAATCCCCAGCACCAAAATAAATGAATTAATAAAAGAAAGTCTTATTTAAAAAAGAACCACACCAACGGAATTTTAGTTAAATATTTGGGGGAGGAATATAAGTTGACAGAAAGAGTAGAAGAACTTTTTGCTAATATGCTGCTAACATCATGGTCTTGTTGAAATTAATTAATGTTGAAATCTTCTCTTCCCATAGTCGTCTCATGAGCATAGTGTCAGCACTTTTTCCGAAAGGCTCCCGAAGTGTGGTTCCTCGTGACACACCTCTCAACATATTTGTAAAGATTATTCAGTTCATTGCTCAGGTGAGTAATCTCTTGTCATAAGTTGGAGTTCAAAATTTTTTTTATACTTCTAAAAACATGCCATCAAAACATTGATTAATATTGATGATGAAACATAAGATTACTTATTGAATAGTAAAATAAATGTTAAGTTTTTCGAGGGGTGGTGACAAAATAGGTTGAAATCATTAGTCTACACACGTGGAGAAGGACAGGAAGAAGCACAAATTTAAGCACTTTTAATTTAGGAAAGGTCTAGAAAGTGTCTAATAAGTTGATCCATTCACTAAATATTCCTGAGTATCCTGAAAGATTTCTCCAAAAATTATTTCCATAATCTGTTTTAACCCAGGTTCTCCAGTACAGATACAGAATCTACTATAGCTAGTTAAACCCACGGAATCTTTTAAGGAAGACACATAGCTTACAGAATCACTAGCAGGACTCAAGCAACAAATTTTCTTCTGAATGACTTGAAGCTATAGAATTGGACTATCAGAAGTTGCTGCCCCTATCAGAATCAAAAAACTGTTAAATATGGAAGTCACACCGGGTGAGGTCATGTAATCCCATCAAGTCAGGAGGCTGAGGCAGGGGGGAATCACAAGTTCAAAGCCAGCCTCAGCAACTTATCAAGCTTCTGAGCAACTTAGTGAGACCCTGTCTCAAAATAAAGAATAAAATGGGCTGGGGATGTGACTCAGTGGTTAAGCACCCCTGGATTCAATCACTGATACCAAAAAAAAAAAAAAGAAGTTGCCACATAGGATAAGTATCATGCCATGGTCTCCACTGGTCAAATAGATTCTCCTTTCTTTCCACCCCCAACCACTTTTTCTTCCTCATGACCCCAGACTCACATTAGTATACCACCTGACAGGTTTATGTCACATACTGAAGCCTGTTTTTGTGAGGCATCCTGGGAAATATAATTTTAGCTTTGTAGCTGCTGCGATAAAAGGAGGTTTATTAGATAAGGATTAAATGTGTGTTGAGTGAGACAATCAAATATTTTTGTCTTATTCTTTTTGAGAACCTCAGCCCTGGAGAAACAGGTAAGATTACCTCCTCAAGACTGCTGCACACCTGTTGTCTAGGGCTTCCTTTCATCGTCATTCTACCAATTCTTTCACTTCGATTATAAGTGATAAGTCATATTTTAACCTTAATTCATATGTATTTTTCTTCTGTTCACTTAGATGTATGGACTTTTTAAGGGCACAAACCTGTATCATTGCCATTATATGTATGATTTTTAGATGGGACTTAATATATATTAGCAAGTTACAAGGACTTACGAATTGATTTGTGTGTATGTGTGTGTTTTAATAGGAACGTTTGGATTTTGCAATGAAAGAAATAATATTTGATCTTCTCAGTGTTGGAAAATCTACTAAAACTTTCACCATTAATCCAGAGGTAATATATATATATATATATATATATTAGTAATATACTACCCTGTACTATTTACTTATTTTGTTTGAGCAAAGTTTCTGGAATCAAAGCTTTTAGGTTTAAATTGAAACTCTACTTCTAACTGCAGATATGATTCAGGACAAGTTATTTCATCTTTCTGAGCCCTGCTGAATGATTTAATGGTCATGCTAAGCATAGTAGGAAATAACAGAAGGAGTAAATTCTCCAAGATATGCAGCTCATGTGGCTTTGAGCAGTTCTCACATGAACTTAGGGTTTTTTTTTTTTTTTTTTTTTTCTTTTTTTTTTTCACTTTGAATGATTTCTATTCAAGGTGCTCATTAATAAATGTCAGCCATTCAGCATTTATTGAGGACCTAAAATGTGCCAGGCACTGTTCCAGGTGTTATAGAAAGACAAGAATCCTTTTACCCAGAGGGAGCTTACAATAAAAAAATAGTAATAAAATATAATAAATATTATATTCTACCTCTGCTAATTTTATACCTAAGGCATTAAATTTTCATATTGTTTCAAAATATTTATAACCTAATTTCCTATATAAGGCTAATGACATTTGAAAACATAAAAAGGCAAAATATGTGTTACCTTTGGTCTTATTTATTTTAAATTACTGTTGGTCCTCATGATTGACTTCTAAGACATATGTCTATGTGGTAACAAGTGGGTTTGAAAGTTATTGAAGCTTTTCACTTGTAGGGTTTTTAAATAAGCTAATATTTAAAGTGGGTAGACAGGAGTGTTTTTGTAGATAACATATTTGACATGGCTTCCAGCAACAAAAATCATAGAACAGAGGACATTTTCTTGAACATTCATTTAAAAAAATATTCTCTTGATTGAAGTTGATTTCTGAAAGTAAAATCTTTTCCTCACCAAAGTTCTTACTAGGACTAGGAAAAGTTTTAATTCTGTTGGTTTATTTTATGGATTATTGTTATCATTCTGGATTACTTTATTAGGATTATCTTCAACCTCTTATTTCCTTTTCTGGAATCTTTCTAAGCTTGTGAAAGCTGGCTTAGTTAAAAATCACATAAAATTATCCCTTAACTCATTTATTCAAATACATATGAATTGCGATATGCTCAAAGAATGTACAGGTGAGGTGACCACTGCCCCCTTGCTGCACTGCAGAGCTTCCTGCTTCCTCCACAGCTCTCCGGTAACCAAGTGAAGCTTGACTATCTGATATGTAGACTAAGGGAAGGCATCATCGCCCTGCCATGTCTAATGATGAGTGAAACTTAATATCTTCATTTTATTTAGACGACTAAAAATATATATATAGTAGTTTTGTTTTCTTCCTGTATTCTAATGAACTACCTAGCCCAGTCACTACGAGGCACGTACTCTGCTTTAGAGAGCACTGGTGCATGTCTTGGGCTGAGGTGGTAGGGACATAGACAGAGGCCATGCAGGCCATTCACTGAAAAATGCAATATTGAAAAGCAATCGAGTTTGGGGGGAATATCAGTTCTAATCTGGGGCATCTTTTGGACATGTGAGAAGAGAGCTCACATGGGTCTGAGGGTTTGAGTTCAGAGAGAAACATGAGATTTGTTGGTGGTCTGGGATGGGTGGTATTTGAATCTGTGTTAAGAACATGAACATTCTTTGGGAGAAAATACATAATGATGGGAGGGGGCAGCTTAGGAGTCTGACATGCAGGTAGTGATGCCACCACCAACTGTGGCACAAAAGAGCAAAGGAAGGGAGTGTGACAGATGGGAGCGTATCCCTGATGAGTGAGCACTGCTTCAGAGAAGCAGTGTGGGGAATATCAGTTGCATGAAGATAATTGGATAGAGTTAGACGGGCATGTTCGGTTGAAAGGAAAGTGATGAAGATGCAACAAATGAAAAGAGATCATTGATGGAAGAATGTTCCAGAAAATGCAAAAAGCAAATAGGATTTAAAACACTAGGAAGGCCATCATCCCCTTCACTTAACAAGAGCAAAGGAAAGGAAGAAGAGGTACAATTCTGAGTAGATAAGTTGTACAGAGAGGTTGAGAAAAGTTGTTTTTCCCCTGCGAATTAAAAGAAAAGTCATTTGCTTAGAATGGAGAGATGATGGAGTGAAGAAATGAAGGTGAACTGAGGAAAAAGGAAGAGGTTTGGAATAAGCTTAGAGAACAGGAGAGACACTTGAACACAGAAGTGAATGGATGGGATTTGGGAATTTGATACTAAAACAAAACTCTGTTGCCTAGATTGGTTTAAGAAGTTGGACAGGTTAGTTTCCCTTCTGTCGTCTTCTTCCCATCTCCCCCAGTGTTATTTGATAAGGTATTTCTGACATGAAAGAAGTTAATATATGGCACTAATTTCTTCCTTTTGAAACTTTTTTCCCCTGAAGAGAATGAACATAGGCCTCAGAGTCTTCCTTGTAATTGCTGACAGTTTGCAGCAGAAAGATGGTGAACCCCCAATGCCCACAACAGGGGTTATTCTTCCCTCAGGAAATACTCTTCGTGTGAAGAAAATTTTTCTCAATAAAACTCTGACAGATGAAGAGGCAAAAGTCATAGGTTAGTGTCAACTGGAATAAATAAATCACTTTGTAATATTGTTTAATATTCTTTCTAAAATTCTCTGATCAAATCTAAAGTATATACTTGCCAAATAAGGTTATTTTAGTATAGACAGTAGTATCAAATGAATACATTTTTGATAATGTTTGTATGTCTTCATGTCAAGAGTCTTCCTATTAAATCTAATTTCTCACAGGATGCTGTTCACTCAATTTTATCCTTTCCTCTAAGTAATTTGTATTCTCTCTATAATTTTTATATAGTTTCTCCACTTATTCCAAAATACTAAAGCTGATCAGGGAGAAGAATATTTCACAATTTAAACTCCTTCTTTTTTTAATTGTAAACAAATGGGATACATGTTGTTTCTCTGTTTGTACATGGCGTAAAGGCATACCATTTGTGTAATCATAAATTTACATAGGGTAATGTTGTTTGATTCATTCTGTTATTTTTTCCCTTCCCCCCACCCCTCCCACCCCTCTTTTCCCTCTATACAGTCCTTCCTTCCTCCATTCTTGTCCCCCTCCCTAACCCTAACTCTAACCCTAACACTAACCTCTCCCTCCCCCCATTATGTGTCATCATCCACTTTATTAGCGATATCATTCGTCCTTTGGTTTTTTGAGATTGGCTTATCTCACTTAGCATGATATTCTCCAATTTCATCCATTTGCCTGCAAATGCCATAATTTTATCATTCTTTATGGCTGAGTAATATTCCGTTGTATATATATATACCACAGTTTCTTTATCCATTCATCAATTGAAGGGCATCTAGGTTGGTTCCACAATCTGGCTATTGTGAATTGAGCAGCTATGAACATTGATGTGACTGTATCTCTATAGTATGCTGATTTTAAGTCCTTTGGGTATAGGCCAAGGAGTGGGATAGCTGGGTCAAATGGTGGTTCCATTCCAAGTTTTCTAAGGAATCTCCACACTGCTTTCCAGAGTGGCTGCACTAATTTGCAGCCCCACCAGCAATGTATGAGGGTACCTTTCTCCCCACATCCTCGCCAACACCTGTTGTTGCTTGTATTCTTGATAATCGCCATTCTAATTGGGGTGAGATGGAATCTTAGGGTGGTTTTGATTTGCATTTCTCTTAGTAAACTCCTTCTTTGTGATAACAGTAAGCTAATGTCATTTAAAGATTGATAGGGTCAGGCTTGGTGGTACATGCCTGTAATTCCAGTGACTCCAGAAACAGGATAGAGGATTGCAAGTTTGAAGCCAGCCTGCTCAAGTTGGTGAGACCCTGACTCAAAGTGAAATTGTAGAAAGGACTGGGGTTAGGGTAATGATGTTTGTCTCCTTCCACATGTATGACTACACAAACAGTGTGACTTTACTTTTACAACCAGAGAAATGAAAGTTGTACCCCATTTGTGAACAAAGGATCAAATAATAATAATAATTATAAAAAGACTGGGGATGTGACTCAGTGGTAGAATGCTGGCCTAACATATGTGAGGCCCTGGGTTCAATGCCCAGTACCACAAAAAAAGAAAAAAAGACTTAAGATCAATGGGTTTTTATTACCCAAAGTAACTAAGAAGTGTTTTTGTAATTTTTCATGTATTGTAACCATGAGGTTTTCTCCCCTAGGAATGTCAGTTTACTATCCTCAAGTAAGAAAAGCATTAGATAGCATTCTCCGACACTTGGACAAAGAAGTTGGGAGACCAATGTGTATGACTAGTGTGCAGATGTCTAATAAGGAGCCTGAAGATATGATTACGTATGTAGTAAATGATTTACTTTCATTGCTGTTTCACTTTGCATAAAAGAGTACAGATGGTTCATTGTTGCTTACCTATTTCCTTACTTTCTCTTTAGAGTTCTTCCCAATTGCCATCTGCTGCACTTTTAAACACAGTAACTTCTTCCACGTGCTCAGTTTTATTCTTTAACTTAATGTTAAACTAGTACAGATAACAGAAGGTACTCTGGGTCCCAGTTCAGTTATCAACGACAAGGCCTTACATTTATTCAGTGGAAGATAATAAGTTCTAGTTATCCCAAATGTGTGTGGGCATGATTAGTTTATTAAGTCAGAAACAAATGCTCTTACTTCCAGAGTCCTGATTTTAAAAAAGAAAGAAAGAAAGAAATCTGAGAATTGGAACTTGGATGTTTTTGTCTCCCAGACCGAACAGGAGACAAACAGGTTTCCTACAAGGTGTCTTAGCAAGTGTTTAAAGCAAGCAGTCACGAGATCCAAGAGGTGATGCTGTGACTGAGAAAAGGCACAGAGGGAAATAGTGTCTGAGTAGTTTCTTTTAGAAACTCTTATTCTACCCCATTCCCATACTTGTAATTATTTGTCATCCCAGTGACTTTCTTCCTTATTGTTAGGGACTTCCTCTTCAGGAGGCCATGTTTTATGGCAGCAACTTCTTTTGTTTTCTAGAAAGCATTTGCATATTCTCTATAAGGGAAATTTTATGTATATTATTTGCATTACAGTTGGATATAACTATAATTGTGCTTTTGTGATCCAAATATACATATTTAAATTTTATGTAACATGCATTATAGTTGCAATAAAGTTGGGTATTTGAACTTTCTATTTGATATACAGTTATTTTATGCTGCTGTATTTTAATTTCTCTGAGCTTCCTTAATGTCAGGTTTTTGTCTGTATTACTTTCTCTGAGACATCTTCCTTCTTATCATCAGAATCATTTTCCTCATGTACGTCAGTAAGTTTGCTTTTATTCCATTCCTCTGACTTTCTTTTAGTATCTGAAGTGGTGCAGTATCAATATTCCCTTATAAGCTATTTCTTCTGTAATTCCATTAACATTCAATTTGAATTTCACTTCTAGTGCATTTTAATTTAGGGTCTTTCAGTGATGAGGAGAGACACAAGATGGAAATAAAGATTTTATTACTTACAGGTCCTGTAGGGAGTGGGGAGGGGAGTATGTACACAGCACGCCTGGAGGCCATGCACACACAGGTCAGGGAGTATGTAGGGAGAGAGAAAGGGAAAGGGACCTGTGGGTCCAGAATGTTACACAAACAGGTTTCCTACAAGGTGTTTTAACAGGTGTTTAAAGCAAGCAGTCACAAGATCCAAGAGGTGATGCTGTGACTGAGAAATGGCCACAGTGGTGTATCTGCACAGTCTGCACTGGGTGCTGGTGTCAGTAGAGCCAGTCAGCCAGGTTGTATTTAGTCGTCCCATGGGGAAGTGGCAGATACTTGGATCTGTCACATCAAATAACTGGTAGGGAATGAGGGCTGTGTGTAGAATTAGAAACTGGGTCAAGGGTAACTGAGCCCTGCACCTTGAATGAGAAAGTTAAACTTGTATTTAAAAACAAATGCCAAGACAATGAAAAATTATAATTAAACTACACAATGATATTTCTTCCTTTCTTTGCTGCATCTTCATCTTTGTTGGCCAGTTTTCTCCTGTGATTCTCCATTTTTGTAAAATATCATCACATGGCTTTATCACTGGGAAACAAGCAAGCAACACCACTGCACGTGTGGCTGATGGCGTATGCACTGGATGGCAGGTGCACCCTGACCAGGTGCCAACAGCCTTCAATGAGTAGTGTGGTCAGTCACTGATCATGGTGTGCATCTGCCATTTACACAGTGCCTTATGGACTAACAAGCCAATAGCAAATTTTGTGCCATTAGTTAATGTAGAGCAGCTGAAATTTAAATCATGTGTGTTATTTAACTAAATTATGATAACTGAAATTCATGCATTTTGGAACCATGCAAAGAATGGACCAAACATGTAAACATCTCTAGAACTTACATTGAATCCATTGAATCCATTGCCACTGTAACAAATACTGACCCAAAACACTTCAAATATCCTAATTCTTTTCTTCATAAGAATTATTTTGTTAGGCCAAATGGAGGACAGTTTTGATAAAATATATTAAAAACATTACCTTGAAATATAGGCTAAAATTTTAAAAATGAGGTTAGATATTTAAAATTAATAACTAAAACCCTCAAATAACTGTAAGAGGATGATGTGGAAGGATTGGGGTTGTAGCTTAGTGGGAGAGTGTTTGCTTAGAATGCCCAGGACCTAGATTCAGTCCCCAGCACTCCATGAAAAGAAAGGATAGGAAGAAAGAAAATACAGAATTAAACTGTGTTAAACCTCTGCTCTGGAGAGACCAGAAGTTTCAAAAGTTGGCACATTTTAGTCAGGCGTAGTGATATATGCCTATAATCCCAGCAGTGAAAGACTGACAGGAGGATCGCAAGTTTGAGGCCAGCCTCAACAACATAGCAAGACTGTGTCTCAAAAAAAAGGGGGCTGGCGGGGCTTGTGACATAGCTCAGTGATAAAGCACCCTTGGATTCAATCCCCAGTACCAAAAAAAAAAAAAAGAGGCACATTTAAAAATTAAACATGTATATTTGTGTATCACAAAAGGACAAAAACAAATAATACCAATAGAGATATATAAGAATGTCTGATTCTGAAACCCTCATTGGTATGTAATATTAAATGAAAAAAATTTTATTGGTAATTTTATAGGCCCCAAATAATAGATATTCAATAATATCAATACTACTAATTAAAATATTAATTATTATTATTCAATAAATGTTTATTAGAAGGCTAAATTAATAAATGATTTGAATCTTACTTAAAATATTATAATTTGTTTACATATTTATTATTTAATAAAGTTGCTGTGCTTCTTTTGTAATTAATGAAAACTTTTTTGCTTAGCTGTTTTTTTCTGGAATTACCTCTGTATTCTTTTGTCTGCCACTGGATTTGTACACATCCTTTTCATACTAAGTACATTAAGCTTGGGGGTGGGCTCCCACCTACTGTAATAATTTTTGCAAATTTGATTTCATTGTCTAGCATATATGATGTACTTCTTATTCATATCCTTTGTGATATGTTTTTCAGGGGGGAAAGAAAACCTAAAATTGATTTGTTTAGAACTTGCATCGCTGCAATTCCAAGGTTGATTCCTGACGGTATGAGCAGAACTGACCTCATTGAATTGTTAGCAAGGTAAATGAGAATTATTATCTGCTTTGCTGATTTTTATGTCTTTACTATCCCTTTAAATTTGTGGTACACTTCTGTTTTTAACACTGCAAACCAGCAATGAAGACATTTTTAGTCCTTTATTTGATTTACTTTCTAAATTCCCATTGTGTCTTTTATTATTTTTTAAACACATTCTCCCCATTCAGTTTTAATTCTAAAGTTCTGGATTTCCATACAGATCCCATTTCTCAGCCTTTCTATCTGATAACAATTCCTTGGATTTATATGACAATTATCCCCTAACATGTGGGCACTATCAGTATGTTATGACACCCAGTTAGGGATTAATTACTGTGTTTACTCCCACAGTCATTTCTTAGTGTCCTGGGTGGTGATCAGGCTTTTCCTTTCTCCCTTGTCTTCTCCTGTGACAGAGCCTATAGCATTTAAGTTTTTATTTCTTTTCTTTCTTTTGGCCATGACATGGCTCTACAAAATGAGGAAATGTCATGACGACCAAACTTAAATATTAGTTCCCAAAACTAATTCTGAGTTGCAGTGGTGGCCTATTCAAAAACTTCCTTGTTGGTGCCCTTAGGGACTCCCTAGATAAGGGGTGGGTACATTTTTTCTGTGACAGACCAGATAATAAACATCTTAGGGTTTGCAGATCATACGGTCTCTGTCACAGATGCTCATCTCTACCATTGTAGAACAACAGCAGCCAATGATGATCTCTAAAGGGGTGGGCATGACTGTGGGAATGGGCATCTGTCTGTCTGGATTTGGCCCTTGAGCCATTGTTTGCCAGCCCCTGCCCTCTATGCAAAGTCAAGTACACTGGCTGTAATAGAGCTGGGATGCTCAACTGTGTTGAAAGATACGTACTGGTTGCTGGGCACTCACCACTGAGACTCAGATTAAATCTACAACAAATAAACAGTGAATAGATTGCCCCCTTCTTGGGAATACCTGGTGTTTCACACAGTCACGCACCACCCTGTCAGCTGTTGAAGGTTGGGGTCACAGATAGAATGGTCTTTGTCTCTGGTGAGTAGAGAAACTTGGCACCTTTCCCTAATTTCCTTTTCCTGCTCTGCCTCTTAATTTTTGGTGTGAATTATGTTACAGAGTTATAACTTCATGCCAACATTAGAAATTAGAGATATTATTTATTACCTTCTTCCTTGGAAGAGCAGTGAACCGCTCCTGTTCAATTCTGCTCTTAACTCCTCCCACCTCTGCTTAATTCACTTGAGTCTTTGTGAAGGATGATCACCACAACGGACTTCCCGTATCCTCCACCAGAATGAAACTACCTGTAAGGGGCAGTGATGGGGAGCCCAGGAAAGAAACCAGCATCCGGACAGTGACTGACAGTTTGCTTTGCTGTTTGCTTTTTTTCTTGATGATTAGTTTCCTAATTAATTGGCTCAGTGGAAAGGAGGACCCTAGGGTCCGTTCTTTTTTGTACTCTACCCCTATCATTTGGAATTGGAATGTTAAGCAAATCTTGACTTAAAATAAAGGAGATAAAGTTAATTAGTGTCCCTACCTTTAATTAGCCGGGTCTCATTGTTATCTGCTTTACACCAGGAGTAGTTAACTCATGAATCTGTGTCCTGAGTCACACAGATAGGTGTGTGATGGATCGACAGTAACATATTCATGGATTTGAGGGATGTTGAAATAACCATTAAGTCAGTAGCACGGGGCACTGTCACTCTCCCCTAGACAGTGTCTCTCTTGGCCAGCCACTCCTGGAAGTAGCACACTGGGCTAGAGAGCCTTGTTCTGACCGTTTCCTTGTGATGTGCTGACTTAACTGCCACTGCTGCTTCCTGCCTCTTGCCCAGATCTGTGAGGCTGGAATACCTTTTCTCTTCAGCCTCCTCCTCAGCAGAAGGTTAGCTTGGTGAAGACCAGAACTGAGTTCAGCAGGGTAAAGACTGTAGGCTTTCCTTTCTTCTAAACCACACAGCTTCCCTCCTGTCATTGTGCATGACCCCCCCTCTTCTCAGTTTCCTATACATTTATAGTTGTGGTATCTTTTTGTTGTTGTTCTTGTTTGTTTGTTTGTTTTAATAGTGAAAAAACCCAGGGATGCTGTGCTTAACCACTGAACCACATTCTCCAGCCCTTTTTCTATTTTATTTAGAGACAGGGTCTTTCTAAATTGCTGAGGCTGTCTTTGAAGTCACGATCCTCCTGCCTCAGCCTCCTGAGCTGCTGGGATTATAGGTGTGTGCCATTACACCTGGCACTGGGGTGTATTTTTAATATTAACTTTGCTTTGGTACTGGGGATTTAACCCAGAGGTGCTTAGCCACTGAGCCACATCCCCAGCCATTTTTATTTTTTATTTCGAAACAGGGTCTTGCTAAGTTGCTGAGTCTGGCCTCGAATTTGCAATCCTCCTGCCTCATCTGCCAGAGGCACTGGGATTACAGGCGTGTTCCATCACTCCAACTTAATATCACTTTTTGTCATATTCTTTTAGGCTATTTCTACCTAATACATTTGTCTTTAATTGTCAGTCACCAAAATAATTCTCTGCAGCCCCAAATTTGAAACTCCTGTTCATCTGGTAATAGACATTGGTTATCTTCACTATGGCAGCTTCTTTTGATGGTTTTCTTATTTATCATTCTCTTTTTTAATGTTTGGTTAAAATCCTATAACTGAAATTATATTTAAGGCCCTGTATTATCTTGATTTTTTTAAAAAGTAATTTAATATAGTTTCTTCTCTAATTTATTTAGATTTAAACTCTCTTTAGGGTCCTAGGTATGGAGTCAACCTGTTTGTTTGTTTGTTTGTTTGTTTTTTCTTCTAGGCAGTTACCATTTATAATGCAACTCTCATTCTCACCTTCAACAATTATTGCTATTAAATTGATTCCATCTTGATTTTTGTATTTTCTTTTTCATAATCAGCTACCTTATATAGCAAAGTAACCTCAACTGCATGTAAGAAATGATTGAGATAAGTCATGTCCTTTCCCTTGATGTTAAAGGACTAAATAAATGTGAGATAATGCTAAGATATTATGTGACTGGATATAATTTTTTATTGATTATACCATAACATGGTATTTTGAAAAAATAACATAAGAAGGTATTTGATGAAATTTTAAATGCATTTCTGACATGTCATCTGTATTCTTTTTTTAAGTACAGCATTTGAATTAGGATCAGAGATGTCATTTTGAATTATACTGAAAATACCAACTGATGTGAATAGACTCATACATGAATTTAAATAAGTGAATATAGGTTAGCATAAGGAGGAGTATCACACAAAAAGTGAACATTGGCTTCTGTCTTAGCACTTCTTACAAACCAAGAAGGAGGACATGTGTTTTAGTGTCTTAGCTTTGAGTTTAGATGATAAGACTGTATGATAGGTTTTGAGTTTGCTAATGGAATTTGTTCTTGGTAGGCTCACAATTCACATGGATGAAGAACTCCGTGCTCTGGCTTTCAATACTCTGCAGGCGCTAATGCTTGATTTTCCAGATTGGAGGGAGGATGTTCTTTCAGGATTTGTTTATTTTATTGTTCGTGAAGTGACTGATGTTCACCCCACGCTTCTTGATAATGCTGTAAAGATGTTGGTACAATTAATAAATCAGTGGAAACAAGCAGCCCAAATGCACAACAAAAACCAGGACTCACAGGTACCAGATTCTCTTGTACTGTCCCTTTGTTAGGTGATCAGTAGTAAATGACCAATAATGACCAAAATGACCAAATGACCAATATAGGTTTACATTCTCGAGCACAAAAATTTATGAGTTTTACCCACTGTTCATGTGTTCATTATCTCTTGCCCTGAACTTTCCAGTAGTGAATGTGTTAAATATAAAGTGTTTGTGTTTCTCACCTTTTTTCCCCTTCTCCCTTTGATAACAATTAGGTTTTAGTAAGCATAGAAAGTAGAACTCATTCTAGCTGTCATTTAGATTGTTCCCAATATTTTCTAAACATACACAATAAAAAATTTTCGTTCTCTTCCATTTGGATCATTTGACTAATTTATCAGACACCAATCTCTGCTTCACATTTAGTGTCTGTGTTCCTTAACGATAAACGATGCTTAAATTGTTGGTTTCTGATAATGTGTAAATCATGGGACCTTGGAATTTTAGAGCGGCACCATCTAAGCCAACCCAGCTTCCCAACTTTTAATAAGCATAGGACTCACCGGGAGCCTAAGAATCTCTGTTTCTAACAGGCTCCAAGTGATGCTGTGCTGCTCGTCCACCTTGTAGTAGGAAAGATGTAGACTCTTCTCAGTTTTACACATGGGGACATTAGACTGAGAGTAGTTAAGTGTTTGTTCCAAGGTTACAGGTTAGTCAACGAGTGATAGAAGCTAGGTACATAATTCATATGAAGATACTTTCTTCTCATTGCACACTATTACAGTTTTATAAATGAAGTACGATTTTAAATTGCTTGAGCTGAGGCAGACCTATAGACCTAATTTCAATGTCTTGCTTTACTTTTTATTTATTGTGCTTTTGGAGTGTCTGAACATAGACCTTTTTTACCTTACTTTTAACTTGTGTTTGTTTTTCAAGCATGGTGTAGCTAATGGAGCCTCTCATCCCCCTCCTCCGGAAAGGACCCCATATTCCACCGTGTTCCATGTGGTTGAAGGTTTTGCACTCGTTATCCTGTGTAGCAGTCGACCTGCCACTAGGAGATTAGCCGTCAGTGTCCTTAGAGAAATACGGGCTTTGTTTGCACTTTTGGAAATACCTAAGGTAAGATGTAGGTATTTCATTTAGTTATCTGATTCATGTACTTAAAATGATCCTGTTGTCATTTTTATCTCATTTCTGTTACTATGATATAGGTGTGTCGCCTTATAAGAAAGTCTTTTAGGAGAGGTTCTAAACTAACCCACCTAACCTCAATTTCTTTCATAATAAAGAGCGCTGAAGTGAATTTTTCAGTACTTATTTAGCTTTGGCTATTTCTCTTAAATACTCCTAATTGTTTTTAGACATTACGGTGTCCTTTTTTTATAGGGTGATGATGAATTAGCCATAGATGTGATGGACAGGCTGAGCCCATCCATTCTAGAGAGCTTCATTCATCTCACTGGGGCTGATCAGGTAAGTGATGATTTCACACTTCTCAGTATTATTTTGGGACATACACATATACTTAAATGTGTACATACATACGTAAATGAATTTCCTTAGTAAATGTAATGCAAGCTAGATACAGTGGTGCACGCCTATAATCCCAGTGAATTGGGAGGCGAAGGCAGGAGGATTGTAAGTTCACAGCCAACGTCAACAATTTAGTGAGATCCTAAGCAACTTAGTGAGTCCCTGTCTCAAAATGAAAAATAAATCGACTGGGATGTGACTCAGTGGTTACATGCCCCTGGGTTCAATTCCTGGTGCTAAAAATTTAAACAAACAAAAATAAATAAATAAATGTAATGCATTAGAAAGTTTTTAAAGCATGTAAAGTGCTTTAAAAGACAAAATATTTTTTAAACTGACACCTATTTAGGACTGGGGATATAGCTCAGTTAGTAGAGTGCTTGCCTTGCAAGCACAAGGCCCTGGGTTCAAATCCCCAGCACCGCAAAAAAAACAAAACAAAAGAAAACCCTGACACCTGTTTATCCTATGGTTAGTTCTTATCCCTGTAGAGATTAAACTAATTTTATCTTGGTAAAGTTCTAATATTTCCAATCTAAAGTTTCCCTTAAATTTAGTGTTACTGTGGACTGCTATTTGCTACTTATTATAGCATATGATATTCTAGACATAGACATCATGGTTAAAATCATATGAAAAAAATGTTGAAATTCAAAGCAAAAACTTGTACTTTTCTTCTTCAGTGAATATTTTTTGTTGGCTTTATTATGTGAGTTTATGTGTACTGGATTAAATACATAGTATAATCTATGCCAATGTCATATGTAATTTGGTTTCTTAGAATGGAAAAAAGCACTTTTGTCAGCAAACACATTACAAAGAAAACATATGCAATGGTCGTTTATCAAGATTCCAGCGTTGACATAGGAATAACTTTCAGACTCTATATTCTTTTCGTCCTGTCTTTTGTATGCTTTCTGTGTAACAACTGACTCTAGTAAGTCATGAATTGTAAACAACCAAGAGAGCTAATAATAACGTTTTATAAGCCTAAGGAAGAGAAGATTAAAAATACAATCTAAAATTTTTCATTTTAGATTATTAACCATGAATTATGCTAACAAACAGTAATAGGTGACTTGCTTCTAGTGCCCAAAGCAGAGCTTACTGAGCATAATGCTCTGAAGGTAAATCTTAAATCTTTTCATTGAACAAGTATTTAAGAACATGCACCTCTGGGGAAAAGCCCATGTTCTGGTCTGTTCTACTCATGCATAGACAGGGCACGTCAACATCAAAGTTAATGGCTCATTTTTTAGTTCTAGCAGCTTTAGTATGCCCCCCAAAGTTGGTTATGCATATTTGAATTACTTAAGTAGTGGTTCATAACCTTTTTAGTATATAGACCTATTGGAGAATAATGAAAGCTATAGAATCTCTCTCCAGAAAAACTAATGTATGCATATCCAGTTCTAGGAATTCACCACTGCCTTAAACCCACCCCAGAATTTATATTTATTGTCCTCTATTCTAGCAACCATCAATAGGCCACTTAAAGCAATTCACATGGCAAAACTTTGAAAGTTTTGAAATGTGCAATAACCAATTTTTTTTTCCCCTCCGTAGACTACTTTGCTGTATTGCCCTAGCTCAATAGATTTACAAACATTAGCAGAGTGGAACTCTTCTCCTATTAGCCACCAGTTTGATGTGATTAGTCCATCGCACATATGGATATTTGCACATGTGACCCAAGGCCAAGACCCATGGATTATAAGTCTCTCCAGTTTTTTAAAGCAAGAAAACCTTCCTAAACACTGCTCAACAGCTGTGAGCTATGCTTGGATGTTTGCATATACAAGGTTGCAGTTGTTGTCCCCCCAGGTGGATATAAAGTAAGTTGTTTTTCTAGTATAAATTTTAAAATGTATCAGCTGTCAGCTTTCATAATGCATTTTGAAAGTTGTACAAATTGGAAGTCCCTTAAGTAAAGTGGCCATGCTGTATTGATCTCTCTCTCTCTTTTGTTCGTATATATATGCTATATTGATAACTTAGAGAGAAGAAAGTTGTGAAGGGTATATCCTTTAACTCCTTCCTCCTTTTTGTGGATCCAGATTCACCAAATTATTTGTTTTTTTTAATAGTACTGAGCTTGATACATAATATATGTCACACATTTATTCGTATATATCTTATTTCACAAAAATTCAGTACTGGTAATCAAAAACTTGATGCAGACTGTCCCCTTAACTCGATAGAGATTTAACTTTAGTTTAAAAAAAAAAAAAACTTGAAAAAACTTTAAAACATTTAAAAACATGTTGACTGATTTATATCTACCTGTTTTTTGTCGTTTTCCTTAGTAGCCCCATCAATGCTAAGAAAGTAAATACTACCACAAGCAGTGACTCGTACATTGGCCTGTGGAGAAACTATCTGATTCTTTGCTGCAGTGCAGCAACATCCGCGTCCTCTTCAGCATCTGCAGGCTCTGTGAGATGTTCTCCTCCCGAGACGCTGGCGTCCACCCCTGATAGTGGCTATGGAATTGATTCCAAAGTAAGTTTTTCAGATCCACCATGGACTCTGAATGGTATTATGGAAGGAATATTGAAAATGAAAATACTTCAAGGAAACCCATTACTATTTTTGTGGTTTTCTTGTAGGAATCAATAATACAGATAGTTTTTCATTGAGGAGAAGGGCCTGTCCTCATTAAATTCATCATAATGTTTTTAAGGATGACATAATACCTGTTTTCCTTTCTTCTAGTTCCTAGAGTTCTCACATTTCTCAGTGCTCAAAAAAGTAATTTAAATAATTTAATGCCTTTCTAAAATTTTCTTAAATCATGTAGTGATACAATGAATATTCAGTAAAGAGCAATTGTACAGTTTTTATTGTATGACACAAAATGTGGTGTACTTGAAGAAAACTTAAGTCTGGATGTCTGACTTTAACACTGATGACTATTTTAGACATCATTTTACTTACTCCTATTCATGGATCAAAAGATCTGATGGAAGGAGTCACCCTATTATATGATTATATGTTGGTGAATCTCTAAGAAATTAAGAGTCCAACAAACAAGTTCTAAGTAAGTAACCTACAGTAAGCCCCTGGTCAAGTCATGTAATGCTTTTAGGTTGCATATAACACAGGTGAATTTTGAAGCAACATTCATGTAGAAGTATTATCTGTCTTATGTACTCGACCTAATTTTGAATTTGAAATGTCAAATTATTTAGTTGGACATGGAATCATTTATGGCTGCTATAACTATAATGTTTTTTCCCCAGATTATTGGCATCCCATCCCCTTCATCCTTGTTTAAGCACATAGTTCCGATGATGCGCTCTGAGAGCATGGAAATCACAGAATCCCTTGTTCTAGGTCTTGGCAGGACCAACCCAGGAGCTTTCAGGTAATGATCTTCTTGTTTCTCTATGTGGTCAAGTAAGACTCAGGCTACTTATAAGAGGTGTGGTAGAGTTAAGCAGAGTACTCAAGGATAGTTGCATAGCAACCCTGACGTTTACCAGTTAACTAGCCAATTAACAATTATTCAGTTAATTGAGTATTTCCTTATTTTTATCGAGCAAATTAAGGTAAACCTATTTTCTTCACAGAATTCTTCCTCCTTTTTCCTCCTGGTGCTGGAGGTTGAATCCAGGGTCTTGTGCATGTTCTGCCCCTGAGCTACACCCATCTCACAGGATTATATGGAAATAAAGCATATCTATGTATAATTTTTTTTTTTTTTTGAGTACTAGGGATTGAACACATTCTAGGCAAGCACTCTACCACTAAACAACAACCCTCTCACTTAATATATTCTAAAAGTGCTAAAATGCCATGTAAATCTTTAATATTTTCCTACTCAGTTTATTTATCTAGTAATTCTGTTAATGAATAATCTTGATCTACTGGTTAAAACCCCAGTTTTCCTCATGTTATTCAAAAGAATGGAATCTTTCAAAGAAATATTTACATGTGTATTATACATCATTTTTTATATTTTTGATATTAATAAAGCAAATTCTTCATGTTCTTCTGACATTCTGCTTTTTTGTTTCCTGTGGAGCCCTAAGTATTCTTTTCAGAATCTGGATTGATAAAAGATTTTTTTTTTTTTCCTCTTCAAGATAACATGTACAAGAAAATAGGTTAATAAATTGTAACGTATGTATAGTGGGATAGCATTCATCATAAATGAAGTTTTAGAAGATTGTTAGGAAAATAAATATACTGTTGTGCTAACTGAAAATAAATGGAACATAAAAGTTCTCTCAATTTTAAAGATTATCAAATTCCTATAGATAGAAACAATTTTAAGACAAATACTCGGAATATCAACAGTTTTCTTTATATAAATGATGAAATTATCATTTTCATGAAGTTCATATCCTCATACCCATTGGTTTAATGTATAAGATTAGTCATAAAGAAATAACCAGAAATGAAAACAATGATTCATATTGACATTGGTCACTGAGCCAGTATTTGTGATAACAGAAAGACAAATGATTCAGTAATCAGTGACAATGGTAAGGAAAATTATGGTATCCCACCCCATATACGATAGAATATTATGAATTAATTATGGCATGTGAAAGTAACTACCAGTGTTAAGGAAAAAAAGATGCTCTTTTATATGTAACAGTGTTTCAAAAATAAGGGATGCAAAGTAAATGAACAAAAATATTGGTGGTAAATACCCCCTGTAAGGTAAAACAAATGTCCTGTACCATTTTTTGTAGTTTCCAAATGTTCTATAAAATAATGGGTTACTTTATAATCAAAATTTAAAAAATAAAAGTGTAGAAACAGTGGGATAAGGGTTAACACTTGTTTACATCACATTAATATTTACATATTTGCTTTGTCAGATTCTGCTTAACTATTAATAGACTGCAAATAATTTTTTTCCTAGGGAACTAATAGAGGAATTACACCCAATAATTAAAGAGGCACTCGAAAGAAGGCCAGAGGTAAGCTATGTTACATAGTTTTCTATCATTAAATATTTTTTTGGCAAACACTTATTTTTCTGCTATATCCTATATATTATACCAAAGGTTAGAAATGAAGAAGTAAAAGATTGTTTAGTATTTTTGTTTTATTTTATTTTTTGTGATGCTAGGGATTGAACTTAGTGTACTCTACCACTAAGTTACACCACAAGTCCTTTTTATTTTTTATTTTGAGTCAGGGCCTCACTAAGTTGCTTAGGCTGGTCATGAACTTAGTATCCTCCTTCTTCAGCCTCCCAAGTTGCTGGGGTTACAGGTGTGTGTCATCACGCCCAACTCCAGCTGTCTCATGTATTTTTAATTTTTTTTTTTTTTTTTCAGATACAAACTGTTCCCCCCTGTGTAAAACAGACGAGAATTGCTATAGATTAAGCAGGAAGTAGGGTATTGACTGGAGTTGAACTTTTTCTTTAAATGAGCAGATAGTGAATGTTTTCAGCTTTGCTGGCTACGCTGTCTCATGTCAGCTACTTTGTAATTTTAAACATTCATGGACTGTCAATAGTAGCTAGGTGTGGCTATCTCCCAATAAAACTTTATTTACAGTAACAGGCAGCCATGGGCCTGATTTGGCCCCTGAGTCCTAGTTTGAAAATCCTGGTTCTGGAATCCCAAACATTCAGATCTGCATCAAATTGTATGGCTTTCAGAAATTAGAGGTCTAGTGGCACAGTAAACCATAATTACAACACTTTGTTACATATGCTGATGAAGTCATAGGTAAGGGGTTTTAAGACTACAGAGAAGAGAGCCTTGGACTCTGTAAGGGAAGGTATTAGAGAGGAAGTGCTGATATTGGAGTGAATTTTGAAGCATGTTCCCCAGTTGACAAGCAAGGGAAAGGCATTCTGGGCAGAAAAATAGAATTTGCATATTTTACATACAAATTTGGAACTTTTGCATTTTTCTGTATGATTAGATTAAAGGTAAAAGTGGTCATTAGATTGGATGGTAAAATAGGGACTCTCTCATGAAAGTCTCCTGCTTCTAGCTGTATCCAGTAGACTGGTAGTTCCTATGTGCCAGTGGCATCTGAGAATTACCTGGAGAGCTTGCTCAAAATTAGACCCCTGGGCCTATTGGATAAGATTCTTGGAGTAGGGCCCAGAAATCTATTTTCGTAAAGCACCGTAGATGTGTGTGATGTTAAAAATCACTGCTGTTAATGTTGGAGGTCCCCTGAGGAATTAAAACAGGTGACAACAGCTGTTCTATTAGAGATTTTGAAACATCATTGGTAATTCCTCACTCCCACCTTTACTTACATCCTGTAGAATATGGATAGTATCCCCATTTTGTCATTGGTAAGGTTTTTGTATCAGAGTGATAATTTTGGTTACAATGTGTGATGATTTATTTGATGGAAGTGGAATTGGAACACTTCTGAGTTTAGGGGGAAGAGTCCTAATACCAAGTCATTAGATAAGTCATTAGATAAGTACAGTGGTGTTCCTTGAACATGAGTTATGGTTTGAGTCTGAGCTTCAGTATCTCTACAGAGACAAAATGAAAACAGGCCAATTGAAACTTTGTAGAATTCCTGCAGGACTGTTAAGAAAACATCCCACTTAAAATGAATTGCTGTAAACTTTAGGAAGACCCCATAGAAACAATAAAGGTAATGAATAGGTCATCAGCAAATTGACCTGCTATGGAAGGCATAAAAGAGTACCATGAACATGAAAGTGAAAGACTAATATGTTTTTAATTGCTCTGTATTATGGAAATTACATCTTGAGGGAGATAATGAGCTAGAGTAGAAACTGATACAGAAGGTCTATATCTCACTACTCTGTTAATTCCTGTTAGAAGCAGAATCCAGTAGACATGTTACTGCTATTATTCTAACCATTAGTTCTTGGCTCTAGTAATACAAATGTATTTATTCATTTCATAATGAACAAAGAAGTTTTTCTTTTGTTTTTGTTTGTATTTACTTTTTGTATCAAAATTAATGAATGGACAACTTTAGAATACATAAAATCTGTGGATTTTATGAGTCCCCTTTAGGATTAAGTTTTCCCTGCCCTGCTGTCATCTTTTTGGAGTGTCTTTATGATTCAGTGACAACAGTTTACTAATCCCTGCAATTCTTATGTAATTGTCAGATCAACAAATCACCTAAAAGTAGTTGGAGAATTTTATTTTCCCCAGCTTCACATACCTCTTTGATGTTCACAATCTATACTGCACAAGCAAAATAATTTTGATGAGCCCAGAATCTATCTCTGGCATTTGCATTATTCTTTCCAACTCACACCAGGGTTTTCTGTGCCCTTCCCTGAAGGTTTTTCTAATTAATACCTTTGTGTCTGTGGAATAGAATATGAAACGGCGCAGGCGTCGAGACATTTTACGAGTACAGCTGGTACGAATATTTGAACTGCTGGCAGATGCTGGTGTCATTAGTCACAGGTCAGTATTGGATTTTGATTTTCAAAACTTTGGAATGATTATTTCTCATGAAATGTATAAAAACAGAAAAACAGTAACAAAACCTTTCTGCATCACATTAATTAACAAAGAGGCATCTCGTACATTCATCAGTGGTCAAAAAATATATTGGAAAATCTAAAAACATAACTGAATCACTGGCCAAAAATTGGTGATAATGTTTCCATGATTTTGATATTTATTGGAACCTTGTTTTCTAAGCAAGGGGGCAGCAATATTGACAGGCTTCCCTATTTTCTTACCTTATCTTGAAGATTTATTTCTTCTGGGCTTGAAAAAAACCATATGTTCAAAGGCTAAATATCATAAGGTTTGCAAATTTATTCCAGTTATTTTGTATCTATTCTGCTGGGAAAAATGAAATCTAAAAAATAATTTATAACTATGTTTTCCATCATTTATATAAAACCATAAAACCTGGAGTTATTGCTAGATTAAAGGCTTCTTGACACCAAGAACAGTCCCTTGAGGAAAATTCCCTCAAAAGTGTCTTAAAAAATAACATTCCTTTGGAGGGCACTCGTGCTTCCTGACCATTGAAGGAGAAAATAATGGATCTTTCTATGCCTACAAAATGGTAACTGAAAAGAAATTGAAGAAATGTGTTTATAATTGAACACAGGTAGTAACTGAGTGTAGAATTGTTACATTAGTGTTCCTCCTAATTATTTCTTTCTGTACATTAATGCCTTTCATATTTAGTATCAAATATTTCTGGTGATTGCTTTCAAAATAGGACTTTAATGAAAGAAATTTTAAACCTGTGCTTTAGTTTTCATTCTTAATACATGAAAAGCAAATGAAGAGGTAAAAATAAATAAATAAAAAAAAAACAATAGAAGTTAGGAAAAGTAAAATTGAAATTTGTGGGCTTGAGGCAAAAAGAAAAACCTAATATGTATCTGAATCTTTTCTTTTTGGGTTCCTTTTTATGTAACATGAGTAAATTAAGAAACTTTCCATTAAAGCTTTCTTTAATGGTGATAGCAAATCATGATTCTGTTTTGAAGAACTGCAAAATTTTGGTATTTTGGAACTGCAAAAGCTATTTGAACACCTACTTTTTGAGCACTATTGTATATTTCGGTTATTTTGTTTAAATAAGGAAATTAATAGAAGACATCACTGTTGTAGATTTTATTTATTGGATAAGGAAAAGTTGAATTCTGAGAGTCAGAGTTTTGGGATCTTAGTTTACCCAGTGGATCCCCTGTGCCTGGTGCTTACAGTGGCAGTGAATATTTGTTAAATGAGTGAATGTTTTGTCTTGGTGCAGGTTGTAGTCTACTAAAGTGCTTTCCCATCCACTAGTAACTATGTTTTCCATCATTTACATCATGTCCCAGAATTTAAAGAACATCCATTTTATAGAGGAGAAAAATTTGGTCATGAATTTGTATGATTATTTATTATTGTAAACTGATACTTTAAAAATACTGCAGTAACATTGCAAGTCCTTATTCTTGTTCTCATGGGTTCAAGATGTTTGTATTATGCTACTCACAACTAGCAAAAGCAAAATAATAATAATAATAATAATTTTTGCTTTTAAAATAATATGTATTATAGAAATAAATAAGCTGTTATAGTGACTCATGCCTGTAATCCTAGTAACTCAGAAGGCTCAGGCTGGAGGACTGCAAATTCAAAGCCACCTCAGCAACTTAGGGAGACACTCTCTTTTGTTTTGGGGCCTTTATTTTATTTATTTATATGTGGTGCTGGAGATCTAACCCGTGCCTCACACGTTAGGCAAGTGCTCTACCACTGAGCCACAACCCCAGCCCCAAGGAGACACTATCTTAAAATAAAAAATAAAGTCTGAGGAGGTAGCTCAGAGGTACCTGGGTTCAGTACCTAGTACCACCATAAATGAATAAATGAATAAATGATTGAATAATTTGTATTAGAAGTACTTTTCAAGTAAAGCATGGAAAGCTGACCTTAATAAACATAAATGTAAGAGCTATTAGTTTATATAGTGCTTATCATTTACTAGGTCATTTCATATATAGTAATAAAACACTCTGGAATAGATGTTATATACATGTCTGATGACTGATAGAAAAAGGCAGGAGTTTTTTTTTGTTTGTTTGTTTGTTTTGGTGCTGGAAATTGAACCCAGGGCTTTGTGCATGCTAGGCAAGCACTCTACCAACTGAGCCATATCCCCAGGCAGGAGTTTAAGACTTGACTTTAACGACTTTAACCAGTTGTCCCTCAAACCAGACCACAGTTTCTAGGCACGAATCCCTTGACTCAAAGAGAATCTCATTGCAGAGATTCTTGAGGCAACTCCATAGATCTAAAAAGGTTTGAAACTCAGCACTCTACCAGAGTCTTATTTGAATTCTCTTCAGATTTTTGCATCCTCTGTAATAACCTATCCTAGAAGGTTGCAGGGAGTAAGTACCTAATAGATATTTGACTACGTCCAAGGCATAATATGAATATGCATGGATATTATGCAAATACATAGAACTAGTCTTTCTTCTTTCTGCTTTTTCTACACTCATCCTTTCCCTCCCATAAGCCTCCTTATCTCCCTATCAAAAACTGTTTATTGGGGCTGGGGAGATAGCTCAGCTGGTAGAGTGCTTGCCTTAAAAGCACAAGGCCCTGAGTTCGATCCCCAGTACCGCAAAAAAACAAACAACAACAAAAAAAAAACTGTATATTTTAATAGATACAGGTAGCATTTAGCACTCATAATAGTCGATTAAAGTTACATATGGAATTGAATAATACAAATTGAAATAGCAGTTCTTTGATTACAAAGCACCATCTGTTTTTTATATATAAGTTAATGTTCATTTAATTTTTGTACTTGCCATGACCATGCAAAGTTTAATATGTATTTTTCTAATTTTGATTACTAGGGATTTTGTTTTAAGTTACGTAATAGAGTCACATTTTGATCATCATTTTTTTTCTTCAATATTTTCAGTGCAAGTGGTGGCCTTGATAATGAAACACATTTCCTCAACAACACTCTATTAGAGTATGTAGATTTAACCAGACAACTCCTGGAAGCAGAAAATGAAAAAGACTCTGACACACTGAAGGATATACGATGCCATTTTAGTGCCTTAGTGGCGAATATCATTCAGAATGTTCCAGGTATTGTTTTTAGTTTCTTAAAGCATTATTGAGTATTAAGAGACCATTATTTATTCTCCTCCCTTGAGGTTTTATAATCAAGTTGAAAAGCAACTTGTAAAAATACTGGAAAAATGACAACATAACATGGATGTCAAGAAATTGTTTTATCTCTAAATTAGTACCAGTGATTGGAAATTAAAAAAGCAATCCAGCATAGATTTTCATGGTCAAGACACAGAAACAAAATTCTGAAGAAATCAATTAGAATAAGCTCCATGGACAAATTTGTTCTAGATGCAGTGAACAAAGAGCATAATGCTCCAAATGATAATTTTAAATAAATTTAACAAGACAGTTTTGAATAATAGGAGAAAGGATAATCGATGGGAAGTATAGCAAGGATTCAGCAATGCTGGATGCATTTAATGTGTGTCTGTTACTGAGCAGGCGCCGAGACGTGCTCTGGAGTTTGATATACACAATTGCATTTTTAAAAGTCATAAAGTCTTCACAAGTATAAGACATAAAAAATGTGACTATAATTCTTCTGAATACAGCATAAATAGACCTTTTGTCTCTCAAAAATTAAGGTTATTTTGTTATTTCAATAGTTGATTTTAAATAGCTGGCTTTTAAAGAGCATGGGCTATATTTTATAACAGGGTCACAAGCACATAGTTAGGTATATTAATTTCAAGTGAAGGAGCCCTATTTTGATCTTTGGAAGGAAAATAATGTTTTTGAATGGAAAAGAGTATTTTTCTTCAAATTTTCCCTCCTGAAACTCACTGATATAAAGGTATGATTTAGTCTGTTACTCTGCACTTTTCTACAATGTCCACCTTGGTTTATGGAGGTACTGTTGAAGTTCTTCAACAGGATTGATGCAGAGAACTCGAGGATAGGACCTCAAAGTGGAAAAGATATCTAACCCATTCACTTTCAAGTGATGCCTGTGGCTCTCTGGCTGCCATCAGCAGAAGGCAGCAGGGATTTGGATGCTGGGCCTCACACCTTACTTCAAACAGATTAGCTCCCCTGTTACCTGTTTTGTACGTTAAGGTTCCATTTTTTTTTTTTTTTTTTTTTTTTTTTATGGTGCTGAGGATGAACCCAGGGCCTTGGGCTTGCCTCTATCAACTGAGCTATATCCCCAGCTCCCTATAAGTTTCCTTTTTAAAGACGGCTTTTCAGCTTCGAAGAAAAACAAATAGAAAGTCTAAAATAGGGCTGGGGTCATGGCTCAGTGGTGGCGCGCTTTCCTAGCATGCGTGAAGCCCTGGGTTCAGTCCTCATCACCACATAAAAATAAAGGTATTGTTTTCACCTACAACTAAAAGATTTATTAAAAAATAAAGAAAGTTTAAAATAACTAATCAAAAGCCCTCCTAGTTAACCAGGATCCCAAGGTGTGTTTGTGTTGACGGAGGAGCAGGTCCTGACTGCCCGCTTCATGCCAGCACCCCGTGCCATTCTGCCTGCCACGACAGTGTCTGTGGTTGCATTTATGTAACTGACCTCTGTTACTGTGGCACTTTAAGGCAAGTTTCAGTGAAAACTTGTTTTCTGTTTTATAGCCTTACATACTCAATAGGGACTTGCCGTGTATGTTAAAGTAAAAAGAATTTTTCCATCTGTGTTTTTATTTACAGTGCACCAGAGAAGAAGTATTTTTCCTCAACAGAGCCTTCGTCACAGTCTGTTTATGCTGTTCAGTCACTGGGCAGGTCCTTTTAGCATCATGTTTACACCCTTGGACAGATACAGTGATAGGAATATGCAAATTAATAGACATCAATACTGTGCATTAAAGGTATTTACTTAGAACCCCAATTTCTTTTTTAAGAGCAGAGTTTAATATTTTTATGTCTTTCCATACCCCATTTTGTAAATGGGTTAAGAATGTTGAGAATATTGCGATAACGTTGTTTGTCTGCCATATTGAAACACTTAAACTGTACCTTTATATAAGTACATAAAATACAATGCAAAAACGTTTCAGAGTCTATCAAACTTATTCAACATTGTCTTAAAAAACTGAATACTGCCTCCAAGTGCTTAAGTACTTTCCTTGATCTTTTCATCTTCCCCTCCAGTCTAATTCAGTATGATGATATTTACTCATAATTAACTTCTTAGTTTTTAAAAATATTATTATACTTTTCTTTGCAAAGAAAAAAAGATAGTGTAGCTAGATAAACATGAGTAAAAGTATCTTGCCTCTTCTCATTAAGCAGCCAACACTGACCCTCTTAAAATCTTTAAGTGTAATTCTGATATTATTGTTTGAAGGCTATGTCTGCTGTACTATGTTGTGGCCCTGTTGCAGATAATGTAGGACTTTCATCAGATGGCTATTTGTACAAATGGCTGGATAACATTTTGGACTCTCTGGACAAAAAGGTAATTGTGACAATTCCCTTAAAATTTCATAATAAATTGTCTTTCAGAATTAAGGTATGGCCCACTGAAAATCAGTCATCTTTTAATAAGATAGAATGGAATTAGAGGCAAAAAGCATATGTAAAATTAAATAGGTTGTCATAATCTCAGAAAGTTCCAATTCATATTTATTTCTCATTAGAATAACTTTCATTTCACTTTCATATTATAGGATTAACATAGCAGTGTGTATATCTTTCGTAGGGTTTCGAGTCTATAAAGTGCTAATCTAGAATGCATTGAGCTCCATGAAAGAAAGAGATTATTTGCAATGATTAATTTTCTTTTTTGCCCTTTCCCGGTCTCCTGTTAATCACTTTCTTGCCCTTCACACTCCTTGTCCCCTTTGTCTCATATTGTACACAAACAGACTAGATGTTTTTTTTGCAATCAAAGTTCTAATAACAAAGGTACTATTTTTAGCATAGTCGCATATACTTCAGTAAGTCCATATTTTTTAAAAAATGTACCTAACCCAACAGTGCAATGATAAACTTTATACAGAACATTCCATAAATCAACAGAAAATACATTTGAGCACAAAAACAAAAAAAATGTTTGAGAGAATCTCTAAGCAGCATTTTGTTTCTGCAAAATAGGTATATATCTCATATTGATTAAATATCTGCAGGTGCTTTTCCTTTACAGAAACCCATATTCTTAACAGACTGAGTCATTAACAATGACCTAGTAATTGTTTCACTTCAATTTGAATAATTTATAAGCTAAATCTTACAACCATATAAAGGCTGTTATTTGTATTTTGTTTGTATTAAGGTGTTACCACTTTTTACATAAAGCTTACAATATTTCATATTTCAAAGTAAAATTAGCAACATAACTTTATAATATATTCTGTGGTAGCTGTATTTATTTATTGTGAGGGCTACTCTAATATAAACTGATGATTGCTGCTGTGTTGACAGACTGCAGAATTTAAAATAGGACTTGTGTTTTTCCCCTCAGAATAATTTTTTCTATTGAATTATCACAAATAAAATAAAGCTTGATAAAAATAATGAAAGAGGTTAACAACTCATTTTTCTGAAAACATTTATCATCATTCATGTCCATCAACTGCCTTTGGGGCTGTGAAAAGAGAGAATCATACTAAGAATCTTACATAAGAGAATCTGAGGCCAAGTGTAATTCATGTCATCATCCATTTTGGCTGAGTAAACTGAGAAGGAATTGAACAAAAGGAGACGGAGTTTTGTGATTAAATGTAATAAATGTATGCACTATAAATAGTTTAGTAAAAATGTAGAGAGAAAGAGCCAGGCACAGTGGCACAACCTGTAATCCCAGCGACCCAGGAGGCTGAGGCAAGAGGATCACATTTTGAGGCCAGCTTCAGCAACTTAGTGAGGTCCTAAGCAACTTGGCAAGATCCTGTCTCAAAATTAAAAAATAAGAAGGGCTGGGAAGGCTGGAGATGTAACTTGGTGGTAAAGTACCTCTGGGTTCAACTCTAAAGTACCAAAATAAATTTGTTTTTAAAGGTGGAGAAATAGGAAATTAAATATAAATAACTTTCTCCCTCCCTGACAATTTTGTGAACTTATTTCAGGTTCATCAGTTGGGCTGTGAAGCAGTCACATTGTTGCTGGAGCTGAACCCTGATCAGAGCAACCTGATGTACTGGGCTGTGGATCGTTGCTACACAGGTTCCAAGAGGGTGGCAGCTGGCTGCTTTAAAGCCATCGCTAATGTCTTCCAGAACAGGTATTTTAGACACTGTCTCATGCTTTAGTTTTTTGTTTTGTTTTGTTCTTTAAGAAAATATTTCCCTTTGTATTCAGAAATACTAAGAAATCTGTATTTTCTTTCTTTAAATCCTAGTGAACTTAACCAATAAGAATAATGGGGTACCATGAATCTGTTTTACCTATTCCCTTACAACCCCCCCACCCCCACCCCCTAGCTTAGAAGATCATGCAGCTTTTGCCTTTTGTATGTCCTTTTTATTCACGGGGGTGAAAGACTTCAAACCTTGTTATTTACCTAACATGTGAAATTTATCCCTAGGGATTATCAGTGTGACACAGTGATGCTCCTAAATCTGATACTGTTTAAAGCAGCTGATTCTTCTAGAAGTATCTATGAAGTTGCTATGCAACTGTTACAGGTTTGTAAACAGTTCGTTAATTAAAATTTTTTTTCCTCAGGATTTAATGAAGCCTAATCATTTATTCTTGCCTTTAAAGCATACTAATATTTAGCTTTATAGCTTTATTTTCAATAGTGAAGTGTGATAACAAATTCTGATGACAAGTAGAAGACAGAGATCATATAGGTATTTAAATCTATAAATAATACAAACTATTCAGAAGTTTATATTAGCCTAAGTGTGTCTGAAGATACAAATGTTGACTGAAACTTTTTTTTTCAGGTTTTGTTTTTGTTTTTGTTTTTAGGTGTAGAAGGACACATTACCTTTATTTATTTTTTTATGTGGTGCTGAGGATCAACCCAGTGCCTCACATGTGTTAGGCAAGCCAGTGCTCTACCACTGAGCTACAACCCTAGCATGTGACTGAAACAATTTCTATTTAGTGGACAAGAATAAATGTGAACAATTAGCTCTTGTGATATCCTCATATAACCTTCCTTTATTCAATTGAATATATATCATTACTATTGGGTATTTAACTAACTGATCGTAGGGCAAGGTTCTTTGATCTTAACCATAGACTGAAAATAGGATTGAGTAGATGCTGATTTTTTTCCCCCTAATGCTTTCATGTAGTACTGATGCTGGTAGGACCATCTTAGGAATTATACCCTAATGCCTTAATTAATTAAGAGGAAAATTAACAGGACAGCTCTTCATGTAGTATAATGTCAAAAGGAGTTTTATATGTCATATTTAATCTGTGATTAACCAAGATCTGTTTAAAGCGTGTGTTTCCATTTACACATAGTTTGTACGATTATATTTTGGACTGGAAAAGTGGTAATTGTCCATTAAGTTGCTGAATTTATTTTCTGACTAGGCTACTAACCTACATCATTAGAATTAAACCCAAGGAATGTAAATCCCTTTGAACAGTTTTTGTCTTTCGCACACATCCTGGCATTAGAAATGAACATACTTTATCATATATATAACCATGTCATTTTTAAACTGAAATATTTCTTGGGATATTTTCTTTTTAAGTGTAGCTGAACTTTAGAGGACCCTTAAAATATTAACTTCAGCTGATGGATTTATATTCCTGTAGATTCTGGAACCCAAGATGTTTCGCTATGCTCACAAATTGGAGGTTCAGAGAACAGATGGAGTGCTCAGCCAGCTGTCTCCCCTGCCACATCTCTATTCTGTTTCATATTATCAGTTGTCTGAGGAATTAGCAAGGGCGTATCCTGAGCTCACTCTGGCCATATTCTCAGGTATGATTGGTGAACTGGTTATTTATTCTTGCTGTCATTTCTTGAAAGCTGTTGTTCCAAACTTTTAAGTAGATCACATTTGACATCAGATCAGAACAGGCATTGGCATCTTCCCACAGCACTCAGCTCCTCAGCAGGTCTAGTCTGTCTCCCATTCCCAATCCACCTGAGTGGGGAAACACCAACTCACATTCGGTTCCGAAAAGCAGCCTACCTGTTGGTTTGCACCGGTAGGTGGCAGCAATCATGCCCCCTCCTTTCTCAAAACCTCCACACCCCTGTCAGCACTTCCAAGACGGATGTAAATGGCCATCAATGAGTGGTCTCCACAATGCCATTTCTGCTGCTGCTGCTGCTGGTCCTCTAAGGGAGGCTCCTGCACAGAGAACAGTCATCTCGCTGGGTCTCTTGAGAGCTCATGAGCAGGGTAGATGTCCATTGGCCCGGGTGTAGATCATGCCCCAGTTTAGTCTCCTCATCACTGAGTGTCTCCCTCAGTTCTTCCTGCAGATGCTCTTGACCTTGACGTCTGCTAATTTTAACTCCTTTGCTTAAAATTTCTTTTTCCTAAGCCTGAATGAATTCCATGGCTAACTGATCCCTACTTGGTATGATTTTTACTTGTTCCCAAGGCAAGATGAAAGCAGCATTCATTAGGGATTTTTCTGAAGAGATACAGATATCAACATAAACTGTACCCACTTTAAAGTGTGTAGGTCCTCCTCCTTCCTGTCTCCAGGACCAGCGCAGTATACTTTAAATATCATCAGCTCCCAGCTCTTTGCGTCCTCTCTCACCTTCACACCACTCCTCTCCCCTCCCACACACTGTGCCTGGCCTTGACTATTCATATCTGCCATTCCCACGTGCTCAGCTGCCGGGGTCCAGCCCTAGCAGGAGTCCATGGCTTCCACACTGGTAAACGGGGCGCGGGGAGACAGCGTCGGCGATGGATGGAGAATGAAAGACACAGACTCTAGTTCTGGTGCAATCAATCTCACTTTATTCTGGGGAAGGCTGGGTTTATATACATTTTTCTTCAGGCTTTGATAACAGGCTTGTGACTAATAAAATCAAAGAAGTTTCGAAAGCATAGGCAGAAATTGTTTTTACCGAAAGATTATGAGAAAACAGTAACCTTACAGATTATCCTTACTTAATCACAATTATTTTAAGAATATCTAACTATGTAAATGAGCTAATACAATGTTTATTTCCTTAATATCTAAACTCTATGTGACCTAAGATTATTCTTATTACTTTTGCGGTAAAGCGATAGACAAATAATGTCATGTGACCATCTCTACTAGGTCCTTCTGGTTAATATCTAAATTGCTGAGTTAAGGGCTACAGAAGGGCAGCGGTCCCAATGGTTATTATGTACCAACGTTTATTATAGGGGTGACATATTCTTTGTAGGAAGGAAGGAATGTTGTGAAACCTTATTCTTTTACCCCACCACACATAAACAACACCATCATCTGGATTAAACCACCCTGTAGGAGACAGGGGGAGATCTATATCTACCTTCTCTAAGGGCTTGCCTTTAGGGGGGTACCAGGGCTTGCCATAGATAAAATAAGCTAGTCCATATCTAGTAGCTACTGTGGGAGGTGCTTTGTGCTTAGAACTTGGGGAAACATTGTTATACATAAATTTCTGTGCCCCAACAGGTTCTGGCTGTGCCAGTAAATGCAGTGTTTGATTTTTAACATAATAAAAACATTCTCCTGTAGTGAGGTTAACATCACAGGGTTTCAACATGTGTTTTGTCTCCGTGATGTTTTTCTGGAAATTTGTAGAATTATTCCCATCACCTCTAGCAAGATCCTCAGACTGAAGTGAGTAATATATTATTAGGAAAACTCCACAGATTAACATCCAAGCTAGGGATGATCCTAGGTCAAGTGATATGTGTGGTGCAACTGGGAAATTCAAACCCTGGGTCATGCCATCCAGAGTCAAGTTCTAACCCACTCCGCTTCCATATTCACTCCTCCTGATGAGTAAATAAATATAAGGCCAAGTGGGGAAAGGGGTAGAAGAGAAAGATTTTTATTTACAGTCATCTGTGGAAATTAAATAGCAAATCAAGGCTAGTGGGCTTTGGAATCGATCTGTGTTTGACTCTCTGCCACTAGATAATGGTCTGACTGCCAAGTTCATGAGTCTCTGCCCATCACAGTTTTGTTTTGAGTGTTAGAGGAAAGGGATGTAAGAGTAATGCATCATAGGAGCCTCCCCAGTAGATTCTTAATGAGTTCTTTTTTTTTTTTTTTTTTTTTTTTTTTTTTTTTTTTTTTCTTAATGAGTTCTTTTGAAGTAATCCATGTATATATATAGACTTTTTATTCTGGCATTTACCTTTATTCATTTGGTTTGTTTTTTTAATGTCATCTTAATCATGTTAAATATACAGCCCAGAAGTGTTAAGTCCACGTACATTTTGTGTGAAGCACATCTCTAGAACTTTCATCTTGAAGAAACAGTATTCTCTAGAGCCACTAGACAGCAATCCCCCCTTTTCCTTTCCTCTCAACCCCTAGGAGTCATCCATGCTACTTAACATTTTTATGAATTTTAACTACTTTAGATATATGATATAGGTAGAAGCATACAATATTTTTATGTTTGTGAATGGCTTATTTCACTTACCATTTTTTCAGGGTTCCACCACATGGTAGCATGTGATAGAACTTTCTTCTTTTAAGGCTGCATAGTATTCCACTTTGTGTTCATCACATTGCTTATCCATTCATTCACCTGTCAGTTGGCTCTTGGTTTGCTTCCCCCTCTTGTCTGTTATGAGTAGATTTCTATGAACGTGGCTGTACAAATATCTATTTGAGTCTCTGCTTTCAGTTCTTTTGGATATGTGCTTGGAAGTAGGATTGCTGGGTGGTATCAATTTTTTAAGATTTCTCCATCCTGCTTTCCATACAGAATGCACCATTTTGCAATCCCACCAACAGTGTGCAGACATTTCATTTAACTGCCAAAAGTATTTTATATACAAAGCAAGTATCTGATTTATTGTCAGCTGTCAGTTTTATGACATCCCTGAAGTGAAATTTATTAAAAGGAGAATTACTCAAAAAATAAAATCTGGCTCCCTAGTCTTTAAGTAGCTGTTAAAACTAATTATAGGTGAAAGGAAACTGAAATTACATCAGTTCTCTCCTTTGGTTTGCTTTTCATTAGAGATAAGCCAGAGGATTCAGACAGCTCACCCTGCTGGGCGGCAGGTGATGTTGCACTATCTCTTACCCTGGGTGAACAACATCGAGTTGGTGGATTTAAAACCTCTGCCCACAGCAAGGCGACACGATGACGATGAAGATGATTCATTAAAAGACCGAGAACTTATGGTGACCAGCAGGCGCTGGTTACGGGGAGAAGGCTGGGGATCCCCACAAGCCACTGCGATGGTTCTCAACAACCTCATGTACATGACAGCAAAGGTAAGGTGGGTTTTGTGTCTTCAGTTGCTGCTCAGGCGACCGCTGGGGAGAGGAAGCACAATTAGAAACAGATGCAGAGACAAGACCACCTGATAACCACACCAGAGTGCATTGTGAATCCTCCTCTATAAAAAACTTCTCATTAGACTTCTTTAATTTCTATATTTATTAGTACTAACGATGGTTAGACATTGAAAAAGGTAATCGTTCTCTACAGTGTGAAAAGGATCAGAGCTGTCTGTGAAAATGCTATTTGCTCATGTTTCATGGTGTGACCAGTTTGGTTTTTACTAAATGGTTGTTTCTAAAGTATCTCTTGTGTGTGCTGCCCCCTAGTATGGCGATGAGCTGGCCTGGTCAGAGGTGGAGAACGTGTGGACCACGCTTGCAGACGGCTGGCCGAAGAACCTAAAAATAATTTTGCACTTTTTGATCAGCATCTGTGGGGTGAACAGTGAACCAAGCCTCTTGCCTTACGTAAGTATTCAAGTTCCTTTAGCTTTTTAGGTACGTATCTATCTGATGTGATTATGCTAGAATATGGATAGCAGTCACCCCACAGAGGCAGGCAAGAGCCAACAGAGACTCACAGATGGCCTTATTCATTGATTTGTTCAACCGATATTATCTAGTATAAGTACAGGCAAGCACTCTTCTAGGTACTGGGCATTCCAACCTGATGGGTGATACAGATTTTATTCTTTGAAGCTACACCTAATTTATTTAGTTAATATATCAGTAAGTTAAGGTATGGTTGTGATAAGGGCTACAAAGGAAAATTGCAGAGTACCAAGAGTGAATAATAAGGAAACACAGCTGTCTGGACAAGAGACGATACTTGAAAGAAAGTGATATTGCAGTGGAGACCAGCAGATTGGGGAGGTTGGTATTTCTGTTAGGCAGCAGCTGGCATTGTGCTGTTAGAGCAGGTGAGAGATGGAGCTCAGTGCCATCCGCTGCTGGAAGCCTGGGAGTAGGGAGAAAAGGAAGAGTGGGTAACATGAAGGATATCAAGTATTTGCCTCTGTGGGGAAAGCAACACTTAAATCTGCCCCAGGGCACTGTGAAACTCTCAGTGAGGGTGAATGGAGCTTGCACGCTTGCATACTTTCCTGTTGTATGCACTGCACATCAGCCGTGCGGTGACATCTCCCACGAGTGTGATCTGCAGGAGGCTGCTCCCTGGGTTCTCCCAGATCCTGCTTCAAACAAACCATTTGGTGACCTGGCTTCAGCCAGCATTTTCCGACCATGCTTGAAAACATTGCTCTCCAGGCACAACCTATCTTTGACCACATCTGTAGTTCTCCCTCGCGTTCCCCACTCTGTACCCCATTGCCGCCTGCGCCCGCACCAGGCATTCCCACCTCGGAGCCTTGGCAGTCACTTTCCTTCTCCTTCCTGTACCTCCTCCTGGTCTTCCCTAGGGTGCCAGTGTTCCTGAGACCTTTGCCCATCCTCTTTTAAACTACCGATGGTCCTCACACACACACACTCTTTTTCTTTATCCCGCTTCGTTGATCTTCCTGATACTTAGCCATGACCACACAAATGATATATTTTACCCATTTGCTTCAGCCAAACAGATTGAGCGTCGATCTGTGTTTGGATCATTGCTGTATTCCTAGTGCTTCGAATGGTGCTTGGCACAGAGCGGGTTCTCAGTAATCGGATGAATGAGTGAGTGAGTGAGTGATTTGGGACTAGAAGTAAAAAACATGAGATGAAATTTAGGGACCAGCCATTTACCAGGAATTTAAAAGGAGTCATTTTTAATGCTAATAGTAATAGTTTCTTAATACTATTTCTTAAGCACTCTTATGGGCCAGACATGGTAAATGCACTTCATCTACATTATTTCATTCACTTCTCAGAATAAATTGATGATTGCAGTTTTACAAAGGAATTTTAAAAGGCAGAGAGAACTGTCATTTCCTCAAAGCCACGTAGTCATCTAGCTGTGACATTTAGTAGAGCTGGTGTTCCAAATCACAACTGTGGTGGGAAAGCCTAGTGAGGGAACAGGCAGCAAAGGGTCAGCATGGCATAAGAGCCAGCAGCATGTGGGAGGTCTGTGGGAGATGTGGTCAGAGAGGCACTGTGGGGCACATACACCTACCTGTCTCAGTGCTTCTCAGAGAACATTAGCCTGTGACATGCCTTGGAAACAATGCTTTTAGATATACAGGGGGAGCTTTGTGCAGAAGAGAGGGGAGCAGTGGGGATGGGACTTGACTTGATAGGATCAGGGTACGAGTGCCAGCTCAGATCTTCAGACAGGAGAAACAAGGCATAGGGACAGGAATGCACAAACCATGGTCAGAGGAGACTGAACCTAAGAACAGAAGAATTCGCAGTCAGTTGGATGGTTAAAGAGCTCTCTGTGAGGTCAGTTATCACTGGGTAACCATTGTAGTATTTTCAGCGTGGCCACACACAGAGGCTCAGTCCTATAATCCCAGCAACTGCAGAACCTGAGACAGGAGATCACACGTTAGAGGCCAGCCTCAACAATTTAGACCCACGGCCGCTCAGTGAGACCCTGTCTCAAAATAAAAAGAACTGGAGATGTGGTGCAAGGTAAAGCATCCCTGGGTTTGCTCTCCAGTAACCCCATCCCCAAAACTCCAGATTTTTGTTATGATGTAATATCGTATTTTTTTTAGTGGGGGTGGTAGGGTACCAGGGATTGAACTCAGGGTCACTTGACCACTGAGCCACATCTCCAGCCCCATTTTGTATTTATTTAGAGACAGGGTCTCACTGGGTTACTTAGTGCCTCACTTTTGCTGAGGCTGGCTTTGAACTCTCAATCCTCCTGCTTTCGCCTCCCAAGCTGTTGGGATTACAGGCATGCACCACTGCAGCAGGCTATAAAGTGTATTTTAAGATTTGACCAGGGGTTGTCTAAAACATGGCTCTGCACATGTGTGAGTGTATATAAATCACCTGTGGATCTTGGTTCTGAAGGTGGGGGTGGGACCTGAGAGTCTTCATTTCTAGCAAGTTCCAGCTGATGATACCTATGCTGTCGGGACCACATTTTGAATAGAAAGGATTAAAATAGGAAGAATAGGTTGATCTTACAAGCTGTTTTAGTAATACATATTATTAAAATATATAATAGTACTGAAAAAGTTTGTTTTTTCCACTTACTACACTCATGTGCTAGCCATTTTAAAGTGCTTTACAAATCTTAACTCATTTAATCCTAACAGCTTTATGAGGTAGTTGCTGTAACTATCCCCATTTTGCAAATGAGAAAACAGAGTAACTTTCCAGGTGACAGCTAGCAAGTGGTGGATCCACACTCCATTTAGGATAGCTTAGCCTGGGTTCTCGTCATCGTTCCTTGCTCTTGCTCTTAAAGACTATTCTTTATTGCTAATTTCCACATAGAGAACAAGAAAGGCATAAAAATAACACAGAATAAAAGGTAAATCCTAGGTTTGGAGACTGATGTTAACCAAAAGCTTTTTCTCTTAAAAAGAAACTTATAGAAAAGCATTAATAAATTAATTAATTAATTATTTTTATTTTAAAAAGAAGAAACAAGTAAAGGGACTATGTAATGTTGTGGAAACTGTCAAAACAATATGTTTTCGTATGGAGGAAGGAGGGACTGTATAGAGGGAAAAGAGAGGTGGGAGGGGTGGGGGGGAGGAAAAAAATAGCGAAATGAATCAAACATCATTACTCTATGTAAATGTATGAATATGCAAATGGTATGCTGTTACTCCATGTACAAACAGACACAACATGTATCCCATTTGTTTACAATAAAAATAAATTTAAAAAATATATATATATGTTTTCGTTCATCTCAATTTGATCTGATGCTGAGAACCGTTGCTGATAAAGCTAATCCGTGTCTCATTACCAATCAGCCGCCAGGCACATTTTGATTGTGCTTGTTTACCTTCCACTTAAAGTCGAACTTATTCTGATAAAATTTGTCTCAAGACAAATTTATGAGATAAATATTTTGTGTTCTCTTTTCTGAACCATTTCTTTTGTGACAGGTGAAGAAAGTCATCGTTTATTTAGGTAGGGACAAAACGATGCAGCTACTAGAGGAGCTGGTGAGCGAACTTCAGCTGACAGACCCGGTCAGCTCAGGTGTCACCCACATGGATAACCCCCCCTACTACCGCATCACTTCCAGCTACAAAATCCCTTCTGTCACCTCAGGTGAGGCTGCACTTAAAACTGATTGCTTTGTGTCAGGAAGAGTTGCTTTACCTAATGGTTAGTTTTAGCAAGCATCTGTGTCTTTAAACAACGTTATTGAGAAAGCAAAAGCAAATGTGAATCATATATCATAATGTGGTGAGAGTTGGTAAATTTTTGTTGTAAATTGACAAGTTATATATAGGGAGTAGAAAATTATGTTAGGATTTATGAATACAAAGTGGGATAATTAAATCAAGCTGATTAACATACCTGCCACCTTAACTGCTGACCAGATTACATTATTTTGAGTTGAAGAAACTACATATCCTGAGAGAATAACTTTCAGTGAAAATCAATATGCTCTCTAGGCTATTGTAAGTAAAATTTCTTTGTGAAAGTCTTCTGCAGTTTATATTGAATGCTTTCACTTTGTCAGTAAGAGTGTATAATTAGAAATATTCAAAATTACATCTTCAGAATTTATTTTTCATCTTTTTATTTCTTAGCCTTTTTTCTGCAATCTAATTGATTTCTAATAACACTTCCATTGAATTTTTCATATCTGCTAATGTGATTTTAATTCCAAAGAGTATTTTTTTTTTTTAGTTAGGATTTCTTTTTTTAGCAGTATCCTATTCAAATTTCATGATGGTACTTTTTCTGAGCCTGATAAAGTTATAAGATTTCTTCACCCAGTAGAAGTTCTTATATTGCTATTTGTTTTGTCTTCATAAAAGCTTTGCTTAAAACCTGCCAGTTCCAGATCTGTCTTTTTATAAGGAAAGTATTTTAAAAATTGTCAAGTTCTGTATGTTTATGTGGGACTAGTTGACTGCGTCCCTTTTAAGTGATGATTTCGGTAATCTCAATGTAGGCCTTTTCTCTTGAATTACTCCCTTGCCTACAGGAGAGGGTGTGTATGTGATGGATGGATTTTATATATTTATATATACACATATTTACAGAGGCCTTGAGCCTGAGGAAGGATGCAGAGCAGGAGACGCAATCTCAGATTTTAGTATGTGGATTTTCAATTCATCCCCTATTCTCAGTAAGGTGCTTCCTCCTTCCTCGATGCAAGGGGTACCCTAGTTCAGAAATCTGACTTCCTCTCACCAGAAGAGACTTCTTCCAGAAGTGGGTAGAGACAGCCACCCAACTGCAAGAGACAGAGAGATAGATTTAGGAGTCTAGTTCTAAAGTAGGTTTTCAACCATTTTTCTATTTTTAGCACTGCTTTGAACCCCGATTTCCAGCTGCTCAGTGCTACTCATTCCTGAGCCTCTTGGAGATACAACAGTGTAAAAACTTCTTAGTCCACACCCTGCCACCTTCATAGTTCTTAATTACTTCTGTGCTTTTGTTTTCCAGCATCCCTAAAATTGTTGCTATTACCTCCTTTCCCTCTTGATCATTATAAGTGCATTCCTTTTTTAAAATCCCTTTGCTTTCACTTCAGTGGAGTTTTGACTGAAATCTTTTGTCCTTTTTTGTTCTCTTAAATTGACAGGTACTATTTTATTTTTTATTAATAGGAACTACTTCCAGTAGCAATACAATGGTAGCTCCCACAGATGGCAACCCTGATAATAAGCCCATAAAGGAGAACCTAGAAGAGAGGTGAGTACCTCTCTGTTCTTCATTAGCCTTTCAGTTTGACAGATACTGATTGTCATTAGAATAAATGAAAATCTCCATTGGAATATGTGGGGCTTTTGTTTTGTTCTGTTTTGTTTTTTGGTAGTGCTTTGCCACTGAGCTACATCCCTAGCCCTTTTTATTTTTTTGACACAGGTACTCGATAAGTTACCTAGGGCCTCACTGAGTTGCTGAGGCTGGCCTCAAACTAGTGATCCTCCTGCCTCAGCCTCCCAATCACTGAGATTATAGGCATGTGCCACTGTGCCCTCCTGGAATATGTATTTTGTTGTTTTAAAATTCTAATGAAGAGGGCTGGGGATGTGGCTTACCTAGCATGCATGAGGCCCTGGGTTTGATCCCCAACACTGCAGAGGGGGAAAAAAACAAAACTTCTAACTAAGAAATATGTTTCTATATTGGAAGAATTTCACATTGACTGTCTGTCTTCATGTTAAAGATGCTGACAGGCTAAGATTTTTGATATGCTGTAATGGATGAAAAGGTGGAATCCAGTAAGTCACCTTTTGTGTCCCTTACATTTTGAGACTTTTCTAAATGACTATTTACTCTTTTTTATATAAATCAGTTTCATCAGAATATCTATTCTGGATGTTTAGGTAGGAATAATTGACTAAAAGTTTAAGCTTTTGAATTATAAGGTGGAAATTAATATATATCTTAGTAAACTCTTGGTGGTATTTTGCATAATGTGTGTGTGTTGTGTGTTTAAACATAAGCAGTAAAACATTGAAGTACGAATACCACTTTTTCATGAGCGGCAACTAACTTCCCTGATTGTTCCCATAGCTACGTGCACCTGGACATCTACAGTGGACTGAACAGCCATTTAAACCGTCAGCACCACAGACTAGAGTCTCGATACAGTAGCAGCTCTGGAGGATCTTATGAAGAAGAAAAAAGTAATCCATTCCAAATGTTCCTTATATAACTATAATGATGAGGTCTATTACTATATTATATTAATATAGTTTTCCAATAAATTATTTTAAAAGAATATTTAACTGCCACTAGTGGTGTTCCAACGTAATCTGAAATGTCTTCTTGATTTTGAGGAATAATTTTAAATAAGCAACATTAAGTGGGGGAAATTAAAAACAAGAAACACAGGTTCCCTATAGATGATTCAAAAGGAACATGAATTGGTTCTCAAGAAGCATCATAGAACAAACACTGGGCACAGCCTGGTTTTTTAACAGGTGTTTGCTTTTCCCTGTGTGAATTTGCATTTTACTACAGAGGTTATCCCTTTGCACTTGTATGTAAATAATCTGCCCAAATCTCACGGTAACATTAGAACAGAAGCACAAACTTTCAAGGGAGGAAGGGACCTTGGAGATGATCTGATCCAATCTCCTTATTTTGTGCACGATGGAACTGAGGTCCAGAGAGGTTAAGTGACTTACCCACGTCACACAGAATTCACGTTCCCTGACGTCATTTTTTACTGAGCCTGCAGCCCCACCATCGTGGAGCAGAGTTTTAAGAGATGGGTTTGTGTTGGTCCTGTCTCAGGAAATTGAGACCTGAATAACTTTCCAAAAGGCCCATGTTAGAAGGCAGTTTCACCTATAAGGTTATCTCCTGGTTTGGCTATCAATTAGGGAATCGTAAGGAAGTGTTAATGTCATTTTGCTTTAATATAAAGGATGGAACCTGATTGATATTTCTTAGCTATCTCTCTGTCTCTCCCTCTCGCTCCGATTTGCCTACTCCAATATTTGTGCCCAGGTCTTCCTAACATACCTATGTGAAAATAGTGGGAAATTATTTTTTATCACACGCTGATGCTATAAATAGTTGGTGTCTTGCTAGAGTTTGCTTATATTGCCAGGAATTAGATGGTGTAGAAAATGAGACGATTTTATCTTGATAGGTGATTCAATGCCACTTTATTCTAATTGGCGACTGAAGGTGATGGAGCATAACCAAGGAGAGCCACTGCCCTTCCCACCAGCTGGAGGCTGCTGGTCACCACTGGTGGATTACGTGCCTGAAACGTCGTCACCTGGATTACCTCTTCACAGGTGGACTAGAGCTCATTCCTACTTCCTATGAGCCACGTTGCTGCTGAACACTTTGAGCCTTCTTTATGCTGTCTCATGACACAATGGATGGAAGCAGTCTTCTTAACTGAGATGCTGCAACAAATTAGACCACCGTGTTTAGATTTTAAGACATAGCCAAAAACCTCAGTCTTTTCACTCTATAAAATTAATATTCGATCTCATTCTGCTGCTGCTTTTCTGGGTGTCTGGCATAGTTACTTGACCTTTCTGGGACCCAGTTACTACATCTGACAAAAAAAGTGACTTTCTTGTAGTGGGCACTCTTATTTTGAATTGAATTAGACTGAATTCTACTGAGTAAAATTGCAGTCAATTGCTGCCTTCTTTGAGAATTCGTGAATGCACCAAACACGTATTGAACACCTACTCTGTGGCAAGTGATGTGCTAGGTCTCGAGGCTGAGGGACAAGGGGAGTGTGACCCTTGACTTCAAGGAGCCTGAGCCCTTAGGTTTTGATCTAAAGCTCTTGCTTATTGTTTCTTCAGCTGCATTGGTTTTTCTTCTTTTTTCCTTGAGAAGTTGTATTTTTCCATGAAAGCCAATATCAAAGTCTTTGAGTCATTTGTACAGAATTTTCCCTAGGTTTCCTCAGATCCGGGCAAAGGCTAATCGCACTCTCATCTGCCTCAGGTGTAACATAGCGGTGATCCTTCTGACGGATCTGATCATCGACCACAGTGTGAAGGTGGAATGGGGAAGCTACCTCCATCTTCTTCTTCATGCGATTTTTATAGGTAATAAAGCCTCATGTCTGATTCCTTCAGTGTATGTTTTTGTGATTATGTACAGGCTATTTTTAAGAAAGTGCTTAGTTGTCTCTCGTTTTTGTTTTTAGCATATTTTTTATGGGACTCTCTTCACTGTGATTCTCTGGATCCAGTGGGGAGTTACCAATAGCCCGATTTCTAACCACAAACGTGTCTACTGTTGCTATTCTTGGTTTTGCTTTCTTGCGATGTTGGGATGGAGCAGGGACTCATGCATGCTAGGCAAGTGCTCTGCCTCTGGGCCAGAATGCAAGCCCACCCGGTCCCTCTTCTTTTTCCTCTTATGGCCTTTTGTACTCCACACACACACACACACACACATACAACCCACCAGGGAAGTTTCTGTGGCTATCAAACAGCAGAATTAATTTACCCCTGGGATTAAAAACTTTCAGAGTAGATGGAATATGGAAATAGACCCTTAAGTATTTCCCAATAGAATTGAACTGGTAGGCAATCTGATTGTTACACCCTGAAACTCCACGTGCCCTTTGTGGGCTTACAGGATTGGCTTCCTGGAGCAAGTCAGGTGGCTGTCTTCTTACACCTTGAAGAACACTTAGTAATATAATCATTCTTTGGTGTTCAGACATTTACTTTCTATTAATGTTCTGCGTGTTCCCACCAAAATGCCTGTCTTTTTAAAAATTTCACTTATATATAGTATTGTGTAACAGTAAGAGATCACTAAATTTTAGACATGAAGCATTTAAAAATGTGTCTCCCTAGTGCTATAGGACAGTAGGCTCTTTTTTTTTTTTTTTTTGACATTTCAAAGATTTTATTGGAATACACTGTGCAGAACAACCAGAAAAGTGTCCATAAAATTTTCATAATCTGAAGGACATAAAGACCAAGACATTCAAGATCTCTAATACCCAAAAGCCTCTCATTGCTCTGCCCCCCTTTAAACACTACCTCCATTATGAAGGGTCACATTCCCCTTCTAACAATATAGATTAGTTCTAAGTGGGAACTTCTCAGATTCCATATTATTTTATGTAAGGATTCATACAAAAATGATGTACATAATTCAACTTTATTTTGTTTTTTGGTCTTTGTTTTTTGTTTTTTTTTTTTTTAATAAAATAGCATTTTTATTTTAAGAAGTCAGGGTTCGTTGTGACATTTGAAAAATATAGGAAAGCAGACACCACAAAACAAATTAATATATAATCCCATCTCCCAAGATAACCATTATCAATATTTTAGTTCAGACTTTTAAAACATAAAGGTCAGATATCACTTTACAGAAATGGAATCATAATATGGTGTTTTGTAAATTGTTACATTTCACTAAAGTTGTGTCATTCAGGGTGAACGTCTGTTTAATAGCATTAGCCGGTTAGTAGTGGTAGTAGTGATCGTGGTTATGAGGAGGAGGGACAAATCAGTACAGGTTTCTAAAGTCTAGCACAGTGTCCACATACAGAAAACCCTCAGTAGCTTAACTGCAAGACTATACAGGACTCTAGGCCAATTCCTAGTTCAAGTGAATTTGGTTAGAGTGTCAATTTGGTTACTCATTTTCCTAAAAGGTCTTCAATAGAGTTCCTGTCTTGCACAAAAAAAGTAATATAAAATCTAATATGGGGGCTGGGGTTACGGCTTAGTGATAAGAGTTCTTGCCTAGCATGTGTGAGGCACTGGATTCAATCCTCAGCACCACATAAAAATAAATAAAAATAAAGGTGTCCACCTACAACTAAAAAAATTTTTTTAAATAATCTAATATGGTGCTTCTTTATTCCAATAAAAGAAACAATATGTTTTTAGTTATTACTATTTATTATATATTTGGTTTAATATTAACAGAATATAAAAGTAAACTGACTTATTACATAGTTATAAGTTTTTGTAATACTTTGGTTACCTAGACTGGTGTTTAGAGACATTACATTCTTTTTTTTTTTTCCATACATGTATATAGGGTAATGATGTCTGTCTCAATCTACCATCCTTCCCATCCCCACCACCCCACCCCTCCCCTCATTCCCCTGACAGTAGACTCTTATAAAAACAGGCATATAACTCTAGACCAATTTTTTTTTAAACTATGTAATACATCATATTCCATGAAATCTTTTATATACAGTGGGCACCTGGTGTTCATAGTTTCCAAATCTGTGGATTCAACCAATGGTGGTTTGAAAATATCTTGATAAAAAAAATCTATATCTGTATTGAACATGCACAAATTTTTTTCTTGTTATTCCTAATCAATACAATGTAACAACAACTTACATAGCATTTACATTGTTTTAGGTATTATATGTAACCTAGGGATGATTTAGCATATATAGTAGAAGGGTGCTGTTTTATACGAGGTACTTGAGCATCTATAGATTTTGGTATTCAAGAAGTAGTGGAGAAGCTGAAGAGATGGCTCCTCTTGGAGCGCGCTCGCCTAGCATCCACAAGGACCAGGGTTCGAGTCCCTCCCCGGACAGTCAGACGGAAAGAAGTAGTGGAGCCAGGGATGACTGTAATTTCTGCATTTCTTCAGAGTTTAGGAGCAAGCACCCTCATTATTCCTCCTAATTGATGATTTTCTCCTCTCTTCCAGGGTTTGACCACTGCCACCCTGAGGTGTATGAACATTGTAAACGCCTGCTTCTGCACTTATTAATAGTGATGGGACCCAACAGCAACATCCGAACTGTTGCTTCTGTCCTTCTCAGGAACAAGGAGTTTAATGAGCCCAGGGTGCTTACAGTCAAACAAATTGCACACTTAGATTATACTTTCACAGGTATTTACCTTAAACCTACACCTTTAATGGAGAAATATGTTTAATTAGTTCGGACTCTCATGATAGAGAAAGTCAACTAAATAAAAGTTGAAATACTAGAGTAAACTTTTAAAACATGGTTATATTATTTGAAGTTATCATTTTACATTCTTTGCTCATCATCTGAAGAATATATTAAAATATTTGATCTGTATTGCTCTTAAGAATCTTTATCACACAAATGTTAAGTTTCGGATATGTAAGTTGAAGAGTGCTGAATTCATTGAATACTAGCCATGAAAAAGATGATGTTACATGAGATTCCCTTCTTACAAGATCTGGACACTGACAAAGTTAGTGAGGTCCAAATTAAGGAGACTTTAATATCAAACTTATTTCACTATCCACATTTGTTTTACTTTAAAAGTTATGCTATCTTCCTTCCTAATAGTCCCAACTTACTTCTTCCACCCATCAGTATCACCAGACGAGTAACATGATCTAGATTTTTGTGTGTGTGCAGTGCTGGGGATTGAACTCAGGGCTTCACACATTCTAAGTCAGTGCTATATCACTGAGCTGCAGGCTCAGCCTGAAAGTATTTACTTTCAGAAATAGAAATTACCATCTCTTTTCTGTCTCATCAGGTGTCAAATATAGGGTTAATAAATTTTAAAGATACTCAGTTAAAACCTTTATTTATTTACTTAAAATCATATAGTTCATAGCAAAATGATTATTAGGAAACATGAGCTTTTTAAGATTATGGTTGAAAGAAAAATGGAATAAAGCTTCTCTTATTTATGCTAAAGCACCTTTATACAAAATTACATAGTTTGTTATTTGGGTTTTTAATTTATTTTATTTATTTACTTATTTTGGTACTGGCACACTTAACCACTGAGCTACGTCCCCAGCCTTTTTTATTTTTAAGACAGAGTCTCCCTAAATTGCTAAGGGTCTTACTAAGTTGCTGAGGCTGGCCTTGAACTTGTGATCCTCCTGCCCCAACCTCTCCGGTCACTGGGTTTACAGGTGTATGCCACTGCATCCAACTTCTGCTCTTTGTATTTAAGACTCCTTTTGCCATTTTAAAAAATAAAGCATTAGTAAATAATTTTTGCCACTATTGATTTTAATGATTGACTAAATATAAATTTTACACATCGTCCTTAATGTAGCTTTTTAAAGGTAAAGTGAAGCAGAAAATATAGAATCCTTCCATAAGAAATTAAAAATCAGTTCACCCTATGGAAATGTGACTGGTTTAATAAAAACATTGAAAACAGTGTACCAACATATTAGGACATTGCCACCTTCAACTTTTTTCAGCAGATGGCAGCAGAGGGCCACACAGTAAATCCAGATTGCTGAATTTTAGTAACAAGCTGTGAAAAGTGTTTGTTTACCTCCAAGCTGACAGGGTGCAGCTTGGTGCTTCTGAGGAGTGCTGGGTGATGTCAGTCAGCACTGATGGTTTCCTCCTGTGTCCTGTAGAGTCTCCTGTAGTGACACCCGATGGTCCATCCCGGAAGTGTTTGCAGCCTCTTTCCTGGGTGGGTATTCTCTTGGGGTCCTCATGTTGCGCTTTCTCTTCCAGCAGGCATTAGCGATTTTGTACCTGATTACCAGCCCTCCCCCATGACCGACTCAGGGCTTAGCTCAAGTTCTACCTCTTCTAGTGTCAGCTTAGGAAATAGCAGCGCTGCCGTTTCACACCTGCACACCACGCTCCTCAACGAGGTGGACATCTCAGTGGAGCAGGACGGAAAGGTCAAAACCCTCATGGAGTTCATTACCTCAAGGTAACCTGCAGCTCTTTCCATCCCAGCAGTGTTTGTGTTGAGTCAGTCTTTTGTCGGCCACCATAAGCTGCATTTTTATTTTCTGAAATGCCATGATTCGAAAAACACAGGTTTGTATTGCACAGTATTTTGAAAATTGTGATGCATCTAAAGATTGGTCTTCTGCATACCTGCAGTTATACCCAAGATAACTGAGTCATGCCGCCTTACTAATTGCCCAAAGAGTACCATATTATTTGTGTATATAATATCCTACTTTCATTAGGTACATTATCATTAGCCAGTCATCAAATATTTGTTTATTTTCTTCTCTATGCAAGGCTCTCTGAGAAGGTTAATAGAAAAAGGTCATGATGTCCCACAGTGAGAGCCAGATCAAAGGAGCATGAGAAACAAAGTATGTTTAGAAATGACAAATAATCCATTCTGACTGTAATCTGAGAAAATAAAGTTTCTAAACAATGCTAGAAAGCTTGGGTGCATTCAAACTGGAAGGTCATGAAATCCAGGCCTGTGGTTATAGATTACATTTAAAATCACTGAACTAGGACTGGAGGTGACTCAGTGGTAGAGGGCTTGTATGGTGTGTGCAAGGCCCTGGGTTCAGTTCCCAAAGACCCCCCCCCCCACACACACACACACACACACACTCATACATGCTCACATCATTAAGCTAAGTTGGGGGAATGAAAGGAATAATTTAATAAATATGTGGGTAAAATCAGTCCCTTATCAGTGAACAGAATAAAGAGACAGAAGGGACTGGACTCAGTGTGCCCACATGAAAGGTTTTCAAGGCACTTTGGGCCCTAGTCTTATAAGGAACTTAACTTATGTAATAGCAAAGATGTTTTTATTAATTTATTTTTGAGATACTGGGGATTCTATCCAGGAGCAGGGCTACATTCATCCTTTTTTTTTGGGGGAGGGGGCGCAGGGGATAGGATCTTGCTAAGTTGCTGAGGCTGGCCTCAAACTTTCCACCTACAAAGAACATTTTAAAGAAATGAACTTTCTTTTTAAAGAAAGAACCAACAGGACAATATTCTGACTTAAGCTTCCTCTGTAGTTTTACTAGCACAGTTATTTTTACTGCATTTAACCTGTAAATTATTTTCTTTATATTATAATCTAGGTACAGTCTCAGCTTCATAAATTATGTCTTGAGCTATAACACATAGACAGTAACCAGTACTCTCTTCTCAATAGGTGAAATTTGTTATCTCTTGCTACTACCTCTCAGAGAATTTGAGTGTAGTGATGGTAGACATTGAAATTAGCTCTTTCCCTACTTGATGTAGAACATTCCATGTCCACGTACATGTATAATGGATAGGCTGTCACCTGCTATTTGATTTGTTTACTACTATCCTTTCTAATTGAAAAGATACAGTTTAAGCAAGTATCAATCTGTTGATATAAGTTAAAAACAACCGAATTAATCTGTTCTGTTTTCAGAAAAAGAGGGCCCCTGTGGAACCATGAGGATGTTTCTGCCAAGAATCCTAGCATAAAGAGTGCTGAACAGTTAACTACATTTTTGAAACACGTGGTTTCTGTTTTCAAGCAATCAAGCGCAGGTATTTTTTAATAAATATTTTACATGATAATTCAGTTTTAATGAGATATTTTGATATGATGTTGAAATTTTGATAATACTTAATTCCAAATTAATAGTTTAAAAATTTTAAAAATTTTAGAAAGATTTTTTTTTTAACTAGTGAATGTTAACAGATCTGCTTGAGTTGAAGAAAAATTAATTCACTACTTAAAAAGAAAAAAAGAGGGAGATAGCTCAGTCGGTAGAGTGCTTGCCTTGTAAGCATAAGACCCTGGGTTCGATCCCCAGCACCCCCCCAAAAAGGAAAAAAGAACTATGTCTCTGAAATTTGGGGCTTAGTTTTGTGTGTGATGGTGTCACAAAATCATGATTCAGTTGTGAATCATAAAGGTCATAAACTTAAAAATTCCTCGTGGTACTGGTGAGACTTCTACAATCTCAGATTTAACACATTTGACAATCATAATAAAAGTATATGTGTCTGTAGCAGTGATTGTCACCTAGGGGTTTGCTTGTCAGAACATATGACAATGTCTGAAGATATTGTCTTGATTGCGGGGTGGGGCCACGGGTCTGCTATCAATGTCTGGTGGGTTAAGGCCAGAGACATTGCTAAACATCATACAGTGCCCAGAAAAGCTCTTTCAAAAGTCAGTTAGTTGGGGCTGGGGTTATAGCTCATTGGCAGAGCACTTCCCTTACACGCATGGGACACTGGGTTCGATCCTCAGCACCACATAAACAAAATAAAGACATATGTCCATACACAACTTTAAAAAAAATTTTTTAAAAAAAAGTCAGTTAGTTGGCCCAAAATTTCAGTTGTGACTGAGTTTGAGAAACCCTGGTCCCAAGAATTGCTCCCCTGGAGATCTGACTGAGGGGCCACCAAAACGCAAGTGGAGGTTTATCAAAGAGTATACATTGACTTACACGATGTAGCTGCCTGTGAGACTGGTCTGGGAGCGTGCGGGGTTCTGGCTTTAATGTGGACACTCTCTGGTTACAACTCCCTGTATTCTGTAAAATAAGAGCCACCCACCCTTGTCCTTATTCTTTGCAGAAGGAATTCATCTGGAACATCACCTTAGTGAAGTTGCTCTGCAAACAGCGCTTTCTTGTTCTTCTCGACACTATGCTGGGAGATCCTTTCAAATTTTCAGGGCCCTGAAGCAGCCACTGTCTGCAACTACACTTTCTGATGTTCTCTCCAGACTTGTAGAAACTGTAGGGGATCCAGGAGAAGATGCACAGGTATTTCATTACATTTTCCCTGCAGTTAGTGAGGAGCAACTGGGGTCAAGGACTCGCTGCCAAATATAGATCACAACAGCTAGAGCTAGACAGTGATCATAATTATTAACATCCCATTAACAAGCAGGTGAAGAAGTAAGCAAACTTAAGTTTGTAAGTAGTATTTAATAACCTACTATTTAGATCATAGAGTCTAGTGCCTCTCAGAAAGTTTTGCACACTACACACATACACACACATACCTGGATATTATTATCTCAGGATGACCATAAGATAAAAGAGGAAGTTAAATTTAAATATAAAATGAAACATCAAATTTCATTTTTAATGATGTCAGCAAAATTTTACACTAGAGAAACTTAAATTTGTTCCAACTGCTGATTTTATTAGCACTTTTCTATCCATTGGAGATATAGTGCTGAACAAAACAAAGTTCCCAGCATTCTGGAGCTCATATTCTCTTGGGGGACACAAGCCTTTAATCAGCCAATAACATATAACACAATTTTACTTAGTGATAAATGCTGTGAAAATAATAAGGTAAAGGGTTAAAGTGCCATGGTTTAGAGGGAGTTGTTTTATATATAATAATCTGAGAGGTGAGTATCAAATATATACTGGTATGTACTGGATCTAGGGATGATCTGAGGAAAGAACACTTCAGGCAGAGGAAGATAGGATTAGCATGTACAAAGACACTGAGGCAGAGGAAAGAGGGTGGTTGGGGTTTTGGGTTTTCTGGGTTTTTTTTTTTTAGGACCATCATGAAGACCAGTGAGGCTGATATATATTGAGGGGGTGACAGGCTAGTGATGAGATAGGCAGGTCCAGATCTCATTAGGCCTAGTAAGCCTTAGTGAGAGATTTGGCTTCACTCTGAATTGATGGGAAAACATTCAAAAGGTTTTAAGAGAAGTAAGACACTGGATGTGATTTGCTTTTGAAAAAACTCACTTGGGCATCTGGGTGGAGTCCTTGGGGAGGACGAGAATGGAAACAGGAGAAGACAGTTACCGGGGGAGTCCAGGCTGAAGTGGCAGTAGGTTAGATTAAGGGAAGCTTTGGAGGTAGAGAAAAGCAGTTAGACTGAGATCTGTTTTAAAAGTGATGTTTTCAAGACTTGCTGATGGATTCAATTTAGATATTTAGATTTGGAAGAAAGAAACAAAGATAACCCCTAGACTTCTGACCTGAGCAATTCTGTGTAAATTGTACTGCCATTATAATCAATTAATACCATTAGTTTGATGAGCTTTCATCAGGCAGCAAGATTGTGTTGCTTAGGAATGTAATGATTTTGTAATATTAATGCAGTTTGTTCTATGTTTAGATTTCATTGGGAAATCTATTGCAATTTCTTCTTTCCAGAGCATAATTAATTAAAATCTGCCCTTTTCCCCTAGGGATTTGTCATTGAGCTTCTTCTCACCTTGGAGTCTGCAATTGATACTTTGGCTGAAACCATGAAGCATTATGATCTTCTTTCTGCCCTTTCTCAGTAAGAATTTAAACCAGGAAACCTATTGAATACAGAATTCCAATCACTAAATTCTCATCATCTTTACCTTATATTATTCTAATATTGAAAGTGAAAATAATCCCTGCCCCCTCCAAATCAGACAGGTTACCAGTGGGAAAACGGGCCTCAGACAGTGAGGACTTCTGAAAAGTGCCAGAGCTAATTCGGTCAATTCTTTTCTTCTCATGTCCTGGTCACATCTCTTGCTGCTGTGTCAGTCAGGCTCCCTTGACAGGCCCCATTCCTGCCACACTTAGGGTCCTATTGCTCCCTGAGTGACCCTTAGGGACACCCAGATGTGCTCCCAGGAATAACCCATCCTCCCATTTCTCTGCCATGCAAACCCCAAATTAATCCTTTAGTCTCATCCCAAGTATCACCTAGCTAAGTTTTTCTAACTCCCCTAGAGCAGTGCTAGGTATTTTATCCTTTGGATTCTCACAGTGCTATCTTTATATTTTAATATTTTAATAATAGCAATTGACTGAGTATAACTTTGTCGATTTACGTATCTATTCCCCACAATAGGGTTTTTAAAAATATTCCTAACCTTTTGCATGCTGCTGGCACATGTCAAAGGCATTCAGAAAAGATTATTTTAATTAATAACAATTGGATAGGAGGAAGCAGGAGAAGTCATAAATGAATTTTTGAGTTTAGTTCTCTTAAAAAAGAAAAAAAAAAATGCCATTCAAAGGAATAGGGACATCAAGACCGTCAGGTTTGAGGGTAAGACAAATTCGGTCTACTTTGGATATAATACATAACTAAATCCCAGAGCTGAGGGTTCTCAGTGATTACTAAGGCAGAATCTTCTCAGAAAATCCAGCCTCATTCCCTCTGAGAGGAAATAGCCACCATAGAAAAGGCACTGTTGTACATTTTATTTTAATGTGGAAGCAAAACTGAAATTTGATTAAAGTCAGATACACCAAAACATGATTTTCTGGTAACACTGCTTTTCGGTTTTCAAGAGTGAAATTAATGTAGCAAAAGTGACTGCAGATGAATTCACTTTTTTCTTTCTTTTTTCTTCTCTCTCTCTGTTAAGAACCTCATACCATGATCCTATAATGGGAAACAAGTATGCAGCTAACAGGAAAAGCACTGGACAACTCAATTTAAGCACAAGTCCCATCAATAGTAGCAGTTATTTGGGATATAACAGTAATGCAAGAAGTAACTCTTTGAGATTAAGTTTAATTGGTGACCGAAGAGGTGACCGGCGGCGGAGTAACACACTGGATATAATGGATGGACGAATAAACCATAGCAGTAGCTTAGCAAGGACTAGAAGCCTTTCCTCTCTACGAGAGAAAGGAATGTATGATGTGCAGTCCACTACTGAGCCTGCCAACTTGATGGCCACCATTTTTTGGATAGCAGCATCTTTATTAGAATCAGATTATGAATATGAATACCTCCTGGCTCTCAGGCTTCTCAACAAACTGCTTATCCATTTGCCTTTGGATAAATCGGAGAGTCGAGACAAGATCGAAAATGTACAAAGCAAATTGAAGTGGAACAATTTCCCAGGCCTTCAGCAGCTCTTCCTTAAGGGTTTTACCTCAGTTTCTACCCAAGAAATGACCGTGCACCTCCTCAGTAAACTCATTTCTGTCTCCAAACACACATTGGTGGATCCCTCCCAATTGTCAGGTGATGTTAAATATAACTGCACCAATGTTAGTATAATTGCATTTTAATGTGGTTGAAATGTAAACTAATCATTTGTTTTTGAAGTCTACTAATTTCTGCTTTTCTGCAAACAGTGATAGTTTTTTTTAATATGTTAGATTATAAACTATTTGGTAAAAGAAAAAAATTAGAAGATTGAGTATATCAGAAAATGAAAAGAAAATGGTTTCTAAAACCATTTTAAAGATACCTTTAACTTTTAAAATAATGTGCAATAAAATTGGTTATTGTTTGCTTTTTTGTTTTGTTTTGATAGGCTTTCCTCTTAACATCCTTTGCTTATTGCCTCACTTAATCCAGCATTTTGACAGCCCAACTCAGTTTTGCAAAGAAACAGCTAGTCGAATAGCAAAGGTAAGCAAATGTTATGCCAAAAGACAACACTGTAGGGACATTGCTATCTAGTTTATCTTAAGAGGGGAATCTCTTAAACGTCCTCTTACTGTTACTGCCTGTGTGAATTCTGCATCTAAATGTTTATTCTGTCTGTGCATATAAAAGAGTTACATAGTAATATAAGTTGCAATTGCTCAAATAACAGTGAATAAAACTATTTAATTAGAGTAACACTCCTCTGAGTCTGAGTCTTTTTCTGCTCCTTTTCCCTACCTTCTCCTTTACCTCTCTGTCAGTTTCTCACTCGCTCACTCATTCATTCACTACCAAATATTGACTGAGAGCTGGGTTAGGTGCTGGTCATACATCATGAGCACAGTGTTTGAACACTGGTCTTGTGGAGAGTGAGATATGCAGTCAAGAAGTAGGCGGTCCCCAGAGTCCAGTAAGTATCCAGTCAATGGGAGGGCAGAACATTCCAGCAGAACATACAGCGTACGCCTTCCTAGAGGAAGTCCTAGATGAGCTCACATCGAAGGCTGAAAAGGAGGAATGAAAAAAGACCCCAGATGTGAGGCCAGGAGTGAGGCCAAGGGTTTAAGTTCTCTAGGCAGAAGAAATTCTATCATGTGCAGAAGCCCCAGGGAAAAAGAGAACATAATGTAGTTTGAGATTCTGAAAGCTCTCTCTCCTTTTCTGTTTGGCTATTTTCCTGTGAACACTCTTTCTATTCATCTTCCCTCTCTGTGCCATTCACTCTTTTTTTCTTGCATGTTTGGCTCTTTCCTTCCATTGTCTAAGTTCTGAAAACAGTAGTGTTGCTATTTTTTAAAATATATGTTAACTCATGTTTTAAAGTAACATACTCTTAATTTTAGAAGCTTATGATATTGACATTTTATATTTTTAATAATTTCCTCCATTAAGAACAATAAGGAACTCTCAAATAGCTTGTAGCTGGCCTTCTTCTTACATACATTTTTTTTTTTTTTTTTTTTTTTGTCATTCACTGAGTCTTGGGCAGGGAAAGACCTTTCCCACTAAAAATATAAACAGCTCCAAGGAATTAGATAAGTTTATGAGAAGTATATATAACAACAGAAAATTAGATGCACTGGGATTGAAAATTGGTAGGTGAATAACAACCTAAATAAAACTCTCCAAAGCACTGGGTTGGGGGTTGGGGTGGGGGGCGGAAACAGTTTTGAACAGAAGGAAACCAGCAAATAAAATTTCCAGGAAGAGATTTTATACAAGCAATATTTTTAAAAGCTGAGATTCAATTAACAAGTAGCCCACTAAATGGAAAGAACAAAGTCACAGAGAGCCGAATAAAACACCTTTCCATGGCCCTGATTGAAATAAATTTATCCCTGAGTGCCAAGGTGCTGAGAAAATCCATTAGCAGCAACTGGAGTAGACTCTTTGTACTATGTTGCTAGATAATACTTAATAAGTGACAAGAAAATATTTCATAAAATATGCTGTTGAGTTCATCCCTAATTAAGTTTCTAGATAAATTAGGTATGGAGAAATTCTTGCATAAGCACTTGTAGTTAAAAAGAAGAGCCATTATTTTAGTTAATGGAAACATATCTTAGTTTCATAAGTAAAAATGGTAATGGGAAGAAATAAGCTAAAAATTGTCCCCTGTTCTTGATTTTACCTAATAAAAAAAAAAAAATCCAATAGAACATCATTAAGTGAAGAACTATGATGAAATAAAATATTGCCCTTTGAAAATGATTATTTGCCTAAAAGACACCAATTACATGTGTAGTATTTGTGCCAATAAAGTTGAAAAGTAATACAAAATATAAAATGTCTTATAACTTATTTTGATGTTCTTATGTACATCATTAGAAAAATGTTGTAAACCAGGATTTTTTCCCTATATGAGTACTTACAAAGAAAATGTATTTAAAAAAAAAGTATATTGACTTAACCTGATATTTCAAGAAAATAAAAGGCACAAATACCATAGTAGATAAGTAAACATATTTAAGAGCAGCTGCTAGGATGTGTTGAATAGCTACCTGCTGAATGCTGGTTCACCAAGGAGCCAGCCTGAAGAATGGCACAGCCCTTTGAGCTTTAAGCTGCAGATGGTGTGACCACATCAAGGAAATCCTCAACTATCTTTTTGTTCGTAAGAAATCAAATATGGCCCTCTATTTTTAAGTCTGCTTTCTTCCTGTTGGGCAGCATGCAGATTCCCTCTCTGTGTGCTTTTAGCAACCTGCAGGATGTGAATTAAATTGATTCCTTAATTATTCTCTCACTTATAACTGTTGAGAGTAATTTTCTGCCATTATGTGCTTCCTCATTATGCAAATATCAATCTTTCTACTGTTTGTGCCTGTGGAGAGCCCAGAATTTCAAAATGAGGCAGCACTTAAGACAAATATTTGTTCCTTTTATTATGGTAAAGGTAGTGTGCTAAAAAAGTTTGTTATAAAGCATTCTCCTAGGATCTTATTTTAACCTGGTGATTCAAAAATTTCAAAATCTTAAGTCATTTGCACAGCAAACAAAATTGTATAGCATATGTTCCAAGAATTGTCATTTTTTTCAAAAATGTTTTTAAAAACAATCCTTTAGAAATGATATTCTTTAAGAATACAAATATTCAGTATGAATTTTTTTTCTTTGGGAAGCCTTTTTTGCATTTTAAAGAATTTAAGCAAATTCTTTTTTTTTTTTTTTTTTGCAGTACTGGGGATTGAACCCAGGGCCTTGTGCTTGCTTGCGAGGCAAACACTCTACCAACTGAGCTATATCCCCAGCCCAAGCAAATTCTTAAAGTTATAAAATTACATGATTTTTTAAAAAATAATATGTTGAAACACAAATAAGAAACATCAACAAAATTTTTTCTTTTATCTTCCTCTTCTTGGTTTTATGGGTAAAAGACTAATTAATGCGTGAGATCAGCTGCTTTAATGGTTTTATAAAATAACTGCCATGGTACTGTGTTAATAGTGCTTGCACAATCTTACATGTTTTTATCTCAGGTCTGTCCAGTGATATCTGTATAATGAACATGAGGCCCTCCGAGTCTAGTAAATGTCTTCTAAATTATCAAAGTAAAAGTCAGTTCTATTCATTTGAAAGATAAATATATGTATTTTTAAAAGGTAATGCTATAATTTGCTCACTAAATGTTCTAGGCAATTTTGAAAATATTATTAAGATGAAAAGATTCATGAGAAAAGTGAAAAGAGGAAAATGAAAAGCAGGCATTACAATGAGGCTAGATTTTTATGATAGTTAGGGACGTAAGTCTAGTGAGTTCCTTTTCCAATACTAGATTATTTAGGTGTGCACCATAAGTGGCTAAGGATCACCCTCACCAATAACCCAAAGAACAAACAGACTAAGGTCCAAAAGATCCCCCAGACATTTGTTGATTCAGACACCATGGTATTGGGTCAAGCCAACTCTGAGAAGTCAGGACATTATGGAGTGGCCTCTAAAAGGTTGGCCAAGGTTCTTAGGGCTTAGGTGATTTCCTGAGGAGCAAATTGAGGTCCAGCCTACAGACTGTTATGCAGTGGAAATGAAGGATTCAGTTATATCAGCACTGCATTGAAATCCTTTGACTACACATGTTCTGAGGCTTTCTGCAATTGGCCTCTCTACGGAGATGCCTTGTACATAGTGGAGACTAAAGTGTCTCCTGTCTGACACAACAACTGTGAATCCCTGAGAATCCCCATGTTGCGTCTGCCTGTTTAGTCCCAGAACTGCATATGGGTTTGTCAAAACAGTTATGAACCATGTATAAGGTGTTCCACCTTGTGGATTGTTTTTTACCAAAGACTGTTTTACAAAGCATCAAACAGAAGAAAGCTATACTATGTAGTACCTATAGAATTGTCTGTGATGTATTAATCTTCTTTCCATTTTATCAGTTGTTATTCTCTTAAGAATGCCTTGTTCTTTTTTCCTCTTCTATGCATAGAAATACAATGCATTAAAACTTTAAAATGCACATCTAAATTATTTCATTAAGTAAATACCTTGGCATAAAATCAAGTATAAATTTGTAATCTTATTTTAGGTGAATGAAATAATTATATTTGTTTTCCAGGTTTGTGCAGAAGAAAAATGCCCTACACTGGTCAACCTGGCCCACATGATGAGCTTGTATAGTACACATACATATTCCAGAGATTGTTCTAACTGGATCAATGTAGTATGCAGATACCTGCATGACTCCTTTTCAGATACTACGTTTAATCTTGTGACTTATCTTGCAGAGGTAAATTTACAAATTTTAAACTGTTCAACTGCTCTGTGGCAAAATTTCAAATGGATTTATTTCTAGAAGCAATACTGTGGTACTAATCTTCAGAGTGTCGTCACGAGTAAATATATATATCTTCTTTTTTTTTAAGGAGAAAATAGTTACTTTCAAATATAAATGAAGGCTTTTATTTTTTTCATTTTCAATGTCTATTTCTTTATTCAATGTCCTTAAAACTCTAAATTGAAAGTCTCCTTTTAAAATAGAAAATAGGTTTTTACTGATCTTGAGCCTAGAAAATGGTTATGATTTTTGTTTCTACAAAATTAGTTCTTGACTTTGACATCCTTTCTAGGATAACATGCAAAAGTATTTCTGCTAGGTAAGTTTTTATTTTCATGATACATTTTCTTATCAATAGGAATATGACGAATAAAAAATAGAATTATTAAAAAGTAGCCCTAGAACTACATAGAAAGTTATCCTTTATTTTTTGATGCATCTGAAATAATAATTTATGCCCCAAAAAGTATCTTACTATATAAATAGCCACAAAGAGAACAACAAATGGAAGAAATTCATAATTGCTAAAGAATATTTGTCAGCTTATAATAAAGTAAGTCCTCCATTTTGGGCCTCATGAAATTAGGCATAAAAGAAACCAGGAAGAAATTATTCATATTATGAATTATGACTATTGCTCATAACACTGTTTGACCTAAGTCACTGATAATGAGTATCATAAAATATATCAGGACTGATATGAATTTTTTAAATGTTAGTTTCGATTGGTTTGTTACCATCAGCTTTATATCTAAGTAAGCTAACAATGGGAGCTGTCAGCCTCATGGAATGCATGTCCCTAGATCTATCTTTTATCTGGACCTTTAGGATGAAAGTCAACACAACCAGGCCTGACCACCTTCATCAGCTTTGAATTTTAAGTGCCTCATACTAGCTTCCATTTGTTCCACCATGAAGCTCACCATTAAGGTAGTACCAGAGCTTCTGGAAAGTCCTCCTTGGGATTCCAATGTCTGGAACTTACACAGGGCATCACATATGGATATTCTTCCACTCCATGAAGAGAATTCTTTTGCACCAAATATTACTGTTATTCATGGAAGTTATCCTTGTGTTATTTATTAATGATCATTATTACCAAGAACAGTACTAAAACTATTACATGTATTTAAAATAATGTATCTTTAATTTACTCAGCTCTACAAACCCTATGAAGTATGTACTATTGGTATTTTACACTTTAAAAAAATCACAGCTCAGAGGTATAATAATCCTGTGCAAGATCACGTAGCTAATAGATGGCTGTGTGAGTGGTTTGTGAGTATTCCATTATCTTTGATGATGGTGGTGTAGTGGTTTTTTTTCCTCACCTAAAATAAATGATACTTAGCCAAATTAGTTAAGGAAATAAGATACTATTATTAAGATGAAAAATAATTATCAAGTTCTCCTTTTTGAAGCAAGGGGAAATAAATAAGACTTACCTTTTACTTTACTAGTCTCTGAGTTTCCGATAATCTAACCATAAACTCATGGGTTAGATCTACTGCGTTTTCCAGCATTATAAATGTAAAAACTGAGTTTTTGTTCAAACTGATTAAAGTCTATTTTTCAATATTATTTGTAGCTGTTAGAGAAAGGATTGTCCAGTATGCAACAATCATTACTACAGATTATCTATAGTCTATTGAGTCATATTGACCTGTCTGCAGCCCCAGCCAAGCAGTTCAATCTGGAGATCATAAAGATTATTGGCAAATATGTACAGGTGAGTGACCACAAAACTTATCTGTGGTATTGTTCAACTCAAAACCACTTACAATCATAAACACTCAGAAATGCCCTGAATGTCCAGAAGTAGGGAATATATATCATGTTTTTAGGAATATTTACTGTATGGAAAATGTTCTCATGATAAAAAGCAGAATGTGAGAGGTAGGACTGGCATGACTCCTACCTTTTGATTTTAACCATCACTTGTAGGGGTCTACATTCCAGTCATGACAGGAAGAAATGTACATACACAAACGGAAGCTGTGACCTTTAGAATCGTGACTCATAGCTATTTCTTTGTTACCCTTCCATTTGTTAACCAAATTCTACATAATGAACAAATATAACTTGTAGAAACAGAAGTCCTCTTTTAGAGTCATATTTTAGAATGGCTTTTTTTTTTTTTTTTTTGTCTGATTCAAAAGTACCAGATATGTAGAAAGCAGAAAATCACATTTGGTTTAAATGTAAATGGTGACAAGTCAACCTGATAGGCCCTGATTTTTACCCTTGAATTGTCTGTAAAGAAATCCATTTTGAGCAGATCAGTATTCTGAATACAACTCATCAAGCGAACAAGTGTTTTAAGAGTCTTCACAGAAAAAGGCCCTTGGTTCAATCCCCAGCACCACAAAAAAAAAAAGCCTTCACAGATGCATATTTTATATTTATTCTGCATTGCATTTGCATTCACTACAGCAGAATTGTAAAAAGGAAATACTTAACTACCAAACACAAAATGTTTAGTTTAAAAACCATTAACTTCACTCATCTAGAAAATTCACATATATCCTATCCCTTTGTTTACCCCTAATGCCAGATTACTTTCCAAATTCATGTCTATAAAGCATTATTGGAAGAAGGATATTCCAATTTGGTAGCCTGATTAGGTGTTTGATGTCTGCTGAGCCTGACAGAACCAATAATAAGTTGTGTTTTCTTTCTTTTTGTAACCCAGCCCTTCTGCTAAGAATCTCATAGGAAAAATGAGTCATTTTTACAGGTGGTTTGGTGGAAAGAATACGTTCATAGTCTACAGTATATACTAATTTTTGTTCTTGGTTAAACATGCATGTGTAACTTTTATATGTTAACTTTTTTAAACCAGAGTCCTTATTGGAAGGAAGCACTCAACATATTAAAGCTGGTAGTGTCACGCTCTGCAAGTCTTGTGGTACCCAACGACATCCCCAAGACATATGTAGGAGATATAGGCTCTCCTGAAATATCCTTCACCAAAATTTTTAATAATGTCTCCAAGGAGTTGCCTGGGAAGACCTTAGATTTTCATTTTGATATCTCTGAGGTAAGATGCTCAGAAATTAAGGTGCTCTGGTTAGGGATTTTCATTTGTTCCTTTATTCGGTCTCTCATTCCCAAACATTGAGCTCATCCTCAGTGTTGGGTCCTCTGCTAGTTGCTGTGAAAAACAGAGTGGGGAGAAGGCCTAGAAGCTTATAGTGTTGAGGAAACAGACAAAAACACTGATAAGTGCTCACCTGAATGGAAATTGACAGTGCTACAAGAACATATAGTGTGCACCTGAGAGGGTGGTTTCAGGGAGGAGTCTGAGCTGAGTTCCAAAAGATATGTAAGCCTGGACAGTCCTCTGTGGCAGTTCAGGGAGAGGAAGTTAAATCCAAGAAAAAGGAACCTGTGTGAATGGATGCTTATAAATTTGAGAAAGCATTGTGCTGCAGAAGCTTCCCACTAGTACAAGCTAGCTTGGGCGAGAATTGAGGGAGAGTGTGCTGAAAGATCATCTGGGGGCACAGGGACTTCACAGGAAGTGTGCTTGCCATAGCACAGCAGCAAGACTCTGAAAGGATTTTGAACTGGTCTAGGAAATATTAGTATTTGCATTTCAGGAAGATTACTTGCGTGAGCAACAGGATGGAAAATAGACATGGGAGGAAGGGAGGAAAATTGGTAAGGAATCTGTTAGGATAATTCAGGCAAAATAAAATATGGGATGGGACTGTCCCAGAGCAACAGCATAAGAAGGAAAGAGTGGTTTACAAAAACACCACAGAGGGCTGGGGATGTATCTTATTGGCAGAGTGCTTGCCTAGCATTGCTAAGCCCTGGGTTCAATACACAGTACTGTTAAAAAAAATAAATAAATAAAAGGAAACAAAAATTTTAAAAAGACCAAAGACGTATCTGATAGAATTTGAAGAGAAGGGAGAAGATGCTAGCTAGGTGAGGAAAAGGTATCAGGATTTGGTGAGCAACCCTAACAGCTGAATGAATATTGGTACCATTGAGAGAGAGAATGGTAACATAAGAACAGATTCTAGCAGAGAAGGAGAGAATAATGAGTTTGGTTTTAGACATGTTGACTCTGAAATGACTAAAAAACATACTAATGAAGTGCCTAGTGGATAACTAGATTTTGGGATCTAAAGTTTTAGAGGAAAACTTGGGTGGAAGTAACAATTTAAGGATTTTCAGTGTTGTGTAAGTGGACAGCTGAAACCATGGAAGGAAAACTAAAAAAGAAAACAGGGCTGAAATAGAAAGAAACCTGAGAAGCCAAATGTGTTAAGGCTGGACAGAAGCAGGGCCCCAGTTCAGAGGGAAACCTGGAGTCTGACTTTGTTATATTAATACAAGTCTCAATTTTGAGCTTTGTTGGAAATGCCCCGCCCCCTGGCCCCATTTCCCCTCCTGAGCCCACTTGTGGCCTTGATGCCATTGCAATGGTCTTTTGGAAGCCAGAAAGGAATTTGTCAAGAAAGGAATTATTGATCAAGTGTTGCAGGAGACCTCAGCACAATGATGCACCCCTGGAATCCCCGCAACTCAAGAGGCTGAAGCAGGAAGATTGCAAGTTCAAGGCCAGCCTTAGCAATTTAGAAAGGCCCTCAGCTACTTAGCAAGACCCTGTCTCAAAAAATAAAAAGGGCTGGGGATATAGCTTAGTGGTGAAGAACCTCAGGGTTCAATCCCCAGTACCCTCCTCCAAAAAAAAAGAACATTATTGAAATATAATTAACTATATATATATATATATATTTTTTTTTTTTTTTTTTTTTTTTGTGCAGGAAGGATATATTTTATTACCAAAGGGGAAAGAAACAATGGGAGGTAGTAGTTGTTAAAGCAGATTATATTTAAAATAGCAAAAAGCTCTCTGTAATCTCAGATATGAATTTATAATTTTCAAAAATGTAAAGACAATATTACGGTCTTTGATTTTCCCAACATCTACCTCCCACTAGGTAACTTTCTCCTTATGTTGTTCTTTGGACACTTGTAGAAAATGTCATCATAGGTACACTATTAACTCTTGCGTGTTTCTTTAATGTTGAAGTATTTGTGTCAACCGGCATTTTGTTTCTGTGTAGACACCAATCATTGGAAATAAGTATGGTGATCAGCACAGTGCAGCCGGAAGGAATGGGAAACCAAAAGTGATCGCTGTCACCAGAAGTACCTCCTCCACCTCCTCCGGTTCCAATTCTAATGCCTTGGTTCCTGTCAGTTGGAAAAGACCACAGTTATCTCAGGTACATCAGGGACATCTGGACTGGAGATTCATAGGTTACAAGAACCAATCTTGTTACATGTTTGAAAACCTGAGAGTTTGTCTTCTTCCTTCGGCAATACTAACATTTAAATTTCTTCTCTTTAGCGAAGAACACGAGAGAAGCTAATGAACGTGCTTTCGCTCTGTGGCCCAGAATCTGGCCTCCCAAAGAATCCATCCGTGAGTAGTCATGAATGCATGAGTGAAGGTTGTCAAAGTCGTGCTGTTTCCATGGAAATGGTTCTGTCTCCTTGCTTGCCTTTCCTTAGTTATAGCATTAACTAAGAAAGAAAATAATTCTCACCTCTCGTGATACCTGGCAGCTATGCTAACTAGGTTTTCAACTAGTTAGCCACAAAGATCAACTTAGACTGAATTCTGCAGTGGCTCTGGGAACTGATATCTCATATGCAGAGTGATAAAACTGATGGATGGACTTTTTTTTCTTTCCTTTTTTTTTTTTCTCTCTGGGCCTCAGGTTATATTTTCTTCTAATGAGGACTTGGAAGTCGGTGACCAACAGACTAGCCTTATTTCTACAACAGAAGACATAATTCAAGAGGAAGAAGTAGCTGTTGAAGATAACAGCAGTGAACAACAGTTTGGTGTTTTTAAGGATTTTGACTTTTTAGATGTTGAATTGGAAGATGCAGAGGTAAGAATGCGGGCTGTCTATGACATTTATAGAATAGTTACGATTGTATCAGGATTGGGCCATGGCATCTTTCCTTATCTCAGTGTAAGGTCACAAAGGTCAAAAATCTAAATTAGGAACTAAATGTGGTTACTTCAACTAGTCAGTAGCAGAATAAGTCTGAAATAAACATGGAACGTTCAATTTTTCATCTTTAAACATGCAAACTAGAAACATGAATTTCTGCAAAATTATTTTAGGACATGCTCAGGCTTAAATGTTTTGCATAAGATATACAAATTAATTTGCAGGGAAATAGTTAAAAATTAAAATTGATCAAACATAATTTTAAAGAGGGTGGCATTTGCCATGAAACTGACATCAGGAAGGTTTGGTTTTTGAGAACTCTTCTCCATGGCAAATAACAGATTCGCCCCATGGCATTCCTAACCTCTTTCTTCTTGATGACTTAGGTAACTCTTCCCCACATCTCTTTTCATTTGATACCCAAAGGGCTTTCTCCCCTAAATTGATTGCATCCAGTTGTATTGATAGCTATGTCCATTTTGATGTTTTCTAAGTGGAAAATCAAAGACAAAAAAGTAGATTTATCAGCCCACACAACTGAGCTACTCTGTAGTTACAGCTTGAATTTAGTATGACTCCATAAGGTCTCCAGCTGCATCTCTGCACTCTGCCCTTTGTACAGGTCAGCTTGACCTCTGACAGTAGCAAGATGGTTTTTATTGCTGTCTGTGACCTTATATCTCCATACAACAGTGTCAGAGGAAGTAAGGATTGCTTCCCAAAATGGCCTCAGAATAGTGAAAAGGTTGCTTTACTACATGCAAACTTGTCATATTGCCAATGCAATTGACCCAAGTTGAGACACATGCCAATTTCTGAAATGATCACTATGGCAGATACGGTAGGATTGCCCAGTTGTCTTAGGCTATTAAACCCTATAGTCAGTTCCCGAAACCATAGTCTCTTAGAAAAAAACCCAAAGTTTATGTCAAAAAACTGTATATTCTAAAATTGTCCCAAGTATCTATAATGCAAGAAGATGAGTAAGCCTTAATAGCAAGTGTCTACACCATGTTTGGATATTTTTTCCTAAAAATTGAAATTCACTCAGATAGCTGGTTTGTGTTATCAACTCTCATGAGAAGATGTTTCCCGTGGTTCTAATAGGTGACGTGGAAGAAGGAAATGTATTGGCCTGTGCTGTGTCACATTGTCAGTTGTTGATGGGCCCATTTAGGGAGATGGGGTTCCCATCCTCAGTATGCTGCAGCCAGCCCTGCAGATATGAGGACATGACCACAGTGCCTGGGAGTCATACAAATGCCTTCACAGCAGGTGGGGAGCTCCTGTGCAATAATGTTTCCCCATTTGCCTATTCCCACTGACACAGCCAGGCGGGTCCAGAGGACCCCAAGGACATTGAGCACTTGGTAGGGCAGTGACTTTAATGTTTTTTTATATTAATGCACAGTTCATGTATTTTACATTATATCAAAGTATATACATAGATACACTTTTAAAATAAAAGTTTCAAGGATATACATTCTTGCTCTCTGTTTTCTATTCTTTCTATTTCTTTCTTTCTATTCTTTCTATTTCTTGCGCCTATGTTTTCTATTCTGTGCCCTTTTGTTCCTTCCTGTTCCCCACTCCTCTGGAAAAAAGGGGGGGGGGGGCAGGTCACACCCTAAAGTGATTTTATACTCATTTTTAAAACATATTGTAGGAAAGAGAATAGGCTTACACAGCCAGAAAAGAAAGTGGGGTGGGATCAATAGGCCTGCTGCCCTTCCCCAGGGCCCTGTCTGGCTTCTAAATTCTTCTGCAGCTCCCCCTCCCCCAGTTCAGAATTTAAATTTCTAAAGGCAGGCTCTTGACATTTTTGTAATGGTAAGGTTATTATTTTTTTGTTTGCCTTTTTTCTTTAAAGAGCACTGTAAATGCTTTCAAGTTCATCCAGTGCTCTAAAATGTCAGTAGTAATGAATGTGGCTTTTAGTAGAACCTTACTCAGAATGGATCGAAGATGCTTATTGTCATTTTGTCTTTAATTCAAATCCCAGGAATCTGGGGGAAGATGTGGGGGTGCTGATTCACACCTCACAATTAAGCCAAATCAAATACATATTTTCTAAAACACAACTATAGTCTTGCTTAAAAACATGGTAATAGGAAATAAGAAGTCTCATTATGAATGCAACTTCTAACATACCCTTCAACTTTGAAAGTCACAGTGCATGCTCATTCATCAATTCATCACCAGATGTATTTTAAGGACTGTTGCCATTGTTATGTGATTTGCTATATAATATCATATGAAATGATATATTTTAGAAAGGTAGTTTTCAAACTCTGCCCTGCAGAGGCCTAGGGTTCTAAGATAACTTAAGAAACAGCCAGGAAGGATCCAAGGGCTAAATGGGCAGAGCTCCTGGATACCTGCAACCTGATCAGCTCAGGTTTTCTCTATCAGTTTTGCACAATTGGTTTCCATCTAAAATTTCTCTGCTTTATTAAAAAAAAAAAATTTTTGAAACCCTCTATACTAGACGTTCCCTCCCATGTAAAGGGAAACAAATAAATCATATATTCCTGATCAACTCAGTATAATTTGTCATATCAGGGCCCAAGGAAGATTGCAAGAATTATATCCTTATGGAAAGGAGGACCAGCCTAGATAACAGAAGCATAGTTTATGTCAATCTATATATGGGATGAAATTGAAATATGTCATATTTCCTCTTGACCTTTTGAAATTAGCAGTGGTTACGTTTTGATGGCTATGATTCTTGATTTAAAAAATTTTATAGTAAAAAATGTCCATTGCATTTAACGAGAACTGTCCTACAGATTAAAATAATTGTGACCCTGTATGTTGTCAACTGAATGTGGGTATTTTAAGTCAGTTTTTGCATTGTGCCAAGTATTAAATCTGTAAATCTTGAAGATTTCCTTAAAGTTTGTGTTGCCAAAGTGTATCATAGAAATGTTGTTGTGTCTGTCTCTGACTTTTTCACAATATATTTTGCATTTAAAAAATAGTTTGAATCACATTATGGCTTCCTGCAAAAAGCTTAATCCAGAGCTTGAATCAGTCTTTGGGTTTGTGAAAGTGCAAGAGTTTTCCCCAAAAGTGTAGCGTATATTTAAATGTTTGTCTTCGTTCTTTCTAATTCTGTGTGTTTTCCTTTTTGCTAACCAGGAGCTGCAGGTAAGTGGCAGCCTGGTGTGGTGGACTGTTTCTTCGTTGTCATCTGTGATATACTTGTCCTTCCTGTGGTCTCATTCATGTTTGTGTATTAGAATAGAAATGGCCTAGAAAGTAGATTTAGTTGGATCCCCCAGGAATATGAGATAGAGCATCAATAAAATTATTTAGTGACAACAGGTTATCAATGAAATGATTTTAGATTTCATGATGTGTTTAAGTTAAAAGAAATTGAAGGGCTGATTGAAACTCTGCTTTGGGTGATGCATTCAGTATTCTTCATCTTGGTACATGTTTTCCTGGTGTCTTACATTTACGGCATTTAGAAACCTATGTTTGAGGTCTTAGCAATCATGTCTTCCTTTTCCAGGGTGAAAGCATGGACAATTTCAATTGGGGAGTGCGTCGGCGCTCGCTGGACAGTATTGACAAAGGGGACACACCATCCCTCCAGGAGTACCAGTGTTCCAGCAGCACTCCCAGCCTGAACCTGACAAACCAGGAGGACACAGATGAGTCCTCAGAAGAGGAGGCAGCTCTCACGGCGAGCCAGATTCTCTCACGCACACAGATGGTATACAGTTAACTTTCCTTGCAGTGAAAATGGTCTTGTTTGACTCAACTTCCAGCTTGGAAATTATTGTTTTCTGGTCTCCAATTTTCATGTCATTATGGGCAAAATGCACACACTGAAATGAAAATGCAAAATGTTAGCGTTGAAAGAGTATTCCTCATGACAGAACTAAACTTTCAGCGCACACGTGTGAGCAATGAACATACCTCACCTTGCTTTCTTTCCTGGTCATGAGTTGCTCTGGTACTTGTAGGGGCTCTCCTCTTAAACAATACCTATTTCTGGTATCAGTGTAAACACCACACCTGCTCTTCTTTCCTAGAGTAGTGTGCAAAACGGAGCACAACTTAAGATACTTTCAAGATTAAGTCATTTATGTGGAACTTCTCATTCATATCCCAAGGGTCAGATGACAGATTTAGAGAGTGAAAAATGGGAAAATAAAAGATGCAAGAGTCATCTGTTTATTCAGAAATGTGGGGGTGCAAGAAGAGCTAAATTTGCTCTTCTGACCCCAAGTAGGGTCAGAAATTGAAGATGGCAGTAGAGGATTAGCCACCATGGTGTGTGTGATAGGAAGCAACCACAGGAGCCCAGTGTCAGCGGTGGTTATCCAATTTTTATGTGAAGGACTTTTCCATGCTAAAACAAACTACACCTCCCTTTAATGGAGACTCATTTGCTCCACCCTGTCTGGTCACAGCCCTGCAGTAATGTTGCATGTGGCTGGATTTAGACTAAATGTAAAGTTGTCAGTTTGTGATCAGCTTCCTGTTTTGACACCTCACTCTTGCCCCAATGTCTTTTACTACCACCCCCATTTAAGGGTTAAATGATAAACAACTGTTGCCAACAGCAACAGCAAGAGCTATCACTTGCTGGGTGACAGCCAGTTCTGTGCAAGGTGTCTCACAAGCACTAGTCTCCATAGCTCACCTCAGCCACGTGAGGAAAGCAGGCTATTGCAGAACTGCAGATTAAGTGACTTGCCCAAGGATGAAGCTAGTGAGTGGATTTGAACCAGCCAGTTTGTCTCTAGTGCCCATGCACTTAGCCATGGCTCCTGAGACTTGGTCTTCCAAGGACTGTTTTTTTTCATTTAAAGGAGTGTTCCTGACCTCAGGACTGACTGAATGAGGTAACCCAGAGACTCGAAGGTTGGCTTTGCCTTTGTGTAATTGTGGCTTAAATTACATAAACTGTGGCTTTGCCTCTGTGTGACTGAAACTATAGGCTTGGGGTAGGGGGTGGCTGTACTAAAATACCATGTGACTCTGTTTAGGTTGCCTAACAATGCCTTTAAAATGGAACCCCTAATAGTATCTGCCTCGCAGGTATTTATGAAGAGGAAAGTCTCCTGGCATATAGTAAGTGCTTAATAAAAGCTCTCAGCCAGACAGAATGTCACATGCCAGTAATCCCAGTAACTGGGGGGCTGAGGCAAGAGGATTACAAATTTGAGGCCAGCCTGGACAACTTAGTGAGAACTTGCCTCAAAATAAAAAGGGCTGGGGGTGTAGCTCAGTGGTAAAGTACCCTGGGTTCAATCCCTAGTACTACCCCCGACCCCACAAAAAAAAATTAAAAAGATGCTTCCTCCTCATAGAAAAAAATATTAATTTTCACTCATATATAGGTACTACTCTGTGTACTCTGTATCATAAACTTGATGTTTCTTATGTTGAACATTGACCCTAAGAAAACCATTACCCAGCTTAAAGGAAAAAGCATGCATATCTTCTTTTTTAAATTAGTAATTATTGTTTTTCAAAAAATTAAACCACTAAATATGGCTTGCCATAATAACAACTTTGCATTTTTTCCCAGTTTTTTTTCCCCATCTTATTGAAATTGTGTGGTATTGATTTTTGCTTATATAAGAGCAAGTTCAGACATGGGTCTCTGCCCCTTCTTCAAGACTGCTTCTTGAGAACTCCTTTGTGCCTAGCACTGGAGCCACAGGGAGATCCAAGAGCTCTCGCCTTCACAAATCCTCAAACCAACTAAAATAGAAAACATGACCATGAAAACATGAATTTCATCTCAAGGCTAACATAGTTTCATAGAGCTCTTCCATTTTGTTTAGCAAGACATAGTAACACATACCTGGTTTTCTGCTGGGGAATCAGCTGCTTGCATTAATAGCCATTCTTGTACAGATTAGATGGAAAAAAGATAACTAGGAAGCTCCAGAAGCCCTTTGTAACTTAGCCTCTAAAATATTGTGATGTAGAATGCTTCCCGTGGCTTTCACAGCTGTCTCGGTCTCATACATGGATCCCTCATTTCCCTTTCTCTCCTGACAGTTAAACAATGACTCTGCCGTCGAGGAAACGGTGCCGGACCATCCCGACTCACTCCTTCAGTCTCAGGATTCCACTGGCAGCAACACCACGGAAGAAGTACTTCAGATCCGAGACGAGACCCCCAGCTTGGAGACTTGTCTAGATAATGCTAGTAGCCAGCTGCCTGAGGTGGGGGCTGGCGCATGGCCGATCTAGGTTCTCCCAGCACTGTTCCATCCCTTGCTTTTCTTTCCAAAGAGTCTTCATCTGATGTGCTAATTATTTGATTCATTCCCAGTATTTCTAACCTGTTGGGTTGTTTTAAACAAAATGGTCAAATCCGATTTTTTTTAAAAAGTCAAGAGGTAATGGAAATAACCCACAGGTTAAAAATAATCTCCAGTGTTTCAATGAGCGTTTTGTGTTGCCGTGTGTGACTCGGTTCCTGGGCAGGCACCTCTCGGGGAGTGGCCGGCATCATTTGTGGCACTGCGTTTTCTTTGAAGGACGGCTTTTGCTTTTCCTTCCCTTTTTGCTTTGTGTTGGGTTCATATGATTGGTGCTGTGATTGGGATCAGGACCTCAGGCCAGCTGTGTTCGCAGTTGGTTAAAGGAAATCTCTTAAAAAGACTTTGGAGCCACTAGTATTATGTTTTTTGGAAAGGCCTGTGAGAAGTAAGCCAGATTCCAAGCTATTGACTGACCAAAAATAAGTAAGTATTAGTTTTCTGAGTGTTTTTATTTTTAAAGACTATTATAGATTGCTTTTTAAAATGTAATTGCTATAGCTCTGTGGTATGTGCTTTGATGCCTTGGTAGGTATTAAAAACTGCTATATTTTTGTCAGTGTTAACTACTTTAATGTAGTTACTGGATCTAGACTAATCTAGCTACTAGATCTTATTATTTAAGTAAGGTGAAGTCTCATGTTCTTAGTAGACTATTTATTTTACATATTTGAATTCTCCTTAATAGTAAGCAGATGTATTTTGGAATAAAGGCATTTTGGCTTCCTTACTAGCAGTCTTCAAAACACTTATACTACTATGGCTAAGGTTTAGTTAATTCAGTTAATAGAATATTTATTAATTTCACTACATGCCTAGTAGTTAGCTAGGAGCTATAAAAAGCAAGAATTGTTCTCAGGGAGTTTGCTGTCTATCTGTGTTAAGGGAGACAAAGTTTTTGGTTTTTGTATTTTGTTAATTACATTTCCACATGAGAAACAATCATTCAAGTAATTCAGGTCCAAGCCTACGTGAAAACTCAGGAAAGTGATCAGCTGAACCTTGGGAATATTAGTGGTAAAGGACAGACTTCAGGGCAACTAGGACTTTCAGGCAGAGGGACACCATGTGGAAGACATGGCAGTGTGAGATAGCATGGTGTGTGCTTATGTAACTGCAAGAAGCTCAGTAAGTGCCGAGAATAAAATGGAAGAGGAGGATCGAGTCTAAGACATGCTGGGTCCCATGGGTCATTCAAAAGACTTAGACTTTATTTTGAGATAATAGGAAATTGTGTGAATTTTCATTTCTTTAAAGAAATATCTGTGTTATGACTGCCTGAGATAATCAACTTAAAAAGAAGAAAGGTTTATTTTGGCTCAGTTTTAGAGGTTTCATTCCATGACCAATTGGTCCTGTTGCTTTGGGCCTGCAGGGGCACATTTAGCAGAAGCATGTGGCAGAGCAAAGCTGTTCACCTCATGGCCTGGAACAAATTGGAAAGGAAGAGGAAGGGGGAGGCAACCAGGGTCCCAGTATCTCCTCAGGACATATCCCCAGTGACTTGAGACCTCCCATGAGGCCCCACCTCAGAGGTCCCACTACTTCCCAATATTTTGCCCCCCTGGGAGCAAGCCTTTACCACGTGGCTGTTGGGGAACATTCCGAATCCGAGCTATACAATATGGTATATGACAAGCACTGTGCCAGGTACATTGATGGAGGTATAGAGCATATATGAGCTTTTCTTCCTTGATCTAACCAGCATCCACTGAGTCCCTACCTCAAGTCAGACCCTGTTCCAGGCACAATGTGTAAAACAGACAACAGGTACTGGAGTGAGTTATGGAGCTTAGTCATAGGAATGGCAGGTAATAAATAGGTAAAAGAAAATATCAGAAAGTGTCCATCCTATTAATTGTACTATGAAAATATAATAGTAATGTGGTTTGAGGTGAGGGAGGAAGCATTTGAGGTGAAGGCTAAATAATAAGGAGCCAGTCTATGAAGATTTGGAGGAAGAATGTTCCAGGCAGAGGAAGCAGCAGTTTAAAAGACTCTGGGACATGTAGAGAACAAAGAGCTGTCTAGTGGGGCTGGAATGCAGTAACGGGGCAGGGGAGCAGGAGTCCAGGGTGAGCAGCAGACCACGGGTGGTAACCAGGAGAGGTGTCTAAGCAGGACACGATCTGACTGCCTACTCTTTAATCTTGGCTCCCCAACCCCCACCACCCCACCTTGGAAAATGGAATGTAGGTTATACACCTGTCACATGGAGCTTGCAGTTAGGCCCCTGTCATCAGGGGAGAGTTGTAGTCTTCATTGTGTCCTTGTGAAGTCTCTATGATAGAGGTGTGGAGGGCAGATTAGAAAAAGTTAAGAAGGTAGGCTGGAAGAGCATGAGCTGGAGGAGGGCCCGAACTGAGACAGCGCATGAACATGAAAAAATACTTGCAGGAGAGACTGACAGGGTGAGAGGTGCACTTCAGAGGACTTTCCTCCCACTGTCCGGAGGTTTGTTTGGTGAGCAGTACAATTAGTTATTAATCTAACCTATTGCATCTAGATTGGATCATTGCATGTTAAAAGGTCGACAGATTTGCTCATTAGAAACAGTGAAAAAGGATTGGTATTAGAAACACCTTTTCAACCAAAGCAGTATGGTCAGTGGCTAGGTATTTTAATTTCATTTGAAAAAGGGGAAAATCTTTTATTCTGGGTTATGAAACAGTTACTGTCATAGTAAAGAAATTACCTCCTAGAAATACTTCATATTTATTGCAACCATTATGTTCTTTCAAATCCAGCATTCATCTATCCATCCATCTTAGTGGACCTACTTGCTAAGCACTATAAAGTTCCTGGGACCATTGTTTCTTTTACTGGGTGGTGGTGTGGTATTGCTCCTGTTGTTTATTTCCTTTAATGGTGGCAAGTTCATTATCACTACACACTTTGTGACAGTAAGAATGAAGGGAGTATTATTCTAAGACCACACTATTTCATTGAGAAATTGTTCTGATGTTAAAATTATCACCCACAGGAAGTAATACAACATTACATTGCATTTGTTGGCTGTATTGGTCTAATTTGATTTTCCTTCATGGCCTAATAGTGTCCAATGACCCAAAATTGTCTCTTGTTAAAAAAAAAGTATATCAAATATATTAATATAAAGATATTAAAATTATAATTATTTTTAAAGCAACTTATTAAAATATATAAATATATAAATTTCAATAGGTGAAATACTTTATGAGTTAAGAGAATATTCCTACTTCAGAGTTATTTGTCCCTTCTCAGAAATATATACAAATTACACTCTGATCTCTGGAAGGCATTGAGTTCTTCATGAAAAAGCTTAGAGGGTTATAACAGATTAGAATCCAATTCATGTACACAGAAATAATTCCTCATAGGAAATGAATCTTTGACTGTTACAAAGCATATGTGTATGTCATTGTCTAGTAAGGTGAAGACCAAGGAAATTTGATTCTCATAATCTTCATAAATAAAATGAAATCCATTCCCATTAGCCCAAAAGCACTTTCTTCATAAAACCTAGGTGTTATTAGAATGTTTCTATTTATATTATAGTAATTATTGATAAAATATTGTCTTGAAATTACAATTTGAGAACAAATGCTAACCAAATACAGGTGTGAATTAATGAATAGTAAGGGCTTTGGGCATCATTTGGTTTGCAATAATATATGTTCAAATTAATGAAAGAAGGCTGGGTATGGGGATATAAACCTTGCAACTCTGGCTTAGGCAGGAAGATTACAAGTTCTAGGCCAGCCTCATCAACTTACTGAGACCCTGTCTCAAAATAATAAAAATAAATTAGTTAATTAATTAAAAAAGGACTGGGGTATAGCTCAGTGTTAGACTTCCCCAGTACAAAAAAAAAAAAAAAAAGAGAAGAAAGATTAGTATCAATAAAAGTTGGAGGTGTAGAAGTATCTCTAATACTGTCTCATAAATTATCTTTCCCAACAACTAATGCCTTCAGTGGCCAAATCTTTTTTAAAAATTTTTCAAATGGAAACTACAGAGTATATTGAATATAACTATTGAGATGATTAAGATTTTACTGTTACTTTAAGTGTTGTTCTGTAAAGACTTTGCCCATGCATGGCTACATCCAAACCCGTGTTCCCTAGTCCACCATGTTTTGAGTCCCAGTTGTCATTTGTATGTTGCTAATGGTATTCACCATACATTTACTACATGCTAATATATGCTGTTGTTATTTGTGAATTAGCTGATGCTCATTAGATCATAAATTACTTGTGGTCAGGAATTAATTTATACCAGAGCAGTTGCCCAGAATCTGGTAGAAATCTTTCATTTTATAGATGAATTCTGCAGGTGAAAAAACTAAGGCCAGGCTAGTCTGGAGTCAGGGTCTCTGACTTTTACTTGCTTTTCATATTTTGAAAGGAAAATTCTAAATTTTTTATCTATGAAAAAAAGATAAATTATTAGTATACAGCTAAAGCAACTTAAGTCCAAAACTAAAAGAAGCTAATCTTTCTTACTAAAACTGGGAGACTATTACTACTTACATTCAAACTGATTCAACTGATTCATGCAAATTAAAAACGTGTTGAGAGGTTGGGGTTGTAGCTCAGTGGGAGCACACTTGCCTAGCACATGTGAAGCACTGGGTTCAATCCTCATCACCACATAAAAATAAATAAATAAAACAAAGGTACTGTGTCCATCTACAACTAAGAAAAAATTTAAAAAAAAAAATGGTGTTGGTACCATGTGATATATATACTTTGGAAGTATTTTACTTTTTTTTTAGTGGTGATAGTTCATTTATGCAACGAATGTCTGTTAAGATTCTACCTCATGCCAGTCACAGCAACATTGTTTCAGTAATATTACAAAGAGAAAACTTATAGTATACTTTATAACATATATTTACTAATGTTATTATTTACATAGGGTTAGAAGAATTCCATCATTTTTATTGATAAATGAGTTTGCAATTAATTGAAGTTTGAAAGTACAGCAATTTAAAACTTCCTAATCTTTTCTAGAGTCTAACTTGATGATGAAGTTTTACAAGTACTCAGAGTGGAACTGAGTGTTATTGTGTATCCTGCAAATAGCTTCCCCTCCTCCCCCCGTTACAAGTATTCAGCTCATTTCTCCCAGGAAGGCCACCATAGTTGTTAGGTTCAGCATTCTTCTGATTGGTCAATGCCTGGTCCTGAATGGGCAGTCCCCACAGGACCAGTGGGTTATCTCTCTTTAATCATTTCCCCTGCCGATAGTCAGAATTCACTGTGTTCATATAATTAAAGGAATAGTAGTTCAAATAAGAGAGAGTTTACTGTAATAATAAAAGATTTTACTTGCATAGAATTAGAATAAGTTGCCGGGCACAGTAGCACACGCCTATAATCCCATCGCCTCAGGAAGCTAAGGCAGGAGGATCATGAGTTCAAGACCAGCCTCAGCAAAAGCAAGGCACCAAGCAACTCAGTGAGACCCTGTCTCTAAATAAAATACAAAATAAGGCTGGGGATGTGGCTTAGGTGTGGAGTATCTCCGAGTTCAGTCCCTGGTACCGCCCCTCCCCCCAAAAGAAAGAGAGTAAGAGAAGACATTTCACCAAAGGATATTTTCCAAGTAAACACCCAAATGCTATACATAAGAAAAGAAAGTAGGGGAGGTCGAGGGGACTCCTTTATGTTTTTTTAAGGCAATAAGCTATATAACATAATTTCAAAAAATTTTAGAGCTGTGGTTATAACTCAGTGATAGAGTACTTGCCTAACAATCACAAAGCCTGGGCTCAAAAAAAAAGAGAAAACCTAGACCATTTAAATTATTGAGGCTGACCTTGAACTTGTGATCCTCCTGCTGCACCATCACACCTGGCCTAGGACCATTTTTTAAAAAAACAATTTTATATAATCAGAATTCAAAACCTCTCAAAATTAGACCATATAACAAAGACTACTTGATAAAATGTACTTGAATGGCAATACAAAACCTCTCAAAATTAGACCATATAACAAAGACTACTTGATAAAATGTACTTGAATGGCAATAGTCATTTATTATGTTCATAAAGTTCTTTTTTTTAACGTTGTTAAGTCCACTAAAAATGTGACCATTTTACAGGATACAAGCTCAGTATTAAAGGAGGAACATGTTACAGCCTTTGAAGATGAAGGGTCATATATTATACAACAGGACTCTCTTGTATGTCAAGGAATTCTTGATTTAGAAGAATCTGAAATGCCAGAGCCTCTGGCTCCCGAAAGCTGCCCGGAGTCCATCTGCGAAGAGGACGTTACCTTGGCCTTGAAAGAGCTGGATGAAAGATGTGAAGAAGAGGAAGCAGATTTCTCTGGACTGTCCAGGTGAGAGGACAGAATCACAGACACTGTGATAAAGTGGCATCTTCTCCATCTCCTCCCCGAAATGCCTCTCCATTAGTGTTTATTTACTTTGATTTCTCTGTAGTTTTTGCCTGTATCATACTATTTTCATTTTTAAAGATAAAATGGCTTACTTGTGTTTTGTTTTGTTTTTTTCTGTTGACATTCACATAAAGAAAAACAAGTAGGCCATTCCCAAAACATAGTAAGTGGCATTGTGCATTTAGGGAAGCACACCAAATACCTATTTTGGCAGAATGCCAAGTGGCCAAGTGTTAAAATCAATACTGGAATGAACTCCAGTGATGCCAAAATAAATATATCCAAAAAGTTATTCCATATTCTCTTTATTGGTGGTAAAAGTGTAAAGTTTGGTATCCTATAATAAGCAGAAATGATAATTTCTTAGTACTATAAGATGCTAAATTGTCCTTTTTAAATGTTGATCTTCCCTGTATTCAAAATTTATTATCAGAAAGTATGAAGAATTCCCAAATAGGACTGTTTTCTTCACTCATGGGCCAAGTAATCAACTATTACCTTACCTATAGAGGTCGTGTATTTTGTTTGGTTTGGTTTTGTTGACAGTACTAGAGCTTAAACCCAGGATGCCCTACTACCAAGACACATTCCCAGCTCCTTTTTTTGGAGACAGGGTCTCACTGAAGTTTCTCTGACTGACCTCAAACTTGGAATTCTCCTGAATTAGCCTCCTCAGTTACCAATGGTTTTTAAAGGAAACTCTGGTGGCTATTATGAAGGTTTTATACCAAAAAATTCTATGATGATTAGCAATTGTGATATAGTCTAATATCTACTATTTCAATTTTATGAATATTTATCACTCAAAATACCTCTAAAGGTATCTAACGTCATGCCTTCTATCAGTGCATTTGTTTCTCTTTCAACAATTTGAATCTCCTTGGTAGTTATTGTTACACAAAATTAGTATTTAATAATCATCAGAGGCTTCAGTTTTATTATTATACTTTTATCATCATACTTTGATACCTCCTATGATAATAGGGTTTTAACATATAAAACATGGGAAGTTGTTTTGTTTTTGTTTTTATTCTCAACATATCTAGAATGCTTACCTGTATTTGAAAGTATATATCCAGGTATTAATAACAAATAAATAAAATAATAAATAATTGAGTTATAAATATATGATATATAATAAATCTTGGTGACGCCTTCTTCATACTACTGAGTAGGATAGAGCAGTAGTCCATGCAACTACACAATCAAGTACAAGGTCAGAGACAACTGAAATGATATTAAGGTAAATACTCAAACACTTTCAGGCTTTTAAAAGGCCAAACCAGTCAGTTACTTTGGCCAAGAACTACACCGAAACAGAATGGTGCACCCCCACCTAGCAGAGGTGTATCTACTCTAGCTTATGGGGGTACCTTTTGTTAAAATCACTCACCTCTGTGGCATTTGTAAAATTAGCCTTTTTTGAGGTATAAAAACAGTTGTCTGCTTTACTTTGGCATTTTTCTCCAGAGACTCAGATCTTTGTCTTTTATATGAATTGCTCTATATTTCTGTAAAAGCTTATGGATCAATCTATCTCATAATGAATCATGTAATTTTATATCCCAAGTTACTTTATGGAATGTCTAACTCAAAACACTTCATCTTTTTTCATCATTCTATTTTTGTAAATATGATCTGACTGTGGGATTATAAATTCCTCAAAGGAAATGGCCAGGTCTTGTTTCTTTCAAATCTCTCATCTGTCACACTGATAGGCACATAGCATGTGTTCATGGAATCACTGAGCTTAGCAGTATGTGCTGTGACTAATGGTACTGGCTTTGAACCAGTGGTCCTGGATTCAAATTCTGGCTCTGTCATTTCCTATCCAGTAACCTCACGGGACCATTTCCTCATTAGTAAAATAAAGATAATAGTAATGAAGTTGTTATGAAGATTGATCATCATCATTTGGGGCTACTCAAATCAAAAGTTCCCAAATGAAATCATTCTTATATGTATTATTCATAGAAGTTACTGATATTAATCCATAGCAGAAGCATTTATAAAACTTGTTATTTTACAGTAACCACTTATAATTAAGAGTTTTAATTCCAAAAATGCTAAGCAGAGAAAAACTTGAATTTATTTATGCTTTCTTATAAAGTTTGGATGGTTGTATTTTCCAAGGCAGTTTTTGACCACCATGATATTTGTGTCAGCAGTCAGGATGAAGAAGAGCAAGATGGTTTTCCAGAAGCTCAGACATCACCTCTACCATCACCCTTTCTTTCTGCCATAATAGCAGCTTTTCAGCCAGTGGCATATGATGACGAAGAAGAAGCCTGGCGCTGCCATGTCAATCAGATGCTCTCTGACATGGATGGGTCCTGTGCAGTGTTTACTTTTCATGTGTTTTCTAGATTGTTTCAGGTGAGTGAGGTTTGTTTCAGAATTGTACTTACCTGATACAGTTTTTTCTAAAATCAATTTCTCAAATTTTAATGTTCCTGCTGGACTTGTTTTTTTAATTGGTTCTTTTCTAGTTATACAAATAGGATTCATTTTGACATGATTATAAAAACAAGGAGTATACTTTGTTCTCATTCATTCCCCCTTCCTTCCCCTTGCCCTTCCTTCCTCCCCCCCCCCCCCCCGTTTCCTTCCCTCTCCTCTACTGATCTCTCTATTTATTTATAGTTTTGGGGGTCTTTTGTAAGTCGTGTCTTGTGGAAGTACATGATGGTGAGATTCACTGTGGCATATTCATGTATATACGTAGGAAAGTTAGGTCAGATTTCTTCCACTGTCTTTGACTTTAAAAAATTTTTTTTTGTAAGCTAGTGGTTATTAGTTAGACTGGTAGGGTGATATTATAGTACTGCTGGTATATTACATAATTATTAGTATAGATATGTCCCCTTAGGCAGTCAAAAAAAAAAAAAAAACTTCAACACAGCATCTGAGCAGTTTCTGCAGTATGCCGTGTGCCATCACAGACACCAGAGAAATGAAAGCATAGCCCCTGCCTTCAAGGAGCTTGCAGTCAGTATCACAAAGCATCTGATCAATGTTAAATGAATTGTAACTTTCATCACCGTGGGGAGCTTGCCAATTTTAGCTATTAAGGTTGCCTTCATTTATTGCAGACTCACTGCATGCAGGGCACTCTGCTAAAAGGCTTTTCCTAAGAATACGTACACCACCACTATGGAACGTGTATAGATTTTTAGCTTTCTGTGAGAGGGAAAGTAAGGCAGAGAGAAATGCCACTAGTTGTCATTGTCCTCTGAACTATCTACCATCTGCCCTCACTATCTCCACAAACTTGGCTCATCTTGGAAGACCCTTGGAAGGACCGCATCCCTGCAGTTTTCTTACTCACCCTGCCCCAGGGCTGGGCATCAAATCCAGGGCCTCATGCATGCCAGGCAGATGCTCTACCACTGAGCCACATCCCCAGCCCCATCTCTGAAGTTTTCCCAGCCACTCCAGCTTCCCCATCCAGATGTTCTTAAGTGCCCATTAACAGGAGCATCTATTTAATTATGTACTCACTGCTTTGCTGCTTGGTTTTCTATATATATTATTTCCTTAACAGTGGCATTATTTCCCAATGCCTAAAACTGCATCTTACTTTTTTTTTTTTAAATCCTAATGCCACCCAATAGTACACATTAACTATCTGCATGATAACTATACAACTCTTAATACAGTCTTAATTCATTACCTTGGGTAATTCTTGGGTTGTTTTACGTGAATAAATATTCTTGACTTCTAAAAAGATACTACCCTTAATGCATTTTATAACTTTAATTAAAGTTAAGTGATATGGCAGCCCAAAGCCAAGGCTCATAAGCTACATTTACCAAAAGTTTCTTTGAGGTAGAACTTGACTTTAGAAGAGCTAATTCCTCAGACATGTGAAGGCTTAGGATTGTCCTTAGAATGTAGCTGTCTCAGGAACAGGGGAATGGATAGCATGTGTCATTAATTTTCAGTTATTCCACTTTGTAAGTCTTTGATCATTTTTAGAAGTTAATATATTTCCTGAAGAAATATATAAAACACAAGAATAGAGGAAGGAGGGACTGTATAGATGGAAAAGAGGGGTGGGGGGGAGGAAAAAATAACAGAATGAATCAAACGCCATTACCCTATGTAAATGTATGATTACACAAATGGTATGCCTCTACTTCATGTACAGAGAAACAAGATGGACCTCATTTGTTTACAATTTAAAAAATATATAAAACATGGATTTGTAAATCAGTACTAGAATTCTATACATCACTACAATCATTTTAAAATAGAAGTTTGCCCTAATTATAAATTATACTGCTTTAAAGTGAAAAAAGGCCTCTTAACAAAAATATTAAACTTTTTTCTTGTGCTTTTTGCCATAGACAATTCAAAGAAAATTTGGAGAACTAACTAATGACGCAGTCGGCTTTCTTGGTGAGAGTCTGCAGCGCATTGGTACCAAATTTAAAAGTTCTCTGGAAGTGATGATGATGTGTTCAGAATGCCCGACAGTCTTTGTGGATGCTGAAACTGTAAGTTTTTATATGCAGGCTTATTATGTAGCCTATTTAAATAGTCTCATTGAGTTATCATTCTTTTTCAAATGTAATTTGAAATTTTAAAGTGTCAAAGTTCATATTTTCAACAATTATAAATATCTGGCAATGCACGGTTCCAGTGTATTAGATGCAGTGCTCTGCGAGTCCCTGGTTCCCACCCCTGTCTACCTTCGCCTCTCCCCAGAGTCCTCATGGGAGCGCTGGAGAGTCCTGCCCCAGGGCTGGGGGTGCCTCTCAGTGGCTGAGCACTTGCCTAGCATGTGCTGAGCCCTGGGTTCAATTCCCAGCACTACAAAAAAATAAGCTGAAGAGTGTCCCACCCTAGAGATGTGTGCTCTCTGGATTCTGGAATAGAAACAGGTAGTAAGCGGCCAGACCTTCCCAAGTGGAATATCCAGAGCCCCCTGGTCTTGCCCTGACCTGTTGCCAAGCCCACTTATGATTATATAACAACACAGGTAAAGGAATAAGGGTTAAAGTCCTTCAAGGTTGGCGCCTTTGAGATGTGTACTGGTCTGTCATGCCATTTCTTGCCAGCCCTCCAGTCCCACTGCACTCCTGTTTCAGTGTCCCTTAGACAGAGACAGTGTAGTAAGGGAGTATCTAACACCCACCCGATAGTCCATGACCCAAAAGTTGACAGTCTTGTGACTGATTGGGAATGATAACCTGGTTTGCTGTGTTTCTGATTTGACAGCTAATGTCATGTGGTTTGCTAGAGACACTCAAGTTCAGTGTTCTGGAGTTGCAAGAACACCTGGATACATACAATGCCAAAAGAGAAGCAGCTGAGCAGGTCAGTCTCCTTTTAACATGTCAAAAAAAAAAAAAAAAAAAAAAAAAAATCCATTTGCTTGTGCTACTGGAAGTGTTCACCTGACAGGATTTGCCCAGACAGGAAAGACGACCTCTTAGTATGGGCCTGTCAGTGCTGGGAATGGGAGGTGCTCCTGTGAACGCTCTCCTCTCTGCACAGTGAATTCCTGATTTGGGCTTTTGAAAACTGACCCTCTAAGAGCCTGCACATTGAAAACCCAATAGGTTTCTAAAAAGCTGCGTGGAAACCACACAGCTGCTGTCAACATTACAGGTGGGGAAATAGAAACTATTTCTCAGTGTTATGGTCTTGTGATCCAGGAAATCTGCAACCTCTGACAAAACTGTGATCTTTTCCCATGATGTATGTGTGTCCCTGGGCCAACAAAGGGGGAAACAAGCATGTCGTGGATTACAGATAACACCCGCTAAGAAATGGTACTACTTCACTTCCAGTCTGGCATTGAAAAACAGAGTAGCTCAGTCGCCTGAGAGTAAACCCAGTATATTTTCTACTGGCAAATGCAGAAAAGAAGAAAAAAATGTCTTTTTCAGACAAACTGTACACAGTAGAGACTTTTTTCTAAAATAGACAGTTCTTTCATCAGTAAGTGTTAAATGCATGTCATGTGTAAAGACCTATGAAAAATGAAGTATAAAACTTGGTTATTGTTTTAGATTGTCTAGATAGGAACATAAAGCACACATACTATACATTAATATAGGTTGAGCACCCCTAATCCAAAAGTCTGAAATTCAAAATGCTTCAAAATCTGAAAGTTTTTGAGCACTAAAACATGTTGCCACAATGGAAAATTGCACACCAGACCTGTGACGGGTCACAGTCAAAACATTGTAAGTGATTATCAGAAGCATATAAGTTGAGAGTCTGTTGATACCAAACCACCACAGGTTCTCTGTGTGGTGGCTGAGAATAACACCCTTGCTTTCTGATAGTTCAGCATACGCAAACTTTGTTTCATGCAGAAAATTATGAAAAGTATTATACAAAATTACCTTTAGGCTGTGTGCATAAGCTACATATGAAACAGAAATGAATTTGACATTTACGCTTGAGTCACATTCCCAAATGTCTCATTGTATTGCAACTATTCCAAAATCCAACACACTTCTGGTACCAAGTTTTTCAGATAAGCCATAATTAGTAAGGAAAGTGTCTGTCACGTAAGTTATGGCTACAAATAAAAATGTTGTTAATGAAAGTCTTCCTAAGGACAGATAGGTCTAAAGAAAACTATTATACACTATGATTTTCAAAGAAAGGTTATTTTGGGCCAACAGAAAAACTTTGTAGAATGGGGACATGACCTTGGACTTTGGACAATTAAATTTTGGAATGGGGGATTATTTCAGGGAAAGCAAATACTTATATTGAGGCTCTTTTTGTAAGGGGAAAGCCATCTTATATTTAGAAAGAATAATGACAGGAGAAAAGGCAAGGGCTTTCAGCATCAGGAAATTATCAGGCAAGATCTGATCATATTACAAATAGTACTGCTGTGTACTTTCTTACACAGATCTTTTGCATATGAATGTTCACCTATCTGCTAAAAGTGGAATTGCTAGGTCATACATGTGTTTGACCTTAGTAGATTCTACCAGGCAGTTTTCCAAAAGAGGTTATTGTATCAATTTACAGTCCCATCAGAAGTATGTACAGAATTTCCATTGCTTCATACCTTTGCCATCACTAGGTATTGTCAATTTTTAAAATGTTTAGTCATTCTGGTGGTGGTGTGGTAATATCTCATTTTCTTGCATTTCCTGATGACTAAAGTTAAACGCTTTCATGTAGATATCTTCATTTATATATTTTGCAAACTATGCTTTTCCTGGTTATTTGTAGGAGCTCTTTATTCAGAACATAAGTTTTGTGGTTTTTTGTTTTTGTTTTTTGATAAATGCATTGCAGATTTTTTTTTTTCTTCTTCTGTGGCTAGTACTTGCACTGAGCTCTTTTGATGACCAGAAATTTTAATTTTTCCTATATGGTTATGCCTTTAATGTCTTCACAAATCATTGACTACTCTGGAAATCATGGTAGAATCTCAAAATTATGACTTCCCCGACTCATGCCTCTCCAGCTCCACACCCCCAGAAAGGGAACCTCCTTACCAGTTGCTATAAATTTTAACCTTCATTTAAGCCTTGAGTAAGAAAATAACATGACAGGAACACCAGTCAGATGGTCACTGGAGTGTGTTCTCTATTCACACACTCTACGTTTGTATGTGTGCCTGTGCCGTGTGGGCCATGTGCAGCCCGGGGCTATATTGTTGGTGCTTATCTTTTAACACGTTGAAAATCAAATAACTACAGTGAATAGTATGCCCCAAAATGCTATAGCAATAAGTATGAATCATTTATAAAAATAGGATAAATCATTAAATTTTCAACTGATTATTTTTTTCCAATGTATTTGTATACTTGGACAAACCGGGCCACAGTAGTGATAATTCAGTGTATGACCCTTTCAACATTTTATACGAACCAAGATTAATACACAAATTCCATGATAGATGGTAGCTGAATTTTGCTGATAAAGAAATCTGTTGATAGCTTTTGATGACTGTCACTGGCCATCTCTCACCAGAAAAGCTTAACATGTTTTTCTTCAGCTATGCTGTCAAGCAGAGAGCCTTAGGGCCAGTGGAGTCTGAATGACTGGAAAAAAGGAACATAAGGTCAAAGAGATTGTCTTTGAAATAACTGACATGTCTATTTTTAATTTTTTATAGGTAGCACATTAAGTGACAATTGAGAATCTTAAATGTCTAATACTAAAATGTTTTCCGTGTCTACTTAATGTAGCCAGTTTTTCTTCAAAGCCCTAATGATATCTTACATATATTAGTTTTATTATGCTTAATATCACACACACACACACACACACACACACACACACACACACACACACACAAACTAGGACATCCAAAGAGCTGACAGTATCAGATTTTCAAAACCTAGGAGCTAAACTTGAAAGCTCTTAGCTTTCACTTCACTTTGGAAATTCTATGGCTCCAGTATTCTTTTCTGCTCTACCACAATGCTGTTATTTTTATTTGACGAAGAAGATGTACTTTAAATTATTATCAACTTTAAGAAGAGCCCCTAGGTAAAGAAAAACATATGGCTTCTACATCCAATATTCTTTGGAAAGAACGTTTGTTATTCATTACTATCCAAAAAGACAGAAAAGAAAAAGAAATAAAAACAAGATTTAAATGGATTTTGGTTTCTGTTTCACTGATTAGAACTGACACCAGCTTTCAGAGAATTACACTTCTGGTAAGCAGACTTGGTTAATTCTAAGTTGCCTTTATTAAACGGACCAGAGGGAAAACAAACCTTTCATTTCCCAGCTTGTATTAGACAAAGGTCAGGTACAGGTTTTGAAGATTTCCAATAAAACTACAAAATGAAGAATCTTCTTTACTGAAAGGGAGCAGAGTCGGTTCCTAGAATAAAAGGCTGTTCATTGGGCTTTCACTAAAAAACTCACAGGTGCACCCATCTTGTTAAAAGTATCCTGCTTTTGTTTGTCCCATATAAATGATTAGCCTCCAATGGAGATGAAAGTCTGCGTTCACCACCAAGCCTAGAACCTTGAGTTACCTTCAGATGTGTTGTTTTATTTGGACAGGTTGTCATGTTACCAGTTCTGCTGCGGATTATGCATTTACAGTAATAAAATTTACTGTTTTTTGTTTCTTTAGTGGTTAGACAATTGTAAGAGGACATTTGGTGCCAAAGACGACACTTATAGGATAAACACAGATGCACAGGTCAGTCTCTTACCCTTGTTTTTGCTGCATTTCTGTATCAGGTAAAACAATGTGTGATCAAATGTCCTCACTACTCCTAAAAATACAGAATATTTGTAGACCTTTTCATTTTGGATATCAGAACAATCTTTGTTAAAGCTATGTTCGGTGAAATATTGACTTAGTAATGAAAAATTCACTTTAATAAAACTGAACGGCCAGCTTATGACTGAAGCTTAATAACATTCCCTAGATAAGCCTGATGGCTATCTGGACAGTCCAGGTTGGCTTTTAGTTGCATCTGCCTTTAAGAAAAAAATAAAAAATTGTTCTGCATTAGTATTCTGCAAATAAATTTTCTGGTCAGGAAAGCAAACCTAAAAGTAACATGATAAACATCCATATTAGCCTTTCTAAGGGTGAATTTCTGCCTGGATAAATAATGATTTTCTCTAATTTGAAGTCCTTATGGATGCAAGACCCTTTTTATACAACTTAATCTGCTCTCTGTGTGCCAGTGCTATCTTTTGCAAAATAAGTGATCAATATTTATTGAATTACTTAATGAAGAGAATGTACATGCAAATTTCAATGTATTTAAAAGCAGCAATTTAACCATAAATATATAGGGTCATCCTTTTAGCATAGACTAATGTTTGATAATTCAGAGCTGTGGAATGACATTCATGCTATTTCTTATCATTGTGGTCACAGGCTCTGATTTGTTTTCCATTATATCTCAAAGTAGAGGCTACAGATATGTACATGTTGAGCCAGTTCTCTTGTATTTTAATATAAATTATATGAAATAAAACCTCAAATATAACCTCCAGCTGAAGTGCCTGACATTGGATTGTACTCAGCTAATGTTTACAGAATGTGACTAGCCAAATAATTTATGGTAAGCAGAATGGAGCTAAAGTTCACCTTTGCTTAGTGAATCCTCTCTAAATCATGAGGAATAAATGTTATATAAACAATCCTTCAGCGGGAACTATTTATAAAAGCAGGCTTAAAGAATGACTTTTAGAAGCTACATTTACACAATGATAACTGCTATTTTAATGAGAAGTCATTCTTAATGAGAATACTTCCAAGTTGCTATCGATATTTTAATGTAATAATTTTTAAGATCATAAATTAAAACTTTTCACTATGTGTTTTACATACATTATCTCCTTTGATTCAAACCTAGTTAGGTCCAATTTCTGAAACTTTCTAAATTACATTTGGAATGCAATGTAAAACACATCTGCTTTTGATATTCTGCCCTGTGGCTCAGCACCAATAGAGGGAACCTAGGACCTAATTAGACATTAAACAGTAGGAAGCCTAGAATGAGCCTCTCCAGAGATCATCTCCTCATGGGTGAGTATTTATTAAGTAAGATTATTATGTGAGATTATAAGCCAGTTCACTCCTGAAAAAATAATTCATTTGCTTATTTTCTAACTACGTTTTTCACTTTACTAATGGAAGTTTTATTACAGTTGGTTTTTGTTTGGGGTTTTTTGGAAAGGCTATAAAAACCTAGAATCTAGTAGTCAAGTTTCTCAACAACACATTAGTTCTATTTGATTCTTTATATTTTCTACACAGAAATAAACCATTGCCTAAATTTTTCAGTTAGTTGGCAAAGAATTTTAAATAAGCACCCTGGATTGTTGTGATAAATGTCTAGAAAGTTCTATTCTGGAAATAACAATTTTCTTTGGGGTGTGAATATGTTCTTCGGTTTGCCTGGGACATCTGTGACCCTAATTAAAATGATTCTTACACTAATTCTTGGTCTTTTTCTTTCTTTGTATTTTTTGTGACCCGATCACCTTCTTGCTTAGCAAATGGAAATTCTAGCAGTAAGTGACCTGTCTTGATTTATAGACTACTTACCCTTGTCCAGACAAACTGGTTTTCATCTGCCATTGTCCTTTTGTGACCTAGCAATGTTTTGTCATGGACTACTTTAAAAGTAGTGTGTGTTTCAATTTTGATAGCCTTAATCCATGAAATGTTGATTTGATAAAATGAGATTTTATGATATGTACAACTAGCAGTTGCCTTTTTCTTCATCTATAACTAACATATCTCCCTTTAAATTTTTTTTAATTTAAAAAATCAGAGTGCACATGTTAATTTCATAGTCTCCTCTCAATGAGATTACCAAGTGGTTTTCTTTAAAAACATGACTTCATTTTAAAGACAGACTCTTCTAAGTAAGAAGTTACCCAGTTTCACTTTGCTTTATCAAGCTCTTGTGGATAAATGTAATGAGATCTACATCTCCAGTTGAGATCTGCATCTCAATGGGGGCAAAAATCTAGGCATTTATAAATTCTTTCATTATGAATGTAAAGCTTTAAATTATAGTGAATCCTTTTTAAGCCATCCTATATATTTCCTTCTGACATTCTATTTGTCCAATGTGAAAATGTGCTTTATATGAAAAGTGAATTAGTAACCAGTAATGATTCTTGTTTTTATTTTAATGCCCATCCTCAAAGCATCTGTCATCAGCTTTACACCATATTAACTTGCTTACTGCAGAAAAATAAATGCCAAGACAATTTTAACATAATGATTTATAATTTTCTTATTGGAAATATGCTATATAGTCAAACATGAAAAATACCACCTAAATTTAATGTACTGTTATCTATTTCTAGGAACTGGAGCTCTGCCGAAGGTTATACAAATTGCATTTTCAATTGCTGCTTCTGTTCCAAGCCTACTGTAAACTTATCAATCAAGTAAATACAATAAAAAATGAAGCAGAGGTAAATATTAAGTTGTCCTAAGCATTAATAACTGATTCCAGAAAACACTAAATTATATATAACACTTGTTAGGCTAGTGAACATTAAAAAAGTCACTTACCTTGAATCATTTTCTTCAGTTGAGGAATTTTTTTTTTTAATGATGTACTACATCAGGACACATTAGTGAATCAGACAGCAGGTACTGGTTTTCAGAGGTTCAGGACCTTACAGGTTTCTGAAGTATAAACAGATTGTGTGTAATCAAAAGTCAAGTAAAGCACATGACTTCAGTGAATATCAAATTGTATGATGAAACTACTACCCTAACATCCTGTCCATATAATGTTTCTCTAGTTCTGGGAATACAACAAAAAACATGTTAAAAACACCTGGAATGTTGAAAATTTTTAATGTATAGGTTCATGGGTAGTGACTTCTCTTTTTCCCTTACCTGCTAATACAAAAACTCTTATTGGGGAAATGATTTTTTTTAATTGTTAAATCCCTGAAAATGTGTGTACATATATATGTTCATGCTTTAAAAGTTTAACCAGGGTACTTTATAAAAACTTCACTGTCAAATTTTTCATGATCTTCCCCCATAAATGTTTTCTACTACCCAAAATGTAATATGTAATCACATGTTAAAATCATTCTGTCAGTTACAGCTCCTTGCTGCTTTGTCAATAATTTTTAAAGGCTATTCTGTAGCAGAGATTATTTATTCCTACTGAACAGACAACTTGAAACTTACTTCCAAGTTTAACAAATGAGAAAAAAACGCTTCCATCATCAGGTGTCTCCTCACAACCAGTTAAATGCTTTGTGTTACTATGGGAATGAATCCCTAAAGGTGCATTTGTTTTAGGTCATCAACATGTCAGAGGAACTTGCTCAACTGGAAAGTATCCTCAAAGAAGCTGAGGCTGCTTCTGAAAATGAAGAAATTGACATTTCCAAAGCTGCACAAACCACTATAGAAACTGCCATTCATTCTCTAATTGAAACTTTGAAAAATAAGGAATTTATATCAGCTGTAGCACAAGTCAAAGCTTTCAGGTAAAATGTGAAAGAACTTAAGTTGCCTTTGTGTAACTGGACTGAAAAATTTACCAAGTTTGTTTTGGTTCTCGGTTTGATATTTCAATAGCATGTCTTCGTGAAAGAAACTACACCTTTATTTTCAGTAGTTATCACTGAAATGATACCAATTTCAGATTTCTCTCACCCTCAGGTGATACTTTGAGTAATATATTTGCTCAAACATTAAAACAGTTCATTGGACCAGGCATTGGGCATGGTAGTGCACACCTGTAATCTCAGCAACTCAGGAGGCTGAGGAAGGAGGATTGCAAGTTCAAAGCCAGCCTCAGCAATTTAGGGAAACCCTGCCTCAATAAAAAGTTTAAAGGGGGTGACGATGTGGCTTAGTGGTAGAGTGTCCCTGAATTCAGTCCCCAGTACTATGGACACAGGTTATTCACCAGGGAATTTTGTGGTGATATGTCAGTATTAACTTAAAATGTAGTTAATCTTAACTAACAATTGCTTACATCTCAGAACTTAAAAAACCAATGTGTATTTTCAGATCTCTCTGGCCCAATGACATCTTTGGCAGCTGTGAGGATGACCCTGTGCAGACACTATTACACATCTATTTCCATCACCAGACCCTTGGTCAGACGGGCAGCTTTGCAGTTATAGGCTCCAACCTGGACATGTCAGAAGCCAACTACAAATTGATGGAGCTTAATCTGGAGATAAGAGAGTCTCTACGCATGGTGCAGTCATACCAACTTCTAGCACAGGCCAAACCCATTGGAAATATGGTGAGCACTGGATTCTGAGAAACTTCAAGCATTTTGGAGAGAAACTAAATTGATGATTAAGAATATTAACCAAGCACCTTTTATGAACCCTTGTGATTCACTGATAACTTTCCTGGCAGCATCTACAGTTGTAATGTAACTAATGTCAAACTGTATCTGAAGGACAAGAAAATCTAACAGCTGCCAATACCTCCCACAATAACTGTATGAAGAAGGAATTTTTTAAATTATTTAACCTATGTGAAAAGAAAAGGGCTAAAAGTGATGCATACAAATACATTGCTTTCTGGAGAAAGAAAAGAATTCCAAGAATGTTTGCAATAATGGCCTCTAATACTGAGACATCAGAAAGCAGGTGAAATGAGGCTGAAATCAAGGCTGGTTCATTTTAGCCGAAGACCTGCAAAGCTACTTGGATTTCTAGCAGCCATCGACATCACCTACAGTTGATGCTTAATCATCCTACATGAACATCCAGACCGATATACAGACTTATTTGCAAAAACCATTGTTTTTTGTTTTTTGGGATTTTTTTTTCCCCTCAATTTATGGGATAAGGGTTTGGGGTGTTTTGTTTCTATGGTCTGTGTAAGGAATTATGTGTGTGTGAGTTGGGATGTATGGATATGTGATAGTCATATTTTCAAGGTGTGGATGTCTGGTGATAATGTCTCAGAGCATGCCTAAAAGAGCACTGCAAGATTATTTTTGAAGAAATTTTATTTTATTAGATCTAACTCTTCATAGTGTGTAAATGTTAGAACATTTTAATAATATTTTAAAACTGGGCCCTCCCAGTATTTCGAAAAGAAATAATATATCTGTTAACGTTATTGGAATGCTGCTCAGTTCTCTGATCAGTGCTTATGTTACGATTGTTGATAACTAACCAAAGTAGATGCCTGCAGAGACTTTAAACTGTAAAATAAAGATGTATGCTGCCCGTCAGCTATTCTCATTAGAAAAGTTAACTTATTTTACTCCATAATTATAGAAACTGTATAGACTAAAACCAGTATTTTCTTGTACATTCGTGCCATGCACTGTTATACAAGAATAGGTGTACAAAGCTAGAGGAAAAACTGTGGTCATTGATGGAAGAATATATGGTCTGCAGGCTCTGAAGTCTGCCAAGAGATGCAAGCGCATTTTTATGTTTAATCAGGACTCACGTGTCATGCTAAAGGAACCTGGGGCTACGTGGGGAGATGAAAGGCAGCCTGAAGACTACCAAAACACGCAATATACTTCCTAAGTCTGTAGCATAACACGAACTGGATTCTCTGTCCTTTTTTAAATAGCATTTTGTAAAAGAGATGAATGTAGTCCCACAACCCCTCTGATTTGAAAGGAACACCTTGTATTTTTTATATGCATCTCTTATCCACTGTGACTATTCTTTTAAACTGGGCTCTGATTCCAGAGTTTGGAATGTAGAAATGAAATGCTTAGCTTTGCCTTTTCTTGGGGGTGTGGACCCTGCCAGAAATGTAATTATGCTCAAGTGCATTAATTGAAGGCACTGTGCACGCCGTTGGACTGCTGACTCTAGTTGTTGCCTGTAAAATTCCGTAACTGGTCACGGCACATTCATAATCACTGTATTTTTGGACCCTGATAAAAACAATTATTTTAATGCTGTTCTGGTACTGTAAGTGGTGTCCTTTAAATTATTTAATAACTTTTGGGTGTGGGGCAGGCAGAGATGGATAGTGTCTGGAGACACATCACACTTTACATCCTATCTTAACTCTCCCCTATTTTTCTCACCCTCTTTACATCCTTTTTGTTAAAAATAAAAAGCATTGTAGCTGTTGGTTTGTGTGGTATTTTGAAAAAGCATGAATGACTATAGTGTGCGTCATTTTAAAACTTTCCAAATGTTATCTGCATAATTCTCAAGTATAATTTTCCTTTAAAAAGAAGGGGGAAAAAAAGTAAATTAACTGCCCAGATCAAAAGTTTTGAACCTCAGGCTGGGGAGATAGCTCAGTCAGTAGAGTGCTTGCCTTGCAAGCACAAGGCCCTGGGTTCAATCCCCAATACCACAAAAAAAAAAAAAAAAATTGAACCTCTTAAGTTTGCTTTTCAAATTTTTTTCTATGTAACTAATCTAGTAATAATTAATAAAAGCAAATACATATGCAGAAATCAAGATGCAAACAAATTCATTATCTTTTTGAATTGGATTTTCCTCAAACCTACGCTTCCTTGTTCCTCATCCTCAGAACCTGGAGTTTGCATCTACTGACAATATATCGAGTATGTAATATTTTTAACTACTTTTTTCCACTTAGAGCCTGGTTTTTGCTACATACAACCCTTTGTCCATTAAGTTTATCATTTTCAAATAGTTTGTGAATAACAGCAAAAAGAGATCTGGCAGTTTCTTCATGCGCTTTCTAAGATAGAAAGCCAAGGACTTTTTACAGTTTAGAAAATATTTTCTTTCAGTAATGTAAAATAGAGGGTGTGGTTACTATCCACAACCTATCCTGAATCGAGAAAATCATTGCATGGTCTCTTGGAAAAGACTCATAGGGCCACGTAAGATCCCTTCGTTTAGGTCTATGAATGATGGTTGCTCCTATACCACACCAGCAGGACCTAAATGAAAGAAAAGTAAGTACTGGAACCAACAGTTTTTTTTTTTTTTATGGCTTTTTTTTTTTTCTAATTTTCAAAGTAATCCATGGTTACCCAGAAAATGTAGGAAAAACAAAAAATGTAATCATGTCTCCTGACAGAGATAACATCTTGAGTATTTCCCACTAGCCTTTCAATCTGGCTTAAAACCTATTCACATCTGGTAAGTTGGGGGTCGTGTGCATAAGCTGTTGGCAGTGCTTCCTCATTGCTAGGTGTTGTCATTGCAACGGAAGTTTTGTCATTTTGTTCGTTTTGCAAATGCCCAGTAACCCTAAGTAAAACAGACCAATCTTGCTTTCCTCAACTGTAAAATAAGGTTGTTGCCCTGATAAGAAAATTAGTGACAGAATTAAATGTGAAGAATGATTTGATTACTCCCCCCCTTGATTAGCGATTTTGTCTTAGAACTTGTTGTAGGTAAATTTCTATAGTTCACTCATTGATTCGGCAAAGGTTTTTTTGAGCACCTATTCTGTATCTCTTGCATGCACAAGAGTCAAGTGAATTTCCTGACCCTGTACCTACTCTCAACCAGATCAACAGTAACAGAATAAAAACACTGCCTAACCCACACCTAGAGAGCGGTTATCACATCTCAACTTCGCTGTCACTCTCTGGTTCAAGTTTCCTTGTTGACAGGTATCTCCTATATATCTTGAGTGACTTTTTTAGTGAATCTGTCATTGGTTCCCACTATTCCTATTATACCTTTAAAGTTTTATATTGGATTCTCCCTGATAAGGACAGTCCTTTTAAGCAGAGCCTAAAAAGTCTTCCCAGTCTGGTCCTGATAGTTTAACCTATCACATTCCCTAGAATATTCTGCCACTGTGGCCTTTTTGGTTTTCTGTACCACATGGCCTTTGCACATGCTGCCCTAGCATGAAAGGTGTCTCCTCCGCTGATCAACTTACCAACTTCAACTGAAGCAGCGATTCTTTATGCAAGCCTTCCTTCACCTACATCAGATCCCTAATTACAGGCACTTCACTGAAGCTGTCACATGTCAAAACCTCCATTTTGCATTTATATTAAAAATATGCCCCCATATGGTATATTCCATGAGGATGTACGTTCCACCTGGCTTTCAGTACTCAGCACAAGGCTGGCTGAACCAGTGATGTGTGCTTCAATTCCATCAGCAACACCTAGGGGGCTCGATGGGCACTTCACCCAAGTAGTAATTCAGTGGGAATGGGCCCAGGACTCCAGTTAAACATTTATAGAGATGAAGGTGGGCCTTTCCCCTTGATAAAAGGATTCTAGAGTGACCTCGAACCCACTTTAGGCTTTCAATTTCCTTTGGTTATACACTAGTGTCCAAGATATTAGATTGACTTCCATGACCCTTCTCAGGTAAGAAGGGCTAATGTAAGCGGGCCGTTTAGCACATTGGAAGGAGACATAATGAAGCACCTAGTTCCAACTGTGAAGTTTCCATAATCACTAGGCCAACAGCCCCCAGCTTCAGTTTCATTAGAGGCACCATCCGGCTCTAAACTCGGTGCCGTGTACAACTAGAAGAGATCTGCCAGTGGGGCCTACCGTCTTCTTGTGGAAATCCTTTAAGGAAGCTATCAGGTGCAGTTAGGTGTTTAGATCCCCATTCTAACTAGAAGAAATTCAAAAACAGCTAACGCTTATGTCTAAATTTTTAAGAGGACTACTTGAAGAGCTTTACCATCTGAAGGCCACTCGAATTTATTATTCACCTTCTTATAGAAGCTTCCCAAAGCTGCCCTGTTCCAAGCTTCAAATTCGTGAAACTCTGCTCAGTTTCCTCCGTTCACCTCCTAAACTAAGATCACTTGTCCACACTGAAGCTCCCACCTACCCCCGAGTTACAGTTCTCACTTTGAGCTACCTCCCTCTCATAGCTGCCTCAGAGTGGTTCTGCCTCCACCTGCCCTGGAAGAATGCTTATTTTACCGGTTGGCAGGCTTTGCTTCTGCAGTTAACTTCCTTACAAACTTCAGTCCTCCACACCTAAGCAGACCTCACATCTACGAACCCCTCCACAGTGAGTGCTGGAACCTCTGCCTGGCCCACTATAGGCCATCCACACATTATACAAAGTTAAGGTGACAGGCCCAGACTGGTAGCACAAGGCAAGCTCTTCAACTTTTATTTTGAGACAGATTTTATGCAATTTTTAAATCATTTTGCAATACCTTTATTTGAAGGCTTCATCAAAATACACTGCCTTTCACCAAGTATTTTGAGGAGGGAGAGGTGGAAAGGGGCCTGGAAAAAGCTCACTTCCCGGTTCCATTTGCACACATTCGGCAGAACTTTTTTTAATTCACTAAATGATATATTTGAAGCTGAAAGTGCTATCGCAGGACAGACGTTTGCCTTTGCATCTCCCACACAAGTCTTGACGGTGGGGGCGTTTGGGGTCCACGTGGCGAAGTCTTACTGGGCAGGAACATCTAGTTCTCTTACAACTCTAAGAAACCAGAGTGAGAAGCACACAGAGAAGATAAGCCCTTGGCGAGTTCCCAGGACTTGAGTTTTCTCGTCCAAATTCTTCCTGACCACACTCTAAGCAAGGTCCTCTGCTAATTTTCTCTGATTTTGTCTCAGTCTAACCCCACTGCCCCAGCAAGTATGGGGTTAGGATGCTATAGTGGTGCCATGGTTCATCAAATTCAGTTCTCAATCATGAAGTTTCTCATGAGACGACTAAACTCTTTTCCTGCACTTGAAGGGTGGAGAATAAGCAGGAGATAAATTTGTCAATGAACACCAAGAATGGAGTGGGTAAGGAACCTTATTTTAGAAAGGATGCCTGCCCTAATTCTAAATGGTTTTCCATACGTGGTTTCTCTCCACCCACCCTACCTACACCCCTAGGGTGTTACTGCTGTTACTGCTTCAATATCCAACTTGACAAGTGCATTTGATTAGGCCATAATGGCAGTTAAGGCTCTGTTAGCTGCACAAAAACAGGCAAGTTTAGTCACTTCTTTTAAAGACAAAGTCCCTTAGCACAATGTTAATAGGAAGCAAAAGCTTGGCAGCACTTAACAGTAAGCAAGCCATGTGTTGTGAGTTAAACCTACAAATCTGGACAACTAAGAATGCTCTTAAACTCCCCATTTAAGCTCTCAGGTAAGAGTGAAACTGAACTCCTGTGCTTATACTAAATACTTTGGCTTGAATATGTGCTTACTCAGAAGCATCTGGGTAAGATGAGTAACATTTACTCAGAAGCATCATGGGTAAGAGGTGGTAACATTTACCACCTCTGGTAGAAAGTTGTTCTATTTTTCTTACATCAGACCAAGTAGGCTATAAGGCAAGCATTCTTCCATACTGCAAGTAAGATACAAAAGAGGCTACCATGACTGTTTTGCAGGGGCAGAAGAAAGCTAAAGTCCAGGCCCTGCTTCCCATAAAGGATGATCTCTACAATTCCTAAGCAAAAAGCAAGCAAAAGCTAAAGTTGCTGGAACCTAGCCTTGTTTAGGAAATACATGTAATGTATGTTAATAAGTCTCTACCACCACCAAGTTCAGACAGTGCAAACCACTTACTTGGCAGGCAATATCCTCCACTCGGTAAGGGTTGTAAGACTTCTGACAAGTTCTGCAAAACTGTTTGAAGTAAACCTGTGATGAGAGAATATAAACCTGAAGGAAAAACCCCTTGACACTTCCAGCAGAAGGTGCCACCTGCAGTGTCTCTTACCTTGTTCGTGCCCTGTACACACCACACATATGCACTCTCCCACCGGATGTTGCAGTCCTTGCAATGATAATAGCCATATTTCTGTTCTAAGAACTAAACAGAATACCAAAGTTTAACCAACATGACACCTGAATTACCCGATTTCAGAACATGGGAAGGATTTATTTGGTACTAAAAACTGGTAATATCATTCCAAATCAGAGGAAAGTAGAGTGGGGTTTGGATAAGCCTCCACAATACAGTGAGTGAGTAACAGCCCCCGAATGGCTTATATACCAGATTATTTGTTTACCAACCTTGTGAACCAAACTAAGGTGTTTTCTTTCCAACGGGCAAGGGAAAAGTCAGTTGTCTGAAGCTTGCAATTCTTTAAATAGGCTTTTCTTCTGTAAAGTCTGATCTTAGAACACGTACGGTTAAGTCAGATGTGATGGCACACACCTGTATTCCCAGAGACTCAAGGAGACTGATAGAGGATTGCAACTTCGAAAGTTCAAGCTCAGCCTCAGCAATTCAGAAGCCCTAAACAAACCTAATGAGACTAAGTTTTTAAAAAGGGCCGAGTATGTAGTTCAGAGGTAAAATGACCCTAGGTCCAATTCCCAGTATAAAAAAAATGTTTTGAAAGTTTTTAAAAGGAAAAAGATTAAGAATATGTGTTCACCCCAGAGGAAGTTCTCTGCACTGCTATTTACTTTCTTCACAGAGCAGTGCTATACCTCTGTAAGCACAGTTCACTTTGTATTGCCCTGTTCTTAATCTTGCTTTCTTCCCTCCCAGTGAGAACCCAGTTGTAACTGTTTCAAGGGACTTTAGAACTAGTAGCAACTTTGGAGAGTACTTAATGCTGTTTCACAGGTGAGCAACTTGAGAGTACTTAATGCTGTTTCACAGGTGAGCACACACAAATTGCACCCAGCTTGTGGGCAATGGCCAAGCTAGGACTCACAACCGGCATGATTCTCTCCTCCAGGTACCCCACACCCCCCAAAACCCACAGTCCTGGATTGACTATGGAAAAGGCCAAAGAACTCCTTAGGTCCCCTGGGTTATAAATGCACTCCATGTACCCAGCCCTTTAGGGCTCAGGTTGAGAATCTCTCAGGCAGCAACAAGGGACAGTTCAAAAGGTCCTGGCATCGCTGGATTTCTGAAAGGGATGGAGTTTGGGTTTTTTTTTTTTTTTTTTTTTTTTTTTGGGGGGGGGGCAGGGCACACATGGGGTTTGAACCCATGGCCTTAAGTAATCTATCATTTGAGGATACACCCCCCACCCACGAATAGGGTGGGGTTTTTTTGTTGTTTTGTTTTTGTTTGTTTCAAATAAAGGCAAGAGCCTGACTTGGCAGCAGTCTAATTCCAGTGACTGGGGAGGCTGAGGTGGTAGAAACTGCAAGTTCAAGGCCAATCTCAGCAATTTAGCAGGTCCTAAGCAATTTAACAAGGACTTGTTTCAGTAAAAATTTAAAAGGGCTGGGGACATAGCTCAGTGGTAAAGTGCCCCCGAGTTCAATCCCCAATACCAAACGAATATGAAAGCAAGACAAGTTCCTACAAGAGCATTTCAGAAACCCCATTTTCCAGTAGACTATTAGTTTGGGAAATGGAGAAAAGAATCCGGAGACTGGGGGTTAGGACCCCAGTAGTGGACTGTTAAGTGTTTTGCCACATGTAGTGGGGAAACAGAAGGATCGTAGGAAATCTTGCACAGCAAGTTCGCCTTTGGATTTCTCAGTTTATGTACCTATCTTCGGTCATCCGGAGACGTGGTGCAGAGTGCACTACGTGCCCTCCATCAGATCTTTTTAGCGCAAATGTGATCAGAGTAAGAATGTTAGGAAGGCGTCTCCCTGGCCAACTTGGCGGGGCCCGTGTCTTACAGTCGCCGCGGAATAAATCAGCTACACTCGATTTGATTCTCTTGTTGGGGAAGAACACACCTCACAGGCTGCTAAATTGCACACTGACGTGGCCCCGTGCTTAAGGAAGTGTGGCGTCTCCACGTGTCCCGAGCAGCCCTGGCCAGGTACTGAGAAAAGACGCCCCGCCCCACCCTTGAGACTCCCCCTTAAGACTCCCCTCGGCCCTCGCCGGCTTTGCCGGCCCACCCCCACCTCAGGCCTCACCTGGAAGCGCAGGCGCTCCTTGCCAGGCTCAACGCTCCGCAGTGACGACCTCTCGCATGCAGCGGTGGTCTCCCTGCCGTCCGGAGTCTTCCCCGCCCGGGTCTGCTCTGGACTCTTTGGCGAGGGCTGCGGGGCCGCCTTGCGGTCACCGGCCTCCCGCGGCGGCAGCCTGGGCCCGTCGATGAGCTGATCCCAGGTCGCCCCCACCAGGGCTTGGGCCTCATCATCGTCGTCCTTCTCCTCGGATCGCCGCCGTTGGGACGCCTTCCTCGCCGACACCTCTCCCTCCTCCCGGCCTGGGGGCTTCGCGGGTGATGGGTCTGGCTCTGCTTTCGTTGCCCCGGGGCTCTCCTCGTCCGCCACGGCTTCAGCCCCCTCCAGGAAAGCAGTGAGGCGGCGGGAGACCACCGGCGAGTACACGGCGACGGTGCGCGGAAAGCGCACGGGCCGCAAGGCACCGCTGCGGGGGCTACCCTGCTCCGGGCCCCGGCGGGTAGGCTGAGGGGAGGACGGGTCGCTTCCCGCCGCGCCCTCGGAGCCGGGGCTGGCAGGAGTGCCGGGGTCCCGGGTCCTGCGCTGCAGCGTGCGCCGCCCCAGCGAGCACTGTACCGAGGCGTCGCGGCGCGGATTCACCTGCACCGCCACGTCGCGGTTGGCGGGTCTGCGCTGGCGCAAGCCCTGGCTCACCTGTGACAGGAGGGCCATGAGCTGCGCCCGCTGGTAGCTGTCGAAATACTCGGCGGCCGTCAGCTGCCCGTGGCCCGGAAAGGGCGACGAGGCCGACCCTCCTGGGAAAGATGACGAGGCAGCGGCGGCGGGAGGACAGCCTCCGCCACGGAGCCGCCAGCCATCCCCGCCCGCGGCGCCCTTGCCCTTGGAAGCCGGCGGGTAGGGGTAGGAGTAGGCGTACGAGTAGGGGGCGCACGCCGGGTACATGTAAGCATCCAGCACCTCGTCCCCCAAGGCAGCCATAAACGCGGCCCCAGCAGCTCCAGCCGGCAGCCGCGCCCTAAATAGGCGGCTCGCCGGGGCGGCCGGGAGGAGGCGGAGAGGCCCTCAGCCGCTCGCCGCGCTGCGCTGCGCCGCCCTCTGTGCTCTTCCAGCCGCAGTCTCTAGTCCCTGCGTCCCCGCCGAAGGGGCCCCTCCCCGACCTGCTGCAAACGAAATTTCCCTCAGGCCGAGGTCTACACCCTTGGATGATTCCGAAAGAGGGCTTTCTTTCCGATGGAAGTACTGATTTGTAAGTGAACGCGCCAAGGCGAGAATTCCAACATGAGACAGTGATCACCGGGATTAGCTGAACCAGGTGCTCCTCATACCCTGATTGCTTAGGTGTCGGTGCCGCCGGGGAACACGAGGCCAAGGGGTGCCCCTATGACTAGTGAGCAAAATGCCTAGGTTTGAAAACTGCTTTAGGTCTATTATCTCGGATTATAGTTTAATTTTCAGAGTTTCCAGGAGAGTTCTACCCTTAGTCCTTTGAGTAAACGTACAAGGAAGCCCCCTAGGGCATCTATATCTAGGCTAATTGTTTTCTCCCCTGGAGCACGTGTTCCCCATCCCCACCCCATCCATGGTCACCAGGAGGTACCTGTTTGCTCTTCTCCAGGGTGGATAGTAGCTCTACAAAATTTCCTAACAAAACCATTCCTCCAAAGGTAATTGATCTGGAATGTGTTTACATAAATGCAGAAGACCAATTGGAAAGAAAATGTCTTATCCACTATAAAATTGTTGGTGCTTCATTACCAATAGACATCAGATCAAGTAATTAAATGCATGAATGTAGTTTTCTCTGAGTTGATACTGGTTTGACAATAAAATACTATATTTCACTGTTTCATGAACCTGTTTTGAATTTTTCTGAGTACAGTCAAAAACACACTTTTTTTGTTTTATAGTTACATTAAACTCAATTATACTTTACAGATAGCTTGTTTTTACTCATGTAAAATAGTGCACCAGAATTCTACATTTCCAGACCCTGTTTTCTGTGAAGCAGTCATAGAAATTGGTGATGGTGAAAACCAAAAAGCACGATTAACCAAGTAAGATGTCACTTTAGCTGACCAGGTGCAAGTTATATTACAACACTGATTTGTAATTTACGAAAACACTTGGTTAATACACCAATGCAACTTTACAACGGGAAGATCAAAACTGTTACATACAGTGTGAACCAATTGTTATCCTTTATGTAAACCATATGTACGTACTACTACAGGCCATAAACATGAAGTAATATTTCAGCAAGACTGAAGCTCCTGTTTATGTCCATGTTTAGAGAGAAGTCTGGGCGGGTTCCATCATTATTAAATTATCAGCTTTCACTGTGCCATAGGAGGTGTCTGCCATTTCCTCTTCTTTCAGTTTCTTATAAGAAATATCTGTGTCTTCATCTTCATCTAGAGGATCTCGCTTGTGCAGTATTTCACTTCCATACATTTTATATATTAAAACAAATATCCCTGCTTCTGCAGACTGGAAGAGGGCATAAAGCAAGGGAAACATGTACATGCTTCCTATGAAACGTGGTGGAAAGGCCAGTTTTAGAATGGCAGTACAGAGCTGCACATTCTGACTGCCTGTTTCCAGACACACAGTCCTCTTGCAGTTGGGTGGAAGATGGAAGAGAGTAGCTAAGCCGTAGCCTGAGGCGTAGCCTGCCAAAGGCATAAAAATGGCTACCACGTAAACAGCTGCAGGGATACTTGCCAGCAGTTCAGGTCCTAACATAGTGCCAGTCATTATGAAAAGAACCACCAGAGTCACTAGCAGAGACCACAGCGAAACCTAGTAATAGAGAATGGACAGACAAGCCATCAGCAATAAGATTGTTGAAGAGGGATTCAGGCCAGAGAATCCTAAGTTCTTAGAAAAATATATGCAACTAGTCTGACCTCCCCCACAAAATAAGATCTTTAACAGTATTTTCTGAAGATGGGTATATCACCTCTTCCATTGGCATCAGATCCATGTTGGACAGCTCTAATTGGAGGCCTGTCATGTTGCGTGACAATTTGCCTTCTGTACCCTCTGGTCATTGCCTTGGACAGGCCCTCAGGAGCAACCTAAGACCAGTCTACTTGGTCTCAAAAATAGTGCCTCAGAAGTTTTAAAACCAGTTATTAGGGACAGCTAACTCTTCTACCAGCTCCCCAGCCTCCATCACATAACTTTGTTTTGGTTCTGAGTGTGCATTTATGAATGTGGCTCTTGAAAACAGAGGTTAACATTGAGGCTTATACCCCAGTGAGATGGGGTATACAGTGGACAAGTGATGTTTACTTTCCCTGAACATAATTCCGTGTTTTCCAAATGAAATTAATTCTCATTTATACATGAGATAAAAGGCTATTAATATTAACAAAAATTCACTTTGTGATATTTTAAACCTTTAAAATATATCAGAAGATTGTTAACAATGTTGAAACAATGATCAACTATTAGATTATGTAAGAAAAAATATAAATATAAGATGCAGGAATTCCTTGCAATTTTGTAACTTCCTCTCATTTGTTCATAAGAAACCTCCCATCTTGGGGCTGGAGATATAGCTCAGTTGGTAGAGTGCTTGCCTCATAAGCACAAGGCCCTGGGTTCAATCCCCAGCACCGCAAAAAAAAAAAAAGAAAAGAAACCTCCCATCTGTAAGTCTAATGATCCTTATAATTATTATATGCTTATAATTATTGTAATAGACATGTTTTAGAAATAGTACTACTGACTGTATAAAATATGTCATCCTGATGTTCTGACTGTATATTTCACACTCTCATTCAAGTGAACAGGCAGTGTAATTAGTATGGTAGAAACCTAAAAATTCCTCTCCTAGTTGCCCTTCAGACTCGAGTTAACTTGTTTTCTATAATGGAGGCAGAAATAACCATCCAGGAACTGTCTGACTCTGCTCTCTGTATATCTAGAAGCAAGCTCTTTTGGAAGCTTTAGGATTGCCATATACTTCATGTTCTTTAATTTTTTATTTAAATTTTATCTAGATTGGTTAAAAATTCTACCCTAGAATTCTATAGAAGGCTGAAATAATTAGTATACAAGGTATGCATACAACATATGTACAATTAGCAGAAACCAAACTTCACAAATCAAAACTTGTATTGTTTCAAACTGTGTCACAGGAAATCTGATTCTTCATTTTGAAAATATTGGCCCCAAATTCCTTTAAACTATTTTAAATCATTTGGGTACGCATTGAGATTGAAATCCCATGCTCATTTTAAAGTGTTTGCAAAAATATATGAATTATATAAAACATGTCTTACTAGTGTGCTAATAGAGATAGGCTCACCTTAAATGGAAAGGTAGCCAATCTTACTGGATTATTTATTATTTAAATATATTTCTCCTGTTTTTAATGTGTAAATGGTTCATTAGTACTTTATTTTAGAACTCCTAAAGTTGTTTTTGTTTGTTTGGTTGGTTTTGGTTTTTTGTGTTTTTGCTTTTTAACTGCAGGAGTGCTTTTCCCCTGAACTACATCTCCATCCCTTTTTTATTCCTTATTTTAAGACAGGGCCTCTCTAAGTTGCCCAGGATAGCCTCCTCGATCAGGTGATTCTCCTGCTTCAGCCTCCTGAGTAGCCAGGATTTCAGGAGTGTACCACTGCACCAGGCAGAATTCCTAAAGTTTTATAGTAAATGCCACTGTATTAATAGCATTAGTTTAATGATTAAACTTAAGTTCTTAATGCATCTCAAGATTACCTATGGCTGTGTAATATCAAATATGTATAAATATATGCATGTTTATAAGTTCACATATATGTATTGCATTCATGTATACATGTTTATTATGGAGAAGGATTTCTTTTACTTAAGGCTAGATTTACATACAGAAAAGAACCCTCTATTTTTCATATTAATAAAAAGTTGGACTCTATAATCCATGGAAAATAATGTGTACAATAAAAAAAATCATATCTTTTTAAATGTATATAATCAAAACATTGAAATGGCTCTTTTCATTTGAAGGAATTTGTCTCTGTAATTATACATTTTATCTTACTAACTTCCAACAATGAACATCCTGTTCATGGTTTATTCCTTTCTTTACTATTTTTGAGTTTTCAAAAAAAGTTTAATTTACAAATATTTAATTTTTCTCCATTCAATGATCAGAAAATCTCGACTTTGAAAAAAACATGTTCTTTAAAAACAAAGCATCTTTGGCACTATTGGACAAAATAATAGAAATTCCCCATCATTTCACTAGCTTTAGAAACAATATAATATAATGGAATGGGGAACAAGAAACACACAAATTTAGTAATGGCAACATAGTCTACATAACCCAGGACCCAATTTTATTTTGTGCTTTAAAGTCAGTGTTTTATGTATTGTATTATATTGCCATGATATAAGTTTTCAATTACTTTTAGTTTTATTAGTGTCAACTTATTTTTGACTTAACATTTTAAAGCAGCCTACTACAGGGTTTCTCAGAATTAAAGTTCCACTTTTGAAAATATAGCAATTTTGAAAAATACTGCACAAATTCTATCCAAGTAATTTTATTTAATCTGCTTTGATTTTTAGTAGTGTATGGTTGGTGGGAAATGTTGCTACTTAATTACACTATCATCTCCCCTGTCCTGACTTCTTTCCTCCCCATGAGTGCTGATAGATCTCTTGTACTATTTTTTATGTCTTAATTTGAGCTATATCATTCCAGGAATTCCAAAAGGTGGAGGTTATTTTTGGACATTAACTTTGTTTAAAAGCTTATCCATGCAAATCCTGCCAAATCCTTTTCTTCCTTTCCCTTCTTTCCCAAACTTCCTATAGTTTCAGTCACCCATCAAGACCAAGAACTCTTCACGTGAGTACAGAAGGGAAGAGGCACCTTACCTTCACAATATAGTCAGCCACACGGTTGTATTTGTAGCGAATGAAGACTCCTAGCCCGATAGGAATGAGGGTGCTGCAAAGAGTGAGGGTCACCGCCCCGAGGGGTAGTAATTGCACCAGAGGAGTGTTGATCCAAGCCCGGCTGTAGATCCACAGGCAGAGGGGCATCAAGACCAGGGCCAGAAGTGTAGAGGAGATGGTCATAATGATGCTGCAGAAAAGGCAATGAACAGAAGTCAGAATTGGCTTAGAGTCAAAAACAAACAAAAACCAAAACCCAACAGAGTCAGTTTCTTGCATGAAAGGAAAGACTGCAAGTTCTTGGGTTGAGGTCTAGGGAGCACCTATTTCAGGGGAGAATAGTACCAAGAGAATGTGGCATGTCTAAGTCCAATGGAAACATGAACACGAGGTAGAAACCGTAACGAAAAGTCAGGAGTGTTGTGCTGGGCTTTATAAAGCCAGTTGCGTATGAATGCTTCTGAGGACAAGGAACATTTTTTTTCCTTTTAATCCTCCCAAGTATCCTGCAATGTTAGCCATGGTAAAGCTGCTGGATGCTACTTGTTGGATTAAACTCAATTACGTTGCACTGTATATGAGATTACTTTCTTTATTGGGCCAATAGCCCTAATTTGCTTTTACATTTCCGGCGAGTCCTAGCTTCAGACTTCCCCTTCTCTTTGTCTTCCAGCGGCTGAAGACCCGGGCTGGCAGCCCGACCCTCAGGGAGGGTGGTCAGAGTGCTGACGGGCCTGCGCTGTAGGTGAAAGGTGAAATCCCAGGACCTTCCCGTAGCGCAGTCCGGGTCTAGATCGTCCCCACTGCCACATTAACGGCTTCGCGCCCACCCTGACTTCTAAAGCCCAAGGGTCCACATCTTCTCCCCTTTCATGCCTCTTTCCAACCCCCTCCACTTCTTCTCTCCTTCGTTTTGAACCCGTGGCTGTGAACGCGGCTGGCCGGGATGAGGAAGATGCTTAAGGAATAGAGCCCTACCTGAGGTTCATGTCGCCGTCAACCAGCAGGGACATGAGATTGGAGAGATTTCCGCCGGGACAGCAGCCACACAGGAGGACCGCCACGGCGGCCACCTCGTCCAGCTTGAAGGCGAGGGCCAGCAGGAAGGCCAGCAACGGCAGGAAGCCGAACTGGCAGAGCGCGGCCAGCAGCGCGCCCACCGGCCGGCGGACATGCGCCCCGAAGTGGTTCACGTCCACGGTGCAGCCCAGGCCGAGCATGGTGATGCACAGGGCGGCGCCCACGAACACGTTCAGTCCGTGGCTCAGCGGCGTGTCCCAGAACGGGGGCTCGTGGGGGACCCAGGGCCGGGGGAACGGGGAAGGACCCTGGCTTTCTGCGCCGCCTGCGAAGCTGCTGGTCGTGGGCTCTGGGGTCGGGGTAAGGCCCGGGCTGAAGCTAACGCTCGGACTTGGCCCCAGACTGAAGCCGGGGCTGGCGCCAGGGCTGGTGGTGGGTGCGAGGGGGAAGTCCGTGCCGGGGCTCGGGCTGCTGGCATTAGGCGACAGAGTGTAGTTGTCCGGCAGCAGAGAGGACGGGGCGAAGAGCAGGGTCGCGTTGTCCGCACCGTCCATGGCGCTGTCGGCGGGAGGCCGCAGGTCTGCGGAAGTCTGTCCCCTCCCGCCGCGCGCGCCTCCCTCGGTCCTTCGGTCACCAACGCTGTCCGTGAGTCCGTCCGTGGGTCTGTCCGTGGTCCGCAGCCGCCCAGCTAGAGTCGGTGCCAAGCCTCAGCCGCTGACGTCCTGGGCGGCGTTGATTCCGCTGGCCGGTCCTCCGCCCTCGGGCGTGCCACCGCCGCCGGCTGCCACTTAAGACAGCGCAGTCCCCAAGCTGGACCCGAGCGCAGCGCGCGGCTGCCCGCGCTCCGCGCCCCGAGGCCCCGCCCCGCCGCCCAGTCCCCTCCTTTTAATCACCACTAAGTGGTTCTGTGAGAGTGTAGCCAGGGGCGGAACAAAGACCTGACAAAGGACAAGAAGAGAAAAAACCGGGCCTGGCAGGCGATCAAGTTCTCTGATGGGCTCTGCCTCTTTTTTCTTTTCCTTTAACAATTTTTTAAATTGCTTTTTCAGATATATAAAAACATAAAAGTTGTACATATTTATGAGGTACATGTAATGTTCGATACACGCACACATCGAGTAATGTTTAAATCATGTTGAACATTTATCTCCTCATTTATCAGTTCTTTATGATGAAAACATTCAGAATAATTTCGTCCAGCTTTTAAAATACTCAGCACATAATTGCTATCTACAATCACCCTACTGTGCAATAACACACCAAAACTCTGCCTCTTTAATAATGAAATGAGGAGAGCCAGACGCTTAAAGTGAAAAGAAAAAAAAAAAAAAAAAAAGCAAAAGAAAGCTCTTCTACGCACACGCATAAGCCATACATATAAACTGTTAAAACAGCCTACAGCCCTAAGCAACAAAAGGGGTGCCTGACTTAATTATGAGCGATTCTCTGGCAGCATAACAAGAGATCCAACTTAATTTTACAATTTTTAAAATGATTTTTTTGTTCAATCTTAAAGTACAAAGTAAAAAGAATACTAGTGTTTTTTGAGCCAGGCACTGTGAAAGCACGTTTGCATTATTTTATCTGACTCTTACAGCAAAGTCATGAGATAGATGCCATTTCTACAAGCTCCATTTGTTAAGAACATTTTTTTATTCTTAGTTGACACATTAGTTGTACATATTTATGGGATACAGTGTGACATTTGAATACATGTATTAAATAGTAATGATCACATCAAGGCAATTGGCACAACAATCACCTCAGGCATTTATCACTTTTTTTGTACTGGAAACCTTCAAAATTCTCTCTACAAGCTATTTTGAGAAATTCAGTCATTTGATGTCAACCATAGTTAAGCTTAACTTTTACAAAGGAGAATTGTGAGGGTCGGGGACATCCCAGCCTCATACCACACCCAAAAGGATCTGAGCAAATCTGTACTGTGATGTGTCATGTTTTTTGTTTGCTTGTTTTTGTTTTTGTTTTGTTTTGTTTTAAGTGGGGGGTAGAAGAATTCAGCTTAAAAAAAAGAAGTACCCATGAAAAATATGTGTTTAGAAGTTATTGGCAGGTGGGGAGAAGATATTCATTCCAGTGACTACAGATTTATGAAGTATTAGGAGTAAAGTCCTGGCATTGGGATTAAAGGACTGAAAAGAAATGAAGTGCTGAGATTTCCTGCTTCAGACAGGTTTATCCCACAACAAATCAAATTCAGATTTCTTAGGAATGGAGACACAACAGCCCTTGGTCAGTTACCCCATGCACATAGAAGGAAAAGAACTTCTCTGCATACTAAGGAGGTAATGTCTCTTGAGGCGGCATTGAGCTCTCTGGAGTGACCATAACCATTGTGGCAAGTTGAATTGTGAAAACCAACATGGAAATGTCTAGGCTGAACCCACGGCTCAGGCTCAGACCAGGGTTACTCTTGACCGGAGCCAAGATAGAGTGAATTCTTCTTCCTAAAAACTGGTCTCTGTCCTCTTCCTTGACTCAGAGGTGACTGGGTGACTTTCATTTCCTAATGATGGACAAAACTCAGGTGTTTGGGTTTCCTCTCAAATCTCATGAAAATGCAGAGAATGTGAAAAATTAGATTAAATTTATACCATATGGCTCTCTTAATCACACATAATTAATTGCTTCTCCATTAGACTCTAAGTTCCATGAGGGCAGGATTTCTGCAAGCATTTAGAAAAACAATGTACCCTTACGCTTTTCCAAATTACTAAAACCCGGGAAACTATGCAGTAACATCTATACAGCTTTGAAGGAGTGGGTTGTGACCAAAAAAAAAAAAAAAAAAAAAAAAAATCTAAGTTTTCATTTAGGCTTTTGTAGATAAAGGAGAGATATTCAGATATACAATGAAACATACTACCCACGTGTTAGGACAGCAGGGAACCCATGTGGAAAAATAGACAAAATGAGGAGGTATTGTGGAGTTTTTTTGGAGGTTGGGAAGTGGGTAGCAAGGATTGAACTCAGGGGCACTCAAGCCACTAAGCCACATCCCCAGCCCTACTTTGTATTTTATTTAGAGACAGGGTCTCACTGAGTTGCTTAGCACTTCACCATTGCTAAGGCTGGCTTTGAACTCGAAACCCTCCTGTCTCAGCCTCCTGAACGGGGAGTTTGCTATAGTTTGGATCTTGAATGACCCCAAAGACACATATGTTAAAGGCTTGATCCTCAGAGTAGGGCCATCTGTTTTTTTGTTTGTTTGTTTTTTGTTTTTTGTTTTTGTTTTTGTTTTTGTTTTTTCAGCACTGGGGATAAAACCCAGGGGTGCTCTTCCACTTAGTTACACCCCCAACCCTTTTTATATGATTTTGAGACAAGGTCTCATAATCCACTCAGTTGGCCTTGAACTTTCAATTCTGTTTTGCCCTCCAGAGTAGCTGGGATTATAGGTATGTACCATTGAGCCTGGTCAGGATGGCACTACTGGGAGGTTGTAGAATCTTTAAGAAGTGAGGTTCAGAAGAGGGTCTTAGGTCATTTGGGTTGTGCCCTCTACAGGGATTGTGGGACCCCAGCTTCCTCCTCACTCCCTTTTGCTTCCTGACCATGAGGTACAATTTTTGCTCTTCTATGTGCTCCTTCCATGATGTGCTGCTTCACTACAGGCACAAGAGCAATGCAACCAATCAGTCATGGGCTGCAACCTCCAAAACTATGAACCAAAATAAACTGTTTATTTTGTAAGTTGATTATCTCAGTTATTTTGCTTTAGTGTTGGAAAGCTGATCAGCACAAGTTTTTATATTCTTGAAACCACAGAATGAGATACACCAACAACACAAATGGCAGAGTATCCATCTGAAGCTCAACTGTAGAGGCACCAAAACTATTTGCCTCAGAATGCCTCCTTGTGTTAGGAAAATTAAATCCACAATCAAATTAAATAAGCAGCAATTATAGGCAGACCAACTCGTCTCAGGGTTTGGGGAGGGACTTTGAAGGCAGTTTGTGCCGTGGATAAAAATTGAAAACAGAAACGGATGGGCTGACATTATAAATCTTCAGAATCACACTAAACCCTCAATCTTGGAGGCTTCTTGGGACCCACAGACCTGCTGTCACTCCTGTAGATGTGGCTATTGTCAATGTAAACAAAACAGGTGCTCTTACCTCCCTTTTTTCTCTCCTCACTATTGAGAAAATCCAAAGATTAGGGAAACAGCTCATTCTCTGGGTATGACAGCTTTGGTGGTCTACCTTGAATCAGTCTGCTTCTTCCATTGCTTTCATTTACATTTGCTGCCACCAGGGATAGTCAGGTCCACCCAGAGAGGAGGGAGAAGGTGGAGACAATGACATGGTACTTGGAAAACATGCTAGGTATTTGAGGGAACTGCATTTAGAGTTTTATGTTACAGCAAAATTCCGCACAGATTAAAGGGTTAACTCTAAAAATATTAACAAAGCAACAAAAATACTGGAAAAAATATTGGCAAGTATTCTTCTCATGTTTGGATGGAGAACAGAAAGCAAAGTAGTAAAAGAAAAAAAAATTGTAGTAGGAAGCTTGGTGGATTTGGCTACATCAAGATTTTAAACCTTTGCTGCAGTAAAAATATGCTTTTAAAATTAAAAGCAAATTACAAAATGAGAAAAATGCTTGCAGCATATACAAATTTAAGAATGACTATCATTAATTTATACAGTGGTTTTACATATGAATAAGAGTAAACAGCACAATAGGCAAAAAGGCAAATGATTGCAAATAAACACAAGATCACAAGAAGGCACAGCCAAAAGGCTTACAAAATAAAAAGACTGACATTCACTAGTAACCAAATAAGTTAAATTGGAGTCATTCTTTCAGGACTAGAAAAGATTTGAATAAACAGTGTTATGCTGTGGTGGCAAAGATGGGCTGTGATCAGCTCCACACTCTCTCTCCTGCCAATTTCACCTTCTAGAAGAAAACTTGGTGATAGATGACAACAGCCCCAAGAAAGTGCAAATGGGCATCCCCGTTGACTCAGTAATCATATTTCCAGATGTTCCAGGTGTTTATCCTAAGGAAACGATAAGGGAATTTTTTTTTAAAATTACCTGGGCACGGTGGCACGCACATGTAATCCCAACTACTTGGGAAGCTGAGGCAGGAGAATTGCCAGTTCAAGGATAGTCTGGGCAGTTCAGAGAGACCCTGTCTCAAAAAAAGCAGAAACAAAAAAACAAGCGAGTGTGTGCCAGCAGTGCGGGGGGCGGGGGTTGGAGCTGGGGATGTAGTTCGATGGTAGAGAGAATTCCTAGCATGTATTAAACCCTGGGTTTAATCCCCAGTACTGGAAAAAGAAAGAAAGAAAAAAAATGCTACGTTAAGTGTTTACTATGTCCTGGACAAATTTCTAAGCCTTTGCATGGGTCATCTTGCTTACTTCTTGTATTAGGTTTAACAATGTTCGAAGTTTATCAAGTTACCCTCAGGCAGGGCTGAAGTCACATGAACACAAGCTTTTGAATTTTGAATTTGGAATGTTACATGGTTAAATAAATTAGATCACCTTAACATAGGAGACTGCCATGCATACATTAAATATCTTGTTTTACAGTAGGAGTTCTTAATCTGGAACCCGTGGATGAACCTGGGAATATTCTGAAACGATGTATCAGAATACATCGTTTGGCCCCAAGAGGGGCCAAGACACTTTAAGAAAAATATTTAATGACAAGGAGGAAATTCCTGGGAAGTAATCTTAAGTGATAAAATAAGTTATAGTCTAGTAAACAAATATATGTAAATATAGTGGGAATATCCCCAAAGGACCTTAAAACCCAGTAGTAATATTTAAGTGATTTCTATTTTCTTCTTTGTATTTTTTACTACATTTTCCAAATATCTCCCATACACATATAATCATAACCAATAAATTTTAAATGTTAAAATCTACAGGCAAAATACATATCACCAGTGTCAAAGGGTAAATCTCTGTACTCAATCCATAAGGCCATAAGGTGATAGAGAAAAGATATGCAAAAGATACAGATAATTTATAATACACAGAACATTTTTTATTATTCATTAGAAAAAGTTCTAATTCACTAGGAGTTAAATAAACACAAAATCTGAAATTTAAAAAAAATCAAATTGGGCTGGGGTTGTGGCTCAGTGGTAGAGCACTTGCCTAGTATGTGTGAGGCACTGGGTTCAATTCTCAGCACCGCATACAATTATTAAATAAAGATACTGTGTCCATCTACAACTGAAAATATTTTTTTAAAAATCAAATTGATTTGATTCTCAAAATAGTAACCCCTAGTCCTGGGAACACTGAATGGTAGAAACACTTGAATGCTTTTGATGGTGGGATACTAGATATGACTTCTGGGGAAGCAATTTGATAATACATTTCTGTTTCTAAACCTTTGTTTAAATTTAGGATTATTTCCAGTGAAGGGCCAGAAACTCTGACTCAAACTGATTCAAGCCCAAACAGGAACATATTGAATTGTGGAAATGAAAAATTGGTGTACGTGGCTGGATTCCAGGGTTAAAATGAGGATCTGTCCCTCTTCCTCCCTCAGCCCAACTGTCCTATGGAATTCCTTTCCATGTTCACTTTCTCCACAGGGGGCACCAGCAATTCCAGATGGACCCTTCCCGTGTAGAGAGAGTCCCTACTTGCCAGTAGTTCCTGCAGAGTTCCTGAAATTAATTTGGTCTGGGTGCGGGAGAAGTGCCCACTCTTGGTGGCCAGGGATAGATGCCCTCCCTCAAACTTCAGGGTGTCCTCATCTCCACTTGAGACACACAGGCTCAGGCTTGGTCAAGGGATTCCCCAAAGGAATATTTTGGGATATTGTGTGTTGTTGTTACAAGGAGGACAAAGGGATGTTTGTCAGAGAAAAACTCTGGGTGTTCACAGAAGTTTCACAAGTCAGACAATCCCCTCAAAGTGTCCAGTGCTTCTCCATTGCATTTCCAGCCTCAAGAGTTGCTACTCTGAGAATCTCAATTTGATTCTTGGTTTTTAAGTTTCATATTTGAGTTTGTTTCACTACTAGAAGAGTCCAATCTATTATTATTTCTATTTAATAATAGAATAAATTTTATTTCTCTTATTTAATGACAGAAAAATAGAAAACTTCCCTGCTTTACTACTTAAAACCATGGAAATTGGTGAAGGCAGCATAGGTCAATGCCTTACCTCATCCCCTGTGGAACATCGGCCTAGTTCTATGTACAGGAGGGCAGCAAGGTCAGAGTTGCATATATTTTATGACTGAGTAGCAGTTCAATATGAGCGGGAGGAAGACATTGAGACAGTACACAAGTACTGTGGCAGGCAATAGTTTGAGAATGAAGTGAATGTCCATTGGACAATAACAGAAGTGACCATGGCTGTAAATGGGACCCGGAAGCCTTGAAGTGAATGAGCTGCAGCAGTGAACAGAGAAGGGAATTGACCCCAAGTATACCGAAATGGAGGACCTCTATAGACACTCAAATCTTTTGTGGAACATCTCAGGTCCTGTATTCAGTCCAGTGTAGCTGATCCCAATTGTTTTCCTTCCACTCCTTCTCCCTTATTCTCCTGGGAAATGAGCTCTCCTTTTGGGATAGGGGGATCACAATTCCAACAGCTTTTAACAGGAAGTCTAAATAAAAGCCACTCCCTTCCTAGAGAATCTCACCTCTGAGTTCTCAGTCATGAACTGAGGAATGGCATCCCAGACCCACCCTGAGCCCATGGCCCTAGGATTCAGGGTAATCCTAAGCAGGACTTAGATTTTAATGTCAGCTTGTGGGGAGAAATTCATTTATAGGTTAGCATGCCCTTGAAACACCCATAACAATATAACAATCTCTGATCATGAAAGTCACAATGTCATTCTTCCATCAGTAGGGGAATGGGTGAAGTGATCAGCTTGCACTTAGGGGCTGTGTTATATAAAATGCTTCTCTGGATCTTTGTTGCAAATGTGGGAGCCCAGAAAAAGCAGGCAATGCCAAGACCTTGTTCTGGTCCTTCCAACAACGCCCCTCACTTTTCGGGTTATCTAGCTATTATACCTTCCTCTTTTAGCCAAGCTAGTTCAAGTTGGAATCAAAGGAGTCCTTAAATAGTACAACCATTTTCACTAAGTGGTAAAAAATTGGGAATTGGGCATCCAGTGACTTTACAAGTGGCATTTGGGAGTCAAGGGCTATCGTTAATTTCAGGGTAATGCATATTTGTGGAATGCAGCCCCAAACTCACAAAGCCACAGGAAGAATGGGCTAGATTATATTATTATAGGAAATAAGTTGCTAAGAGCTTCATCTATCATCGATCATAATCAATTCCACCTTACTGAATACAGATGGAGCTAACAGGGAGCTATGCATAACTCTCTGTGCCTTACAAATGATCTGGATCTTGTATTGAGATTATTTGGGTATCTCAAAGTTGGTTTATGTGTGGCTGTTACTTCTAAACCTTCTGCTACATTTTTTGAGGCTGTTATTCCGAGTGTTCTTCTCCGACTTTGCTCAGCCTATCCCATTTGCTCTGATAACTATCAGATCTCCTACAGTCGTCAGCTTTATAAAAAGCACCATCTCAACTCTTGAGTCAGGCGATTCAATTGTCCACGTCCTAGTCCTCACCTAAAAGGCACCAGCTGAGAGTTGATTTAACCCAGGCCCGCTTTTCCTGTTATCTCCAAGCCTATACCAGGGAAGCCTTGGGCTTTCTATAGACCTTTCCAATGATGTAAAAGCAAGCAACACAGGAATTTGTTTTTTTGGAGATAAGGTCTTGTTATGTTACCCAGGGTGGTCTCCAACTTGTGAGCTCAAGTGATCCTCCCCTCTCAACTTCCTGAGTAGCTGGGACTACAGGCATGTGTCACTCACCTGGCTCCTTTACCGCTTTCTTAACCTAATGTTTCAACTTGTTTTTGAAGACTTTCATAGGAACTTCGCAAAACTATCTTCATATGATAGAAATTTCTGTATCAAGAGGCATTTGTCATCTGATAAACTGAAAAGAAAACGAAAACAATATCTACAAGGCTCTAGCAGGATATTAAATTGAGAATTTATTTGACCTAAACATTACAAAATAAAAAAAACTTCAGTTATGTTTTCAAGGCTCACTACTGAAAATGACCTCTTATTGAGTAACCAGACAACACAATAAGTAGCAAAATTGAGATAAAAGAAAAAGAACATTTTTAAAAAATTAGACTCCACTAATTAGTTTGGATTTTGATTGTTTTATATTGTATTGCTCCACACAAAGTAGAAAAAGCAATAATGTTTTTGAATTTAGGAAGTGTTATTTTGAAACACTCTGCAAAGTTAGATTTATCTTGGAATAATTAAGATCTTCTTGTCCATTATACAAGAAGTGAATCATAAAAACAACCTCTTACTCATTTGTGTTGGGAGAATTGTCATGGATGCTGGTTTTATGTGGTCTTAAGAAAAAACTGTGGTCTTTTAATAATTTTATATTTCATGCATCTTTTCTTAATTTCAATATTGAATTGGTCTTGCTACTCAATAGATCTGAGAATTATTGCTACTGCTACTTACCAAAACCTATCCTTGTTATCCATTCATATAGAATATTGATTAGGGGAGAATAAAAAAGGTCACTCTTTTCTTCTCACCATTTCTGTGAAATTGTGCTTAATAGTTTAAAAGGGAGAATTTGTGGAGACAGGGTATGAGAAGGAGTAAAAATTGGTCCTAGCATTTTTATCATGCTTGTTCAGATATCTTAACAATTGCCAAATATACATGACTTTTTAAAAAAATAATAAGTTGAAACACTTTGGAATTGCATATGTTATATATATATATATATGTGCATAATTTAGTCATGCATAATATAACAATAGGATGCATTCTGAGAAATGCATCAAAAGTTTGGTCACTATGATCATAGGGTTTATTTATACAAATTAAGATGGCTACAGCATCACTAGGTGATATAATCATAAGGGACCTTTGAATATGGTGTCCATTGTCAAACACAACATCAATTGTTATGTGGCATATGACTATATTTCTCTCCTATTACTAAAGACCCCTTAGAGTTTTCTGTCATTAGTAACCATAGACTCCTGAAATTTCAGAGTTCTTATATAATATCATACCATAACAACTCTATTTAACTACTGCATATTCTTCTCCCAATGTTTTGCTGGAAGGTGGAATGAGAGACAGTGAAATAGAGAATACAAATAAATACAGAGTGGCAAGGCAGGAAACAAGCCGTGGGAAAGTTGTCCATGGGAAAAATTATTGAGGACCATTACTGCCATGTAAAGAGTCTGGACTTTGATTTGGCTGACAGTAGAAAGTTGGTTTCCTATGCAAGAAAGTGACATATCCAGATTCAAGTCTTGGAAGTACAGGTCAAGAAGCTCCAGGTCAGTGGACAGGGTCAGGGAAAAAGACCAGCCAGGGAATCAGATGTGAGCTGATGTGAACTCGGCTTCTTCCAGAGAAGAAGTGGGGGAAGCTGACAGGAGAAGATACTTTTGTAGTGGAGATGAACCCTGGCTCACAGCAAAATCAGGCTTTAATTCGGAAAATTGGTTGGATGATCCCAACATTACCTGAGATAGAGAACAAGGACAAAGTAACAAGTCTGAGGCTCCAGTTTTAGATGCGATGAGTGCAGGATGTTTGGAATGTCCCATCTAGGAGTCTAATGTGCACGTGAACCCTGGTTAGGAAGCCTGGACGAAAGAACTGGAATTGACATAAAAGCTTATGGCAGCTGTTCCCCTTCTAATTTCTGGCAACATGGCAGAACCAGTAACCTGAGAAACACTTTTTTTTTTTAAACTCATCTGCATTTATTACTCTTTAAAGTAGAATGCTGACTTGGGTACTACATATTAACACTTTTTTTAAAAACAAAAAAATACCGAAGTATGCTGCATAAAATTCAGCAAACAGCATAGAATAACGGAGATCTCAGGAATCAAAACAGAGGAAATTGAAGATTAAAAGAGTAAGCAAGTGGTTTTCTGGGCTCTGTTTCCAAAGAGCTTACCCTTTAATGGTCATATGGAGACACACGGGTGGAACTCTGAATTTTTGTCAAGTGAAGAGTTGGCACTGATTCCCACATAAATCTGGAACTCAAAAGTTTACTCCTTTCAGTAAAGATTGAACTAGAAAAAAAAAAATCCACCCATAGCACAAATAGATGACAGTTTTGTTGTTTTTCATTTCTATTTTGGCCCAGTGCCAAAACAGTGTCTGTATGTGTCCCCCCAGATTTCATGTGTTGGAAGTGTAATCCCCAAATTCATATGTCAATGGTGTTTGGAGGTACTGCCTTTGGGAGTAATTAGGATGAGATTATAGTTAGTGCTTTACGGCTTTAGTGCTTTGTGAAGAGAAGAAGGGGACAAGAGTTGTCACTCTTGCTCTGACTCACCACGTGATGCCCTCTGCTGTGTTATGATGCAGTCAAATTTTCCTTGCCACATGCCAAGTAGATGCTGATCCAGGTCCTTTGACTTCCCATCCTCCAGAACCATGTGCTGAATAAACGTCTATTCTTTGTAAATGATCCAATCTTAATATGCTATAGCAACAGAAAATAGGTTTGGATACTCAGGTTTCTGGACGGGGGTTTGGGGGGTGGGAGTGCTTTCCCTGAGAACTTTTCGGTGTAAGTCTTACAGATCGAGGTAACTGGTTTACAGTAGCCTGAAAGAACTGAAGGTACATGTGTCTTCCCAACACTGCTTTCAGTAACTTCGTTTTGGCAGCTGAAAGTCAGCAAGCTTGTGCATATATATGCCATGGAAATTGACAAATGCTGCTAGTCAGGGCTTTTTCTTCAAGATCTGTTTGTTAAACATTTCTCAGTGGACCACAGAACAGGACTGCCTCGATACGGCTTAAAGGTTGGAATTTACAATACTTGTATTTATATTACTAGTGTGGCCTAAGGAGCAGCCACACTGAGAAATTAATACAGCATGTGATCTCAGCATGGGAAAACCCTTGGGTACCTGGCAGAAATAAAGGACCTGCTGTAAAGCACAGGCCTTACAGTTCCCCATAGGCAATTACAAACATGGGAAATAAGTCACCTTGAGCAAATGACGCAGACATAGAGCTGAGTTGGAGTCTGAAGAGTCTCCCTACACAGAGGATTTGGCTAGAGACCAAAATAAAGAAAACAAATACATAATTGAAGTCACAAAAGAAAAATTAGAAACAAAGTAAAAGAAGATAGTGCCCATAAGACCAAACTGAATGGGAAAACAATTATTTCTGTAAAGACATAAAACCTACAGAAGTGAAATCATTGAAATTGACATCTCAGTTCTGGTTAAACAGCAGGTTAGACATGGGTAAGGAGAGAATTCATGAACCAAAAAAACATATTTGAGGAATGATCAAAAGGCAGCACAGAGAGATGAGGAGAGTGAAAATACTATAAATTCTGAGACATGGAAGATAGAATGAGAGATCTCCACACACATCTTAAAAGGCATTCCAGGAGAAAAGAAGGTGCAAAACATAAGATTTAAGAATTTTCCAGACTCAAAGAAAGACATGAATCCAGATTAAGGAAGCGTGAGTTCTAAGAAGGATAAACAAAAATAAAGCCATACCTAGACTCTAGTGAAAGCAAAAAAAGTGATAGAATATTTTGGTTAAATAAATCGCACAATGTTTAGCTTTATTTTTCTCATTTCTAAGATAAAAATGAACTAAGTAATACCTAAAATCATTTCACAGCTGTCTGGATGGACGTCAGGTATGTCAGGTATGAGGGAGGCAGGAAAGAGGAAGACCACTGTGGGAGAGACAGGTGCCTTCTGCTGGGTGCTGTTCTCTCTTGTGCTCCTTGTTCTTTTTCAGACTCCCTGGTGTCCCTTTTCTTCAGGCACACCTTACATCTTGCCACACCTAGCATTCAGTCATGGGCTCTTTTTTCTTCTCACACTGTATGTTCCTAGCTGATTTCCTTGTCACCTGGCTTTGGCTATGAACTATAGCCATTAACTCTCAAATGTGTTTTTCTAGCCCCAAATCTCATTGGAGCCCTAAATCCACCCTAGATTCTACAAACACGACAGAAAGAATTCATGCTCTCCACACCAGCCCGGTATCTCCTTTCTACCTTAGTTAACAGCACTGCCACTCACAGTCTGTTGCCTGCCTGCCTGTATTTTTTTGGTGGCAAATACATCCACTTCTTTTTTTAAAATATTTTCAGCTGTGAATGGAGTTTTATTTAATTTATTTATATGTGGTGCTGAGAATTGGACTCAGTTCCTCACACATGCTAGGCAAGCACTGTATCACTGAGTTACAACCCCAGCCCCCACTCCTTTTTTTTTTTTTTAAATCTGGAAAAATTCAGTTCATTCCTTAAAGCACACAGACAAATGAACAAATAACAAACTCTAAATCTCACTTCCTCTCTGAGCCTCCTTAGTCCTCCCTATTGTGTTAGGTGCCATATTTGTTTTTCTAGAATATCTGTGCATATATTTTGACGTCTACCTTCCCTTCCTCAGAGGATCACAGTTATGTCAGTAGTAGGAACTGGGGTGATGTTTTGTGTCTTCATTGTCATCTACGCAAAGGTGCCTCTCCTGAAGTAGCCCACTTTTAATGTGGCTGAACGAATGGTGGGATGGATTAATGAATGGACATGTCTTATCCAACCAATGCAGAGGGTATCAGGAGGGCCTCTGTTACTTTGTTGCCTGATGACTGCAATCACTTCTGTTCAATTGGCTCCCGTTTGTGGTCCTGTATTGAAAGCAGCACTGTGGCTTCGAGCACGCTCTCTGTTTTTGATGCTGTTTTTTCAACAGCAGGGTGTTGCCAATCATTGTCAAATAAAGCAGTCTCAACTGCTCTGCTCCAAATGACCTGATGTGAAACTGTCTGGGCTGTGGGTTGGAATATTAAATGACATTGTGTTTCTGCAGCTAGCCGAGCTGCTTGAGTCACAGCTGCAGTAAAAACGTTTTAACAAAATTAAAATCTCAGTGGGGGAGGGGAAAGCAAAGAATAAAGAAGGTTGACAGAGACTGAGATGACAGTACTGGCTAGGCAGGAGATACGGCTCGAACTGATTTCTATATTTAATTATAACAGGGAAGTAGAGATTAAGACTGAGAGGTCTACATTTATGATTTAAAACAATCTAAATTTGCTCCCCACTGAATTGGGGAAAAAAAGGATTAAATATTTCTGGAAAATACATACACTAAATTGAAAGGGGCCATGGGCCAAAGAAATAAAAGCTATGTCCTATGAGAGCAAATTGAAATAGATCAATTACCTCTTGTCACTTCCTATTTCTAAGCTAATGAATTAGTGTTTTAAAAGCCTGGCTCCCCATGCTGCTGGTTTTGGCACAAAGAAGGAAATTCCTGATGTGCATCTATTGCAAACAGAGTATAATACGGATGATAAAATATTACTGCTTCTTTAGAGAATCAACATAAATAATTTTTGTTACTATAGAAAAACTAGAACACAAAGAATCTCTACGTAAGTTAGAGCTCTGAGGAACACACTGTATTTCATTTTTATTCAAAGCAGTATTTTCAAGTGTCATCTTGAGCAAAGGAAGGAAGAAGGATCTAAAAACCCCTAAAACATAAGGTAGTTATCTTTGATTTACTCCACTGAGACAAGGAAAAAAATAACTCATCTTGTTGTCCTCAGTTCTGGAGACACTGAAGACACAGAGATGAAGAAGACAGTATCTTGGCCTCTGAACAACTCACAGACAGACATAAAAGCATGACACATAACCCAACAGGTGGATATCAAAGAGCATCTAAGAGCCCAAGAGCAAGAACAGCCAGAGCCCCAGAAGGAACTAGAGTCGGGTATGGAAAGTCAGCATCCCACATGTCTCTGTGTCTGTCTTTCATTCTCTGTCCTCACTCCTCCCTTCTATCTCTTCATCAACTGCCCATCTGTTTGACCACCTTCCAAAGACACCTACCTTGGAACAGGCACCATGAAAAGCAGGGAGTGAGGAGAGAAGGGAGGAAAAGTAAGAGAAGTTCCTAGGCAGAGGAACAGCACCTGCGATGACACAAACTCAAGCAAAGTATGAGGGCCCTGGAGTCCTAAAGAGGATGGGGGAGGAATGACAACAGGTGAGAGAGAGAAATAAGAGTAAGCAGATTGGTTTTGGTTTTGTGGGCTGTGGAGACCTGAGTGTGTATGCTGAGAGAGATGATCTGAAGGAAGCTCCTCCTGGCAGCAAAATGGAAGCCAAGTACACCAAAGCTCTCGACCTTTTCCTAAGAAGACCTCCATGTTGACAACTTCCCATGTTTCCACGTGTAACTGACATGGGTGTTTCATCCTCAAGAAACCATGCGGAAATACAACTGAAAGCAGGACTCGAATCCACTCCAAGTTATTTCAGACCAAATTTATTATGAACTTTGGTCCTCAATTATTAGTGAATTATTTGTAATATACCATGTAATTGATCATGAAAGAATTGTAATGCCATGATTGAGGACAGGTAGAGCAAGTATGGTTGTCTGTGCTCCACAGACACCTGGGAATTCCAGGGTGGCTTGGGGAATGAGGGGACCTAAGAAGACAGAGCTCCAACCCCCTACTACTCCACCACACACTCTTAAACCAGAGCAGCTGCACTTCTATCTTATTATTGTGAGCTTCTACCAAGATTTTGTTTCAAGGTTGTGTTCCACTGCTTTAAAAAAAAAATGTTTGCAGTGGATTAAAATACAGAAGAGATTGGAGGTCAATAAATCAAACCAGAGATAATTGTAATAGTCTGTGTGAGGAATAATAAAATTAGTTCAGCTAAATCTAGTTGAATGGATGAATTAAATCTTATAAACCAATATGAATCACATTCAAGCTATAAGGTATTTCCATAATATATGTAATAGGAAACCACACTCATAATTTATTTTGGAATTAGATGGGGTAAAAATGAGTAAGTAAAAAATGTTAAAGCCGTGCTTCTGGGGCTGGGGGTGTAGCTCAGTGGTGGAGTGCTTGCCTAGCTTGGGCAACGTCCTGGGTTCCATCCTCAGCACCACAAAACAACACAACATCAAAAAACCCACAGGGCTTTTCAAATTTAATTTGCAAAACACCACCCAAGAATCTTGTTAAATGTGAATTCTGATTACAGGGTCTGGGGTCGGGGCTCAAAATCTTTTTTTGTTTGTTTGTTTTTGTTTTTGTTTTTTGTTTTTTGTAGTGGGGCCTCATGTATGTTAGGCAAGTGGTCTACCACTGAACTATATCCTCAGCCCAGAATTTATATTTCTAACAATTTCTCAGAAGATGCTGATGCTGCCAGTTCATGAACCACAGTTTGAATAGCAAGGTATTTAAGAATCCTGCAAATAATTGAAAGATTTAAAAAATATCCTTGGCTCAATGAAAGAAGGTGGGCTTTGAAGTCACAGACCTTCATAAGTCCAGGATTCAGTACAACTTACTACTGACTTATTGGTCTGTTTCCTCCTCTGTAGCTGAATTATCTGTTGTGTGGATTAAGATAACATATATAAATGAATTAGAATAATGCCTAGCTCATAACCAATACTTATAAAGGTTAAAAATGGTCTGAAAGAATATCTGTTTTACAAACTGAACTGGTCAGTTAACCTGTAAGGGCCTAATATTTATTTTTTAAAATCCTTTGTGAGTAAACAGATTAGAAAGTCAATAAATTATTTATTCAATATTTGTCATGTGGCATCATTCTGGGCTCTGAAAATGTGACCACATAGATTGTATTTTTTAAAAAACACATAAAATAATTTAATTTCAAGTGATTATACAATAATATCCTCTAAAGAAGAGAATAAAGGATAATGTGACTGGGTATGGGATAGGGTTGATTAGGAGATCTCACTTTCTGAAGAAAGCATCTTTTTTTTTTTTTTTGAAGAAAGCATTTAAATTCATACCTACATAAAAGGAAGACGCTAACCGTGTGAACATCCAGAGGGAGAGCATTTCAGGCAAAAAGATTAAGTGCAAAGATCTAGAGATGGGAAGAATCTTGTCATGTTTCAAAGATACAATGACAGTTCCTGACACTGTTTATAGTGAATGTCTCATAACTGTGTTAATCTGTTTTCTACCTCTATAGCAAATACCTAAGATAACCAAATTATGAAGAAGAAAGGTTTATTTTGGCCCATAGTCTTAGAGGTTTCAGCCCATGATCAGTTGGCCATCTTGCTTTGGGCCTGTGGTGGCATATCGTGATGGGAGTGTGGTGGAGCAAAACCATTCATCTCATGTCCAGGAAATGAAAGACACAGAAAGAGAGGAAGAGGTTGGGGTCCTAAAATCCTAGAGACCTGAATACTTCCCACTGGGTCTCATTTCTTAAAGATTTTACCACTTTTCAAGAGTGTCACACTGGGTACCAAGCCTTTGACACACAGCCTTTGGGAGACACTTAAGATCCAAACTATATTGCCAGGCGTGATGGCAGACACCTGTAATCCCAGTGGCTCAGGAGGCTGAGGCAGGGGGATCATGAGTTCGAACCCAGCCCTCAGCAAAAGGGAGGTGCTAAGCAACTCAGTGAGACCCTGTCTCTAAATAAAATACAAAATAGGGCTGAGGATGTGGCTCAGTGTTGAGTGCCCCTGAGTTCAATCCCTGGTACCCACCCCTCCCACCAAAAAGGATCCAAACTATAACAATAACTGACATAATTAGAATAAGACTCTATAGAATTTGATTATAGCATCAATATATTATCAATTAGTTACTTTACTTATCAGTAATTAATTTAATGATTATTAAGTACTTTCCCTCATGGTGGGCACTGTACCAGAATGCCTGCCTGGAGTAGCTCCTAGCTGGTGATGGAGACAGATCCGAGGAACACAGCTAAAGCAGGCTTCCCAGTGAGTGACAGCACTGGAGCAGAGTGTCACAAGAGGCTGGCAAAGGTTTCATTAGCAGAAGAAAGTCTAACTCCTCCAGGAGGAGGACAGAAAGCTTTTACATAAGAGGCGACCTTTGAATTGAGCCTTTAAAGATGAAGAGGATTTAACAATATGAATTGTTCCTGGCAAGACTGCAGACAAGACATTCTGAAAAATCCTCCAGCTACAAAACATCAAAACTGCTGAATTAAACATAATAAATATCCTTTGAAAACCAGGACTATAGAATTGTGTCTGCTGACAGGTACTAGGACCTCAGAGCCCTGTGGTAAGCCTGGGAGGGGGGATGCAGAGGACAGGACACAAGAGATAGAGCCCTGGGCCTACATGGTAGAAGTAGGAAGTGAGACTCTACATAAAGCCAAGATCTGGAAGGACTGTTCTCAAAAAGGAGGGAAGGAAACTAGATGCTCCTCAGCAAAGGTAAAGCACAGGAAGTTATAACGTGTGACTCTCAGCCTAGATGTTGGGGAAGAAAAAAAGGAAAGAAAAATGTCTTCTGAGAGAATTAGTAACCAGAGCCAGCTCACCTCTGGCTGAAGTCTGACTACAACAGGTGACTCAGTTTGCAGCACAGAATCCCGAAAGGTTCAAACATGGGCATCCCCACATACTGCAGGAAGAAGAGCCCAGGCACAGGCTGAAACGGGGAGGATTACTTAAGATGTAGTTTGTCCGGTGCACTCTTAAGATCTGTGCATGTTTCAGTATGTAAGTTTTATCTCAGTAAAAATTATTTTTCAAAGGAGAGGTGGTAGAACAGGAAGAGGAAGAGGAGAAAGGAGAATTAGATGTTGATAAATGTCTAGATCTATGCCCAAACTGATGCATCTGAACAACTTACCTGTTATGGGGACTAAATACTTGTATCATCCCCCATGCAATTAGTATGCTGAATTCTAAATTCCCAGGAGATACAGTAGTAATAGAAAGCAGGGTATTTGGTAGGTGACTATGTCCAGAGGTGTGAGTTCTTATGAATGGAATTCATGCCCTTATTCAAGGGACCCCAGAAAGCTCTCTTACTCTCTTTCTACCTTGTGCATACAATAAGGAAGCAATTTGCAATCTGGAAGAAAACCCTCAGTAGAATGTGAGCATGCTGGAACCCTGACCTCTGTCTTCTAGCCTGCAAAACTGTGAGAAATAAATTTCTGTTGTTCGTAAATCACGTAGTCAATGGTTATTTGTTATAACCGTCAGATCTAAGATACTCCTTTGGACTAGAAATTTTCTCTGGAGAAGATAAAAAGTCTGTCTTGGGAACATCAGGCTAGTTGAGGGTGCAAAACAAAAAGCAAATAAAATAGGTGGATGTTCATGTGGGATACTGTGATTACCCTAGTCCTCCCCCCTACATTTGGCTCTTAGAATTGGCAGTGGGGTCAAAAGATAAGGACGGTGGAGACTCTCTGATAAAACGACCCAGCCAGGTTACCCTAAAAGGAAGACAAATCTCACTACTGTTCAATGCGTTATAGGCTCCCTCTCTTCAACATGAACTGACAGCCAAAGATTACTAGATGTCAAAGGAAAACCTCCAACGTGAAATGTAGAGGCCCACCCATACAAACAAGCAGAAACAATGTATAAAAATAGAGACCATGCAGGGAAAATAAAACTTCATAAAGTTATAGAAAAAAGAAAAAAATCTCTCAGACATGAGATAGTGCAACCATGAAACAAGAACAGGATACTAAAAGAAGTAATTGAGAACAACAAAAAACAGAAGTCTTCAAAATTAAAAAAGGACACCAGGCACCATGGCACATGCCTATAATTCTAGCTACTTGACAGGCTGAGGCAGGAGGATTGCAAGTTTGAAACCAGACTGGGCAACTTAGCAAGAACTTGTAACAAAAAATTAAAAAATTGAAAAGGGTTGGGGATGTAGCTCAGTGATAGAGTGCCCCTGCATTTAATCTTCACCACCGAAAATAAATAAATAAAAACAAAATTAAACAAGCAACAACAAACAGAAATGAAACACTCAATAGAACAGCTGAGCATTAACTTGAATTTTCCATAAAGTAAAACAAAATGACAGAGACAGAACACAAGAGGAAAAGATTATAGAAATTAGAGGAGCAGTTCATGAGGTATAATATTTAATAGGCATTCTTGGACAGGAGAATGGAGAAAACAGTGAAACAAGTCTTCGTGAAGTAACTCAAGGACATTTATTAGAACCTAAGGAGATGATCTGCAGATTGAAAGGCCCACAAAGAACCTACCACAGCGGATAAAACAGACTACATCAAACCACACCACTGGGACATTTCATAATACTAGTACCAAAGTTTATTGAGCTCCAAAGCTAGAGAAAGTAAAACCAATCAACAAGAACAACAGCAACATAGCCTGGCTCTGAACTCTTTCACAGCAATACTGGAAGCAAAAAATTAGCAGAATATTAGAGTTTTCAGTAATGGCTGGTTAGGAAACTCAATCCTCCTGCTGGAAACAGTGAAAAATACTAGATTAAATAATTTTGAAAAGAAAAAATACTCTAAAAACATTAAAGACAGTAGGAAATTCTTAGGTCATTTTTCATAATAGAGCTTGTAGCCAGAGAGACCCACAGAATATCAGAGCAGTAATGTCTGACCTGAGTTCGACTCAACTTTCTTGCCTTTAACTGCCAGGAACCATAGAGGGGATGGCTTGGTGCTGCCTCTGGGACCCAAAGGAGGAAAAGCAGAAGGGGAAGACCACAGAAGCTGTCTTGGGAAGTTGGGCCATGAACTGGTCAACATGAGTTTGCATTTTGAATATATATAATCCAAGAGGGTCAGGACTCAAACCTTAACGCAGTCCCTCCCAATAGTGCCCTTCGATTTGTGACAGAAACAAATGCAAAGCTCTGAAGGAAGGCACCGCTTAATTTTTCTCAGGTAATGTCCAGAAAACAGCAAGATTATGCAGCATGACAGTATGGAAAGTATGTACCTGATTGAGAACAGGAAACTGGAGTGATCAGTCATGAACTCTAAACAACTATGTCTACCAAGTTTAAAGAACTAAATTATTCAACCTCAAAATATCTTTAGTGGGGCTGGGATTGGGGCTCAGTGTTACAGCGCTTGCCTAGCAAGTGTGAGGAATTGGGTTTGATCCTTAGCACTACATGAAAGGAAGGAAGGAAGGAAGGAAAGAAAGAGAGAGAGAGAGAGAGAGAGAGAGAGAGAGAGAGAGAGAGAGAGAGAGAGAAAGAGAGAAAGAGAGAAGGAAAGAAAGAAAGAAAGAAAGAAAGAGAGAGAGAGAAAGAGAGAGAGAAAGAAAGAAAGAGAGAAAGAGAGAAAGAGAGAGAGAAAGAGAGAAAGAGAGAGAGAGAAAGAGAGAAAGAGAGAGAGAGAAAGAAAGAGAGAAAGAAAGAAAGAGAAAGAAAGAAAGAAAGAGATAGAAAGAGAGGGAAAGAGAGAGAGGAAGGAAGGAAGGAAGGAAGGAAGGAAGGAAGGAAGAAAATATCTTTAAAAAACAAGGAATTGTGAAGATGATAAAAGTTCTGAGAAAAAACCAAAAAGAATTTCCAGGAATGAAAAATACATTAAATTAAAATAAAATAAAAGACATTAGAGCAATGCCTTCACAATTCTGAAGGAAAATGATTGCTAATCTAAAATTCTATACCCAACTAAACTATTTATACATTGTCATGCTAGGATTAGGATACAGAGATTTTTCAAGACAATGTTTAAAAAAATTTACTTCCCATGCACCCTTTCTAATGAAGCTACTATAGGATATAGTCCATCAAAATCAGTCAACCAAGAAAACATGGGAATCAGATAACAGGAGGTTCAACATAGGAGAGGCAAAGAACACCCCAGGATGCCATTCTGTTGAAACAAGGTACCAGGATGACAAACATGTGCCAGATACAGAGGAAACCTGTGTATACTGAGGCAGTGTGACTCAAGGGATAACACATTTATCGCTGTCATCACAAGATCTTTCTACGCTCAGTTTTCAAAACTTGCCTAATCATATTCTCATGTGTACTTGACTTTTCATGGTCATTGCTATCAAAGTTCCTGTTTTCCCCTCCATATCCTCTTGCTTGGATCAGCTAAGGAGTTCATTCATCCCATTGCAACTGAGAAATGAAACTAAGCCATGTGATTAGAAGCAGGAATATATGGCATCCTGTTACCATTTGGATGTGAGGCGTCCTCCAGAAGTTCACCTGTGAGACAATGCAAGAAGGTTCAGAGGAGAAATGATTGGGTTGTAAGAGTCTTAACCCAATCAGTGAATTAATCCCTGATGGGATTAACTGAGTGGTAACTGAAGTGGTCGGGTGTGGCTGGAGGAGGTGGGCATTGGGGCGTGGCTCTGGGTATATATTTGTATCTGGCCAGTGGAGTCCCTCTCTCTCTGCTTCCTGATCAGGGTGTGAGCTGCTTCCCTGTGCCATACTTTCCCACCATGATGTTCAGCCTGACCTTGAGCCCCAAGGAATGGAGCTAAGACCTCTGAAACTGTAAGCCTCCAAATAAACTTTTCTTCTCCTCCAACTGTGCTGGTCAGGTCTGTTGGTCACAGTGGTGAAAAAGCTGACTAAAGCATACCCCAGCCCCTTTGAGCCTATATTTTTGACAATCTGTATTTTCTACCCTGTAGCCCTGCCAGATTCCCTAACTGTGGTTAGCTATTTCTCAATTTTCTAAAATCATCAAACTTAGTAAAACACTTCCATATGTGCATGCACTTAACAGATCCCTATGTTGCAACGTGTAATGATTAAAATGCCACTTACTGGTACCTTAGCATTAACAAGATTGTTATAAACAGTTGACCGTGTGCCATGACATGGCCCCTGTTGAGATCCATCCAAGCCTGTACACTTGATGCTCTTTTCAAAACATCTTCACATCATCCTAAGGTCTTCCAGTTGTCCCTGGGAGTGATTTGGAATTTTATGTCTGTTTTGGGGGATATAAATAAAATTCGTTCTCTATAAACTTCAGCTGAAAAATGTACTGGGTGGCTACACTTGATGAAGTTGTGAATAGTAAATTCCAAGGGTTTTTTCAACAGAACACCTCCAGAAGAATGCCTTGTCAGTGTCTTCCTTCAGTGACATCATCCCAGAGTTGAGTGCCAAGTGAGCCTGAGTGAGAGGGGACACTTATCGTCGAGTTTGTCCCTGGGAATTTCCACTTTTCCAAATAAGAACTGCCTTGGGGCAGAGACGGAATGCCTGGTGAGAACGCCAGCTGTCGATAATCTATGCTGAACTGATGTTTTCCTCTGCTTGTCTGATTGGTCAGTTGGAATCTGATGATTCCAGGAAATAGAATTCATGGTTGCAATCTGCATTGTCATTTGTGTCCGCCACTGGATTCCATCCCCAAGGCTGCACTTAAATGTTCAACAAAGCCAGTTGCTTCTAAAAATCTGTTACTAGATGTGTGCTATTTTAGAGCCTGTGACATTAGAAGAAATTCTGTAAGAATTTCGGCTGCAGTCTTAAGTGAATTAATATGCCCCCGGCACACACAATTTATTCATCATTGTTCTGTTTCAGGTGGGAAGTTGGCCAAGAAAACCAAGTCCTAGTTGCATCTCTGTATAGCTGTACTCTCAGGGGTTAAAGTGGTTATTTAATCAAATTGAATCGTGACTAGCTGTTGATACCAAGCTCTTTCAAAATAATTGAGTTATTCTTAAGGCTTTTAAATTTGAAACGAAGTAAAGTGTCTCTTATTGATGCTTTCTTTCAAGTCTTTTAAGAAAATTATGAAACATTCACTCAGTTAATTTAATGAATGACTAATGTCGATAATGGCTTATTTTAAAATCAAGTTTTTTTTTTTTAAAAAAGCAGAATTTGCATTTGTTGGTATAAATTTAAATTAATATACGCTTGGTCAAAATTTGAGTTGAAGGAAGACTTATTCAAATGTTTTGGAGTGTATTTGCAGTCTCTCTGAAGGCAATTGCTTGTGGGCTGGGCTAACTGCTTTAACAAATAGCCCCCAATCTCAATGGTTCAAGGCAGTTGAAGTGTATTCACTCACCTAAATTCCAGTGCAGACGTTCCTAAGCAATTTGTTGAATAGTTCTCAAGGAAGGGACTTAAGAATTTAGCCTCCTTCCACCTTGTATCCTGGTACTGCCACTGTTTTCCTCTCAAGGCCACCAAATTCTGAGGGAGTAAAAGAGATTGCGTGGAGAAGGCCAACTGAGCATATTTCCTTGCCCAAGTGGCAGACCACAGCTTACCAAATCCTTTTGATGAGAACTAGTCGCACTCTCAGTGGTGTGCTGGAACCATCTGGTCCCAGTTTTTGAGAGCCAATTCTGTGTGTTTCTTCCCAACTGTACTTTCAAGGACATCATGTTGTTGGCTAGAACTAGGCCTGTGTGGGAATATTTACACCACAGAAATAGGCAACCACTACTAATGAGGGCTGTCTTTATTTGGAGATCCAGGTGTCAAACATTTACCAGCTCACCACAGTCATATGGTTCCACTTAAAAGCAAGAGACTTGGGACAGGGCTTTAGTTGTGCGTCCATTAACTAAACACAGTAGACTGTGTTCAGTCCACAGTGTGGACTATCTTTGAGGGAAGTTCTACTCTTTTTCATTGGAGGTTTCTGGTTTTCTCTTTCCCACTCAAAATATCACATCCCTAATACAATTCCTTAAAATGGTTATGGACTTTTCCTTCTGATATTTTTAGTATGTTGAAACGTGCAATCGAAGTGTTGTAGGTAATAAATGGTCAAATATCAGCAATTCTTATATGGCTCAACCTCTATTAAGCATAGTTTTATTTTCAGGCCTCAGTTGGGAATTACTTTCATCTTTTTGTCTTATAGGATAAAGTTTATTGGATTACTTTACAGGACCACTATTCGCAATAAATTAAAGGTGTGCTATTAAATTTTTGAAACCTCCGAAAGGACTGACCTCACCCCCCCCCCCAGAAATTCACCGTACTTGCTCATTCCCGCTCCGTGCTGCTGGGGTGCAAGGCTGGTCCTGGCCTATGCTAGGCAGCACTCTTGCCACTGACCTACCCGGGCCCCACTTGCTCCTTGTTGAAAGGGAGCCCAGGCGGTGACTGCTGTCTTCTGCCTCCTGTAACACTGCTTCCTCCTTGACCCGCCAGCCTGCTTTTCTGTAGTGTTCTCTACCTTTGCTACTGTGACAAGGGGAACCCATATTTTTGAGAACTGTGCTGGGACTTCATACAATGCAGTAAATGATGCATGAAGAGTATTATTCACTGTATGGTTGGCTGCAAGGAGTAGGTTCTATGTGTCCCCTAAGGGTACAGAACCTGCTGGGATGTTCCAAACAACCTAGGCTGTTTGCACCCATTCCTCCCTCCATCTCTCTCCTCCCCTGCAGTTGAGGTAGCAAGAAAAGATGACTAAGTGTTCTGTTTGCTTTCCCAGGGTGAAGGCACTGGGATGGGACAAAAGTTGATGGGATACCAAAATTGGGACATTTCAAGACCCTTTAAAAAGGGAGACTCTTTTTTTTTTTTCATTTTTCAGTGCTGGGGATTGAACCCAGGGCCTTAGTGTTTTCAAGGCAAGCACTCTACAAACTGAGCTATATCTAAGAAATGGTAACTCTTTTAAAGTATGACCTTCTTACAGTGTGTTGAATTGGACAGAAAATTTGAGCCTTTCCCAGTCCCCATAGCTAATTATGGCTGATGAATCCTGACTGGGGGACCAATAGAAAAGACTTGAACTTGGTTTCAAGGGCTTCTAACTTCAAATCCAGGGTGGCTTCCCCTACCAGATGATGTCTTTTCAGTGTAAAGATACTTAGGCAACATGTTACCCTTTGTTTCATTTTGCCAGTTTGATATGGCATTTAGTTCTCTTTCTCCAAAAAGCATCTGGACAAAACACATTTGAGAGACTTAAGATGTCTCAGTGCTGGCCTCAAACTTGTGATCCTCCTGCCTCAGCCTCCTGAGTGCAGGGATTACAGATGTGCATCCCTGAGCCCAACTATAATGGGTTGACTTTGAGTAAGAAAGATTATTCTAGATAATCTGGATCAACCAGATCCAGTAAACAGAAACACTTTAGCAGAGCTGAGGCTTTCCAGAATGAAGGAGAAACTGTGCCTGTGCCTGAGAGCCCAGCCAGCAGACTTCACACTTGCCTCATCATGTAAGTGAATTCCTTGCCACGGGTTTTTTAACATAACCATCCTGCTGGTTCTGCATCTCTGATTGATCTGATTGAACTTTGACACAGTGGAATTTTTTTTTTTTTTTTTTTTTTTTTTAGTCTTTTCAGTTCATTTATGCTATCATGGAATCATCTCTGATTTCTGTTGGGAGCTCCACCGTCTGTCTAAATGCTATTGCCTTGAACACATCCTCTCTCTGATGCATTCAGGTGTGAAAATTCCAAGTACCATAAATAAAAAGTTCTTCTGAGCCTTTGGAAATTCAGATTGCTCTCTCTCTCTCTCTCTCTCTCTCTCTTACTGAAAAATGCTCTGCCTCACCCTCTTATCTCCTTCTGGGATTCCAGTTACAAATAGGGAAGCTGTTCTCATCTGTCTTTCCTGTCTCTTCTGTCTATACTGTCCCACCCTCTCATTTGTTACACATTCTGAGTGATTTCTTTTGACCTGCCTTCCAGTTCACTAATTCTTCTGTTACCAAACATGTCTTTGGAAACTCTCTTTTGGCTGTTGTGCTATTCATTTCCAGAATTTCTATTTTGCCTTTTCAAGTTTGTCTATAATTTGTGTCTGATCATTTACATGGAATTTAGGTGGTCTTTTTCCCCTACTGGTTTTTATTCATATTGCCTTCCTTTCTTGTGTGCCGAGTAACTTTGCTTATTGATCATTGCCCTTAAGAAACATTGGGTTGCCTGGTGCCTAGGGTAAATGAGCTGTTTCCTTTGTTCTTGCCGAGTGCAGGGACACTCTCTCTGTAATGAGGTTCTCTGGTTCACCCAGGTTATGCACATCTAGGGTGCAAACACAAGGATTAACGTGTGGTCATACTTCTTTTTTTAATATCTATATTTTTAATTGTCAATGGATCTTCTATTTCATTAATTTATATGCAGTGCTAAGGATGGAAGCCCGGGTCTCACACATGCCAGGCAAGCCACAACTCCAGCCCCAGCCATACCTCTCAGGGAACTTTACCTCCTTCCTTTCTTCTTTCCTTCCTTTCTCCCGTGGCATGGCAGTTTCCACCATCTTTTCAATTCTTCCCTGCTTTTAATGTGACTTTGAATGTATTTTATTCATTGTCTTTTATTCTAGAACAAAGGTCTATTTTTATTATCTGGGTTACCATTAGTGGAAACTGAACTCCTATTTGTATAGGACGTTAAAACATACAGACCGTTTTTCTCCTTCCTTTAGCATACCAGTCAGTTTGCCCGGTAGTGGAGGATCTCAGAACCACATGTCCCATCTGGACTTCATCAGCATTTCATCCACGGACAATACATTTTCTAAAATTGGCTCCCGGGTGCTCAAACCCCAACCATTAAGATACACAAATTCAATTGTGAGCTCATGTGCAAGCTTGTTCTGGCAGGAAGACATCATGCAGGACAGTTTCCCTGAGAGCTTTGTTCTGGCATGGTGTGGTGTTTGCAGAGAAAGATGGAGGTGGGTGCTGAAACGCAGAGTCAGTTCCCAGGAGGTGATTTTGCCAATGACTGAGGCTGTTAGAGGGACCCCCCACTCCAACATCCAGCCATTAGATCAAGTCAGCAAATGACAGAAATAGAGAAATTTGTTTTAGTTCAAGTTAGCCGAACAAACAGGAGACTTGAGTGTTCTTACAGGAGCCACGAGACTTCCCGGAGAGATGGAATAGTATAAGACCTAGTGGAAAACCTGCTATGGGCGTGGTAAGAAGAGCAGAGGAGGGGCAGAGGATTGGCAAGAGTTACTTATGCAAGGTGGCATGTGAAGGGTGTTTGACAGTAGTGGTTTTAGAGAAGAGGATCTGGGCCATATCTGAATAACTTGGAAGAAAGGGCTTGGTGGGCCAGAACTGTTCAGTTCTTTTCTGGAAAATTTTTTCGTCTGCTTTTCCTTTTTGTTGTTTCTGTTACCTACCCATGTACATCACCTTCTCTCTGCTTATTCAGACTGTGGATGTAGAAAGGGTGAGTCTTGATGGTGGTGCTTAGAAATCGGTGTGCTCTGGCAACACACTTCTTACAGAATATGCCAAGTTCTGCAGACAGGCCCAGAAAGCCTACCCAGAGAGCCATGGGGTAATGGAAAGTGTGCCTCATGTTTTACTTTTGTTTGGAAGATTTGGGCAATAACTTTTTTCTTATTCAAAGGAATCATCTACATTACAGCCCGCTTTCTTAAACTCATCCAGGGAAATTATATCACGACCAGTGCATAACATACCCAATGTATATAGTTAACTCTCTAATATCATTTATAACTCTGATATCTTTCTTGGGCCCTGGGCTCACTTTTACAGTGTATGCCTTAAACTTGACATATCTAAACATTCAGCTCAATAGCTTTGTCCCAAAGCATCTATGTTCTTCTGCATCACTCATTAACTTGCTTTCCTAGTTATCAGTCTCCAGGTACTTCCCTAGGCACCATAAATGAATCACCAGCAAGACAAACCTTCCCTGACTCCGTGTAGCTAATAGCCCAATGAGGTACATTCATAAGTGAAGAAGAAAATTTCCAGAATGGAATAATATGAGTCTCCAAATTAAAAAGGCCCATGGAGAGTCCAGGACAAAAAATTTTTAAGAAGATCCAACTTCCCTCCCTAAAACAATAAAATATCAAATACTTGAGACAAAGAAAATATCCCACCCTTTTTTGGACAGGTGGAGTAGATACTGGGGATTGAACCCAGAGTCGCTTTATCACTGAATTATATCCCCAACCTTTCTTATTTTTTATTTTTAAGATAGGGTTTCATGAAGTTTCTTAGGACCTCACTACGTTGCTGAGGCTGGCCTTGAACTTGAGCCTCTAGGATTACAAACTTGCGTTACTACACCTGGCTATTTGCCCCACCCCGTGCCTTTTTTTTTTTTTTTTTTTTTTTTTTTTAAGAGAGAATGGGAGTCCATGTTCAAAGCAAGGGTAATAGAATGAAAATAAAACTTTCATACCAACCTAAATACTTGAAGACTATGGAGGAATATCTTCAATATTCTAAGAAACTCTCACATTCAAGGGAGAATACTGTTTTCCAAACTACTAATTACATACGAATGTATTAGTCTAGTCAGGTTCTATACAGAAACAGAAGCAATAGGATGTGAATAGAGAGAAAGATTTATTTTTAAGGAATTGGCTCATGTGATTATGGAGACTGGGAAGTCCAGACCTGCAGGGTGGGTCTGTAGACCAGAGACTCTGGAAGAGACAGTGCTGCAGTTCAAGACTGAAAGCTGCCCAGTGACAGAAGTTTCTCTTGCCCAGGGAGGTCATTCTTGTGCTACTCAGGCCTTGAACTGACTGGAACAGGATGACCCACACTATGGAAGGAAATATGCTTTACTCTCAGTCCACCGATACACAAGTTAATCTCATCAAAAACACCCCTTGGAAATTTCCAGAATAATATTTAACCGTATATTGGTACTGTGGCCCAGCCAAGTTGACACATAAAATTAGCCAACAAGATGAGGGAAAAAGAAAATAGTTTTAAGCTCTCAAGGAAGGCCTCCTTCAAAAGGTAGCGCCTATGTGTCCTTTCCTATCTACAAGCGACTTATGAATTTTCAGCCAAATGAGGAGTAAACCAAGAAAGAGAAAACCCAGATCTAGGGAAAGGTTCTAACAGGCAAGTTTCAGGACAACAGCTATGCAGAAGGCCTTGGGAATGGGCAGATGGAGGCCAGCACTATGGAGAAGGAAGGAAATGAAAGGTTGCCTGGTATAGTTTTGTTTTTTTTTTTTTTTTTTTTTTTTTTTTTTTTTTGGTGGTGCTGGGGATTGAACCCAGGGCCTTGTGCTTGCAAGGCAAGCACTCTACCAACTGAGCTATCTCCCCAGCCCCTAGTGCTCTTTCTTTAGGAGTCTCCAGGGAGAGGTTATTAAAAGCACAAGCTCTGGAGACCTGCTTCTGGGGTTAAATCCTGGTTCCACTAATTTGTAGTTAGGTGATATTGGGCAAGGTACTTAATCCTCCTTTGCCTCAGTTTCTTCATATGTAAAATGGGGGAAATTATAGTATATGTGGCTTGGAGAGAGGTGGATGATATTATAGGATAAGCAAGGTTATGCTACGGTAACTAACAATCCTAAAATCTCAATGCTTAGAACCACATAAAAAATAAAAATTTGGCATTTAGATTTCTATCAGCAGAGGAAATGAAGCTGGAAGAGGCTGTCAGAACAGAGGTCACAGAAACATGTTTGTGGGCTGGTAGTGGGCTCCACATTGTCCTCACTCAAGTGTGCAAGCTGAGGGGTCTGCACCACCAGGAATGGTGGTGGGAGGAAGGGGATTGGGGAGTCTCCAGCTCTCAAAGCCTTCTGCCCTGGGTGTGTTTTCTGCTTATGTTCCATTGGCCGAGACAAGGGAATGGTTAGGGATGTTCATCCGACCTTCTGCCCCTAAGGAAGACAATTAGACGTAGGTGAACACCCTGATGATTACCCCCAACTGTAAAGTTTTTATTTTTTTACATTTAAATATTTTAAATGCATCTCAACCTATTTCATTAGCTCACTTAGCAAAGGACTTTTTTCCATTTTTTTCCTCTTTGTTCTTTTCCGAGGTGCCGGGATCCGAACCTGGATCCCTGAGCACGCTTCGCCAGAGCTCTACAAAAGGACCTATTCGCTCGCAAAGGCCTTTTTTCTACGTCAACTTGTTTACATTATAGTCTTCTCAAAGTATTTTTCATGGTTCCAAAAAGAAATAAGATGGAAATTAGGTTCTTGTCTCATCTTTAACTTAATTTATGTATCTACATAGGTATGTGTTTATTTTTTGTGGTATTGGGGATTGAACCCAGGGGTGCTCTACCACTGAGCTACATCCTGCCTTACTTTTTTTTTTTTTTTTTTTTTTGAGATAGGGTCTATGCTGCCCAGGTTGGTCTCAGGCTTGATCCTCCTGCCTTATCTTCCTGAGTTACTGAGATTACAGGTATGCACCACTATGTCTGGCTTCAAATTTATTTTTTAAAATAAACTTTTTATTTTAGGATAGCTTAGACTTAGAGAAAAACTGCAAGGATATTTAAATACAGAGATTTCCTACATACCCTGTACCCATCCACTCCAACTGTTAACATCTTGCATTAGTATATTTGTCACAACTAATGAACCAATGTTGATACATTTTTATTAATCAAATACCATGCTTCATTTAGATTTTCTTAGTTTTTAACCTAATGTCCTCTTTTTGTTCCAAGATCCTGACCAAGATACCACATTTAATCATCGTGTGTCCTCATTTTATCTTGATAAATATGAAAATATCACACTGGTTCACTTCTGTGGAAAACAAAACAAACTGAATTCAGAGCAAGCCAAGGGAGAATTGGGATTTAACACATTTCAAGAGCAAACAAGGTCGCCCCCTAGTGTTTAGAGTAGGTGATAGCACTTAAGCATCCGCTGAAGAATGAAGATGGGAAAATCGATATTTAGATTAATAATGTCAACGTGGATTCTTTACTTACTCCTTTCTAAGAGAATATTTGTATACTAAAATAAACACGCTCAGGGTGCCTGAAGACCAACAGAAGCAAATACGCCTCTCAGGAGGCTCTCCTACGCCCTCCTTTTCACCATTTTCTTCTGTCTAATTAAAAACTTCATTCTACCCGTACTATGTAAACCACCTTAAGTAGGTTTTGGAACAAAATGGGCTATGAAAAAGAAATTCAGTTACAACTGAATGGAGTTAAGCTTTCTGGCAGCAGAGGCAAACCTATAAACATTATAAAGCGTACAGTAGGCCTTGTATCCCAGAGGGGCTTTCAGTTAGTTCAAGGGAGACAGTGATCTTCCAGGGACTGAATCCTCCAAAAAAGCTTTCACAAGGATCTCTGTATACAGGATTTCGAGCTACCTAGTGAACAAAGCTCCTGGTAATTTTATACCAGAGGCAGAGCAGCTATTGGTCCTCATAAAACCCTCAATAAAGCCCAAAGCATAATATTAAAGTAAATTTCATGAAAATGCTTTCTGTGCCCAACCATGTAAACTTGAGATAACTGAGAAGGTTAAAACAATAGTGTTCCCCCACTAGATTCTGCTCGTTTCACTAAGACAGGTTTTTAGGTGGGCAATGGAGAGAGGGGTTATTTCTCTTTTACTTTTTGAAAAAGCAGTGGATGGGCTTGTAAACATAATAAAGAATTCAAATAGTACAAAGGCATTCAGCTAGAAGACAGTCTCTTTCCACTGTTAACCTAGTTTCCCACTCCCCTCTCCTGGGGTATCCTGATACCAGTTTGTTTGTTTGTTTGTTTTCATTCCACCAGAAATAATCATTGCCAAACAAATAAAACACATGAACTTCGCTGGGGCTGGAACTCAGGACCTCATGCATAACTAACCACTCACACAATTTTTTTTTTATGTCACAAATGACACCGACACCTCGTTTTTAACAGTGTATCTTGGGTGTCATTCCACATTACATGTACAGCTATTTTATCTTGATTTTCCTAATGACTGCATACTATTTTAGTGAATAATGATCCTAATTTAACCAGTTTCCTATTGATGGATGTTTAAGTCCCATCTTTGGCCACGAATAACACTACAAAATATATGCTTGTATTCTTATCTACACAAGCAGGTATACATGTAAGGTAAATTCTTAGAAATGGAATCACTGGATCCAAAGGTACATTTTAAATTGGATAAGTGTTCCAGATTATTCTCTAAAGAGACTCCCACCAGCAACAGTTCCAATGCCAAAAAATTAAGTGTCTACCACATGCAGGCATTGTTCTAAGCACTAATGATCTTTGCCCTGTAAGGCTTATGGTGTGTGTGTGTGTGTGTGTGAGAGAGAGAGAGAGAGAGAGAGAGAGAGAGAGAGAGAGAGATAAAGTGGGCATAAGTGAGCTCATTCTATGGGACGCTAGAAGGAGAGGGGTGCTATGGAAGAACAAAGAGCTTGGTAAAAAAGATTAGGGGAGGGGGAGGGGCTGAGTCAACATTTTCACGGAGGCGACGAACTGGAACAGACTGCAGCAGGTGACGGATCGCCATGCAGATGTCTGCGGGCAAGGACTGTCTCTGCAGAAAATAGGGCAGTGTTTTCTTTGCCCTCCGGTGAGACAGTCCTAGGAGCTTGGGAGGGGAACAGCAGAGGCAAGTGGAGTGGCCTGGGAGGGGAGGCAGGAGGCGACAGCAGAGAACACACTTGGGCTTTTACACAGAATAAATGGGAGAGGCCCTGAAGGGTTTGAGATGAGAACTTATAGGACTGAACTACATTTAAAGGATCACTGTGGCGGTGGGTGATAAGGGTTGAAGCAGGGAAGCTTCTGGGTATATTTTGGATTGAACCAAAAAGAGGTATTATGAGATTGTGAGGTGTTGGTATAGGGAGGGAGAGAAGGTGGAGGAAGGGAGAGAGACAGTTTGACTCCCAAGTTTACCATCAGCGGAGGCCGAGGAAGCAGTTGTGCAAGATCAGAAGTCCGGCTTCACACATGTACATCTTGAGTGGACTACTAAATATAAAGATGCTGAGTGGGCAGCTGGGTGTGAACCAGGAGTCTCCTGGCATTGGAGAATACAGAGTTACCAAGTAAATAACCTAACTTTACATCTCAAAGTCCTAGAAACAGAAGAACAAATCAACACCAAAAGCAGTAGGCAGGAAATAATTAAAATCAGAGCTGAGATTAATGAAATTGAAACAAAAAAATTCAAAAAACCAATGAAACAAAAAGTTGGTTCTTTGAAAAAATAAATTAAATCAAACCCTTAGCCAAGCTAACAAAAAGAGAGAGAAATCTCATATTACTAAAATTCATGAATTCATGTATTCTGAAATACAGACGATAATCAGAAACTACTTTGAAAACCTACACTCCAGTAAAATAGAAGATCATGGAGACTTTGACAAGTTGCTAGAGTCATATGACCTTCCCAAATTGAATCAGGGGGACAAAGAAAATTTACACAAATCAATTTTAAGTAATGAAATTGAAAATGCCATCAAAGGCCTAACAACAAAGAAAAGCCCAGGACCAGATGGCTTCTCAGTTGACTTCTAGCAGATCTTCAAAGAAGAACTTACACCAATACTCTTCAAATTATTCCATGAAACATAAAAGGAGGGAACCCTTCCAAATTCATCCTATGAAGCTAGGATCACCCTGATACCAAAACCAGACAGACTCATCAAGGAAAGAAAATTTCAGATCAATATCCCTGATGAACATAGGTGCAAAAATTCTTAATAAAATACTGGCAAATCACATGTAAAAATATATTAAGAAGACAGTGCACAATGATCAAGTGGGGTTCATTCCAGGGATGCAAGGCTGGGTCAACATATGGAAATCAACAACATAATTCATCACGTCAATGGACTTAAGGACAAGAATCACATAATTATCTGAATAGATGCAGAAAAAGCATTTTTGAACAAAATTCAGCATCCATCTCTGCTCAAAAAAATAGAAAAAATAGGGATAGTAGGAACATTCCTCAATATTGTAAAAGTTACATATGCTAAGCCCAAGGCCAACATCATGGAGAAAAATTGAAAGCATTCCCTCTAAAAACTGGAACAAGATGGGGATGCCCTCTTTCACCACTTCTATTCAACATAGTTTTTGAAACTCTAGCCAGAGCAATTAGAGGAAAGAAATTAAAGGGATAAGAATAGGAAAAGAAGAACTCAAGCTATCATAATTTGCTGATGGCATTCTATATGTAAAAGCCCCAAAAAAACCCCACCAGAAAACTTATAGAACTAGTAAATGAATTCAGCAAAGTAGCAGGATATAAAATTAATACCCATAAATCAATTGCATTCTTACACATCAGTGATGAATCAACTGAAAGAGAAATTAGGAAAACTATCCCATTCACAATAGCCTCAAAAACAAAACAAAACAAAACAAAACAAAAAACAAAAACAAAAACAAAAAAACGTGGGACTCAATCTAACAAAAGAGGTGAAAGACCTCTACAATGAAAACTACAGAACACTAAAGAAAGAAATTGAAGAAGACCTTAGAAGATGGAAAGATCTCCTGTGCTCTTGGATAGGCAGAATTAATATTGTCAAAATGGCCATTCTACCAAAAGTGCTATACAGACTTAATGCAATTCCTATTAAAATTCCAATGACATTATTCATAGAAATAGAAAAAGCAGTCATGAAATTCATTCGGAAAAATAAAAGACCCAGAATAGCAAAAGCAGTCCTCAGCGAGAAAAGTGAAGCAGGGGGCATTACAATACCAGACCTTAAACTATACTACCGAGCCATAGTAATAAAAATGGCGTGGTATTGGCACCAAAACAGTCATGTAGACCAATGGTACAGAATAGAAGACACAGAGACAAATCCACATAAATATAGTTACTTCATATTAGACAAAGTTACCATAAACATACATTGGGAAAAGATAGCCTTTTCAACAAACGGCACTGGGAAAACAGGAAATCAGTATGTAACAAAATGAAATTGAACTCCTATCTCTCACCTTGCACAAAAATCAACTCAAAGTGGATTATCAACCTATACATTAGACCAGAGACGGTGAGCCCACTAGAAGAAAAAGTAGGCCCAAATCTCCATCATGTTGGTTTAGGAAATGTAGAAACTGACTTCCTCAACAAGAATCTCAAAGCACAAGAAGTAAAATCAAGAATCAATAAATGGGATGGTATCAAACAAAAAGCTTCTTCCTCAAAGGAAATAATCAAGAATGTGAAGAGGGAACCTAGAGAATGGGAGAAAATCTGTGCCACCGGCATCTCAGAGCACTAATTTTCAGGATATATAAAGAACTCAAAAAACTTAACACCAAAAAAAAACAAAAAAAACAAAAAAAAAAACCAACCCAATCAATAAATGGGCAAAGGAACTGAACAAGCACATCACAGAAGAAATACAAATGGTCAACAAATATACGAAAAAAGGTTTAACATCTCTAGCAATTAGAGAAATGGAAATTAAAACTACACTGAGATTCCATCTCACTCCAGTCAGAGTGGCAATTATCAAGAACATAAGCAACAATTTTGGCAAGGATGTGGGGAAAAAGGTACACTCATACATTGCTGGTGGGAATGCAAATTGGCGCAACCACTCTGGAAAGCAGTATGGAGATTCCTAAGAAAATGTGGAATGGAACCACCATTTGACCCAGCTACCCCACTCCTTGGTTTGTACCCAAAGGACTTAAAATCAACATATTACAATGATGCAGCCACATCAGTGTTCACAGCAGCTCAATTCACAATAGCCAAACTGTGGAACCAAACTAGGTGCCCTTCAACAGATGAATGAATAAGGAAAATGTGGTATATATACACAATGGAATATTATTCAGCCATGAAGAAGAATGAAATTATGGCATTTGCTGGTAAATGGATGGACTGGAGAATATTATATTAAGTGAAATAAGCCAGTCCCCAAAACCAAAGGCTGAATGTTCTCTCTGATCTATGGATGCTAACCCACAACAAGGGAGGATAGGGATGGAAGATTAAAAGTTCATTGTATTAGACAAAGGGGAATGAAGAAAAGGGAGGGGTCAGGAATAGGAAAGACAGTAGAATGAATCAGACATAACTTTCCTATTCTTATATATGAATATATGACCAGTGTAACTCCACATAATGTGCAACCACAAGGAAGGGATTCGAATTAGAATAAGTTATACTCCATGTATGTATAATGTCAAGATATACCCTATTGTCATGCATATCTAAAAAGAACAAATAAAAATCAAATATCAGAATAAAAAAAGACAGGCAAATGATTTGAATATAGACTTTATAAAGTGAATATCCAAATGATCAGAAAATGTGAAAAAGTACTTAACCTTCATTGGTTATCAAGGAAATGAAAATTAAAACCACAAAATATTCAGAATGACTAAAATAAAAGGTACTATCAATAACAAATGTTGGAAGGATGTGGAGCAATCATAGTCGTCATGCACTGATAGGAATGCAAATCACATGACTTTAGAAAACACTTTGGCAAATATTGAGCATATGCACATTGATTTATCTAGCAGTTCCTTTAGATATGCAATAGAAATGCATGCACATGTCTAAGAAAATACACAGGAGCATTAATGTTGCTTTCACTGATTTTCTTGTTTTTAATTTCCCTGATCTATGAATATACTACTTACTGTAAATTTGTTGCTCAATTTTTTTATAGGTGCCATATATCTGCTTGTTTTTCTAGTTTCTTAAGGTAGACACTTAGATAATCCACTTGGGACCTTCCTTTATTAATTTCCTAATACTGCTGCAACAAATTACTACAAACTTCATGGCCAGAAGTCTGAAATCAGTCTCACTGGGCTACCAAGGCTTTGTCAGGGCTTTATTCCTCTGGAGCTCTGGGAGAATCTGTTTCCTTGCCTCTCTAGCTCCTGGGTGACCTGCCCTCCGTGACTCATGGCCCCATTTTCCCACCATGTTGGTTGTGTTGCCCTCTTGCTGTCCCTCTCTTTTGCCCCTCTCTTCCAGGTGTATGAATCCTTGTGATTATTTGGGGCAGACCTGGATAATCTGTCCATCTTAAAGTAAACTGAGTAGCGACCTTATTCTCCTTTGCCACATAATCTAATAGTAATGGGTTCCAGGGATTAGGATGTGGATGTTTTTGAAAAGCCACTATTCTACCTCTTACGTTTTTCCTCATTAAGCACTTAATACTATTCATTCCCTTCTATTCACTTTGTTTCCCCCAAATTGATGTTTTGTATGTTCATTTTTATTCAGTTCAAAGTATTTCTGATGGTACTTGTCTTTGATTCATGGGCTATAAGTAATATTCTAAAATTTCCAAATATTTGTATTTTCCAATTATCTTTCTATAATCAATTTCTGCTTTAATTCTTTTAAGGTCACAGATCACAATTTGTATGATGTCAGTTCTCTTAAATTTGTTAAAGTTTGTCTTATGATATATATAATCTGTTTCAGTGAATATTTCATGTGTGCTTTAGTTAAAATAATTACAACAGTTGCCTTGAGGTCTAATAATTCCAACAGCTGGAACATCTGTATTGACATCTGTTGTCTCTTTTTCATGAGAATTTATCACATTTTCCTGGTTCTTTGTATGTCAGGGCTGGACATTTTCAATATATGGTTTATACTCCAGGTCTTGTTCAGATATCCTAGGGAATAGGAATTTTTGTTTAACCATCAACCCAGACAGGTTCAGACCAAAAGTTCTGTGCCATCTTCTGTAGCTGTGGTTCCTGTGTCTGTTCACTTTACAAGGTTTTTTTTTTTTTTTTTTCTTTCCTTTTTTGGTATGTTGGATCTATCTTATACATGACTTAGTAGTCTGTGTCTTAGATCATGGTTCAAAGAGTAGAATTCAGTTTTCAGTCTTTGCTGTGCTGCTTTGGGTTTGTCCAGAGAGTGCAGCTCAGAGGTAAGCTGGGAGCTTGTGCTAATTAAAACAGAATAAGGGGACTCCTTCTCCAGCTCTCTCTGGCTTCCCCTCTTGCCCCACAAAGGGAAAAGGTTCCCTGCCCTCTGGTCAGAAATATGGGGTGTCTCTTGGAATTTTTGTTCCACCACTACTACTGTACAATTTAGGCCATCCTCAGGGCAAAGAGTAAACAGAAATATCACCTCCACACTCTGAGACTGCAAGGGCTCGTTCCCCATTTTCCCTGTAAGAAAGTGTTCCATCAATTTTATCTGTTGACACCACTTGCTACCAGGACTTTCCTGATGGCTTAACCACCATAAGTCATGAGAGAAGAAAGAAGATAAAGACAGTCACTAGCTAGCTTCCAGGAACTCCTTTTTTTGATTTGGGGCTTTTCCTTGGATTTTAACCTGCTAGAGGTGCCAATATGGCACTAGTTCTGGGTGCCATCCTTTGACTCCGGGTCAAGAGAGAAAAGGGGGAAAATGGGGAATTCACCCTTGCATGAGTCTTCGGCTTTAATCCTCCTCCCTGATTCACATTTTTTTTTTTTTTTTTTTTTTTTTTTTCCCCTCCCCAGTGTTCTCAGTTGCCTTTTGTCCAGAAATTTTAGTTTATTCAGTGGGAGAGAAGCTTTTGTGGCTCACTCCACCTTTACTGTGTCTGAAATTCAGAACTGCCTTTTTTTGTTGTTTTGTTTTGTTTTTGGTACTAGGGATTGAACCCAGGGGGACTAACCACATCCCCAGCCATTTTTTGTATTTTATTTAGAGACAGGGTCTCACTGAGTTGCTTAGCGCTTCGCTGTTGCTGAGGCTGACTTTGAACTTGTGATCCTCCTGCCTCAGCCTCCAGAGCCACTGGGATTACAGGCATGTGCTCCCAGCCATAGCGGCCTTATTTTTAAGAGCCCCAAACTGCAAACAACCCAACTGTTCTTTAACATTAAAATGGACAGATGGCACTATATCTGTGTATCTGCTATATAATACAGCAAGGGCCATGAAAAAACTACAGGGACAACAGCAACCTGGATGCCTCTTATTTTTGTTGTTTAGTGGCAGTCTGAGAAAAAAACTATTTTTAGCTTTTAATCAAAGAAAATACAATTTGTATGATTCTTTTTAGATAAAGTGCAAAAGGAGGAAAAGTTATATTCTAATGTTGGAAATGAGGACAGTTGCTAGAGAAGGAAGAGAAAGAAGGAAATAGTGGCATCAGGAGCTTTTGGGGTGCTATGACTACCTTAATATACATGATGGACACACATGTAGTCACTTAGTAGTAATTCTTCGAGGTAAACATATATTTTGTACACTTTTCTGTACATTCGATGTATCAATTTTTAAAACATTTGAAAAATTAACTCTTCCTACTGTTTGTAAATGACAGAGTCTTAGCTTAAACTGGCCTGTGCATGAAGGGGAATTGATAAGGAGGCTATTGAGGTGCCCACTAGAGTAGAAGGACAGGTGATGCTGAGTCTTGTGAACAACTGAGCCGAGAGCGCAAAAGCTGCTGGAATTTCCTCACTACAAATGCTTCCTGCAGGACACTATGCCACTGAACTGAAATAATTATATTTTATGCATTCAGGCATTTGTGATGTGGACCTACTCTTCTGTTTGCTCAGGACTTGGTCCACTTGCGCAAACACGGAAAATGGCCTTCTCCCATTCTGTCCATGTGGTTTTCATGGAGAGCTATCGTGTCATGACTTTAATCCTCTGACTACACTCAATTAGTCTAGGAATGGGCACCTAACCTTAGACATTTTGAACTTCAGATGAGATTTCTACTGTGGGGGGTGGGACACAGAAATGTTTTCACAACCCTTCGATAATGATGAAGCAGAACTCTAATATAGATGATCTCAATTCATTTGGTCGTGTCTGTTATTTCTTTAAAAGTGTTTTTTTTTTTTAAATTTTTAGTTGCAGGTGGACACAATACCTTTATTTTTATGTGGTGCTGATTGAACCCAGTGCACACATGCTAAACAAGTGCTCTACCACTGAGCCACAATCCCAGCCCCTAAAAAGTATTCTAAAACTGACATCATGTAAGTGGGGTGGGAGTTGGGGGAGTGCAGCTCAGTGGTAGGGTGATTGCCTAGCATGCACAGGGTCTTGGATTCAATCCCTAGCACGAATACAAACCCAACCCCCCCAAACCTGTCATTGTGTTCAACCAATAGTGTCTTTTCATCTCTTGGAGACTGGGACAGGCATTCCAGCATCAATAAAGGATAATGTATGAAGAACTCTAATAATATAGATTTGTTCAAGTTTTGAAATTAATATTTTTATACTCCTTCAGGAGCCAAGTGTTTTTGTCTGTTTTTACACAGCAGAATTCATCTAAATCATGACAGCTATCAGTAACTTCATAGGTAAAGGGAAAAAAAGAAAAAGGAGTATCTTCAAATTTAAGGTTGAATACCTATGAAGTGCTTTTTCTTTATAATTTACTATCATTTTATAATTTCTATAACAAAGAGGCATAATTTCTTTATAAAAGCAATTAATACAATACAAACAAGATATGATTTTATCAAGAAATACCAGCAATTAGGAATTAAGATATGTACCAAGTTTTCAATAGCAGTTAGTGTAAACTTCTGTGCAAAAGCAAACTCATACCAGTATTTTATGTGAAAAACATTTCCTCATTTTTAAAAGACTATTTAATTTGGTGGTTGGGTGGGTACTGGGGTTGAAACCAAAGCTCTTTACCACTGGGCCACATCATCCCCAGCACTTTTTTTATTTTAAGACAGTCTTACTAAATTGCTTAGGGCCTCACTTTGTTAGTGAGGCGGGCCTGGAACTTGCAATCCTCCTTCCTCAGCTTCCTGAGTCACTGGGATTACAAGCATGCACCACCACGCCCAGCTCTAATATTTTATAACCATGTTAGATGATTCAATATTTCTGGATGGTGGGATTGCAGGCAACCACTGTTTTTCTCCTTGACTTTTTAAAGCAATGTGTCATTGTCAAAATCATTACAAATAAGGGTTCTTTTCCTTCTTTATGCATTGCAATTGTGTAGATTTTCTTGTTTTGTATTCTGTGGTGCTGGGGAGACTAAACCCAGGGCCTTGCATGCACTGAGCAAGCACTCTATCACTGAGTTGTATCCTGGCCTGTTTGTTTTCCCGCTTATGCTGGGAATGAACCCAAAGCCTCACACATGCTAGGCGAATGCTCTACCATTGAGCTACATCTCAGACCTTTCTTAAAATTTGAGACAGAGTCTAAGTTGCCCAAGAGGGTCTTAAACTTGTGATCCTATTGCTTCAATTTCCTGAGTAGCTGGAATTTCAGGTGTGCAATACCAGGCCCAGTGGTTATAGCTCTGATACACAATGTGTGATGATCAAATCAGGGTATTTAGCATATCCATTGACTCAAACATTTATCATGCCTTTATGGTGAATTTATTCAAAATAACCCTTCTAGTTATTCTGAAACACGTTATTGTAAATTGTCATCCTACTGTTCAACAAAACACCAGATCTTCCTTCTGTAATTTTGTGCCTGTTGACCAATCATTCCCAATCCTTCCTTCCTCTTTGGTACTGGGGATTGAACCCAAGGGTGCTTTACCACTAAGCCACATCCCCAGCCCTTTGTATTTTGAGTCAGGGTCTCATCAAGTTGCTTAGGGTCTTGCTAAATTGCTGAGGCTGGCCTGGAACTTGCGATCCTCCTGTGTCAGCCTCCCAAGTCACTGGGATTATAGGCTTGCATCACCGCACCTGGTTATCCTTCTCGTTTGTAAAGAGAAAACATTAAGTATTGGTTTGAAATTGGCATGTTGAAAGTGAGTTGTAGTCAACAAGGCTGGAGCGTGAAATCCATTCCATTTTCAGACTGCTAACCAGAGGGCCGTTGAGCTTACCCAGACTTCTATTTAGGATCATTCGAAATATATTAGTGGTTGCAAATTAGCTTTGCACTCAACCTTTTACTCCCTCCCACCAGTTACTTTCTTTAAAAAATCTCTAACATTTATTCTGCTTTTGTAACTCAAAGTAAACTCTGACAATGGCAAATATTTTACAAAACCTCTTTATGAGCTTTCCTGCTACACTGAATATATAGTAAGTTTAGGTAAACTTCTAATTCATTGACTCATAAGTATACTGAAGTTTGATTATCATTAAATGGTTCAAGTTTTTCGGTTGGCTTGGAGAAAAATTCAAACATAAGGGTGTCAGTTTTGTCTCACAGAGACTGTAAAATGAGACAGCAAATACTTCCCCTAAGACAACTTGTAGAAACTCCTTAAATAGTGTACAAGTCTTAGTTTTTCCACCCATAAAAAAAAAAAAAAAGCATGTATTTATTTCGTTTGAAAATGCATTAATTTTCCCTCTTGGAAACACTTAGTTTTTTTTTGTTTGTTTGTTTATTTTATATATGCTAGATTTTCCTAACTAGACACCAATTCATAGCATGTGAAAAAGTTCCAAGAAAACCGATCTGGAGTAAACTACAAATTTACTCCAAACAATCCACATATGAAATAACTAGGACAGAGAGAATATGACAATTAAATGCCAAGAAGACTAAGACTGAAAGGGAAATAAGATTGGGGTTGTGTGTTTAAAAAAACCAACTGAGAAATTTATTAAAATCAGTTGTAGGCATTTGGGGGAAGAAGAAATCTTACCATATCCAGAAATTAATAAAACACTTGAAAAACAAATATAAATTTAATAATAAACATTATGGTCAGGCTGTTTATTAAGGAGGCAACCACACATACAAGTTCGGCTATAGAAATGTTTGCAAATCAAACTTCATGTGATCTAAAAGGACCATGCGTAATGTCAAAAATGGACACCTGTACAGTCAATAGAAAGTCAATTTTAACATACATAGTCTAGATCATCCTAGAGTTATACAAACATCTGGGGCCACATATTATCTCATTTTCTTTCAAAAAAACTTTTTTTTTTTTTTTTATAAAAGTGATGTTTTGAGATAATTTTAAAAAGTATCTGACAATTATGAATGGTCCCCAGTTTTACAAAATGTGATTTCCAGGGTATGAAAACTGAAAAAAGTCAACTCTTCAGAGAGCGCTTAATATTATACAAACAAGTTTTGTAGAAAAATGATCCAGCAAATGCTTGAGTTAAGAATATTTATATTTTTCCAATTCTTTACACTTTTATTAACACACTTACAAAAAATAACATTCAAACACTGAGAAAATTAAATAACTTTGGAAGCAGAGTTCATAGCTTTCTGCTTACATATAAATGACAATTCTGGGCTGTTGGCACAAAATAACATTCATAAAACCCTTACTACTATATATCAAACATAAGTTAAAATCATAGGCACTAGTTTATCAAATCCACATTTCTTCTGTAAGACTAACCACAGTAAATCCTTAGATTTTCCCAAACAGAAAAACTGGCAATACACAAAGGCTTTCTAGTAAAAAGGCAATTTTTTTTTTCTCTTTAGGAAACTAAAAGCCAATAATCTGTGGTAGTACAACAGCAGGTAAAATTATACTTTCCCAAACTAAGATCCAAAATATGTTTTTAACAAGTGATGAAATAGTTTAATTAAAAAAAAATAGACATTTTTTTCTGATGCAGCCATTTAAAAACAAAGTTAAATAACCTGAATATTCCTTTTGAAACTGATTATCTAACTAAAAAGGTATAGGATGTTTCATAACAGGGTTAAAATTCCTTTTAATTATTAGATTGCAGCATATACTTTTTTGAAATGTTGCACTGAAAATGGAGACCTGTTTTGTTTTTTATGGATGTTATTTTAAAATGAGACAGTGGCTAATTCTTTATTTACTTAGATTTACATGAGATAACCCCCCTCACCAAAGCAGATGCTTTATTTTCCTCTGAAAAAGCAACATTTTTCAGTTCATTATCATGTAGAATTCTGGCATCATTCTTTCCAGACCCACCCCATCACCTTCAAATTCAAGGATATAATTTCTTCCTTAAAAGTACACCAAAATACACCGTACTGGCAGTTCAAATCTGCAGCTGCTTGCACTAACCTAATGCCTCCCTAATGGTTAAGCCAATAAAAACGACCCCAGGTGTCAGTCACAGCAAAATGGGAGTTTTGGTTTTACCATTCTTTTACCCTATCAACCTCGATGCTTTTCTGCATATTGTCTTCCATTTCTCTCTCAATTTCTTTTGCCAACTTACAGAATGTCTTTGATTAACAGAAAATGAAGTTTAAATCTCTAAAATCTTTTAGGTGACCCAACTGCCAATATTTTAAGTACTTAAAAACAGACCTCATGTCAGAAATGAGAAGTCTGCTACAGAAGAAGTAATAATCTGATAAAACAAAAACAGGTGATTTCAAGGATGATATATAAGAGCCATTAGAGAGCAAGTATTTATTTAACAGGTTAGAGTCAGATATAGTAGCTTTGTTACCAAAAATGCAAAAATTGATGTAAGGCAGAATTTAAGTCAAAAGGGACAGTATTTTCAAAAGATTTTATACAGTTACTCAGTATAAAGTGAATCAACCTAAGTAGGATTTAGCGGCTATATTTTCCTACCACATAATAGACTGTTATGCCACTTAATAGCAACAATTCAACTGTCATCACAGAGACTTTGTAGGTTAAATGCATAGATTTTTACCCCCCTCTCTCTCACTGCATGGTTTTGTTCCAGGTTGTAATAAGCACTGAGGTGGTGTTGTATCAAGAATAAAGACACGCACTTGTTCTTTCCCATCATGGAAACCTGCCAATTTAGAAATGAGAACTCTTAATTCTGTGACAGATAACAGCATGTGAAGAAGTTGGCTTCAGTAGCAAAGGCCATCTTCCTGAGCCAGGAACTATAAAGTTTAGAAAGATTGTACAACTGATATTGAGCCCTTTTGGCAATCAAAACAAACACATGTAAGTCCAATGTGTCAATGCAACATGATGGATGCACACTGTAACACTATTTGGTGGTGGTGATATGAGCTGTGTCCAAAATTTAAGATTAAATAATTTTTCCAATGAATCTGAAAAAATAATTTGTAGGTTCTTTTAAGTGTAGGTACCATATTTTAATCTCTAGCCTGGGTTTCCTCCTCCCATTCTCCTCCCAACCCCAAATCTTAACCTCATTTTATGGAGAAGTGAATCACTTTAGATAATTAGTCAAAATATTAGTTCTCATAAACACAAATATTTATTGATACCATTTATACAGTAAATTAGGTTGAATGTGAAGTTTTAGATAGCCTAAATTCACCATTTTCTTGTGCACAAAGGTACTCTCTCATTTACAAATGGGCATTTCTCTTTGGCATCCATTAGGTATTTGCCCAGATATTGGCCTTTGTCAAATATTAAAAAATCAACCGAGGTTCTATTAAACAAAACCAAAAGTGATTCCATGTAGAGTGATTGTATGATTACCAAACACATCAGATGTTAAATGTCATTAAAGTGCTGCTTGATCATCTCTGTCAGTTTGTGCTAATAAGACAGAGAGGGCTGGGATTTTATAAATCCCAAGAGTCTTATCTGAACAGTCTGCATATAAAAGTTGTTTTTTAGCTTGGTGAAGGGGTATCCATGAAGCTGTGGACCTCTGCATTCTTGTCTTTGCTGGTCAATAACAGCCATCTTTCCAACTGTCATCTTTCATGCTACCATAGGTTTTAGGAGCTGGCAAGGATCTGAAATAAAGCAATTTTATAATGACTTGTGTGTCTTCACAAACACTACCGCACTATCTCTCACATATATTATTTTTCAGGTGGCATTTCTTTCAGAAAACTACTAAGTCCAAAGCTCTACATAGCTATTTGTACAACCTTCCTTTATTCAGCCTTTTCATAACTTTCAAGTTTCACGGTGACTTCTCCAGTCCCTTTGTCAACACAGTAATTCATGTAAGGGAAAGACTGTCTCACCTTTTCTACCACATGGATAAGCAACTTATTGTTTTGAGAGGTAGAATGATGAGTGTGATGTTAGAGGCTTTGTGTCACCATCACTGAAGATGCAGTAAGGGATACTGGCTAAAAGGGCTTTGAAGTCACACATACTTGGAACTAAAGGCCTCATAATTTGTGTGGTTGCAGGCAAATTATTTAATCTCATTAGATTTCAATATCTTCCTCTAAAAATAGGAATAATAAGAGCACCTATTCATTACTATGAATATTAACCAAAGTATAAGTTATTTAGCACAGTGCAGGGAGTGCAAAAAGCCACTACACTTTACTACTGAATTTGGAAAACTGTTTACATTAAAAATAAGTAAGTACATGTAATCCAGTTTAACTACTTAGGGAATAAAAGCATTTTTATAAGCAAATAAATATTTGAAGTTTAATTATAGTTGACACCCAAATTTATTGATGGTGACAATTCCATTCTTGAATGGTAAAAATTAAGAGTCATTGGTTCCCAACCTGGTTGGGATGAGAATCACCTGAAGATTAAACAAACAAATAAACCAAAGAAACAACACATACACAGATTCTGGGCCCCGTGTCAGATCAACTAAGTTAGACTCTGTGGGGGTAAAATTTAGGACTTTACATTTAAAAAAAAATTCCACAGATAATTCTGAATTGTGCCCGGGTTTGAAAACTGTACCAGGCTTATAAATTCTACTAAGATTTGGCAGCTCTAAGTATTATCTCAAATATCACTCAAGAGTCTATCACATTTTTATCATCTTTATTAAACATCATTATATTCAAAATGATCAAATATCACAATGAAATTGAGATGATTTTTTTTTCCCTAGGAGTCTTTTTGAACATATTAGGCATCTGGATAAATTTAATCTGTACCAAACTGGTATCATTTCCAAATGAGGACTTCTTCAGAAAAATGTTTCATTTAAGTTGTACTAAGATGTTAGTGGGAATGTACTATGGTTCTCCATGTTCACTATCAAATGTAGAAGCTAATTTCAGTCTGCCCACTTTCATATGCTCAGGTTTGCTGAAACAGTCACTTACCTGCGAACAGGCTGTGCAAGTTTGCTGCGAGGCACTGGTATACCCCCAGCAGAAGGGGCACTGGGTCTGGGCAATCCACTTCTCATTGCGGTTGTCCCTGCAGGTCTCGTTAAAGTGGTGCTGTTGATATTGCTGGGAGGATTTGCTGGGACTGTGTTTTGAACCATAGGAGGCCCAGGTGAGGAGGTGGTTTGTGTGAACTGTGTTGTTTCTTGGCTACCAGAAGAACCAGAGCCATGGTTACTAAATGCTTTCACTGGTTGCCGAAGAGCCAAAGGAGATGGTGCTACAGGGGAGCGGAATTTGCCTGGAGAAGGTACTGCAAAACGGTAAAGAGAAACCAATGATTTGAGTGGAAACCAAGTGTAAGTGAAAACACTGCTTTATATTACAACGGATGCTTGGGTACTAGTACATCTGTATTCATGAAACTTCACTCTAATAGACATGTAAGGAATAAAGAATATTTCTGGGCCATTAAAAGGAAAAAAGATAACTGGTTCCAAATAACATAACCAAGTCCTCATTCGGAAGGTTACAAATGTCCTTAAAAAATGTTTTCACAGCTTGGAACCCACAATTTTGGAAGACAAAAGGCACTATAGGATTCTTAACTGTAGCAACTAACTAGGGCCACATCTGAACATTTTAGAGGTGGGGGTGGGCAGGGCTATCAGATTATTGTCTAGAATTTGAAACTCATTTCTCTCCCTAGAGAAACACTCATGTAAACAAATATATCTGTTGGTTATAACTCCAAAGTTTGGTATCAAAATATAACTAAAAATTTAGGAATTAAGAATTAAAAAGAAAAAAAAATCCCCTACTGCTGTGCATTGCAAAGCAAGGAACTTACAAATCTAGGGGCTTATAAAGAGGTCTATGATGTCACAGAATAAAGATGGTATATTTTTCTGGAATGTCAATTTTACTAAATAAAACATTTATATAAAAACAAATACTGATACACAAAAGAATAAAATGTACAATGTGCATTGATTTCTAAGTCAAAACAAGACTTCAAAATAAATTTTACTGTTGCAGTGGGTTGCTCTGCAATGTAAGTTCAGACTTCCTGGGGTATATGTTCATCCTTCTCTGCTTACTTTATGTTTGGATAACTCACTTCTGAGAGGGCACCAGTTCTAGTTTTCTCACATGCCCAAAGGAGGCTACACACAATATAACATGCTTTACCTAATGAAGAATTCTGGGGTAGGGAATCAGAATGAGGGAGAGAGGGCAGCAGAGGGAAAAGGGATCAGAGGGAGAAAGATAACTACTCTCACTTGACCTCCATTAGTTCGAGTAGCATATGAGTAGAGGGAAAGCCTGGACCATAGAGATAGATTATTCTATACATTTTCATTTCCTCACTTCTACCAATTGATCTGTAGGCCAAAAGTGGCAGTAAGGTCTACCTCAATGATGTCAGGACAGGGATGAGTCTGGACACTAACTGTACCCCACCTGTCTACAGTTACCACTCAGTAGTTCATTTGAATTACTGAAGGATTAATCCACTGATGAGGTTACAGTTTTCATAATCCAATTATTTAACTTCTGAACATTCCTGCATGGGGATTGTGCTTTCAAAACATGAGCTTTTTAAGTGCATTTCTAGGTCCAAGCCACAACACCCACACAGACTGAAGCTATTTTGTAGACAAGACAAAAACCAGAATTTGAGAGGCATAGTACCTTAGAGCGGGAGACAAATAGAAGACCTCCAGAACTTAGCTCAGAAGTCTGCTTGAATCTTTGGCTGAACCGAATACTACGCTGGATAAGTACAGAGTTAAAGCTCTGTCAAGACTGGGCAAGAAAAGACTGAAGCACTGTAAATTGAACAGTTGCTAAAGCTCATACAAAACTCCACATTTGAGTTTCAACCTGCTATAGTAGCGAGTCCTTGCCAAACATCTAGGAGATATTCCAAAAGGGTTAGGCCTGAACAGGGGGAATAAAGTAGCTCTTGAATAAAGGCTACTCTAACAAAGTAAAACAAAAACAAAAACAAGCCTCTAAAGCAGAGTTTAGCAAATTATTGTTGATGGGCAAGTCAACTGTTCTTGTAAACAAAGTTTTATTAGAATACAGCAACACCCATTTTAAAAATATATTGTCTATTGTTACTTTCAAGCTATTTTGGTAGAGTTGAGCAGTTGTTACAAAGACCATATAGCCCGCAAGTCTAAAATATTTATTATATGGCCCTTAAGAAAACATTCATTGATCTCTGCTAGAAAATGTCAAACTGATCCACTAATAATGTGATTACTTGCCATAACAAAGTCACACTATTTAAAAGAAGACAAATCTATTACAGAATAATGTAAAATTCTACAATGTCCACTATTCAATAAATAACTACTAAATATAAGCAGAAAAACAATAACACCAGGAGAAAAATTAGTTAATAAAAACAGACGAAGAAGTGATAGGAATGCCTAATTAGCAAGCAAGGACTCTAAAAGAACTATTAGATATGCTCAATGATATGAAAACAATAAACAATGAGAAAAATAAGAGATTTTTTTAAAAAAAAGAAGTGGATGGAATCTTTAAAGATGAAAACATCTAAAAATGCTAAATTCACTGGATGGAAGGGAATTAATACAGGTCAGATGCTGCAGAAGAGTTGGCACCTGAAGACATAACAATAAGAATGATCTAGCCAGGTGCAGTAGCACAGGCCTATAATCCCAGCTCAGGAGGGAGGTTGTGGCAGGAGCATTTTAAGTTTGATGCTAGCCTGGACAATTTAGCAAGACTCTGTTTCAAAAAAAAAAAAAAAAAAAAAGAACTGGGGATATAGCTCAGTGGTAAAGTGCTTGCCTAATATGTATAAGGCCCTGGGTTCAATCCCCAGTATTGGACAGGGGTGGGTAGGGTGAGGGAGGAATGATCTAAACTAAAGCACATGTATGTGTGTACCTCATAAAACAAAAAGACAAAGTTTCAGTGACCTATGGACCAGTATAATGTAGTCTAATATATATAACTGAGTCCTAGATTTGGGGTGCATGTAATGAGTGGAACAGAAAAAAAAAAAAAAAATTGAAGGAACGATGCCTTAAGTTTCCAATTAGATGAAAACTATAAATCACATATCTAAGCAGCACAAAAGAAACTCCAAGTAGGGTAAAACAAAAAAGGAGGAAAACCCACATGAAAGAACTTCATGATCAAATTTCTGAAAGCAAATAATATATTCAAAAAAATTGTAAAGACCTCCTTCAAAAATAAAGAGGAAGAAAAGATAAAGATAAAATATCAGACTTCTCAACAGAAATGATATAAGCCAGGAGACAATGGAATATCATTAAAGTACATAAAAGTCTGTCAAAGATTTTAAAAGACAACAAACCAACCCTGAGATTTTGTTGCCAGTAGTTTTTCACTAAAAGAAATGTTAAAAGAAATTCTTTATGTTTAAAGTAAATGATACCAATGCTAACTATGATATGTACAAAGCAATAAACAGTGACAGGAGTAGTTAATATGTTAGGAAATATAAAAGGCCTTTAAATAATCTCTTTTCTGTGTATACATATGATAGGCAAACACTCTACCACTGAGCTTTACACCCTCTGGCAGGGTACTGAGGATTTAATTGGGATTTAACCCAGGGGCAATTTACCACTAAGCTACATCCTCAGACCTTTGTATTTTTTGAGACAAGAGTTTTACCAAGTTGCTTAGGGCCTTCCTAAGTTGCTGAGGCTGGACTTGTCCAGCCTCCTATCTTGGCCTCCTGAGCTGCTGGAATTACAGGTATGTACCACCATGCCTGACTTATTTTTATGTTTTTTTAAGAGACTATTTAAAAAATGGCAAAAACATATTCTGGGGCTTAAAACACATAAAAAATGAAAATAAATGACAAAGTGGCACAAAGAACGGGGTAGAATGGAAGAACACTGCTGTAAGGTTCTTACATGGTACAAGAAGTAGCATATTACCTGAAGATAAACTGTATAAGTTAGATATGCACATCCTTAAGTAACCACTTAAAAAAATAGAAAATTAGCCAACAGCAAAAATAAAATGAAATACTAAAAAGTACTCAATAAAAAAAGACAACAAGAAAGGGGAAGTAGGAGGGAAAATCTGAATGGACAGAGAAAACAAATGGAGAAATAGTAGATTCAAAACCAACCATGTTGGCAACTGTATTAAATGTGAAAAATAATCACTCTAGAAGGCAGAGATTGTCAGTCTGGATACAAAACGAACTAAGAACCATTGAAGGAAATAGAAGCACTTTCATCTTTATTATTGTACTTTTGGTTATGCAGATACTTTTGACAATATAAATGTTTATGTCCTCTATAAATCTGGTCAGAAATCACTTTTGATTTTGATGGGTTAGTTAAGTAGTCTACAGAGGATAGAGTACTGGGTACATACAAGTGGTTCAAAGTAACAGACTAAAATGAAATGCTAAATGATAAAATAAACTGGTTTATGAATGTTAGTCAGCCTTTTTGTTATGTTGTGACCAAATACCTGACAAGAACAACTTAAAGAAGGAAAAGTTTATTTTGGGCTCAGAGTTTCAGAGGTTCAGTCCTTGGTCAGCAGGCTCCACTGCTCTGGGTCCAAGATTAGGCAGAATATCATGGTGTAAGGATAAGGCAAAGGAAAACTGCTCAGTTCATGGTAGCCAGAGAGCGAGCACACACATGCAAACAAGCAGCCAGGGCCAAAACACAATACCCAAGAGCCTCAAGTGACCTGCTTCCTCTAGTCATGCCCCACCTGCCTATAGTTGCCATCCAGTAATTCACTCAAATTATTAATCTATCAAATGGATTAACCCACTGATGAGATTATATCTCATAATCTAATCATTTTACTTCTGAACATTTCTGTATTGTCTAACAGGAACATTTGGGGGATACCACATACCTAAACTGTAACAATGCAATAAGTATTTTGTGCCTTGGTCTAATAATATAATATTGTGTGAAATGACAAGAAGAAAAGTGCTCAATCATGCTATATTTTCCATGATTTTGCTTTATCTCAGACTGCTAAATAGGTTCTAAGAAGCTTGTCTGAATTACTCTACACATTTGCTATTATAAATGACAGACATTTTATTGTTAAGAGATTTCAGTAATTAAAATGGGAAACAGAGACTTAAGTTATTTTCCTTCTCAAAATTATGTTCCTTAGGATCACATTATGGTTTTGTGCTCTTACAGATTGTTGGTCTTAAGCTGACTATAGTTTGATGCCTTCTAAATACAGGTAGGTACTGTTTTCCTCAACCCTGTCGTCTAACCTGTGACAAATCTGAACTATATACTACGTAAATGGCTAATAAGCAAATTACAAACAAATTGTACAATAGTTTGTACAATTAAAAGCACCAATAGTGCTGGTGTTATAATCTCTTCAGAATACTCATAATGATGTAAAAGTTTAAAAAAATTTGCAAGCATTAAGTGTCAATCAAAACCGAAGATGAAATACTAATGAATGTTGAATTCCCATGCTTTAGGTGTACTTCCTTTTAAAATTTTCAGCTTCCTGCTATTTTTGCTGTAATTATTTCATTTAAATTTCCTTCACACTAACTTCTTTTGTGTGACTGAAATAAAAGTTGCAGTGTGTGTGTGTGTCTACATCAAGAGTCAACTACATGTAAAAAGAGACATTTTAGATACAAAGATGGAGGTTAAAAGTGAAAGGATAGAAAAAGATGCACCATTCCAGCACTGATCATGAAAAAGCTGGAATGTCTACAATAATTTTTATCAGAAAAACATTACCACTAGGAATAGACTTTATAATGTTAAAGGAGTCAATTCAGAAAAATGATCAATCTTAAATATGTATATATCCCAAAACAGGTAACAATAAATACATGAAGCAATCTGACATAAATGAAAAGTTGGGGGAAAGGTCCAAAATTGGAGTTGAGTAATTCAACACCTCTTTCCCAGTAACTGATCAAACAAATAGATTGATAATCAGAAAGGACATAGACATGAAAACTATGAATCAAGTTGCCCTGACATTTATAGAATACTCTGTCAAATAATATATGATTTTCAAGTATAAGGAGGACATTTACTACATTAGGCCGTACCTGTTGGTATGGAAAAGTCCTAAATATTTGGAAAATGAAAAATGCTGTTTTAAATGACACAGGTTCATGAAGAAATCATCAGGGAAATTACAAAATATTCTGGACTGAATGAAAATGAAAACAACATAACTTAGGGGATAGATGAAAAGCAGTGCTCTATTTATAGCTTTTAATATATTTTTATTAGAAAAGAAATCTAAAATCAGTGAGGTAATCTACTTTAAGAAGTGAATAACAGTAAATTTAGCCCAAACTTATTAGAAAGAAGGAAATTATAAAAATAAAAGCAAACATCAACAAACTATAGAAAAAAAAAAAAGAGGAGAAAATGGGTAGATCAAAATGGTCCTTAAAAAAAAAAATGGTTCTCAAAATGTCAACAAAACTGATAAAATTCTAGCAAGACCAATGAGGTAAGAGGATTGTATACTACCAGTATCAGGAAAGAAAGAAATGTCACTGCAGATTTTACAGACATTGAAAAAATAAGGAAGTACTCAATAAATTCGTGTGTCTTCCTTGAAGATAATTAAAAAAAAAAAGTTTTAGTTGTAAATGGACTCAATGTCTTTATTTATTTATGTGGTGCTGAGAATCAAACCCAGTGCCTCACATGTGCTAGGCAAGTACTCTACCACTGTGCCACAACTCCAACCTCAAGATAAAAATTTTAAAATTTTAATCTCAAATTGCTTCCTTACTAAAATATCTTAAATAGTTGGGGAAGAAACATCAATGTTATACAAAACTTCTTCAGATTACAGAGGAGGATACACAGTCCTAAGTCGCTGTTATCAGGTCAGCATTGCCCTGATATCAAACAGAAACCCTTAGTAAATGTTAGAAAATCAAATCTGAAAACACACAAAAAGTCTCCATCATGCCCAAGTAAGGTTTATCCCAGAGAAATTAGGTTGGTTAAATGCCTACTAGATTGGTTAAATATAATTCCAACCTATGAGGTTGGTTAAATACAAGATTGGTAATAATGCAATTTCAGACATTAACAGACTAATCAATGATGAGCATATCAATGATGAAGAAAAGCCAAAATTTAATAAGCACTGATGATAAAAAAAAAAAAAAACTATAAACATGCTAGGAATAGAAGGGTTTTAAAAATGGAATAAAAGAAAACTATGAAAAAACCAAATATATCAACATATGTAATGGTAAAGTCAGAAAGGACGTAGACATGAACACTATAAATTAAGGTACCCTGGTAAAGACTGAATGATTTCATCCTACATGGAGAAAGCAACAAAGATGTCTGTTCTTACCACATTGTAGTGAAATGCTTAGCCAGTACTACATGTCCCTGTGTCTTTCAAAAGGCACATGTGTTGAAATGGAAGAAGTGCCTATACTTGCAGATGACATGATTATATACTTAAGATAATCCAAAGAAATATCAGACATAATAGGTGAGTTTAGCAAGATATCAAGATATAAGGGTAAAAACGATACTACTTATAATACAGCATGAAATATAGCTTAGGCATACATTTAACAAAGTATATTCTAGATCTATATATTTGAAACTATAAAATGCTGTTAAGGGAAATTAAAGCCAATTTTTAAAAAGAGAGCTATGTACAGTTCAGGAATCCTAAGAAACATCATTGTTGGAATACCAATTATCCCCAAATTTATATATATGTTCAATGAAATCCCAATTCAAACCCCAATAGGGTCTTCAATTTTTGTAAATGGCAAATACTGACAAGCTGATTCTAACATTTATGTGGAAATGCAAAAGGACCTAGTATAGGCAGAATAACTTTGAAAAAAAGCATGAAGCTTAAGGATATATACTACGAGACTTGTAAACATTATAAAGTTACAGTAATTAAGAGTGTTTGCTGGGCTGGAGAGATAGCTCAGCTGGTAGAGTGCTTGCCTTGCAAGCACAGGCCCTGAGTTCGATCCCCAGTACCGCAAAAAAAAAAAAAAAAAAGAGCGTCTGTTATGGGTAGACCTACAAATCACTGGAACAAAATAAGAGTCATAAATCACCTGCATGTATATGGTCAATACATTTTGAAAGAAGGGGTGAGAATACTTGGAACAGATAGTCTTCTTAATAAATAGTACAGAACTGAGTAGGCATACAAGAAAAAGTGAATCTCATCCCTATTTCATAGCATATACAAAAATTAACTCAGTGCATCACAGACATAAATGTAAAATATAAAACTATAAAAAATTAGTTGAAACATAGGATAAGATCTTAATGAGCTTGTTGTGTTAGGCAAAGATTTATTAGGCAGGGTACTAACCATAAAAAGAACAGTTATATAGTGGACCTCATCAAAACGAACAAGAGAAGTAACCACTAAGAAAATGAAAAGATAAATCATAGAGTTGGAGGAAATACTTGCAAAACATGTCTCTGATGTGTGATGTATTAAAAAGGCACAGAACTGTTACAATTTAACAAGAAAAATTGATTAAAAAATTGGCAAGAGTTCAACTGCTATTTCATAAGGGAAAATATATGAATGTTTGAGAATAAAAAGATACTGATGTTTGATTCGTATATACATAGTGTAATGATCATACCCTTCACCTCACACATTTATTATTTCTTTGTTGTGAGAGCATTTTTAAAAAACTTTGCCTCTAGCTATCTTGAAATATATAGTACATTATTGTTAACTACAGTCACCCTCCTGGGCAACAGACCACCAGAATTTATTCTTCCTATCTACTTGTAATGTTGTATCCACTAAAAATCTTACTGTCTTCCCTTTCTCTCCCCACTTTTCAGCCTCAGGTAACCACTGTTAGTCTGCTCCACCTCTAGGAGATCAACTTTTTGAAAACCTTCATATGAGATCATCTATGCCTGGCTCATTATGCTTTGCATGTCCTCCAGGTTCATCTATGTTATCACAAATGACAGGATTTAATCCTTTTCAGTAGCTGAAGTATTCCATATGCCATATTTAAAAATGCAATCATCTGTTGTTGAACATTTAGGTTGATTCCAAATCTTGGCTGTTGTGAATAGCGCTGCAATAAACATAGCAATGATGTCTCTCTGACATACTGATTTCACTTTCTTTGAAAATATACCCACAGTGGTGGGATTGCTGAATCCTAAAATCTGTTTAGTTTTTTTCCCTTTAATATCTACTTCTAATTTTTCTAGTGATAGGAATATATTGCTGACTTGAGTCTTCAGTTTTAAACTTTATCTACTGGCTTTCTCATAGATTAAATGAGATCTAACTTTCTTGCTGTCCCTCAGCTCCACTGTCTGACCCTCTTTCTGCCAACAACAGCATAAACCTAACTGTTGGTTAAATCTGATTTCCGTGTTTATATTATTATGACTATGTAAATATTATTGATCACATGTAGATAATACCAAGGTACTCTTCTTATAAAGATTCCTAAGAGGGTATCTTCTCCATCAAAAGAACATAATCTATACAGTCTATTATTTCTGTCATTATACCAAAAGATAACCATTTTGGAGAACTTTTTTATTTTTTTTTGTACTGGGTAAACCCAGAGGTTCGTTTTTTAAAATTTAATTTTAACTTTTTAATTTAGTTTTGTATGTGGTGCTGAGGATGGAACCCAGTGCCTCACGCATGCTAGGCAAGCACTCCACCACTGAGTCACAATCCCAGCCCAATCCAGGGGCTTTTAATCAAGATGTGCTTGAACCACATCTCCAGTTCTTTTTTATTTACTTTTTTGAGACAGGGTCTCACAAAGTTGTGACGGCTGGCCTCCAACTTGCTATACTTCTGACTCAGTACCCTGAGTTGCTGGGATTATAGGCATGCACCACTGCACCCAGATATAGTAAATTTCTGGTATTTAATACACAAATATTCACACATCCTACATTTCTATTTGACTATTCTCTTCCCTTCAGATTCTATTCTCTACAACTAATTTTTAAAATTATACTCAATCCACTAAGTCATTGCTGTAACACTTCAAGTAATTAATCTACTAAATAGATTATAATACTTCTGTAACCATATTAACCAAGTCTTTTTTCAACAAATCAAATCTCAAACTTCTTCCATAATTTTTTTTTTTTTTTTTTTTTTTTTTTTTTTTAGTGCTTATACCCCTTATTTATCTTTGCTATTTATTGAGTTTTAAGGCTATCAGGAAACCCACATGTCCTGGATAGGCGAAATATTTTTCCTCATTGTCTATTTTTGTTATGTCTCATTTTCTCTGAGATTTCTATTCATTCTTATTTCTGCTGATCTACACAATAGTATAGTTTTCTCCCAATTCTACTTCCTTCTACCTTTCCCTACTCTAAGCTCCTGGAACTAATTCCATAGTTTTAATATACTACTTTCTTTAATACTTAGCTCTTAAAAAACCACTACTCTATACACAATCCAAACGTATCAACTGATCACAACAACTTGTGTTTTAACTTCAATCAGTTTCCTAAAACATGTATCCTCATTTCATTCCACAGGTAAGTAAACTCAAAAATCAATGTCTGAGGATAAAGCATTACCATACAGAATGTCTGACATCTATCTGACACTTTAAAGCACCTTTTATTAGTTCACTCACATTAAATTAAAACAATGACAATGATTTTAGGTTGGTAAGAAAAATGATAAATTTTCTATCATTTTTCCTTTCAGAAAAGCAATCCAATACATACCTTTGTAGAAAATATGCTTCTTCTGGGTTTATCCACAAGACAGATAATCAATCCACTTTATTTTATTATTAAGGAAAAAAAAAGAATAAAATGTGCTTTATGGACATCACTGGCTCAGTGATTTAAACTTAGTAAGAGGTTGTAGTTACCTCTTTTTGTAGATGAAGTTTGAAGCAACTGTTTGGCTTTGAGGGAAGTACGAGGCAAATTTTTCAGCCTTTGCGAAGCTGTTGAAAAATAAGGAACTGTAATATTTGCCTTGAAGTATAAGATAAAGACTATAGCTTCTGTAAACTTGACTATTTTAATACAAACTTTAAAATTTATCAAGGAACAGAAACCATAAGGTGAAATGTTAGAATCCTACAAAGCAGAGGAATTTTAAGGTGATGCTTAGTGCATTCAGTTGGAAAAGAAAAGGGATGGAAATCTTAGTGTATGGTGCAAACTTTCAGAATAGTTTCTTGTAGATGAAATAAATCTCGAATATATCAATGTGTCAAAATAACAAAGAGAAAACAAACCACCAGCAAACATGCTACAGGATGCAAAGAATACAAAGATATAAGTGATGAACATAAGCACACAGTATAGAATAAAATAATGCAGTACTTGTTCAATGCAAAAAAGCGCATTTTGGCAAAGCAGTTATTGTTAGATGAACTGCCCTAAAATGAAACAACGATCTCCATACTCAAAAAGGAGAAGAAAACTCAGAACCAGGCAAATTTTCAGGAAGTCACAATCTGGTGGCTTTAATATGTTCACCATCATTTTGTTATAAAGTCCAAGTATTTTGTACCTCAGACTCTAGACAGAACCATGTACATATGCAGAGGTCGAGGTAGATGTGTGTACATGTGTGTGTGTTGGTGTGGCTTCAGAGGTTTGGATGAGATGGAGCATTTGACTTCTAATATCACTGAGGAACACTAAACTTGTTTCAAAGTTCTATTAACTACACTGAAACTCTAAATTGGTACATAAGATGCAGTCCAGGGCCATCTAGAATTAAAGTGGCTCCAATTATTCCAATATCCAATTATCAGAGTCCTGCAATGATCAGTACAGTCACCTATTTAAGTGGCTCTGAAATGTCCTTCTATTGATTAGAAAGACTTATATACTTTTAGAATTTATGTGCAAACCAAGACAAAAAAGAGACCCAACTTCTACAAGTTTGAGTTAGGGTATAAATAATCATTGGGGTGACAAGGGATCCTTGATATATTATTAGAATAAAAGGAAGAGTTTGTCTTTCCTCTATTGCTTAGCTTCATCAAAGCTAAAAATGAATGTTTTTGATTTCCAATTTTACAACACTCTAAACATTACTGTAGCTAAATAATGTTTGATGCCAACTCAAATTCTGACAGGCAGACTAGCAAAAATTCCTACTTATTTTTTAGAAGATCAAATTTTTAATGAGTTACCTTTTATCTATCCCACAAAAATACAGAATGCTATCATCATTGAATGTTCTATTTATTTACATATTTTCAATCAGTCTTATTTTCACCCATCCATCCATCCATCCCTGCATTTATGCAAAAAGGAGTATCTGCTTTATTTCAGGTACTGTTTTGGGTACAATGGATTTCAGCAGTCAACTAGATAGACAATAGTTTTTACTTTTATGGAATATTCTAGAAAAGGAGAGACAGACAATAAACAAAGTTGCAAAATATAAGGCCTTCCAGATAATGACAGTTGCTAAGGAGGAAAATTAAGGAGGAAAGGGGGACAAGAATAGGAGATTTAAGTTCCAACTATAAATAGAGTGATTGAGAGATTTCCCTAAGATGACATTTACAAAAAGATCTGAAGGAAGAGAAGGAGTGAACCATGTAGACATCTGGAGAAAGCATTCCAGACTCAGGAAAAAGCAATTGTAAAGAATACTGAGATTGGAACATACACAGTATGTTTGAAGAACAGAAAGGAGGCTCAATTGTAAATGAGGGCAAAGGAAACCAACTGAACATATTCTGGCAAACTACAAAGTTTATCAGTCATTAAAAATTTTAATAGGGCTTAGTATCAAATGCCACTTGTAATAACTCTTTGGAAAGATCCTGTTTGAATTAATAGGTACAGTGACTTCAATGGACTTTTTTTTTTTTTTTTTTAAATGTCTTACATTTCATGGTGACATCACAACAACAGCATCTATATACAAAGGAAAACTGTCTACCAGGAATCTGAAGAATCAGATTATATATAGGATCAGGCATTAAATTGTAAATTTGCCTGACAGAAAATAAAATGAATCATTTTCATAAGATATCACATAATTGCATTTTAATCAAATAACAAAAAGTTTTTATCTGATTTATCATTCTTAATTCGATCAGTTTTCTAAAGACAAAATTTAAAAAAAAAAACACTTTTTTTTTTTTTTTTAAGTTCTGGGAACTGAACCCAGGAGAACTCTATCACTCAGTTACATCCTAGCCCTTATTTTGAGAAAGGATCTTGCTAAGTTGTACATGCTGGCCTTGAAATTGTGATTTTCCTGCCTCAGCCTCTGGAGTTCTGGGATTACAGGTGTGTGCCACTGTGCCTGGCACAAAATCATTTTTTAAATGATGAAGTGTCCTAGTTTAAGAAACTCCAGATCTTCCTAAAATAATAGTTTAATGCTAGCTATCTGCAAATATTTACAGCTTACAGATTTCCTTGTTTTCTCATTTTTTAAAATACAATTCCAAATTAGCAAGACCCCTGTGAGAAGCAAGGATGCTCTATCAAAACAATTCCCCGCCCCTTTTTTTGATGGGTAACGGGGACTGAGCCCAGGGATGCTCCACCATTGAGCTACATTCCCAGTCTGAGGATCCTCGAACTTGCAATCCTCCTGCCTCAGTCTCCCAAGTAGCTGGGATTACATGAATATATCACTACACGTGGCTAACAATTATTCTTTGATGCTACCATTATTTAGGTTAATGTCTTCTTCCACAAATCAACTCCTTTGAAAACCTCCATTTCTGGGAAACATTTACCATCATTTTCAAGTCATGCTAGCTCAAAAATGTCTTATTTTATTTATACACCTCCTATAGTTTCTTAGGTCTATACCTTTCTTTATATCCCCCCCCCCCACTGTACCCTACATACTTTCATCATCCTATTTTTGGATTAGAACAGTGTCCTTTGAGGTCTCCCTATATCTAGTCCTTTTCACTCAATTTACATATATCAAGGGAGTGAACTAGAAGTTCCCAGCAGGTGTGGGCAATAAGCACGTGTATCATCAGAATTCAGAAACAAAATAAAACCAGGTGCTTCTGTTTTCTACTATCATGCTCCAGCATGATATCAGTCAGTGAGAAAAGACACTTCCCTAGGGGTGGGGGGAATGGTTTATTGGTCTAAGTTATAAATAATAGCTATATTAGCTATAAGAACTACTGCATTTTAATAACATTATATGACTTTTAAATTGTCACATTTTATTAGTCATCCTTTAATAAACTTTGTATTTCACGTGCAAGTTAACGAGAACTCTCAGTAATAGTCTGGGTTCAGTTACCCATTACTCTCAAGAGTAATTTCATAGTAATTTGAAATCATTCAAACTTACTTCAACAGTGTGTGCCTCCAACCCTGTGATACACTATATTACTATATATAAATACATCAGAAACAATGATGATTCACAGAATGTAAAATCAATGAAAGAGAATGTGAGTTACCTCAATCCTATCATTACATGTGACTTTGAGCTTGTGTTTAAAATTTTTAAACTGTGAAGACTTTAAAAAAACATTAGACTAGATCTACTCGTCTCCCTGTACCTCCTCCCCGGAAAAGGCTTGGACAGTATGGCACTTTATAAAATGTGATTTTGTGATTCTCTATTCAACTTACCTTACATTGAAGATTTTCCCTATTTATATACCAATTGCTATGTTTGTTGAGCCACAATAGTCAAAGATTAGTTCTGAAGAAATTATTGACTTTGTTTCAGAAGATAAATCTGTAATTTTATTAGTGTGACAAATTAATATGTAAAAGTATATTTTCTTGTTTAGAAAAAGAGCAATGTAATCTTAAATGCCATCATCTTCTTTCTGTACTATAGTATTGATTGTGTTGTTTATTTTTTTACCGACAATTACAAAATACAAAGGTCAATAAGAATATTTCCACTGTTGGCATTTCTCCTGGTCATTATTCCTCTAATTTTATTTCATGATTATTAATGAACACAGCTTTATCATATAGGGAAATCATTAAAAAAGAATCTCTTCCAGGGGTTAAAAACTAAGTAAGCACAAGCCACTGTGATTGAATGTGAAGGTAAAATACCACTGGGTTCTCTCACCCATGACATTTTGTTTAGAACCGTTTATTGCTTTTGATTGCTCATTAAGTCATCCTTTGATGCTCTTTTACTAACTTCAGTCTTCTCAGGGCTATGAAACTGCATATCTTAGATTTATTAAAACAGTAAAAACACCCAGACTTTATCACTCCCTGTTATAGTTTAGACATTGAGGTATTCCCCAAAAGCTCAAGTGTGAGACAATGCAAGAAAGTTTAGAGATGAAATGATTGGGTTATAAGAGTCTTAACCTAATCAGTTCATTAATCAGCTGATAGGGATTAACTGCATGGAGGTAACTATAGGCAGGTAGGGCTGGAGGAGGTAAGTCCCAGGGGGTATGCCCTTGTGGTGTATATTTTGTCTATGGTGAGGACAGTTCCCTCTCTGTTTCCTGGTGGCCATATACTGAGCCACTTTCCTCCACCACACTCTTCTACCTCACCTCACAGAGCAATGGAGTGGCTGTCTATGGACTGACACTGCTGAAACTGAGACCCAAATAAACTTTTCCTCTTCTAAAATTGTTCTCATCAGGTCTACTGGTCACAGTAGCAAAAAACTGACTAAAACACCCCCTTCATCACTGCCTTTGTTCACTCTTCATTTTTGGTCCAGATTATGCAATACCCTTCCAAGTGATTTCTAGTCTCTTCACTTTAGTCCATTCTCCACATAATATCAAAATGAAGTTTCCAAGAGAAACCTCGATTAAAAGTCCATCATGACTCTTTATGCTCGCAGGGTGAACTCTTTACACGATATTTAAAAACTCTCAGTCTATTCCCTATCTCCTTCTTCATCTATTCAGAACTTATGCTTCAGTCATACAACAGAATCAGGCTTGCCACTCTAACACTGTTCCCCACTATTGAGAAAACCTATATATCCTTTCTATTTTGTCAATTCATATAAGCTAAGTCAGCTAATTTTTAATATCTTTATTGAAAACTCTTCACACTTTTAATACTTCTCCTCTGCTCTCAAAGAAGTTCCTGCTTATTTCCTGCTACTGGAAAGCACAGGCTGTCATACATACATTTATAAACCTATACCCAGCAATCTATTAAATAATTAGGGCACATATAGATGACTATTGAGAAAATCTAAACATCGAAGCATTTAAGGTCCTCCACAGTACAAATAAATGACTCTCAAACATGGATCTGCCCTGAGACTTTTTTTGGGGGGGTTGGGGGGTGTACGGGGGATGGAACCTAGGGGTACTTTTACCACTGAGCAACATCCACAGTCCTTTTATTTTTTTTGAAAGAGTCTCACTAAATCGCCCAGGATAGTCTCAAACTTGAAATCCTCCTGCCCCAGTCTCTCAAGTAGCTGGCATTTCAGACATGTGCCACTGTGCCCAGTTTCAGCTGAGACACTTGTGAAAATGAGAGATTGTGGGTCTCCACCCCAAATATATTCAATTAAAATGTCCAGAAGTAAAACCCAAAATACTATATTTAAAAAATCTTGTGATTAAATAACTGATTCAATATCACTGTACTATATCTATCCATACAATGAAGTTCAAGGAATGTTATTCATTCTTAGACTATCCTATTAGTGATTATTTGCAATATAATATATTTCAATTTGTTTCATAATTATATAAGGTTCAAGTGTAATCTTTTAGTGTTTTGTTAATAAATAAAATCTAGAAAGAATTCTTCCGCCCTGGGCCTCAGAGCAGTCTGGTTTTGCATAAGCTGAAAACTGCCTATACGCTCTTGCTCTTCACTGAGAGGTCCAGACTAGAATGGTGATTCTATATGCTTTTTCTCTGGGGGTATACTCTGTACCCTACGTAAAAATATTCTTACATTTCACTCTTTTGTGATAATTAAAAAATTATTTACAGTTCAATCTCAAATCATGTTCTAATACAGTCATCCAAGAATGTTTTCCAAGATGCCTACTCATTTGCAATTAGGACAGCATAATGTAATTTAAACAATGATGAGAAGGAAACCAGGAGTCTCAAGGAAGTATTGTGAGGAAGGAGTAATTGGCCTTAGTTTTGCCACTTTTCTATTAACATGACCTTGCATAATTCAAATAATTTATGCGAATCTCTGCTCCCTTTCTATAAAAAGAAGAAGCAGATATTTGTGAGATTCATATGAGATAATACATGTCAAAATACTTTAAACATTTCAAAATATTAACCAAATTTTGGATATTTAAAAAAAGTCAGGAAGTCTGTCTTAGGGCTTTCATTCCTTCTTCTCCTTATTTTTGAGCCAATAATTTCTATATTTTTCTAAAAATTAAACTTTCTACTAAACCCGTGCTCTGTAGTCTTAGAAAACAAGATAATTCAGTCTTTTGAAAAACTCTGCCTCTGCCAAACATTCCTTCCTTTAACTGAAGAAACTGAGAAAATGACCTGAATCCATGACATCTGCAATGCTCTGGTTTTCTTAAACTTTTTAAGTTATTCATATTTTCCAAATATAAAAGTTGAAAACTGAAATAGCTATAAAACTTGGAAAACATGTTAGAATTCTTATAATACTACATTTGAATGCCAGCATCCACAATAATGCAGCCACAGCAAATAAGCATATAAATAGTGATTGGCATAGTAACAAGGCAAAAGAAGTGGTCCCATAGGTGGAAATAAGCAACCTTGCAAAGTTAGCTTCATGCAAACCAGCAAGTAAGAACCAAAGCTCTACCACTTATAGCTGGAAAAATACTTAAAAGAAAACAAATGCAACATGTATTAAACTAATAATGAAATTTTACATAAAAATACAAAATACCAATTAATTTAATAAAATGCATAAAACTCACTATCATTTGCACATAATTATATATATCAAAATATGAAAACTATATATACTAAGTAAAAGACATTTTTATGTTTCAAAGATATATGTAAAATTAAGAAAACATAGATAATTAGGTTTTTGCTTCATGATGTATTAACTTTAAGAAAAAAATCTTCAAATATCTTTATAAAGGAAATTTAATGTTCTTTTGGGCTTGCTAATATTCTGCATTTTTAATTTTCCAGATAATTTTCGACAATAGTGTAAATCTACACTAAAATAAATGTTTGTGACATTTTTAATTATTAATAAGTTTACTATAACTAAAAATATAAACACATACATGCAAACAGGAATTAAAGGATGGTATCTTAAACTCTTCTGTCTGTATATTATTCAAATACTGAATAACATGTTTATGAAACCATATACATACTTTCCACATAAGAATAAATTAATAATTAAGATAACAATTTCACTATATATTTCCCTTAATTAACAGTTACTAGGGAAAAAGGAAAAATAATGTGCCTACATATTTTACTTTGATATAGATTTTAGTATACTACAAGTATGAACAATGAATTGTTTGTTTTGATGTGCTCTAAAATATAATAATAAATTTTTAGATATTTTATTATTTGCAGTGTTGGTGACTAAACCCAGGGTCTTGTAATACTAGGCAATCATTCTACTACTGTGCTATATCCCTGGCCCAAGATATTTAAAATAGATTTTTAAAGAAAATGTAAGTACTTACTAAGGAATGTACATTTGGGTAGTATACTGGCTACTATTTCTAATTTCTATAAGCAAAAGCTAAATCTAGTTCCTTTTTAAAAAAGAAAATCTATTGTTTTAAAAAATATACTTCACTTATTTGAAAATTCAATAGAAACCAAAGTTTCATATAGTTATAAGTATTGATAGGAATTGGGTATTTTCAGGGACAAATTCTGAATTTTAATATAGTTTGATTATCTTATAGAAAGTTTCATATAGTCATTCAGCACAAATACCTATAATTTTTATTTTCCATTAATTAATTTATACCTGAAAACAAGATAGATACTTACTGGCTGAAGCCTGAGGTTGCATTCGAGGTATTCCTCCATTTGGCACTTGAAAATTTGAGTCACTTCTGCTGCTTTTCACTGAGTCAACTTGTGTATTAGATGTTCGGGACAGGTTTGGAAGACTGCGCCTTAGTTTTTCTACAAAAACAGAATTTTAATTTTTAAAAAACGAAAGCATTTTTCTGATGGAGAGTTAAAATATTAATTAGAATTCAAAGGAAATTTACCTACATACTCTATATATTCTAAAGAGAAAAAAACATGAAGTACTCATTTAAAAATAAAAACCTCAACCCACAGTCTAAAAATGGGTAGATTAAGAGAACCCTTAAGGGAAGCCACAAATTATATATTTAAGATCTACATCTAAACAAAGGTCATTTCATGAGTAAAATAAAACAAAAGTAACATAACCACCTAAAGTTAAATTCACTTTTTTCGTATTAATAAACTATTAATAAAATGTCTAACTTGACTAAATTCATTTATTTATCTGAAATACAAGTGCTTGGCAAAAACTGGATTATTTTCACACAGGAATATGAATGACAGTTTTTTTTCAGAAGAATTCTAATGAAAAGATATGCTATGTTTTACCTTCATTTTTAACATTGCTTGTCTGTAAATCTGTAGGATGGCCTTGAAGTGAAAGGCGTGGCTGCTGTAAGCGGCTAATCATAGGCTGTGGGGACACTCTACTATATTCTATTCCCCGAGCAGGAGATCGTGAACGAGGTGAATTTCTGGGCGACTGCTTAGGTGATGGTCGAGGTGAATTGCGTGGTGATGGTGAAAACCTGTTAACAGCAGGGTATACTGCATGATGTATATTGTCATCTTCATCATCTAAACTTTGTGCATCAAGTTCCTGATCACTAAAAGTACCCCGTCTTGTAGAATTGCAAGATGAACCAGAACTGCGCCGAGAAGTGGTGGCTGCATATTCCTGCCGGAGACCTGGCAACAATGAATATGTTATTTTATTTCTTTAACTATATTTTCAATCATTCAAATATTTTTTAAAATGTAAAAGTAAAAAATAATCACTGAAAAATTCAAAAAAAATCAATGAAAACTCCCTTTTTACTTTTAGACATCCTCCCATTATAAGGATACATAAACCACATCTGAAGGTTATTTTTAAGTGGAATGAAAATTTATAAACCTTTGTCCAATTTCTAGATTTCTTCTTGTATCTGAAATTACAAGGCAGAACTATAAATTTAAAAATACTTCTATTCTTAAACACAACAATCCCAAGTTGAGATTAACATTAAAGGAACATTGAAGGAAAATAATTACTGTGCAACCAGTAAACACAATATATCATCAAGTAAGCAAATAAACTCCTTAGATAGCTAATCCTTCAATCAACATTATAATGCAAAAATCATAGAATCTAGGTAATATTTTAAGCAAGTCCTACTAACTATTTGAAATCCAGGAAAAGGATGTCATGGAGTAGTAATATATTTGCACACAGGAAATGCTGTTAACAAGGTTCCCCAAGGATATCTTGGGAACCTTGATTAGAATCACCCCAGGATATCTATAAAACTACAAATCTTTAGGGATGCAGCTCACCGGTGGAGTGCTTGCCTAGCATGCCTGAGACCCTGGGTTTGATTCTCAGCACCATGAAAAAAACAAAACTAAAAATTCTTGGGGTCCAGTTAGTCCTTTCAGGTTGGGAACTGACAGTTTCTTAGTGTCTAGTTAAAGTAAATACAGCTCTAATGTCATCTAACAAAAGACAACAGACCAGTGAAAGAGGATTGTTTCAGAAAAGAAAAACCCAGATCTCAATGTAGTCTAACAAGAGAATGCTAAGAAAGTCACACTCATGACAGGATTTTGCATTTCTCATTTTAAAAATCAGGAAGCTTGACTAGGTAACAGTTCAAATCTGCAATTCTGCAATTCTCTAATTATTACAGAAATCCTGGAAGAATCATGTTGTAAAAAAGAAAATCATCTATTAAAAAAAAAAAAAAGGAAGGAATTTGTTTTTAAGGGAGTATACTATACATTTTTGACAGCATCTTTGTTTTTTAATTCCCTGAAAAAATAAATATTCATACATGTGGATGACTTACAAAGGATTACTGAAATACAGAAAGGCTAAAATTTCTATTATCTTACTAAAACACAATATGAAAGCTACTTGTAAACAGCTGACTGAGCTTTTAACAAAACATTGGTGTCTAAAGTTAGGGTTCAAAGAAGAAATAAGTGATTTTATTCTAAGGTATAGAATTAGATGGCATTCTTTTTTCCTTTCATATCCATGAATAACTAGCTTCTGACTTGTTGATTCCCACAGAATCAGTAAGGAGTTAAACAAAATTACAGAAGAAATGGAAACCATGTCATTAGTTTTTACAGCTAACAAGAAATAAAGCATTAAGTCCATCTCTTCCTATCTTTCCAGGAGAAGCTGTGTTTAAATGAGAACTGAATCAGCAGAGGAAGAAGCATTCTACAGTTTCTTAAATGTTACAGCTTGATAAAGTTTACTAACTATTTAAAGAAAGGACCAATTATTCTTTATGTAAAATCAAAGGTTTTGAAATAAATTTCAGCAATGCTTCTCAGCTAATTTGTCAAGACTCTGAAATGTGTATTTCAAGGATCTTTTTATTGAAAAGGTTAAAGGGATCACTTTAGAGATATTTCTGACTTCACAGTTTAGTGCACGGCATCTTATGAGATGTACAGGCAAGAATACTACCACCACTACTTTTCATTTGAATTAGAACCAGGGCATCCATGAACCCCTGAAAAGGTTGAAAAATTTTATGCTTATGTGTATTTTGAAGATGATGGAGGTTATAATTTTCACTGCATTCTCAAAGGTATCTATGTCCTAGACAATTTCAAGGACCATGCTGAAAGTACCATCACATGCTTCATTTAATTTAATGCTGCAAGTTCAGTTTTAAAGTTTTTTTTTTTTTTAATAAATATGTGCATTCTCAAGAGAAGTCATATCTGTCACCAAGAAGGCAAAAATTGGTTCTTGGGGTGTGATTAAAATCTTAGATATCACAATAACTGGTGGCCCTCATAGTACTTAAATAGAGTGTATAACAGTGTTTTTAAAATTCATGGGCGATGGGGTAGATGAAAAGGAAGAAAAAATCTATAAAGGCTCTTTAGGGAAGCATTTAAAAAAAAAGGTTGAGAAATCACTGATTTACAATAAAAGACACAGAGTAACAGAGTAATAATTGCACTTGAGTGCCAATACAAAGTAACGCACAGGGTATGCTTATCTGTCATAGAAGCTAAGCATAATAAGCCTATCTCTGCCCCTCATACAGCAAAACTTCCCTATGTAAAATAAACTCTGAAAATGAACAAACAAGTACATACGTGAACAAGCTTCTGAAATGTCCATTTAAACATTTTTACGTTCACTACATTACTATTCTCACAAGACATATTTAATACATACAAGAAAATCATGTATTTTTTTTTCCTCTTGTTTTCTTTATTGGATATGGAACTCCAGGGGTGCTTTACAACTGATCTACATCTCATATCTTCTAATTTTTAATTTTGAGACAGGGTGTCACTAAGTTGTCCAGGCTGGCCTCAAACTTGCAATCCTCCTGCCTCAGACTCCTGAGTAGGTGGGATTACAGGCATGTGCCACTGTGCCCTTAAAAAACCTCAACTTTTGGCAATTAAAATACTTACTTTCTTCCTGCATCCGGGCTAGAATTTGCACATCAGTTACATCATTTAACTTATAATTGGATCCAATTGAATCTTCATCTAATTCTGAAGCACTTAACTCACTATCTATAGAGGATTGAGGACTGAGTGGAGGATTTCTGTCTGATGAACTTTTGAAGTTACCTTGAGGGAAAAAAAAAATCAAACTTTAATATGACCAAAACTGAAAAAACATCTGTTGTAATTTATATATTACATCTTTTGCTTCAGTTCATTATTATTCTGTCCTTTGCAAAATACTGAACACATGCTAAAAATAGAAATGGTCCTTGTTAAGAAAAAAGAGGGCTATAGAAACTCATTTATATATTATGGCATAAATACAAAACAACTTTTCATTTCATATTACTTATCTATTCATTTACAGGGAACAATTCAACCCAGTGCCTGGAAAATAGTTGGTATCAATTAACTCTAGGCTAGAGGATTTCAACCTTTACAACATAGTCAGTGAAACTGCTCTGTAAAGTAGATGAATATATAATGCAGTATTCAGTTTTCATATATAATGCAAATTCAGTTATTAACAAGAACCACCATTTTTTCACTTAATAAAAGCATACATTTTTCCTAAACAAGAAAATTCCAGTTTGAGAAAAATTATAGATTCCTTAGACATTTAAAAATAAACCAAAAAAGAACACTAGGCCAATTTCTGCATGATGTCATGTTTACAAAATTCTTCTGGCAAATTAATAGTGGGGATCCAAGGAGTGCTGAGGTTTAGTAGTGAAGCACAAAAGATGGGATGAAGAAAATGACTATGTTAAAAAAGAGTACTTTATCATTGCAAACCAAAAGAATCAGAGAAATAAAGGAGATCAGAGGAATAAAGAATACATGTTTTTCTAGGGAAATATTTTCATGGGATCATCAACCTCTATTGTAGAATAATAAAATTCTAAACACTGTCACTAATATTTCTAATACAGATTTGAAACACTTGTTTTCCACATTTCTTCACCATAAGAGTCAGTTCCAACATGAAAGGCATGTAAGGAGAGCAAGAAAAATACAAAATAATTAACATTTACATTATCATGCAGCAAAGAAGAGCAAAGTGCACAATAGAAAAGGTACTATAAGGTTAGGCTCAAATAATGCCTGAATCAAATTCTTTATATTAATTATTACAGAATAAACTTTAATTGTCATAGGAGAAATAAGTATCAAATACACTATATACTAGGCAAAGAATAGAATCAATAAAGTTTAGACCAGAGAATGACAGGTCGAAAGTCTACTATGGTTAACAATACCCTAATCTTAAAAGGAAGGTTATATTAATAAGACATAATAATAGCAGCAAAGGAGTAATTGAATGTGTGAATTATAAATAGCTAACTACACAGGAACAGTGTCAGTCACAGAACCAGAGCAGAAAATACTTTCTCCAGTTCATAGCAATCTGTCCCTCCCACATCATTTACAGCATCTCTCTCTCTTTTAATACATTCACATATAACCTCATACAACTGCTTATGGTTGATATCAAAGCCTACTAAAGCTCTTTAAAGAGTATTTAACTCTGTAGCTTCTATAAACCATGCAGGTCACTTGATAAGGATTTATTTAAGAGCCAAAGTTGGGGCTGGGATTGTGGTTCAGTGGTAGAGAGCTTGTCTAGCACGTGCTGAGGCACTGGGTTCAATCCTTAGCACCACATAAAAATAAAGATATTCGTAAAAAGTCAAGGTTGTGATCACACTTAATCAGATCAGATTTTAAATCTTCTAAGTACATACTAAAAGAAATTACATAGATGTAACACATTGCCTTATCTTTGTACCCCTGAAACCTAGTATAGTTTATGTTGCAAAGTGGTTCCTCAAAGAGATTTTTCTCTAAGCAGTCAAAATATTCATAAATAAAAGGAACCTGAACTACTAATGAATAACTTATTTTCTGAGGTAGGGCAGTGAGTGTAAAACCATTGATTAATAACTCCATTCTGTTTTCTTCTTACCTGAATTTCCAGGAAGTATAAGTTGTTTGACTATAGGAGGTCGCACTGGGGTTGAGGATGGAGAATTGAAGCCACTGCTGTATGGGCTACTGGCATTTGGACTGTAAGGACTTGAGTAACTCACAGAGTTGAAAGGATTATTATATAAATTCTGTCTCTTGAGAGCTGTATTTTAATGAGAAGGGGAAAATCAAATCAATATCAGAAAAAGTTAACATTTTATTCAAAAGTTTTCCAATTAAAAATTCATTAAATCATTATCTTGGCTTAAATAAAGAAACATTCTTATAGTAGTAGGGGAAATATAATCCCAATATGATGCTTTCATCTTAAATTGTTATGCAAACAAAACAGTAGCCACATCAAACGACAAAATAATATAGGAAGAACATATTCTAAACAGACTACTGGCTATGAAATTAATGTACTTCCACCTTGCTGGAGAAAGTTTATTCTTCAATAACTCTTCTATCAATCCTGAGTGAGCATTAAAATAAATCAATATAAAAACATTTGTGCCTATTTTTTCTATAACAAACATTATTTAAAAAACTATAAAATATTGTTTTTATTTTTATTTTCTGGTGCTGGGGATTGAACCCAAGTGCATCTAACCACTGAGTTACACTCCCAGCCCTTTTTATTTTTTGAGACAGGGTCTTGATAAGTTGCTGAGACTGGCTTTGAATTTGTGATCCTTCTGCCTCAGCCTCAAATTGCTGGGATTACAGGCATATGCCGCCATGCCGGGCAAATACTGTTTTTAAAATGGCCTTTAGGGTTTTGAAAAACCAAAGCAATAATGACTGTTTAAGTCAGGTCAAGGTAAAAAAAAAAAAAAAAAAAAAAAAAAAAAAAAAAGGGAGCTTTCCCTTTTGAAAATCAAAGTTTATTCCCTCTAGAATAATACTTCTGTCAAAAAAATTATGCTTTGCATATAAAAGTACATAAATAGTACAACAGAAGAGCTAAGAGATGTCAAGTGAAATTATATACAAGAAAAATCAATACTTTAATATTTCTTCCTTCCATCCTATTCTTTTTTTTTTTTTGGTGCTGGGATTGAGCTCAGGGGCACTTGGCCACTCACTGAGCCACATCCCCAGCCCTATTTTGTATTTTATTTAGAGACAGGGTCTCACTGAGTTGCTTAGCACCTCACCATTGCTGAGACTGGCTTTGAACTCATGATCCTCCTACTTCAGCCTCTCGAACAGCTGGGATTACAGGCCCAGCTTCCTTCCATTATATTCTAATATCCACACCTTATTCAATATTTATAAGGATAGCCAAAGCACTATAGAAATATACAAATACAATATGGTACTTTCTCTTAAGAGGCTGGCTAGTCTAATAGAATTGGCCGAAAGAACAGCAATTGCAAAATCAAATAAGTACTACGATAAAGGTGCAAAAGGTACAGAAAGGAACTGAGAAATTTTACAACTGAGAAAATGGGTAATGTCTTTTGGAAAAATAGGCACTGAGCAGTCTTGAGAGGATGAGTAGTAATCTGATGGGCCACTAAAAGTGGGGAAAGTACAAATGTGCTATGTTAATATGAACAAAAGGGAATAAATGGAGTAGTCTAGTATGGTAAAGCAAATCGGAAGGACAGCATAGGGAAAAGTAGCTGGGTACAAGTCATGGAAGATCTGGAACACTATGGTCAGGAAACCCATTTAGTAGCAAAAATAAATCAATCAGTAATTTTGAGCAAAAATGCTGTGATTCAATCAGTTTTGGGGAAACAGCAGTGAAATACTGATGTTGAATAGTCTAAACTAGGCAGTATACAGTGACTAGAAAATAAGAAGAAAAAAAGAAAAAGGACATATGAAAAATTGGAAAGTAAATCAGGTGCCTTGTTTCTGGTTTACGTACTGACAGAGTAGTGGTTTTGGGAGGAGGAACATATGTTTTCTGTTTAGTTGTACCACGTGAGATGAGACACCACATTTTATACATATTTAGTATGTAGTATGAAGCATGATCATCATGGAAGCACCAACCCAAGAAGGAACATGCTTACAAATTTCTAGCTATCTCCTTATTCCTTTACAATCTCCTCTAAAGTTTATTATCTTTTACTTGGTTATTAACCACTGTCACTCTATGCCACATCTTTCTCCTGAGAAATTTCAAACATACATACAGCATCAATTATCATCTATCTACCAAAGGCTCCCCATTATTTCTATTTCTAATTTAAGTTTCTTCTGTGTGTCAGTCCCACACACACCACCCATTTAATGTCTCTCTGACAGTATGGTAAATGTATCCCAGAATTCATACATCAAATCCAACTCATTAATTTCCTGTTAAAATCTAATTCTCTTCTAGGGGTCCCTCTCTCAGAAAGATAACATTCATCCTGTTATACAAACTGGAAACCTAGAAATCATTGTTGATGCAAGCACAGTGGCATACGCTTGTAATTCCAGCAGCTTGGAAGACTGAGGCAGAAGGACTACCAGGTATAAACACAGTCTCAGCCTATTTAGCAAGAACCTAAACAATTTAGTAAGACCTCGTCTCAAAATAAGAAATAAAAAGAGCTGGCTCAGTGGCTGAGTGCCTCAGGGTTCAATCCCTGGTACCAAAAAACAAAAATTGTTGATTCTTCTTCATGTCCTCATATATGACTCAACCCATTTTTTCATCTCTTCAACTACAATTTGCTAAATGACACTTCTTGTTTTCCAGCATAGTTCATGGCTCATTTCCCCAAGGCAAGCCACAGAAACTAGAACTCTCTTCCTTAAGACAGGTCACAGAAACTCTAATCTTCTGCCTTTCTGTCTTGGAGCTGGCCGTAAAGAAATTCTTTGATCTACCTTGTCTGAAAGGTCCTAAGACCTCAATTTCAGAAGGTGTTTTGTCCCATTCTCACAAGAAAGGAATGCAGAAGAATCTGAGTTCAGACAGGCTTTCCTGGGTTTCCCTATCCAGTCTATTTGCATTAGATCATACTCTTTTTGTCCTGTTACATTTCAACATGGTTGTCTGTGCTTCAGTCATGCCTTTGCAATGTAGTCTCCATAAGCACCCCCAAAGAACGGGGTTCTAAGAGTTTCCGGACAGGTTCCTGGAAGGTGATTTGCCTAGAAAGGGCATATACGCTCCATGCCCCTTCTCTCATACCTCCTTTTATGTATCTCTGTCTGTGTTCTTTGGATTATTCTTTATAATAAATTGGTAAACCTAAGTGTTTCCCTGAATTCTGTGAGCTGCTTCAGCTAAATAAGCAAACCTGAAGAGGGGCAGTAGGAAACCTGATTATAGCCAGGTGGTAAGAAGCACAGGTTACACCCTTGGACTTGCCATTGGCATCTGAATTGGAGGACAGTCTTGTGGGACTGAATCCTCAATCTGTGGGATCTCAGGCTACCTCCAGGTAGACAGTGTTAGAATTGAATTGAATTGGAAGGAGACCAGCAGATATCCTCTGTAGAGCTTATTGCTTTCTTCCTAGAGGGGAGAAATTCCCCATTTCTGAGGTCACAGAGTCTTTTCTGTGTTGATTGTTATGGTGTGAAAGTAGAGAAAAATGGTTTGTTTTTTCCTATCCTTCCCAACTCACACAGCCCAGTTAGCATCATGAAATCTCTAGAGAATCCTACATTTACTCTTGGCCCTCTCCACCCTGCTCTTTATATTACTGCAAGAATGTCCTTTCTAAAATGCAAATTGGGTCAGGTCTTTTGATCTACCATTCCACATTCTTACATAAAACTTCTAAATTTTCCCAATGTTCTTAAAATGAAGTCCATAATACTTAATATGGCCTATAAGGCCTTGTGGTCTGGCTCCCTATACGTTTTTCTGACCATAATTATATCACATCTCTTCATTCCTTACTCTTCTCCAGCCACAGTGACTTGTTCTAGCTCCTCATATAAGACATTGGCTCTCCCACAGTGAGCCTTTGCACATGTTCTGTCTGCCCACCTCCTACTCTCTCCCTCTCCCTTAGCACACTTACATTTTCCTGAATCTTTACGACTCAGGTTAAAGATCACTTCTTGAAAGGAAACTCCTGTTTCTCAAAGCCCAAAGCACTGTATACCATTCCTTAATTACATATCATCAGTTATAAAGATTATTTTTAAGTTTCCTCTGCTAGATGATGGACTCCAGGAGTGTATGTACAGCGTTGGGTTTATTTTTCCTTATCCTGTATCTCTCACCCTTTTCCCAAAGTCTGACATATAGGCTCTTAAAAAAACCTAAATGAATATATGCATGAATGAATGAGATTAATTCAAATATGGATGACACTGGACACCACAGAAGTGGATGAAAACACCAAAAGAGACATGAGGCAAAAGACAGAGGCAGCCTAAACTGAAAAGTTGGACAGAGGGTTGTTAGGGGTCATGGGAAATTATTGTTTAATACAGGTATAGAATTTTAGTATAGGATGATGAAAAGTTCTGTCCTGATGGGCAATGGTGACAGTTTCACATCAGTGTGAATGTACTTTAAAGTCACTGAACTGTACATTCAAAATGATGAAAATGGAATTTTTATGTTATATTAATTTTATTACAAAACAACAGCAACTTGGCATAGATGGAAGCACCTTCAAAGAAGACAGAAAAGAAAACAGCAGGAGGCGTAAGAGGGCAAAAAAGATAATGCATTATCACAAAGACAAGATGAGTTTAGGATCAAGTGGTACTACATCTTAGAGAAGCTAAATGGGATGAATAGAAACTGTTCTTCTACAACACAATACCTAAGTTCCCAGGAAGTTTTGCTTTATTAAAAAAAAAAATTAAATACAATCTTCTTGGAAAAAGAGTAGTTTAGGAATATAAGTTCAAACTTGCAAACTAGTTATTTTTTTCCTTAAAAATTTTAAATGTACATATTTAAAACATACATTATATTTATAGCTATAACTATTATTGTGTGCATAAATATACAATTAAGACATTGTTAAATACATCCAGTACTTGATTGCACCTAGTTTTGGTTCAAGAGTAACTTCTTCACTTACACATGCCTACGATCTTTAATACCCTTATTATAATAAAGCAAAAATCAATTACTCTTTTTATAGTATAGCAGCTTTGCTTTTTTCTCTCAAGGACAGATTACTGGTAATAGTTCTTATTTCTTAGGATGTGCGAAACCAGGAGTTGGTGAACTGTAGTCTGCAGGCCAAATTCAAGTGACTACCTGTTTTTGTAAACAAAGTTTTACTGGAACACAACCATGCCAATTTGTTTACATATTGTCTATGGCTGTTAGTGTGTCCTTATAAGAGTAAAACTGGTCCCTCACATGCCAAAGATTAAACTGACTCTTTACAGAAAAAGTTTGCCAACTTATTTTTTTTTAATCTATTTCCTATTGTCTGATAATCCAATAAGACTATAAGTTCCATGAAGAAAGGAATTTTTTGATCTATTATATTTATGGCTATGTCCTCAGAACTGAGAACAATCTTCAGCACACTAGGCTCTTAACATTTACTGCTGAATGGTGAAAAGTTCTAATTAAATTGTAAATTATATTATTTCCAAGGTGAGACACTGTACTGAAAGTACAGGAAAACTGATCAAGAATATTTAAAAAAAATTTTTTTTAGTTGTAGATGGACACATGCATTTATTTTATTTATTCGTTTTTTATGCGGTGCGGAGAAGTGAACCCAGTGGCTCACACATGCTAGGCAAGCACTCTACCACTGAGTCACAACCCAGCCCCAAGAATATTTTTAATAAATGTGTAAGTAATATATAACTGCAGTTTGTTCAAAAACTTTGCTACTTCAAGGTGTCTACAAACTCATCTACATAGTTCAATTTCTTATGAATATAACTTAAATCAAGCTCCAGAGAATAATTCTAAAATCAAATTGATATTCAAACAAAAATACAGAGGGAAAGTAGGACTTTAGTATCAAAGCAATCTCAGATTCAGCACTCTATAATCACATCTTGTAAGTTATTTGTAAATCTACCAATTGTCCTTAAAGTCAAATAAACCTCATTTTACTATATACCAGTTTAGCTAGTCTCCTCTCTGGACCAATTTCAACTTAAAGGCTAACCAAAGAGCATGTATTTCTATAATAACACTAACATACACATTTAAAGTACAATGCTGCTAAGCAAATGCAAAGAAAAACAAAAACAAAATGTTTTCAGGATTAATAACCATGCATCAATTTGTTACAATCTTGAGTATTTCAGAAAACAACAGTTTCAAAAGACTGAGAAAAATGCCTACATTTTTCCTACATTTCTACCCACACTGGCATGCTATGTTAAATGTCATAAATAGGTACAGACACATTTTTGTCAGCTTTGTGAATGCTATTAAACAAAAAAGCATAAAAGCAATTTAAACCTAAAATATCAAGTAGAAGAAAACATAAGGAAGAAAAATTAATACATTTACTAAGAGGCACCCACTGTGATCCAAAAAACAATCCAGCCCCTTTCATATACATTATTATTTTATCCTTAAAAATAACCTTTCAAATCTCATTCTCATGAGAATTCTGAGCTCATAGAAACTAAATAATGAGAAGAGTCACCCAGCAATTAGGTGGAAAGGTGAAAAAAGGTCTCTGGTTTTCTACGTGTATCTTTCTACCTCATCAGTGTTTCCCCAAAATGTGGTATGTGAAATAATTTTAGAAAATACACAAGAAATGTTTTATTTTAATAGTTACTAAACTTGTATTAGAAAAGAATCATATGAAGTTCATAATTTCAGGGATATTATTCCTTAGAATGAGACTAAATAAAAATGAGACTTTTTAAAAAGTTATTAAGTGAATGACAGAACAGTCCTCATGATGGTATGCACAATGAGACTCGAAAAACGCTGCCAAGCAAGGAATGGCCTTCTTAAGAATGCACCACTCAATATTTATGTTTTTTGACTAAAGAAAGAAAAGAGATGAATTTACCAGTAAAGTTGCAGACATACCTGACATAGTTTGATCAAGTTTGTGGATAAGAGACTTTTTAGCACATTCAACATCAGGACTTGGGTAATCCAAAACTTGCCTGCACCATACTAATGGACTAACCGATTTCTGCATTGGTGTAAGTTTTTTCTTTGGTGATGAATACAGCCTAGAAGAAAACAAAACAAAACAAAACAAAAAAAGGGGGGGAACATTCATTACTCAGAACAATGTTACAAAGTAGGGATCCTTATGGATAAATATATTTTTAAATGTTTTATTAGTGTATTGCAGTTATACATAATATTGGGGTTCATTTTGACATAATCATATATACATGGAATATAATATTCTACATTCAGTTCCCAATACTTCCTTTTTCCCTTGCTTTGTTCTCCTTCCTCTACTCTACTGGTGTTCCGTGTGTGTGTGTGTGTGTGTGTGTGTGTGTGTGTGTGAGAGAGAGAGAGAGAGAGAGAGAGAGAGAAATATATATACATAAAGGTGAAACTCACTGTGGTATATAGCATAATTTGGCCAATTTCAGTCTGCGTTTCCTACCTTTTCTCTTCCTTCCTCTCTCTCCCTCTATCCCCTTCCTCTACTCCACTGACCTCCCTCCTATTTTCATGGGACACCCTCCCTTTAGTTTTCCTTATTTTGCTCTAGATTACACATGAGAGGAAACATTTGATTCTTGACTTTCTAAACCTAGCTCATTTCACTTAGATGGTGTTCTCCAGTTTCATCCATTTACTGGCAAATGTCATATTTAAATAGTTGGAGGGAGTAAAAGTGAAGGAGTATGTTTAAAGTCAACCATATTGATTCAGTGCACAGAAGAAAATGATACCATAATGATCAACAGAATGCCAAACTAAAGTACTAAATGAATTCATATGAGGATATTCCTAAAATTTATTAAATTTTTCTATTTTCATTATTAGAACTATGAGGAAACATCTGTCTTTACAACAGTTGATTCTTTTTCAGTAGTACATGACTAACTCCCTAATACAGGCGCATCATCAAATCTAGTCTAGGAGGTAAAGGGAGGAGCTAAATACTTTGCTCTCTGTTCCCATCTCTCTTCCCACAAGTTCATAGAGAAATCTATCATAAACAGTTGTAATCTTCTTTTCAAACAAGGATACACCTGGAAAGGCAAGTGTTGAAACCTTAGTAACTTAATGTAAATCAACTTACTATTCTTTAGTTTTAGTAAAGAAAGGGACAGTATTTAAAAAACCCCTGGGGAAGATGTTCAAAGGGAAAAGGTGAGCATAAGATATGGAAGAGACTCAGATTAGTCCAGATTATGTTGATTATTACTAATTATTTCAAATGTGACTGCATATGAAAACTGTGAATAATTATTTGATTTCTAACCAGGGTGGTTTTCAAATTAAGATATTTTAAGTGATATTTATGAAGTAAATAATTATGTTTACACAGTTTGATATGTCAATGACAAGGAGCTAATGATTTACATGTTACATTAATCAAATTAGGGCAATAATAAAGTTCTGGTTTGATATAAAAATTTAAATAAATATATCTCTACAGTATCAAAATAGACAAATTACTTTTAGTTGTAATATGTGGTACCTTTTCCATCCCTTCTCTCTTCTTTATAATTTAGGTCTATTACTCTTACTTAGCTTTGATCAAAATAATCAATATTAATACAGTAATGATAATTTATTTAGTATATAATCCATATTCATTTGGACAAGGATACTGAAATAAACATTAAACATTCAAAATGAAGTTAATGGGGTTTTCTTTCCAACCTAAATAATGCAAACATTCCATGACAAATCTCTACCTCAGTACCCATTTTTTAATATATTTTTTATTTTATTTGTTCTAATTAGTTTTACATGACAGTAGAATGCATTCTGACACATCATACGTAAGTGGAGTATAACTTCTTATTCATCTGGTTGTACACATTGTAGAGTTACACAGGTCATGTTATCATATATGCACATAGGGTAATAATTTCCAATTCATTCTACTACATTTCCAACCCCTATGTCCCCTTCCCCTCCCTTCACTTGTCTTTGTCTAGTCCAAAATACCTCTATCCATTCCACTCCCTATTTGGATTACCATTTATCCTTTGGGTTCTTTGGGATTGGCTTTTTTCACTTAGCATGATAGTCTCTAGTTTCATCCATTTATCAGCAAATGCCATAATTTCATTCTTCTTTATGGCTGAGTAATATTCCATTGTGTGTGTATATGTATATATATATATATATATATATCACACTTTCTTTATCCATTCATCTTTATCCATTCATCTGTTGAAGGGCACCTAGACTGATTCCATAATTTAGCTATTATGAATTGAGCTGCTATAAACATTGATGTGGCTGTGTCACTGTAGTATGCTATTTTTAAGTTCTTTTGGAATAAACCTACCTAGGAGTGGGATAACTGGGTCAAGTGGTGGTTCCATTCCAAGTTTTCTGAGGATCTCCATACTGCTTTCCATAGTTGTTGTACCACTTTGTAGTCCCACCAGCAATGTATGAGTGTACCTTTGCCCCTACATCCTGGCCAACATTTACTGTTGCTTATATTCTTGATGACTGCCATTCTGACTGGGGTGAGATGGAATCTCGGTATACTTTTGATTTGCATTTCCCTAATTGCTAGAGATGTTGAACTTTCTTCATATATTTATTGATTGATTGTATTTCTACTTCTGTGAATTCCTGTTCAATTCCTTTGCCCATTTATTGATTGGGGTTTTTTTTTTTTTTTTTTTTTTGATGTTAAGTTTTTTGAGTTCTTTATATATCCTGGAGATTAATGCTCTGAGGCACATGTAATAAAGATTTTTTCCCATCCTATAGGCTCTCTCTTCACATTCTTGATTGTTTCCTTTGTTGTGAAGAAGCTTTTTAATTTCATTCCATCCCATTTATTGATTCTTAATTTTACTTCTTGCACTTTAGGGAGTCTTGTTGAGGAAGTCAGGTCCTAAGCTGACAACATGGTAGAGATTTGGGCCTACTTTTTCTTCTATTAGGCACAGGGTCTCTGTTCTAGTTAAGTCTTTGATCCACTTTGAGTTGATTTTTGTGCAGGGTGAGACAGGGTTTTAATTTCATTTTGCTACATATGAATTTCCAGTTTTCCCAGCACCATTTGTTGAAGAGGCTCTTTTCTCTAATATGTTTTTGGCACCTTTGTCTAGTACGAGATAGATTATTTTGTGGGTTTGTTTCTGTGTCTCTATGTCTTCTATTCTTTACCACTGGTCTATGTATCCATTTTGGTTCCAATACCATGCCATTTTTTCTACTATGGCTCTGTAGTATAATTTAAGGTCTGATATTGTGATGCCTCCTACTTCACTTTTCTCGCTGAGAATTCTTTTCGCTATTCTGGGTCTTTTATTTTTCCAAATGAATTTCATGATTGTTTTTTCTATTTCTATGAAGAATGTCATTGGAATTTTAATAGAAATTGCATTAAGTCTGTATAGCGCTTTGGGTAGAATGGCCATTTTGACAATATTAATTCTGCCTATCCAAGAGCAAGGGGGATCTTTCCATCTTCTAAGGTCTTCTTCAATTTCTTTAGGGTTTTGCAGTTCTCATTGTAGAGGTCTTTCACTTCTTTTGTTAGATTGATAACCCAAATATTTTATTTTTGAGGCTACTATGGATGGGATAGTTTTCCTAATTTCTCTTTCAGTTGATTCATCACTGATGTGTAAGAATGCAATTGGTTTATGGGTATTAATTTTATATCCTGCTACTTTGCTGAATTCACTTATTAGTTCTAGAAGTTTTCTGGTGGAGTTTTTTTTTTTTTTTTTTTTTTTGCTTCTACATGTAGAATGTCATCAGCAAATTATGATAGTTTGAGTTCTTCTTTTACTATTCTTATCCCTTTAATTTCTCTCTTCTAATTGCTCTGGCTAGAGTTTCAAGGACTATGTTGAAAAGAAGTTGTGAAAGAGGGCATCCCTGTCTTGCTCCAGTTTTTAGAGGGAATGCTTTCAAGTTTTCTCCATTAAGAATGATTTTGGCCTTGGGTTTAGCATAGATAACTTTTACAATGTTGAGGTATGTTCCTACTATCCCTAGTTTTTCTAGTGTTTTGAACAGGAAGGGGTGCCAAGTTTTGTCAAATTCAGCATCCACTCTAAAAATTACTAAAACTGTTACATACTGATACTTTATGTTAGCAAATGTATAGCATCTATAGATACATAATAAACATTTCAAAATCACTTTATCATATTATCACCTTTCCCCCCCCCCCCCCCCCCCCCCCCCGTAGTACTAGGGATTGAACCCAGGGGCAGTCTCTCACCAAGCTACATCCCCAGATGAGAGTGGGTCTTGCCAGGCTGGTCTCAAACTTACAGTCTTCCTGCATCAGCCTCCCAAGTCTCCAGGATTACAGGCTTGTACCACCAAACCTGGTACTATTCTTTCAATGTTTAAGAAAGACTCCCCTACACTGGCTGGTTTTATATAATTTACCTACATGTCTCATATGTAGTGCACAATTCACTTATTTTTAGCTATAAAACTCATGTTCAAAGTGCAAAGAACATGGGTAAGCCTCAAAAACAAAACAAAAAAAAATTCAGTGAAAGAAGTCAGACACAAAAAAGTCACAATTGCCACATTTTAATATTCCATTTACATGAATGTCTAGAAAAAGGATATGGAGAAGCAAGTAGATCAATGGTTGTTCAGGGCTAGAGGTGGGTATGGCATTTATTTTTAGGGTGATATTAAATGTTCTAAAATTAGATGGTATACTATGGTAATGGCAATGATTTGATGGTTGTGAATATACTAAATTAACTGAATTATACAATTCTTTAAATTTTTATAGTATGTAAATTATACAAGTTTGGACAAATTTTATGGTACCATAAATTATATCTTGATAAATCTTTTGTAAAGTTGCAAGGTGCATTACGATTTTTAAAAACACAGAAACTACTATAAACTAAATGAATAAAACATGAATAATTTAAAATCAAATTAAAACAGCATCATGACCATGAATCTCCTGTGGCATCTTTTCTGTCAATGACATTATAATTCTTTCATTTATGAAAGTTAAAAACTTACTAGTAGTTTTGGATTTCCCCATCTTTTTTACTTACTGTCCTCATCAATAATCTCTCACTAAGTCCCACCTTTATAAACCACCTTTCTTCCCTTTCCTATATTTACTCCCCAAACTGGGAACAGAGAATGCTTCTTCTCCCACAGTATATGGAAGTGACCGGAGCAATTTTTTCATACCTACAATGATGGAAAGGAGAATGACTCAACAATTCCTGATACTCTTAACTATCTCTATCATTCTATCCTCTTATTTCAGTGTCCCCATCACTACTTCAAGTCTAGAAATGGGGGACTCTGGCCCACATAATAATGGCACAAAATTATTCTTTGGTCAGGGAATCTTTGGTTGAGGTTTCAAAGTATTTCTAAACCTGCCAGAAGGCACATGAGCTGGGCTGTTCATGTAACTGGATCTATCTTTAAAAAGAAAAAATTATGTCTCTGAATTTTAAAGAAAATTCCAAATAAAAATATTTGCAACTATGCATACCATCTCCTTTGCTCATTTCTTTGAAATACAGACTTCTTCAAAGTAACAATTTTGTCTACTAAAAAATTTTCTTTCACTGACCCTTTTGATTTTCTTAAAACCTAATACGTGGTTTGAGTGACACTTCTGATGGACACAGGCAATTAACTGATGACTCATACAATTCTAATGGTTCAGATCTGTCAAGTTTTCACTTGCTTAAAACACTTGAAACATTACCTCATTATTCTATTACTACTACAATTGAGTCATAGAGCTACAGTGGGAAGCTGAGCCTCCACACCCACAAAGAAAGGCATTTGGAAGTAGAGCATGTTGTCTGCCCTTTCCCTACCTGCCCCAATCAGTGGGGCCCGAAAGAGCTGATGTTACATCCTATCTGTCTGTAAGGAGGTAATGTGTGCCAGTGCTCACTTTTGCTGAGGTGGTGTCAGCAGGACCTTGCAGGAAGGTGAAAATTCACCCCCATCTAGATCTATACATAACATCCTACCAGGGTCATTGTTTGCTAAAAAATGAAGAAATGGATTCTTATTCTCACTACTTAATACCCAAAATGTTCAGAATGTGACTGGAAACTACTCATCATAATGAAAACAAAGTTAAAGAAGGACAAAGAACAGAAACAACTGAGTTAAAACTGAAAACAAACAGCAAAATGACAGGCATAATATCAACCATACCAACAATCATATTAAATGTGTATGGGCTACACACTCTACTCAAAAGACAGAGATAGTCAGAATGGATAAAAAGTAAGATTCAATGACATTTTGTTTACAAAAGAACATCTTACATTCAAAGTCACATGTAGTAAAAGGATGGGGAAAATATGCCATGCAAATAGTAACCATAAGAGAGGTGGAATAGTTATATTATTAGATAAAATAGACAATAAATAATATTACTAGATACAGACATTTCAAAACATCAAGAGGGGTCTGGGGAGATAGCTCAGTTGGTAAAGTGCTTGCCCTGCAAGCACAGGGCCCTGGGTCGATCCCCAGCATCACCACCCCCCCCCCAAAAAAAAAAAAAATCAAGAGGATATAGCAATTAGAAATGTGAAAACACCTAACAGAAGTGAAAAGACAATTCAGAAATTTTGTTTAACATTTTCAATAGCTCATCATTAATAATTAAAAAATGAACTACATGAAAAAAATTAGTAAGGATAGAAGACTTGAACATTATTAATGAACTTAACATTTATGGGGCATTCCAACCAAACAAAAGACACACATTCTTTTTAAGTACACATGGAACATTCTCTAGTACAAACCATAAAACAAGTCTTACTGAATTTTAAAAAATTGAGTTCATCAAAGTATATGTTCTAATCAAAATGGAATTAGAAATCAAAAATAGAAAGAAATCCGAAGTGCTGGGGAGATAGCTCAGTCGGTACAGTACTTGCCTTGCAAGCATGAGGCCCTGGGTTCAAACCCCAGCACCGTAAAAAAAAAAAAAAAAGAAAGATCTGATAAAATTCTAAATAATTTAAAAATTAAGCAACATAATTACAAGTGATTACAAGTGATCACAGGTCAAAGAATATGATGTCATGAGGGAAATTAGAAAATATCTTGAATTAAATAAAAACAAAAACACAATATACCTATACGAAGAAGCTAAAGGAGTGCTTTCAGGAAATTTTACAATTTGAAGCACTTATATTAGTAAAGAAAGTAGGTCTAAAATCAATAACCCAAGCTTTAAAAACTAAGAACAAAATTCAACCCAAAGCAATCAGAAGGGAGAAAATTATAAAGATTAGAGAAAAAATTAGTGAAACAGAAAACAGAAAAACAATGTAGAAAAAAAAAACAAGATTGAAACAAGGTTGGTCTTTTTTTTCTTCTTCTTCTTTTTTTGGTACTGGGGATTGAACCCAGGGGCACTGAACCACTGAGTCACATCCACCAGCCTTTTTTGGTATTTTATTTAGAGACAGGGTCTCACTGAGTTGCTTAGTGCCCCGCTAAGTTGCTGAGGCTGGTTTGAACTCAGATCCTCCTGCCTCAGACTCCCAAGCTTCTGGGATTACAGGTGACTACGACTGTGCCCAGCCCAAAGTTGGTTCTTTCGAAAGAAAGAAAGAAAAAAAAAAAAAAAAAAAAAAGCTATCTATAATGCTTTAGATTGACCTAGAAAAAAGACTGATGTAGAAAAAAGACCAAAAAACCCACAAATCACCAAAACTGAGGGGAAATGAGGGACATGATTATGAATACCACAAATGTTAAAAGAATTATAAGAAAATATTATAAACAATTTTATGGTAACAAAATAAATAACTTGGATTAAACAGTGAAATTCTAGAAAGACAAGCTACCAAACACGACTCAAGGAGAAATACAGAATCTAATAGACTTAAAAGTAATGTTGAATTAGAAATTTAAAAATCTTCCCATGAAGGTCCAGTTGTTCTCACTTATTATGATATTAAACTATTAAAGAAAAAAAAAAAAGGCCAATCCTACACAAACTCTTTTAGAAAATCAGATCTACTGGTAAAAAGTTTTAACATTTTCTCCCAAAATTGGGAATAAAGTAAGAATATGCACTTTCATCACTTCTATTAAATGCTATACTGTAGTGTCTATCTAGTAAGGTGACGCAAACTTTAAAACATTGCTAAGGGAAATTAAAGAAGCCTTAAACAAATGGAAAGACACACGTGTTTATAGATCTGAAATCTCAATATTGTCAAGAGATTGATTCCTCCAAACTAATAAACAATTTCCCTAGAAAACTGCAGCAGGTTTTTTTTAGAAATTGGTAAGTTGATCCTAAAACTTATATGAAAGAATGGTCAAAACAATTTTTTTTTTTTTTTTTTTTTGGGCGGGGGATCCTGGGGATTGAACCCAGGGCCTTGTGCTGTCAAGCACTTTATGAACTGAGCTATATCCCCAGCACCCCCACCCCAATCAAAACAATTTTGAAAAAGGAAAATATTTTCTGAAATTTGAAAATCTCTGGTTATGCTCTTTTTTCGATTCACTCTGTACACTGCAGACAAAATGTTTTATAAATTATAAATCTGACTTGATTAATACTTCTTTAAAAATTCTGTCAGTTTCCGTCTGCCTGTAGGATAGTTTCTCTAAAAAATGGTCCCCACCACCCTTGAGACCCTACAAATGATCTATTACAGCATTTCTTTAGCTTTATTTTTTACCTTCTTCTACCACTCAAATCTAAATAACACCCCTATGGAACCAATTTCTATTCCTGGAAAGCCCAACAACTTTTGCTGCTAGGTCACTTGTGCATGCTGTTCCTCTTGCCTAACCAAGTTCAGTTCCTCTCTGCTAACCTCACCTTTCCCTGCTCAATTTCATTTAGCTCATTTCTATTTTCTATTGAGTCTCAAGTGAAATGTCAAGTCTTAGGGAAAACTTTCCTTGAATATCTCTAGTAAGACTATGTTAGGTGTCCCCATTAAGTACAACAAACTGAAGCAGTGTTCAAAGTATCTTTGTAGTCACTTAGATACACCCTATCAAAAAGGAAATTTCACCCCAAGCCCCATTTTAACCTTAAGGGACTTACTTTATTAATTTTTGTCCTATTCAAATTTTTTGAGTTAGTATTGTTATGGTTTAGATATGAGGTGACCCCAAAAGTTCATGTGTGAGACAATGTATGAAAATTTAGAGGTGAAATGATTGGGTTATGAAAGCCTTAATTCAATCAGGGCATTAATTCACTTGAATGGATTAACTGGGTGGTAACTACAGGCAGGTATTGTATGGTTGGAAGAGGTAAGGTCTCTGGGGGCATGCCTTTGAGCACTCTTTCTGCTTCCTTGTTGCCACGTCCTGAGCTGCTTTCCCACACCACATTCTTTCACTGTAATGTTCTGCCTCACCTTGGGCCCAGAGTAGGAGAATCGGTCATCTATGGACTGAGACCTATGAAACCACCATCCCCATATAAATTTTTCCTCCTCTATGTTTTTCTTGTCAGGTCTTTTGGTCACAGTAATAAAAAAGTTGACTAAAACAGTATTTATAATTAGAAAAAAAGACTATAAAATATGTTAGAAGCAATAAAAATGCTACAACATGAATGAACCTCATAAACATTATGGGAAGTAAAAGAAATCAGTCACAAAATACCACATATTATATGATACTATATATCTACATATCTACATATATAGATATAAATATAAATATATATATATAGTAGTCTAGAATAGACAAATCTACGAGAAACAAAAGATATTCATGGTTGCTTAGGCATAAGAAAGGGGCTGGAGAGAACAGGAATGGGAAGTATAAGATTTCTTATGGGGATGTTGAACATATGCTATAACTAAGTTATAATATGGCTGCAAAATTCAGTAAATAAAGTGGAAATCATGGAACACTAAAAAAAGTACACTTTAAACAAGTTTATCTTATGGTGTGAAAATTACGTGTGAATAAAACTGTTAAAATTGGTTAGAAATGAATTGATCTTTCAGGATACCCCTTTTTTCCCAGCACAATTATTACAAAGAAACTAAACACCATATTAAACATAACAAACATGTATAATTTATGTATAATTTTAAATATTAAGAGAAATATTGAAATGTAATTAAGAATTCAAACAATATGAAGCTGACAATAAGTCACACACACATCTGGCAGACATACCTGTATATGGTGATAAAACAACAGACTATAACTATGCTTTTAAGCATAACAACTTTTAGTAATATAAAAGTGTAATTAAGAAGTGATACCTTTTCCCCTTACCAAACTACTCCCAAAGTTACTTACAGTTTGGAGTAGGTCTCTCCTGACTTTTCTATGGATACACACATATCAGACATATAATTAAATGATTGAAATAGGAAAGAAGATTGTAGTTACTTGGATGACTTTATATAACTATAGAAATTACTCTTCATATTGTAGTTGCTGAAAATAGACTACTGAAAGACAACAAAGATTTATCTTTGTATAATGTTAAAATAAAAGTTACATTAAAATGATTATGGAAATAAATGAGATTGCTGTGGAAATTTTTTTCATAGGCCAAGGAAAATAATCAGACTTTAATACCTCAGAATCATGGCTCTCTACCCATTCACTGAATATGGTACTTTCAAATCAAAAGATCAGAAACTGTATCTTCAAAGATTGCTATATAAACCAGGTACAGTGGTGCATGCGTGTAATCCCAGCAATTTGGGAGACTAAGGCAGGAGGATCACAAGTTCAAAGCCAGCCTCAGCAACTTAGTGAGGCACTAAGCAACTCAGCGAGACCGTCTCTAAATAAAATACAAAATATGTCTGGGGATGTGGCTCAGTGGCCAAGTGACCCTGAGTTCAATCCCCAGTACCCCAACTCCCCCCCAAAAAAATCACTAAATAATCCCTGATGCAGACATGTATAGATGTTCAAACATTTGCATCTGAATTAACATCAAATAAAAAACCAGGATGACTCTGGGAGCAGTGGCACACACCTGTAATCCCAGCAGTTCGGGAGGCTGAGGCAGGAGGATCACAAGTTCAAAGCGAGCCTTAACAATTTAGTGAGGCCCTAAGCAACTCAGTGAGACCCCTATCTCTAATAAAATACAAAAAAGGGCTAGGGATGTGGCTCAGTGGTTAAGTTGTCCTGGGTTCAATCCCTGGTACCAAAAACAAACAAAAACCAGGATGACAATGTTTATATTGCAATATGAAAAAAGATAAAGCATAGCAGCTCAATTCACAGCTCAATTCAGTTAGATTGTGGAACCAACCTAGATGCTCTTCAGTTGATGAATGCACAAAGAAACTGTGACGTATATACACAATGGAATATTACTGAGCAATAAGAAGAATAAAATTATGGCATTTGCTGGTAAATGGATGAAGCTGGAAAATATCATGCTAAGAGAAATAGGCCAAGCCCAAAAAACCAAAGGCCAAATGTTTTCTCTGATAAGTGCATGACAATATAGAATGGGGGTGGGGGGGAGAGAAGAATGAAGGAACTTTGGACAGTGTAGAGGAAAATGGGGTGGGAGGGTGTGGGGGACAAAGTAGAATGAAACAGTATTACCCTATGTATATGTATGATTACATGAATGGTACGAATCTACATTGTGTACAATCATAGAAATGAAAAGTTGTACCCCATTTGTGTACAATGAATCAAAATGTAGTCTAAAAATAAAAAAGATTTTAATAAAAGAAAAGAAAAAGATAAAGAAGCTGGGCCTGGTAGCATGCACCTGTAATCCCAGTGAGGCAGGAAGACTGCAAGTTCCAGGTCAGCCTGAGTGAGCAAGACCCTGTCTCAGATTTGAAAGGAAAAAAAAGAAAGAAGAAAAAAAAAAAAAAAAAAGGATGGGGATTTTGCATAGTGGTAGAGTACTTGCCTAGCATGCACAAGGCTCTGGGTTCAATACCTAGTACCAAAACAGAAAAAAAAAAAAAAAGAAAGAAAAATGATAAAGAGGCCAAAGTTAATATCAAAGTGGCCATTCTGAGGCTGCAATTTTGTTTCTATTTTTATCATTTTATAGTTTTCTAAAACTTTCAGGCCAGGTGTGGTAGCACACCTCTGTAATCCCAGCAACTCTCAAGGCTGAGGCAGGAGAAACTCTGTTCCAGGTCAGCTTCAGCAACACTAAGTGAGGCCCTAAGCAACTTGAAACCCTGTCTCAAAAGAAAAAATAAATAGGCTTGGGGATGTAGCTCACAGGTAATGCATGCCTGGACTAAATCCCCAGTACCAAAAAACCCAAAACAAAACAAAAAAATAAAAGAAACTTTCATTAATAAAAAATTACCTGTAACTTAATATAATAATTCTGAAACATTGAGACGCATTGCTTTACAATGATTTAACAAGCTTTCTTAGTCAATGTGACAACAGTAATTGTTATTACCATTATATTTTATGAAGTGTTTATTATACCTTGGCATTGCATCATTTCAGTATGTTAAATACACTCATTCTTTCAATCTTAATAAACCTGTGAGACAAGAACTATTACAATTCCCAGTTTAAGATGAAGTCACTGAGAAACTCTGAGGCAACTAACTTATCCAAGGTGACACAGCTATTAAATGGTAAAACCATGATTGTTCCAGAACCTATTAAACTTCACTAAGATTGCTAAAAAATGCAAAAGATCCCTGGGTTAAAGATTTCAATACAGAGCATAATCAGTTGTACAGAGATGGGTGAGAAGACAGATTTGTACACATTTTTGCCATCTACCATAAACATTTAGTAAAACTCTTAATATTTAATGTTTTTTCTTTATTTTATTGCAATATATCAACAAGCATGTAATTGTTACTATTTATAAGTAAAAGGCAAAAATAAGAACCATGTAGCTGAGGAGTTGACTGTTAATGCTATCTCATTAGTATGCTGTTATAGCTTAGCTTAAATAAATGTACTGTCTTGATCAAAAAAAAATTTTTCAAGGGAAAAAATAACAGAATGAATCAAACAACATTACTCTATGTAAATTTATGATTACACAAATGGTATGCCTTTACGCCATGTACAAACAGAGAAACAACATGTATCCCATTTGTTTACAATAAAAAAATAAATTAATTAATTAAAAAAAAATTCAATACAGTTCCCATTCTTAAAGCCTCAATCTTCCTTCCTCTCTTCTAAGCCTTGCCAACTGTAAAGTTATAATCAATTCCACTGCTACATACAAAAATCACAATTCGATCGAAGGAAAACATTCTCAGTTCATATATTTATATAGTGAGTCTATTTATTTATTTAGTGGTGCTAGGAATTGTACCCAGGGCCTCATACATGACAGGTAAGCACTGTACCACTAAGTTACATCCCCAGCCCATAAAAGTCTTAACTTTTAGATTGATTATAATACATTTTTTGGAGGGGGCAGTGCAGGGGATTGAACTCAGTACCTCACATATGCTAGGCAACTGCTTTACCACTGAGCCACATCCCCAACCCAATCATAGTGCATTTTACTATTATATTCAGCCCACTAGCTGACTAAAAGACATCAAATTTATATGGATATATATGATCTAGTTTTTAGATGAATATCATTAGTATTTTCAAAAATACTGGCAATTATTAGAGAGGTAAATTCATTAATAAGTCTTAGAAGCACTAAAGTACCAGTAGTTGTAGGGAAGGATATAGGAGAAATGTGTGTGTCATGTATAACAAAACACAAAACAGCATGGTGAATCCCAAAACAAAAAACAAATGACAACAAAAAATACCCCAGCAAAACAAGCAAGGTAGACTGAAGAAATGTTTAGTGAGTCCCAAACTTTTAGAGACAATGACACTCTATGCTTCCATTTACATTTCATGACCCACTTTAACCCTAATCCACTATGGCATGGGTTTAAAGAAAAAACAAGTTTGATATTCCTTGGGGTAGCACAAAAGTGAAGTTAGAAATTAAATATTTAAAAAATAAAATCCTAGTATTTATATTGCTTGGAAACAGTACCTGGTAAGAACAATACAGAATGCATTAATCAAAAACTGAGTTGCTTCTTTTTGAGAAAAGACATCAAGAAGACCGGGAGTCTCAAATTATACCAGACTCTGCAAATTGTGGCAATAACTTCAAGAAACAACTTTTATGTATACTGGTTACTACAAATCTTTTCAGTTACAACTACAGGTGTAGATAGCAACTGCTTCAAAATTATTTAGTCCACAGAGTATGTGCATATCTATGTAATCCACACTGACTCTTTTAGAGAATTGTGCTTTTTAATGGCTAAAACAGGATCTTACTTGTATAAGACATTTAAGTTCCTGACTGAAATGTCCTAATTTTAACAAATGGTTCAACATTCAAATCCTCCATAAGGGGCTGGGGAGATAGCTCAGTTGGTAGAGTGCTTGCCTCACAAGCACAAGGCCCTGGGTTCAATCCCCAGCACTGCAAAAAAATTAAATAAATTATAAATAAAAATTAAGCCTTTTTCTTATTGTAAATAGTCTCCACAAAAATATTACCTGAGAAGAGTTTTAGAATCCACAAAACATTGGTAACAAAGGTTTATTAACATGCAAAAGAATAATACACATACTCTCAGAGAATTTTATAATTTGCAAATATTACTATAGGTTCTAGAACTAGCTTCTTATATTACTATATTACTTATATTACTATATTTTTATATTACTATAAAAATGAATAAAGAATTTTATTCACTTTGTGAAAATAAGCCAGATAGGAATAGGAGGAAAATCTAAATGTATGTATTTACATATACATGTTTTTAATATACATAAATATATGTATTTAAATGTGTATACAATCTTGCCAATAGGTTAGTCTGAAATATTAGATAACTGAATGCTAAAAAAAGTTTATCAATACAAAGTTACATGCCAGAATTAAAAGAGAATTGTACCCTCTACTCTGTCTGTAGAACTAAAGTTAATATTAGGAATGTCCAGACATTTTATCTTTTGAGTTATATACAAAAAAGATAAGAGTATGTGAGGGTTTCTGAAGTATACCATATTCTGAGATGATGAGAAAGCACAAAATATATTTGGTGAAAGGGATAGTATTTTTAGAACTGACACTGTCCTAAGAGAAAATCCAAACTGTTCTTCAGTTGTTTGTGTTTGTAGTTAGGTATTTAAAATATTGCATAAAATTACCTTTGGACTATGTGTATAAGTTATATTTAAAACAAATTTCATGTTTAGACTGGGGTCCCAACCCCAAGATATTTTATCACACATATGTAAATACCCTAAAATTTTTTAAATTTAAACACTTCCCATCCCAAGCATATTGGGTAAGAGATTCAACCTGTATCAGAATATAGCACTAGATATTTCTGGTGAAGTTGACACTATACCATAAGTATCCTTTAAGGCAATGATCCCTAACCTTGGGGTGATTTTGCTTCCAGGGGACATGTACAATATCTAGAGACATTTTTGGTTGGCCAGAAATGCTGCCAGACACCCTACAGTGTGAATACGGTCCCTGGAACAAAGAATTATCGGGCCCAAATGACAAAGTTGAGAAACCCTGCTAAGATTATTCTTTCACAAGAGAGTCAGATCAAAATAACATTTTTAAACAACATGGATGTTTAAAAGAGGGCTCAATATTTTGATTTGAACTAAACTTTTGCTTTCTGCTTCAGGGCACAAGAGGTAGGCAAAGCCAAGAGGACATTTTGAACCAATTAAGGCAGTTGTGACTTCTGTTCTCATCTACTTTATACTGTCAAAACACCGTTTTTTTGTTTTAAGAACAGTCAAATACTGAAACCCCATCCAAGTCCCCCCTCCCAATTTTCTAGATTCCATAAGCTATTCACAGTATGGTCTCCAAAGCAATGATTCAACTTTATTTCTTTAAATTTTTTTTTTTACTTTTATCAGTATACAATAATTATACATATTTTCAAATTTATTTCTTATTCTCTAACAAATTTCACTCTGGAAAAGTGTCTTTACAGGTCTTCTCTCTATCCTACTAATATGTAATATTTATTTTTTCCCCTATGCTTTTTGACTCTGACCTTCAGCAAGAAATACTCTTTCATCTGTTCCCAAATCCAAAATCCCAGCTCTCATATTCAAATCCATATAAAATTTTCTTTTATGAACTCTTATTATTGGTTTCAGATAGAAGTGAACTCTTGTGTTCACTCTGCCTCCAAACTCTACATAACTTGAAAGCTTAGTTATCATGCTTTACTCAGTCATTTAAACAAATATTTATGTAGTAGCTACCATTGGCCACCCATGGTTTCAGACAGGAATTCAAAGATGAACTAAGATAAAATAGATTTTTATACCTCACATAGAGTTAGTCAAAGGTACATTAAGGTAAAACTACATTATTATACTTCAGACAGAGGTTGTTAATATCTTTCCCTCACAGGTTGCACTGCCATCAAGAAGACTTATATATCAAGTTCTAAATCTCTAGAGATTCAGTTTCTAAGAGTCATTCTTCTGGGGTTTTGTTTTTCAATACTCTCCAGATCAGCCCTAGCCTAAGGATAACCAATGGCAAACAAGAATTTCATTGTGACAAGTCAACACAAGATCCATTATCTCCCTCTAAGATGGGAAATGAGCAGGTTTACTCAAAAGATATATTCACATCCTCAAATTACTAAACTACTCTTTGTATAGCTATTAGATATTAACAAAGAAATACAATCTAATTTCATTATAATTATCAAATTATACTGTACTGATTAGAAATCAAATATATATTAAAAGCTTTTTCACTAACTTGATAGCAGCAATTAAATCTCATTTCTCCCCTTATCAGTCAGGGGTCACTGACAAACTCAGCTTGGCCCACTCCTGGTCCTTATTCACATTTTTCAAAAACAAAATAAGTCTCAACAGTCACTCAATTCAGTGCTAAGTAAGTGCTACAATACTGAGCTATACTCCTAGCCCTAAATCTCTAGTATTTAACTACATACTCCTTAGTTCATCTAATCTTTCCAAATATTTTCAAATTTCATGTTAGATACTATGTTACCTTCCTTCTGTTATTTCTTACAATTCAAGGAGATAGTTTTTCATTTTTTTCTCTACAGTGCCTTAACTTAAGCGAAGTTCACCTTTATTCCAGAATTTAAGGCTTTTCCCAGATCAAAGCAAACTGTTTTGCACTTCTGAGCCATTCCTAGTTTAAAGAAGTAGTTTAAAACCTTCCTCTTAAATAAGCTACCTTGTTCCTGAAGGTGTTCATTTTCTCCATAATTTAGATTCCCAAATGAAAGATCCCAGAGGATATGATTTTGAGTAAATGGAATAGGCAAAGTAAGAATTTACAATACTGAAAGTCTTAAGACCTATGATCTTTTATAAGTTCACTTTTGCTATTAAAAACACAACAGGAGTAAACATGTAGTATATGTACTTTGGTTAGTACAAATATTAAGAAAAGGGGTAACTCAATACATTTATTTTAAGACATTACTTAATACTTCTATTAATGTAAGTATTGACCAAATGGTCTCTTTTTAAAAAAATGTCAAAAATCACACTAATTCATAAAGTTATAGATATGTTCTTAGCAGAAAGGTAAGGAGGCAATGGTTTAAGTAGAGGGAGAAAGCAAATTGCTCTTTGGGCTCCCTGAGGAGTCTGGCACTCAGTGTGGTACCAAAGGTGGGACTGAGGAGCAATACCACCATCAGTGATCCAGAAGTCTCATGGGATGTGAGCTTTACAACTGCGTGGTTCCTCATCTGATATTCCAGGAAAATAAAGAAGTTTCATTTATCTTTTCATGAAAACAAACTACATTTATCTACATTGTAGTGCAGGCCATTTAGCTCATCTCGTAGAGTTCCTGACTCTCATGCTGGAGGCCTGGGTTCAAGTCCCAGCACTCTGGGATTGTGGAAATAACAAACAAACAAACAAAGCAAACTTCCATCCTATCTACATTGTAGCTCAATGGTAGAGCATTTACCTAGTGTGCACAAAGCCCTGGGTTCAATCCCCAATACGGCAAAACAAAAAACAAGAACAACAAAAAAAGACAATGTAGATAAACGGAAATGGAAAGGAGGAAATAGGGATTGACTGCTAAACATTTGGAGTTTCTTTTGGGGATTATAACAATGTTCTGGAATTAGTGGTAACAGCTGCACAATTTTATGAATACACTCAAAGTCACTAAATTGTATGCTTTAAATGTAAGTTTTATAGTATAAAATTATATCTTAACATGGAAAATTCAAGGAAAAAAATTATAGGGTTAGTACAAAGAAGGGATAATCTAAAATATTGGAGCAAAATATACAATAATACTAGATGACAGGGAGAGGAAGAAATGTCTTTTTTAGTTTTTGAGGTTTTTTTCTGTCATTAACTTTTTCAAGTGGATAATGCAGAACAAACTTCTTCAAAGGAAATTGAAGTTCAACTGCAGGAAGGTGATAGTATACTAGAATATAGCTTGAAATGAGTTTATGCCTACTCCTCTGAATGAAGGAAAAGAAATGTATTCACTGAACCATTATCAATTAGAAATGATGGTATACAGTTCAGTGGAAGAATGCTTGCTTAGTAAGTACAAGGACCTGGGTTCCATCCTTTAGCACTATGGGGGGAAAAAGTCCAGATCAGAGGAAATATAATTTCTAAAGAGAAAAAATAAGCAATGTCTAGAAATTCCAGAACAAAGAGATTCTTTGCAAAATTCAAAATTGGGTTAAAGAGAATGTTTGTGACTTTAAGGAAAAACTGATTCCATAAAAGCCAAAACAGTCATCATGAACAAGACAAACCAAATTAATTGTGATTTTTATTTTAATAGTTTTACTGCACTGTAAGTAAGAACCCTGTAGGCACATTATAGTTTAATTACAGCAATGCATTTGACAAAATTTTTCATAATATGTACACAAACAAAATGTTACTGAATAACCATAATGTGTGTTGATTAATGGATTGTGTTAATTTGGAAGAAGTCAAGTTGCACACTTCAGAATAATTCAGTTGTCATTTTAACATTGTTTATCAACAAAGTGAATGGAGACCTTGTAGACATACCTAACAAATATAAAGATGACACTCCAAAAATCAGAAACAATACTTTAAAATGCCTAAATCAAGACTAACAAAATGAAATTTGAAAGCCTTATATTTAAGCTAAAAAACTTCATTTCACAAAAACAGGGTTAAAGAGACTAGTTTAACCACCTATGTATGATATATATGGGATAAAGTTGACTGTATTGGCTCATGTTTAAGTCTAAGTAACAGAAGTTTAAACCATCAATATCAGTTTTAAAATATATAATAACAGCATTATCATAAAACTAATAGTATTTAGCTCAAGCAAGGTATACCCACCACACACTCTGGTCAACTATCACCTAAAATGCCGAGTACAATTCTGGATACCATGAAGAGAGCAACCAGGGTTAAGAAAAAAATAACGATCGTTGAAGGATCAGAGGATTATATTATCTAAGAAATTATTAAACAAACTGGAATTATTTACTCTGGAGAAGAGTGTTCAGTGTGTGGTGAGGAAAACAGATCAGTGGGGACATGATAGTAGTCTTCAAATATTTACAGGGGCCACTCAAGGGTTGGGGATGTAGCTCAGTGGCAGAGCCCTTACGAGAGGCCCAAGGTTTGATCCCCTTAACTCCAAAAAGTAAGCAATGGGCCACTCAGGTGAAAGGGTATCATACTCAGAAAAAGCAAAATATAGTGGAAACAGCATAGGCCTTTGTATATAAATACCTGGATTCTAATCTTGACTTCATCATTTACTGTGTATTATTTGACGCTGAACAAGAGATTAACTTTCCTTACCTAGAAAATGATACCAAACTTACGAATATATAAAAATTAAGTGCAAAAATGTTTATAAGCTGCCTGGCAGAGCCTGAAACACTATGATGCACAATTATGTTAGTTCCCTTGCCTAGACTTTTCTGAGTTATTCTAGAACAGTGTTTTCCAAAGTGAGAGATGCAACCCATTAGCGAGTCACAAAATCAGCTTAGTGAGCAGTAATTGGCATTCCCCCTCCCCATGAAACAGAAGACAACAGAAAATATTAGAGTGAACCACTCATAGTAAAAGTATCCATAGTTTTATGAAACTTTCATGCTATTAATAACTTGTGTACTAGGTTATGAGGTAAAATGTATTTCATTTTATGAAGCTGGGTCCCCTACCCTCCTCCCAAAAGTAGCTGTAGACCACTCTGCCTAAGTTAAAATATATTCTTTATGATACTAAGCAGTTCTGTGGGAATTCAATTAGGTTTAGGAAAAACCCATAACCCTTAGGAATTTAGTGTGTTCAGTGTCCATTTGCATCTTAAAGAAGTTCAGCATTAAAAGAAATGTTTATTTTGTTGAACCCAGTTTTCCCCACATTTATTGACCCCGGAACCCACAGGTACTTTTTCCCCATAATGCCAAATGGTACCTTCAGAACTAGCATTTTGTGGTATATACATGTGTGGGAAAACATTCCTCTAGATGGGGGGGGGGGGGGAATAATGGTACGAAGGGTAGAATCTATAGAAGGTAGGTTTTTGGTTTGCCAAGAAAGAAGAAAACCTCTTGACTCATAATCTTCTGGCACTGATACCTTCTCCCTCCAACTTATACCCACAAAACATATCCCAAAGCATTTTTAATATGATTTTTACAACTTTCCAACTTTTAATTTACACAAATCTTTTCAGAAAATGCATAGGATAGCTATAATATAAAGATAACAAGCCACATCAAAGCAGCAAGCAGCCATCATCTGGTCAAAAGAAACTTCTAGCATAGTATTTAAGAATACTTGTTTTACCTTAACAAATCTCACGCTCAGTAATCAAAGTACTCAAAGACTTAATCAGTTTCTTTTAAGTGGAGTCAGTGTATTCTAATTATAATCTAAAATGGGCTGATGAGTGCTCATATTATGAGCATCATTATTATCATCACTTGGAAGGGGCATGTGATATTAGGATGATTTTAGGTTCTTTTAAAATGTGTACATACTAAGGATTCCTTTGGGAGAATGTGATTTTACACTACATGAAAAACTGTCACTACCATAGTCAGTTCTAATAATATTTGTTATCACATGACAATAAAAGGCTTGACATCATATATTCAAGAGTACCTCTGTTATTCATCTTTCTAACTAGGAGTTACAAATACCTTTTGTAGTTGTCAGAGCCTACAATGCCCTTCCTACTCTTTCCCCACCCTCAGACTCCAAAGACACCTCCTCCTTAACATTTGTCCCAACTACTTTAGACCATTATTTTCTTCCCAGTTTCTGTGCACTGTCAGTACTTCTTGTCCAACCACTATTCTTTAAAAAATTCACTGTATATATCCTACCTTATTTAGCTGCTTAAAACTTAACTCTCAACATGACTGCAATTGCTATAATTATGAACAGGCAACAACACTTAGGAATTTCCCTTGACATCATGTTAACAGTTCACGAAATATTCCTTGATTTCAATTACTAGGCCTAAGGGTAACAGTAGCTAGTCTTGGAGAATTTACCACATGCCAAATCAATGTTAAATTATCTCAATCTACACAACTCTATGAAGTTTTTTAAAAATAATTTTTATAATTTTCTCCATCAAACAGGAAAAAAGTGAAGTTCAAAGCACAAAAGTGAAGTCCAAGGTCATACAGCAAGTAAGTGGCAATTTCAGGGCCTGAATCCAGGCAAAGCTCAGAACACTTCAGAGTTCCAGCGCTGTTATAGCACTGTGAAGGATTTCCATTCCTCTAAATCAGAAGTTTCAATTTCAACGAAGAGTAGAAACATTTTAACTAAAAGTTAAAACTTATAAAAAAAAAAAAAAAGAATTAGAAGAGAGAATTTCCCACAGACATCTGTATTAGGATCTGTATTAGGTAGCAATAAAATAGGAGGGGAAAAGCCTCCGTGTTCTTTCTATTTATGAAAGTGATATAAAAGTGTGGGTACAAATTCATTAAGAAGTGGCTTATGACAATACAGCTTTGGCTTAGATATTTAAATAGTGTATTTTTCTTTGCCCTAGGATGACAAAGAAATGAAAATTGGGTTTGCTAATTATCGCTTCACAACTCAAAAAGAAAATGCCAGATCCAATTCTTCTTTAAAATTTAAGAGTCAGTGCTCTTGTTCCATCCTTGACTCTTCACACAAAGCATCACCATCCTCTGCCCCCTTCACACAAAGCAAGCTTTACCCCACTGCCCAAAGGGGAGTGCTGATTCACACGGCCTCCCCATCGCCACCAGATATATACCCATCCCACTCTGGCCCAGAACTCTGACCACTGCACTGACGTAGACGACTCTGGTGGCCCCCCTCCCGCCAACCCGGTGATACCTCATCAAGCAGACCCCTCCCTGACATCCCAAATGCTCAGGCCACCATCGGAAAGCTGGTATGTTCACACAAAGCAGAATCCTTTCCGTCGAAGCAGTTTCCCTTCTCTGACTCCTCCAAACGTTCAGACCTACTCAAGGTGTGCCAACCTACGGACCCACCTGGGTCCAGCAACCCCAAAGGGTTCGCCACCCAAAGGAGAACTGGCTACATGCCTTTTTCCTTGTGCACACCTCGAATCCCCAACCCTAGTTGACCTTCCCATAGCCAAAGAAAGAAAACCTCTAGTCCCCTCCAGAGAGCGGACCCTGCTACACAAAGCGCGGCGTCCTACCACGGGGACCCTCGCAAGCCGCTCCTCCGCCCCCGGCCGGTCCCCGCCCAGCCCCGGCCGAGCCCCGCGCTCACCAGCTCTCCTCCTCCTCCTCCCAGCCTGACAGGCGCTCCAACTCGTCGGGCCGCAGCGGCTCCACCTCGTCCAGCAAGCCGCCCTCGCCAGACGCCAGCAAGGAGGTCGCGTCCCGCAGCTCCTCACTACTCGTCCGTCTCGGGCCCGACCCGGTCCCGCTGCCCGACTTGGCGCTGAGGCCCAAGGGGAAGCCCCGAGGGGACGCCGAGCCAGAGGAGGGAGTGGACACGCCGGCCCGAACCGGGCTGCCGGGCCCAAGGGGGCCTGCGCCCTGCACGGCCCCCGAGCGGCTCCTCAGCTGCTCGTTCTGCTTCTCCAGCTTCTTCACCAGCTCCTGCAGCTTCCGCACCTCCTGGTCCGCGTTCACGTTGGAGTTAACGTCCTCCATCCTGGCCCCGCCGCCGGCCACCCGCTCGGACTCACAGCTACAGGGAACCAGCCGGAGGAAAGAGGCGTCACCGCCGCCGCTGCCGCCGCTCACTCTAGCTGAGGCGCCGGCATAGAGCAGGGACAGGCCCCACCGCCAGGGTCCCCCCAGCTCGGGTTCCGAAGCGCCGCTGGCCCCAGCCGAGCCGCCTCATCTGCGCCGGCTCCGGGATTGGGGGAGGCGGCGCCAATATCCGGCCTCTGCCGCCATCTTCCCTCCGTCCCTCCGCCCCCCGCAGTCCGGCTCTGTCGGTGACCTCAGAGCGTCGGGGGTGGACGTGTCCGCCGGCGGGCGCTGAGAGGACCAGGCGCCGGGCTCGCGGCGGGGCGGGGCCGTGGGCGGGGCCGGCGAGACGACCGTCGGCCGAAGGGGCGGTGCTTCTGCCGGAAGGGGTGTGGCGGGAGCGTTGGCGAAGGTGGGCTCGGGAGAACCAGTCCTGCGCTCACTGCTGAAGAGAGGAGCTCGTTGCCTGCGGGTCCCGGGCTGCGAATCCGGCTCTCTTTCAGTTCGCCTGTTGGTTTTAGTAGAAGGATGTGAAGTATATTTTCACCCACCGAAACGGTTTGTGGGCCTCGGGGCCAGTCCTGTCCGGACTCGGGTCCTGTGTGTGGGCGCCCAGCCCCAGCCGGTGGAGAGAGTTTACTTTGTTCTGCAGATGTTTAGTTGGTGCCTGCATGACATCGGAGATGGTCGAGGCTGGCGGGAGCCCCGGAGGCCATCTGCGTCCCTTTTCTTCCCCTGAAAACGAGAAACCCGAATCCCAAATGGTTAAGAGAGGTCTAAGGTCGAAATAATGACCATAATTTGTGGAGTGCATACTACGGGGCCAGACACTGTGATAAGCACTTTTAAAGGCATTATATCATCAGTTTTTCCGAATTCAAGTTTATAACACACTGGCACGGAAGCGGGGAATGGAAAACCGCTTTTCTCTCCTCGCCTTTGAACACCAATTAATGCACACTCTGCTTTTTGTAATATTTGGATTATTTTCTCCGGAAAAACTTTGAGAGTGTGCCCTAAACGTTTCTAAAAGTTGTGTATTGAAAGTTTGTAAGAAACGTGGTGACAGTGAGATACATGAATGTAAAAATCTGTATGGGCTTGTGGTGTATACGGGCGGCAGCAAAGCCAAACAAAAATGCTTTGTTTCCATTACGTTCGCTCCTCCTCAGATGTCAGTAGTGAACTACTTGGCTTGTGTTTGCAGCTTTCCTCCAACTGCCTCCTCCACCCTTTGCTAACAATGATCCAGTCCTATTACACCTGGGTGTGGAATCACGTGACAGGACTCACGACTTCTACCGACTTCTACCCTTTGCCTTTCTGCTCGTTTTCTTTGTCTAGAATATACTATTTTCCAAATCTGATTCCTTTTCTTAAAATTTATGCTCATCCACTCAGGAAACCTCTTCCTGATAATGCCACATAAAACTAGTTATTTTGCTTACTTAGGCGCTACCTTTTCTATAAATTTTTGCACTTTTTTTAAAAAAATTGCAGTCTTTCTAAGAAATCTTTCATTTGTTTCTGACTGCATCTAGTTAAAAGGAACCTTTCATTTTTGCTGGCCATGTCTAGTACCATGTCTGACAAAGTGGACATTCAGTAAATGATTTGTTGAAAGTCAATAGAATGTTAAGTTCTGACAGGCCAAGAACCAGAAAGATGTTTATTCATAGCAAAAAAAAAGGATATTTCAAAAGTTTGCATTGTAACTATAAATAATTTCTATAAATAATTTTTCTAGTTATGCAAACCCAAAGGATGCCTTTGTTTGCTAGCATACAATAATTGTGAAGTAGTGAAGTAATATATTTATTCTATATTCTATAAATACACATCCAAAATTGCTATGTCTGACATATATGAAGTTATTGCTAGAGTTAAACATCAAGGCTACTTCACATACAGCAGCTTTCACTTGTATTTAATGGTTTATAAAATAGATTCCAACCAGCCAGTTTCTATAAGGAGAACCCTTTAAATATATTCCTCGAAAAGAATAGTTCACTCAACATTCCACTCCTCTGCTTAGTTTGTTGTGTACACAGCAACATTTGATCCTTATCATAAATCACTTCAGGTCATTTCCCTGCTCAGAAGCCTTCCTAAAAGTTGCTTCCCAACGTTCTTCATTCCTTGCCTCTAAGGCTGTAGATACTTGATAACTTCTACAAGTGTCTTATTGACTACCCCTCTATTCTAGTCACGCTGACCTTGATCTTCCTCAAGTCAAGTGTGTTTCTACTTTCAGAACTTTGCACTTGATGACTGATTTATCCAGAAGCTATTGCTCCTCCAGAATCTATTGTTACACGACTGGCTCCCTCACTTCATTCAGGTTCTGCTCAAATGTCATCTAGGTTCACTATCCTCTCTATTACTGTTCTCAGGAAACAGCAGCATTGTCCTTGTCCATCCTCTTATCCTGCTTCATTTTTCTTCCAATACGTATTTCTTGCTTTGTTTATTTCAAGTCTCTCTGCAACCCTGTAGAATGTGAACTTCAGGAAAGCCGGGTTCACTGTTTCATCCCCACTGCTTAGTACATAGGAGGTGCCCAATAAATGTTTGTCACACTTATTGAACGGATTGTCCATAAATGAATGGATTTAGGTCATGTTACACTTCCTAAGATAGCATTTCAGATACATGTGTTGGTTATGTCTCAAATCATTAAAGTGGAAATTCCTAATATTTTAAATGGTTGGTTTTTTATTTTTAATTTTTTTATTAAATTTTTTTTTATTTTTACAGTCTGCATTTTGATTCATTGTACACAAATGGGGTATAATTTTTCATTTCTATGGTTGTACACAATGTAGATTCACACCATTCCTATAATGATATATATACATAGGGTTTCATTCTACTATTTCTGTTCTACTGTTTCATTCTACTGTTTCATTCTACTATTTCTGTTCTCCACCCACTCCCACCCCATTTTCCTCTACATCATCCAAAGTTCCTTCATTCTCCTCTTCCCCACCACTTCCCGCCTTGTTATATATCGTCATTCACTTATCAGAGAAAACATTCGGCTTTTGGTTTTTTGGGCTTGGCCTATTTCACTTAACATGATATGTTCCAACTTCATCCATTTATCAGCAGATGCCATAATTTCATTCTTCTTTATGACTCAGTAATATTCCACTGTGTATACATACCACAGTTTCTTTAACCATTTGTCAATTGAAGGGCATCTAGTTTGGTTCCACAATCTAGCTATTGTGAAGTGAGCTGCTATGAACATTGAAGTGGCTGTATCACTGTAGTATGCTGATTTTAAGTCCTTTGGGTATAAACCGAAGAGTGGGATAGCTGGGTCAAATGGTGGGTCCATTCCATGTTTTCTGAGGAATCTCCATCCTGCTTTCCAGAGTGACTGCACCAATTTGCAACTCTACCAGCAATGTATGAGTGTGCCTTTTTCCCCACAGCCATGCCAATACTTATTGCTTATGTTCTTGATAATAGCCACTGTAATTGGAGTTAGATGAAATCTTAGGGTAGTTTTAATTTGCATTTCTCTACTTACTAGGGATGATGAGCACTTTTTCATATATTTGTTAATCACCTGTATATCTTCTTCTGTGAAGTGTCTGCCCATTTCCTTAGCCCATTTATTGATTGGGTTCTTTGTATTTTTGGCATAAAGTTTTTAAAGTTTTTTATAAACTTTGGAGATGAGTGCTGTGTCTGAAGTGTGTGTGGAAAAGATTTTCTCCCACTCTGTAGGCTCTTTTCACTTTACTGATTGTTTCCTTTGCTGAGAGAAAGCTTTTTAGTTTGAGTCTATCCCATTTATTGATTCTTGCTTTTATTTCTTGTGCTATGGGAGTCTTGTTAAGTAAGTCGGGTCCTAAGCCAATGTGATGGAGATTTGGGCCTACTTTTTCTTCTGTTTGGTGCAGGGTCTCCTAGATCCTTGATCCATTTTGAGTTGAGTTTTGTACAGGGTGAGAGATAGGGGTTTAATTTCATTTTACTGCATATGGATTTCCAGTTTTTCTAGCACCATTTGTTGAAGAGGTCATCTTTTCTCCATTGTAAGTTTTTGGAATCTTTGTCTAGTATGAGATAACTGTACTTATGTGGGTATGTCTCTGTGTCTTCTATCCTGTACCATTGGACTACCTGTCTATTTTGGTGCCAAAACCATGCCATTTTGTTACTATTGCTCTATAGTAGAGTTTAAGATCTGGTATTGTGATACCTCCTGCATCACTCTTCCTGTAAATGACTGGTTTTTTTTGTTTTTGTTTTTGTTTTTTTTTAATGTTATAATTTTTGTTTGAAATATATATATATTTTTTTTTAGGATACTTTTTTTTTATTGTAAACAAATGGGATACATGTTGTTTCTCTGTTTGTACATGGCGTAAAGGCATACCATTTGTGTAATCATAAATTTACATAGAGTAATGTTGTTTGATTCATTCTGTTATTTTTTCCCTTCCCCCCACCCCTCCCACCCCTCTTTACCCTCTATACAGTACTTCCTTCCTCCATACTTGCCCCCCTCCCTAACCCTAACTCTAACCCTAACACTAACCCTTCCCTTCCCCCCATTATGTGTCATGAGTGGATAAAGAAACTGTGGTATATATATACAATGGAATATTACTCAGCCATAAAGAATGATAAAATTATGGCATTTGCAGGCAAATGGATGAAATTGGAGAATATCATGCTAAGTGAGATAAGCCAATCTCAAAAAGCCAAAGGACGAATGATATCACTAATAAATGACTGGTTTTTAAAGTTATATTTTCTTCTTCCAAAAGAACAACTTGCCATGTTGCATATGTCACTTGCCAAACTAGGTCATCCTCCATGTCCTGAGTACGACAGCCCTTAAGAATTTCTGAATTCGTCTTAGGTTCTCACTGAGAAGTATGGAGATAAGAATATTCCCTTTCTATGAAAAACTTTGTAAGAATATTTCTCTTTCAGGTTAATTGCAACACTCTCTTCTCCGGTGACTCATACTACTTGTTAGCACATGTTTAAAAAGTCATTCTTAAAGTGATTCTTAAGTAGATAAAGGAGTAGAACCAGTACTTATCTGAATTATGCATCACAGTGATCCCAACTAGCTTTTCAGGTGTCTTCTACAATAAGCTTGCTTTGTTGCTAAATGAGGGATTTCTTCTTTTCTAAGTAGGTGTGACCTTTTCCATAACTTGCTCCTGCTTGCATGTTAGCTCCTAGTGAAACTACTGACAAAGTGGAAAATATTACAAACCACTAAAATCTTTAGAGTAAAAAAACTATTACTCAATGACTTAAAGGCATTTAGCAGTACTAAAATCCTTAATCAAGGGTGTATGTGAGGGGAGGGTGTAAGCTCATACCCCAAAATAGTTTAGAAATTGCTTGGCCCTTACAGAATATTTGCACTTGCTTAACAAATCCTAAAATTCTTTGGCAAATATTTCCTATCCCATCCATCCATTTTGTCTTCATGAGCATGCATTTGGTCAGCCATTTTCTCCTGTCTTCTCTCATTTATTCCTCAGCAGCATCCTTCCCCCAGGTATGCCTCCCTCTGTCCTGTCAAGGAGCCTCTTGTTCATTGTTTTGGCACAGTGCAACATTAGGAAGAAATCCCAGGAACTTTAAAGGTCAGGTATATAAGAAATTCTGAGTTGAAATCTTGGGGGCAAAAGAAGGGAGCTAGATTTTTTCCATTTAGCAGCAATCAGATCTTACATTTATTGAATGCCGCAAAAGTGACTGAAATGGCAGGTACCAGTACCTCAGCAGTGAAGGAGGGAGGGTCCTCTGGGGGCATGTATTGTAGGGGTGGGAAATTCATGATCAGAGCAGAGGTAAATAGGTTCTTGAATCCTTTGGATCTTTAGGAGGCTGCTTAGTCCAAAATGAAACAATACTTTATTTCCTTTTTTTTTTTTTTTTTTTTTTGTAGCATATGGGAAGATGAGGTTGTAAAATAGCCTTTACTATTATTTTAGTAGGAAAATGAAGTTGGCAAAATGCAGTATGAAGCACTTCTGAATATACTTGATATTCTAGAGAAACTACCAAATATGAGAGAAAACTTGTTAGGAATAATCCAAATCTCCCATGTAGTAAGATGAATCCCAGATCTGATCTAGGATTTAAAATATAGTATTCTGAGCATTGATTTAGAGATGCAATGTATTATGAATAGAAGCTTATAGTAAAGTAAATTAAGCTACTTTAAGGTACTTACATAATTACTCTTCTATCTAGGAAATTAAAGAGAGTTCCATTTCTCTTAGAGTATCCCACAGACCAAAGGACATCACCAACTATTCGATTTGCCTAAGAATGTATAGGAAGTCAATTTGCATGCGTGCATGTGAGGGTGGGGGAGTGGTGCTGGGGATTGAACCTAGGGCCTTATGCATGCTAGGCAAGCACAAGAGCTACCATTGAGCTATATCCTGGACCCTATACAAAGTTTGTGTTCACCATCTTCCCTGTTTAGACAAATTTATATATGCCCTGGAGGTTTAAAATCCAGGTATCTCTGAGTTGGCCTCATAATAATAGTAACTGACAATTATTGCTCTCTTTTATGACATATAATAACTCATTTAAAACTCATAATAGCCAATTGAGGTAGCTACTATTACTACTATCATGTCCATTTTACAAATGAAGAAACTGAGACTCAGAGAATTTAAATAATTTCCAAAAATTCCATAGCAAGAAGCAATAGAGCTGCATTTGAACCCAGCTGGTCTGACTCCAGAATCTGTATTCACAGTGCCCGATGGCCCATAACCATGATTTTTTTTTTATTCTTTTACTTAAAGAATATTGATATCTCAGCTACCATCTGGGGTGAAATTGGGGGACAATGTTGAGAACTTAAGAGTTATTGTCTTTGAGATATCTAACAACTCAATCTTCTTGCTCTAAGAGCAAGTTTGCTGGTTTTGAAATCTCAGCACCTCTAGGACCCAACACAGTAAAGCAAGCATGTACTTAGAGAGGCAGGCAATTATTCTATCTCTTGCTTAAAAGACTTTCTAGAAGGCCATTAACTTGGGCAGTTATCCAGATGCTTGAAAGGTGGAAGACCAGAAGACCCATCTGTTAGCAATTTGCTAAACTGAACTTTTGACATCTGAGCTTCTTATTCTAAAGGCTGGGAGCTAGCCCAGCCTGTGTAGATTTTACTAGGCAGAAGTTAGTGCAAGGAGTCTCTTACCCAGGGCAGTAGTCGTATCACAATCAACAAAGCAAGAAGATTCAAGAGTCAGAATTTAGTGGCAAGAGTCCTAGGCCTATACACTAGAGAATGAAAATTTGAACAGGTCTTGAAATAAGAAAGACTACAAATAGACATCACAAGCCAAAGTATAGCCTGGTGTGGTGGCACAAGCCTGTAATCCCAGTGACCTGGGAGGGTGAGGCAGGAGAATCTCAAGTCTAAGTCCAGGCTGTATAATTTAGTGAGACCCTGTCTCAAAAAGGACTGGGGAATGTAGATCAGTGGTTGAGTCTCCCTGGGTTCAATTCCCAGTACTGGAGGGAAAATACAAAATATAAAGTATAGTGCCAGGGAAACATGAGAACAAGAAGCAATAGGTTCAATACTAGATGAGAGGGGAATTCTTGGTGCATGCCAAAACAAAGTGGTTTCAAAGAGTTCAATGCTTTGTAGCAGGGTATGTGGGAAGGATAGTTATATTTAAAGAGTCAGGAATGCTGTTGCTTGGCAGGGTGTTTCTAGCATTGGGATAAATTGGTAACCTGACATGCTGGACTAGAGCCCAATTTGCTAAACTCTGATACACAAGAGTCCACCATTGTGTAACAGATTCCACCTCCATCTAGTTCCTGGAAATCAGATAGCCCTCATCTCACATCTGCACTCTACTCTGGAAAAATGAGAGTAAGGTATCAGGCCAGGCAGGGGAGATGTGAATAGTAGGGCTTGGCACAGGTGGTTCCCCTGTTATCAGTGTGTTAGGTCTACCTCAGATGGGGCACCTATCTGCTCTGTTGGCATGGTTGTCTACTGGCATTATTGGTGGATTCGTTTCTTCTTTCCTGCTACTACAATACTCCCAAATTGTTCAAGCTTTTTCTATTGCCTGTTTTTGCAGCGTAGGTCAGTTGGTTAGAAGGTGTGACCAACCTTGAGTCAGATGTACCTATCAGCAGTTCTGCTTAAGCATCCTCTGATCCCTAGAATATTGGACCCAGATCTTAATGTGATATCATTTATAGACAACTCTTGAGCAAACCACCAAAATATTGCTGTGCATTGGCAGCAGAACAGATCATGGTGCTAACTGTGATCATCCTGGCAGGAAGAGGATATGTATATGTATAACATAGGATAACTGGGAAGTATGTATTGCTTTCAAAGATGGTATTGCAGGCTACATGGGGGCAGGTGATGAACTTACCCAACCTCTCCAACAGGCAGGATAAAAGAGATGCCTTTCTATTTCTCCATTTCGGATGCATTCAGAGCTACATCATAGTGTTGCACAAGATCCCCTCCATTAGTAGGTGTAACCTGTCAGAGTTCAGGCAAAGAATGTGAACACACAGAAACAGCTCCTCCAACTCAGTGAAAAGGCTACAGAGGCCACCACTTCCATGCAGAAATTGGTATCCTGCCTGAGCACAACAATGGAGTTGCCAGATGTACATGGTTGTAGCAATAGGCTTGACTCTGAAAACTTTATGGGCTAACTGCCAGGATTGGTACCATGAAAAAATATGGGCAGGAGTTATTTGAGAGGATCTAAAATGATGTGCTGGAAGAGTCCTGTCTCATTTTTATTAGGTTAATGAGTTTAGTTTAATGGCACAAGTTTTTTGAGTTCTATATGTATCCTGGAGATTAAGGCTTTATCTGATGTGCAAGTGGGAAAGATTTTCTCCCATTCTGTAGGCTCTCTCTTCATGTTCTTGATTGTTTCCTTTGCTGTGAAGAAGCTTTTTAGTTTGATTCCATTCCATTTATTTATTTATTTAAATATTTTTAGCTGTTGATGGAACTAATACCTTTATTTTGTGTACTTATTTTTATGTGGTGCTGGGGATCAAACCCAGTGCCTTATTTGTGCCAAGCAAGTGCTCTACCACATGAGCTACAACATGATTCCATCCCATTTATTATTCTTGATTTTACTTCTTGCACTTCAGGAGTTTTGTTAAGAAGTCAGTTCTTGGGCTGGGGAGATAGCTCAGCTGGTAGAGTGCTTGCCTCACAAGCACAAGGTCCTGAGTTCAATCCCCAGTACTACAAAAGAAAAAAAAAAAAAAAAGAGAGAGAAGAAGAAGTTAGTTTTTCAGCCAACGTGATATAGATTTGGTCCTACTTGTTCTTCTAGTAGGTGCAGGGTCTCTGTTCTAATGCACAAGTCCTTGATCCACTTGGAGTTAAGTTTTGTTAAAAAAAAATCTTAACACCAAAAAAACCACATAACCCAATCAATAAATGGGCTAAGGAACTGAACAGACACTTCACAGAAGAAATGCGATCAGTGAACAAATATATGAAAACATGTTAAACATCTCTAGCAATGAAAGACATGCAAATTAAAACTATGCTGAGATTCCATCTCACTCCAGTCAGAATGGCAATTATCAAGAATACAAGCAATGATAAATGTTAATGAGGATGTGTGTGGGGGGGAGATACACTCATACATTGCTGGTAAGACTGCAAATTTGTGCAGCCACTCTGGAAAGCAGTATGGAGATTCCTAAGGCAACTTCAAATGGAACCACCATTTCACCCAGTTATTATACTCCTAAGTTTGTACCCAAAGGACTTAAAATCAGCATATGACTGAGATGCACCCACATCAATGTTTATAGCAGCACAGTTCACAACAGCCAAACTATGGAACTAAACTAGGTGCCCTTCTGACAGATGAATGGCTACAGAAAATGTGGTACATATACAAAATGGAATATACTCAGCCATAAAGAAGAATGAAATGATGGCATTTACTGGTAAATGGATGGAACTGAACAATATCATGCTAAGTGAAATAAGACAATCCCCTAAAACCAAAGACTGGATGTTTTCTTTGATATGCAGATGCTAATTCACAATAAGGGGGGGATTAGGGAAGAATAGAAATACTTTGGATTAGACAAAGGGAAATGAAGGGAAGGGAGGGGAAATGGGAATAGGAAAGATAGTAGAATGAACTGAACATTACTGTCCTATATGCATATATGATTACACAACCAATGTAATTCTACATCATGTACAACCAGAAGAATGAGAAGTTATACTCCATATATATATAATATGTCACAATACATTCTACTATAAGGTATAACTAATAAGAACAAATTTTAAAAAAGAAAAAAAAAAGAAAGTAAAGGCACAAGTATCAGTTAGTCCTTTCACTGACCTCCAAACAAATAATAAGCATCACTTCGGTTTTCCTTATAGTTTCTTTTAATTTTTTTTTTTTACACTTTTTACATCTGACTCTTGAGTCACCTGGGATTTAGTCTCATGTATTATGTGAGACATAGATCTAAATGGACACATTTTGGGGGTGGGCATTGTCATATACTAGATGAACCCGTTGTTTTTAGTCATTCAACCATCCATTACTAGTTTAAGTTACATATACTCTCAGAGACCAGAGATGATAAAGGTCATAAGAACGAGCTTTTAAATCTGCAGCAGTATATTGTCTATTTAAGGTGATGAAAAATACAAAGATTACCATATATACAAAGTAATATGTGAAAACTGCCATGGGAGTGATGTGAACAAGAAAAATACATGGTTTTTTTGGCCCCCTCTGTCTGGAATAAGTTTTCCCAGAAGTGTTATTTGGGTATACAGGGATGGGTAGCTATCATACTCATAACTTGGTTATAATAAACAGAAAACCTCTTGAATAGTCTCAGTTTTAAAAGGGTATTGTCCGTGAGTCTCACTTCTAAGAATCTATTCCAAAAGAAAAATGGCAAAAATAGAACGATTCAATAAACAAGGCTATTTATTATTTCTTATGCAATTATTTGTAAAGGTAAAAGACTAATAACAACCCAAATGCTGTCAGTATGAAACTATTAGTTAAAGAAACTATGACATACCCACGAAAGGGGTGACTATGCCTCAATAAAAAGGAGAGGAAGATTTCCACATATCTCCAGATTAACTGGTTCAGAATGGCACTTACAGTATTCTACCTGTAGTAGAAAAAGAAGGAAGGAATCTAAAAAAAATACACATATGATTATATTTGTAAAAAGATAGGATGGAAGAAGAAACTAAAAATTCATTAAAAAATGGTAACCAAATGGGTGGAAATGGAGTGAAGGACACAGAAATGGTGCTATGGAGAAAAATAAATCAGGGACAGGAAATAGAGAGTGTGTATGGGGGCAGGGTGGCACTCTTCCACTGAGTGTCACCCCCAGACTCCACTGAGCCAGGGAGCAAGCTATGCAGGAAGGTGGGGGAAGAGCACACCAAGCAGAAGAGCAAGCAGAAAGGCCCAGAGTCAGTAGAGCACCTGCTCTCAAGGAAAAACAAGGTCTGTGTGGGTGATGAGGAGGGCTGTGGCAGAGGACCTCACAGAGAGGAAGGAAGATTCTATAAAGCCTTGAGGCTGTTGGAAGGACCAGCTTTTACACTGAGGTAAGAAAAGCAGAATTCTTAGCCTACAGTAACAGGACCATCTTCTTATTTTGATGGATCCTTCTCTGCTTCTTGCGTGTTTGCCATTTGCTCCATTTTCCTTACCCTAATGTCAAAACTTCTGCTTACTCATGATTCTATGTTCCCATCCCAATATCATTTTGCATGTAGCTTTTGGTTTGGTGTTGTAACAACTGTTGACATGTTGCTTTATGTGCCTACCCTGACCTAATTACTCAGTTACTCAATGTCCCAAGTCCAGATTCTTAAGTGACATAATATTAGAATCAAGTATTATTAGACTGACTAATATTAGTCCACCATGATCCCATAAGCTTAGGCCAGGGTCAGAAGTGTGCAGAATCCTGTAGTATTTCCCAGAGGAGATATGGGAAGAGAGGCAATGGTTAGCACATCAACTTCATCAGGAACCTTAAGTGTTTATCTCAATAGATACATGATAGTTAATAAATCTAGCATATTTAATAAACAATCTAGAATCCTACCGTACTGTTATAAAGCTCAGTAACATCATTGCCATCATCATCATCATAGTATATGACTATGCTAAATGATGACTTTATAATAAAACAAGTCTTCTAAAAGTATTTATAGTAAGGACTCATTTTCTTACTTTTATTTCTAATCTATACATCAATGATATTTTTGTAAAGTACACTAAAAATGCATTCCAGAAAAAATTTAAAAGATATACAAAATGGAAACTAAGTAGTTTTTCATTTGCTTTGCTGTGCTGGACTTCAAACCCAGGGCCTCACACATGCTAGGCAAGTGTTGTATCACTGAACTATGTCTCCAGCCTATTGAACGTTTCATTAATAGATTTAACAGAGAGAAAAGTGCTTTGTCAGTTTGCAGTAAGTATCTAAATGCCTAGTCTCAATTTCCATTCTTATTCCATCATGCACCATTAATGTATGGTTCTACGCTTTAACACCATACTAAAATTTACTTATTTAAACAGTAGTTAAATTTTGAAATAATGATGACAGGTTGATGGCACTTTATAGTATGAATGAGCATGTTAAAGAACATAAATATGAAGTTGTCATTTTACTTTTCTCATAAAATAAATTTGCGCTTTGCATGTAGTTCCCATTATTCATTGGGCCTATTTTCTCACTTTTGAAAACATGGAATTTGTTTAGATTTGCTATTACAGATTAACTGTATTGCTAATTATAGCTAAGACACTTTTGATTTTTCTCTTAGGTTATAAATGGGCAAAATGAGAAAGAACACGAATGAATTTTTTTTTTTTAATTTTAGGACAGAAAGACAAAGTATGAACACTGATTTAGAGGAAAGTAAGCTTCTAAACACCCCTCTACACTGACATTGAAAATCCCCATATTGTCATTGATTTGGGAATCAGACTTAAGAGCAGGTATGTAAGTGCTTACTTTCTATGCTAAACTCTGTAATGTAAAATAAACTGATTCAAGGCCAATATTTTATGGTTTTACAACCTAAGACAAAAAAACATATCCACAAATGTGAGTGAAGAAATAATAAATAAATAATGTATTTATTTACAAACTACTATTTTACGATGAGTTCGAGAGAAATTAGAGTAAGTTTACTCTGGTAGCAGTAAGCTTTGACTATTGATTTATCTGTTAAGACTATGATTTCATCATCCACAGAATTCTGGCTGAGAATTTCAAATTCATGTACAGATGTGATAAAAATAGCTGAAACGGTCATGGGAGACTTACCAGTGCATTTAATCCCCTTTGGGTTGCCTTGGAGTTTTTTTTTAAAGTAATCAAAAGTGTTCCAAGTTTTATTTTATTCATACAGAATCAGATTACTTCAAATTCTCCTGAGCAGTTAAAATACCAAACAAGAGCCCTGCTTGCCTCTCTGCCACAATATACTTTTTAAAAAACAAAAATAAAAAATAAAAAATGACAAGCTATTTTTAAATAATTATTTAAAATTCAGGGCTGGGGTTGTAGCTCAGTGGTAGAGTGTTTGCCTAGCACGTGTGAGGCACTGGGTTCGATCCTCAGCACCACATGAAAATAAATGAAAAAAATAAAGGCATTATGTTCATCTGCAACTGAAGATTTAAAAATAAAATAAAATAAAAAATAAAATAAAATAAAATTCATCATTGCCAAGAATTTAAATTATTCTCCCTACTGACTTTCATGAAAAAGAATTAATAGTGTTTTCAAAATCTCCTTTTAGAGATATCAGTGTTTTTCTCAAGAAGGGCAGCTCGAACAGTGATGATTTTATAAAATACAAAATGAACAAATATTCCCTGAATTCATTTGTAAAAAGTGCTAAACATTTTGCCTTAGTCATTCCAGAAGGCACCACAGCTCCCAAGATGGACCTGTGATGGATGTCTACAGTTTTATCTGCGTGGCTCTTCTTCTTCCTTCATGCCTGCTTGTTGGGAAATGTTTCTCCACAGAACTCTTGCATTTGTGAGCAAGATATTAACTGCTCTTGTTTTGGATTATTTGGATGTTTATATGGTAAACAGCCTTGAAATAGCATCTCCCTCTGGTTTGGTTAATATAAATATGCAGATAAAGGTAAGGTCTTCCTCAGGGGCAAAGGTCAAGTGTGCTTATAGACTATTGTAAAATATTTGGACTCCCTAAGCTGGGGTTTCTCACCTATGGCACAACACAGTATATATATAGGCATCACCTAACTCTCTTCATGTCACCCTATGGGAAATGGAGCTTGGAAACAATGCAAATGCTGATACACTAGCTACTAATATTGCTACAAGTGGTATATAGTTCTTTCTCTAATTTAGAAATCTGTGTTTTCTCCCAGAATTTATATCCTGGGACAGGCTAACTTGTGAGTTCCCAAGTGGGGAACTTTCAGTTCTTTCCTAAGAAAATCAATATCTTTGCCTTTCAACTTTTTTTTTAATATTTTTTTTAGTTGTCAGTGGATATTTATTTTATTTATTTATATGCAGTGCTGAGGATCGAACCCAGGGCCTCACACATGCCAGGCAAGTGCTCTACCCTTGAGCCACAACTCCAGCCCCAACCTTTCAACTTCTTGAGGGAGTCTTATTTCTGAATAATAAAGTGTATCTTTTATTTAGGTTTACTGGGTTTCCATTTCTTGTAATCAGAATAGTCCTGATTAGATAAAAGCATTGGTTTCTGAATATCAGACAATGAGGAAATATTCAAGTAGTTTTCTTTTTCCTTCCTTCCTTTCTTTTTTTTTTTTTTTCTTTTTTTTTTAATTTTGAAACAGGGTCTCCATAAGTTGCTTAGGGCCTTGCTAATTCGTTAAGGTAGGCCTTAAACTTGTGATGCTCCTACATCAGCCTCCCTAGTCACTTGGATTGCAGGTGTGCACCATCATGTCCTGCTCAGATAGTTTTCTAAGTACTCTTATTCAATAAGTATTTTTTGAGCAGCTACAACATTTCAGGGTTTGTGTTGGATGCTGGGACTACATTAGTAAATGTCACATGGTTCTAGAGTTTTGATTCTCTTAGGAAAGCTGCCTAAAAAAATAAGTGAACCAACACATTTTAGTTGTAAATAGTGAAAAATGCTGTGAAGAAAATAAAAAAGCTAAAGTAGAGAGAGGTAGAGAGGAAGGTTACTCTAGATAGAGAGATTGGGGAGATCTGTTTAAGCTGGAATGTGAAAGATAAGAATGCAGAAGATTGGTATCTATCAAAGGAATAATAGATGTCAAAGCCATGAGTTGGGAGAAGCATAATGAATTCTGAAATTGAGAGAGAAGAACAAGTATTAGTTACATTAGTAAGGAAGGGTGGTAAGGCAGGGACTTATGTGGAGACCAGAATCTTCAGGGTCTTACAGGCCAAGGTAAGGAGTTTGGATTTCTTCTTTGCAGAATGGGAAGCTATTGAAGACTTTTAAGTACTTGAGTGTTGGGATTCAATTTACAGTTGAGAAAATGAATTTTGCTGTTGTGTGGAGGATGGATTGAGAAAGCATATCAAAATGGTCAATTAAGGAATTAAGGGATTATTGCTTTGTTCAGGAGAGTGATAATGGTGGTCAAGATCAGGTGGTGGAATTGCATGTGCTGAAAGTGGATTCCGAGCTGGGGAGGCTGGGACAGTGAGTATGAATTAGTCTGGAGAAGTTTTCATTTCCTTTTATTACTGTATAGTCAAGTCATTCCATTCAATGAATAGATCACAAGTACATTCTTATATGTCTGTGCACACATGCAAGAGTTTCTCAGGATAGATGCCTACAGGTGGATTCCTAGGTCACATGATATGTGCAGTGTCAAATTGAGTAGTTATTTTCAATTATTCTTCAAAATGATTATATCATTTTACCTTAAGGAATCAGTTTGTGAAACCGTCTGTAGTCCATGTTTACCCTAAACAAAATTACCAAATACTACAAGAAAGGAGAAGAAAATGCCAAGAAGGTTGAAAAGAAACAAAAGCTTAAACAGAATTGCAAAGTAACCCAGATCTGCCATTTATAAATTCTTTGAAGTGTGTGCAACAGAGAAGAGATACAGCATTTCTCCACTCTCAGCTTCCCTTTCCTTCTAAGGAAAATTCAATTCTCAGATCTTCCCTGAAAAGCATAAAGCTGATATATTGCTATAAATATTGAAATTTTTGACTTTTTTCCTAGAGGTGTGAACCACATTGAGGTTGAATTCCTTCAAAATCCAGTGTTTCATTTGGTCCCGCTCCTCCTTAAATATTTCTGTTATTTTCTTACCTACTAGCTCGAAATTTGCTATTTTATTTTCACTTACAATTATGGAATATTAAAGAGTTGAAACTTTCATGGAGAGATACAATATGGAAATAATGATATAAACTTTTAATAAGTTTTCTCAGTGGAGATTGATGATGAATTTGCAAGAAAATACCAAATTTGGCATAAGAAATTTTAGCCCAATTGTTTGATCTAATTTTTAAACAAATCTAGCTGTATATGAAAATTAGGACGTTTAAAAATATAAGCAAACTTTGGAAGGTAAATATTTTACCTTTCAATTCGTCTCAGAAGTTTTCTCCTTCATACAAAGTGAGATGAAAAACAGTTTGCTTCTAAATCATGAGTGCTGTTCTTTCTACTATGGCGCTCAGAGGGATTGAGTGATCCAGAATGATGACTTTCAGATATAGAGATGGGAATGGGATTGACAGGGGTGGAGGATGAGCAGAAGAAGAGATTACCAACACTTACAAAGCTCAAACTCACAAGACTGTCAACTTGTACTTTTTTTCTTCTTCCCAGCTAGATGTCTAATCCACTCATACTGTATATCATCCCCCACCCCTACTCTCTGAAATCTGCTCTCTTTTGTGAATTTCTTTTCCCATTTCTCTCTCCTCCCTTTATTTTTTTGTGGCAGGACAGGATTTATAATATGCAAGTGTTTCCTACTTATACCCCTCCTGACACATTATCTGCCCTCCCCCCATTCCTAAAGAAGATATGCTTTTTTTTTAATTTTTTTTTTTTTTTAGATGTCAATGGTCCTTTATTTTGTTCATTTATTTACATGTGGTGCTGAGAACCGAACCCAGTGCCTCACACATGCTAGGCAAGCGCTCTACCACTGAGCCACAACCCCAGCCCAAGGATATGCTTTTTAACCTCACAGATGCGTCCAATCCTCCTGTGTATCTTATGGAGCAGAGATTGCAAATTCAAATGCTTTTAGGAGACAGATAATTTCAGTGAGGACCATTGGACAGGGATCATGGATAACTGGAGTGATGCCTCCAAAAAGAAGGTGACTGCTGTCAAGCTCCAGTTGATTCTCCTCATGGGGAAATGGGATCCCAATGTTGCCAGGTCTTCTTTTTTTTTTTTTTTTTTTAAATGATCTGGAAATCCATATTTTTAGGTGAAATTCTCCACTGTTATGCGTTGGTAATGAGCTCAATAAAGACAATAGTAACACTCCACAACTTAATATTGAGAGGCTGGGTTGCAATTTTACCACCTCCACACTTAAGAGAGTTTTGTCTTGGCCAGGTGGATCCCCAGAGTTATGTAGAATTAAGAAAATGAGATGTGGGTGTAATGAGATCCGGGAGGTGAGACGAGGAATTAAAGTCTCAGCCAGATGACCAAGATGATCAAGATAACAAAGAGGTAGGGTGCATGTAAGAGGAAAAGAGGTCCCGGAGTTGGGTGGCCTAGGGGGCAGTTGCATGAGACTCTGGAGTGCTAGGCATGAGGAATGTTCTTGTGGTGGAGGTGAGTGAGGAAAGAGGATGAATGAGTGTGGGTGAACCTGGCTTATGAATGGAATCCTCTTAATGTTCTTCAGAGGTATTAGATAAAGATTAGGACTCTTAAAAGTACATTTCAGATGCAGGATTAGGCTTTTAAAATGTGACTCCAAGTGAAGATATACTACTTCAGGCGCTGGGAATTAGTAAGGTTAGGATTCTTGGTTGTTAGAAACATAAAACAAATCTGGTAATTTAAGATGGAAACTGATTGATGGGTACATTCAAGAATCATTGGGGGACTGCAGATGTAGCTCAGTGGTAGAGTGCTTGCCCAGCATGTGCGAGGCACTGGGTTCAATTCTCAACACTACATAGAAATAAATGAATAAAATAAAGGTCTATCAACATCTAAAAAAATATCTTAAGAATCTATGTTAACATATAGAGAAGACCAAAACAAACAAACAAACAAACAAACAAACAAACAAACTAGCATGGAACAGAGGAGTACATAAGACAATGCCCCACTGTGCTTGGGGCTCAGCTTAAAAAAAACAAAACAAAACAGAATCAATGGGAAAATTGGAGAGGCAGGCTCAGACTGAACAGGAACTGAGGGAACTAGGTAGGCTAGGACACAGCTGGATCCTACCATTGGAACGATCTGTTTATCTTGTCACTAATGAACACTCATAGTCACACCTTGACTCTGTTATCATGTCACTGGACACTGGATACTGCCATCAGCAGTAGAATTAATGCAATAATATACCATTGCTTTTTATCATGACTCAAAGCAGGGTGTTTCCAATAGTCACATGCCTATTCCCTCACAATGAGGATTTTAGGAGAACAAGTATCTGTTATTTTGGGCTTCTGTAGTGGGAGGCAGAACCTGTCTCTTGCCAAAAATCATGCAATGGGGGCCTTCCCAAACAGGAGATTATTTATATCATGAACTATTGTATCTACTACAGAACCTCACTAGAGATAATGATTAGTATTAAGGATGGACAGGCAATGATCAGGATATTAGTCAGAGTAGGATACATTGTGCTACAGTAACAAATGACTCCAAATTCTCAATGTCTTAACAGCAAGGAGGGTCCATTCATTCTGCAATGGTCACTAATGTCCATTGAAGCTTGCTGATATTGTCTTCACTTTAGGACCCATGCTGAGGAAATAGACTCTAAAATATTACTGACCTCATAGCAAGCGGGGGAAAAAAAAAGAAAGAAAAAGAGCATAGCAAATCACACCCTTGTCCTTGAAGCTTCTATTTGGAATGAAAAACATAACATCTGCCAGTATATCACTAGCCAAAACATATCATGTGGTCAAACCTGATTTCTGTGGGGCAGAGTAGTATGACATTACCCTAGGCCACAACGATTTTTATTTTTGAGTAAGGATGGGGGGCCAGTTCATATTTGTGTAAAAGAATAAGAATATTGTGAGTAGACTACTCCCCAACTCATTATTAAGGAGGGAGGAGGGGCAGGAACTGTAGCTTAGTGGTAGAGTGCTTGCCTAGCACATGTCAGGCATTGGGTTTGATCTTCAGCACCACATAAAAATAAACAAATAAAATAAAGTCATTCTGTCCATCTACCACAACATGAAATTTAAAAAAATAAGGAGGGAGGAAAGATATGAGTGTGAAATCACAAATTATGGGCAAGAAATGGAGTTTGGGCAGTAGTTGTAAGTAGTTTGCTATTAATGGAACATAATGCTCACTGGAGCATTCTGAAATGAAAAGTAAAAGAGGAAGGATATTAACAGATGGGGAGTATGTCAGGACACCCTTGTTTTCAGGAGAAAGAACTTGACCAATATTGTAGCCAGTGAGGCATCTCGAGGGTATTTAAAGTGGGGTTGAGATGCTCGGGCTGTGCATTAGATGGGTTACATAGGGTGAAGGATGAACTTGAGGGAGATCTGCCAGGAGGCCTTTGGGTTTTTTCAGGTGAGAGAAGCTAATAGGGGTGGAAAGTGGTGGCAGGGAGAGAGGAGGCAGACTGACCACATTTGCTGATGGATGATGACATGGTGGGAACAGGAGGTTAAGAGAATCAGGATCAGGTTCTTGTTCCCCCAGCGTTGAAGACTAAACCTCTGAGAAATGCCAAGGCAAGCGTAGAAAGCAAGTTTTACTTAAGAAAGAGACAGAGGTAGCAGACTTCTCCGGAGAGAAGTGAGGCCCAGAGCTAGCTAGGTGTCCGTGGGAGTGACTGTCTTGCTTTTTTTATAGACCCCAGAACCTCCCACCTTCTCTTTTCTTCTCCCCTTGGGTGCCTAAGAGCAGGAAGGAGCAACACATGGGTGATCACTAGCATCTCCTCGTGCTGGGAAGCACCATCCTGGAGGTTAGCTGTTAGCAACCCATTGTCTTTTCTTTGATAACCAGCCCTCATCTTCTCAACCCCTGTCATTCTACACTGACTGCTGGACCTTCCGCCCCCTGCCTCAGTTTGTCAAGGAATGTGACATTTCCTGTCCCCTCAGGTCAGGCAGGGATGCAGGCAGATTGCTTTTTAGCAAAGAAAGTGTGTAGAGAGTCAGTATACTGGACTCATTTTATAGAATAATTCTCTTAACTTCATGTTCCCACCATCCTGATCTATTTGTCTCCTTATAATTAGATGGGAAGGGTGAGAAAAAAAGGAAGTAGGAAGAATCTGCCAAGGTGGCCAGCCTGGGAAATTTAATTTTCTTGGCCTTCCTATCAAGTGAATGCCAGTTGAATGCCAGTATTGCTTAAGCATCTTACAATTTAGCTTTTGTTTTCCCAGATGTATGCACAAAAAAAAAAAAAAAAAAAAAAAAAAAAAAGGGCTAAAAGCCAGAAAAAATCAGCATGGCTAAATGGCACCATCCCATCTCATGTAGAAAGACAGATGTCAGAAATGAATGTTCTTTCAAGTGACTATCTAATCTCCCCTTTCATCCTGTCACTTCTTACCCTGTCCTTTAAGATGCAGTATTGTTGGGAGTGAGAAAGCTGTTGAAAGTGTAAATCACAGCAAGCTTTTTTGAAAAACACTTTGGCAGTATACTCCAAGTGCCTCACTGAATACATATGCTTGGGCCAGAGAGTTCTGCATTTGATAATCTAACCTAAGAAAGTATTATCATTGTGGAAAAAGATTTATATGCTTACATTTTTATCCCAGCAATATTTATAATAGTAAAAAAATGAAAACAACCTCCGTGGAAAAAATTCCTGCCTTGACTTTGGGTTATTTCCCCTAACTTTGCCCCTTTCAGCTGGAAGCAGTTTGGAGATGTCGTTGCCCCTTTTTCCATAGGAATGGAATATAGAAATTGACAGTGGGGAAATGTAGCAGTGGTCCACTTTATGCTTTGAATAGCCCTTGCTGCTCTGCCACTGTGACTTATCTTTTAAATGGACATGTTTCTTTCTTCCTCTCTCTCTGCTCCTCCCTAATCTCTCTCCTCCCTAATCTCAAGGGAAACAGGATTACCTTTCTTCCCCATTTTAGGCAGATTTATCTGTCCTTGAGCACACACCCACCATAGGACCGAAGTAATCCAGGCTTTGGGGATGGTACCAGAAGATCTCAGAAATGACTATTTCCCAAGTTAACAAGTGAATTATAATTCCACGAGAGGACACATGGAATGCAGCCTTTGAATTACTTCTTTAAAAGTCCTTGTGAGGGCTGGGGTGGTGACTCAGTGGTAGAGTGCTTGCCTAGCATGTGTGAGGCACTGGGTTCGATTCTCAGCACTGCATATAAATAAATGAATAAAATAAAGGTCTATCAACATCTAAAAAAAAAAAAAAAGTCCCTGTGAGACAGGAGTCCCCTGTTTCTCCTTTGCTAGCAATGCAATAAACTTCCTTTTTCTCAAAATAAATAAGTAAATAAATAAAATAAAAAATTCATACCATGTTAAATTAAAACATACCTAATCTTTTAAAATACTAATGACATTTTAAAAGAATTTAAAATGAAATGGAAATATTCATGTATTATAATGTTAAGAAAAACAAGGCATGAAAGTAAATACTATTATAATATCAAGTTTATTTTACAAAAGGATAAAAGAAATTGGAGTGTGCTTGCTTCAGCAGCACATATACTAAAATTGGAACAATACAGAGAAGATTAGGATGGCCCCTGAGCAAGAATCTGGAAAAATTGTATCATGGAGATATATTAGGGATGATTTTTTGCTCATTTTACTTTACAAATTTTTAGAATGTAATGATTCTTTTATAATGAGAAGAAAGGGTGCCTTTTTCAACCCTACCCACTTTTGGCCTCTTAGATCAACTCTAAGATGATAAAGCAAGGTTGTTGACAAGGCTAAATAGACAAGTGTTAAAAAGAACTGTGGTTCAGCTGGACTCCTGTGCAAATTGCTAAAATGTGTGGGGCAGCAGCCTGAGCTGCACTGCCTACCCATAGAAGCTCAGCAATTAGTAGCTAATTAATACAGAATTTATTACCTGCAAAAATAGTAGGAGGCTGGGGATATAGCTCAGTTGGTAGAGTGCTTGCCTCACAAGCACAAGGTCCTGGGTTCAAACCCCAGTGTAAGAGATCCCATGAAAACCACACCGGAATGGGAAATCACATAAGGGAGTTTATTAAGCAAACAGAGTGTCTCCCTGCAGGGTAAGAGAGAAAATGAGAGGAAAAGAAAGGGAAAGAGAAAGGGCACGCCCTAGAGAGAGTGGAAAGGGAGGAGGAGAAAGAAAGTGAGTGAGTAGGAGAGAAAAAGCAAGAGAGAAAAGATGGGTGAAGCTATCTTTAAGAATCCCACAGAGCTAACAGGGGACCAATAACAGAGAAGGATACTTGCAAGCTGACTGATGAACCAATAGCTAGCTAGGATGTTCACAGACTGACAGTAGTTGGGAGGTGGGGACATGGCTGCTAACGGAAAGGGTGGGGAGAGCAGCTCTGTACATTATACCCAGCACCACCAAAAAAAAAAAAAAAAAAAAAAAAAAAATAGTAGGGAAGAGTTGAGCTTTGGACTTTATTCTTCAGAGGTCAGGATTGGAAGTTAGAAGATAAAGAACCAGTGAGACAACTCACAGAGGCAGCAGCTCACCTTCTGCTACTCCCTCCATCCTCTAATCAGATCAGCTTTGCCTCCTGAGCACCATTCTCCCCACCTTGTGGGCCAGGACCAGGGCTTCACTTCTCACATCCCATACTTGGGCCCCCTGAATAATCATTAAGGAGACAGCAAGCAGGGCCTGGGGACATGTTGATCTTTAACCATGATTAATAAGGCTCCCAATAATTGATCATTATCCAAAAGATATCAGAGGGGCTGGGAGAAAGAACATGCTAGCTCTCTTAATTACATCAGTGACCAGCAAAGCAGTGACCGGTAAGGTTTTCCTAGTCATACAATCAGATAGAACTAATATGGTGAAATGGCCAGATTCAGCAAATGTTTAGGAGGTAGGATAATTAGGCTTGGTGCCTTATCATGTGGGCACAGTGAGGGAGAGGGAGGAATCATAAATGACAGGGGTCATTTAGGGTCATGGGCATTCAAATAGGGTACCTTTGTCAGGATTGGGGCTGAGGAAGTAACCTGTGCATTTGACTTGGTGGTTTCTGCCAAGAAGGGGCTTGCTTGATCCGGATATTGGTTACTTACAGAGAAAATAAATATATTAATAAGAATGATGAAAGACAACTTTCCTACTATGACTGAAGGGAGTACAAACAGAAAGAAGAAAGACCAAAATAAGTTCTGTGGCATAGAACTGGAATTACAGAACTCATGTTGGAACAGATGTAGGTATAGACAGATGGATTTTGGGACTTTGTTTGGTAAGAGTCCTAGAAACAATGATATGTTTGTAGCAATGAACTCACTCCACCCAGATTTATAGTACACTAGTAACTAGTTAAGGTAAAAGGAATAATGGAATTATAAAACATCATTTGGTAACAATTGTAGTGCTAATCAATTCAGGAAAAGTAGGGTGAAAGTTTTATTAGAAAAAAGATACATATTCCCAAAGTATCTCCCAACAAAGTACTTATCAATTACTAACTAAAATATTTATTTATTATCTTAACAGTAAAGAAAATGATAAAGAGTAACTTATCAGTAATGGGAAAAATTGACATTGTGTGGCTCCTGATTTGATGCAGTGAGAAGACGGTGATAATCCTGCCCCTGCAAGATCATAACTTGCATTATAATAATATACAAAAAAAGCCCAAATTGAGGATCATACAAAGTTTTCGGCTTTCAAAAATGTCAATATTATACAGAGAAGCCTAAGGAACTGTTCAGAATTAAGAGGGCAAATGACAGTTAAATGTTGTGCATGATCAGGGCTGGGGTTGTGACTCAGTGGTAGAGCACTTGCCTAGCATGTATGAAGCACTGAATTCAATTCTCAACACCACATTAAATAAATGAATACAATAAAGGTCTATCAACATCTAAAAAAGTTTTTAAAAAGATGTGCAAGTCATAGATTGTATACTAGAAGAGAAATGAAAGGAAGGAGAAAGATGGGGATTTTATTGTTTGCTTTATTTTATGTTTGCTCTGATGGACATTGTTGGAATAGTCATGAAGTTTAAATGGGGTCTATGAATTAAATAGTATATATTAATGTTTGATTTCCTGATTTTTATAGGTATGCAATAGTTTTATAGAATAGTGCTCTTGTTTTTAAAGGCCAATGGATCATCATCACTCTTAAATGGGGGGTGGGGGAGCAAGAGCGAGAGAGAGAGAGAGAGAGAGAGAGAGAGAGAGAGAGATTGAATAATAGCAAAATGTTAATAGGTTGGTGAACCTGGGTTCTAAGGGAAGGATACACAAAATTTCCTTGTAGCTGTTTCATAATTTTGAAATTTTCTCAAAAATTTAAAGTAAGAGTATAGCTATTATGTAATTTAGAATAATTAGATTATATTAAAAATATGTTCTTTAGAAAAATGCCATTGACACAGTATTAGGAGTAGATTCTGCTAAGGAACTGAATGAAGTGGCTGGAGAGGCAGGAAACCTCAGAGGTGCATCCCCAGTGGCAATAAGGTGTGGCAGCCAGAGAGCAGAACAGCTGCCTGGATCCTGATTTCTGGTGAAGTTCTCGGTTCTAGAGCCCAGTGCCTTCCTCCAGTGATCTCAGAAGTAAAAAGAAATGCAGCAATGTGATAGAAGACAAGACAATAAAATACTCAAAAGCCAGTAAGCGCCATCTAGTGGCCTGAAGGTGATTTTTTTTCCCATCGTGTGTGCACAGATTCTGTCAAATATAAACCGCGTGGGACACTTCACACTCCTACCAGCAGGGGGTGAGAGTTTCTAATGTTCCACATTTTTGCCAAGCTTCCTAGGGTCAGAGTTACCAAGCTTTATCATTTCAATGAATGCTGAGTAGAACTTCCTATAAACAGATTTAAAGACTTGTTTTAGATTCAAGTTTACCTATTTATTGAGGCAAGGAAACTCCATAAATATTACTGTACAATTCCTTTTGTTTTACAGTCAAGAGGCATTTAACGTGTCTGTCAATCAGTTCAAAAGTCTGCCTAGTCTCTACGCTGTAAAGTTACTGTCTCTCCTTTATAAAAAAAAGTAATTTATGGAGAGATACCTTGAGACAATGACAATCTTTCACCATACATCGATGATTCTATTATTATTATTATTATTACTAGCAGAGCTGGGAATCAAACCCAAGGCCCCAAGCTTGCCAGACAAGTGGTCTAGCACTGAGCTACACCCCCAACCCCTACTGATTGACTGAATCAATTGTTAACTGTGATGGTTACTCCTGGTATAAAGATACTCATTAGTTTGAATTTATTAAAACACATTTGTTTGCATTTTTGTAAAACATGTGCAATGTCAGAGACCTGAGTGCAGGTTCTCTCCGTTCCAGGAGCAAATCAAACAATTTAGGTCAGCAACCCACAGAGGTGAAGTGGCAAAAGCAAATAGATAATTGCATGTATGACAAAAACTGAATAGAAGTATGAATGAGTCTCTTGGTTGCCTAAACCTGTAACAGTGGTTCACTTTATGCTTTGAATATAACCCTTGTTGCTCTGCCACTGTTACTTATTTTTAAAATGCTCTTGTTTCTTTCTCTTCCTCTTGCCCTTCTCCTCCCCAATCTCTCCCTGTCCCTAATCTCAAGGGTAACAGGATTACCTTTCTTCCCCATTTCAGGCAGATTTATCTATCCCTGAGTACACACTCTCCATAGGAATGAAGTAATTCAGACTTTGGGGATGGTACCAGAAGATCTCAGAAATGATCTCCAAAATTAACTAGTGAATTACAATTTCAAGAGAGAACACGCGGAATGTAGCCTTTGAATCACCTCTTTAATAACCCCTTGTTCCTGCTGATGGGCAGAATCACAGCCTCTGGGACAGGAGTGCCCTGTGTTTCTCCTTTGCTAGCAAAGCAAGAAAATTTCTTTCTTTCTTTCTTTTTTTTTTTTTGTGCTGGGGGTTTGAACCCAGGGCCTCATGCATGCCAGGCAAGCATTTTACCACTGAGCAACATGACCAGCACTTTTTCATTTTTCTCAAAATCATGTCCTTGTTATTGGATTGACATTGGGGAGAGGGTTGAGCTTTTGGCAACAAACCTTTCTTTTGACCTGTAAATGTCAAGTTAAATAAAGCTTGAATAACCCTTTAAAATTTAATTGTCACACTGTCTTGAGGAATAAATTAAAAGAAGTCCTTCACCTAAGAGAAGCATGAAAACAGATGTTCTGTAGGGCTTAATTAAAGCTCACTGTCACATCAATAACTTGTCATAGGGACAAAATTAACTCTATTAATGAACTTGAGCTTTATAGATTACTTTTCTATATATGCCTTTCTTTTGTGTTTCTTCTAACAATTTAAGTGTTTTCTTTATTAATAAATTAAGTAAAATTTTTAAATTATTAAATGCTTCAAGCACACAGGAAATAATATTATAATCATTTATCTACCATCTGAATTTAAGTGAAGTTTTGCCATCTATGCTTCAGAATGTTTATTTTTTAAATAAAATATTGTGGACGCATAATGTTAAGGATACACCTAAACAAAATTTTTATCTCTTTCTCTCTCTTTGATACTGGGAATTGAACCCAGGGTGCTCTACCACTTGTTGTGGGGCACAACTTAAGAACAGATGGATCACCACTGAGAAGTCCAAATTTGAGGGTCTTTATTAAGCTGGCCAGCTGACTATCTAACACAATGCCCCACAAATGGCTAATCGGAGAATAACCCCGACCATAGGGTTGCAGGCATTCTTATACCAAAAATCACATCAATCATAAGTGTCTGTTGCTATGATTTGAAATTGCAAACTAACATCATGAGATCATTAGCAGAGGGGGGAGTGGGTCAAAATGATCCTTACCTAGATACAAATTAAAGAATGGTTACTAACATCCATACAATCATTGTTGACATCATCCTTCACATGGTGCATTGTTTAGGAGAAATAGGAATCAAAAGAGAACAATTTTTTTTTTTTATCACAAAAGAATTGTCATTTTGCATTGCTAAACATGTCATGTTAAGTAACTGATGATGGGTATAGAGGTGGGGTGTTACCATGAGAGAAGCTCATTTCCTACGTAACATGGAATCTCAGAGCAAAATGGAGTCTGTTTAGTCATTGCCCATATAGCCTGGCCTGTAACATTTCATGGAGCCAAATCTGTCAGCCCATCACACACTGAGCTGCATTCTCATCCCTTTTAATTTTGAGATAGGGAAAGGACACATGGGAAGTCCAAGCAGAGTCCAAGCACCACGCCACACACAGGAATTTCACACAAGAGATTTATTAAGTGGATGTGCAGAGTGTATGCCCTCAAAGGTAGGAGAGAGGGAGAAGGAGAAGGAGAGGGAGAGGGAGAGGGAGAGGGAGAGGGAGAGGGAGAGGGAGAGGGAGAGGGAGAGGGAGAGGGAGAGGGAGAGGGAGAGGGAGAGGGAGAGGGAGAGGGAGAGGGAGAGAAAATGGCAGGGGAGCTATTCTTAAGTAGTGGAAATTCGCAGGCTAATAACAATTGGACCAGTGCTGACGAGGAAGTTCACAGGCTAACATGCAGACCAATAACTGATGAGGAAGTACGCAGGCTAATGAGTGGGGGGGGGGGGGGGGCAGAATAATGGCGGCAGCAAAATGGCAGATCTGATGCCAATATTCCTCCCTTTTTGTTTTTATAGATACCAGGGGTGGGACAATGGTCTTTCTTCGGTAGCATCTTCGTCCTGGTTAGGGGTGAAGAGTCTCTTTCCTGTAAAAAGGGGTTCAGGGAGGGCTTTAGGTGGGAGCAAAGTTTTTGGAGCCAGAGTTGTCAATAGTGAGTCGCAGGTCTTGGCTTTGGGTGTCAGGGACTGGTAGTCTTGAAGGAGAAGTCGAGTGACTGATTGGTTGGTGAACTTGTGCATCTGATCTTGTATGAACTTCTGTAGGCAATTTAGCAGGCATGGTCCTGTTTAGGAAGATCTGTAGACCTTAAACCGACCGAAAATTTCTGACTCTGGCAGTTTCTCTTGATAGTTATCAGGCACTCCTGCCTAAGAATCTCTTTTGTAGCAGTTTCCAATGTAGGCTTCAGCAAGGTTAGGCAAGGGAAATTGCTGCCTAGGGCTTTTTAACCCTTTTTTTCCTGGTTAGTAATCAGATCAGGTTTGGATGAAGAAAATTATGAAACATTATTTCCCACTACTTTTGAGGAATGGGGCTGTTATATCACACTCCTTACCGTGACATATCACTGGCTTTTGGGCTGGTTAGGGTTATTTTTCTCTCTCTCAGTGACAAGCAGGTTAAATTTTGCTTCGTCCTAAGTATTGAACATGTTTATGGCATAATTAAGCTTTCTAATTTGAGATCTTATAACCCCTGTCAGCTAAGAAGTTTAGGAGCTCTGTAATGAGTTTTGACAATCCTCCCGGGTGGGAGGCACATAAAAGGATGTCATCTACATATTGCAGAAAAATTACAGATGTTTTATCACTGAATTTTGCTAAGTTCTTAGCTAGGGTTTGTCCAAACAGGTGAGGGCTATTGCCAAATTCTTGAGGCAACACTTTCTAGGTTAATTGAGATCCACTATCTTGTTCCTTAAAGGTAAACAAATTGTGATTGAGAGTCTAGGGTATACAGAAAAAGGCATTTTAAAATTTAACATAGTAAACCAAGCAGCAGCTGGAATCTCAGATAACAGAGTACATGAATTAAGAACTACAAGGTAAGGGTAATTACTGCTTCATTAATTATTCTAAGGATTTGGACTAGTTGGCTTTTGAACTCCTAAGATGGGTAAATTGCATGGACTGTTAAAAGTTTCTATCATTTGAGGTTTTGAATCATCTTTAATAAGTGCCTTCTCTTGTCTTTATGTTCCCTTCCTTTTCCTCTTGATCTCTATTATAAAAAAATGGAAGAGGCAAGTTGGAGATCATCTAAGGATTGATCAGGGCCATAAACCAATTTTTGTAATTTCCTCTAAATGTTTAGGGCTGACTGAATGATAAATTTATCCTTTAAAAGTAGTAGGTGGTCCTCTATGGATTCAGGATTCAGGGTGGTATGTTTTCTTATTGCCTTTCTGAGTCTCTCCAAGAAAATAGCAGGATTTTGGGCTAGCGAGATAGCTCAGTTGGTAGAGTGCCTGCCTCGCAAGCACAAGGCCCTGGGATCAATCCCCAGCACCGCCAGAAAAAAAAAAAAAAAAAAAAAGCCTCATATAATAGTTTTCCAGTCATCCTACTCATTATTTAAATCCCAGTTAGGATGGTTTCTGGGAACTGCCTGTCCTCTAGATGGTTAAGTAATAGCATAATTTTTCCAGGTGAAGTCAAATACCTGGCATAAGTTCTTAAACATCTCAATATATTTATTTGTATCCTCCAAAAACCCCCCTACATTTATTTTTATCTGTCTTAAGTTGGGAGGGGGTCTCCTTGATATTTCCTTAGTAGGTGATTCCTTAAGACTTTCTCCTCTTGTGATAGAGATTATTGAGGACAAGCATGGTAACATATGGAAGGCACTTTTCTTGATCATTTGTAATTTTGCAGTATGCAGGTTAGTGGTGAACCTGGCAATACTGTTGAGAGAGAAGCTCCCATCTGAGTTAGAAGAAGTATTAGGGATGTCTCCCTAAGTTTGAGTTTCCATGAGAACCAGAAAAACCTGTCTCTCACTACCTGGCTTTGTCAAAGTTAATTTTGTCCTTCTTTGGCAAAGTGCTCGGGCCACAGTTTGCCCTATGCTAGAGACCCTTGAAGGCCATTTTGAGTCATTGTCTAAGGTACAGAGGGACCAAATTTGATTGCGGAGATGAACTAATTTTGTGCCTTCAAGTCAGGGGTAAGACCAAGTGATTCCAGAGTTGCCAAAAGGCAAGCCAAAAGGGTGTCTGAGGGGATGGTGGAGATAGCTGCACCCGTGGCAAAAGAGAGAGTCCACTAGGCAAAAGCAGAGGCATCCCTCTGTGTTCTCTTGTACTGAATGAGAAGGGGCTAACCGGTCTTGGAGTCGTCACTACCTCAGGAGGGTGGTAGGTGGGACCAAGGCCCATAGGGGTTCTTGGTGCCTGGCACCAGAACTTTGAGCTGAAAGAGTGACCGAGACCCATAGAGAAGGATCTTTTACTGGGGTGAGGCCCTCTGAACCCAGAGACTTGGTTGATGGTGGGGATCAACCGTGGCTCTGAGAGCCATGGTTGGGGGTGCCCCTGGCCAAATGAGGAACCCTGGGAGTGCCGATGTTCAAAGGTCACTTACTGGGACCTGCAGGCTGTTTGAGTTGATCGAAGGCAGGGTAACTTACCAAATCAGTCGGTGGTGGATGAGAAGTCCAGCCCTACGTGAAATGGAAAGTGAGTTTGCAGTGAGGGTGGGCTTAGGACCAAGTATAGGATCCCAAAGCAGCTCAGATCCCCACAGGGAGAGCAAGACTGATGGGAGAGCATATCTGAGTCACAGCACCAATGAAAGGACATGCAGGAAGTTCGAACAGAGTCCAAGCACCACGCCACACACCAGAATCTCACACAAGTGATTTATTAAGTGGACGAGCAGAGTGTCTGCCCTCAAGGGTGAGAGAGAGAGAGAGAATGGCAGGGGAGCTATTCTTAAGTAGTGGAAGTTTGAGGACTCATAATGATTGGACCAATGGCTACCAAGGAAGTTTGAGGGCTAAAGATCTAGGTTGTAAAATGGTGTGTGTGTGTGGTGGGGGCAGAATAATGGTGGCAGTAAAGTGGCAGATCTGATGCCAATAATAGGGTGTCACTAAGTTGCCCGGGTTGGTCTTGAACTGGTCATTTTCCTACTTTAGCCTCCTGCATAGCTGGGATTACAGGCGTGAATGCCTGGCTTTCACCTTTCTTTTTCCTCTCCTGGAAAGCCATTCCTGTCCATGTGTCATTGCCATGCATGAGTTTATGCTTTGGAAAAAAAATACATATATATATGTATATATATAAAATAATATAAACATTATTTTGTGTAAACTTATACATGTTTTATTATATTGAATGCATTCTATTTCATTTTTACTTAATAAATTTTTTGAAATGTATCACCTGGATAAATGTACATTTGATTTACTCATTTAATATGATATAGACACCATTGTATGAATAGTCACATATTACATATTTATATTTCTGAACTTACAGAATTAGAATGTTTTATATTTTGGAGAATTGAACCTGGATATTTTACCACTCAGCTATATCCTCAACCATTTTTTATTTTTTATTTTGAGACAGGGTCTCACTAAGTAGCCCAGGCTGGCTTCAAACTTGAGATCCTCCTGCCTCAGTCTTCAAAGTTGGGGGATTATAGACATGTACTACTGTGCCTGGCTACTTTTTCTTTTTATGCGTCCCCAAAGAGTGATGTTCCTGCTGGTTACCAGTGAGGACGAGTTTCCCCAGATGTAAAGATTGAACACCTGGGAAACAATAAGGCAAGCGAAGAAAACAAGATTTCTGTAAAGAATAGTAACACAGACCTCTCTGCAGAGAAGGGAGCCCAGGGCTGGGTGTCCATGGGAGGGGGTGAATCTTGTCCTTTTTGTAATTTCCAGCTTTTTTACTTCTCGTGTCCCCTCCCTTTATCCAACCCATATGCTGAAAAGGCAGGGGAGGGGCAATTCAGGGGAAGCCTCCCAGGGAATACTCATTAATAATTCCCTGCGGGGAGGGACAATCTCCCCTTTTTGTTATAGGTTAGAGGAGGGGGAAGTGTCCTGAAGGTATTAACATTCCCCTTTGAACCAGATTCCATCTTCCCAACTCTATTCAGCTTCCATCTTCTACGGAAAACCGCTGCTTCTTAGCCTGGGTTGCTGCAAGCTTGCGCCACTCCTTGCTCTTTCGGCCCGACCAGCGGGACAAAAGACACGTACTCTTCAGAGGTTCATGAAGCAGCTTCCCCTTTATTCAGATAACACACCCTCAATATATAAGCAGTCTCATGCATAAGCAATTGTAACCAGATATGTCCATCCAATCCTGTTAAAGGTCAAGCGATCACTCGCTCAAGCATACATGTAAAGTATATCTGTCCACGCGCTAGGCGGCTGAACTGATTATCATACAGCCAATTGTAAACGCGTCCTGCTGTTCTCCAGGCACAATCAGGATGCCGTTTGCTCTCTGCCAGTTGCCATCTTTAGATGCATGTGGCGTAACCCTGGGCCCCGGGTTTCACCTACCACAATCTTCCTGACCCAAACTACACTAACTGCCTGACCTTTGTTCTTTCTTTAGTAAGGAACATTCTTGTACATTCTTTGTGCAAATGCAGGCAAGTTTCTCTGGAGTAAAAAAAAAAAACTGAATCAAGTGTAAGGATATCTTTAGCTTTACCAGCTATTATCAAATTGCTTCCAATGGTAGTCCATGTTTATATTCCTATCAGAAGCTCACTTCTCCTATGCTTGGTATTACTAGACTTTCCAATTGAAAGGATCTGAACTATTATTTCTTTATTGCTTAAACTTATATTTCTTAATTAGTAGTGGGCTGAGACTCTTTTCATATGTTTTTGTTGTTGGCATTTCTTTCTATAATACCCCTGTTTGTAAACTTTGCTCATTTTTATTAGATTGTTATTTTTTTCTTTCATCTGTCAGAGTTGTTTATTTATTATAATTTTTTTTTTTTGTACCAAGGATTGAACTCAGGGGCACTCGACCACTGAGCCACACCTCCAGCCCTATTTTGTATTTTATTTAGAGTCAGGGTCTTACTGAGTTGCTTAGTGCCTTGCTGTTGCTGATGCTAGTGTAAGGCCCCCCAAAAAGGAAACCCCAACTCTGTCCCATGGATGGACGGCAACCCCAATCAACCGCAGGAGGCGTCACTTGATGCAAACCGCAAGAGGTGTTTGTTTATTCCAGCGCGCTGGGACCCAACTCGAGGAGTTGAGTCCCTAGCAGAAAATCTTGTAGGTTTATAAAGGCAGAAACCACACATCGGGAGGGGTCACACATGAAAGGGGGAAAAGGGGGACAAAGCTGCCAGGAAATTTCAAAGGGGGTCTGGGTTTGCTGACAACATGTTTCACAATGTTTTACAACAGGCTGTAGATTCTGGTCAATAGTTTCTGGTAATCCTACTGTTTGAGCACTATCTGGCTATCAGGCTCAATTTACTCTTTTACTCTCTGTTTGGGAACAGAGAACAGCTTTAAGGGCTTTGTTCCCATTACTGGGAGGGAAACCTTAGGGAGTTGAGATAAAACAGACAGCTTAAAAAAATGTCCATTCTTTCACTAGCTTTGAACCTGCAATCCTCCTGTCTCAGCCTCCCAAGCTGCTGAAATTACAGGTGTGTGCTACCCCTCCCAGCTATTTATTATAAATTTTAGTCCTTTGCTTGTTTTACATCTTTCAAACACTTTCTCTCACCCCTATTTAATTTAATTTTCTTTGTTTCTTGAAGACCAGGCAAATAGCATTATTTAGAAAATTCACCTGGATAAAATCTATCTGATCATAATACACATTCCCTGTTTCTATTATCTTTACTGATACCTATAGGAGCAGAAGAAATTGAGACAAAATCTTAGAATATGTGTAAGCACAAAAAGGCAGGAAGCAGACCTCAATAGATTCATTTGCGGGCTCGGGTGCCGTCAGGGTTCATTTTCCAGATGCAAAAATGACCATCAGGTACAGAGGGGATTTTGGTTTTATAGGGTACAATGAGAATGATGTAATCATTGGTAGCTGTGCATGTGCATTTTTGACAGTCAGGGGCTAGTTGAGGTTAATGCCAGACCCCGAGGGATGAGTACTCAAATCTTGCCCATTGTTATTTGCTGTTCTTCCACTTAGGACTAATTTGCCATGGGGTAAGGTCAAGGTCAGTATCTGCCCCTTTCCTTTAGGGTCTATTGTTATCAGGAAAGGGTGCCCTGGGAGAGGTTTAATGTTTGGCCAATTTCCCCTTCCTCCTCCTGAGCCACACCGTCCCTCCATTTTTCTTGGGGAACTGTCTTGTAGGAATATTTTCCACAACCTTTCAGTATGAATCTAGAGGGGAAACTTAAAACTGGCTACAAGAAACTGCAGTTTGAGGCAATTTTTCCCCCCTGAATTAAATGGAAGAAATTTGCACCAAGTTACAAGTTTAGTATCTACTTTTGTTTTATTTGGGGAGAGCAGAGGTTGAACTAGGTAAATGGGCTTTTATTGTTTAATAATAATTATTGTTCATATTATTCCTAAAAATATATTTTTGGGACCAGAGGTGTGACTCAGCGGTAGAGCACTTACCTAGCAAGTAATTTCAATGATTTTGATCCTGAGTATGCCCTACACTTGGGTTTGACTCAGCTCTGCCACTTACCATCTGAATGAGAAATAAAATTTTAAAAGATATGTTTTGCTGGAAATATGGAATATTAACAATCTGGAATACACTACTCTTTAATGAAAAAAGAAAAAAATACAAAAAATGATACGAAGTCTTGAGTTACATTACTGTAGAAATTGCCAGGATATTTCTCATAACAGTCTGCTAGTTGTGTGGTGACAGCTGGGATTTTGTAACACCTGATGCCTCACACTCTGCCATATGTTAAGAAATTTCTTTCCTGGAAGGATGAAATGCGTGGCTACTTTTCTTATGCAATATGAAATAGCTCACACCCACTGCACCTTGCTGAATGCTCGAACAGTGGGCTCTGTGCAAAGCTGGTATTTATTTTTCTACCACCAGGAAGGAAAAAAAGGAGTTGTTTCCTTTTCAATAACTGTGAGAACCAGAAATGTTACTTTTCCCATTAGACTATGTAGCTGGATCAATTCTTATTCATTATACACACTTTTTTAAAACAAAATAAAGGAGCAACCTATTAATCAGTACTGATATTAACAATTATACATTGACACTAAGGATGCTCCATATGTAGATAGCTTAATTTCTAGAGAGGTGGGGCATAGAAAGGCATGTCTCGAGTGACCACTTCCTTTAATGCCTTTTTCATTTTTATGTGAGGTTTTCTTCATTTTCCACAGTAATTTCTCCAACCTGTATTAAACATTGATTTTGTTCTTAAGATACTTAATTTCTCTTTATTTTATAAAAGCATGACCTTAAATTTAAACTGTTAAGCAAGAGAGAGAGAACTTTTTTTAAAAAATAACCTTTAATACCTGATCATAGGAAAAATACATACTAATTGTAAAAAAACCTCCCAAAATCCATAAACATGAAAATCTGTAAGCATACTACCCAGAAGTTACATCTAGTAATATTTTAGGATATAATTTCAATCCTTTTGTGTGCATGTAGCTATTCAGTTTAACTGAAGATGAGATTATAAAATCCATCTGTTTTATAGCTTTACTTTTGCTATATCATTTTTGCTGTAACATTTTACTATATATTAAATATGTTTCTAAAAATCATTATATGCATATAAAGCATTCATAATTTTCTATCAGAGTTGGGTCATAACATACATAAATATTCCAATCATTTCTAATTTTTATGTTAAAAATCTTAATAGTGCTGAAAGTCATCCTTAACCATAATTTACACATGTCCATGAACATTTCTTTAATATATAGTCCAAGAAATAGAATTGGTTAATGAAATGGTAATCAAAATTTTAAGACTGTTGATATTTACTACAAAATCTCCCTTGATTAAACTTGTGTAATGTATATACTTAAAGGAATTTAACTTCTTTTTTACCCTTACAAATAAGATTTTAGGTTTATTGGCTCTACTTTACAAAAGAGTATATATCAGGTTTAATAATGTTTTTTAGTATCTGCTGGACTCCATTAGCATCCATTGATTGGAGTACCATCTGCAGAGGTCTGCACCATGGACACGCATAACCACTAATCTGAGAGCCATTCTCTATCAGGATGATGAAAAAGTCAATTTAAAAACTTAACCATGGGGCTGGGGCTGTAGCTCAATGGTTGAGTACTTGCCTCACAAATGTGAGGCATTGGGTTCAATCCTCAGCGCCACATAAAATTAAATAAATAAAGATGTTGCGTCCACTACAACTAAAAAAAAAAAGTTTTTTAAAACGTGGGATTGCGGAGGAGATCAATTCCCAACAGTTTCTTTGAAATACATTTGAGAAAACTCACTTCAACTGCATTTGCCAGCTTAAAAAGATCTCCCAGTTACCAATGGTACAAACACTGTCAAATAAAACCTTAAACAAAACAAAACAAAACAAAAAAAACCCCATGAGCCCAGCAGCATGGTGGTTAATGCAACTTCGAAGGCTGAGGCAGGAGAATCATAAGTTCAAAATCAGCCTTGGCAACTTAACAGGCCCTAAGCAACTTAGTGAGATCCTGCCTCAATATAAAAATAAAAAACAAAAAAGGGCTGGAAATGTAAATGGGTGGTAAAGCACCCCTGGGTTAAATCTTCAGTACCAAAAATAAAAAACAAACAAAACCTTAGATTCCTTCACAAATTCCCTTATCATTGAAGGACGAATACAAGATATAAAAAAAAAAAAAGACATTTTTTGAATGGAAACATATCTTTGCATCCTCATGTAAACATTTAGGAATTGTTGTCCCTAAAATTTGTACAGTATGAAACTATAAAAGTTAACAAGTACTTGGATAAATTCATAGATAATTGAATAGTGATTGATGCTTTTTTTTGAGATTTAAAAAAAAATTTTAATTTGTTGAGGTTGACTCTTAAAATTGAGTTTAAGCAGGTATGATTATTTCACAGAGCAAAACTTTTCCATAAACTGGATTCTTCAAGTTTTATAGTCTCATAACCTGATCCCAAATGGGATTAATTGTACTCAATGGAATTTATTGTGTTTTACAGCCTTTAACAAATATTTGAGTTCTTATCTGTGCCAGACATTTAAAGATTTTTAGTCTTTTTTTTTCCTATAAGCTATCTTCCATTTATATAGACTATAAAGACTTTTTAAAATTTCATGATATCTAGATTACAAAAGAATATAGGGGGCTGAGGATATAGCTCAGTTGGTAGAGTGCTTGCCTCACAAGCACAGGGTCCTAGGTTCAATCCCCAGCACCACACACACACAAAAAAATTATATATATATATATATATATATATATATATACACACATATGATGTATTAAACCTTCAATATTTGTAGATACAAAATGTGATTGATAAATGACCTTGAAAGCTCAGATATGAGCATGGCTGGAACTGGGATTTTCCTTTTTCACAGCATCCAAACTCGTCTTCCCACTAGGCTCCAAATGAAGGGCAACCAGCTTTCCTAATGCTCTCCCAGACATCTGGCAAGTATTCTCAGACTGTGCAGCATTCTATCTGTCCCCACACTACTATCACACTCACCTTAAAGAAAGAGATCCACAGAGGACTGGAGTCCCTCTACTAGACGAAGCTCCCCCACCCCAAGGTACCCACCTGTATCCTGGCACACACGTCTCTTTTTAGAATGTGTAGAGAAGAGGTTACCATCCATCTTCCTGTTGACGCTGTACCTGAAAACTTGTTCCAAGTCATACTACTGATATTCACTGGAGTCCTTTATATGGCAGTATGTAAGCACACATTGTTTTGGATTCCCATGGGACATGGTGTTCCCCCACTTCCTTCTAGTCTTTGTTCTACTATAAGTTGGTAAACTACCAGTGTTCAAGGCAGGAACAGCAAGTAGAATTACTCTACTCCAGAACTCTATATTTTGCTGGGGGGAATTTCATTGCCAATGCTTTTCCCCCAACCCAACACATACTGGAATTGGAATGTGAGAGTTGAGGGAGATGATTTTGCAAGGTGTTATCCGTGTGTTTATTCCCCAAGACACTTTTACCCATGACCATCTGTGCCCTTGGGCTTGCAGGACAAGAGGCCACCATCTGGATGTGGCAGGCAGTGGTCAGTTCTAGGCATGACAATAAAGACTTTAAGTTTAAAAGGAATGTCCAGATGTAAGGCCATGAAAAGTGTGAAATCAAGTGCATATGCCTGTTCCCTCCCCATCACCAAAAGCCAAAGGTAGACATACTCATCAAACCTGTAGAAGGTGCGGATGAGGAATCAAAGGCTAATTCATAGGGTTTAGGAATCTCATCACATAGCTTCTTGAATATTATGTTTTACATGAAGAAATGGTTAAATCATAGTAAGTGAAATGAATAAGAAAAATGCATTTACATCATGATTAAGCTATATAGGACTGATTGAGTGCTTGCCTAGCAAGTACAAGGTCCTGGGTTCAACCCCCAGCACCATTAAAAAAAAAAAAAAAAGCTCTATAAAATGAAAAATGTTTGTGTAGAAGATAAAACAAGGATGAGAAATACTAAATTACAAATCTTGTCTACATTTAGAGTGGTGGGGTTGTGGGAGAGAATTCTATCTCTGTTTTTCAAAGTGCTTGTGATTAACTTCATGAATAGGGAAAATTTATCAAAACAAATATAGAAATATCTTTCATTGCTTGCAGATACATTTTCTTGAACAGACCTTAAATAATGGAGGAATAACCTATATTTATAGATAAAGATCATTCTTCTGTGGTAAGCCATTCTAACATTTTAGTACCCTTCTTCTCAGGAAGTCTTTCTTCTATCAGTCATTAAATCTCTTCTGCTCTATTATTTTAATGTTTCTTTTATCTCTGGCAGAAGTTTTAGTTTTTTATTTAACCAATGTCATCACTATGGCTAACCACAAAGGAAAAGTATCTTTATGCATTATAATTATTAATATTGTGTTGGTTAAATTATTAGATGTTTATTGAAAGAATTATAAATTATGTAAACTTCCATTATAATGCATTGTAGTATATTGAAATAAATATGAACAGGGCCCAAATCATTTGTCCTTATAGTCTAGTACCTAACAGACTTCTTCTTACTTCTGTTTTTTTTTTTTTTTTTTCTTTTTTCTGTATGGTGATGCTGGAGATTAAACCCAGGGCCTCATGCATGCCAGGAAAGTATTGTACCACTAAGCCACAACCCCACCCCCTCTATCAGGCTTCTTAGCAAATGGGTGGCTCCCAATAAATGACTGTCAAATAAATTAATTACATTTTAGGATTTTAAAATTATTTTACTAATCATTTGTTAAAAATATAATGATTTAAAATACCTTGATTTTTTGGAAAAGTCTCTAGATCCAGACTTGTAGATATTTTTTAAAAAACTGTCCTCAACTACAAGAAGAAAGGCTTTGCTTGGAGAATCTCTAACCCCTTCACCATCTACAAAAGTATGAAATTCTATGATTTTATGATTCATTGGCTTACAAACGGTGAAAAAAAAATTATTCTTATACTTTATTTTAAAATAACTTAAAAATAAAACAACTTTTGCTATTAGATCATACATATATTGTTGAGCAGTTATGTGGTCCAGTGGATTTAGATAGCAGAGCTGTGTGACTAGTCTCAACATTTCTCACTCAAGATGAGAGTATGCTATTTTTACATGTAGTGAGAATAATTTAAAAAACAACTCTATGCTTTAAATAGCCTTTTCCACACTCCATATTGACTCTGCACATGCTCTGAAATAAAATAGATTCGGAGTAGAAATACTACTGGAGAAGCTAGTTGACAGTCAACAGCTTTGAAAGCTCGGCGTTATAAAATTGCAGAAGATCTAGTTAGAAGAAAAGGGAAAATAGAACCTACTCTCTTAACAAAATGTTCTTGAGCCAGTTTTATCTGTTGTTAGCAATGGTCCAAAGGAGTGGCCATTTAGACCCAGGGGCTTCCAGAAGGATCTATTCCAGTTTGAAGGATCTGTTCTAAGACAGGATAAGCAATTCCTAGTCTGGAGATTCCTGCAAAACCTCTGAGAAAGTCGTAGGCTGTTTCAAGGTCAACTCAGGAATCTCGTTCATTGTAAAAGACTAGGGATCCCTTCAGGTCATGAAGTCAGGCTGTGGAAACTCTGAAGGCAGTTTCCCAAATTGTGACACATAGGATGTTTTAGACAATGCTGTTTTCCCCACCCAATTTTCTGTGACTGTACTATTATGGTATGTTCTAGATCTACACTATTAAACATGGTGCCTGTATTAAGTAGGGTTTTCCAGAGGAATAGAACTGATAGAATATATATAATTATAAGGGGATTTATTATATTGGCTTACACAATGAGAGTCTGAATAGTTCCAAAATAGCTACCTAAAGGGTGGAGAGCTAGAGAAATTGGCAGCTGCCCAGTCCATGAAGTTGGAAGCCTCAGAACAAGAGGGACCAATGATGCAGCCCTAGTCTAGGGCTGAAGGCCTGGAAGTCCCTGAAGAGCCAGTGGTACAAGTCCACATTCAAAGGCTAAAGAATCTGGAGCCTGATATCCATGGAGGACAGCAGCTGCACAAACACACTTGCTTAAGAAGGGTCCAGTGTGGGAGTGCACAAGCTTTCCCCTTCTGGTTTTTGTTTGTTTGTTCCGCCAGATCCCTAGTCCTTTGGATGGTGCCACCCACATTAAGGGCACATTTCCCCCACTGTCTGCAGACCCACATGCCAATCTTCTGTAGAAGCAGCCTCAAAGATATACTCAGAACTATACTTTATCAATTTTCTAGGCATCTGTTAATCTAATCAAGTTGCATGATAACAAAAATTAGTCATCAGAGGGCCACTGTTCATGTATGGCTATTGGGTACTTGAAAGTGGCTAATCCAAACTAAGGCATGCTATAGGTAATGCAATACATACCAAAATGTGAAAACTTAATACAAAAAATGTAAATTGTCTCATTAATATTTTTTTGCATCAATCACATGTTGAAAAGATAATATTTACATAGATTGGGTTAAATAAGATACATTGTTAACATTAATTTTTCCTGTTTCTTTTTAGTTTCTTTAATGTGGCTATTAGGGCATTTTCAATTACGTTTGAGGCTCATATTATTTTTCTGTTAGCTGTTGTTCTGGATAGATTTCATTAGAAGAGCTCTTGTCCATTACTCCCACAACATCCTGGGAGTTATGCCTGGGACCACTGAAAAAGGCTCTAGCCCAGGCAGATTGAGGAGGATTTATCTTATGGTCAACAGAAGGGGAAAGTGAGTAGAGAACTAGGGCTGGCTGTTGTGGCTAAGTCTGGAGGTGAAAGTGGATTAGGAAGTAGTATAATAGTGAAATATTATTATTTCATGTTACTATTACACTGAAGTTATTTAGGTGGAAAAAATTTAGATGGAACATTAAAAAACATAGTACAGGTAAAGCAGTTGAAATTTGTTCTATACATGAATGTGACTGTATACTTAAGTCTTTGAATAAGAAAATATTTATATATATATGTGTGTGTGTGTGTATGTGTATATAGATGTAGATATTATTTTTATTGTGAATCCTTAACTTTTCTGTTTCATAATACAGTACAGAGTTTGTTTTCTTCCTCACATCAGGAGTGGTTAGTTGAAGGTCATTCATCTAACTGAATGGACTAACTGGGTTAAAGTAACTGTAGGCAGGTGGGGCATGGCCCTGAGGTCACTTTCTTCCTCTCTCTCTGCTTCTTGGCTGCCAATGTCCTGAGCTGCTTTCCTCTGCCCTGATCCTCCACCATGATGTCCCGCCTCACCTTGGACCCAGAGTAGAGTTTGCTCACCCTGGGCTGAAATCTCTAAAATCATGAAGTCCAAATAAATTTTCCTCCTCTAAGTTGTTCTTGTCAGGTGTTTTGATCACTGTGACCTAAAGCCGACTAAGTCAGAAGGAGAGAGTCTAACTTCTCTGTGCAACACTGATCTTTGTCTAACATTTCCCATGTAAGCAAAGTAGTCATATCCTTACTACTTCCCTATTTATACTTGAAGTGCTTGCACTTGGGATCCACCAGAGGAGTTGATACTATCCTGAGCTGGATGTTTCTTCTCACTTCAGAGGATGCAAGTTGTATTATTATGGGAGAGTGTTCAAGAACTTTCTGTTTGGATACGGTAATCTTAAAGATTATTTTTTTCCACTAAGGTTAATAATGCGAGAAATTATAAAGAGCTGAAAAACAGCCTCAGCCATGTAGAATAAAGGTAATTTCAAAAATAGAGTTGAGTTCATTAATCAATATTCTCCCACAAAGAGAAATTTATTAATTTATTCACCCACTTGACAATTTGATGAGAGTCTCTCAGCTAGGTGCAAGGTGAATGTACACTGTAGGTGCTAATTTCATAATATGCTGCAGATAATTAAGAAAAAATCTCAGAGAGGAAAATTTATAGTATGTCTTTGAAAAGTTCAAAATACAGAAACTGCCAAAATAGGGGAAGAAAAATTGACAGAGGAAAAAATTAAAAGAAAGAGATGTTAATTTTCACCCTTTTAAAAAGATCAAGAGGGTTACCATTAGTTCTAGCATATTTCCTAATCATCACAACAGTGTCTGGCAGGCCAAATTTTCCTATGGGCTTTGTTCCCACTATTGTTCAGAAGCCAAAAAATAAGTAGAACTACAGAAGTTTCACTTGTTTTTGGTCATCATATCATGTAATTAATTATATGAAAAACACGCAGTATTAGAAAAACAAGCACAGCCAAAGGGAGTTCTTTATAACTCTTTTGTTTCTTTTGTGTTTAAATTAGTCCTGGGGGAAAAAAGAATCAGATGAGGCAGAGATTTCTTCCTTCACAATACATGTAGTACCAACTATAAATTTGGAGTTCATTTGGCTGAGCACCTCTGAGCAGAGACCTCGGGAAAATTGCATGAAACCTGCCTTGTTCTCTGTTTCTCTTCCAACAGCTATAGCTAGTCCATAACACCAGAGTGTAAGATGTCACCAGCCTTGGGCCTTTATCCATTTACCTGGCAGGAAATAAAATCTTGGTCAGTATTCAAGCCCTTCCATGGAATCGTAAAAGAATCACAAGCTTATGTAGTCTCAGGAACTTTGTGGGGGTCGGGGGATTTAGCTCAGTTGGTAGATTGCTTGCCTTGCATGCATAAAGCCCTGGATTCAATCCCTAGCCACACACACACACACACACACACACACACACACACACACACACAAATAAATAAATAAATAAAAAGAAACTTTGGGAAAGGCTGCATGCATGGAAATTTAGACCTTGGACAGATATTGACTTTGTTCCCATTGATGCTTCTGGCTGATGTGGCTACTGATCACTGGCAATCCAGTGGGCAAAGCTATGGTGAATGAAGTAGACCTTTGTTTGATGCAAGGTTGGGGAAGCTCTATATACACATCTTGGGTGCTGCAGGAGTGGTGTCCTGAGAGTTGCCAGTCCTAGAAATCCCTCCAGACTCTACATCCTACTTTTAATCTGGGATTGGTGGCAGGACTTGTCTTAGTATGGGCTCCTCCAAAGACAAGCTTAAGAGAAGGACATAGATGCTATGCTGATGGTATATGTAGAGTGATCCTAGGAAAAAGGAGTGAGATAGTAGGGAGAATGAGACAGGGAAGGTGGCAAAGTCAATATGAGGGTGTATTATGGATGATGGAGGACAATACATTGGGCAACAGGGGTTTAATTCTACTGAAACCTTCTCAGCAGCATTCAGAATTGTCTGCTCAAATGAGTGGATATGGAAAATTTTATATATATGTCAGTTTGTCCTTTGTCTGTAGAATGTTGTTGTATTAGTTTGCTATAGCTTCCATAACAAAATATCATAGGCCAGATGGCTTAAAAAACAGAAATTAATTTTCCCTTAGTTCTGGAGCCTAGAGCTCCAAGGTTTGTTTTTCTTTCTTTCTTTTTTTTTTTTTCCTTGTGGTGCTGGGGATTGAGCCCAGGGCCTTGTGCTTACAAGGCAAGCACTCTACCAACTGAGCTATCTCCCCAGCCCAGGTTTGTTTTTCTTAAGGCCTATCTCCCGGGCCTGCAGGTGGCTGCTTTCTCACCCTATCACCCGCCTTTTCTCTGTGTGCAAACTTCCAGTATTTCCCTTTTTCTAAGGTCAACAATCCTAGTAGGTTAGAGCCCCACCCTTATGACTTCATTTAACCTTAATTTCCTTCTGAAAGACTCTATCTCCAAGGGTAGTCACGTTGGAGTGTCTGTAAGACCCAATCTTCAAGTGAAGTCACATGCATAGGTCAGGGCTTTCATCTATAACTTTTGGGGGATGTGATTCAGTCCATCACAGTTGGCTGTGAAGGAGTTAAGTGGGGCCCCAGAATGGACAGTGAACTTATGAGTGTAAAGGAAATGGAAATTCAGATTTGGATGAATTTGGATGAATTCAGAGGTGAGGAGAATGTAAATTGGAACTTCACATGATTTTGTCTCCATCTTCCCTTCTCAGTTCGAAGCTGGAACATAGTACCTCTCTATCTAAAACCACGCAGCTTAATCCTTCTCAACTGGTTAGAATCACAGCCAATCTTTACGTTTCTCTTGGTTGAGGCTATGTTTTTAAAAAAACATCTTTCCTGGAATAAGTGTCTTTGGCTAAAATGAGTTCTCATCAGACCCAAGACAAGGAATTTAGTTCAAATGGTTTATTTGGGAGAGGATTCCAGAGAGCATTTTTAAGGAAGTGGGGAGGTGAGACAGGAAAGGAAAGATATGCACTAGTGAGCAGACTATCAACATCAACTGGCCCTCAATTCTTCTGTGTCCCACTGGGAACATGCCTCAGAGTTGTTCCACCCAAGGGACAAGGAAACGGGGGTATTTATCCTCCAGTTCTTTTTCATCATCTGGTAACAGCTTCTTGGGGATTTTAACTTCTGGCATTTCTGGCTTGCTCCCTGAAGGTAAAACAAGAGAAAGCCCACTGTAGAAGTTTCCAGAGACGGAATTCGTGCATCGAAGAGAAAAATGAATGCCGAGGGGACATATGAGAGAGACTGAGAGCTACTACAGTAAGGGTGAGGTCAGGAAAGGAGCATTAGCAACAATTAGTTTGGAAAAGTGTTATGGGGCGCAACTTAAGAACAGACCGATCACCACTGAGAAGTCCAAATTTGAGAGTCTTTATTAAGCTGGCCAGCTGAGTCTCACACAATGCCCTAAAAAATGGCTATTGGGAGAACAGCCCCGACCACAGGGTTGTAGGGGTTCTTATACCAAAAATCACATCAATCATAAGTGTCTGTTGCTATGATTCGAAATTACACATTAATATCGTGAGATCATTGACAGAGGGGCGAGTGGGTCAAAATGATCCTTACCTAGGTACAAACTAAAGAATGGTTGCTAATATCCACACAATTACTGTTTACATGGTACATTGTTTAGGAGCAATAGGAATCAAAAGAGAGCAATTCCTTAGTACATAGGAGTTGCCATTGTATATTATTAAACATGTCACACCAAGTGACTGATGATGGGCACAGAGGTGGGGTGTTCCCATGGGAGAAGCTTATTTCCTACATAACATGGAGTCTCAGAGCAAAATGGAGTCTGTTTAGTCATTTCCCTTAGAGTCTGGCCTATAACATTCTCATGGAGTCAGATCTGTGAGCCCATCACAAAAGGAATGAACTAAGTAATTAGTACTAGGAACAGACCTATAGGAAGATTTATTTATTTATTTTTATTTAAAAAATGCCAAAACAATAGCAGTATCTGTTTGCAATTGTTTTTATTATAGTTACTTGAAAACATTCTACAATTCAATGTTAATGTTGTTTTTTTTCTTTATTAGGTATAGGTTGATGTAGTTTTAATAATATTTTTCTATTCTTTGATGCTCTGTTTTCTCATCTATCGGACAGAACTAATGAGTACCTGTATCAATGGTTTTTCGTGAGGATTAAATGAACTAGGTACTTAGGCTTATACTTAATACTAAGTACTCAATAAATGTTGGCTATTTGCTGGGGACAGATATTGGCCAAATTCACTCAGCATAAATCTCTGGAGATGTGTCTAGATTGGGTGTATCACTAGTTTTCTTCCTTTTGTTTCTGAGTAATATTCCTTGGTATGTTATATCCACTTTGGGTTTAACTAAAATTCAGTCATTAAAGGACCCATTGGTTTTCCTGGGTTTGGGCTATTAGGAAGAAAGCTGCTGTAAACAGATGTATTTGGGTTTTTAAAAAAATATTTTTAGTTGTAGATGGACACAGTACCTTTATTTTATTTATTTTTATGTGATGCTGAGGATCACACGTGCTAGGCAAACGCTTCACCACTGAGTTACAACACCAGCCCTGTATATGGGTTTTCGTGTGAACAGGTGGTTTCATTTCTCTGGGACAAATGCCTAAGGATACAATTACTGGTTCATTTGGTAACTGTATGGTTAGGTTTTCAAGAAATTGAAGCTTCACTATTTGCTTTTCTCTTTTCAGGGCTCATGGGCAATGGGAAAGGTTCAAAGTCCAGTCCGCCAGAAGTCCAGCGTGGGTGAAGGAACCAGTGTTAAAATTTTTGCATGAACTATATCCATTATAATTTAGAAAAAATTTATATTATGGGAGGGATGAGTCAGCTGTAAATTCATTGCTAAGAGATTTATTTGATAGACAAAAACCATAGGAGACAATTTTTTTTTTTTTTTTTAATCAAGGGGTTGATGGATTGAGCCATGCTAAAGATCTGGTTCTAACAAAAATGGAAGAGCCCACCTTTTCTTTATTTATAGCCCTACAGATAAAAGGTGTGCAGGGGAGGAGCTTCTTCTGTGAGAAACAGGATGGGGTGGAGTTAAGCAAGCCATTTTGCTCTAGCGGGTCTTCTGGCACATCTAGGACATGCAAATTCCAGCGGTAAGCCTCTGCACGAACCCACATACTTCAGGCCATCTGAAACAATCCCTCATGACTATCAGTTCCTGAAAGCCAAATTTCCATGTCTGATGGCTAGACCAAGCCTAATTTTATTTGCTAGTCATGGATGGCGCCCTGCAGTCCAGGGCCCAGTATTTCAGTATCTACCTCCTTCCTTCAGGACCCACTGTGCTTGGGAGGGGTGAATGTTTGCTTTTGGTAAAGATGCTGGGGACCAACCCAGGAAGGGATGAAAGTTTGCTTTTTCCCTCGGGACTCATACTGGGAAAGGATTTACTGGGAGAAGATTAATGATTGCCATCCTCTTCCTTCTTCCTCCAGGTCAGTCTTGGGGGCTTGGGGGTTTGTCATTTTCCATATCCTTCACGTGTGTATAATATATCAGAATACATTCTACTGTCATGTAACTAAAAAGAGCAAAAAAAAAAAAAAAAAAAAAAACCAAAAAAACAACCCAAAAAAAGGCATCATGTTTCTCTTGCTGCTTTTACAATTTTTCTTTTTTGTCTTTAATGCTAAGAAGTGTACCTATGATGTGTCTTATTGTAAATTGATTTTTGTTTATCCTCCTATGAAGTTTATTCAACTTCATGGTGTATAGGTTTATGTTGGAAGCCATGTATGAACTATGGATTTGTCTGAGCCATCATAAGGCAGGGAGGCTGCTTTTCTGGGAACTCCTGGGTGAAATTCCCAAAAAAGCCCAGATCATGCTGGTACCCTGTCTTAGCTCACAGCCCTTGGATCAAATGCAGCTGCCCCTGGAGATGGGTATAACCTACCAAGGCCCAAACAACCTGTTTTCCCCGCTCTTATCCTGTTCTCCTGAAGAAGCTCCTTACTGAATCCCTTCTTTGTGTTTCACTATAAATAAAGCATTCATTGCTTTTCTTTTTGTTAGGATCAGACCCATCATATCTTTTCCACCTGCCAGTGCCCCTGCTTTATATATATATATATATATATATATATATATATAATTCTTGTCTTTTATGTTTATATATATTTAGTTGCCCATCAATATATGCGGCGCTGGGAATTGAACCTAGTGCCTCACACGCTAGGCAAAACCTCTACCACTGAGCTACAACCCCATTCCGAGTGTTTATTTCTTAATATTACTTCCTAGCTTTTATTTCCAGCTGGCCCGCACCTCAGATGGTTACCTACTCCCTCCCCACACAGGTGGAGAGCAGGATGTTTAGGTCCTTCGTCAAATAGGAAAATTTCAACCATTATTTCCTTGAGTACTTTTTCAGTCCTGTGCTCTTCCTCTTTGAGATTCTGATGACACAAATGGTAGATCTTTTATTATAGTCCCATAGGACTCTTTGTGGATCTTCTTTTCTGTTCCTGTTGTTCAGATTAGGTCATTTCTATTGCTTGATCTTCTGGTTTACTGACTCTGCCTCTGTCTCATCCATTTTGCTGAAGCCCTTTCATGGAGTTTTAAATTTTGGTTATTGTATTTTCAGTTTTAATATTTTCATTTGGTTCTTTTTAATACCTTCTATTTCTTTACTGAGACTTTTATATTTATTTTTTTGCTAGGACAATTTTCTTCATTGATTTCAAGCTCATTTGTAATTGCTCACTGAAACAGTTTTATGATAGCTGATTTAACATCTTTCTCACATAATTTTGACATCCCTGTCATCATGATGTTGTCTATAGATTGTCTTTCTCATTCAGTTTGAGATCTTCCTGTTTCTTGGCATAGTGAGTTTCCTGTCCCCAACTTGGTCTTCGCTGTTATGTTCCTGGCTGGGAGGGACAGATGTGCCTTGTTACTGTTCCCCACGTAGCCTCCAGGGACACCATGTGATAGAAGTGTGTGTGGCCTCAATAATTGGTTTTTTAGTCTTTCAAATTTATTTGCAAGTTTTATTCTGGCTTTAATTATTTATAAAATGCTACAAAAGTAAAGAACACTATGCAAATAAAGAATGCATAAGTAGTTTTATACTTTTATTTTATTTTAATGAATTACAATGAAAACATATTATTTAAAAGGGCTTTATACTATATTAGTTGAGAAACTCTGACACAGATGATCAGCTGGCTCAATGTCTGCATCATGAGTCCCTGGAAATTCTCATATTTCCCTCCAGTTTCTCTCATCTACATGGAAAAATAAAAAGGGCTGGGGCCCAGACACTATGGAACATCATGCTTATCTGACATTGACTTCTTACCCATAAGAGAAAGAGAGAAACTATTGAATGTTCTATTAGTTGCCTCTTATTAAAAACTTACTGACTTAAAATAATACAAATGTTTTCTTTTACAGATCTTAAGTCAGTTGTCCAAAACAGTTTCATTGAGCTAAAAATCCAAGTATCAGAAGGTCTGGTTCCTTCTGGATTCTCTAGAGGTATATTTGTTGCCTTGCCTTTGCCAGCTTCTAGGAGCTCCCTGCTTTCCTTACTTGTGATCCCTTCTTTCATCTTCCAAGCTGGTTGTATCACATCTTCAAATCTCTCTCTTCCTGTCTTCTGTTTTTCTTATCTCCTTTTCTGATTCTGACCCACATTTCCCCCTATCATAAGGATCCTTGAGATTACTTAGCCAGATAGTCCAGCATAATCTCCCTATCTCAAGATTCTTATTTACTCATATTTACAAAGTCCCTTTTGCCATGTAGGTTAACATATTCATAGGTCCAGGGATTAAAGACGTAGGCACCATTGGGAGGGACACAAGGGGATGTTGTTACTTACAGTTAAATTGAATTCTAAACCATTGACCTTCCACCAGAATGTGAGGCCCAGCATAACAGAGTTTTGTCTGCCTTGTTTGCCTGTGTTTTCTGGGCCCCTGGTCACGTAGTGATGGTAACTGTTTCACGACCACCACTGAGAAGGAGGTAGCTTCAGAAGTATCTGAGGATAGAGCAGTCTGGGCAGAGAAAAGGAAGTGCAAACCCAGGGCAGAATAATCTTTCTTTTTTTCCCCAAGAATAATTTTTAAATTCATATTAGTAATACTGAATATTGCATTTTATTATGACTAAGGTAATTTTAACTCAAACTTCATAAACTACCAAGTCATTGAAATATTGGAGTCCTTTGAGACACTATTTAGAGTTCAATCCAGAATATAAATTGACCTAAACCAGATGTGTTTCTTGTCTTTATATCTCTCTTCTTCTAAGCATAATCTGGTTTTATTTCTATGTCTTCTTTTCCAGCTCTGTATTTTAAAAAAGTTTTCACTTACTACCAAGCCAAAATAAAAACATTATACAAGGAAATATTTTTAAATGACCCCACATGATCCAGGATTCAAAGTTTATTTTCTCTGGCAGCTCTGCATGGTTAAGACTGCAAACTCAGAGGCTGGAGATGTAGCTCAGTAGAGAATACTTGCTTAGTGTGCATGAGGCCCAGTGTTCAGTCCCTAGCACTACAAAAATACAAAGCAAGCAAGTAAGCAAGCAAACAAACAAAAATCCAAGTATAAATTTAGGAGCCATGCTGCTTTGTATCCACATCCTGTGTTTTCCACTTGATAGCTGTCTGACTTTGGGTGAATTATTTAGACCTTCTCTGCCTCAACTTCTTCAGCTGTACAAAAAGATAACTGTCTACATTTGTGAGAATTTGATGAATTAATGCATTTAGAAAAGGGCCTAGTGCATAGGATTTCCCTCAAATAAACTGTTAACCATAATTCATATTTTCAACCTCTCATCACATAATCTTTATTTAGTTGCAATCATAGAGTACATAAAGACTTGGGTTCTATTTTTTTCCACATAAACTTTTTCATAACTTTTCCTCCACATTTCTATTGTATTAACACAGATAATATTTTTAATGATAGCCTGACATTCTATGGTATTGATATATTTTGCTTAAACATTTCCTTATTCAACATTTAATTATTTTATTATTATAAATGATGCACTTATAAACATACTTTGAATATGATGTCTTTTCTTTCCTTTGAATTATTTATTTGGCAACCATTCCTGGGAATATGATTATTGACTTTGTGTCCAATATTTAAAACTTTCTCCTTCCTTCTATGTAATTAGTTCCAAAGAACCAACTACTTTTGGCACATGCTAGAAAGAGACAGACATATCATACCATCACAATGAAGTCATCTTCATGTAGGAACAGACTCTCCATACAAGACTGATAAGGACTGTATTATTATCAACATCATTAGTCCATTTAACAAGAATTTATTAATTACCTGTGATGGGTTAAGTCTCATTTGGGAAAGTAGAAAGTTAAAAAAGGAATCTAGAGACTTACAAAAAGGAGTATAAGAAGCTCCAAATACAAATACTGCTTTATTTACAAACCTTCCATGTTGATTCTGTATGTCTTTTTGTGCCCCATGTGGAAGCTATATGCAAGTTAAAAAGATGTATTTTCATCTCTCAAGTACAGAAACAATGTCAATCTGATATTGAGCATTTAAACTTACAAAAGTCATATAATTAAAGTTCTAAAGTCTTCTCATTTATGTGTCTGAGCATTTTTCTTGGGAGAAAATTAACTTTATTACTATAATAACTAGCTTTCTCCACACACACATACACCTCATTTTTTTTTTTTTTTTTGCATACAATTTCAGAGGGTTCATGACCCTCCATCTCTCAAAGAACACTGTTCATGGGGGAAATTATTAACCAATTAAAATAGGCGTCTGAATAGGGTAAGAGGCAGGAGAGAACAGGGCAGGGAGGAGACAGTAGATTACATGAGAAATTTTACAGTATTCATTCGGAGTACCTCATTATGTATACCCAAGGTTTTGGCTGGAGTGTGAGAGGATATGGATTCAGAAAGTCTCCGTTTGTCCCATCCCCATTGTTCTAATTGAATGACTTTAGGTAAGACTTTAGAACCTCTCTGAGGCTTACCTTTTTTTTCTGGAATCTTGTCAGACTCCTTCTCAGGGTAATTATAATGATCAAAGGAGAGGTAATACAGGAAGGCACTGTTTCTCGTTCCAAACAAGCACAAGGCATATCTTTGAATGCACTTGCCATCTCCTCACTATCATCTTCAGGTTGGCTGCCTGTGTTATCCTTCAGGTCTCAGTTCTCCCGTCACTTTCTCCTTAGAAACCTCCAAGACCACCGTGTCTCCGGAAGCTCCTCCACACTCTTCCTATCACTCTCTCTTCCATCACCTGGCTCTAATTTTGCCAAGACCCTTCTCACATGTTTTACACGTTTATTGTCTTTGTTCCCCACATAGAATAAAAGCTCCCTGCAGGCAGAGCTCTGTTTTGTATTCAACAAGCCTGTGTCAGTTTATGGCACATGCTGGACACTCAAATTTCAGTGAGTCAGTGTTTAAGAGCCAAGATTTCCCAGGAGGACTACCTGAATTTGAAGTTCAGCTTTTCACTTTACTAGTTGTTTGGCATTAGACAAGTTGTTTTACTTTTATATGCCTTATTTTCACCATATCTAAAGTGGGGTCTCTGATACTATGAATTTGAGGTACAGTTGCTAGAGCAGCGCCTGGAACATATTAAGTCTTATCAAAACGTTTTCTACTCTTCAAAGAGTGAAGTGTTAAGACATGAATTGTGCACGTGACCCTATAAGTATCAGGTTTGACAGTAAAATGATTTATTCTTTTCGTATAAAGTCTTGCATCACTCCGGGGCAACTCGTCACCCGCTTGACCCGCCACCCTTAGCGGAAGAGGAGGTGTGGTTCTTAGTTCCTACCGGGCTCCCAGTCACCCACAGGTGGCACTGCTCGGGGTTCTCCCGGCCGGGGACCTACGAGCCCTCGTGGGGCGGTTCTCCTGGGCTGGGACGCCCAAGCCTAGGGAGGCCCAGCTCTGTGTCCAACAGCATAAGGTTAGTCCCCTGGGGGCGGGAGCCTGGACACACTTGCGATCTATTCCGGCCTTTTGCCTTGAAATTGCTACAGGGCGGTGTCAACCGGTGGCCGTGAGCTATAGCGACCGGGGCGGAGCGATCGGAGGCGGGGTGGGGCGGGGCGCTCCGTGGCGGGGGCGGAGGGCGCCTGGCAGTGGACTTTGCAGAGCCGAGCAGACCTCACACTCTCCCCGGCTTGGCTCAGCAGAAGCGCTCCAGCAGGTAAGGGCGGTGCGGGCCGGTCCGGCAGGGAGGGTCAGGACTGCCCTGCGCGCGGACAGAGGTGGCTTCCACAAGCCCAAACTGACCGTCGTGGAACCTGGAAGGACTTTCTACTTTTCGGGTCGTAGTGATCGCGGGCGCCCCACGGCAGGTGAGGGACCCGTCCCATTTCGTCCAGGAAGAAAGGACTGGTGCGCGTCCTGCGTGGGCGCGCCTTCCCGCCGGCTGCAGCCGGTCCCCCGGGCTCTGGCGCCGATCTCTCTTAGGGAGGCCCCCCTTCCCTTTTCCTTTGGATCCCAGGGCCCAAGTCGCCTGTCGTTCGGTTCACTTCCCAGCTGCGCGGCAGAGTTGGTTCCTCCTCTCCACTCCGCGGGCAGCGCAGTCTTGACTGAAAGTTGGCAGAATCCAGGAAGATGTTCCACTGTTGCAGGTGCCCTAGTGCCTCACTCCATCAAGCTCACAGTCTTTTTCTTACGGGAAATGGTGCGGGGATCTTGAAAACAGGGGCTTGGATAATATATGTACTTGGAAAAACTAGGGCCTTGATGCGAGAGTGTTCATTTTTTTTCTGGGATCCTAAATCTCCGTTTGACTTTATTTTTTTTCATGGACGAATAACAGACGTAAGGCGTTGTATGTCTGGTTCAGGAACAATCTCATCTCTTGTCATTCTTTGGAAACTGGAATAGTTGATTAGAAGAGTTGATCTCAGTGTTAACTTGGAACAATAGAATGGTGGTTAACTGGACTTGAAGATTATCCAAAATAGTTATATGCTTTGTGTATATACCCTGTCTTTCCAGTGAGTGCTCATTTTCCTCTTAGGAAATTCTTAATTTACTGCATCCTGGATGATTCTTCCCTACAGAGCTGGGGAGAAAAAAATAAATGAAAAACCCAACTATTAACAGCAGGTTTCCCAAATCACTTTTGGGATTTAACAAATTAGGTTACACGATGTTAGCTCTTTGGTCCACAAGGATTATATGCAGCATGAAATTACCAGGATTTATATGGGCAAAAGAAAAGTATGAGTAATTTTCACATGGACTATTTGAAGATATTTGAAGATATATTTACTTTAGTTTTGTTTTCATTAATTAAAGTATAGGGAAACATACTCCCTATACTCTAATTAATCTGATCAATGTCTTAACTACTCTTGCCAACGCAGGATGCCTACTGTAGTGTGTTTATGTTAATGATCTTGATTCTTCCCATAAGGGTGTGTACATTCTGGTTTGTGGAACTGTTTAGGGCAAGTGTTGTAAACACATGCAAATCAATTCTAATCGACTATACCTTTGCCCCACTTGGGTCCTTGATGTAGACTTTTCAAATCTTTCCAAATAGGAAAGAATATAGGATATTCATGTATGCTGTAGCATTTCAACTTGTTTACCTACTTTATTCTGTAAAAATATGGTCTTGTTTTTTCAGTGACTAGTTACTCAAGGGCAAGGGCTATGTTTTACGAAACCATGGTGAAGCTCAGAGAATGGCAACCTTTGCTCTCTGAAGAGGACCCTTAACAGGAAGGTTGAAGAAGTTGTGGGTAGTGACTGGCCCATATTTATGCTTGGGGAAGAATTATTGGCCTCTTTGCTTTCCTCCAGGGATCCAGAGTGTTAGGAGCCTGTGTCCTGGGCCTCTGATCACACCTCTGCCTACAGGTTCCTCCAGGTTGGGCAGGTTGGTACCTCTCCTCCTGGCCCCTGCTTTCTGGCTCCCTGGCTTCTGCTTCACCCCTGCCCAGATTCCCAGCTCTTGTTCAGGATAGGGAACCTTGATCCACAGCATCGGCAGGGGTGTTAATCCTTTACCTGGTGCTGGGGCCCCCATGGGGTGGTCAGTAAGGATCTGTCACTTGTTCAGCATCCTTCCTATGCTATCTTCTTGTCTAGTCTGCATCAGGCAAAATAGTTAACTGAAGTTGAACCCATATCAACAGTCCTGGGGGCTAGCTGTTTTGGTTGGATTAGGGTCATACATTGGGCATTCACTTTTGTCAGAAAGAAGTGAAATTAGTTCACAGTCACTGACAAATTGTAAAATTATCCTGTGCCAATGCTATTATGCTATTAGAAGAGTTTTATTGAAAACTGCAACAGCAACCAACCTACAGGAGGGAGGCTTAGTAGTTGCCTGTACCTCCAAACCTACTTCCCCTGGGCTTGTCTTTTTGTTTCTGCCCTGGCTCAACCAGTCCTTCCTTGGATCAGATTATGACTATTAATTTCCTCACCACGTGACTGCTCAGAGCTCAGATGACCACAGCTACTGTGGCACAGATGCAGAAAATGAAATTTTCTTTTGTTTAGAAAAACAAGAAAGGAATTTTTCAAAACAGTTTGCTATTGGGAAAACAAAGAAAAAGCCAAACAAATGTAAATACACATGGAGCATGGAAGTCAACTTTGTTTTGCTTTGAATTTTAAACCTTTATCCAAGTTGCATTTCTTCCTTTCCAGAAGCAACCACTTGTAATTCTTAGGCACGCGTTGCTTGTAGTTGATACTTCTTGAGTTTTTGAACTTTAAGCATTATCTGTTAACTTCCCACTGAGGAGGACGATGAGTAGGCTGTCTTTTTCTGTCCAACCCCCAGCACGAGCACAGCTTCCCTAATTTTACCACCCTTGCAATAGTTAAAGCAGAATATTGATTAATGGCTGGATCAATATTCGTAGTTATGCTAAGCACATTTTTTGTTGTTTTTCTTTGAGTTAATACTTGCTTTATTTGATCATTTTGTACTCATTAATTCAACTTACAACTCTTGGCCCGTTTTCAAAGTCTTGCCTCAAAATGGTCTTTTGTTAATTTCATTTTCTCTAAGGAGCCAGTCCTGAGCCTCCTGGCTTGCTGTAATCTGGACTGGTTGCCATTGGATATTTCTCTCCAAGAGCCTCCCTTTAGCAGTGTCTGGGGATTCTCATCATCTCACTCCTGTGTTGATCTCCTGGTACCCACAGAACATGTCTTTCTGTATTTTGGTGGACTCCCTAGTTTTAGTAGCACATGTCCTGGGGTGCTTCCTGGAAAAGGATGAGTGGGATATCTATCTTTCTGAGACTGTGAATGCCTGAAAATATCTGTTTTCCACTGACGGGTTATAGTTTGACTGAGTGCAGAATTCTAGGATGGAAATTTTGAAGGCAGTGTTCCATTGTCTTCTAGATTGTAGTGTGGTTGTTGAGGAATTCAAAACTGTTCCCACCCCTCAATTTTTGTTTGCAGACTGTGTACAGGTTTCATACCGGCTGTGTCCTCTCTGGAATTTCATACAATTTTCTCTTGTTTTCTACAGTGCTTAAATTTCATGATTTTGTGCCTTGAGGTGGGCTTTTGAATCTTTAAATTTATATCCTTTGGATTGGGGAATTTTCCTGAATGATCTGTTGGTGATTTACTCCCTCTGTTTTCTCTGATGCATCTTTAAGAAATTTACTGTTCACGTATTGGATATTTTGGATCAGGCCTCTGATTTTCTTACATTTTTCTTTTTATTTCCTGATCTTATCTTGGGAAGATTTTCTCAATTTTATTACCTAAACCTTTTCATTGAGATTTTTATACCTATAATTATGTATTTAGTATTTTCAATTAAAAGTTTTTTTTTTGTTTTCTGAACACACACAAACATACATATTTATTTATGTGTTTGTGTTTGTATATCTCTGTATTTCTTGTTTTTGTTTTGTGGTTCTAGGGTCTCATTCCCCTCAGGAAGCTTAATGACTTTTGGGGGAATTTTTTTTTCTCTTTCTTGCACAGTTTCAGTTTGCAAAAGTTGCTCTTGTCTTTTCACTGTTTAGGTCTCATGCTTTCCTGTTTGAGGCTTTTATTATGTTTCAAATGCCCTTGGTTATCTGCTGTCATTTGAGTGGGAGGTTAAAAGCTGACGTAGGTGGATGGTCTCTAGACCATGAACTTCACTGTAGTGGGATCTATTTGGGCCTTCTCTTTGGGAGAACCTTTAATGTCATCACCTCTTGGACTGATGAGAGTCCTCCGAAAAGGCTCTTCTAGTAATCTGAAGGTTGAAGGAGAGCCTGAGCTGGGAACCAAGTGGAGAAGGAGTCTGGTGGTCTCAGCATCTGGTGTGCAGATGTTCACGTAATAATTTCATGCTGTCTTCCACAGGACACCTGAAATGTGCCTGATGTATGGAGACCCTGGAGGATGGGGACATGAGGCATTTTGCTATCTATAGAGAAGGGGATATTGCCTAACTGCTCGGAGTGGTTGAGGGATGAGGGGGAGACAAACAATCCTTTTTCTTTTCAATCCACACTTCACCCTACATAGGGCCCAATTGCCTTTAATTACTTCCACCTTTGAAGATTCTTTTGAGTAAATCAGATTGTTTATTGTCCTTCCTTCACCCCACCAAAAATGGTTTTGCTCTTGTCTCTTCTCTCATCTTCTCTGACCTTGCTTTTAAAGAAAAAAAATTCTTTCACTGACATTTTACTGGGCTTTTGACAAGGTTTTATGTTCAACCGGCCATAAGTGCCTGGAATATAGATTTCTTAACCAGCTTCTACTGAGAGATCTGTGTGGTTGTCAGGGCAGTGTGCTGCTGATTCCCCTGTCTCTAACCACAGGTAAACATTTTTTAATTAACCTGGAATATTCTCTCACTGAGCCCAATTTGGACCTCAGGTTCTTAATCACAGTTGTCATAGGTGCTAAAACTTCTCCCTAACCCTTGCTTGGCTGGTATGTAACCTATTGGTCATTCAGCGCTTGTTCCTAGTTCTTGAATTCTTTTTGTCTAGGAAGATTCATTCTGTCCCCTTGGTTTCTGAATGACTTACCTTTTGGTGAGTCTAATATTATTTCAGTTTGAAAACCGGGGCTAGTGTCATCGATGGCCTTGACCTCAGTGGAAGTTCCTATGATTTCCCTCCGGAGGCCAGGGTGTTACCAGCAGCAAGATCCTCCCTTCCCCTTTGCAAGCTGGTGCCCTTCTTGGAATGTGCACCAAGTTCCTGTTTCCGGCTGGGCGGGCAGAAATGACTGACCTGCCCTGCTCCTTGCAACTTTCCCAACCCATTTACCGGTCGAGTCATTGCTCAGACTCCCTTCATGCAAGGAGAATTCTCTTCCAGGGACTTTGCAACAGCAGCATGCTCTGGTTTTGCACAGGGGAATATTGATGAGCTTTCGCCTCCACTGAGTACGAAGAGCATTGTTCCCAAATCATCTTACCTGCAACAAAGGCGAAGCTCTAGCTCCCTCTGAGGGCAGCTGTATATCGGGCAGACAGAAAACACCAGTGCTGGCAATTGCTACAATGCAGCAGGTGCACAAGTGACTTTATCTCGGGTGGATGACAGCGAAGGATGGGAGGATGGGTTATTAGGAAATACTTATTTAGCTGCTACCCAGTGGGTAACCATGATGAATGAAAGTTTGGCCAGGGAGAATGCAGCAGAGCTCATTCCTCCCACTGTACTTCTTCAGGTCTTTTTCCCTTTTCCGAAGAGAGTGCCATTGCAGTCTCTCTTTCCATACAGGGTAGTTTTCTCTAATATTCTCAGTGCTTCAACATAAGCTTTTTTTTTTTTTTTTTTTTTTTTTTAAATACTGGAAATTGAATTCAGGGGTACTCGACCACCACGCTCCACATCCCCAGCTCCTTATTGTATTTTATTTAGAGACAGGGTATTACTGAGTTGCTTAGCATCTTGCTTTTGCTGAGGCTGACTTTGAACTGGCAGTCCTCCTGTCTCAGCCTCCTGAGCCGCTGGGATTACAGGCTTGTGTGCCTGGCTCAACAGAAGCTCTTTTTATCTTCCCAGCTGAATAGTAAACTCTTCTAGAGAAAGCATAATATTAAATATTATGCTAATAATATTCAGTCAATGCACTGAATGAATTTTCCAGATAATCTTGGATACTTTGCAGTTAGAAAAAAGATACTTGGTCATAATTATCCAAGTTGTCCAATACTCTTAAACTCACAAAGTTGACTAGCCGTGATTTTGATTTGACTATATAGACTGAAGCAAATGACATTTAACTTAAGTTTTTCCTAGTGTATTGTTTCTTATATCATTTAGAAATATTCCTCATGTAAACTAATATTACTGTTATTTTCCATCCATGTATTTCTACTTAGCATAGTGTTTTTTTTAGTTTTTTAGTTTTTTTTTTTTTTTATGGCAAAGAGGAATGGCTTTTGGAGGAAGGAGGGAAGTATATGCTGATTAGGTTGTCTATACTGGTACTTTTTATGTAAAGAAGGTTAACCTTTGGATTTTAGCAACACATATTTTTAGCTTCTGTAACTATATGCCCTTTATTTTCAAGGCTTAAAATGCTTAGCTACAGAGTATCAAAGTGGTAGACTTATAGTCTTCACATACTAGATGAGATCCTGATTCTGCAGAACTCTGTAAATATCTACTCCCTTTAATTTTCAATTTTGCAAAGTTCTAAACTGAGTTAGTAGGAAAAAAATGTTAATGCTTTCTCTTTATCCTGAATGAAGTTCCAACAGCATCTTTTCTGTTACTATTTCTATAGAAACTCTTGTGTCCTCGTATACCCTTCAATATTAAGTTTCAACCACATCTTGTGGAATCTCCACATGACTGTCTCCCAAATGAAGCTCCCCCTGACCACAGCAGCAATTTCAAGTACATTTTTCTGCCAGTAAGATTTAAGCATGCAGTAAAGTTAGTTTTACCATTAGGGCTATTTTTGTTTCATAGAAGGCAATTGGTTTTTTGTATGCTAAAATAAAATTTCCTGACCCTTTAGCCATGCAGACAGAGATATAGTTTAGTTGGGTTATGAATGCTGTCATATATGTAAATTTAGATATATATGCTTCTTAACATATATGTATTTTTGACTGACAGCAGGGTGATGTCAACTTTCAAGTCCTCATGAGCTTCTGAATGTTTTTAAAAGGATTTATGATGTCTTTGTCACATAGTCAAACCACTTATAGAAGCATTATATTAAAGAATTCTTGGTCATGAGTTCTGGAGTTTTAGTGGGAAGGTGTTTTTTGGGCTCAGAGCTGTTGACAGATCCTCCCACATTTCCAAGGCCAAGGATTGATCTCTGGGCACCACCCAGGTGCTCAGACTCAATGTGCTCCTTGAATTCTTCCTGTCATCATTAAAAAAATGTCTTCTAGTAGAGCTTTATGTATTCATTCATCATTAAAAAAAGTCTTCTAGTAGAGCTTTCTGTATTCATTGTTAAAAATGCAAACAGTAGGGCTGGGGAGATGGCTCAGCTGGTAGAGTGCTTGCCTTGCAAACACAGGGCCCTAAGTTCGATCCCCAGTACCGCAAAAAAAAAAAAATGCAAACTTACAAAAACCCTGAAACTATCCCAGAAGGAATGTTTATGAGCCTCCTCTCTGCCCTCTTATCATTTGAATTCTTAAAAATCCTCAGCAACTTCCTAGAAAATAATTAACCTAATGAGCATTATGTGCAACTGTTTCTGTAATTCTGAATTCTGTAGTTGTTATTTATACACATGCAGTTACTTTATGAGGTTTTTAATTAGTTCATGTATAATGTTCTTTGAGTAACCTTTTGTATGGGCATTTTCTTACAGGAATGGTTTCGATTTTTAGTAGCTAGGGGATATTCTGTCATGTTAATATATGATAGTATTTTGAGCAACATTGCAACTGTTGGATATTTTATTTATTTTCCTTCTTGAAATTTTTTATTTCTTAATCAATCAATTAATTTTTGGATTGAATCCAGGGACTTGCACATGTTAGATACACATTCCGCCACCAAGTTTACCCTCTACTCTCTACCCCATTATTTCAAATTGGTATGCTTTTTTTTTCCTTTGAGGATTATCTCCTCTGGGAATATTTTCAACCATTTTGGGATTAAGGATTTCTTTCTTCTGTTAACTATTGTCAAAAGGAAACAAAAATAACAATTAAAAAAAGCTTGCTAGCTGTATAAGGCTATATAGATTTTCCGTTATCCCCTTTTTTGACCTTTTCAGATGAACAGTATCTTCTTTGTGTATGTGGGAACCCTTGAGACCATGTTATATACCTGGCTATGGTCAGATAAGACAGTTAGAAGAACCTGACAGAACATATACAGAAGCTCTGTTCTTATTGATCATTTCATTTTACTGCACATTTGATAGAAAAACTTTCTAAGGATCAGTAAACAAAACATGGAGAGGTTGTGGTAACTGCAACTTCATTTGACCTCTGTACCTGGTCCAGGTTTTATGACCCTTCCAGTAAGCTGGGAAGGCAGTCTATATCCTTGGGAAACTCCAACCTCCCCACTCATTTCCTCATTCCTGGATTCTGTAAGCCAGGCTCAGTAAGGTGTACAGGGCCAGCACCATCATAATTTGCACTGATGTATTTCTTGATTAGGACCTAGAGCAGAGTGAATTTCTGTTTGGATTTTCCCCTTGACATCTTTCTAGATATCATGTTCTAATGTTTAAAGCCTAAGCTATATTTCTAAAGTCAACTATTAACTGGTATTATGTTCCCATCCTTCAGGTTTTCCACCTATTACACAAAGCATAATGACACATAATTAATAGTGCACTTCAGAAAGATTCATGGCTTAATGCTTGTAAAGAACTTTGAGCATTTCCTGAGAGTGTTTTATACATTTATGAATGATGAGGTGGCTTGCTGTGTTGGGCAAAGGCCATTTATATTATACTAATTTTATGGACAAGAAAAATACATTTTGTCTGATGTTCATTGCAGGCAAGTCAGAGAGAATAATGACTTGTTGAGAATCAGGGGGTAAATATAATGTAGTGTTCATGGAATTTTCCTTCTACTTGGTAGAACAAGTGGAATCAAATAAAATCCTCATGACTATGTGTGTGTGTGCATGCAAAATATATTTATTTATTGCTTTAAGCAAATTAGCATTTTGGGGGGATATGCTACTCCTTTGTAAGGAGGACTTATGTTTGAAAAAATTCACTAACATCGAAGAGCATTAGGTAAATAGGAAAGGTAGGGCTAAACTGTGACTTTCAAAGTGATTTTGGAAAGACTCCACACAAAGACTCTTAAGTAGGGCCAGTGGGAGTTAGGGAGAAATACAGTTAAAATCAGAACTTGAAAGAGAATTGAAAGACAGAACAAAGGTTAGGACATTTCTCAGAATACAGATGTGGTTGAAATAGTCTATTATTATTATTTTGAAGTAAGTAATATATGAGAGGGAGTTTACTAAAGTAAACTTCTAATTTATAGACAACATGAACCTTCTGTGACACTAACAGTCAAATTGCTTATCTCAAGTCTAGGCAAAGCAGCAGGTAAGTGATAAAGAATACATTTAGGTAAAAGGAATCCATCTGTACATGCAGATACACATTTCAGTTTTTGACACAAAAAACTCTCTCTTCTTTTGGTACTGGGGATTGAACCTAGTGGTGCTTAACCACTGAGCAACATCTTCAGCCCTTTTTATATCTTATTTTGATATGGGATCTCTAAGTTGCTGAGGTCTTGTTAAGTTGCTGAGACTGGCCTTGAATTTGCTATCTTCCTGCCTCAGACTCCAGAGTTGTGGGATTATAGGTGTGTGCCACCACACCTGGTTACTGTAAACTCTTAAGACATTCACAAGGTGGATAATTTGGAACAAACATGCTGACTAATTTTAGCTATCGTCACAAATAATTCAGAAATGTTATTTCACTTTCATACGCTTCAGCATCTAAGTTTCTGCAAGTTTCATCACTGTATCTTAAAAGATGTAATGCATTAGAGCAAGCAAATCAGTGACGTAGAAGACTGAGCGACATAGTCCTATCAGCTGTTCAGTCTAGAAAGATAAATGAGGAGACCTGTAGACAGGATGGACCTGCTTGAACTATGGAAATTGAGCCAAATATATGAGGAAAACCATTCATTTGCACCTTCTTTATTCCCAGATAACAAACATTCCAAATCTTTATTGGGTACATATGGTGTGCTGGACTCCAGGCTACTTTATGTGGATTATCACATGTAATCCTCCAGAGAATCCAGTGAAATGGATAAGATATTTTCAGCATTTATAGATAAAGAAATTAAATTTCAGGGAGGTTCTGTAACACTTGGTAAGCAGTAAGTGGTGATAACAGAGTTCAGAATAATGCAGTCCAGGACTCTCTGCTATGTGCTCTGCTGAGCTCTGCGGGCTGAGTTTTGCTTCTCTCCTTTCACTGCCTTATTTTCTCTCCTGGTAAACAGAGTTGGACAGTGTGGGTGTAAATAGAAAGGTCTGCTTCAAATAAAAACCAAAATAATCAGTATCTCTGGGCATTGTTCCCAAGCCCCTTAACCCTGTAGATCCGAGGAAGTCTTCACAGCAGCACTGTGAAGTAGAAATATTCTGTGAGCCACATATGGAATTTAAAAATTTCTGGTTGCCATGTTAAGAAAGGAAAAAGCAACAGGTGAAATTAATTTTCATAATATATGTTATGTAACCTATCATATAAAATATTATATTTTACCATGCAATCATATAAAAATTAATGAGATATTAGAAACAACTGAGAAGCAATACAACATAATAAATACAGTATAATACAATATGAAATCTTTTGTGTTGCAGTGGGTAAAGTGGACTGTAGTTCTAAAGAATAAAGTTGTGTTGAATGAAAAGATATTTTATACTGCTTCAGTTTAACATTTAAAATTCAAATTTATTAAAATAGAAAAATTTTAAAAATTTCTCTCCTCAGTTGCATTGGCTACATTTCAAGGACTCTGTAGTTATTTGTGGTGTGTGGCTACCATATTGAACAGTGCATTTCCATAGCAAAAGGTACACTCTGTCTCCAAAGGCCCAGGGACTTTCAGACACTCCATCCCCACCCCAGCCCCTCAGTCCTCTTAGCTCCCATCTATTTTCTTTACCTGTGCCCCAAACTACGATGTACAATTGTATAGGCTGTATACTGCAAAATTCTTGGGTATCATTTACATTGTAGACCTAGTAAATTTGCTTATTTAATGCAACTGTTTTAAGGGAGATGGAAGTAAAATTTTAAAAGGAAGAGGCACGTTTTTCTAATTCATGCGGAGACATATTTTGAGGGGATGGGTAGGTGGTTGGTTGTAGCTCCTCCGTTTCTCCCTATGGTTTCCTCTGTTAGGCTCTTTGCATTGTTCTTTTTTTGCTCAGCATAATCCCAGGGCCTTCTGCCTGTGGCTGAAAGAATGGAAGCAGCCTCAGTTATCCTCCTCTCTCCTTGGAATAGTGTACAGTGCCATAGTCACCCTTCAGGATATTTCTCTTTGGAGCCACCTATATGTGTTTCACTCACATTGTATTCCCAGTGCCTGGTGCACATGGTGCTCAACACATTCATTTGAATTGTTATCTAGCTTTGACTTATGGGCCTCTATTGTGTCCTGATTTGCCCTTAATGAGACTTGACCCTGGCTGATTATCCAGATGCTGACATGGCTCTCTCTTTCACAGAGTCACTGCTCGCCCTGCATGGGGTGCCCCAGTTCTAATGACACGAATAGTCATTATAGTTATTATTACTAGTAATAGCACTACTGTTTATTGATCTCTTTGTGTTAAGCGTCGTGCTTAGTAGTTTATGTGCATTATTTCATTTAACCCTCACAAACATCCTTAGAATGTAGCACTGTTATTATTCCCATTTTACAATGAGGAAACTGAGGCACTAAGAAATTAAGTAATTTACATGAGGTCACACAGCTAGTAAGTGTCAGAACCAGTTCAGGCTGACTTCAAAGCTCTTCTGTGCTTTAACAACCAGCACAGAACTTCTGCCTTTGTTATCTGGGGCCTTATGGAAAAGTGCCCACACTGTAGTGGACTTAGTATTTGTCCAGACTTTATTTCTTTGGGGAACTTCCTTCCCCAGTTCATGTGGTTTGTGTGGAATTGACACTGACTCCAGGGCTGGTCATGAGACTCAGCTTTGGCCAATCTGAGCACTCTGACCAAGTGATTGACTCAGGGAGAATGTATGATCCAGGCTGGCTCAATGAGGCTTCTTTTCTGCTTGCATTTAGGAAAGGAGTCACTCTTTGCTCTGGGTTGCTTTTTCTTTTTTCTTTTGTGCTGTAGTGATGTAACCTGGAGCTACTGGTGGCTCTGCTCCATGGAGGAAGCTGTAGTAGGAGAGAGTGAGGCCATCATGCAGTGAGAAGTGACACTGAATGGTCTTGAGAGCGTGGACAACATCATTTGGAGCTCAGGGTTCACCTGAAGCTCAGAGTTCTCCTGAAGCATCCCAGGACAGCTCAGTTATGTGAGTCAATATCTTCCATTAGTTGTTGTTTGCTTAAATCTGCTTATGTGCATTTGGAAAAAAATCCTGCCTAAGGTACAGACTTTTTAGAAAATGAATATTTTTGCCTTGGCTTCCCCATTGCCATTCTGTGTCTACCTTTAGATGGGAGTAGACCCCCTGCTTCCAGGGCCTTTGTATACTTGGTGCCTGAACTGTGCTTGGAGGCCTTTGATCTCTGCAGATTCTGAACCATGTTCAGCTTGTTCTTTCCCTTTTAGGCCTTTAAGCCCTGCCCCAGTGAAAGAAGTTTCCACACCCAGTCCCTCCACCACCTCCCATCCCATGATGTAGCCCACACACATGGATCTGGGTGGGATACGGATTGTACCATGAGTGGAGCATTAGAGAAATCTGTTCTTCATAGACATCAGAAAAATTGCTCATCAGTCTTGTCTTTGAATGCTCATCAAAGACTTTTGAATGAACTCATCTGGCCTCTGACACCATCTGGGCTTTCAGCCAGCTTAGGCCAAGGCCTTGCCTCTTATCCCCAGTTTCCTTGTCTTCTAGCCTTTCTGATCAGCAATCTTCCTATGTACTCTCAGCCCCCCTATTATTCTGAACTTCCATCCATCTGCTGGCTTGCTTTCCAAGTCTTTCCGGTGGCCCTCTGAGAGCATTGTTCCGCAGTGAATCAACTCTCCCACACCCCATCCTCCTCACATGAAATCACTCCCTTCCCTGCAGCTCTCTCTGCTGTAGCCTTCTCCTGGTTTCTCTTCACAACTTTGAGGGCATCACTTTTCAACTCTCATGCAAAACACCCTTTTCATTTAGCATTCAAGTCATTCTTGTAAACACCTCCTGGTCTCTCCTTTTCCCATGAGCTTCTTGGTCATTCTCCTGGACTGACTCACACGATTCCTAGGCTTTTCTCCCAGCTTTGCACTTTCTGCATTTATATATATGACTAACAATATATTTGCAATAGTTGAGCAGATGCCTTGGGGTAGTTCATTGGAGTACTTAGTTGTAATAGGAATAAAAAGCGGGGGCGACTTCATTGAAGAGATTACCTGTGCTTAGGACTTTGTCAGATTTCCATCATTGCAACAAAATACCTGAGATAAACAACTTACAAAGAGGAAAGATTTATTTGGCTCATGGTTTGAGAGGTTTCAGGCCACGATCACTTGACCCTATAGATGTGGGCCTGGGCAGTGCAATAGTACATCATGGTTGGTTGGCAAGAAAGCATGGTGGAGGAGCACTGTTTACATCATGGTAGTTGGGAAATGAAAACAGAGGAAGGAACAAAGACAGAGAGAAAGGGACCAGCTTCCCAATATCCCCTTCAAGGGCACATCCTCAGTGGCTTCACTTCCGGCCATTAGGTCCTGCCTCCTAAAATTTCCACCATCTCCCGATAGTACCACAGTGATCAAGCCTTTGGGGAATATTTAAGATCCAAATCATAACAAGGACCTTGAAAAATGATGGGATTTCAACAGGAGGATTAAGAGGGAAGAGTCTTCTGGGCAGAGAGCACAACTTGAGCAAAGGCCTGAAGTTATGAAGAGCTGGAGTGCGGGGACACAAGTGGTAGGAAAGGAAGAGGGGACCCAGGTTGTATTAGACATGAGTCAGGAGGGGGCGTGCAAGACAAAGGAACAGCCTTTATTATAAAAGAGAGAGGGGTGGGATGATATTGTAAATTGCAAGGTTAAAACTTGTTGGAGTGGTTATGAAGGGGGAGGAGGAGTAATGACAGCAGTTTAAGAAACTTCACAGTCAGGGTAGGACTGTAGAGTGGAGATGGTGGAAGAAGAGGTGGAAGGATTGGCAGACCAGGCTGGTGATGAGGGAGCACAGAGTAGGGCACAGAAATGAGGCAGGACACCTGGAGAGGATGAGGTCCTTCCTGGTGATGGCAGACTTATGGGGTTCCCAGGTGCTGGGAGACCACAGCAATATAATAGATATGAACCAAATTACTTGGCCATTTAATTACTTTGTGCATGAAGAGTAAGATAACTCAAATATTTCATGATGGTAAAAATGACTTATATAAGCTTATGATATTTCCCAGTGTTTTATAGAATATTATAACTCTGGGAGATGTTAATGAGGTTCAAGGGAAATAGAGCAAGTTCTCTGATCAAATAAGGTTGGGAAGCATTGCATTCTATGTGTTTCACAGAGCTTGTTCATATATTAAAGGCTCCGAGAAATGTACATAAGGAACTGATTTGACATTGGTTAAGCCAGCTTTTCCCATATATGTTTGTCCATTCATTTATTCATTTGTCCATTCTTTCAACAAGCATGCAGTAAGCTCATGCCAGTGTGTTTTGGGTGCTGTGCTGGCGACTGGTTCTACAATAGAGAACAAAGCAGATGGTGTCCCTGCCATTAAGACATTAGGGTCTGGAATAAGCATGTCTAATCATTCGACAGGTCTAGAGTTCTGAGGAACATGATTTGGGAGGTCTTAAGGTATTCAGACACTCATTTTTCTGCTCCAGAATGGATTAATGTGGAGTGTTTGTCTCTCTACCTTCACAACTCTATCTTATACCAATACTGACACCTCTTCACAGAATATTTCCTGCACCTCCTGTCTTGGGCATGGGCTGAGCAAATGACAAGAAAACTTTCGGATCTGGGAAGTTGGTGACTCATCCAAGGTTACCCAGATGATTAGTTGCAGAACCAGAGCCAGAATCCAGCTTTTCTGGTTGTAGGTTCTATGCTTATTCCATTCTTGATGACAAGGGACAATTTGAAGTGCCTAAAATTGAAGAAAATTCAAGTAGACACAACAGATTGAGTGAGATACTCTGGACTATGCCAGTTTAATCAACAACACCAGGGAGGTGTGTGTACCACCATCGCCATCACCACCATCATTATCATCACTAATATTGTGTGATTGTTTGATCCATATATCTGGCTAAGTACTTTATGTAGATTTCTTTACTTAATTTTTACAATGCTGTGATGTCGTAATGATCACCTTGCTTTATAGATGAGGAAGCAAGCGTAGAGAGGTGAGTCACGTGTCCCTATTTACACAGATAGTAAGGCGCACAGCCAGGTTCCCATTCTAGGTTGATTTCAGAGTCCAAACTCTTGCCCTCATTCTGTATCAGGTCAAGTGATTTCAAGATTTCTCTCTTGGAATCAGTTTGTCTTTTCTCTTTTCCATTTCAGCATGTCTGTCTCCTTTTTTTTAGAAACCTGATGTCAGAAAGGATCTGATTCATTCATTTAATAAATGAATCAGGTAGTATTCATCAAATCTCTAATGAGTACCTACTATGTGAAGGAACTGTTTAAGAGCTGAGGATTCAGCAGTGAATAGGTTCCTGCTTTCGTGGAACTTTCAGCTAGCGGGGAGAGCACACAATAAAAACACATGTACAAATGTCTTACAGTGATAAGTGTAATATGAAGAACTAAAACAGGAGACCAGAGGGAGAGTGACTGAGCCTCCTGTAGACTGGGCGTCAAGGGAAGGCCCTTTTGTGAAAGGGACATTAGGTTGATATCTGAGTTAAAGAAGGAGCTGATAGGAGAAAAGTGGGGAGGAGGGTAAACAGAGAGGACTGAGAGAAAGAAGAGCATTCTTTCAGGTAACGGGATTGTCATATGCAAAGACCCTGGTATAAGTTTTCTGGGTTTAAAGAATAGGAAGAAGATGGATGTGGTGGAATCATGGTGGGCTAGGCGAGAGTGGTACTAGAGGTGGTTGGAGAAGTAGGTGGTATACCAGGGTAAGGTGTTTAGGTTTTAGTTTTAGGTGTGTTGTGTAGCCATTGAAGGGTTTAAGCAGGGCTGCTGACATGGACATGATTTATGTTTTTGAAAGGTTGTGTTGACTGATGAATGTAGAAATTATCTGAAGGAGATAAAAGGAAGTAGTGAGCCCCATTAGGAGTATTTTGCAGTAGTTTTGATGAGAGATGATGGTAATTATATCAATTATTGCCACAGTAATGTGTAACACACATCCCCATAAACTCAGCAGCATGCAATGATAATGGTTTATTTTTGCTCATGAATTGATAGAATGCCTGGGTAGTGTTCCTGATCTGGACCATGCTCAGTTGGTCTTGACTGGACTAGCCTATGTATCTGTGATCACCTGTGGGTCAGGTAAGGATATTTTCCATATTGCCTAGATTCTTTATGTTTGGGGACTGTCTGGCTGTTGGTCTAGGATAACCTACCATGGCCTCAGCTGAGATGGCAGGGGCAAGTTTTTTTCTGTATGTACATTACATCCCTCTAGTAGGACAGCTTGGTCCAGACATATTTTCATGGTGATAGTAGAGAAGCAAGATAGGAAGTAGAAACAAGCAAACACATTCCAAAATTTTAGCTTGTGTTCAGTTTGTTTCTGTCCTGTTGGTCAAAGCATGTTACACAACTATATCCACAGTCAGTGTGGGAGGGCGTGGTAAAGGGAAAGTGTTCAAAGAGGTGCGAGCGATACAGGGAGATAGGAAAAATCAAGGCTGTTACAACAATGAATTTATTACACTAATGGGAGAGGATTGTAGGAGAGTCTTGAATGGTTTGGAAAATACCTTGCAGTCCTAATCCAAAGAACATGCTGATGCCTTAGATTTGAGTAAGAGAGAGGAATGAATCAATGATATCTCCTAGATTTTTAGATAAGCAGCTAGAGGGATGGGGAGGCCATTTATTCAGACGACAGAGACTGACAAAAGAGCTACGTTTAGGGGAAAATCTAGAGTTGTATTTTGGCAAGAATATGTTTGAAATGCTTGTAAAGTATTGAAAGAAAGATGTCAGATTTGCAGGTGAGCAAGAAATCCGAGGTTCTTGGGTTGAATATGTAGATTAAGAGTTACCAACCTATGGATAATGCTTCACACCGTGGAACTAGATGAGGCCGCCCAAGAAGAGAAATGTGTAGCCCTGGTGCCTGCCTGTGTTTAGAAGTAAAACAGAAAAGTAGAAGCCAGCAAAGAAGATTGAGAAGGTGTAGCCTTTAAGATCAGAGAAACACAGGAAATTTTTGTGTCACAGAGAACCAAGAGAGAGCCAAGCATTTCAAGGACAGAATGTTCAATGCCTCTGAAAGGTCAAATAAGAAAAGAATTGATAAGGGACCACTGGTTTTGGCAACTTGGTAACTTTGAAGAACAGTCTTGGTGAATTGATGGAGACAGAAGCCCAACTGGAGGGGTTTGAGGAAAGCATGCAGTGTGAGAAGCAGAGAGCAAAGATCATCCAGTTTTTCAAGAGTTTTCATGCAAAGGGATTCAGAACTAACATAGTACTTGGAGGTGCATGTGGCCGGAGTGAAAGGTTTATGGTTGGGAATGTTTAAGTGATGTGACTGCTAAGGGGGACAGTCTTGCAGACTGGATGGTGTACACTGGATAGAGGGCAACGCTTGAGATGGTTTAAATACATTTAGTCTGTACATTAGAAAGGGGCGTTTTCTTTCTATATTTTATTTTAAATTGTGGGATGAAAGTATATCCACTATTGGAACCGTTTCAGCCATCAGCCAGGGTAGGGTTCTAAACGTGATTTCTGTTGTCACACTGGGCAGTTTGCCTGTGTAATAGAGTCATTCAGGTAACATTATTGAGGACAGACCTCTTTGGAATGGTGATGTCTGTCATGCTCAGCATTTTTTATGATGGTTATTGAAGCTGGTAAATTCAGTTTTTAGATTTTGATGTGGGTTTACATGTTGGGCAGATCTCAGACAGAGCCAAAAAGGGAATGTGAATATATGTGCTCCTTCCTTGTTTGACATTCTTATGAGTCTGACTTGATTGTTTTGATTAATATAAAGAAGCAGGTGCACCCAGCAATAAAGGTCTTACCCTTTATGCACACACTAGAAGACTTTAGGGTGCTATTCAGTAGAACTCAGGAAAGGTGTGCATTCTGGAATTTTAGCTGAGTGACAGTTTTACCTTTTATGCTTTTTAAGCCAGTGTAACTTCAATTTTAAAGTATAGTGTAAAGCAAATGTGTCAAGTCTTTGGTAATTTGAAATGTATTTGGGTTAAGGACAAGTGTACAATTGGCATTACTGAAGCTTTTATTTTTATCACCCCCTTTGGGTACATGCTAACTGTGTGATGGGTGAGGGGAGTTGTGTGAAGAGATGCAGCTCCCTGTCTTACAGTGTATTACGACTCTGGAAAATTTTTGTTCCATGGCTTGAATCAACTTTGCTATTTCACTAATTAAATATTAGCGTTGCTGAGTGCCATGGTGCACACCTATAATTTCAGCAGCTTGGGAGGCTGAGGCAGAGGATCTCCAGTTCAAAGCCAGCGTCAGCAAAAGCAAGGTGCTGAGCAACACAGTGAGACCCTGTCTCTAAATAAAATACAAAATAGGGCTGGGGATGTGGCTCAGTGGTTGAGTGCCCCCGAGTTCAATCCCTGGTACCCGCCCACCCCCCAAAATACTAGTGTCTACTTGTATAATTTATACTGTGAACTGAAAAACCACACCTGTTGTTGCTTTGCCTCAGAGATTTTTGATTTGGCACAAATAATACTAAGAAGAACAACTGCCAGGGTCTTTAATTGCTGCACTGATCATCTCAGATATGTTAACTCAATGTTAGCAGAAAGATCATGAAGTCAAGAAGCGGACTTACATCAGATAAAGTTGGAATCTCCAAATATAAATGTTTCCAGTGTGAAGCCATCAGTCTTTGAGAGTGGTGGTGTTTTTGTTACATTGGGTCATTCAGTTGGCTACACTGACCTATCAGGAAGGCACACCTTAACCTTTTTAAAACTTCACAGATATGCTCTTTAAATACACTGCATTATATTATTACTAACATAAGATTCATATTCCTGTCACATATTGGAGAGTAAACCTTGAATTTTATTCAACTTTTGCCCAAAGTGAACTTGTGATAATATTTAACAGCTATAGAACAAAGATCACAGTACACATTTATCCATTTCTATAGTTTATTGCTATTTCTGAGTTAACCAGAAAGTAACCTGTCTTGCTCAGCCCACAGAAATATGCCTTTATCATGACCAATCTTTATTGAGTGTTAATATCAGAAGTAGCCTGGTGAGGAATGTTTTTGTGATTTCTGACCAAGCCCCTATTGAAGATATTGCATGATAGGTTTCATTATCCTTTCTGATCCTTACTATTTTTTATCCTGTTATGATCTCAAACTATTTTCTCCTTAGAATTTAGTGACAGAGAAAGTTTTTCTTTTGATAAATTGATAATCATGAAGAATCACTATTCTGTGATGTGCTTTTCTTTTTCCTCCTGGACTTTGGGAAGCTCTGGATGTCCCAATTGCAGTCAGTGTCTCAGAGTTCTGGATATCTGTGTACAGCAGAATTATAGCATAAGTGAATTTGAATTAAGGTAATTTAATTCTGTGTGCCAGCAAGGAAAAAAGAAACAATGTGAAGAGTGTGCGTGCTTCCATTCACCATTCCTCTGGATGAGTAATGCCCCAAGGGTGTGTGTATTTCCTGAGCCTGCTGCTCTCTCACTCAATCTTAGTTTATAAAGCCTCCTTGAAGGCTCATACCGTTTCACTCTAGCTGGCCCCTAAACCCAAGGCAGCTACTTTCATGCTTAACTAAAAAAACCACAATATGTTTTTCTGTGGGCTCGGTTGTTTGTAAAAAGCCTCCTGGTTCCCCCTTGGTACATCTACTTCCCTTGATTAGTAGCCTCTTTGCTTGACTCTGGCCTTGGTAATATGACTTGCTTTGGCCAGCAAGGGCAAGAGTGAGTGTAAAGCATTCAGAGGTATGTACTGTGTCATGTATTGGGGCTTGATTTTCCTCCTGCTCTCGGAACTGAAGACCTTGTGAACAAGCCCGAGTTTTCTGTGGAAGGGGCCACATGTGTTCTGGCTGAAGACCTACCAGAGCCAGAAGTATGAGGAGGCCATGCTGGACTCCAAGCAGGTCTGCCTAACCAACCTCTGGAATCCTGAGAACTAATATTTTATTGTTTTAGGCTACTAATTATGGAACAGATTTTATTTTTGTTATAAAAAACTGATAGATTTCCCAGTGGCTTCTGAACATTTCTGCCAGTGCTGTGTTGGACTTATTCAGAGATGGAGTATCAATCTCCTTTGAGACTTGTGTCTGCTGAGGAACAGTCAAGGCTAATTTTGACTATATTCAGTTTCTGCCGTATGTGCCGATGTAGGAATCAACCTCCATTTAACACATAAACTTGGGTTCCACTGTTTTCATTTCTAATATCTCCTTTCGCTTTTAATTTTCATCAGTGTGTATATGTGTGGATACACACATATACACATATATACATGGATCACAAAATATATAAATACATTTATATATCTGTTTGCATGTGTGTATGTATATGTACATACACACACACACATACATATATGTATATATATATATATTTTTTTTGATGGTGCTCAGGATCAAGTGCAAGACCAGGGATGTGCTAGGCAACTGCTCTTTCATTGCGTTACATCCCCAATGAACATATTATTTATATATTGTACATGAATTTTTTCTTAAATTTCTTTTATTGAGAATAAATTTAATTAACATAAAATTCACCATTTAAATAATTTAAAAGAGCACATTCCAGTGACTTTTGTTATATTGTGTAACCATCATCGCTTTCCAATTCCAAATGATTTCTATGACCCCCTCCAAAGAAAACCCCTTCCTCCATTATCTCTCATCTTCCCATTCAAATAGAATCTACTTTCTGCTTCTGAGGATTCTTCTGTTCTGGATATTTCGTATGAATGGAATCAACGCAATTGTGTTTGGCTTCTTTAATGTAATACGTTTTTTAGATTCATCCATGTTGTAATATTTTGTATTTTATTCCTTTTTATGGTGGAATGATATTCCATGGTATAGATATGCCTCAGTTATTCGTTCATCAGTTGATAAAAATTTGAATTGTTACCACTCTTTGACTATTATGGGTAGTACTGCTTTGAGCATCCATGTGTGGGTTTTTATTTGAGTAATATGTTTTCAATTCTCTTAGGTTTATGCCTAGGGGTGGAAATGCCAAGTCATAGGGTAACTTAGTGTTTAACTTTTGAGGAACTGCCAAACTGTTTTTCACAGTGGCTGTATCATTTTAATTCCCACGAGTAATGTATAAGGGTCTGTTTTCTCCACATTCTTGCAGAATATTGATTATGTTTCTTTTTCTTTTCTTTTTTTTAATTTTAGTCATCCTAGTGTGTGTGAAGTGGTATCTTGTGGTTTTGATTTGCATTTCCCTAATGACTAAGGATGGTCAGACATCTTTTCATGTGCTTATTGGCCATTGGTATTTATTTTTTTGAAAAATGTCTGTTCAAGCCTTTTGCTTATTTATTTAAAATTTTTTTTTTTTTTGTACCGGGAATTGAGCTCAGGGACTCAACCACTGAGCCACATCCCCAGCCCTATTTAGTATTTTATTTAGAGACAGGATCTCGTGTAGTTGCTTGTGTCTCACTTTTGCTGAGGCTGACTTTGAATTCAGTGCTTCTGCTTTAGGCTCCCGAGCTGCTGGGATTACAGGTGCATACCACTGTGCCTGGTCCTTCACTTATTTTAATTATTTCCTTTTATTTTCTTTCTTGAGATGGGGTCTTGCTGTATTACTAGGCTGGCCTTCAACTCTTGGGCCCAAGTGATCCTCTAGCCTTGGTTTCCCAAATAGCTGGGACTTCAAGCACATGCCACTGTACCTGTCTCCTTTTGCCTATTTACAATTAGATTATTTGTCTTTTTATTGTTCACTTGTAAGTGTTCTTTTTATATTGCAAATATGTTCTCACATTCTTTGGGTTGTTTTAGCTTTTTTTTGGATAATGCCCTTTGACAGGCAAAAACTTTTAAGTTGATGAAGTTATTCATTTTCCTTTGTTGCTCATGTTCTTTGTCATATTTAAGAAACTGTTGGTTAATCCAAGGACACAGAAATTCACACCTACATTTTCTTCTAAGAATTTTATAATTTTAGTTCTTCAAGTCTCTGTAGGAGGTAGTTGCTCAAATTCATTTGTATCCAGTTTTCCTTGTGTCATTTGTTGAAAAGATTATTCTTTTCCCATTGAATGGTCTTATCATGTGTCAAAAGTCAGTTGATGATAGATGTATGTGTTTATTTCTAGACTATCAATTCTGTTTTGTTGATATTGTGCAACATTATTATTATTTTGTCTTTGGTTTTATCTATTAATTTATAAAAGGCACCTGTGAAAGTGCCATCTATGCCTGCACATTTCAGTTTCTTAGTGATTTATAGTAATTCCATGAAAATTAAATAATAGTGATAGCAAATAATAGTGATAGCAAACATATAGACATGTTACAATTGTTAGCTCTTCCAAATGTTTTACATGCATTAACTTATTTAATGAAATGAAATAATGGAAGGCCTATAGCTTTAAAAGTTAAAGAACTGTGTGACTGTGTGTGTATGAAGTCTTTTGAGTGACACTGGGGAAAAAAAATCCCATAATTTTAATGTTAAATTCTCAAAAGCAATTATGGTGAATGTTTTATTTTTTAAAAAATAAGGGGTCAGGCCTGGGGATATAGTTCAGTTGGTAGAGTGCTTGCCTTGCAAGCACGAGGCCCTGGGTTCAATCCCCAGCATCACAAAAAAAAAAAAAAAAAAAAGAGAAAAAATAAGGGTTCAATAATAGTACTAATGAACATATCAAGGGAGGTGTTTGCCAACTCAGCTTTTTGGGACTTTAGTATTGTTATCACTCAACTGAGAAGTTTGGATCCAGTGATTTCCAATCTCAGAGTGCCCAGGCCTCAGACTCTGTAATCCATCGTCTGGATATTGCACCTCTCTGTCTGTTTCTTCATGGTGCCTGATATCAAGTGGATTTTAAATAAAATGTTTCACTGGAAAATGAGTGAATAAATTAAGCACAAGGCTGGAAAGGAATCAGTCTGGTTTTGTTAAATAGTGGAAAGAAATAGTATTCTCTTCTTTGGGAATGTGTGTGTGTGTGTGTATGTGTGTGTGTGTGTGGGTTGGGAACAGGGAAAGGAAGGAGTTTTGAAATGGGATATGTTTAAATTAACACACACTGTCTACTGCTTGTGTTTCTTCATACTCACCTTCCATTTTACAATGCTTGAGCTCTTGGCCTTGGGTGCATCCTTGCCCCACCCTCTTTCATGTTTCACAACTTACTGTGCTTTGTAACCCAGCCCAGGTCTCACCTTTGCTGATATTCTTTCTGTCTCCATCTCCAGGTAGGATTGAAGCTTGTAGTCATCTGTGGTTTAGCATTAATAACATGCTAATGAATGTGTTAGTTTCTGTTATGTCTGTCCCTTTTACTAGGGTATGGGTCTCTTAGTGGCTGTGTTTTAAGTTTTATTTTTAGTTTCAGAGTCTGAGAACATATCTGGCACTTAGCAAATGCTCAGTTAATAGTTATTGAGTGTTTAAATGTGAATCAATTCAGAATAAAGATATGCCAACTGTTGACCTATCTTTCCCAAGTGTTTGCTTATGAGTAAGAAACTTAATTTGCAATTTTATTTTTTCCTATAATAATCCTGTAGGGTTGACACCATCCTCATTTCCAGATAAAGAAATAATCCCTAGGCCGTTAAATAATTTGCATTAACTTATATAATTAATTAATGACAAAGCTGAGATTCAGAGACGGTTAATCAGCTCAGCACTACTAGTTCCTTCCACTAAATCATGCTGCTTAACCAGAAGCCTGTTGTCAATAATTGGTAGAATAAGATGACAGAGGATGAGATAGGAAAATAAATCTTTAAGATAATGTTTAAAGAACCATTGCATATGTCTCCTATGGCTCTGTCAGGAGGCAAATTAAAATTTTGATCTTTTTTTTTTTTCTTCAATTTATTTATTTATTTGTTTATTTTTGCGGTGCTGGGGATTTGAACCCAGGGCCTTGTGCTTGTGAGGCAAGCACTCTACCAACTGAGCTATGTCCCCAGCCCTTCAGTTTATTTTTATTATTTTTACAGATTGCATTTTGATTCATTGTACACAAATGGGGTACAACTTTTCATTTTTGTGCACAATGTAGATTCACACCATTTGGGTAATCATACGTGTACGTAGGGTAATAATGTCTGTCTCAGTCCACTATCTACTCCCCCCCATCGCCACCGCCCCTGTTATGTATCATTATCCACTTAACAGAGAAAACATTCAGCTTTTGTTTCTTGGGGATTGGCTTAAACTTTGGTCTTTTAGAAACTAAATGAAATGGTGTGTGCCTGTGGTGCCAGCTACTTGGGAAGCTGAGGCAGGTGGATCACTTGAACCCTAGAGTTCCAGGCCAACCTGGGCAAGGTATCAGGACCCTAACTCAAAGAAAGAATTGGTCTTTTAATATGTTGAAAGGTGCGTGCTTATTCTAGGCAGCTGACTTTTATGTGTTTAAGGTGGTAGTTATGTGGAGAGCAAATGGGCTGCTAGCACATTAAGTTGCACTGATTAATTGAATAATAAATAGAAGGGCTAATGACAGCAGTAGAGATCAACGGCTTCCGTCCTTGAATCTTATAAATGATGTCCCAGGGACTTCAGGGTTTGAGTTTTGCCCTCAGTTTTCTTGTTAAGGACAGAAGAGTCTCTCTAAACCATGAGAATACCCCTTTATATATATATTTAATAGGAAATTCAGAATAGTTGTGGGCAGATTGTCACATTGAAGTGACGAGGGCGAGAGAACCTGGTTGGAAGACCATCGTTTCATTCATCAGTGACACACTGAGACCGGTGTGGGCCCCTCAGGTAGATGGGGAAACTGAGCCTCTTGCCCTCACAGGGAAAAGAACTCCTGTGCACAGGATCCATCCTCAGGAGCATCTTAGAAGAAAAGGATCCTGTTGGTTGTTGGTTAATTTATGATGCCAAAATGCTGATTTAAAATGCAGATGGATATTTTTGAAATAGGAAGTTTCCTTCAAGTCTTTTCAGTGACAGTAAGAGAAACTAAAAGTGGTGATGGGTCTGAAGTAGATGCTTCCTTTACTTCAGGTTTGGCTTCTGAAGAAAGTACAGCGAAGTTTAAATAAAGTGAAATCATTAAGTCATCTGAACACTTACCGAATACTTAATTCGTTTCAATGTTCTGGGCACCAGGTTATGCCAAATAAAATTTCTTTTGCTTGATTTGTGTAAGACCAAGTACTCAGGAAAAAACAAAAAACAAATGTGCTTTAGAATAATTTGGTGAGACCAGAGGTTTATGTATGTGTGTGATGTGTGTACATACACATATTAACTAATTTATTCTGTTGTGGCTTTCTAAATATCACTGTCACTTATTAAAGTAAATTTGATTTTTAGAATTTCACACAGTACTGGAAAAATTGGGTATTGATTTACCTATAGAAAATGATTTCTCAGCTCATGTAATTTTCGGACTTTATTGGCAAAATGTGACATTAAGATTTAGCTCAGGTGATATTCCAAAGGGAGGAGTTTCTAGCTTGAGGAGTTTTATATGTTAGGGAAGATTTATGAGTGACAAAAATTTATTTGCTTTGGAGAAGGTCATACGAATAAATGGGGTAATGGGAGATGGAAAATTGTATAAAATACAATGTTTCTGTTCAAACCTTTGAAAAATTCTGGAAGTTCTGTGCAACTGTTCCTCAGGTCCCTACTGCCTAAAAATGGCCTGGGTACCAACATCATTTCTTTGTTTCTTTCTAAAGGTTTATACTACGTGTACAGAATAATTTTTCTCCCCATGGGCACGTAATTTTGATCCTAGAATTGAATCTAGATAGAAAAATTCTAGTTATATTTTATTTTCATTTAAACCCTGTGCTTGGAATGCATCTAGTCTGAAAAGTCAATAATATGTGTAATTAAAAGTCATTTTTCTGTACCTAAACCTATCGCTTTTCTCTGAAATTTCATTCCTACATTAATAAAAAAACTCAAAATTAAAACTCAGGTGGAGTTTAAATACTCAAAATAAACACTCAAAACTCACTGTAAAACTTTGGAAAATAAAATAGTAAACACACGCCTTTTTAAACTTTTATTTCCTGTTGGTGATTCTGATGAAAATAAAATAAGTTTTAAAAAGAATCTCTGTATCCATTATATGAGGACGTGGGTGTCAAGATCAGAACATCAACATCTACGTTGATTCACGTGTTGGCAGATTTCTAGCCATCTGTTAAAATTCTGATCCTGTGTTGTTTTCTCATTGATGTCATCTGTAATACTCTGAAAAGGGGCCATTGTTTCCTCTTTAGTGATTACAGATTGGTGATTATTAGGGCTGGCAGTGATTCCAAGATACTTCACGAATGTCAGTTTTATAGCCCTTTGTGGAGTGTGGTGTTGCTGTATTTAAGTCAGTCTTTCCCATGCCTCTCCAGAGCAAAGATCATGTCTTCTTCAATTTTGTAATCACCCGGATGCCTCATGCATGGCTCTTCATACATCACGGGAATGCAGTAAATGTCAGAATGAATGAATGAATGTCAGAATGAATGCCTGAAACTATTCCTGTGGACAAATTGGCTCACATACTGAAAATTATGAAAAGGTGACTTGAGTGAAAAAGGAAGTATTTGAGAGAGGGAAGAAGGTTGACAGGGATTAGAGAAAGCGGAATGAGAATGGTGTGGTGAAGAAGCCTCAGTATATGTCCCAGTTATCCACTGCTGTGTAAGAAACCACCCTGAATGTAAAGGCACACATGAACAACTATTTTGGCATACCCATGAATTCTGGAGGTTGGCAATTGGACAGGCACAATGGAGATGTTTTGTCTGTGCTTCACAGAGTCTGGGCTCTTCTCTTGAAAAACTTGATTGGCTGGGATGACTGAAATGAGTGGGGACTGGAATCATCTGAAGCTCTCCCACTCTCATGACTGGCTTCTGGGCTGGCATGATTTGAAGTCTGGGCTTCACTGGAATTCTGCACTAGAACACCTGTGTATGGTTTCTCCATTTGGTATGGGATTCTCTCAGTATGGTGGCTGGGTTCCAAGAGGGAGTGTCCAAAGGACCAGAGGCCCAGGGAACTAGGTGGAGCTACTTGGCTTCAATGACCTAGGCTCATGGGTCATGTAGTATCACTTCTGCTGTATTGAATTGGTTGAAGGAGCCACCCACCCACTCAGATTCCAGGTGAGGGGACATAGACCCTGATTCTTAATGAGAGGAATGTCAAAGAATTTGTAGCTATATTTAAAAACACCAATCAGACAATGCCAATGATGGATAGAGCAAAGACCAGGAGAGTATGTTATCAGTTCATTTCATCATTGAGGGGACTTATGAAAATGTCACTGGACATTTCCAAACAATAATTAGATTGGGCTGAAGTCATGACATTTTTGAATGTAGTTTATAATTTTTATTTTTTATAAGTGATGGATGAGATATGTTTCCTATGGAATTAGTATTTTACCAGTTTATTCATTTTTCCTTCTTATAAAGCAGGCATATAACAGCTTACATTTCAGTTTTGGAAATCCTTTATTCACTAAGAATCATACAGCCTAGAAATAAGGGTAAAAATGTCTTTGGTCAAATTTGCTGCCTCATTCTACTGGGCTAAGTAGTTCAATTGTGACATTAATTGTTGAGGATCTTTTCATTGATTCTTTTATAAGAAGGCTGCAATTTGGATATACTCACTATGCCTGACTGCCCACTATACTTTGGTACTTGCTTAGTTAGTACAGAATCTTTCTTGTCTTATATTGTACACTTGAAACCAAACTTTGGTTTCCATGAAATTTGAGCAGGGAAAAGGGAAGGAAATACGTAGAGGGAAGAGAGGAGTTATCACAAGGACAGATGTTGCAATAGACTGTGGTTTTATTTTTGGTGGCTAGAAACCACACATTCCTGTTTGTTTAGGGGGAATGTCACATTACATTATCATGAGGCTCCAGGCTGCTTCATGGAGTCACTGAGTCTATTAGAAGGGCTTCGCTAGGCACAGTGGTAGTAAAGCTGCTTGAGGAAGAGAAGCCCACCTACCTTTTCCTTCTTTTATTTGCCTACTACCTTAGTTCTTTTCTCCTCTGCTTCCCTTTTCTTCTTTTCCCTTTTTCTATTTTCTTTTTTACTGGTTCCAGAGTGTTCCATGACTGGGACATGCAAAACCGTGTTATTCTCTTGAATATGTTCTAAAAAGTTTTATTGTGGAAAAATTCAAACATAAGTAAAAATAGAATAGAATAAGAAACCTCTTGTATTTGCCATGTATTTGTCATGTGCCTTAGCATAAAGTTATTGAATTCACGAATGAGGGTTGGAAAACCTGAAACTCTAGTCCTCACTCAGCTTCAGCAGTTATCGCACAAACAATTTTGTTTATATTCCCACATACCCCTCATCAGATTATGGAGCAAAGCACAGACGTTATTTTATCTGTAGATTTTTCAGTGTGTATATCTAAATGATAGGAACTCTTAAAAATATAATCACGATGTGATTATTCCCCACCCCTACTCTTAACTCTCAGATAGCCTTTAATTTTGTTAATATTGTCAAATGGATTTTTACCAACTGCTATGATTTGGATGTGATTTGCCCCTCAAGGGTCTGTGTGTTGGGAGCTTGATCTTCAATGTGGTGATGTTGGGAGATGAGACCTGTAAGAGGTGGGGCTGTGTGGGAGGTCCTTGGGTCACTGGGGGCGTGCTGACACACAGGTTAAGGTGGTTGTTGTGAGAGAGTTGTTATGTGGGCCTGAGCCTCATCACTCTTCATGGGGAGATGTGATTGGTTGCCCTCACACGTGCTCCCACTATTACCATCTACCACAGTGTGATATGTTTGAGAACCAGAACCAGATCCATGGATACCTTGCTCTGAAAGTTCCAGAACTGTGAACTAAGTAAACCTCTTCTCTATAAAGTTAGCTACCTTAGGCATTTCATTATAGCATCAAAAAACTGACTAACATGAACAAACATTGATACCATCAATATGCAGTTAGTATTCAAGTTGCCAAGTTGAGAATGGGTGCCAGAGTACTACCACTTAAAGTGAATCCACTTAAATTTCACAGTAATCAGTAAGAGGAAGAAAAAGAAAGAACTCTATGATTCAAGTTTATCCTGAAAAATAAGTAAAAATGTGTTTATCTCATATTTAACCCTTTTTAGGTTGTAGTTGCTAATTCTTAGAATAAAGAGTGAGTCATAAACATACATTGCAGAAAAGATAACCTCTTCAACAACAAGTAGTGCTGGGAAAACTGGAAATCCATATGTAGCTGAACGAAATTTATCTACCTCTCACCTAGCACAAAATTCAACTCAAGGTGGGTCAAATACTAGGCATTAATACTAGAGACCCTGAGCCTACTAGAAGAAAATGTAGACCTAACTTTCTATCACATTGACTTAGGAACTCATCAAGACTCCTAAAGTGCAAGAAATAAAATCAAGAATCAATAAATGGAATGGAATCAAACTAAAAAGCTTCTTCACAGCAAAGGAAACCATCAAGAATGCAAAGACAGAGTCCACAGAATGGGAAAAAAAAATCTTTACCATATGCATCTCAGATAGAGTATTAATCTCCAGGATATATAAAGGACTCAGAAAACTTAATACCAAAACAACAAATAACCCAATCAATAAATGGGGTAAGGAACTGAACAGACTCTTCACAGAAGAAGAAATATGATCAGTCAATGAATATAGGAAAAAATTTCCAACATCTCTTCCAATTAGAGAAATGCAAATCAAAACTACACTGAGATTCCATCTCACTCTAGTCAGAATGGCAGTCATCAAGCATATAAGCAGCAGTAAATGTTGGCTAGGATGTGGGGGAAAAGGTACACTTATACATTGCTGGTGGGAATGCAAATTGGTGCAATCACCATGGAAAGCAGTATGGAGATTCCTCAGAAAACTTGGAATGGAACCACCATTTGACCCAGCTATCCCACTCCTTGGCCTATACCCAAAGGACTTAAAATCAGCATACTACAGTGATACAGCCACATCCTTGTTTATAGCAGCTCAATTCACAATAGCCAAGCTACGGAACCAACCTAGGAGCTTATCAACTGGTGAATGGATAAAGAAAATGTGGCACATATACACAATGGAATAATATTCTTAAATAAGAATGAAATTGTGGCATTTGCAGGTAAATGGATGGAACTTGAGAATATCATGATAAGTGAAATAAGCCAAACCCCAAAAAACCAAAGGCTGAATGTTTTCTCTGATATGCTTTCTATGATATACAGATGCTGACTCACAGTAGGCAGGGGAGCAGGGAGGGAGAAGGGGAGGTTCACCACATTGGACTGAGTGGAGTAGGGAGAAAGGAGGGGGATGGGAATAGGAAAGACAGTCTAGAATGAGTCAGTCATAACTTTCCTATGTTCATATATGAATACACTACCCGTATTACAGCCACATCAATATTTATAGCAGCACAGTTAATAACAGCCAAGCTATGGCACCAACCTAAGTGCCCTTTAACAGATGAATGGATAAAGAAATTGTGGTATAGATACATAACGGAGTATCACTCATCCATAAAAAGAATGACTTCATGACAATTGCTGGTGAATGGATGGACCTGGAGACTATCATGCTAAGTGAAATAAGCCAATCCCCCAAACCAAAGGCTGAATGTTCTCTCTGATACGTGGATGCTCACACACAATAAGGGTGGTGGTGGGAGAATAGAAGTTTATTGGATTAGACAAGGGGGAATGGAAGGAAAGGGAGGTGGGTTAGGAATAGGAAAGACAGGGAATGAATCTGACACAATTTTCCTACAACAACCACAAACTACCTGTTTTTAATGGAATTTCAGGAGAGAACCAAGGTGAATGTTTGCATTGAATGAAGACTTGGCCTTCATTTGTGTTCCTGTGAACTTTAGGGTTTGCTTTGGCCAGGATTCCCCATTGGCCATGAATTTCAACAGCAGTGCACTTTAATAATATGGTATGGACTGGTGGAGAGAGCCCTTTACTTGGAACCAGGAGGCTTTGTTTCTAGTCCTGGTTTTTGTTACTTTGGGAAAGATTCTTAACTTTTCTAAATCTTAGCCTATTTGTGAAATGAGGGAGATGAGTTAGATGATGGCTAAGATTCCTTTCCATTCAAATGGTATGATTTTGTTTAAGACTATTTATCTGTCCTATAAATTAGATAAGGTGAACTCCACTCTACCTCAGAGCATGCAATGTGAAATCTTTTTCCTATCCCTGATGTTGACACCTTTTGCTTCTAGAACTGAAGATAAGTCATATCCTAGTTATTCTCTGGGCCTTCCAAAAGCCTGCCTCCCATTTGGTAACTATGGTGTTGCTTACTGATTTGGGAACCACACTTTTTTTTTGTGGGCTGTTCTCCAGAGCATAGCTCACTTTTTCTGGTAACCTTTCTTGTAAGTAGTCGTTTCTACCTTGTATTGAATATGTGTTGCACGGAGATGAAAGACAATTTCTAAAGAAGGGGTATTTGCATACCAACAGTTTCTCAGGAAAACAAAATAGAGTACCAGAATCTTAATATGGAATAAGAAGACCACCTTAGAGGCAAAGAGAAGAAGAGCTTTTCTCTGAGTAGTTTGGACAGCTCATGGGTTAATAGGGTCCATAACCTAACTTCTTATTGAGAGACAACTATAAGTAGCAACAAAAGTATAAAGAAGTGCAAGATCCTAGTTCCTTTGTTTATGATAGTGATGCTCAATTCTACTAGCATGTATCATCATGATGTCCTCACCCAAGACCAAGTATAGGAAAGAAAAAAAAAAAAAAGAAAAGGAGAGTAAGGGGTGGAACCTGGACATCAGTATTAAAAACATCAACAACAACTCCATAGGTGAGTCTAGTGTACCCTTAGGAGTGAAAACAATTCCTTTAGGAGCTTAACAGCTAGTTGAGAAATTAACATATGTATTGTTAGTTGCCTTTTTGTTGATGTGACCAAAATACCTGACAGGAACAACTTAGAGGAAAAGTTTACTTTGGCTCATAATTTCAGATGTCTCCGTCCATGCAAGGCTGACTCCATTGCTCTGGGCCTAAGGTGAGGTAGAATATCATGGTTTAGAGCACAGTGGGGGGAAAACGGCTCAGCTCATGGCTGCCCAGAAGGAAAGAGAGAGAGAGAGAGAGAGAGAGAGAGAGAGAGAGAGAGAGAGAGAGAGAGAGAGAGAGAGAGAGAGAGAGAAAGGGGCCAGGGATAGTGGTAGTCCAAGGCCACATCTCCAGTGACCTTTGTCTTCCAGCCATGCCTCATTTGCCTGCAGTTACTACCCATTCACCTGTCAGTGGTTAATCCAGCAAATGGATTAATCCACTGATGAGGTTAGAGTGCTAATCATTGCTTAAAATCCGCACCTCCAAACCTTGCTGTATTAGAGCCATTATACCAACACATGAGCTTTTGGGGACATTCCAGATCCAAACCACAACATGTACATTAATTGCTACTTATCATACTACTCATCATACAGATTGCTGTATGATGAGTAAGAGATTACTGGTACAGGAATTGGAAGGTTTTTAATCCATCAGAGTTATCAGGAAGGGCTACATCAAGGAGTCGAGTTCTGAGTTGGTAGAGTTTTCATAGATGGAGAGAGGACTGGGGAGAGTTTTCTAGATTAGGGAATGGATACTGCAAAAGGAGTCCCTAGATATTAACTGACTATTTTGACTGAAATGTGAATTGTTTGGGGAATAGTGGAATTAGAGATTGGATGTCAGGTTGAAACCAGATTGTGGACAATCTCCAGGGTCAGAGTAAGGAATTTTTGTTTGTCCTGCAGGTGTTGGAGAGATACTGAGGATTTCTGAAATGGCATGATCAATCTTTGAAGACTGCTTCAACGGGAATACGGGGTATGTAGTTTGAATAAAATAAGGCAAAAGCTTGGGGAAATGAAGGCCAGTGGTGCAGCTGCCGTCATAGTCCAGATGTGAGGTTGAAATGCTCTGAGGAGAATAGCAGTATGGTTTAACAATAATTAAATTTGTGTAGTGTTTTCATAATAAATATTTTTCCCACATTTCATTCAAACCTCACATTAATCTTGTGGTATTTCCCTCCATACTTTATAAATGAAGGAACTGGTTTTCAGAGGTTAAGCTGTTACAAGGTAACCTTAAAAAAACAGAGGAGCCTGATTGGATGATGGCCACTTGGTGGAAGAGTTATAAGGGCTCATTGGAGGTATCAGATTGAGTATGAAGATGGTAGAATCCCTCAGTAGTCGTTGGCTCTGCTGTCTAGTAGTCACTTAATGCTCTTCATGTGACTCCTTTTTCCTCAATGCAATTACTTCTTGAAAAGGTGTGTTGGAGGCAAGGGAAGAAAGGGCTGTCATTCATTCAGTTTATCTTAAATAAGGATCTTTGGACCTTTTCTGAGTATTTTTGGGTCTTCAGCTTTAAATTTTGTTGATTATTACAGGACCTGGTGTAGGTATGGACAGTATGGAGAGATGGGCTCCTGACACAGGACTGAGGACCTTCTCATCCAGGTGGACTCTTTCCTGAATGAGTTTAGCTGTGACTGAGTTGGTTTCCTTTCTTTTATGGTTGAGGCAGGAGCCATAGAGAAGGGAACTGTGAAGTATGGTCGTGTAGACACCAGAAAACATCCTTGTGGTCCTGGTGACGAGGGTGCTGGGTGGAGAGCATCCTCTTCTCAGAGCTGGAGTGTGAATTGAATCTACCACTGTGGCAACTCACTTTGTTCAAGAGTGTGCGATGTCGGTGCGGTCCTCTGTTTTGTGCACCAGCATCTTGAGACAAGTCAGTGTCGGCCTGAACATCTGGTCACACAGTGAAATGAATTTTCCCTCTGAGATTTTTGTTCCTTGCAATCAAATAGAAGAAGAGCTTGCTAGAGAGCTGAAGGATGCTGGGGAGAAACAAACGAGGGAGTCATCCTCATGGGAAGCCTGGATTAGTTTTTCTTGTGAAATGACGCGGCAGGATGGGGAGTGGGTAGGAGATGACGCTGAGCCTTTTTGCCCAGGGAAGTCTCAATCCAGGCTCAGAGAATAATGCTCATGGGTCTAGTTAGGGTGAGAGGAAAAGCTATATTGGTAATTTGAAATGACAACATCCTTGAGTAATTAAAATGTCACATTTTCACTGTTTATTTTCTCACTTTAGAATACTGGTACCTTCAATGGCAGCAGAAGGAGTGATCAGAAGACCGAGATGAATTTTAACAGTATTCTAGAAGAGATTCTTATTAAAAGGTCCCAGCAGAAAAAGAAGACATCACCCTTAAACTACAAAGAGAGACTTTTTGTACTTACAAAGTCCATGTTAACCTATTATGAGGGCCGAGCAGAGGTAGGAGACAATCACTGCAATTTACTTTGCTGCCTTCTGTGTCAAATATGTTTTGTTATACTGGTCAGCTCTCCAATCTTATGGAATGAGCAGTGGGATGATGAAGTTAAGGTTGTGAGTTGTTACCATTTGAATGTAAAAGGTGAAGTTTAGCATGTGAATAGAAATTACAAGTCTGTTATATTAATTACAGGTCTCATATATTGACGCTCATTTTATTAAAAATGTGCCAGAGAAAATAAATTCCTCTGTCAATTTTAGATCCTTATGAATTCCTTAAGTGTATTGTGTACTGTTTCCCACACACCACCATATTATGTATCAAAGTCTTTCTTAACCAATATATACTCTGTGTCCTTTGCTTTATAATAATGTTTCTTCATTATTAAATAGAAGCTACTTTAAACTGGTTAGTAATTTGGTGGTCCCAACATGTTATTGAAGTTGACCTGAAGCAGAAATGTTCAGCTTTTTTCATGAAAGCTGCTACTACCAAGTTCCTGTGATGGGAACAAGGAGGGGCAGCTAAGAAACCTGGCCAGGAAGCACGTTCTTCAGGAGGGCTGTGATCAGCCAGCCCCTGGCTTTTCAGTAATTGCTTCTGCTTCTCCTTTCACCTCTGGATGAAGTGCGTGAATGAGTAGTCATCTCCAGCCCACTTTTTGGCTCTTGACATGTTGGGAATTGCATTTTTCTAGTACTGCCAAGGTCCTCTCTCCTAGAAATATTTTGGGTTCTAGGGAGTGACTGGGGACTGAGTTTTCCTTGGTTGGCCAAAGGCTGTTGTGCACTTGATTACAGTGGGCACTTGGTGATCCTGATGTTTGGTTTTAGTTCTGTATTTTTTTTTCCTAGAGTACCATCCTCAGAAGTTGATTTGCTTGTTCTGTTTTTGTTTTACTCCCACTGATTTCTCTGTGGTTTGGTTCCCCCAGTTCTGACAGAATTGCATTGTTTCTCATGAATGGTCTTCAACTCTGTTGAGTTCTGCTGTGGCTTGTCATTGTGACCTGTGGGATTCTTTGGGTTCAGATAGATCATAGACTCTTATCCCTAAATCCCCAAAATGCTAAAATCCCAAACCTCAAAGACTCTTATTTGCAAAATCACATTTTAGTTGAAACCAATTTTTGTCTTTGTCCTATTCATTGTGAATATTTGTGTGTGCATACAGAAATATGGATGTGTTCAATTACGTGGGGCTGTCTCAGTCTCTGTGTTATATAATGTGTGGTACATGTTCTGTATTTCATTTGTTAAATCTGAAAATTACAGAAATTCAAATGTTTCAGATAAGGAATATTACCAGAAATATTATTTTAAAATCTAAAGCATTTTTTTTTTTTTTTTTTTTTTTTGGTATGTTCATGGTGCTGGGGATTGAACCCGGGGACTTGTGCATGCGAGGAAAATCCTCTACCAACTGAGCTATATCCCCAGTCCTAAAGCAGATTTTAAGGGAAACATTTACATGATTTTGCTGTGTGGTAGTGATTTGTTAAAATTTGAATCTTATATAGTATGTTTAAGGAGAGAATAGAAGTATAGCAGTGAACATGGTAAAATGTGGTTCTTTACTAACTAAAAAGCCTCAGAAACCTACATTATCTGCTTAGAAATATGCCTGATAATATTAAAACACATTGTAATTGTAATTGTTAATTCACTTTGAAGATGATTGCTATACAGTTGTCCCTTGGTATCTGTGGGGGATTGGTTCCAGGCTTGTGCCTCAGATACCAAAATCTTCAGATGCTTAAATATCTTCTATAAAAAAAGGGTAAGTGCATATAACCTGCACATATTGTCTGATACTTGTTAAATCATCTCCAGATTTCTCATAATACCTAATACAATATAAATGCTTTGTAAATAGTTGTTATACTGTATTGTTTAGAGAACAATGACATGAAAAAATAAAATCAGCACGTGGTCAGTGGAGATGCAGTTTTTTTCCCTTGGATATTTTCTATGTATGGACAGTCACATCTATGGATGTAGATCCTGCGGATATGGAGGGCTGACTGAATGAAATTGAAGGTGCACTCATGCTTTATCTTAAGCACAGTGAAATCTTTTATGCTTTTACTTTAGAACCCAACTTACTCTGCAGCCTTAGCTTCTGTGAGAACCAGAAAGGACAGAATGAGGTCATGTCCAACATGTGAAATCCCACTGTGAACATTTCTGGTCAGATTCCATCTCCTTCCTGGCTGCTGCTGACTGGTCCAGAGACCCTACTCCCATTGGCTTAATTCCTGCCTAATCTTTCACTCTTCTGGAGATACTGGGCACTTCTATCTTCCTGGGCTCTTCCCTCCTCGCCTGACATTCATTGGTGACCTACTAAAAAGCCTATGGTCGCAGAGTAGTTTGTTTCTCCCAGTTAAAAATAATTGTGAGCTGTCCCACTGACTCCCATGCTGAGGTAAGATGCCATCGCTGAGTCTGCCTGCCTGCCCCCCTACTGCTGAGGGACACTGCACTTGCCTCTGTGCTGACTCAGCACTCCCTTGCTGGGGCTCCCCATCTTCTTTGGAGGCTGGTGCAGGCATTTTGAATTATTCCTGAGGGTGTGGCCATCCTCATCAGAAGGGCGGCTCCCTTCCTGAGACACCTACAGGAGACTGGAGGCCCTTTGACAGGACTCAGGATTTAAGAAGAGAAGGTATTGAGAGACTCGGGACCAACTCAGAGCCGCCGCGCGAGTCTCTCCCACTGGTCAAGGATCCCTGGAATTCAGTAGTCCTGGAATGCAGGGAACTTCGTGGAGTAGATTTGCCCAGTGAGACTCCCCTGCTGGAGCCGTGAATCTAGACAACTGGGAGCGTTGCAGAGGAGGGTCGCCCAGCAAGAGGCTTCGGCGCAGAGTGAGGGTCCCAGGCCTGAGCAGTAGGTCCAGTCCCCAGGGAACATCGTAGAGGAGGGCCGCTCAGAGACAGAGTCCCTCGCAGGGCCAGGCCCCCCAGACCAGGTGGTAGTTCTGGGCCCCAGGGAATTTCACAGAGGAGGGCTGCCCAGCAAGACATCCCCACTGGGCGAGGCTTTCCAACCAGGTTGGTAGATCCGGAGACACAGGCCCAGATCAGCCATGCCCCAGCCCAATTCTAGTCCCCCCTTTGACTGACCATCGGTCAACAAGTGGAGGTGCCTCTGCCCAGTAGGAAATATACCCTACCTGAAGGCCACCACCCCTAGAGGGACAGCTTCCTTGTATATCACTGCATTATCAAGTTCCTACAAGACTTCAGGCTACTGAAGGCTAGGAGGCGAGTTATTGGAAATCTATAGGGACACTATAAGTCAATAGAGGAAATCTGCAATATCTCAGAGTTTCACTACTAGAGGGGTAGATACCTGACCAATATGAGAAAACAAGGGAAGAAAATGTCCCAAACAAACCTAGATGCTACATCAATAAAATCCAATGACAGCACGGCAGAAGAAATGTCAGAAAGGGAGTTCAGAATGTACATAATTAAAATGATCAGAGAAGGAAACGATGAGATAAAAGAGCAAATGCAGACTTTGAATGACTGCACCACTCAACAGTTAAAAGAGCAAATGCGGGAAGCAAAAGATCATTTCAATAAAGAGAGAAACTGAAAAAAAGCCAAACAGAAATCTTTGAAATGAAGGAAACAATAAACCAAGTTAAAAACTCCATAGAAAGCATAACCAATAGGATAGAATACCTGGAAGACAGAACCTCAGACATTGAAGACAAAATATTTAATCTTGAAAGCAAAGTTGACCAAACAGAGAAGATGGTAAGAAATCATGAACAGAATCTACAGGAATTATGGGGTATCATGAAAAGGCCAGATTTAAGAATTATTGGGATTGAGGAAGGTTTAGAGAAACAAACCAAAGGAATGAACAATCTATTCAATGAAATATTATCAGAAAATTTCCCACATCTGAAGAATGAAATGGAAAATCAAGTACAAGAGACTTATAGGACTCCAAATAAACAAAATTACAATAGACCCACACCAAGTCACATTATAATGAAAATACCTAACATACAAAATAAAGACAGAATTTTAAAGGCTGTGAAAGAAAAGAATCAAATTACATTCAGTGGGAAACCAATACGGATATCAGCAGATTTTTCAACCCAGACCCTAAAAGCTAGAAGGGCCTGGAACAACATTTTTCAAACTCTGAAAGAAAACAAAGGCCAACCAAGAATCTTATACCCAGCAAAACTTACCTTCAGATTTGACGACGAAATAAAATCCTTCCATGATAAACAAAAGCTAAAAGAATTTACAAAAGGAAAGCCAGCACTACAGAACATTCTCAGCAAAATATTCCATGAGGAAGAGATGAAATACAATGATGTAAATCAGCAAAGGGAGGAACTACCCTAAAGGAATAGCCAAATAAAGGAGAAATCAAGTCATGTCAAAAAACAAAAATGAGCCAAATGACCGGGAATACAAATTATATCTGAAGAATAACCCTGAATGTTAATGGCCTGAACTCATCAATCAAAAGACATAGACTGGCAGATTGGATTAAAAAGAAAGATCCAACAATATGCTGCCTGCAAGAGACTCATCTCATAGAAAGAGATACCCACAGACTAAAGGTGAAAGGATGGAGAAAAACTTACCATGCACATGGACACAGCAAAAAAGCCGGAATATCCATCCTCATATCAGATAATGTGGACTTCAAGCCAAAGTTGGTCAGAAGGGATAAAGAAGGACATTTCATATTGCTTAAGGGAAGCATAAACCAGCAAGACATAACAATCATAAATATCTATTCCAAGAATAGTAGCTCATCCACATATGTCAAACAAATCCTTCTCAATTCCAGAAATCAAATAGACCACAACACAATAGTACTAGGTGATTTTTTTTTTTTTTTTTTTTTTTTTTTTTTGTGGTGCTAGGGATTGAACCCAGGGCCTTGTGCTTGCAAGGCAAGTACTCTACCAACTAAGCTATATCCCCAGCCCCAATACTAGGTGATTTTAACATACCTCTCTCACCACTGGATAGATCTTCCAAACAAAAATTGAACAAAGAAACCATAGATCTCAATAACACAATCAATAATTTAGACTTAACAGACATATATAGAATATATCATCCAACGAAGAGCGAATACACTTTCTTCTCAGCAGCACATGGATCCTTCTCTAAAATAGACCATATTCTATGCCACAAAGCTAATGTTAGCAAATACAAGAAGATAGAGATACTACCTTGTATTCTATCAGATCATAATGGATTGAAATTAGAAATAAATGACAGAATAAAAAACAGAAACTACTCCAACACCTGGAGATTAAATGATACGCTATTGTATGATGAATGGATAACAGAAGACATCAAGAAGGAAATAAAAAAATTCTTAGAGGTAAATGAGAACAAAGATACATCATATCAAACTCTCTGGGACACTATGAAAGCAGTACTTAGAGGACATTTATTTCATGGAGTGCATTCAATAAAAGAAAAAAATCAACAAATTAACGCCCTTACACTACAGCTCAAAGCCCTAGAAAAAGAAGAACAGAGCACCATGAAAAGTAGTAGAAGATAAGAAATAGTTAAAATCAGAGCTGAAATCAATGAAATTGAAATAAAAGAAACAATTGAAAAAATTGACAAAATAAATGGTTCTTTGAAAAAATAAACAAAATTGATAAACCCTTAGCCACACTAACAAAGAGAAGGAGAGAGAAAACTCAAATTACTAAAATTCAGAATGAACAGGAAATATCACAACAGACACGAGTGAAATGCAAAACATAATTAGAAGCTATTTTGAAAATCTATACTCCAACAAAATAGAAAATTTTGAAGACATCAACAGGTTTCTAGAGACATGTGAATTACCTAAACTGAACCAGGAGGACATACACAATTTAAATACATCAGTTTTAAGTAATGAAATAGAAGAAGTTATCAAAAGCCTACCAACAGGGCTGGGGAGATAGCTCAGCTAGTAGAGTGCTTGCCTTGCAAGCACAAGGCCCTGAGTTCGATCCCCAGTACAAAAAAAAAAAAAAAAAAAAAAAAAAAAAAAAAAAGCCTACCAACAAAGAAAAGTCTAGGACCAGATGGGTTCTCAGCCGAGTTCTACAAAACCTTTAAAGAAGAGCTCATTCCAATACTTCTCAAAGTATTCCATGAAATAGAAGAGGAGGGAGCCCTCCCAAACTCTTTCTATGAACCCAATATTACCCTGATACCTAAACCAGACAGAGACACATCAAGGAAAGAATTGCAGAACAATATCCTTAATGAACATCGACGCAAAAATTCTCAACAAAATTTTAGCAAATCGCATTCAAAAATATATTAAAAAGATAGTGCACCATGATCAAGTGGGTTTTATCCCAGGGATGCAAGGTTGGTTCAACATTTGGAAATCAATAAATGTCATTCACCATATCAACAGACTTAGTCAAGAATCACATGATTATTTCAGTAGATGCAGAAAAAGCATTTGATAAAATATAGTATCCCTTCATGCTCAAAACACTAGAAAAAATAGGGATAGTGGGACTATTCCTTAACATTGTAAAAGTCATCTATGCTAAACCCATGGCCGATATCATTCTAAATGGTGAAAAACTGAAAGTATTCCCCCTAAAAACTGGAACAAGACAGGGATGCCCTCTTTCACCACTTCTATTTAACATTGTCCTTGAAACTCCAGCCAGAGCAATTAGACAGACCAAAGAAATTAAAGGGATATGAATAGGAAAAGAAGAACTCAAACTATCCCTATTTGCTGATGACATGATTATATATAGTTAGAGGAACCAGGAAATTCCACCAGAAAACTCTTAGAAGTCATAAGTGAATTCAGTAAGGTAGCAGGTTACAAGATCAATGCTCATAAATCTAATGCATTTTTTTACATAAGTGATGAATCTTCAGAAAGAGAAATTAGGAAAACTACCCCATTCACAATAGCCTCGAAAAAATAAAATACTTGGGAATCAATCTCACAAAAGAGGTAAAAGACCTCTACAATGAGAACTACAGAACACTAAAGAAAGAAATTAAAGAAAACCTTAGAAGATGGAAAGATCCTCCCATGTTCTTGGATAGGCAGAATTAATATTGTCAAATGGTCATACTACTAAAAGTGCTATACAGATTCAATGCAATTCCAATTAAAATCCCAAAGATGTACCTTACAGAAATAGAGCAAGCAATCATGAAATTCATCTGGAGGAATAATAAACCCAGAATAGCTAAAGCAATCCTTAGCAGGAAGAGTGAAGCAGGGGGTATCAAAATACTAGACCTTCAACTATACTACAAAGCAATAGTAACAAAAACAGCATGGTATTGGTACCAAAATAGACAGGTAGATCAATGGTACAGAATAGAGTACATGGACACAAACTTAAATAAATACAATTTTCTCATACGAGACAAAGGTGCAAAAAATATGCAAGAGAAAAAATAGCCTCTTCAACAAATGGTGCTGGGAAAACGGGAAATCCATCTGCAGCAGAATGAAACTAAACCCCTATCTCTCACCCTGCACAAAACTCAACTCAAAATAGATCAAGGACCTTGGAATCTGACCAGAGACCCTGCATTTTATAGAAGAAAAAGTAGGTCCAAATCTTCACCTTGTTGGCTTAGGATCAGACTTCCTTAACAGGACTCCCATAGCACAAGAGATAAAAGCAAGAATCAATAACTGGCATAGGTTCAAACTAAAAAGCTTTCTCTCTGCAAAAGAAACTATCAGCAATGTGAAGAGAGAGCCTACAGAGTGGGAGAATATCTTTGCCAATCATACTTCAGATAGAGCACTAATTTCCAGAATCTATAAAGAACTCAAAAAACTCTACACCAAGAATACAAATAACCCAGTCAACAAATGGGCTAAGGAAATGAACAGACACTTCACAGAAGATCTACAAGCAATCAACAGATGTATGAAAAATGTTCACCATCTTTAGTAATAAGAGAAATGCAAATCAAAACTACCCTAAGATTCCATCTCACCCCAATTAGAATGGCGATTATCAAGAATACAAGCATTGTAGGTGTTGGCAAGAATGCTGGGAAAAAGGTATACTCATACATTGCCAGTGGGGTTGCAAATTAGTGAAGCCACTGTGGAAAGCAGTGTGGAGATTCCTTAGAAAACTTGGAATGGACCCACCATTTGACCCAGCTATCCCACTCCTTGGCCTATACCCAAAGGACTTAAAATCAGCATACTACAGAGATACAGGCACATCAGTGTTCATAGCTGCTTAATTCACAATAGCCAGATTGTGGAACCAACCTAGATGCCTTCAATTGATTAATGCATAAAGAAACTGTGGTATATATATATATATATATATATATATATATATATATATACACACACACACACATACACACAATGGAATATTACTCAGCTGTAAAGAAGAATAAAATTATGGCATTTGCAGACAAATGGATGAAATTGGAGAATATCATGCTAAGTGAGATAAGCCAATCTCAAAAAACCAAAGGTCAAATGATCTCACTGATAAGTGGATGATGACACATAATGGGGAGTGGGGGGGCAAGAATGGAGGAAGAAGGGACCGTATAGAGGGAAAAGAGGGGTTGGAGGGGTGGGGGGAAGGAAAAAATAGTAGAATGAATCAAACGCCATTACCCTATGTAAATTTATGATTACACAAATGGTATGCCTCTACTTCATGTACAGAGAAACAAGATGTATCCCATTTGTTTACAATGAAAATAAATTTAAAAAAAGAGTAAAAAAAAAACCCCAAATGTTATATTCACTGATAGCTGGTTAAAGTAAGAATGAAACTGGCTACAGAGTTCAAAGAACCCTCAGAGAAGAGGAAATCAGAAATATGGGTGGGCAGATGGACAACAAGACAGGAGGTGAAAGAAGACTTTTAGGGCCAGTGAGACAGCGTCAATTGATCAATCTACTGAATCTTTTACATACTTAGTCATTTAATATAGGTTTACTTGCTCAGTTGTTCTTATATTACCTCAGTGTACTTTTTAATTGTAATTATAATATGTACAGCATTTCCAAAAGTCCAAGCTTGTGTAAAGTTGAAAAATGATTCACTTCTTCCTCGTCAAGATTAGCATGTTGAAATGTGACCTCCATAAATTTTCTCTGTTCATCAAAACCTGACACTTAACAACAAAAAAAAAATTGTCAGTATTAAAAATTAAGAATTTTAAGGTAAGAATCATAATTCTTGAAATAACATTGATTTTTGCCTATTTTGGGCTAATTCTCACATTACAGCTCTCAGCCTGTCCTCTCGGTGAGTCCTGTAGCACCTCACTATTTTTTTTGTGTGTGTGTCTTTCCCAGTTGGGTGAATATGCTCACTTCTTTGATTTCCATGGACAGTCTTCTGGTTTTTATCTCCCTAGCATTAGAAGTAATGATTCAAAAAGTGCTATGAGTTGGGTATTGCATGAGAATCAGCAGGAGTTTTAATATTTTGTTAAAAATGTAAGATTCTAGAAGTGGGTTAGAAAAACCTTGGCAGCTATTTGGGGTTAAAATAAACAGCCTAGAGATATTTAAATTGTCATAATTCTCTTATTTTTAAAAGAAAAACAGGGAAGAGGCTGTTTATTGCTCCTATAGCTACAATTAGTAGTTTCTTCACAGCAATTAAATAGTTACTAGTACTAGGTTGAAACTCTAAGTTAATTATAATGGCAAACTGGCATCCATTCTTTCCTTATTCTCTGGACTCCATCTCCTTCAACATGACAACAAACTTATTGAAATTCTTCCTATTGTGTTTGGACCATTTGTGCTTTTCAAAGTATATTGAGAAATTCTGTTCTAGATGACAGGGTCCAATGAAGCCATTTCCTGAAAACCTTATATTGCAAAACCTATGCTCCAGTGACTCCATTGGGTTATTCTTCAGGTTGTCCTCCTTTCTCTTCTGGTGGTAAGTCCATTAGCACTGTGGTTCTGTACATTCTAATGAACTGAAAAAGATCTTCCTGACAGTTTATATTGTTTGATCTTACTCGTAATAACACAGAACAAAGGACCATGAAGGTTTTGCAAGAGATGTTGCTTTGTAATTGTGTAACTAAGTGACACATGGGATAGGCCACTTGATGTTCCATTGGAGACTCCATGTAATACTGAGATGGGAACCAGGGAGGAGTAGGACTGGAGCTTAATCAGGAAAAAGATCAACTGGATAAAGAAGAGGAAAAAAAAAGAATAGATTTCTATATGTTGACTTGCTGAATAAAATAAATTTCAAGTATTAATTAAATTGACAACCATTGTTCGCTAGGAGATTAGGAGTTTTTTTTTTTTTTTTTTTTTTTTTAATTAGGGATTGAACCCAGGAGTGCTTAACCACTGAGCCACATCCCCCAGCCTTTTTATTTATTATTTGGAGAGAGAGTCTTGCCAAGTTGCTTAGGATCTCACTAAGTTCCTGAGTCTGGCTTTGAACTTACATTCCCCTGCCTCAGCCTCCCAAACTGCTATGGTTATACCACGCCCAGCAGGAATTTTTATAATTGGACTTTGATGCTCTTAATTTGGTTGGTTTGTTGCCGGTAATACTACCCTGGTATGGACACTGGCAAGTAGTTTATAATATCAAAGGAATAGGTTGACTAGTAGAATCAGACATTCTATCTCAGATGTTCTTTATGAGGACTCCCAGGTCTCAAACATTTAGTCATAATCAGCTGTGATTTATTATAGCGAAGGATACAAAGCAAAATCAGGAAAGCAAACAGGTGCATAGGGCCTAGTGCAAGCATCCAAGAGTCTTTTCCTGGTGGAGTAACAAGGATGTGCATTTTTCTCCAGCATTGAATTCTGACAGTTAGAAGATCTGTGCTAAGGAAGTTTATTAGAGACTCAGTGTCCAGGGTGTTTGTTGGGGACTGGTCCCATAGACACCGTCTGCATAGTGTATACCAAAACTACAGACTCCGGAAGGAAAGTAGATGTCCAACAGAAACCATATTCTTGTACACTTGAGGCACAGTGAGACACCCTCATCAGTGTTGGGGATGGTGGGATCCTTCCAGAGTTCAAACTGCCAGATTCCAGCTGAGGTCCAACATTAACTTAGGATAACAGTCTCTGGCTGTTACAGTAACTGTTTTTTGCACATTAGTTATAAGAGTGATACAATATTTTGATTGCTAACTACATGCCAACTGCAGTGCTAAGTACCTGACATATATAATTTCCTTTTATTTCTCTAGGCAATGCTATATTAAGTCTTATTAGACTTCATTTCAAAACAAGGAACTGAGGCATGGAAAGGTTAAAAACTTATAACATACAAATTACATACACATGTAAGAAATTGCAGGGTTGTTCTTTAAAGCCTATCTTCAAAACATTCCAGGTGAAATGCATTCCAGGGAAAATGGGGGCAGTGGTTATTACAGCTGTCCAGAATATAGATAATGTTTTATTTTAAAACTTTTGAGAATATTTTTATTTATTACTTTTGTTATGACTTTTAAGACTTTTTTTTGTAATAGGAAAAGTTAACACCAAACAGGGCTTTTTATCCTCTTTCTACTTCTAATTGGATGTTCTAGGATAATCTTCTTCACTTTTTATGTATAATTTAAATATTACTTTCATTATATATGTATTTTATCCTCTTAACACCTCCTTTTCATCACAATTTCAACTCCAAAACACATGATTGACTATCAAATGCATATATATGTAACATATGTATATATATGTGTGTGTGTCTACATATATATGCTTATCTATAGATATGTTTATCTATACATATAAAAGGAGATTGGTCAAAATGCTTTCTTTTTAAAAAAATTTATTTAATTTTGATTCATTGTAGTCAAAGTGCATTCTGATGTCATGTATAACTAATTAGAACAAATTGAAAAATACAAAAACAATAACAACAAAAGAAAACAAAACAAAAATCTCAAACCAAAACAAAAAGGAGATCTAGTACGGGAATTGGCTCACACGATTATGGAGGCTGAGAAGTTTTGTGATATGCTGTTTGCAAACTGGAGACCCAGAAAAGCCGGTACAAGCTCAAAGGCCATAGCTAGGGAACCAGTGATGGAAATCCCAGCATAAGAGCAGGAACTGACAAGACGAGGTGTCCCAACTCCTGAAGTGAGGCAGGAGAAAGGCACAAATTCCTTTTTCTTCTACCTTTTGTTCTGTTTAGGATAGGATGATGACCACACATTGAGAAGGACAGTCTACGTTGGAGTCCATCAATTCAGATGCTACTCTCCTGTGCAAACACCCTCACAGACATACTGAAAAACAGTGCTTAATCTGGGCACCTTGTAGCCCATTCAGGTTGACACTTAAAATTAAACATCACTTTGAGATGATGTTTAATTTCTTTCCCTCTGCTACAGTTTATTACAACCTTGGTCTTGTCTTTTAGATGAATTACTGCCTTATCTGATTTATTTCTTGGATTATCACCTTTGATTATTCAGCTATCAGAGAGATGTTTAAAAGCTATAGATTCTCTAGGATCAAGTTAAAATGCCTTAACTTGGAAAGCAGGGTGCTTTATGCAGTTTTTTTCTCCCTTTTCTCTCTCTCCCTCCACTCTCAGGTATTTTTTTGTCTGTTTTTTATTAACCTGTAATTGCAGTTTCACATTTTGCCCTTGCTAACATTGCCCAGTCTGCTCAGAGTGACATATTACTCTGCTTGTGGTCCAGGATCCAACTATCTACCCACTTACTATGGCACAAATCTATCAACACCCTGGAAATCCCTGATACTTCTGTATGGTTGACTGGGTCATATTAGGTTTGTTTTCTTGACCAGTTCAGGAACCTGGAAGCTCTCAACCATGCAGAGATGAGAGTCTACTAAGGTTCTGAGATGATCTGATGTTTCTCTCTTACTTGCATCCTTAGATTAGGTGGATGCCCAAGTGGGAACCCTAAACTTACAGAGCCCTCCTAAAGTTTTCAGCAGTTTCTTGAATTCTAGGGAGTTAATGTGGAGTGGAAAAAATAGTTTCTTTTACTGCAGGGTAGTTGCAAGTATTTGCATCCAACCTAAGAGGTTACCAGGAAGTTCACTAGTTTATAAAAAGTGGTGTGGCTCTCAATACCATGGTGCCTTCTCTCTGAGGGTTATATTCCAAGACCCCCAGTGGATGCCTGAAATCATGGCTAGCACCAGACCCTATACATATTTTTCCTATATATACTTACAGTCAAGTTTAATTTATAAATTATGCACAATAAGTGATTAATAATAACTAATAGTAAAATAGAACAATTAGAAGAATAAATAATAAAATTGCCAGCTTTGCTACTGTTGGCTCAGGGAACATTATTAAGTAAAATAAGGATTACTTGAACAAACGCACTGTGATGCTGCTACTGCTGATCTGGTACCCAAGTTGGCTGCTAATTGACTCATGGACCTATAGTCTTGGCCAAAGGATGAGTCACATACGAGGTGGGATGGAGTAGGACAGCCTGAGATTTCAGAACATTACTGAGAATAGCATGAAACTTAAAACTTAGGAATTGTTTTTTTCTGGAATTTTCTATATAATATGGTAATTGAGACCTTGGAAAGCAAAACTGTGACTAAGTGAGGGACACTGTAGTCCGTGGACAGTACTTTGGTTAGTGTGTGACACGATTTTTCTGGCTCTGAAAATTCTCAACTATATTATCCCATGAAAACTCATTTTCCTCTTAGAAATAATTCTCCTTGTTTCTGAAATAAGGTAGCATAAAAAACTTCCTTTTTTCAAGATGGCGGACTAGAGGGTGGCTGCATTTCATGTTGCTCCAGGACTCAGGATTCAAAAGAGGAGATATTGAGAGACTTGGGACCAACTCAAAGCAGCCGGGTGAGTCTCTTCCTTTGGGGAGGCGTCCCGGATGGGACGGTCGTCTCTGAACGCAGGGATCTTTGTGAAGTAGAGCTGCCTGGCGAGACACCCCTCCCCCCGCTGGAGCAGTGAACTCGGACAACTGGGAGCATCGTAGAGGAGGCTGCTCAGCACAGCGCTGGGACTCGGAGCAACCACCGGGGCTCCGGTGGCTGCCCAGGGAGGAGCGGCAAGGAGAGCTGTGTGGTCTCAGAACACCAGGGCCTGCCCTGAGGAGGAGGAGGAGGAGCGTGGCCACTTGGATTCGGAGTGATTACACCAGAGCTACTGGCAGTTGCCAGAGGAGGAGCTGCGTGGCGAGCTGTTTGGACTCAGAGCGACCGCTTCTGAACACCGGGGCCTGCCCTGAGGAGTAGGAGGAGGAGGAGGAGGAGCGCGGCGGGTCGTTTGGACTCGCAGTGACTGCATTAGAGCTCTAGGCGGCTGCTCAGAGGAGGAGGCGATTGGTGAGTTGTTTGGACTTAAAGCGACCGCTCCTGAACACAGGGGGGCTGCCTGGAGGAGGAGCGTGGTGGGTCGCTTAGTCTCGAGTGGCCGCACCAGAGCTCCGGGCGGCTGCCCAGAGGACACGTGCAGCGGGTCACGTGAATTCAGAGCCACTCAGAGCGACCGCTTCTGAACACCCGGGGGGTTACCTTGAGGAGGAGGAGGAACGGGGAGGGTCACTTCGACTTGGAGTGATTGCCCAGGGCTATGGGCGGTTGGTGGGAGGAGGAGGCACGCAGTGAGTTGCATGGACTCCTAGTGACCGCACCGGAATACTGGGCGGCTGTCTGGAGGAAGAGGTGTGCGGCGGGTTGCTGGGACTCAGAGCAATTGTATGGGGCCCCAGGTGGCTGCTCAGAGGAGGGGCCGCATAGCCAGGCGATTAGGTGCAGAGCAGGGTCCCAGGATCTAGGAGGCTTCTTGGTGGAAGAGCCGCACAGAGGCATGCTTAGGGGCGGAGCGAAGGTTCCAGGACTGCGGGCAGATTCTCTGAGGAGGGGCAGCCTAAGAAGAGTCATCTGCGAAGGGTGAGGCTCCCAGGCCCAGGAGGTAGCGCTGGGCCCCTAGGAACTTTGCAGAGGAAGGCAGCCCAGCCCAGGCGGTAGCTGTAAATTGAGGGGAACCTCTAGGGGGAACTGACCAGCGAGACCTCCCCATCGGGTGAGTCTTCCCTGTCGGGTGAGGTTTCCCCACAAGGACGGTAAAACCAGAGACACAGGCTCAAACAGGCCTTGCCTCAGCCCGCAGCCTAGTTCCCCTTTGGATGACCATTGGTCAACAAGTGGAGGCACCTCTGCCCACTACCAGGGAATATACCCCACCTGAAGGCCACCACTCCTAGAGAGGCAGCTTCCTTGTGGAGCACCGCATTATCAACTTCCTCCAAGACTTCAGCCTACTGAAGGCTAAGAGGGGATATATATAGAAATCTTCAGGGACATTGTAAGTCAATAGAGGAAATCTGCAATATCTCAGCGGTCCACTGATACCTGAACAATATGAGAAAACAAGGAAAGAAAATACTGCAAACAAATCTAGATGTTACATCAATAAAGCCCAATGACAGCATGGCAGAAGAAATGACAGAAAAGGAGTTCAGAATGTACATAATTAAAATGATCAGGGAAGCAAACGATGAGATGAAAGAGCAAATGCAGGCATTGAATGATCGCACCAATCAACAGTTAAAAGAGCAAATACAGGAAGCAAAAGATCATTTCAATAAAGAGTTAGAGATATTGAAAAAAAACCAAACAGAAATCCTTGACATGAAGGAAACAATAAACCAAATTAAGAACTCCATAGAAAGCATATCCAGTAGGATGGAACACCTGGAAGACAGAACCTCAGACATTGAAGACAAAATATTAAATCTTGAAAACAAAGTTGAACAAACAGAGAAGATGGTAAGAAATCATGAACAGAATCTACAAGAACTAAGGGATATCATGAAAAGGCCAAATTTAAGAATTATTGAGATTGAGGAAGGCCTAGAGAAACAAACCAAAGGAATGAACAATCTATTCAATGAAATATTATCAGAAAATTTCCCACATCTGAAGAATGAAATGGAAAATCAAGTTCAAGAGGCTTATAGGACTCCAAATAAACAAAATTACAACAGACCCACACCAAGGCACATTACAATGAAAATGCCTAACATACAAAATAAAGACAGAATTTTAAAGGCTGTGAGAGAAAAGAACCAAATTACATTCAGGGGGAAACCAATACAGATATCAGCAGATTTTTCAATCCAGACCCTAAAAGCTAGAAGGGCCTGGAACAACATTTTTCAAGCCCTGAAAGAATGGATGCCAACCAAGAATCTTATACCCAGCAAAACTTACCTTCAAATTTGACGATGAAATAAAATCCTTCCATGATAAACAAAAGCTAAAAGAATTTACAAAAAGAAAGCCAGCATTACAGAACATTCTCAGCAAAATATTCCATGAGGAAGAGATGAAAAACAAAGAAGCAAATCAGCAAAGGGAGGAATTATCCTAAAGGAATTGTCAAATAAAGGAGGAACCAAGTTGTGTCAAACAAATAAATAAATAAAATTTAAAAAATGAACCAAATGACTGGGAAACCAAATCATATCTCAGTAATAACCCTGAATATTAATGGCCTGAATTCATCAATCAAAAGACATAGACTGGCAGATTGGATTAAAAAGAAAGATCCAACAATATGTTGCCTACAAGAGACTCACCTCATAGAAAAAGATACCCATAGACTAAAGGTGAAAGGATGGGGAAAAACATACCATGCACATGGACTCAGCAAAAAAGCTGGAGTATCCATCCTCATTTTCGATAATGTGGACTTCAAGCCAAAGTTAGTCAGAAAGGGTAAAGAAGGTCATTTCATACTGCTTAAGGGAAGCATAAATCAGCAAGATATAACAATCATAATAATCTATGCCCCAAAAAGTGGCTCATCCATGTATGTCAAACAAATCCTTCTCAATTTCAGAAACCAAATAGACCATAACACAATAATACTAGGTGATTTTAGCACGCCTCTCTCACCACTGGACAGATCTTCCAAACAAAAATTGAACAAAGAATCCATAGATCTCCATAACACAATCAATAATTTAGACTTAACGAACATTTATAGAATATACCATCCAACCAAGAGCGAATACACTTTCTTCTCAGCAGCACATGGATCCTTCTCTAAAATAGACCATATATTATGCCACAAAGCTAATGTTAGCAAATACAAGAAGATAGAGACACTACCATGTATTCTTATCAGATCATAATGGATTGAAGTTAGAAATAAATGAAAGAGTAAAACACAGAGACTATTCCAACATCTGGAGATTAAACAATATGCTATTATATGATGAATGGATAACAGAAGATAGTAGGAAGGAAATTAAAAAATTCTTAGAGGTAAATGAGAACAAAGAAACATCATATCAAAATCTCTGGGACACTATGGAAGCAGTACGTAGAGGGAAATTTATTTCATGGAGCGCATTTAATAAAAGAAGCAAAACTCAACAAATAAACGACCTAACACTACAGCTCAAAGCCCTAGAAAAAGAAGAACAGACCAGCACCAAAAGTAGTAGAAGACAGGAAATAGTTAAACTCAGAGCTGAAATCAATGAAATTGAAACAAAAGAAACAATACAAAAAATTGACAAAATAAATAGTTGGTTCTTCGAAAAAATAAACAAAATTGATAAACCTTTAGCCACACTAACAAAGAGAAGACGAGAGAAAACCCAAATCACTAAAATTCGGAATGAACAAGGAAATATCACAACAGACAGGATTGAAATACAAAACATAATTAGAAGCTATTTTGAAAATCTCTACTCCAACAAAATAGAAAATTTTGAAGACATCAACAGGTTTCTAGAGACATATGAATTGCCTAAACTGAACGAGGAGGACATACACAATTTAAATAGACCAATTTCAAGTACTGAAATAGAAGAAGTCATCAAAAGCCTACCAACAAAGAAAAGTCCGGGAACAGATGGGTTCTCAGCCAAGTTCTACAAAACCTTTAAAGAAGAGCTCATTCCAATACTTCTCAAAGTATTCCATGAAATAGAAGAGGAGGGAGCCCTCCCAAACTCTTTCTATGAACCCAATATTACCCTGATACCTAAACCAGACAGAGACACATCAAGGAAAGAAAATTTCAGAACAATATCCTTAATGAACATCGACGCAAAAATTCTCAACAAAATTTTAGCAAATCGCATACAAAAACATATTAAAAAGATAGTGCACCACGATCAAGTGGGTTTCATCCCAGGGATGCAAGGTTGGTTCAATATCAGGAAATCAATAAATGTAATTCACCATATCAATAGACTTAATGTCAAGAATCACATGATTATTTCAATAGATGCAGAAAAAGCATTTGATAAAATACAGCACTCCTTCATGCTCAAAACACTAGAAAAAATAGGGAGAGTGGGAACATTCCTTAACATTGTAAAGGCCATCTATGCTAAGCCCATGGCTAATATCATTCTAAATGGTGAAAAACTGAAAGCATTCCCCCTAAAAACTGGAACAAGGCAGGGATGCCCTCTTTCACCACTTCTATTCAACATCGTTCTTGAGACTCTAGCCAGAGCAATTAGACAAACCAAAGAAATTAAAGGGATACGAATTGGAAAAGAAGAACTCAAACTATCCATGTTGGCTGATGACATGATTATATATTTAGAGGAACCTGGAAATTCCACCAGAAAACTCTTAGAACTCATAAGTGAATTCAGTAAAGTAGCAGGTTACAAGATCAATGCTCATAAATCTAATGTATTTTTATACATAAGTGATGAATCTTCAGAAAGAGAAATTAGGAAAACTACCCCATTCACAATAGCCTCGAAAAAAATAAAATACTTGGGAATCAATCTCACAAAAGAGTTGAAAGACCTCTACAATGAGAACTACAGAACACTAAAGAAAGAAATTAAAGAACACCTTAGAAGATGAAAAGATCTTCCATGTTCTTGGATAGGAAGAATTAATATTGTCAAAATGGCCATACTACCTAAAGTGCTATACAAATTCAATGCAATTCCAATTAAAATCCCAATGACATACCTTACAGAAATAGAGCAGGCAATTATGAAATTCATCTGGAAGAATAATAAACCCAGAATAGCTAAAGCAATCCTTAGCAGGAAGAGTGAAACGGGGGGTATCAGAATACGAGACCTTGAACTATACTACAAAGCAATAGTAACAAAAACAGCATGGTATTGGTACCAAAATAGACAGGTAGATCAATGGTACAGAATAGAGGACACGGACACAAACCCAAATAAATACAATTTTCTCATACTAGACAAAGGGGCCAAAAATATGCAATGGAGAAAAGATATCCTCTTCAACAAATGGTGCTGGGAGAATTGGAAATCCATATGCAACAGAATGAAACTAAACCCATATCTCTCACCATGCATGAAACTAAACTCAAAATGGACTAAGGACCTCGGAATCAGACCAGAGACCCTGCAGATTATAGGAGAAAAAGTAGGTCCAGATCTTCAACATGGCGGCTTAGGACCAGACTTCCTTAACAGGACTCCCATAGCACAAGAAATAAAAGCAAGAATCAATAACTGGGATAGATTCAAACTAAAAAGCTTTCTCTCAGCAAAGGAAACTATCAGCAATGCGAAGAAAGAGCCTACAGAGTGGGAGAATATCTTTGCCAATCATACTTCAGATAGAGCACTAATCTCCAGAATCTATAAAGAACTCAAAAAACTCTACTCCGAGAATTCAAATAATCCAGTTGACAAATGGGCCAAGGAAATGAATAGACACTTCACAGAAGAAGATCTACAAGCAATCAACAAACATATGGAAAAATGTTCAACATCTCTAGTAATAAGAGAAATGCAAATCAAAACCACCCTAAGATTCCATCTCACCCCAATTAGAATGGCGATTATCAAGAACACAAGCAACAACAGGTGTTGGCGAGGATGTGGGGAGAAAGGTACACTCATACATTGCTGGTGGGGTTGCAAATTAGTGCAGCCACTCTGGAAAGCAGTGTGGAGATTCCCTTAGAAAACTTGGAATGGACCCACCATTTGACCGAGCTATCCCACTCCTTGGCCTATACCCAAAGGACTTAAAATCAGCATACTACAGAGATACAGCCACATCAATGTACATAGCTGCTCAATTCACAATAGCCAGACTGTGGTACCAACCTAGATGCCCTTCAATTGATGAATGGATAAAGAAACTGTGGTATATATATACAATGGAATATTACTCAGCCATAAAGAATGATAAAATGATGGCATTTGCAGGCAAATGGATGAAATTGGAGAATATCATGCTAAGTGAGATAAGCCAATCTCAAAAAGCCAAAGGACGAATGATATCACTAATAAGTAGATGATGACACATAATGGGGGGAGGGAAGGGTTAGTGTTAGGGTTAAAGTTAGGGTTAGGGAGGGGGGCAAGTATGGAGGAAGGAAGCACTGTATAGAGGGAAAAGAGGGGTGGGGGGTGGGGGGAAGGGAAAAAATAACAGAATGAATCAAACAACATTACTCTATGTAAATTTATGATTACAGAAATGGTTTGCCTTTACGCCATGTACAGAGAAACAATATGTATCCCATTTGTTTACAATAAAAAAAAAAACTTCCTTTTTATGTCTCCATTTCTTCTGTCTCTTCTCCCGTTTCTGATTTATATCGGTCTTCTTATTCTATTCTTTTGGTTCTTTCTTATCATTTATCACTTAAAGTTTGAAGTTCAAGGGTCTAACTTATCTCTTTAATTTTTCAGGTTGCCTAGCTTCATTTAATAAAATAGTAGTCCCCTTTTTTCTGAGGAAGCTGAAATCTACTGAAGATAGAAGGGGGTAGCAATACCATTACCTTCATTCATCCACATCCCTAATATATTTTGTTAACTTTTTTTTTTTTTTTTTTGGTGGTGGTGGTGCTGGGGATTGAACCCAGGGCAGTAACTTTTAACCTTGCTATAGTTTCAAACTTATGGAAAATTTACAATAATACTTTAATAATACATAGAATACATAATAGTATATGAAACTAAGTAATGATTCTCTTCCCCGCCCCCCGAATCATTTGAGAGTTAAGTTTCAGACATTGTCCCCCCACTTTTACAACTAAATAGTTCATTGTGTGTTGTCTAGGAACAAGGACATTCTCTTTTATAACCACAATACAATGATTAATATTGAGACGTTTAATTCGAGTCCATAGTCACATTACATTTGTGGTCCCTCTGGTGTCTTTATAGCGCTTTCTCCACCTCCTTCCTTCTCATCAACCCCCACATCTGGGATCTAATCCATGATCACACATTGCATTTAGTTAGTCAAGAAATAAAGTTTTAAAAATGTTCATGGTGAGATGAAGAGACGTGTGGAAGTGTGCTCTTCTTTGTTCCATATTTAAAATGCCGACTATATTGTGAATCCGTGTGGATTGCTTGTGAGAGTCTACAAACATGAAATCAGATTTAAAGATTCTTCAGTGTCATATATTTTCTTATTCCTGTTCTTATGTGCATCATTACAGACTGAAGATCCCCTTCCCTACAAAGAAATTATTTTAGCATGATCTACCAGGAGAGTAAAATTCAATTATTATTGTTTTTCATATCTCTCACCTCCTCCTTTTCTGGCTTTAACTTTTTATTATTTTGTATAGAAAACAGGAGTTAGGCACATAGGGCTTTTTTAATGGAGTATCTGTAATTTTTTTCTACAGTAATACTATAAATCAAGAGAGAGGTTTATTCAAAGGTTCGATTCTCCTGCAACTTAAAAGTAGAAGCAATAAAAATATTCTCGATCTTAAAAAATCCTCTTGCATCTGGCTGGATAGTTATGTTCTATTCACTGATTATTTGTAGTATGAGGAGAGATATAGTGGCTGCAAGAATAATCAGCCTCTTTGCTCAGAAAAGGTATCATCTGGTTTATTTTATTCATAAAACTTGGCTTTCAGCAATTTTTAGTGATATCAACAAGTCAAATTTCCATCAAAGTTTTATTTAGCTATTTTTCCACTGAATGTATTCAGAAGACTGTGCTGTAGGCACGGAAAGCAATTATGAAGAGATTCGTTCCCAGAAAGTTTGGGAAATGGTCTCAGAGCTGAAATAATCAGTGTGTCTACTCATCCCTCCTTTCCCATTTGCTTACTTGAAGGAAACTTGTCTTAGTCAGAACTCTGTGCAGCTTTTTGAAAAAAACTTTTTATGAAGAACTGCATTTGGCATTGTGATTTATGTAAATTGAATTTTATTTCTCTGCAATACCATAAAGTACTGGACTGGAGATTTTTTTTTTTTTTTTTTTTTTTGAACCCAGGGCATTGTACTTGCAAGGCAAGCATTCTACCAACTGAGCTGTATCCCCAGCCCTGGAGAGTCTTAGATTCTTTGAAGCTATTTCTTGTAACTAGTAGTCTCTATTAAGGGTTTATTGATGAGGATAGGTATTATGACACTTATCCTGGGAGGCAGTTTAAAAAGAGACTGAATTGTATGAGTGGAGGAAGCTTTGGTGTCAAAAGCTTTTTCTGGGAGTGGAGGTAGGAAGGGATTAGGGAAAGTTTCTACTTGGGCTTTCAAGAATTGGAGTGTGAGCAATGATAGACATCGCTGGCCCATGCCATACAGAGGGAAGAGTGTGTACAATGGCCCTGGGGTGAAACTGGGCTCAGTGTGTTTATGGAATGTTTTCTTCCTAGACTTATATAGATTTATATAACCGATAATTACTCATACAAAGTGGTAACTGATTTGTTAGTAATAAAGAGGAATTGTACAGTTTTAGAACTTGAAGAGACTTTGAAGAATGACCTCCAGATTTTTTTACTTATGGAAATGGAGGATAAGGAGATGATTTGCTCTAGGCTACGCAGTAGCTGATTGCCTATACCGAAACTCATGTCAGGATGTTCCTGGATTAGTCTCTGCACTTGCACTGCTTCAGTTCTGGAAAGGGTGTCTCAGTTGCCCAAGTAGGTGAAGGGTCTATACAGCTTCAGACAATGTGGTGGTTGCAGTTATAACAAATATCACTGGGCTGGGGATGTAGCTTAGTGGCTGATTCCTTGCCTAGCATGTATGAGGTCCTGGTCTCTATTCCCAGTACCACAAAAAAGAAAAGAAAGATGAATAATGGATAGCATTTAAGGACTATTCAGACCCCTGTGCTCGAAAACACTTGACACTATCCTATCTTTGAAGCTTTGTTCCTGCAGTGCATGACAGCACTCCTCTCCAGTTATGGGAACCCATCTCAGGTGCTCTTAAGAGGGAGACCTGGGACATTCCCCTGGTTGTAAATGCCTTGCCCTTTCTAAGCTACTGTTCTATCTGTCTGCATTATTATAATTGCCTTTTTTGCTTATCAACTATCTGAACATAATAATCTCCCTGAGGGCAAAAATGGTTGCTTCATAATTTAAGCATATTATTCCATACCTTGTGCCCATTAACTCAAGAAAGTTTTCGTTGGTAATGGTTACAATGCTGCTGATTAGTAAGAATTTAAAGAAATCAAGAAGATCTTTAGATTTTTGTGAGAGTGCTTTCCCATATAATTTTGTTTCTTTTTTTTTTTTAATATTTTTGGTTGTAGGTGGACACAGTACCTTTATTTTATTTATTTATTTTGATGTGATACTGAGGACCGAACCCAGTGCCTCATACAAGCTAGGCAAGTGATTTACCACTGAGCTACAATCCCAGCCCTTCATTTTGTTTTTTGAGGAGATAAACATTATTTAAATTTAGACATGGAAGTATGTCTATTTAATGTTTATTGGTATTAATTGCACCCACAAAGTAAAAGGTAGATATTATTACCAGCAACCAGAGTATAAGCTGTCAGAAGAGCTCATGTGACAATCTGAGAAAGTGAAACATTTTGAATTGTTTCTGTGACTGTTTCAGATGTGTCAACTCTTAACCGTTGGTTGATGCTGGTTAGTTAGTACACATAGACCATAATGCACAGATTGGGGCTTAGAAACACTTATGTTATTCAGGAATTGATCTAATAGAATTAATTCTTTTAACTGTATTAAGAGAACTCTTGGCATTATCAGCTTTGGGTTTTGTGCACTATATTCCTTTTTTTTTTTTTTTTCTTGTGTCAGTACTTTTAATGTTGTATACATCGAATTATAACAAAAGACAACTATAACAAGATGCAGACCCTCTGATTCATGAACTGAGTTTATATTCCACCATCAAATGTGGTTTGCCCATTAGTTCACTTTGAGATGGATCATTAAGAATATCTTCAAATCCAATAGTCTCATCATTACCCCTCAAAATATCCAGGGAAAGATTTGAGCTTGAAAGAAATGGAAGACGCTGAACCTGCTGCACTGCCTTAAATTCCATTTGTTAATTTTAGAGGAGCAAGTAGACCTTGGATGTTACTCAGTGTATAAAAATTCTTTTTATCTTGGTTGAGCTGGAAATTTTCTTCTGATAATTCAAGAGGATGACTGGGCAAAAGTTCATTTTTCACACAAGAAAAACCTTTCTGAAGAAGATTGTGACTTTCAAAAGGCCAACTTGCTAAAAGTTCTGAAACTGGAATATTGTCTTTTAGTTGAGATCCAAGTCCTCTGGCATACATGTTCACACTGCCCAGGGAACTCTGCTGCCTGTTACCGTCAGTCGACCCTGCAGCTCACTTCTGTTTCCTGTGCACTATATTTCTAAGATGAATGTTAAAGTTTGATGATTACTATTTCAGATAAAAACATAATTATATCCTCATTACCAAAACTCTTCCTTTCCCTTTGAAAATTTTTAATTTTAGAAAACTAATATTTGCGTGATTCCACCCTGGTAAAGACCTGAAAAGAAAAATGGTCAAAATATGTACAAATAAACAAATGAGTAGGACATTTCCACGAAACCTTTAATGATTTCTAACAGATTATGGGAAGAAAATTTTTCACATAATCCTAGTTCTTTGAGAACACCTTTTCACTTTCTTCCTTTATTCCGAGTAGTCATGTAGATATAGCTGTTCCTTAATTTTATTTGCCGCTGCAAAAGTAACATGAATAGGTGTAATTCCTTGCTCATGAGATTGGAGCCTGGTAAATTTTGCTCCTTCAGAGGAGAAGAGACTCTGTCCATACACTAATTTGTGGAATCTTTTTTTTTTTTTTTTTTTCTTGTGGTGCTGGGGATTGAACCCAGGGCCTTGAAGATACTAGGCAAGCACTCTACCAACTGAGCTATGTCCCCAGCCCCCACTGTAATTTGCAATGCAGGAGTCAGCCATTTTGTTTTGGTTTATTCTTCACTTGTACAGCAGAGAGTAAATGAGTATGCCCGGGATGGAGAAATCAAAAGATGAATGGTCCTGGCTTCCTTAAGCTCGCAGTCTGATTTTGCTGAAGCTCTGCCTTTCTGGACTCATGGTAGCTTACTTTCTCTTATGCTGCCTCCACTCTGCTGTGAAGGAGACCTTGAGACTTGGAGTTCCTGTTTCTTATCCTTGTATGCCATTGTGGTTTTGACCCTTACCATGCATTTCTGGATCACCCAGGACTCAGTCTCACTGGCTTTTGGATTTCAGTTGTGAGGTGGGGCCATTGCACCTCTGGGATTTCCAGGTTTCCTTCTGTTCTTTTTAAATATTTTTAGTTGTAGATGGACACAATACCTTTATTTTGTTTGTATTTGTCTGTGGTACTGAAGATCGAACCCAGTGCCTCATGCGTGTGAGGCAAGCACTCTATAACCACAACCCCAGCCCTCCTTCTGTCTTAAAAGGTACACAGCTTGGATTCCAGATCATGTGTATCTGAAATAACCCACAAATTTGTCCACTGTTTTATAAATTAAGAGACCAGGGGACTGACAAAGTCAGGTGCCTTCTCATTTGACTAAGTGCCTCAAGACGCCTTATCGTTCTGGTGAGTGTGCTGTTAAACCGCACTGGGTTACTTCCCACACAGGGGGACTTCCTTAAACAGTAACTTCACTGACCACCTCTATGCACATGTTTCCTTCCTCCTTGCTGCCTTTGGCTTTATGTATCAGAACTTGAAGAGGGTGTTCTTTTACCAATTATTTTAAGTTTTTACCTTAATGTATCCCTGTGAGGTGAGGGGAACTCAATGCATTTAAGGAAATTATAGTTCCCTGCCCATTAGCATTTACTCTATTGAAATACTTATTTAGACATTTTTTTTCCTTTTAGGTTTTCTGACTTTTCATGGTTTATTTTTATAAGATAGAAAATATGCTTTCTGGATCAAACCCTTGTACTTGTTTATATTTGGTAGCTTATCTAACTTTTTAAATATCTTTTACTTTCCTTATTGTGGTAAAATATATATAACCTAAAATTCACCATTGTAGCCATTTAAAAGTGTATAATTCAGTAGCATTAAGTAACCTCATAATGTTATATACAATTACCACTGTCTAGGTCCAGAACTTTTTCATCAACTACATAGAAACTATTCCTAGTAAGTCATCAATTCCTCATTTCTCCCAGCTGCTGGAAACCATTAACCTACTTGCTGTCTATGAATCTGACTGTTCTGGATATTTCATAGACCCTAGCTTTGTACTGGTTACCTTTAGTGCCTGGCTTCTCTTGCTGAGATGCCTTTCAGGGAGGCTGCAGCATGCATCAGGAACATTTCATTCCTTTTTGTGGCTAAATACTCCGTTGTAGGGCTATACAGCAAGCAAAAATATTTGGGTTGTTTGCATCCTTTGACTATTGTAAATAGAGCTGCTATGAATGTTCATGTACAAGTCTTTGTGTGGACATATATTTTCATTTCTCTTGGGTATAGGAGTTGAATTACTTCACTTCCCTACTAATAGTGTATTAGGATTCCAGTAGTTTCTCCAAATGCTGCTTCACTCTTATTCTTGCCGTTCTAGTGGGTGTACAGTGGTAGCTCACTGTGTTGCTTAGGCTAGTAATATTGAGCACCGTTTTCTCATAGTTTAATTCTTTTTTAAATGTTCGTAGTTTCATCTCTTTTTGATTTTCTAGATGAAGGGGCAGTGGCATGCAGGTAAATGTTCAGCAACTGGGAGAAGCCCTGATTTTTAGAGTTTGCCAATTCCATAGTGTAAGTACTCCCCTGTGTCAGATTACTGGTGTCCAGCATGACATGGAGCCCAGCAGGCTCTCATGAGCTGGCAGACTCCCGCCCACCTGTGGGAGGAGGAAGGGGTGCCGTGAGCTTCACTGGGCCTGCCTGGTTTTGTGCAGGTGGGGCCCTGTGAAACTACAGGGGGTGCCATTTGCATGTTAGTTTAAGGAGAAAAGCACATAGTATTTGTTGTGTACCGCTTACTCTTTATCAGTCTTCTGAGGCAGGTTAGACTATCTTATTTTCAGAAAAATCTAAGGTCTGGGGAACTTCACTAACTTAATGATTCACAGCTACTAAAGGTCAAAGTTGGGACTAACACCAGGTCTTTCTTACTCCACAGCTCATTCTAGTTCACCCACTGTGTCAAGAGTTGGGGAGCTCCAAGACCGTTCCCAGGTTCCATGACTTGTTAGGAAGAGGATTTAGTGTACAGTTGTGCTCATGATTACCATTTACTACAGTGAAAGATGCAGAGCAAAATGAGCAAAGGGGAAAGGCACGTGGGGTGTATCTGGAGTCCTATTTCAGTGGAATTACATAGCACAGAACTTGCTTAAAACCTCCAGCAATGAGCTGCAACAACATGTGGCATATTGCCTGCCTACCCCCTGTGAAACTCACTAGAGACTTGGTATCCCAGGTTTTTGTTTTTTTGTTTTTTTAATTTTTTTAGTTGTCAGTGGACTTTTATTTTAGTTATTTATTTATATGCAGTGCTGAGGATCCAACCCAGGTCATCACACATGCCAGGCAAGTGCTCTACCACTGAGCCACAACCCCAGCCCCTCCCAGATTTTTTTTACTGAGAGCTTGTTGCATAGTAGGCACACTCTGCCTAGTAGGCCCCCAAATTCCAGGCTTCCAAAAGAAAAGCAGGTGTTCAGTGTAAATTATTAAAAAACAAAATGAAACAAAACAAAAAAACCCAAAAAACAAAAAAAAGTTTAGGCTCAGTGGGAATGGTAGGACCTTTCCCAAATCCAGGTTCTCAGATGCCAAAAGGCCAACTTTGAAAAGGCAAATAGGCCTTTCTAAGAATAGCAGGTCCCAGCCTGCTGTGTTAACTGTTTCCTGCACACTGGCCAAATGTAAAAATAGAGAAGCAGATTGAGAAAGGATGGAGCCTGTCTGTTTATCATTTTCCCCCTTTTCCCCCTAAATGTCTGCAGAGAACTTGATAGAGAGTGGGTTTCTAATAATGGGTCTTGAGCAGTACAGATCCTCACTCACACGCCCCTCCTCTGGGTCTCTAACGTGAGTGCTTCTGTGTTTGGAAGTTTCTGTGGGCTCACCCAGACTGCTGTTCTCCCAACTGTGATGAAGTATGAGTTGCTTATCCTGCGTGCCTTGGTGTAGCTTCATAACCCCAACCCTGACTCCTCAGTGACTTTTCTCTTTTCAAAGGCCTTTATATGAGTACATTGGAGTAGCTGAGGTCTGCTATTTGTGTTTCTAGTGGAAATATTGGTTCTTTTGTTCCACAGCCCCAGACACCTTGTCTCAGACTCACTTGTACATGAGTGAACTTTAACTAGAAGTGGAACAGTTTCCTGTGCCTGGCCACCTCAGTGTCTGGCTCACATGTTGGGGCCACACCACCCTTTGTTCTCATGCACAGGGGCTGACTGAATTGTCTGTGCTTATCCAGTTATCACAAGGACTTTCCAGGGTGTTCTGCTGTCACAGTTCTGGGAAGGAGCAGACCATTGCTACCACGAACTGATGATAACCCAGGTTCCTTTTTCGCTGAGTTGCTATGACAGACTGACAAAAAGAAAACACCAAGAGCTCACCTCTTTATTTATTTATTTTTTTTGGTCTGACTAGTTCCACCCATTCTCTAGTGAAGTAAAACATTGTTTTCCTGTCTTTGCTTAGTTATTTTTCCATTGCTTACTTTAAGGTAATGGCCAGGTCTGGTCTTCTTTAGAGTTAGGAGAAGCACATGTTCTGGCAAATGCAAGAAGCACTGGTTCTGACCTCAGGTGACCCACTTTCAGATCCTGGGCTCTGACACTCACTAGTTTTTATGAGACTGGACAAAACGCAACCATTTTGTGCCTCAGTTTCTTCATCTGTAAGATGGAAACTATAATAGTTACTACCTCAAAGGGCTGCAGTGCGGTTGTTTGAAGTGATACATCTAAAAGGAACAGTAAATGAGCCTGGCATGGAGTGAGGCTTTTGAAGAAAAGCTAACAAGTTGCTGCTATTGTTAACTCTCAGGATATCAAAATGCATTCTTTTTTTCTTTTAGTACCAGGGATTGATCTCGGGGGTGCTTAACCACTGAGCCACATCCCCAGCCCTCCCGCTTTTCCAAAAATTTTTATTTTGAGACAGGGTCTTCCTAAGTTGCTTAGGGTCTTGCTAAATTGCTGAATCTGGCTTTGAACTTGTGATCCTCCTGCCTCAGCCTCCTGGACTGCACCACCATGCCTGTCAAAATCCATTCTCTTTTTGACTTGCTGGTATTGATTTAAGTAAATAAAATTCCTGACTTTCAACTTCACACTCCTTTAAAATTTTAAGAATGCTTAATTTAATAATACATTAATACATATTATTATAATATTTTTAGTCAGCAATAAAAATGTTAAGATAATTATTTGAAAGAAGTCATAGTGTGGCAGGTGACAGCCTGTCCACTTTAAATCAAGCCACCACCCTTTACATTCAGGCAGCCTGGGGCTCCACCTGTGACTCTCCCTGATGTGAGCTGAGCAACCACTGACACTCTCTTGGTTGTTGGGGGAGAGAGAGAATGATTTCCCTTCACTTGGCATGGAGACCCTCCCTAGCCTCCCCCCTAGCCTGTCTCAGCAGGTGGAGGCCAGAGTCATGAAAACTAAATGCACACACCTGTTCATGTTCTCTTTAAAAGCCTTCCTGTCAGGCATGGTGGTGCACACCTGTGATACTAGTGGCTCGGGAGGCTGAGGCAAGAGGATTATAAGTTTGAGACCAGCCTCAGCAATTTAGTGAGACCCTGTCTCAAAATAAAAAATAAAAAGACCAGGGATGTAGTTCAGTAGCTATAGCTCAGTGCCCTTGGGTTCAATCCTTAATACAAAAAAAAAAAAAAAGAATTTTTTTTCCCCTGTGCAGATGATAAAAAAAAAAAAAAAACAATAGCTGCACTACTTCTTATTTGTACTTGTCCTTTTCTGTTTATGTTGTGCTTTTCAAAACCACAACTCTTAAGGACTTTGTTTCCACATATTGTTTGCTAATACTTCATTTTAATAAACCTTGAAACCTTCACACACACACACACACGCAGCCCTCTCCAGACATAGAACATTTTGCTCGCCCTCTTTCTCTTCTCTGCCCTCTTTCCCTGTCCTCCTCTATGCTGTGTTCCCTCCTCTGGAATCCCACCTCCTTGCTCTTAAGTCCCTGCCTCTTTGACAGCCCGGCCCTTCTTGGTGCAGTAAATTGTTGGCACATATCTCCTCACGGGAACTCCAGGGTTTTCCTGCTTCTCGTCTGACAGCTCCTTCTGTCTGTCAAGGACTGCTCTCCTCAGTGTAGGGGTTGGGGATAGGCTGTGCAGAATTTTGTGCAGAGTGTGCCTTTTCCCCCACAGCCTGGCCCACATTTATTGTTGCTTATATTCTTGATCACTGCCATTCTGACTGGAGTGAGAGGGACTCTCGGTGTAGTTTTAATTTGCTTTTCTAATTGCTGGAGATGTTCTGGTCAGAGGGCTAGAGCTGTCATTCTGTAGGCTCTTCACATCCGCTTAGGAGCATGAGTAAGGACATATCTGCCTGATTGAGTCCCCAGCTTGTGTCCACGAGCACTTTCATCAAGCAGGAAGTTGACCTCATCAGAAGACCCTCTCCATGCTCCTGTGTTCTGGCCCTGCCCCTGACCTCCTCACTCGCCATCTTTCCCTGGCTGCCTAAGCCCTTCGACTTCTCCCTTGCTATCTCATGTTTTGGCCAAGATGGCTGGTAGAGGTCTAGACATCTTGTCTGAATTGAAAGCTAGAAGGAAGAGAAGCAGAAAAGCAAAGGACTCCTCCCACCTGAGTCAGCCTACCTTTTGATCCCTCCAAGACTTTTTTGCCTGTATCTATCTCATGGACCAGAACTTAGCCACATGGTTGTACCTAGCCACAAAGGGAGCTGAGAAATACAGTATTTTATTCTGGGCACCAGCATACCCAGTGTAAAATGAGTTTTGTTACTGGAGAGAAGTGAATGCTGTGGGTAGACACCTAGCGATCTCTGCCACATCCTGTTCGGCTCCTCTTTCCATTCTTGTCCTTCCCTAGTGTGTTGCACACAGTGACCACAGTTATGAAAACGCAAATATGCTCTTGGCCCTCCCCTGTCTAAAACCCATCGAGAACTTCACGTTATCCCCAGTGTCAATCTCAGAAGCCCTCAGCACGACCTGTGGGACACTGGATGCCCCCTGTGTGCACAGGTCTGCAGTCCCTTCTTCTCTGTCACCCTCCCTCTCCCCCATCTATTTACCCCTTGAAGCCACCAGCACCCTCCCTCTCAGAACCTGTGGACCAGCTGGGTCTGCTGTCTCACTTCTCCCCTCCGAGGGGTTCCAGCTTGCATATCACTTCCTTCCTATACCCCCTGATCTTCCAGATTAGATTAGATTTCCCTGTGTAACATCATCTTGCATCTTGAACTAATGTGTTATTTCAGTCTGTCTTTTAGCTTTGCAGAGGCATCGTTTAGCCCAGTATTCAGCCTATGGTAAATAGTCAGTAAATGGTTTTCAACTGTTTGGGGTGGAATTCAGGTTCAAGGAGAATTTGATGTAGTTCATATCTGGTTAAAGAGTTATACATGAAAGAATGAGGGAGAGATAATCTTGCTGGTGTTTAGAGGTACAGATCCAGGACACACATGAGAAGTTGGGGTTAGAGAAGTGAATCAACATCTCTAGTTCATTGAGTGCTGTTTGTTCTAAAAGGAGGCAGCTTCCAGAGGGGAAGGCAGTGGGCTTTGAAGTGTCACCAGCTGTGACACTGGGCATTTGGTTAAACTCCGAGTCTCAGTTTCTTCATCTGTGAATGTAGAAGATGCCTACCCTGCCCGCCCCCACAACATGCCTCAGACAGAACATTACAAACTCTTCTCTCAGTTTAGTTTAAAGACATGAAGTGATTAAAAGAATGAATGTCACCTGTAATCCCAACAGTTCAGGAGGCTGAGACAGGAGGATTGCAAGTTCAAAGCCAGCCTCAGCAAAAGCGAGGTGCTAAGCAACTCAGTGAGACCCCGTCTCTAAATTAAAATAAATAAATAAATACAAAATAGGGCTGAGGATGTGGCTCAGTGGTTGAGTGCCCCTGAGTCTAATCCGTGGTTACCCACCCCCCCAAAAGAATGAATGTATTTTTACCTTAAAAATCGAGATGATGGAACATATTTTTCTTTTTTATCATTTCCTTGTTAGGCCTGCATGTACATTTTGCACAGTGAAAACCAAGATCAGCTTCTGGGCTTTGGCCCAGGAGGGCTTTGGAGATGTTTTTAGATTTTTTTTTCTTCCTTCTTTTTTTAAACAAATACTTTCATAGTGTGTAGGGGAGGAAAAATCTTTTTTTTTTTTTTTCTTCTGCCCATTTTAGTTTTCCTGGTGGGGACTCTGTAAGTTAGACTGCCTAAAGATGGATTCACAGGGGAAAAGCTTGGGGGTTTCATTTAGTAATTCCTACCTGTGCACGAGAGCCTTCAACAAGGAGAAGGAAGGCCCTGAGAAGCTTATGTGTAGCATGAACAAAGAGTAGAAAGAGGCCAGATTGTAAAACTGAGATAAGAAGATGGGGTTGGGGATAGGGCAGTTCATGTGGAAAAGTAACTGGGGTTAGTGAGCAGGGTTGTGCCTATAGATTTCTCTCCATCTCAGCTCCTCCTCTCTGACGATAAGAATGTATTTCTTTCTGTTAGTACAGGAACCTTTCATAACTATAGGAATAAAAAGGGAGGTCACTGTGTTCTTCCTGCATTTGCTATGTTTTAAATGCTTGTAACTCAAAATAATCCTATATGCCAGTGTGACCTATTTGGGGTTGGTGTACTCTGCTCCCCTACTAAGTGCCTGTCTTATGCCAAGCATGGTCCTACATGTTCTATTAGTATTAACTTTAATCCTCTTGACTGTATGAGGTAGATGAAGTTATTATTCCCATTTTACAAAGAACTGAAGAACAGAGAAGTTGAGTACCTTTCCCAAGATCACACAGTCAGTATGTGGCAGAGCTAGGAACACAACAGAGGCAGTCCGATTTCAGAACTCTGAACTATGTGCTCTACCGCCTCTGGATAACTTTGTAATACTTTTTGGTTGTCCTAATTGTGTTTTTGCATGGGAATCAGACATTAATCTTTATATTCACAGAATATTAATTAGCTATCAAGGAAGCCTCACAAGGACTGGGGTACAGCAGAGCAGTGGAGTGCAGCAGAGTGGTAGAGTGCCTGCCCAGCACATGCAAGGCCAGGTTCATCCCCAGCCATGGGGTGAGAGGGAAAGCCTGACAAATTGATAAAAATGTGTCTTTGTGGGCTGGGGAGATAGCTTAGTCTGTAGAGTGCTTGCCTTGCATGCACAAGGCCCTGGCTTTGATCCCCAGCACTGCAAACAAAACAAAACAGAACAAAACAAAACAAAACAAAAAAACACGTGTCTTTGTAACATTTCTCCTACACTTTGAAGGAAGAGACATTTTTGAAAGGGGTTCCTTGCTCTGGTACGTTAGAGGCTGGGGTTATCCAAGCTCGACTGTGGCTAAGGTAAGGGGGAGGTGCTAATATAGTCACTTGCTGATTCGGTCTTGGTTTCATACTGTAAGACAGAACTAAAATAACAGCCTCAAAGGGTAAAAATAGTACAGTCACATGCGGCATCAATGTCCTTTTTAAAAACAGCTTTACAAAACGTGTGAAGTAAAGATGAACCTCTTTTCCTTATTAAAAAGAGTATCGGTGCTGGTAGAGAATCATTTCTTTTACCCTCCTCTAATTTTGGGGAACTCATATGTTCCATGACCCAGTGAAGAATCTCATTCAGGCCATTTTCTTTTGTAAGATACATTCTCATTTAATCTCAGTTCTCAGAGGAGCCTTCTTGAAGTCTAGAAGGTAGGTATGAGAGATGTTTCTTAAACAAATCTAGTAGATTTTGCTTTTCTTTTTCCTAGGGACAGTATGTTTTTGCAAATAATAATAGTATATTTATTATGCAGTTACCATTTGTTGGCTATGTTCCAAAAGCTTTACATGAATTGTTGCTTTTAATTCTTACTACAAACTTAACAAAGTTCTTGGTGCTGTTATTCATTTTGTAGCTAAACAAACAAGAGGCACAGAGAAGTTAGGTAACTTATCTAAGGAGACACAGTGAGTGAGTGGCAGATGATTCAATCTCAGCGTGGCTCCAGAGCCTTTGCTGTGAAGCAGTAGCTCTATTATTAAATGTTCTTGCTGGTGCTTACCTAATGAGAAGTAACAGATGGAAAACAAGATAAGGTGGTTTGTCCTTTTTCTTTATTTGTATTTTCAGAAGTTACCCCCCATTTTTTTTTTTTATTAATTATTAAGGGCATGGTTCCTCATTGCCTTGAAGACTAAGTACAGCCCCTTAGCAGTATCTGCAAAGCCCTTCATAATCTGCTCCCATCCTCCATTCTCCTCTCCTGCCCAGTCGCCCCCCACCCCTTCCCCTTCAGTTCATCTTAACACAGGCGTCACTCTGTGAAGGGCCTGCGGCCCCCAGACCTGCTGTACCATTTTGTAACTACAGCTTTTTGCTTGTGATGTTCTCTGTATCTGTAATGTTCTTTCCTCTTTTCTTTGCTGGGAAAATTCTTATTCCTGATTTCAGGCCTGGCTCAAAGAGGTACCTCCCTAAAACTGCTTCTGATTATCCCCTGGATGAATGAAACTCTTCTTTCGTGTCCCTCTGCTGTCAGGAAAGAACTGGTTCCTTAAGCACAAGAGCTGTCTTACTGACCAGATGCTTCATAACCGTTGAATAAAAGAGCTGAAGGAAGGGAGTACAGGGGAGAGGATGGAAAGGCAAGAGGATATTTACTCAATTCCTGACTTTAATATCCTATCTAAGGAAAATATTACTTTGATTTTGAGACAGTCTTTTCAGTAGGGTTTCTTTCATTTCAAAACCAGGAATGAAATGTTTACAAATTGTTAAGTGTGCAATCATGAAACCTGTGAAGCATGCAACAGGGAGACTGTTATCATCTTGGCAATCAAAGTAGTGTATAATTTAAAATGGTTCTTATTCTGTGATAACTGTCTGATTTTTACTAAGTTAAATCTAATTCAAATTTCAATGTTTTTCTGGGTCGTCAACACCAAATATCAGTTGAATTCTGATAGTGCTGAAAGCCAGTGGTGATCACACCAGGTGGACGACATTGCTGCACTTGTAATAGTAGAGTCTGCCAAGGGCGAGGGGTATTCCACAGAAAGTCACACCAATAGTCACTGCAGTCGTGACATGTGGAAGTTGGGAAGAGTATAAGCTGCTTATATTTCAAAGCATGAGACCTGGCAGTGGGATCCACGTTGTCCAAACAGAATGACCTGAAATGACAGTATTGGATCATTTTTTGTCCTTACAAAATGGCAGTTTATTATGATTCGACCTAATATTCCCTTAGTGAATTGATAAGAAAAACCGCTTCTCTTTCTGAATCTGCTTCAGCCAGTGCTTGGTAATATTGAGGTTTCAGATATACTCACAGTGTTACAAAGTAACCCACACAGTTCCTTTGAGCCTTCCAAGGTCTTGTGAGTGGGGTTGAATGTGATGCCTGTGCACCACTGGAAGGGAGGCCAGACCCGAGGAAGAGAAGCGCATATAGTGCTCCTACTGCATACTGCAGGTGCTGGTGGATCTCAGTGAGTGGGTGTCTCTTGGCCAGTGGGGACCTAGATCTGATGGACATCTCTCAGAATGGACAAGATATTTTGCAATGAGGATTAATTTTTACTAGAGCAGTTGAAGGATATTTGCATTCACAAGGGAATTAAGAGGGAACATTTCAAACATACTTGAGAGTAGAAAGAACAGTACAGAGAACCCTTTTTGCCCATCGGGTTGCCGCAAAGCCCGTGCTGCTCTTCCCCCACCTCCATTACCTGTAGCAAATCCCATCCGCTCCCTTATCTTGTAGAAATCACATAATTTCCTCTATAGGTGCTTCAGTATACATTTCCCAAAGTCAAGCGGTCTCCAGCTTAAGAAGAACCATAAAGCTCTTACCACGTTTCTAAATGTATTGACAGAACTTCCTCGATGCCATCAAGCACCCAGGCAGTGGAAAAAATTGCCTTTAAAATAACTTTATGTAAAGAATGTTCCCAAGAGGTAGGTTGACTTCCAAAAGTTTACTGTAAATTGATATTTGCAATACAAGTTGAATGACCGTTCCTATAGAAACCATAGTAAAAGCAGTGATTGGCACGCCCTAGGCCCAGAGGAGCTCCTGGAATACATAATGAGGAAATTCCCTGTTTTTCTCTTTGAGTATCTTACTAAGTGGAGAGTTGATGGGCAGTTCATCCTTCACTGGAGACCTGCTTCTAAACCACGTTTTCTTTTTCTTGCTTGTTCTGTTATGGTGATGCCTTCTCCCCACAACCCCCTCCCTTGTAGAAGCAAAAGGAAGGAGACTCTCCCAGCAGGCTGATTATATTCACTGGAAAAGAAAATGACACAGGAGGGGATAGTACCCTTTTGTAGGCAGCAAACAGTAATAGAGGAGCCTCATTATGTGTGGTTTAGTATTTTATAGGCGTTTTGGGGGAAAAAACAGCAATGTAATCTCCTTAATAGGGGAGAGAACTAGAGAAACGTATAGGGCAGGTAGTAGTGCAGTTAAGGACCAGTTTAGTGCTCCACCTTTGCAGTGCTCTAGTGAAGCTCTGTTACATGTTAAATGATTGATATTTTCAATTCGCTTTTGTGCACATGCCCTGTGCCCTCCATTAATACCAGATAAGCAGTAGAGGGGTTTCTTCGTGGAGGAACTGAGCAGGTCTGGGCAGGGTGGAGGCAAAGTCCTGGCAGGCTGTGAACCCCCTCCTTCATGCCTTTCCAGAAACCCAGGCCCGGGGCAAGACTGTGGAGAATGCCACAAGGGTGTCCACTCCCAGGACTGGATTATCTCTGGTGGGGACGCTGGGGCAGGAGGGTAGGAATGACATCCCTGGAAGGATAGTAGTCATAGGTTTTGTTCCACATGCAAAGGCCACAGGATTTGAACACTGGGTATTTGAGTTACTGGTTGCCCCTGCTACCCACCACCAATGTCAGAAATTGTGTTTTCTATCTTGCTGTTTTAACTCTCATCCGCCTAACACTCACAAAGCTTATCTCTCCTAAGTTCCTCTTGATAGGAGATTGTGTTTATGTGATTCTAGTTATTTCAACTTTCACAAAGATATGAAGTGTCATTTCAAAAACAAAAGCCCCAAATGCTGAACACATGATATGCACATGTGCGCATGTGCGTACACACACACACACACACACACACACACTCTCTCTCTCTCTTTCTCTCTCTCTCTCTCTCTCTCTCTCTCACAGACACACAAACATCCTAGTACAGAAAGTGCAGCTGGTGAGTGTTGTTTGTAGAAACTCAAGAATTGAAACCTAGGCTAAAGGGCTTTCTTTTTCTTTTACTGCTAAAAAATTTAAAAGTAACAAGACTTGCTGCAACACAGCCAATGACCACCATCCCTTGTGGTTGTGGAATCCCTTGGCAGTAGTTACTGGATCTTTGAGGATTGTAACTGGACTACAAAATACAGTGAAAATATATTGCCAGAAATTATAATTGCCTACATCAGTACAATCTTAACTGAAGATTATTTTCTGATTCTGGAAATGGAATTTTACCTTCCGGTTTCTTACAATTTTTTTTTCTTTAAAAATTTAAAAAAATTTGTTCTAATTAGTTGTACATGACAGAATGCATTTATACATTTTGATAAATCATACATAAATGGAGTATAATTTCTCATTTTTCTGATTGTACATATTGTAGGATCACATCAGTCATGCAGTCATATACGTACATGAGGTAATAATATGTTTCACTCTACTATACTTCCTACCCCCCTACCTCTTCCCCTCCCTTCACTCCCTTCTACCTAATCTAAAGTAACTCTATTCTTCCCTAGTGCCTCCCCCGTCCCCCATTGTGAATTAGCATTCACATATCAGAGAAAATACTTAGCTTTTGGTTCCTTGGGATTAGCTTATTTCATTTTCTTGATATTCTCCAACTCTATCCATTTACCAGCAAATGCCATAATTTCATTCTTCTTTAAAGTTGAGTAATATTCCATTGTGTGTGTGTGTGTGCATGTGTATCACATTTTCTTTATTCATTCGTCTTTTGAAGGACGAATAGTTTAGCTATTTTGAGTTAAGCTGCTATCAACATCAATGTGACTGTATCACTGTAGTATGCTGATTTTAAGTCCTTTGGGTATAAACCAAAGAGTGGGATAATTTTCAAATGGTGGTTCCATTCCAAGTTTTCTGAGGAATCTCCATACTGTTTTCCAGGGTGGCTGTACCAATTTGCAGTTCCACCAGCAATGTATGAGTGTACCTTTTCCCCACACCCTCGCCAACATTTATTGTCGCTTGTATCCTTGATAATTGCCATTCTGATTGGAGTGAGATGAAATTTTTGAATAGTTTAGATTTGCACTTCTCTAATTGCTAGAGATGTTGGATGATTTTTCATATATTTGTTGATTGATTGTATTTCTTCTTCTGTGAAGTGTGTGTTCAGTTTCTTAGCCTATTTATTGATTGGGTTATTTGTTTTTAGGGTGTCAAGTTTTTTGAATTCTTTATATATCCTGGAGATTAGTGCTCTATCTGAGGTGCGTGTGGTAAAGATTTCCTCCCAGTCTGTAGACTCTTTCTTTACATTGTTGACTGTTTCTTTTGCTGAGAAGAAGCTTTTTAGTTTGAGCCCATCCCATTTATTGATTCTTGACTTAAATTCTTGTGCTTTGGGGTCTTATTAAGGAAGTTAGATCCTAGACTGACATGGTGAAGATTTGGGCCTACTTTTTCTAGTAGTAGACTCAAGGTCTCTGTTCTAGTGCTTAAGTTTCATCCTCTTTGAGTTGAGTTTCATGCAGGGTGAGAGATGAAGTTTTAATTTCATTTAATTACAATATGGCTTTCCATTTTTCCCAGCACCATTTGTTGAAGAAGCTATCCTTTCTCCAGTAAATGTTTTTGGCACCTTTGTCTAATATGAGATAACTGTGTTTATGTGGGTTTGTCTCTGTGTCTTCTACTCTGTACCATTGGTCCACATGTCTGTTTTGGTGTGAATATGATTCTGTTTTTATTACTGTAGCTCTGTAGTATAGTTTGAGATCTGGGATTGTGTTGCCTCCTGATTCAAATTTCTTGCTGAGGATTGCTTTGGCTCTTCTGGGTCTCTTATTTTTCCAAATGAATTTCATGATTGCTTTTTCTAGTTCTATGAAGAATGCCATTGGGATTTTAATAGTTGCATTAAATTTGTATAGTGCTTTTGGTCAGATGGCCATTTTGACAATATTAATTCTTCCTATCCAGGAGCATGGGAGGTCTTTTCATCTTCTAAGGTCTTCTTCAATTTCTTTTGTTAGTGTAGTCTTTTACCTCTTTTGTTAGATTGATTCCCAAGCATTTTATTTTATTTTATTTTTTTGAGGCTACTGTGAATGGGGTAGTTTTCTTAATTTCTTTTTCAGTGGATTAATTGCTGATGCATAACAACACACAATTGAATTATGGGTATTGATTTTATATCCTGCTACTTGGATGAATTAATTTGTTAGTTCTAGAAGTTTTTTGGATCTTCTAAATATAGCATCATCTCACTGGCAAATAGTGATAGTTTGAGTTCTTTACCTATTTGTAGACCTTTAATTTCTTTTTTCTGTCTAGTTGCTCTGGCTAGAGTTTCAATATAGACATTTTTTAACATCCTGTTTTTATTCCTTATATTACTTTAAAAACCATAAATTAAACCATGTTTATGTCTGTAACTACTAACTTCTCAATGCAAAAGCTTTTTTTTTTTTTTTTTTTGTTAAAGCATAAAAGCCCATTATAAAATGTAAAGTACCCATGGAAGTAAATATAATGAACTGGTTAAGAGAGGAAGAAAGATACTGGGATGCCATGTTTTTGTTTTTGCTTTTACTTTTGTTTTCTATTAGAATTTCATCCTTGGTTTAAGAAACAAAAAACAAAAACAGGCAATTAACTAGAAGCACTTTAAAAATTTTTTTATTCTACTTTTTCTGACCCGGAAAAGATCTGTATCAAAATTATTCTCAGTATGCACATGAAAAATGTCAAAGCCATCTTGAGGTTTTCCTTGTTTTTCCTGAGTAAAGGCTTTGAACTCTGCTCAGAGTGGAAAGGGAGGACCACTCTTAGGAATGAAGTGACTTTTCTGACTCACTTGGGATTTTGATAGTACAGTGCATCACTTTCTATTTTGTTGAAGAGTTGACTGGACCTCTTCACCTTTCAGTTTTCCCCATTCGAATTTTCCTTGTGAATATTATTATTCCTCTCCTGAACCTTAGCAAATGTCTGGTTGTGAATTTTTTAAGGTCAAGGAATTTTGTATGTTTTTATGTCCATTGTGGTACTTTGGTGTCTGGATCTTGCAGATAACAGAAGAACCTGGAGTATTTTTGATGAATGTGACTAAATGAAGGACCAAAGTGAGTTCACAGATTAAATCCAAATAAGAATTGTCATGAGGAACGCAGTGAATGTTCACCAAAAAGTTTGGTGCTCTGTATGTATGAGGACTGCAAGTTTAAGGAACTTAAAATTTTGCCTTCTTAATTTGATTAAAATATCTTATTCCCTTCAATAACATTTTATGTGTGTGTGTATGTGCATGTGTGTGTGTGTATAATTTTTTATTTTTATTATTTGCATTTCCTGGGTGGTTCCTCATCACTCATCATGCCATATCAGTAGTCCCTATTTGGATTTGGATTTGGATTTGTGGTCTGTTTTTATTGTTGTGGTCTACTGAGAAAAAACAGGAGGCTGATTGAATATCAAATAATTTGGAGGTGCTGCATAGGACTTACTGATAGGATAGAGTATATATACCGAGGTTCCCCACAGTTGGACTTGAGAGAAGAGGCAGGAGAGAGTGTCACATGTCCTGAAGTCATGAGGACAAAGGATGCTAAGAGAACTGAGGTAGAAGGATTCCATTCCAGCAAACACCCTGTTTAGCACATGCCAGTGACATTAATTTCACCTTATTTGTTGTGCAGCTTTGTTTGTATATTATTAATGAATTTGCTTTAGTGTATAGTTGTATAAGGGCTGTAGGCATAAGAAAATTTCACTGAGTTTATGATTGTACATAGTTAAGTGGTATCAAGTGGCCCAGGTGAATGTGGCACTTAACAATTTAGGATTGGAATTAGGTAGAGTTCAAATCCTAGGTTACTGGGCAAGTTAATATGTTCTTCAAGTCTTGAGTTGTTCATCTATAAAATGGGGTGGCAGTAGTTCTCATGTTTATAATGCTGTGAGGTTATCTATATAAAAGGCTAAGACAGTGTCTGGCTCATAGTGCTCTGTAGTTGTTAGCTTTGGGTCACAAAGCATAATTTCTTTAACAAGAATCCATAACAAGAATACATAAACATTGAAGTTTGAAAAGTCTTGAATCAGGTAAAAACTTTGGTGTTTTTGAGAGATTTGGATTCAGTTTTGGCTTAGCCTCTTATGATCTTCGGCCAATCTTAAAACCTCTCAGATGCAGTTTCTTACTGCCTAAGGTTATTGTAAAAACTAACAGGGTATGCTACCATTGAGGAAGTGAGTTTTTATTAGTCAGGGTTCTCCCGGGAAATAGAACCAATGAGATATATGTTCATATATCATACATACATATGATGTATATGTACGTATATGGGGTGGGGGGGGAGGGAGAGAGAGAGAGAAAGAGAATATATGTATAAGAGATTCATTGTGGGAAGGGGCTTATGTGATTATGGAGGCTGAGAAAGCCCCACAATCTGTTGTCTGAAATCTTGAGACCCAGGGAAGCCATGTGGTATAGTAGTTCACCCAAGTCCAAGGCCTAAGAGTCAGGGAAGCCAATGGTGGAACTCCAGTCTGAGGATGAAGGACTGAAACCTGGAAATGGGGAGGAGGCTTATGGCCTAAGCCCCAGAGGTCCGAGAACCAGGAGCTATGATGTCTGAGGGCAAGAGTAGGTGAATGTCCTAGTTCTTCACTTTACTTATTCTGTTTGGATCCTCAGTAAATTGGATGATGCTCACCCACATTGGAGAAGATAAATCTTATTCACCAATGATTCAAATGTTAGTCTTTTCCAGAAACACCCATACAGACACTCAGAAATAATATCTTACCAGCCATCTGGGCACCCATTTGCCCAGTCAAGTCAACACATGTATTTAACCATCACAGAGTTCCATGTGCCTGACACTGTACTCAGCACCTATGTTCACTATTTGTAACCCCACCAAATAGTTTGGCAAAGTAAGTAGTATTGTCCTGTTTCTACAGAAAGATAAACAGTGGCACAGAGAAGAGGCAGGGGTTGTCCTAGGCCATATGGGTTGGAAGTAGCAAAGGTGATGCTGGAATCAGGAACTGCTTATCTCCAAAGCTCATGCTGTCTACCTGAGATCCTACTGCAGTGCAGAGGAGATTCATCCAGATTTCCCTTGTGGCAGGACACTGGAGGTAGCCACAGCAGGAATAATAGTTATGATATGGGAATGGGTGGGATCATTTAGAATATCAAAGAGAAACTCTGATAAATCATTGTGTATAATGGGGACTCAAGGTGCCTAGGAGAAAAGTCAGGAGGATATCCAGAAGCATATGACTAGGGTTATTTGTTTAAATTCTTTTGTAATATAATTGCTTGAATTCAAGATTGATATTGGTGTTATTAAAATTCTGACTGGGTGCAGTGGTGCATACTTGTAATCCCAGCAGTTTGGGAAACTGAGGCAGGAGAATTGCAAGTTAAAGCCAGCCTCAGCAAAAGCAAGGCACTAAGCAACTCAGTGAGCCCCTGTCTCTAAATAAAATACAAAATAGGGCTGGGGATGTGGCTCAGTGGTCGAGCACCCTTGGGTTCAATCCCTGGTACCAAAAAAACAAACGAAACCCCCCAAAAACAAAACTTATGAGGGTTCTGGAAATTTAAGGTAAATGGTGTATCTTGTAAGACTTTCTTGGGGACAGGATTTTAAAAAAATCTAACTTCAGTTCTGCCATTCAGTTGGTGTACAGTTTTACGTAAGTTATATTCTGTCTGTCTGTCTAGTTTCTTGGTTTGTGCTGGTTGTAGATGGTTATTACTTTCCTCATTTTCAAGCTTTGCAAAGAATACAGAGGATGTGCAAGAGAGAACACACACATGCACACACACTCTAAACACAGAGCATTGCTCACATAAGTGCCAGGCCATTTTAGTGTGGAGCATTCAGAAATGAGCATGAGAAGCTCTTATCTTCATTCTGATTTCTCAGCGAGCAGTAGGGCAAAGATGTCAGAATAGAAAGGGAATTTACTCCCAAAAAATAAGGACTTGGATATTTCTCCTTAGGTCATAATATTCAGAATAATTTATAGTATATCTTATGATTCAATTTTGTTTTTGAAAGAAATTTCAAGGAATGGTCTAGGTGGAGAAGAACCTGCATGTTCCTTCTCAAGATTAACTGTGGTAACTGCTCAGAAGTCACCTCCCAAAGTTCCTAAGAGTTACTTTTAAATGGCCTCTCTGGTGTGACTTCGAAAGGCTGGTGTGCCAAGATGTAAAGTGGGCTGTGGGAGTCAGTGCCTGGGACCAGAGATGGAAGGAGCACATGGCAGTATGAGTAAATTGGGGCTCCTTGTGGTGAGCGTCCTTCAACATGTCTCGCTTCCAGGGCCACCCTGAGATGTGGTCAGAATGAGGTGCTCCTGTGAATACTGTAAAGCAGAATCCCCTCTGTCTCTAAAGGGGTGCCATGCATTTCTGAGCACTAGCCCCATATTTTCAGTTCTCTCCCCACATTTCCAGCTGGTTCTGCTGTCAAACATTGCCCAACCTTGCTCCCTCAGACCTTATTGTCCTTCAGTATTCTCTGTCATGGTTCATGGTATCTCTGCCTGCTGCTCGCTCCAACTCAGAATCCCTGAGCCTGCCTCTCTCCTTCTTTGCTCTTCATTCCCATTTCTAAGGTCACAAAGCTTTGTGGATTCTGCCTCCTAAATCTCCCCCTCTCCTACGTTGTCCCTGCTTGCCTTACCCTCCTACCGCCATGACTTGATTCAGAAGCCCATTACCTCTCACCAAGAGTTAAAACGGGAGAAAGTGCACGGGGCTAGATGTAGAGAATGAACGTCCCCTAGCCAGCCTCCCTGTGTCCACCCATTGAGTTATCTTTTCAAAAACATGCCTTGGCATAGACCTCCTCAATCCCCCCTTACAGCCACTCAGGATAAATCTAAGCCCCTAAGTCTGGCCTTTAAGCCTCTTCCTAATTTAACCTCAAACAACCTTTCTGATGTCATTTCCCACACTGCCCTGAGCCATCCTGAGCCTTGGCCACAGTGAATTTCTTTCAGTTCTCAGAATACTCTGTGCTTTTTTTGTTTTTGCAGCTTGGAGCCTTCTTTACTTTCTTTGCAGGGAAATTTATCCTTTAGAAACAAATCAAGTTGTCACTTCCTCCCCCAAGACCCCAACTTGTCCTGGGCCTGTCATTGCCCACAGTACAGTGACATACATATCATACAAACTACTTTATCATTACTAGATTATGACTCACCCCCCCCCCCCCACTTTCCCCTCCATTCACCATATTATTGTGAAATTCTCTCGTAGAGACCCTCACTTCCCTTTCCCTAGCTTTGAGACTCCAGCATTGTGCTTGGTGCCTAGTTGGTGTCCAGTGAGTGTTTACTAGTAGAGTAGATAAAATAATGAAAAAATAACTTAAATTTTGGACATTTATATGCTAATTATATAGGAAGATGTTTGGATAAGAAAGTCCAAATATTAATGTCTTGGGTGACTGTACATCACAAAGTCTAGGGTGAATAAGTCAACCCAGTATCTAAGCCATCTCAAATTTTCTGCAGATTGAGCAACGCCTGACATCTGCTTCAGTAACTGGGGCAGGTGGTGGGTGGTGATGGGCATTTTGGAAGCAGACTACAGCCTGCTGTTAACAAGCTGGCAGGTGAGAAATGCCACCTAAGAGCAGTGTCTGCACAACCCCATAATGCCAACAGTGATTTCCTCCAGAGCTGGGGCTTAGGGGTCATTAGATTCTTCCTTTTGCCATTAGTATTTTCTACAGTGACTGTGTGTGTCTTGTTAATAGGTGGGTGTCACTCAGACAGGTTTTTACACTCATTAACAGGGCCCGAACTCTGGAGCCAGGTGGGTAGCACTGTCTGAGGAGACCTTGGAGCACCATGCAGCAGCTTCTTTATCAACTGGCCCCTGCTCGCCTTTCCTTCTTGCCTCAGGCACCTTGTGCTTTAGCCACTCTGGTGTGTGTGTGTGTGTGTGTGTGTGTGTGTGTGTGTGGTGTGTTTTGCTTTCAATTTAGCAAATATTTACAGGTCTTGCACTATGGGCCAGACACTCTTTTAAGTGCTTTGCAGTATTAGTTCATTTAATTGTCATAATAAATTTGTGGAATAGGTACTATTATTATTCCCATTTTACAGATGAGGAAACTGAAGTCATGCCAGAAATGTTTTTCTTTTCTTATGTTGTTCATTCTGTAGGATTTTTCTCTCTACTGTCCCTCTTCTGACATGTAATCATAATTCTCTGTGTTCTCTTATCATCTTTTTTTGCTATACAGCACCAACTACATTGTATAATGGTTTTCTGGTTTGTTCTTTCCCTCAGGAAAGCTAGGGAAAGTTACTTAATTTTGTCTTTATCTGTAATATGGGTATCATAAACCTTACCTTGAAGGGTAACTATGAGGATTAAAAGCTCCTGGCACAATTCCAAGATGACACGTGCAGGAAATGAACTTTTCCTATCTTGTCTTTTTGTGTTCTTTGACACAAGCAGTTTAAATCAAGGCGAAAAGGAAGGAAAACCAGGATGACCGAAGTCAAGGCCACCAAGGGAGAAGAGAGATTTGGCACTCTCAGATGCTCAGAAAGCGGATGCCAACTCAGAAAAGACGGTTGGGCTTGGTCATTAGTGCTGTTTTTGAGGAGAGTTTGAGCAGACGGTGAGGTGAGAGGCAGATTGCAAGTGGTTAAGGAGGAGTGGGCGGGAAGGAAATGAAAGCTGGGGGTGCAGTCGTTTTCTCTTTCAGGAAGGGAGGAGAAAGCTCAGGGCATTAGTAGGACCAGAGAAGACGTCTTGGCTTGGATGGGGAGATTGAATGAATCTGCAGACAGAGTAAATCCTTGGAGGAGAGCAACTGGGGAGAATGCCTTTCTCCCTGTCCTGGTGCACCCAGAATTCCTGTTGACCCCCTTGGAGTTGGCTCCATTCATTCTCTTACATCCTTGCAGCTGGGGCATCCTGGGGTCCAGTGGGCCTTGGGGTCAGTTGAGGTCCTTGGGTTGTGCGTGTAACTTGTCTTTGCAAGATGATCTTGCCTCATTTGTAGAACAGGCATAATTCTTAGCTCCCAAGGATTTTGTGAGCACAGAATGAAGTTCTTCTGTCAAATGCCAGCTCAACTGTTGAGTACATTTAATCTTCTTTTGGAGACAAGATAAAAGAGAAGAGAAAAGGGCAAAATCTTAAAATACTGCTGAACTGCAGGGGCAAGAAGTTGGGAGGGTTCTCTCAGAATTTTTGCTGTCTTCTCCACAAAGCAGGGAGGAAGATTGTCCCCCAAGGTGAGGGGAATGGGAAAGATTTGCAGTTCTCACAGAGCTGCTGGTCTCCATGAGGCCGCCAAGTGCTCTCCACTAGAGATAATAAAAGAACTGAAGAGCAGTGGTGAGGGCCTGGCTTAGGTGTAGAGAGGACAGGGGATCTTCTGCAACCAGGTGAGAAGGGACTTGGGAAAGGTATGGACACAACCAGGGACTGATGAAAATGTCAAGGGGATGGGATATTAGTGTGTGTGTGTGTGTGTGTGTGTGTGTGTGTGTGTGTGAGAGAGAGAGAGAGAGAGAGAGAGAGAGAGAGAGAGAGAGAGAGAGAGAGGGAGAGAGAGAGAGAGGGGACACTCTGGTGAAATGTCAGGGAGCTGCTAATGGCAGGAGATGGCTGGTCAGCCCCAATAGAACACTGTTTTTACTTCTTTTTCTTTTCCTTCTACTTATCATATGAACATCTACCAAAGGGGGGAAAACGACCTTAGTCATTGTACAACATTTTGTGTGGAATGCATCGTTATTCAGCAAATGTTTTTTATTTCTATATTGTATTTATAATCATTTTAATGGATATATGATATCAGGTTATCCTTGCAGATACTACTTTGTGTTCCTTTGGATTTCTCCCTGGAGCAAATTCCCAGATGTGACATTACCATGCTCAAGGGTGTGGATGATGGCAGAGGGGAGGGGTGGGGCGTTCTTGGTATGCCATTCGTTAATTGCTCCAGGCAGATGTGCAGAGAGCAGGGAGGGAGGCCAACAGGGAAGTAAAGAAGAGCATTCAACACTAGAGTCCCCGGGGAGCTCTCCGAGAGCACCACGGTCCACCCTGCTGAGCTCTGTGTCCACCTGTACTAGAGGCAGCTACACAGGAGGAGGAGACACAGCTGGTTGGATTTGCATCTGTGATTGTGTCAGTGGAGCTTTGATTAAGTTTTTGTCTTTGATACTTTTTTGTTTTTGTGGTGCTGAGGATTGAACCCAGGGCCTTGTGCTTCACTCTACCAACTGAGCTGTATCTCCAGCCTCCTTCGATACTTTTCTTTTGGGGCACTATTACCAAGAAGGTGGAGAAATTGCACAAGGTGGGAGTCTGGGAGGGGAAGGCAGCAGTGAAAGGGAGTTTATTTCTCTCTTCTGGAGCTTTTTTGAGGCAAGGACTGAACGATTTCATCTTTTAGAAATTTAAGGGTTGAATGGTTTTGATTATAATCATCACAGTGTATTTTATTGATTACTTTTAGTTATACATAAATTAGGATTCATTTTGACATAAAAGTATACAATATAATTTGCTCAAATTCAGTCCCCAATACTTCTCTTTCCCTTCCTTCCTCCCCCACCCACCTCCACCCCATTTCCTTCCCTCTATTTTACTGATCTCTCTGCTATTTACTTATAGTCTTTTTTTAAATTTTAATTAAAAATCATAAATTTACATAGGGCAATGTTGTTCGATTCATTTTGTTATTTTTTTCCCTTCCCCCCTCCCCTCCCACCCGTCTTTTCCCTCTATACATTCCCTTCTTCCTCATTCTTACCACCCTCCTTATCCCTAACCCTAAACCTAACCCTAACCCTAACACTAACCCCTCGTACCCACCCCCCCCATGTACTCATCCGCTTATCAGCGAGATCATTCGTCCTTTAGTTTTTTGAGATTGGCTTATCTCACTTAGTGTGATATCCTCCAATTTCATCCATTTGCCTGCGAATGCCAAAATTTTGTCATTCCTCATGGCGGAGTAATATTCCATTGTATATATATGCCACAGTTTCTTTATCCATTCATCAATTGAAGGGCATCTGGGTTGGTTCCACAATCTGGCTATAGTGAATTGAGCAGCCATGAACATTGATGTGGCTGTATCTCTGTAGTATGCTGATTTTAAGTCCTTTGGGTATAGGCCAAAGAGTGGGATAGCTGGGTCAAATGGTGGTTCCATTCCAAGCTTTCTGAGGAATCTCCATACTGCTTTCCAGAGTGGCTGCACTAGTTTGCAACCCCACCAGCAATGTATGAGTGTACCTTTTTCCCCACATCCTCGCCAACACCTATTGTTGCTTGTGTTCTTGATAATCACCATTCTAATTGGGGTGAGATGAAATCTTAGGGTAGTTTTGATTTGCATTTCTCTTATTACTAGAGATGTTGAACATTTTTTCATATATCTGTTGATTGCTTGTACATCTTCTTCTGTGAAGTGTCTGTTCATTTCCTTAGCCCAAAACCATATGCAACAGAATGAAATTAAACCCCTATCTCTCACCCTGCACAAAACTCAACTCACAATGGATCAAGGACCTCGGAATCAGACCAGAGACCCTGCATCTTATAGAAGAAAAAGTAGGCCCAAACCTTCAACTTGTTGGCTTAGGAGCAGACTTCCTTAACAGGACTCCCATAGCCCAAGAAATAAAAGCAAGAATCAATAACTGGGATAGATTCAAACTAAAAAGCTTTCTCTCAGCAAAGGAAACTATCAGTAATGTGAAGAGAGAGCCTACAGAGTGGGAGAATATCTTTGCCACTCATACTTCAGATAGAGCACTAATATCCCGAATCTATAAAGAACTCAAAAAACTCTACACCAAGAATACTTATAGTCTTTTAAAATTAGGTCTTGTGAACATACATAATGGTGAGATTCACTGTGGTATATTTATATATCCACATGGGAAAATTAGGGCAGATTCATTCCACTCTTCTTCCCTTATTGCTTCCCTCCTTCCTCCCCCTCAGTCACCTTCCTTCACTCCACTGATCTTTCCTTTCTCACTCTCTTTCCGCCCCCTTATTTTGGACTAGTTTCCACATATCAGAGAAAACATTTGACCTTCAACTTTTTGGGTCTGGCTTATTTCACTTAACATGATAGACTTCAGTTCCTTCCATTTACTGGCAAATGCCATAATTTCATTCATCTTTATGGCTAGTATTTGATTGTGTTTATATACCACATTTTCTTCATCCATTCATCTGTTGAAGGGCACCTCGGCTGGTTCCGTAGCTTGGCTATTGTGAATTGTGCTGCTGAAAACATTGATGTGGGCTGTATTTCTGTAGTATGCTGACTTTAAGTCTTTGGGATATATACTGGGGAGTGGGATAGGGTCATGTGGTGATCCTATTTCTAGTTTTTTGAGGAATCTCCATACAGCTTTCCAGAGTGATTGCACTAATTTGCAGTCCCACCAACACTGTATGAGTATACCTTTCCCCCCATATTCTCCCAACACTTATTATTATTTGTATTTTTGATAATTTCCGTTCTAACTGGAGATGAACTCTCAATGTAGTTTTGATTTGCATTTCCCTGATGGCTAGAGATGTTGAACATTTTTTTCATTTATTTATGGGTGATTTGTATTTTTTTTTTTTTTTTTGAGAAGTCTCTATTTAGTTCTTTTGCCCATTATTAAATCAGATTATTTGCTTTTTGGATATTAATGTCTGGAAGAACAAGTGACAAAAATCTATCATTCCATAGGGTTCTCTCTTCACATTCTTAATTGTTTCATTTGCTGTGCAGAAGTTTTTTAGTTGGACTTACTGATTTTTATTTTGCTTCTTGAGCTTTCGGAATCTTGTTAAGGGAGTCAGTTCCTCAGCTGACATCTTGGAGTGCTGGCCTACATTTTCTTGAAGCAACTGTAGAGTTTCTGGCCTTGTTTTAGGTCTTTGATCCACTTTGTGTTGACTTTGTGCAGGGTGAGAGATGGGGGTCAAGTTCCATTCTTTACATATGGATATCTAGTTTTCACAGCATTTCATGTTATAAAGGTCATCTTTTCTCCAGCATATATTTTTGGCATCCTTGTCTAATATCAGATAACTGTATTTATGTGGGTGCGTTTCTGTGTCTTCTGTTCTTTTCCACTGGTCTGTTCCACCAAAACCAATACCATTTGTTGGTATAATTTGAGGTCTATCGTTGTGATGCCTCCAGCATTGCTCTTTTTCCTCAGGATTGCTATTCTGGGTTTCTTATTTTTCCAAATGAATTTTAAAACTCTTTTTTTACTAGTCCTGTGAAGAATGCCATTGGAATTTTGATGGGGATTGCATTGAATGTGTGTAACACTTTTGGTAGCATGGCTATTTTGACAATGTTAATTCTACTTCTCCAAGAACATGGAAGGTTTTTCCATCTTCTAAGGTCTTCTTTAATTTCTTTATTCAGTGTTGAATACTTTTTAAGAGCTAAAGGAAGATATGATTTAGGTTATTGTTAAGGAAATTATAATATTTTGAATCAGTAATTTCATCAGCAAATATTACCATTAAAACATTTTTCTTATATCTTATGATTGTAATGCTTCTTCCCCTTTTTTCTTTCGACAGAAAAAATACAGAAAGGGGTTTATTGATATTTCAAAAATCAAATGTGTGGAAATTGTGAAGAATGAAGATGGTGTCATTCCCTGTCAAAATAAGTATCCATTTCAGGTGAGCAGGCATATTTTTGCAACAGTGCGACTCTGGACTTTCTTTCACCATCTTTCCTATTTGTCACTGGTTTGGTGGCTGATTTTTAGGTTCACTTACCACTTTAATAGCAATTGCTTTTCTTCATGGACTACTCAAATCATTGTTGAAACTTGATCTTGTTTTGATTGTTATGTTCTGCCAGTGGTACTGAGTCTCTCAACCCCAGGTCTTATCTATTAGTGTTCAGATTTATCACTAGGGCTGAACAAAGTATAATGAAGTTTTCTCTATGAATTTGACAAACTGGGAAGTGATAAGAGTCACTGTCAATCAGAAATGAGATGCAAAGTGTGCTTGTGGTGGAAAACAGAGTATTAGCATTATATGTTAATTGAATGGTATTTTTAAGGGATACTCATATATTTTATTTTTTCTCCTTACAATGATCGTGAACACAAAGGAGGTAAATATCATACTCTTCTTGCTTATGACTGAAGAAAATAAGGCTCTGAAATGTTAAATGACTCATCCAGGGTCACTTTGTGAATTAAAAACAGCCATGTACACACACTCACATCTTCTTGTTCCCAAGCAGAATGGGTACCAGTCCTAGGCCACTCCAGGGGCATGGCAGGATCTTGGGGCACATGTGCCCTGAGAATTCAGGAGTTGGACTCTGATGTTCTAGAGCCTACTGCAGACAGCACAGGACGCTGTCCAGCACCGGACGGATCCCTTCTCTGGTTGAGACCATTTCCATGCCTTCCTTTGAGCAATGTACATCTGTCATGGAAGTCATCTTTTGTCCATGGCTATGGTCTCACCATGACTGAGGGCCAAACTGCAAAAGTCTCTTTCAAGATGATATTGTAGTGGAATTTTGGTTGCTTTAAAAAAAATGTTATTTTTGGTACTGGGGATTGAACTCAGGGCATTCTGCCACTGAGCCACTCCCCTAACCCTATTTTGTATCTTATTTAGAGACAGGGTCTTACTGAGTTGCTTGTGCTTCGCTGTTGCTGAGGCTGACTTTGAACTTGTGATCCTCCTGCCTTAGCCTCCTAAGCTACTGGGATTACAGGTGTGTGACCCTGCACCTGGCTACATTTTGTTTTTTAAGAGTTTTTTTGAAAACATTTTCCAGTTTGGGGAATCAATATCACCTGGATGCAGTGGGCTAAAACATCCAAGCTTTAAAACTGCATCTGAATTATTTTCCACTAACAACACAAAAAGAGAAAGGGCTACATTTACATTTTACCCTTCCTCATTTTATATCTGCCATTTCTCCGAGTGAAGAGCTTGGAGAGTTAGGTGCTGAAGGATGTGACACTGAAGCCACACTGCCTGATTTGCCACTTACTGCCTCTGTGACCTTCTGTGAGTCACTTTACCTTTCTATATCTGTTTCCTGTTCTAAGTGAAAATACTAATAATGGCATTCACATGCTAGGGTTGTCATGAGGATTAATGGAGATCATATATAAATAGCTGAGACATGTAGTAAGAGCAAGGTGTGAGTTGATTTTATTACTGTTGTTATTGGTACTCTCTTCCTACTGCTGCTGTTATTATGAAACCTGCCCCCCAGATCTAGAATGAGCCCAGTTTAAATCTTCTTCATGGTAAATATGCTGAATGCATCTATCATGGTGTATGTGTGTAATTTCATTTAAAGTTTGATGAACAACCTTTCCTGCCACACTTCTGAGGGCAAGCTGTAGTGGGGAGCAATGGTTCTCATGATTCTGGACTCAGAATTAGGATTTTTGGATTTTTGATACTTAGAATATTTCTGAGAGAAAAGAGATCTATTCTGCAAACTTTGGGTTCCTTTTAAGAATGATGATTAAAAAAAAAAAAATAGAACAGGAAAAATAGAACAGTGTTCCATCCCTAAACCATTTTCAGTTGTTGAGATGAATAAATATAAGAGCAGTTAAAAAAAAATCTTAAACATTAATGAAGAAGAGGTAATCTTGAGCTCTGATTATGTAATTTAAACCAACTGGATTTGAAAAGTGAAAGAAATCTTGTTACTTAAGTATAACTAAGGAAGTGTAGATCCTAGTTTCATATCTTGACAGTGAAATTTTCTACCAAGTCTAAATGCCAGGTGGGGGAAAAATAAATAAAAAGGAGAAGTGGACATTTTCAAAAGACACCAGGAGAAAAAAAGGAAGTTGCTTCCTCTTCAGCATATTCTAGCCCAGGGAAGGGACAGAGGAAACAGGGAGGAAAGCACACCTCCTTTGTGCTTCCTTAGATGAGTAGTTCTGGTGGCTTCTGAGGGTTCCCAGGAGGTGGCACGTCCTTCCTGGATTTTAAACCCAGATCTGTCTGCTACATCTGTGCTGTTTCTCCTGCACGACACTGTCTTTAAACGTCTGTTGAAGAAGTGAATGAAGATTTAAATAGGAGAGAGGATAATGGTCAAGGTACTGGTGTTACTCTGAGAATTTCCTCCCTGTTGAAATGATTCCTGCCTTTCAACAAAGGAAGTTTGCCATGCTCTTCCTTCCCGACAACCTCTTCTCCTGTACAAGACTCACCAGAAGACTTGAGGCACCTGAGAAACCTGGTACTCCTTGTCCACCCTGCCACAGAAACTGTCCACAAGGATGACATAGAAGGTGGTCCCAGTGTGTGACCTGGGCTTTGCTGAAGGGCGGATGCAGGCCCTTAAATATCTCTCTATCCTGTCAACCTAGCAGAGATGCCAAAATCAGATGCTTATTATTTAGGTTTAGGGTGGTATTTCTAGAAATTTCTTGCATGAATGTAAATGCCCCAAGTTAGCGAGGTAATATATCAAGCTAGTTTTAATTATCAGAACTCTTTAAGTTTGGATTAACTTTACTTGGATTAGCTGGTCTTTTTTTTTTTTTTAATTTTTTTAGTTGTTGATGAACATAATACCTTTATTTAATTTATTTATTTTTACCTGGTGCTGAGGATTGAACCCACTGCCTTACACATGCTAGGCAAACCCTCTACTACTGAGTTACAGCCCCAGCCCAGATTAGCTGGTCTTTAATAAACTTTCACAAGGTTACAGAGCTCACAGTACTGACACGAGCTCAGTTTTGTGAAGAAGTTAGTCTGCATGGAGCCCGGAAAGAGATTTTAGGAGGGAAACAATCGAGGGACTTCATGAAGGTGTTTGGGAGAAAACATAAGGATAAGAAAAACCTTTGGGGGTGTGTAAGTCACTATTTTGCTGCTGTGACCCAAATGCCTGATGAGAACAACTTAGAGGAGGAAAAGTTTACTTTGGCTCACAGTTTGAGAAGTCACAGTCCGTGTTGACCAGCTCATTGCTCTGGCCCTGAAATGAGGCAGAGCACTGTGGCAGAAGGACGTGGCTTGGGAAAGCTACTCACCTCACGGCAGCTGGGACACAGAGGTGGGAGAGAGAGAAAGGGAGGGAAGAGGAGAGGACAGGACTGGGGAGGAGAGCAGAGACTGGGAAGAAGAAAAGACCTTCCAGGGTTTGTTCCCAGTGACCTACTTCCTCCAGCTGTGTCCCACCTCTCGGTAGTCCATCCAACCATCAGGTGGATTAATCCACTGGTGAGGACAGAGCCCTCATGGTCCAATCATCGCCTAAAAGCCCACCTCTGAACTTTGATGTATTGGAGACCATCTTTTTCAACACATGAGCTTTGGGGGACATTCCAGATTCAAACCACAACAGGGAGTTAGATCCTATTCTTATGACTTAACCTCAGGCACTTTGGTTTATTCATCTGGGAAATGAAAATTCTAACACTAATAAAGACTTTACCTAGGGTATGTGAAGTGCTTAGCCTCACGTAGTGATCAGTACAGTGAGTCATTATAATAAAATACATTATTCTTATAATATCCCAAGAGTTTCTGGAAGGTCTAAAGCTCTTGTGCTTCTTTCCAGACATGTGAGTGAGAATTCAGAATGATTTTCCTTGTACATTTTAACCTCATTCTTTTGTATAGTCAGTTGCCTGGACAAATCTGGGTTAGGTGTGAACAACATGTGGCAAATAAGGAAACATCTCTCCATGAACCTCCCTTTGCACTTTATCTTTCTGTTTTCATTTCTCGCATTCATTATCTAATTTTTTTTTCTTTTTTTCCTTTTTATGGTACTGGGGATTGAATCCTGGATGCTTTACTGCTGAGCTACATCCCCACTCACTTTTTGTCTTTTATTTTGAGATAAGGTCTTGCTAAATTGCTGAGACTAAATCCCAGTCACTGGGATTACGGGCATACACCATGGTGGCCTGCTTATATTCTGCCTTGTAATAAGGTTTTTCTACATGTGTCTTGATTAATTTTTGTGTCTTAATCATACCAAAGAATATTGCATATTTATGTGCTATCAGAGTGCATTAATTTCACTAAGATGAATGAGAAGGACCATTTTAATGATACGGTCCTCATGTTTGCTGACCAGGGTCAGGAACAGCCATTTATCAATGAGAGATCAGTTTGTTTTCCAATTTAGTGGATGTTGATGTGGTGAAAGGAAGGTTCTAGCCTTGTATTACTTTGGGGTCAGTCAGGGTATTTAAGCTTTGTGATTGACCATTAGGGGTAAAGTGACAAAATTCCTGAATTGATTTTCAGGCTTATTATTACTGATATAAAAAATGAAAAAAGAAGACTAATTGGGGCTGCGGTTATGGGTTGGTGGTAGAGTACTTGCCTAGCATGTGTGAGGCACTGGGTTTGATTCTCAGCCCTGCATATAAATAAATAAAAATAAAGATCCATCAAAACTAAAGAATTATTAAGATATAAAAAATTATTTAAAAAAATAAAGAGATTAATTGCCAGACAGGGGCTACCTCTGAAAGAGATGTTAGTGTTAAAAGCTTGACAGTTGGAGTCAAAATCCTGGCTTTCTACATTACCAGCCAATTTATGATGGGCAGGTTAGGTGGCACACATTAGGAGACACCATTTGCAGTGCCTCCTGAAGTTGTTTGGGGGCAGAGAGTCTGTAGATAACCATTTTTTCCTCTTCTGTAAGTGGGAATATTTTGATGGGAGAACAAATTGAGTTAGAATCTATAGAGCATCTCACCAAGAGCTGGGGCAGTCAGTGTTAATTAAGTTGGATACCACAGTCTTTTTTTTTTTTTTTTTTTTTTTCTGATATTTGTCTATTTATTTTTATTTAAAATTTTTTCATACATGTTTTTGGGGGTAATAATGTCTGTCTCATTCTGCTGTTCTTCCCATCTCCAACACCCCACCCGTCCCCTCACTTCCCTCTGTGTAATCCAAAGTTCCTTCATTCTTCCCTGCCCAGCCCCCACTATGGATCAGCATCCGATTATCAGAGAAAACATTCAACCTTTGGCTTTTTGGGATTGACTTATTTCAGTTAGCATGATATTCTCCAGTTCTATCCATTTACCTGCAAATGCTGTAATTTTGTTCTTCTTTAAGGCTGAGTAATATTCCATAGTATATATGTATCACAGTTTCTCCATTCATCTGTTAAAGGGCATCTAGGTTGGTTCCATAGTTTAGCTGTTGTGAATCAAGCTGCATTTATATTTATGTGGCTGCATTACTGTAGTATGCTGATCTTAAGTCCTTTAGGTAACCAAGGAGTGGGATAGCTGGGTCAAATAGTGAGGATACCACAATTTTTAATAGTGGCAGAAGGAAACTATAGGAGAGAAGCTGAAAGAGTAGTCTGCTTATCTAAAATATTATGTAGAAAAATTTTGGATTAGAATAATCCTGTTCCATCAAATTTACCTAAGAATCTTTACTTAATTAAATTGAAATAATTACTGAGATTTAATGAAACATCTTGACCTATGCATTTTTTCTTCTATAAAAAATAAGTCTTTTGCAAAATGTGTGCCCCATTTGTTGTAGAAATAAATAAATAAATGTGCTTTTATGATAAAGGAGTCCAGGTTTTTTGGATTTGAAGTAAATGACTTATTTTTATTTTATTTTATTATTTTAATTTTTGACCCAGGGTCTTACTAAGTTTCTGGGGCTGGCTTTGAACTTGCAATCCTCCTACCTCAGCCCCCCAAGCCACTGAAGTGAATATTTTATTCTGTCACTTAAGATTCATTTATTGGAGCTCATGGTTCCAAGGACTCTGACAGACAGGAGGGCTGTGTCTAAATATTTATCACTGATTTCATCTTTTGTTTTATTTTAGGTTGTTCATGATGCTAACACACTTTACATTTTTGCACCTAGTGCACAAAGCAGGGACCGGTGGGTGAAGAAGTTAAAAGAAGGTAAAACCCATGTAATGAAATATTAATCTGTGCATAATTTTAGAACATGTCATTATGATTAAAACAGAGATACAGCCAATATATTTTGCAATTCTAATCTCTTAACCAACACTACATGTTCCTCCAAGGACAGTCAGTTATAGTAAGTGATAATCAGAATATGGAAGATAACTTCCCTTTTAAAAATCTGATTCTTTCTAGTGGTAGATAGTTTCTAAGGAAAGCATGCTTCCATTTAGTGTGTGATATTTAATATGTGATGTATTTGAAGGTGATAAAGAATGGGCTTTTATGATAACAGGATTTAGTATTTTCTAAGAAGTGAGAATATCACGTAGCCGATATTTAGTGTGGTTGGATTGACATACACACCAGGTGTTTAAATGAGTGCATTGTCCTCACCACTTGTCCTTGGGAGTAAAATGGTTGTGGGCTGACTTTTGCATTAATCCATCATGGAGTAGCAGCTGTCACTTCTCACAAAGGTGTGTCATCCAAAAAATTTTTTAAAAAAGTGAAAGAGAATCCTCTGGTTTTTCTGAATGCTGGGTCACATGACATTATGAGGGTGTTCTCGTAAACAACTTGGTATCCAAGGAATGATTGACAGTGTTACTTAGCAAACATTCTGTAGTCTGTTTTATTTCACTGATCATTAATGTGTCTGTGAATTACAGAAATAAAGAACAACAATAACATTATGATTAAATATCATCCAAAATTCTGGGCAGATGGAAGTTATCAGTGTTGCAGACAAACTGAAAAACTCGCACCTGGATGTGAAAAATACAATCTTTTTGAGAGTAGTAAGTATTTGTTTTACTCTGTAATTATATTGTGCTTAAAATGGACACATCATTGGTAGGGTGGCATGAATTTGATTTTGATTAAGTTTAGCACACTTTCTAGAAAATGGAAATGTAGTTAGGTGTGTTTTATAAGAATAATTAGAATAATGTGTTTAGCTAGCAGTGGGACCCTGTCATGGAATTAAAATCAAAGGTCTCTTATGGGGACCTTTTATCACAACATTGAAGCCTACAATCTGTTAAAGTCATGAGCCTTATATGTTACCATCAACAGCTTTTCTTCATTAATGTTTATGTATTTGTCAGCAAATAAACTCTTCCCAGATGTTTTGCTAGAAACCTCATATAGCAGTGCATCTGCAATCTGAGTTAGTATCATTCTCATTTTGATGGGGCTTTGAGGTATGGATTTTAATAGTGGCTTCACAATCTGTCAGAATAATTAGGTGTCATAATGCTACTAACTTATAAATGTTCAGATGAATAAAAATGTGTAGGAATCTTGACACCTAAGACCCTTATAAATCCTGAAAATGAGAGGCTTTTAGTCATAAGTTGAAAATAGAGACTCAAAATTGCTAGTATTATAGGGCAGTGGGTATCCGTGCTTCTGTTTTCCTGCCGGCACCATACGTGGTTCTTGCCATATCAATCAGAACCCATCAAGCTATTAGACATAAGCAGAATGGCCATTTGGCAGGGATACTGGCTTATGCAGGAAGGTTGGCTCTTGAGTCTGTGAGTTCCACCACCTGACATCAGGTATCCTGGGGTATCCTGACATTAATTTAGCACATTAAAGAGAAGGCCCAAGTTTCTAAGTCTGTTATTATTCCCTAATTTTTCAATTCTTAGGGTTTAGTATTAGTTAGTGCATAGTGTAATCTGTTGTTAAAATAAAAAAAAATCAATAAATAGGGTGGCATCAAGCTAAAAAGCTTCTACATAGCAAAAGAATCAATCAAGAATGTGACAAGAGAGCCTACAGAATGGGAGAAAATCTTTGACACCTGCACTTCAGATATAGCATTTATTTCCAGAATATACAAAAAACTCAAAAACTTAACACCAAAAAAACCAAAAAACCCAGTCAACAAATGGGCAAGGGGACTGAACAGACCCTTCTCAAAAGAAGAAATATGACTAATCAACAAATATATGAAAAAATATTCAACATCTCTAGCAAATAGAGAAATACAAATTAAAACTACACTGAGATTCCATCTCTTGACAGTCAGAATGGCAATTATCAAGAAATGTTGGCGAGGATGTGGGGGAAAAGGCACACTCATACATTGCTAGTGGGACTGCAAATTGGTGCAACCACCCTGGAAAGCAGTATGGAGAGTCCTCAAAAAACTAGGAATGGAATCACCATTTAACCCAGTTATTCCACTCCTTGGCTATATCCATACACTTAAAAAAATTTTTTTTTAGTTGTAGGTGGACACAATACCTTTATTTTATTTATTTTTATGTGGTACTGAGGATTGAACCCAGGGCCTTACATAAGCTAGGTGAGCACTCTACCACAGAGCCACCCCCAGCCCCTATATCCATACACTTAAACTCAGCATACTGTAGTGACACAGCCATATCAATGTTTATAGGAGCACAATTCACAGTAACTAAGCTATGTAACTAACCTAGGTGCCCTTCAATGGATGAACGAATAAAGAAATTATGGTATCTAATCTATACACAATGGGATATTACTCAGCCATAAAGAAGAATGACTATGTAACATTTGCCAGTAAATGGATGGAACTGGAGACTATCATGCTAAGTGAAATAAGCCAGTCCTCCAAAACCAAATGTTGAATGTTTTTGCTGATATGTGAAAGCTAAACCACAGTAAAGTGCAGGGGAGGGCAGTAAGAGAAGTTGAGTAGATTAGAAAAAGGGGAACGAAAAGAAGGGAGTGGGGGATTGGAAAGACAGTAGAATAAATCTAACATAATTTTCCTGTGTACACAATATGAACATACGTAAGTGAATCCCACCATTGTGGCCACCCACAAGAGTGGAGTCCTTATTAGAAAAGATACATTCCATGCTTGTATAATTTTATCAAAATGGATTCTATTTTCATGTACAACTAAGAAGAACCAATTTAGAGAGAGAGAGAGAGAGAGAGAGAGAGAGAGAGAGAGAGAGAGAGAGAGAGAGAGAGACCTGAAAATTGCAGTGACTTAAACTAGAAGTTCTTCTCAGTTTCAGGTAATGATCCCAAGGTAGGTGGTTGGCCCAGAGCTGGTAGGTGGTTCTGCAGATAGTTCCTGAGGTTGCTCTAGCTCTAGTGCTCTCTCTCTTCCTGGTATCAGAAATGGGTAAAGGGGCCAAGGATATCTGTGGGAAGACCTACCTGTAAGGGACCAGATCTAAAAACAGCATACCCCATTTAATGCCCTTAGAGCCTTTTGATTAGAATTTCATCCCATCCATGTAACTGGATAGTAAGGTACCGGCAGAGCTCTGGCAGAGGAAGGGACAGACTGCCAGACCTTCTTAATTTCACATTGTCATTACAATGCTCCCTCTTATCCACACAGATATGTCCCAAGACCCCAGATGGATGCCTGAAATCATGGATAGTATCAAACCCTATATATGCTATGATTTTTTTCCTATACATACATACTTGGGTTAAAGTTTAATTAATAGATTAGTCATAGAGGTCAGCAACAGCTACAATAAAATTGAACAGTTAGAACAATTTAGTCCAATCAAGTTATGTAAATGTGGTCTCACATACATAGTATCTTATTGGATTGTGGATCCTAGGAACCTCAGCATGCAGGTTTTTCCTTACAACTCAAGAACGTTCAGCATTTTTCAAAGGAAGCACTTCATGGCCTCTCTTTGGCATATCCAGAGTGCCAGCATCACTGCTCTGGCACTTTGAGGACATTACTAAGTAAAGTAAGGGTTAGTTGAGCGCAAGCACCATGACATCACCACAGCCAATCTGAAAACAGAGACCGCTAAGTGACTAATGGGGCTGGGAGCACATGCAGCGTGGATGTGCTGGTCAAAGGGGTGATTCATGTCCTGGGAGGGACTAAGTGGGGACTGAGATTTTATCACACTCCTCAGAGAAATGTGCCACTTAAAACTTTTAACGAGTTTTTTTCTCTGGAATTTTCCATTTAATATTCCATATTGTGGGCGACTTGGAATAACTGACACTGTGGAAAGTGAAACCGTGGATATGGGGAGCTACTGTAATTCAGTTTATTTTTCGATTCAGTAAGAATTATGGAGAACCCAGTTTAGCAGTGGTGGAGATACCGAGGCAGAGACCCTGGCAGTGCCCATGGAGACGGGCAGAGTGGGTCCCTTACCTGTGCGTTCTGTTTTCTGTAAAACCTCCAGTATCTTTATCTAGCGTTGCTACACAGTATTTTGACCTACTTTTGTTGTTGGCATTCTCAGGTGTAAGAAAAGCACTACCTCCAGCCCCCCAAATGATAAAGGTAGGTGGACTCTCACCTTGGGCAGTTGTCTCAATTTTCAACCTTATGTCTTTATGTTTTGGAGGGATTTGCAGTTTATTAATTATGTTTAGTGTGAATAAAAATATTAAAATGAATATTAAAAATAAAAATGAATTTTAAAATATTAAAATGAATAAAAATATTCCTTTTCATGATGTGGTTTTGCCCCCAGGACCATCTTAGAAGCAGATATGCTGTGACTTATTTGAATCGTCCTTAATGTGAAATAATAGATTTTTATCACTGGGGCAGAAGGGTCCTGTTATTATCTGGCATTTTGTCTGTAGTTTGAAAGCGTTGTATAAGAAGTGTGAGACTTTAAAGGACTATTTTCATCTCAGGATCACAATGACAGTGGGGCACATGCCTGTAATCCCAGCAACTTGGAGGCTAAGGCAGGAAGATGGAAAGTTCAAGGTCAGCCTCAGCAATTTAGCAAGGTTCAAAGCAATTTAGCGAGACCCTGACTCACAATAAAAAAATTTTAAAAAGTCTGGGCATGTGGCTCAGTGGTTAAGTTTCCCTGGGTTCCTGGGTTCAATTCCTGGTTAAAAAAAAAAAAAAAAAAAATCGAACCAAAACAAAACAAACAAAATCTCCAAAAAGTAAAACAAAAACCAAAAAACCCACAGTATGACAAACAAGTGATTTTGGTTATGCATTTGAGAACTGAAATATGCTGGAAAAGCATTGGACTTTGGACCCAGTCCAGAACTGAGCTGATGTGAGTCTGATATGAGTGATTTTGGATGGACCATGTAGACCATTGTTGCCTCACTTGTAACATGGGAGTTATAATGCTGTATTCTGTGGAAGCAATATGAAGAATAAATGAGAAAAACTGTGTTAGATCCTAAGCATGTGTCTTGTGCATTGTGGGCATAAAGAAGTGCAAATCTCTTCAAGTGGAAGGAGACCTGTTAACAGACTCCATAGTGGGCTTTCCGCATTGCAGTCCATTTCAGTGGTGGGTCTCTCTTTAGTTTTCTCCTGGTTTCTACTCACATATTACCCTTGCCTGTCCCTGGAAAACTATTCCTGACACAGGAAAATTCTTTTAATGCTTCAAGATGGTTTTTGCTCTCATTCTGTATTCTGAAAACCCATAAGGCGTGGTAGCATCTATTGCATCTAACATTGGAAGGTTCTTTGGTTGCTATCAGGTGACCTACTCGATTAGAGGGATCTGCCTTATTCTGCTTTATTCTTTGGTAATGTGTGAATCCTTCAGTATTTTAGTATTTTATTTCATTATCAGTTTCAGATAGAAGACTAAACTTTTAAAATTATCTTTTTTGCTCAGAGAAGGCCTCCCCCACCAATTCCTCCTGAAGAAGAAGATAGTAGTGAAGAAATAGTTGTAGCAATGTATGATTTCCAAGCAACAGAAGCACATGATCTCAGATTAGAGAGAGGCCAAGAGTATATCATATTGGAAAAGAATGATGTCCATTGGTGGAAAGCAAGAGATAAATATGGGTAAGCATTCCTTCTCTGGGCATTGCATGCAGTGGGTGGATAGGAGTGAAGTGTTGAGTGAAGCTTGTGAGCTCTAACTATCATGTAATGAGGTTGTCTCAATTGGCCATAAGTCAAAGGACACGTTATTATTTTGTACTACCATTGCATTCTTAGTGGTCACTTGATCAATGCAAACTGATCAATCACTCTTGGAATAGATTACACTCATCTCTTTCTCATCTACTTTGTTTTATTTGACTATTTTGACCTTAGGAGAAATAATTTTATTTTGTCCTTCTTGCAGTAGGTAATCTTAGGTCTTTCTAAGCCACTACCTATCATAATTTTCTTAGAATTTCTCTCTGTAATATGCATATGTACATATATACACACACAGCATAATGGAGCCTCTTGTCACTTGAAATTGTCTTTCTCTCTCCCTTCATCAGAAGGAGAGAGAAACAGGATGGGAGAATATTTATGTATGTGTGTACATACATATATGTGTAAGTATAAAATAAATAAATACATATTATATACATATACATGTGCATACACACACACATACATACATGCAGGAAATTAAACCACAAGTATTGTCAGGTGTGGTGGTATATACCTATAGTCCCAGTGTTAATGAGACCGAATCAGGAACACTGCTTGAGCCTAGGATTTCAAGACCAGCCTGGACAACCATAGTGAGACCCTATCTCAAAACAAAAACATAACAAAACAGCATTATTTGTACCAGATAATTTAGGATTTAAAGCAATTGTTTTAACCTTATTGTAAATATCTAGGTAGATATGGTTAAACACAGAGGATGAGTCTCTCTTGGGTTTCATTAAGGGGACTATATCCTATACTTACCTATGAAATATAATCCATTTACATTATGAACTCCAATGGATAAGAACAGGGATCTTTTAGTCCTACGAAAGTATACTCTCTTCCACCTGCTCTCACCTCCTTGACCCATCCCCAGTTCCACTTCTCTGTTTCTCGGTTCACTTCTGGGAACAGCGGTGGCCTCTGGGTCAGGCAGGGTCCTCTCTTCTACTTATGTCTCGGCACTGCTGGTCATCCGGGTGCTGGTTTGCTGAGCGTTATTGCCTTTTTGGGAATCTTAACCTTTTGTTTTGTGTTTATAAGAAGTTCCTCCTGCTTCTTTTCACCAGACTTTGTGTACGGTTTTTATTCATAATTTTACACAACTGGAATGTCACTAATCCCAAAACCCAAATCTAAAATGCTTTGTTGATACTCTGAGAGTTTTGGGTTTGGGAGTATTAGGTTCCAGATGATCAGATTAGGGATGCTTAACTGGTACAGTCTATGTATATATTCTGAAATCCAGAAAATTCTGAAATATGGAATGCTTTTGGTCCCAAGCATTTCAGATAAGAGATATTCAACCTGTATTGTAGAAATTTCCAAACATCTACAAAAATATATAGTAACATCACTTAACGTAAAAAATTACCAACATTTTACCATGATTTACCAATCTTCCTGGTGTAAGTTTTCCTAGACTATTAGAATATGTAGGCCTTCTTAATTCTTGTCTCTTGGGGTGTGATTTAAGAATTTTCCTTTTTTTTTCTTTTCTTTTTGTGGGGCTGGGAATGGAACCCAGGACCTTATTCATGCTAAGGAATTTGGCTTTTTAAAAAGCAACCTGGTAATTCTTATAGTGCTACTGATGCAGCAGTCAGAGTCTGTCCTTTCTGAATTTATTTTATAAAGACTGTTAAGGTGGGCTGGGGAGATAGCTCAGTTGGTAGCGTGCTTGCCTTGCAAGCACAAGGCCCTGGGTTCGATCCCCAGCACCCCAAAAAAAAAAAAAAAGACAAAAGACTGTTAAGGTATTAGAGTGGTGCGTGTCTTTATCCAGAACTTTTGCTTTTGTGAATACTCTAGTTTCTTTTTTCATATTTTTACTTTAGTTGTTGATGGACCTTTATTTTATTCATTTATTTACCTGTGGTGCTGAGAATTGAAACCGGTGCCTCCCACATGCTAGACAAGCGCTCTACCACTGAGCCACAATCCCAGCCCTCTAGTTTCTTTAAAACATCCCAAGAACACCTATAAATGTGTAAAAATGAATCCTAGTACAATTATAATGCACCAATAAAAATATGGAGGAAAAAATCCCAAGAAATTGAGCATTCTGAAGAAGCATCATGGAATTTGGGTGAAAGCACTACGCTTAGTCATAGGTCTAGAGTTCCAGCTATGGTTCAGTTGCTGGCTGGCTTTGGGACCTTGGAAAAGTATCTGAGTCTTTCAAAGCCTTGCTTTTCCCACTAGAAAATGGGTATAGTAATGCTTGCCCGCCTCAGAACTCTTATGAGGATCAAATGTGGAAGTACTTTGAAATGTGTCAACTGATACAGATGTTCTGAATTATTGGCAGTTAGCTTATCTGTCTTATAAACTTTGGGCAATATGCTTTAACTATCTTGGAAAGTCATTTATCTTCCTTTCTTTAAATAACGTCTCAATAAAGTAGTATATGTTTACCCACAGTGTTTTCCTTATTTCTAGGAGTGAAGGATATATCCCAAGTAATTATGTAACAGGAAAGAAATCAAACAACTTAGATCAATATGAGTGAGTAGACGTTTATTTTATAAATGGGAAAAACCAGAAAATGTTTCCATTTTCTTCATTTTGTAAGACATTTTGAAAATTGATGGGCATATTTCATAACCTTTAGAATGTGGTGTCAATATATTCTTGTTGTCTGGTGTGGTAAAACACAGAATTAATATCTGTAATGCATTTTTCCTGAAGGTGGGTGAATGGAGTTACACAAGCAGATACAATTGAATTGATTTTAGACAAATTATAGGTTAGCTGATTTTGAAATACAGATCATTTGTTCATTCAAGATATGGGAATAACATTTCCCAGAATGGTCTTGAAAAATGTTTCCTTTTTCTAACTAAAACCTAGATAATGATTATTGTTTAAAAGAATTTGTTTAAATATGATATCTGTTTAAATATTATGTTTAAATATGATTATTATTTAAATATGACTTATTTTATAAACCTTGAAAATAATTGGTCCTGAATCAAGACAGATGTTTGCTATAGCTGTTAATTTCAAACAGGAGCCAAAAATGATAACTTCCTTTGGTCTTTTGGCTATTCACTATCTTAGTGGGAATGATTGATTCATTTGGAAGAAATGTGATAGAAAAAAAATTTTTATAAAGAAAAGAAAAAGAAGCCTTGAAAATAGGAGAAATGTAAATAAGAAAAAAATTTCTCATAAACCAAACACAGTTGACCTGTCAACATTAGTATGTTTCTTTTCAATCTTTTTACTGTTTTTAAAAAAGTAGAATCATGCAGTATGTAGTTTTATATCTTTTTTCCCCTCTGAACAGCATGAGTGAATTTTTCCTCCTGCCATTGAATATTCTTTGAAAACATTTTCATAACTGCATTATGTTTCACTCCGTCATAAATCTGTTAGCTGTTTACTGAGTTCTTAGCATGTCTCAGGTGCTCTGTGATGCCTATAGTACCTGGATGCACAGCAGGTGATGTAGTCACCTGTGGGGCGTTAGGCTGTCTCAGGCTCTTTGCTATGTAAAAATAACTGGGATAATCTCTTCTTGCTTGCTGTTTTAAATGAGATCTCTAAAATTGACATTTCTAATATTGAAAGGCTGTGTTTATGAGCTTGTTAAGACTCCTGCTGTGTGCTCACAGAGAAGTTGTCCTGTTTCAGCCTGCTGACAGTGTGTGGCCAGGTTTTGGTGCAGAGCTCATACATACCACACACTCTCGTGGTCACTTTGAGATAAGTGTATTAATGCATCATTCATTTCCTTAAAAACAGAAAAAACAACAGCAAGCTGTTGCCTCTGTTCATGTCACTTATGATAACATGAGTGTACCTTAAAATCTAGATGAGGACAAATAGTTGCAAAGAGTCACAGTGCTCAGTGATATGATCCCTTAAGGAAATTTTAGAAGTAGGTGGGAAATATAAACCACATACAGTTGTGTGTGTATGATGACATTTTGGCTAAAATGGACCGTTTTGGACTGTGGTCCCATAAAATTATGATAAAGCTGAAATTTTTTACTAGTATTTTACTGTACCTTTTCTATATTTAGATGTGTTTAAAAGCACAAATATCTACCATTATGGTATAAGTGTCTCTACAGTATTTTGTACAGTAGCATGCTATACAGGTTTGTAGACTAAAAGCAGTAGTGTGTAGTGTGTAGCCAGGTGTGTGTTAGGCTACAGCATCTAGGTTTATGTAAGTGCACACAGGGACGAAATTGCCTAAGGATACATTTCTCCGAGGGTGTCCTTGTCGTTAAGTAATGCTTGACTATATAAATAAAATAGCATTTCAGCCCTTACATGAGTTTTAGGAGAAATTAGTAAAATCCTTATAAATAGGTCAGGTGCTAAAAGGGGAAAACTGATAGGACTGAGAACCAACTGACCATTTAGGGAGGAGGGAACTTGGAAACCAGATAATCCTTGTCTAATTATGAGACCTTCTGTGACTCATGGGATTTCAAATAAGGATTTTTGATACTGAAATTTATGATTCATGGCCATGAATTTTTTGGTTACATCTTCATTTGAAAATGTAATCTCTTTGGACGGATTTTCCTCCTCACATGATTCTGAACTTGTTGTGCATGGTGTCTGGTGTGGGTGTCCCCTCGGTGTCCTGTGCTGGGGACAGGGGCTCCACTTGGTACTGTGCCTCACCCGGCCAGATGACAAAGGGGAAAGCTGTCCTCGGTGTGGCAGGCTGAGTTCCCCCTCTGCTGTCTCCCTGCGCCAGGTTCTGTTTTGCTTCATTGTTTTTGCCACAGCCGTCTTGTAGCCCATCTTTCATGGCCCCATGGTTAAAAGTAAGCCTTCTGCTTGCTGTTGAATCGGACATTCTGCTGTTTGCTTGGGCTGATGCATAATCCCAGGCCACAGACTGTCCCTGTGTTGGACCCAGTACCACCAGGACTACCAGGCCCCTGGTTCCTGGGACTGCCAGTGACCTAGTTCTGACCTCCATACCCAGTGAAGGGATTAGAGAAACTGCTGCCAGAAAAGAATGGAGGGTCACTGGGACAGGTATGAGGATGTTCTCAATGGGAAGGTTTTAAGGAACCGAGGTGGCAGAAATGAAATGGCCCAAACAGGAAGCCATGTAGGATAAAGGCTTTCGGTGGGTGGCAAAGGGACAAAATTACAGATCAGATGACGATTTATAGCTGGTTGCTAACATTCATACTTTTCCCTCTTCCTTTCTACTGTTTTCTTCTTTCATGCTCTATCCTCTCCCACCCTCCCCAAGCAACTTGACTAGGGCGTGACCTTTCCAGAAAGGACCGAATGTCCTCAAACCTCCTCTTTCCCTGTATGCAGACACGGCTACAAAGTCCTATTTCTCTGGAATATGGTGAAGTGACCAGCCAATTTGAAAAACATCAGGATTTTGATATCTGAGGAAAGTTGACTCATTACCTACACATTCTGGGCATTATTTTCGGACGTGGAGTCCCTTCAGCAAAAGGTGTTAATCTCAAGTGACACATCTCTGTTGCAGGCTTTGAGAGAGCTATGTGGGATGGCACCTCTGTCTTCTCATGTCATGTGGGCTCCTTCACATTCTGCTGGTGTGAATGTTTCTTTCTGACAGAATGGACACAGCAGAGCCCCTGTGGTCTTTTCCCCTTGCTTGGGGATAGGTATTAGAAGAGAGGAGAGACAAGCCATGGAGAGCTATTAGGAAATGCCTATCACTATTTAATTCACCTCTCTCCTTCCTTCAACATACCCTGAAGATCTGAGTTTATATTCTGCATTAGTCAGCTTCATGTTACTCTGAGAAAATGTCTGAGACAATTATCTTATAAAGAGAAAAGGCTTATTGTAGCTCATGGGTTCTGGAGGTTCCAGTCCATGACTGATTAGGCCCATTGTCTTGGGCCTGTGGTGAGACAACACATGGCAGAGCAAAACTGCTTACCTGATGACCAGAAAGCAAAAGAAGGAAGTGAAAGGGGCCACAATTCCCTTCAAGGGCACGCCCCTCCTTGGCTTAAGGACCTACCAAAGGTTCCACAATATCTCGATAGTGCCATCCTGGGGACCAGCCTGGGGACATGCACCTTTGGGGGGGCAATTCATATCTAAGTGATAGCATATCCCAAGGATGAAAGCAGCCTTTTCAGAGAACCTGCAAAGGCATAAAAATGACCCCTTGGAATAGGATTTCAAAGAGCATGCTCTCTCTGCAGTGGATCCCTTTTCTTTCCTTGTTTCTTTAATCCCTTCCCAGATGATGGAATATAGTAGATGAGGAAGGCACCTATCTCTTTGGGTATTTTATGGGTAGTGTCCCCTTGAGATCCTCTGTTTAGCTTTCCTGATATCCTGCATATGAGCCCCCATCGCTTATTCTCACTGTGAATATGTGGAACTGGATTTTCTGTTATTAATAAATAAAATTTTTCCAATCCCTTGAACCCTCTTAGTTTATACTGTGTATTATTTTTCTTTAGCTAATTTTTATGACTGCTTTTGGCATCTGACAAATGTTTCTCGTATGAGTGGAAAAGCTTTAGGGACAGAATTTATTCTGTTCTCCTAGTTTATATATTTCTCATTTGCATTCAGAAATGGATTTATCAAAATAGCAATTTTGTTGAACTTGGTCTCATTTTAAAGTGAGAGCCACAGTAATGAGATGTTGACAATTCTGAGACCTTGTACACCACCTCAGATTCTGAATAAAATATCCAACATCATTTGTGTTGAGATTGTGATTTACATTGGACTGCTACATAAAAAGAATCCAGACAGAAAAAAGTTCCCATCCTGTTTTGTTCTTCGTATTTTTGCCTTCCTCAATCGGGGAAGGCCTTTGTATTCATTTGTCTCAGGGTATTTGATGGGCCAAAGTCAGGTGCTGGTTCTTTTGTGGAAAGCTGATCCAGTGGTGGAAATTTCAGCTGCTCAAAGGGCCAGGCTGGCTTCATAACATTCAAAGTTTCAGGGTATTTGACTGTGGTGGTGGATTCCTTTCCAACTTAAAAAACATTTAATAAAACAAATTTAAAACTGAAGGCCAAAGAAGATGATCTCAGTTCATGTGTTTTTGAACATTTGCTAGTGGTTTTATGGAGGGATTGGACTGGGGGATACAGAGAGGGGAGAGTACCTCTAGGGACGAGGCGGGAGATGACAGTATGAGGAGAAAGGTTTCCCTGATGTTCAGAAGGGGCACAGAGCTGCAGGAACTTGGGGTGTGGCAGAGGGTAGTGGCTGGACCTGGTGGGAGGAAAGGAGTGACTGCTTGGCCAGGGCACGATTTCTTTAGTAGAGCCTCAGCAACTACAAAGGCTTGAGGGTTCTGGAAGTCGGCAAGTATGGAAAACCAAGAAGGCCTGCTCTTAGGTTTTGCTCCTTTTCTTTTGACACTTGAGACCTTCATGAAATTCAACAGAGAGCCATAATGACTTGAGATGAAATCTGCCACATTGCTGTGGTGGGGGCTTAGAATAAGATTTAAATGGAATTCAGGACAAAAATTTAAAGTGACATAGTCTGCTAGTTTGAGGCAGTGGAACAAAATTTGTGTTCTCTTTATGATTGAAAGAGCAAAAAATTGGAGATGATTTTTTACATTGAATAACGAATACCTTAAATAAGTTATGGTGCATCCATATCAAGATATGTAGAAGTAGATTGCTATTAGCTGTCATGTGACAGATTCATGTTATGATGTATCAAGTAGAGTTTGATCCCACTTTAATAAAACAATAAGAATGCAGGCATACATGTGTGTATTCATAAAAATGTAAGTAAAAAATATCTGGAAGGGCATATATTGATATGTTACTGGTTGTCTATTGAGATTGTGAGTGACATCTTGCCTTGTTTTTACTTGTTGTATTTATTACTGGTGTGCTTTATTAACTGATTAATCCTACTAAGATTAAAAACATAATTTTAAATAATATGAGACCTTAAGTGTATCTTTTTCTGTTCAGATGGTATTGCAGAAATACGAATAGAAGCAAGGCAGAGCAACTCCTCAGAACGGAGGTAAGTGTTTGTGCTTATTTTATGGGTTTGATCTCAGTACAGTTTAATTTTAATGAATTCCTAATAAGTGGTCCCACATAGCTGTTTTTAAAGCCTAAAATATCTATGGTATAAATATGTTTTTTCCACATCATTTAAAAGAGATTATTGGTGTGTTAGCTTACTGGGCTTCATTAACAAAGGGCCACAAGCTGAGCGACTTTAACAATAGAACTCTGTGTCTCACAGTTCTGGAGGCTGGAAGTCCAAAGTAAGGTCCCAGGAAGGCTGGTTACTCCCCCCCCCCCCCCCCCCCCAGTATATCAAAGATTTTTATTTCCTTCCTTCCTTCCTTCCTTCCTTCCTTCCTTCCTCTTTCTTTCTTTTCTCTCTCTCTCTCTTTCTTTCTGCATTTTGATCCATCGTACACAAATGGGGTCATCATTTCATTTCTATGGTTGTACATGGTGTAAATTTATACCATTTATGTACATAGGGTAATGATGTCTGTCTCATCCCATGATTTTTCATACTCCCCTCCTCATTTCCTTCTACATAATCTAAAGTTCCTCCATTCTTCTCTTAGAATAATGTTCTCCAACTATGTCCATTTACCTACAAATGCCATAATATTATTCTTCTTTATGGCTGAATAATATTCCATTGTATATATACCACAGTTTCTTTATTCATTCCTCTGTTGAAGGGCATCTAAGGAGGAATTGTGATTGGTTCCACAATCTAACTATTGTGAATTGTGCTGCTATAAACATTGATGTGGCTGTGTTACTGTGGTATGTGGATTTTAAGTCCTTGGGGTATAATTGGAGTGGGATAACTGGATCAAAAGGTGGGCCAAGGAACTGGATAGACTACAGAAAAAGACACACAGGTGATTAATAAACATACGAAAAAGTGTTCAACATCTCTAGTAGAGAAATGCAAATTAAAACAACTCTAAGATTTCATCTTACTCCAATTAGAATGGCTATTATCAACAACATAAACAATAATAGATGTTGGCATGCATGTGGGGAAAAAGGTACACTCATACATTGCTGGTAGAGTTGCAAATTGGTGCAGCCACTCTGGAAAGCAGTTTGGAGATCCTTAGAAAACTTGGTTGGTTACTTTTGAGCACTGTGAGGTGAGAATTTCTTCTAAGCCTCTCTCCTTGGCTTGGAGATGGCTATTCTCTCCTTGTTTCCTAACTTTATCTTCCCTCTGTGCTTGTCTGCCTCCATGTCCAAATGTCTTCTTTTTATAAGGACACCAGACATGTTGAATTAGAGCTGACCATAATGGCTTCATTTAAATTCACTGACCTGTAAAGACCCTTGTCTCCAAATAAGGTCACATTCTGAGATACTGGAGCTTAGGAGCTTCTTTGGCAGGGGAGGGGGATACAGTTAAACCCATAACAATAGGTAATCGCTGTACATGAGCAACTTTGTCTTTGTTTATTCCATACCAATTTTCATTTGCTACCTTGCTTTTAGTATTTTAGTGATTTTTCTTTTTTTGCTTGAAGCTATTCATTTTAGAATAATTCACACTGATATTATGAATCTAAGTGAAATTTTAATAAAATATTTAATTGCCTATAGAAATAAATGTGCTGCAATTCTCACACCTTAAAAAGAACTAAAAGAATAGTCTAGACAAAACAGCACTAGGCTGGGGAAGGAGATGTGAGTCCAGCTGTGACTTTTCTAGTCTACTCTTTGCATAAGATTAGAAGGTTGGATTAGAAGATGACCTTTTCAATCCCCTGTGTTTATGATCTAGTTATTCTGTTTAGTAAATAGTTCTGGGTCTTTTAAGATTCTTTCTCATTTTCTCTCCTGCTTTTTTTAGCAGTCAGGGTTTTACTGAGCACTTGTTTCTGCAGTGTGTGCTGCAGAAACATGGCAGGTGACTTTGCTCATCCAGGTTACACCTAACCATGTCCATCCCTGCAGGATTGTTTGTTTCTTTCTTTTGGTACCAGGGTTGAACCCAGGGGTGCTTAACCACTGAGCCACATTCTCAGCCCTTTTTTAAATATTTTATTTAGAAACAGGGTCTCGCTGAGTTGCTTAGGGCCTTGGTAATTTGCTGAGACTGGCTTTGAACTTGCGATCCTCCTCCCTCAGCCTCCTGAGCCACTGGGATTATGGGTGTGCCCCACCACACCTGACTCCTGCAGGATTGTTATGTACCTCCCCAGAGGCTCCACGACGGGGGTCAGTTCTAGGGATGTGGTAGCTAGGTGGTCTGGGTTCCAAATCCTGGTTCTCTACTTATGAGCTTTGTCACCTGAGGCAAGTTATCCACCTTTCCATGCCCGTTTTCTTACATGTGAAGTTAGATGGGAACAGCATGAGTACCTACCTCGTATGACTGTTTTGATTAAGTGAATTTACATATTAGGTCATGTTAAAGCAGAATAGGTTTTTAATAAATAAATGGGATCTATTATATTTTTACTCATTAATTAACTATTATTAGATTGTCTCTAATTGTTCTTATCAGATGTATTTGTGGGACATGATTTAATTCCATTGACTTTCTATTTTTTTTTTTTTAAAGAGAATAGGTCTTTAAAAAAAATTTTTTTTTAGTTGTAGATAGACACCTTTATTTTTATGTATTTATTTTTATGTAGTACTGAGGATCGAATTTAAGGGGTTAGGGGGTGTAGCTCAGTAAGCATGCACAATGTCCTGGGTTTGAGCCTAGCTTTAGAGAGAGAGAGAGAGAAGAGTTATTTTTACTTTTCAACTATGCAGCACCTTTTTTGCCTCAGAGCAGCATGAATGAACATGGTATTACTGGTGGAGTATCTGAGGTTCATGACTTCTGTTTCTTGCCCTTGGAACCTGCTGAAGGTTTGTCCTTCATTCAGAATCGTTACTGACTTTTGATTTCCTCCACTTACATTACTTGTGCTTCCATTTCTCCTTTTGTAAAGAGTGATATTTAACATTAAATTCCAGGGGAATTAAGAATATTTAAGTACATTCTTATAAAGAGCACTGAGTTATTTACAGGAAAAATGCTATGAGGATGAAAAATGATATGAAGTCAGGATTCAAAGCTTATATCAAATGTGAAAAATGTATGCAGTGAAACCTAATTGTTAAGCAATACATTTTTCTTTTCTTTTTTTTTTCTTTTTTTGTACCAGTGACTGAACCCAGGGATGCTTAACTATTGAGCAATATCCCCAGCCCTTATTTTTATTTTTTATTTTGAGACAGGTTCTCGATAAGTTGCTTAGGTCCTCACTAAGTTGCTGAGGCTGGCTTTGAACTTGTGATCCTCTTGCCTCAGCCTCCCCAGCCACTGGGATTACAGGCCTGTGTGACAAGCAATACATTTTTCTTTTTTTTGGGGGGGTGGGTACTGGGAATTGAACTTGGGGCAGTTGACCAGCGAGCCACATCCCCAGTCCTATTTTGTATTTTATTTAGAGATAGGGTCTCACTGGGTTGCTTAGCGCCTCACTTTTGCTGAGTCTGGCTTTGAATTCTCGATCCTCCTGCCTCAGCCTCCCTAGTCACTGGGATTACAGGTATGCACCACTGCACTTGGTGCAGTACATTTTTCAGTGACTGTTTTCCCACATGCCCAGGATTTATAGACACTGCAAAACCTTGTCTGTTAATTTCATAAGATCCCCAAGGGGTTATCTGGTTGCAATGTCTTGCATTCGTGTGTGTGAGAATTCACAGCTGTGGGGAATTGTGAGCGTGCTTTTCTTTAACTGGTCAGTAGTGTGACATAGAAAGCCATGTGAATGGGAGAAACCAAGGACCTGTACTGACAAATTAGGCTTCTCCAGAGCGCATTTTCTCAGTAGAGGACAATATTCATAAAATGGTAAGATCAGGTTCTTGTGTCTCTTCCATGACATTGATATTAGTTGTTGAAGAAAAAAGCAATTTCTTAACTTGTATTTTAGGATAAAGAAGGTGGTTTTATGGTGAGGGACTCCAGTCAACCAGGCTTGTACACTGTCTCCCTTTATACAAAGTTTGGAGGGTAAGTAATCCTACTCTATTTTATGTATGTATATATTTGTTTGTTTATAATGTAGAGTTTTGTATGAATTTCCTATATTGTTTATATGTATTCCTAATTTCCAAAAAAGATGCTGCATTTCCACATTTAAAAAAACAAAACAAAACTTTATTTCCAAAGTCTACTTTTTTTTTTTCTTTTGGGTACCAGGGATTGAATTCAGAGGCACTTGACCACTGAGCCACATCCCCAGCCCTATTCTGTATTTTGTTTTTAGACAGGGTCTCACTGAGATGCTTAGCACCTCACTTTTGCTGAAGCTGGCTTTAAACTCAAAATTCTCCTACCTCAGCCTCCCAAGCTGCTGGGATTACAGGCATGTGCCACCATGCCTGGCTTAAAGTCTATACTTTTTTTGCATTTATATTTTCAGGAACTTACTTCATAATTTTCCATGCTCCATGGTTTATGTTGAGCGTGCTATAGAAACCTTAGTAACATTGAAAAAATAATTATTGTACATGGAGCTAAGCACTAAGGGTGCCTCTGTGAGCAAAGTAAGCACAGACCCTGCCTCCATTAGCTCAGTGGGGGCTGCAGATAAGCAGGCAGGCCGGGGGGATCACTGTGTCATGAGGGTGATGTTGGGGCGGGGAGTAGGGATTATAGACCCAAGACATCTGAGTTATTCATGAGTGCTGCCCTTAATTCAAGCTGAGACTTCATAGGTAAGGCAGGGAGAAACTGGAGGGAAGGGAAAGAGTGTCTGACCCAGGGAACTGCCCTGACCCAGAGGTGAGAGAGGGTGTGGTGAGTTTCAAAGAACTGACAAGGTATATGTAGCTGGATTGTAGGGAGGGACACAGAGAGGGAGGAAGAGAAACCTGAGAGGTAGAAGCAGAAGCCAGGTCATGTCAGTGTCAAGGACTGTGGGCTTTATTCTGTCTTGAAAGCATTTTTATCAAGAGATGACTGGAGAAGGTCTGCATTCTAGAAAGACATCTTAAGTGGAGTGTGTGCTTTTTAAATCCTAATTTATTCACTTTTAGAAGTGAAGGTGCTCTGAATCCCAGTGACGAGGGAGGCTGAGACAGGAGAATTGCAGGTTTAAGGCTAGCCTTAGCAACTTAGCAAGACCCTGTCATAGAATACAAAAATTAAAAAGGTGCTGGGGATGTAATTCAGTGGTAAAGTGGCCCTGGGTTCAATCCCCAGTACCAAAAAAATAAAATAAAATAAAATAAAAAGGCAAGTGCTCTGGAAATTTGCAAGTTTATGCCAATGGCAAGGGCAAAAAGTGGTAGCGTTGATGGCTATTTTGAGAACTTCAGCTGTTGTTGAATGGAACTGGAGAGTGTTATCTTTCTCAATCTCATGAAAGGGACCTAGCATGTTATTAGTGACCACTTGCGAAACTTCCACCTGTTGGTGTGAAAGGCAAAACTAAAGAACGTGGAGAAAGAAATAAAGTTCATTCAGGAATAGAAGGAACCATACGGAGAAAGCCCGGGTTCGCCTATAGAAAACATCTAAGAGTGAAGTTACGTTATCCCAACTCAGTTGTAACACATTTCAATATTTCTTATAGAGAAGGTTCGTCGGGTTTCAGGCATTATCACATTAAGGAAACAACAACATCTCCAAAGAAGTATTATCTAGCGGAAAAGCATGCTTTTAGTTCAATTCCTGAGATTATTGAGTATCACAAGCACAATGCGGCAGGTAAGTGACCTGTTAATTATTTCAAATATTAGGTGTTGGTGCAGATGATCAGACATTATAATGAATTCCTCTGTGAACCATTTTATTTTGTAGTTAGTTGTAGAGTGTGATGGCTGTAAAATTAGTGCATGTTAAGGAAGTGATATATCCAAGAAAAATCAGGAATAATATCAAGGTTCATAAAAAGTTCTATCTTGACATCAGAGCATGAGTTATTTTGATGGTATATGGTATTTACATTTCTGTGCTTTATATCCTTAGTACTAAACTTATTCTCAAGATATGTCTGTTTCAAGCCAAGCATGGTCACATGTGCTTGTACTTCCAGCTACTTCGGGGGCTAAGGCAGGAGGATCCCTTGAGCCCAGGGTTCATGGCCATTCTGAAAACATGGTGAGACCCTGTCTCAAAAAAAGATATTGTAGTCACTGGAGCAGATGCCAGATGTACCAAGATTTCATCCTGTGCTGTAGATTTCCAAAGAGTAGATTATAGCAGATGCTCCTTTCCTTACTTAGGTTCGACAAAACTGTCCTAAACTGAGAATATCCTAAGTTGAAAGTGCATTTAATCCACCTCACCTACCACACACATAGCTTAGCAACACAGTGCACTGTGGAGTGTCTATTGATGACTGACTGGGAGCTGTGGCTCACTGCAGCTGCCCAGCATTGCAAGAGAGTACCTTCTTGTATATCACTAGCCCAGGAGAAGATAAAAATTCAAAATTCACAAGACATGGAAAAATTCACCAGACATTCAAAATTTGAAGTATGCTTTCTACTGACTGGATATCATTTTTGCATCACCATGAAGTTGAAACATTCTAAGTTGAACCATCATAAGTTGCAGACCATCTATAATCACGTCCCACGAGTTCTCTTTTCCTGAATCTCTGCTACACTTAGCCCCAGAGTGGGAACAAAACAAACACCAAAAAAGTATGGATGGAAACCACATTTATGCCATTGACGTTCTATGGGATTGATTTAGCATGATTTTTACTCCTGGACTTTAAAGATGTAACTGAACAGGGAACAAGACAGGTACCTAACCCAATTCATGGAAAATGAACTTTTGTAATTTTATCAAATGCCCTTTGCAAAGCCTGTTGTTTTTGTGTGAGTCCATTTACTTTTTCCAGAAAATAATAACAGTTAGTATACCACCGAAGTCATCCATTTAAAGTATACACTTCAGTGGTGTTTAGTATATTTGCAGACTGTGCTGTCGCCATCATCTAATTTTAACAACATTGTCGTCATCCCAAAAGGAATCACCCACTACCCCTCCTTCACCAGTCCATCCCCAGGCAACCACTAACCTACTTTTGGTCTCTGTAGATTTGCCTATTCTGAACATTTCATAGGAATGGAGTCATCCCATGTGTGTTCTGCTGTGACTAGTTTCTTGGATACATTATAATGTTTTTGAGGTTTGTTCATGTTATACCATGCATAAGTATTCTATTCCCTTTTTTTTTGGTACCAGGGATTGAACCCAGGGATGCTTAACCACTGAACTACATCCCAGCCCTTTTTATTTTTTACTTTGAGGCAAGGATTTCCTTAGTTGCTAAGGGCCTTACTAAGTTGCTGAGGCTGACTTTGAACCTGTGGTACTCCTGCATCAGCCTCCTGAGCCATTGGGATTACAGGCATGTGCCACTCACTGTGCCTGGATTTGTTCTTTAAAAAAAAAAAAAAACTATCACAAATTAATTAAAACAATTAGATAATATAAAAATGCACAGGACTAGACACAAAAGAATTACACAACTTCTACCAATTATTGAGTCACCATGCAGAGCCTAGCTTAATATTTGTGTAATGTATAGGTTCTCAGGCCAACATATAAGTCTACCTTTTATCTCTTCAATAAAAGTTCCAACTTCAGAGTACTAATGGTAAATGGTGAGACAGAAGATCCATCCCTCTAATTCCAAATCTGGGGAGTTATCTTAACACTTACCTGTTGTGATAGCAAGTCATATTTCATTTACTTATGGAAACCAACACATAGCCTGGGTATGCACAAACTGAAGTCATGAGGTTAGGAGAAAAATTGCTGAGGGTGTCATTAGGAATTCGGGGCTATATAAATCCCTGATAACATTTTCTGCCTTGATGGACTTGCTATACACATCCTTGGAAAATGGCTTATGTGTTCTGCTTAGGTCTGACTTGTAACAGGATAGAGGTCCTGGGGAATATGGAATTTCTAAATTCAGGCAGCCTGCTGGATAAGGTATCAATTTTTTTATTGATGAAAATAATCCACTGTATGGATTTTATTTATTTATTTTGTTTATTATTCATCTATTGATGGACATTTGGGTTGTTTTTACATTTTCATGAATAAAGCTGATATGAATAGCTGCATATAAGTGTTGCATGAAAATATGTCTTTATTTCTCTTAGTTATTTACCTTATGTGACTTTACTGGGTTACATAGCACCTCTGTGTTTAACATTTGAGGAGTTCATTCATATTGACTTATACTCAAATAATTTTCTTTGTGTGTGTGTGTGCTGGGGATTGACTAAGGCCTTGTGCGTGCAAGGCAAGCACTCTACCAACTGAGCTATATCCCCAGCCCCTCCCAAATAATTTTTTTGTTGGTTCTGTTGCTTTCTTTTTTGGTGTTCACTTGCCTGTATTTTTTTTCCTTTTCTGTTCTTGTATAAGTTCTATTTTTCATCACTATCTCAATTCATTCAACAAACATGTATTTAGTGCCTGCCACATGCTAGAGGTCAAGCCAAGTTTTGGAGAGAGTGCTATGGATTAGATAGTCATTGATCCTGATTCTCCCAGATCTTATCCTCTGAGGGGAAAAAAATACACATAACAATTTTAAATCACTGTGAGATGCACTATAGTAGAGCAAATACAGAGTGCTTTTGGTGTTGATGTAAGGCACCTCCCATTTCTTATTTAGTGCTAAAAGCAACTTAGGTTAAAAGATTTAGCTTACCTTCCTGATTTCCCATAGTCAGTATTCCCAGGGGTTAATATTGTATGACCTATTTTTATGCTAAGATTGCTAGCATTGAGTTATATCAGGGGAATTACCTTAATTTTTAGCAGCTCCTTGGTCAGCTTTCATATTGGAAAGGAACATGAAATAATAAAAGAAGCCTTTTACTCTCCTTTGAAATGTTTGCTAGGAAGCTAGCACAGTGCCTGATAAACACTATTTAAAAGGAGATGTTTGTGGAATGAATGAAAGCCTACGACATAGAGCTGTGTGTGTACATAGAAGGAGAGCGGTACATTTATAAATGAATGAACCGTACATTTCTAGATTAGCATTTGGCCATGTGGAATGCTTATGAGTGATTTCACCTGTGACACTTTCTTTGATCTCTAGGACTTGTCACAAGGCTGCGGTACCCAGTTAGTACGAAGGGGAAGAATGCACCAACCACTGCAGGATTCAGCTATGGTAACTCTCATTTTGTAGTTGCATCAGCTCATTTTCCATGAAAACAATCTACTATCACAAGACGAATTTAGGTGTGTAGAATTCTGCACAGTGGAACCATTCTTACAGATTTGTACTCTGAGTTTTTAGATGATTCTGTTTTATAGCCAAAGTAACCCTAGGTTTTCTATTTTCATGATTATTTGTAATTCAGTAGAAAACTTTCTGTTGATGAAAAATAAACATTATCATGTTTATCTAAAATAAATTATAGCCCTTCCTGCTTCTCACTGCTGTTAGAGGTAATGGAGAAGTCTTCCAATGAGATTGTTTTTTGTTGCTTCTGGCAAAAGCCTTTTAAAGAGCAGGTTTAATTTTTTTCTAACTTGCTGGAATTAAAAAAGAAAAAAAAATTCCAGGGGAAGAGTGGCAAATGAGGAAATATTTGTCTTCAAAAAAGTACCTTAACCTTCAGCTATGTTATTTTCCTATTATGCAGCATCTTGCTTCTTCAGTTCACTTTGCTTGTATCATGATGGTGGAACAGGAACATTTTCCCCAGAGAGTTGAGAGCCAGTTTGTGCTATCTAGACACAGATTGCAGTTATCCTAGGATTTTGAGGTGGATCTTGGTTAGAGTGTTTTTTCCCCACTGATTCGGTGCTGTGTTCTCTTTATTAAATGCTCTCACTTTTCCCTTCTGCCTTGCAGAGAAGTGGGAGATTAACCCTTCAGAGCTGACCTTTATGAGGGAACTGGGGAGTGGACTATTTGGAGTGGTGAGGCTTGGCAAGTGGAGAGCCCAGTACAAAGTAGCCATCAAAGCCATTCGGGAAGGCGCCATGTGTGAGGAGGACTTTATAGAAGAAGCTAAAGTCATGATGTAAGTCTGTGTCTCCCTCCCGGCTCCCTGTTTGTATTAGAGGGTGGCTCTTCCCCAGTTAATATACCTGCTGGTTTCTTTTCCTATAGTAACTCTTTGTATGTATGTCTTCACTCCCAGGAAACTGACACACCCCAAGTTGGTACAGCTTTACGGTGTATGCACCCAGCAGAAACCAATTTACATTGTTACTGAGTTCATGGAACGGGGCTGCCTTCTGAATTTCCTTCGACAGAGACAAGGCCATTTCAGCAGAGACGTGCTGCTGAGCATGTGTCAAGATGTGTGCGAAGGGATGGAATACCTGGAGAGGAACAGCTTCATCCACAGAGACCTGGTAACCACAAGCCGCTTGTATTCCCATTCACTGGCCTGATTGCTTTGTAACAGTGGATCAGCTAATGAGCAATGATGTATCAGTATCCAATTTTTGTTCGTAACAGTGTTTCAGTATTGTTTTTGAACCTGATAGATTTCATTTGCATAATTTTAAAGGAAAAATCTTTATTAAATCTAAAAAATTTTGGAGTTGATACCTCCAGGTAAGTTTGTGTGCATTAAATATTGGATTTCTGGAAGAGTTCCATGAAATAGCAAGTCATAAAAAACAAAAAACAAACCCAAAACAACAGAAAGAAAAGAAATAGCAAGCATAACAGATTTATCACCATGACTGTTTTGTAGATGTTAGCTTCAGGGAAGTGAAAATCTTGCCTAATGTGGTAAATAGAAAAGTTAGGGTTGGCCTTGACCTTCTCACTAAATCCTAAGCTCTTTTCCACCTCCCACACTACAAACAGAAACTATCAGAGAAATCCCTTAGTTCACTTCCTTTATCTTATATGTTAACCTCTGACAAGACCAGAAAAGAAAACCGAAAACCTATTACTGGTTCTAAATTACTGTGATGGAGACACTCCTTAACTTTTCCTTTCTTACTCCGCTTTCTCTTTCTTTCATTCTTTTCCTTCCATTTTTCTTTTCCACCTGTTTTCACTGATGTGTCTGTTTTCAGCATATCAGTTACACTATCAGTCTACTTTGACTCTTTCACCAAAATAAAATGATTTGCATGTAGGACTTTCCCCCCTATTTTAGTTCCAGCTTTTTTCGTGATAAAGTGTGAACACATTTCTTCTAGAGAAGCAGAAAGGCATTTTAAAAAATTTCACAGGCACTGTAAAGAGGCCTTGTTCTAATAAGTATTTTACAAAAAGATCTCATTTAATCATTGTAACAACCCTAGGAAGTAGAACCGTTACTGTTCCCATTTTGCAGATAAGGAAATGAAGGGACAAGTACATCAATAGTGAATTTAACTATGAAGGCAGGTTTGAACCTGCGGTTTTGACTGGAGTCGATACTATAACTGCTGTGCTACAATATGTCTCGATTTAAAGTATAAAAGAGAGTTGAGGATTTGGAATTGGAAGATTTGATTTCCTCAGTGTGTTTTGGGATAGTTGCCTAATCTCTCTGAGCATTAGACCCTGTCTCCACATCAGTAAATTGTGGGTTTTTTTTCCTCACAAGACTATTTTAATTGAGGCAAAGGGATTATAAAGTAGATGTGGAATATAACATTAGTATTGGTTATTATGCCTCAGTGATGACAGAATATTTCTTGATCTTATTGAAACAGTACATTGCTCTTTTTTGTACTTACAAAACGGATACAAGTGGAATGTCTTCAGGAATGTGTCACACTACACCTCTCTGCAGCCCTTAGCTTGAGGAGAGCAGGTTTTGATATTTTTGTGTCTGTGATGCTGCCACTCTTTAAGGGAAGATCTTGATGCTCCCCCCCATCTGCTGGCGAAGAACCCTGTTGACTTTGAAGGAGGGCATTGTGGGCGTCCTCTTGGGAAAGTGGAGACAGTTTGAGGCTGGGCATCTTGAGTCAGAAGGGACTATTAAAATGCCTTCAGCAAGAAGTGAAATTGCTACAAATAGAAAATAGCAGTCAGAATAGTCAGAAAACTACATCTTGACCCATGGGTTTTGGCATAAAAATGTCATGTTTTCCTTTGGAGAAATACCATGTCTTTCTACCAGACTGTTTTCTTGAACTTTAACAAATGGACAAGAAAATATATATTAAATAACACACATTTGTAGTTGACCAATTGAGTATATCATGTTTCAGTGTACTGGAAACCTCATTAAAAAGCAGCAGTATCTGTGTTTACACACAGCTGTTCTTTTGACTGGGGTTGAGATGATCAATCACTGGTCGCACATCACTTTGATGGTGGTGTGTTATTGAGCTCACCTAGTGAGGACTTGGATTATGGACCTCAAGAAATATTGTCATTATTAGTAAGAAAATCACACAGTTTGATAACAATAGGACTGGAAGTGTGGAAAGAGGGTTGACCCATCTATTGGTCCTTATTTAAGTATGACCACTGGTAAAGACAATGTCATAAATGTCATAATACCTAATTGCAAATATAGTTGTTTGAACTTTTTACTGATTGTTATACATTGGAGACATTTCTGTAGGGCTAAAAATGATTTATAAGGACACATTTCCACATTCTGCAAATGTTGACTGGGGTATAGTGACAGAACTTTTATTTTTCTGCATTTTTTTGGTATAAGTTTTTTAATATACCATTATAATGTTTTCCAGGCTGCCAGAAACTGTCTAGTAAATGAGGCGGGAGTTGTGAAAGTGTCGGACTTTGGAATGGCCAGGTATGTCTCAGTATATGTGCCTTTAAGTGATGTTCACCTTATATTATAGAATTAATATGTGTCGGAGTAATTAGCACCAATGAGGCGAAGAAGAGTAATGTTTTGCAATAACTATACATCGTGTTGTTAATAATTCTCTCCACTAGGTGGTAGTATAGCCCGTTAAATATACAGCTCTTCTCCCCCATGTGGATTAGATTTTTAGATTTGTTTTCACAGAAATGTGTGTGGTGATCCAGCACACATCTGCAGCATTTTTATTGTCTTAATATTTTTAATTGTAATAGAGTGTAGAAAAGATTTTTTAAAAGTATATTGTTTATCTTTTCTTCTTTCCTTCCCTCTACCCTTCGATCTGTTCATAAATTAGATGCCTGCTAGGTAGGTGGCAGCCATGGCTTTATGAAACAAAGCAAAGACTAGCCACCCGAGTCCCTGCCCTCATATAGCTCATGTTCTGAGGAAGAAAATATGCAAGACCTGAGAATAAATTTATGTGGAGAGCAGGTGTCAGCAAATGACATCCTGTCAGTCTGACCTATACTTTTATATGGATGACCTGTGAATTAACAATGGCTTTTATATTTCTTAATGACTAGAAAAAATTCAAAGAATATTGGACACCTGAAACTTATCTGAAATTCCAAAGTCAGTGTCCATAAAAATAGTGTTATTGAGTCAGAGCCTCACTTCTTTGTTGATGTGTCGTCTGTGGTTGGTCTCGCACTGCAGAGGCACCCCTGGGAGTTGTGACAGGGACTGTGTGTGGACTGTGAAGCCCAAAGTATTTTGGATACTCAAAGAACTGCCCTCTTGAGAAAAAAAATCTGTGGACCCCCTAGAGAGATAACTAGGGGTGGGGCAGGGGTGAGGGAAGCTGCTTTCGATCTGCTGGCCGGGAAGACCTCTCCGAGATGGGAATGGTGAGTGGAGACCAAAAGGCAGGAAGCAGACAGGTGAAAATCTGGGCAGAAAATATTGCAGGTGTTAGGAACAAGTGCAAGAGCTTGAAGTCTGGATGAGTTTGGCCTACTTGGAAGACTGGAAGAAGACCAAGGAGGCTGGCCCATAGGTAGTGCTAAGAACAGTTAAAATGGCAGGCAAGGCCAGGTGCTATGGGACCATGGTTAGGGACCAAGGTTAGTGCCTAAGGAAACTCAGGCCTAAGAAGGTTAGAAAGCCGTTACTGTCAACTTGTGACTCTGGAGGTGTTAATTACCTAGCGCTCTCTATGTGCTTGGTATGAAGATGCTTAACATCTGACAGGCATCCTCCACTTTCATATGTCTGACTTTCAGAAAAATCTTTGCTTGCTTTTTTTTCTTTTTTGCAGTGCTGGGGATTGAACCCAGGGCCTTGTATGAACAGAGCTATATCTCCAGCTCAAAATTTTGCTTTTATATCAACCTCTGTTAAACAATCTTTATTTACTAAATTCTGACTCCCCAGACATGATTTGATCCAGCCCATGGTGGCATTGTTTCCAGCTACTGTCTTTGTCTGTATAATTGCACAAAGAAAGTTTGTGCTTTTATTTGAGTGTTTTCTCACAACAGCTTTTAGAAATTAACTTTATACGTACATGTAACCTATAAATACATTCTTCCTATAAATATGTACCAAAATCATTATAGCAAGGGCTGAAGTCCTCACATCTACCATCTCTGTCAAGGATGCTCCCCAGAAGCAGCCACTGTTACCAGTGTCTGTTGTCCTTCCAGAAGGGCATAACTGTGTTCACATAGAAAAATAATATGGTATTGTTTTGAGTATATGTGCATGTGGGGATGTCATGGTACCTAAACATACATAATGGGCATTGTGGTGCACACCTATAATTCCAGTGGCTCAGGAGGCTGAGGTAGGAGGATTGCAAGTTCAGAGCCAGCCTCAGCAACTTAGTGAGGCCCTAAGCAACTTAGCAAGACCCTGTCTCTAATTAAAATATTAAAAGGACTGGGGATGTAGCTCACTGGTTAAGAACTCCTGGGTTTAATTCTTGGTAGAAAAATTAAATAAATAAAATAAAAATACATGCCACCATTTACATACTTCATTTTGCCTTTTTTTTTTTTTTTGCATTTGCTTTTTTCATATGTTGCAGTTTTAAATTGTGCTTGGTGGAATTGTAGGGGCTCAAAACATGTCTCTAGACACTTTTCACCACTTCCTTTAGAGCAGCACTGCTTTAGATCTTTCACATATGGGGACTTTGAGTAAAATTTTGTTTAAAGAACAAAACTGCCTACAAAAAAGTTTTCAAACTATTTTATTGTTTCGCCTCTGTTGCCTAATAAAAAAGGTGAACAGAAAAACGAAAGTGCAGGTACTGATGTTGTGATGTATCCCTCTTGTGCCCTTAATTATGCTGGGGAAGGTGGAAATCACTAGGTGTGGTCACTGAGGTGAACCTTAAACTTCAGCCGGATGCTTATAGACTTTAGTCGACAGTGTTTTTTATTCTCAGGGGGTAAAAACGAAAGCACACGTACTAAACGAAGATCGTGCTTCAGAGGTGTAAACCCACAATGTGTCTTACTCTAGGTATGTTCTGGATGATCAATACACAAGTTCTTCTGGTGCTAAATTCCCTGTGAAGTGGTGTCCACCTGAAGTGTTTAATTACAGCCGCTTTAGCAGCAAATCAGATGTCTGGTCCTTTGGTAAGATTCGTGCTCCACATTTCTTCTTCTCTGAGGAGGAAGTGGATACCTCATGGAGTAACTCTTATCCTTTCCCAGGCGTTTTGATGTGGGAGATATTCACTGAAGGCAGAATGCCCTTTGAAAAGAACACCAATTACGAAGTGGTAACCATGGTTACTCGAGGCCACCGACTCTACCGGCCGAAGTTGGCATCCATATATGTGTATGAGGTGATGCTGAGATGTTGGCAGGAGGTACAGATATTTCTTTGTGTTCTTTTAGGGAATCTCCAAGACATTGAGGGGTTGGGCTTGGTAGCTGGATAGTGTTAAGGCCTACTGAGGCAGTGCACGTTTTAGAGTGATTTCAAATTCTAGCTAGGTAGGATGCCAACCCTCTCAACTTGATTCTGAATAACCAGAGGAATAATGTGAAGTGGAACGCTAGTAGTGAACTTCATACACTCAGACTGCTGCCTCACTCTCTACTGGGAATCCTGACACAGTTGCCTGAACCAGAGACAAGGGAATGTGCCTGGAGAGGTTGCTCCCCTCTTTTCAGTGGCTTACTTTTGGGGTTCAAGTATTACTCTTCCACCAAGGAAGGTTTCTTCCTTTAGACCTCAGCTTCCCCAGGTCTTTTTGCTTAGTCTCTGGAAGTACCCAAATGTCATCTCACAGGAGAGATTATGTGCCAAATGACTTTTGAAAGACAACGACAGTAGCTCATGTGCCTTGTGTACTAGGCGCAGTACTGAGTGCTTTAGGTTTAGTTCTCAAAATAACCCTTTGAGGTGGATCTCTTTATCCTGTAATCACTTTATAGTTGAGACCATTAAGGCTCGAAGGTTGATGCTTGTTCAAGGCCAGTTAGCTACCGAGCAGCAGAGGCTCATCTGACTCGAAAGCCCAGGCTTTCAGTCACTGACTGTAACCTCCCAAGAGCCCTGATTGGGACGTGTAGAAAGACCTGCTAGGCAGGAAGTGGTACTAGGGGGAAAGAACAGCACAAACAAAGGTAAGGAGGTGGTTATAAACACGGCGTGTGTATGTGAGGGTGGAAATTAGCCTGATTTAGCAGAGAACCCATGTGAAGCTGTTCTTGGGAAGTGAAATTGAGTAACAAGGGATGAGGGGAGGGGCAGGTTATAGAGGGCTCTGCAAATTAGCAGGACTTGATTTTGCAGGCTCTGCAGAGCTCTAGTAAGTCCTTGAACAGGGACATGAAAACAGTGCTTTGGAAAGGTTGGTCAGGCAGCAATGCATGCAGGGTCAACAAGGTAGACATGCAGGGTTAACTAGGCTAGAGACAGAAGGTTGGGGGATGTCTGCACTCTCCAGCCCCAGAGCCACAGATGCTTCTTTGTGTTTGAGTAGTGAGACTTTTCTTGAGAATGGATTCTGGAACTCATAGATCTCTTTGCCTTTTAATTGTAGAAACCAGAGGCAAGGCCTTCATTCGAAGATTTGCTGCGCACCATAGATGAATTAGTTGAATGTGAAGAAACTTTTGGAAGATAAGTGGCATTGTGACCGGTAGCTTCCAGATTCCAAAGCATGAAAAGGAAATGGCACTTTGTGGATAACTTATTTGGCACCTGGGTGTATAGACTGTTTTACTTATAAACAGCTAAGGCATTTGCTTCTAGACCAACCTTGACACTGTGACTGAGTCTACCTGATTGTGGAGATGGGGCCTTAGAGCTGGGTTTCAAAGCTCTCACTTCTCATTTCTCTGGAACTTGAGTGACAGACACTATGCTCAGGCCTTGTGGTTTGCCCATTTTAGGGGTGTTCGTGGGACCATGTTAGCTGGTGCCAGTGGAAAGCCAGCGTTTTGGGGAAGGGGAATGGTATTAGAGCGATATTCCAGCAGTCCTTCACTTCCCTTTGACTTCTGCAGAAATATGGGCCTGGGGCATTGTGTTGAATTGGGTTCTAGATGAATCAGGAACCCACCTTGGATAAGTACCCATCTCTTATTTAGAAAACATGTGTTTTCAAGAGTGTTCCTAATACTACATTTAAAAAATACTTGTATGCTGTATATATTGTAAATACATATTATATATAAAGTTATATATTTATAAAAAGCATGAGTTGTCTTTTAATTTAAACTTTGAATTCTACAATATATAAGCTCACCTTTTTAGGTCTAGAGATTATATATGACAGCTGTCAATTCCTTTTTTTCCTGGGGATCAAATATTCCTTACTGAAGAGAAGAAAGTGTGGTTTCTTTTATTGCTATTGCCTCTCTTCCTCATGTAGACAAATTGTTGATAACTGTCTAGCATAGGCCACAGTAGGACTTGTCTTGGGGTTACAGGATCCTGCCTATGGTGGCCACAACTAATCTGTTGAATATTTGATCCAGGAAATCAGAGAGTTCTTAAATCTTAAGAATCTACCCAGGGCATTGTTGCTCTGATCGCAGGTGCTGGACTCTGGAGCGGACAGATTAGGTAATATTTGTAACAATAGCTGTCCCCATCTCAAGCAGGATCCAGGAACAGCTCAGGTTGTGGCAAAGAGTCCAGGGAGCTATTGAGGGAAATGGAGAGAGGTGTTCTGAGCACCTCCCAGATGGACTGCAGGAGGCCTGGTTGGACTTGGGTTCTTGGAGCAGTGGGATTTGTCAATATTGCCTCACAATAGACTTGCTGTCCATCTTGTTTTTTCCAGTGGGTTTCTTGCCCTTACAACCTCCAAGACACCCACTGAGTCTCCTCTTCATGAATCCAGGGAAAAGAAACCATCTGGGTCACAAACAGCAGAGAGCATTTATTGCCCAGCATATTCTTGGTGTTTATTGGGCAGAAAGCTGAGGAAGACCTGGGTGTTCCTTCATGAGCTCCATCCCCTCTGGGGGCTGCCATGGTCTCTCTTGCACTGTGATGTGTTTGGTGAACAGACAGGCTGGAGCTGGCTGCTCTGAGTTGTGTCTTCACTTTGACACTGGAAGACCACGTCTTTGTTCTGGGTTCTGTGTACCAGGCAGCCCATTTGCTTAAGGCTGCATTCATTCCTTTGATGGTCCCTTTATAATAGAAAAAAAGTCAAAATAACCCCGTTCTTGTCAGAATCGGCCACATTCTTCCTTATCTTCCTTTCCCTTTTACAACAACATGCACACGTTTTCTTTTTGTGATCCTGGGACTTGAACCCAGGGGCACTCTAACCACTGAACAACATCACCAGAACTTTTTTTTTTTTTTATTTGGAGACAGTCTTGCTGAGTTTCCCAGACTGGCCATGAACTTATGATGTTCCTGTCTCAGCTTCCTGAATTGCTGGGATTACAGGTATGCACCACCACATCTGGCAACTTGCATACTTTTTACTGACTTATAGATCATTCAAGGAGTTGGTTATGTGCAAGCTAGACCTTAGTGTCACCAGCCCACTTTCCTCCTCTGCACCTTTCCCCCACTGTCTCCAAGCTTCCCTTTTCACCTTGTAGAGCTACGGGAAGAACAGGTGGTAGAAAAGAAGACCAGGAGAAGGTCTATCCTGTCCTAACCCTCATAGGAGCTTTTGATGGAAAAATAAGTGAGATGATTCTTGGAACACTTGCAGCATTTTCTTCAAAAATCTTTATTTTTCACTAAAACTTTTTAAAAACTTTGTATGAAAGCATAGGTAAGGCCAAAGGCAAAGTAAAAATTCGAATATTGACCCAGAATGCCAAAAGATCTGACTTTATGAGGCAGGAAGTATCAAGGACAATGTGAGTACATTGTGTCTTTCTTAAAGTTGATCCCTTAGTTGAGTTTTAATTAGTTAAAAATTAGTTAATTTTTGGTTGTTTTCCAGTGGGATGAAGTGAAACTCCTCAATGCAGATGACATCACTGACATTGTTCTCATATTTTTTGGTCACACCTCAGTCATATTTTAAGTGTATCATTGGATTATCTCCTACCACCAAAGTCCCAGAAATGTCAATCCTAATTCAGAGGACAAAACCTTCTAGGCTTGATATTCTCAAATCCAGAATCCAGTCCCATTTCTACCAGTAACCGTGGCCTTGGGCAAGTTCCTTATTCTGTCTGTTCCTTATTTCATTCTCTATCCAGAGAAGGCAATTTGACTTAATGATCCTTAAGGTGCCTTTTACTAAAATTTTGTGATTTCTTGAAAATGTTGTTTGCTAGACTCACCCACACATATGGGAATGAGGAAGTAATAGCAACCACCCTCATAGATGTGGATGCAGATTATCAAACTTTCTTATGTAGGCCACTAGATTGTCATTCACAGACTTTGAGGTTTTTAGAACAGGAAAATAGGTGGGGTTATCTTTGCTGCTGAGAATCGTCTTGGGTAAACTATGATTTCAGTTTAAAGATGTGTTTTTGTGAGTGGAGCGTGGCTGAAGAACTGAGGACTGCTTTATGTGCCCCTGCAGAAGGACAGCCATGATTCTGTCCACCTGTAAGTAAGTTGGGCTTTGCCATTTATTTTCAGGGCTTGTTCTGAACGTGTTATACTTCTTGAACATCAGAGGAAGTTTTGTCTAAGGCATAGAACTTGTGAAAGTTTGCAAATAATTTCCCCAGATATATTGACAGTATTTCATTTCTTTTTTTTAAATAACCACAGTGGTGATATAATTCTAGCAAATGTTCAGCATTGAGAAAACAAAAACAGCAAAAACGGTGTCCTTACATCTATAAAGTGAGTTGAAAGGTAATCAGTGTGAAGTGTTTGATTCTAGAATGATATTTAATGTTAAGAACTCAGGGCTGAAGGCCAGGAGACACATTCTAGTTGTGGTTCTGTGCAGCCTTGGTGCGTTACCCTTGGCAACTTCTTTATATTAAGCCCCTGTCTTTAAAAGGACAACTCCCTTTATGGTTACCTACCACCAAAACATTACAAAGAAACAACAGATAAAAGTAATGGGTGCTTCATGAGCTTAATTCTGGTGTTACTTTGGAAGACTATTCTGGATGCCATTCTGGAATTAAGCTCCAACAAAGCTCAATATCAGATTAAGGCTGATTGCAAAGTCAAGTTTTTGCATTTCTGGATTTTCGGGTGGGGTTTAGAAAAATGGATTGTAATTTTAAAATATCATCTGTTTAAGCTAAATTGGGACCCAATATTGCCAGTATTTGTTAAAAAACAAACAAACCCCATGCTATTCTAGTTGTCTACCCATATATAATTTACAGCCTTAATCCATTCTGATAAAAACAAGGCTGCCATAAAGAAGAATGGAATTATGGCATTTGCTGGTAAATGGATGGAACTAAAGAACATCATGCTAAGTGAAATAAGCCAGACTCAGAGAGTCAAGGATTAAATGTTTTATATGCAGGAGCTGGAACAAAATACGGGAAAAGGTGGGGACGGGGGTCCCAAGGAAATAAAAGGGAGATTAGTGGAGCAGAGGAAGGGGATAAATGGGGAGGGAGAAGGGACAGGAAAAGAGAAGAATTATATACATGTATGAATATAGCACAGTGAATTTCACCTTTATGTATATCTATAAAGCACCAAATTAAAAAATAAATAAATAGAAGGAAGACCACAGAGTAGAGGAAGGGGATAGGGATGAGAGGAAGGGACTGAAATGGAGCAAGTTATATTCCACACACGTATAATCATATTAAAATGAGCCCAGTGTTATGTGTAACTATAATGCACTATAATAAAAACATCACAAAAAAACCCAAGGCTGCCTGTTATCAGAAATAAAGGCCAAGCAGATTAAAGCAGAAAAAGCTAAAAAGCAGCAACATATGGTCCCCCCCCCGACCCATGGCAGTGACATAAGGATCTTGAAATATTGAGAACTCTGCACAAGGGTTCTTCGTGTCTGCTGAGGTTAGAACTAGAGGGAATTACAGCAGGGTGGGCTTGGGTATGTGGGGGAGAGGCAGTTGTGAGGGCTGAGTCAGAGTTTAGACTGCCTGAGGGGTGAAGCAAGAATACTGACGGGTATTTTGAGGACATTCTCTTTGCCATGGAAGGGGATGATTTGGGTGCCGTCTTGGTGCCTCCCAACTTCTGACAATCTGGTTTGATGGTGAGCATCACCTATTTCCTTCAGCAGCTAACACGTGCCTCCATTTTCTTCTGGTAAAAGAATGAGTGTCTACTATGGACAAGGAGAAAGCCCAGTAATTCCTCACTGTAGACTAAAGTTAATTTAAAAAAAAAATGTTCATGTGTGTTTTCCAGAATTATCTGCCAAATGCCATTGTTGTTTTGAGGGCAGCCATGGTGCTCTGGCTTCATCAGCTGCTGCAGGGTAGCAGGAGGTGATTCTGGAAGCTGCGATGTTGATCATGCTGAGTGATGGCAGATTCTGAGTGGAGTATGGGGAGCTGCTCTAGAGAGTGTCAATCTGTACAACATAATTTGAATTGCCATCGTTTCCAGCAGCTAACGGTTGTGCTGAGAGCAGACCCAGCCTAGGAGAGAACAGGGCCCAGGTGGAGTTGCTGAAGCTTAGAAAATTTTGCCTCTGACCTCCCCTGCAGCCCATTCCTACCTTCTCACCACCTGTCCCCCCATTTCTCTGCATTTCTTTTCTTTCCACTGTATAAAGTAGAAGGCAAAATAATTTCATAAGTGGTTCTTAAGTCTAGTATGCTTGAAGCATGCCTGGGATACTGTTATTAATTTAATTCAAGGATTCTGAGGGACTTGTGTACATAGTTTAAAAACAAGGAAGGAAAATACTGTGTCTGATTTTAATTCTGGAAGCTTATGGAATCAAAGTTTGACAAAGCTCAGTGATACCAGGTGAAGCCAATTAACAACCATGGTTTCTGGACTTCTCTCCATAGTTTGATCTGAGGTTGAGGTAAGGAGCCAAAATTGCCCATTATTTTTATTATCTCTAATGTGAAGTTGAGAGGACCAGGGGGAGGCGGCCTCTAAGATGCCCCTCTGGAAGGTCTGCCTCCAAGTAGTCAAGCCCTAGTGCAACCCCTTTTCTTGCATATGAATCAGACCTAGTTGCTCAATTCTCATGATAGAACCTGGTAAAAATGATGGAATGTCACCTTCAAGACTAGGTTATAAGGAGGTCCAGGTTCTGGTCTTGGCACTCTCTAGCTTTTTGTCTGCCTTTGAGGAAGCCCACCTTGAGAAACAAAGGCCTTCCAGTAGCCATGGAAGTGGCCTCAGAAGTGGATCTTCCAGCTCTGGTGGGCCTAGCCTGATCGCAGCTTCACTAGAGACCTTGAGCCACAGGAGTCCTGCTGAGTTGTTCCTGAACCCCTGACCCATGGAGACCATGAGATCATAGTTTCACTAGATTTGAGAATGATTCATTCTTAACGACAGATAACTTACCAAGTGTCAGAAACAAACCTGTCTGCTTTCACAACCATTTGCCTCTGGTCTTACTTAATGCCCTTTCTCAAAAAGAGATTCAATGTTGGCTGGATGTGGTGGCACATATCTGTGATCCCAGCAACTCTGGAGACTGAAGCAGGAGGATTGCAAGTTTGAGGTCAGTCTCAGCAACTTAGTGAGACCCTAAACAACTTAGCAAGACTCTGTCTCAAAATGAAAATTAAAAAGGGCTGGGGATGTGGTTCAGTGGTTAAGCACATCTGGGTTCAAACTCTGAAACCCCCCGCAAAAAAAAGAGTCTCAATTAAAATGAACACTAGAAGATGTGTCTTATGCCTTAAATTATTTCACTTACCCTCTGAACAAAGTATAAAAAGATAATTGCAGCCACTGCTTGTAACCATCTCTGGGTGGCTTCCCTGCTTTCTTCTGTGCTGACTTGTGGATCCTGTGGCTCCTCTATGGAGCCCCCTGGCCAGTGTTGTCTGCTTTCCCTGACTCCTGAGAGTCAGTGATCCAGTGCCAGCTGTACCCACAGGCCTTTTGGCCAGGCTGGGTGTTTCCTCACCTTGCAAGTGGTCTAGGGTGTCTTGGGTGTGATATGTGCAAGTTTGTCATCAACTTTGAGCCCACAGACAACAGATTTCTGGGAAATATGATTCCAAGGTATCGGGGAGGGGAGAGGTTGAGCGTAAAGTCCAGCTCACACCAGTCATTACCTGGAAGAAGTCAAAATTCCTGCAAAGAGCAAGCAAGGGCTTCCAGGAACTGGGAATCCATATGGTGTTTTGGCTTCGGCTGGGAAACACGAGGCTTCTTCAGGGAGACTCGCTACCTTTTGTTACTGGACCCTTCACTCATGGGAACACTAGTCGCCCTGGTGTTGGATGCCCCATTCTGCTTTTTCAGGCTTCTAGAGTCTTCTTTGTACCCCCTCCCCGACACTGCACCCCTTCAGGCCCCAGAGAGGTTAAACACGGTTCTTGCCTTCCACCCCATTTATCCCTTTGCTGTCCCACTAGCTGGGTACCTCTTTCCTTCATGATGAATCCCCTAATGTAACAATTTTCTCCACTTCAAGGGTTCACAGATACCCTAATGCCAAAAACAGAACAAAACAAAAACAACAAAACAGTTTGGGTTCTAACACTGAGTTGCTCACTTATTTGGTCAATACATTTAGAAAAGGTAAGGTCTCTGGTAACCATCATGTCTTAGAAGAGTGGACATTTTATGTATCAAAAGGACAAGTGAGCACACACACACACACACACACACACACTCAGAATGATTCAACAACTTAAATGTACAGAGGGCATAAAAAGAAGAGGGATAGCTTTCTAAATTGAATAAAAGCTGCTACAGCAAACTCAATGTACCACCTTTCTTTCCTTTTCCTCCCTTCCACCCCACTTTTTATTTATTTATTTATTTTTGCATCTGGAAAGCCTACTTAACTCCTGATCAGAGGTACAGATCCGTGCTATAGAAAAGCTAGCAGTGTTGCATCTCCCACATAATCTAGGTTAGCTCATTTAAAAAGCATGTGTCTTCAAAAGGCTCTAAAAAATGGAACTAGTAGTGGTCCTTAAGGACAGAGGATTAAGGAAGTTTGGCTTTTCCGTAAACTTCTAGAAAAAGACAAGGCATAGCTTATTGCCAAGGCCAATTTACAGGACCAGCGATATTCAGAGCCATTTTCCCAAAGCCACACTTTTACAAAGTTTTCCCCGGCCCCTGAGCTGCAGCTGGCACAGAGCTTCTTTGTCTAAAGACCACAGCCTGGAGCACCTGGGTGAGCCAACAAGCCTGGTCATTGGCTCAAGGCAGCTCCTGAAACTAAGCCAGTTTCAAGTCATGTTTTTAAATAAAAAGCACTAACCATGTGCTAGTTACAATGATGACCAAATTCAATAGGATTGAATTTCCTTGATTCAAAATGAAACTGATATCGGATGTGTGGAGTGGAGGTGGGATTGTGTGGCGGTGTGGGGGATGAACTCAAGGTCTACTTGATGTGAACTTTAAGACATTGGAAACGAGGCAGCGACAGCTGCTTTGCTTCCCACACAGCCCTGGCCAGGGTTTTCACCTCCATGTTTTTCCCTGTGGAGAGGTGACCTTATGGGCTGTCCTGAGAAATGGCATTTCTCACCCTCACTCCCTTCCTGTGCCCCTGGTAGAAGCCTGTTCCTAATCAGAGCACTGTTGTCACATCCAGAAACCTTTTGGTGGTGGAAGGAACCCCAGCAGGCTCCCAGCTAAATAACAGAAGGAGGACAAAGCTTTCCCAGGAAAGATCACAAATACCAAATAAATGAGAAGCTCAACTGCATGACCTCAAGAGATGTGCTGACGGTTTCGAAAGGTCGCAGAGATTACAGTTGGATGTGAAGCCTTTTTTTGTAATTTGCTGGCATGTGGCATAACGTTAAAGATATTTGCTGAGGAATAAGCAGATGAAAAGAAGAGCGCAGATGTTCCTGTAGGAGAGGAAGCCCTGTTCCTTCATTAATAATCCTTCCACTTGTCCTTCCAAATGGTCACTGTCCTTCCCTGGGGCATTTTAGTCTCTCTGGCAAAGGTCCTTGTTATGCATGAGTTCTTGCTTAAATTAGGAATTTTCTGGAAGGGCAAGAGCTTTCAATCTACAGGTTAGCACAAGGATTTAGAGAGTGACTTCTGTTATCACAGAATGCATGTGGAAGTCAGTTCTGTGTTTACTCACTCACCCAGGAGTCCTGTGATGTCGTAACAGAAAATGACCACAAATCTATTAATCATTGATACCAATGGGATGGATGTTGGTCCAATATTTCTGTCTGTAAATAAAGATACTTAGTATCTTGGGAAGTCAGGCAGAGCAAGGTGACACCAAGGAGCTGTTTGTCTTATAGTTTTTCTAATTCACTCAACAATTATTTATTGGGCAGCAACTATCTGCTAGCCCAAGTGTGGCCAGGGAGATGGATCCATAAGCAAAGCAGAGGCTGTCTTCTCTGCTCACAACTGCTCCTGGTTTTCTGAGGAAGTACTTCAAATCCTTATCATAATTCCTGCTTATTGTCTGCTATCAGCAGTTTCTCTTTTGAAGTTTCATGAATTTCAAGTGCTGTGATAATTAATCTTATGGGTCAACATGGCTGGGCCTTGGTGTCCAACTATTTGGTTAGACATTATTCTAGATGTTCCTCTGAAGGTGTTTTTGGATGTGATTAGCATTTAAATGGGTGGATTTTGAGTAAAGAAGATTGCCTCTGTGTTAGTTTTGTGTTGCTCTGACCAAAATACCTGACAAGAGCAACTTAGAGGAGGAAAGGTTTATTTTGAGCTCATGTTTTCAGAGGTTCAGTCTATTGTCTACTGACTCCATTGGTCTGGACCTGAGATGAGGCAGAGCATCATGGCAGAAGGGCATGGCAGAGGAAAGCTACACAATTCATGGCAGCCAGCCAGAAGAGAGAGAGAGAAGCACATAAGGAGCCAGGGATAAAATACGAACTCCAAAAGTGTGTCTCCAGTGACCTAATTTCTTCCAGTCATGTCCCTCCTGCCTATAGTTACCACCCAGTTAGTCCATTCAAATTATTAATTTTTCAAATAGATCAATCCACTTATTAGCTTACCGTTCTCATGAACTAACCATTTCCCCTCTGAACATTAACACAGGAGCTTTCTGAGGACACATCATATTTAAACCATAACACCCTCTGTAGTGTGGCTGGGCCTCATTCACAGTTGAAAGCCTGAATGGATGAAAGTATTATCCTCTAGACAAGAAGGAATTCTCCACCTGAATGTCTATGAACTCAACACTAACCTGGTCCTGAGTCTCAGGCTTCAGACTTGTTAGCCTCCAGTCACATGAACCAGTTCCTTAAAACAGACCTCCCTTCCTGTTCATCCTAATACAGATGCCATGCTTACAAACATGTAAATACCACTAAGAGAAGCCCAGTAGTACAGCGTGTCTCCTGTCACATCAGTCATTTACATTTATTGAGGGCAAGGGTCAGAGCCTCTCCTGAGATCTGTTTTGACAGTGGGGAGAGAAGTTCTGAGTGGGGGCAACATTGAGTCAGAGGCAGAGACAGGGCTCAGAAGAGAGAAGTCGGGGACTGAGGATTCGTGTTAACTAACTCTTGAATCCAGTGTGTCTTCAGACAAGAGAACCACTGTGATTTAAAAAAAAAAAATTTGTAGTTGTAGATGGACAGAATGCCTTTATTTTATTTGTTTATTTTTACTGTGGTGCTAAGGATCGAACCCAGTGCTCACACATGCTAGGCAAGCACTCTGCCACTGATTTACAGCCCCAGCCCCACCATTGTGATTTTATGTGTTTACCTTAAATATTCCAGTACCCAGTAAACACTCGCTGAATGAGTTCCAGGGAACTGGGTGAGGGAGAAGGTGGGAGGGAACTAATTGTCATGAACTCGTTGCTATGCCCTTCCTATTTTCATCGTCAGGTTGTCCTGCTCTGGGACTCAGCAAAACTCCCTAGGCTCGAATTCTGGTTCAACTGCTTTTTAACATATGAAGCAACCTCTCTGTTACTCAGTTTATTTATAAGACCTAAAATAACAGAACCTGTCTCAATGTTAGCACAATGAGTGAGTCAGTTAATATGGTAGAGTAATATCTTAGTATATGTTGTGCCTAGCGTATGGTAAGGGTGATGTTGATAGAAGAGCAATTGCGAGAAGATAGGTTTTATTACCTATGTTTAGCTGATGAGGCATCTGAATAGCTGCCAAGAGTTACCTCATTGCTACAAGATAACGGAACATTTTTAGGCCATATCTGCCTGATTCAAAAGGCTTCTCAATCTTGTGTGCTGTCCTAATACAAAAAAAAAAAAAAAAAACAAAAAAACAAAAAAAAAAAACCAAAAAACCAGTGAGTTTTTATTAATTTCACTTAGCATCTTATGGTTTGACACTTGATTTTGGATGAACTCATTTTTACTATTTTATTTTCCATTTTTTAGAATAGATCTGGAACAAAAGGTTAGACTTGTTGCCTATTATAAATGCTAGCTAAAGCTTCTGAAGCAGTTTCTTCAACTTTGCTGTTCTCAGACTCAAAATGTTGTAGTCCACCTAGCCTTCTCTGTGGTCCTTGAGATACCATGTGACAGAACAAGTTACTGAAAAGGAGAGACAGGTATGATGGGATGGCATTAAGACAGGTGAGGTTTTGCTTAACAGCTCTTTGTTGAGTTCTCGTGATATGTCAGAAATTGATGAGGGACGCTTTGGAGAAGACAAAAAGTGTAAGACACAGTTCTGAGATTGCAGAGACTACGAGAGCTTACGATCCAGTGGTGGCTTTACCTCCAGGGAACATTGACAATGTCTGGTCAATTTTGCTTGTCACAGCTTGAGGGGGCCAGTGGTGTGGGTACTCGAAGAGAGGGGAACTGTGCACCTGCTGGCAGCTAGGGTGTAGAGGCCAGGGGTGCCGCTGATCATTCCACAATAAGTCAGTACTCCACAATGAAGGAAGACCCAGTCTACTTGTTGATAATGGTGAGACTGAGAAATCCCGTGAGAGATGAAGCCTGCTCAAAGAAATAACCATCTAAAGTAGTATCTAGTTAAGAACCATACATAGGACAGATCACAGATGTTTTGGGAAACCCAAAATGGTAGGGGCAGATTGCAGTGGAAGTCCTTTTCAGAAACGTGCAAAGTGTCTGTGAGAATAGAGCAAGTGGAAGAAGCTAATGCCATGGGAATTGGTGAACATGGTCAGGGTGGGGCCAATCAAATTATAGAAGGCATTGGAAATGAGAGATGCTGAAGGTGGAGAGCACCTTTAGCAGTGTAGGGAGTAGGCCTATAGAATGAATCGAAGGCGACAGCTCAGAGCAGAGACCCTGGAGTCAGATGCCTAAGTTCAAATCCTCTCTCTGCTTAGTAGCTTTTGACTCTCAGTAAGGGATAACCACATCTGTAAAGAGGCATCCACTCCATAGGGTCATTGTGAGGATTAAATGAATGAGTGTAGAAATACAGGTGTGAACTGCTGAGGGCTTGGACAGAGTGCATAAGAAGGAAAAAGTCAAATAGTCTAGTAGAATGTATCACTAAAAATCGTATTCACGTAAAAAGTCATCATACCTAGAATAGGTACCTAACCGCAGACCAAATTGAGTTTGTGGGACTGTCCTTTTAGTTCAGATATATTTAAAAAATGGAGACTAATGTAATATGCTAGGTATTCCTCAAAAAGTCAAGTGACCTCAGTTTATACTTCTTGGATTTGATGATGTTAAATAAATGAAGATTACTTTAAAACACGAGCTCACAGCTTACCTTGCTGGACCATCTTATAAAGGCTTCTAGACCATATACATTTTGTTCTGCCTTGGCCAATGGCCAAATGGTTCCCCACCAGTGGTATAGGATTTCTTCCATATTCAGTGTAGGTGAGGGAAAGGGTTTCTGTTGGAGGGATGAGCTGGCTGTAGATTAATCACTAAGAAATTATTTAATAGAATAACCACAGGAGACAATTATCTTTTTTAAATCAAAGGGGGCATGATGGATTGAGCCATGCTAAGATCTGGCTCTAACAAAGTGAGGGAGCCCACCTTCCCTTCTTCCCTTTATTTATAGTCATACAGGTAAAAGGGGGACCAGGAGGAGCTTCTTCTGTGAGGAACAGGATGGGGTAGAGTTAAGGAAGCCATTTGCTCTAGCAGGTCATCCCAGTAAGACCTGCAAATTCCCAGCAGTGAGCCTCTGCACAGACATCACATACCTCAGACCATCTGAAACAATCTCTCAATGATTGCCAGTTCCTGGAAGCCAGATTTCCATGTCTGACAACTCACCAAGCCTGGTTTTAATTGCTGGTCATAAATGGCTCCCCACAGTATCTGTTTGACTCCCTACTGTATCGATGCTCAGTCTTATCTTCCTTTAGTTCAAGGACTTTCTTAATCTAATCTTATCCTCTGTTCATATTGTTTACCATTTCCTAATTGCACCTGCTTGTTCTGCTCTCAGAGAGTTTGCATATTCACCTTAGGACTGAATCAAGACAGGTATGTGTTCTGAGTAAGCTTATAATCTGGTGCTCCTTTGAACCTGTTCGTTCATTCCTTCATTCATGAAGAGGTGAAAAATGGTTATAGTCTCTTGGGATATAACTACAAACAAATTAGACAAAGATCCCTACTTACATTCTAGGGGGAATACAGATGGCACAATCCAAAAATAAATACATAAATTGCATAGTATGTTGGAAGATGAAAATGCCATAAAAAAGAAAGAAAGAAAAAATAGAGCAGAATGAGAAACATCAGCGTTAGGAGTGTATGTGGCTGTGATAATTGGTCAGGGTACTCTGTTGAGAAGTTGAGATTTGAGCAAAGACTGGGAGGGAGTGGAGGCAGTTGAGAACGCAGATCCCTAAGGGAGAGTACTCTAGACGACATAATGGCAAAGGTGAGAGCTGGCCTGGCATGCTCCAGATGCAGGGTGGCTGGAGGGAAGGTAGGCCTTTCTTGGTGGTGAGATGAGGCAACAGGAAGCTGCGTAACCCAACAGGAGGGCTTCATAGGCTACTGTGAGAAATTTGGCTGTAACTCTGCGTGAGGTGGAGAGCCACTGTGGTGTTTGCAGACAAGGAGTGACAAGATCTATTAGGTTTTTAATTAATTACACTTGCTGCTGTACTAAGAATAAACTATTGATTGGTAAGGTAAGAAGCAAGAAGTTAGGTTTTTCATGTGTGCCAGATGGGTTGAGACTGGTTTAATCATACTAGTAACAGATGAGGAGGGAAAAAGCCATGAGATTTTACATGTATATGTGTATATGTGTGTATGTTTTAAATTGAGGTGAGATATATTATGTTAATCAGCTTTCCATTACTGTTACAATATACCTAAGATCATCAATTTTAAAGAAGGAACGGGGGGCCGGGGTCATGGCTCAGTGGTAGAGCTACTAACTCGCATGTGTGGGGCACTGGGTTCAATCCTCAGCACCACATAAAAAAATAAAATAAAATAGAGGTATTGTGTCCATCTACAACTAAAAAATAAAAATAAAAAAAAAGAAGGAATGGTTTATTTTGGTTCAAAGTTTCAGAGAAGCAAAGAGAGAGGAAGAAGAGAGACTGAGTTTCCAAAATCCATTTCAAGGGTGCATCCTTAATCACCTAACTTCCTTCTACTAGACCCTACTTCCTGAAGGCCCCACCACATCCCAATAATGCCATCAACTGGAGACCAAATCATCAACACAGGAGCTTTTGAAGGATATTCAAGATCCAAACTATAGCATATTCATAACTGAAAATTTGTCATCTCAACAGTTTTGAACATCTAGTTCAGTGACATTCATTACATCAATTTATTAACTACATTAAATTCAATACATTAAATACATTTATGTTGTTGTACAAATCACCATTATCCACCTCCAGAACTTTTTCATTATCCTGGACTGAAAATATGTAGATATTTATATCCCTCTCCCTGAGTGCTGGGAATCAAACCCAGAGACTGTACATGATGCTAGGCAAGTGTTCTACTATAGAGCTGTGTTCCTAGGCCAAGATATATATATATATATTTTAAGTCACACTCAGCATGCTTTCTTGACAGAATGACCTGATATGAGAGAAAGAGAGGAGTCAAAGATGACTTCCAGAAAGATGGAAAGATGGAATTGCTTTGGACAAGGTTGGGGAGGGTGGGTGGAGAAAATTGGGGAAGGAAAGAAGAAAAGGAGTTTGGATTTCATCTTTTTGTTTTGTTTTGTTTTTTGGATTTCATCTTATGTTCGTTTGAGGTGTCTGCTAGAAATCCAAATGGAGAGTTCAGGAGTGCATTTGGTATGCAATCTGGAGTTCATTAGAACTGGGCCAGATGTATGCATTTGGGTGTCATCAGCTGATAGAATTTTTAAAAGTATTTTTTATTTTTATAGACACATTTTCATTCATTGTACACAAATGGGGTACAACTTTTCATTTCTGTGGTTGTACACAATGTAGATTCTCACCATTCATATAATCATACATATATACAGTGTAATACTGTCTGTTTCATTCTATTGTTTTTCCATCCTCACCCCCTCTCACCCCTTTTTCCTCTACACCATCCTAAGAGCCTTCATTCTTCTCTTCCTCCCATGATAGATGGTTGTTAAGCTACAGGAGGGAGTAAGATAATCAAAGAAGTGAATAAGACAGAAAAAAAAAGACATCAAAAACTTTGAGGGCTATCTAACATGAAGAGGTCAGTAGATAGAGAAGGGAGCAGCAGAGGAGATGAAGAAGGATCAAACCCATGGGGACAGAGTGCCAAATGCTGCTGAGATGTCAAGGAGGAGGAGGACTTGGAACTGACCATTGGGTTTAGTGGTGTCTAGGTCACTGGTGACCCTAACAATAGTCTTTTTTTTTTTTTTTTTAAGTGAGAGCTGCAAAAGCTTGACTTGAATGGTTTAAGAAAAAATATAAGGAGAACAATTGGAGGCAGCAGGTACACTCATTTCTAGAGTTTACCGTTAACAGGGAGCAAAGCTAATGGAGGAAATAAAATCAATCACTGAGAGTTTGTCTTGTTTTTTATGGCTGAAGTAGCAGATATTTGTTGTTGGGCATGATCCACTAGAGAGGGTAAAAATGGTGATATAGGAGAGGGAGGGAGTATTTTTGAATATTTGAATTCAAATATCTCCAAGTGGACTTGGGCACAGTGCTTTGCCTGCCTGTATTCTGACCTGCTTCACTCATCTATGTAACCTACATTTAATTTTGCATCTCTTGGCCTGGATAGATACAGATCTAATAGGGCTTTAAATGACCCTGGAATAAACTGATAAAATTGTAAATTAGATCCACTCCTGCCGAAGTAGGCAGAACCCTCAAGTGCTCATGTACCCTCTCTCCAAGATGTGTTTTTGTTTGTTGGCAAATTGCTCATGCAGATACCACTATACACACCAGATAAAAATTGACAGAAGCAGCCAAAGTCAAAAAACATAATGTGTAATGTGACGTGGTACAGATTTTTAAGAATCAATGAATTTTATTTGTATTTCTAGAAATAAGCCTTCAGCTAGAACTTAGAAAATGAGTGGTTTCTGGGTGCAGAAGAGAGAAAGTTATTAAATCAGTGTGAGTGTTAAAACAGTAAAGGTGAGTCTTTTGAACTGTATATCCAGGGCAGTAATTAGAATTTTATCATTGGACCACCAGTGAGTTATTGGCTCAATGAATGAACAATGGTAATATCCAAATCATAGAAAAACTAATGCATGAATGTAGGTTTGGAAGATCAACTTCTTTGCAAGGAATGGAACTAATATGTATTAATTACTGCCTGAATGTCTTCATTCTTTTCCATACTATTCTACTGGAAGGATGAATCTGTAGGGGTACAATGTAGTAGACTGGCCCCCAAATGACTCAGTGATCCCGATCTCTTGGTATTTATTTCTTTCCACCCTACAAGCTATCCTGGAAAAAGAAAGCTGAAGGGGTTAGTTCAACATGCTTCCAACTTCATGGATTCTGGATTCTGTTTGGAGCATACCCATTGGAAGCAGTCGTAGTGAGGTTGGCTTGAGCTGACGGTTGCCTCACTTCAGAGCATAGCTACTCTTAGAGGGATCTCTGAGCTGCTGGAAGCTCTCTCCTTCTCATGGTCCTTTTGGATTTGGGGTTGGTGATAGTTTTATGATTGCTCCACCCATTCTCCTGCATGCCATTTTTGTGGCTCCCTTGTCCCCAGTCATAGATTTATAACTATTCCTTATAAATAACTTTAAAAATGATTTAAGGTATGTCATGTTTCCTATGAGAACTTTGATACAGTAAATGGTATCAAAAGTGATTCTGGGAAATAGATTCAAAATCAGATCTTGGATTTATTTGATCATATTTAGAAGTCCAGGGATATCATCTTTGCTGGGAGAAATAAATCAATTTTCAATTACTTGAATTATCATGGTGGTGGCCTGGGATAAAGTGCAAATGAGGGGCAAAATGCCGTCTGTTTGAAGCTTCTGGAAGGTTCCAGTATGAAAATTGCAGCACAGCTCTCCATGAATTTGGAATAAATTCTTGACTCATACTGATAACTATTTTCCATTTAAAAAGTAGTTCCTGGTGAAGGCTGCATGGTTGATCATGAGTCAAATATTTATGTGATGCAAATTGCATATCATGAACTTAGTTGTTATCTGATTCAATGAACTATGAAATTGGGCATGCAAAAGTTATCCATCATAAGATGGAAGTGGTATATAATGAAAGAGGACCCCAGCAAGTCAAGAAATCTCAAGAAAACTGCAAGAGCAGAATTGGGAGATTGGTGATAAGAAGCACTGGGAGAGAGGAATGTAGCTGAAACTCTTAGAATCGAGACAGGGTGGGGAATGCAACCAGAGGTTGACAAGATGACCCATTCTGTGCAGTTAACCTGTTTTTGGTTTCATTGGTTTTTGTTTCAGTGGTGTTCTGAATATATTACCAATGTGCTCCTTAACTCAAAAGCATCCGGCTTGGTAGGAGAACAGCTCTTCTCTGTTTCTGCACATTGACATCTGTATACCTTCTTTTTATAAAGAAGAAAAGAAAATCTACTCAACACATTATAATTTGAGCGTTCCGATTCTTGCTGGGGTCCTTACTGATAATGTTCCCTTCTGTGTTCCAGGGACTTTAAAGATTACATCTAATTTAATGTTCACAACAACCCTATTATAATATGTCTTCTTGATAACCTTTTTACTATATAGCTGGCATTGGTCTTTGTGTTTCCTATGAATTGATTCAGTAAGTTCACACAATAGCCTTAGAGAGGTAAAGGGACTTATCCAAGATATAGTTAGCCATGTGGCTTGGATTAAAACCAACTCTACCTCAAAGTTAAAGGTTATCTCTTACCATACTTTGATGCCTTAGTAATAATTCATTTTCAAGTGTCAATTTAAGCATAAGCTGATTGTAAAAATACAGTTTTATGAAAATAAAACATTCATTTGAATTTCAAGACTTATTTCTGGTCTTTAAAAAGGCAAATCATCTCACTTAAATAAAGAATAAGCTTCACCATTAAAGTATAAGCATGACCCAGATTTACTGGCTAGTTTCTTTCTTTCTTTTAAATGTTCAGTTTACATATGGACTTAAGTCACTGAAAAGTTATGAGTTTGCTTCTGTTTTTAAAATTCTTAAAGAAATGTGATAGACTTAATTCACAGTCCCTGCTACCAGATTTCCAAGGACAACATTGTGTTTGGAACCCTTCTTTTTTGTACATTTGTTAGCTAATGTTAGCCCTGACAAAAGTAAAGAAGACTATGCTGGTCATTTATCATGTGCAAACTGAGGAAATGCATAAGCCAGACCAGGAAAGAGGAGCCTGAGAAGGGAAACCACATTGGCCAGTGTGTTAGTAACTTTTTTTTAAATTTCACTTTAGTGACAGGTTTTGTCCTTCACTAGTGAAGGAGGGCACATCAACATGGTCATATGCTTCATAACAATTCATATCCCCCGCCCCTATGGACTTCCTCTTTTGGGATAACACCTCCAGCTTCATCTATCCAATGTCATGGACTTGTGGCTCCCTAACAGTGAGAATGATCTGCTTTTCAGATAATACCTTCCAGTCCATTTTCTGTTGCTGCTGTTGCTGCTCAGTACAGAATCGGTAAGTCTGCCTCCGAAAGCAAATTCTTGGAAATAAATTCGTTCACAGTTTCCTTATTATCTACTGAGTCTCTGTGTCTCTTTGTATCTGCTGCTCTCTCAGCTGGAGAACGCTTCTATTTTGCCTGGCCATTTTAAAGGTGTAGGTCAACTGTCAGGTGGTCTGTGATCTTTCCTCCAGCCCTCCTAAATAGTCGCTCTTCTTTTGTATGCCCACAGCAGGCAACTTGCTTCTCTACCTGACGTTTATTTCATATCTATTGCTTTTATGTCTGTGTTCGATTCTATACTTTCTCCTTTAAGTGTGAGAAACCTGTCTTAGTTATCTGAGTCTCTCCCCCGACCCCAAACTATCAGTGTATCTTATACCTTTGTGCCCAGTAAATGACTGTGTAAAAATTAAACCCAAGGTACCATCTTAATTTTAACAGTTGACATTTAAGACGAGGGTTCACATGTTAGTTATTATACTAAGAGATTAACATTTATTTACTCACATAACTTTCAAAACCGTCCAGGGTTTTCCTACTTTAAAGAAGAAGAAATTGAGGCTTACAGATATGCTCTTAGCATCTCCATCTCTGAGATAAGGAACTTAAATTCTGAGAACTGGCAATTTGCCTGAGGAGATAGAGCTAAGAAACCTTCTAAATAAAAAAGCAGCTGGCTAGATACCTGGATTTGTTTACTATGGTGGTGTTAATCTAGTATGTGTGTGGATATTTTTAATACCAATAACCATTTGTGACATGCTTGCTCTTCAATGTCAGACAAGTGAGAACACAAATAAGCCTGAGCAGAGATGAAGAACTTTCAGAAAAATACACTCAGCGTCAGAGGCGGTGGCTCAGCGAAACATCAACTAAGAAGCAAGTGAGTATCAGGTCCACAGTAGAGTCTGCGCCCCGTGATTCCTGTCTATCGCCAGGCCCAGAACCTACCACCCAGCTAGGTCTGTAACAAGTGCTTAGTAAACAGTCAGTGAATGTTCCAGAAACAAGCCAAAGGGAAAAAAGGACAGTTAAAACAGCCTACTTTGCTGTATTTAAAGATAGCACTAGAACCTGAACAAGTGAATTGGGGAAAAGAAATCTATTTTGGTTCCTGCCATCTTGAGGCAAGGAGTAAATTTCAGCTGAGTGTTGGGAGAAGCAGTATTCCTAGGAAGTGACGTGAACTCAACACAAGCCTAGAGCACAGGAAAGGGGGCACCCAATTTTCTTCTTTCATAAGAGAAGATTCTTAAAACAAAATGAAACTACTAAGGAGTAAATCATCTTTTAAGAATTGTGACATGCCAAACTCAGTGTTATGTTGTCAAGAGAAGTTGTGATCTCAGAAATCATAAAATGATGAGTGTGTGGCTGGACTCAAAGGCTGTTTTATTAATTAGTCTCCCACTCTGTTTTCCGTCTTGGCATATACCTGGGTGGGAGATGTGACATAGCAGGTAGATATGCTGTATCCGAATTGTTTTTAATACAGATGGCTAAAAAAGTAATTACCCGAAAAAAAGAATGAAAGTACTCCTTGTGTGTGTAGTCCAACAGGAGCTGTGGGCAACCTTCAAAACGCAAGCCTTTGCCTCCCCTTCCACCCTCTGAGCTTGCTGAAGAGAAGATCCAGGTGAAGGCACTGTATGATTTCCTGCCCCGAGAACCCTGTAATTTAGCACTAAAGAGAGCAGAAGAATACCTGATTTTGGAGAAGTGTGATCCTCATTGGTGGAAGGCGAGAGACCGTTTGGGGTAAGGCTCATGGCTTAGTCCTTATCAATTCCTCTTCTGTTGGCCTCTGAAGACTTTAGAACATAAAGAAGACTCTATATAGTGGCTCATTTTTCTCCTTTATAACTTCCCTCTGTATGGAATAGAATCCATCCCCCTCACCTCCACCTATAAGACAGAGCATTAGACCACTGTGTTTTCAGGGAGCTCAGAACCAGATACACCTGGCTTCATACCCCTGTGCTGCCATTTATTGCTGTGGGTCCTTGGCAAGTTACTCATTCACTCTGAGTTTATTTGTAAAATGGGGGAACAGTGATTCCTGTCATATAGCTTCTTATTCTGATTCTTTGGTTGGGAATTTTTCTTTTGTTCTTGTTAAGCTGTAAAGTAAGAACAGAAATAGTATCTTATTCACTTTTATGTTTCTACGATGACTAGTTTCGGAAGCAAACATTGCAGTAGTTGTTGAATTAGACTGGAAAGAAAAACAGATCCTTGGATGCAAATAAATTTCATCATGTTAGATGCAATAGATTATTAATGCCTTACTATAATCCTGTATTCAGAAGAATTTTGAGGAATTTCTGGACTCCCTGGGAGAGAAGGGTGGCATTGATTTCTGATATTTGACAAAATTTGGAGAGCATAAGTATCTAAGTATTATGAGCATTTCAACCATGTACCTCAATCCTTAATTATATTTCCTGATGTTGACTGTCTTAGTTCTGAGTTAAAGTTCATCATGTGATGATTTTTCAGTTTAAAAAGAGGTATTAGTAGGTTCAGGATGTGTAATTAATTAATCACATCTGTAGGTAGATTATCAACATGTCTCAGACTTAAAAAAAAAACACTGTATTAGTGTTTTATTTCATAGTTATATGAGTTTAGTTTTTAAAATAATGACAAAATTCTGTTTTGCCACTACCTCCAAACTAGTATCTTTCCCCAAAGCAAACATCATTAACCATTTAGTGAGCACCCCAACAGATTCTGTTCACACAGATTAAAATTCAATACACACAGATTGAAATTTATGGGATTGTTTGTAGGTTTAATTGACCTAAATCTTATCACACTTCATAGTCTGGCAACTTGCTTCTACTTCTCAATATTATTTCTTGAGGATCATTTTGCAATTTCAAATGCTGATGAAGGCATAGGAGAAGAGCCTTCCTAGCACCCACACTGCTGTTAGGTGTGTGAATTGGTATATCCTATTTTGAAGGCATTTTGCTGTGTTTCTGAGCACATATTTGGTGACTTAGCAATTCCCTGCTTGTATCCACCTTAGAAAAATATTCTTGTGCACCCGAAGGCATGTCCAAGGATTTCTTTACAGCACTGCTTTCAATAGGGAGTGGCTAAACTAGAATGTGTACACTATACAATACATGACAGCAATGAAAAGGAATAAAGCCAGCATCTTTGTAATTTGTGTGTGTGTGCTTTTTACTCCTGGTCACTATGACTTCAAATTATTAGTAAGTGTTTTTTTTTTTTTCTTTTTGAAAATATTTTAAGGTTATAAAATCTCCTAAACTATTCATCACATAAATTAAGATCTTGGTGTTTCTTGTACAGGGATTTTTAATGAGTTGGGAATGCAAAAAATGTTTTATTCTTCTTTTAACAATTTAATCAGTTCAAAAAATTGATTTTCCCTTGCATCCTTGGAGTTTTAAAGTACTTTTGCCATGATAATGTCACAAGTGTGCTGAACATTTTGATTTTTGCTGTGTCTTTTGTTGCAGGAATGAAGGCTTAATCCCAAGCAACTATGTGACTGAAAACAGACTCACCAATTTAGAATTATATGAGTAAGTGTCCTCCAAAGCGTTCTGAATGGTAAACCTATGAAAATCAGGGACATTCTGGCAATTTCAAAGTCTAGACAGCACTCATTTTGGTCTGTAAAAGGAAAAGAAAGTAACACATTCGACAGTTTTAGTAATATAGAGACTGTTGGTTCTTATCATGATTGATTTAGAAACTTCTTTTTCTTAAACTTAATTTTGTTTTGTTTTGGATGACCACTTTTCTTTTTTAACAGCAACAGAGTAAATCCATCTGGCACTTAAAAAAAAAAAAAAAAAAAAAAACACCTATATATCCTTCATGGAAAAATGTACTTTAAAAAGTAGTGTTTAATTTTTCAATGAGTGGAGAATTGTATTTACTATGTAAACAGTTCCTATATTTTAGCTCATGTTTTGAGGTATATTAGACATCGCCAAAGATAAGAACGAGGGTAGTGCTATAGGCATGTTCACTAAGGTTCTGCTCAAAATCTATTTTTAATAAAATTATAGATTTGAAAAGAAGGAGATATTAACAATCACTTTTTTTAGATCCTCAGTTTTCAGATGAGAAAGTAAGGCTGACAGTTTAATTTTCAAGTAGGAAGTGGCAGAGCTGGCACTAGTCCTGTTTTTTAAAATAAATTTAGATTTTCAGTTTGAGCATTTGCTCCCTCCTCCCTTGGATACTTATTTTGCAATTAGCCCATGTTTCCAGAAGGTGGCAGTAGATGATGGGAGTTGACCCGCTAAGGTGCTTTTTGAGAACCACATATCAAGGGAATGAGAGAACCTTTCTTGGCCTTGTTACTGATTTAGGCACAGCTGAAGGATTCAGTATATCCCTCCCCAAAGTAAATCCAATTCCAAAAACTTTGGTGAGTAATGTAGTTTTATTGGAGAGTAGAAGGAGATGATCACAGATACATGACAACTCTAATATCACTCTCTGAGGCTTCTCCATTGGCTGTCTCTGTTTTCTTCCCCAAGCCACTCTCCTTAGCTCCACCACAGGTCTCTTCTGTTTTCTCTCTACCTTCAGTTCACCTGCCCTGTCCTCTCTGTTGACTTGAGCCTGGTAGTCCTGACCCGAGACTCCAGTCTCCAATAAAACCAAACCCTTACATGCACAAACTCACCTTCCTTAGAAAACAGCTTCACGGCCATCTTTAGTTACTCAAGCATGCCTGACGCAGGCCTAACTGTCACCTCATGTGGAAGGTGACCAAGAGAAAAGCTGTCTTAGAAGGCTATGTCACAGGAGATTTTGGATGGAAATCATCTATAAAAAATAAGAAAAATAAATTTGTTTTTCATCCCAGTTTGAATTTTCTGGAAGATTAAAGGAGTCGTCTGTGACAGTGTCTAACACAAGGCTTTGTGGGTAGTGAATGGACACTTTTTACTCAGCACTGTTACTCTTTTTCTTTTTGTTAATTAATTTGCTCATTGTAACCATTGTTTAGAACAGGCTTGGGCTCTGGCTGCAACACTTATTTATATTGTAGATTTCACATCATTTGAATCAACTCTGGGGTTACAATTGCCGTTTCATGTTTTGGGGCCTCAATTTATATGATTTTTGAAAATCATCCTTATCAATCACTCTAATTCTGGGAAGACTTTTAACTTAATTGCTTTAAAAAAACAAATTTGTTAAAATATAGGCATAATAGGTATCATTATTAATCACAAAGTTTACTTGTCACTTACCTATGTGCCAAGTATAAGGACAAGGATTGCCGCCCCAGGTCGAAGTACTGAAATATAAGCTTAGACATGGAGCAAACCGGCCCCAATCCTGGCATCACCACTGGCTACTTCTTTGATTCTAGGCAAAGCTGCCTAATGTCTCTGACTGTTCTGAACCTCTGATAATTTAGTAAGTGGGGACAATTATACCTATTTTGTATGGTATATAGTAAATGGTCTTTACATTCGAGCAATCATTATTTCCATGGAACAAATAGGAAAGGCATTTACATTTTGGCCCACCTTGCATATTGTGGTAAGTGCACAGCCTGCCTTTGTTACTTTGGCCCCCAAAATCACTTTATTTGTTAATTATGTGTTTATTATACACTTAGGATGGATCAAGGGTGGTTCTCAGCCCTGGAGATACAACATGGAACACACAGAACCTTCCCTGCCTTCATGGAACTTACAGTTTCATGGGGACATTAAACAACCCTAAATTCAAAAACAAATATATGATTCTAAATTGTAGTGTTATGAAGGAAAAGTGTAGGACACTGTGGGAGCAAACAACAGGAAGAGGATATAATGTGCTTGGGGATATTGAGTTGGAAAGACACAAGGGCCAGGGAAGGTAAGAGACCATCAGGGGTGTCGTGGGGAAAATATGCCCTGCCAATGTGCACTTCAGATGTCTCAGGGGAGCCTGCATATATGAAGAGATGTATGCCTGCTTGGCTTTTTTTTTTTTTTTTTTTTTTTGTGGTGCTGGGGATTGAACCCAGGGCCTTGTGCATGCAAAGCAAGCACTCTATCAACTGAGCTATAACTCCAGCCCCCTACTTGGCCTTAAATGTAAACTCAAATTATCAATATAACACGAAAACCTAACTTTTTTGTAAGCTCACAAACTCAGCATGTAAGTCTTGACTCAGCATGTATTTGTAAATTTAAATAAGAACAATTTCCTTTATTCACACTCCACATACTAAATGTCCTTAATCAGTTGTATTTATAAGCTCAGTTAATTAAATTTCCTGAGACATGTAATTAGCATTAATAAACTGAATACATTCAATTATCTTTTTAAATACTTTACATTTTTGACAGGGCAAATTCACAATTGTAATAAGCCCTATGTAAGTCTTTAAAATGATCCTAGAAACCTCATAAGTTAAATTTATAAATATGAGAAATCAAGTTCTGTTAACTGTATGAATATCTTTTATTTTAATTAAAAATTTTTTTTTAGTTGTAGATGGACCAAATACCTTTATTTTATTTATTTCTTTTTACATGATGCTGAGGGACCAAATACCTTTATTTTATTTATTTATTTTTACATGATGCTGAGGATTGAATCCAGTGCCTCATGCATGCTAGACAAGCGCTCTGCCACTGAGCCACAATCCCAACCCCTGAAGTAAGCTCTTCACAATGAAGGAAATAGAGTATTATTTCTTTTTCTTTCTTTTTTTTTTTTGGGGGGGGGGAGTTTTAAATAAAAAATTTAAACATCATTTGTGTTGCTTTTATAGGTGGTACCATAGGAACATTACCAGAAATCAGGCAGAACGTCTATTGAAACAAGAGGTAATTCATTGTAGTGATGAATAAATTGGAATATTTCAGAATTTCTGAGAGAGGTATATTATGAAGACTTTAACCAACTAAAAAGGTGTCATGCTTCTTGTTCTTTCTAATTCTAAAATCTTATTACAACTTCATCCCTATTACATGTTTCTTGGTAAGTCGGTAAGTCAGATATATTTATGTCAGATCATGTTTTCCATTAACTTTCATCATAATTTCAGAAATATATTTCTCCTGAAATGATTTCAACTCCAATGTACTGAGACTCCTTCATTTATTCTAACATGCTTTCTGCCTGTAGAGTCTGTATTTGAGTTGCCCATATAACCTCTGCAGCAAAAGCAAATATACTCTCTAACCTAACAAACTTACACTCATTAAAAATGCAAATATAGAAAAGTACACAGTTTGGTAGTTTCTTCATTCTTTGGAATTAAGGGGAGAGTAGGGTAGACAAAATATCAAACTCAGATCAGAACTACTCATTTAGGTCAAACCAAAACAAAACTGCATATAGTTAAATTTCCAACTGTCGGTAAACATTAACTGTGGGGAAACACAGAGTCAAAACTAGAAACTAAATTAGAGGTATTGTGTCATTATGCACTCTGTTGGATGTTGAGGAAATCTTGAAAGAATCTAGAAACTAGATTAGAGGTATTGTGTCATTATGCACTCTGTTGGATGTTGAGGAAATCTTGAAAGAATCAGCTCTGTAACCCTGGCATGGTCACATAGGCAGCCTTCTGTAGAGTGATGTTAGTAAATTCAACATGGAGTATTAAAATGTTATGACAGGCAGGATGGGAGGAGGAAAGTCCAAGAGAAAGTTGGCGGTAAGCAAGCTGGTCACAGATAGGACGGTGCTAGTGTTCAAATCATGGGATGTGCACATCCAGCTCAAGAGCTTCTGCTTCTGGAAGGAAGTTAGATTTGATGAGATGAAGGTCCCATGTCTCTGACAGAGTCAAGAACAGGATTATATAGCAGTCCCCACCAGATAGATGTAACATACAATAAAATTGGTTCATGGCATTTCTAAAAAAAAAAAAAAAAAATTGAACCATTGTAGATATAGTTGAAGACCACTCCCTCATCTTTTTTGTCCTCCACTCTCCAGAGACAATCTCAATGGATGGGTGTGTTCTCATTTTGTTGATGTGTTTATATTTTTATATTCTAGGTACATGCATAAAAATCAATAGTCTTTTTTATGTTTTATCATCTGACATAAATATCATATGTTCATTGATTTTTTATTAAACATGTTTTAAAATTTTGTTCATTTAGATACATATATAGGTCAAATACATTAACTCTAGAATTTTATCATATGAATGTATCAAATGTGCCCAATGTTAATATTATTCAAATTGTTTCTAAAGTCTTACTATTAAAAATGGAGTTCTAAGGCACTTCCTTGTTAATGTCATCTTGCACCCAAAGATGAAATGGAATTATTTGGTCTTAGATATGTGCAGATTTATCATTGTTAGATATTTTCAAGCCACAATTCAGAGTAGTTGTACTAATTTGCACTCTTACAGGGTAGGAGATAAACTGGTTCCCTCCATTCTTGCCAGCCATTGGTAATTTCACACTTTTTTTTTCTAATTCACTGGATAAGAAATTGTTTATATGTTATTTTACTTGCGGTACTTGGAATTGAACTTAGGACTTTGGGCATACTAGTTAAGCTCTCTGCCACTGAACTAAGCCTCAATCCCAGAAATTGTATAAATTTTAAGGAATGAGGATTCCCTTGACTACCAGTGCCACTCAATAACTTTTCTTGTGTCTACTAGCCAGTTAGACTTACTCTCCTGTGCGTGTCCGTGTCCATTAATATCCTTTGCTTATTTTTCTACAGTGTATTTGATTTTTAAACTTATAAGTATATATCTTAAAAATACATACATCGTGATTATCAATCTTTTTGTGTGTAATATGTTGCAAATATTTTCTTCCGGTTTCCTGCTTTTTAAAATACTTTTTGCTCTTGTCTTATTTTACAGAGAATTTGGAAAATGTTAATGCAGCCACATTTCTCAATATTTTCCTTTATGATCTGTAATCTACTTTTTTATTAGTATAAGAAGCCCAGTTCCAAGGTGTTTTCATTTAAATATCTGTTTTACAGAATTGATTTGCATATGTTGGTCTTTAATCCATCTAAAATGTGTGTATGTATAATGAATGGAATGTTCGAGGATACATATTTTTGCTATATGTCTTAAAATATTTTTCTAATTTATATATGGTCTAAATTTTAGTTGTAAAAGTATGCTTGGATTAAGCATTTAAAATATTTCTTTCTGGGTTGGGTTTCCTTAATATTGTCCTTAATTATATTTCCTTAATATAAATTTAGCATTTGTCCTATTACGTTCAAAATCAAGTCTGACTTGCAAATTTCCAATTTCTTTGTTTGGTTTTCGTATAAAGATTATACTGGCATCATAAAATATGTTGGGATGGTCTTTGTCTCTTTTTCCAATCTCTGGGGTAGTTTGTATTGGAAAGTAGTTATGTTTTTAATTGTTTCCTCTCTCTGATACAAAAGTTCAGATGTGCTGCCTTTGAAAACAGGTAGATATTTAACTGCCGACTTAACTTCCTTTTCTTTTTGAACTGTTTGATAATTTATATTTACAGAGAAAATTGCCTATTTTATACTTGTTTTCAAATTTATTATATAAATCATTCATAGCAGTATCCTATAATTTTTGTTTCTCTCGTATTTCAAGATTCAGTATGTTCATATGGACCAAAATCAGATTTTGAAGTTTTCTTTCATCCTGTCCCTAAGCTCCCAATTTCTTTCCCTGTAGAAAAGCTACCATTAATTTATTTTGTGACCTTTATGACATTTAATACATGCACAAGCAAGTACAAATATATTTTGTTGTGTTGCTATTTTTACACAAAATGCAGCATAATATATATCTAACCTTCTACACATTACTTTCCCCCCAATAGTGCACACTAAGAACCTTTCCATATCTGTATAAAAAAGTGTCCTCATTCATTTTATATCTGCAATAGTATTCTTTAGTTTGGATGTATCACATTTCATTATGGAAATAAAGAAGTATATATTTTTTATATTAAAACAATGCTGCCATTGGTAACCTGTACACACATCTTTTTCCATTTATGTGATTGTATTGGTGGAATAAATCCCAAAGGTAAAAATTCTGGTACAAAGAGAATGTACATTTCTGATTTCATAGACTGACGTACCCTCTGTGGGAATTGTATCAGCTTGTATACCTACCAGAAATGAAGAGTATCTGGTTTCCCATAACCTCTCCAGCCAGCAGTTTATAAGAAACATCTGGATCTTTGCTCTTTGACACCTCATCTCAGTGTGGATTTGATTCGCATTTCTCTTATTCTGGGGATGTTAAATATTATTCATATATTAAATTTTATATATTTTTAGTTCCTCTTCTGTAAACTGTTCATATCCTTTGCAGTCTTCTGTTTCTTATCCTTTTCTCAGAATTTGCAGGACCTATATTAAGGAAATTAATCTTTGTGATGTGGCAATATTTACTACAGTTTTTCAATTGTTTTATGGTTTTCTGGCATGAATAATATTTGAATTAAGTATTTTTGAATTTATCAGGCAAATTTTTGGAAGAATTGAGAGTTTGTGTCAGAATTATCTTCCCTACTTCAGGGTTATGAAAACAAAACAAAAACCCTTATATTTCTTGATACTTTGATGATTTTGTTTTGTGTATTGATATCTCTGATCCATTCCTATTTTTTCCCTGTGTAAGAAGTGGGGCACGGAACCAAATTTAATTTTTCCTAGATGGTTACCAAATGTCCATCTTTATGCATCTATTTGAGTTGCACTTTCCTCATAAACACAATTCCTATTTTGTATTTTGTCTGGATTTTACTTGGTGTCCTTGCTCAGCCTGTCCATCCATGGGTTTTTGCTGCAGTATTGTAAATACTGGGGCTTTTTCTGGTGTGGTTAGCCTACCCCGTTATTATTCTTTTTTCAGAAATATTCTCCATCTTGATTTTTTTTTTTTGTCCATATGAACTTCATAATTATTTTTTTGTTGGTTGCAATAAATGTACAAATTAATTTAGGGAAATTTTTCAGGCAGTACAAATCAATGGTATTTGGAGACCAATTTGTTCTAGGACCCACATACTGATTGTTGATCTAGAAAAATATTAGAATTAGATCCCTATCTCAAGCAAAGTAAGTTTTGATGGATCAAATACCTAATGAGAAAAGCAAACACTTGTGTATTCTTAAAAGGCATTTTAGAGTTTTTCTTCTGTAGCTTGCACATTTATTTTTTAGTGTGTTTTAAGGTACTTTATCTTTTGCGTTGCTATTATAAGTGGATATATCTTGCTTTGATTTATGAGAGCTTTTGAGTTCCGCAAATTAATTTTTTTTTTGATGTTTGTGCTATTTGCTGATTTTTATTGACAAATTCAACTTTGTATATTTACTAATTATATCATTGTATTATAATGTATTTATGCAAGGTGAAATGACATATAATATTAGTAATACAAGTATTATTTTGTGTAATTATCAGTTTTGTGTTTACAAATATTATATTTATTCCATTAGTGTTTATCAAGAACATATTACATAACAGTCACCATATAGTACAGCAATTAGGCAAAATTCTTTTTTTTTTTTTTTTTTTTGCGGTGCTGGGGATAGAACCCAGGGCCTTGTGCTTGCAAGGGAAGCACTCTACTGACTAAGCTATCTCCCCAGCCCCACAGCACACATTTTTCCCATTGAAATAACAATTTGTAGATTTTGATTAACAATATAAAACCCTTCACAAAACACAGTACCACAATTACACTCTGAATTTATTTTCCATGTGAATCAGATGCTCATGCAACTGATTTTTTTGTATCTACTGTATTTCCCATAATGCAAAGTCCTGCATATTAATCTTATAACACTTTAAATGACAATATATTTTATTTTATAGCAAAATATAGTAATAGCATATAAATACCACATTTTTAATCCTACAATCATTGTTGGGCACATAGGTTTATTTTATAACTTGAATATTGAGACCCATGCTTTTTGCATGGGTCTCATGGAAAAATGTTGACTATGAAGACTGTGTCTTCAACATTCTGATTAAACATTCAACATTCTGATTTAAATTCAACATTCTGTTTTAATTTCCTCTGGATATATATTTAGACTGATATATCTGGATCATAAAGTCATTCTACTTTTATTTTTTTTTCAAATGTGATGTTTGAGATTAAGCCCAAGTTTGCTATAACACAGAACTACAACAAAAGTCATTTTAAAATTGTTTGGAACACATCATTTCTAAATTTCTGTGACTTGCCTCAAACTTGAAATCCTCTTGCATGGCCTCACAATTTTCTGGGATTTCAAATATGTAGTTTCAAACTGTACTTGACTTTTTAAATTTATTTTAAATCTTCCATACTGTTTCCCAAATGACTCTATAATCTACTGTTGACTTTTTTTTAATGTATAAATCAATTAAAAATAGTACAGCACATAAAGACAAAGGAAACCATGTCTAAATTAAAGTAATTAACCAAAATATTAGGAATTTAACATTAGATAAGTGAGTTATAAATTACTCAAAGAATGCTGAATAATGGGTGTGGGTCGTGCGCGTGGAAGTGGGGCGACGTAAAGGCGCTCCGCGAGCCCGTCTCTCCTCGAATGAAAGGAACAACCTCGGGCGACAGAGCCCCGCTCTTAGGCACTGCTGGAGAACCGAGACCGACTTCTTTCTCTTTCCCCTCATTGGCGCTTCCCTCCTGCCGTCCGCCTCTGGGCCCGGCTGCATTTCTTGAGACTTAAAGTGGCATTTCAGGAAAACCAAGTTTCTGTAATTCTAAAACCTCACATCTCTGTATAAGTTTTGTTGAGCTGGATGAAGGTATTCCCACTCCTCTTCAGTGAAATCAATGGCCACATCTCTGAATGTCAACAGATCCATTTCCTGGTGCTCAGAAGCCAGTCTTTGTCCCTATGGATCTTCAGCTCCTGTGCGGCAGAGCAACCTGGGACTCTGAAGCGGGAGAGTAAAACCTAGAGTTGAATGGCTAATATGGAGGTCTCAGGGAAAAGAGCCGCAAATTAATTTTGTAATTGATAATGTTGGGGAAATTCTCATTATTTTGGTAGTTTTTCAGTTGATTGTCTTGGGTTTCAGATATATGATCCTACCAGCGGCAAATAGTGATTATTTCAATTACTCTTTTATAATATTAATGTAGTACTTCTAATTTTTGCCCCTCATTCAATTTCATTGGCTAGTGTTCCCAGAAGAGTATAAATACCAGTGTCCTTAGTGGGCGTGATTTTTTTTTTCTCTCTTGACATTATTTGGAATGATTTCCACATAAAGCATAATAAAGGACTTGAGACTAGGGTAAATGCTATCGTGTTAAGGAAGTACAAATATCTTCCTATTTTACTTAGAACTTTTAAAAAGTGATACTAGAAGTTGGAGTTTGTCAAATGCCTTTTAAACGTTTCTGGAGATGTCTGTGTGATTTTTTTCTTCTCCCTCAGATCTACCCATATGACAAATTATATTAATGAGATTTCCAATGTTGAATTTCTCTTACATGCCTATAGTGAGCCCTCTTGGTCATGGTGTATTATTCTTTTGGATTTGATTTGTTTACATTTTATTTAGACTTTTTGTGTTAAGATAAATGATCTAAGTTGATGTAAACTGGTTAGTACTTTTCTATTTTGTCAGTTGGGTTGGGTATTGATATTAAGCTCTCTTTGTTCTTAAATTTAGAAGCTTTTTTGTTCTTTTCATATGTTTTTAACTAGTTTAATCTGTGTACTTTTTTTAAGGTTTAGTATATCAAAATGTGTAACTGTGGAGTTTTTAAATGTAGCTCTTTAAAAACATCCACTTTTTAAATTAATAGGTCTATTAAAACTTTGAGTTCTCCTGGATTAAATTTTAATAAGTGTTATGTTTTGTTAGTTAACTATCCATTTCATTCAAGTTTTCAAACTTATTGTATAGAATCAAGTAAAGTTTTATTTTTTTCTGGATCCTTGCATATTTGTACCTTATGACGTATTTTTGACAGATTTTTGTCATTAGTCATAGATTAGGTTAATTAGCAGTTTATCTATTGTTTTCCCTGAGCAGCCAGATTTGAACTTAATTACTAGTTGTATCATACTTTACAAAATGATTTATTATCTTCTACTTTGATCTTTATTAGCTTATTTCTTCTGTACTTGGGTTTATTTCATAACTCTAACTTGGATATGCTTATTTTTACTTCTTTTTTATTGGTATAAATAATAAGACCAAATTTATTTCTGAGTCCTGCTAGAGATGCACAGCAAAAGTTCTCATATATGATGTTTTCTTATTATCTTCTGGATATCTTCACTTTTGTTTTAATTTCCTTGAGTTATATAAAAGAGAATTAAAAATCTATAGGTGGTAGGGGCATTTTATTTGGGGTTTTGTTGTGAATTTCTACTGTTGATCTTCGTGATCAGGAAATACTGTTTGTATTCTTTCTACTTTGAAACTTTAGATGAGGAGACCATTACATATGCAACTTTATTATCTGCATATTACATATACCACAAGTGTATGTGCTATTGTACATATATCTAAACTGTACATGCACCTTCACTTTTTACATCTTTGTCATTTATATATTTATGATACACACAACCCTTGAACACTGTAGGAATTCAGTGAAAACTAATTTTTATCATTTCAAATGGCTATAGGAGATTCATTGGTTTAAAGCACTTGATCAGGGAATGAGGCTTCTGCCGTGATTTCAAGAATTTTCTTGCTTGGAAAAAATAAGCATATCCAGGGAGGCCAAAACTTTTCATAATAGGAAACATACAAATTGAAAGTCTAACGTTCAAAATTATTTGAAAGCAATGTTCAGCTTTATCAGAGTCTCCAGAAGAACGTACAGGGATATGGTTTTTTTTTTTTTTTTTGATTCATTGTACACAAATGGGGTATAACTTTTCATTTCTCTGGTTGTACCCTGAGTACAACCAAGTAGAGTCACACTGCTTGTGTAATCACACATGCACATAGGGTAATAATGTTTGTTTCATTCCATTATCTTTCCTTCCCCCCACCTCCTTCCACCCCTCATTTCCCTTTACACAATCCATCCTTCCTCCATTCATTCCTTACCCCATGCCCCTGTTATGTATCATATCCACTTATCAGAGAAAACATTTGGCCTTTGGTTTTTTGGGATTGGCTTATTTCACTTAGCATGATATTCTCCAACTCCATCCATTTACCTGCAGATGCCATAATTTTATTCTTCTTTATGGCTGAATAATATTCCATTATGTATATATACCACAGTTTCTTTATGCATTCATTTACTGAAGGGCATCCAGGTTGGTTCCACAATCTAGCTATTATGAATTGAGCTGTTATAAACATTAATGTTGCTGTGTCACTGTAGTATGCTGATTTTAAGTCCTTTGGGTATAGGCCAAGCAGTGGGATAGCTGGGTCAAATGGTAGTTCCATTCCAAGTTTTCTAAGGAATCTCCACACTGCTTTCCAGAGTGACTGCACCAATTTGCAATCCCATCAGCAATGTATGAATGTACCCTTTCCCCCATATCCTCACCAACACTTATGGTTGCTTATATTCTTGATAATAGCTATTCTAATTGGGGTGAGATGAAATCTTAGGGTAGTTTTGATTTGTATTTCTCTTATTACTAGAGATGTTGAACATTTTTTCATATATCTATTGATTGCTTGTAAATATTCTTCTGTGAAGTGTCTGCTCATTTCCTTAGCCCATTTATTGAGTGGGTTATTTGTATTCTTGATTTAAGTGTTTTGAGTTCTTTGTAAATTCTGGAGAATAGTGCTCTATCTAAGTTCATGTGATAAAGATTTTCTCCCACTCTGTAAGCTCTCTCTTCACATTGTTGATTGTTTTCTTTGCTGAGAAAAAGTTTTTTAGTTTGAATCTATCCCATTTATTGATTCTTGCTTTTATTTCTTGTGCTTTGGGAGTCTTGTTAAGGAAGTCTGGTCCTAAGCTTAAAGAAAACCTTAGAAGATGGAAAGATCTCCCACATTCTTGGATAGGCAGAATTAATATTGTCAAAATGGTCATACTACCAAAAGCACTATACAGAATCAATGCAATTCCAATTAAGATCCCAATGACGTACCTCACAGAAACAGAGCAAGCAATCATGAAATTCATTTGGAAGACTAAGAGACCCAGAATAGCTAAAGCAATACTTAGCAGGAAGAGGGAAGCAGGGGGTATCACGATACCAGAACTTCAACTATACTACAGAGCAATAGTAACAAAAACAGCATGGTACTGGCACCAAAATAGACAGGTAGATCAATGGTACAGAATAGAGGACATAGATTCAAATCCACATAAATACACTTTTCTCCAACTAGACAAAGGTGTCAAAAATGTACAATTGAGAAAAGATAACCTGTTCAACAAATGGTGCTGGGAAAACTGGGAATCCATGTGCAGCAAAATGAAATTAAACCCCTATTTCTCACTGGGCACAAAAATCAACTCAAAATGGATCAAGGACCTAGGAATTAGACCAGAGACCCTGCACCAAAAAGGAGAAAAAGTAGGCCCAAATCTTATCATGTTGGGATCTGATTTTTAATTAGCTTCACACTTGTTAAAATGTTCTTTCCTGCCATTGCTCTTTTCGGTTCTTCCCACCCCTATAGCAACTTCTTCCTCCTTTCAGACTCCCTGGAATCCATTCTTTCTCATGAACTCTGATCTCTCCATCCACTCTCTATCTTTCCAGAAATATTTCTCTCTGCTTCCCTTATGCCAGCCACCACCCTGCTTCTCTCCTTCCAAAGTAAACTCATATTTACCAGCTATATTTATCTGTGTCCTGATTAATACAACAAAAATAACTAATAAGTTGGGTACAAGTTCTCAAATACAGAACTCTTCTTATAAAAAAATCAGTGTTTTTAAATACTCATGCATTATAAATTCGTGTCTAAATTACTCTACTTCTAGAAATGTGACTTCTGAACCTGCAAGAGAGCTAAAACATTATGTGTACTTCTATAAAAATGGTCTTATTCTTTATAGTAAGAATATGGTTAGTGACTTCCTTCTAGTAAGTTGGTATAGCTTTGGTGTCCATCGCCAAGATGTAGTGTCTTTTTGAGTAGAAATGGACTTGTGTAATGAATAAATTGTTTTTCAGGCCAAAGAAGGTGCATTTATTGTCAGAGATTCAAGACATTTGGGGTCTTACACCATTTCTGTGTTTATAAGAGCTAGAAGGTAAGCAGTTGTGATTTTGATTAAGAAATAAACCCCAGACAATCTGTTTTTATGGTGATAAACTCATGTAGAGAATAGATGTGAGAGCTTAGTTTTGGGAGAGGATTGCTGGCCTGGAGGTCAGGACCACTGGCCAGTCCACATTGTATCCTAACCTGCTGTGTGTGATATTGCATTAGCTGCATGACCTTTTTGTCTTCCATTTTCTCAACCATCAAGTAAAGGGGTTAGATTGAGTTAGGCATAGAAGATGCTGTTGCTACATTCCTCCTGTCCCTTGGTCCACTCTGGAATTGACCTGCAGGGAGGCTTCCTTACTTAGAAGGCTTCCCAAGACTTCCTGCCTAAGGATGTTCTCTGACTGTGGAAGCAAACGGGCCCCATGGCCAGGCTGGAAATACCTGAGTGGTTACATCAGGAGAGACCCTCCATCAGTGAGGAATAGGAGTGGGTGGATGAACACCTGTTTCTTTGCACCTCTGTGGGGCAGTTCTGAGGTGTGCTCTCCAGTCTCAGATTCCCAGAAGGACTGAAGTTGGGTAGAGCAGTAACCTGCTCATCAATGCACCCTATTTTGGTCTATATATGAATGTACTGTATATTGACTTTCTTTGTCTCACATTTCCTGTCCCTCCAGGGCATTTTCTCATTTATTTAACTGATACTGATATTCAGGAAGTATTCTGTGTTCCATGATGAGCTTCACATTTTGGACCTTGAACTTGTCACCTAGACAATATTGGCTAAAGTTATGTTCGAATCGGAGGCCCCAATAAGACCATTGAGGAATTTTCCCAGGATGGTCAGGCACATGTTAAAGTGATCTATCCTCTCTTCAGAGTATAGTGTTGATAGCATGAGAATTTGAGAATTGGAGTCCTGTTGCTTAATGAATTGCCTTAGCTCTAAAGTGATTTTTGATTGTTTACTAATTCATATGTTATCTATTATAGAAGTACAGAGGCTACAATAAAACATTATCAGATTAAAAGGAATGACTCCGGACAGTGGTATGTGGCTGAAAGACACCTCTTTCCATCAGTGCCTGAGCTGATCTGGTATCACCAGCATAATGCTGCTGGTAAGTGAGGGACATCAGGCTGGGAGGGCTGGGGGTCCAGGCTCTGGACAGGCAATGCATTCTGGGTATCAGATGCTCAACAGGAATAAATTTGCTGCAGAAAGAGTTTAGGAACTTGAAAAATAATTTGTTTTCTGGGCAACTGCCCTCTTCATTATTGTGCCTTTGTTTTTCTAGTCAAGGGGAAAGAGGTGAGTTTGTTTTTTACATTTCTACCATGTGAAGAATAACAGGTGACTGGGACAAAAGGTCTTTTTGTCATTATGTATTTGTTCTGGAAATTTATGTAGGGTTAAATGTAAGAGGATTTCAAATACCCTAAATAATGATGCCTCCTTCTCTTTACTCTCCTCCCCTATATTTGCTCTCTATTTCAGACAATTGTAATAGAAGACTCCCTTTAAATGTCTCTCTGTTCTTTGTAGTTTGGAGAAAAGAAAAAGTTATACAAAATCCAGCCTTTTATAGGTTCACTTAGGCCTAAACATACCAGAGAAATATTTAACCCCCTTTTCCAGCTATTATTTTCCACATTGTCATTTGTGCAAACCTATCATCTGCAGAAAGATATAAGATCCCAGAAAGTTCCACCACAATTAGGACCACATCTCTGGCCTTCAACCCTCACCCATCCTGTGCTGGATCACTTTGAGTCCACCAGGGAATTTTCTTACCTAAGCATCACAGCATTTGGAACCTATTGTAACTTTTCATATTGTTTTGACTTTTTGTCCTGCAATGTTTTTTTAGATTTCACTCATGAAAAGTTGTGTTGACAAAAAAAATCCTTTCTTGAAAGAGGCCATTTTTCCATTATACTGATCCTAAATATCAGGAATAAAGCCAAAGAAATTTGTATCCACTTATGGGATGAGCCCACATGGATATTCCAGAATGTCCTGGGAGGCCACAGGTGTGGCTGGAGATAGAAACCTCCTAAATCAGGGTTTCTTCTGAATATTCCTCCTCCTCCTTCATTCAAAGAAAAAAATTTAAAAATTGATGTTAAGAAAAATAATGAAGTAGATTAGGATGTACTGACATTAAAAGATGTGGCTAAGTTAAAAAAATTCAGAGCAAAACAGTCAGACCACAGTCCCTTTTTTTTTTTGTTATTGTTGTTAAAAATATATCTGCATATATTTGTATGTACACAGAAAAATTCAAAGTTTAGGTAATAATTTTTAAACAAGATTATAACAGACTATAAATTGTTAATGTTTGTAGAAACAGACTGGGAGTAAAGGACACTTTTATTTTCTGCTTTATAGATGGCTTTAGGGTTTTTAAAATTACAATGCATATAAATCATTCTTATAATCTACAAAATATCACAAAGATACTTTTATAAATGAAAAAACTGAAACAAGAAAAAAGTAAAAATGGGAGTTCAAAATTGATACCATGGTGCTATTTTTTTTTAAGAGAGAAAAGACAATAGAAAAGAAATAAGAAAACAAGAAAGAGGGGTGATAATGAGTAAGGGAAAGATATGGGCCCCAGAAATAATTGATATTTATTGGAGATTTACTTCAGGGCAAATCCTGTTCCAAGCACTTTTATGTGTGTTTATTTAATCTTCAGAGCAACCCTATGGGTAGGCGCTATTGATATTTTCATCTTACGGATGAAAAAATGAAGGCAGGAATTATGAGGTAACTTGCTCAAGGTCATATGGCTAATAAGTACCTATGCTGAGGTTTGAACCCACAGAAGTCATGGAAATTATTGAAACCATTGAACCCACTGGCTCCAGCATCTGTACTCAACTACTACCATATCCTCTAGAAAGAGGCAACTCATGCCATTGAAGGATATTTTGGAAGGTTCAGTTTTAGAAAAGATGTGAATTGAGGCCCATGGCTATCCTGTCTTTTTATTTTAAAAAAGTTATTACCTAAACTTTCACTTTTTCTGTAAACATATAAACATATGCATGAATCATTTTAACCCGTGAAAATTCACTGCCTTACCAGAAATAAGAACAATGCCAAGAGAGTGTCAGACTTCTTTCTGTCACAAAAAGATCATCATTAACCCATGGATAGCACTTCCCAGGATAAAAGTATTTGGCAAATAAAAACATTGAAGTTAGAGGAAATTCCTCCAATTCCTTTCTTTAATTTCCCTGCTCCCTAGATGTTTTGACATCATCCTTTCTTGGTCTTCTCTAACCCACATCATTCCTTATGGATCTTCCCAAAGGGTCCTTCCTTTAAACACAGATGTTCCACAGGGGTCCATCCTTGATCACTTGTCATCTCACCTTAGGGTTCTTTCTTTGTGTAATTCTATCTGGTGGACACAGACACTTGGAATTCCCTGCCTTGAACTTCAGTAATGAAGTAGAGTCCTTCATCTTGTATCCTCAGTCTTCCTCCAAATCTATTCTTCTTCCTACTATTTATCTCAGGTAATGGTGCCATCATTTAGCCATCTAAAGAGACTGGAAGCATAGGAAGTTGATTTTTCTATTCTCAACTCCTATTCTTATTAATTATCAAGTGGAATCAATTTCACATCCTAAAAGTGTCTCCTCTGACCCTTGCCTCTCCCTATTAGTGCTGTCCTAATCATCGCTCAGGTGGAAAACTGCAGTAGCCTCTTAACTGTTGTCATTGTCTCCAATGCTCTCTCATCCTTAACCCACCTCTATTCTGTTGCCAGAGTAGACTATCAAAAATATAAATAAGAACATTCCACCTCCTTATTTGGGACATCTCAATGACTGTCTCCCACTTGAAGGAAACTGTAATGCTCCCTAGCATGACTTCCAAGGCCCATCACCACCAGAATTCTTCCTACCTCTCAGTATAACTTGTTGCCTCTTCCTACCTCTTGCTTTTTGTTCAAGTACCCACCTTCATGCTTCACACCTCTCAGTATCCTTCATGCTGTCACCTCTGCCTAGAATGTCCTTCCAATTTTCTCCTTGTGAGTTACTCCACTTGTCAGATTCATCTCAGGTATCATTTCCTCCCAGAAAACTTCTTTGTTTAAAATCCAGCAAATTGTGGGTTGGGGAGATAGCTCAACTGGTAGAGTGCTTGCCTCGCAATCACAAGGCCCTGAGTTCAATCCCCAGTACCGCAAAAAAATAAATAAATAAAATAAAATAAAATCCAGCAAACTGGTCAAAGCTCCTTCTCTCTATCCCAGCACGCCTTGCACGCATCTCTAGCACAGTACTTTACACTGGAACAGCCTCTCCTTTCCTGTCTTTCCTCACTGAGTTAGAGTTCACTTGTTTTATTCATCTTTGGATTTGTCTAAAAGAGAGTTGTAAGGGGCTGGAGAGATAGCTCAGTCGGTAGAGTGCTTGCCTTGCAAGCACAAGGCCCTGGGTTTGATCCCCAGCACCCCCCCCCCCCCCCCCAAAAAAAAAGAGTTGTATACAGTAGGCACTTAATACATATTTCTTTCTGTTTTTATACTGGCTAAGCTTGTTTCTGCCTTCCAGCCTTTGTGCATGATGTTCCATCTGCCTGGAAGGCTCTTTCTCTGGATCTTTGTGAGATGGCTCCTTGTCAATCAATGTCATCATAGCTGTCATCTTCTCAAGAAGGGCTTCCCTGAGCAGCCATCTACAGTCTCTGTATTTTGTCTTCTCTGCCTTGCACTCTTCTTTGGCTACCTTTCTTGTATGTGCATACACTTGTTTATTTTTCCCTCTAGAGACCCAACATTGTGGTAGTACATGGCTCATGCCAGGCTCTCAATGAATATTGATGAAAGAAATAAATAATAAATGCTTATTGAACTAAGTTGAAATTGGTTGTTTAGAATTCTGCATGTTGACCCAGTCAAAGGAAATCTCATTTACTCTACCATGCTATTTTTTTTTAAAAAAGTAAACGACTAAGCTGGGCATGGTGGCACATGTCTATGATCCCAGTGACTCAGGAGGCTGAAGCAGGAGGATCACAAGTTCAAAGCCAGCCTCAGCGACTTAGCAAGGTCCTAAGCAACGTGTGAAACACTGTCTCTTAAAAAAATATAGAAAAGGGATGGGAATGTGGATCTGTGGTTAAGTGCCCCTGGGTTAAATCCCTGGTAAAAAAAAAAAAAAAAAAAAAAAAAAAAAAAAGTAAACTATTCTCAAAGGGTGAGATGAGGAAATGGGTACACTTTAACACTAATGATGGTCAAATGAATCGTAGTAGCCTTTCTGGATACTGTTCAACCTGGAAATCACATTTTATAAGACAACAATTTGAGAGGTACATATAAATGCATGTTCAAAAATACACAGCACCCTGCAGAAATCTGGTTTAAAAGTTTCAATTTGGTTGACTCTATATAGAACTGAGTTAAGAGTTTTTAAACAGAGGGGAGAAGGAGTGATGAACAGGTGGAACACAAGATTTTTAGGTCAGTGGAACTATTCTACACGATGCTACAATGGTGGATATATGTCATTACCTGTTTGTCCAAACTCACAGAATGTGCAACACCAAGAGTGAACCTGTAAATGATGGACCCTGGGTGATACTGATGTGTCAACGTTGGTTCATTAGTTTTAATATCTCTCTGAGTGGGAGATGCTGATGGTGGGGGAAGCTATGCATTTATAGGTACATGGAAATCTCTGTACCTTCTACTCAATTTTGTTGTGAATCTAACTTGCTCTAAAAAAATAAAGTCTGTTGAGAAAGAAGGGGAGGTTATATAAAAGCAAGCAAACAAACAAAAGAATATACAGCATATATACAAAAGAATTTTATACTAGTGAAATTTTGGAAATAACTTTAAGGTCTATTTATAGTCATTGGTATACACAAATTATATGCAAAATGTAAAAATCTTATAACAAAGCATTTCCCTTTTCATAAAATGTATTGAATGTGTATATACTTTCAAGTGTGCATATAGAAATTCTTAAGAAGGTGTTCACTCAAGTAATAACCATATCCTTGACATTAAGATCTTCTGAGGGATCTTTATACTTTTCATTGTCTTTGAATTATGTACAAGGAACATATATTATTTTACGAAAAGTGTTTTTCAAATGGAAAGATTGAGCAACCAGAATAATCTGTAGAAATCATTTTTTATGCCAAATTATAAAAACGAATGGTACTGTCTCCTGGTATATCTTCTTTCTGTCTTCTATATTAGGAACTAGACTTGAAACATAGATTTCTCTTCCTCTGCAGGTCTTCTGACTCGACTCCGCTGTCCAGTTGGGCTGATGGGTTGTTTGCCAGCCACAGCTGGCTTTAGCTATGGTAAGGTATGCATATGTAGTAAAGAACCTACTACCTAGATATCTTAAATTCTTAGCTCTTTTGAAATGTCTAGTTAGATAAACTTATTTTCAAACCTTAAACCTCCCTGTTTGAGATGTTTAAATAATGCATTTCGTAAGGGTAATTTAAACTCCAGGGAGAAATACTTCAGATTTCACTCCACATCATCAGGAGATTTAATCTTCACCCTTTAGATAAATGGCAATTCTTTTTATTTGGATGATGAGGCTGTTACTCTCTTGTTACAAAGGTGGTTAGGAAACAACTGATCCCCAAGAGAATCTACCAAAAAAATGATGTTAAAAGTATCCTTTTAATCTTTTTTCAAATAGAATTTGCACTGTTTGATTTGAACCACTTTCTAGGAAATGTAGTATTTGTGAATCTGTGAGAATAAGAGTGAGTCAGGGAGTCCTATTTTCTAATTTGGTGATATTTTGTTTCCTTAAATTTCTCTCATTAGTGGTATTCAGGTTATACTGAAAAACACGATGACATAATTATATCAGGTTCTTGTCTGGTTAAGTGGGATGGGAGGGTGATTTCAGGGTGCCTCCATCATTCCTCTGTCCTATAGATACTGTATATAATAAAAAGTGCCATCATTAACCAAGTATTTAAGTTAAATAGATTCTCTTCAATTTCTTGGAAATAAACTTTTCCAATTTTTGCAACATATAGAATAGGGGAAAATTAATATCTATAGCTTGATCTATTTTGCCTGGTTTTGACCACCTTATTTATATACTAAATATTAATGTAATCTGATACTTTACAGCCTTTTGTGTCTAACTTTTTCATGTCTTCATTACATCTGTGAATTTTACCCATAGTGCTGGCCATGGTAGGTTCATTTTTGCCGTGACATGGTGCCATATTGCAGGACTGACCCACTAGTGATTTACCCATGTGCCTTTAGATGGCCATTTGGGTTGTGATCAACTTTTGGTTCTTATAAATTATATTGTTACTAATATACAAATACAAATAATATTGTTATGCCTTTAGATGAAGCTAAGCATACGTCTATGCTCTGGTGTATGTATATTGGACATGTTCAATAGAGTATTCGTACTGGGTCACCGTGCAGGTGCTCAGATTTAGTAGATATGATCAGGTTCCCAAGCTTATAACCAAATTCCACTCCCACATACAATGTACAAGAATTCCATTGTTCCATGTTTTTATCCTTGTCAATATTCAGTATTCTCCTCTTCTCCTTCTTCTCCTTCTCCTTCTCCTTCTCCTTCTCCTTCTTCTTCTTCTTCTTCTTTTTAACATTTTAGTTGGGCATGGGTGTACACACCTATAATACCAGAAGCTCGGGAGACTGAGGCAGTAGAATTGCAAGTTCAAAAACCAGCCTCAGCAATTTAGCAAGACCCTGAGCAACTTATCAAGACCCTGACTCAAAATAAAAAACAAACAAAAGGCTGGGAATGGGGCTTAGTGGTTAAGCAATCCTGGGTTCAATCTCTGGTACCAAAACAAAACAAAAAAACAAAACACACACACACACAAAAAATACATTATTTTAGCCAATCTAGTGAGTGTGTAGAGTATTTTATTATGGCTTAAAATGTATTTCCCTAATGAGTATTTATTTTGATCAATCTTTCATAGGTTTAGTGGTCATTTGGAATTCTCTTTTATAACCGAATAAACTTTTGCCCTTAAAATAGGGGGACATGTCTTTTCTAATTAGTTTATTTATGTTCTAAATAGGTACATAAATATGGATATATGTTTTTTAGAAATATCTTTTCCCAGTCTGTGACTTACCTTTTTGCTTTCTCAATGGAGTGTTTCTGATGAACAGATGAAATTATGAACAGTAATTTCTCTTTGTTTTCCTGTATGTTAATATTCTATCGAATAAGTCTATGCCAACACCAAGGCAATGATTATATTCTCCCAGACTTCTTTTCAAGCATACCCCTGGGAGGAGGGATAATTTATACAATTGAAATGAGGCCGTCAGCTTTTACAGTTTTTTTTTTTTTTTAAAAGTGCATTACTCTAAAGTTCCAGCAGATGTTGGTGTTGCTGTATAAAAGGGAGATGCTTAAAAAACAAATTGGTGTTTAACAGTGTTCAAAAGGTCATTTTAGAAACAGTTCATTTTTTTCCCCCGATTTGCTTCTATAGAATGAGAAATACACAGTAACACAAATTTTACTTCAAATGTGCCCTTAGATGTGTGTGGGTTAGAGTTATGACATTGGACGTGTTTATTAGATGAATGGATTAGCTTTCCCTAAGATGAGGATGCATTAAGGCAGGAAAGTTCTTTGGGGTGAAGTGAGAAGAACAGTCGAAGAAACTGAAAGGAGGAAAGGGAATATCACAAAATTCATCTGCCTTACAAGTTAAATACCAGGACACAACTAAGCTGGGGACATACCTATTTTAAATCCCAGATCTAATTTTGGTCAGTTTCGTTTAGAAAGGCATATTTCATTTCTTGGGTATGTTTTGATATCCCCACTCTGTTGTACAATGCTCTCCAAAAAGTTTGTACTTTAAAACTCAGTGTTTTGAATTGCACAGGTAAGTCACAATGAGAGTATTAAAACTCATTGTGCCCTCTCTTCACTTATTTATACAGTTTTTAACCTCTATGTAAAATAAAGGGATAGGATTAGAAAATTCTTTAATCTTTTCTAGCTCTAAAATTTTAGCATTCTTTCCCCTACTTGTAACATAGATGTTTTACTTTTCCAGAAAAGTGGGAGATAGATCCGTCTGAACTGACTTTTGTCAAGGAGATTGGAAGTGGTCAGTTTGGGGTGGTCCACTTAGGTGAATGGCGAGCACATCTGCCAGTAGCTATCAAGGCCATCAATGAAGGCTCCATGTCTGAAGAGGATTTCATTGAAGAAGCTAAAGTGATGATGTAAGTATAAGCAACACACAGATAAACATTGCCTAATATCTGGTGTCATGGAAAGAACACGGACTTTGGAATCAGCCAACCCTGGATTTATGTCACAACTCTGCTCAAGCTGGCTGTGTAATCCAGGCAAATTCTTAGACCTCTGTGACCTGGATTAATTATTTCAGGTTTCTAAGCCTCAGAACCTTCATGTGTAAAACTGGGCTAACAGTACCTACTTCGCTGGATTATTGGATGAATTAATGCAAGGATACAAAAGACTAGCAAGTATATTCTTTTTAGTTCAATGATAGTTGCTTAATTAGTGCTCTTTATATTTTTCCTTTTCCCTGAAGAAAAATGTTAATTTTGTTTCTGTAGTAATGTATTGCTCATTTTTTGAAAGGGCAACCCCAAGTGGTCAAAAACACTTGTTTTTTTTTTTTCTTTTTCTGTTTTCTTTCTTTCTTTCTTTCTTTCTTTCTTTCTTTCTCCTCCTCCTCCTCCTCCTTCTCCTCCTCCTCCTCCTCCTCCTCTTCCTCCTCCTCCTCCTCCTCCTCCTCCTTCTTCTTGAAAGGATAAAGTATTTGCTTTCAGAGAATTTAAGAATCCTGAGTTTTAAAAGAGAAGTGGGTCACTGTAGGCCATTGGACCCTGCTCTTAAAATTTTTATTTTCCAGGACACCATTTTGACTAAGTTGAACTTAGAGTTGTGATTTATGATTGTTGGATTGGACCAGGACAAATCAATAATTTGGCATGGTTCAAGTCAACATCCTTTAAATATTTATTCAACATTTACTTAGAAAAGGATCAATGCATTGAAGAAGAAAAATCCCAAGTGGCATTATTTTGTTGTCCAGAGCAATTTAATTCTATCCCAAACTTGCAGAATTGGAACTAAAACAACACTAAAATAGACAAATGACAACCAAAAGTGATTAACTGAACCCATTCTCCTTGGAAGGCAGAGCAGTGATGTCTTTTGACTTTCCAAATTTAGTCCCCAATTATCCTATTAAAATATCCTTTCTAGCCACATACAATAGGATGAATCCAGAGGGAGGTTATGATAAGCACAATTTTCCAGTGATATCAGCTTCCCAATGACATTTTTGTGTCTCAGGGTTCCTCAAGCACCTATCTGCCTGGCTTTTGCTCTTTGATATGATATCCATCTGACCATGGTTTTCCTATATCTGAAGGACAAAAATTACAGTTCTGCGTGTTGGGTTAAATAGGCATAATATGAAATTGAACAGGAAACATGGGACTCAGAGGGAACTGAAGACATATTGGAATCTCTATCAAACAAGAATCTGCAATGTCTGATATCACAATGAGGGAATTCTTGGATGAGTCAAGGTTGGTTGGGAAATTGGGTAGGATCCTTGAGGATGATTTTTAAAATGTTTTTATTAGCGCATTATAGTTATACATAATAGGGGAGTTCATTTTGACATAATCATACTTCTGTGTAAAACAATTTGCTCCACTGTAGTCCCCAGAACTTCCTCTTTCCCTTCCATCTCCTTCCCCCTGTCTCCCTCCTCTATTAAACTGGTCTTCCAATAGAAATTCAGTAGATTAGACAGAAGGGGATGAAGAGAAGGGAGCAGATAGGAAAAGGAAAGACTGTGGAGTGAATCCAACATAACTTTCCTATGTACCTATAATGAATACACCACAGCAAATCCCACCATGGTATATTTGGAATGGGGTCCTAATTAGAATATGATACATTCCAAGCTTGTATAATTATAACAAAAAGAATGAATTAAAAACTAGTCTTTCTTTTTAATTTATTTATTTTAATTGGTTTTTTATAGATATACATAAAGGGTAGAATTCACTGGTATACTCATATGTGTACATAGCATAATTTGGTCAGTTTCATTCCACAGTTCCTCCCTTATCCTCCCCTACCCTCAATCCCCTCCATCTATTCCACTGATCTCCTGAGGATAACATTTTAAATGATGGAAGATTTATGTAGTGTGAGAATAGAAATAGCTTCTGGCAGTTTATAGAGGCAGGAATGAGGCCAACGACTTGTAAGTCAGTTCAGATGGACATAATATGTTCTTGGGTTAGAACGAGGCTGATTTTTTTCCTGATATTTTGAAAATGAGGCAGGAAAAGCTCCGTTCTAACATCCTATTGCAAATACATTCATCTTTGAATAGATGACAAGCATTTGAGTTCTATCTGCCAAATATCTACAGCGCTGCACATGTTACTTCCTTTTCAAAGGTGTGCAGTGTGAATGTTGTCTCCTCTAGGAGGTCATCGCTGACTACTCTGTTTAAGTGGAAACACCCAGCCCCAGGCACCTTCTTCTCTGTCACCTTGTGTTAGTTGCATTGAAATCCTTGTCACTACTCTGAAGCTTCTTGTTTGTCCCTTACTAGAATGTGAATTTCATAATAATAGGGTCAATTATTTATGTCTCTCATTTAACCAGGTGAGTGCCCAAAACGATGACTGGCCAGGAGTTGATGCTAAAATAAAAATTAGTGGATTATTGAATGAGTTAATGAATCCTCACCACAATTCTAAGAGGTAGATCTTAATCTTACAGATGAGAAAAAGGACATTTAGGAAGCTTATGTAATTTATCTACGTTCCACAATTTAAGCTTCTAATTAAAATCAGGACCCTGAACTGTTTGGGCACACAGCCCATAATGGTAACTAACAATAATAAAAAATTATTGATAGATCAATATATGGCAGATCTTAGAGTAGTTGCCTTAACTGTTTGCCAATATTCTTGCCATGTAGTTTTTCCAGTACAGCAACACAAACAAAATTCAAATATATGCTGTGCTGTCAATCAATGTATTGAGGGATGTTGCCTCCTCTGGGGGCCTGTTTGCTGGGGTTTCCAGAGCATCTTCTAAAGCCTTCGGAATGAGAGAAAGACAATCTGTGTCTTAGACAACTTCTTCACATGAAATCTTATTAAACATTCTAATTCATCTTTGTTTTTTCTGGGTTTATATTTCTTATGTGTTCATGAACATGATCCCACTTAAATTTTCACTGGGAGTTAGAAGAGCACGTTTTATTATCTCCATTTCACACATGAAAAAACTGAGGCTTAGAAAGTTTAAACAAGTCATTTCCAGTCATGTAGCCAATAGGAGAGGAAAAAAACTAGAATGCAGCTCTTTGGATCAGGAGTACTATATTCCCTTGAGTTGTTAAAGCACTGCTCTGCCTTTAATGGGTCCTTTGTTTTAGTTTTTCACTTGTGGGTTTGTATCTTTAGATGTAGCATATCAATAGCAGTGCACTATCTGAAGATACGTGAACTAATAACATTTAAAACAAAGAAAAACATGTGTAAGTACATCTAATTTCTCTAAGAGCTTTGAAATGTGTATCTCATTTGATTCATTATGTCTACATCATGTCTCCCCAGTAAAATATTTTAGTTTTTCAAAAACAGACTTAACATTTTATATTTATGCTAAACAGAATTAAGAATTGAAAACACCATTGGTTCTTGTTTCCTGCTGCTGACGTGTTTTCTCCAGGGATAATTAATTAATAATAAAGTTTTAATTGGATTCTTAGACCCTAGTACTTACATTTAATAATTGATATTACTTAAATTAAATGCTTTTACATAGTAATACTATAAGAAACATTATTTTAAATATCACTTAAAATCAGAACATTTGGAAAACTGAGGAAGGGAGAAGATTCATCAAATATCTCTCCTAGCAGAGCTATTTCTTTATAGCTTTTATTCTTTCCATCAAATCTTTTATATAATTGTATTGAGTCTTCTTTTCTGCCTACAAAATAAAAGAAAAAACCCTTCAAGGTAAATTAATAGAAAGTTTTTTAGACATATAGCAGATCAGGGAAAGAAAGAGGATTCAGGAATGAGAGGAAAAGGAAAAATAGAAGAAAATTTACTTTCAGAAGAGCAAATTCTGAGTAGCTCTTCTGTTGGTGTGAGGATTTAGAAAGGAATAAGACAGGACACCCCAAGGGCAGGTGCCTGAGTTTGTGTTAAATCATGCATAAATGCAGATCACATTGCAAACTCTTGCTACATTATCCAATATTCAAACGATCTCTTGAATTAGAAATAATTTATTTCTCAAAGATTTCATAGTGTCCCTTACAACTTTGTTAAACAAAATATAGCATCAATGTCATCATTCGGTTTTCTTTCATTCATTCATTAATTCATTAACTGTCTATTGCTGATTATGTAGATACTAAGTTCTGGAAATATGATGATAAGTAGCATAGGTAAGTTTTCTCCTCTTGAAGAGTTAATTTATGCCCAGACTCTAGTGGGAGATGAGGAGGGAGACAGACAGCAAACCAACAAGCAGAGGAGCAATATAGCTTTGAAGAAAAGTAAGGGCTAAGATTACAAACAGGAAGATGTGACAAAGATACTAGGAGCCGGTTGGGGGCTCGGCTGGATTGGATAGCCAAGGGGGACTGCAAGCATTTCATCTGGTTTGTATTTTATTTGGGTCACACTGGATGTTTTGTGGAGATGACTGATGGGACTCTGGAGTGGAGCGGAGAGCAGGTTGAAGGTTATTCAAGTGTCCTGGTGGAAGATGACAGTGGGTGGGTGAAGATGGAAAAAGAGAGTTGTTTCAAGATACATGTTTGAGAAAAAGTGATCAAGACCTATTCTGTCAAATGTGGCAGGTAATGGGAGGAAATTGGGAGAGCAAAGATGATTCCAAGGTATTGGTGTGCACTGCTAGGTAGGGGGTTTCACTTACTGACATGAATAGGTTTGGGGAAAAATGAAGAATTTTGCTGTGAAAGTGTTAAATTTGAGAGCCCTATCAGACAGCCAATGGTGACCAAGTGGTCAGGTAAATACAGGAGTCTGGAATTCAGGGGAAAGTTCAAGATGGAGGGTGTTAATTTGAGAAAGATCATCAGAGATGATATTTAAAACCATGAAACTTGATTCAATGGGACAGTAAATAAGTAGAAAAGGAGAATAGGAGAGCTCTACAATGGGTTTGAAAATATTTAAGAAAATATTGAATAAATAATATTTATTAATTTTAATAAGCAAATATATTAATAAATGACATTCATTACTATTTGATAAATAAATATGATATTTGTTCTACAACAAATCATATATACTTCTCTAAATTATTAAGAGGTACTAAATTTACAGCAAACAAGAATGTACTTTTTCTGTTTGCATTTTTCTATGCCTATGAGAAATATCTTATTCATTAGACTGAATATACACGAGGGTTTGTTTATTTGCTTTGCTTATTTCAGGTAGAATTTTGTCTTATTTCTGATAGGTTTTTGCCAGTGGTCTTGCTCAGCCACTGCAGGGTAATGTTTCAATTCTCAAATGCTTCCTTGGGGGTGTTGGCTTGGTAGATTTTTTATGGCACATTAATATTCCATTTCAAGACTTGCTTTCCTGCCATTGCTTGGCATGCATATAAACTGCATTCCTTAACTGAAAGCACACTTTGTGAAATTGAAAGTTAAATCTGATGAAATATTTATATAAAAAATATATACATATACAAAATTAAAATAATGTTTACAGTTTCTGAGTACCTCTTCTCCATTAACTGGAGTGTTTTCACAAATTGATTTTATGGTAATGTGTCTATAATCACGCCATATACTTTGTTTTAAGGTAAACAGTCTTCCAGAGTCACTGAGCTTATTTTGCTCTCATGAATGAGAAGAAGAGGTAATTTTCAAGGTGCTTCGGACTAACAGAGAATTGCTTATTATATATCTTGTAAAATTATAAACATTAATTTGAAGTTGTTTTCCATGGTGATCAGTTAGCATAAAAGGTCTTTAGAGATCCATGGAACAAACAATAAACTTTTGAAGTCCAAATGACTATAAAGTTCTGGGTGTTTTCTTTTTTTTTTTTTTTTTTTTACAGTACTGGGGATTGAACCCAGGGCTCTGTGCTTGCAATGCAAGCACTCTACCAATTGAGCTATATCCCCAGCCCCTGGGGATGTTTTAATAGGCAACATTCAAGGTCTCTCTGTCTATGTGTGTGTGTGTGTAATTACTAATTACAAAGCAAGGTTTCATGTTGGTAAATGTAGTCTCTATGTAAAAATTTCTAAAAGTCATTTAAGATGCCTTTACTCCTTAACATTTAATTTTCTTGATGTCATTGATCACTCCTGTCTTCTGTCCATCCAGGAGTTTTTGTCTGGGTGGCTGAAGTTAGGAAGGTTGGGAGTCAAGGAGCAGAACTCCGAGGGCTGGGCCTGGAGAAGCAGAAAGGAGGAAGCAGAAGACCCACGAGATGGAAAGCAGAAAACTAGATGCTGAGAAGTAGAATACGGGGCACACATCAACAATGACCTTGGAAGCGCTGCTCAAATTTCTGATCCCACTTTCTCAGTGCATGAAGTGGAAAGGAAAATGCTCTCCTCTCTGTGTGGGGCTGATGTTTATCCTGACAATGAAAATGATACATAGACGGCCAACATTGCCACTTGTGTTACAACACTTTGAAATGCAAAACTGATTCTGTTCACTGCTCTTGTTTTTCTTCAACAGGAAACTATCCCATTCGAGGCTGGTTCAGCTTTATGGGGTATGTATACAGCAGAAGCCCCTCTATATTGTGACAGAGTTTATGGAAAATGGCTGCCTGCTTAACTATCTCAGGGACAGAAAAGGAAAACTTAGGAAGGAAATGCTACTGAGCGTGTGCCAGGATGTATGTGAAGGAATGGAGTATCTGGAGAGGAACTGCTGTATCCACAGAGATTTAGTAAGTACGGTGCAAATTCCCTATGATCTTACACATTGTACCTGTGTTTGGAAGGATATGGCAATTACTTTTAATACTTGGAAGAACATATCCTATAACTTCATTTCAAAACCTTTCCTCTTTATATAATTTGTTGGGAAATGTAACTTTATTTTTTTTATTGCCCCTTGATGCTGTAACCAAGTCTTTTATTCTCAGTGTGCTTTGAATGAACCAAAACTGATTTTCTTTCATTTATCCTCTTGCTTTTTCCCTTCTTCCTTCTCTTTCTTCTTTTTTTCTTTCCTTCCACGTTTCTTCCTTTGAACACATAATCAAACATGTACCACGTGCCGAGTGCATGCCAAGCACTCTTGTAGGTACTAGAGACAGCAGCGAAGAGCAAATTCCAGTGGTTCTCACCCAGGGTGCAGTTGCCCTAGTGTGTAGCTAGTTTGGTTCTGACAGTAGTGCAAGATGGTTATTGCTATTACTGAGGAAGGGAGACTAGAAACACTAAATTATTCTGTTCTGTAATGCCCAGAACATTCTTATTTAAAAAAAAATGACTATCTTTGTCCCAAACCAAATGTTAATAGCACTGCTTCCCTTTTTCCCTACCTCCCCTGCAATAACGTGTTCTGTCCATTCCACATTTTCTCAGGATATTCATACTATTCCTTCTACATCCTTCCATGTCTCATTTCTGAATCTAAAAATTATCTTAAACGATTATTTGAAGATTCTATAAGAAGTCCCTGACACTGTCACCTAGAACTAATCCCATGCTTCCATTACACCTGACCAAGAGTGACCATATTCCTAATTCTGTCACTTAGCTGGGTTATTCTGGGGAAAGAAAGGAGGCATAGTTACAGTGGCTCTGGCACATCTTGGAAAATAGGTTTATCCCACCTATGATTCAGAACTCCATGATGTTTATTATTTACTGATTCATATAATAGTTAATTGTTTTACATTATTTGTTAGCTATATGACCCTGGGCAAACTCGTTAACCAGTAAAGCAGTATTAACCATAGCAACTCCCTTGTATGGGTTTAGTGGGAGGATTACATGATTCGCTATGTGCAAGCTCTTCAAACAGTGCCTGGCTCATTTGAGAGCTCTACAGTGCTAACTGTGGCTATTGCAGAGGCAGATCCCTGTTCTTCATCCCTCATGGCATGTCTCCCAGTACCCAGCACATTGGAGCTCTTGAGCAAAGTTTCAAATGGATGGATAGCATACCGGTTGCACCTAACTCACTTTCCTGGTCTCTATAGGTTTGTCTTTCCTGGGTTATAATTCAAAACTCAGTTGTGCGATCGTTCTCATTGTTCTGTTTGCTCCAGGTAGTTTCACACAGGTCCTCCTATGCCTGTTATCTTCCTTGATTGTTCACTTTATTTACACTCTATTTTATCTACCTACCTGCTCCATAAAACATATCAGCTAACAAGAAGTCTGTTCTGTCAAGGACATTTCTTATGGTTTGGCTTTGAGATCATTGTTGGTACCTTGGTACCTACTGATATTTTCCTTGCTGGCTCCTTGCAGTTTGCCATTTCAAGTTTCTTACTTTTTTTTTTTTTTTTTTTTTTTTTGGCCATATTGTGGATTGTGCCCCAGGGGTGCCAGCCCTTTTTATTTTTATTTTTTTAATTTTGAGACAGGGTCTCTCTAGGTTTCTCAGGCTGCCCTCCAACTTGTGATCTTCCTGCCTCAGCCTTTGGAGCCACTGGGATTACAGGTGTGCACCACTACACCTGGCTAAGTTTCTTGTTTAGTTGCTGGACTCAATGAATCACAAATTAGCAGAAAAGAAAAAAATTCTATCAAGCAGTTCAACTTTATGTTGCTAAATAACCAAATCAATGATTTTTCTTAATTAAATTGATGAAAATAGATTGGGCATAACATATATTATCTTGGTTTTATAGTATACCATATTTAGTTCACTGTGGTAATTTTAAGAAATATGAAACTATTGCTATAAATAGTTATCTTCAGTGCACTTTCAGTTTAAAACTTAATTTCTTAATTTTTGTTACCTAGTAGAGATTCTAAAGATGAAATGACTATTCTTATTTGTCATGTATATTGGGTTTTTTTCTTTTACTTAAGTTAAATAAAAAATATATACTACTCTTATGCGAAGAGTCATAGTTTATCATCTTTTGGATTAAATGAATTCTCATATTTATCAAGTATATTTCTTGAGGAAGATTAAACATTTTCAAAAGTGTTGACATTTCAATTTTTTTATTACATTGAAGAATCATTAAAATTCATCATACAAAGGCAGGTTATTAAATCATATATAACATTGATAGATATCATCATAGCAACAGCATGTCTGGCTCCACAGAGGGGAAACTAAAGAAAAGGAGAGCAGATTTTTTTTCCAGTGCTGGGATTGACTCAGAACCCTGCACATCCTAGGCAAGGGCTCTACCACTGAGCAACACTCCCAGCTCAGAAACTCTTGAAGAAAAAACTTATAGTTAAACTTGGATTATTTTCTCCTTTTTATAGGCAGCAAGGAATTGTTTGGTCAGTTCTACATGTATAGTAAAAATTTCGGACTTTGGAATGACCAGGTATGTGAGAAATCTAAATATAAATTTAAATCATCTATATCTATATATCTATATCTATATCTATATATCTATATCTATATTTTTCACTCATAATAAGAATCTTACATTTGTCTGTGGAAAAACTGAAGATGCTACTGTCTCTGCTTTTTTCCTCTGGGGTAAGTGTTGGTGTGGGTGTGTGGCCCACTGACCCACTTTGGATTTCAGGACATGTGCCAGTTTGCACTGTGAGGTACCATTTATTTACTGTGGACTCTTCTCATCTTTCAGGTCATCATTAACAAAACTATGGTAAATCTTAAAACAAAAAGATTTTCTCAGTCCATTCATCTGTGTAAGATGAAGAAAAATACTTTTCTGATAAACATGTATTTCTGAAGGAAAAAAAGGGGCAAAATGTGTTTGTTCAGCTCTGATTTTCTAGGTCAACATCAAACACATCTATTATCAAGTGTAGTAGCGAGCTTCAAGCCTACAACTCAAGAGTGTGAAAAATTTAGTCATGTCTTTTGCACTCCAATATAATTGACATTTTGAGTCCCCTTTTCTTTGGGGTGTTAGAAATTTAACTTCAGTGAATCCAGGGTTTCTCTGACTTTCTTCAACATCATTGTCCCAGTTCTGGGTGCATCATGGGGCTGGAAGGAAGGTGACTTCTCTGTTCCTGTTATTTTCCAGGCATACTGGCATTTTGCGGCCACCATCCTCCTCCTTCAGCCAGCCAGCCACAGGTGGTTTCTCACCCATCCCAAATTTCTGTCTGCAAGATTCCTTCAGAAACTGGCTTCCTCTATGATTTGAAAATTCCATGGGGCTATCTAAGGTCTCACTTATCTAGGCACATCCAGAGTCATTTACTCTCTGGAATTTTTGCCTTTCTTGGGCCACTACCTGGGAAAGAAGGAACAGGCTTTGTTGTGAACTTGAGTCTCATTGACCCTCTATAGAAGTGGTAGCATCTTTCCCTGCTGTGTGACCTGGGCAGCACTTATAGGGTAGAAAGCACCACCAGGGCCTGGTCCTCCTTCTCTTTGCCTTCAGTTCTCCCTTCCTTCTAGTCCAGGGAATCTTTCTCTAGGTGAATGGATGAATGGTGGTGGTGGTGATGAGATCTAATGATCCATTTCTCCAAATGTCTTGTTAATAACCCAATCTTTCTTTTCTGTCTAGACTCTGGAAACTCCAAGTCTATGGAAAATGGCTTTTCCTCCTTTATTTCCTCTTATCATTCTTTATCTAAGTAGAATGACCTCTGACTCAGTAAGGGAGGAGGTCTTCAAGGTGGTGTGAGATGGAGTACATGGGGGAGAAAGTGGGAGTGTGGAGGCAACCTTAATAAATACTTCAAAATTATAATAATAATCTGTAATATTAAGTAATTTAAAATTATATTGTGTATTCAAGGGGCAACAAGAACACATTATTTCTTGTATCTTCTTTCCGGATTACCATACTTTGACATTTCTGCATACAGTTCTCAAAAGAGAGAGAGAGAGTTTCATATTTTTTTTAAAGGAGAGGGCAATTATTCCTATTTCTTTTTATTATTCCAATGTATTAGAGGTTTTTCACATCCAAGTGTATTCTGTTCATATGCTTTTATTCTCCCTTCCCCTTCTTTTTGCCCTACAGAATTACATGGAAGAAAATATAGCATTCAATTTGGAATTCATTCTTTTTAAGTCTAAGAAGGCTGAACTTTTATTTCCTTTTAATAACTTCGTTAGAACATTCAGAATGCCTCATCATATAGTAAGAATGAATCATAATACACATACAGTGTGGACCATTATTTCAAACTGAAGAATTGTTATGGTTTTCTAAGATCCAATGAAAGTAAACACAATGAAATTTGGTTTGGGGAGAAAACCCTACAAAGAATAATTTCACATTCTGTTAATGAGGAGAGAAGGTGTACAGAAATTTCTGGGGTAAAATACATCTTTTTGCAAATCATGGAGGTAATTAACACAATGTGTTTTGAATATGATGACTGTAGGTATGTTTTGGATGATGAATATATCAGTTCTTCTGGAGCCAAATTCCCAATCAAGTGGTCCCCTCCTGAAGTTTTCCATTTCAACAAATACAGCAGTAAATCTGATGTCTGGTCATTTGGTGAGTGCATTTGATTGATGCTCATTTGGTGGAGCTTGATATAATCAAATGGTTAATCTTTTTGCCTTTATTTCTTAACAAACTATGACCTTTAAAAAATGTCTTCTCATGCCAGGCTCAGTGGTGCACACGTGCAATCTCAGTGGCTCAGGAGGCTGAGGCAGGAGGATCACAGGTTCAAAGCCAACCTCAGTAACTTAGCAAGACCCTGAGCAACTTAGTGAGACTCTGTCTCTAAATAAAATATAAAAAGGGCTGGGGTGTGGCTCAATGGTTAACCCTTGTGTTCAATCCCTGGTACAAAAAAAAAAAAAAAAATCATAGCTATGCTTCCTTATGTGCTCTCACCTCATCCAGATCATCTTTGACAATGGGCATCTTACACCTTTTACATCAGTCTGCCTTTTGGATCTTTTCCTTCCTTGGTGAGTCCTTGTTTTAAAACCATAGCAAAAAGTCTACTGATCTAGAAAACAGAACCAGCCAACTTTTCTACCTTACAAAGGTTTTTAGGAAAAATAATTGTAGGTCACCCTGAATTTATGTGTATTTAATAAACTTCATTCCTTAACTACAAAGCAGCCTATTTGCCAGTTGTTCAGTTGACAACTTGAACTTAAAACCCAGATTAGAAAAAAAAGGGTTCCATCTCATTTACTTCATTGCCTTCACATTTTGTAGGTTTAGACATAGGCTTCTTTGGCACCTGTTTGTTAATTTATACTGGGCGATATTCTTTATTGAGGCAGAGAAGCTATAGGAACCATGTCTAATACAGTTTGTTCTTTGGGTTGATTCTTAAAACATGGCAATGAATATGCAAGAAACTATCTTATTTTCTTTCATCCAGACCTTCCTGGATAACTTTTGGGTTTGGGGAGACTTCTGGGCCTTAAGATGGTGTGAATTTTATTGTCCATTGTAAGGTTACGCCTGCCTGTATCATTGCTTTCATTTCCTCTCCATTGCCTTATGGTGCTCTCAGCCAGGAGCGGGTGAGTTGTGAGACCTCTGATAGTGATGTGAAGGCTTTATCTCTTTCATCAAGTGGCTGCAGAACAATGAGAGCTGCCTGAGTATTACTTGACCACTTTTCTTTCTTCCTCCTTAGACAGTGAGCTTCTTCGGGATATGAACTGGTCTCATTCTTATAGAACCATTTAGCCCTAGAATAGGCCTGCTTTCCAACCAATAGCAAATAAATATTTGTAAAACAGGTTTATAGTTAAATGAACTCAAATTAGGAGTTCTTAAAAAAGTTTCATTAGTCAATCAATAATCAATCAATGATTATTGAACACTGCCTTATGTACAGAGCTCTTGCTAAACCCTCTAGGACCCTGCCCAACAGTGCGGCCTTTCATTGAAAGAGGGGGGCATGTCTTAGCAGGCAGCAGAGGCTCCCACAATTCTGTCATTTTCTATGGAATGTCAGAAGGGCTCATTGCTTTCAGGGTGTGGGATACGAGCAATACTTAGAGATGAAATAGCCGCCAACATTTTCTTCCACTATGGAGGCTGTCAAGACCAATGGAAAAGGAAAGATTTTGCCTTCTCTGGGATTGTTTTTGAGTTACAGCCCTCTTCAAAAACTCAGGTGTGCATGACCTGCTTTCTAGATAGAAGACTTTCATTTTGATTGTAACTCAAAGGCTGGGGGAGAAAAATAATAAAATAAAATAACAGTAATTTGAAGTCAACTGTTCTTGCAGTTCCCAGTAACCATTGCCCACTAACCCTTTGTTTTTGTGCATTTTCTTCATAGGAGTTTTAATGTGGGAAGTTTTTACAGAAGGAAAAATGCCTTTTGAAAATAAGTCAAATCTGCAAGTCGTGGAAGCCATTTCTAACGGTTTCCGGCTGTATCGCCCTCACCTGGCATCCATGTCCGTATATGAAGTCATGTATAGCTGCTGGCATGAGGTGAGCGGCCTGCCTTTCCTGGTTGGCAGTCCCAGCAAATGAGAGCAAACGTGTTCTCACCAGCATTACCCAAGACTCTCATGGCAGCAAAAGCTGCCTGTCTTCTTGATTCCAAGGGCCAGAAATACTCTTTCTATTTGAAAGAGTACAGTCATGTGTCCATTTTGTTTTTCACAGTGACCTCTCTGCTGAGGATCTCAGTGCTTGGGCCAAATCTTATCTGTCTGACATGGGTTCTTGTGGAAACTCCTGTGGTTACTAAAGCCTCAATGATGAGATATTTTGTTACCTTTTAAGAATTGGTCAGTGGAACCAAGGGTAGAACCAGGTTTACTAAACTTCCCCACTGAAAAAGAAGACTGGTGTTTTATTTCCTTCACTCCACTTTGTTTTTGCCTTGCTTTTCAAGGCTGGGAGGAATGGGTTTCATCTCTCTATGGCACTTAAGACTCCTGCTGGAGAGATAAAAGCAAATTAGAAATGAAAGCAGAATGTGTGCCAGCCACCACACAGAAATGACCTCTCGGGAGCCCTGTTTCTTCTTTTGTTGAAATGCCAAGCTTAAAAATAAAGTAGAGGGGTTTCTGTCCCAGTTCTGCCTTTTCTGGGCACTGACTCAATGCGTCTCTCCCCTCTCATCAGACTCCCCTGTGGTTTTGAGAGCTCTACTCTCTTTGCTGCTGATGGTCTCAGGCTAGAAAAATCACAGCCTGATGAGGGGTTTCCTTCTGCCTGAAAGGAAAAACAAAAAACAAAAAAAGGCCACTTGATTCCCAAAACACAGATACTGGAAAAGCCAATATTTCAAGAGCAATGTGCTAGCAAACAGCTATCTTAAGAACATTTTTGCAATAACAACACAGAGAGCTCAGGAATATACACATGATAGTTATAATAGTTTGACTTAAAAATTTTCACCTTTCCAATGGTACAAAAGTGATATACATTCAGTAGAGTCCATAAATATTTTTAATTTTTAATTTTTATATTAAAAATTTTAAATATATTTTTAATATATTTTTAATTTTTAATTTTTATTTTTTTCCTGGGATAGCAATATGAGGTATGGTTCTCTCTGAGGATGGTGGGCAGAGTTGGTAAGCTACAACTCCCAGGCAGTCACATGGTCACAGTAAACAACCAATACTCTATGGTGGACAGTGTTGCTAATCTATGATGTTCTGTAGATTAGGTGAATTGAATGAATTTTTGATTTATGACATTTTCAATTTGTGATGGTTCATTAGGGAGAAACCTCATGGTAAGTAGAGCTTATATATATGAAACCATATACATGTACATGTGCATAAAATACTTAGTGAGATTTTACATATCTGTGGATATGAGACAGAGAAGGAGGAAGGGTAAATGGGATGTTCCAAGGATGATCAAGAAATGACCTCAGTCTCAAACAGTCATTGGGAAATTGATTAAAACAGTTTTTCCATTATGTTGACTTATTTGTTAGCAAAAGTTGACTTTGCCCGTTACTTTGCCCCAAGTGCTTAAGTGCCTCTAGACTCAAATGTGATCACGTTACCATTGATTAACACATTTTTTAATGCTCTGCCTGCAGAATTTCAGCCTCTTCAAGAGGCCCCACAATTTATTCTTGGAGTCTCAGGGAGGACTATAATGTGTGCTCACATCATCTGCTCTGTTCTTTTTATTGGAACCCTCTGTTTATGAGCCACTAAGGGTGGTATCTTCCCCTCACCCAGCTGAGAAAGCAGATACTGTGAATAATTCCATTTTCTATGGATTTCAAGGATGCCAACAGTGCTATTTCTTCTTCCTCATGAAGCCAGAGCCAAAACACATCCATCAGTGAAATAGGAAAAATGTTCCAATTCCTGGCTTCATGGCCAGGGATTTTGTTGACTGGGCCTAAAGATAGCACAGCCTGTGCCCCAGGATCTGCAAAGTCCCTCATCGAAACGTATCTTCTGCTCTCTGAGTGAAATCCTTCTTTGTAGAGAGAATCAAATATAGTAAATAACTGGGGCTGAGCTTGGGGGCCTGATGCTCTAAATCAGCCCTCCTAGTTCTTCTTTGCCCTTTTATGTATCAAATCAATCAAATAGGGCTTCAGGGTGGTTCTGTCCAGTAGAAATTTCTGTAATGGTGGCTATGTTTGAGTCTGTGCTGTCCAATATGGTAGTCACCTCTGGCTATTGAGGGCTTGAAAAGTGGTTAGTGTGACTGCAGAAGTGAACTTAAACATTTATTTAATTTTACTTAATTTAAATAACCACATGTGGTAGTGTTTATAGTTTGGTTTTTTTTTTGGTACTGGTTACATCCCCAGATCTTTTTATTTTTTATTTTAAGACAGGGTCTTGCTAAGTTGCTCAGGGCCTTGCTAAGTTGCTTAGGGTCTCACTAAGTTGCTAGGGCTGACCTTGAACTTGTGGTCCTCCTGCCTCAAATCTGACCCCGCCCCAGAATCTGGTATTGCAGCCATGCACCACCATGCCCAGCTAGTCAATTCCAGCCATTTTATTTCTGCAGTAATCTTTACTTTTATGTTTTCACACTCCTGCCTTGTTCAAATGCAATCATGCCACAGTGTATCAGCCAAGACGTCTTTTTCTTCTTTTTGTGGAGAACCAGACTGGATTCCAGTTCCTGCCAGCAAGATCTGCAGCTGGTGTCTGAGTGTTTTTAGTTGAACTGACTTCCTCCATTTCCCTTTTCCAGACCCCTAAAGGCCGCCCAACGTTTACTGAGTTGCTACAAGTGCTCACAGAAATTGCAGAAACCTGGTGACCTGAAATGGAATGCCAGCCCAGAGGATCACTTGCGAAATTGTCACAAGACCAAGTCATGAGTGGGTTGCCACTAAAGGGAATATCTTCCTTTTAGAGCTGCCGATTCTTAGAAATAGTGCAGAGATCGTGGGCTTTTCAAATTGTTTTAAGAATATTCTGACAATAGTTTTTCTGCATGCATGAGAAGGATTTCTATACTCCTCTTCTGTCATATATTTCACATCCATATGTGAAGATGGAAAAAAGACGTTATGGTTTAGATATTAGGTGTCCCCCAAAGCTCATGTGTGAGAAAATGCAAGGAAGATTAAAGGCGAAATGACTGGGTTATGAGGGCCTTAACCTAATTGCTGCTTTAGTGCTCTGATAGGGACTAATTGGGTGGTAACTGTAAGCAGGTAGGATGTGGTTGGAGGATGTGGGTCATTGGGGACTGCCTTTGGAGTGTCTATTTTGCCTGTGGGGAGGGGATTCTCTCTGCTTTCTGGTGCCGTGTCCTAAGCCTCTTTACTTCACCACACTTTCCCGCCATGATATTCTGCCTCACCTCAAGCTCTGAAGAATGGAGCCAGCTGTCTATGAACTTAGACCTCTGAAATCGGGAACCACAAAATAAACTTTTCCTCCTCTAAAATTGTTTTTGTTGGGTCTTTTGGTCACAGCAGCAGAAGAGCTGACTGAAACAGGTTCCACTGAAGATTTTCTAGTGACTGCTGTACATGGCGATTGCTAAGAACCCTCGAGGGTACAGGAAAACCTGAATCTTCCCAAGGCTAAGGCAATTTCATTCCTAAAGAGGAGTGACTTGTACTTCAGTGGTCCATGCATAGAAGGTGAAAGTAGATTCTGCCAGGTCATGGAGTAAAGGAGCCTCAGTGGCAGAATTTGTGGCTCTACAGATCTTTACAGAAAGCGTATCTTTAGGAACCACATGAATGTGAGCACTTGGAAATGTCTTTAATAAATCTTCCCATATGTTATTTAACAAAACTTTTGCACATATCCAATTATTTTGGACACGGTTGTATTCCAGTTTTAAATATCATTATAGGACTTAACTGAAGTCCCCTTTGAACAGATCCTGGTGATATTTCTATTTCTAGTGATGACCATTGTTAGGGAAGTTCAGAACTAATTTCAGTTCTGAGATTTCATGCTGTGTACAGGTGAGACAAGACAAATTAAGAAACCTTATTTTGTTATAGTAGATGCCTCCTGTACTTTTCTATGACTCATTCTTTCCAAGGCAGGAGGCAAAAAAATAAGATTTCCAAATGTGACATTAACTCATTAAGTTACTTCTGAAGTCCAGAACTTTGAATTTAAGATGAAACAACCAGCAACCATGGTTAAATCTTACTTTCTTTTGCACTGTATGTAGAAATGATTGGAAATTGGTCTTAATCATTCCAAGTGCTTCAGAAGTCCTCTAAGAAGAAATCACAGGTGTAGATACCATAAGGTTAACAATAGGTGCCTGTTAATTGTGTATGGTCACACCCTGTGTGATGTTCTGGGGGAATATCCTTTATGATCTTCATTAGAGTTGAAGTCGTTGGTGCCTTTTAAATCATATTTCCTCCACGCCCAGAATTCTATCTTTGAATATCAGTGTGCTCAATAAATTTGCATTGTTTTAAATGAGAAGAAGGTACAAGAAAAAGATTTGATCATTCAGGTAGTGGTTTCAGAAATGTTCACATGAGATACTGAGTTATTTCTGACACTATCATATCCTTTCTCTTGTGACTCTGGCCATGGTGAGGAAAGACAGAACACTCCAACTACTGAGACCTTAATTCAAATAAAACACATGAAGTCAGCTCACGAGGGCGTGTGACTATTTAACAGCAAAAGTGCATGACAAAGAAAATAATATGTTATCTGTATATGCAATAAGGTGTTTTTTTTTTTCTTTCTGTTTTTATTAAGCTTGAAGGTCCTCATTCCCTTAGAAACAACAACAACAACCAGAAAGTAACAAAACCCCAGAAACAAACACTGTAAAGCTAGCACTGACTACAGGGCATCTGCCATCACTGGAAGGTACAAAGTAAGAGTAAGGAGTGACACCCAGAGGAAGTCATTCTTAGGGGTCATGTGACCTCAGCTGTACTTCTAAGAGCATATGTTGGTGGTTAGAGACTATCTCTACACCTTTTCAGGAAAGTTTGAGATACCAAATTAGAAACAGGAATAACTAAAGCTATGTTTTCAGCAACTCAGATAATGTGTGAATACAAATGTCCGTGACAGAGATGGTTCATTCCTTGTTTAACTAAAGAAAGAAAAAAATTTAAAGAGGCTACCATACAACTTCTCCTGGGTATGGACTATGCTTTGCCACTATTCTTACCGTTTGTTATTGACATGAGGTCTCAGTGGGTAGTTTGAGTTGAGACAATATTTAAACAGCTCTGCATGAGAAATCAGGTGGTTTAGGGACTGGCTGTACAGTTCTAAAAAAAGAGAGAATAGGTCAAACAAGAAAGAGGAGGTTTAGAAAAATGGAAGGAATTTGGAGGCCAAGCAGAAGATATGATCAGCAAAAATAACTTTTTGGCAAAGAACACTCACAGGATTTCTTTTTTCGGTAAACTTTTTATTGAAGTCTAATACCTGGCCCCACCATCTGGACTGGCAAGCAAACTCACAAGATGCAACAGCATTTCATGTAGCACTAAGTTTTCTTAGTTTCAGAGAAGGATTTAAGACAGGAAATAGAATATGCACAGCCTTCAGTCTCCATGAAAGCCTACCAACCATCCATGGGCTCTGGTGTCTTGTTTCCCTCCTCAGCTGCCTAGAGTGTTCATGATTGCTGGGGATGAGGCCATACTCTGTGGGCTCACCTGGATACAAACAATCTCCTTTGGTTGCCTGTCAATCACATAGGCTCACAGTCTCCCACCCCTTTGTGTTGTGCTACAGATTGCAGGTTTCACAATGTACTTAACAGGGATCTGACTTGGTGCCCAACATTCCAAATTTATCTTAACTCAGGTCATTTCCAAAGGATTGGTGCTGGGAGATAGTAAACCAAAAGTCTCTCCAGATAGACCTAGGTCTTTGAGAAAAAGGGTACAGGCCTACTGTTAACCATTTACACACACAAACACACACACACACACACACACACACACACACACACACACACCACGAGTATATAGCTTTCCTAATAGTCACAAAGTGAATGCATCTGTGTAGCCAGACACAGATCAATAAATGGTACATTCCAGAGTTACAGAAGCCATTCTCATTCCCTATTCAAGTCACTAACCCAAAAGTAATTAGTATCCTGATTTCCAACACCATGAATTAGTATGGCCTATTTCTATTTTTTTCATAAATGGAATCCTTCCATAAACAGAAGCCAAAACATGTGTCTGCCATCTTTCACCCAATATGTTCCTTTGACCCATCCATGTTATATACACATTGTTATATTTATTCCCATTTCTGCATTGCCTTACACTGTATAATTATCCACTCATTTATTTTACTTTTGGTGGATATTTGAGTCCTTTTTGATTTTTAACTATTAAGATCAGTGTTGCTATGAACATTTTCCTACAAGTCTTTTGGTGAAAATATGTGCACATTTCTGTTAGGTATATGCCCAGGAGCGGAATTACTGGGCCAAATGACACATGTGTATTTAGCTTTTGTAAATAGCCTTAGGCAGTGTTCCTAGGTGAATATAACCAAGGACACAACAGCAGTAGTGTGGGAGAGTTGCAGGTGATCCACATCCTCAACATTTGAACTCATCTCTATTGAAATTGAAAAAGATCTGGTTCAGATTCAGTTTTGTTTGTTGAGCTGTACTGCAATATAATCTCTTTCTCCCACTCACTCTATGTTGTTAGCATCGCAGTGTGTTACATGTATAATCTAAAGTATGTAGTATTGGGGATGACTGAAGACATTTGAGTGATACAAAAGAGAAAAAACAGAGGCGTAATATGGAGCCAAAAAGGAGATTTTGATAGAAGAATTTGGAGCTGGGGATAAGAAAGATGTGAGTTTCTTATCAACTGAGGGACACACACACACACACACACACACACACACACACACACACACAGAGCTATTTGTGTCTCTAATTGCTTTGTAACGGGTGTTTGTCTTGTTGAATGTTTGATGAGAAACTTGATGGGTTTGGTCAAACAAGTTTAGGGGTTACATTGGAGTCAGATGCAACACTTGACCTATAGAGAAAGTGGAGAGAGGCAGGGAAGGACAGAAGCAGATAATTAGCTGGAGGTATGACGTTGCCTGAAGGAAGTAACAGACTGGAGAGCAGGAAGGTCTGTTCTCTTGGGCTGTCTGTGATGGATCTTTTCTTCCCTGTTACCCCTAATTATTCAGTAGAGTCTGCTTGGATCATGACGGCTGTGTTTGAGTGGATTTTGTTGCATGTGTGGGAAGTGTGTAGGGTGTATTTCATATGTGGATCTACATGATGCAGGATCAAGACCATATAAAACTTGCAGAAATCTGAGGCAGAAGAAACTGCAGGTACATAAGTTCCTTTAGAATGTATCTATGACTTACAGAAGTTGATATGTATCAGTTGTGCACTTGGTACACTGAGGATGCACTAGAGGTAGTTTGGGCCAGTTTAACTTGTTCACATCTGGGTTATATGTGGGGAACATTCCTCAAGCTCATTTGACAGTAGTCACTGACACCATGGTCTAAATAAATCAAACAGTCTGAGACAAAGGACTGGGGGAAGGGCAAGGTCTAGCATACAGCATGAGGCAAGGCAGCACAGCAAACTCACATCACAGCTTCTGTGATGCCTGCTGAGTGAGGCTTCCCCTCAGCTCAGCCTCAGTAACAGCAAAGGCCTAGACTCATGGTGAGTCTTTACCATTTCCTCAGTTTCTCCGTCCAGATTGTTTGATTTATTTAGACCATTGTGTCAGCGACTGCTGTCAAATAAGCTTGAGGAATGTTCCCTACGGTTACAGATATTTAGCTTCCAAGCAGCCTGGGTAACTTGGAGAATCAACTGGGTGACAGTTGCATTAGTGGAAAGATCCAGACATAAATGGTATGAGATCTAGAACAGGCTTCTAACAGAAAAGAATCAGTCAAAGGTATAGCAAGGTCTGAAACCAGGAAGAGCCATTTTTCTGAGCCACACTTAAAGAAGAATTTCCATACTTCTCTTGTGAGAGGAAGTTGGATGCTAACTGGAGAATCTCTTTTCTATTTGAATCTGGAATGTTTTCAAAACCTCATGTGTTGGAAGGAGGGTCCCCAATACTGCAATATTCAGGGGTGAGACTTTTAGGTAATGATTAGGGCCTCTGGCCTCATCATAACCTTAATCCATTTGCTGGATTATACCATTGATAGATGAATGGACGACTAGGAGAGGGAACGTGATTGAAGAAAGTAGGTTATTTGGGATGTGGCCTTTATTATATCTTGTCTCTGATTCCTCCCCTCTCACCTCTCTTTGCTTCCTAATTACCATGAACTGAGCAGCTTTCTTCTGCCATGCCCTTCTGCCATGATGTTCTGCCTCATTTCAGGCCCAGAGCTGTGGAGTTGGCTCACCATGGACTGAACCCTGAAACCGTGAGCCCAAAATAAACTTTTCCTCTTCTAAGGTGAGTATTTTTGTTACAACAAGAAACTGACAAACACAACCTCGTAACAGAGATACCACACTCACACAGAGCTAGTATAGAATTATTCTGCAATACTTAGTGTAAGAAATATAACTTTGCTTTTCTGAATCAAATTAAATCTGGTTTGAGTCTCTCCTTTGCTGTAAATGTGAGAAATGCATTTTGAGGGGAAACACTATGCCTGACTCCCCAGGGAAGTACAGGAATCCTGAAGGTTTCTTGCTGTGTGGGCAACAGAGATGACAGTTGGGGGCAAAGAGAAGGCTGTCCTGGGGTTGTATGTTCTGTTGCTCTTTCCTTTCCAGAATGTAGCTGCCCCTGGCTGTCTGTTTCCCTTGCAGGAAACTTCCATGCAGATAGTAGTCTCAGCCACCAGAAGCCTAGCCATGGCTTTCTACAAAGCCTTTTCTCTTAGTGCTCAGTCTCCCACACATTCATGGAACCATCTTTCCATCCTCTGGACTGCAGAACTTTAGCCTCAACTGTTAAAGAAAAAGTGTTTGGACATTTGTTAAAATGTTTTATTCAAGGCAATGCAATAAGGGTCAAGACTATTGTAGAAGAAGAGAAAGACTGATCTCCACTCTGAATAAATAACTGGGGAGTGCAAAAATTGCTGGGGAGTCATAGCTTTGGTGAGGGGGTCAGTGATACAAAACTACTAAGAAGAGATCTCCCATCAAGGGTAGGAGGAATCTTGCTAAACTGGCTTAATAGAATTCTAACTCAAGAATTTTGTTATTTAGCAAGGGGATCAGGAATCTGATCAGATATCCAGGGTGGGAGAATTCCTACTAAACTGACTTAGCAGGATTCTTGTTAAGCTAAGTCAAGGATGGCTGGAGACGAGGTCTAGTCAAGAAGAGGGCTCAGTGGAGTTTGACTCCAAATGGGCCAAGGGTGGTCTTTGTCATCACCCATCATGTTATCTGCCCCTCTCAGAGAAGGCAGGCTCTACATTTCAAGTCCGAGCTTCAGCCTCCACCTACTTTCCACCTGTCCAGATTAATTGGCCTCATTGGATCTAAATTCATTCCAGGAAATGTGATTTATTTCCATCCTGGGATGGGTGGGTGTTGTGAGGAGCACAGACCTCGGGCATCACAACCCTGCCCTTTTCTCCTGGAATGAGAGTTTCCTTATTTCCTGACAAAGTTCACGTAGAAGCCAGAGCACATTAAATGTCCTATGAGTTGGTTGTGTTTCCTTGAATAACAGCTGCTGTTCCTTTGCCTGTATTGTTCTCGTACGTTTCCTTTCTATCTGCCTTGAATTGTGTTTCCATGGAAACATCTTCAGGACACTAGCATCCCTGAGGGTGGAGGTGGGATAGATTTTTCAGGCTTCCTAAGGTTAGGTTTTAGGGAATGGACAGATTTCTCAACTCCCTTGGAGAATCTGCTTCATCCTGACTCTGTTTTCTCCAGACCCAAGTTTTCTTTCTCTGGGTCAGCACTGTTCACATTTTGGGCTGAATAATTCTTGAACATGGGTGGGGAAGAATTACATCTTTATTTTTACTGACCTCTTATTAAACTTTAGCATTTCTTACAATGTTAAATATAGTTGAAAAAAACTATAAAAACCTAAGCTCTACTACTTTCTATAAGTAGTTATTGTGGCTTTGTCAAGATATAATGTTATTTTCATATCATGTGGGAGTTGTTGCAGCTTTCTTGAGATTGAGTTTACATTCATCACTACTTTGAAGTCATGACAGTTTTCATGACTGCCACTAGATCTTGTCATTTAACACACACACACACACAAATACATCATAAATACACACTTACTTTTAAAATATTTTAATAGCTTTATTCCAATAGTTTCCTTTTTAGTTCTGTGTATTCATTCTATTTTATGCACTTGAAAACATTATTCTAAGAGAGAGGATAAAGTCTTCACCAGACTTCCAAAGGAATTCGTAGCATAAAAAAGATTAAGAACTCCTGGAAGGAACAGGATTTCTGCATCTGGAGGGGTATTTTCTTGGTCACACACACACACACACACACACACACACACACACACACACACACACACACAATGGTCAGCTACTTTTAGTTGGCTTTAAAGCAGCTCCAGGAGGATCTGCTTTGGTCAGTCCAGCGGGTTTACCTCCCAACGTGCAGAACCAGCCACGCCCTTCCCCCTCAGAGCCATCTGCTTCCCCTGTCCATACATCCTGAGGACTGGTCCTGAGTTCCAACCTGGGCATTCCCCTTCTCACCTGCCTGTGTCATTACTAGGTGTGATAAATAGCACCTCTGCTGCCCCTACATTTGGCAGCAGAAAGAGGTGCTGGATGCTGGCCATCCATCTCTAGATGGGCATTTCAGACTTTCTTCTCCTTCAGCCTACCCTGGCTAGTTGGAGGAAAAGTAAGTAAAGGGTATCTTTCTGGAGGCCAGGGTGACTCCCTGTCACTTTATTTTTTTTTAATTTTAATATTTTTAGTTGTAGATGGACACAATGCCTTTATTTTGTTTAATTTTTTTTAATGTGGTGCTGGGGATGGAACCCAGTGCCTCATGTGTGCTAGGCAAGTGCTCGACCACTGAGCCACAACCCCCCGCCCATCTGCGTCACTTTTAAAAGACCAAACATAACAAAACCCCAATTTAGACTGGGTTTTCACCATCAGGAAGGGAGTGTTATTGGCATCTAGTGGGCAGAGACTAGTGATGCTCCTAAACATCTTGTAATGCACAGCATATCCCTTGGCATCAATGAATCACCCAGCTTGAAATGTCGGTGGTGCCAAGGTTGAAAAGAATATGACTGTGAGGTCCCCGGGTGCAGACATTCATCCTGTGATCAAAACTCAAGTTCTCTTTTTCCTTGCTCTTCCATCCCTCCTTGAAGATAAGAGAAGGTTGTAATCTCACTCCTGACCCTGATGAACTATACCATCCAGAGGGAGAGAACATCTTTGTCAGGCATTGCCACCAGAGTCCTTGCGTTCTCTCTGGCTGGATCAGATCACATTCCCGCCAGAACAAATCTCTGCAGCCAGAAGCCCAATTGGTTTGAAAGACTTAGTCTCAGACAGGTATTCTCTAAAGAACCAGGGACGGAATCCATTCACCTGGAAGTCCTTTTGTCTTGACCATAGGAACTGAGAGGTGTTGGGAGGGCCATTGAAGAGGAATAATTCATGCTGGAATGTTAACCAACAAATAAATACCCAGCTCTCTTCTCTTTCTAGAGTCTCCCCTTGGTATCCCTCAGGGACTTGATCCCAGGACTCCTGAGATTACTAAAGTCTCATACAAAATGGTGTAGTGTTTGCATATAACCCACACATATCCTCCTGAATAGTTTAAACCATCTCTAGATTACTTATAATACCTAATACAATGAAAATACTACATAAATTGTTCATATTTTTTCTTTTTTTGTCTGCACATATTCAGTACAGATTCCAGTTTTTTTCCTTTTCAAATATTTTGGACCCATGGCTGGTTGAATCTATGGTCGTGAACCTGTGAATGTGTAAAGCCAAATGTATTCTCTTGTTTTCTGACCATTTCACATGTTGCCTATCTTCTCTAAGAACAAGTCAGAGCTAGTCACCTATGAGCCATGTTTCTTTAATGCCAATGAAACTCAAGCATGATTGGTAGATTGGAGAATATTGTCAATATGAAGTGCCAGCTAGCTGGGTCCAGTTTTCTCTATCACTTTAGAGTTTTGTAGTCATCTGGGGTACACTTTCTCACAATTATAGAACCTTAATAATATCTAAAGGTGTTTTAAAAAGCTGAAAATCTTATGTGTGTATGGTTTTAGGACCCACGGAGAGGTGGCTTCCTCTGCATCAAGCTTCCTGGGAGAGTTGAAAACACTTGAATCAGAGCATTGTCCCTCTGTTACCTGAATGCATAGGCTCGCTGATCTCATTTCCTGCCACTCCCCTGTTCCCTCATGCTGCCCAAGCCCCTTGCTGCCCCCTGCATATGCTGGGCCCTTTCTTATCCATCTCAGGGTCTTTGCACCCGCTGTTTCCTTTGCGAGCAGGGCTTCTCCTAGATAGTTGCATGACTTTCTTCTTCATCTCCTGTTTGTCACCTTCTCCTGGTATCTGTCTCCAACCACATTATTTAAAATTGCAACCTAATGGATATTCCCTGTCTCCCTTTTCTGTATGCTTGTCTGGTATAACTCTTGATCCTATATAACAAACCTTTATCTTTTCTTTTTTTATTTGGTTTAATATCTGGTAATCACCTTCCATTCCCAAACTATAGTATTTGTGAGGGCAGGTATTTCTGTTTATTCACTTCTCAATTCTCAGGTCCTAGCCCAGAGACTGGCAAACAGCTGAGCTAAGTAAATATTCATGAAATGACCCAATGGAATAAAAATAGTGGGATCATCCAGAGGTTCCATCTCCCAAAGACAGGAGCAGACTGGTAAGCAACTTTCCCTGGGAATTCTGGAATAATCCATTGCTTTTGCACATAGTAGTGGACTGTTTTTCTGTCTGGTTCCATCTGATGACCTCAGGTAGTCAGCAGCCCTTTTTGGTACAGACCTTGCTTTTTCCTGAACAATTTGGCTTGTACACAAGTTTTTATATTCCCTTTTCCTATTTAAATAGGTAAAGAAAATGTATTTTGTTAGGAATTAACATCAGGTTAAAAATAATACCTCTATATAAAAATCTGAATCTATATTTTATGGATAGATAAATACTTAATAGAGGAAACACATTATCCTTCTGTCTGCAGCACGGATGGAAATTTTCTCACGCTACTCTCAGAGGTGCACACAACTTATAGCTACTTTATTTTATCTATAACTTCTCTGATTTTTCTCATGCGCCCCTACTGGCTGGGTAACACCAGGAAATTTGATTTAGTTTAACCTTAAAACTTCAGTCCAGTGCAACAGTGAAAATATTCTCCTTAGGTAGAATATATTTTTACCTCTCCCTCCCTCTGTTCCTGCCTGATGTGGTATCTGGTTATAGAGGGGGAAAGGGTGACTTTATCCAGGCAAGATATTAAAAATATTTAACAACTGATTTGGCATAGGTACAGATCAGTTGGAATGAATGCTGACTGCCAAAATGGACTCAGCTTTTCATTGTGGACTTTGGTCATCAGCCCTGGCAAGGTGACCTTGCAGTGGTGAAGGGGAGGAGAAGGGGCTATTTGTACCAGAGCAGTGTCCCCTGGTACTTCTGGTCTCCCAACAACATTTCTTATCACTCTGGTTGCTGCCTGCCCTTCTGGTATTTGCAGATGTAGTTGGTGACTAGTGTGGGCTGGTCTCTCCTGACCTGGCCAGGGTATGAAAGAACTTCCTGGATGACATGAGCTCACTCCAGCTCTTTCCAGCCTAGGCTGCCTGGAACTGCAGGTCCCCTTGCCTTGGAGTGCTGGGCATCCACAATGGTGCTTCTTGGTTCTCAACTCAGTTGCTTCTGGGATCCCAGCTTGAGCACAAGTCCCCACTTCTGGGTCCTGAGTAGGACCAGGGTTCTGAGTAGAAGACCAAAACTGGGCCTCCACACTCCTGCCCCTGCCCTCACCCTCTTGCTTAATCATGTCGTGCCGCACACTTTATCTCACCCTGGCTGTTTTCCAGACTTGGGCAGTGATTGTGTGTAACCCCATCCAGGAATCCAAATAGAAATCAGAGCCAAAATCTTCTCCTCTGCCCTTGCCAGTCCCCTTTACCCAGCCCTCCTACCTCAGCAAGACCTTCAACCCACCTCCACCACTCTGCCTCTTTTGCCCACAAACCACCAGGCTAGAGGCTGTGAGCTTTTCACCTCCTCTTCCTGGTGCGGTTCTTTCACTCTAGAATTATCTGAGGGCTTTCAAAAATACTAGTTGCCCATGTCCTATCTTCTCACCCATCCCTCTCTATTCTGACTTAACTACTCTGAGAGGACCCCAGCCATGGGTCATGTTAAAACCAAGCACCCCGTGTGATTCCAATAGGCAGCTGAGTTGAGAGCCACTGCCCTAGGCCAGTCGTTCTCAGGTGTCACTGCTTATTAGAATCACCTGGAGAAGTTTGAAAAGTCCTGATGCCCAGGTTGTTATGGGCCAATAGAATCAAATCTACAGGGCAGGCATTGCTATTTTTCAGGCTCCCTGGGTTATTTCAGTGGCAGCCAAATAGGAGAGCCAGTATTCTTCTGGACCAGTTCTTCTCAAACTTTAATGCATGTGCAACCACCTGAAGACTTGTTAGGATGTAGATTCTGATTCAGAAGGTCTGGGGTAGGGCCTAAATAATGAAAAGGGTGCTTGTCCTAGGACCATATTATTCTTACCAGGGCTACGTTTCTTCCCCCAACCCTTTTAGCCAGCAGAAGACAGGGAGAGGGAAACTGGCTTATAAGTTAATAGAGATATTTTAAAAATACTGTGCCCATTACAGATGGCAATAGACAGCTTCCTAGTAGACTCTAGGTTTATTTTTCAAAAGTTAGCTACATCCATTCTTCCTCTTTGGAAGGCTAACACACTCAGTTTTCTAGACTCTCTTATACCAAGAATAAGTACAAGAGAAAGTTCCACATAGTTAAATAGAGCCAGGAGTGTTTGAGGAGGGCTTCCCTTACCAAATAAAAAGTCCAATGTTGATAAAAGGAAAACTTTAGGGAGTATCTCTTTCTGCTTGAGATATGGTTTTGGGACCTGGAGGTATGGCCCCAATCTGGGATTCTGAGGAAACAGTTATGAAGACGAAGGCCTAGAGATAGGGTTGCCAAATAAAATGAGATAACTAATAAATCAAAATGTCAGATAAAGAAGTGGTTTTAAGTATGTGTTGTGGTCAATCTCTAGATTGTCACCGCCAGAAAAGGATGGACCTCTGTGTTAGACCACTTTCTGTTACCATAACAGAAAATACATAAAGCTGGGCACTTTACAAAGTTTATTTGGCTCACAGTTTTGGAGGCTGAAAGTCTGAGTAAGTGCTCCTCTGAGTTCAACAAGGGGTGAGGGCCCCCTTGTTTGTGTCTCATGATGGAGGATGGCATGCTGGTGAGAGAGGAAGCTGGAGATGGGGAGGGGCCAGTCTTGCTGTTTTATAATGACCCTCAGGCTTGTGTGATTTGAACTCCTAACTGGCACCAAAGAAAAGGAGCGCTCAGGCTCTCTCGCCATCTTGCCCAGGTATGAGTGGGGCAGAAGGAAAGAGGGGACTTGAAAGCTGAGAGCCTACAGAAAATGGGATCAGACTATTACCAAAAATGTGATACAAATATTGCATGGGATGTGATCATACTGAAACAAATTCATTATTTAACTGAAATTCAAATGTGCTAAATCTGTCCACCTTACCTATGAAGTAGAATCGTTGAGCCCTGGCATACCTATTGAATCCCCTGTGACCAGACATGAAAGACAAATTGAGCCCCAATTTCTTAAGCCATCATGTGGTCTATTACCTAGAGCCAGGTCTATTCCTAAATGATACATCTTCCCTGACTTTTCCAGTGGCAGCTATTGTGCTGTACACGTCTACCCAGAAATCTGTACCAAGACCTTAATAATACCAAAGATGCTAATAGTAGCAGCCTTATCAATGCCAAAGACCAGCTTTCTGGTCCTGCGTTGCTATTTCTTAGTTCCCTTCATTAATTGGCAACTCATGTTTCCTCTATAAAATGGGATGATAGTCCATATCTTACAGAGTTGTTAGGTAAGACTGTATATGAGATACTTAGCATAGTGTCATAGTAAGTACTGAATAAGTTTTAGCTAATATTTAGTTTTTTATTCAAATTAGTCAAATTGCTTGTTATGGACTGAATGTTTGTAATCTGCCCCTACAAGGTTATTTATTGAAGCCCTAACTTTCACTATGATGGTATTTGAAGGCAGGGTCGTTTGGAGGTAATTAGATTCAGATGAGGTTCTGAGAGTGAAGCATGCCCATAAGAGAGGCATCATGAAGCTTCTCTCTTTCCTTCCACTGTGTAGGACATGGCAAGAAGTTGGCCATGACCAGACCAGGAAGAGAGCCCTTCCCAGAACCCCACCATGCTGGAACTCTGATCTTAAACTTCTAGCCTCCAGAACTGTGGGAAATAACTTTCTGTTGAGTGAACCCGTGTATGGTACTGTGTCATGGCAGCCAACTAACTAATACAAAACTATTTGATTTTAATCATTGTATAAACATTTCAGGTGTGTTACCAATAACATTGTTAAATTACCTTTGTTTTTCAAGAAAGAATGCAAAGGGTAAGGATCGCTGTTGAGGGAGAGTGGAAACAGATTGTGTATCTTATTTCAAAGATTGCTTAAATCTAAGAAATTGAGAACAACCACAACCACAGAATGTGTATACTATATTTCAGTGCTTTTTTTAAAAAAACAGCTCTGAAGTTGGGATGCAGTTTATTAATAGGTGAAGTCTTAGATTAGATCTGTGGTTTTCAACCCTAGGTGCATATTTAAATCACCTGGGGGAGGCACCAAAACAGACATCTAGACCAGTGGTACAGAATAGAAGACATGGAGACAAACCCACATAAATACAGTTTTCTCATCCTAGACAAAGGTGCAAAAACATACATTGAAGAAAAGATAGCCTATTCACAAATGGTGCTAGCAAAAATGAAATTAAACCCTTATCTCTCACCCTGCACAAAACTCAACTCAAAGTGGATCAAGGACGTAGGCATTAGACCAGAGACCCTGCGCCTAATAGAAGAAAAAGTAGACCCAAATCTTCATTATGTCAGCTTAGGAACTGACTTCTCAACAAGACTCCTAAAGTGTAAGAAGTAAAGTCAAGAATCAACAAATGGGATGGAATCAAACTAAAAAGTTTCTTCACAGGCAAAGGAAAGGATCAAGAATGTGAAGAAAGAGCTTACAGAATGGGAGAAAATCTTTGTCACCTTCACCTTAGATAGAGCATTAAACTCCAGGATATATGAAAAACTCAAAAAACTTAGCAACATAAAATAAATGACCCAATCAATAATGGGCAATGGTACTGCACAGACACTTCACAGAAGAAATACAATTAGTTAACAAAAATATGAAAAAACGTTCAGCGTCTCTAGCAATTAGAGAAATGCAAATTAAAACTACACTGAGTTTTCATCTCTCACTGGTCAAAATGGCAATTATCAAGAATACAAGTAACAATAAATGTTGTTGAGGGTGTGGAGAAAAACGTTCACTCATGTATTGCTGATAGGACTGCAAATTGGTGCAACTACTCTAGAAAGCAGTATGGAGATTCCTCAGAAAACTTGGAGTGGAACCACCAATTAACCCAGTTATCTCACTCCTTGGTTTATATCCAAAGCACTTAAAGTCAGCATACTACAGTGACACAGCCACATCAATGTTTACAGCAGCTCAATTCACGATACCTAAACTATGGTTAGCCTAGGTGCCTTCAACAGATGAATGGATAAAGAATCTGTGGTATATATACACAATGGAATATTACTCAGCCATAAAGGAGAATGAAATTATGGCATTTGCTTGTCAATGGGTGGGACTGGATACTATCATGCTGAGTAAAATAAGCCAATCTCCCCAAAAAACCAAAGGCTGATATGTTCTCTCTAATATGCATATGCTAACTCACAATAGAGGGAGAGGTAGAGGGCAGAGAAGAATAGAAGTACTTTGGATTAGACAAAAGGGACTGAAGGGAAGGGAGGGGCAATGGGAATAGGAAATATAGTAGAATCAATCTGATGTAACTTTCCTATGTTCATATATGTATCCACGACCAATTCGCATCATAATTCCACATCATGTACAACCAGAAGAATGGAAAGTTATACTCAATATATGTAAAATATATCAAAATACATTCTCCTGTCATGTTTAATAAGAACAAATTTAAAAAATCATTTGGTTAGATTTTAACAAATATTGTGCACTTGACTACATCCACAGATTTTCTACTTAATTGGTCTGGGATGGGGCCCAGACAAGGTAATTTTTAAAAACCTCTCCAAGCAAAGATAATTGTGCAGCCAGGGCTAACATTAATAGTAGCAGATAAAACACCTTGTGTTCCTGTTTGCACTGGGGCTTCTTGTGATATTTATTAAAATGGATGGAATGGGAGAATATCATGCTAAGTGAAATAAGCCAATCCCAAAAACCAAAGGCCGAATATTTTCCCTGATCAGTGGATGATGACACATAATGGGGTCAGCGGGTGGGGGGTAAAAGAAGAATGGAGGAACTTTAGAGGGAAATGAGAGGGAGGTGGGTGTGGGGTATGAAAGTTGGTGGAATGAGACAGACATCATTACCCTATATACATGTATGATTACGTGAATAGTGTGAATCTACATCATGTACAACCATAGAATGAAAAGTTGTACCCCATTTGTGTACAGTGAATCAAAATACTGTCTGTAAAAATTTAAAAAATAATAAATAAATAAATGTTAAAAAAAAGGTGGAACAAAAGGAGAAGAGACATTCCACCAATGTTTCGTGGGTAACAGCTTTTTAAACAGCTATCTCTCGATGTCCTCACATGCTCTGGCTGGCCTGCCTGTGATTTCACTGATGGACAAGGGTTAAAAGCAATGTCAGCTATCAGAGTAGTTATGGAATCAAAGCTAAGGACAGCAGAGAAATATAATGCTGTTCTACCAAGTGCCAGAAGCCAAGTGCTAGAGTTTATAGTTTTTTTCTCACTTGATTTCAATATCTGGTCTCTGGTCTCTTGATTTCAATATCAGGATGAAATAGTTAAGTCGCTGAGAAGTTGGTACAGCTGCTCAGAGGACCATACTATAGGCAGAATTCCATGAAACCTCAGGAAAGAGACAGAAGTTCCAATATTTTAAAAGGGCATTTGTTATTTTTTGGAGTCTGCCAGTTGATTAGAACAATCAAAATCATTTTGTGTTTCACTAAGGTCAGCCTCACTTTGTTGTCTGTTTGGTAACAGGATTGCACCTGTTCCTGCATGGCTCCTATTTGGTAACTCACCTGTTTGACTTCATTCATGACGGCAAAGTCATCCCCTTTTAAATCACTACACACAGAAACGTGTCCGATGGAAGTGGTTAATCTTCACACTGTTGGACTGTGAATTGCTAGGATATTGTGAAAGTAGATCATGTGTTCATATTGTGGGTACCTCCAGTCCCAGCTACTCCCCACTGTACGCAAAATAAATAGTACAGTGCCCGATCTTGTTTGACCAGTTCCTCCACACCTTATTTTTCCCTTTTGCTGCAGGCTAATCTTCAATCAGCAGGTGCCTCCCTCTGAGTGGAACTGAATTGTGTATAACCTGAATTGCACTGAATTCCTTAAGTCTGTCTCATTCTAAACCAGTTTGGTTCTCATAGTGAGACAACATCAGCATGTTGCTGATGCTTGTCCTCCCTTTGGCCCAGGTGAACTCAATCCAGCAAGCTCTCTGTGCTGAGTGTACTTGCTAAAAAGACAGAATCACCACATTACTTGAACTTACTCCCTGGGATACTGAATATAGACTCTCCAAACTGGTAGAGCTTTGCCCATTTCGCTGTGCACACAAGATTATTCTGAAGGAATTAAGTTCAAGTGAGATAACCTTGGTAAATAAAGTCCCATTGCATCCTGCCCATACAATTTTTTTTTTTTGTCTCTTTCTTCCAAGTCTTGTCTATTATAACCTAATTTTACAGTTCCAAGGGGTTAAGAGAAGAGAGATCTCTTTTATTGAAGTACAATTTAAAAGTTTTGGTAATATGATGAAAGTTAGTGAAAACAAAGGTAAAAGCTAATTGAGAGATAAGGCTCTTCTGAGCTGGAGAGCTGTTTGCCTCCTCCTGGTCTATGGAAACAATCCATTTTGTTGGACTTAGCTAAGGGTTATCCTTGAGTTTACTTTCTGGATGTTTGGCAGGCACAGTTAACATGGGAAACAGCTGCATGTCATTAGTCCATAGCCAAAGCCATTCCAGGGCTTTCTCCACACAGACCAAACGACCAGGGACCTGTATTTGATTTCTACATTGGTGAGCACCTTCAGAAAGCATTTTCAAAGTAGTCCATACACTTTTGGGTTTAGCTGTGTGCCACTTACCGACAATCAGGAGTTACTGGCTGGATTATGGAAGGCAAAGTGTGGCAGGGAATTCTTTAAAGAGTAATGGCTCCTCTACCTCCACTACCAAACTAGCCCTTCTGCTTTCCCATCAAGTAGTTGCTGGGGCCTATATTTGGCTGCTGTGCAGGAGAACTTACTGTGGACAAGTGGGTGTCCCATGGGGAAAGCTGATGTGAGACCTTGTCTCCTGAAGGCTAGACACTCACCTGAGGCAGGTGGATACTGAGGGTCCCAGAGTAGATGTAAAGTGGAGGCTCCTGAGAAGAGCTTGGTCTCCGGAAATCGGAGAGCACCCCTTTCCCTCAACTTCCATGGAAGGTCTATGAATAAAAGCTCAAATGTTAAGCCAAAGTTCTTTCCTACATGAATAGTGTTGATAGAGTCAGCTTTCCCTCAAAAAGAAAAGTTCTGAGTTGTAACTAAAGCGGGAAAAGTCTCAGTTTTCTCACCTGTTTTGTGTTTTTTTTTTTTTTTTCCCTGCTTTAACCAAAGTTTTCAATTGGGAAAAAAATATTGCTTTTCTGTTAAAGCAAATTTTAAGAATCTTTGTAATCTAAGCATACCACTTAATGGATTCCTTATTAAACTGCAGTCAGGGTGTTCATGTGTTTGGTATCAACCTAGCTTGCTGAGGAAGCCTGTAGTTTGTTCTGACTCTGCTGTGGATGCTACGTTCTTATGCACAGCAAAGGCCACCAGGCCCTTCTTACATAGGTCTTAATCCATTAGACTCAGCCATTGGGGTGTTGGAGGCTTGCGTGTGGTCCTCATTCTAGTAACTGATTCAAGGAACGGTACAGTATGTTTCCTCGTTTATGAAATGGTGATGAAATAGATATCCCTTGCTTGTATTCTAGACAACTCATTTCTCTGAATTGGAAATAAATCAGGGAGTTGTTCTCAAACCTGAGTTCAAGCCCAAACAGGGCAAACTATTTACATGGCATGCATATTGTATTAGGTATAAGTTATCCAGAGGTGATTTACAGTATAGAGGAGGATGTGCTCAGGTTATATGCAGATACTTCAGCATTGTATATAAGGGACTTGTGCAAATCTGCAGGTTTTGGCATCTGCAGGGGGTCCTGAAAACAACTCCTGCAGAGATACCAATGGATGGTTGTACTTTCTTTTGTAAAAAAAAAATTACTGACAGAGGGGAGACTTCATTATATTGATTGCTTTCAACTCTTGACTTACTCAATAAAATCACTGAAGAATAAGATGCCAAAACTGTTGTCCCATGGTTTTGTAAAGAGCCTTCTAAAAACAAATTTCAATTTTCAAGAAAATGAAAAAGGAAAATAAACGTCAGTGCAGACTTTCTTTTGACCTTGGAACTTCCCTTTTAATTTCAAAACAAGGATATCCTCACCATTACATATGCATACCTTCTATAAACTTTAAAAAGCATAATTAAACCACATTATTTCATTACAAATGAAAAATATACAGAACAATTTAAAAGGTATAAACTTTCTAAAATAAACATTATTTATAAACATTTCAAAAATATACATTTTATGAACATTTTATATTTATTTAAAATATGAGGACATTTCACATATACTCATATAAATTATTTTTTCACAAAGCTTTGTTGGGAGGTAAAAATAGCATTAAGTTCAGTTTACTGGCTTTTATTAAGAAAAATAAAATGTTGGATTAATTTTGTACTGGTATTGAGATAGTATAATGATGGAATGTACTTTCACTTGTATAACTGAAAATGAGTTTATGTGACATATAAGGGATTTGCAAAAACTGGCATTCAGCAGTCCTTACCTCTCCAATAATAAGACTGTGAGAATTAAAATTTTGATTCCAAGAGAACTGAATTTTCTCAAGTGCCTATTATATATTCAGCATGATACAAGGTACCTTCCATGTATTTGACTTAATAGTTTTAAAAATAGGGGTTAATTTAATTTCATATTGCTAAATCTAAAGGGTTTTATAAACCCTATAGTCTGAACTAAAAATAAAATCACTAACCATTGACATAAGAGTAAAATTGTAAGTCAAAATAAAACCGTTAACTTTATAGAACTAGGGAAAGCTTTCAAATTGTCTTGTACTCACCTAATTTACAATCCTTAACAACACATATACTAATATTCATATAATAAACCCTAAGATACCTATGTGATGATATTTATTAAAATACATATGTATATAAAACAACCAGTTAAGACTAACATAGTATTCATAGAAGAATCCAGCATTTTACTCTTCCATAGATAGTATCTTCTTATTTGGGGGAAAAAATAAATTTTTGTGTTAGATTTGCAGCAACACTTTGATGTTTTTCAATGCATATGCCCACCATTGATTTTTATAAAGAGGGATTTTCAAATAGCTCATTGTTTCTCCACATACTCAACTCATTAAATGGTTCTCAGTCTTCCTCCTGGGCATATATGTCAACACCAAACCATTTTCCAGTCCAGGTACACATGGATCCCTGTGTTCCAGGAACTTTTGACCTGGGCACAATGTACCAAGGGTAAAACTTGGCATTTAAGGTATCAAGTAACAGGTGAATTTAATAAATGTCATTTAAATTCATTAGAGTGGAGAACCACCACAGCCTCAGGTTAAATGTCAAGAAAAATGCCATTAATTTCCTCACCAAGAAGGTGTCCTGGAGAAACCAATGAAGTTTTCAATACAAAAAGAAGAATGTTAAAATAATTCCTACAATTTTTCACACGTTATCTTGTCAGAAGATACTTTCCATATAAACTTGTGTTCATAGCTTATCTAGCTGATATACAGGTAAAGCCAACCAGCGATGCAGAGTAAACACGTTTGGCCTGAGGTATCAGCCCATGGGCCTTCCATGGATTATGAATTTTTAAAAATTTAGAACACCTTGAGTTGCACTCAACACTAAACTATGTTGAAGACTCTAAAGCACTTTTAAGACTTGGTAGTCATCCCAGGTCATCCCAGTGAATGTCAGTCACAGTTCAGCAGAACTGTGGAAATGCTGAAGTCAGCTTAACAGAACTCTGAAAGCACAGGTTACTATTATTACCCTGGCTCAAAAGCCAAAGCAAAACTGATGATGTTTGAAAAAAAAAATCCAGTCAACCTAAAACTTTATTTTCAAATGCAAATTTTTGGTCAGGGTTTCTGTTCTGTTTTCAGAGAAATCAGTTTAGTTTAGAACTAATAGAGGCAATGTCTTTTCCATAAATTGAGAACTGAGGAGAAATCTGTCTATAAACACTAAAAACAACCCAAAACATTATTTCTGTCATGAATCTGGAATGAGATGGGAAAATTGAATGAAAGTTTTACTGCGCAAAAAATATTCCCTGCAGTAGCTTCTGAGGTCTTCCTGATTTTCCAGCAAGTTCACTCTCCCTTCTGTTTTCCCAAAACACTTATCAATAAGCTGCATGGAAAACATGGTCAGGATGAATTTAGCAGAAAAAGCAGTCTAGTACTTGTGGTAGGATAGGCCTATTTTGAGAAGTTAGTAACTGATCACAATTTCCTAACTAAGGGTGAAAGTACCAAATTTCAAGAGAACCATTAGCATAATTTCTTCCATTTTTTTTGAAAAGATTTTTTTAGTTGTTTTAAAACAGCCTAAAACTCACCTTTTAGGATAAAACATCATAGAAAAATTGAAGGCACAATGTAATCCTAAAATAACATAGATTTTACAAAAAAAATTTGTTGTCAATACAAAAATAACCTTTGGAAAATAATTAAAGAAAGTAACAAAATGAACATAAGTCACTCCAAAGCTGATTTTACTTTTACTTCTCCAGAAAGTCTATTTTGTCATTTGTCATCAGGGTCTCTGTTAAAAGAATCTGTGGAAATGATCATTTTCGTTTTTATGTGAAAAGAAAAAAAATTTCTTTTACCAGAGGTCTCAAGTATCCTCCTCCTTCCTACAGTCTTCCCTTTTTAATGGTAATGAAGTCCTTATGACATTCGAAAAAAATTGCAATTCATAAGCTCTTCTTTGGGGGCGGGGTGTCTTGTGCATTTTAGCTTAGGTAGGAAAGGAGTCCAAAGCAGGCCTCTTTTTTTCTGTAATACTTTGCCCATTTGCTATCCAGTTTTAAAAGAAGACAGTTTCAGAAGGGAGGTCAGAGCACCAGAGTTCTCTCAGTTTTAATAATTTGAGATTATGATTCATCAGAGCCTGGTGATTGGTACTCCGCTTATCAGAATACAGTTAATTTTATGAATTACTGTGAATCTAAGAGTAGTTACCAAAGAAATGAAGAGCCACCTGGCAGAGCCAAATCTATTGTGACCAGAAGAAAAAAGATTATTCTGAGACAAACATGACCCCTTGACTTCTTTTAGGCTTAAGGGATATTTCAAAGTTCGCAGAAGTGAAAAGTCTTTGGGAGGATATCAGATCTTGACTTTTAAATTTGATGGAATGTGGACTTACATCTAAGGTATTGGAACTTTAATATTAACTCCCCCAGAATAAGAGAATAAGTCTTCTTTCTTCTCTTTGAATGTCTAATGTTGTTTACAATTCAGGTTTTATGGTGACTTTGATTTTCAGTCCTGCTAAACAAGGTAACATCATCATCATATCCTGGGGTTGAACTTTCTATGTTCTCTAGTAAAACATAACTGTTCTCGTTGCCATTTGGAGAAAGGATTTCTTTCTTAGCAGAGGATGTCAGTTCACTCCAGGTAATGTCAGTATTTTTAAAAGCATGTAGAAGGAAGATACCATTGATAATGGTGAAGAACCCACTCAGGGTCCCAATGATATCTCCAGCATTCATGCCATACCACTCCTGGAATAAGATGGCGGAGCAAGTCACTACCATGGAGGTGAAGAACACATAATAGATGGGGGTCACCAGAGATGTATTAAAAGTGTCCAGTGCTTTGTTGAGATAGTTAATCTGTGTAGTCACTGAAAGCACAAGTACAGCCAGCAAAACAAAGACCAGCGGATTCTTGTAAACTGGCTTCCATTCTAATAGTTCCTTAATGGCAATTCCCAGGCCCTTGACAGAAGAAACCGAAAATGCTCCAATCAGAGAACAGACTGAAATGTAGACCAATATATTGGTCTGTCCCTTCTTGGGGGCCACAATCAAAATGAGCACCAAGGAGATCACAGTTATGATCACAGCAAAGGAAATAAATCCTGTCAGGAAGAGAAAAGCATTAGATTTCAGAAATGTTAACAGAATCATGTCATTCTTGTTAGTTCTGAATTTGAGAGCATAGATATTTTAGAAATAGAAGTGAGATTAATTAAAAGTAACAACAAATTGCATTATTCACGTTATTTTATAAAGGATGTTTACCAACATCATTTGAATCTTGCCAATAATACTGTGAGGTAGGGCAAGTCTTGACCTTTTTATTTTCATTTAGGGAGGAAATGGCAAAACTTTGAGTTTAACTATACATCTTTTGTCCCCACTGTTCCCCTCTCTCCTTTTCATTGTGTAGAGGGGAAGCATGAACACAAAAATAAATTGTCTCCTTTTCAGAAGACTTGTAAGAAAGCAAAACTTTTTGTGTCTCACAACCCACAAGAAGACTTGTAGGAAGCCTATTATAATATTGTTATAAATATCATTTGATGAGGAAGGTAAAAGGAACAGACTCTGGGTATTTCTTTAGACTGAACCACAGACCTGGGTCTCTCAATTTCATTTCCATTTCATGCAAAGAAGTGACTTCCTCTTCTTGTGGGGCATGGATAACCATCACGGTTGACCCCAATATACTTAATATGCAGCCCATTTTCCCATGAATGTTCAAATGCTCATTTAAAAAATAGGAAGACAAGATTGCACTGTTGGGAGAGAAAAAAGTAAAATCACTATGGTTGAATTCTCTTTTGATTCCATAGCAGCTCAGAAGTCCAGTAGGTACCTGCCACTCTGTATCCCAGTAAACTGTCTTGACATGTACTGAAAAATCTGGTTTAGTTTTAAACTCAGAAGTGATGGTCAATCAAGTCTGCTTTGTTGCTTTTAAATCTGAAGAGTTATCACAGACTTTTATAGTCCTGTCAATTCCCCGACCTTCTAAGAGTTCCTGATTGATTCATTTTCAATTGTAACATCTTCTCCTGTAAAGCCAAGCAAAACCAAAGGTCTTTCACAGCTTATTGACATGATACAGATTGAATATCCCTATCTGAAATGATTATGATTAGAAATGCTTCCGATTTTACAGATTTTCAGATTTTGGAATATGTGCATATACAAAATGAGATGTCTTGGGGGAGGGGACCTAAGCCTAAATATGAAATTCATTCATGTTTCATATATATGTTGTGTGTGTAGGCTGAAGGGAATTTCACACAATATTTTGGTGTACCTGCCTTTTTACTCAACCCATCTCATGAGGTCACATGTGGAAAATTTCCACTTGTGGCATCATGTCCATGCTTGAAAAGTTTCAAGTTCTGGAGCATTTTGGATTCTGGATTTTTGGACTAAGGACGCTCAACCAGTATACTTAGATTGTGTGTGCCTATCAAAATTTCAAAGAAGGATGTATATACTAAGAAGAATTGCTCTGCTTAGGGCTGATAGCTAGTAAGCACCAGGACAATCATGGAGATTGTAAAAATATTGAAATGCTTCCTTATTACCTGCTACTGCCTTACACTTTCACCTATCCAATGCTCCCAATACTTTGTTATTAGTGCCTTGAACTTAGGAAGATTCAAATTGGCACTAACATGATGACACCAGAGTATGCCGTCCTGTTCCTTCACTGGTAGACCTACTGGGGGTTTCAGCATGCCTTCCTCCTTCCTCTGATGCCCAGGCACTTGCACAAATGAAAATGGTGCTCATCTACCCACAAAGCCTATGGGCAAGTATTAGGTGCCTGCCTAGAGTCTCCCTCATGTGGCCACTTGTGGTACTGCAGTCCTGGTGGAAACTTACTAGCTATTCATTTCATAGACGTGTTTTTTAAGAGCTTTATGTGTATTGACTCTTTTAATTGTCATAACAATCCAATAAAGAAGGTGAAGATAAATGGTGAGGCCCAATCACAAGTTTACTAGTAAATGTTGATAATGAATGAAAACTTAGTTGAAATAGTGCAAGGACTCACTGGATTCATTCATTTGGGATCATAATACAGACCAACTCAGAAACATCAGATCCACACACTACAAAAGATAAAAATCATTCCTGTTTTCAGCACTAAAAGAATCTACCAGGTCTTCAAACAGAAGTATAGAGCAGATGACACAGCATTTTAGTGAGAGTTGAAAGTCCTCTATAGTCATTAACCACTATGACAACAGAAAGAATTAACAGGACTCTGCCAATTTGTTCAGGTCAGAGTTAAAAAAACAGAAATACACAAAACTCTGCTAGACTTCACTGAATTGTCACAAACCAAGCTCACTCTCTCATTGTTTTTTAAATGATAATATGATAATCTATTTCTTCCTATATCTGCTTTTTTCTAGTCTTCTCAAATTATTATTTTGTGATAATATATATAATATATATATATATATTTTTTTTTTTTTTAATTTTAGGCAAGAATTTTTCCCCCAGTGCTGGGGATCAAATCCAAGGCCTTGCACATGCTAAAGGGCTTTACTTCCAACTACACCCACAGTCCAAGAAAAAACATTTTTTATCCCTCTTTAACATATGAGGAAACTAAGATTAAGTGACTTGTTTAAAGCTTCCCTGGGGTCCCAGAAATTATTTTGAGTTTTTTAATGCTTTCAGAGCCTAGTTTGGTTCAGCCTTTTTTTGTTTTGTTTTGTTTTGTGGTATATTTAGCAATGTTTCTTATGGTTTAAGTGTGCCTTGTTATTAAAATACCTATAGAAAGCCAAGCTCCTTATTGCTCACCTACCTTATAAGAACACTCAGAGCTCCCAGTGGGGTGACCAAGGTGGCAGGTGCAAATGCATAAGCTGCAAAATTTGCAGCCTCTCCTGCTCCCACTAGAAAGCAAGTAGAAATATTAATATATATGATGAATTTATTTATCAGCAGAGAAAAACAAATGACCCTTGCAAAACAGCACTTTCATCTCAAAGACACTCAAAGACCTAGCTAAAATGAATGATTTAATTTTTTTTTTATGGAGAGTGGGAAGAGATTGGTATTAGGGATTCAGATAAACTCGTATTACCTGGTGATATAAGCTCAACTAATGGTGACAGATGAATACACATCCTAAATGACTTTTAGTAGAACTGATTTTAGTTATTTCAGTACTGAAAACATATTTGGTCACTCTGATGAACTCTAATAGAGGTAGCTTTGGAGTAATCTGAGAATTATTCCATTTGCTCAAGAACATCTACTTGACATTCTTGCATATCTATTTGTGGCAAATAAACAACAACAATGACAATCTGTAAAATTAGAAGGCTTTGTAGAGAGCTGGTGTTGACTTAGCAGGGAGCCAAGAAATCCCTACCCCAGGCCCACGACATCAGGCATCTTGAATTACAGATGATCTACAAGCAAGTAACAGAAGCTCAATAGCTCAGGAAGATCTAAAGCAGCTGCTTTTAAGTTCTAAGTATGTGCTCCGGAATGTCATCTTTTTTCTTATCTGAGAAACTCCAGACTTTCATGAGGTGATGTGATGCAAATAATTCCTAGAGTGAAGGGAATCCTGCCTAGAGTTGGACTCTTGTATTGGAGCCAAATAATTCTCACAGATCACAACTGGACACTTGCCCAGATAATGTAGTATTTCATGCTGGCAAACTACACCAAGCAAATGGTTGTTGTAGAGGGATAAAAGAACACTAGTGCAGACTAGAGGGAGTGCCTATTTTTCTTTTTCTCTTTCTTTGGCTGCTTTGATAACCTCCCCTACCCCCACCAACCTAAAGGAGGATCCAACATTAAGAAAGCATTATAATCCCAGTGACTCAGGAGGCTGAGGCAGGAGGATCTTGAGTTCAAAGCCAACCTCAGTAATGGCAACACACTAAGCAACTCAGTGAGACCCTGACTTTAAATAAAATACAAAATAGGGCTAGGGGTGTGGCTCAGTGGTTGAGTGGCCCTGAGTTCAATTTCCAGTACCAAAAAAAAAAAAAAAAAAAAAAAAGAAAGCACTATAAAACAATTCTAAATTTACAGAACAATTTAGAGGACTACTCTAGTAAAAACAAATTATGGTAGTTTTCTCAGAATATTAAACATTTTTGGAATAAGTTAAGTTGCTTATTTTTTTCATCTTTATAGACAGCGTGCCAGGAAAACATCAACTCCATGAGTAAAGTACCATGTTTGTCCCATGATGCTGGTGTCTCTTAACAACAGCATCAACTTGTTTTAAGATTGTAAATGCAGTCATAAAATATTCTCCTTGTATTTTCATTCTAAAGTACAAGTACAGGCTGAGGGATGTAAGAAAGAAAGAGAAAAAAAGAGAATCATTCACATATCTGGAATCTTCTCAGTACAGTTCTTGTTAACTTTAATTCAACTAAAGTAAGGAAATGGATGTGAAAATACCTTAAAGGGCTACACAAACTTAAATCTGTTTTATTCATCATCCTTTTGGATTCCACCTTTTTTTTTTTTTTTTTTTTTTTAAGGAAAATGGACCTAAGTTCCTTTCTACAAGAATCTTGCAAATAATGAAATACTGAAATGTGTTACTTGGTTTGGGGAAATAAAGGGAATCATAAAGAGTGATTAGTGAGTGACGTGAAGTTCATGGTGTCCTTTCTTTGGAGGTTTCAGGCTTGGGATTTAAGGAAGTTCAGAGAAGGCCAGAGCAAGGGTGAAACAGGGGATGTGGAGGGGGACAAGGCTTCCTTCTCTGAGGACACTACATTAGCATTTAGAAAGTGCTTTCATAGCTGCAAAGTCTCCTTTCCTCCTGAAATCAAGTCCGGGAGGAGGGAGCTGCCTAGGACCCTCATCTTCCCATTTTTTGCAGCATCAACAGCCAAAGGATCCTTTCATTTATTCATGTTTGGTCCTTGCAAGGAAAATGTGCCCATTCCTGAGAAATATGCAGCTAGCATAGTCATGGATTCACATTTGGAGCTGGGAAAATATGGGAGGAAAGCACTTTTTTCAGTTCTCATGGAAAAGAAAATATCAGAAGTTTTCCAGAAAATATTAATATTTCAAATGCCAACTTTTCCCCTTCCATTCCAGGATGATATCAAGAGTATGGGGGTAGGGGTGACTAAGAAATAATCCATATATTACGCACATATATACACACATAACAATGGTGGTTGTTATTACTCTTCTATATAAGGCAATACATTATATCCACACATAACCTTTAGACCTAAATTCCATCCTTGCCAGGAAGAAAAATTAATTTTGAAAAATTCCATGTCATCAATTTATCATTTTACTAGTAAACATGATTCTCTCCATTAAGAACTTACTTGACAGTAATCCTGCCCACCACAGCCATTCCTTGAGGTAAGAATGTCCACCTTGTCCTAAGAAAAAGATCAAAAATGAAAATTAGGTTCCAAATTAGAAGGGTAGAATGATTGACAACTGGGAAAGATACTCAACTATGATTGGAAAAGTTGAGGCATAAGGTCAAGTCAATCAATCTAAAATCCTTGAGCTTTTTTACTTGATCATTTCCAAAGATCTTTTAAAGCTTTCCATTATGTCACTTCACTTTTGATTTCTACATAGTTTTTTTTTTTAATAGGAAATTTTATTTAATCATCAGGTTCATTGCATTTATCTCAGTCAGAGGTATGGACATTGAATGTGATAAACTCTGAATATTTTGTTTTAGTCACAGTTAAAATTTAAAACATAAAATCCTAAATTGAAATTACACTGGTTACCTTTCCAGGACTTTGAAGGGAAGAGAATGATTAGCATGAAAGCTTTTGAAGTTTGGATTAGTCCATAAAAGGAAAACAACCATTAGACAGAAGTACTCTACTTATTCTTTACCTTGGCATAATGACATTGAGCTTCTGTCTAATCTACTACTGAAAAGGACCAAAAAAGAAAAAAAAAAAAAAAAAAAGAAAACAAAACAAAACAAAACTCTCCTTAAGATTTTCTGCTGCTGTAATCTGTGACCTGAAGGCATTGTTGCATGTTTTCTATAGAAAATGGAACTTTCTCAGTTTTTATTTGCTTAACTCCTTGAATTTGACCTAGATGACTGTTATAATTAAACTACAGAGGACATGAATGCTATAAATTACAAAACAGTTAACTATGGTTTAGAATTTTCTCCTTACAAAATTTGTACATGAAAAAATTAGAATCATTTTATGATATTGAACCTTAGTTGCATACTTAGTATCTTCTGGGTACTTGTAAAATAATATTTACTTTTATATGTTTACTGACCATTCACAGTTCTTCTGTTTTCTTTTTCATTTGCATTTCATTTGTTTTTCTTGTCTATGAGCTTTGCCTATTTTCTGTGAGGGCACTAATTTTCTTGTTGACTGCAGTCACTCTTTTATATTATGAAACCTACCTATTCTTTGTTAATTTCATAATTCCCCCCACCGATAAATCATTTGCTCTGTAGTTTCAGCTAAGGTATTTTCACTGTGTGCATATGTGTGCATGTGTGTTTTTTCCTTTTGCCAATTCAGAAAATCTTTTTCCTTACATAGAATAGGTTCTTTCTTATCTTTGTGTTTAGAAAAAGGCCTTCTTTTAGGTTTTTGAAAAATTATTTCATTTTAAATTTAACCCTAACTGATCTGGAATTCATTTTGATAAATAGTATAAAGTAGATCTCTCACATTTTTCTCCTCTACTTTTCTGCACTTGACTCAAATATTCTTAATTTAATAATTCATTTTTATCACTTGTCAGAAATATCACTTTTACAAAGTATATATTAAAATGTTATCTGTAAAAAATAAATAAAATGTTACATGTAATTGGATCCACCTATAAGTTTTCAATAAATCTTTATCACTATACCTGTTTTAATGCCAGTGCTAAATTGTTTTATATACCAATACAGTATGGTTTATTTTCTGAAGGTACAAATATCCTCTCAATAGTACTCCTTCAGAAACTTGTTTGCATAATTTGTACTGACTTATTTTTCCATATGGATCTCAGAAAAATATGTAATGGATCTTGGAAAAATATTTAATTTAGGACTTGAAGAAAAGGAAGAGAAGATTCATGATCGAAGGATAGTCGGGCTGGGCTTACTCAGCATCTGAAAAGTCACTATAAATAGTGGCCTAATTCTATTGCTTTCTATTCAGTGATTAACAAATATCAGATATCAAACATTATACGAAGGAAGGTTCCTCTCTTGCGAATCTACCATCAACAAACAAGTAAACCTGTTAACAAGTAAATAAACAATACACACATAACCACAAGAAAGGAGACTGTTAGTGCAATGACTGATAGAGAGTAGCAGGGGATGCAGGCAGGGAGACCTGCCCACACTGGATGGCCCAGGATGGCCTTTCCAGGGTAGTGAAATTCAAGCCAAAGTCTGGAGGGTGAGTCAGCTCAGTGGGCAGGGAGCAGAGAGTATTGGGCTAATGGAAAAGACCTCATGGGGGGAAAGAGCTTGTCTATTCCAAGAATTGGAGAGAAGAGTGAGAGGGTGGCATAGGAGGGAGCTGGAGAGGTAGCAGGAGTCACCCTACGTAGGAGGACAGAGACTGCTGGGGAGACAGCTGGCTCAATCAAGGACACACAGGCTTAGATAAATAGAGTCAATGATTATGACTGTAGCATTGTGGTCTCACAATGGAACCATTTCTGCAACTAGCAACTTGGATTCATTACTTGCATGTGTTCCTTACCTGCTCTAATAACACCCTTGTTGGCCAGTTGCAAGAGGCCCTTCTTTTTCAAAATGAAGCTGGAACCAATAAAAATACTAGAACATATGGCCAACACCAAGCCCACATAAAGACTGTATTTGTTTTCTACATTTTCTGAAATGTTCCAGTTGGTTGTGTTGGAATTCAGGTTTCTGTAAAGGACGGAAGAAGCTCGAAACTGTGACACATTTGTGATCTCACACCAAGCCTGGGAGGAGTTCGGACAGACCAGAGACAGCACATAGCCTGGCAAAAGGAAAGAGAAATGTCAACAATGCAAAGGAAATGTATTAATGCTTTCTGCAAGAAACACAGACCGGAGTGGACGGTACAGAAATACTTTTTTTCTACTGCGAGCAGGACAGTGCTTAACAGGGGGTCCACAGACTTCTGGACATTGTTGATTTGGTTTCCATGTGTTCTGAAAAACGATTTTAAAATTTGTTTAGTGGTAAAAATGAGAGGTTTTACATGAAAATTTGGAATCCTTGTAAGTTGGAAGATCTGGCAATACTTGGGTCTTTGCTCCACCGGAACAGCAACCTACGGGAGCTGTGAGCAGTTATTAGACCCAACTCGGCCTCAACAATTCATCACAGTCCCCCAAGGTCACTTCACTGCTTCACATAGCCAGCCTGTCTCTCAGAAAGCAGGGGCTGTGACCCATGAATGTAGGAGAGGGCACAGCAACCCCACTGGTCTATAAATTACCCCAGCATAGGATATTCAGTTAACTCATTTGATAGAGTACGACTGCATATTTGAGAAAACACATGTAAGGTAGATTTAATTTTCCCTACAACTTTTCCTGAAAAAAAAAAAAGATTTTATTTTAGGTCTACTAATCCAAAAATAAAGCAGAATAATCTCCAAAATAAAGCAGAATCTAATAGAAAAATGAATAGGTTTTTAAAAAAATAAGATTCAAATAAGCATGCAAAGTCAATGAACCAGACCTATTATTGTAAGTGTCTTGCAATTTCAAGGCTAAACAGTAAAATACAAAATAGAAACATTTACTGTGTGTGAGAAAGTTTTGCAAACTCTGCCACTTGAATGATACTGACAAGGTGACACTGTCACTTAAAGTTCTGTCTTTTCACTTTTTTTTTTCTTCCAAAAAAGGGAAATTCTCCCAGGTTGATTTACCCTATACAAAAAAGGGCAAAGGAAAATTATTAAGTATAACTTTGGGGTTCAATGAAAAACTGTTTTACATCTCAAAAATCTGAAAAAGACATATGAACAACAACAAATAATGTCTTAGCAACAAAACTTCCATAAGTAGATCTGGCATCCTGGGCAAAGCATCATGAAGGCATTGGAATAGTACCACATACAAAGTTAGTAAATAACTATCTGGAAAATCATAAAAAAATAAATTCAAGGGTTTTTTTGTTGTTCTCATTGTTTCTTTTCTTTTCTTTTCTTTCTTTTTTTTTTTCTTTTTCTTTCTTTCTTTTTGTACCAGGGATTGAAACCAGAGGTGTTTAACCACTGACCCAGATTCCCAGCCCTTTTTACATTTTATTTAGAGACAGGGTCTTGTTACGTTGCTTAGGGTCTTTCTAAATTGCTGAGGCTGGCCTTGAATTTGCAATCCTCATGCCTCAGCCTCCTCAGAAGTTGGGATTACAGGTGTATATCAGAGTACCTGGCAAATTCAAGGTATTCATGACTACTGTTCCATAAGAATTTGAAAATGAACTAACTTTACTTAGGAGATACAAAATAAATTATGAGTCAAAACTTCTAAATATTTGAAGGAAAATTCTATTTCTTCAGGGATATTTTATAATATTGGAGAATATTCATGTAGGTTGTTTGAATAAGAACTGCTGCAAATTTTCAGGCATACTAGCCGTTAGTAATCTTGTTCTGCCTATTGTTCATCTCATCTAAACCCTAGGAGTGGAAATGAGTGTGTATATTTTTGTCAGTAAGAACTTTGACTACATTCGTTCCTGAGAAAACATTGGAACTGGCTTTCCAGTGAATTCCATGGCTGTATTTGTGTCATTTACTATGTAGTTAACATAACCATTTCAAAACTTCATCTCCGAAACCAGGGTGGGTGGATCTCATTCCAGCAAAACAATATTCCTTCTAAGTTGTTGACCTAGCAAAATGTTTCCGACATTTTAGGGGACGTGGGGGCAGAGGGAGATAAGGGAGAGTGAATAATCTTTGCTGCGTTTTCCAAGTTCTCATTGTAAGGGGCAGACGTGAATGAATGCCTTGGGTTTTAAGACAGGACAAATAAAACCTTGTCAGACTACAGGTCCCAGGACTTGGATTGCTCCATGTTTGGGCGTATGTCAGGGAGACAGCCCAGAGCAGAAGTGACTGCTGGAGGAAGGGAGTGAATGGCGGGTTGGTGGGTGTGCAGTGGCACAGGGGAGGGATGGGTGAAGCAGGGGTGTGGGCAGAGACTGTTTCAAAGGAATCAAAGCTATCTCAAATCAGGGTCGGCTTCTCGGGATCTGAGCAAAGTACTATTGGGGCGTTTAATCCAGACTTTAATCAACATAGAAAGACAGTCTATTATATTATTTTTTTATTCTAATAGACAGTGTCAATAGCCCTCTAAAGTGACTGTGCCAATTTATATTCCTTCCAGGAGGGAGCATGTGTAACTTCATTGATGTTATTATTTTTCTCAATACTGAGCAATGATTTGACTGAGCAGAGGCTGGTACCACAGGACTATGGCAAAACTGACATTAGAACCGCTCTGTCTGATATTGAAAGTTCCAGTTAAAACGATACACTTAGCCATGGATCTCAGGATGAAATCACGGAGTACAGAGCCTGGTGCTGGTAGAGCGTGTGTTGCATGTGTCTTGAGAAAAGCAATGCTTTGGAGGATTCTTTCAGCCTCCTCCTGAAACACCACCTTCAAGAACTAGGTAATCCCAATAGGCCTGTTGTTTTGACATCTGGAACAGGGTCCCAAGCTCAGCCAGAACCAGCTGCAAATCAGGCTCTTGGAGCTGGGACACACTCCAGCCCCATCCCAGGGTGATGCTATGGTGGATTATTTCCTTTTGAAACAGCATGGGTCTCCCTAAATTGCCCATGCTGGCCTCAACCAGGGATCCTCCTACCTGAGTCTTCTCAGTAGCTGAGATTACAGGTGTACATCTCCATGGATTAAGATTTTTTTTTAAAAAAATATGCTGGGGATCTAATCCAGAGCTTTGCACATGCTAGGAAAGTGCTCTACTATTGAGCTACATCCCGTGTTAATTTCATTTCTTGTAAAGACCCTGATACTTAGATTTAAAACTGGATTTAAGAACTTTTGGATGAATTTAGATGATTATGTTTTGATTTTTCCTGTATCACCTCATGAGGGTGATATTTCAGAATAAAACTTTTTATGCTAATTAAGACTCCTTGATGTGTTCTATTTGCAAATAACCATTTTTTAATGAAAATATAGTCTTCTATGTAGTTGTATAGGAGTCTCTTTCAGTCTTTTTGCAATCTGTTCTTTTGAAAGTTGGGAGTGAGCCATTCAAATAAATGGTTATAGGTGTAGTTTTCAGACTAACAAATATAAGACTTATTACTACCTTAATTTTTATACTTATTGGATTCTTCAATATCAGTGAATAATCTCTCTCCAATTAAAAATATTAAGTAATGAATAGTTAGGAAATATGTATCAGTTATAAAGAAAAACAATTCAATGTACACCAAGTGTGTCAACCACACAATTTAAGACAGAAAATATTACCTGTCAGAGGTAACAACTATACTGATTTTCTCTTATACATTCCTTTGCTTTTCAAATGATTTTTTCTATTTGACACATCAAAATAGTTCAGTTTTGCCTCTTCTTCTACCTCATAAAAATGTAATCATGTAGAATGTATTATCTGGTGACTTGTTTGGAGGTTTGTCACTGTTGATACATGTGGCCACAAAGTTTATTTTTTCTCCCACTGTTTTATAGACTTCTACTATATTATTAACCTACAACTAATTTTTCTATTTTATAATTGGTGGACATTTAGGTAATTTATGATGTTTCTGCTTTTAAAGAGTCTTTCTAATGCTCTCATTTTATGTTGAATCATAAAATTGATAATAAGTTTTTTGATCCTACAAAAATAGCATTTCATATGGCTCAAATTAACATGTGCCTTCTATTTACAGGTGTAATAGGTTATACACATGCCTTTAAAATTTTAAAACTAAGTTAGATATTCTATAGGAGTATATCTTTCCCCACCTTAAGGAGTTTGACAAAATATTTCTAGAGACATCTTCATAATTTTGTGCTTTGATCATAATCTATCTTTGCTCCCAGAGTTGTTTATAATCTCACTGACTCATACATGTTGCTGATGGACCAGTTCTAAACTTATAAGCACTGATAGCTGGAAGATATTTTAAAGAAACTGATGCAAAGATTTTAAATGAGCAAAGTTCTGTAACTGCCACAACCAAAACCAAGAAAGCTAATTCCCAGGCCGTATTCTTTCCATTTCAGAAAAATACCAACATAAAATACTAGTAAAACTGGTTTTAAAGTATTAGTGTTTCTACAAAGATGTGATGCTTTAAATAGTTCCTCAAATACTGTTTACATGTAGAGAATAATAGTTTAAATTGCTCAGTTTATTACACGGAATAGAGTATCTGGTTTCTAGGATGTCTGTGATTGCATAAAACTACATTTTTAATCATGCGAGATATTTACAGTTTGAGAGGAAACCATTATCTCATCATCTAGTCTTCTGTGATAATTTGATCATTCACCTAGCATTCACTCCCTTTTCCTACCCCGTGGGCAGATGCTTGTTCCCTTGGTATAGTTTGGATGTTGCTCATAGGCCCATGTGTTAAAGATTTGGTCTCCAGGGTGGTGCTATTGGGAGGCGGTGGAACCTTTAAGAAGTGGGACCTAAATTATCAAGAATACAAATAATAATAAAAGCTGGTGAGGATGTGGAGAAAGAGGGACAACTCAGACATTGTTGGTGGGACAGCAAATTAGCACAACCATTCTGGAAAGCTGTATGGAGATGCCTCAAAACCTAGAAATGGAACCACCTTATGACACAGTTATTCCACTCCTCAATCTTTATTCAGAAGAACTAAAATCAGCATACTGTAGTTATATGGTCACATCAGTGTTTAGAGCAGCACAATTCACAATGGTTAAGTTATGGAACCATCCTAAGTGTTTCCATCATACTGAGTTGGATTAGGAAAATGTGGTATTCATACACAATGGAATTTTACTCAGTTATAAAGAAGAGTAAAATTATAGCATTTGCTGGTAAATGGATGAAACTGGAGAGCATCATACTAGGTGAAATAAGCCAGACTCTGAAATTCAAGGGTTGAATGTTTTCATATGTGGAAGTTAGAACAAAGTAAGGGAAAAAAACCAATGGGTCATATATTACAAAGATAAAGGGAATATCAGTGGAAAAGAAGAAGGAGATTGAGAGAGGACAGGAGGTATGGGAAAGGGGAGGAAATGTGGAATGATTTGACAAAGTTATGTGCAAGTGCAAATATATCACAGTAAATTCCACTTTTATGTATGTCTATAAAGAACTAATTAAAATGAATAAATAAATGAGTAAAAGGCAGAAAAACAGAGTAGAGGAAAGAATATGGGTTGGAGGAGGGGAGGGAAAGTGGGTCATCAGGGACTTCAGTGGAGTAAATCAAATTCAATGCAGGTATGATTTTGTCAAAATGAACCCAACTATTATGTATAACTATGGATGTATGTATAATACACTAATAAAAGCAAGCACACACAAAAAATGGGGGAGGAGAGAGAAAAGTAGGACCTAGTGGGAGTTGTTTGGGCCACTGAAGGCATGCCCTTATAAAAATGAGACTCAGACTACTTCCCCTTATTACCCCCACACCCCCTACTCCTTTCTCATGATTAGGTAAGCAGTTCTGCTCCACCCCATGCTCCTGCCATGATGTGCTACCTCGCCACAGGCCCAAAGCAATGTGACTGATCATGGACTGTAACCTCCAAAACTGCAAGATGAAATAAACCATAAACCAAAGTCCAATGTCTCAGGTGACAGTTTACATCTCCTGACAGGTTGGAAGTGACTTTGTGGCCAATAAGAAGATAGCAGAGGTGATGTGATAATAGACTCCAAATGGTTTATTTGGTTAAGTTTACTCTCTTGAAACTCTATAATTCCCTGAAGCTGCTGTTCCTTCAGCCTGAATTCCACCCAGAGAAAAAATATGGAGAAGACCTGAGCTCATTCCACCTGAAAAATCCAACCCTAGCTAGTTATACAATGTGAAGCAGAGACACCAACTGAACCAAGTCTAGACCACTCAACCCTCAGCTGTCCTGCAGTCACAAAAGCAAGAATATGGTAAACTCTATTCCTAGTGGCATAGGAAAAATGGAATTAAATCTTTATACGCTCATTACAATTTATCCTCAAATGCTGGTCAATATGAATCAGATTAAGTCCTTCCCTGCTTAGTCTTTCCCATCCCCTTCATGGTTTTTCATTCCAACTGGAACAAAACCTCAATTCCTAGTTAACCATATACTGTACAGCTTTGTATACTCTGAAACTTGCCAACCTCTGACATCATATTGCATTGTTTTTCCTCTCACTCAGCCCTGAAACAACATTAATCAACTTTTTATTTATTTATTCAAACTATTTATTGAGTGTCTACTCTCTGTCAGGCAGATTTTAGAAGCTGAGGATACAAGGAATTCAACAAAAATCCTGATCTTGTATATTCTGGTGGGGGAAACAAACAAATGGACAGATAACTATATATGTTAAGACCATTATGAGAAGTAGTAAAAGTGGCATAAATGAATACATTTTTGAAAACAGGATTAGGTAAAAAAGCAAAAATTCCACAGAAGGAATGTGCTTGAGAAGTGAAAGGAACTGTCTCAGCCAGGCTGACTGGAGTGATAGAAAGGAGATGGTATGAAATGTGGTCAAAGAGTAGGAAAGGGTGAGATCAGGTGAAACCAACTGTAGAAAAGTAGGTTGAATCTTGGTATTTCTCCTTCCAAAATCCTCCCTCATAGTCTGCAAGGCCCCGCAGCATCCTGCCTTCATCTCTCTGTCTCACCTCTTTCCCTTCGGTTAAAAAAATTTTGTTTTTCTGTTCCTTTCATAGGCTAAACTCCTTTTCACCTTAAAACTTTTAAAATAGTGATTACTTAGCCCATTAGAGAGTGCTAGCTAGCATAGCTAGCTCCTTCTTAGCATGAAATGTCATTTTCTGGGGATAGGGGTGTAGATCAGTGGTAGAGTGCTTGCCTAGCATGTATGTGTGTAAGTCACCTCCTTAGAATCTGCATTCTCAGTCTAAAGGATCCTCTCAATTACTTTCCATCACATCAATCTATATAATACTCCCACACTTTTTACAGCTTAATTATGTTTTTTGCAACACTGTATATCATATATTTATTTCATTGATTCACTCAACAAAATAGCTATTGAACACATAACTTGCAAGGCGCTATGAGCACTATCACCTGTTCAGCTGTAGCTGATTCTTTTTTTTTTTTTTTTTTTTGGTGGTGGGGATCGAACCCAGGGCCTTATGCTTACAAGGCAAGCACTCTACCAACTAAGCTACCTCCCCAGCCCCTGCAGCTAATTCTTAATGAGTACTCTGTATCAGCCCTGTCCGGAGAACAAGACAGGTGAAAAGTCCTCTGTTCTGATAAAACCGACGATTTTAGTGAGAGAACAAGCAAATAATATTAAGGAGAGCAGAATAGTTAGGGGAAATCAGTTAGAGCAAATTCAGAGCAGAATTAGGGTAAGAACAATTTAGAGCAAATTTGGAAGAGAATGAGAACTTAGAGCAAATTGGGATATCATGTCATATTAGGTAGATTTGTAAATAAACTGATGACTGGTAAGATGCCCATTACTCCATTTAATCAAAATAAAATTGAGAAGCTACTATCTGTTTTAAAAAAATTAAAAACCTGTATTTCTAAACACAGTGGGGAGCTCCGTACTCTAGGAGGACTGTTGTCTATCAGGTTTCCTCCATGAGCGCGGCTGTTTTCACACTTTACTGTCTGTTCATTAGTAAAATTATTATATCATTAAAGATAAAATCTTGAAATTAAAAAAAAGTTTTAAAAACTAAAGAGACAGGAAAGGAATTTAAGGAATAATATTGCAACAAGTTGGCATTTACACCAATAAACTGCGACCACCATTCAGTCCATTGTAGGTAACACAGGAGAAATAAAAGCCCAAGTAATTTTGTGCTTGATTTGATCTATAATTATGAAAACCATATTCAGTTCTCTGGGCCTTGGTTTCCATATCTGTAAAATGGACATACTTGTCTAATAAAATTCATGGAACACTGATACATTTTGAACTTTTAAGATCATATACATAAAAATGGGAAATGTCCTAATCATTACAAAAGAGATTCCACCAGTTCTCAAAGAGATGCAGTTCCTTAATTTCTTAGATGTTATGATGGACTCCTTTGTCATTTGGTCTCAGCTAGAATATCATTTTCTTTAAGGGGCTTTGAGAACTCAGTCTAAATATTCCCAACGCCCTCAATTCATTATTCATGGCACCACTGTGGTAATCAACTTTTTAGTTAATCTGCTTCTTGTATATTATCTGCCAGTTGGATAGTAAGCTGCATGAGAGCAGAGATCAGATCATATTGCAAATGCCTTTCCTAGTTTCTAGGACAGTGCTTGGCCCATGGGACTCATCTGTTATTTGAATCAATGAATAAATGAAAAACTGAGTCTATGTTGACCCCATGTCAGATTCAGAATTGCTTGCTTCATATATAATCCCACCTGCATCTATGCCCACAGCTATAAACTGTAGGAATCCTTCCCATTTTACAGATGAGGAAAGGCTCTAGCTGGGAAGACTCCAATGCCAAAGCCCAATCTTTTCTCACGACTGAAAATATGGATTCTAATTTCTCTCTTCTTTCCCACCAGCTTTCTACATAATTACCACAATTAATCACAGGTATTGATCAAGCACTGAGCTTGAATATTTCTTCTTGGGACTAAATGTGTGAGCAAAGCAGGAAAAAACATCCGGCTGTTCCAACAAGTGGGTGTAATTCCACACCCTTCTTACTTACAGAGCTTGAGTAAACAAGGGTGGGTATATTAGTAACAGTCTGACATGCTGGTTTAGGAATTATTTAGAAAAAGGGCACACTACCTGACTATCTAGGAAATAATTCTGGATATAGCTGCCTTAGTAACCACCAATTTCAATTTTTGAATAGTTTGTGGATTCTTTACGCATGTTTTTATGTGTGTTTTTTCTTTCCAGCACAGTTTTAACCCACCCCGATTTCCTCCTAAAAAAAAAAAAAAAAAAAAAAAAAAAAAATTAAGCTGAAAGAGCCCAGAGAAGAGGAAACCTAGAAAGTTGCCAGCAACTTTGCAAAAGTATAGTTTTCACCTTTCGGCTTACTGTCCCCTCCACCTTCGTCTTTATGTCACCGCCAGGTAAATTTCCCGGTGACGCCGAGAAAACCATTATTTCAGTTGGTGTACACCACCCTCCCCCCAACTCAAGCGTCCTCACTTTTCTCCTGGCTACATGCGCCTTCTGTGTCGAAACTATAGAAAGCTTTCAAGTTGAGAACACCTGGCGAAGTGCAAAGGACCGCACCCAAGGATTTAACAGGGCTCAGGTAGGGGCTGTAAACCCAGACCAGCAGGCAGCGAGAACAACTTATAAAAGGGTGCCCAGGGTTCCCAGCTTCCTCTCCCATCCTGCTATCCCCGTAAGCTGCAGAGAAATAACTGCAACGCGAGTAAGAAGCCAGGGTTAGGGTTAGAGACCTTTGCATCTCGAAGGAAGAAGGGAAACGAAGGAAACCCAGACTTGGCCAACGCTATTCCCGGAGGAGCAGGGCGCACGATCCCCAGGGTGTCGGACCCTCGCAGAGCCCGCACAGGGCACAGTACCCGACTCCAGCGGGGTTCCTGGGCACGCCCTCTGCCCAGTGGTGACGTCTACCTCGCCCTCTGGAAGCGAGTCTGAATCAGAGGAAACCTCCGTCTGAGATGGAATTTGGGAGTCTTCCCACAGCATCCTGATTTTCTCCGTCACATACTAAGCACGCTGTAGTTTACAGGGATCAGCCTGCGGGACCCAGTGGGCGTCACGACTGTCTTGATCCCCTCAGGCTTTCCCACAGAAACCAGAATATTGTAAGCGCTAATAAATATTTGTTGACCGGCACAACGGACTGACTGAACAATTAAGTGAATATTTACACTAATGACTGCGTTAAGAGTCGGTACATCTTTCACGTCTGCACAGGTACCCCGGGACCGCCCACCTGGTCCCCTGGCCATCCAGCTGCCAGATCTCTCCCGCCTCGGGGTAGAAACTCACCTTCTTGGCAGGGCTCTCCGGGAGGCAGCCTCACCTGTCCCCCCATGGCCCGGGGACCGGGCTTCCTGGGCACAGGCGCTAGCTTCTTACCCACCTGGGCCTCTTGTCCCCATGGACCCGCGTTGGGGCGGAGCTGCGGGTCCCAGACTGGTGAGCGCGGACCCCACCCACGCGGCAGCCTCAGCCAATGGGGATGGCCGGGTGGGGCCTCCTCGCGAGCCACGCCCCTACAGTCCCGGCTTGGGTGCTAATTCTCGATAGGCTGGTGGCTTTCGGGGTGGCCTTTGGTCACTTGTATGACTGAAGGGAGGACCAGCAGCCCCTCAGGGCGGTTGCTAGGGCCGCGCAGTCCACAGACAGACACTTCTCAGGGCAACAGCGTGTCTCTGAGCGTGAAGGCCGCCGAGGCAACTCTGGGAAACTTTACTGGAGTAGAGGCTGTTCTGAGGCCCGCTGTGGCTACTCCTGGGTCAAAAGGTCTTCAGACCCTGCTGGTTTTGGAAACCTTCAGTTGTTGACCGCTTTGTGCAAAAGCTGCTGATCACTGGGTTTCTGCGCGGATTCCCATGCTGAAGTTTATTCTGGGAGATCCAGAACAGACTTTGCCCTTCTGTGCCAGTATCAGTGTCTCCCGCTGGCCCTCCACTTTTCCAACCACCCCCACTGGGTTTCCAATCAGGAGGCAACTTCCCCACCTCCTCCGCCCCATTTTCTGAGTCCTACAACTTTTTGAAACAAATTCTTAGTGGAAAAGCAATGACCGAACTGAAAAATCTAGTGCCACAAAATAATAACACTAACGTTTATGGCATCCTTTTTATACACAGACGTATTATGCAGGCACTTTGTATGTTTTAACTCATTACATTTCACAGCATAATTAAACCCTAGTTTACAGATGAGAGATATGAGGCAAAGAGTGAGTTAAAGGTTGGAAGGTTTGGTAGCACGTGTTTATGCAAGTAGAGAAGGCACAATTCCTGCTGAAACCAGGAAGAAAGGGGGGAGGGGGGGTGCGGTTCCGGGGAATGACTTCGTGGCTGGCACCTCAGCACTGAGGAAAATACTCTTATCTGCTTACCTTGCTTTTGCTGTAGGTAGTCATGAACAGCTATTAACTTTATTGCCTGAGTTTCATTACATAGGCCTCAATCTTGCTTTTCTTGTTCTTAGGCTGATGAGAGAAGAGTTAAGGACAAATGATTAGTCAACATAACAATCCAAGGCACCCAACTTTAATATGCAGTGACCTTGTGAAAAAGGAATAACATGGAATGGGAATATGTGAAAGTGGAAAGGGAGGGAGGTTTATGCCAATTTTGGCTAACAATACTTACTCACATCTTAGACTTACATTTAAATGTACATCAGACTTGAAATTTTCCCTTTATAAAAGATTGGTCATGATAATAAGTGTGATCTAAGGTATTTATTACTTATTTAACAAACATGTAGCATTTACTATGTGCAAGCACTGTTCTAAGCACTCTTAAAATATTTGCTTTTTACATCCTATTAAAATCCATCCAGGTAGACACTGTTTTTATCCCCTCTTAACAGCAGAGGAAAATAGGAACAGAGAGTAAGATAACTTGCCTATGAACACATAGCTTGTACGCGTGAGCTGAGATGCTAATCAAGGAAGTCTGGCTTTAGAGTCTGTGCTCTTACTCCATTTGGTAATATGACTTGAAAAAAATAAGTTTAAAAATGTACCTTTATTTGAAGTAGGATGCACTTTGTTATTATTCTTGTTCTCTTCAGTCCTAAAAATATAAAGAAAACACTCAAAAAATACTTAACTTGTTTAAGATCAACTGTTTTCCCAGCTTCAATGTTGTCTAGCAGAAGTTGGTAATGGATTTTCCTTCACTGCCTATTGCTAGCTGACTTTGGATATTATGCAGTTATTGCACTACAGAGTGTTGTCATGAGTGACTTAATCTGGAGAATTTTTATTCCTATCAAAAAGCATGTTGTTAAATTAACTCAAAAAAGGGCATTTAAAAAATCTTCAGAGAGCCAGCACCACAACTCAGAAAATTCCTTTTCTGAATCAAAACTTAGGATATGAGACCCTCTAAAATGTCAACTCCTGTCATATTGTACCTGGACCTAGTGGAGATGATGAAAATAATAAGGATCTGTGAAGCCTTAAGGCCTCAAGGTATAAGGCCACCTTGTCTTGGAGCCCTGCAGACCTGGGAGGTCTCCTGCTGTGTGAAGTTTTAACCCTTCAGTTGCTGCACTGTGGGGAGATCTGAAGTTCTTAGGGCAGGGATAGGTGACAAAGCCTCATTGTTAGCTGAGGGGTGGGGAAAGGTAATTGGCAGAAATATTACAGTCCCCCCACCCCCAACCCCTCCCACACCTACACACCTCTCCAGTACCACTCACCTGGAAAGGTTGCTCTGAATGCCAGCTGCTGTTTCCGCTCCCTTCCTAAACAGATATAGCTTGTGTTGTAGCTGCACTGCCCCATAACAAGGAGAGAAATATTACGATCTTAACAAGCAGTATGGATAGCCTACTGTTGGTAGTTTTATGATTCCTTATATATTTTTTTCTCAGTTTACTTAGTGATCAATTTTATCTTCTTTCAAAGAATCAACTCTTCCCTTCATTGGTTTTCTTTACTGATATTAAAATTTTCACTGATTTCTGCTTTGATTTTTTATTGCTTCCTTCTTTTCTATTTTGGGTTTAATTTGCCATTATTTTCCTAGTTTTCAATGTAAAACTTAACTTGATACTGATTTTAAACATTTATTCTCTTCTAATATAAGCATTTAAGGCTAACATTTGCTTCCAAATAGTGCTTTAGCTCCACCCTACACATTTTGTATGTTGTGTTTTTAGTGTCATTTAGTTCAAAATACTTTTAAATTTTCCTGTGATTTCTTCTTTGACCCACAGTTTATTTAGAAATACATTGTTTGTTTTCTAAACATTTAGAGATTTCTAGATATCTTTCTGTTATTGCTTTCTAATGTATTTCTGTTTTGAACATAGAACATATTCTGAATAATAACAATCCTTTGAAATGTATGAAGATTTGGTTTATGACTCAATGCATAGTCCACTAAATTTTCAATAATGCAATTAGCTGTCAATATCAGATAATAATAAACACAATTCATTTGTTTTATAATGCATACTAGTTTATGAGATGTAATTATAGTTACTGTAGAATGATAGTAGTTTAGAAGGCATAGAATTCTCAGGAGTAAGATTGTGACCATGTCGGATCCATATTTTATTTTATTTACATGTTCAGTTGTGAAAGGATTCTGGAAACTAATTTCTTACAAACGTTAAGGGTCTAGTTTTGCAAATTGGATGCTCATATTCTGTAATTAGTGCTTCCCTATAAAACAAATCTACCTGAGAGGCTAAATTATAATCAAAGTTAGTTAGCTTAATAGCAGAAACCTAGCCATATGTGGAACACCTCATTCTTGTTAGACAGTTTACACATTAAATAGACCATTTAATTAAGAAGGTGGGAAGTTTTGCAACTTGCCCTAAGTAACACAGCTAGCAAGTAGAACTGAGATTTTAGCCAAAGTTTCTCTAAAATCCCAGCCTGATACTTCTGACAGTAAGCTAAACTACCTTTCACTGTAGGTGACAGTAATGAACACTTCTTAGTTCACTGCCTAGCATGTACTACTTTCCATCTATCCTTTTTAAAAATAAGAACATTGTGGCAGTGTGCCTCTAGTCCCAGCTACTTGGAATGCTGAGGCAGGAGGATCACTCAAGTCCCATGTGTTTGGGGCCAGGCTGAGCAACATGGTGAGACAATGTCAGAGAGAGAGAGAGAGAGAGAGAGAGAGAGAGAGAGAGAGAGAGAGAGAACTCTTAGTAGATAGAGACCCAGTTCTAGGAGCATGACCAGTAGTATTTGTCCCTTTAGTTAGATGAACAAAACCTCCAGCATATGCATTTAACAAATCAATTAGAACAGAAACATAATTTAAAAATCACCGGATTCAAAGACTTACATAATGTGCTACTCAAATCACTTATAGGTAGACTGTTTGATCAAAGAGAAATATTCTGAACCCCAAATATCTAATGATTGTCGTGGACTTGATTTTCAAAGACACTTGACTGAAAACCTGTGTATTGCTTCCCTGGGAAATCATATATTTAATTAGAGAGCTCAACCCTAGGTACTTTACTTGTCTTCTCTGGGAGGAGAGGGGCACCCATACTCTGCCTATGGTGTGCACACTTTTCTGTCCTTAAATAAATCTTTGCTTGTGCCTTGCTTATCACCCATTTGGAAATTATTTTCAGCAGGTAAAGTCAAGAACTCACCGAGATGGAGTTGAGTTTCCATTCTCCTCTTTGGAGGGACCTCCCGGGACCCCTGTCCAGTAATATTACTTTGTATTGTTCTTTATCATATCCCTGATCACTATCTGACTTCTGAATTCCTACTGCTTTGTTTATTGTCTTTCTCACCCCATTAGCATGAATGTTCCATGAGGGCAGAAACTTAGTGTTATTAACTATTGGCTCCCCAGTGCTGAGCAGAGAGCTCAGGCAGTGAATTAATAGTTGCAGAATGAATAACTATTCATGGCATTGAACCAACAGTTCAGATACAGTAAAAGACAAGTAAAGGACAACACAGACACAGACCCTAAACTCATAATTATTACAGGGAAGAGAGTCATTAAACAATTAATTACATAACCTTTAGTTATGGTTATAAACACAGAGGAGATGTCATTGAGCTCTCTGACTGAAGGTCTTGGTGTGTTGGCAGACAGACTATCAAAACTTCATAACTTAGGGCCGAGATCCAAAATCTCTCAAATAATAAAATTTTAAAATAAAAATACAAAGGACCAATGTCATATAAATGAGCAAGCATATGTAGTTAGAGGTACTTTACATGGGATTATAAAGATTTAGAGGGAGCTGACAAAGCAAGATGGGGAACCAGATTAAAAGCAGTCTATTAAATAGATAATCCAATATGATTATGTTCTATCAGTCAAGGTTACTGCAGGTCTCAGGAAAGAAATCCAGTGATAGGTGGACTGGGTCAAGCTAATCACCCACTGGAGGGGGAAACAAAATTGAACAAGAACAAAGTGCAATACTCTTACCCTTTTAATTTTGGGTAAATTTAAAAAATATATCCTAGGACATGTGTTTTATATATGCAGCAAAATTCCTACTTACCATCAGTTTCAGCCAAAAGGTAAATTCCTCCTATCAAAGTCTTCCATTTCAGTTCCTTTGATTCCCAAATTTTAGGGGTCCTTGTCTGAAGTCCCTCAGCTCTTTATCATACTGTCTCATAGTCATTTCCTCCCTGGCCTGTCTGCCTCCTCTGTGCAGTCTCTGAGGAAAGGTGAGGAAAGGATTATGTGCTCTTAGATCTTAGGACAGTTCCTACACATCGTAGGTGCTCAGGAATTATGTGCTGAATGAATGAACAAATACTTGAATGAATTTCACAACTTTATGAAGGGTTATTATTTTGCATGGTTAAGAACTTGACACACATAAAACATAGGTTTTCATTGAAAATTTGAAATGGATTGTTTCATTTGGTCACATTTTGCTAGAATTGTATAACTTACTTAGAATCAAGGTATATAAATAATGACTCTGTATCTTTATATTTTATAAATGTATCTTCACCAACATACCTATTAAATTTGTCACTTAGTCACATGCACCTAGCTATCAAAAGTCCAGTTGTAACATATTTAGTACAGGGGAAGCCCAAGCAATATGCTACAAGACTCCAGTTTAGGTGCTGTCCAAGGATTAGAGGTGATGGAAAGGAAGTGAGGGCACATTTGTTAGATGTCCTCTTGTACATCAATAGTGTGTGAGATGCTATAATGTTGCTCCATTTATCTTCACAAAAACCTAATAAAGTAGGAATTATATTTCATTTCACAGAGAAAGAAACTGATGCTAGAAAGATGATGTCATTTTCTCAAGACCACATAACTAATATCCATTATCCTAAGGATCAGTAATTTTTAGTTTATCCTTATTTAATTTTAGTTTTGGAGGGGGAAAGTTGCATGAGCTAAGTTTGAGAGCTAGTAAAGGAAGAAGCATTCAAAAGAGACAAATGAGTCATTCTGAATATATAAAGCTGTGTGTGTGTGTGTGTGTGTGTGTGTGTGTGTGTTTCACTGGGGAAGAGCTGTTTTCTAATGAGAAATTCTATGAAATTTCATGATGTCAACCAGTAATTATGTTGACAGGAGGAAGGAAGGTTTACTAGAATTATTGCTCCAACCGTTTTATTTAATTCATTAAAATCACTTGTTAAAGTTTAAAATGAAAGATAAATCATGCGAAAGAAACAAATCATGCGAAAGCAAATGTTCTGTGATTGTGTATGGGGACAGATTCCAAGTGTCACCTTGTTTTACTTTTAGAGGTTTTTTTTTTTTTTTTTTTTTTTTTTTTTTAGTTGCATCTTCCATGTATGAGGAAGGACTAGAAAAATTTTTCTCTGACTTTAATATACTTCCTAACCAGAAAATATATTTTCAATTTTTAAAATAAACCAGGCAAACAATGTAATTATTGTAAAATAATGCTTTATTTTGACATTGTCTTTTAGAAATTATAATAGTCACTTATCAAGCATTTACCATTCTTTAAGAACTGTAATACATTCTTACATTACTATATCTTATTTTACTCTTTACAATAGCCTATGAGATATTATGATACAATGTGATACAATAGCCTATGAGCCCATTTCTTGGAAACTGAGGGTTCCTTTTTTGCTCCCAACCCCAGTGTTAGTGAATAGAGCTTTAAGCTCAGACCTGTGACTCCAAAACCTGTATACTTAAACCCAGAATGGTGTCATGGAAAATTCCTCCAAACTGGGTAGCAACTGTTGGCATAAGAGGCTGAGGTAAAATGAACATTGGATCTGAGAACAAAAGGGTCTTCCACTTTTGACAACAGGTAGTCTTCTTCTGAAAACCCTAACTCCTCAACAGCAAGCTAAAAATTTCAGGGAGGTCCACAAAAGGCCTGAGTACTTTCATAGATTCAACTTGGGTGATTAAGAAACATTAAAATACTTTGAGGAAAAATTTACTTAGATGTGAGGGACATAAACATATCGTAAAAAGTAACAATTATAACAATTTTTTTGGGATTTATGTATAGGTAATGTGCTGAGGTACATTTAAGTTATAGATGGACTACAGTTGGTGAAAAGCAGCAACGTTTTACCAGAACAGTATTCTTTGCTGTCACTGTTAAAGGCACATTGCTGAAATAGGTGACTTAATTTTCATGTTTTCACCTTCCAGTTGACAAAAGCAATATGGCACTTTGGAGTCAGAGAGGACCAGGTATAGAGATGTCAGATAAAAAAATAGCATATCCAGCTCAATTTGAATTTCAGATAAATAACAATTTTTTAGCATGTTTGCCTCATACGATATTTGAGATATATTTATAGAGATATAATATTGTATTTTTATTTGCTAAATCTGGGTGTGAATCCAGCTGGTAATATACCAGTCATTGTGACCCTCAGCAAGTTGCTTTATCTCCCAGCCTTCATTTTCTCCTCAATAAACTGAAGAAAGTAAAGTATCTACTTCACAGGATTGTTTTAGTATTTAAAATATTTATTTAGCACTAAGAAAGGTAAATAATTTCTTTCCATGTGTTTATTCATTATTTATTTTACTTTATATCTGTAATGTTATTACCATTTTGTGATTTTCAAAATGGTTGCAATTAATTTCACAGAGGTAGGTTTAAGATATTGCCATGTTGTTCAAGGCAAACAGCTTATTTTCCTAAGTAGATTATACATACTTTTCTTAGGAAGGAACAGAATATAAAGGGACTGACACAATAACACTTGAACATAAAGTTAAATTGTGACATGAGTTTTTGCATTGGTTAGTTTGAGGAAGTTTTAACAGAAAGGATTTATTAAAAATGCTGATATGAGCTGTTTACTGAGTATATGTTTAAGTACAAGGTTGCAAAAAAAAAGTTAAATTTAAATGGCATATTTGGCAAAATGTTGCTTGATCAGTGAGTTGAAAGTAGGTAATAAAATACAAATGATAGTAATTTAACTTTATAAAGTCTAACAGGGAACATAGATTTTTTTGAACATTATATTTGCAATATGAATTTAGAACCATACAAATGATAATATACTTCAATCTAACAATTTCTAAGAAAACACTAAATAACCATAGATGTATATACAATGACTTAAGAATAAGAACATTCATTTTTAAACCCTTTAGAAAAAAATGTTTGATGATAGGGAAATTAATAAATTATGGAATACTGGAATGATAAAATATTAATGTAATCTTTAAAAGGTTACTTTGGATAGATATTTATTAATATAAAATTATCATAATATTAAGTAAAAATCAAAGTGATTTTATTTAAAAAATATAATGGTAGACACAACCAAAATGTTAAATATTGGTTGTCCCCCAAGGGATAAAAATGTTTCAGTTTTATTTTCATTTTTTGAATACAAAATTATACAAAGCATGTTTATGATATAATTAGAAGTAAAAAATTACTTTTAAAATCCTAGAAATCCAAAGTTAACTTTTCTAAGGTATTCAGTTCCCTCCTAAATTTTTTTCCAAGCATCTTGGGATATTTTCTCTTTTGAGAACCTCCTATCCTACTGGAAGCTGGAGCTATTTAATAAAGGCAACAAATGTCACTTGATTGTTCAGTGGCTAGTTATTCAGCAGGACAAATACTGCCAAAATTGGAGAATGATGTGTTTGGGGAGTTGATAGATCAAAATAAAATCAATTTTGATAAAAGGTGATAAGATTTATTTCATGCCCTTTTGATTTTTGGTCATAAGTAGAAGTTTTGTGAATACATAGAATATCAAATGTTACATGAAGAATTTTCAGAGAAATTTACTCTGATGTCATAGATGACATTTTGTGTTTTTTTTGTACATTGAAGTATGAATTATTCTCTTAGACAAGCTCAGATTTAATTCTCCACCAGATATTTTAAAATATGCAATTCTTCTATGAAATATAAAATTAAAAATATCAATGAATAACTAAGGGCACCCAATTTGTATTTTAGCAGTTTTTAATATGACAGTATTAAACTTGAAAATTTAATGATATTTTGTAAATACCTAGACAATATTTTCAAAATTGTAACCTTGGAAAAAACTGGCAGTGTATTTTTAGTAAATTTCACTAGGCAATATTACCTTGGGTTTACTTTCAAATTTGCTAAGAGGCGTGGCTTAGAGAAACCCCCTTTTATCTCTAATTCTCATACATATTAATGAACTCAGGTTCAAGCAAAGGATAAGGATGATTTGGTTGCTGTTATTTTCATCCACATATAAATCCCCAAATCCAATACAAGTCACGAAAATCCTCTTTAGTCAATGCCACGGAACTTTTTTTTTTTTTTAACCCCCCTGGAAATGAATAAGAAACTTAGTGATTTGTGCATGTTTAAGGAAAGGAAAAAAAATTAATATGTTTACTATTTCAAAGAAGTTTAGACCTGAATTTTGACAATGTCAAGATTTCCAGTACATCTCTGTTTGTTTTGGATACAGCACTGATTTCCACTGTAGAGGACACAGATACCTGACTTAAACAACCAAAGGTAAGAACTCAGTGGTACAGTTATATTTTCACATATGCTTACACTTCAGTTTTGATTGACTAAAGTATCAGATTTTTCTTTGTTTTCCATGTTCGATGTTTTTCAGGTACAGCTAGCAATTGCATCTTTGTTGATTCCCTGCATTTTTGACAGATAAACAATTAAAATACAATTTAGTTAAAAATAACAATAAATAAAAGCCTAGGATTTTGCTAAACTGAATATGACCACAGAGTAACACTACCTGATTTTTGCAAATTAAAAATTTTTTTTTAGAAGTCAAAGGCAGTAACTTTGGCATACGTATCTTTCCCCAAAGGAAGTATTAAATACCGTTTTTTTTTTTTCATTTTCTTCAAAATAATTTAAGATAGAACAACATCAAATGCACATAAATGGTAATAAAGAATTAACTTCTAAACTATGAGCTCCAACTCATTGGGAATTCCTAAAATGTTAAGTGTCTTAAAGCATTTTTATAACATTCTGCATATCCTCCTTTAAAAAATTAATCAGCACCTGAAGAGATGAAATGACTCACCCACGACAACACAGTATTGTTGTGACGGGGCTAGAATTTCTATCACGTTGCCTTCTTAACTCTTTTTGATAGCCATTTGTATTTTAATTAGACTTCAAATAGCTACTATCACCTTTCATGTTTTATTTTTATAAATTAAAATAATTTTTTCTTGTGTGATGATTATATGTTTTCAAATATTAGTGATTTCATTCTGTTTAGAAAATTAGACACTACTAAACAAAGCTTTTAAAATGTTCCTATCAATACAGATCCAACTTAGGATTGGCTTTTTACATTTTGTCCTTTTGGTTTGTAGGTCCCTTAGTCAATTTGTTCTATTACTTTTGTTCTTTCTCTCAGCAGACATCCACCAGTATCACTCACTCTTTCTTATTTGATCAAGCCAGGGGACAAAAGAGGGAGTGGAGTGAAGCATGGGGTGTAAATGTAATTGAAAGACCTAATCCTTATCTATTGCACCTTATATCCCATAGAGAAAACACCCTCTTTCCTCTACTCTGGAAAAATTTATAAATATTGATCACAAAAATGATCTCTGTGGAGCAAACAGTGCATATAGGTTAACTTCTGTGGTCATGGTCAAAGTTAGAAATGGATGAGAAAGTGTAAATTAAGGAGACTATCTCTTAGAAATGATTAAAAAAAGAAAAGAAAAAGGAAAAGAAAAGGAACCTCAACAGCTCTTTCACTGAAGGTAACAGCAAAACACCTGTTGTAAATTTTTCTCTTTTTTATGAAGGTAATTTTTTAAGTTATGAAGTTGACATATGCCAAAATGAGGAGTTTTGATAAAATACATTATTTTATAGAAAAATACCTAAATTTAAATTAAAAAACAAAAGACATATTGACTAAAAAATAAAATTGAAACCCATTTTTAAAATTGTTCAAGAACTACCTCAAAAAAGTCATTGCACCCTAAATATTTTTTACTTAATTGTTTACTCAACAAGTATTTATTTGGTACCTACTACAATGCCAGGCATTTTCCTAGATAGAACCTTTCCTTTGTTCCCTACTGCTTCCCCATCAATACATTAAAGGAGCAAATCCATGTTACAGTTGTGACATTGGATGACAATGTGTGACAATGTGTGACATTTGGGCTGCCATAGTTTAAGTTGTGACCTTAACCAGACTTTACCAGTCAATCCTTTCCTCCATCTCCATCTCCTTAAAGTCCTTTCCTTCATCCCTTAAAGGAGAAATATAATGTGCCTTCTAAGCAGCAGACAAACATTGTGCCAAGATTTTGAACTATACTGCTGTAGGTACTTTCTGCTTTGGGATGATGCTTCTAGTTACAACTAACACTTCCCACATATGTAAGCAGGAATCAACCTGAGTTTTAATAATTGTTATGAAATTGATGAAAAATAATTGATAAAAATTTAACGTCTATTCTTGATAAAGTGGGGAATTAAATAAAACTCCCTTAACACAATAGGGAAATTTATCTGAAATGAATGGCAAAAAATAGGAGAAATTTTCGTCACTGAAACAAGACAAGAAATGCCAATTGTATTATCTATTACTTAACATTGTTCTATAAGATATATATATCATATATTTATATTTGAAGGGATAAAATCATGTTTAACTGTGGATGATTGTCTACATAGAAAGCTCAATTGAATCAATTAAAAAACTATTATAACTGATAAGAAAGTAAGAAGCTAAGCTACAAAATAAATTTATAAATTAATAGCTTTCCTGTGGGTCAGCAATAACTAGATAATAAATTAACAGATATTATAAGAAATGAAAAATTTAAATGAATAGAGTATATTTAATGAGAAATATACATAGTTTATTTAATGAATATTACAAAGTAGATTTTTAAAAAGCTATTAATAAATGAGAAGATATCCCTTATAATGTGCTAACAAATTTAATATGTTAACATGTTGATCTTGCAAAATTAATCCATAAGTTCAATAAAATCTCCTTTTAAAGCACACTTTGAATTTTCTTAGGAATTTGATAAAATTATTCTGAGGGCAACTATCAATAACAAATGTACACATATTTTACTGTAATAGGAATTAAGTAGTCGTTAAATAGGAATAAAATCATTTAAATGTGGTCATTAAAGTGATGCAACTATAGACGAATAATTTTGATTGGACACACATGTAATATTTATGCAATAAAATAAACAACAGTAGTGAAAAGAATATTTTGGTTGCTTATTATGAGTTCAGCACTGTAAAAGATGCTGGAGACAGAAAAACTGGAGCTCATTGATACCTGTCTCAAGTCTGGTGGGAGAGACACTGACAAGAATGAATTATAATAAAATGAAAGGTCACTGCACTGATGATAAGCCCTCTGTAGTGTGTGGGTGCAGTGGAGGAACCCGAAGCACTCAGGCATCCTAAGACCAGCTGTGTTGGTTTACTAGAGATGCCATAAGAAACAGTCAGATCCAATCAGCTGCAAAACAAAAATATTAAAAAATAATTATCTATTCTGAATATGTACAGACTTTTTTCTTATCATTATTCCCTAAACAATAGAGTGTAACAACTATTTATATGCTTTTATACTGTATTAGGTATTATAAGTAATCTGGAGACAATTTAAAGCATAAGGGAGCTTGTAAGGAGGTTATATGCAAATACTGCTCCATTGACCAATGATAGGGTGGTTTACACAACTGAAATTTTTAAATTTATTTTTTATTTTTACAGACTGCATTTTGATTCATTGTACACAAATGGGGTTCAAATTTTCATTTCTATGGTTGTACACGGTGTAGATTCACATCGTTCATGTAATCATACATGTACATATGGTAATGATGTCTGTCTTAGTCCACTATCCTTCCTTCCCACCCTCCCCCTCCTCATATCCCTCTACACGTTCAAAAGTTCCTCCATTCTTATCTAACCCCTCTTCTCCCCACTCCATTATGTATCATCATCCACTTATCAGAGAAAACATTTAGCCTTTGGTTTTTTGGGATTGGCTTATTACACTTAGCATGATATTCTCCATCTCCATCCATTTACCTGATAATGCCTTAATTTTATTCTTCTTTATGGCTAATATTCTATTATACTACAGTTTCTTTATCCATTCATCTATTGAAGGACATCTAGTTTGGTTCCACAATTTAGTTATTGTGAATTGAGCTGCTATGAACATTGATGTGGCTGCATCACTGTAGTGTGCTGATTTTAAGTCCTTCAGGTATAAACCGAGGAGTGGGATAGCTGGGTCAATGGTGGTTCCATTTCACGTTTTCTGAGGAATCTCCATATTGCTTTCCAGAGTGGCTGCACCAATTTGCAGTCTTACCAGCAATGTATGAGTGTACCTTTTCCCCTACATCCTCGCCAATGCTTATTATTGCTTGTGTTCTTGATAATCACCATTCTAATTAGAGTGAGATGAAATCTTAGGGTGGTTTTGATTTGTATTTCTGTAGTTACTAGTGATGAACACTTTTTCATATATTTGTTGATTGCTTGACTATCTTATTCTATGAAGTGTCTGCCCAGTTCCTTAGCCCTTTTATTGATTGGGTTCTTTGTATTTTTGGTGTAAAGTTTTTTAAGTTCTTACTAAATTTTGGAGATTAGTGCTCTATCTGAGGTCACAACAGATTTATCTCTCACAGTTCTGGAGGCTAGAAGTCCACCATGGAGGTGTCAGCAGTATTAATTTCTTCTAAGGCCTCTCTCTTGACTTGCAGATAGCCATCTTTCTGCTGTCTTCACGTGATCATTCTTCTGCATGCCCTCTTGTCTCTTTGCATGTCTGAATTTCCTCTTTTAAAGACACGAGTCATTCTGGGTGTGGTGGTGCATACCTATAATCCTAGAGGCTTGGGAGGCTGAGGCAGGAGGAGGATTGAAAGTTTGAGGCCAGCCTCAGGAACTTAGGGAGGCCCTAAGCAACTTAGTGAGACCTTGTCTCAAAATAAAAAAATAAAAAAGGGGTTGTGGCTTAGTGATTAAGCATCCCTGGGTTCACTCCCTGGTACCAAAAACAAAATAAAATAAAAAAGACACCCATAAGATTGGATTAGGCACATTCTATGGCCTCATTTTAGTGTAATCACTTCTATAAAGCCTATCCCCAAATACAGCCACTTTCTGAGTTAGTAGGATTTTGGGCTTCAATATATGAGTTAATAGGGGATAGAATTCAGTTCACCTGTTAGAAATAGCTATTCTTTTCTTCATTCTTTATTTTTTTTTCATGATATTTCCTTTGCCAATAAAACTCATCTCCCCTACTGTCTAGCAAACCTCTACTATTCCTTCAAGATCCAGTTACATATCTCCTGCCTCGGGAAGCTCTTGGTGATTCTCCCAACTCTAACAGGATTGGCCTCTGCACACACATTATTATATTGGATTTTATTGCTTACAGATTTCTCCTATTAGCTTTTCTAGGACTGAAAGTTGGTCTCTTTCTATTTTCCCCCCTTTCTTCTTCCCTTTATGCCTCAGCAATCTACCCGGTGTTGCTGTGATAGCAAATGCGCAACAAATGTGGAGAAGCAAAAATGTTAACAAGTACTGGTTGGATTATGTGTTGTGTACAAATTATTTACAGTGAAAATACAATATTTTAAATGTGCTCCTTTGGGGATAAGTTATAAACTTATGAGAAGTAGGAAAAAGTTATCTTACATGTTGGACTCAATGTGACTGACAAAATCTCTTTGGAATTAGTGTCCAGGGAACCTCACGTGCTGGCTTCTAAGTGTTTGCCTTTTAGATGTTTACTTGCCTTTTGAACTACCATCCTATCATGTGATGGTAATAAAAGAAGAAAGAGAAACAAAATAAGTTCCCTGCTCTTAAGAAGTATATAGAATATTGGGAAAATGGAAGGTACTCCTGTAAACATAGATGCAAGGATTTACAAGTCAGTAAATGCTTATGGCTTGTCTTAGGCTGTTTTCTAATGCTGTAATGTAATACCACAGACTGGATAATTTGTAAGCAATAGAAGTTTATTTGATTCATGATTCTGGAGACTGGAAAATCCAAAAGTACAGTGTTGGTATCTGGTGAGGTCCTATGTGCTGCATCATAACATGGCAGAAGGTGAGTGAGCATGATAGAGATAGGGAAAAGAAAATTGGACTGAACTCATTTTTTTAAAAAAAATCAGGAATCATATCCTGCGAAAACAAATACTCCTATGATATTTGCATTAATCCATTAATAAACCATTATGGCCTAATTCCCTCTTAGGTCCCACCTCTTAATACTGTTACAATCGAAATTAAATTTCAACGTGAGTTTTGCAGGAGACATTTAAACCATAGTAGGGTCAAAGGAGCAAATTAAACTTCAGGTAATACAGACAATGAATGGTGAAATCACAAAAGATTTTCTGGAAGATGAAGCCTTGCATTAGTCTTTCAAAACATCTGTCATCAGCATGAATATCTGGAGCAATTTCATTGTGGAATAGATATTGGAGTGAGATACCCTTACATAAAAGGAAGGGAAATCTTTAGTTAATCTGAATTTATTTTTTTTTTTTTTTTTTTTTTTTTTCCCGTTTCTGGGGATTGAACCAGGGCTTTGCACATGCTAGGTAAGAACTCTACCACTGAGCTACATCCCTAGTCCTTTTTATTTTTTATTTTGAGACAGGGTCTCACTAAGTTGTCCTCGATGATCTCAAACTTGCTCTGCTCCTGTCTCTGCCTCCTGAGTAGCTGAGATTATAGGCATGTGCCACAGTGCCCAGTTGAATTTATAATTTTTATGGTCAAATATTCAGAATTCTGAACACTTTCTGAACCAATGGAGGTGAAGAAGTAGGAAGTAGGACACCTTAAGGTCTCTAACATTGTGCAAAAGCCTTGTTATTACTCTTGGTTACCGTCACATACTAATTTTAAAGAAAAATCTCTCTGATGATGATGTATCTTGCGATGCCCCAGAGCCATAATTTATATATATGGCATAGTTTGGATCTTGAAATGACGCCAGAGGCCCATATGGTAAAGGCTTGGTCCCCAGGTGGCACTGTTAGGGGTAGTGGAGCCTTAGAGTTGGGACCCAGTGGAGGGAGGTAGGTCAAGGAGGCGTGCCTGTGGAGCGGTTGTTGGCCCTAACTCTTCCTCTTTTGATTTCCGGCAGTTTTTATTCACCATGCACTTCTTGCCTTTGCCATCTGGCACCACCAGAAGCTGAAAAGCAATGGGTCTGCCTAATCTTGATTTGAAATCATGAACTAAAATAAACCTTTTCTAAGCTGATTACTATAGGTATAGTTTATAGTAATTAAAAGCTAACTAGCACTAGAGTATACATAGATACATAATATATATTATATATATATATATATATATATATAATCAATGCTTTGTATTTATTTAACAAATTGACACATTTACAATTCTAGACTCTGGAATTATAGTAGTGAACAAAACAGAATCCTTATTCCTATTGTGCTTACTTTTCCTGACATTTAAAGCAATCTTTTGTATCACTTTGTCTTCTTTTAAAATGTTCTGGTTAATAAAAGGCCTATTGGAAAAACAGATTAGGTTATTTGATAGCTTTTGTTTACTGGTTTTTGATTGATCAGGATTTTTATTTTATGATGGGTACTTTGTAAGTTTTCCTTAGCTGATGAAGAGGATGATAATGATCGTGATAATAATAATCTCTTTGGCAGAACTGAGGAGGAACTGGGTTTTCTTTCTACGTTGATAGCACTTGACTTAACAAGCTTGTCGGGTCCCTGTGTTTGTGTGGGTATACACTGCACCAGTATTGTGTCAGTTCTGTTTTTGTTTTTCATGGGAATTATAGCTGACTTCTGATCCTTTGAAGCTAATCATTATTTTCTTAATAGTTGCTTTGACAATTTTGACTTCTCAAAGTGATGGTTCAGTGGGAGGAACTAAAGAAAGATTATTTTAATCATGTTAACTGTCTTGACTCCATAAAAAGTTGAGGATTGGGCTCTCTCTCTCTCTCTCTCTCTCTCTGAATATGGAGATTCTATAATAATAGTATCTATTTGCATTTGTATAACTCTTCATAGCCTCCATTAAAGCTTTATATATAGTTCATTAGCTCTCCATAGAGACTCATGATGACAGACAGGGGAAGGTATTATCATTTCTGCTTTACAGAAATGGGAACTGAGACTCAAAAGAGTTTCACAGCAATTGACTGAAGGGCTGGGCTAGAAATTAAGACCTTGCTAAGCAGATGATTGCTATTTTTCAGTCACTGTCTCTGTTGCAGAACAGGCAAAGATTATTCCAGGAAGTACACAATTCCTTGAGCATTATTAAATATTAAGAAACAAACTTAGTTCTACCTTTAAATACTGAGATTGGGCAAAGACTGAAGCATCTGATTGATTAATCAAATTTTACCATGCTCTACAATAGATCTCCAGAACTTAATCCTCCTGTCTGACATTTCGTACCATGTCACCAACACGTATCTTTCCACCAGTGGAAAACATTATTTTAGAGCAAAGTTGCTGGCACAAATGATTTTCCCTATTAAACAGAGTCCTGTTTAAAAAATACTTTTTCCCTCATTAAAAAAATTATTAGGGGAAAATACAGATGAACTCAATGATCAAAATGCATTCTGCTGTCATGTATAACTAATTAAAACAAATTAAAAAATCTATGATCATCTACAAATTTAATGTTTTTAAAGCGCTTTTCCTTTCTGAGTGAATATACACAGTTTTTAGGTAGAATGCTATGACAATATAAATATTGCTTTGCGATATGCTTTTTTTGCTTAACAATATATTATGAACATTTTTTCATATTGTTAAATAATATTCCTCAAGGACAAAATATTGAAGTGATTCCTTTTATTATAAAATTAATATGTGTTCACTGTATAAAATTCAAACACTAAAGATATATATTATTCTTTTCTCTCCAGAGGTTACTACTGTTTATAGTTTAATGCAGAGGGTTCTGTATTTTGTTTTCAAATGGAGTTTGAATTTTATTGGTTGCATTGATGAGTAGAATATCTTCTTCATAAAAACTGAACTAATGGGGATGAGAACATGGTTTATTTTTACAAGATGCATATTGTAGTTTTTAAGTTCAACATAAAAATATATTAGTAATAAATACATTGTTTATCATAATCTTTAGGGACATTTGTGCAGAATTCTGTTCCAGAAACCTCAAACATACAGGAAACCTTACACACGTTGAGTCATCTTTGGCCATCTTCAAATGCTTAGGTGTTAACAATGCTCTGAGTACATAATATATAACTATCTTTGTTTAAAAACAGGGCTTTAGAATCTTTGTGCTTTTCCAACCTTACAAACAGGATCCTCAATTCAGTTTTCAATTTTATCCAGAAGTAGTTCACTGCTTGGGTGACTTCACACAAATCTTTAGCTCTCACTTCATATATATATGAATCACTACATAGTTGTGAGGATAATTAAATATCAAATGAGGCCATATTAGTTAAATTGCTGTAGAAGTTATGAACTGGCGAGAAATGTAAATGTAAAAATGTATGTTTACTTCAGAAATGTAAAGTTAAGGTATAATTAGTAGTCAGAGGACCAGTAGCATTTAGGTTCTTGTATAATAATAATACCTGATATTTAGCAAGTTTTCATAAAATATGCATTAAATGTTAAATGAATAGAATAGCAGGAAAAAAGAACTAAGAATCTAAATATGTAATTCACAAAAGAAATCCAAATGACTAATAAATATAAGAGTTTATCTAACTTTATAAGTTAATGTAAATTGAAACCATAGTGCAAAAATGTTTTCTCTCTTTGGATTGAGGTAAACTTTAAAACTGACAGTTTTAAGTGTTGATCAGTGTGTGTGGGGAAATGTAATAGCAAAACAACAACAACAAAAACAGAAAAGAAAAGAAAAATACCCCAAACCCCCAACCCCTTTTGAGGAAATGAAATAGAAAAAAATATGGAGTACTTACAAGCTACAATATTAATGAAGAATATTAGAAAATAAAATAACTATCTATTAACATATATAGTTTTCAGAACATTCTTTTGAGTGGGAAAAAACCAAGTTGCAGAAATGTGCATGGAGAAAGATACTGCTTTGTAAACTTTAAAATATATACCACAAATATACGTTGGTATGGATGCTTATGTAGGTAGGTAAAAGGATGAAGAATGACCTGGAAGGACACACAACAGACAAAGAGTAGAGGCTGTTTTTAGGGAGGCAGAGAAGAGAGAAGACAAAAATGGACCTGGAAATGACTGCTTGTCAAAGGCTTTAACTTTAGTCCTAAAGTTTTATTTTTTTTCACATACCCAAAAGACTGCCAATTTGACAAAAGTCAATTGTTATTAATTCCTGGTGGTAGAAATATGGATGATATCATTGTAAATGGTTTTGTATTTTGAAATGGGGGGAATTATACATTTCCATTAAATAATTCATTACATAATACAAAACTCAAAATCTACAAAAGATGCACGGTGAAAGCTATTTCCCCTTCCACTCCTGTTTTCCAGTCCCTGGCTCCTCTCCCTCAGAGGTAGGTTATTACTATTACCACTGCTTGTTGATTTTTCCAAAATGATTTCTTGTCTCTTTTTTTTTTTTTTTTTGCAGTGCTGGGGCTCGAACCCAGGGCTTTGTGCTTGCAAGGCAAGCACTCTACCGACTGAGCTATCTCCCCAGCCCAATTTCTTATCTCTTTACACATATATGTGTGTTCTCTCTCTCTCTCTCTCTCTCTCTCTCTCTCTCTCTCTCTCTCTCTCTCTCTCTCTCTCTCTCTCTCTCTCTCTCTCTCTCTCTCTCTCTCTCCCTCTCTCCTCCCCCCAACATATTTGTTCTTTCCCCCCTACAAATAAAAGCATACTCTGAGGTATTTCTGAGGTATATTTAATACCTGTTGAAATAGAAATGCTCTGTTATTTTTAATGACTGCATCGTATTTCATCCTATGGGACCTCTTTTTGGAAGAAAAAATATTTTTAAAGGGTTAGGAAGAAAGGAAGAAGGAAGGAGGAAGGAGAGTTGGGTCTCTGTTGCAGGAAAAAAAGAATGCTAATTCAGTAGACAATGGTGATACCTTGAATATTCTAGAACAGGAAAATGATAATATATGTACCTTAAGAAGGTTAATTTGGGAGTAATTTTCCTGGTGATTTGGAGGGAGAGTGAGACAGGAGATGAATAGACCAGTTAAAAGCTTACTCAAAGTGGGCTGGGGTTGTGGCTCAGTGGTAGCACTCTCACCTAGCACGTATGAAACCCTGAGTTCGATTCTCAGCACCACATGTAAATAAATAAAAACAAAGGCCCATCAACAACTAGAAAAATATACTTTAAATTAAAAAAACCTAGTCAAAGACAAGCAATAACCAGCACCTAATAAATTCAAGTGAAAATTCAAATAAAAAGTGAGAATAAAGGCAAGGGGATTGCAAGAGTAGAAACACATGACTTGACAGAGGATGAGTGAGGAGGAGAATGAGTCAGCGATAACTCACTCCAGTTCTAAGTAAGCGAAAACACAGATTCTGTGAACAGATGGAAAGTCAGAAAAAACAGCTGGTTTGATGAGAAAAAAAAATGAAAGTCCCTTTGGACATATTGGCCATAGGACTCTGTTGCAGATGCTTGAGAAAGCAAGTTAAAGATGCTTGAATAATAGGAAGTATGCACAATATTCCAATGAATGGATGAGTAAAACGTGGTGCAGGAGCTACGAAAAGTAGCCAAGCTGGATATGTGCAATTGGGAGATACCTGCATAAAGGTGAAGGTTGAACTCTGAGGAAGATGGGTAGAAACAGGAGCCTCCTAGTCCTCAACAGAGCAGGATGCTGAATATGGCACTGTATAGACCAACGATTTCTATGCAATATATGGTGCCACTACTACAAATAGAAGGACACAGAAAAAAATTGCTGGGACAGAGAAAGCTCCAGTCCATAGGATTATAATTGGTAGTCCTGAACTTACTACTGAAAATGTGAAGCCCAAGTGCATCCACCTCTCTGGTGGCCACAGAATCATCGAAACTGAAATATCCTTACAATCCTGACCTGCTACAGCAGGATTTTATGAGTTGGGAGAAAGTGATAAGCAAAGAGGTGGGGAAGGAGGCTTCAATAAAGAGTTGGAGAGGTAGCAAAGCAGATTGGGATTCAGTCCTTCATCATTTTTATCCCTACTTCCTCCCTCCCCTTTCCCTCTCTCCATGATCCCTCCCTCCCTTCTTTCCTTTCTTCCTTTTCCACAAAATCCATGGGTACTTGCTAGGTACTAAGCACAGTGCTAAATGCTAAGAAGACATGAATGAAATAAAAACTGGACGAAATTTATTCCTTCCCTTATAGAGCTCAGTCCAGTGAAATTCCATGAAAGATCTTTTCTGGTGTTTTCTCTAAAGACAGTAAGAGAATTCAGAATTTCTGCACAGTTGGGATTTAGGAGCGGCCATCCAGTGAGAAGGGGGCTAGGAATTTATCCTGAAAGTCTGCATTTGCTTACCAAATCTTTTTTTTTTTTTTTTAAGTGTGTTTATTTGGGGGTGGCTTGGGAATCCTAAAGGATAAATTAGAAGGTAAACCCCTCAAGGTCACCCCGTTAAGATTGAGTTGATGTTTTAAGACATGCAGATTGAAAGTATTTCCCTGCATTGTAAGTAATTGGCTGAGTCCGAAAGGCCTGGCCTCTGCCTCCGTGGAGGCGGCCACACGACAGAAAAGAGGCAGGGATTAGCAGCAGTGTGGGCAGCTGGTGAGTGTTCCTCTACCATGCCTTTCTGGCATTGCATGGAAAGGGCTTGGACTTTGAAGTTTGTTTCTGCACACCAGCTCTACAATGAAAATCTGATGATCATGAGCAAATCACTTTACCCTCTGAGCTTCATATCTTCCCCTGTAAAGTAGAAACTGTGAGGCCTGCGTCTCAGATTAAATGTGCTAACATGTGCCTCACGTCATGCCCGAACTCCAAGGCATTTAGTAAACTTTTCTTTCCCCTTTTCCTGTGTCCCTATGGTCCTAAAATGTGGAGGCTGAAGGCAGCATAGAAGGTCTTTCTCTCCAGCCTGTTATTGACAATTCCCAGAGGCATTCTCTGAAGCAATCAAAAATTTCACTTCAAGTCAAGAACCTTTCAGAATTTGGAAAGATTCTGATGATGCAGATGGGAAGCACCTGATCCTCTTAGAGAGGCTGACCTTTTTTTTTTTTCCCCCTCTGGTTTCCAACTGCTTCCACTAAATCCTTCACTCCACCCTTATCTTTCCCCACTGAGGTTTCTCTTCTACTCCTTGTCATGGGTGTCCATTGAGCAGCTGACTGTTGGCTCCACATTTATCTAATTATTCAGTACATGCTACTCCAATTTCCTCTTCTTACTGAGTCTCACTATCATTCTGGGCAACATCCATAGCTGTGAAATATGACACATGTGGGACATCTGAGTCCCTAGCATGACTGGCTTGTGTCTTCCTTGACCCTGGTGACTTTCTCTTCCTTTCCACTGTGGTCACCTGAGTCCTTGAGTCAGAGATACTTCACCTTCGCCATCATAACCTCCACTATGGCATCTCATTCCTGACCACACGGTCCTCTGCTTCCAGCTCTTTATTTTATTTTTTCCTACTAGACGGGTTCAACTGTATTGAGCGATTCGCCCCCTTGACCTTTAATTTGCTAAACTGCTCTTTTTCCAGTATCCCTTCTTCTCCCTCTAGCATGTGTACTGTTGCATCATGGGACGCCACCGATGCCACGAGGTCCTACAAATTCCTACCCTGGCTCTCTCTTGCCCGGGCCTGTGCTGCCATCTCCAGGTTCTCACAGCATTGGGAAACTGGCAGTGTTGCACTTGGAATCCTCCAGCCCTCCAGGCCTTCTGGACAACAGAGCATTCCACCACTCAGTGACTCCACTCCTACAGCTCTCCCTCCCACCTCTCTCTGCCATTGATTCCCATGAACCATCTGACCTGCTGCAGTTGCTGGAGGCACCTTGTTCTTTCATATGTGTGTCTTTGTACCCACGTCTGCTTCTGCCTGGAATCCTGTTCCACCGCATAATGGGCTTGGATACGTGTTTACTCTGCCCAAGATCCCTGTAGCCTTGCCTTTTCAGGAAGCTTTCTCTCAAGCTTCAGGCAGAGAATTAGGAACAGCTCTTCTTGGATCCCACAAGATCCCATGCCTCTCATTTTCTTTTTGCTCTGAGATCCATTACCCGTTCCTACCCACTCTGTTAATCTTTTCAATTTATTAATTAATGAGCACAGATGTTGATTACTTGTTGAGTTTTCATTTTCTTTTTATTTTTTTGGTGGTGCTGGGGATTGAACCCAGGGCCTTGTGCTTATGAGGCAAGCACTCTACCAACTGAGCTGTATCCCCAGCCCTTCATTTTCATTTTATATTCCAATTGCTCCTTGCCGGTATATAGAAATAAAATTCATTTTTACTTTGACTTTCTTTTTACCTTTTTTAAAAATTTTAAAGATTTATTTTAACTAGTTACATGATAGTAGTTTAACTAGTTACATGATAGCACAATGCACTTTGATACATCGTGTATAATGGAGTATAATTTCTCATGCTTCTGGTTATACATGATGTAGAATCTCATTGGTCATATAGTTATATATGTACATAGGCAAATAACGTCTTTTTCATTCTACTATCCTCCCTCTCCCCACACGCCTCCCCTCCTTTTAATCCCCTCTACCTAATCTAAAGTAACTATTCTTCCCCAGCCCCCAACCCATTGTGAATTAGCATCCTCATATCAGAGAAAACATTTGACTTTTGGTTTTGGGGGACTGGCACCTTTTTTAAAATTTACTCTGTTTTATCTGGTGCTGAGGATTGAACCCAGTGCCTCACGCATGCTAGGCAAGAGCTCTATCACTGAACCCCAGCCCCAGCCCTACGTCAACTTTTTAATCCTACGATTTTGCTGAATTCACTTATTTGTTCTAATGTTTTGTAGATTCTTTAGGGTTGTCTGTATATGCTATTATGTGCTCTGCAAATAAAAAGGGGTTAACTTCTTTCTTTCCAATTAGAATGCCTTTTGTTTCTCCTTTTGGCCTTATTTCGAGGGCTAGGTCCTAGATTACAATGTTGAACATTTCTAGAATATCCTTGATTTGTTTTTGATCTTAGGGGGAAAATGTTCTGCTTTTCATCATTAAAATGTGATGTTAATTGTATGATTTTTGGCAAATGCTCCTTATTAGACTGGGAAAGTTCCCTTCTATTCTTGATTTGCCAAGACTTCTTATTTTAAGCAAGTGTTGAATATTGTCTATATTACTTTCTACATCTGCTGAAATGAGCATGTGCTTTTTCTCCTTATCTTTTATTAGTCTACTGAATTTTATTGATTGTTTTTCAAAGTTAAACCTTTATTTCTCATTTTAAATTGTGAGATTTATTTTATTATAACTCGTGATAGTTGTTTGGAATTTTTTTTTTTTTTTTTTTTTTTTTTTTTGCAGTGCTGGGGATTGAACCCAGGGCCGTGTGCTTCCAAGGCAAGCACTCTACCAACTGAGCTATATCCCCAGCCCAGGATTATTATTACTATTTTTTTCTGTAAGAATCCATCAAATGTTTCAGACTTGTAGATCTGGAATGTCATAGAGGCTCGGCAGAGCAGGTGTGTGTTTGTTTTTGTAGGCAACAGACTAATATTTTGCCAAAGAGATTGTACCATCTTCCTGCCCCTCAGTGATGTATCATTTGGTGTTGTCAGTCTTAAATTTTAGCCATTGTACTTGATGTGAAATGGTATTTAATTATGGTTATAAATGAAAATGATGATTTGTGATGTTAAGCATTTTCATGTGTTCATTGACTATTTAATTAAAAAAAAAACAACTGACCCACCATGTATGTAAGATACGTCAAAATACATTTTACTGTCATGTATAACTAAAAAAAAAATTAAAAATTAACTGATACACAAAAAGCATAATAATCATACATCTCAATGAAGTACCATATAATGTTTTAATACACATATACATGGTGTAATGCGTAGGTCAGTTGAAACATATTTATCTACTAAAATATGTATCATTTGTTTAGGGTGAACACTTTCCAAATCCTTCCTTCTGACTTTTTGAAATGTGCAGTGCCTCGTCCAGCGAGTACAATGAAGACTCGGCTCTCAAATGAAGTTTTAAGGTCTTTATTTTTATGGGAGAGCTTCTGAGCCGAGTGCCTGGTTCTTCCTCCTCCTCCACCGCCGCCGTCTTCTTTTTCTTCTCTTGTCGCGCAGCTCTCTCTCCTCCTTCTCTTGTCGTGCAGTTTTCTCTCTCCTTCTTTTCTCTCGTGCAGCTGTCACTTCTCTCTTCTTCCTCTCTCATCGCGCTGCGGCCGCCTCTCCTCTTTTCTTGTCCCGCAGCTGCTGCCTGCCCTCCTTGCCTTCCTTGCTCTGCCTTGCTTGCTCCCGCCGCTGCGCAAAATACGCAGCTTTATGGGATATAACAGCCAATCACCTTAATGGGTCAGGCGTTTGGCTCGTGGAGACTTAATGGTGAGTAATGAGGACATGTACTGATCACGAGCTAAGCACGGGCGCAGAGGAGATTGGTCAGCCAATAGAAAGCACTTGCAGTTGGGCTTCTCCGTGCCATAGGGCGAGGCCAGCCACCACTACCGGGGCCCTACAGGGCAGCGGCCTCCAACAGTGCAGTACTTTATTATTATCTACAATTACCCTGCTGTGCAAGAGCTCACCAGAACATGCTCTTACCAACTGTAACCTGTACCTCTGATTGATGTTCCCCATGGGACCCTTCTGCTACCACTCTTCCCGATCTCTGGTAACCACCATTCTCCTCTTAACTTTAATGAGATCAACTTTTCAATATTCCACATATGCATGAGATCATGTGGTACTTGTCTTCCTGTACCTGCCTATTTCACTTAATACAACATGATTTCCATGTTCCATTCACATTGGAATGAAATGACAGAATTTCTGATTTGTGTATGTGTGTGAGTGACTAGACAGTGAACAGTATGCCATTGTGTATATGTACATTTTCTTTATTCATTCATCAGTTGATGGACACTCATGTTGCTTTTATTTCCTGGTTATTTGAGGGTTTTTTTTTTTTTTTTTTTTTGCGGTGCTGGGGATCGAACCTGGGGCCTTGTGCATGCAAGGCAAGCACTCTATCGACTGAGCTATCTCCCCAGCCCTCCTGGTTATTTGAATAGCGCTGAAATGAACATGGGAATGGAGATGACACTCCCATACTGATTTTATTTCCTTTGGATATGTACCCGGGAGTGGAATTGTTGGCAGTTATTTTAACTTTTTGAGGAACTTGTGACTTGGGGGGAACTTACATTCCCCCCAACAGTGTTTGGGGTTCCCTTTCTCCACATCTCTGCCAGCATGTGTTATCTTTAAGTTTTTGAAAATATCCACTATTAGTGGGTTGAGGGAATCTCTCCTGGTGAGTTTTTGCTTTTGTTTTTTGTGGTGCTGGGGATTAAACCCAGGGCCTTGTGCATGCTAGGCAAGCACTCTACCAACTGAGCTATATCCTCAGCCCATCCTTGTGGTTTTGATTTGTATTTCCCTGATAATTTGTGATGTTGTGTTTTTATCATGTACCTGTTGGTCATTTGTATGTCTTTTGAGATACATCTATTTAGATCTATTGTTTTTATTTATTTGATACTGGGGATTGAATTCAGGAGCACTTGTCCATTGAGCTACCTCCCCAAATCTTTTTAAAAAATTCTCATTTTGAAACAGGGTCTCACCAAGTTGCTTAGGGTCTTGCTAAGTTGCTGAGGTGGTCTCGGACCTGTGATCCTCCTGTCTTAGCCACCTAAGTTGTTGGGATTACAGTGGTGCACCACCATGATCAGCTGCCTTTTAAAAATTGCCCATTTTGAACTGGGTTATCATGACTACTGCTCCTTCTACTCCTACTACTACTACTATATTTTGCTATTGAGTTTTTGGAGTTCCTTGAGTATCCTGGATATCAACCCCTTATCAAACATATAGTTTGCAAATATTTCTCCCATTTTGTAGGTTAGCTTTTCACTCTATGAATGGTTTCCTTTCCTGTGCAGAAACTTTTTTGTTTGATGTAATTCCATTCATTGTCTATTTTTGCTTTTATTTTCTGTGCTTTTAGGATCTTGCCCCCAAAATCCTTGCTCAATAGACAGAAGCATTTCCCCTGTTTTTCCTAGTAGTTTCATAGTTTTAGGTACTAGGAAAAAGCAACTCTAACATAGGGAAAATAGATGGGGAAAGGATGAAAGTTTTCTTTCTAAGATTGGGAACAAGGCAAGAATTCTCACTTACACTCCTTTTATTCATTGCCATTCTGGAAGTGCTTGTCAGAGCAATAAGGCAAGAGAAAGAAATAAAGGGTATGCAAATGGCAAAAGAAATCAAATGTCATGGTATTTTGATAGGGGTCACAATCTGAACATTGCTTTGGGTAGTATGAACATTTGACAATATTAATTCATCCAATCTATGAACACAGTATATTTTTCCATTTTATGTATCTTCTTCAATTTCTTTCATCAACATTTCATAATTTTCATTGTAGAGATATTTCACTTCTTTGCTTAAATTTTTTCCTAGGTATTTTATTTATATGTTTTAGAGCTATTATAAATGGGATTTCTTTCTTGATTTCTATTTTAGATTAATTCACATTGTTGTATATCAATGCTACTGAATTTTGTATATCCATTTTGCATACTGCAACTCTGCTGAACTGATCCATTAGTTCTAATAGTTGTTTTCTAGATGTAAGTTCATACCATCTGCAAACCATGACAATGGAACTTCCTTTCCAATTTGAATGCCCTTTATTCCTCTGGCAAGGACTTCCAGAACTGGGTTGAATAAAAGGAGTGAAAGTGGGTATGTTGTCTTGTTCCAGATCTTAGAAATAAAGCTTTCTTCTTTTTCCCATTTAGTATAATGTTGGCTTATTATAAATGGTCTTTATTATGTTGAGGTACATTCCTTCCATATCTAATTTATTCAGTTTTTATCATGAAGAAATGTGTAATTTTATTAAGTGACTTTTCTGCATCTATTAAGATGCCCTTATAATTTTTGTCCTTCATTCTGTTGATGTGGTGCAATATGTTTTTTGATTTGTGTATGTTGAACCTTGTTGCATTCCTGGGTTGGATCCCACTTGATCATGGCAAATAATTTTTTTAATGCATTGTTGGATTCAGTTTGCTAGTATTTTATTAAATGTAAATGATAAAATTTAACATTTAACAAGGATTTGACCTGTAGTTTTCTTTTTTAAAATCATGTCCTTGTCTAGTTTTAGTGTCAGCGTCGTGCTGGCCCTGGAGACTCTTTTTGGAAGAATTTCTTCCTTTTTGTTTTTTTGGAATAACTTACGGAGAATTGGTGTTAGTTATTTAAATGTTTGGTAGATTTCATCAGTGAATCCATCTGGCCTAGGGCTTTCCTTTCATGGGAGACTTTAATTACTCATTCAATTTCATTAATTGATATTGGTCTGTTCAGATTTTCTATGTCTTCATGATTTAGTCTTGGTAAAGTGTATGTGTCTGGAAATTTGTCCATTTCTTTAGGTTGTCAAATTTGTTGATGTATAATTTTTCATATAATCCTTAATGATCTTTGGTATATTTCTGTGGTTTCAGTTGTAAATGGCTCCCTTTCCATCTTTGATTTTTATGTATTTGAGATTTCTTTTTCTTAGTCTAATAAATTTTGCTTATATTTTCAAAGAACCAACTCTTGTTTTCTTTTGTGCATTTATTTATTTTTCAGTCTCCATTGCATTTACTTCTGCTCTGATCTGTATTATTATTATTATTATTTACTTTCTACTATTCTGAAGTTTGATTCATTCTTGTTTTTCTAGTTCCTCAAGATGTAGTGATAGGTTGTTTATTTTAGATCTCTATTTTTCTGATGTGGGCATAGATTGCTATAAACTTCAATTTTATATAGCTTTTGCTATATCCCAGAGGTGTTGGTATGTTGTATCCCCATTTTCATTAGTTTCAAGAACTTTAAAAAAAATCCTTCTTAATTTCTTCTTCAATTCATTGTTTATTCAAAAGTAAACTATTTAGCTAGGCATGGTGGCACAGGTCTTTAATCCCAGCTTCTGCTTGTTGGAGTGGGTAACCTTTGAGATATGGACTAACTATGAAATAAAAGCTATGAAAATAGTATTACAAAATAAACACAGATCAGAAGTATACCTTTTAAAAAGCGGGGGCAGATTTTGAGACAACAGCCAGGACCTGTAAGACCCCTGGCCAGACTGACTGAACCAGGACCCCTCAGCCCCATCGACCACTCCCTGCCTCGGGGGCCCTCAGACCGACTGACTGCTCCCCAACCACCAGGACTCCCAGACCGATTACTGTGCCCTGCCTCCAGGACCTCCAGCCAACCACACCCACATTCTGTGCTGCAGCTCCCCATTTGCCAACACATTTGGAAGGCAGAGCGGACATCTTGGATAATCCTGGAAGCCATATCTCCCATCTTTAGGTGGGGCAAGTCTCATCCTGAGATGCCTGCTGGAGACTGGAAGCTCATTGTCAGGTACCTCTCATACATCAGGCTACTGAAGACTGGGAGGTTTAAATACTATATGACTGTTATAGTGTAGATTTTTTTTCTCCTTATTGAAAAATTTTAAGTTTTTATTTTTTTTCTTTTCTTGCTCTATTTTCCTTTTGTTTACCCGTTCCCTCAGAGTCTCTTTCTCCTGTTTCACATGCTAACAACCAACTTCTTTTGATTATACTCTCACTCCTTCTATGATCTAGAACTTCTATATATTCTTTTCTTTATCCCACTAACAGCTACATCCTATACCCCTACACATCCTCTTTGTCCTCTATTAGAAACTGTAGATCTTATTGCAAATCTATTTGTTATACTGTAGATAATAATTGAACTCATTCGCTTATTATGACAATATTGTTAACATCCTCATAGGGGCTATTTGGTTTAGGGTTCCATATTGTCTGTACTGGGCACTGCTAATGTTGATCTCCCCCTTAAAGAAAAAGTTTTGGAAACCTATGGTGTCTCTATAAGCTTATAGTGGGGAAACTGCAATACCCCAGATCTGTACTGCTAGAGGGGAAGATACATGAACAACATGAAAAGACAAGGGAAGAAAATGATCCAAAGAAACCTAGATTCCATATTAATAGAATCCAGTGACATTATGGTAGAAGAAATGTCAGAAAAGGAGTTCAGAATATACATAATTAAAATGATTCATGAAGCAAAGGATGAGATAAGAGAGCAAAAGCAGGCAATGAACCATCATACCAATAAGCAGTTGAAAGAGCAACGGTAGGAAGCAAAAGATCATTTCAACAAAGAGATAGAGATTAAAAAAAAAAATGAAAATCCTTGAAACGAAGGAAACAACATATCAAATAAAAAACTCAATGGAAAGCATCACCAACAGACTAGATCACTTGGAAAACAGAACCTCAGACAATGAAGGCAAAATATTTAATCTTGAAAATAAAGTTTCCCAAACAGAGAAGATGGTAAAAAATCATGAACAGAACCTCCAAGAACTATGGGACATCATAAAGGACCAAATTTAAGAATTATTGGGATTGAGGAAGGCACAGAGATACAAACCAAAGGAATGAACAACCTATTCAATGAAATAATATCAGAAAATTTCCCAAACCTGAAGAATGAAATGGAAAATCAAATATAAGAGGCTTACAGAACACCAAATGCACAAAATCACAACAAATCCACACCAAGGCACATTATAATGAAAATGCCTAACATACAAAATAAAGATAGGATTTTGAAGGCTGCGAGAGAAAAGCATCAGATTACATATAAGGGGAAACCAATATGGATATCAGCAGATTTCTCAGTCCAGACTCTAAAAGCTAGAAGGGTCTGGAACAACATATTTCGAGCTCTGAAAGAAGATGGTTGCCAACCAAGAATCCTATACCCAGCAAAACTAACCTTCAGATTTGAAGACAAAATAAAATCCTTCCATGATAAACAAAAGAATTTACAAATAGAAAGCCTGAGCTACAGAATATTCTCAACAAAATATTCCATGAGGAGGAAATGAAAAACAACAATGTAGGTCAGCAAAGGGAGGAACTACCTTAAAAGAAAAACAAATCAAAGGAGAAATCAAGTCAAGTTAAAAACCAAAAATAAGCCCAAATGACTGGGAATACATATCATATCTCAATAATAACCCTGAGAGTTCCCGCTGAGAGCGTGGTGAGAAATGGAGTGCGGCCTGCTCTCCCGGGCCCTCTGGGGAGGCCTGCGTTTGAGCTGGGGGGCTCGGGGACAGGTCGTGGTCTCTTCCCTACAGACCTCTGGAGCTCCCGCTACAACTGCCCACTGGCTGGCTCTGCCTGCGAAGGACCTGCGAGCCTCTTCCCCTGGCCGGATGACCTGATGGCAGCAGTGACCTGTCGGATCCCGGCCCCTGGACTCCATGGGTGTCCGGTCTGGGGGCCCAGTCCTGTTCCTCCCAGCCGAAGCTGTCAAAGAGCTCGGGGGCCTTTGGGTGGAGGCAGGCGTGGTAGGGGAAGAAGAATGGTGGCTGCTGGAATGCCATGTGGAGGCCAGCAGTGGCTTCGAGGGCCCTCAGAGGAGAGTGGACGCCCAAAAGCTCGGCCACACGTTGGACAGAGGAGCCCAGCAGACTAGGGCCCTCCGGGATCACCTGGTGTGGCTCCTTGAGACTGTGCCTTGTCGGGACAGGCAAACAAAGGCCTTAACCATTCTGGAAGGTGAGCGAAGCCCCTGAAGACGAGGACCGGTGGAATGGTTAGCGGCCTCCGCGGTTGGTGTTCATTCTCCCAGAGAGAAGCGGTAGTCACATGCTGTGGCCACCACCCTTGGAAGATTTCCCGCCGTGTGTAGAAGGCCTGTGTATATCATATGAAAGAGCTGCTCTCAACTTGCCCCCAACCTGTTAAAACGTGTGCTATGGCTGGACATTCTCAATGTGAAGAGGTTGCCGAGGTCTGATGGTTAGAAAATAACGTCTTGTAAATGGCCTTTTGTTTTAAAAAATCGGAAATGTCTTCTGCAAGTGACTTTGGAATGGATTTGTTGGCCCATCTCTAGGAGCAGCACGTGTCCACGTTTGTTAAGAGGGTTAGAGGACGTGGAGAAGACTTTGACTGTGAGAAGGAGGAGGTCCTGTGCAGACTGGTTTTATGTAAAAGACATTTTCCTATTGTAACCATTGTTTTGTGTGTGCATTTTATTCCTCATTACTGTATAGATAGATGAAAATGCTAAGTACATTTTTGGAAATATCTAGGCTTTCTAGATGTTCTAAAGTGCCCCATATATGCTAAAAGTAGAAGTGGTAATTTACAACACATTTTGTACATTTCTTTTTATTAAAATTCTTATGAAATTTTTTTTGGGGGGCCAGTAGCCAAACCCCCTTTTGAGTCATACAGAGTTGTGTGCTGGTCCTTGGGTGTGCCTACCGTGAGCTAAGACTTGTACCTTATGTCTATGGGTTTTGTTTTACTTTGCTGTGTATACAGTGTATATAAAGGACAAATAATTCCTAATCTGCATCTAGTCTATCTAGATGTTAAAGAGGTTGCCAGTGTATGACAAAAGTAGAATTAGTAAACAAATTTTGTATGTTTTGTGTTAAAATTCCTAGGAAGGATTGTCTTCCAAAAATTTTGAGCATTATGGCCCACTGGGTTGGTGACAGGTCAGAATGCTTGTATTTTGAAGACATTTTAAAATTAGAACTATTGTTACATGTGTGCAGTTTATTCAAGACTGTCGTGTACATAGTGGACAAACTGAGTCTTACTTGAAACATCTAGTCTGGCTAGATGTTTAGAAGTGCCCGATGTATGTTAAATGTAGAGGTAGTAAAATATCACTTTGTAAATATCTTTTTGCTAAAATTCATGTGAAATAGTCTTTTGGGGAATGGAACTGTTAAACCACCTCTGTGAGCAGTATAGTACTGTCTGCACTTATTCAGTGATGTGGAGGAGGTGGGAGGGAAGCAATTGTAAAAGGTAATATGTTAGTGTGTTCATACTTGGGACATTTTCAGACATCAATTTTCTTTGTTTTGTGTATTTTGTTTTGCTGTGTATATAGTGTATATAATGGGCAAATGAGTCCCAGTTTTGCAACATCTAGTCTCTAGATGTTAAAGAGGTTGCCAGTGTATGACCAAGTAGTTAGTAAAATTAGCACATTTTGTACATTTTGTGTTGAAATTCATAGGAAAGCTTGTCCTCTGTAAATGACTTTTGAATATGAATTTGTTCAGCCATCTCTAAGCATTACATATGCCTGTAATTGTTCACTGGACTGAAAGTAGAGAGAAGGACATGAGGTGGGAAAGGTTCAAAGACAAAATGGTCATATTAGAAAATACCTCAGATTATAACCATTGCTACGTGTGCAATTTTATTTACCAGTGCTGTGTGCATAGTGGACAGGTTCTTATGTGGAATATCTAGCACTTCTATATATTTAGAAGTGCTTGATATATTTAAAAGTAGAAATGGTAGAATTAAAACTTTGTAAATAACTTTTAAAAAGTGATGGGAAATACTGTTTGGAATTTTTAAGCCACCTCTGAACAGAATACTGTCTGTACTTGTTCACTGGGTTGAAGGAGGTGGGAGGGAAGAAGTTGCAAGGGTGTTTTGTTAAGAGTGTGCTAGAAAACTTCAGCTTACCCATTGCCCTGTGATGTGCATTTCATTTAACTTTGCCGTGCTGTATATATTGTATATATACTGGACAAAGGAGTCCTAATTTTATAATATCTAGTCTCTAGATATTAAAGAGGTTGCCAATGTATGACAAAATAGTAAACTAACACATTTTGTACACTTTGTGTTAAAATTCATAGAAAGGCAGTCTTCTGAAAAGGACTTTTGGAAGTGAAATTATAACATCATATCATGTGACACTCATGTGGCACATGTGACATAGGAGAAAGAAGTGGAAGAAATGAAGGATTCTAGGCCAGAGTGATCCTACTTAGAAGACACTTTCAGATATAACCATTGTTACATGTGTGTAGTTTATTTAACACTACTATGTTCATAGGGGACAAACTTAAGACCTTACTTGAAACATCTAGTCTTTCTAGAAGTTTAGAAGGGCACAAAGTATGTTAAAAGTAGAGGTAGTAAATAAAACATTTTGTAGATATCTTTTTGTTAAAATCTATAGTGAAATAACTGTCTTTTAGAAATGGAATGATCAAAACAGTTCTCTGAGCAGTACACATTGTATTTGTGCTTGTTCAGGGAGGAAGAAGGAAAAGAAAATGCAAAGGGCTTTATACCAACGTATTTTCTGTGAAGCAAGATTGACCATTGTCCCGTAAAAAAAAAAAAAAAAAACCCTGAATATTAATGGCCTAAACTCATCAATCAAAAAGACTGGCAGATTGAATTAAGACAGACCCAACAATATGCTGCCTTCAAGAGATTCATCTCATAGAAAAAGACATCCACAGACTAAAAGTGAAAGGATGGGAAAAAACTTACTATGCACATGGACTCAGTAAAAAAGCAGGGGGTCTCCATCCTCATATCAGATACAGTGGACTTCAAACCTAAGTTAGTCAGAAGGGATAAAGAAGAACATTTCATACTGCTTAAGGGAAGCATAAATCAGGAAGACATAACAATTGTAAATATTTATGCCCCAAACAATGGTGCATCCATGTACATTAAACAAATCCTTCTCAATTCCAGGAATCAAATAAACCACAACACAATCATTCTGAGTGATTTTATCACACCACTGTCACCACTGAATAGATCTTCCAAACAAAAACTAAACAAAGAAACCATAGAACTCAATTACAAATCAATAACTTAAACTTAACAGACATATATAGAATATTCCATCCATCAATGAGCAAATTCACTATCTTCCAAGCAGCACATGGAACCTTCTCGAAAATAGACCATATGTTATGCCACGAGGCAGCCCTTAGTAAATGCAAAAAAATAGAGATACTACTTTGTGTTCTATCAGATCATAATGGAATGAAATTAGAAATCAATGACAAAATAAAAACAGAAATTAGTCCAACAACTGGAGACTAAATAATATGCTATTGAATGAAGCAAGGATAATAGAAAATATCAGGGAGGAGATAAAAAAAAATTTAGAGGTAAATGGGAACAATGATACAACATATCAAAATCTCTGGGACACTATGAAAGCAGTACTAAGAGGAAAATTCATTGCATGGAATGCATTCAAGAAAAGAATAAAAAATCAACAACTAAATAACCTAACATTACATCTCAAAGCTCTAGAAAAAGAAGAACAAAACGACACCAAAGTAGCAGAAGACAGGAAATAATTAAAATAAGAGCTGAAATCAATGAAATTGAAATGGAAGAAATAATTCAAAAAATTGACAAAACAAAAAGTTGGTTCTTTGAAAAAGTAAAATAGACAAAATAGACAAACCCTTAGCCACACTAACAAACAGAAGGATAGAAGAAACTTGAATTACTAAAATTCATGATGAAAAAGGAAATATCACGACAAACACCACTGAAATACATAACATAATGAGAAGCTACTTTGAAAATCTATATTCCAACAAAATAGAAAATACCAAAGACATCAACAAATTTCTAGAGACATATGATCCTCCCAAACTGAACCAGGAGGACATACACAATTTAAACAGACCAGTATCAAGCAATGAAATAGAAGAAGCCATCAAAAGTCTACCAACCAGAAAAGTCCAGGACCAGAAGAATTCTCAGCCAAGTTCTACAAGACCTTCAAAAAAGAACTCATTCTAATACTTCTCAAAGTATTCCAGGAAACAGAAAAGGAGGGAACCCTACCAAACACATTCTATGAAGCTAATAACACCCTCATAACCAAACCAGGCAAAGACACATCAAGGAAAGAAAATTTTAGACCAATATCTTTGACAAATATAGACGCAAAAATCCTTAACAAAATCCTGGCAAACCACATCCAAAAACACATTAAGAAGATAGTGCACCACCATCAAGTGGGGTTCATCCTGGGAATGCAAGTTTGGTTCAACATCCATAAATCAATATATGTAATCCATCATATCAACAGACTTAAGGTTAAGAATCATATTATTATGATTATTTATCTTACTTATATTATTCTTAAGGTTAATAATCATATTATTAAGATTATTTCAATTGATGTAGAAAAAGCATTTGACAAAATACAATACCCCTTCATGCTCAAAACACTAGAAAAAATAAGGATAGTAGAAACATACCTCAACATTGTAAAGGCTATTTATGCTAAGCCCACGGCCAACATCATTCTTAATGGAGAAAAACTGAAAGCATTCCCTTTAAAAATAGGAACAAGACAGGGATGCCCTTTTTCACCACTTCTACTCAACATCATCCTTGAAATAATAGCCAGAGCAATTAGGCAGACTAAAGAAATTAAAGGGACACAAATAGGAAAAGAGGAACTCAAGCTGTCACTATTTGCTGATGACATGATTCTCTATTTAGAGGATCCAAAAAACTCCACCAGAAAACTTCTAGACCTCATAAATGAATTCAGCAAAATAGCAGGTTATAAAATCAACATGCCTAAATCTAAAGCATTTTTATACACAAGTGATGAAGCATCTGAAAGGGAAATGAGGAAAACAATTCCACTCGTAATAGCCTCAAAAAAAAAAAATAAAATAAAATACTTGGGAATCAATCTAACCAAAGAGGTGAAAGACCTCTACAATGAAAACTACAAAATATTGAAGAAAGAAATTAAGGAAGACCTTAGAAGATGGAAAGATCTCCCATGTTCTTGGATAGGCAGAATATTGTCAAAATGGCCATACTTTCATAGGCGCTATACAGATTTAACACAATTCCAATTAAAATCCCTATGACATTTCTCATAGACACAGAAAAAGCAATCATGAAATTCATCTGAAAGAACAAAAGACCCAGAATAGCTAAAGCAATCCTGGGCAGGAAGAGTGATGCAGGAGGTATCACTATACCAGAACTTAAACTCTATTATAGAGCAATATTAACAAAAACGGCATGGTATTGTCACCAAAATAGACAGGTAGACCAATGATACAGGATAGAAGATACGGAGACATACCCACATAAGTACAGTTATCTCATACTAGACAAAGGTGCCAAAAACTTACAATGGAGAAAAGATAGCCTCTTCAACAAATGGTTCTGGCAAACCGGAAATTCATGTGTAGTAAAATGAAATTAAACCCCTATCTCTCACCCTGTACAAAACTCAACTCAAAATGGATCAAGGATCTAGGAATTAGACCTGAGACCCTTCACCAAACAGAAGAAAAAGTAGGCCTACATCTCCATCACATTGGCTTAGGACCAGACTTCCTTAACAAGACCCCCATAGCGCAAGAAATAATAGCAAGAATCAATAAATGGGATAGATTCAAACTAAAAAGCTTTTTCTCAGCACAGGAAACAATCAATAATGTGAAAAGAGAGCCTACAGAGTGTGAGAAAATCTTTTCCATACACACTTCAGACAGAGCGCTAATCTCCAAAGTTTATAAAGAACTTAAAAAACTTTACACCCAAAATACAAAGAACCCAATCAACAAATGGGCTAAGGAAATGGGCAGACACTTCACAGAAGATACACAGTGATCAACACATATATGAAAAAGTGCTCATCATTCCTAGTAATTAGAGAAATGCAAATTAAAACCACCCTAAGATTTCATCTAACTCCAATTAGAATGGTTATTATCATGAACACATGCAATAATAAGCATTGACATGGATGTGGGAAGAAAGGCACACTTTTGCTGGTGGAGTCGCAAATTGGTGTAGCCACTCTGGGAAGCAGTGTGGAGATTTCTCAGAAAACTTGAAATGGACCCACCATTTGACCCAGCTATCCCACTCCTCTGTTTATACGCAAAGGACTTAAAATCAGCATACCACAGTGATGCAGCCACATCACTGTTCATAGCAGCTCAATTCACAATAGCCAGATTGTGGAACCAACCTAGATGCCCTTCAATTGATGAATGGATAAAGAAACCGTGGTATATATACACAATGGAATATTACTCAGCCATAAAGAAGAATAAAGTTATGACATTTGCTGGTAAATGGATGAAGCTGGAAAATATCATGTTAAGTGAAATAGTCCAACCCCCAAAAATAAAAGGCCAAACGTTTTCTCTGATAAGTGCATGACAATATATAACAAGGGGTGGTGGTGGTGGGGGAATAGAAGAATGAAGGAACTTTGAATGGTGTAGAGGAAAATGGGGCGAAGGGGGTGGAGAAGAGAAAGATAGTAGAATGAAACAGTACTACCCTATGTATATGTATGATTACATGAATGGTGTGAATCTACATTCTGAACAATCATAGAAATGAAAAGTTGTACCCCGTTTGTGTACAATGAATCAAAATGCAGTCTGTAAAAGTAAAAAAAGATTTTAATTAAAAAAAAAAGTGGGGGCAGTTATTGGTGGAGCAGACTTGATGGGTCTGACTCCTAACAACAAGAAAAAAATCTGCGTTTGTTTTATTTATAGCAGTATAGACCAAAGGGGTTGGTAAAGAGCTCTTTCAGGAAAAACAGGATATTTGGTGCTTGGCAGGTTACGCCCATTTCTGGGCAGCAGTGTTTGATCTTAGGGCTATGAGCTAAGGCGGGTACCAGCATGATCTGGGCTTTCTCCAATCGGGGAATTTCACCCAGGAGTTCCCAGAAAAGCAGCTTCCCTGCCTTGATGGCGCAAACAAACCCACAATTTATACATGGCTCCCAACGCCCAGTAGCTTGGGAGACTAAGGCAGGATGATTACAAGTTTAAAGCTGGCCTTAGCAACTTAGGGAGGCCCTGAGCAACTTAGCAAGACCTATCTCAAAATAATAGTAATAATAATAATAATAATAAAAGTTGGGGAAGTGGTTCAGTAGTTGAGCATTCCTGGGATCAATTGCTAGTACCCAAAGCAAAAAAAAGGAAAACAAAAGTATGTTATTTAATTTTCATATATTTGTATAGTTCACAAAGTTTTTCTTGTTATTGAAAAATTCGAGTTCTATTGAACTGTGATCAGAAAAGACACTTGATAAGATTTCAATTCTTTTAAAGTTATTAAAATTTCTTTGGCCTAATACATGTTCTATCCTGGAAAATATTTCATATACTGATGAAATATGTGTATGAGCTGTTGAATGGAATGTTGGTTAGGTCCATTTGGTTTAGGGTGCAATTTAACTCTACTGTTTCTTTGATTCTTCTGTCTGGATGATCTGTCTAATGCTGAAAGTGAGGTGTTAGGTCTTGCAACTATTTTCATTTTGGAGTTTCTCTCTCTTTTTAGGTCTATTGATATTTGCTTTAAATATTTGGGTGCTCCAATATTGGGTGCATATATACTTAGAATTGTTATTTCCTCTTGCTGAACTGATCCCTTTATTCCAAGATAGTTACCTTTCTTGTCTCTTTATACTTCTTTTGATTTAAGTCTATTTTATCTGATATAAGGATGTCTACCCCTACTTTCTTTTAGATTTTCTCTGCATGGAATACCTTATTCTATCCTTCACTCTCAGTCTATGTATGCTTATAGGTAAAATGATTATCTTATAAGCAGCATATAGTTGGGTCTTGTTTTATTTTTAATTTATTTTATGTCTTTAAATTGGATAATTTAATCCATTTACATTCAAAGTAATTACTGATAGGTTAGTCTTAACAGATAATATGTAACCTATTTTTAAAATTTTGTTGTAGTATTTTTCTTTCTTTTTTCTCTTACAATCTTTCTTTGTGGTGAAGGGATTTACCCTATTAATGTGTTTTGATTCCTTGCTTATTGTTTTCAGTTTGTCTCTTACAGATTTTTGCTTTGTGGTTACAATGAAGTTTACGAAAAACATATTTTGATTATCACAAGCTATTTTGAAATGACAGCAACTTAACATGATCATAAAGAAACAATCTGGGGATTGTGGTACATGCTTGTAACTCCAGCAACTCAGAAGGTTGAGGCAGGGAGACCTCAAGTTCCAGGTCAGCCTGGGTGACTAAGTGAGAGCCTGTCTTAAAATTAAAAATAAAAAGGGTTGTGGATGCAGCTCAATGGTAGAGCACTTGCGAGGCCCTGGATTCCAGTCTTCAGGAACACACACACACACACACACACACACACACACACACACACACACAAGATCAAGAGAAAATATATAGTAATTTGAAAACTCTACACTTGCTTTCCATTTCCCCCAACAGTTTCAATTTTTGATATCCTATTTTATAACTTTTAACTGCCTATCTCTTAACATGATAATGTAGTTTATTATTTTTGATTGTTTTTAGCCTGTATACCAAAGACATGACTGATTTATGTACCATACTTACAATATTAGAGCATTCTGAAGTTTTTGTATAATTGCTCTTAAAGTGAGTATACAATTCCAAATATTCTTCTTATTCATTAGTGTCTCTTTGGGTTTGAAGAATTTCCTTTAATACTGTAGAATAGGTCTGGCGGAGATATATTCCGTTAGTTTTTGATTAGGAATGTATTTATTTCTTATTCATTTCTAAAGGATAGCTTTGCTGGGTACAATATTCTAGGCTGACAGTTTTATATTCCCTCAGTATTGTGAAAATCTCATGCCACTCTCTTCTGTCCTGTAAAGTTTCTGCAGAGAAGTCTGGTGTCAAGCAAACTGGGACATTCCTATATATTTTCTGTTCCTTTTATAGCCTTGAGAATCTTCTCTTTATCTTTCACTTTTGAGAGCTTGATTATAAAATGTTTCGGAGTAGACTTTACTGAGTTAAATCTGATTGATGATCTTTGGCTTTTCTGTGTTTGGATATTTGTATTCTTCTCTTGGGTTTAGGAAGTTTTCTGCTCTTATTTCTTTGAAAAAGCTTTCCATACCTTTGGCTGTCTCAAGTCCTTCTTGAACCTTAATAATCCAAATAGTTTCTCTTTTAATAATGTCCCAAAGTTCCCATGAAATTTCCTCATTCTTAATTCTTTTCTCTAAATTTTCAAGAATTTGTGTTTTATTTTAAAAAATTGCTTCCAGCTTTTTGCTAAGTTTTTCTGTTGGAGTATTGAAATTATTCTTTGTATCTTTAAGATCATTGAGTTTTCTTAAAATAGTTGTTTTAAGTTCTCTGCCTGAGAGTTTCTGGCACCTTATTAGATTGGTCATGGTTTCTAGAAAGCTCTTGATGCTTGTTGTCATGCAATGTCATCTGGGCATTGAAGGATTAGACATTTATTCCAGTCTTCCTGATCTGACTTTACGTCTGTCTTTCCAGAACTTTTGAACAACTGCTTATATTCTCTGAACCTGTAGTAATGTCCACCATTTCAGCACTGATTGGTGCTCAGGTTCAGATTTTCTGGGGGTCTGCTGTTAGTGTGTGGTCACTATTTCAGTACCAGAGCCCAGGTTTGTCCCCAAATACACTGTTGGTATGTTGCTCAGAAAGAACCAGGAGAGTATTTAGAAAGAGTAGTCTGTCCCAACAAGCCTCTACTTGGGGCTAAAATCAATCCACATAATTAACCACAGTTCCTGGCCTGTGAAGCAGGCACTATGGGATTTTGCCCAGCTCTGAGAAGTCACTATGGGTGGACAACCTTTGGTTCCTGTGTCATACCTGCGATCACCAATACCACCAGGTTCTGTCACACCTGAAGCCCATAGCTTACCCAGACCTGAACAGCACTGGGGTAAGACCAAGGTCTACACTGTATAGGATGCCTACTGCTGAGGTGAATTTGTGGTCCAAGATTGCTACAACCAGCCACAGATGATGCTATCTGAGATAGAAGTCTGATAGACTGGAGCCATATGTCTTCCCTTGGCACTGGAGGTATTCCACAGGCTCCATCCATAGGCAGGCTTGAAGATGGGGACTGATAGACTCTGCTCAGTGTTAGGTTTTCCCAGCTTAGCACACTAAATTCTAGGGTAAAGCCTTGTGACTACTAGCAATGTCTTCCCTGTAAATGGGGTCTTGAACTATAATATGCTGTTCAAGGTTGGAGTAGTGCGGGTGAAGGCAGACCTTTGGCCTCTTAGACTGACGCTAAGTTGGGTCATGCTCAAGTCTTACAGTCACAAGGACCCACACCAAATCAGGGGTGCATTGAGTCCCGGGCAGCAACTGGCAGTGATGAAGGTCAAAACATGAGTCATAAAAGTGATTTTATTCCTGCAATAAAAATAAATGTATTTTGTAGCTCCTACTTTATAACTCATGCTTCCACCAAAACATAAAATAATTGTAGTAATGATTTATGTTTTAGGCACAGTTAGGACTTGGTATAGTATTAATCCAACTTTAACATTTTAAAGAACTTTAGTACATGCCAAGTATTGTGCACGACAGCTCTCCAGTGAACTTTTTCAAAGAGTTCACAATTTAGCAAGGAAACCAGACATGTCAGTACCTATATATTAGCCAGAGTGTAAAGAGGCAGACATAGATAACTATGTGAACAAAAAGGAGGATATGATAAATTCTTGAGCCTGAGTAACTACTGAGGTATTCACAGAGGTCATATATGAACTGATGTTTGATATACAAATAGGATTTTCCTTGGAAAACAAAAAGGTAAAGAAGAATTCTGTATTAAAGAAACAGCATAAGCACAATAATGAACATATTCTCCTGATACACTATCAAGTGCTTACAGTATAGAGGAATGGTCAAAGCTAATTCAAGTTCCTAGATTTTTAGAAACCTCCACTCTTTATATCCAGTGACATGAGTTCTATATCTGGTAGGAGATCCCTAAAACAGCATAAGGGTGTTTCTCTATCATCGTTAACCTTGCCTTTCTTTAAATGTCCTTTAGTTCTCAAGGCAGTATTTTTGCTCTTTTAATTAATTTATACATGAATACATTTAACAAGATAATACTCTCACTGTCTTGAAAGGTTAGACTAATGTAAAAATTTGCAGTAAATTATGGAATTTGTTGTCCCAACCCTGTTATGCTCTAGACGGAACCCCAAGCATCACTCCAGAACAACCATCCAGAATTGGTCCCACAGGGGAGCTTCTTTCTCTCCCACAATCTGGAAGGTGGGCAGCGTGGTTGCTCCCAGTGGAGTTGTTTGTTCATGAATGAATCACCTTAACTATGAGCCAGGGATCAGAAAGCTATTTCCACTGCAATTGGGCTTAAAAGCCACCCTACTTCTACTAGATCCATTCCAGCATGGAGTAGATGCCTTGCCTTCAGCACCCAGAATGCTAGTGCCCTTTCAAGGATTGCTCTCTAAAAAAACCTAATGTCCCTTTGCCTGCTTTTGCTGGCAGCCATAGCAGAGGAGGAAGAACTGTTGTCTTCATCTCTGTCTTCCAAATCTCATGCAAGTGCATTTGTTTGACTAAACCTAAATGGCACCTAGAATCTGAGCTACAAAAGAGTTATGGAAATGCAGATTTTTTTTTTCACGCTTCCAGTTTTTTCCAGAACATAAAAGCATACTGGAAGGAGAGAAAAATGGATTTTTTTTTTGGCGGGGGGGGGGGGGGGGGCAGTTTACCATATTTGCCACCATAAGAACCACTTCAAAATCTTTGTAAATTTCATCAAGTTTTAATAATTTCTAATGAAAAGTCATGTGGGTACAGCTTTTAGAACTCAAAAACAGAATTCATAAACTCAAGCAGTAGTATTATGTGCAAACACCCAGCCATGGTGATAAAGGTCTATATTTTAGAGAAGGTCACAGCCCAGTTGTGACCTTCAGCACATAGAAAAATAATTGAAATGTGTATGAAATGCAATGGTAGAGAAGAGAAGGAAATAATTAGCTTGGTCAAGGGTGAGGATGTGGTGGCTTGGATTTCCATGATGATTAGCACCTATTTGGACTCAAGGGAGGCTAACTTTCTGACCCAAGGAGTGAGCATGCAAAGGCACAGTGGTGTGAAACAGTATGGACTAGGCAGGGAATTGCCATTAGAAAACCATTTTGTACTTTAATAAAAGTCTATTTTCACAGCATATTCCAAGCTTTAAAAAAACGTCCTATACAAATCAAAATATTTTGTTCAATTAGAACCATTGTTTCCATTTTAAAAACATGTAAACAAAGAGGAAATCTTCTAAATTAGCAGACCACGGACGGACTGCTTTGTAACTAAGTAAATTACGAATTGACCATGTGTTAGTTGTGTAGCATCATAATAGACATTTGAAGGATTAAAAAAGAACTTTTAAGAAATTGCCCTGGATCCCAAGAACTTATAAACTAATTTGAAGAACCGTGACATACATAAAACTGTTAAATAATAAAATTAGGGAAGAGTAATACTAAACATATTGAACAACTATTACCATTGTTAGGACTTACTAGTCAGAAGTGAATGCTGTCTATAAACAACTGGCTGATCTAGCAGTCTCAGGGGGTACCTTCAAATAGTAGCCTGGTTTGAATGTGTACAATGATTGCACAACCTAAACTTCCCTGGACCCAGGGAGTCTTTGAATCCAAATACATTTGCATGATCATGGACAGTGTATAATTCTTGTTTCTGCCCCACTGATACCCACGGGGGCCCCCAATCTTACCAAAACAAAAGTTTTACAAGGGTTTCCAGGAAATTCCTCAAGGGGTGCATCACATGTGCTGTTTTCTGTGCTCTTTCAAAGATGAGGATCACCCTCTAGGCCCAGGTGATCAAGGGAAGAAGGGGATCGAGGGGGAGAATATGCACTACTCTGCAGCCAGGACCCTTCTAGCATGGAGTCTTTGTGACCACAGGGGCAGCAGAGAATGGCAGACTCTGGTTTCTGGCCTTCTCAGGTTGAGTGCCATCACACTGACGGGAGGGTCCTTTATGAGGAGCATGGACAGAAATCATCGACTGAGGGAAGCCGGAGGAGGTGGACACAGCAATGCAGTGGATGGCAGTAACCAGAACATACCTCATGCTGGAAGTAGCCCAAGAGAATTGAGTTTTGACCTTGCCTGCTCTACCTGCTCTTAGAAAATAATATATCAGGATTAGAGTTTAGGTCAGGGGTTTTCATACTGTGTCATCAGTGTTATTTAGGGACTTACCACTGATTCACATCCCAAGTCTGTTTTTTAAATATTTTTTATTTGGAGACAGGGTCTCACTTGTTGCTAAGGACCTCATTAAGTTGCTGAGGCTGGCTTTGAACCTGTGATCCTCCTGCCTGAGTTTCCCCAGCTGCTGGGATTACTGGTATGTGCCATCACACCTGACTCTGGTACACTTTTGAATTAAAGAATGTACACCACAAAACAGGCCAACTGAAGTTAAGGGGCTGAACCATGTCTATATTCTTTTAAAAAACAATTCCTATGTATAATTGGAAATGAGTGTTGTCATAGCCTTGAAAGAATAATAAAGTCAAACTTTTGATTATATACATAAAAAAGTCATCCCACTATTAAGATTTCTTTCTCCTCAGGTATTTAATTAACCATGAAGACAAATATTATCAATACACGGCACTCCTTTGTAAATATGCCCAATGTGATTGTTCCAGATATTGAAAAGGAAATAAGAAGGATGGAAAATGGAGCATGCAGGTAAATCCATGCATTTTCTTATGTATTTTTAATAGTAGTCATTGTTCTTTGATTCACCTAGGTTTAATTTCAATTTAACTTTATAAATTTTAGCCTTATGCTTTATAATATAATGTCATGAATTTATTTATACTTTGAAACAGTATAACTTGTATAACAAATGAGCATGGACAATATTGTGATAATTTTTCAGAAGCACACAACACCAAATATTTCTTTAGTCATTGACAGGTCCTTTCCTCATGGGATACTTTGAATTTAAACAGATGACATTGCCATAGATAAATGTGAAAAAGTACATAGAGTATGAATTGTTACTAATATGATTTAAAAGTACAAAGTGGTTGCCCTGTAAATTAACAGAATGTGTGTAAATGTGGTTGAGTTTTTTTTAATGGAAGAGACTATTAGGAAATGAGAGTTCATACAACTATATAATAAGATCTAAAACCCAGATATCCCACTTTCTGTTTGATAAATGTTAACATCAACCAATGCATCAAATAATTATGAATGTGGAATCCTAGAAAATGGTTTCTTAATAAGTGCATTTTACTGTATTTTGCATATGCTCTATAGAATACCGTGTATTCTATACAGTTTTTACCCCAACCTAATTAAAAAATTATGTTAGTTTGAGAAGGAAAGAAGAGGTGAGTCGTGTTGTCCCTCATAGGAGAAATGTTGCTCCTCTGCAATGGTTGAAACTAATTGAATTCATCCTTGCCTCTTATTGAACTGTAGCTCCTTTTCGGACAATGATGACAGTGCCTCTGTATCTGATGAATCAGAGAATGAGAGGTTCCATGCAAGAGGCTCCTTTAAACACGACTCATGCAGAATGGGAGACCCATCACAGAGGTGAGCAGCAGAACCTGTCCCTCAGGATGTGGCTTAACTATTATTTGGACAAGAAGTCTTCTACTCCCTCCAAAGACTGGGCTGGGCAAATGTTCAGACACTATACAGGATCTCGGGAGTAACTTGCTCCTTCTGTTCCAATCCTTGTCCTCTACTGGAAAACTGCCACTGCCTGGCTGTAATTCCTGCCACTGCTTGTGCCTTGGGTTCCAAGTCGCACAAGTACACTTGATCATTTCCATGAGGCTCACGTCAATCCCTTCAGAGACATCATGCCTAATTCTCTTTGATTTTCTGTTTCTTTCTGAGGAAAGAAGGACAATTTTTCAGGGTTCTGAAGCAATTTTACATAAGAAATTTGGCTGTCACTCTTTAACCTGCTCTATCCCATTTGACCCTACTTCCAGGAAACAGTGCAGAGGAGTGAACAGCTACAAGAGAAGAGGTACACTTCCTTAGTAGGAAGTAAGACAGTCATGGTCAGCATGAGGCTCTGAGGGTGTGGAAGGAGGCATTGGTGTGGATTAGGGTTCCCATTCTGTGATACTTTTACTTTGCTTTTTTCCTTCCCAAGCTTTTCCACTGTTTTCATTTTTCTTTTCTACTCTTCCTATCTTCCCTGACCTATCTTAGGTCACTTGGTGGGAGCTAGTAGCATCCACCTTGGTTCACTTGAAGGCCAAGGAAGATGCTAATTCTTGCCATGAACATCCACCAACAGTCATGAACTAAACACAATGGTTCAAAACACTGGTATTTGGGTACTTGTGCTTCATGGAGGCCCTATATTTTCAAAAATCATCTAGGAAATTTTTAGTAGTGAGCAGAAACTGAAAGGAATTTGTTCTTTAAGGCCTTTTGCTTACAATGGACATTATTCAGGTGTCAATCATGATTTCACTGTATGTTTTGTGTTTTCCAGGGAGCAATACCTGCCTGGTGCCATGGCACTTTTCAATGTCAACAACAGCAGCAATAAAGACCAGTAAGTAATTTACAATAGAAAATTAAAGTTTTAAAGAAAACCAGTAAATCTGATATTTAGAATACCTAGATCTGATATGGAGCAAATTAGGCAAACCAGATAATCAAATAACAGTGATGGTGTTCTATGGTTTCCTTTTTTTTTTTTTTTTTTCTTTTTGGCGATTTACTTCATATTAAAAGTAGTATTTATTTATTTATTCATTTATTTGAATAAATGTAGAAAAACCCATGTCTACTGTATGCATGCAGTCGCCCTTCCTTGAGGGTAGAGTATCTGACAAAAGCATATGAAACCTGATAAGTCCTTTCCAAATTGAACCAATGTATACTAGATGGAGGTTTGTGCACACTTGTTTACTGGGAATGCTCTTGGGTACAATATCTGGAAGGGATTTGGGGGTAGAATTGGGTAGAGGAAGAAGCTGAATTTCAGAGACTAAGTTGTTATACAGTGTGATCCTGTGAGGAGTTTTGGAGCATGAATGGACTTTCAGAGTTGTCCCATATTAGATCAAAGGGCTGTGCCTTTATCCATGTACAGTCATTGAATGAGGGCTGGTGCTAGGAAGTGGGGCTATAACATTGAGCATAGTGGTTTCTTCAGCCAAAGTTAGCCAAGGAATAGGAAAAACCATCAAATATCAGCAACCAACACTCTTGGCAGGCAAAGAATGAATACCTGAAATCTGTGAACCACCATGTCCATCCAGCCCACCTGTACGTGACTCAGATCCACTTTTCTGTATAGAAAATTGACCCATTTGGGCATATTCCTCCAGGATTCTAGTTGTTTTCTTCCTCCCTGCCCCTGAGAAAGCTGATAAGAGGAAGGTTACGGGAATAAATTAAAGTCTTTGACAATTGCAGCTGGTTTTGAAGATTTGACTAAAATTCCCCATTCCCTCCAACTCATTCTAGGGTCCTTTCTTCCTTTGTCAGAACATCTGTTGCCATACACGAATTACCTGATGAAACAATACAGACACTTATTCTTGAAGGATTTGAGCTGCTGGGTATCATGCCCTTCTTAGGCATGGCTACCGCATTTGTCCACTTCCTACCAAATCTGGGCTGGAGAATGCTTAAAGATACCACAGTGGGTCACTTGGGTACTACATGTATTTTCCATTCCTTCACTGTATACCAGCAGCACTACTACTTCTGATGATCAAGGTCAATGACTTGGAAGTATGGCGACTCTTCCTTGCCTATTGGATTCTTGGCATGAGGGATCAAAAGTGGCTGGGGAATAGTGATAGCTTAATGTTTCATGGAACTTCAGTTACATAGCCTGGGAGAGACATGACCCCTGCCCCTTCTCCCCAGGAAACCAGAAATTCTAGACTCACCGAGCCTAAAGTTGCAGGAATGGGATGTTGTCTCTCAGTTAGTCACCCTTACATAGACTCCTTGATTCCTAGACCCAGGCACTCTGTATAGGCAGAGGGCATCATCTAATGACCGTTGATTCTTCATATATATAGTATCTTGGAGGGTGTCACCTGATCTTCCTGGGGTCTGAACTCTATGATAGCACCTCAACTTTGCCTTTGAAAGGCCACTCCAAACCTCTATCACATCATCAACTTCTGAGTGGGGCAGCATGTGATAGGATCACTGAATCCTGTGTTCAGTCTTTTTTTTTAACTTTTTTTTTGTAGTTCTTTTTTTTATTGTAAACAAATGAGATACATGTTGTTTGTCTGTACATGGGTTAAAGGCATACCATTTGTATAATCATAAATTTACACATGGTAATGTTGTTTGATTCATTCTATTATTTTTTCCCTTCCCCCTCACCCCTCCCACCCTTCTTTTCCCTCTAAACAGTCCTTTCTTCCTCCATTCTTGCCCCACTCCCTAACCCTAACCCTAACCCTAACACTAACTCCTCCCACCCTCCCCCTTATGTGTCATCATCCACTTATCAGCGAGATCATTTGTCCTTTAGTTTTTTGAGATTGGCTTATCTCACTTAGCATGATGGTCTCAAATTTCATCCATTTGCCTGCAAATGCCATAATTTTATCATTCTTTATGGCTGTGTAATATTCCATTGTATATCTATACCACAGTTTCTTTATCCACTCATCAATTGAAGGACATCTAGGTCAGTTCCACAATCTGGCTATTGTGAATTGAGCAGCTATGAACATTGATGTGGCTGTATCTCTGTAGTATGCTGATTTTAAGTCCTTTGGGTATAGACCAAGGAGTGGGATAGCTGGGTCAAATGGTGGTTCCATTCCAAGTTTTCTAAGGAATCTCCACACTGCTTTCCAGAGTGGCTGCACTAATTTGCAGCCCCACCAACAATGTATGAGTGTACCTTTCTCCCCACATCCTCGCCAACATCTGTTGTTGCTCGTATTCTTGATAATCGCCATTCTAATTGGGGTGAGATGGAATCTTAGGGTGGTTTTGATTTGCATTTCTCTTATTACTAGAGATGTTGAACATTTTTCCATATGTTTGTTGATTGCTTGTACATCTTCTGTGAAGTGTCTGTTCATTTCCTTAGCCCATTTGTCGATTGGATTATTTGTATTGTTGGTGTAGAGTTTTTTGAGTTCTTTATAGATTCTGGAGATTAGTGCTCTATCTGAAGTATGATTGACAAAGATATTCTCCCACTCTGTAGGCTCTTTCTTCGCATTGCTGATAGTTTCCTTTGCTGAGAGAAAGCTTTTTAGTTTGAATCTATCCCAGTTATTGATTCTTGCTTTTATTTCTTGTGCTATGGGAGTCCTGTTGAGGAAGTCTGGTCCTAGGCCGACATGTTGAAGATCTGGACCTCCTTTTTCTTCTATAAGATGCAGGGTCTCTGGTCTGATTCCAAGGTCCTTAATCCATTTTGAGTTGAGTTTAGTGCAGGGTGAGAGATATGGGTTTAGTTTCATTCTGTTGCATATGGATTTCCAATTCTCCCAGCACCATTTGTTGAAGAGGCTATCTTTTCTCCATTGCATATTTTTGGCACCTTTGTCTAGTATTAGAAAGTTGTATTTATTTGGGTTTGTGTCCGTGTCCTCTATTCTGTACCATTGATCTACCTTTCTATTTTGGTACCAATACCATGCCATCTTTGTTACTATTGCTTTGTAATAAAGTTGAAGTTCAGGTATTGCAATACCCCCTGCTTCATTTTTCCTGCGAAGGATTGCTTTAGCTATTCTGGGTTTCTTATTCTTCCAGATGAATTTCATGATTGCTTGCTCTATTTCTGTAAGTTACGTCATTGGGATTTTAATTGGAATTGCACTGAATCTGTATAGCACTTTTGGTAGTATGGCCATTTTGACAATATTAATTCTTCCTATCCAAGAACATGGGAGATCTTTCCATCTTCTAAGGTTTTCTTTAATATCTTTCTTTAGTGTTCTTTAGTTCTCATTGTAGAGGTCTTTCACCTCTTTTGTGAGATTGATTCCCAAGTATTTTATTTTTTTCCGATGCTATCGTGAATGGGGTAGTTTTCATAATTTCTCTTTCTGAGGATTCATCACTTATGTATAAAAATGCATTGGATTTATGAGCATTGATCTTGTAACCTGCTACTTTACTGAATTCACTTATGAGTTCTAAAAGTTTCCTGGTGGAATTTCCTGGTTCCTCTAAGTATATAATCATATCATCAGCAAATAGGGATAGCTTGAGTTCTTCTTTTCCTATTTGTATTCCTTTAATTTCTTTGGTCTGTCTAATTGCTCTGGCTAGCGTTTCAAGTACGATGTTGAATAGAAGTGGTGAAAGAGGGCATCCCTGCCTTGTTCCAGTTTTTAGGGGGAATGCTTTCAGTTTTTCACCATTTAGAATGATATTAGCCATGGGCTTAGCATAAATGGCCTTTATAATGTTAAGGAATGTTCCCACTATCCCTATTTTTTCTAGTGTTTTGAGCATGAAGGGGTGCTGTATTTTATCAAATGCTTTTTCTGCATCTATTGAAATAATCATATGATTCTTGACTTTTAGTCTGTTGATATGGTGAATGACATTTATTGATTACCTGATGTTGAACCAACCTTGCATTCCTGGGATGAAACCCACTTGATCATGGTGCACTATCTTTTTAATATATTTTTGTATGCGATTTGCTAAAATTTTGTTGAGAATTTTTGCGTCAATGTTCATTATGATATTGGTCTGAAATTTTCTTTCGTTGATGAGTCTTTCTCTGGTTTAGGTATCAGTGTGATATTGGCTTCATAGAATGAGTTTGGGAGGGTTCCCTCATCTTCTATTTTATGGAATACTTTGAGAAGTATTGGAATGAGCTCTTCTTTAAAGGTTTTGTAGAACTCGGCTGAGAACCCATCTGGTCCCGGACTTTTCTTTGTTGGTAGGCTTTTGATGACTTCTTCTATTTCAGTACTTGAAATTGGTCTATTTAAATTGTGTATGTCCTCCTCGTTCAGTTTAGGCAATTCATATGTCTCTAGAAACCTGTTGATGTCTTCGAAATTTTCTATTTTGTTGGAGTATAGATTTTCAAAATAGCTTCTAATTATGTTTTGTATTTCAATCCTGTCTGTTGTGATATTTCCTTGTTCATTCTGAATTTTAGTGGTTTGGGTTTTCTCTCGTCTTCTCTTTGTTAGAGTGGCTAAGGGTTTATCAATTTTGTTTATTTTTTCAAAGAACCAACTATTTATTTTGTCAATTTTTTGTATTGTTTCTTTTGTTTCAATTTCATTGATTTCAGCTCTGAGTTTAACTATTTCCTGTCTTCTACTACTTTTGGCGTTGGTCTGTTCTTCTTTTTCTAGGGCTTTGAGCTGTAGTGTTAGGTCGTTTGTTTGTTGAGTTTTACTTCTTTTATTGAATGCGCTCCATGAAATAAATTTTCCTCTAAGTACTGCTTTCATAGTGTCCCAGAGATTTTGATATGATGTTTCTTTGTTCTCATTTACCTCTAAGAATTTTTTAATTTCCTTTCTAATATCTTCTGTTATCCATTCATCATGTAATAGCATATTGTTTAATCTCCAGGTGTTGGAGTAGCTTCTGTTTTTTACTTTTTCATTTATTTCTAATTTCAATCCATTATGATCTGATAGAATACAAGGTAGTGTCTCTTTCTTCTTGTATTTGCTTACATTACCTTTGTGGCATAATATATGGTCTATTTTAGAGAAGGATCCATGTGCTGCTGAGAAGAAAGTGTATTCGCTCTTGGTTGGATGGTATATTCTATAAAAGTCCGTTAAGTCTAAATTATTGATTGTGTTATTGAGGTCTATGGTTTCTTTGTTCAAGTTTTGTTTGGAAGATCTGTCCAGTGGTGACAGAGGTGTGTTAAAATCACCTAGTATTATTGTGTCATGGTCTATTTGGTTTCTGAAATTGAGAAGGATTTGTTTGACATACATGGATGAGCCACTGTTTGGGGCATAGATGTTTATGATTGTTATGTCTTGCTGATTTATGCTTCCCTTAAGCATTATGTAATGTCCTTCTTTGTCCCTTCTGACTAACTGTGACTTGAAGTCCACATTATCTGAAATGAGGATGGATACCCCAGCTTTTTTGCTGAGTCCATGTGCATGGTATGTTTTTCCCCATCCTTTCACCTTTAGTCTATGGGTATCTCTTTCTATGAGGTGAGTCTCTTGCAGGCAACATATTGTTGGATCTTTCTTTTTAATCCAATCTGCCAGTCTATGTCTTGATTGATGAGTTCAGGACATTAATATACAGGGTTATTATTGAGATATGGTTTGTATTCCCGGTCATTTGGCTCATTTTATTTATTTATTTATTTATTTATTTATTTATTTATTTTGATACGACTTGGTTCTTCCTTTATTTGACAATTCCTTTAGGATAGTTCCTCCCATTCCTGATTTGCTTCTTTGTTTTTCATCTCTTCCTCATGGAATATTTTGCTGAGAATGTTCTGTAATGCTGGCTTTTTTTTTGTAAATTCTTTTAGCTTTTGTTTATTATGGAAGGATTTTATTTCATCATCAAATTTGAAGGTAAGTTTTGCTGGGTATAAGATTCTTGGTTGGCATCCATGTTCTTTCAGGGCTTGAAAAATGTTGTTCCAGGCCCTTCTAGCTTTTAGGGTCTGGATTGAAAAATCTGTTGATATCTGTATTGGTTTCCCCCTGAATGTAATTTGATTCTTTTCTCTTGCAGCCTTTAAAATTCTGTCTTTATTTTTTATGTTTGTTATTTTCATTATAATGTACCTTGGTGTTGGTCTGTTTTAATTTTGTATATTTGGAGTCCTATAAACCTCTTGTACTTGATCTTCCATTTCATTCTTCAGATTTGGGAAATTTTCTGATAGTATTTCATTGAATAGATTGTTCATTCCTTTGGTCTGTTTCTCTAAGCCTTCCTCAATCCCAATAATTCTTAAATTTGGCCTTTTCATGATATCCCATAGTTCTTGTAGTTTCTGTTCATGATTTCTTACCAACTTCTCTGTTTGGTCCACTTTGTTTTCAAGGTTAAATATTTTGTCTTCAATATCTGAGGTTCTGTCATCCAGGTGTTCTATCCTACTGGTTATGCTTTCTATGGAGTTCTTAATTTGGTTTATTGTTTCCTTCATTTCAAGGATTTCTGTTTGTTTTTTTTTTCAATATCTCTAACTCTTTATTGAAATGATCTTTTGCTTCCTGTATTTGCTCTTTTAACTGTCGATTGGTGCGATCATTCAGTGTCTGCATTTGCTCTTGCATCTCGTCATTTGCTTTCCTGATCATTTTAATTATGTACATTCTGAACTCCCTTTCTCTCATTTCTTCTGCCATGCTGCCGTTGGGTTTTGTTGATGTAACATCTAGATTTGTTTGCAGCATTTTCTTTCCTTGTTTTCTCATATTGTTCAGGTATCAGTGGACCGCTGAGATATTGCTGATTTCCTCTATTGACTTATAATGTCCCTGAAGATTTCTAGTATATCCCCTCTTAGCCTTCAGTAGCCTGAAGTCTTGGAGGAAGTTGATAATGTGGTGCTCCACAAGGAAGCTGCCTCTCTAGGGGTGGTGGCCTTCAGGTGGGGTATATTCCCTGCTAGTGGGCAGAGGTACCTTCACTTGCTGACGAATGGTCATCCACAGGGGAAGTAGGAAGTGGGCTGATGCAAGGCCAGTTTGGGCCTGTGTCTCTGATTTTACAGTCCTTGTGGGAGAACCTCACCCGGCAGGGACAACTCACCCGGTGGGGAGGTCTCGCTGGTCAGTTCCCCTCCTAGAGGTTCCGTTCAATTCACAACTACCGCCTGGGCTGGGCAGCCTTCTTCTGCAATGTTCCCAGGGACCCGGACCTACCTCCTGGGCCTGGAAGCCTCTCCGTTCGCAGATGAATCTCCTTAGGCTGCCTCTCCTCAGAGAAGCTGCCTGCAGTCCTGGAGCCTTCGTTCCGCCCCTCAGTTTGTCTGTGCGGCTCTTCCACCAAGAAGCCGCTAGGTCCTGGGACCTTGCTCTGCACCTAATCGCCTGGCTATGCGGCACCTCCTCTGAGCTGCCACCTGGAGCCCCTTACAGTCGCTCCGAGTCCCAGTGACCCGCCACACGCCTCTTTCTCCGGCAGCCGCCTGGTGTTCTGTGCGGTAGCTCTAAGTCCAAGGGACCCACCGCGCACCTCCTTCTCCTCCAGGCAGTTACCCAGAGATCTGGTGCATTCATCACGAGTCCCAGGAACTCACTGTATACCTCCTCGTCCTGACTGCCACCCGTAGCCCTGGTGCAGTCACTCCAAGCTCAAGCACCCAGCCGCGCTCCTCCTCCTCCTCCAGGCAACCCCCCTGTGTTCAGGAGCGGATGCTCTGAGTCCAAATCACTCACCACACTGCTCCTCCGGATAGCCGCCCGGAGCCTTTGCGCAGCTGCTCCAAGTCCAAGTGACGTGCTGAGCCCGTGCTTCTCCTTCTCTGGGCAGCCCCCGGTTTTCAGGAGTGGTCGCTTTCAGTTCAAACAGCTCACCGCGCACTCCCTCCTTTGGGCAGCCTGCCAGAGCCCGGGTGGGTTGCTCCAAGTCCAAGTGCTGTGCTGAGCGGCCTCCTCTCCGATGCTCCCAGTTGTCCGCATTCACTGCTCCAGCGGGGGGTGGGGTGTCTTGCCGGGCAGCTCTACTTCACAAAGATCCCTGCGTTTGGGGCTACCGCTTCGTCCAGGACACCTCCCCAACGGGAGATATTCACCCAGCTGCTTTGAGTTGGTCCCAAGTCTCTCTATATCTCCTCTTCTTGAGTCCTGAGTCCTGGAGCAACATGAAACGCAGCCACCCTCTAGTCCGCCATTTTGAATCCCCCCTGTGTTCAGTCTTCAATGCCACATTTCCTTTCCTGTAAAAAAGATCCTCTGACTCACAACAATGTCATGCAGTATTCTATGTAAGTGGATCATATTTTTTTGGTACCAGAGATTGAATCCAGGGCCACTTAACTCCTCACCCACATTCCCATACACTCCCCCTGCCTTTTAATATATTTTATTTAGAAAAAGGGTCAAGTTGCTTTGGGCCTTGCTAGGTTGCTGAGACTGACTTTGAACTTATGGTTAAGAGCCTAAAATAATAAATAATGGCACTGGTTAAAGCTCTGTGGCAGAAAAAACCAATAAACCATATATATATACATATATATATGCACATATACATATCAATTATCAATATATTTGTTGTACCTTCATGGTGACAAGGGTCCAGTGTAGTTAGCTTGAAGAGTGCTGTATTGGAGTCATAGCACTGGCCTCTGTAACTGGTGGGTTGGATATTCAACCTTGGTGAGTGGGAAGCCATCTCTTCTATGATTGTGGCTCCATTTATATCCACATTCTGCCAGCATTGGAAATGTTGATATGAGAGGTTGACTTTAACACCTGGCTGAGTCAGTCTGTCTACTTGTTTGTTTTGTACCCTTTCTGTGGTGCCTGCTATTTGATGGATGGTAAAATGGGATACAGAGATTTTCAGTCTTAGTGCATGTGCTCATAAATCTGTAAGTTTGTTTCTTCTCCAGAACTATTTGCCTTGATCTTTCAATCTTTTTTCATCTAGGTACTCTACCAACAAGTCACAGTATTTGTGACTGCACATAAATATTCTTAAGCTAAATATTTTTTCCCATACAAAAGTGAATAACTGTGTATTGTTTGAAGATTGTGCCATAGGGGAGATTAATCTCACTACTGTGTTTCAAGGTCATCTCTAAGTGAGGCTATAGTATAAACATAGCCTATTTTTGTCTTACATCCACATACCAAGTGATCCATCCATGGGCTGTGCTCTATCAGTTGATCCTAAAGAATTCCACAATGGCCCTAGGTGGCAACTGAGGAATAGGTGCTGATGTGACTATGGTAATTGACAGTTTACCTGTTCCCTCTGGTTCATGCTCAATCAGACATATGATGTCCAGTCTTATTACTTGGATGTATTAACACAGAGTTCTTTTGATCATTCATGAAAAATTGCTTTGGGTAGGATTATTTTCTCTAAAGAAAATTGGTGGTGTTTTCTTAAAATTCTCTGTGCTTTTATTTAAGGATAAATACAAATGACATCAAGGAGCTTAAATTCTAAATGACTAGTTTTAAAATAAACCAATACTTTTTGGAACTGTACTCTTTTGGGGGCTGTTGTTTCTTATATTGACTTCTTGGGATTATGCCTTTAAATCCCTCCATTTTCTTGAATTTTCCATATCAATTAACCTGGGAATTTTTTGCTTATTTTATTATCTGGGTAAGTGTCCACTTTTTTTTTTTTTTTTTTTTTTTGGCAGCAATTTTGTTTAGGAGACTAGATTTCTAGTTTCTAAGCACTGGGGCAGATTTTTGAACACAAGGCTGAGAATTTTCTTTAGGAAAGTTAAAAAGAATAGAAGTCAGAGTGTAATATGATTATGTGACAGAGGTATTATTCCTTCTTTAGAGAACCAAAAGGAAAAAAGAAAAAGAAAAAAGAGAAGAGGTAAGTGAAACTTTGACACAAATGTTCCCATATTTGTTGCCCCATACATTTTCATTTTTTCACACTACATATGCAAACTTTTCAGCAAGTCTGATGATAAAAATAAAAAGGAGCCAGGAAAGAAAAAGAAGAAGGAAAAGAATAAAGAGAAGAAAAAGAAAGAGGAGAAAAACAAAGATAAAAAAGAAGAGTGAGTATTTTTATTGGTATTGAAATTAGAAATAAATTTGTTGTGGGTTTTAGATGTAGGAATAATTTCCCATGATAAAAAGTAGAAGAAATAAAGAATAAGCATCTTTAAATATTAAAAACAAATATTTAAAGTAAATTATTATCAAATGTGAATTAAAACTTTTTTCTAAGTTCCCTAAAATTAGCAACTATTAGTTTTCTTATCAGGACATTTTGCAGTTATCCATAACTGCAAAAGCTTTCCACAAGCATTGGTGAAGATAAACTTACCACTGGGAAATATTCAAGTTCAAGGAGAACTGGGTATTTAGAATCTTGCATGAAACTGAAATAAGAATTTAATGATTTCATTAACACTTTTGCATAATATATACTGTATGGCAAATACTCCAAAGTAAAGAAGGTTTATTGTGAAAGCATGCCTTCTTTTGAGAGCAATTCAAATGCTATCAAAACACGACCTCTTTCTTGTGTTCTTTCTAAAACAAACACTTGAGAGCTAAAATTTCACAAGGAAAGGTCAAGTGGCATTTGAAAGCTCTTTTTACTTTCTATTAGAGGCAAATTGTTTTCTGAACTTACTTAAAATTCTTTACCAAACAAAGGTTTCATTCTGTGCCCATTTAGGTGGTCCTATAGGTTTGTATAGGGAGAAAAGTACTTAAAAACATAAGGCTTAGACCAGAACATTTAAAAATAGTGTCAATATGACCATATGTTTTCTTCTTCCCTTTTTCTTGCCCTTTTATCACCTCTCTTAAAGAATCCTTCCTCCATGCTGGTGAATAAGGGTTTTGAATTAGATTGTATTAGATTATTCTTTCTCTACAGAAGAGAAAGAAGCCAGGAGTGTTCCCTCCCTGCACACAGTGTGTTTCCAGTCACTTTGTTACCTGATTGGGAAGTGGTGGCAAATTTTCTATTTTTCCACCACCCATAAACTTCCCAAGGAGTTTGTAGAATATCCATAGTTTTCTGTAATCTTAGTGGCTGGCATATAGAACTGACTACAGTATTACAGTAAAACCAAGACCTTAATGAAATTTAATATATGGTTCAACATAATACTGGTAGTTTACTATCAGTAAACTACTGGTAGTTTATCTATCCACCCCCCAAGTGGATCCACTTACCAAGTCGGTGCACTTACCAAGTTAACCTTCTGACTTCAGGGTAAACTTCGCCAGCTTACTTCAATTTCATTAACTGTGGGAGGTAGGAGTGACCATATTTGTTATGATAAATAAAAATGTTCTTGTTTCTTGGTAACCTTCCTCTTTATTTCTACCTGCTGCTAGGGAGAAGAAAGAAGTTGCGATTATTGATCCCTCAGGAAATATATACTACAACTGGCTGCTTTGTATCTCCTTACCTGTGATGTACAACTGGACAATGCTTATTGCTAGGTGTTTATATATTTTTTTCTGTGAATTTTAATCCACTTCTAATGTCCAAGTTAACTGACTAAACAATTTGACCTAAAGCTCTTTTGGATATACTTCCCTTCTCTACCCTAGGTTGTAAAGAGAGGCTGAATTATTCTCTTTGTGTTTTCCTGAGATCAGGAGAAGGTACTTTGGTTCTCAATATACTTGGACCTCTAGTACTGGGATGAGGGGTAGGGAGTACTTTTAAACTTCTGATTGCTCTATCATGTATTTAAAAGTCTGAATTATGATACTGATGTGATTTGGCGCCATGTACAGCCAAAGGAATGAGAAGTTATGCTCCATTTGTGTACATTGTGTCAAAATGCATTCTATTTTCATGTATAACTAATTAGAACAAATGAAAAGAAGATTGAGAGAAATATGTATATATATATATATATACATACGTATATATATACACATACGTATATATATATATACACATACACACACACACACACACACACACATACACACATGGGTGTGTGTGTGTATGTGTATACCTACAAGAAAAAAAATGTTGCCAAGAGTGGAAAGGGTTTAGTGTCTTTCAGATGATAGATATCTCAATCATCCACAACCAAGCATGATTTCCATAAGCATTTCATATACAGAGAGGGAATATAAACTTGCTGATCACTGTGTTTCATCCGATGTATCTTGACTTTAACTTGAGGTCATTTATTCTGATTTGGTATTTTTACTGATTAGGGTTAATGGAAAGTATGTTGAAGTTTGGAAGTATGAGAACAAAACTGGACCACTCAGGGAAAGATTTGGGAAAGTCGTAATTGATCAAATACATTCTAAGAATCTCTCCTAAGCTTTAGCATATTGTGCTTCTCAAAATAATAATAGACAAAGTTTACTGCAGTTAATTTCCATTTCACTTTATTTATACAAGTTTTTCTTTTACAGAGCATGTTTTGATGAACTTCAATCTGATTACCTGGGATATTGGCTTGTTTTGGATTACATATCAGATATAATCTATCTTATTGATATGTTTGTACGAACAAGGACAGGTAAATATGTTCAGTTTTGGATATTCTAGAATTTAATGCTTTTTACTTTATAATATGATTTGAAATTTCTGAATCCGAGTATTCTGTAAAACAAACTCACAAAAATCTCTTTTAGAGGAAAAAGCACAGTTGAAAATAAGATTAATCATGTGCTCACCATCTTAGGCCACTCCAAGTGATTCAGAAAGATGTTAATTGCTAGGTAACCTTTTGAGCATGAAGTGGTGGTTTTTCTCCATTTTCCTGTTCATTGGATTTATGCCAGGTGGGAGGACCAGAGAGAACAGACATATTCTGCCAACTCTTTGGGGGAAAGGATAATTACTACCTAATCGGAAAATCCCTTGGAAAGGCAGAGCCATACTAGATATTTTACAGAATTTTGTGATTCATGGTAGGGCATGATTGATCAGGGGCAGTATCTCATAACTTCTTACTTGACGTGCTCTTGGCAAATAGGTACAAGCTCATTGTTTCTACACTGCTCTCCACATGCTTGTGTAACTATTATATGCAGAGTAGAAGTTTTAAGAACTAAACTTCTTAAAGTTTAGATTGAGGCATTTTCTAAATATCAGTGCCCTGGAATAATTCTCCAGTTGTTCTGTCCTTTTGCATTATAGAAAGAGGAACAGACTTTTGTTCTAATGTGATATATTACAGTACTGAAATTCTGGGGCTAACACACATAAGATCTATGGTAAACAATACAGAAGGAAAGATCCCAGGTGACTAAGTATGAGAGACAAGCATGCCCTGCCCCCATCAGAGGATAAAATGAAAGATGAAAATGCAGACTCACAGAGACACTTCACATGGAAGGGGCAGGGCATCCATATGCAAAATGACAGCAGGACAGATATCCAAGCTTCCAGAGTAGACCTAGGATTCTGTCAAGAGAATGGCATGAGTTATTAGGCATAGTGCCAGGTGTTCAAGAAGATCTGTGCATATTAGGAAAAGCAAACTATTTTTTTTTTCTTACTATACTCTCAACACAGTACACTCGGGGCTACCAAACTGTGTGTGGAGAAACCCCACACACCAACATCTGCAACATCAGTTGGGTGTTCCAATTCTGACACTAACTGGAATTAGTACAGACCCCATGTGTTAGGGGCTTAATCCCACAAGACACTCCCCTACTTCAGATGACAACTTCAGCTTGTGATCTATGCTCCTGACCTACCAGTTATAAAAGCAGGGTTCCCACAATCCCCTCCGCAGTTTTCATAATTTGTTAGTATGATTCACAGGGCTCTGGGAAACAAATGTACTAGTTTATTGTATTAATAAAGGGTATGACAAATGATACAGATGAATTGTCAGATGAAGAGATTCAAAAGGTGAAGTCTGGAAGTCTGGAAGGGTCCCAAGAGCAGGAACTCTGGTCTCCATAGAATCGGGGTATGCTACTCTTCCAGCACTGTATATGGGTTAATCAACCTGGAAACTCTCTGAATCCCACAGTTGGGTATATTGGCATATATAACATAATCTCCACCCCTGCTCCCCTTTCTGGAGAAAGTGGAAGTTGGGGCTGAAAGTTTCAAGCTTCTAAACATGGCTTATTCTTTCTGGTGATCAGCTCCCTTTAGGAGCCCACCAAGAGTTGCTTTCTTAGAATAAAAGATTCTTATCACCCAGAAAATTCTAAGAGATTAGGAAATCAGTGTTAGGAATTGGGGTCGAAGGTCAAATATCAGACCAAAAGATGCAACTAACATTCCTGTGGTTCAGAAAATTATAAGGATTTTAAGAACTCTGTATACCAGAAACAAGGACAAAAACCAAATATGTAATTTACTATATCACAATATCACAAACATGTGAATGAAAAAGATGACTTTACCCAAATGAGATTCTGGATCCTGGGAGATTTGTGTGCATATATACAAATCTCTCACTTTCACACTTACAAGTCTCCATTTTTTATTCCCACAACAGTCCACAGGCATATGTTGATTACATATTACATTGAAGGCATATGAATTGTTTTCATATATTTTACTTTAGGAAAATTCACAACAGCATAAGAAAGAAGGAATATCAAATTGATTTTTTCCCTTTTATTATAGGTTATCTAGAACAAGGATTGCTGGTGAAAGAAAGAGTGAAACTCATAAAGAAATATACATCGAATTTGCAATTTAAACTTGATGTTCTGTCAATGATACCAACTGATCTGATATATTTTAAGTTAGGGTGGAACTATCCAGAAGTTCGATTAAATAAGCTGTTAAGAATCTCTCGTATGTTTGAGTTCTTCCAGAGAACAGAAACAAGGACAAACTATCCAAATGTCTTCAGGATTTCTAACCTTGTTATGTATATCATCATAATTATCCATTGGAATGCATGTGTGTATTACTCTATTTCGAAAGCTATTGGATTCGGTAATGATACATGGGTCTACCCTGATATTAATGATCCTGAATTTGGTCGTTTGGCTAGAAAATATGTATACAGCCTTTACTGGTCTACACTGACTTTGACTACCATTGGGGAAACACCACCTCCTGTGCTGGACTCTGAGTATATCTTTGTGGTGGTCGATTTTTTAATTGGAGTTTTAATTTTTGCTACCATTGTTGGTAACATAGGTTCTATGATTTCCAACATGAATGCAGCAAGAGCAGAATTTCAGTCAAGAGTTGATGCTGTCAAGCAATATATGAATTTTCGAAATGTAGGCAAAGATATGGAAAAGAGGGTAATTAAATGGTTTGACTACCTGTGGACCAACAAAAAAACAGTTGATGAGAAAGAAGTCTTGAAGTATCTGCCTGATAAACTAAGGGCAGAAATTGCCATCAATGTTCACTTAGACACATTAAGAAAGGTACGTATTTTTGCTGACTGTGAAGCTGGTCTGTTGGTGGAGTTGGTCTTGAAATTACAACCCCAAGTCTATAGTCCTGGAGACTACATATGCAAGAAAGGGGATATTGGAAGAGAGATGTACATCATCAAGGAAGGCAAACTTGCTGTGGTGGCAGATGATGGAATCACTCAATTTGTGGTGTTGAGTGATGGCAGTTACTTTGGTGAGATCAGTATTCTTAACATTAAAGGTAGCAAAGCTGGCAATCGAAGAACAGCCAATATTAAAAGTATTGGCTACTCAGACCTGTTCTGTCTGTCAAAAGATGACCTCATGGAAGCTCTAACTGAGTACCCAGAGGCCAAAACTATGTTGGAGGAGAAAGGGAAGCAAATCTTAATGAAAGATGGTCTACTGGATGAAAGCATTGCAAATGCTGGAAGTAGTCCTAAAGACCTTGAAGAGAAGATAACTCGAATGGAGGGGTCAGTAGACCTTCTGCAAACACGGTTTGCCAGGATTCTGGCTGAGTATGAGTCAATGCAACAGAAACTGAAGCAAAGATTAACCAAGATTGAGAAATTTCTGAAACCACTTATTGACACAGACCTTTCAGCTGTCGAGGGAGCTGAAGTAGAAAGTGGACCCACAGAATCTACACAGGAATGAAAAACTGGTCATTAACAAGAACACACATCTCGCAATCCTTTTGATCATGTGACCTAAGGCAAGTGAACTTTGGAAGAATAGGAAGGCACAGTTGGGAAATTTTTCCATAAGGAAAATTGTGCTTGAGTGCGTAACACAAGGCCCTACACTCACTGTAAGGAGCTATGATTAAAGAATTATCCTATCTCACGATTTTTCACAGCGGATAATGTGCAAAGATATAAAGTGACAAATTTGTCAGTATTTGTATCTTCTGATTTTTTCATACCACTTCCTGTGCTGAACTCCAAGTATGTTTTCATGGTGGTTGATTTCTTAATTGGAATTTTAAATTTTGCTATTATTGTTGGTATAACATAGTTTTATGATTTCCAACATGAATGCAGCCTTCTATGCTTCTTTTATGTAATATTCTTTAACAAAGTGAATAAGTATCTCTCACTTGCAGGTTATTTGCACTATTGAGGAATAAAATATATTCAGAGTAACTGGGAATTACTGTGTATATCATGTCCGGTATGCCATTTTTAGAAGAATTAGAATGCAATAAAGTAACATTAATTATAAAGCTATAGTGAGTGATAATTTAGTAGGGAGTTTAGGATCTTAACTCTTTTCAAGGTCATTTTAAGAACATTGTGCTAGGCTAGGACTCATTAAGGGTGGTAGGGAGAAATTTCTTATTGATTAAAGCATGATAAATCAGACTTCATTATATGAATATATTCATACACATTAATATTGAAATATATTGAAAATCATAAAATGTTATAGAAATTCTTTACATTAAAATTTTAAAATTCTCTGAGTATTAAGATCTGACAGCACTGGCTATTATCTTATTTCTTTGCCTGACCCGTAGTAAGAAAAACAGACAAAAGTAATAATATTGTTGGGTGATTCACAGGGAAAATTGTGGGAATGTTAGAAAAGGAGAACTGGAAGTTGTGTGGACTAGCATGGGCATTACCTAGGTGCTTCTTAAAAATGCAGAATCCCAGGGCTGGGATGTAACTAAGTGGTAGAGTGCTTGCCTAGCATGCAGGGTTCACTCCCCAGCACTGCAAGAGAGAAAGTAGGAGAGAAAGAGGGAGATGCAGAATCCCAGGCTCTGTTCCATACCCATTGCCTCAGAATCTGCATTTTAGTAAGATCCCTAAGTGGTTCATAGTTACATTGAAGCTTGAGAAACATGTAGCTAGAGAACCATAGAGGAGGCAATGAGAGGATAGTTCTAAGAAAAAGAAAGAAAGAAACTTTCTAACAAATGTGACTGTATAACACATTGCTCATGGATCACACAAATCAGTATTTGTAAAACCCAGATGTGGTTCAAAAAATCATTCTTAACATAGCTCTCTAGAATTGATATGTGATTTCTGTTCCTGCCTATAATGACATTACTCTACATGGCTTCCTGATAATTTGACATTTATATAGACCTCAATCAGTGGATACCAAAGCTCTAATTTATTGTATCCTATCATCAGAATATACATTGAATTATATATTATGTCTCTGTAGTCCTTCATTTTCCTTCTACATTTTATCTATCTAACCAGGACATATTTCTTCACAATAAAGGAAGTGTCTGATCCTCAAGTTGGTGCAAATATGCAACATGGCTCTGAGACGAGGGCTCCTCTTCCTTTCTTTTCTTGTTATTCCTTCTCTTTCATCTGTATAAAAACCTGTAAGACACTGTAGACTAGAGTTGCAGATATAGTAGAATAGGAATGAGCAAGGGTTACACACTAGGTCAAGGCTGCCTGCCTAAGAAGCAGCAGTCTCAATAACAGCACCTAGGGGATGGATAGGTGCTTTGAATCTGATCTGGGCTGGAGACATAGCCAAGAGCTCTGATTCAGTGAACTCTGACCCCAAGCTCTGGGAGCTTCACTGATGCTTACCTTGGACAAGGTGGCAGATTCTGACTTCAAAGGCTTGGGGTACCAAGGTTAGCCAATTCCTTTTTCTTTAACTCCTCTAGGTCAAGGGCTTTGACAGACTAAGCTGGGTAACAGGTTAGACTCCTGCAAGGAGTGCAATGCAGAGGTTTACAACTTTATAAGAAAACTTGTTTTTGTTTTGAAAAGATAGGAAACATGTGGCTTTGGGGAAACTCACGGTAAGAGTGCTGATAAGGGTATGCATAGATGCCAAAGCACAAGTCCACCTTTAGCAATCAGCCATATTCCTAACTGATTCTGCAACTGGTTTTCCAGAATAAGCATTTTAGCATATTAGGACAGGAACAGGGACAGTGCAGGGGAGCTAAGGCTGAAGTTTGAAGATCCTTAGTGCTTGCATCTGAGGGGATGAGAGAGAACTCTGGGAGATCAGTGGAGTAGAAACCCAAGCTTCTGGTATTGCTGATATGTCTGATGAGTGTTTACCCCCCCCATTCTATTATAATGTGATATTCATATAGGAAGAAATTGCTTCACAATTTTGCATGCATTTAAATACCAATATTTCCAACCTAAAATATTATGTGATTAAGTACCTTACCATTAGGTGGCAATGTTGCTCTACAATTAATTACGACCTTCAAAGCCTGAAGTTGTATATTTTTTTCCTTAGAAATTGTACATGGTATATCTATAATTCATACCCAAACCTCAATCATGATGCAGTGTTAAACAAAGACTCACATCTCCACAAGTTGCTAAATATTTTAAAGACAAGAAGTCTCTGTAAAACGAATGTAAATTTGTGAAAATCTAGGCTGCCTTAATTAATGTGCGCAATTCACATGTTTACTCAGAAGTTAGAAAGGACTTTTCAATAGAAGAGGAATCACTAATGAATCCATTTCCTCCACCACGGGTGTGCACCAAGAATTTCAGTACCTATGACGGTTGCCTGCCTTTGTTTGACAGATCTGAGTTTTGTTTGAGACTCAAAGGGTCTAGCACCACTTGTCAAGGACCTCTGGTTTGGTTTGATAAGCCTACATAAGCTACCATGCTTAGCCACAGTCCTGGGAATGTGTCTTGTGTCTTCTTAAGTCATAATAATAGATAGACTTTGCGTCTCATAAAAACAGCATTGCTATGCAGAATTTAGGATATCAGCAAAAAATAAAAAGAGAAAGAAAAAAATGTTGCAGCTTGCACATACACACACATATGCACACACACACAAACATACACATTTGGCTCAGTTTTACTGATGAGATCTTGACTTGAACATAAAACAATGTAATTCATGTAATTTATGAAACTGCCCCAGCACAATCCTTAAATAAGTAATCATTACAGAAATGTTACAAATCTTTAAGTTACCCAGCCACAGTGTATATATACATACACATTACCCAGATTTTTCTCTAAAAATTGCTAGCATATACAAGCAGAAAGAAACTCAAACCATATTGTAGTACAATGTTGCTGTGTTAATTCTGAAGCTTCCAACTTGATATTTCAATATTTTCTCACTATTTTCTTATTTTCTTCCTAATAATTATTTCTTAGCTTTCTTTCCCACCCAAACTATGAAATTCTTGAGTCAAAGACTGCATTGTCTTTACTGTGCCCATAAGCCTTGCACATAAAAGATGCTAAGTAAATGTGGAATGGAGTTAGTGCTGTGCATCCATCTTTTAATACAATCTCAGATAAGAAAATGCAACATGTGTATTTATTCTTTGTTGGGTGGTCCTCAAGGATGAACAAGGCAAACTCTAAGCACTGCTAACATATGATGATGATAGCAAAATTACTGGTACCAGGCAAAAAATAATATCAATACACTATGTAGATCATCCAGTCTCTGGTTTTCCTCACCATTGAAAGAGGAAGTGAGAACAGAGGAATGAAGACTTTTTGATCTAGATGTTAATGCCAGTTTGTTGCATTAGTCTGGTCAGGAGGAGGGCTGAGCATCTTTCTGATCTACTTGAATCTCTCAGAAACCTATTGTCTTTATGTGTCATAAATGTCTGATCCTGGGATTGAGGATTTCAGGAGTCTTTACTCACTTTTTATTTCTAAGCAACTAAAAATGGAAATTTGGTTCGGTGGTTAAAAGTGAAAGAAATTACAGGTACTAAAACCAGTGCTCTTTGGCAATGAAGAGTAGTATTTTTAACATGAATACTTCCAAAAGGTTTTAGAATAGCAAAGTATACACCAATCTAAAATAAAAACATGACCAGATAAGGTTGAAAATGTAAATTTAATGAATAAAGTAACAAAATAAATTGAAGTGTTTAAATGTTTCTTAATTTCAGGAAGTTCATCAGGGGAACAATAATAATAATTACATTACAAGAAGCTTTTTACTAATGTATGAGACGAGTACCAGAGTTCAGCAAAAGGGAGGGAAAGAGCAAGCAGCATTTATACTAAAATTCAGTTTGAATTTTTATTTTTAAAAAAATGTCATTGCTTTAAAACATTGAAAAGCATGGATTTGTTTTAACAGTGTGGCAATAAGCCTGACTAGGACACAGTCATGGTTTGGATACATGTTATCCCTCAAAAACTCATATGTGAAAACAATTCAAGAATGTTCGGAGGTGAGATGACTAGATGATAAGAGCTGTGACCTAATAGTGGATTAATCACTGATATGGATTGACTCGGTAGTAACTGTAGGCAGGTAGGGTGTGGCTGGAAGTGGTAGGTCAGTAAGGGCATACCTTTGGGGTATATATTTTGTCCTTAGTGAGCACACCCATCTCTTTCTCTCTCTGCTTCCTGGTTGCCATGTCCTGAGTTTCTTTCTTCCCTCATGCCCTTCCTCCATGATGTTCTGCATCGCCACCGGTCCATTGGTGTGGAGTTGGCCCACCATGGACTGAATCTCTGAAACTAGGAGCCAAAATTCCTCCTCTAAAATGTTCTTGTCAGTATTTTGGTCATAGTGAGAAAAAGCTAACTGAAACAGACACTGTTTAGATAAAATTCCTGATAATTCCTTAAATTGTATTATTGAATGTCCAAGTTTATAGACTGTTCAGAATAATAGCAAACAACAGGCTTATAGATTCAGAAAAATAATTTGATGTTCCTTGGACTAGTGTCTCTACAGGAGAAGAAGAAAATGTGGTTTACCCCTTCACATTTTATAAATACAGAAATGATGGTCAGTCAACACCAAAATCCATGAGGCTGTAAAACAGTTAGAAATCTGGGCAAGTATAGGAATTTTTACCATACTTTTGAATGTAATATGCTAATGCCTAGGCACAGCCAAACTTGGGCTGACCTGAAACTCAGCAATTTCATTCTTAGGTATAGTCATGGATAAAATCTGCCACATATGTTCAAGGACACATGTTTAAGAATGTGTAAAATAGTAAAATGTTAGGAAACAGTTTAAATGTTCACCAAAAAGAAACCAGGTATGTGAATTAGAATAGAGGGACAAATATAGACATATTTTTACATATATTCTAATTATATACCTAATATTTATAGATAGATGTATCTATGACAAATATATATCTATTGTTTTGTAGGTGAATCTTTGGACACTCTACCGGTGAGCTACAATCCCAGTCCTTTTTATTTTTTATTTTGAGACTGGGTTTCACTAAGTTGCCCAGGTTGGCCTTAAACTTGCAGTTCTCCTGCCTCAGCCTTCCAAGGATCTGACATTATGAGTGTGTGTCACTGCACCTGCTTAAATTAGAAATATTCTTATATCAAAATACCATAAAACATTCAATGGTAAAAGATAACACTTATTTAGCATTTAGTTGGTGTTCGGCTTTATCCCAAGTTCTTTCCAGAAAACAATACATTAAATTCTCAAAACATCTAAATTAAGTTTCATTATGTTTCCTGTTAAATATATGAGGAAATGGAGGCACAGAGAGGTTAAGCACTTTGCCCAAGGCCCACTGGAAGGAAGTGGCTCAACTGCTATTTGAACCTAGATAATGTGGCTCTATCCCTTTGCCCCCTTATTTGGGCTGATTTTTTAATGAACACAATTTCACCTATACACAATTATGGACATATTACACAATATTGAATAATGTTTATGTATCTCTTCTCAACATGCAAAAGTTTGATAGCTTCCATGTAAGCAGTAGAGCCTAGAAATTAGAGTCCTGGTTATCTCTGTAGAGGTAGAGGACAACAGAATGGAAGCAGGATCAGAAATATGTAGAACTTCAACTGTCTGTGCTATTAAATCTTTCAAACAATCTGAAAAAAATTCCACATGTAAGATTTGGCAGAGCTAGTTACAGATAGAGCTTGCTCTCTATAGTTTTTGGTATGTCTGAACTATTTCAAAAGAAGAAAAGAACAGGAGTAGAAGGGTTTAATATACATTCATGTAGCTAGTTTAGTGACAAAGCCTGAACTTTTGAGCCTTGGTTCAGTGCTGTCCTCTCTGAGACTGTCCTGGTTTGCTTTCTACACAGGCCAAGGTGAATCTTTCTGGGTTCCCACTTGGTGATACCATGCCGGTTAACTCTGTTTCCACTTGAGACTAGTCTGAGTGTGTGCTGAGTAAATTTCAGACAATACTTTCTAGAATTGCATTTCAAGTCTGGTTCTTGGTTTCCTGACTAGTTAAAAGTGAAAGAACATTTTTTTTTTCACCCACAAATCCCTTTGGGATTCTGCAAATAGTAATTTACCACAAAATTACTCACCAGCCTGTGAATGTTGACCCTTAAAAAGAGTTGATATTGGATTTCTTGTCAGATTGCCAATTTTCCTCTTTCTAATTATGTTCATTTTTGTTTTATCTGGGTTGAATTTCAGCCAACTGGATTTGGTCCAGGAAGCTACTTGGGTTAGTTTTCAGGCTAGAGAGCCTGTTTCCTGGGTTTGTCACTAGGATTCGTGCTGCTGAGGAGCATAGGTACCCTGGTGGCACCAAAGCCCATGGTGCTCCATGAACTTCCCCGGTGACCTCACACTTAATCTCCGCAGGAAGAAAATCTGAGCCATGCATGGCACTCAAGGGATGAACATTTTCTGACCATTACCAGTGGGTCTATAGAACAGGGTTATAATTTTGCCTGCACAATTTAGAATGTAATATGTCATTCCTTAGTTTGCAAAAAAATACCGATAATTAATAGGGCTACATTGCAGGTATATATATTGCTCCATGCAGATATAATTTCACAATGCCTAAAGAGTACAAAATATATAAGCATCAAAAAGTGACATAATAAAGTAATGTGAAATTTCCCTTGATTATGTTTCTTTCATTTCTATGTCTAAAATAGACATTTGAAATGTCTTGATTAAAAAGAAACAAGACCCTTTAGTGATTGAAAAATGGGTCAGTTTTTCCCAAACTGAAATAATAGATACTTCTTCCCTTTCTTAAAAATTGCTTGTTTTGATTTTGATACAAAGTTGTTTAGTACAGATCTCTTGACTCAATACCATGAACCTAGTCTCATTTTTTTTTACCTCAAGAGAGGCCTGCTCTCTGGCCTTCATGACAAGCTAAAAAGTGATGTACTTCTTTGCAGCTCAAAGAAAGAAAAAATAAATCACAAAATTATTAAAATATATAATATAGATTAGCTGCATTTCAAATACTTATTTGCAATTATATATAGGATGCCATAGGTATCCATGATGTCAGTTGAGAATTTGCTGTCTGAACCCAGTGAAGTATGATTTTCTCAAGCAGGAAGTTATAGCTAAGTAATTTAGTTGAGCCACAGACTTACAAAAGAACAATATCAGTAAATACCATTTATTGCAACTTCAAAAGAAGTAATCACAATAATGATGATGGTGACAATTTTTTAAAACTATTTATGAAATTAGGAATAGACATTATAAAAAATAAATGATAAAGGCAAATAGATTCTCTTGGTAATTGACCCTCATGGTGATTGGTCATTTTGTTAGCTTTGCTTTCACTCTGACAACATACCTGAAAAAAAGAACTTAAAGGAGAAAAGATTCACTTTGGTTCATGGTTTTAGTACATTGTGAATTGATTCCATTGCTTTTAGCTTAAGGTGAGATAGAATATCATGGCAGAAGGGTGAGGTATAAGAAACATGCTCACCTATGGCAGCCAGAAAGCAAAGAGAAAAAGGGGTTGAGAACAAGACACAGTCCTCGATGGCACGCCCCCAAGCATCACTCTCTTCAACTAGGTCCCACCTCCTATGGTTTTTACCACCTCCCAATAGTCCATTGAATTTATGAATCACGAGGTTAGAGTTCTTATGATCCAATTATTTTGGGGGAACAGTCCATATCCAAACCATAATAGTTGTATTTAATATCTGCAAACATTGTATTGAAACCAGTGGATAAGTTTCAGCATGGATAAATTCAGCATGGACAAATTCCATTGAGATGCACTTGGAGTGGAAGAATTCAAATCATACTTTAAAAATGATCAGTCAAGCAATCAAACACAGTTGAGGACTAGATAAGGAATTTTGTAGCTCATAATGTTCCCAAGGAATAATTAGGAAAAGATCACAGAAAGGCTGGGTTTCATTAGGAAGAACTTTTAAGAAGAAATGTTTTACTGTCTTGGTAGAAGGTCTGAACTTAGAAACAATATACTCCCTTATTTTTGGGAAACCTGAATACATTTTTCAGAGGGTTTAGAGGAAGACTAAAAAGCTAACAGAGTTCCACATGTGATGACACAGGGCTCCAGTCTAGAAAGACAGTGGTTAAGAGAAAAGTGCTATAAAAACAAGCAACATCAAAAACAAAACAAAAACAAACAAAAAGCCCCACAGGCACACCAAGGTGCTTACTAAGAGATGGAAAGACAACATTCACTAATTCACCACATCTCTGACACTCCATCTATAAAAGAACCCTTGAAGGCTAAAAAATCCCAGACCTCTCTTTGGTAAGTGAGAGAAAAACAACACTGAATCTCATGGTAGAAAGAGACCTGAAATCACACCTATTTCTAAAACTAAACATAGAGTCATTCAGTTGTCCTTGAATTTGATTTACTCTTTGGACTTCCCCTAGTGTTTTCTGCAATTTCAAGCCACACAACAAATGTGGTACAAAAATTCCAGAAAGATATTCTCACTGGGGACCAAATGCTTCCAAGGACTGAGGACAGGTGCAATAACGAGGGTGACTGTTTTTAGGGCAGCCTATTCAAACCTTCTGGATTATGAGCCACAGAAGTACGTTTTGTATTGTGACCCAGAAAATATGTAAACCTTTCAGAAAAGAATATTACCCTTAAAATATGCAGTGCACTAGGGAACGTTCTGTCTTCTCTATTCTATTTTAGTTTTTTAAAAAAGTGCTTGTTGCAAACTGCTAAATTGATCTCATGCTTAATTAATGGAGCACTACTGGCAATTAAAAAAGAAAAGAAAAAAAAGCTGCTCTTCCAGAGAATGCTAAGTAGAATTGCCTAGAAGAGAGAATTCATGTTAGCCTACGCAAGAGAAGAAGAAAATCAAGGGGAGTGGAATATACCCAGTGGAGCTTCTGGGGGTTTTGTCACACAAAATGTCAAAACAGTGTCTCTTCACACTAGCTGCCACTAGGTATGAAACATGCTTTACTTAATGTGGTGGCCCATTATTTCTTGAGACCACAACCTACTAACGAATTATCCTATTCCCAGCTCATTCTGTGTGTATGTGTGTGTGTGTGTTTTTTTTTTTTAATATGACACTTGAATGTCAAACTCACTTACAAGGGTGTTTTTTTTTTTTTTTTCCTAATTTTTTAAAGATTTTCTTTCAACACATTTAGAGACATAGTGAATCCTTGATTAGATAACAGATGAATAGCAAGCATGCTTCATGAGGTGCATTGAGTTTGCTCAACACTAGAATCTTTCAGATGTTTTTCTCTTTAAGAAAAGGACAGTATGGTGGAATGAGACAGACATAATTACCCTATGTACAGGTATGATTACACATATGGTGTGAATCTACACTGTGTTCAACCATAGAAACAAAAAGTTGTACCCCATTTGTGTACAGTGAATTAAAATGCAGACTGTAAAAATGAATAAATAAAAAGAAAAGAACACAGTAGTTATGAAAATGAATTCACCTGATAACTTCAGGAGTCTTAGGTGCTATTTGGGGCACCAACAGTTCACATTAGGGACTATTATGTTTCTGTCTTCCTAGTATTAAAACCCAGGAAAAATAAACTCAACAGAATAATCCAATAATAAGTCTGCAGAAGGATTTTCAAAGATTAGCTAAAGTACTGTTGAGTACACCTGAGTAATAACTGACAAGATGATACCTAACCTGTTTTAAAGGCTTCAAAAAATTGAAAATGTATCACCTCTTTTAGCTATTAGCAGAGAATATATTCTTCAACAACCTTATCCTTCCCTTCATAATGTTTTTCTTTCCCTTTTAATGAAATCTTTTATAAGCTTATCTTACAAAATTTATTGAAACTTAATTATCAACTTTCTTTCTCAAAACTAGGGTTTTTTATATTGTATTAGTTTATCATTAGGTCCAACCACCAGCCAAAATAATAGTGATTTAGTAAAATTCAGGGACTGTAGTTTAAACATAATAGAGTCTAAATTTATTTCTTACACTAATGTCCAGATGCAGGTATATGAGGATTTCCAAGAAATTTTGTTCAATGACATTCTCAGGGGTAGGAACTCCTTCCATCTGCTTCAACATGTCTGACTTCCATGCCCAAGATAACCTCATGGTCCAATATGGTTAATCCAGCTCCTGCCATCACATTTACACTTTAGGTATTAGGAAAGGGCAATGCAGAAAGAAAGGCATTCTACCTCCCACTCAGGACATCTTCCAGAAATCATAAAACCCACTTCCATTTATATCTTGTGGACAAAAACTTAGTTGTAGGGCTATGCCTGACAGCAAGAGAGACTGGCTCACTGTAGTTGTTATTATAAAACATATACCACATATAGAGTATAATAAATGGGCAAATCCAGGGAGTTCTGATTAAGGAAGAAGACAGATATTTCTGTTAGACTATAACTCTGTTGGTTCCTAGAATGTTCTAAGGCAACACCCCAAGAATACAATACAGGTAGAATGCTGGAAATACTGAACCCCAGACCTGGTGTTCCAGTTTCCTAAGTCTTATGCCCATGGCCTGAAAAAAAGAGCCATAGACCTAAAGGAACCATTTGGATCATGTGATTCTCTATATTCCGATGATAATAACTAATGAGAACTCTTTGGTGCACTATGTTAGCTCGTTGGGACCTTTAGCAATCACTACTTTAGTCCTTAGGGACTTTTTCTTGCAGTATCTGGGATGTGGGCAGGTTTGAAGAATGTTTGAGACATGTCTGTTAGAATGGACAAAGACTACAAGTTCCAATCTGGGGCTCACATCTTCCCAGTGGACAAGTTCCTAGATATTCAGACTCAAGAGTCTTGCTCTTCAATTATCTCCCATTCTACCCCAATAAATTTATCACTTTTCCTCTCTCTGTGGGATAGTTGCATTAGTATGCAGTAGCTCAAATATTAAACACTTGCTTGACCTGTTTCTGCTTCCAGTTAATACCTCATTTCTCTGCTCCCCTTTATATGGTAAGACTCTTGTACATTTGTCCTTGTAGAATTCCTCTTACTATTCTTTCTCGGATCTTATATAATTACATTTGCTACTGTCACTCCATTGAAACCTCTCATTAATTTAACAGTGATTCCTACATAGCACAATATAATGGTCAGTTCTCAACCCAAGAATTAGTAGACTTCTCAGCAGTGTTTGGCAGAAGTGACTAATCTGCCCACCCTTTTAATTCTGAGTGACTTTTTTTTCTTTTGTACAGGAAATTGAGTCCAGAAGAGCACTACTACTGAGTTACATCCTCAGTCCTTTTTATCTTTTATTTTGAGAAAAGGTTTTACTAAGTTGATGAGGGTCTCACTAAATTGCAGTTTGGCCTTGAAACTGTGATCCTTCTGCATCAACCTCCCAGTTGCTTGGATTACATGCATGCACCACTGCGCCTGGCATTGAATTGCTTTTTCACTTGACTTTCAGAACACTTGGCTGTCAGTCATTTTTCAGACTGAAATTCTGTCTCCGTTGGCTCTTTCTCCTTATCAGATCTTCAACTGTCAAAGGATCCTGTAGTTATAGTATTCACTACAGTAGTCTCTTACTTGGTCTCTGTAATTCAGTTCTTGTTTCTCTGCTGCCCCCATAGCCCATTTCCATATAGGAACCACTGTGATAATTTAAAATCGAAATCAGAGTATGACTTCTTTGCCCTAGCTTGCTTAAAATTAAACTCCAAATCCTCACCGTAGCTCTACATTAAGTAGCCCCTGACTCTCTCTCTGATTTAATTTCCTAGCACTCTTCTACCCACTCAATCTCTCTCAATCATACTGGCCTCCTTACTATCCTTGAATATACTAAGAATGTTCCATTTTCTGGGTCCTTGTAGCTTCCTCTTCCTTTTCCTGGGAAGTTCTCCCCACAGTATCCAATAGCTAATGTTGTCCCTTCATTCAAGTCTCTGTTCCAATGTCATTCTCTTTGAGGGTTTTTCCTGACTACTTGATCTGAAGCCAGTCCTTCATCACCTTACCTCCCTGCACAGAACACTACTTGATATTATATTTTAATTTGTTTAGTTATCTGTTTCCTCCACTAAATTGAAAGTTCTATGAGGACAGGTATTTTATTTCATTTATTACTCCATTTCTTTTTTTGGGGGGGGTGGTACTGAGGATTGAACTCAGGGCACTCAACCACTGAGCCACTTCTCCAGGCATATTTTGTATCTTATTTAAAGACAGGGTCTCACTGAGTTGCTTAGTGCCTCACTTTTGCTGAAGTTGGCTCTTAACTGGCGATCCTCCTGCCTCAGCCTCCCAAGCCGCTGGGATTACAGGCATGTGCCACTGTACCCGGTTTATTATTCCATTTCTATTGCCTAGAAAGTGCCTGAGACATAATAGGGTCTCAATAATCTCTTTTGACTAAATTAATAGACAGGTGAACTTCCCGATCAATCCTGGGAAGATAAACTCTGAGTTCAATTAAGTTGATTCAGTATGACTACAGAATTGTGATCATTTGCACATTCAAGTTTCTAAACTAGCAGGCATATGTACAACAATTTTAATACTAGGTGACTTATCCAAGTCATTTCCAATCTTAAGTCATCCTACTATTTCTACGTTCGTTTTCTGAAAAACCTTTCTTAGGATGCCATCTCCCTTCTCTTGGACCTCATAGTGATCACTTACTGTCAACGTTGACACCAAACTTTTCAACTTCTCTCTTCAAGGTCTTCTCTAACCCTATTTATCATATTTGCCTTGGGATTCAAGAGATTTTATCATTATTTTTTCCCTTTCTGGTCAAGTATATGCCATGCTTATTCTCACTTCTAACTCTTGGTTCATGCTGTCCCTACCTTTCAGCATGCCTCCTTCTATCCCTTTAAAATCTTACATTTCTCTTAATGACTTCTCAGTTATCAGCATTTTCATGACTTCTTCCTTCTTACCCTGGTAATTTACTTACAAGGAATCCTTCTCATCTCTGAGTAGAATGTATGTCTGCTGCTGACAGTATTGAGTAACTGCTAGCCTCACTTACGGATTGATGGACTATTTAGCTGGTATCTGAAGAAAATTTACATTAAATATGAAGAATGTTTTGGTTTATCTTCTGTTTTGAAGTTTTTTTCTAGAAAAAGTAAAAGGATAACCCAGTAGATAATACTTTAATTATTCAATTCTGAGTTTAAGTACAGAAAAATAAGACATATTTCTTAAAGTTATATGTATCTCAATCTGGTTAGAAAAATGAACTGAACTATTGAAGCCAGAACTGGGGACAGGCAGTTAGTGTAGAAATAGGGGATCTGGTCAAATCGAGGAAATGGAGGCCAAAAGTCATCTGCCTCTGGAAGTTGGAGACTGTCCCTGGAAGAATGGAATGTCAAGGATCTTCGGAGGCCATTGATTACCAAATTTACCTGCCTTTATCAAGGACTGCAAACAAGGGGCTGCTAATGGGAGCCCACTGGACCCTTACCTGCCTGAATCACCTTGGCCCTCCCCCTACCCATGGCTTTTCACTTAATGCAAAACCAGGCCTAGTCACGTAGGCAGGAAGGAGAGATAAGTGGGGAGAGAACTGGAGAACAAAAGAGACTTTAACCTATAAAAGATGTAGGGTGAGCACACTTCTTGGGACTTTTAGAACATCAGCCATGGCCCCTTCTTCCTGCCGGGAGGGAGAAGTCTGTATTATTACCTTTAAATAAAACCTGCTTAATATGCTTGCCTTGGCGTGCTTCTCTAGTGTTCAATCTTCAACATTAGAAGGAGCAGAACTCGTCACCGGTAAACAGCGGTATCACTATTAATGTTCCTAATGCTTCTCTACTCCATCTACAGAAGAAAAGTTTTTAAAATTTTCTTGGCTTGTAATGCCAGTGCTTGATTGCATGTTTTATTCTTTATTTTCTCCTTAACATTTTCTTTTCTTTTTTCTCCCTGAAGTTTGTTTGGGTCATGTCAGTATTTGAAGTAAAATTGATATAAAATATATACAGTATCTTTATCGGTCTGGGTCCAAACAGACATAGAAACTACACTGGGCTAAGTTTTATATAAAGAATTAATAAACTTTGACGAAAGAATGATTACAAGGAAACCGTTTATGGTATTTTAAAGCTGAAGGAAAGTGTTTAAGGAAGGACAAATTGTCCCGCCGGCTGAAATTTAGATCTCATGGAAAGGGGATCAGTTAATATATTGGATAGTAGAAAAGTTTGTTAGTCTGTTGTGGCCAGAGCCAGAATGCAGATAGTATTTGGAGGTAGTATTTGGTTGTTAATTTTGGTTAGATGAAGTCTGAAGGGAAAGAGAGACCTAAACTTGACTGCTTGCTCTCTTACCATGTGATGTGATGCCTCAACTTGCCAGAAAACTCTCACCAGATGCCAGCACCTTGATATTGGACTTCCTAGCTTCCAGAACTGTGAAAATAAATCTGTTCTTCATAAATCACTCAGCCATTTATAACTACCCAGAATACCCAAGATCCAATACATTTTCAGGTGTTCTCCTTATAGTAGCAGAAAATAGACTTAAAATCAGTTCTTCTAATTTGCAGCTATTTTGTATACAACTGCTATGAACATGAGTTTTTGTGGAGTAATGCATTCATTTCTTCTGGTTATATATCCAGAAGTGGGATTTCTTAGTCATAGTACTTTAGTAGTAGAGCTTAATTTTTTTTGTTTAATTTTAATATATATTGCCACACTTTTTTGGAAGTGCTTGAATCAATTTCCGCTTCCACTAGAAGGTACAAGGGTTCCAGTTGCTTCAAATCCTTGCCAATATTTGGTATTGTCAGTCTTTTTGTTTAAAGCTATTCTTGTGGTTACATTTAAAAAAAATAAAATTAATTATAATTGCACAATATTTCTCAACCTTTAACCCAATGTCCCTTTTGCTACATATAGTGAATCCTTGTTTCTTCCCAATATTATCTGAAATTTTGAGAAAAAAAAATAACAGCAATGGATATTTTTGAAAAGGTGTTCTTCACTTACACGTGTTTTCTCATTACACTCAGTTCTCCACTGCAAAAATTTATAATGAAAATATATTCAATGATTGCTCATTCAGAGAGCTTGTAAGCTTCTGATTCCAAAGTGATTATTGTGACTATTTTCTGCATAACATGGCAGGGAAACATTGTGATTACTGGAATCTTTTGCTTGTATTTTAAAGTAACTGGAATTTTCAGGTAGACTTTAAATTCAGTTATACAATCATCATATAGCATGGTGGTTAAAAGAGTATTGGCCAGGAGTCTCACTGTCCCATTGATGTCCTGGCTTTGTTAGAATGCTGAATAAGAAAATTTTACATGCCTTTATTCCTAATTTTAATAACGGTTCTGATAACAATACTTATGGATTGTTGCAAAGATTAGAAAAGAAAAAGGAAAAAGGACTTAGGAACATGCTAGCATATAGAAAACACTTAAGCATGTTGGATATTGTGATTAGCTACTAATCTGGGGGGAAATGGAAGAAATTTATTGTCAAGGTTTAGGGCGGCTCAGTGGTAGAGTGCTCCTGAGTTCAATCGCCACTACTATAAAAAAAAGGTAGAGGTGCGTTTTAGCATACAGATACGGAGAATATATGCTCATCCAGATCTCTGGCACTTAAAATGATTTTAAGTCAAATCTTTCTCATTAGTAACCACTCTTAAAGCTTCAAACTAAAAGTTCTTATCCAAATACATTGTTAAGCATTGGTTCCCATCTCTAAACCTCTAGCCAATGAAACTATACTCATAGGATCATGTTTGTGTTCGGATAATGTACAGGCAAGACTATAATACCTATGTATAAGAGGCTAAAAGCATGGTTTCTAATAAATCAGACTACTTAGTTTTGAAGCTTACTTTCATCTTTTTCCTATCTGTATGAAGGGGCAAGTCACCTAGCCTCTCTGCCTCAGTGTTTTCGGTGGTGAAATGGAGATAACAATTAGGGTTACTGTACCAAATTAGTTAATACATATATTGAGGATGTGGGGGAAAAGGCACATTCATACATTGCTGGTGGAGTTGCAAATTGGTGCAGCCATTCTGGAAAGTAGTATGGAGATTCCTTGGAAAACTTGGAATGGACCCACCATTTTACCCAGCTATTCCACTTCTTGGTTTATATCCAAAGGACTTAAAATCAGCACACTACAGTAACACAGTCACATCAATGTTTATAGCAGCTCAATTCACAATAGCTAGATTGTGAAACCAAACTAGATAGACAAATGGATAAAGAAACTGTGGAATATATACACAAGGGAATATTATTCAGCCATAAAGAATAAAATTATGGCATTTGCAGGTAAATGGATGGAATTAGAGAATATCATGCTAAGTGAAATAAGTCAATCCCAAAATACCAAAGGACGAATATTTCTCTGATAAGTGGATGATGATACATAATGGGGGTGGGGTGGGCTGGGGATGGAGGTGGGAGAGAGTAAGGAAAGAATGGAGGATTCTTCTTGGATTGTATAGAGGGAATTGAGGGATGGGGTGGGAAGATAATGGAATGAGAAAAACATCATTACCCTATGTACATGTATGATTACACAAATGGTGTGACTCTACATTGTGTACAGAGAAATTAAAAGTTGTACTCCATTTGTGTACAATGAATAAAAAACAATTTAAAAAATTACTTCGAATAGTATCTGAAATTTAATAAATGCTATCTAAATATTAGATACTTGCGATTAAGGTAGGAAGATTAATTATGTTTAAATGTTGTATAAGGATCATATAATCTCAAACAGTAATCAATATATTTCTCAATCGCAGACCTCAAAATTAATTTCTGAAATCTACATATCTCAATACGTCTTACTGGAAAACTCAGCAATCAAAAGATTTAGGTCCTGGCTCTCAACTTTTTTCCTTAATAAAATCCACTTGAGGGAGCCGTCTTGAAAGTAAAAATCAGATTGCTCCAGAAAAAGCGCCTTGTAAACTCTAAAGAACTAGGGTAATAGGCCTTAGATTTTGACACAGCTCTAGAAATTGAGAAGGGCACTTTCTGAACTTGAGCTACTTTCCTAAAACGCCCCCACTCTCCAGCTTTCCTTTCTCTTCAAGCGGACACTCCGAAGTGTTTTCATTTTTTCCGTCAGTTAAAAGCACTGGCAAGCACCAAAATAAGGACAAATGAGAAGTCCAGCTGGGGTCACTTGAACAGAATTCTGACTCCTAGCAGCATTCAGGGCGACGGGCGGGAAGCGGTCGCCCTCCATAGATCAAGAGCACCTCCCCTGCGTGAGTCCTTTCTAGCCGTCCACCCCTCCAGAACCCCGGAGCACGCCGGGAATTGTAGTTTCCAAAGGGGTCGAGGGAGACCCGTCGGCGCAGGCGCACTGAGCCCCTCTCGGGACTCCGGTGGAGGAAGCGGTCAGTGCTGCCACGCGTTCTGCGGCTGGCCGGCGGGGGCTTCTGGGAATTGTAGTCGCTTCGAGCGGGCGCCGTCGGTAAGGAGACGTAGCTTTCCCTGGGGTCTGTTCTTGTAGATGGTTCTCGGCGAAAGCCGCTGGGTCAGCCTTCCGCTTTTCTTCCGCCGCACTTTTCCTGAGGCTGAGGAGGCGCTCTCCGTCTCGTCTCCCCGGTTCTTCCTCTCTGGCACTGGGTGCTCTTTGCCCGGCGGTCTTTTTCTCCACCTAGTCCACTCCTTCTTCGGTCCACCTCCCAAGCCCGGGCTTAGCGAGGACTGCCCCTCCCAGAGCGACAGGGCCGCGACCTGGGACCCTCACACGCAGCTGCTTGCACTACGTGTGCCTGCTGTCCCTTTCCTCCGCCGCGGAACCCGCCGTGTTCACGCTCTTTCCACTCCTTTATCTTTCCTCTGCAGGGATGGAAGCTTCCTGGCGCCAGGTGGCCGGTGGCCGAGGCCGTGCCCGAGGACGGGCCACCGCAGCCCCCTCAGGAAATGGAGTTCCTCTGCGCGGCGCTGGAGGAGGGCGAGAGAAAGGGTCCGGGGGTGCGGTTCATGGCAGCCCCGGAGGAGCCGCGACTTCGGCGGCTGGAGGTAGCAGGCACGGCCCCGTGGGACCTGAAGCACCGCAGGCTTCCGTGGCCACTGGTGAGAATGGCTCCTGTCCTCAGACTCACCTGGATGCTTCTTAAAATTTTTTTCCTGCTTCCGCCCTTGCTCTTTGTCATTCCCTCCTTTATTCTTCAGAAGTTTATTATTGGACTTACTTCTCAAATCTTTCAGGCATCTTTTCATCACTCCTCTTTATCTGAATGTAGTTGGTGTTACCATTGTTACTTTCTGGCCGGTATTCTTCCAAATCACACTTTTTGCCACCCGAATCCCTAGACCATAAAATGTAAATTATGCCATCTCATAAAAATCTGCTTAACCACTTTTTTTTTTTTTTTTTTTTAAATAAAGTCTGTGGCTTTAGTGTTTTTGTGCGTGGTAACAGTCAGCTGGTCTGAGATTGCGGAAATCCCATTTAGTCTTGGAGTGGACACTGCATCTTATGTCGTCTCTCCTATTTTGGGACTATCTATCATTTGCCATCTTTACCAGATTTCCTTTCTTTATTGACTGACTTGTTGAAGCCCTATAAGCATCTGAACAAGTGGTCCTTTCCTCAGCTGTGGTTCCTGTCCACAAATTTCATGTCCTTTCACGGCTATGTCTGTATTGCCTTTTTGGGTATGTCAGTACCCTTTATTCGAAACTGTGTTTTAGTGTAGTCTTGAGAGTATTTACACAAAGTTGTAGGTGGGACTGAGAGAATAATCACTGACTTTGTGTATGTGTGTGTTTGTAATGTGTTTTTCAGAATACCTTTTTTTGGGGGGAAGGGAGCAAATTTTAGCGTCCGAATGGGTTTTCTGGAAGGCTTTTGAAGTTGGGTGGTCTTCACATGGTTTACAGCAATTGAGTTTATGATGATGGTGATGGAGTAGTATGCAATTTGGAGACCTTTGAACAATTTGGTAAACTTTCTCAGATTTTGTGAGTAGAAGGAAAGCAAGTGTTCTCTATCAGGGAAATTGAGATGTGACTGTAAGAAATGATATGTGGAAAGGTTGCTTTGTCAACTTGTCTGTAACTTGAGATGTTAGGTAAATACATATATATCAGATTATAAATGTTTTCACTATATCTGTGCATCTCAGCCTCCCCTGCCTTAAGTGTCTTTTAAGTACATTTCCCATAGATTATTGGTATTTATCACCGTCCTTATTGTACAGATTTTTGAGTCAAATATCTTATAGCCATTACTTTTTTCCTAGTTTTCAGTGATTCCCAGGTAAACACTATACAATATACATTTTATTTTCTTCTGGTTTTACTTGAAATAAGAGTTTTTGGTTGTTAATCCCCAAACCCCCAAACTGGCTGTAACAAGAAAAGGAAAACATTTTATGAGAGAAATAAAAGATCATTAAATACTAATATACTACCTAAAGTAAGACAGCTTATCTCATAGTATCTCATTAGTTTCAAGTATAAAATTCATTTTAAATTAGTAATTTAAGTTATAAATTTAAAGTCCTTCCAATATGTGTGCTGTTGAATTCAGATAAATTTGGTAGTTTGTGGTTTCTATCTTAATCTATGGTTGCTGTCCATAGATCTTATTAACACTTAGTTATTACTTTAAAAAAAATTCCCATGGTTCTTGCTCTTTAAAAAGTTTGAAATCTATTGGGACTATGTACCATGAAATAATCTAATTCTGTTTTGCATTCTTGTTTAATCAAGTGACAAAATGAGAACTACAGAAAGTGCTAAAGGGAATCAAGTGGAAGAACTAACTTGTTTTACATTCTTTTCGAAGTGAAGTTGTAAAAAGGCTTATTTTCCATGTAAACAATATTTCATGTGGATTAATGTTAAAAATACTTATTTTTTGTGATCTCAAAAATATCAAAAGACCACATTGGAGGCCAAAGTTCTTGAGCTTTCTAAGAAGAGTTATAAATATAGTAGGTACACAATGAATACTGTCTGTGTGAAATGGTGGATTGGGTTGGGTCATGGTTGAAAATAGGGTAGTTTAAAGAACCTTCTTTCCCAGATTCTGACATGTTTCCAGTGCCATTTTAATTTTTTGTTAATGTGTGTTTGACTTTGCAGTACTAGGGATTGAACTCGGGTCCTCACACAAGCTAGGCGGGTACTGTACCACTGAGCTATGTTCCCAACCCTGTTAATAATTTTTTTTTTTTTTTTTAAGGTTTATCAGGTTTTGATCGTTTAATCATATCTTTTTAATTTGTTTTTCTTGATTTGTTAGTAATTTCTATAACAATTTACTGCTTTTAGTGGGCCTTATAAAAGTGAAAGTTTTTTTTGTGGTATTTTCTTTAGTTGTGTGTCAAGACATTTGAAAATACTTTGTCTCATGAATTTTAGTAACAGAATGTTGCAAAGTCTTCTTTCAAATGCATGTTAAAAATAATCTATTGTTAGTACATCATGAAATACATCCTTTTCAAGGAAAGTATTTCGCAGAAATGAAACCTTTTCTTTTCCTTTTAAACAGAGCTAATGTCGCAACGGAAATTTGAGGAAATCAAGAAGGCTAATCAAGCTGCAGCCAAAAAACTGATTGACGAACACGTTAGCTCCTCATCTGAAGAAGAAGGAGATGAAGATTTTGAAGGAAAACAGGGAAAAATAGTTGCCAATACATTTGTAACATATACTACTCAAACAGGTATTGGTCTTTTATATTTTGACTTTTTTGACATCAATGAAAATATATTTCTGACATTTTTTGGTTACACTTTTTCATACTACATGGAATAGTTTTTATCATTTTAAGAATAAGCATTGTTGTGTTGTGGAGTTGAATTTTTGTACATTTTACTATTTGACTTATATGTTGTTTAATCTTTCTGTAAAACAAGTAGTATGGTGGTAGTTCTTTCACAGCCCTAGTATATCTCCTGTGACTTTGATTGACATTTCAGTAGGATGCTGGGAAGGGGCTGCCAAAACTCCCTGAGAAATGCTAAGGGCAGGTTGTCCTGTTGTGATTTGATTGAACTAGAAGACTTTAGATATTCTTTTCTTTTTTTTTTTCCTCCCCTCTGAGGGGCTGGGGATCCGAACCACAGTCCTCGCACATGCTATGCGAGCGCTCTCTAACAGGAGCTATTTCTTCAGCTCAGATATTCTTTTCAATCTGTTTTTCACTTTTTTCTTTTTCATCATGTTAAAAATGTCTTGAAATTAATTTAACTTATTACTTTATATCTTGTTCACATTTGATCTTCATACTTTTATTTTTAAGCTAAAATAAATCTCTTGCATTCCTGTTATCTGTTGTGTATATCTAGGATGCTCTTAAAACCACATATGTTTATGTGAAAGGGCCAAAGTGATGCTACTATGCAAGACTTAATATTGTTATAAAAATAGATTAAAGGTAAATGCAGGTGTTCTTAATCTTTCACATTTTATACTTAAAATCATTAGTAACATTCTTGCATGTATTATCAACATTTATCACTATCTTTGTAGAAATATGTCATTGTATACTTTATGTTAATGACACATATAAACTCTCGCTCAGTTCTTTATCTCACTTTAGGATCCTGTTAGAACTATAAGAAAATGTAGACATTTTCTAGGAAACTGCAGAGGAGAAGCAACTCTTCTAGGGTTACACGGTAAATGGCAGAATTGGGTTTAAACCTAACTTTCTGAGTCATTACTAGGTTGATTGTATCTTCTGTATAAAAGCAGGAGAAATTATGAGGTAGTTTAGACTGGTCTTGTACCTATTGATGGGGAAAAAAATGGCATCATACAGTAGTTAAAAACATTGACTCTCAAGCTGAACTGCCAAGGTTTGAATCTTGGCTTTGTTTCATGAACTTAAAAGTGTTAAGGTAATTTTTTTGTTATCAAATCCATTAATATTTTGATTCTCATTTCTATATATATTTTGTGCTTTGCGTTTATCAAAGTAAGGAGATCTGATCACTTGATTTATGAGCAGTAAATGCCAGAGTAATTGAGAGGGTTTCCACCTCACATTAGTGAATTGAATACCAGGACTTTACCCAAGGAGTTCATATTTGTCTGACCACACCCCTCACACTTTTGTGATTCTTCTATCAACTTTCAAACTTGCATGATCCATTTCCTGATGACTCTTTCTATCTGACTTGACCCATGGATACATCATATTTATGTTGAAAGATGTCTTAATTCTTCTTTCATTGGTCTTTTTCTCAGTAGCCTTACGGTTGTCCCAGTGACCTGCCTACCCAGTATGGGAGCCAGGATGACATGAGTGTTGTCATTTACTACTGTTTCCTTTCTGCCATGTCAGATAGACAGCTTATTAAACACAGCAGTCTCTCCTTGTGAATCTTGATATTGCCATTACCTTTTAAAGTAACAATCTAATTGTCACCTAAGATGCTTAAGTTTTACTTCCTAGATCTCATAAATCTATGCGTGCTCTCCCTACATACTGTCATTGTCTAATTCCTGCCTTTAGAGCTGTTTGATATGTGGATTAAACCTACATAGTAACTGTGAGATAATTTAATATTATTTGATGCATGTGAAAACCGAGACACATTAATAACTTGCTCAAGGTCATTTTTTGCTTTATCTGCTATATCTGCTATATCTCTAACTGGTATTTCCTGTTTCTTCTAGTCTTGGCCTCTTCATAAGTAATTTTTTTCAGTTGCCAGAGTGATCTTTTTAAAAGGAATGCTGTGCTGTCCACTGTGACATGCTGGGCAGTATACTTTATTGCCATAACCATACTTTAATAAAGCTTCAAAGAAATTTTATGTAAATTTTGCAAGTAAAAAGTTATACTTTATTTTTTCAAAACCTTTTCCATCTTGTTCTTAAATTCTAAATTATGTGAATTAACTGTTATCTTAGATGAAATTTAAAATATTAAGTATTTTTTTAAAGCCAGCTGTGTTGAAAAGTGACATAAGCATATTTAACACAGTTATTCTGCTTTTAAGGATATTTTTGAAACTTCAGTGTTTATTTAAAATAAAGCAATTGTTTAATAATTTTTACAGTTTTAGGAGTGCTTTTCCGTATATTTCTTTAATATCCTAAATTGTATTTATGTTTACATTATGGTAGGGCAAACTTTTGTTAAGTGCTGTATTTGCTTTGATGATTTTAGGAAGTAAAGAATTATCCAAGTGTCTTACTTATTCAGTTTTTATTTATGGCAACTTAAATTTTGGTTTGAGCCAGGTTATTGCCTTGGTAAATTCTGTACTTATGTTAGTTTATACTATTAGTCTACTTTTCTTGGAGACTCAGTCAACCTGTATTGAAGAAATTTTATTGTACTAAGGGCATGCAGGCCTATTTTCTTACACTAAAGTGACTGAGTTTACTGCCCGTTTAATGTTGTTTTTCCTTTAAGGTGCTTGTTCTGTCTTTCATTTTGCTGTTACTGTTGTTTCTTGGACCTGACTGCAGTGCAGCATAGGGATTAAGGGGGGACTCACTTTGTAGTCAAGCTGAAGTTACTTAATTATTCTGTATCTCATATTTCTCTTATATAAAATGAAGATAATGACAGTTCATTTACTCCTATGGAAGTAATAAGTTTTGTGTATAGCAAATAAATGATCAATGACTGCTTAAAATACAGTCCTAGTTATTTTTTTTTTTTCTAAAAAACTTATGCTGCTCTTCCTTTTTTTTAGCACAAATGGTGAACATAATTTAATGAAGCATGATTATTGTAATGACCTCAGGATCTTTCATTTAATGAGTTTTTATTAAGAGTATGCTATGTAATAAACACACACACACACACACACCAATTTATGCTAAATGGTCCTAATGAGTTTTGGCTTTTCATTTCCTTTCACATTTTGTTTTTTTTATGCTTTTTTTTTTTTATTACTTTACATCTTAATGCTCTCATCTGTGGTTCTGCCTGAAACAAATTTGTTAAGGACTTTAATAGCAAAAAAGGTAAGTATACACTGTCAAAGCTAAGATTATATTTGAACCAAATATATGGATTTAATTCATGGATCTTGTAATCTTTTGACAATTTATTGGGTGCTTTTTTTCATATTTAAACTTTGCATTTTTTAGCTATATTTTGAGTAATTAATATTGCTCACAATATGACACTATCGGTGTGTTTGTTATTTTCAGATGTTGCTTAACATGAAATTTTCAATTTTTCAATTTCAAGATGGAGATATACGTGAATTAGAAAGAACAAAACAGTATGTTAATGAAGCTTTTCAAGCTGGGGCTATGACATGTTTAATTTGTATTGCTTCAGTGAAGAGAAATCAAGCAGTAAGTTGTATTCCTTGTTCATATTAATGTCTCCCAAATATCTTACTTTGCATTCTTAATGCTTAACCATTATTCTTTTGCTTATATTTGTTTAAAATTGATATAAGAATTTTGTATATGAATTGATCTTTATTTTATAAATCTGAAATATAAAAATAATTACCTCAAAATGAATTTTCATTATTTTTAACACTTTTAATATCTGAACTATCAGTTTTGTTGTTTATGTTGATTAGCGAAATCATTTTTAGCATTTATACTTCATAATTTCCCATCAATATGAAGTGTTAAAAAGTGCTTTATGACATTACTTTCAGTGGGTTTAGTAAAGAAAGTAATGTCATAAAGCACATATGATTCATTAGTTAGCTTCTGTGTTGAAGACATGGTGGAAAGTTACAGGGGTCCTTGAGGAGAGAAGATTCAAACAACTCATGTCCTTAGAGAAGCTGTGGCCTAATGGTGAATTATCTAAATGTAAATCTATAAGGGCATTAATGAAACAGTTAAAGAGAGGTGACACCTGAATATGATAGACTCACCTTTTAGACCTGATTAGTTTACTGATATTATAGCTATATTGCCTAGAGAAGGGTAATCAGGCAAGATGAAATGGGTTTGGTCTTGTAGAATAAATCAGACATTGAACATGTTCAGGGTGGTTGGCATTGTCTAGCAGATATAGGTGCCTTTGGTGTTCAGTCATCTGTCCTTTGATTTCAACTGTGGTGGATAAGTGGACACAGTTCTACTTTAGAACTGTGGACACAGTGGACTTATGGATACAGTTTTACTTTAACTCTTGCTCAATGCGTGGGTTGTTTTGTTTCCCCCCATCTCAAGGTATTCTCTTTGGAAACTAACTGAGCCAGTTAATGTCCCTAAAAGGCAGCATTCCATCACAGGGAATTGGTGGATCAGTGTCCTAGCTTTCTATTTATTAGGGATGGAGCTGGGGTAGTCCAAGGTATGTCTTCAGTGGTTCTTCAGAGGGCGCCCTACAGTATTGAGCTGCTGTGGACCTTAGTAGTAATCAGCCCAACAATATACCATTTATTGACATTTCTTCCCTATCTTGTCCACTCACTCTTGCATTTGAGATTTTATTTCTGGCACTGCTTAGGGAAATCCAGACTAAGAAGTTGACTTTTTTTAATGCTATTGCCAGCTTATACAATATGCTGTATGTCTAATTTTTTTTCAACAGTTGTAAAATGTTATAAGAAAAGGGGAAATGATTTTTGTCAGTTATATTAGTGTTGTCTGCTCTTAAAAATTAATTCAGTATTATTTCCTAAGCTGCTCATTATATATATTCTCATTTTATGCTCACTTAATTTTTAGAATTTAGCACTAAGTGTTAAACTAATAAGTTTATATAACAAAATGGTCATATAGAGATACTGTACATATTTATGTTTCAGCATTTCATTGTAATAGTATTTATAATTGGAAATAACCTTAAAAGTCTAAGAACAAGAATTTGGTTAAATAAATTTTGGTATGTAAATCTATGGGATATGCTGTAAAATTCTGAATTTCTTGTTACCATATTTGATAAGTATAAATGCTAATGTTTAAAAAAGACTATAAAATTACATGAGTCGGTACCAGTATGACTTCATTTTTAAGGAAGATACACATACACATATTGCATTCTCACACACACACACACCCACACACACACACACACACGACCTGAGATTATCTAGAATGCTAACTGTAGTTATTTCTAGGCAATTGAATCTTGGGCAATTAATGATATTTTTCTTTAAATTGTTCTATACCTTACTACATTTTTATTAGGATATTTCTATTTTATAAGAATAAATAAGTTTTTATTTAATCCTTAGATTGAAAATAATTTAGTGTGATACTCTTTAAAGTATTGTGGAATTAATAATTAATATAATTTCCAACACTTTTGTTTTAGGTTTGGAGCTGTTCGGGATGTTTCTGTATATTTCACATGCCCTGTATCCAGAAGTGGGCTAAAGACAGCCAGTTTCTTGTATCTTCTTTGACAGATGATGATTTTGGCAAGAAAGATTATCCTTGGCCTTGGTAACTTTTTCTAATTAGTTAGATTTGAAGTTGTAAATGAAAATTGTACATAATAAGTTGCTTTATTGGCAGTTTCATTGTCCATGTTTGACCTTCAGCCATTTGGTTTATAAATATATGAAACCTTGGTAATGGCTTTTTTTCCTTCAATTTGGGTAACTCCTAGTTTCTTTCAGTAACTCCTAAATTATTCAATTTATTTTTTATCTTAGAACAATTTTTTAACTGTGCTTTAAACGGACTTTTGTTTCTTTTCTTTGGGACTGAAAATCTTTCTTAATTTTGTGTAGCTCTTGGAATTCCATTTTCACATTGAACAAGGTTATCATCTTATTTTGGTCATTAGACTTCCCAATTTTATCCTTGAAATCACAAAATTATATTATCTGATATCATTAATTTTCCTACATTTATTTTGTTGTGCTTATTGACAAGTATTTAATATTAGATTTTTGTTATATTTTGAGAAAGAGTTGTGGAATGGAAATTCTATATCTCTGCTAAACAAGGACAGTAAAAAATTTAACCATAGTGGCAACTCAAAGGTGTGGTTCACTCTCAAGGTAATGAAATACAAGCTCAGGGGCTCTTTGTATTTACATTTGTAGTTAATTTGTTGTTTGTAATTTTGTGTTCTTTTTCTTAACATAAGCCCCCAAATTGTATGCAAGCTTCACAATACCTACATCAGACTTCTCTTTATTATAGTGCATATTGAGACATTTGTAAAATTGTGGTGGTGTGGTTTTAAAAAACGTTTTAGACATACAAGTTACTTTGTAAAAATTCATAGCAATCAGTGAGAGATTTTATTTGTCCACTGCCAAAGAGGGAATTGGAGTTTGTTGAAAGGAAAAGATGGTTTTAGGCTTCTTACTCTTAAGTGGTGGAGTCAGGATTTGAAACCTAGAATTTCTGATTTCTGAATTCAGTGCTTTTTCCAGTTTTCCAACTGAGTTCTATCTTAATGGTCTTGCTTTTAGACATATTGTTTTCTCTTTATTGAATATGCTCCTTTAAAACAGTTTAAAATTTCTTAAGTCTATATTGATTTTGCTATTGTATGCTATTTACTTTTGGTGTAGGTAGTGTATTGTTAATAGGTGCAGAATTAAAGCAGATATTCTGACTTGTTAATTTTAGAAATTTAAATGTCACATGTACTTTTTCTCGCCCTTACTCTTCTCACTTGTATTTTTAGTAGTGTTTGTGCCATAGAGGAGGAAAGTAACAGTAAAGAGGATAATGAACTGCTACTCCTCAATCTAAAAGGGAACAAGTATTTAATCAAGAGGGCAATCTCCTTTGCATTCTATATTTCACAGTTTTTAAGAAAGAAAATAAATGGCTATTTTGTTTGAGAACCTATTTTGTTTAACTTTTTAAAGGTGGAGCTAGAACTTGGTAAAAATGTTAATAATTTTAAGTAAGTCGTTTTATGGAAATAAAAAATGTAAAAAAATGTGTTTCTACTAAGATATTGCTTGTTGATGAACAAAATATAGCATCATTACATTTCATTGTTGGCATTTTGCTTATTTATTTTAAAATCATATATTTGTAAACGTTGCCCTCTCTCAAATAGTTTCATGTCAGTGATGATGGCTCAGTGTGAAAATATATGGTATTTATTTGGAAAAAGAAAATGTTTTCATGACAATGAGAACATTGTTTTTTATACAGAAGAAATTTAAGTGATAATGTAAAGCTTGTTTTGGTATAGTGTTTTAACTATACTCATTTGTCTGGGAGATCATAAGGTTTAGAACCTTTTTTGGGAGTAGAGTGATCTATGATGATCTACAAGTGGATTTTTGATAGAGCTGAAGATCAGAACTTTAGTATCAAAGCTTATTTTAATGTTGTAGGTTACTAATCTTTCTGTCTTAGCAGAGAATATGAAATGATATTTGAACTTTTCTTTGGATATTTATCTATTTTGTATTGGATGTTGAGAATTATAAAATTCTTCTTTTTCAAGTTCATTTCTCCCTTAATTCTAGATTTTAGTCAAGTTTCTTGCTGCTATTTTGTCTACCTGTAACCCAACTGCTTTTCTGTTTACTGTTACTAATATATATTATTTATTTGTAAACCATATAATCAAACTTTTTAAAAACTGAACTTCTTAAAAAATCTAGTGAATACCTCAAGAATAAAGTTCAAGTGGTTAAAAGGAAGCTAGCTAATATTGCTTTCTTTTCTTTTTGAAATTGTATTCTGAATATATATGTTTAATATGTAGCAACTAACCACAGGTGGATATTTAAATTAAAAAAAATTAAAAGATAAAGAAATTCCAATCCTTCCTCAGTTGTATGTATTGGCCAAATCTCAAGTACCATATGTGTGACTAATTGCTACTGTACTGGACAGTACAGGTGTAAGACAGTTCTGTCATCTCAGGAAATCATATTATACAGAGCAATGCTAGATATTTTAAAAAGATCTTATTTTTTTTACTAATATGAAAATATCAGAGGGTTTCTTAACCTAAAACTAATTGAATAGAGTATCATCTGTTACTAAGTATGTTTATATTCCTGTCTTATGTTTAAGATGAAATTAATTTAAATAATTTCTTTCTTTTTTATAGTCCAAAATGTAGGTTTGAATACAAAAGATCAGAAACACCTAGTAGGTACTATTGCTATTGTGGAAAAGTAGAGGATCCACCTTTAGATCCATGGCTTGTGCCTCATTCATGTGGCCAAGTATGTGAGAGAGAATTTAAACCTCCTTGTGGTCATAAGTGTTTACTTCTCTGTCATCCAGGTGAGTTCCATATTCCATATTCCATTTTCAGTTAACCTGTGAGTGGGTATTTCTTCTTATGTTGAGGCAAAAAAAAAAAAAAAAAAAAAAAAAAGTGGAAGTTTAATTGAGAGCTTAAGTTTGCAATGAGAACATACTGAAAGCTATTGCCTTTTAAACTGTCAATAAAAGTTCTAGAAATTACTAATAGGTCTAAAAATTGAAAGTTTAATTTTCGACTTCTGATTTTTTCCCCCCTTTCTTTGGGATCTAGGTCCCTGTCCTCCTTGTCCAAAGATGGTTACAACTACTTGTTACTGTAAGAAAGCAAAGCCTATCCCTCGTAGGTGCAGCACCAAGGAATGGTCCTGTCAGCTGCCATGTGGACGCAAGTTGCTTTGTGGGCAACATAAGTGTGAAAATCCTTGTCATGCAGGTAAAAGCACATACCTGTTAGGTATTCTGATTTTCAGCAAGAATCAAAGCAATCTTTGTTGCTTTTATAAATTGTTTATTAGCTAACTTATCATTTTGGTTTTAGGAAATTGTCAGCCCTGTCCAAGGGTTAGTAGACAAAAATGTGTCTGTGGCAAAAAAGTAGCTGAAAGAAGCTGTGCAAGTCCACTGTGGCACTGTGATCAAGTAAGTTTATATACATTTTGAGGAGTGGATATTAAAGAATACAGAAAGTATAAATAACTAGAAAGCAGAAATACTAATTTGATTTAGTTGAACAAAAGATAATAAAGAATAGCAACTCAGGTGAACTGGATCACGATTTACGAAGCTAGTTTTCAATTAACACAATTTTAATTACTCAGGAAATTTTTTAAAGAACAGCTATTTATTGAATTTTGAACTCAGTACAGGGACATAAAGAAGTAGTTTATGATTAAAAATGGATTACGTTTTATACAGGGATGTTGACTTTTAAATCCTTCATTTTCGCTTATTTTAGGTATGTGGAAAAACACTGTCATGTGGTAATCATACATGTGAGCAAGTTTGTCATATTGGTTCTTGTGGAGAATGTCCTCGATCTGGGAAAAGGTTCTGTCCATGCCAGAAATCAAGTAGGACTTTTTAAAAAGAATGTTTTATTGGTGCATGTTAATTATACAGAAGAGTGAGTTTCATTGTGGCCTCTTTGTACTTGTACACAACATAATTTGATCTGTTTTACTCCATACTACCTCCTCTCCTCATTCCCCTTTATTGTCTTCCTTTACTTTAGTGATTTCCCTTCTGTTTTCTGTTTTGGTATGGGGGATTGAACCCAGGAGTACTTAACCACAGAGCCACATCCCCAACGATTTGTACATTTTTTTTTTTTTTTTTTAGAGATAGGGTCTTACTAAGTTACTTAGGGCCTTGTTGAGTTGCCAAGGCTGGCTTTGAACTCACAATCTTCCTACTTCAGCCTCCCAAGCCTCAGGCATGTGCCATCATGCCCAGCTCCCTTCTATTTTCATAGGATTCCTCTAACCCCACCTTTTTTCCCCTCTGGCTTCCACATATGAAATAAAACATGACATTTTATGTCTTTATATACTTTGAGTGTGGATTATTTCACTTATGATACTGGTTCCATCCCTTTTCCTATAAATGTCATAATTTCATCTTTTTAATGAATGAAAAAAAACTTCATTATTTATACATACCACATTTTGTTTATCCATTTATCTGTTGATGGATATCTAGGTTGGTTTCATAACTTGGCTGTTGTGAATTATGCTGCTATAAATATAGGAATGTGTGTATGTCTAAAGTGTAGTGGTTTTAAATTTTTTGGATAAATATAGAGGAGTGGTATAAGTGAATCACATGATAATTCCATTTTTTTTTTAATTTTGAGGAACCACCATACTAATTTCCACAGTGGCTGTACTAATTTTCATTCCCACTAACAGGGTGTAAGGGTTCAATTTTCCCCACATCCTTATCAGCATCTGTATTTTTGATGCTTGTCATCCTGATTGGAGTGAGATGGAATCTCTATGTAGTTTTCTTTCTTTTTTGGTACCAGGAATTGAACTTGGGGTACTTGATCACTGAGCCACATCCCCAGCGCTATTTTGTATTAGAGACAGGGTCTCACTGAATTGCTTAGTGTTTTGCTATTGCTGATGCTGGCTTTGATCCCCCTGCTTCAGCTTCCCAAGCTGCTGGGATTAGACATGCACCACTGCAGCCAGCTATCTGCATAGTTTTGATTTCTTTTTCCCTGATGGCTAAAGATCTTGAACAATTTTTCATATAATCATTGGCCATTACTATTTTTGAGAAGTATCTCTTTAGTTTATTTGCTCATTTATTGAGTGGGTTACTTCTTTTGGTGTTGAGTTTTTTGAGCTCTTTTTATATTCTGAATATTAATTCTGTTGGAAGAATAAGCTGCTCAAGGTTTTCCTCTATTCTAGACTCTCTTCATATTATTGTTTTCTGTGTAGAAGCTTTAAGAATTTTTCTTTTTTTAAGGAAATGAATATCATGCATGAAAAGACCTGGAAGAAAGTTAAATGCATATGACTAAATGAAACAAACTATTCTGAGAAAGCTATATACTATGGGACTTTGATTGTATGATATTCTGAAAAGTCAAAACTATGGAGACAGTGAAAAGATCAGTGGTTGCCAGAGGCTAGGAAGAGGGAAAGATGAATAGGTGAAGCACAGAGGAATTTTAGGATAATAAAACTACTTTTTATGATACTATTAGTTGTGGATTCATACTATCATACATTTGTCCAAACCCATAAAATGCATATTACAAAGATAAATTATGATCTTTGAGTGATCATATCATTGTTAAGTTCATCACTTGTTACTAATGTACAGTTCTATTAGGGGATATTGATAATGAGGAGGCTGTGCTATCATCATTACTGAGAATTAGATTATAGGTGAATTTTGGCTGTTTTGAGATAAAGGCATAGTTGGATTGCAGTTTGTGTCATAGTTGGATTGCAGTTTGTGTCAGCTTCCACCAGTAACAATTTGCATATTTTTTAAGATTAATACTTGTCAATGTGTTTGTTAAGGTTTTATAATGTTTAATAAATGTCTGTATCTTTTTTTAATCCTATGAGGTTAAGAGCAAAATAAAAAAAATTCTTTGTATTGTGAATATTCCTTAAAAGAGTTCTATGTAGTCTTACTCATTTCTTTACATAACCATTTCTGAAGTAGATTGCACATAAAAATGTGCTTGAGGACTATAAATTGTCATGTGTCAAATTTCTTTTTTTTTTTTTTGGAAAAATTGAAGATGTAAATGCATTAGCAAAACAAGATCAATTTTAAATTTCTTTTTAAAAAGTAAGGGCTTAAAAATTATAGGAATTATTTTCATTAAAGGAAGTTTTTTCCCAATAACTATGTGGATGTAAAATTTCATATAATCTGAAAAGGCTGTATCATTCTTTAGAGCGCTTCATTAGTGCCTAATAATAATTATCATATTAACATTGACATTTTGTCTGCTTTTAGAGTTTTCTTTGCCTTGTACAGAAGATGTACCAACTTGTGGAGATAGTTGTGATAAAGTACTGGAATGTGGAATCCACAGATGTTCACAGCGTTGTCACCGAGGTCCTTGTGAAACATGTAGACAGGTTAGTTGTGTCCTGTAATACTTTAGGAGCGACATATAATAATATGTCAAATGAGATTGTCTATAATTGTTTTCCATTATTTACTTTCATATACATTTATGTAGTGATGTATATGAGTTTGGTGTTCTAATATTTATAGTAAGAAGCAGGAGAGTATGTTAGTAATCAAATCTAAACATTTTCTTTTGGTGTAAAAGTTCTTATTTTTATAGTCCAGTGTGAGTTTATTTATTCTCAGAAGACATGTGAGTACTTGAGGAACAAGTCAAGAAGTGTTTATCAGGAGCCCAAAAAGGAAAAATTCAAGACAATTTTTAATCAGTGTCCCAACTGAAGGGCTGGGGAGATAGCTCAGTCGGTAGAGTGCTTGCCTTGCAAGCACAAAGCCCTGGGTTCAATCCCCAGCACGGCAAAAAAAAAAAAACAAAAACAGAAGACAGTTGAAGCGTGATGAATTAGGCCTAGTGATGATAGAAAAAAATGAATGCCTAGATCTAAGTCTTAAATTATATATATCATTTTAGTTTTGACTGTACTACCAGGTCAAGAAGTTAACTTGCTAGATAATTCATTTTTCTTACTCTACTGAGAAAAGATGTATAGATGTTATGGTTATAGCTGGATGTAAGTGATTTTAATATGTGGTATATTTTTAAATATTTATTATCATTTCTACCAAGTTTAAATTCTTAAGAAGTTCTTTTTGGAACAAAATGAGATATATTTGGGAGAGACAACTTTGGGTAAAGTCTTGCATATAAATTTGCAAATAAGATTTTTGTCATGTTTTAGTAATTGTGGAAATTGTAATGTGGGAATAAAAGGATATTAACAAAATTCAGTTTTAATACCATGTCTTTGATTATTCTAGGAAGTGGAAAAACACTGTCGCTGTGGAAAGCATACAAAACGAATGCCCTGTCATAAACCTTATATATGTGAAACCAAATGTGTCAAGATGCGTGACTGTCAGAAGCATCAGTGTAGGAGAAAGGTATGCTTAATAAGCTTGGGACACTGATTAAAAATTGTCTTGAATTTTTCCTTTTTGGGCTCCTGATAAACACTTCTTGACTTGTTCCTCAAGTACTCACATTCTTTGTTTTCTTAAAAAATATTAATAAATATCTAATGTAATTTTAATTGTTTTTATTAATGGGAAATCTGTCAGTTTTTTAAATGATGAGTCTTTTTGTCTTATACCATAATCTCTCATCTTGGTTCTCAGCTGAGAATCAAGTTAGGGTTCTGTTCCCTAACTTTAAAATATCATTAGCATTGTTGAAGTGATAGTTAATAGACCTAACTTCTATTGTTCAAATCTTATTGAGCCCGGATTCCTTTTTTCCATTATGAAATATTATTTTTTTTCTCTGGTAAGATTCCTTATTCTTAAATTGTTTGAAATATAATGGTGATTTCAGCTTGCTTTTTCTTGATGTTAGCATGGTACATATTTTTTCATTCTTTTAAAAGTGCATTTCTTATTTGGATTTTATTTTATCCCAGTTGACAATCTTTGTCATTTAATTTGAGTATAAATCATTTATATTTAATGGAATCTTTTTAGTATTGTTGGATTTGAATCTTAGTCTGGGGATGTAACTGTGGTGGAGTACTTGCCTTAGCAAGATTGAGGCCCTGGGTTCAGTGCCCAGAATCACAAAAAAGAAAGTTAAATAAATAAATTTTCTATCTTACTGTTTATCTTCTATTTGCCCATTCATTCTTTTTCTTTTTTTTTTTTTTAATCTTTTTTTGATTGAATGTTATTTTTTCAGTGATTCCATTTTATCTACTTAGGTTATTATCTATAACTAGTTTTCTTTCTTCTGAGTGTTACTTTAGGCCTTATATTCTTTAAGAACTACCTTAAAATAGTGTATTTTATGACATTTCTCCTGACCTAAAGTGTATAATTCTTATAATTTTTTACCCATGTATTTTATAACCCTCAATACATTGTTTACATTTTTACTTTAAACAGTTATTTTTAAAAGAGTTTGAAAAAATAAAACATAGTCTTCAATATATGTCATATCTATTTTTGGTACTTTTTTTGGTGTAGATTCAGGTTTCCATCTGGTTTCATTTTCTTTCTATCTGAAGGGTTTTCTTAATATTTCTTGTGGTGCCGATAATGAATATTTTCAACTTTGTATGTCTAAAAATGTCTTTCTGTGACCTTTGTGAATGGTATGTTTACCATAGAATTCTAGTTTGACACTTTGTTCTGTCAAAAGTACTTAATAGATTTCACTATCTTTTAGCTTTCATTTTTTTCCTAAATGGAGCTGTGATCATTACCTCTGTTCCTCGTGCATAATGTATTTATTTATTTTATTTCTCTATCTCTCTCTTTGTTTTTGGTGTTTTTTTTTGGTTGTTTTTAGGATTTTTCCTTTTGGGCTGTATCATCCTGCTTCTTGGCCTGCCTGAGAATTTTTTAAATTGTTTTCAATGTTGCAAACTGCACATTTTTGGGTGCTGAGTTTTTTTTTTTTTTTTTTTTTTTAACATTCCTTTAAGTATTCATAATATTTGTTCTGGGGCAAAGTTAAGTTGCTTAGAAACCACTTGATCTCTTTTAGGCCTGATAGAGTTAGTTGACTAGAGCATCCTTTTGTCTAGAGCTAATTTGGCCCTACTACTGAGGCAATAACTCTTCTTAACTATTTCACTTGATATCTGTATATCTCCTCCCACTCTGGCCATAAGGAACATAAACTATTCCCAGCCCTGTGCAACCTCTGGAAATTGTTTCCTTTTCTATTCAGTGGTTCTTTCTGAGGTTTTGGGTAGAGTCTTCTTACATATATATAGACCAGTATTCAGGCAATGATTCAGTGGGCCCCTTCTGGCTTTCTCCAGAGCTCTTTCTCTGTACTGCTACCTCCTCACCACAAATCTAGCCACACTGGCTTCCCTGAACTATGGATTTTTTTTGCTTAACTTGGTGAGACTACCAAGTTTTGTTTGTGATCTTCCTTTTTGTACAGCACCCTAGGGACCTCTAGGTCAGAGATGTTGCAGTTGCAGGGCTCACCTTGTTCATTTCCCTTCTCTTAGGGATTGCTGTTCTATGCTACATGATTAATGTCTGAAAACTGTGACTTCACCTTTTGTCTTGTTTTCTAGTTGTTTGAGACAGGAGCATAAATCCAATGAATGTGACGGCCATGCTTGGAATTAGAAGTGTCAATAGGCTTATTCAAGTCATGGAACACTATTGCTACTGGCAAAGTGTTAGGCATATTCCATTATTCAGTTTATAACTATTTAATTGAATGAGCAATTTTGACTTTTAATTGCTTTTCAGTAGAGTGTGATGTTTGGAGCTATTTTTATATACTTTTGAAATTTGTTCTTTTATGAATCACAACCCTAAATTTCTTAACACAGTTGTTTATGTGAGAAGTCAAGGGAGAAGTTAGGAGATGATAGATTTTTAAGTAGTTGCCTACTTTTTCTGAATGAAAATTAGGATGGGTGGTAGCTGTATTTCTCACAGGCAATTTGGAAATAAGGAGGTCGCAAAGAATGATGGATAAAATTAGCCTATCTTTGCTTCTCTTCATTAGTTGGTTTCCGATCCCATGGTTTGGAAATAACTGCCAAACTATGCACTGAACAAGTTTTATTTTAATGAATATTAAAAATTTTTAAAAATTAGTTGCCCAGATTAACTGTAGCATCTGAGTAGATGTGTTCCTTTGGTTAATGTTGTCAGTGTCTGTATAGATAAGTAAATGAAATTATCTGATGAAAGCATTTTAAATCATATAAAAATTAACTGAAGGGCAAGAAAATTCAGCTTGATTTTATTAGAGTAGGTCATTGTTTAAAACTGTAAATTTTTAGCAGTATATCTACTTACCATTCTTAGAGTGAGGAGAAATATCTTTGATTTCTGTAAGTTCTGTGGATAACTAGTAATGACATTCAGATATGCATGGATTTTCGAATTACCTATTCTCTATATATTGCTTTCTCTTCAGTGTTGCCCTGGAAACTGTCCACCTTGTGATCAAAACTGTGGACGGACTTTAGGATGTAGAAACCATAAGTGTCCATCTGTCTGCCACAGAGGTAAAATTAAACAGTAGCTATAATTATAATGTTTGTATTAGTGCTTTAAGTTGATAGCTTTTATATTCACTATCTTATTTGGACCTCCTAACAACCTTGAGAAGTACATAGGAAAGGACAGTTCCCAGTATCCCTATTTTATGAAAAATGTGATTTGAGCTAAAGGGGGTTCAGAGACTTATTCAGGGAAACATCTAGTATAGCAGTATAGCCAAGATTTGAACTCAAGCCTTCTGAATATAAAAGTTTTGTTCTTTCTGTAAAACTGGTTTTTTTTTTTTCCTCACTTAACCTTTCTCACACAATTTTTGTTTTAATGAGTTAAGATGTTAATAGACTTTTTTTGGTTTGATTCTGGATTTTATGAATTTATATGAAATTAAATCTAGTAAGGGATTGGCCAGTTCTCAAATATTTTAGTCTGAGGATCCCTTTATTCTTTTTGGGACTTTAAGGAACTTTTGTAAATGGGTTTTTTCCATTTACATTTATTGTATTTGAAGTTAAAATAAAATGTAATACTATCTATTATTTTAAAATATCAGTAATAAATCTATTAGTACATAGAATATTTTTGTGAAAAATAACTATTTTCTGAATAGTGGGGATGCTATTCTTTTGCATTCTTGTAAATATCCTGAATGTCTTGCTTAATAGAAGGCAACTGTTTTTACATAACTGCTTCTGCATTTAATCTTTTGTGATATGGCTTGTCACTAGCTATTGGACAACTCTTTTCTGTGCATGTGAGACCTTACAGATTCCCTGAATGAGCTCAGGATCCTTAGAGTACTTTGAGGATTGTGGCCTAAGTTATTATAATGACAGTTTTGAGCATCCACTAAGTATCAGGTACTGGGATTATGTGGGTGAACAAAGTTGACAGAGTTTCTGATCCTATGGAACCTAATTTTTGACTCTTCCCTCCTTGGTCAAATTCAGGTATTAAACAGGATAGACAAATATTAAAAGAAGGTCAAAATAAACCTAAAATTATGATTGTGGAAATGGTCCTACTATTTTACTATCTATACTCTGTCAAGGAGAGGACTGAAAAGATGACATTTGACCTGAAAGAAGTAAGGGATCAAGCCATATGGAAATGGAAGTTGAGTAGTGTTCCAGGTTAAAAAGCAGTGATTATAAAGTAGAATGCTCAAAGGGACATGGCAGGACATGAGATCAAAGAGATCACAGGTTAAAGTACTGCTAGAAAAAGGAGGATATGAATAGGACTCTAAAGAGTGTAAACACTGGTGGTGTAGGCAGCTTGCCTAGGTGTATGACCATTAAAGAGTTGAATCAGTAGTTTAAAATTTTCTCATCAGGAAAACACCAGGCCTAGGTGACTTTTACATATTATTTCTAACAAATTAATTTTTATTATGTATATAAGTTCAATTTATTCATAATCTGTTTGAAAATATGTTAAAAAAAAAAAGAAAAACCCACACACCCAACTCATTATTTTATCTTATAAGGAGAGTAAGAGAAAATTACAGGCCAATTTAACAGACATATTTGTGAAAATATTAATGTTTAATCTATTATAACCAACTTGGGCTTATTCCAGTAATGTATGGATCATTTAACATTAGTAAATCTAATGTTATTTACTATATTAACCATTAGAGGAGAAAAGAACTCTTCTAGGTTATTGTCTAAAATATGGTTGTTAAAATCCAACATCCATATATGACAAAAATTTAACTAGACATAGAAGAGAATATCATTAATCGAGTATCTGTAGAAAGTTTAGAGCAAATATCTTGATTAGTGGAGTGGTGTGGAAAATATTTCTCCTCATTTTGAAACAAATCTCATAAATATTTCAGTTTTCATCTCTAAAAAATGGATTCTTAACTTAAATGTAGTTAACATATTTCTTCATGTCACCAAATATCTGGTGTTCAAATTCTTATTTCATAAGTATCTTCATTTTTTACTCAGTTCATGTGACTCTTAAGACCAAGTAAAATCAGCATGTTGCAATTACTTTATACCTCTCTAAAGTCTTTCAATATATAATTTCTCTCCATTTTTATTCCCCCTAGTGGCTTCTTTGTTGAAGAAATTAGGTTGCTTTATTTGGTTTTTTCTTTTTAGATTTTACAAGTTGCTTCCCTGTGGTGTTATTTAGCATGTTTCTCTGTCCTCTGCATTTCCTATACATTGTTAGTTGGATATAGAAATTTGATCAAGGGTTTAGGTTCTAGCGGAGTGTTTATTTTTTTAAGAAGATGTTTATTAAAAAATTTTTTGGAAGATACTGTTGTACACTCTCACCATTTATTTCACATAAGATGTAGAATCATTATTTTATAACATTTGTCATTCTAGACATCATCTAATCAAGAGTATCCTGTAACTCAGGGAGAGGATGTTAATTGCTTATTTGCATGGTGAATATATGAAAACTTGTTTTATATTTTTCTAAAGTTTAAGGTCATCTGTTTATAGTTCATCATCTGTACCAACTCTTGCCCATTTTGGTTGTTGACTCCATGGACAGTAGTTATTCTTTGTATGCTGCTTTTTAATTTTGAAAGTATAATTTTGAAACTGTCTTAATTAGTATTTGTTATGCTATACAGGTATCATGTAATAAATTCTTTTGGTCAGTAGGAAGACTATTTAGGGAAATTATTCCATATTGTCTGTAAGACTTAATTTTAAAAAGTGATGTTATGGTTGTAGAATGGCAAAAAGGTTATGTTTGATTTTTGATAATGGATGGAAAATTATTGTTAAGTATAGATATTGATGTCACGCTGAATGAGAACAGATAAATGTCACTATTAGCTTGAAAAATGTAGCACCTAATCATTCTTTAGAAAAGATCAAAATAAAACTTGATCATGTATGTCAGGATGACTTGACTTATGCTACCATCAAGATTTCATAGGATTACACTTATCAAAACACTAAAGTATAAATTAATAATTTGTACAATGAATGTTATTTTTTTCCCTCTTATTTTCTCATTATTTGACTCAAAATTCTTAATTCATAGCTCATACTTGTTTTAGGGAACTATTTTTTAACTTCTAAAGGTATTAAACCAAGCTATTTTCTGTCATCAGTCTGTTTCTTATCAGGTTAGTTGCTGAGCAATATTTTACTTGTTCCTGACACTTAGCAGTTTAAGATTTTCACTTTTTAGTTAAAGACTCTTGTTCCTTCCTTATTATTTCATTTTTTAATGGAGTTTCTCACTGGGAAGACTAGAGTGGGAAGAAAGTCCTTAAGATGATGTCAGAGCCTTGGGGAGAGTTTGAAAAGGTTTCTTTCATTTTCTTTTCATATGTTTCTACTAACTCACAACAAACTCAGTACTTTTTTCTTTTATTTTAGAAGGGAAGCATATGAAATCAGAACCTAAAATGAGGGTTTAGAATTTAGTCTTTCACAAAGCACAGAAGACTGTACTTGTTAACCAACATCAGGTCATGAGAGAGAAGTTATTTTCTTATTGGGGAATTTATCTAAGAATAGTTTACTTTGATAGAAGTATGTATGTAAATAGACCAAAAAGATTATTGTTAGTGTTAGATTTTCCAGAGACTTAAAATCCATTTTTGCTTGCAGTTTTTGTTTTGTTTTTTTGGCTATTATGTTAAATTTGTTATTTAGAATGGAACTTGTAGAAAATTTTGAAATTTCCAAAGCTTTATTGAGCTACTAGTGTACACTTAAAAAAATGAACAAATTGCAAAAGTATGGCTTGATGAAGTTTTATAAGCTGAACATAACCATATAATCAGAATTCATATCATTAAGCAGAACATTACTGGCATTTCCAAAACCTCCTTAAATCCTTCACAACCATTATCCTGTGTTTGAACAGTAAAAATTAACTTTTCCTTTTACTTTATTTAAATGGAATCTTACTATACTACATATTCTTCATATATGCCTTATTTTGCTTAATGTTTTCTGTTAACTACATTCATATTGCTGTCATTTCCTCATTAGTGTAGACTATCCCAGTTTGCAAATATGTTAAATTATAGATTCTGCCACTGAAAGGCATTTGGATAACTTCTTTTTAAATATAAGACTTTGCATTTTTTTTTTTTTTTTTCCTTTTTTGGTCAGGTAGTTGCTATCCATGCCCAGAAACTGTAGACGTGAAGTGCAATTGTGGTAATGCGAAGGTGACAGTACCTTGTGGCCGAGAACGAACCACAAGGCCACCCAAATGCAAAGAGATATGCAGGTTGGTATAAAGCTTTGCATAAACTTAAATCTGGTATTTTGTAATTTAAATTCATATTGATTTTTAATATTGTTTGTAATTTAATTTAATCTTTCTTTGATGTTTTAAAATATTTTCATAGTATGTTCATTCTGTATGGAATCAGAAGATAAATAGACAGTTGCACTTTAGATATAATTTTCCAATGGTCCAAAGTAACGTAATTTGTATTTTGTGATTTAGTCGACCACCAACATGCCATCATACAAGTCGAGAAAAACATCGTTGTCATTTTGGTCCTTGTCCACCATGTCATCAACCTTGCCAAAAAGTTTTGGAGAAATGTGGTCACTTGTGTCCTGCTTCATGTCATGATCAAGCATTAATAAAGCAGACAGGCAGGGTAAGAAAACAGTATTATTAAAGAGATGATGCATTGCTATGGATCATATTTTCTGAATTTTATATAGTAATTCAACAAAAAATGATGAAGTACTTTTTAGGCAATAAGCACTGTGCTGGGCACTGGGGTACAAGGAAAATAAGAGTTTATCTTTTGTCTTATGAAGCTCATAAGGGTTGGGTGTGTAGCTCAGTGGTAGAGCACTTCCCTAGCATGTGCAAAACTGAGTTAATTTCTCAGCACTGCAAACAAATAAAAATAAAACCCAGAAATGCTTAGAAAAGGAAATCAAATAAACAATGTTTGCAAATACAATGTGATAGATAGTTATGTAAAACCATGATATAAATGAATTTGCTAGTATTCCTTCATATATTATATTTTAGGGTTATAAATATCCTTTAGTTTCCTTACGAATTCATTCACTTATTCAGTAATTTATTGAACTCTTACTATGTGTCAAGCATTCTTCTAGGTGATGAGAAAACAGCATTTAATAAAATAATGGAGGTTACATTGAACTGATGAATGGTGAAGTTTACAGTTGTGTTTCATTCTCTTTTTGGCTTATGAGAGGTAAAGAAGACTACAATGCCTTTGTTCTACCTTTTAAAAACTGGAGTCAGCATTGGTATTTAATATTGAATTATTGGAGGGAAATAATCTGATAATAAAATGGAATAAAATATTTCAATAAGCATAATTTTTGATTACTTGAAAAATTTTCAATCTGCTTAAGCAGAGGTTATATAGGAGCTATTTTCTTTGATTCTTACAGGACCATATCATTTAATCCTTCTGTCTTTAATTGTCATGTATTTTACTGATAGCACCAGCCTTCAGGTCCTTGGGAGCAGCCTTCTGAGCCAGCATTTATTCAGACTGCATTACCTTGTCCTCCATGTCAAGTTCCTATTCCTACGTAAGTATTAGAATTTTAACCTTTTTTTTGTTGTCGCTTTTTTTTTTTTAAATCTCTTGATATAGTCTGACACTGTCTTAAGTATAGCTCTCACCTTTGTCTTAGTTCATTTCATTTTTATTTTAGGCTTGGCCTATAAACTAGTTTCTGTGTTCATCTTCATTCTTTTTTAGCTGTATTTGCCCTGCTGCTTATAAATCTCCTATGGATATCTATTTTTGAATATGGATATCTATTTTTGAGTCTTCTCCCCAGCTGGAGTTTAATGTCCTTCAGCTTTCCAAAGCAACTTGTGTGTATAGTTAATTAAAGCACATGTAAGAGACTTATTGTTTGCTACTTTTCCTGTTGATTCCCATGCTAGAATACAGGCTCCTTGAAGGTAGAGGAAAGCCAGGTTTTTAGATGGCAGACTTGAAAGAGTGTTCAAGGAAACATTGGAAATGAAAGGAAGCAGTTTACTGGATAGACCAAGGAATGACTGTGTTTGAGCTGGAAGGAGTTGAGCCTGGGGTAATAGGCAATCCTGGAATGTTTCATACTTTAAGCAGAAGCTATGGATTATAGGGGAAAAGAGGCACAGATTTCTGGAAAGCAACATAAAATTAGAAAAGGGCTGTTGTTGACAAGTGTTTCCAAATCTTAATGTGTTGTCTATTGACCTGTTAAAGAAAATATTCTTATTTTCTTTATTTTTAAAAGCTACTCTTATTTTTTTCCCTCCCACTGGGTTATAGTATAGTAATATATAGTATTAATATATATTAATATACTATATATAGTATATTAATATATATTAATATTAGTATTAATATATATTAATATACTATATATAGTATTATATATATTAATATACTATATATTACTATACTATTACTATATATTACATAGTTATATATATGTATACACAATATATAGTAATATATGTAGTATATATATATAGATATCCTTATTACATGTTGCTGGATTCAGTTTGCTAGTGTTTTGTTGAGAATTTTTACACCTGAATTTATTCATGTAGAATATTAGTTTATAGTTCTCTTGTGATATTTTTCTCTGGTTTTAGTATCAGAGAAATACTAACTTCACTGAATTAGTTGGGAGGTGTCCCTTCTTAAGGAGTAGTGTGAATTCTTTTTTAAACATTTGGTAGAATTCACTGGTAAAGCCATCTAGTCCTGAGTTTTTTTTTCTTTGTGGTAAGTTTTTGATTGCTAATAGTTTTGCCTTTTCCAGAACATCATATACAGTAGTTGAAATCCTGTAGTATATAGCATTTCCATACTGACTCCTTTCATTTAGTAGTGTGCATTTACAGTTCCTTCTTGTCTTCCTATGACTTGATAGCTCATTTCCTTTTATCACTGAATAATATTCCACATATGGATGTCTTGTAGTTTGCTTATCCATTTACCTATTTTTTTTTTTTTTTTTTCTACACAAGAGATTTTATTAAGTGGACAGGTAGAGTGTCTCCCTGCAGAGTGAGACAGAGAGAGAGAGAGAGCGCACACACACAAGAGTGCGGAGGATAGAGAGAGTCTCCATTTACCTATTGAAGGAGATTTTGGTTTCTTCCAGTTTTTTGAACTAAGAATAAAGTTGCTATAAACATTTATGTGCAAATTTTTGTGTGGATGTTTTTTCAGACTGTTCGGGTAAATACTTAGGTGTGCAACTGCTGGATCATATAGCAAGCTTACATTTAGCTTTGTACAAAGCTTTCAAACTGTCTACCAACATATCTATACCAGTTTGTATTCTCACCAGCAGGCTCTCTCATTGAGCCCATTGTTCTTTATCTTCCCCAGCATTGTAATACTGTCAGGGTTTTAAATTTTAGCCATTCCAATAGATGTAGAGTGGCATCTCATTTTAATTTGCAGTTCTTCAGTGGCATGTAATGTTGAGCATCTTCATACACTTATTTGTCATTTGTAGATCTTTTGATGAGAAATGTATTCTTTTTTCAGATCTTTTGCCTATTTTTTTAATTGGGGTGTTTGCTTTCTTACTTTGAGTTTTAGAGTTCTTGGTATATTTTGGACATAAATCCTTTACCAGATGTATGTTTTCCAAATAGTTTCTCCCATTCTGTGGTTTGTCTTTCTTTTTCCAAAGTGTTCTTTGAAGAGCAGAAGTTTTTCATGTAATAAAATCCAGCTTACTCATTTTTTTTCATGGATCATACTTTAGGTGATGTATCTAGAGAGTCATCACTAAGCCCTCAGGTCATCCAAATCTTATTTTAATTAGTTTGGTCATTTCACATGTAGGTCTGTGATACATTTTGAGTTAACTATTTTGAAAGGTATAAGGTCTCTTTTTTTTTGCAAGAGGATATCCATTTGTTCTAGCACCAATCATTTGTTGATGAGAATATCCTTCCTCCTATTATTTGCCATTTTTTTTTTTCTTATATGCATTCTATTTTTTATTTGTTCTTTTTAGATATACATGACAATGGAGTGTATTTTGACTTATTATACATACATGCTGTATAATTTCCCATTCTTATAGTTGTACATGATGTGGAGTTACACTGGTCGTGTATTCACATATGAACATAGGAAAGTTACGTCCCATTCATTCTACCCTTTCATATGCCCATCCTCTCTCCCTTCCCTTCATTCTGCTTTTTCTAATCCAATGCTATTGCTCTTTTGTCAAAAGATCAATTGACTGCAGTTGTGTGGGGCTGTTTCTAGTCTCTCTATTCTGTTATGTTGATTTCTCTATTCTTTCAGTACATTCTTTCTTGATCATTGTAGCTTTATAGTGAGTCTTGAAGTCCATGTCAGGCCTCTGCCTTTGTTTTTCTTCAGTGTTGTGTTGGCTGTTTTGGGTCTGTTGTTTTTCCAGACAGACTTTAGAACCGGTTGATTGATATTCCCAAAATAACTTGATGGGATTTTGATTGGAATTGTGTTGAATCTAGATGAAATCGGAAATAATGACATCTTAACAATATTGAGCCTTCCTATTCATGAACATGAAATATTTCTCCTTTATTTAAATTTTTTTATTTCCTCAGCATTTTATAGTTTTTCTCATACATATTTTTATATGCATATATATACTCACACACGCATATATATACACATATATAGTTATAATTATACATGTTTCATTTTTTGTATGTTGCCAGTATTATAATTTTAATTCAGATTTCAATTGCTCATTACTAGCATACAGGAAATATTTGATTTGTGTATATTTATATCCTATAAGTTTATACAGTGACTTATCATTTCCATATGTGTTTGTTTTATTCTTTTTTGTTGTTGTTTTGTTTTATTCTTAATAAAACTAGTGGAATTTGATTTAGAAAACCCTTTCTGAAGAATTTATAATGTTTTCATTTCATTTCATTTTTTTCCTTATAGGGAATGTCTTGGGAAGCATGAGGTGAGTTATAGGCACACTTTTTAAGTAAAGCTTGTAATTTTACCTATAAAACCTATGCTATACTAGAGTTATTAAAATAACAGTCAAAATATTGTATTTCCTTAGCATAAAGAGTGTAAGCATTTGTCTACTAATTTACAAAATATTTAGTGCTTTCATTTGAGAATTTGTCTGTATATATGTACTCACTATAGATTCATTATATTGAATTTCCATAGGAATGAAATATTTTGCTTCTTGGCATCTGTGTTTTGGGGAATTTTTTTGATAGGTCATTTTTGGTATTGATAGTAAATATTATTAGTGACAACATTTTAGATTTTTGTGACAGTTGTTCTCAAATGAAAGCAAAGTTATTTTGGAAATATGAGTTCGGATGGTTTTGTGTGTATGTGTTTGTATTATACTAATTTTCTTTTTCTTCTTATTTGTTTAGGTGAGTCCACTACCATGCCATGCCGTTGGACCCTACTCTTGTAAGAGAGTTTGTGGACGACTCTTAGCTTGTCAGAATCATACCTGTATGAAAGAATGCCACAGAGTAACTGAAGTTGATGGCTGCAGTAGCAAAAACAAGGTAGTATCTTCAGGTTGAGTGTGTATTTGCCTACCCTGTGCTTGAAACATTCTTTATAGTAGTTATACCATGAATATTTTTCATTTTGCTGTAGCTTCTTTCATCTCTCTTGTCCTTGTCCCTTCTTCCTTACTTTTCCTAAGACAGCTGACTTTTTAACAACTTGTATATTGCTTTTCATGTTTGAGCGCCTCAGAAAAATTCGCTGTGAAACTCTTCATATACAGTGTTAATACATAGGTTATGATTTTATGATAAAAATACAGAATCTGTATGCCTTCTTAGTGGGTAACAGTATTACCTCCACTCCTGTCCATGTGCCTAAGTTTAGTTTAGAGCATTTATTCTCAGATATTTTTCAAACCTGACACATATGACAGATAATGCTCACAATTTTAATAAATTACCAGTCTTTTGTTGGAATGTAAATAGCATTACAGATGTTTGGTATACATGTGTGTATAATTTATTTAAAGGCATTTCATGAGCATTTGAACTCAGACATTCAGATATCTCTAAAAGTTGCGATTTTATAAGGAAAAACAGATGTAGTTAATCAGATTTTAAATTATAAATGCTATTTTAAAAATAATGTTTTTCCCTGGACTTTCACCATATAGTGACTCATAATAATATTGGTTAGTATATTAATGAAGAGTAAGCCAGAAATTTTTAAACCTCACTGTATTATTAAATAACACTAAGTTTATAGATATTTAAAGTAATATGAATTATATTATAGATTTTACTTGTGTTGTTAGAGGTTTTGTAATGCATGACAATATAAATGCTCATTGTATAATTCTTGTTCATGTGTACATATGTGTAAATTATTTCTTATAATTTCTTCATCAATACATGCTTTGGTCCTTAAGAAAATGTACCTGTGATAAAATGAAAAAGATATTGGAATTATAAAATCAGCTAACAAATGATGATAATGACTCAGAGTTAGGGTATAGGTGATTTATAGCTTTCCTTCTCCAGATTTCCAGAACGTGAAATGAAAAAACTAACTTTCAAAGCTAATATTACCATTAGGGAATTTTTGTGGATTGTTCAAGTATTACTTCCTTGTTTTCTTCAGTTTTTCTTTTTTAGTGAGCCTTCATGTGATATTTGAAAACCAGTGTTGCTCTATTTCCTTATTAAGATAGTCTTTCCTAGAAGATGGAACTGACTGGAAGACAGGTAGACAGTTTAGGAAATACAGATTTTCAGCAATTTTTTTTTTTCCTTTGTAGCTGGAAGGAACTCACATCGTAATTCTTATTTTGTAGATAGGGAAACTGAAGCTAGATTTTGTCAAGTGACTTGTTTTTTGTTTTTTAAAAATATTTTTTAGTTGTCAATGGATCTTTGCTTATTTATATGTGATGCTGAGAGTCGAACCCAGTGTGTTGCATATGCTAGGCAAGCGCTTTACCATTGAGCTACAAGCCCAGCCCCTTGAGTGACTTGTTCATGATCATTAGACAAGAAAGTAGCAAACCAGTTATTGATATCCCTAATTTTTTAACTCCCAGCCTGATATGCTCTTCTTATGTTATTTAAATAGAAGATTATTGTAGATGTGTAGCCAAGAAAGTGCAAATAAAATAAAATTGTTAATTTTGGGTATGTTTGCATATTTTGTGGCTCATTATCTATCCTTTTCTCCATCTTTCTCATTTCAGAAAGTCTTATTACCATTTTTACATGTTTGCACGTCATTTTTCTCCAGTTGCCTAGGAATCATGCTTGATTCTTTTCTTACTTTCATTACAAGTCCTGTTAGATTTATCTTCAAAATAGAATCGGTTTCTCATTACCTCTACTTAGAACTAACATCCTCATCATAACGACCTTTACTTCTTATCTCTATTTCCAGTCTTTTCCCAACTAACCTTCCGCTCATAATTTTATTTTACTACATCAAACAGATTCATCTTTTTAAAAATGTGTATCAGGTAACATCTTTGTGTTCACAACCCTTTGGAAGCTTTCAGTCACTGTCAAATTAAAATTCAATGGCCCATGAGGTTCTATGTTGATCTAACTCCTCCTAACTGCCTTTCTTGTCTCTCATCTTGCTATTTCTTGAACTTTCCAAGTTTGTTCTTACTTCAGAGCTTTATTTATTCCTTTTCTCTGGAATTCTGTATTCTTCTGGTTTTCTTCCTTATTTAGCTTAGTTTCTATTTTAATGTGAACTTTATTGGACAGGTTGCATTCTTGTTACAACCATCACTCTTATTGTGCTCTATTAGAATACTTACAAAAACATTTATTATGTTCTTTACTTCTTCCCTTAAATGTAAGTTCTAAGGATCTCTCCCTTCTATTCCCAGTACTTGGAACAATGCCTGGCAGTTAAATGTTGAATAAAGTATTTGTAGAATGAATGAATATAGTTTTTTTTTTTTTATTGTAAACAAATGGGATACATGTTGTTTCTCTGTTTGTACATGGCGTAAAGGCATACCATTTGTGTAATCATAAATTTACATACAGTAATGTTGTTTGATTAATTCTGTTATTTTTTCCCTTCCCCCCACCCCTCCCACCCCTCTTTACCCTCTATACAGTACTTTCTTCCTCCATACTTGCCCCCCTCCCTAACCCTAACTCTAACCCTAACATTAACCCTTCCCTCCCCCCCATTATGTGTTATCCTCCACTTATTAGCCATATCATTCGTCCTTTGGCTTTTTGAGATTGGCTTATCTCACTTAGCATGATATTCTCCAATTTCATCCATTTGCCTGCAAATGCTATAATTTTGTCATTCTTTATAGCTGAGTAATATTCCATTGTATATATATATACCACAGTTTCTTTATCCACTCATCAATTGAAGGGCATCTAGGTTGGTTCCATAGTCTGGCTATTGTGAATTGAGCAGCTATGAACATTGATGTGGCTGTATCTCTGTAGTATGCTGATTTTAAGTCCTTTGGGTATAGGCCAAGGAGTGGGATAGCTGGGTCAAATGGAGGGTCCATTCCAAGTTTTATAAGGAATCTCCACACTGCTTTCCAGAGTGGCTGCACTAATTTGCAGCCCCACCAGCAATGTATGAGTGTACCTTTCTTCCCACATCCTCGCCAACACCTGTTGCTTGTATTTTTGATAATTGCCATTCTAATTGGGGTGAGATGGAATCTTAGGTTGGTTTTGATTTGCATTTCTCTTATTACTAGAGGTGTTGAACATTTTTTCATATGTTTATTGATTGCTTGTACATCTTCTTCTGTGAAGTGTCTGTTCCTTTCCTTAGCCCATTTGTCGATTGGATTATTTGTATTGTTGGTGTAGAGTTTTTTGAGTTCTTTATAGATTCTGGAGATTAGTGCTCTATCTGAAGTATGATTGGCAAAGATATTCTCCCACTCTGTAGGCTCTTTCTTCACATTACTGATAGTTTTCTTTGCTGAGAGAAAGCTTTTTAGTTTGAATCTGTCCCAGTTATTGATTCTTGATTTTATTTCTTGTGCTATGGGAGTCCTGTTGAGGAAGTCTGGTCCTAGGCCGACATGTTGAAGATCGGGACCTACTTTTTCTTCTATAATCTGCAGAGTCTCTGGTCTGATTCCAAGGTCCTTAATCCATTTTGAGTTGAGTTTTGTGCAGGGTGAGAGATATGGGTTTAGTTTCATTCTGTTGCATATGGATTTCCAATTCTCCCAGCACCATTTGTTGAAGAGGCTATCTTTTCTCCATTGCATATTTTTGGCACCTTTGTCTAGTATTAGAAAGTTGTATTTATTTGGGTTTGTGTCCGTGTCCTCTATTCTGTACCATTGATCTACCTGTCTATTTTGGTACCAGTACCATGCCGTCTTTGTTACTATTGCTTTGTAATAAAGTTGAAGTTCGGGTATTGCGATACCCCCTGCTTCATTTTTCCTGGGAAGGATTGCTTTAGCTATTCTGGGTTTCTTATTCTTCCAGATGAATTTCATGATTGCTTGCTCTATTTCTGTAAGGTACGTCATTGGGATTTTAATTGGAATTGCATTGAATCTGTATAGCACTTTTGGTAGTATGGCCATTTTGACAATATTAATTCTTCCTATCCAAGAACATGGGAGATCTTTCCATCTTCTAAGGTTTTCTTTAATATCTTTCTTTAGTGTTCTGTAGTTCTCATTGTAGAGGTCTTTCACCTCTTTTGTGAGATTGATTCCCAAGTATTTTATTTTTTTCGATGCTATCGTGAATGGGGTAGTTTTCATAATTTCTCTTTCTGGGGATTCATCACTTATGTATAAAAATGCATTGGATTTATGAGCATTGATCCCGTAACCTGCCACTTTACTGAATTCACTTATGAGTTCTAACAGTTTTCTGGTGGAATTTCCTGGTTCCTCTAAGTATATAATCATATCATCCGCAAATAGGGATAGTTTGAGTTCTTCTTTTCCTATTCGTATTCCTTTAATTTCCTTGGTCTGTCTAATTGCTCTGGCTAGAGTCTCAAGAACGATATTGAATAGGAGTGGTGAAAGAGGGCATCCCTGTCTTGTTCCAGTTTTTAGGGGGAATGCTTTCAGTTTTTCACCGTTTAGAATGATATTAGCCATGGGCTTAGCATAGATGGCCTTTACAATGTTAAGGAATGTTCCCACTATCCCTATTTTTTCTAGTGTTTTGAGCATGAAGGGGTGCTGTATTTTATCAAATGCTTTTTCTGCGTCTATTGAAATAATCATGTGATTCTTGACTTTAAGTCTATTGATATGGTGAATTACATTTATTGATTTCCGGATGTTGAACCAACCTTGCATCCCTGGGATAAAAGCCACTTGATTGTGGTGCACTATCTTTTTAATATATTTTCGTATGCGATTTGCTAAAATTTTATTGAGAATTTTTGCGTCAATGTTCATTAATGATATCGGTCTGAAATTTTCTTTCCTTGTTTTGTCTCTGTCTGGCTTGGGTATCAGGGTAATATTGGTTTCATAGAATGAGTTTGGGAGGGTACGCTCCTCTTCTATTTCATGGAATACTTTGAGAAGTATTGGAATGAGCTCTTCTTTAAAGGTTTTGTAGAACTCGGCTGAGAACCCATCTGGTCCTGGACTTTTCTTTGTTGGTAGGCTTTTGATGACCTCTTCTACTTCATTACTTGAAATTGTTCTATTTAAATTGTGTATGTCCTCCTCGTTCAATTTAGGCAATTCATATGTCTCTAGAAACCTGTTGATGTCTTCGAAATTTTCTATTTTGTTGGAATATAGATTTTCAAAATAGCTTCTAATTATGATTTGTATTTCATTCGTGTCTGTTGTGATATTTCCTTGTTCATTCCGAATTTTAGTGATTTGGGTTTTCTCTGGTCTTCTCTTTGTTAGAGTGGCTAAGGGTTTATCAATTTTGTTTATTTTTTCAAAGAACCAACTATTTATTTTGTCAATTTTTTGTATTGTTTCTTTTGTTTCAATTTCGTTGATTTCAGCTCTGAGTTTAACTATTTCCTGTGTTCTACTACTTTTGGTGTTGGTCTGTTCTTCTTTTTCTAGGGCTTTGAGCTGTAGTGTTAGGTTGTTTATTTGTTGATTTTTACTTCTTTTATTGAATGCGCTCCATGAAATAAATTTTCCTCTAAGTACTGCTTTCATAGTGTCCCAAAGATTTTGATATGATGTTTCTTTGTTCTCATTTACCTCTAAGAATTTTTTAATTTCCTTCCTAATATCTTCTGTTATCCATTCATCGTGTAATAGCATATTGTTTAATCTCCAGGTGTTGGAGTAGCTTCTGTTTTTTACACTTTCCTTTATTTCTAACTTCAATCCATTATGATCTGATAGAATAGAAGGTAGTGTCTCTATCTTCTTGTATTTGCTTACATTAGCTTTGTGGCATAATATATGGTCTATTTTAGAGAAGGATCCATGTGCTGCTGAGAAGAAAGTGTATTCGCTCTTGGTTGGATGGTATATTCTATAAATGTCCGTTAAGTCTAAATTATTGATTGTGTTATTGAGATCTATGGTTTCTTTGTTAAATTTTTGTTTGGAAGATCTGTCCAGTGGTGAGAGAGGCGTGTTAAAATCACCTAGTATTATTGTGTTATGGTCTATTTGGTTTCTGAAATTGAGAAGGATTTGTTTGACATACATGGATGAGCCACTGTTTGGGGCATAGATGTTTATGATTGTTATGTCTTGGTGATTTATGGTTCCCTTAAGCAGTATGTAATGTCCTTCTTTATCCCTTCTGACTAGTTTTGAGTTGAAGTCCACATTATCTGAAATGAGGATGGATACCCCAGCTTTTTTGCTGAGTCCTTGTGCATGGTATGTTTTCCCCCATCCTTTCACCTTTAGTCTATGGGTATCTCTTTCTACGAGGTGAGTCTCTTGCAGGCAACATATTGTTGGATCTCTCTTTTTGATCCAATCTGCCAGTCTATGTCTTTTGATTGATGAGTTCAGGCCATTAATATTCAGGGTTATTATTGAGATATGATTAGTATTCCCGGTCATTTGGTTCATTTTATTTATTTATTTATTTATTTTGAGACGACTTGGTTCTTCCTTTATTTGACAATTCCTTTAGGATAGTTCCTCCCATTGCTGATTTGTTTCTTTGTTTTTCATCTCTTCCTCGTGGAATATTTTGCTGAGAATGTTCTGTAATGCTGGCTTTCTTTTTGTAAATTGTTTTAGCTTTTGTTTATCATGGAAGGATTTTATTTCATCATCAAATTTGAAGGTAAGTTTTGCTGGGTATAAGATTCTTGGTTGGCATCCATTTTCTTTCAGGGCTTGAAAAATGTTGTTCCAGGCCCTTCTAGCTTTTAGGGTCTGGATTGAAAAATCTGATATCCGTATTGGTTTACCCCTGAATGTAATTTGATTCCTCTCTCTTGCGGCCTTTAAAATTCTGTCTTTATTTTGTATGTTAGGTATTTTCATTATAATGTGCCTTGGTGTGGGTCTGTTGTAATTTTGTATATTTGGAGTCCTATAAGCCTCTTGTACTTGATCTTCCATTTCATTCTTCAGATTTGGGAAATTTTCTGATAGTATTTCATTGAATAGATTGTTCATTTCTTTTGTTTGTTTCTCTAAGCCTTCCTCAATCCCAATAATTCTTAAATTTGGCCTTTTCATGATATCCCATAGTTCTTGGAGATTCTGTTCATGATTTCTTACCATCTTCTCTGTTTGTTCAACTTTGTTTTCAAGGTTAAATATTTTATCTTCAATATCTGATGTTCTGTCTTCCAGGTGTTCTATTCTATTGGTTATGCTTTCTATGGAGTTCTTAATTTGGTTTATTGTTTCCTTCATTTCAAGGATTTCTGTTTGGTTTTTTTTCAATATCTCTTACTCTTTATTGAAATGATCTTTTGCTTCCTGTATTTGCTCTTTTAACTGTCGATTGGTGCGATCATTCAGTGCCTGCATTTGCTCTTGCATCTCGTCATTTGCTTCCCTGATCATTTTAATTATGTACATTCTGAACTCCCTTTCTGTCATTTCTTCTGCCATGCTGTCGTTGGGTTTCATTGATATACCATCTAGAGTTGTTTGCAGCATTTTCTTTCCTTGTTTTCTCATATTGTTCAGGTATCAGTTGACCGCTGTGATATTGCAGATTTCCTCTATTGTCTTATAATATCCCTGAAGCTTTCTAGTATATCCCCTCTTAGCCTTCAGTAGCCTGAAGTCTTGGAGGAAGTTGATAATGCGGGGTTCCACAAGGAAGCTGACTCCCTAGGGGAGGTGGCCTTCCGGTGGGGTATATTCCCTGCTAGTGGGCAGAGGTACCTTCACTTGCTGATGAATCGTCATCCAAAGGGGAAGTAGGATGTGGGCTGATGCAAGGCCAGTTTGGGTCTGTGTCTCTGATTTTACAGTCCTTTTGGGAGAACCTCACCCGACAGGGAGGACAGGGAGGACTCACCCAGTGGGGAGGTCTCGCTGGTCGGTTTCCCTCCCAGAGGTTCCGATCAATTCACAACTACCGCCTGGGCTGGGCAGCCTTCTTCTGCAATATTCCCAGGGACCCAGACCTACCTCCTGGGCCTGGAAGCCTCGCCCTTCGCAGATGAATCTCTTTAGGCTGCCTCTCCTCAGAGAAGCTGCCTGCAGACCTGGAGCCTTCGCTCCGCCCCTCAGTTTGTCTGTGGGGCTCTTCCACCAAGAAGCCGCCTAGGCCCTGGGACCCTGCTCTGCACTTTTCGCCTTGCTATGCGGCCCCTCCTCTGAGCAGGCACCTGGAGCCCCTTACAATCGCTTCGAGTCCCAGTGACCCGCCACACACCTTTTCCTCCGGCAGCCACCTAGTGTTCCCTGCAGTCGCTCTAAGTCCAAGTGACCCACCACGCACCTCCTTCTCCGCCAGGCAGTCACCCAGAGATCTGGTGTGTCACGAGTCCCAGGAACTCACTGTGCACCTTCTTGTCCCGACTGCCACCCGTAGCCCTGGTGCAGTCACTTCGAGCCCAAGCACCCTGCCGCGCTCCTCCTCCTTCTCCAGACAACCCCCCTGTGTTCAGGAGCGGATGCTCTGGGACCAAACCACTCACCACGCTGTTCCACCGGATAGCCGCCCAGAGCCCTGGCGCAGCTGTTCCAATTCTAAGTGACGTGCCGAGCCCGTATTTCTCCTTCTCCTCTGGGCAGCCCCCTGTGTTCAGGGGTGGTCGCTTTCAGTCCAAACAGCTCACCAAGCACCTTCTCCTTTGGGCAGCCTCCCAGAGCCCGGGTGGGTTGTGCCGAGTCCCAGCGCTGTGCTGAGCGTCCTCCTTTTCGATGCTCCCAGTTGTCCGCGTTCACTGCTCCAGCGGGGGGATGGGCATCTCGCCGGCAGCTCTACTTCATAAAGTTCCCTGTTTTCGGGGCTACCGCCCCGTCTGGGACGCCTGCCCAATGGGAGACACTCCCCCGGCTGCTTTGAGTTGGTCCCAAGTCTCTCTATATCTCCTCTTCTTGAGTCCTGAGTCCTGGAGCAACACGAAACGCAGCCACCCTCTAGTCCGCCATCTTGAATCTCTCTGAATATAGTTTTTAAGATAAAAAAATAGAAATTATTTGTAGAAGAATATTTTGTAATTTGAAACACTTTTCAATCCTAAATGCCAAAAATAGATTAGAATTTTATTGATATAATAGTATTATAGTCATGGCCATATTTTTGAATGATAATGTAAATGCTTAGTCTTTAAGACTTAGTATCCACGTCTATAGCTCTCTGACTTACTTTATCTCAAGTATAACATTTGAAAATAAATATCCTGCAATTAAAATCTTTAACCTTTGCTAGAATCTGATAGTAGTTATATTATTAAATCACTAGAGCAGAAAAAGAAGCCTAGTTAAATTACATTGAGGTACATTTATTTGCAAATATAATTTAACATTATTTAATTGATATGTATTTTATTTATGCAGTTGAACATTAGTTCATTGATATGCATTTTATGTGTTAACACAGTTGATTTCTTTTTTTTTTTAGTGATTTTGCTTTTGTGGGTATAGGGATGAATTGGCAACATTTTATTCTAAAATTTTAGAAGGTAATTTGTGTTTGTATTAGGGATGCTTAATGTAGTTAATATTTTAAAGGTGAGGTAGTTTGACTTAAGATTCATAGGCATAAAAATCTATATGAGCAATGGTCACATTGATAATCTCACTCTTCTGGAATGTTTTTAAGATGAATGAGAGGATGTGCTATTAACTACATTTTTAAGGGCTACAAAAGTACTTTATTTTAATTGGATAGCTAACTTTTAAAACTTTAATGTATAGAAATATTAGCTTCTGTTCTCAGGTGATAAATTTCCATGCAATTTTCAGGCTGGCCCAGAATGCCTTCACTGTGAAGAAGGGTGCTCTAAATCACGGCCATCAGGTTGTCCTCATCTGTGTGTTTTGCCATGTCACCCAGGAGAATGTCCTCCATGTGTTCAGATGCTTAGAATAAAATGTCATTGCAAGATCACTAGTCTGTATGTGGAATGTAGGTAAGTGGACTGAAGATATATTCTTGTTTTACTAAAGTAGGTTGAATGGTATGTTCTTATAATTCAGAACACTTTCTTTCAGAAATGTTGTTTAAATTCCGCAGGCCTAGAAATACAGGTTACTTCACCTTCTAGATAGTTCACTCTGAATTCAGCTAGGGAATTCTGCTTTTGTATAAGATTCTGATTTTGTATAAGATTTTGATAGGAAAAAAAAGTTGTATCACTGCTATTTAAAAACACTCCTGTAATAGATAGTTCAAATAATGTGTCAAACTAGAATTTTGTTTGATTTATATATATTTACTTAGGCATAATTTTTGAATTATATATTTAAAAGGTAGACCTTTTTATTACAAATGTTGATGTTATAGCATTTATCATATTAGGATATGATTTGTATATTTTCCTTATAAAAAAGGAAAATTTTCTTGCAGATTATGTGAAGGGAAAATATTTTCTATTTAATAATGATATAACACAATTTACTTTAGACTCTCTCAGCTCTATTTTGTACAAGTCTGTAAAGTTGGCTTTTTGTTAATATATTTTACTTAAGTTAAATTTGGGACTAGAACTACTCCAGATATTTTTTAGCATTGTCTGAAATTTTTGTCACATTCTCAACTCTGCTGTTAAATTGTAAAATTCAATGTTTTTAATTATTGAAATTATTTTGTTTAAATTTGTAAAATAAAGTATAATTTTTGATTTTAGAAGTTTTGTAGGGGGAATCAAGTCAATTTTGCATTAAGGAGAGATGTGGATGAAAAAATTGAACAAGTAATCTTAAAATTGTTTTCATTTTTTTATTGTATAACTTTTTCCTCATAAAATTTTTATCCACTGGTTTTAGCATCCATTAATGATTCTGGTATAAATTGGTTGTAAGTATTATGGTGCCAAATGTTAATTTTCTACCTCTATCATCTCTTCTATATTTATTAGGTGGCATTTTACTATAAGGAGAAACTTTCCCTTTTCCTTCATTTATTAATAGCAGTGTCATGGACTAGTGGATTCTTGTTACTCTCATTTTGTGTTTAAATTACTGACCCTCAAAGGTTCATGGGAGCACCTTTAAACTAGTCCCCGTGTCCCTTTGACATTATATCATTTAAAAAATATTTTCTTACTTTTTAATAATGAAAATGTCTGCCTCATGGGATCAATTTTGGAAAACTGTATTTTCTTTGGAAATTAACCAGTTTCATCTTGGGTTTTTAAATTTATTGCTATAAAGGTTAGCCAAAGAAGTTGTGTATGATTTAAAAATTTTTTTTTTATTTTATAATTTTTTTCTTTGTCATTCTTAAATATTTCTTCTTTCTCTCTGATTCTTGAATGTTAGCTAGAATATATTTTGTTATTTAAAAAAAAACCCAGAATTTATGTTTATTTAATGAATATTTATTTATTGGTACTGAGAATTGAACCCAGGGCCTTGCACAGGCTAGGTAAGTGCTCTATCCTTGAACTCCATCCTCAGCCCCCAGGATTTTACTCATTGATTTGATTGACTTCTTTTATCTTTACCACTTCAATTTCTGCTTATATCATTAGTTTTTCCTTCTTTAAAAAAAAACTTTTCAGTTAGAAATTTTATTTATTTTCATGCTTTCCTTTTTACTTTGAACATTTTTTTGTTGTTGTTATTGTTTTTTGCGGTGCTGGGGATCGAACCCAGGGCCTTGTGCTTGCAAGGCAAGCACTCTACTGACTGAGCTATCTCCCCAGCCCTTGAACATGTTTAATGGTTGTTGATTCTTATCATTTTTTAATGTTTTCTATATATTTATGTTATGTTCTACTTTCATTATATTTGAGAGCCTTATATGTGGATTCATTTTTTTTCCTGAAGTAGATTTGCCTTATTTAAAGGTATGGTATTAAAATCCTGTATATTTAGGGTGTTAATGTATCTCTTTGCAACTACTATAGTTTTTACTCTATAAAAATAATTGATCTGTTTTATGTTGTGTAGAACTCTCAACTAATAGGGCTTTTAGGATCCTTCTTTGTCACATTGAGTACTTTTTGGCTGTATTCTTTTTTGATCTCAGATTTGCAATCTATTTTTTATTTAGAAATGGTGAAGTAAATCCTTGAATGTCCCTGTTAGTTTTGGTAAGGTCTATAATTACTTTATGACTGCTGTTCATATTAAGTTCTATTGTTGGGTTTATGTTATCTAGGGATTATATTTTCTTTGCTCTTATTTTAAAACTCGTGTTTTTGTTTTGTGGTTGGATACTTTGTACATACCTGATTGCAGTGTCCTTAGGCTGCTGTTTCTTAGTCTTTTATTAACTGGTTTGCCAGCTTTTAATTTTATCATCTGGTTCTTATTTAGGACCTCTATGACAATCAGTGATATTATTTTACTTGCCTCTTTTTCTTTATTCTCTCAATGTTTAGTTACATTCTTGATTCTTTTTCAGAACATATAGCATTGGTATATTGTTCCATCCTCATACCCACCTTTGTTTCTGTTTTATATCTGCAATTTTATATTTTTCATTTTAACCATCAGGTTTTTTTGCTTAAGTTTCCCTAGTCCTCTCTTAGTTGAATGAAGTGCATTCTGTGGTAGATTTGTCATTTAGTATTCCTAAATTCTTTCATGTTTAAGATTTTTTTCCTGTAGGATTGATAATTGATGGATATAATGTCCTTAGTTTATGTGTTCTTTTATTGAAAGTATTGGTTTGTGTTGCTTTCCTTTATATTTTGCTTTTAACAAGTTTGTTGCCAGTTTTACTTTCCCTTGTAGGTTAATTGAATTTTTTTTTTTTTTTTTTTTTGCTTGACATCCCTGAGTTTAGTTTTTTCCCTATTTCTTCTTCTTTTTTTGTTATCTTTAATATTAGTAGTTTTTACTAAGATATGTCTCAGAGTTAATAGTTTTGTGTAAATTTTCTAGGGTTCCCCTTGGACTCTTTTTGCTATTTAGATTCAGTACTTCTGTTTTCTTGGATTATAGTTTCAAATACTGGTTCTGTTCCATTCATTTATTTATTTTTTTCTTCTTTAGAGATACCAATTAAATGTATGTTTGATCTTTCTCAGTCTTCCATTTCAACCACTTCTTTGACTGTCTTATTTTTGCTTTTATGTACTGGGTTTTTCCTTCTCACTTCAAGGATCCTTATGAAATTTTTATTTAACTGTGTTTTTCTTTATTTTTTCTTGGGTACTTTATAATTTTGTTTTTTTCTGATGTAATTTTATTTAAAAAAATTTTTTTTCTGAATTCATTTAACCTTGGTTCATTTCTAATTTATTTTTTCCTTTCCTATTTATGTTCTTAGGGTTTGATTTTTCTAGTTACTGTGTGACATTCCCCAGGGCCACATTCAAATTTGATAATTTGCTTGAGGATCAACAAGACCCAGCTTATAGTCATATTCACAGCTGTACATTATTACGGCAAAAGAATACAAAGCACAGTTAGCAAAGGGAAGAGGCTCCAGGAGAGACAAGGCTCAAGCTTCCAGCACCTCTTCCAATGTAATTACCTGGGAAGTAGGCCTGCTAGGTTAACTCTTTTCTGCACAGGTAGCTTTTCTATGTCCTATTGTGCTTCTTTGAGAAGATTTAATTCAGTTTGGAATATTGTGTTTTAATTTTCTTTTTCTTTGAACTGATTGAATTCCTATATCTGAAATGCTTGGTACCAGAAGTGTTTCAGATTTGGGAGTTCTTTGGATTTTGGAATACTTACAGACTTTACTTAGAGACTTTACTGTTGAACATCACTAATCCAAAAATTCAAAATGCTCCACCCAAATTTTCAGATTAGGAATACTCAGTCTGTAATTATTTGGTGGGGTGGTGGGGTGCAAGGTGAGGTAGGAGAGATTTTCATCAGCTGAAAGGTTTTGATTATCATTTTCTATTTATTATAGTAATTTTTTGTAGATCTAAATCACATCTTTATTTTTATAGCTACAGCTATACTGGTCATGGGTTAAACTGATGATACTTTGTTCTGTCAATGTTGCAAAATACAGTTTTTTGATGGTTGACTTCTTAGTATGGTATTGGGAGGAGATAAATTATGTGTCCTTTTGCTTTACTTTGCTCTTTTTTTTTTTTTGCCTTACAGGGTCCTAAATTTCCCCTCTTGCTCCGTTTCCTGTTCATGTTGTAGTCTCCAGAGGGTGCCTTTTCTTTTTATCTACGCCTTCTTGGAGTACTGCTTTATCAGGATCAGTTATTTGAATTTGTGTGCTTTTTAAAGGCCTATCCCTTCATCAGTGCTCTGATTTACCAGGACTTACTCAGTATTTCCACTCTTGTTTGATTTTTAGCTTAGTCCCCTCTTCCCTTTTCTGCTTTTTATCCTGAACTCCCCTATCTCTGAAGACTTGAAAGAGGGAGCTTGAAATAACTGCTAGGAATTGGTATTTATTTTTCTACTTTGGGGAAATTTGAGGTTTATAGGAACTTCTGTGTTCTACTTATGCCGAACTTACGGTTCTGAGTAATTTTTTTATTAATAAGCCATGTGGTTTTGGGGGTAGATGTATGAATATCTTTGAATTAAGGTGATTTCGGTTACCTTAGCTCTTCAAAAATGTTTTCTTTTTCTTAAATACATATCGAAGTGTTTTTATGTAAATGATTTTTGTTCTAGTAACTTTCATTTGCTTTCAATTCAGTGAATTATGTCACAAGCTATCTTTCCTTTTAGTCTCTTCAGATTTGTCTACATTTCTTTAGATATAAAAGATGCAAACCTTGAAAAGCTGATTTATTTCTAATTAGAGAACATAATTATATTGACTTATTTAAAACTTTTTTTAATATTTCTTTTTAGTTGTAGTTGGACACAGTACTTTTATTTTTTTTAATGTGGTGCTGAGGATTGAACTCAGTGCCTCACATGTGTTGGGCAAGTGTTCTACCCACTAAGCTACAATCCCAGCCCCAGTTATATTAACTCTTGAGATGAACACCATACTTGTAAGAATGGAAAATACACAACAATTTTTCACAGAATCAGCATAAATACTTTGTGGTATTTTTGCTAAGAAATTTGAGACATTATCTTAGAGTGGATTTTAGCTTATTTAATATGAATATTTAATATAATATTTTTAATTAACATTAATCAGATTAAATTTTGGCAGTTTTGCCTAGTGAAGGGAACAGGAAAAGCAGGAGAATAAAGGTAATGAGGAAGACAAAAATGAAATACATATGATCTGGAACTTTAGATTGTTGCATTTATTGGCCCAATCATTGTCCATTGTGGTTCTATTCAGTTCTTATAGAAAAGTATTCCTTGATTTTATTCCTTGATGTTTGTGACTTTTTTTTTTGAGTAATACTGAGTCAGATAAAAAGCACATAAAAGCATAGATGAATCTAGAATGAATTAATTTCTAACATTAATAGATAGCTTGCCCAGAAGCAACTGAAAAAGCTTTTTCAATAAGCTTATTGTATTTTTCACTATATAGCCTAAATTCTTCAATTTGAAGTAATATAAATACTAGTTTTTAATTTTTTTATGTAGAAGCTTTAACAAAGAATTAATTATGAGTTATAATAATAACTGATCTATAGGGATCTGTTATTTTCTATAGGAAAAGATATAAGCAGGGACTGTTACAGAGAACTGGTGTAGATAGGGATGGTGTTTTCTATGTGTTTTGTACTTCTTTCCTACAGTGATTGCCTTTCTACATTTGATTTTTTGGTGGTAAAGAACTGGCTAGTTCGAGTTATCAGAACTTTTGGAGATAATTGTTACAGATAGAGACATAATTAAAATATTTATTTGAAAAAATAATTTTATGGATGTATTTGAAGTTGTGAATTAGATTTAGAAAAATGCTATGAAATGGACTTTGGTTTGAATGTCATCAAAGTATTTGTCCTATTTTTAGAAAAATAACCACAGCTGATGTAAATGAAAAGAACCTCCTCAGTTGTTGCAAAAATCAGTGCCCTAAAGAGGTAAGCTGTAATAGGACCTTTTAAGTTGGGTTCCTTGGGTATTGTTTCTCTGGGATTTTCTCTTTCTCGTTTGGTTCAGGTCTTTTCTAGTGGGTCTTTTGTGGACCCACTAAAAATGTAGGTGTGAAAGGAAATGTGATTGATGTTTGTAAAAGTCTAACACATATGGTTAGGATAGATGCACATGCTATTTGGAGATATTAGAACTAGGAATGGCCCTTTGAAGTTTTTTTTATTTTTATTTTTTTAAAGAAAGCAGTTTTAAAGTAACTTATATAAAGGATATTGACCTAGTGTTTACCACTGCCAAAATGCGATTCAGGCTTAAAATGTAAATGTAGAATTCTATGAGTCATGGGCAGTTAGGCAGTAATCCATAATAGGTTATTTAAGTATGTGTATGAGTATATTTGCATGTGTGTGTGCGTGCATGTATGTGCATACATGTGTGTGCTTCTGTAGGAGGTAGTGTGGGAGGATAGACTTCTATATCCAAAATGTTTGAAGATGCTATTACAGAAGATACTTTCATTGCATTCTTGGGTGCTAGTACCATTCACATGATTGAATCTTTACAGTTCATTATCTATTGTTATGAAGTGTATATATAATCATACATATGTATAATATATGCATAATTATAATAATTATATAAAGAGCATAAAAAAGGCCATTTCAAGTAATAAATGATTATTTAACAATTCTGTTATATGAGTGAAACTTGGTGCATGGAGTATTTCAAACAATTTTCTGAATTTTCAAATCCTGAAAATTGCCTTGTTAAAATAAATTTTCTTCTGTCTCAGTTGAGATCCCGTTAATAAGTAGCTGAGAATATTTACATTAATCATCATATTCAAATGAAAACCATCAAAAGTGGTAAAATGGTAAACACTGAACAGTGACTTAACCTGGCAGTAATTTGAAAAGCCATAGCAAGTCCACATTTAACTAATCACTCTGAAAGGGAGGGTGCTTTTTGTTTTTACTGTTGAGAATGGGATGGTGACAGTTATTTGATTTGCATAGACATTTAAAAAGAGATCCTTTTGACCTGCTGATACACTAAATAGTACCTCTTTCCTTTAAATTATTTGTTTTGGTGCACTAATCTAAATGTTTCTCTTTTTTTAATGTGGGGAAGAGATGACAACTAAGTCTTAAATATAATTGTTTGATTAAATCTAAATTTAGTTAACAGTATTTCCTTTTAACTAACACTTTGAACTGATTTAATGGATTTTTGTTTAAACTTGAAAATTGAACCTAGGAATTTTAAGATTTAAGATTATAAAAAGAGAGACCATTTCAAACAATAAATTATTATTTTAATAATTCTGTCTCATATAAGTGAAACTAGGTACATGCACTATTTCAAACTTAATTTTCTTATTTTTTTCAAATCTTGAAAATTCCCTTGTTAAAATAAATTTTCTTCTGTCTCAGTTCAGATCTTAGGTAATAAGTAGCTGAGATTATTTTACTTTTACTCTGATTCAGAACTTGGTATGGTTTTCCAAGTGGAAATGTGATCATTTAATTCAGGGGTTGCTGTTTTGTGACTTAGCATTGCCTTAGCTATGGTGATGCTGTTATGGCGTTGAGTAAGTACTGTTTTTTAAAAATTTCTCATCTACTTTCATGATTTTGGATTCTAAGTCATTCTGGAAGCCCTGGTCTTGCCAGAATCTCCTTGGGCTTTGAAATTTTTTTTTGGTACTGGGGCTTGAACCCAGGGGCACTTTACCACTGAGCCGCATTCCCAGCCCTTTTTTTATATTTTATTTTGAGACTAGGTCTTGCTAAGTTGCTGAGGTTAGCTTTGAACTTGGGATTCTCTTGCCACAGCCTCCCGAGCTGTTGGGGTTACAGACGTGTGCCACTGTGCCCGGCTTATTGGGCTTTTTTGAAAAATAAACACATAGGCTAGAAGCAATCCAAATGACTTTTATAAATAGGAACAGTCTAGGAGTGCAATGGTGCATTTCATTGTGTCTAGCACAAATCATTTGGTTTATTACCTCTTGACATTGGTAAGGCTGCAGCAGTGTTCTCAAACTTTAGTGTGCATTAGAATCACTTAAGGGTTCATTAAAGAATAAATCACTGGGTCCCTACCTCATACTTTTTTTTTTTAACATAATTTTTATTGTTTCATACTTTTTGATTTTGTAGGTGTGGGGCTTAAGATTTATGTTTCCATTAAGTTCTCAAGTAATGCTGACACTCTGTAGTGCACTTTGAGAACCACTGAGCTATGGAATCAAGCTATAATTAGGATTAACAAAAAAACATGTCACTTTGAATCAAGTAGATATCTTGTACTGAAAGTTAAAGTATAGGCTTCTTATAAATTCCAATATGCTAATAAATTCCTGTTTATTTTCTTCTCCCCTTTCCATACTATAGATTCAGTAAAGGCAAGTTACTGTCATGTGTGTGTTTGTATCTAGTGCCTGATTCCCTGGTTCCCTGGTTGTTAAATACCTATGGAATGTGAACAAAATGTGGGAATGGCATAGCATATTCCTTCTGCTCCTCTGCTTCCATTATATACATTCTGTGTTTCTTCTAGACTATTTAATTAGGTTTGCATTTAACTAAATGAAAAAAGAAAGATGCCATTAAGAACAGTATCTATAAACCATGCCCTGTATGTATATTTCTATATTTTGGAATATAGAAAGAGAGAAACCAAATGGAAATTTGCAGATTTTTTTTTACATAAAACATGGCTTGAATTATTTTATTCTCTAATTAAATTCTTAAAATTAAAAATATTTAATTGAAAAAAATTATATTATGAATAACATTTTTGAAACACCTACATTATAGAATAGCTAAATCTTATGTATTATTTCATGTGTACTTTTTTGTGATAAGTATATTTAAAATCTACTCTCAGCAGTTTTTAAGAATATAATATGCTGTATTAACTATAGTCTCCATGTTGTATAATAGATCTCTTGAATTTATTCCTTCTGTTGAGATAAAATTTTGTGTACTTTGAGCAACATCTTCCCAATAGCCTCCCACTCCCACTTTTGCCAGCCCCTGATATCCATTGTATTACTCTCTTCTTCCGAGTTTCACTTAGATTCTACATATAACTGAAATCATGTGGTATTTCTACTTGAAAACATTTCTGAATTTGTTTTTATCATGCCCATGTATTACTTTTTATTTGGACATAATATTTAATTTCTCTTTAACTCAAGCGGCTCATATATAAAATGGGAGCAATAATTTCTAATTCACAGTGCTAGGTGAATTAACATCTCAAGGTCCTAGTAAGTATATCATAAGTATAATGAAATAATAACATGTAAAAGTCCTAGTTTATGTAGTAACTATGGACAATGGATTTATCTACAAACAATATGGCTTTGCAAGCTTTTATTTTTTGAAAAATTTTTTTTCTTAGTAGGATTAAAATGGGACATTTGATCTAGATAGTATTGGTTATAAGTAAGGCATTTGATATGGCGCCTTTAAAAGTGCTAACATGTGAGAGCCATGTGGAAAAGAAGCCCATGCCACTTTGAATGGAAAGAGTAGGTGGGATAGCTCATCTTCAATACTGAGGTTGGATGTCTTAGAAAATTCTCTGCTGTGAAATCAGTGATGAAGATATAGTCATTATATATTATACATTTTAATAAAATTTCTTTATAACTACTTTTCAGTTTTTTTAATATAACATGTCATTTGAGATAACACATACTTTCATGTCTAACAAGGAAATTGTTATGTGGTTTGATTTTTTAGAGCATTATAGTTATAAATAGTAGTTGGGTTCATTTGATAAAATCATACATGTGAGGAATTTGATTTTTTTAAAACAAATATCACATATATGTGTATATTTTAGCATATAGTTAAGAAGTGAATACCATATAACTCTACCCAGGTCAAAAAGTAAAGCATCGCTGGCATCTTAGAAGTCTACCAGCATCTCTAACTATTGTTCCCTCTGCCTTTTGTAGTAAACATTTCCATGCTTTTATTTAGTTTTTACTACCTGGATGTTTGTCTACGAATAGTATTTATAGTTTGCCTAATTTTATATTTAAAATTTAAAATGATACACTTTTATGACTTGTTATTTTGATTGCATGTAGCTGTAGTCCATTTATTCTGTCATGTAGTTTTCCTGTTTTACTATGGGTATACATTTAGGTTGTTTCTTGTTTGGGTTGTTATAAAAATACTGTAGTGAAAAACTTGCTTGTGCATCTGGGTACATGTGTACACAGATTTCTGTAGGAATGTAGTAGGGTAACTGGTTGCATGGAATGTATAATTTCAACTTTAATAAATAATGTCAAATTGACTTGCAAAACATTTGTACCAATTTATAATCAGGTTATTTTTTTCACTATGAAATCTATCAAAAATTTTCCCCTCTTAAACAATATGTGAAAGTTCCTGTTTCACATCATTGCCAATACTTAGTATTGGCAAAAGTTTTTAATTTTGCCTATTTTTTCATTTCTTCTTGTGATTTTAATTTACATTTCCCGGCGTACTAGTGAGTTGAATGACTTCTCAGGATTCGTGGCATTACTTTTGCCTATGGTCATATGTTGGATACCAACATGTTATACTTCTGGATGAGTTTCAGTTCTCCTAATTGGAAACTACAAAACCAATTCTAACTTTATTCTAACTCATGGCAAAAATAAGATATATTTGGAGGATATTGAGCACAGTTTACAGATTGTAAAGAAAAAGCTGTTTAGCTGGTCAGGAGAAACTCTATAATGAGAGGACTATTCAGACTATACCTTTAAAGTTTGCAGATTTCCAGGAGAAAAAACTTGATTGGCTCATGTTGGGCCCATGGACTCTTCTTAAAACAGGCCACCAAGAGGGAACTGGAATAGATAGTATTGCCATAGCTGTGACTCTTGGGAGATATGTGGTGAACTAATCAGGCATTTCAGTTTATGCCTTCTACCAGTACTGAACATAGAAAGGTGAGATGATTCATGCGATAGTAATTAGATGAGGTGGCAGAATCAATTGAAAGATTTAGAGTAAAGAGAGAGATATTTTGAAAGCAGGAGACCCAACCAGAGAAAAGAGAGACTTTTGAGCTGTCAGTGAAATTGTGAAGAGTGACTATGAGATCTTCTAGCAGGCAGAAATATAAATCAAGACTAATAATGCTATTTCACAAACTGCCAATGCATTGGAGGACTAGAACACTGATCAGTGAAGCCATGCTAGCCGTAATTCTATGTAATTTCAATATTTTTCTTTGTTGACTTTTACATACGTATTCACTTTCTTATTCACTTTCTTTTTTAGAGTTACTGATTTCAAATTGAAGCAAAATAGTTACTCTTAGAGATGAATGATATAATTCTCTCAGACATAAAGAAAGAACAAGAAGATACAGAGACATTTATTTTGAGGGGAAGAGAGGATAGAGAGGTGAACCAATGCTGTCTGTTTTCTCTATAAAGTAAGACTAATGGCACTGCAGGAATGAAGGTGAGAGCTAAGGAATAAAAAAACTTGAAACCCGTGAGGCAAGTATTTGATATGAGTAAATACTGAGCTTGTTGAGGACCTAGAATTATCTGAAGGAAGCAATAAAACCAAAGTGCTTCAGTGCCCAATGTAAAACTCACTGCAGTAGTACCCTGCCCTGTGGTAGGATTAGTGGAGATGCAGTATGAGTGAGCCAAGCTTAGTTTTAGTCTGAATGACTTAGCTGAAAATGAAAAAACAAAAAAGCCTAGTTGCACAACAGAAGGAGACTAGAGACAGAAAACTGATACTGAATTTCTTAGAGTGGAGTCGTTAGTTTGAAAGATCAATCTGGTGAATCACAGAGAATCAGAAATAAAGAATTTAAATGTTTATTGAGGTGTCCACTGTTTAAAAGGTATCTTTGTTAGGGATTTCAAGATGAGGGACACGAAGAAATATAAGACCATTGTCCTCAACTAACTTATAATAGCTAACTACTTTGAACACATTTAAGACTCACAACAGCTTTATAAAATGCTATTACTTGTCGCAGTCTTATATGTGAAACAGAAAAGTGAAGTGACTTGCCTAAGGTCCCACAGTTAGTAAACAGGGAATCTAAACCAGTTCCAGATAGTCTGGTTTTGGATTTTAACCCCTAACTAAGAACATGTTTGCATATTTACTTTCTGATTGGAGAAACAGAAATATTTGAAGTGCCTAACAATTTATTTATTTTTTTTTTAAAGTTCATGACAATATAGCAGTACCACAAAAGTTTAGAAATAGATTTCTTAAATTACTCCTATTATTTATAGGCAAACTCATATTAGGCTTTTGTAGTACTTAAGCTGTGTCTGGAAGTGTGGATAATACTTGAATAAATAGGGAAAGAATGTTTCATCTGAAAGCTTGACTGGGATTAGAAGATAGGAAATAATTAAAAACAGGAGTGTATAGAGGTCATGGCGATTACTGAGTTGTCTGGACTGCCTGAGTCATGGGCATTAGTAGTATATAGTGTCAAAGAATATGTTTTAGAGTGAAGAACTAATCAGTTACAGCACAGTACAGTGGCTTAAGGACAAAAAAGTTTTCTTTCTCATATAAAAATACAGGAAAGGTAAGTATGTCACTGTGTCCTGTGTATTCATCCAGGGATCCAAGTTAGCTAGCACCTCAGCTGTCTTCGACACATAGTTTCCATTATTGCCCAAGATTTCACTTCCAGCACATGGTGAGGGAAGACCCCGGAAGTCCTCTTTTGAAATGCTTTTAAGGCACAAATCACTTTTACTTGCTTTACATTCAATTGCCTGGAACCTAGTTATATGACTATAAATAATTAGCTGTAGTATGGCAATGAGATTACTCTTGGGGTGGAGCTGGGAAGAATGTTTAAAATTTCTGTACAGTTAAACTAATGTATCTAAAAGAAAAAAGTTGAAAAATCAGTTCATTGATTAATCAGAATTAATTGACCCCTGTATATGATGGAGTCATCCTTAAAATAGTTGCTTGGTGTGGGAGAGGGTACAATATGACCAAAATGTAAATATGTAATTGCTTTATTTTGGTTTTATTTTAGCTTCCCTGTGGACATAGATGCAAAGAGATGTGTCATCCTGGTGAATGTCCCTTTAATTGCAACCAGAAGGTAAAACTGAGATGTCCTTGTAAAAGAATAAAAAAGGTATGTATTTTCAGTGGTAGAAAATACTTTTCTGTGTAAGTTGTTTTTGTTTGATTTGATCTGGTCTGTTTGACTTGGTAGTTTTGTGACTTTATTTTATTTTTATTTGTCTTATAATTTTAAGGTCTGATTTTGTAGAATCTTTTTATAATTAAGATGAGCCTACCAGTTTCTGCAAATGTTCATTTTGTAAATGAGCCTTGACAATTTAATTTTCTTCAATTTAATAGTAAAAGAAAGACAGTTTTATGTTGGAATCAAGTTTTTTTGAATAGAGTCCTTGAGCAGTAGATTTAAGGTCTTTGAACAAGCAAAGCAATGTGAGTGATCAAGTGGGGTTGTCATGATTTAAGAAATGGCCTGGAATTAGACTTTGTTCTGATTTATGAAACTTTGTCATCAGTATTGTGCTTTGAAAATGTTTTCTTCAGATGACCTCATGTGCACAATCTTATAAATAAAATAATACTTAAACTGGGAAATAATTTATTTTAAGATAAAATAATGGTAACAGAGGAGTAAACAGGTGAAACTAATGACTGAAAGGCCGAGTGGGAGCCAGCTATATATTATTCAATAAAACTTTTGAAGGGAAAGAGAGTTTTTTTAACAAGTTTTTTCAGATCTCATTTTCCTTGAATTGTCTGTTGGCAATATAAACTCTTTAAAACTTGCTTTTATCTTGACCTCGATTTACCATATCTCAGACATAGCCAGTAACTCCTTTTTTTCTTCATATTCCTGTGGTCTTTCCCAAAGGTTAATTGCCATTTTTCTCTTTATATTCACTCTTTGTTCATCATGCAGCAGGTATTTATTGAGGATTTTTAATAGGTCCTTTGTTTTTCATTTATTTCCATAGCTCCAAATATATTTTCCTGTGCTGAGTAAATTCTGCATTTAAATTTGTAGACCTGACATTTTAGTTTGCTTTCTTTACATGAAAGGGTAAATGTGATATTTAATAATTGATTCTAAAATCTTAATATGAGGAAACATGAAAATTTAAAGTCATCAAGTTCCATTTATAATCTGGGATGTCTCTTCAGTTTTCTTTGAGATATTTTGTCTTATCCAATTGCAGATTGCTACTTGTAGTATTTATTCAATAAAGTGCAGTCATAAGCTTTAGAAGACTTTTCATCTAAACTTTTAAAAAAGTATTAATAGTTGAGAGAAAACTTTGTAACTCCAGAAATGTCTTGAGAGTAGCACTCTCTGAGATGATAGCCACTAGCTACATGTAGGCTATTTAAGTGAGTACTTTAATGAATTTAACATGAAAGAGTATTCACTTTTTGGTTCCTTAGGTAGTCTAATCACATTTTATTTTAAATGCTTAATTGCCATACGTAGTTAATGCTACTTCACTGGATAGTGCAGATTTAGATGATTCCATTATCCCAGAAAGTTCTGTTGGATAGCACTGTTGAAGAACATTTTATTCCCTGGAAGAACAACAGGAAGCAATAAAGAAAAGTAAAGAACAAAAATAAATTAGAGCAAAATTGATTGTGGCACCTAGTCAATAATTATTAAGTAGATAATTTTGATTTTATGATATTCACTCTTCTAATTAAGAGAAGCAAAGGAATAATCAGTATTGGAACAAAGATACTCAGAGCTTCTAGCCACATCATTAAACATTAATGAACTCGACTGTTAAATATTAATAACCTTAAACTGTTGGATAACTTTGTTTTTATGGCATACAGTTTTGAATTTGAAGGAAAGATCATTTAAACTTTGAAGTTTGCATTATTTGTAGGAATTGCCATGCAGTAAAGTACGCGAAAATCAGGTTTCCGTAGAATGTGATGCAACATGCAAAGAAATGAAGCGGAAAGCATCTGAGGTAATATCTTGTATATCTTGTTAAAATACAATTTTTGATGTGCTAATGGCCTTCCTCTACTTATTTTGCACATTTATTTGTGTTCTTATTAAAAAGAATTTGAATCTTCTATTTTTGCTTTTGTTATAAAAGCCTAGTTGTATAGGGTTATTTTGAATTCATGGTGTGCTTTTTACTGCCCAGTGTGTACCTGAGCTTTCTGTCCTTAGTGTATTTGCTCTGGGACATAGTCATTTGTTTTAATATTCGCCTAAGCCTCCTGAATATTAGGTTAACAGAATTTAAAAGTAAGATTTTTGGATTCTGTGCTGTTTGGGGTGTCTCCATTGTTACTGTTTTTTTTCTTGTCAACCCAGTCAATGAATACATTCTTGATTTTGTTTGAAACTAAGGATTCCCTTCCAGTTAGGGCGTTTGAAATAAATGGCCAATTTCAGCTTAAGGGAAATGCGATACTTAATAATTGATTCTCAGTTCTTAATATGATAACTTAAGAGGAAACTTGAAAATTTAAAGTATTTTACTGTACAGTGTTTTACTGCTTTGAAGTGTATGTGACATTTACCATAATAAGTTATGGAATCTACTACCACCCTCAATCTATTAGATGGTACTTGGTTAAACTTCTCAGTTTGACATTTACATTTTTTAAAAGCAATTTCTAATTTGAGGCTCCTAAAAAGCCTCTGTAGATTTTTAGAGCCTGAATGGGAAAACATTATAATTCTATATAAAATTTGATATTTAAATTGTTAATTTACTTTTAAATATAAACAGATAAAAGAAGCAGAAGCCAAAGCTGCTCTTGAAGAGGAGAAACGAAGACAACAGGTAACCAAACAAAATAACCAGATTTATGTCTCTTGGCATCATTATTTTCATTATTTTTGTGCAAACACAAGGTAAATGCCAGGTATAAACTAGGGGCTAGACAACAGTATTCTTTTTTTTGGTACTGAAATTGAACCCAAGGGTACTTAACCACTGAGCCACATTTCCAGCCCTTCTTAATATTTTATTAGGGACAGGGTCTCAGTTGCCTAGGGCCTCAGCCTCCAGAGTTGCTGGGATTGTAGGCATGTGTCACTGCCCTTGACTAGACAACTGTATTCTGAACTGCAAATAACATTGCTACAAAAAAACCCCAGGCCGTCCATCTACTTTCTTTGCTTCAGGTAAACTGAGAAGGCATGGGGTCTCACATATTCCCAAATGTTTTTCCAGTTTCCTCCTTGCCAATGTCACTTATTTTCTAACCATAAGAGTTTTGACTTCTTTTGGTGGGGGAGTAGAAGGAAGTGTGTCATATCATCATTGTAACTACAATGGAGTTCATGCCTTCACTCACCTAAAAGGTTTTGAGTTCCTTTTTACTGAGTTGCAAATAAGTGCTGCTTAGTAGTCAACACATTTAAAAAAATAATTTATTCCATTTCTCCGTTACATCCTTAAATGCAGAACTGTTATCTATTTTGTTATTATCTAGATAATAAGTACATTCCTATTACCCTGTTACTCCTGTATTGATAATGTATTCCAAAGAGTGACTTTAACTTTTGAAGAGTGAAGTGTAATTCCTTGTCAGTTTGCGTCTTAAAATGCTTTATTCAGCTAAACTGCCACATTTATATAAATGAGGGGATTGGAACTTGCATGACTTGGAGGAGGACATTAGAAATAATTCTTGTGGCAAATAAAGATTGGCTAGGATGATCTCTGATATTTTATCATTCTTTAAAGTTGATTTGCCTAATATCCTCTAAATAAGTTATCGGAGCTAATACAGTGAAACACAGGCTGGCTGGAATCCTAGAAGATTAAATTATTAAGAGTAGGTTAGAGTATTTCCCTTCATCTCCTTTTTGTGAACAATTATTAACTATATTCACTATTTGCTGACTCTTTCAACAGAATATCTAGAACTTAATGTTTGATGACTATGGGTTATCATTTAGATATCATTTATTTTACTGTGGCATTGGTCCTCAAAATTGGCTGCTTTTAAGATATTTTTACTTTCTTCCATGTATCAAAAACAAATTGGAAATATTTTATTTTGGGGCTCCAAGAATGCCACTTTATATAAAGTGTATTACTGGATTCTTCAGGTGTGGTTTTTGGCCTTAGTAATAGGTTAACTGAAGTTTACATTTCCTTCTATTAAATAAACATCTAGATCCTTTCATGAATATTAAACATATATTTAAGTTAATAGCTATCATATTTTAGTGAATTAGTGCTAGTGTGTCATAATAACATGTATTAAAGAAGTTTAGCAAGTACTTAGTAGTAGAATGGAAATCTATATTTGATAACAACTGTATCCCAGTTACTCTTTATTTGAACCAGTTTTTAATTCATTCTGAAATAGACAGTTTGCATTGAATCACAAAGCATTTTTTTTCCTTGAAGAGTTTTTATTATATTTTAACAAATGTATTTGATGTAGAAGAATTTGAGTTCTGCCAACTTTTCTGTCTTTATTCATTTGAATTTCTTCATGTGAGTCACTAATATTTATTACTTGCATTGTAAGAAAACTAAAATTGTAGGTGTCTTTATCTTCATTGGGCATTTCTTGGCACTTGCTAGAAGGTGGCATTGAAGTATAAAACTGATATCTGTATTTTGCTTTAATCAGACATTTTAATACTTAGCATCATAAAGTCAGGCCTAGAGTCTGAAATAATCTCTTCTATTACTCCCCAGTTCCCTTTCTGCTTATTTAAACTTTGAATTTGTTGAATATAATCATTAGTAGAGAGAAGTGTTCCTTTTTTTTAAATTAAATTAATGTATTTGTTTTATACTATTTCTATTAAAACTTCCAAAATTGATTTATTTTCATTCAAATCAACATATACATAGAATTTAATAAAATGAAACTTTTAATTTAGGCTGAACTGGAGGCTTTTGAGAACAGACTGAAGGGTCGTCGAAAGAAGAACAGGAAAAGAGATGAAGTGGCAGTTGAACTATCACTTTGGCAAAAATATAAATATTACCTCCTTCCAGTGTGTGGAGTTACTGTGATGTTATTTGCATGGTACATTGCCCATGATGTGGATTAAAAAAATTTTTATCTTTTGATATACCTCAGATTGGAGTTAGATCAGTTGTTAAATTTGGAATATTAGAAAATGTATATTGTTGAACATGGTACATATTCACATTCATCTCTATACTCCTCCAGCTGTTGTAAGGAGGACAGAATGTTAAGCTTTATCTTCATTAGTATATTAGAAAGGGCAGCATAACACTGTCTAAAAGCATGATTGAAATTGTATATTTCGTAAGGCTTAGCTAGTGGCAAGAGTTACATGTTTGATATTCATTGTGCTTCCTTGTATTTACTTAGTTGTTTCATTTAATGTTTCAAACAGATTATTTTTTGGGGGGTGGCAAATTCAAGTGAAACAGCCATATATACAATAAAAGAACTATTTCTCCACATTTTGGTTTCATATAGGGTACTTTTCTTGATCATGTGACTTTGTATGTTTTTAAAAAAGTGATAAAAACACCTCTTAAATTGTAATGTTAAACTTTATAATTAGATTCCAAAAGTTAATTTGTAAAGAATTTTTTATCCATTGTTAAAATAAAATTTAGTTGTTTCAACAGATGCCAGACTAGGTTCCTCACATGGCTGTTTCTTATGCAAGACACTTTTAACTAAAGTTAGCATGTTTTGTAAAACTTGTATCTTTTTAAGATAATAATAAAAAGAAAACTAATATTTATGAGCAATATGTGCTGAGCACAGGGGTTTTACTGACTTGATTCTCATTTCTCTTCCACAGTCCTAAATAGATTATAGCTAGAAATAATCAGTTCTTATGAAAACAAACTGGTGGAAAAGTATCGGCAAGGCAAATCTATTTGAATTGTAATCATTTTAAGTAGTTTTGCTATTTAATTTTTGTATGATTGTTTTCATTAAAATTTTTCAAATCAAATTTGTAATTTAGAATATTTATTATCATTTAAAATATTTAGGAGCCAATACTTTTTATACATTAGTACCATTGTATAAAAAATCTTTAACACTTCTTGCAGAAAATACTGATACCAAAAAGTATCTAATTAACAAATATAGAAGTGTGTTTTAAACAGGAGCCCAAAGGGAGATTGTATAATTTGCTGGGTTTAACTAAAATAATATTTAATGTCACATTGTTGAATCAAGTATAGCTGATATCCAAAAGAGCAGTCATTGCTTTTTTTAATGGGATTTGTGTTTTGATTTTTTACCTTTCCCAGTGGTGGAGTTACTGGGTTGGTGTTTTACATCTGCTACATTCACATTAGTACCTGCTCTAATCAAAATGCATCTTAAGAAATATTAATGCTGGGGCTGGGGAGATAGCTCAGTCAGTAGAGTGCTTGCCTTGTAAGCACAAGGCCCTGGGTTCGATCCCCAGCACCCCCCCCCCCCAAAAAAAAAAAATAATAATGCAAGTTACCTATTATGTATTTCAGAACCTTGGCCTAGTTAGCAAACCTGAAGCCTAGTTCCCAGTTCCTAGTTATTGTTTGTTGAACTTCAGTTTTTGCCTGTTTTTTGTTTGGCTAGCTGAGAACTTACTTTACCCAAAGTCACACAACTAGTATTCATTCACTTTTTCATTCAACAGATGTGCTTCTTTTACGAGGAACTTTAGGTACTGGAGATAATGGTGATCTTTGGGGTGCTGCTAAGATGTAGAGGAGAGCAGGCAGGAAGTAAATGTACAGAAAATGAATATGATTTCATATGCGATAAGTAGTATTAAAAAATAAGAAATGAGCAGGAGTTGTGGCTGGTGCTCCTGCCCACATCTCCCACTCCAGCTGGTGGCTGCTTCCATGTCTCTGTTTTGATTTTCAATCTCCACATCCCAGTTCCATCTTCAAGTTACTGCAGAATCTAAACCCAAGAAAGAAACCCACATGCTGCCCTGTCCACCCATGGAGAGCCAGGTGAGGTTCTCTCAGGCTTTCAGGCCTCGCCTTCCCTCTCCCAGTGACCTCCTGAAAGCCCTCTGCTGCCCCAGCCATGACCCAGAAGCCAAAGGTAGCCCCGACATTGGATGGCTGGGATATCTGCAGGCACTGGTCATGGAATTTCAGGAAAACTGAGAGCTAAGATGCCAGGGAACAAGTCTTTGCCAACTTTGCCTGTGACCCCAGCAACAACCACTATTTGCGACAACTACAAGTCTTGGGTTATTTATTCCTTGATTATCTCTGTCAGAAGAGAATGAGACCCCGATGGACTTTGCTTTTGAGGACCTCTGCAACCTGTGCTCAAGACAGGGCCAAAAAGGACCACAACTTGCAAGCAGGCGGTGTCCTGCTTGTCACCAACTGCTTGTTCATTCTCGACGAGGAGACAGTGATGTCTGCAGTCACCATGCTCATGTACCTGAGTTCACCAGGTCCCAGCTCTCACCCTGAGCTGACCTTCACGCTGTTGGTCCAGTACATGCTGTGCTTCTCTTTTTGTGCCATCACGAGGCTCCAGAACCTGACCTAGATCTTTCTGGAGGACTTCGGTTTTCCAAGTCAGGTGACTGGAGCCTGCCGCTGTCAGACCCACTCTGCCATGGGTATCCCACTGCTAAGGACTCAGGTACTGCAGCAAGCCTGACCCAAGGCAACTCCCAGTGCCGTGACACTGTTGTTGCTGGAGACCACAATCCTGGTGGGGACGCAGGGGAGCATATTCTGCCAAAGTGGTGCCTTTTTCTACCGTCTTAAAGGTGAAATTTTTCAGCACAACAGGTGTTTACACTATGATGAAAAGGCAGTAGGATGCCAGACTTTGAGACACATGGAGGAAATCAAAACTGGTGCCATTTTTGTGGATTGGCACTCAACAAACTGGAGGTAAAGGATCTACCCCCAGTGCCCCCCACTTTCAGGCTCACACCCTCATGTCAAAAGCATGGGTCCCCAAGTCCAGAGGTGACACACGGGTATGCTAGGGAGCAGAACTGTAGCTGAGACTTAGGAGAGGTGCCTGTCTGCGCCTGAGGAAATGAGGGAATTAGTCCTTAACAGAAGTTTCTGGAGTAATTCTGAGGGTCAGAAATGAGAAGCCTCATCACTGGACCTCAAGGGGTAGGGGTATAGCTCAGTGATGAAGTGTGTACTTGGCATGCACAAGATCATGGGTTTGACCCCAGCACTGTAAGAGGTCAGGGGAAGAACTTAAGCCATGGGAAGCTGAGAAGGTGTCACACCCCTCCCTCCAAGACTATGGAGGTCAGACACCTCCTCTCAAGTCTTGGGAGGGTTTCTAGACTTGGTGGACACCGACTTGTGTAACTATCTGGCTTGGGATTAACTGTCTGGTAGGCACTGTATAAGGATTTCAAAGATGAAGATGTGGTCCCTGACCTTGTGATGCAGCCCAATGGTTGTTAACAGGGCCAACGAGCATTAAGACCAAGGCCCTGAGGGTGACAACACATTAGAATAAAGGCAGGAACCCTTGGTGCTGCAACTTTTCACTGCTCCAGGGCCTCCTGCTAAAAGCCTTGCCCTCCTCTGCTGTCACACGTAACAGTTACAGAGGGGAGGCTTGCCCTGAGATGTTCTCCCAGGCCCATGGATTTCCAAGTGAAAGGGTGATGCTCAAGACAGAAGAAGAGGTGTGTATGTGCCCCACAGTGCTGGTCAACAGAAAGGAGTGTGGTCCCAATGGGTAGTGTGGGTCAGGAAAAATGGAGGGTCCTGGCCTTTCTTAAGGTGGACCCCTTAGATGGCCATAGAAAGACTGTGCTAGTGGAATGCTATCCAAGAGGGTGTGGAAGTGGGGTGGGAGTCACTGGACGGAGGAGGATGGAGAGAGGGAAACCTTTCTTATGATCCCCTGTTCTAGCTGCACCCACCCAGGGCATTCCATCCTCAAAGAATTTTAAGAGACCAAAACAAAAAAAAGTTATAGAAAATGATGGAAATAGTGGTAAAAGGGGACCAGGTAATTTAGACTGAGAAAGTCCCTTTAAGATAGCGACATTTGATCCATAGTGACTGGAATGGCCTCCATCTGAAAATCTGAGAAAAGTCCATGAGAAGGAGAAAGTAGCAGCAAGTATAAAGTCCCTAAGTTTGGGAGATGCTTGACATGACTGAGGGCCAGAAAGACGCACACTGGTGTAGTTGGAGCTTAATGAAAATTAAATTGAGAGGGGAGTGGTCTAGGCCATTTCCTATAGTGTTTGATAGACAGGATTTGAGTTTTATGCTAGTTTCAATGGACATCATTGGAAGGTTTTAAGCAGGGAAGAGGTTTTTTGGTTGTTTTTTGTTTTTTTGAGATTGTTGGTTTCTCTGTATGAAAGGACTATAAGGAGGTAGGGTAAGGGTAAAAGTGGACAGGGAGATGAGTGAGGATATTGTATTCTAATCAAACAGTGACGCATGATTCAGTTCCTGTGGCTTCTCCTTTTTCCTGAATGAGTGGCATGAAGATGCTGAGAAACCACTGCATGATGAGCTGAAGTGGATTGAATCAAGAAAGAGAAAGTAAATTATTTTCTCTAAGGTCAAAAGGAAGTTAAATTGTCTAAATAATTAACACTAATTTGTTCTGAGAAAAAATAAAGTAGTACACGTTGTCCTTTTTGTTTCAATCTGAGCCAGTTAAAGATGGAATGGAAAATGTTACCGAATAGTCTCTAAGAATGGCCTAGATAAAATTGTGAATGTGATGGTCTTGTTTTCTTATTTACTTTGTGGCATTAACACAATGTCATATGTTATATTACATAGTGCACAATGTAAAAACTAAATTATGAGCTTGGTGTTTTAAATCTACAGAATGCGTATTTGAAATCTTTAAGATGTTTTCAGTTTAAATACTTAGAGATCTACCAACACCTAGTGTTTGTATTTCAATTAATTTCACTATTCACATCTAAATTAAATTTAAATAACCTCCAATAAATGGTGTAATTGTTACTGAAATTATCAAAGAAACCTTACTGAAACACTGCATTGGATATATTTGCTTTTATGAACTTTATAGCTATGGATATTAAAACTTTTAAATATAATTGAGACTCTCTAGTAGTTGTTTAGAGATGACCTGTAAGAATTTCAAAGACCAAATGTGGAGAGATTTACTTTTAAGTGTTCCATTTCTTTTCAAGAAATGTGTTTGCTTAGATGCCTGGTACAGTGAATACAGTAGAAGACTCTGCCCTCATACAATCTATGCTGTGGGTCCCTTCACCTAAGCAGACAGCCAGGTTTAGATGGCAGTAGGAGAGAAACATCCATGCAAACATCAGCTCATTGTGATGGGTGAGTTTCTGAGCTTCAGGCTTTGGGGCCTTTGGGTCTCATCCAGCCTTATAAAATCAAAATTACTGACACAGTGGATGACACTCTGATCAATAGGAGAATAATTGATTAGTTGAGTGTTGAATCAAGAACACTAGAGGTACAACAGGAGCCAACATTTCTGAGACCAGATATGGGGGAGTAAAGAGACAGGATCTTAAAGGTGAGAAACTTGTGGGTACCTAGGGTACTGTCCCAACTGTTTTAACCTCTGCACATCTCTGGAGAAGTAAGACAGATGGTTAAGCTCTTGTCATAAGACAGCTGTCTCTTCTGGCCTGTGGAGGTTTCCTTTTATTGATTAGACACTCCCCCAACCCCAACCTTTGGTTTTGAGTTCTGTGAGACTGGGGAGCTTCACAAGAGTAAGGAAGAAGCAATGAACTGGCTATTACCTCCTAGAAAATATATGAATTTAGGAGTAATGCGAGGAACTGAAAATCCCAGTGTTCTCCAGAGACTTTTTAAGACAAGAGAGACCAGTTATTCATCTGGGAAACCATTTTCATGTATTTTAGAATCTTGGTATATTAAACAAGATTAGGCCTATTATTTGGTGAGCTTCTGTATTTGCTGTTTTATTAGAAATGGGGCATGTATTTTTAAATAGTACTATGAAAAATTCACATACATCATGGAATTCCACAATTCAGATATGGGTTAAAACACTCCTGGAGGGCCAGGGATATAGCTCAGTTCGTAGAGTGCTTGCCTTTCAAGTACAAGGCCCTGGGTTCAGTCCCCAGCACTGATAAATAAATAAATAAATAAATAAATAAATAAATAAATAAATAAATAAATAAATAAATAAATAAATAAATCCAAACGCAAACAAACAAGCAAACAAAAACACCAGAGATGCTCTTACCCACTTATCACCCTCATCTGGTTGTCCTCTGTTTTATGGTAGTTCCCCTGATTGCACTGAAGAGTACCCGTTCTTATGTATTTGCTTGTTACTTACCTCCTTTACTAGAATGTAAGCTCTGCCTGGGCAGGAGTATAGTTTGGTTGATTGCTATAACCATGGAGTGGGGAACTGTGCCTAGCTACAGTTAATGTTGGTGTTAATTTACTAAGGCTACCATAGCAAATAATGACAATGGGGTGGGGAAGCTTTAAACAACAGAAGCTTATTCTTCCACAGTCCAGGTAGCCAGAAGTCCAAAATTAAGGAGTTAGCCAGTTAGTTCCTTTGGAGTCCCTGAGGGAGAAACAGTGTCATGCCTCTCCTATAGCGGGTGTTAATCCTTGGCATTTCTTGACTTCTAGATGCATAACTATAATCTATGCCTCCACCTTCACATTGCCTTCTTGGTATCTGTGTCATTTTCTGCTTTGTAAGGACACTCTCTTTGGATTTGGAGCCCATTCTGTTCTAATATGATCGCGTCTTACAAGTGCAAAAGGCTCTGTTTCCAAACAAGGAAGGTCACATTCTGAGAGTCTGGTGCACTGATCTTTTGGGGAAGTTGGGATAATAACCTATTACAATGCTCAATAAATGTTTCTTAATGAATGAATTCACAGTGTAATTCTAAGCTGTAAACTCCTTGGACATTTTCATCATCTTAATAACTGCTACAGAGGTAGGGGTTAAGAGATCAATCTGTGGTCCCAGATTGCTTGGGCTTCAAGCAGTTATGTTTCTATCACTTCCACTATGAGGTCTTAGGCAAGTTATTTATTTTCTGTAAGCTTTAGTTTCCTGTTCTGTAAAATGGTGACAGTAAGAGAAATAAAGAATGTCCTTTGCAATAAGTTTTAGCTATTATGTATTTGCACCTCTTTTTAAAAATATTTTATATATTTATTTAATCTCCATAACAGTTTTATGAGATGGGCTAATTCTTATCTTACAATAGGGAAAATTAGATTTGTTTCAAGAATTAGAAACAAACTGTATGTCATTTTGTGAAGTGCTTGGCACAGAGTACTTAAAAAGTATTTTAATAACAGATGAATGTGTCTTAATGTCATAACTATAATACTTCTCTTGCAAATTGATCCCCAAATCAGAAAAAAAAAATCTATTGTGAACTGAGGCATCTCACTTTTTATTTGTGTGGATACTGTCTCAGGGCGCACTATCCCTGGCAGGACTAGGCAGGTGCTGACCAAAGGTAGGAGCATTTAAGCAGTCAAATTACAGTATGTGTCTCCTGTGTAGCACTAAATTTATCAAACTGCTAAAAATAAAATTTGGGGGGAATTTCCTACAGGGCTGGTTCTTGTTACTTTCTTCCCAGTGACTACTATGGTATATTCAAGTAGGGGATTGATGAGCCAGAAATATTAGGAACAGCAAACAGAAAATCTACAAAAGGTTACTTTTATCATGTAATGATAATTGCTTCACTGGGCAAGTATATGTTATGGTAGTTGTGGACATATCTTCCCTTGAATGTTTAATGTGGGTTTCTTTTTCTATAAAATGATCTAACTAGTTGGATATATGCTTGAAATGCTAGACAAATAAAAATTTCGAAGGGCCAGAAATGTTTCTTTTAGTCAAATTTAGGGTATTTCAAAAAATTGGATGATGGTTATGGTTATCACTTTAAAAAAAGTTGAAATGCACATGTGTCAAAAATTCTTACAGAGGAATAATTCAAATAGATCATTCGGGGTTACTGAGAGCAGAATATGTTGTGAACTTCTAATATTTTTGATTCTTTATAAAAGTTTGATACAAAGAATATCAAAATAAATTTTATATCATTATCATCATGCAAGGAGTACCTACCTCAAGTACTCTTTCTGGTGCTATTGGTAAGTAGAACTGGTTGGCTTCTCTTATTAAAAGGATGTTTAAGGAATATGTATTTTACATTATTGGTGCAAGATGCTTTAGTTCTGAGGTGAACACTGTAGTGATGCAAGAGCCAGGGAGACTGATGGACCCTCCCAAGTCCCCTGATTTAGCTACTTTAATTCCCTAGTTCCTGTAGCACCTCCACCAGAGGGCAGAAAGTGGAAAAGAAAGGGAGATGAAATAGAAACTCACATATGGCTTCAGCATGCCTGTAGAAACCTTGAATCCAATCAATGCTCAGTTCATAGACTGAGTTAATTGTGGCCTAGAAAGACTGGGACTTGCTCATGGTGGAGTTGACAGATGAGTCGACTTGGCTCTTTGATTCCCATGCAGGTGCCCCTGTGGTGATGGTGTGTGATGAGACAGAATCTCTACTAGGAAGAGCTCAGTCCTGAAATCACACTGCCTCTGGGGAATCCCAGCTCAGCTACTTGCTACTTGTATAATCTTAAGCTGGTTTCTGCTTTCTCATCTGTAAAATAAAGGTAGTAATAGCACCACTTCAAAGTGGTTGGTAGAAGTAAAACAAGTGAATGTAAGTAGAATGCATGTAAAGTGCTTAAGACACAACCTGCCAAGTACTAACAGCCTACTTTTTGTAAGTTATAAGAAATTTGTTAGATATTGTATTCGGAATCTCATGTTAGCATATCATGGAATCAGTGTTCCAACCATCACATCTCATTTTAGGAACAAAATACCAGTTTCAACCCAATTTTTCCAATGTATATACCCTTTTCCCTCCAGCGGTAATACTAAAGCAGATGCCTGATTTATGTTGTTGACTATGCATGGCCTCCTTTAAATAATGGAAATAAGCTTAATAAATGACCTCATGAGTAGTTTTTGGAAATTTCATTAAGATCTCGGCTGAAATTGTATAGTAAAACTGGTTGCTTGTGCATAACAGGCAGGATTTGTTTCTTGGTTCGGCCTTTGGATACTACTGGCAGGAAATCCCATAGGAAGTTTATGGAGCAGGTTGGTGGGGTTCTCCCCTGTACCTGAACCCTTAGCAAAGACAGGCAGTTTCTTCACTAAACCTGTAAGAAGGCAAATTTCCATTTGTATAATGCAAGTAATAGTTGCCTTTCAAACATAACATTTTTTAAGATAACAAACTTGGTCTTGTCAGTGGCTGCAGTTTTTTGATTTTTGCTTGGTTATCTTCTGGCTAAAAGGATATGGTCTAGTATGTGATAAGAAGAACGCAGAGAAAACCCTTTTCTTTCCAACCATTATCCAACAGCTCAGACTTAATCGTGGTGTCCTTTTCTGCTGTCCTGGGGGAGTTTAATTTTTTGGGGAAGACAAGCAGACCCTTGGCTTTTCCTCTGCCTCTGATGAATAACTTCTTTGAATGCAAGGGTGTGTGTAGGGGGGAGGGGTGTTATGGAGGATCTGTCATTAAGGGTTATTATGGGTAGACCCAGAGACGTGCGAGAAGGGAGGGAGTGGTCCGCGGGTGGGATCTGTCGAACAGACAAAATGTGGGGCTCCTGTCCCTTGAAGTACAACTTGTCTCTTACTGAGTAAGGAGAAAGGCATCTGTAGTGCCTCTCCCAGGGACACATAGAAGAGAGAAAAGCGACCAAGATAAGAGTGGACAGAGGAATTAGCGAGACATGTTCGAGAAACGGTCCCCTGCCCTTGCTCCGGAAGAGCGCTACCGCCGAGCCGGGGTCCCGAAGCCGGTAAGATCCACGACCTACGCTCCTGCCGCAGACCGATCCGGTGGCCTTCGAGTCCGGGTGAATTCAGGGTCAACCCTTTCCGCCTCAGTCCCCTCCTTCCCCCGGGTGCCACCTCCTTCCCCCGCCGTCGGTGAGCTCCGTCTTTCGCAGTGCTGCGTTCAGCGCCCTGCAGCTAGTACCGGGGCGCACGGACCTCCACTCGGGTCGCCTCGCGTCCGAGACCCTCCAGGGTCATGGGCAGGGTTTCCTTCAGCTTTCGAGTTGGCTCGGTTCGGAGATCCCGCTCTGCTTGCCAGAGGCTCTGCTACCTCTCCTCCAGAGTCCCTCTTCCGCCAGGCGCTCTCTGCGCGTCTGGTGGGCTTAGCCGCACACGAGCAATTGGGGAGGCTGCCGGTGAAGCCGTCGCAACCAGCCCCTCGGGGATCCACGGCTTGCCCTCGTCGCAGGCGCCCGGCAGCTGGAAGGACTGCGCGGCAGTCTTGCCTGCCCCAGACGTAAGCCTCCTCTCCAAATTGCGCGCGCCTAGGTGTCCGTTCCTCTTACAACCAGTACAGCGCGCGGTTCCTCGGCGACCAGTGTGCCCGGGGATCATCCAGAGTGGCAACATCCCACAATGGCCTCACTTGCCGAGTGCTGGAACTCCTGGGTTCCCTGCGTACAAACTTTCTCTCCCGCAGCACATCTTGCGTTGGCCGCCGGGAGGCATAGGTTCAAAGCTCTACGGTTTGGCAGGCTCGGATCCTGTCCTGGGAAGGGACAGCATTTCCGCAGGTTCGGAAAGGGAAATAAAAAAGAAGGGCACTACTGATGCTCCCCACTGGCCAGAAACTCCAGGAATTAAGTCTAATTTACAATATTCTTTGGCGTCAATAGGGCCCCATAATCCGCTCGCTACTAGGCTAGGCTCCCAGCTGTGCCGAGTCCAGACGGGTGACCTCTCTGCCCGCCGACACCTCGGGCTGGGCGGGCGGGAGAGAGGTGGTATCCCGTCCCCCAGCGTCGTCACGGGCGCCCCTCTCCTGGTGTCATACGCTCGAGGCCGGTGGATGGCAGTGCAGGCGCTTTTTGCACGACTTCCCATGCACTTAGCCTGGGAGCTTTGGAGGCAAGCAATTCAAAAAGTGGAGAATTTTCCTCTTGCGGGAAACTTCTGAGAACAATGCACTGCCTTCTGTACAAGACCTTAACAACTTCTATATGCATATTTGTGGTTTATAGTTTTTATTTCATCTTAAAAAATTTTAAAGTAATTTTCTTTAAAAATCTTTTTTTTTTTTTAGTCGTAGATGGACACAATGCCTTGACTTTATTTATTTATGTGGTACTAAGGATCCAACCCAGTGCCTCAGGCATGCAAGGCAAACGCTCTACCACTGACCTACAACCCCAGCCCCAGAAAAAATTTCCTGAAGGAAGCAAAACTCTGCAAAGCATCCCAAGACCTCTGCCAAAAGGGGAGTGAGGAGGTCTCACAAGTGATTATTGTCTATTTTAGTAGAAAGTTTTGAAATTACAGGTGCTATAATGTTTCTAATGCTGTCAACATTAATTTTGCCATAACCCAAGAGAATGAAAGGCACCATGTTTTCTTACCCCCTTGGTCACAATGACACTATGACCGACATTCACCAGCTTGTTTGTATTTAGTAGGTACCCAATAGTTTTGTTATGTGAGAGTGGGCACAAAATCAGTGCCCTAAACCAGGTTCCTGGATTTTAAAAGTTTAGACTGGGTGTCTGTAGACATGTGAGAGAGGTCACCTGAGCAGTTAGGTTTTCCATAGACTCCTTCCTAGCATACCAAGAGTTTCACTAGGATGAACTATTTTTAAAGTTACTCCAGTTTGGAACCACAGAAATCTGGGGGGGAAAAAAAAAAAAAAAATATATATATATATATATATATATATATATATATATATATATATATATAAAGTTTTTTTCAGGGTCTGAAAGTTCCTTGCCAGGATAGGATGAAGTTGGGGAAGAAGTTGAGCAGCCCCATGTCTCCAGAGAGTTAGCATAAGAGAGTAATAAAGTGTCTTGTTCCTCATTGTCCTTCTTGCCTTCACATCCAGCCTCCTTAAACACAAAGATATGTGCTCTTAGGGTTTCTGCCTGTCTTTCAAGTCCACATAATGGAAGCTCCCTGGGAATCAGGAGAGCTGTAACAAGTCTTGCTGAATGGATCCAAGGGAGGAAGTTGATTTAACCTGCCACTTCTACCTTACTAAGTTATTTAGCAAGCATGAATTCTTGCCTCCTCTGCCTCATCGCTGTTCCTGACAGTGCACTTTACCTGATCAGATGGAAAATGGTACAGGTTGGCTAAAGGATACTGGTTTGTGCAGCACACTAGATCCACACTAAGCAATCATGTAGCTCCAGACCTGCCTGTTCCTCAGATTTTACACACACACACACACACACACACACAAACACATACACAACTTTTGTAGGACTATTTAGATAGGTAGGAAATGGAAGAAAATCTCAAGTGTGCTATAGATGCTATGCCCTGGTAGGAAGAGTGCAAAGCGCAGGCTTTGGTGTCAGACCTCTGGTTCTACCTCTTAAAAGCTGAAAGGCTCCAGGCCACTCAAATAATCCTGCTAAGCCTCAGTTTCCTCCATCAGAAAGTGGGGATGATACTATTGATCACCTGTAAGAATACTGTGTGGATCAAGGAAATACATATGTACTGGAGGTATGTAATAGTTGTCCATTCCATGTCCATTCTATGAAGGCTCTCTAATATTTTTTTTGCTATAGCCACTTTTGTTATATTGACTTTTGATATATATGTACATATTTCATATATACAACTTGATGAGTTTGGAATATGTATATGCCTATGAAGCCATTGTCATAAACATATTTATCACTCCCAAAAGATTACTTCTGCTCTCTTATTATTGTTATTATTATTTGGTATACACACACTGAACAGAAGATCTTTTCTCTTGCAAAATTTTAATTTTACAGTATAGTACTATCAACTACAGAGACTCTGCCATAGGACTTACTCATCTTGCATTACCAAAATTTTACACCCATTTTCCAATATCTTCCCCTTTCCCCCTTCCCTAGGCAACTGCCATTCTATTCTCTGTTCATATGGATTTAACTCAAATTTCTTGTATAAGTGAGATCATGCAGTGTTTGTCCTCCTGTGTCTGGTTTATTTCATTAAGCATAATGGCTCCTGGGTTCAACCACCTTGTTGCGAATGGCAGGATGTCCTTCTTTTTTAAGGCTTAGTAACTACATGTTATGTAATTCCATTTTCTTCATCCATCCATCAAAGTCCTTTTAGGCTGCTTCTATGTCTTGGCTATTGTGAGTAATACTGCAATGAAGAAGGGAATGCAGACATTTCTTCAAGGTCCTAATTTTAACTCCTTTGGTTATATATCCAGAAGGGATTGCTGGATTATATGGTAAGTAGTTCTATTTTTAATTTTTAATTTTTTTTTTTTTTTTTTTTTTTACTGGGGATTGAACCCAGAGGTACTTTATTACTGAGCCACATCCCCAGTCCTTTTTATATTTTATTTTGAGACAGGGTCTCACTAAGTTGCTGAGGACCTTGCTAAGTTGCCCCGGCTGTCTTTGAACTTGTGATCCTTCTGGCCTCAGCCTCCTGAGTCACTGGGATTATAGACATGTACCCCCGCACCCAGCTTCATTGTGGTTTTTATCTGCATTTCCCTGAGGGTTAGTAGCACTGAGCAACTTTTCACATTTCATTGTCCATTTGTCTGATTTAATTGAAAAAATATGTATTCAGGCTTTCTACCCATTTTAAAATTAAGTTATTCATTTATTTATTTTTGCTATTGAGTTATAGGAGTTCCGTATGGATTTTGAAAATTAGCCCTTTTTCAGATATATAGTTTATAAATATTTACTCCCCTTCTGTAGTTGACTTTTTGTTTTGTTCATTGTTTCTTCTGCAGTGCAGAAAGAAGTCTTTTAGTTTGGTGTTGTCCTACTTATCCATTATTGCTTTTGTTGTCTATGCTTTTGGTGTCATATCCAAGAAATTATTGCAACAGCCAATGCCAGAAAGATTTTCCTCAGGTTACTTCTAGGAATTTTATGGCTTCAGGTCTTATTTTCAAGTCCTTAATCTATTTTTATTTGAGTTTTGTGTCTTATGTAAGATGAAGATTCAATTTTATACTATTGCATGTGAATATTCAGTTTTTCCAATACCATCTGTTGAAGAAACTATCTTCTCCCCTTGTGTACTCTGGGAAGCCCTCTCAAAGATCATGCATGCACACACACACGCGTGCACACACACACACACACACAATTTATATATATATATATATACACACACATGCATGCCTGGGTTTATTTTTGGGCTCTCTAGTTTGTTCCCTTAATCTGTATGTCTGTCTTTATGCCAGTACTAGATTCTTTTGATTACTGTTGCTTTGTAATATAATTTGAAAGCAGGAGCATAATGCCTCCACTTTGTCTTTCTTGCCCCAAACTCCTTTGACCATTTGGTCTGTAACCTGTTTTTATTTGAGGAACTGGTCTCTTCTCAGCTTCAGTGAGGAGACTCCCAGGCCTTTTTTCCACAGATTCCTGTGATTCTAAACCTATGCTGTACAATAAAGTGGCTGCCAGCTACATGTGATTATTTAAATTTACATTAATCAAAATTAAATCAAATTAAAAATTCAGACCATCTCCCTGAGCACCTTTCAGGTAATCACATCTGGCCAGTGGTTACTGTAATGGGCAGTACAGATAGATATCCCCTTCATTGCAGAATAAGCTTTTATTTTTTAATGAGACTCTAGGGTAATTAAGTTTCCTGTCCAGCACCTCTCTTTCCTTCTTTTTCTCTTAAAAAGTGGTTTTGCATAGCAGAATCATTTCTGTTTTGTTGAGGAGTTTTATACTGTGGCAGTATTTGCTGACAAGATTAATTAATAAATCAGCTAACAAGTGTGGATTAAACGCAGAATCCTTTGAAATTCTCTTCCTAGGGCCTTGATGAGTTTTACTGATGGATTACTTTTTTTCCATTCCCAATGAGCTTTATGTTTGATGGTTTTCCAGGTTTTAGAGCAGAAACCCTGATATAATAGAGGATCTCTTCTCCCCATATATACCCTTACATCTTGTACCAATTTTTATAAGAATGAGAGTAGAATACTAAGTTTATGCTTAGAGCTAAATCCACTAAAAGTGTTCAATTTATTTGGATTTAAAAACCAATATTCCACCTCACTCTGTAGGACCCCTTCATGAATTGACCTCCATTTGACAAACTATATATTTTACTTCTTTATTCTTACTGTTTTCTCTCTCCTCCTATTCTAGAATGTAAGTCCCCAAAGGAAGAAATTTTTCAATATTTTTGTTCATTGTTAGATGAGTGCCTGGTATACAGTTGGTACCTATTAACTGTGAATAAATAAGTATATAGAGATATATTTGGAACTAGTTAAGATAGAGAGATGCTGTATTAATTTCCTAGGGCTGCTGCAACAAATGGCCACGAACTGAGTAGCTTAAAACTACAGAAATTTCTTTGCTGTCAGTTTTGGAGACTACAAATTCAAAATCATTAATAGGGTCTTGCTGCCCATAAAGGCTTGAGGGCATAATCTTTCCCCAAACCTTCCTTGCTTCTGGTGGGCAATCTTTGGTGTTTCTTGGTTTGCAGATGTATCTCTCCACTCTTGGCCTCCATTGTCATGTGGCCCTTTTCCCTGTGGGTCTTCATGTGTTCTTTCCTCTTGCTACAGCTCCATTGTCCATCAGCCATATTGGATTTATGACTCCAATCCAATATGACTTCATCCTTTCCCCACCTCAAATTTTTTTACCTCTTAAAACTTTATTCCATGAGACTCATTATTTTTACAGAAAGACAATCACTGTACAAGTTGAGAGATTATATTCTGCTAATGTGAGTTTTCTACCTGGGTGTGGAGTACGTGGAGTGATTGATCTTTGAATTGCTCAGTCAGAGGCTCTTTCCCAAGTTGTCACTATCCTCAACTCTATCTTCAGTCTCTCCACCTTTTTTCCTTACTCAAAAAGAGTCATCCATGTCCCAGAGCGCATGCTCTGTCTGCTTGTTTCCTGAGCATTCCACAGCAGTGTTGGCTCAGCTCTGAGTTCTGCTGAAGGGTGCCTGGTGTCCGAAGCTTATGTCTTGCTTTCAGCCTACTGGCAGTGGACCCCATCCGCTCATCCTACAGCAGCTGTTTGAGTATACTCCTATAGTACATTTCTACATGTTCAAGCCATCAGAGCTGGTGGTGACAAACTCATGTGGAAGTCTGTTTGGGCTGGTTGGGGATCCAGGGAGGTCCTGCAGGTGATCTATCTTGCCATTCAATATCAGCACTGAAACTCTGTGAAAGGTTCAAGAGGACCTGTGCGGGGAAGGGCCAGTGAGACACCAGGCTAGGTTAGGGGAAGGGTAGAAAATGTAGAGGTGAGTTGCAAAGACCCTTTTAGTACTACCTATTTGTACCCACTTAGCCCAAGGCCCCATCCACTCGAGGTTGACAGCATTTGAAGAGTACTTTCTGTTTCTAGAACTTGGGGGAATTTTAAAGAGAAGTCCTTCTGCAGCCATAAAATTTAAGTTTCTCCAAATGACATGAAGGGGTCATTCTGCTAAAGTGCCATTTATCCCCAGAGTAGTGATCATCTCTTTATGAATAGTTCAGGGTGAATTTTTCTGGCCAGGGAACCGTGACTCCTCAAGAGGTGAAAGCCATGTCTTAGGTCCAAATAACCTTCACTTCTAAGCATTCAGCTGCACAGCCTGGGCAAAAAGAGGAATAGATTCATCCTTTCATTTGACAAACATGAATTTTCCAGGCATGACACTAGGGACTCAGGCTGCACCAGTAAAAAAACAAGGATCTTTGCCCTTGTCAAGTTTATTTTCTAACGATAAATCCTACACCAGCTGTGCAGGGAAGAAGGATAAGTGTGTAAATAACATGAGTGCTCTCCCTGCATGCTACCCAGTGTCCTAGAGTGAGAGCAGAAGAAGAGAGAGGGGATCTGCTGTTAGTTTCAAAACCCTGGCACCTTTGTATGCATCCGTCTTGTGATTCTACCTATGATCCTGTGCTAAAGAGCTGTGTCTTTTTGTCTTTTAACCTCAAGCCAATTAACTAATCTGATGCCCAGATGAAAAGTCTATTTCATTTCTGGAAAACCTGATCACGTGGGATTTATTGACAGAAGTTATATTGGTTTCCAATGTAACACTTCCTAAGAATTTTCAAGGATTATTTTGACAGTACATGATTTTCACCTTTGTCTGCCTATTTCAGAGCTTTATCCAGCAACCCAGATGCCACTCTTTTGTAGTGTGGTTTGAAAATCAAAGCTACATTGATGTACCTAATATTTTGCTGTGAACCTTAAAAACAATTTGATCCAAGTCAAGAAATAGGAAATGGGAGTGCAACACTAAATGGATACTAAAATGCTGTGAGATTTTATAGAAGTCAGTCAACCTTCCTGATCCTGGTTTTCTCATGTGTAAATTAAGGCTGTTGGATCTTTGTAGATCTGAAAGCTGTAATTTTAATGTGGCAGTGGAAGATAAGTGGGATATTGTACCCTTTGCTTCTTTCTTCCCTTCTTGCCTGTCTTCCAGTTGAAAGCTGCGTGTTCTTTCCCTCTGTCACCAGATGCATGCTATCTTTCCACCATTCTCCATCTCCCTCACACCAGGTAGGTGTCCAGCAGTTCAATTCAATTCTGTTTACCCAGAGTTAGTATCAAATCCCACAGGTTAAAGGACTCAGTCCCACAAGACTGCTTCTATTTCAGATGCCACTAGCAGGTCTTTAGCCACCTGGATTTCTGACTGATCTGCTATAAAACAGGGTCCCCACAAACCCCTCTCACATCTCATAGTTTGCTAGAATGGCTCACAGAACACAGAAAATAATTTCACTTACTTTTACTGGTTTATGACAAAGGATACAGATGAACAGGCAGATGAAGAGGCATGCAAGGTCCACACATGTCCTGAGTGGAGGATCTTTTGTCCCATGATGTTGGCGTGCACCCTTTCCTGCATGTGGATGTGTGGACCAACTCATAACTCTCCAAACTGCAACATTTAGGTTTTGTGGAGGTTTAATTGCACAGGCATGTGGATTACTAATTCAGTCCCCTGCTCCCCTTCTTTTAGTGGTGCTGAAAGTTGCAGGCTTCTAATCAAGGTTTGTACTTTCTGGAAATCAGCCCCCATCCTGAAGCTATTTAGGGACTATCCAGTATCCAAGGATCACCTCAGTAGAATGAAAAGTGCTCTTATCCCTCCTATCATTCAGGAAATTCCAAGGGATTTAGGAGCTCTGGGTCAGGAAGCGGGGTGGACAGGATGGGACAGGAGTGCTGCCTGGATAAGCCTCACTGACCCCCATGTTTGCTTCCCTCTTCTTATTCCAGTGACACTTTGCCAAAACATAAAATCACCTTTCAACCTCAAAAGAAGAACAATCAGAGCAAAGCTGGGAGGCAGTTCAAACCATCATAGCCACGGTCCTCTGGAGGTGTCTTCTCAGGCTGTAGGTCAGAACTGAACATGTACCTAGATGTGCAGCTTGCAGGTGGGGGAAAGAATGGAGAGGGACCATCATTGGCATAGAGGTCCTCCACCAGGTGGCTCAGTGTGTTGGGGGTCAGGTGTTTCCCTGAGGCCACCAAAGGAAGAGTTTGACACAGATGAAAATCTTCTTTAAATAGCTAGGTAAGACACACACCCCTATACTTTTAAAGCTAAGAAATAAAGATCATAACAAAATGTGCTCTGAATGACAAAGGAGCAGAATTTTCAGGAAAAGAGGGAGAATTCTGGAATCTCTGAAATTTAGGGAGTTTGGAAGTGGGACTCAGGAAGTAGGTTGAGCCTGATTAGATCATTCCACCTGAGACAGCCATAACCCTGGTTGCCCTGAGTGCAGAGGCACAGGGCCCTCCACTCAAGCTTCAGCTCATCCCCTACTGCCTAGGGTACCTTAGGCTCAGTTGCCTTCCCTGAAAAGTGGGAACAATACCTGTCACAGAGTTCAGCTGAGGACTTAGTGAAAGAATGCTTTATGAAAGTGCTTTGAGAGAACATAAGTTACTACACAAATATATTTTGTTGCTGTTACTGTTAACTGGTGGAGAATTTAGTTGTGCAGGTACCTAATACAGTATCCCTCTTGCTTTGAAATCTGGATTCTGGGAAGTTAGTTGTTCTCCTCAGAGAAGATTAAAAGAAGAAATGTTGTTTTCAAAGTCTAGGCTCTCAAAAGAGTTCCAGTACAATAAAACAACTGAAAGTTAGTGTCACCTTGCTTCATTTATGGTCTGTGGCAGCACTATCCAATAGAAATATAACATCAAACAGATGTAATTTAAAATTGTCTAGTAGTTGTGTTGGAGAAAGCAAAAATAAACAAATGAATTTAATTTTAAAGTATATTTTATATAACTGAATATATCCAGATTTTATTATTTTAAAATGAAATCAATATAAACATTATTAAATATTTTGCCTTATTTTTCACAATAAATCTTTAAATTTCAGTATTCTTCAGGACATCTAAATTCAAATGAACTATATTTCAAAATGTTCAGTAACCCCATGTGACTATACTGTGTTGGCTACTACAGAGTCAATTTAGCTTTCCTATGATAACCCAGTTCTTATCCCCAGGACCTGCGGATGCTGACTTACATGGCAAAAGGAACTTTGCAGATGTAATTGAGACTTTTGAGATGGGAAGATTATCCTGGATTATGTGGGAGGGCCAGATATAATCATAGTGTCCTTGTAAGAAGGGAAGAAGGAGGGTCAGAGTTGTAAGAGCCAGCGATGTGATGATGGATGTAGATTGGAAGATTGGACTTTGAGGGTGCAGGAAGGGACCACAAGTCAAAGAATATAGGCTGCCATTCCAAGCAGAAAATCAAGGCCTCCTGTGCCAGCAGCCCCAGTGACGCCTTAGCTTTAGCCCCAGGATCTTGATTTCAGGCTTCTGGTCTCTAGAACCAAGAGAATAAAGGTGTGTTGTTCTCATCCACTAAATCTGTTGTGATTTGTTATGGTTGCAATAGGAAACTGATAATTACTAGTGTACTAATACAAACATCATTTCCAGGCCATTTTCGGAAGGCACTGGTTCCCTGGCTACCTCACCGTAGACAAGTACAGCTTCTTCATCTCATCTTGGGTTAGAGCATACAATGACAGTCACTCTTGGGATTCCTGGGTGTTAATGCCATCCTTCTTTAGTGCTGAGGTCTATTTCTTCCCAGGGCTCAATTGCAGCCTTTGGTTATAAAAACTCAGTCAATATCTTATCACTAACTCCAGAATGAACAGGAAAGACTCCCCCCTCCCCATTATGGTACATTGTACATGAGAAGAAGTTACTGGCTCTTTACTATCTGCTCAATTTGGGGGGATAATCTAAATTTTTTAAAAATAATTACTGCCGTGTGAGTTTGGTAGGGTTAAAGTTTCTATGAATGTTAGTGACTGTATGATTCAGTCAGTGATTCTTAAACTCTAGCGTGCTTGGGAACCACTGGAAGGATCTGATCTCACAGGGGTGGCTGAGACCCTCTGTCTGAGTTTCTGTTTTAATAAGTCTGGAGTGGGATTCAATAATGCACATTTCTAACATATCCCAGGTGATGCTGATGAAGCAGGCAAGTAGGAAGGGAGCTTCTCTCACAATACCTGTCGTTCGAGAGGACGGGAGGAATTCCCCAGGCCTGGTGTCTGTGAGGAGGGAGCAATTGCTGGGGAAGACTGAGAGGCCAGCCTCTTGCCTGACCAAGACACAGGAGTCCTCCAATAGTAAGCTCTGAAGGAGTTGCTAAGGAACTTCAGGGCAAACCACTCCTGCTTCTCTTGCTTTGTGTCTCCCACCCCGAATTCTAAAGTAGGTGACAATCCTGAGTCGGGCAAGTCTCAACTAAAAATACCTCCTTTGCCTCAGACCAGTTGAGTCCTCAGATTGCCCAGCTGGAGTGAATTCCCTGGACCAGGGGCTACCCCAGTGGAAAGTCTGTCAGCAGAAAATACCAGGTTAAAAATAGCACTGGGGAGGCCCTTCGAAGCTTTCACACAGCTGCCCAATTGGGGTAACCAATTCTAGGGGTGGGGTGGGGAAATTCTTAAGTCAGGAATAAAAAAGGACTACCCAGCTGTGTCCAGTTTCATTCCCTAAAAGGGGAAGGGCAAACTTTAGTGACCAGCTCCTTCTCCCCATGGCAATTGTGGCCAAATTCTAGACTTGGTGAATGTAGCCCTTACCCTGGAGATGGTGATTACTACTCTGCCTTCTAAGTAGCAGTAAAACTGCTTCTCCCAACCTGTTTAAAATGGAAAGAGACAAATCCTCCTAAGGTAAGAGAGTTCCAAGAGTTTCCCAACAGGTAAGAAATAGCCCTTTCCAGAAAAGTTATTTAACCCCAATGGAAATAAACAGGAAATCTACAGAATATTTTAGTTAAAGAAATCTTAATTTGCTATTTTTAAATTTTTAAAAGAGCTTCCCTTTACAAAGTTTCTTGTCTTCTCACTTGTATTTCTCAAAGACAAAGGAAAAAACATCAAAAAAATTGTCCAAATTGTATTTCCCCGCCGGTAGTATAAGGTGCAGAAATAGGCCCCTAGCAATCTCACCTTATTCATTACTTCACTTTCCCATTTCATTTATCTTTGGTCCAAAAATATTAAATTGAAAGTTCCAGAGGTAAACAATTCGTAAGTCTTAAATTTCGTGCCATCCTGAGCGGTGTGAAGGGATCTTGCGAGGTCCTGCTTTGTCCTGTCCCTTTGGGCAGCATATCCACAGGTATGAGCTCTGCCTGTGAGTCACGAGCTGCTTTGGTCATCACATTCACTGTGCTGGTATCATGGTGCCTGTGTTCAGTGTTCAGGTAACCCTTATTTTACTTGATAATGACCCAAAGAGCAAGAGTAGTGATGCTGGCAATTCAGATATACTAAAAAAAAAAAAGCTGTAAAGCGCTTTCTTTAAGTGAAACAATAAATATTTTTTATGTTATAAGGAAAGAAAAATAATCATATTCTGAGGTTGTTAAAAAACAGGATAAACAAAACTTTTATCCATGAAGTGGTAAAGAGGAAACAAACAAACAAATATATAATAAGCTAAATAGGAAAACAATCTTGGGGGATCTTGAAATGTATCCCCTCTATACAAGAGGCAAGTACTGTCCTCCCTTTTCACCATTTTCTGAGCATGAGTGTCAACTCTGATAGGAAGTAATGGATGCAGAGCAGCCTCCATGTCCTGGCTTCTGTAGCATAAACTAAATCTACACGACACACACCTATATAGATGACCTGCTAACTAAAAAGTAGCTGGGAAAGCTAGAGGATCCAGATTTTATAGTTTTAGTCCTTCTCTTCTTTTTTTTGTTTTTTTTTTTTTTTTTTTTTTTGTATCAGAGATTGAACCCTGGCTGCTTAGCCTCTGAGTCACATCCCCAGCCATTTTTATATTTTGTTTAGAGACAGGGTCTCACGAAGTTGCTTAGTGATTCTCTAAGTTGCTAAAGCTTGCTTGCTTTCCTGCCCCATCCTCCTGAGCTGCTGAGATGGCAGGCATGTGACACCATGCCCGGCTAGTTTTACTCCTCTTTTATGTATGTTTTAGGGGAGAAAAGAGTAAAAATACAGGAACAGCAGTAATTGCCTTCCATAGATTTCAAAACTTTTTTGGGGGGTTTCCTATTCTTTGCTCCTTGATGAATCACTCCATCCTGGATTTGTTTGGAGTGAGGTGAGCTCCAAGGTGCAGAGGGATAGAGGGGAGACAGCATCCCATGGAGGAGAGACCAGAGGAGCAGGTTGGTGCCCCAGTGGAGTAAGGATGATGCGTGAGGGCTGGGGTGGGTTGTTGGGTCTGAAGTGGGGTGACAGAGTCTGATAGGGTGAGGGACTGCTCTACTTATGGGGAAGGCAAGCAGGATGTGGGGACTTGGACAGAGTAAGCATGTGGCCAAGGTGGGGCTGGGACAAAATGTTAGTTACAGATTAGGAGACGGATCAAATAAGGAAACATGTTACCAATAAGTAGATTTATTGGAGAAAGAAGTTAAAAATATAGAAAGGCAGAAAACTAGATCTAGAATCTTGTGAAATAGGATTGGATTGGAGATATGCAGTAAACGTATCATTGTCAATGTATAAAGATAGATACAGAAATAATATAGATGTTGATACATGTATGTATTTGTACATATGTGAGTGCATACACTATATAAATATATTTCCCCCTCTAACTCTTTGTGCTGAAACATTCCCCCTTATCCTCCTCTAGGAAGGACTAACTGAGTTTGAAAGTGCCCAACCTGCTTCTTAATTTATTCATTTCCATCTATATTTCATGGGGGTCAAGCACTCTTTGCTGAGTTTGCTGTGTTTCTCTTTGGTTTCAGGTCATCATTTCTTTTTCTTTCCTTTTTAAAAATAGTTTTAGTTGTAGATGGACATAAGGCCTTTATTTTATTCACTTATTTCCATGTGGTGCTGAGGATGGAGCCCAGTACCTCACATGTGCTAGGCAAGCACTCTACCACTGAGCTACAGCGCCAGCCCTCTTTTTCTTCTTATTTCAGATTTTCATAGTGAGAAATATAAAATCAGTGGATTCTGTGGCTGCCAAAAGCGTTCATGTTCAAATACATCTTGTCTCCCATTATCCTCCTGAATTGATTAATTCCCCTTCCCCTACAAAGGTATTATCCTATCAAATCTACATCTACCCGAGGCTTGGCTCTATTACCAGCTGGCTAGATTCCTTTTAATGTTTTGTTTCTGCTGTGTCTTCCCTTATTCCTAATTTCAAAATTTTCTTTCATATTAAGGAAGTACATACTCAATAATTATGTACTCACCTTTAAGAACCATGTCAGGCTCAAAAGTAATGCTCAGAAATTCTTGGAGAATTTTATGCTGATTTTCCAAGTCTTACCCTATCTACTATATCCAGGTCTTCAGTCATCATGTGTCTTAGTTGCCCAGTCTTTAAGGCATGTTTTCCCAGTTTTTCTTGACACGAACTTTCTGTCTGTAGCTTTAAGAAGCCACTTTTCAGTTATTTCTCAGATCCTTGGTCCTTTGGGGATAGTCAATTCATTTTTTCTCTTAGATCTTGTCCCTTTTTCCCTGTTGAATTTCTTTGGGTTTCAACATACTTTATTATCTATTAACCACTAAAAACATCTCTCCCTTTCCCATAGATTTCTTTGCGAGTTTTAGACCTGGGTACAACTTTTTGCCCTTCTGTATCTGTTTATACAGACATTCCAAATTGTATTTTCTCCTTCCTCCTTCAGCCTATCTCAACTTAGTTTTTCTCCTAAGAAAATTATCTCTTCCTCTAGCTTAGTCAACTGTTTTTCTGAAAGTAAGACTGAAGAATGTTTTCCAAACCCTTCCAAATCTCCTTTGACTTCCTGAGATAAACTGATTCTGTTGAAACAGAATGTTCAATACACAGGCTTTTGGAGTTGCCTTTTTGGCTTTTGCATTTGAAAAAAAATTATTGCATTGTTTTTCCAAGAAGATGGAGTACACTGTGGTAGAGCCTTCCATTCTTCTTTATTTTGAAAGAAAATCTGCCACCTTTCTATGGCTGAATTCATGAGTTGGGTCTCTGAAAATCAGAGGTCAGGGTCAGATATTATTTAGTTACCAAATCCAGAGTGAATTTAGGACTGGAAGATGTAGGAGGGCTGGAATTTGTGAATGTGCACTGCGTGCATCCAAGGCATTTGTATCTCCATTGTTGGTTTCTTTCCATGGCCCTGATGTGGTTTAAAATAAGATAATGAAATCTGGGGAAGTTTTTCCTGAATACCTTTTCTAAGACTGCTAAAAAGTCAAAACTAGAAGCTCACACATATATTCCTCAAGAGCTAAAGGATCTGGGCTGTTTTGTAGTTCCCAGGCAGCATATCTTGGACTGTTCTCCTCCAGAACCTAAAAGGGTTTGATCCTACCAGATTCTGCCTCTGCTGAAATGCAGGGCCAGTTTTCTCAGAGAACTATGGAGTGAGGGATGGGAGGACGAGGAAGTCTTTAGAGACTGTCTGAGTGTGAAGTTCTGTGGAATCACACTTGGTATGGGTCCACTGAGTCTGAGAACCTCACACTGTGCCAAGAAATAATTACTCAATGTGCACCACCACCGCCCACTCCTGCATCCTCCATGACTCTCCTTACTCTTTTTCAAGATTCCTGGTTCAAGATAGTAGATGTTAGATTGGAAGGACTTAATAAATTATGCCATTCCTTTTTAATTGATGTTCATATTAAAATTTTGTGTTCTTTCATGTGCCAGGTAGCATGACAATCACACTTAAAAGACTCAAGGCATACTGTTAAAAAAATATTCCATCTTTCTGTGGAGAAGAGGCCTAACTCCCAGTTCTTACTTAAAGACCTAAAGTTAGTTAAGGCATCTAGAAAGCAGGACTGGTCTGCTTTCTTTGGATTGTGTCTTGTACCCAGACTATAGAAGTGACCATGCAAAAAGTGCTCAGTAGATGCTAGTTGGAATGGCCCAAGTAGTCCCCAGCTAAGGGAGGTAGAACCCTAGAACATGTAGGAAATAATGTAGGACCTGGCTACATTTGGCTAGATAAGCAAATGTCATGAAATGTGTGAAGGGGTCCCGTTTGTGAAAAAAGGTCCTGATCAAAATGTCATCGTATTGCTTCCTTTTGAGCTCCTTCCTTCAGCCCCCACACACTTGCTTTGGCACTCATTTGTAATACTGTTGCTTTATCTTGGTACAAAAGTGCACTCTGTGCCTGTGGTTGATTTGTTGTAGTGTTTTTGACATGTCTGTACTACTGTCCTCCTTCCAAGGTACTGAAGGTACCCATGACATTGTATATCTCCACGGAAGTAGGCTGTCAACTGCCTGAGGGCAGGGACTGTGTACTTCTCGTCCTTACATCCCTATGACACAACTGTGCATAAAATAGGTGAGACAAACTTTTATAGAATAAACCAAATCCATGAGATTTTAACATGCAACATAGACATGTTTTGTAGTAGAAATCTCAACACAGGTTTTTCTCTCTTTTCCAGCTAGAATATTCATGAAATATAGCAGAGTATATAATGAATGTTAAGTTTGGAATTCATCCTTTTGCTCTAGGTATTCAGGAAGAAATTGCTGCTTCATCTAACACATAAAATCCTTAGTTGTAGTTTTTCACAGCAGGATTCCTTTCAGCAGGTGGGTTCAGTAGGTTAACTGTTTTCAACATCTGTTTATGTTTTACTCTGCATTGAGATGCCTGAAATGGATTGTCATAGAGCATAAAATTCATTTTATCTTGTGTGCTTTCCCTGATTATTTTCAGCTGCAAAAAGTCAATATTTTAGATCTCTGCTCACTTTGCCAATCTGTTTCAATTTTTACAAGTCACAACATTTCCATTGTTACAGATCTGTGAGTCAATTAAGTCTCTAAGATCTGCACAAATTCAACAGCCTTCTTACTGCTATGTGAAAAATAGGTTTGGCTTCATTTTGTGATAGATTAGGTTCCTTTGGATTTTGTCATAGCTTCCTTAGAAATGAAGTAACTTGTAATCAAGATGTGAAATTTAAAACATTTTTTATGAATAAAGGTTAAATATATAAATTCCTGAGGGATGGATCACTTAACCACCCTTTTACTTTTCTCCTATAAACCTCCTTTGGTTCAAATGTGCATTCTGAAAAAATGGTCAGGACTTTCCAATGTCTGAAGAAAGAGTTCTGATATTCTACTGGTTTTACAATGAAATTTTTATTACTTTAAGGTTTGTATCTTCCACAAAATGATAACATTGACATGTTTTAGATAGAGGGCAAAGCCATCTCACAAACAGGACACAGGATTCTGTTTATCTGCTGTGTCAAGATGAGGAGGAGCCTGTTGTTTCCTTCCAAGATCATCATCTGTAACTATTACAGAAACATCACCCTCCCACCTTGCTTTGAAGAAAACAGATTTATTCCGAGGCTAAAAGTTTCTGTTACCTCTGAACACATCTCCTTGCTTGAATAAAGATTATAACTTTCCTCTGGGGTACTGAGTAGTGTAAACTCCAAGCCATGTGTTAGAGAGAGATCAGGACTCAGAACTTTCTGAATTTGTAGGACTGTTTGTGATTGGAGCAAGACATGTTCTCTTTCAGTCCTTTACTTGCAGATATGGGGAATATGGTTAGGAGGATTATAAGGTCACCTGGATTTCCAGTGGTGGAAACAGCATGGTACCAGCTGCCTTTGAATCATTCCAATCTGTTCTTTCATATTTCAGACTTTAGCTGAACAATCCCACCCTCAAAACAAAAACATGAGCATGATATGCATATCTGACTATTTATTGGCTAGCTATATTACCTAGTCTCCTGGACAGGATAAATACTATGTCAGTATTTGGTCTCCACACTGAGTGTCCATTCTGAGATGTATGAATCTGAAACTTGTTAATTTTCAAAGGAGAAACTGTGGGTAGGGCTCTCTTGCAGAACCCATGTGTTTTGGTGTGAATTGAGTAATTTCATTTTGAGAGAAGGCATGAGTTATTTGAACTTCATACGCTTCAATTAAATACCAGAAATTGGGATGAAAAGACTTACTGAAAATCAGATGCTTGTTCTTTTTGCCTTTTGGGACATTAAGAACAAATATCACAACAAAAGACATTTTGGTTTGGCATAATTCACTGAGGGAAAATTTTGGAAGCATTTTGTTTCTTGGTAGAGTAGAAGCTAATATTGTGTAGAATTGACAGATGGCTGGTTTGAGAAGAATCTAAGTTATTGATCTGTTACCAACACATCTTATTTTAATTCACGTAAAGGACACTTTCATGGTTGATTTGGAACAGAAAAGAAAGGCTATACCACTAGCATTCTCTCATTTTAAATGTAGAGGTAACTATTGACTCATTGGCAGTTGGTGGACAGAGTGGAGATGGCTTAGAGAAACTCCATCTCTTTTTTTTATTTTGCAGTACTGGGGATTGAACCCAGGGCCTTGGGCTTGTGAGGCAAACACTCTACCAACTGAGCTATATCCCCAGCCCTGGGAAGAATGTTCCACTGAGTATTCAGCAGCATGTGGAGCCCCTGTGTTTGCATTTTTCCAGGCCTGTGAGTGTATTAATATGTGACAGTGCAACATCCCAGCAGAGCTTCAGGAAAGCTTCTGTGTCCCCTTCAGGCCACTGGAGTGGGACTGATCCTACTGTTCTTGCAGGCTGCTCCCTGTTCTGTGGATTCAGCAGAGTATAGATGCATTTCAGTTAATCATCTTACTACCTAAACAACTTAGGTGGTTTTCATCTCTAAGCAATGCACACAATTGATTTGGGATTTCTTTTTTTCCTTTTGTTTTTACCATTGAAAGCAATTTCTTTTTTTTTTTTTTTTGGTGGTAAGAGAAAGGTCATTGAATTCTACCATAATTTTGCATATAACTCTACCTTCTAGATAATACTTTCTCATTTTAGTTTAAGAATGTTTTGATGTAAAAAGCTATTTTAACTAAATCCACCAGATGGGCATATGAGTTAAGATAACCTCTGGCTAGTAAAATTCACAGACCATGTTGAATAACCATCCTCTGTTAACTGAGTCTACATTGTATTTAAGAATATGATAGGGGAGGTTTCAAGATGGCGGCCTAGAGGGTGGCTGCATTTCATGTTGCTCCAGGACTCAGGATTCAAAAGAGGAGATATTGAGACACTTGGGACCAACTCAAAGCAGCCGGGTGACTCTCACCCATTGGGAAGGCGTCCCAGATGGGACGGTGGTCCCGGAACGCAGGAAACTTTGTGAGGTAGAGCTGCCGGCGAGACACCCCTCCCCCTGCTGGAGCAGTAAACTTGGTCAACTGGGAGCACCGTAAAGGAGGCCGCTTGGCACGGTGCTGGGACTCGGAGCAACCACTGGGGCTCCGGTGGCTGCCCAGGGGAGGAGTGGCAAGGAGAGCTGTGTGGACTCAGAACACCGGGGCCTGCCCTGAGGAGGAGGAGGAGGAACGTGGCCGCTTGGATTCGGAGTGACTGCACCAGAGCTACAGGCGGTTGCCAGAGGAGAAGCTGCGCGGCAAGCTGTTTGGACTCAGAACGACTGCTTCTGAACACCGGGGCCGGACCTGAGGACGAGGAGGAGGAAGAGGAGCGCGGCCGCTTGGATTCAGAGTGACTACACCAGAGCTACAGGCGGTTGCCAGAGGAGGGGATGCGTGGCGAGCTGTTTGGACTCAGACCACCTCTGAACACCGGGGCCTGCCCGGAGGAGTAGGAGGAGGAGGAGGAGGAGCGCGGCGGGTCGTTTGGACTCGCAGTGACTGCATTAGCGCTCCAGGTGGCTACTCAGAGGAGAAGGCGAGTGGTGAGTTGTTTGGACTTAAAGTGACAGCTCCTGAACACAGAAGGGCTGCCTGGAGGAGAAGCGTGGTGGGTCGCTTGGTCTTGAGTGGCCGCGCCAGAGCTCCGGGCGGTTGCCCAGAGGATGCGTGCAGCGGGTCACATGGATTCAGAGCCACTCAGAGCGACCGCTCCTGAACACCCGGGGGGTTATCTGGAGGAGGAGGAGGAACGGGGAGGGTCACTTCGACTCAAAGTGATTGATTGCCCAGGGCTACGGGTGGTTGGTGGGAGGTGGAGGCATGCAGTGAGTTTCTTGGACTCCTAGTGACCGCACTGGAATACTGGGCGGCTGTCTGGAGGAAGAGGCGTGTGGCGGGTCTCTGGGACTCAGAGCGATTGTACGGGGCCCCAGGTGGCTGCTCAGAGGAGGGGCCGCATAGCCAGGCGATTAGGTGCAGAGCAGGGTCCCAGGATCTAGGAGGCTTCTTGGTGGAAGAGCCGCACAGAGACAGGCTTAGGGCGGAGCAAAGGTTCCAGGCCTGCAGGCAGATTCTCTGAGGAGGGGCAGCCTAAGGACATTCAGCTGCGAAGGGTGAGGCTCCCAGGCCCAGGAGGTAGGGCCGGGCCCCTGAGAACTTTGCAGAGGAAGGCAGCCCAGCCCAGGTAGTAGCTGTAAATTGAGGGGAACCTCTAGGAGGGAACTGACCAGCGAGACCTCCCCACTGGGTGAGTCTTCCCTGCCGGGTGAGGTTTCCCCACAAGGACGGTAAAACCAGAGACTCAGGCCCAAACAGGCCTTGCCTCAGCCCGCAGCCTAGGTCCCCTTTGGATGACCATTGGTCAACAAGTGGAGGCACCTCTGCCCACTAGCAGGGATTATACCCCACCTGAAGGCCACCACTCCTAGAGAGGCAGCTTCCTTGTGGAGCACCGCATTATCAACTTCCTCCAAGACTTCAGCCAACTGAAGGCTAAGGGGGGATATATATAGAAATCTTCAGGGACATAGTAAGTCAATAGAGGAAATCTGCAGTATCTCAGCCATCCACTGATACCTGAACAATATGAGAAAACAAGGAAAGAAAATACTGCAAACAAATCTAGATGTTACATCAATAAAACCCAATGACAGCATGGCAGAAGAAATGACAGAAAAGGAGTTCAGAATGTACATAATTAAAATGATCAGAGAAGCAAATGATGAGATGAAAGAGCAAATGCACACACTGAATGATGAGATGAAAGAGCAAATGCAGGCATTGAATGATCGCACCAATCGACAGTTAAAAGAGCAAATACAGGAAGCAAAAGATCATTTCAATAAAGAGTTAGAGATATTGAAAAAAAACCAAACAGAAATCCTTGACATGAAGGAAACAATAAACCAAATTAAGAACTCCATAGAAAGCATATCCAATAGGATAGAACACCTGGAAGACAGAACCTCAGACATTGAAGACAAAATATTTAACCTTGAAAACAAAGCTGAACAAACAGAGAAGATGGTAAGAAATCATGAACAGAATCTACAAGAACTATGGGATATCATGGAAAGGCCAAATTTAAGAATTATTGAGATTGAGGAAGGCCTAGAGAAACAAGCCAAAGGAATGAACAATTTATTCAATGAAATAATATCAGAAAATTTCCCAAATCTGAAGAATGAAATGGAAAATCAAGTTCAAGAGGCTTATAGGACTCCAAATACACAAAATTACAACAGACCCACACCAAGGCACATTATAATGAAAATGCCTAACATACAAAATAAAGACAGAATTTTAAAGGCTGTGAGAGAAAAGAACCAAATTACATTCAGGGGGAAACCAATACGGATATCAGCAGATTTTTCAATCCAGACCCTAAAAGCTAGAAGGGCCTGGAACAACATTTTTCAGGCCCTGAAAGAAAATGGATGCCAACCAAGAATCTTATACCCAGCAAAACTTACCTTCAAATTTGACGATGAAATAAAATCCTTCCATGATAAACAAAAGCTAAAACAATTTACAAAAAGAAAGCCAGCATTATAGAACATTCTCAGCAAAATATTCCATGAGGAAGAGATGAAAAACAAAGAAGCAAATCAGCAAAGGGAGGAATTATCCTAAAGGAATTGTCAAATAAAGGAGGAAACAAGTTGTGTCAAACAAATAAATAAATAAAATTTAACAAATGAACCAAAAGACCGGGAAACCGAATCATATCTCTATATAATAACCCTGAATGTTAATGGCCTGAATTCATCAATCAAAAGACATAGACTGGCAGATTGGATTAAAAAGAAAGATCCAACAATATGTTGCCTGCAAGAGACTCACCTCATAGAAAAAGATACCCATAGACTAAAGGTGAAAGGATGGGGAAAAACATACCATGCACATGGACTCAGCAAAAAAGCTGGAGTATCCATCCTCATTTCAGATAATGTGGACTTCAAGTCAAAGTTAGTCAGAAGGGAAAAAGAAGGACATTACATAATCCTTAAGGGAACCATAAATCAGCAAGACATAACAATCATCAACATCTATGCCCCAAACAGTGGTTCATCCATGTATGTCAAACAAATCCTTCTCAATTTCAGAAACCAAATAGACCATAACACAATAATACTAGGTGATTTTAACACGCCTCTTTCACCACTGGACAGATCTTCCAGACAAAAATTGAACAAAGAAACCATAGATCTCAATAACACAATCAATAATTTAGACTTAACAGACATTTATAGAATATACCATCCAACCAAGAGCGAATACACTTTCTTCTCAGCAGCACTGGATCCTTCTCTAAAATAGACCATATATTATACCACAAAGCTAATGTTAGCAAATACAAGAAGATAGAGACACTACCATGTATTCTATCAGACCATAATGGATTGAAGTTAGAAATAAATGAAAGAGTAAAACACAGAAACTATTCCAACATCTCGAGATTAAACAATATGCTATTATATGATGAATGGATAACAGAAGTTATTAGGAAGGAAATTAAAAAATTCGTAGAGGTAAATGAGAGCAAAGAAACATCATATCAAAATCTCTGGGACACTATGAAAGCAGTACTTAGAGGGAAATTTATTTCATGGAGCGCATTTAATAAAAGAAGTAAAACTCAACAAATAAACAACCTAACACTACAGCTCAAAGCCCTAGAAAAAGAAGAACAGACCAGCACCAAAAGAAGTAGAAGACAGGAAATAGTTAAACTCAGAGCTGAAATCAATGAAATTGAAACAAAAGAAACAATACAAAAAATTGACAAAATAAATAGTTGGTTCTTCGAAAAAATAAACAAAATTGATAAACCTTTAGCCACACTAACAAAGAGAAGACGAGAGAAAACCCAAACCACTAAAATTCGGAATGAACAAGGAAATATCACAACAGACAGGATTGAAATACAAAACATAATAAGAAGCTATTTTGAAAATCTATACTCCAACAAAATAGAAAATTTCGAAGACATCAACAGGTTTCTAGACACATATGAATTGCCTAAACTGAACGAGGAGGACATACACAATTTAAATAGACCAATTTCAAGTACTGAAATAGAAGAAGTCATCAAAAGCCTACCAACAAAGAAAAGTCCGGGACCAGATGGGTTCTCAGCCCAGGTCTACAAAACCTTTAAAGAAGAGCTCATTCCAATACTTCTCAAAGTATTCCATAAAATAGAAGAGGAGGGAACCCTCCCAAACTCATTCTATGAAGCCAATATCACACTGATACCTAAACCAGAGAAAGACTCATCAAGGAAAGAAAATTTCAGACCAATATCCTTAATGAACATCGACGCAAAAATTCTCAACAAAATTTTAGCAAATCGCATACAAAAACATATTAAAAGGACAGTGCACCATGATCAAGTGGGTTTCATCCCAGGGATGCAAGGTTGATTCAACATCAGGAAATCAATAAATGTAATTCACCATATCAATAGACTTAAAGTCAAGAATCACATGATTATTTCAATAGATGCAGAAAAAGCATTTGATAAAATACAGCACCCCTTCATGCTCAAAACACTAGAAAAAATAGGGATAGTGGGAACATTCCTTAACATTGTAAAGGCCATTTATGCTAAGCCCATGGCTAATATCATTCTAAATGGTGAAAAACTGAAAGCATTCCCCCTAAAAACTGGAACAAGGCAGAGATGCCCTCTTTCACCACTTCTATTCAACATCGTTCTTGAGACTCTGGCCAGAGCAATTAGACAAACCAAAGAGATTAAAGGGATACGCATTGGAAAAGAAGAACTCAAACTATCCCTGTTCGCTGATGACATGATTATATATTTAGAGGAACCTGGAAATTCCACCAGAAAACTCTTTGAACTCATAAGTGAATTCAGTAAAGTAGCAGGTTACAAGATCAATGCCCATAAATCCAATGCATTTTTATACATAAGTGATGAATCTTCAGAAAGAGAAATTAGGAAAACTACCCCATTCACAATAGCCTCGAAAAAAATAAAATACTTGGGAATCAATCTCACAAAAGAGGTGAAAGACCTCTACAATGAGAACTATACAACACTAAAGAAAGAAATTAAAGAACACCTTAGAAGATGGAAAGATCTTCCATGTTCTTGGATAGGAAGAATTAATATTGTCAAAATGGCCATACTACCTAAAGTGCTATACAAATTCAATGCAATTCCAATTAAAATCCCAATGATGTACCTTACAGAAATAGAGCAAGCAATTATGAAATTCATCTGGAAGAATAAGAAACCCAGAATAGCTAAAGCAATCCTTAGCAGGAAGAGTGAAGGCAGGGGGTATTGCAATACCAGATCTTCAACTCTACTACAAAGCAATAGTAACAAAAACGGCATGGTATTGGTACCAAAATAGAAAAGTAGATCAATGGTACAGAATAGAGGACACGGACACAAACCCAAATAAATACAATTTTCTCATACTAGACAAAGGTGCCAAAAATATGCAATGGAGAAAAGATAGCCTCTTCAACAAATGGTGCTGGGAGAATTGGAAATCCATATGCAACAGAATGAAACTCAACCCTTATCTCTCACCATGCACGAAACTAAACTCAAAATGGATTAAGGACCTCGGAATCAGACCAGAGACCCTGCAGATTACAGAAGAAAAAGTAGGTCCAAATCTTCACCTTGTTGGTCTGGGATCAGACTTCCTTAACAGGACTCCCATAGCACAAGAAATAAAAGCTAGAATCAACCCCTGGGATAGATTCAAACTAAAAAGCTTTCTCTCAGCAAAGGAAACTATCAGCAATGTGAAGAAAGAACCTACAGAGTGGGAGAATATCTTTGCCAATCATACTTCAGATAGAGCACTAATCTCCAGAATCTATAAAGAACTCAAAAAACTCTACACCAAGAATTCAAATAATCCAGTCGACAAATGGGCTAAGGAAATGAATAGACACTTCACTGAAGAAGATCTGCAAGCAATCAACAAACATATGGAAAAATGTTCAACATCTCTAGTAATAAGAGAAATGCAAATCAAAGCCACCCTAAGATTCCATCTCACCCCAATTAGAATGGCGATTATCAAGAATACGAGCAACAACAGGTGTTGGCGAGGATGTGGGGAAAAAGGTACACTCATACATTGCTGGTGGGGCTACCAATTAGTGCAGCCACTCTGGAAAGCAGTGTGGAGATTCCTTATAAAACTTGGAATGGACCCTCCATTTGACCCAGCTATCCCACTCCTTGGCCTATACCCAAAGGACTTAAAATCAGCATACTACAGAGATACAGCCACATCAATGTTCATAGCTGCTCAATTCACAATAGCCAGACTGTGGAACCAACCTAGATGCTCTTCAATTGATTAGTGGATAAAGAAACTGTGGTATACATATACAATGGAATATTACTCAGCCATTAAGAATGATAAAATGATGGCATTTGCAGGCAAATGGATGAAATTGGAGAATATCATGCTAAGTGAGATAAGCCAATCTCAAAAAGCCAAAGGATGAATGATATCGCTAATAATTGGAGGATGACACATAATGGGGGGGAGGGAAGGGTTAGTGTTAGGATTAGAGTTAGGGTTAGGGAAGGGGGCAAGTATGGAGGAAGGAAGTACTGTATAGAGGGTAAAGAGGGGTGGGAGAGGTGGGGGGAAGGGAAAAAAATAAAGAAAAAGAAAAAAAAAGAATATGATAATTTTGTTATTTAATAAAAACCACAGTATAGTGTTCCATTATGCAAGTAGAATGTATGTTACTAATCAGAAACAATTTATATGCTATTTCAAGTGTGCCTGAAGTCTGTTGGTAATTTAAAAGAATCCAATTTGAAATAAAAATATTGACAAATCTCTATATTTGATGCTGTACCTTAAAAGATAGCAAGTTATGGTGTCTCTTTGTAGATAACATATTTGGGCGAATGTTATTGCTTCCAGAGCTGTAGTTGGTCAAGCATGATGTGTACTTAGAAAAATCTCATGATGATTGGAGAACAGATTTTTTTTGTTTTAAATTAGGTTATTGATTTGCTAAATATGAGCTTGAACCTCCTTTCTCTTTTCATCTTTATTGTAAAAAACGATTCTTTTTTTTTTTTTTTTTTTTTGGTTACCTTACTAAGCAGAATGACATCTACATCTTTGAAAACTGAGAATCAGTGTCAAGTTTTTGTATGACATTCTCAGGGCAAAGTATTCTAAGCTAGCCAGGTACTGTGGTGCATGCCTGTAATCCCAACAGCTTGGGAGGCTCAGGCAGGAGGATGGCAATTTCAAAGCGAGCCTCAGCAACTTAGCAAAGCCCTAAGCAACTTAGCGAGTCCCTGTTTCAAAATAAAAAGTGCTGGGGATGTGGCTCAGTGGTTAAGTGTCCCTGGGGTCAATCACCAGTACCAAAGGAAAAGAAAATAAGCTACAGAAATTACCAAACATTTCGCATTTCCAAAAAATTTCAACCACTCTCTTGCAGTATTTAATAAATTGGATTCTTGATAATTTGCTTATTTTCTTATGATATTTCTACTTCTCCAAAAGATAAAATTTCCATAATGAAATGTTCTAGATAATTAGGTTTTTTTTCCATTTTTTTATTAAAAATCATAAATTTACATAGGGCAATGTTGTTTGACTCATTCTGTTATTTTTTCCCTTCCCCCCACCCCTCCCACCCCTCTTTTCCCTCTATACAGTCCTTTCTTCCTCCATTCTTACCACCCTCCTTATCCCTAACCCTAAACCTAACCCTAGCCCTAACGCTAACCCCTCCTACCCCCCATTATATGTCCTCATCCGCTTATCAGCGAGATCATTCGTCCTTTAGTATTTTGAGATTGGCTTATCTCACTTAGCATGATATTCTCCAATTTCATCCATTTGCCTGCAAATGCCATAATTTTATCATTCTTCATGGCGGAGTAATTTTCCATTGTATATATATGCCACAGTTTCTTTATCCATTCATCAATTGAAGGGCATCTATGTTGGTTCCACACTCTGGCTATGGTGAATTGAGCAGCTATGAACATTGATGTGGCTGTATCTCTGTAGTATGCTGATTTTAAGTCCTTTGGGTATAGGCCAAGGAGTGGGATACTTGGGTTAAATGGTGGTTCCATTCCAAGCTTTCTGAGGAATCTCCATACTGCTTTCCAGAGTGGCTGCACTAATTTGCAACCCCACCAGCAATGTATGAGTGTACCTTTTTCCCCACATCCTCGCCAACACCTATTGTTGCTTATGTTCTTGATAATCGCCATTCTAATTGGGGTGAGATGAAATCTTAGGGTAGTTTTGATTTGCATTTCTCTTATTACTAGAGATGTTGAATATTTTTTCATATATCTGTTGATTGCTTGTACATCTTCTTCTGTGAAGTGTCTGTTCATTTCTTTAGCCCATTTGTTGATTGGATTATTTGTATTCTTGGTGTAGAATTTTTTGAGTTCTTTATAGATTCTGGAAATTAGCGCTCTTTCTGAAGTATGAGTGGCAAAGATATTCTCCCACTCTGTAGGCTCTGTCTTCACATTACTGATAGTTTCCTTTGCTGAGAGAAAGCTTTTTAGTTTGAGTCTATCCCAGTTGTTGATTCTAGCTTTTATTTCTTGTGCTATGAGAGTCCTGTTAAGGAAATCTGCTCCTAAGCCAACAAGTTGAAGGTTTCGACCTACTTTTTCTTCTATAAGATGCAGGGTCTCTGGTCTGATTCTGAGGTCCTTGATCCATTTTGAGTTGAGTTTTGTGCAGGGTGAGAGATAGGGGTTTAATTTCATTCTGTTGCATATGGTTTTCCAGTTTTCCCACCACCATTTGTTGAAGAGGCTATCTTCTCTCCATTGCATATTTTTTGGCACCTTTGTCTAGTATGAGAAAATTGTATTTATTTGGGTTTCTGTCCGTGTCCTCTATTCTGTATCATTGATCTACCTGTCTATTTTTGGTACCAATACCATGCCGTTTTTGTTACTATTGCTTTGTAATAGAGTTGAAGATCTGGTATTGCGATACCCCCTGCTTCGCTCTTTCTACTGAGGATTGTTTTAGCTATTCTCGGTTTCTTATTCTTCCAGATGAATTTCATAATTGCTTGCTCTATTTCTGTAAGGTACCTCATTGGGATTTTAATTGGAATTGCATTGAATTTGTATAGCACTTTTGGTAGGATGGCCATGTTGACAATATTAATTCTTCCTATCCATGAACATGGGAGATCTTTCCATTTTCTAAGGTTTTCTTTAATTTCTTTCTTTAGTGTTCTGTAGTTCTCATTGTAGATGTCTTTCACCTCTTTTGTGAGATTGATTCCCAAGTATTTTATTTTTTTCGATGCTATTGTGAATGGGGTAGTTTTCCTAATTTCTCTTTCTGAAGATTCATCACTTACATATAAAAATGCATTGGATTTATGAGCATTGATCTTTTAACCTGCTACTTTACTGAATTCACTTAATGAGTTCTAAGAGTTTTCTGTTGAAATTTCCAGGTTCCTCTAAATATATAATCATGTCATCAGTGAACAGGGATAGTTTGAGTTCCTCTTTTCCAATTCGTATCCCTTTAATTTCTTTGGTTTGTCTAATTGCTCTGGCTAAAGTCTCAAGAACAATGTTGAATAGAACTGGTGAAAGAGGGCATCCCTGCCTTGTTCCAGTTTTTAGGGGGAATGCTTTCAGTTTTTCACCATTTAGAATGATATTGGCCATGGGCTTAGTGTAGATGGCCTTCACAATGTTAAGGAATGATCCCACTACCCCATTTTTTTCTAGTGTTTTGAGCATGAAGGGATGCTGTATTTTATTGAATGCTTTTTCTGCATCTATTGAAATAATCATGTGATTCGTAACTTTTAGTCTGTTGATATGGTGAATGACATTTATTGATTTCTGGATGTTGAACCAGCCTTGCATCCCTGGGATAAAACCCACTTGATCGTGGTGCACTATCTTTTTAATATATTTTTGTATGCGATTTGCTAAAATTTTGTTGAGAAGTTTTGCGTCGATGTTCATTAAGGATATTCGTCTGAAATTTTCTTTCCTTGATGTGTCTCTGTCTGGTTTAGGTATCAGGGTGATATTGACTTCATGGAATGAGTTTGGGAGGGTTCCCTCCTCTTCTATTTTATGGAATACTTTGAGAAGTATTGGAATGAGCTCTTCTTTAAAGGTTTTGTAGACCTGGGCTGAGAACCCATCTGGTCCCGGACTTTTCTTTGTCGGTAGGCTTTTGATGACCTCTTCTATTTCATTGCTTGAAATTGATTTATTTAAGTTGTGTATGTCCTCCTCGTTCAGTTTAGGCAATTCATATGTCTCTAGAAACTTGTTGATGTCTTCAAGGTTTTCTGTTTTGTTGGAGTATAGATTTTCAAAATAGCTTCTAATTATGTTTTGTATTTCACTCCTGTCTGTTGTGATATTTCCTTGTTCATTCCGAATTTTAGTAATTTGAGTTTTCTCCCTCTTTCTCTTTGTTAGTGTGACTAAGGGTTTATCAATTTTGTTTATATTTTCAAAGAATCAACTATTTATTTTGTTAATTTTTCCGATTGTTTCTTTTGTTTCAATTTCATTGATTTCGGCTCTGATTTTAACTATTTCCTGTCTTCTACTACTTTTGGTGTTGGTCTGCTCTTCTTTTTTTAGGGCTTTGACCTGTAATGTTAAGTCATTTATTTGTTGATTTCTACTTCTTTTGTTGAATGTGCCCCATGAAGTAAATCTTCCTCTCAGTACTGCTTTCATAGTGTCCCAGAGATTTTGATATGATGTGTCTTTGTTCTCATTTACCTCTAAGAATTTTTTAATTTCCCTCCTGATGTCTTCTGTTATCCACTCATCGTATAATAGTGCATTATTTAATCTCCAAGTATTGGAGAAGTTTCTTTTTTTTATTCTGTCATTTATTTCTAATTTCAGTCCATTATGATCTGATAGAGTACAAGGTAGTATCTCTATCTTCTTGTATTTGCTAACAGTAGCTTTGTGGCATAAAACATGGTCTATTTTAGAGAGGGATCCATGTGCTGCTGAGAAGAAAGTGTATTCGTTCTTTGTTGGATGGTGTATTCTATGTAAGTCGGTTAAGTCTAAATTGTTGATTGTGTTATTGAGATCTATGGTTTCTTTATTCAATTTTTGTTTAGACGATCTATCCAGCGGTGAGAGAGGTGTGTTAAAATTGCCTAATATTATTGTGTTGTGGTCTATTTGATTTCTGGAATTGACAAGGATTTGTTTGATGTACATGGATGAGCCAATGTTCGGGGCATAGATATTTATGATTGTTATGTCTTGCTGATTTATGCTTCCCTTAAGCAGTATGTAATATCCTTCTTTATCCCTTCTGACTAGTTTTGGCTTGAAGTCCACATTATCTGAAATGAGAATGGATACTCCAGCTGTTTTGCTGTGTCCGTTTGCATGGTATGTTTTTTCCCATCCTTTCACCTTTAGTCTATGGGTATCTCTTTCTATGAGATGAGTCTCTTGCAGGCAGCATATTGTTGGATTTTTCTTTTTAATCCAATCTGCCAGTCTATGTCTTTTGATTGATGAGTTCAGGCCATTAACATTCACAGTTATTATTGTGATATGATTTGTATTCTTAGTCATTGGACTCATTTTTGTTTTTTGACATGATTTGGTTTCTCCTTTATTTGGCTATTCCTTTAGGCTAGTTCCTCCCATTGCTGATTTACATCGTTGTTTTTCATCTCTTCCTCATGGAATATTTTACTGAGAAAGATCTGTAATGCCGGCTTTCTTTTTGTAAATTCCTTTAGCTTTTGTTTATCATGGAAGGATCTTATCTCATTGTCAAATCTGAAAGTAAGTTTTGCTGGGTATAAAATTCTTGATTGGCATCCATTTTCTTTCAGGGTTTGGTAAATGTTGTTCCAGGCCCTTCTAGCTTTTAGGGTCTGGATTAAAAAATCTGCTGATATTCTTATTGGTTTCCCCCTGAAAGTAATTTGATTCTTTTCTCTCGCGGCCTTTAAAATTCTGTCTTTATTTTGTATGTTAGGTATTTTCATAATAAATGTGCCTTGGTGTAGGTCTGTTGTAATTTTGTATATTTGGAGTCCTATAAACCTCTTGTACTTGGATTTCCATTTCATTCTTCAGATTTGGGAAATTTTCTGATATTATTTCATTGAATAGATTGTTCATTCCTTTGGTTTGTTTCTCTAAGCCTTCCTCAGTTCCAATAATTCTTAAATTTGGCCTTTTCATGATATCCCATAATTCTTGTAGATTCTGTTCATGATTTCTTACCATCTTTTCTGTTTGGTAACCTTGTTTTCAAGATTAAATATTTTGTCTTCAACATCTGAGGTTCTGTCTTCCAGGTGATCTATCCTATTGGTTATGCTTTCTATGGAGTTTTGAACTTGGTTTATTGTTTCCTTCATTTCCAGGATTTCTGTTTGTTTTTCAGTATCTCTAACTCTTTATCGAAATGCTCTTTTGCTTCCCATATTTGCTCTTTTAACTGTTGATTGGTGCGTTCATTTAATGCCTGCATTTGTCTTTTCATCTCCTCGTTTGCTTCCCTGATTGTTTTAATTATGTACCTTCTGAACTCCCTTTCTGACATTTCTTCTGCTGTGCTGTCATTAGGTTTTATTGATATGGTATCTAAGTTTGTTTTGGACATTTTCTTCCCTTGTTTTCTCATAGTGGTCAGATGTCAGTGGGACTCTGTGATATTGTAGATTTCCTCTATTGCCTTATAGTCTCCCTGTAGATTTCCAGTGTATCACCTACCAGCCTTCAGTAGCCTGAAGTCTTGGATTAACTTGATTATGTAGTGCTTCCGAAGAACGCTGCCCCTAGCCCGCTATTGGTTCCAGGGAGAGAGACCTGGAGAGGTCTCTTGCTGCCCAGCCCTGGTCCCAGAGGCTGTTTGCAGGTTGGAGGTCTCCACTGGCTTGGGGACTTGTATCTGGCTCTGTGTAGACTGGCTCTCACTGGGCGGTCTGCCCCGAGAAGCTAACCTAGAAAGGTGCTTCCCACCGGAGGGGGCTGGGCTGCTTGGGGAAGTCCCTGGCACCCTGTGCAGGTCTCTGAAGCAACCTGTGGGCGGGCCAGTGCTGGCAGCAGGGCGGGCTGGAGCTGGCCACGCTTCTTCTGTGCAGAAAGGCTCTCACTGGGGGGCCTACTCCTTGCAGCTGGAGAATCTGGCCCTGTTGGAGGAGCCCACCACCAGAGTGCTCAGAGCTGCCTGGGGGAGACCCTATCTGCCCTGCCCTACTCTAATAAGCCGCTCGAATCTGGGCCTGCCACCCAGCTGAGCTTCACTGGGTGGGGGAGACTCACCCCATGGTTATATTTCAGTCCGAGTCTCTCAATGCCTTCCCTTCTTGAATCCTGGGTTCTGGAGCGACTGAAGATGCAGTCACCCTCTAGTCTACCATCTTGGATTCGATAATTAGGTTTTATTAGAGAATTAGATTAAAGTTTAAAAGAAAAAACCCAGATAAATATGAAGTAGTAAGTCCAGAAAGAAATTGGAAACTACCACAGACAGTTCATTTCCAAACCATGTCTGTTACTGTCCCCCTGTAATGAGTTTTTAGTCTGATCTGCGAGGAAGTGCGGATCATGGAAGCTCAGGGGAAAAAATCTAATATTTTACCCTCAAAGGGGCAGAAATATTGAGGAATGGGTGATTTCAGAACTCATGTTGAGGACTTTGCAGTGTGGACACTCCCAGGGTTTGGGACATGTGGAGTCAAATCCACATGACCACGTAGGTGGGAGCTTAGTCTGCCTTCATAGGGGCAGAGCTGAAGAACGAAGGTGTATTCCATCATGAAGTTATGGGTTCTCTAGTCACTTCCTGGGTTTTAGAAAAGGAAGTGGAATAACACAACATAGTTTTAGATTCTGAGTTTTTTGGTTGTTATTGTTTATTACCTTGAATAACTTTTATTTCATTACTCACAAAGAGCCTAAAAGTCCTTCCCTATAATTGGGTATAGTAACAACATCCACCTCATGGAACTGTTGTGAGGGTTGTATTTCAATATGCAAAGCATTAAAAGAGGGTCCTGCCCTCAGGAAACACTATTACAACCTCCCCTAATCCAGGTAGCAGCACAGAGAAAGACAATACCCTATCCTTGACAACAGCTTCTGGAAGTCAGGCTTGCTGCTTCCAAGATCATCCCAGGATCTGGAACTTATGCCTGTACTCTTACACAGCTGCAAGAGGTTAGAAAAGTAGTCTTTATTCTAGGCAGTCATTAATTTTGGCCCAATCAAAATCTATGGTTCTGTTTGTAATTTCAAAGAAGGGATTACATCCTATGAACCAATGAGTGTCTGCCGGGTGCCAAAAGGTCAGATGCAGCGGATTCTGCCTGGGTACTCACAGAAGGCTTTCTGAACCAGCTGAACTATGCACTGCTTCTTTAAGGATTTGGACTTATAAAGATGGATGTGGGAGAAATAAATAACAAAGGATCATGATTTCCAGACTGGGGTTGCTGTATCCCAAGCGATGGCAGTGATTCATGGGAGACTGCCAGATATTTTAAAATTTTGAGGGAAAATTGCAGTGATACCTGACATTTCTTCATCATCCAATTAAATATTGACATGAGATATTTCACAATTTCAGCCTTAGTTTCTGCTACATCCATTTTAATATTGTCCTAGCTTCACAAATCTGGGGTTTTGGTGGTTGCTGTGTAAAAAGTTGTACCATAAAAATATCCATGTGGAACAGGTATGAGAGATGTTGGTGCCTAATCTGATTCCAAGGTTTGTGCAGTACTAAGCAGGTGCACACATCCTATTAGTATGCAATTGTGGTATTTAAGAGTGCTGTGAAAATAAGTTTTCTTTCAGTGTATGAGTATTATTTTTTAAAATGACTTTTTAAGTTTTTAGGACATAAATGCTTATAAAGCTTGGGCTTGTTGGCCCAAGCTACTCAATAAGTGGATGGCACTATTAGGTATTTCTTTTGGCCTTTAGCCACCATGAAAAAAAAATTATGAAGAGACTGAAGGTACTGTGAACCAAAAATGTCTGGAAATCTCTGATCTAGGGATCTACTAGAGTTACAAGGTCACTTTTTAAAAAAAGTCTTAACATAGATGTTATTTCAAAATTTTTGTATATAGCTGGGTGCAGTGGCACATACCTGTAACCTTAGTGGTTCAGAAGGCTGAGGCAAGATAATTGAGGCCAGCCTCAGCCTCTGCACCTTAGTGGGGCACTAATGAACTTAGTGAGACCCTATCTCAAAAAAAAAAAACTGGAGTGGGGTGGTGATATAGCTCTGTGGTAAACTGCCCCCTGGGTTTAATTCCCAGTACAAAAAAAAAATCTATAATAAAATCCACTATAGTTTACCTATTATAACGTAAAATTTTCTAAATGTCTCCAAAGTTCATGAAAGGAAACTTTTTGTCAAATGCATTTTCTACTCCAAGGATCTTTGGATGATACAGAAATAGATTTTGTAAAGCATATGTCATTAAAAAAAAAAAGAAGCTATCTGCATAATAATGTATGGAATAATTTTTGTTTAGATGATTTAATTCACTCATTTGTTCAATGGTGTCAGTCCCTTCCTGACTGTTCAGGGACTGTTCTAGATACTGGGCAGAAAAAGAGTAGTCAAGCAGGGAACGGCTAACTGAGAATTCAGCCTCCTAAATGATACTGAGATGTCATTACAGTAAAGTCTGAAAATCTCGTTTGGATACAGCAACACTGAGGTCACTGGCAACCAGAGAAAAAGCTTGAAAAACAGAAGTAGGTGCCAAATTATATTGGTCACAGTAAGAAGCAGTTAGTGAGGAAATTTGTCCAATAAATATCAACAACTCTTGGAGGATTTGGGATGGGAAAGAAGGAGAAGGTTATAGCAATGGCTGAATTGGGATATGGGCTGGAGGATGGATTAAAGATAACCACAGATTTGTGTTTTTAAGCTTGGTTAAAAGCTGATGACAGTGACAGAGGAAGCGAGGAAGGATGGATGGAGAGAGAAAGAAAGAGACAGATTGGATATGTGACGAAAAGGAGACTGTAAGACTCCTGAGAAGGGAAAAGGAGATAGAATTTGTAACAACAGTGGAAGGATTAATCTCCAATAGGATGATGGGCAGCTTCTCTTTTGGGACAGAGTGCATAAATGAGCAGATGTGCAGGTTAAGATGTAGGATTGTGGTGATCTCTGTTTGATGGTTTTTTAAATTTTTCCTGCATGTTGGAAATTATCTTTTCTGAGAGTGAGGGCAGAAGAGTGGGAGGAGGTAGTTTGAGAAGGGAGAAAGTTTTAAATCAGCAATCAAGTAGTTCTGCAGGGTGACTTTCTTACAGTCACATCCAATTATGCAGTTATAGATACAGAGAGAGTAGTTTGCTCTATTCATCTGATGTTGGCTTTTATAAGATATGTGAGAGAAAAATCCAAAGGGATAAGGAAGGTCAGGGCATTAGCATTGAAATAATGGCCCCAAGACTCTAAAGCAGATATGCAGGGAAATGAAAACAGGAGAAAGTTGATAGACTGGGAGGAAATTAGAGGGATGAATGGACAGCAGGTCCCAAAAGAGTCAGAGAATGGTTGTCCTGAATGTAGTTGAATTAGCAAGCTAAGAGGTAAATATAATAGAATTAAGAATATAGAAAAGACAGGGATGAGAAGGTCTCCCAGTGAAACTAAATTGATTCAAGAAAATGTTCTGGTTTGGTAGATTGTATATGTTATAAAAAGCAGCATGATACTTTTAAAATAAATGTAATTTTCTTTTTTGTACCAGGATTGAATCCAGGGGTGCTTAACCACTGAGTCACATCCCCAGCCCTGTTTATTTTTTTATTTTGAGACAGGGTCTTGCTAAGTTGCTTAAGGCCTTGTTAATTGTGGAGGCTGGCCCTGAACTTGCAATCCTCCTGCCTCAGCCTCCCAAGCTTTTGAGATTACAGGCATGTAACACAACGTCCAGCAAATAAATGTGATTCTTGATGGGAGAAGTAAGATGGCAGAGTAGAGGAAAGCTGCTTTCCAAGTTGTGCTGTTGAGTGGGACCGAAGCCACAGGTGTACAGCTTCTCAGTGAAGTGGGTGAAAGACGGATTTCACTAAAATTTAATAATGGACGAAGTGGCTTAGGGACTCAGAAATTTGGGTACAATAAACAATGAAGAAAGAATATATCAGAGTCGACCCAGTGGCTCCACAGGTGCTACTGGTGTGGATTCACCATAGACAGAGGGTGGGGGACACAATCTTGGTACAAAGAAAACTGAGATAAAAAATGCTGCCTCACCTTAGCTGCTTCAGAGACTGCAGTGCGTACTGGTGAAAAGTGAGTGCGCTCTGTATCTCAGCTGCCCACAGAGAGCTGAGGCAGGAGCCATCCTGGGCCTAGGGCACTGCCAAGGCAACTGCAGGACCAGGAGATTAAAAAGAAAAAACCCCACAATATCCCAGTGGGTGCTTATTGAGTAAGGCTGGGCCTGGATGGAACATGAGTGAAACAGGCAGAATAGACTGACCCAGTGGGATTCAAATTGGAAGGACAAAGGGAAACCTGACTCACTTCTCCTTTGTGTTGGGTGGCTCATGTGACCAGCTGAAGTGACCTGGAGTCTGAATGGGCCGGGGCAAAAACACTCAGGGATTAATCCCAGCGAGGCTGTGCTCCTGGGCAGCAGTGAGTGGAGGATTGGCCTCTACCACCCCACAAATGGATTTCATAGGAGGCTCCTGAGAACCAGACCAACAGAAAAGATCAGATACTGTGTAGCCCTAGGGGCTACAAACTATCTCTGTTTGCTGGCATTATGATTCTATATCTAGAATATCTCAAAAATTCCATCAGAAGACTTCTAAAGTTCATAAATGAGTTTAGCAAAGTTAGAATAATACAAGATCAATACTCATCAATAGCTTTCCTATGTTCCAACAGTGATTCAGTCAAGGAAGAAATTAGAAAATTATCCCATTCACAATAAACTAAAAAAAAAAAAAATTAAATACTTGGGAATTAATCCTACTAAGGATGTAAAAGAGCTCTACAATGAAAATTATAGAACACTGCAGAAGAAATCAAAAAAGGCCTTAGAAGATGGAAAGACTCCCATGTTCTTGGTCAAGCAGAATCAATATTGTCAAAATGGTCATACTACCAAAAGCAAAGTACAAATTCAATGCAATTCCCATCAAAATACCAATGATGTTCTTCACAGAATCAGGAAAAAAAATTCTTAAATTCATTTGAAAGAATAAGAGACCCAGACTAGCCAAAGTAATACTAAGCAAGAAAGGTGTAGCCGGAGGTATTACAATACCTGGTCTGAAATTACAGAACTATAGTAATAAAACCAGCATGATACTGGCATCAAAATAGATGTAGACCAGTGGAACAGAATAGAAGACACAGAGACAAATCTATATACCTGTAGCCTTATGATATTTGAAAAAGTTGTCAAAAATATATCTTGTAGAAAAGACAGCCTTTTAAACAAGTGTTGCTAGGAAAACTGGATAGCTGTATATGGAAAAATGAAAGTTGGACCCCTGTCACTCTGCAAAAAACAAATCAAAATGGACCAAAGACTTAGAAATTAGAACAGAAACTTTACAATTGCTAGAAGAAAACACAGGCTCAACACTCCATCATATAGGTGCTGGCACTAACTTCCTGAACAAGACCCCCCAAGTACAAGAAATAAAACAAAGAATAAGTGGGATGCCATCTAAAAAAACTAAAAAGCTTCTGCCTAGCAAAGGAAACAGTTAAGAGCATGAAGAAGAAGTCTACAGAATGAGAGAAAATGCTGGTCAGCTACTCCTCCAATAGAGTATTAATATCCAGGATAGACAAAGACCTCAGAAAACTTAACATCAAAAAGCAAATCAAAACAAAAACAAATAACCCAATCAATAAATGGCAAAATAACTAAACAAAAATTTCTTAAAAGAATAAACACAAATGGCTAACAAATATTTGAAAAATTTGTTCAATATCTCTAGAAATCAGGGAAATGCAAATAAAAACTTAACTAAGATTTCACCTCAGTCCAGTCATATGACAATGTTTAAGAATATGAACAATAAATGCTCTTGAGATTGTGGGGAGAAAGGTACACTTGTACATTGTTGATGGGACTGCAGACTAGTACAACTATTCTAGAAAGCAGTATGGAGATCCCTTAAAAATCTAGGGATGGAACCACCATATGACCCAGCTATCTCACTCCTAAATATTTAGCCCCCAAATCTAAAATTGGCATACTACAGTGACACTGCCACCTCAATGTTTATAGCAGCACAATTCACAATTTAAATTATGGAATCAACCTAGATGCCCATCAATAGATAAGTGGATTAAGAAATTGTGAGACACACACACACACACACACACACACAGACACAGACACACACACAATGTGCACACACACATTACTCGGCCATAAAAAAGAATGAAATTATTGCCTTTTCCAGTAAAGGATGGAAATGGAGAATATCATGTTAAGTGAAATTAGCCAAACTCAGAAACTCAAAGGTAAAATGTTTTCTTTCATGTGTGGAAACTAGAGTAAAATCAAGGTCTGGGGGAGAGAAGGATAGGATAACACAAAGAACCAATCAAATATAAATTAATAGATGAGCCAAAGGAAGTAGAGTTTATCATTTGCTTCTTATGTACACATCTATTTTACAAGACTGTGAACCTTCAAGGAATAGTTGGTTTGAAATCATTGTTATATCTACCGCTATACTTCATTTTTTGTTTTTCTGTTTTGGTACTGGGTGTAAGGGGAAAAATGCAGCTCAACTTGGGACCCACTGTGGTAGCCACCGCTGCGGATCCTGCTGAACTGCCACTCGCTCACTTGTCTCAGTTGCGGCTCGCCAATAGCTCCCAGAAAAAAATGCTCCACAGACACGAGGTCTCACACAAGAGACTTTATTTATGTGGACGATTAACACATCCGCTCAGGGCGAAAAGAAGGGGAAAAAGAGAGAGATGGTGTGTGGCTTCTCCCAGATATTGGAATCTTGCGGGCTGGAAGGAACCAATAGCGGAGAAGAATTCTTGCAAGCTGACTGATGAACCAATAGCATGTTAGGACGAAACGTGGGAAACAGGAAAATGGTGACAGCGTAAGCAGGAAAATGGTGACAGCGTAAGCAGGAAAATGGTGACAGCGTAAGCCGGAAATTCCTATAACAGAAGAGGCTGGCGGATCGCAGATTGACAAGTGGTTGGGAGGCCCGAAATTCCTGTAGCGGGAGAGGCAGGCGGCTTTATACGTTTCACTGGGGATTGAACCCAGGGGCTCTTAACCACCGAGCCATGACCCAAGCCCTTTTTAAATTAATTTTTTTGAGACATGGTCTCGCTATGTTGCTTAAGGTCTCTTCATGTTGCTAAGGCTGACCTCAAACTTGTGATCTTCCTGCCTCAGTCTCCCTCGTTGCTGGAATTATAGGTGTGGGCCACTGCGACTGGCTTTCATCACTGTGTTTCTTATGATAATTAGGCATTCAATACCTAATTGTTGAGTAAGTGAAATAAGTTGATTCTTTCAATCTCTTGGCCTTCAGTCCCATACTTGTTTTTACCAGGTAAATATTACCTACAAGACTCAAAGGGCACTGCCTATCTAATGTTGGTGTTGTAATCATTGTGTTATTGCAAATCTCATATTATAGTGTGTCAATGCCATGTCTTCTTGAAGATCAATTGTAAATTAAACTTGAATGGTCTCACATTGGCTGATATGCAGGTGTATGCAGAGGGAATGGGTCAGTAAACACATGAACCTAGGAATTTAAGTACTTTGCAAGCCAATATCACAAGTTCTTTCAAATAATGTCTCTTATGGAGAATTCTTAAAATCACAATGTCATTACCTTTTGTGATGAATACTGCTAGCAATGTGTATCAGTGAACAAGACTGATTCTGATAAAGGAGGAAAAGGAGAAATGGAGTATCGCCTGTGCCTTGCAACTTGAAAGAACCCATCAAGCTTGTCTTTGCGTTTCCTTTGGATTTCCATGGGGAATCATCACTGGCCAGGAGGTTCTGACAATATGAGAGGACCATCATATCAGAACATCTTCTTGGTTGTGATATGACTCTGCCTCAAAGGTCATTCCTTTTTTAAAAAGTTAGATATTTATTCCAGAGAAAGAACTAAGAACACCAGGTAATGTTTGGGATAAATAAGATGATTGTTAAGATTTATTTATGAGGTGTCCCCCAAAAGCTCATGTGTGAGACAATTCAAGAAGGTTTAAAGGTGAAATGATTGGGTTATAAGAGCCTTAACCTAATCGGTGCATTAATCCCCTGTTAGGGATGAACTGGGTGGTAACTGTAGGCCGGTAGGGTGTGGCTGGAGGAGGAAGGTCACTGGGGGCGTGCCTTTGGGGTTTATCTTTTGTCTCTGGTGAGTGGAGCTCTCTCTGCTTCCTTGTGCTGTGTTCTGAGCTGCTTTCCTCCTCCACACCTTTCTGCCAGGATGCTCTGTCTCACTCAGGTCCAGAGCAAAGGGGTCAGCCATCTGTGGACTGAGACCTCTGAAATTGTGATCCTCAACTAAACTCTTTCTCCTCTGTGTGGTTCTTGTCAGGTCTTGTGGTTATAACAATGAAAAAGCTGACTAAAACAGTGAAGGACAAGTGTGGAGTCTAAATTTTAGGATCAGTGGAGTTTCTGTGAACACACAGAGAAGTCAGGAGAGAAACTAGTTGGAGACAGGGAAATAGAAGAGATTAGTTTTGGTTTTGGACATATTGAGAAGAGCTGCGGTTGCTCACAAGGCACATGAACAGTGCAATACAAATCCAAGGGAAGTTCAGGACTCAGGAGTGGCTTCAGGAGAGATTTGCATAGAGGTTATAGCTCATGCTTTCAGGCTGTTAGAGGAGAAAATGCAGAGTGAGAAGTCCAAGGCGGAATCATGAGAAATGCTTTTATTAAGGGGACCAGAAAAGTGATTTGTAGTGACTCAAAGCACTTTTAGAGCCATCTCAGACTTCTTTTGAAATAGTCACTGCCTTCAACTAGCCTTTTCTAGTAAATGAATTCCCTGACATAATTTCTGGCAAGAGTGAACTAAACACAATTTAACATGTTTGACAAGAACTTTATCTGAACCAGCACTGTGACACCCCATCATCTTCTCCCAATGGGTGGGCTTAGGGGCAGTGTGGACCACTCGGAATGCCCTCAGAGTTACTAGTGTTTAACTGGCACAGGACAGTCTCTTCCTCATAGTTCAACTTGTTACTAAATATATGGTGAGTACTAGTTAACCTTGCTAAATTATTAATGTCCGAACACTTATTTCATCCAGATTTATACCGATTTGGGTTAGAACTAGTCTGCTTATTGTCTTTTCTATACCTACTCACCAATATGTTATCACTGTACACAGTGTTTGCTTATAGCTCTGGGTCAGGGTGAGTTCTTGTCATGTAATCCATAGTCTTTTGGAATCATACCCCCCTAAGAAAGTTCAAATTGGAAAATCAGGAAGTGTTCATCTGCTCCTGAAAAAAATGTTTCAAAAATAGGTGATTTTTGCTCTATCCACATATACCTATTTGTATATTAGTGTGATTTTTTGACTAACCTCGTTTCACACCCTTATGTACACTCAATAAAATCTCTTAGGAAGGCTGCTCTGAATGGATAACTATAATCTAAAATTTCACAGCATACATTGAGTTGATTTGTAATATTAAAACCGTGTTTCATTTTCCCTTTTCACTTTAGGTCTTGGGAGCTGATGACAATGACATGGGTGATGGCTGCTCGCAGAAGCTGGCCACAGCTAACATCCTTCGCTTCTTGCTGCTGGTCCTGATTCCGTGCATCTGCGCGCTCCTTGTCCTGCTGGTGATTCTGCTCTCCTTTATTGGTGGGTGATGCCATTATTAAAGAAAAATTAAGGCAAAATTAAAGTTAGCATGATTTGTAAGAGTGATTCTACTTAGCACTAAGATCACCTAATGTATCAAAACAATAAAAAAATTATCTGTGGATTATCTTAGGCAAATCTGCGGTTTCAGCCACTGTAGTCACTTTACTGGTAATTATTATTTATAATAATTAGGGGATTAATTAGTACGAACCAATGAAGGAGTGATTGCTAGGTTACAGGCACTTTGAGAGTCCCTGAAACTCAAGGACTGTGAGTTAGTTCTTTCTTCAGTGCTCGCCTTTGAGAGAAGAAGATGAGGATGAGACAAGGCCGCCTGTGTTGGAGATAGGGCAGCAGACAAGGCTTTGCAGGGAGGTAACGTGGTAACATTTGTAATTAAGTCAATAAAAATTCAGGTTAGAAGCAACAGTTCTGGGGTCGCTTAGGCAGAGAAAATAGCAAATGCAAAAATAAAATCCCACGAAAGATGGTAGTGAACTTATGAAAACTGGGTGAAAATTTAGCCGGAGCATGAAATGCAGCTAGATTGACAAAGTCTGAATGACACAGGAGCTTGCAGATCTCACGAAGGGGTTTGGGCTTTAGCATTTAGATCATCTGTTGTTAAGCCCTGCTGTTCCACGGAACCAAGGTTCTAAGGAAGATTGCACCAATGTTTGCTTTGACTTTCATTTCTAAAATTAGAACTTAAACTTATACTGTATATTTTACATTCTAAGTTTTAACCAAGCAGTGGCCAGCAATCAATTTATATGTGCTGACAGGTTAAATCACTTGTATTTGCATTTTGCTTTCTTTAATTGAATTATACCCTTTGAAAGGTGAACTGTTGGGAAAAAACAAACTATTACCATTGGTAGCTACCTAGTGATACAAATTGGGATTATTTGAATGCATACAATCAGATAAAATAGGGAAATAAATGGCAGAGTGATGCTGATCGAATTCCACTACTAATGATTATGAATTTTTATTTCATAAAAACTACCTATTATTTTCTCATTGATGGGTTTATTTTCTCATTTATTGAATGTATAAGACATTAATGTCAGTGAAATAAAGCTCCTATTTATTTGTAGCTATTAGAATCTTATATGATATTTATATGAAAATAATATGGTTGTGCTTTGGTATCCATGGAGAAGTGGTTCCAAGACCTCCCTTGGACACCAAAACCCATGAATGCTCAAGTCCCTTGTGTAAAATGGTGTTAATATGTGTGTGTGCATGTGTTTGTGTATTTATATGTATGTGTGTATGTATATATATGTATGCATGCATATATGTATATATATGTGTGTGTGTATATATATATATTATTTATTTATTGTACTAGGATTGAATCCAAATGTGCTTTCCACTGAGCTATATCCCCAGCCCTTTTTTATTTTTTATTTTAAGATAGTCTCACTAAGTTACTTATGGTCTCGCTAAGTTGCTGAGACTGGCCTCAAACTTGTGATCCTCCTGCTTCGGTCTCCTGAGGAACGGGGATTACAGGTGTGTGCCATGGAGCCTGGCTGGTGCAATATTTTCACATAACCTATGTACATCCTCCTGTATACTGTAAATCAACTCCTCACCTCTAGATTACGTATAATACCTAATAAAATGTGAAAGGCACTTACATAGTTATTATGCTATATTATTAAAAGAATTTGTAAAAGTTTGTGTATGTTCAGTGCAGATGTAGTTTTCCCCTCAGTATTTTCCACTGATGATTATTTGAATCTGAGGATGCAAAACCCATGGACATGGAGGGCAGACTGTATTTATTTGCTGCAAAATTGCTTGAAAATCACTGCCATGGGTGGTGAGTAACAATTGGAGGAACTTTCCAAGAGGAGAAATCTGATCATATTTGCATTGCAAAAGGTGGTAGAATTGGATACAAAGAAACAAAGGCAGAGAGACCCCTGGGGTCTCTAGCTATGATCTAAGTAAAGCATAATGAGAGTTTGAAATAAGGATTTGGTAGGCTAAAAACAACAGAAATAAAGATTTCTTGGGTTTAGGAGTGAGGCAAAGAGAAAAGTCAAAGTTGACATCTAGATTTCTGGCGTGGGTAGCCAGGCTGATTTTGGTGTCATCTGTGAGTGTAGGAAGTAAAGGTGGAGGAATTTGATACAGGTAGATGGAGGACATGCTGGAGGTTTGGTTGGTACTTAAAGACATCGTAGGGCAAGCAAATACAGTGAAATCATAGTGTAAGAGCATTTATCCTGAATAAATTCAACAGGACAGGCTAGGCTAAGAAATGGAGGATGCAAGCGTCCAACATGTCACCTTCTTAAGGGAATTCAAAGAGAAAGTGTGACTACGTGTTTGGCTTATGTCTCGAATTTGGAATTTAGTTCCCACCCCACTGTTAGAAGTCTGAAGCTAGAGGCGTTCAGAAAGGAAGCTGGGATGAGACCCCCAGCTGCAGTGAAGAATGTGGGAGTCTCAGTGGTAGTGGAAGCTGCAAGAGTCTGAACTGTGGAGAGAAAAGCCATTGGTTAAAAGCTGAGGGCAAAGCTCTGGAGAATGCCAGTACTTCAGGGTTAAACAAAGAGAGGAGAGAGCAAGAGATAAAGGAAGAATGGTCAGGGAAGAAGGGAACCTGGGAGTGGTGGATTTCATAGAAGCCGATTGGGTGACTAAGTAGGAGGACAGAAAATGTGCCTCAGCCCAGGAAGCCTACAGGTTGTCTAGCAAGCGTCTGTGGCCTCTCTAACTGTGGTGCCAAGTGTCTGCTCTCAGGCTAATGGCGGCAAACAGCCCTACAACTCACCTCTGCTCTTCCTTTCTTCCAGGAGCCAGCTCCCCTCCAGACCTGGCCTGCCTGTCTTCTCTCTCTTGACACCTTGGTAGTCACTTTAAAAATTTCATCCAGCGTTTGTAATCTCTGGGAAGATGTATCTGGTAGGAGTTTCCTCAGACATACCACTGTCCTTTTTAAATATTGGATTTTCACAATACTACATTCAGTGGCTCACACACTCTGAAGAATATTTTCTTTCATTCTCATGTCTCATACTAAAAAACTTTAGGACATTTTTACATGCTTTAGTGTCTAGAAGCTTCTGAACAGAGGGCAGAGGAGGCATGCTACTAAACCAGTGCTTTATGTGGGTAATATTTACTTATTAAATTTTTAAAATTATAATCTTTTAAAATATAATTTACATTCTACACAATTCAACGATTTGAAGTATACAGTTCAGTGGTTTCTAGTATATTCACAGTCAAATGTAGAACATTTTCATCACATTTTAAAGAAACTCCACTTTCCTTACCTCCTGGTCCAAGCATTAACAGCCACTAACCTCTTTTCTGTCTCTGTAGATTTCCTTTTTCTAGATGTTTCCTATGACCATATATGGTCTTTTTGTGACTGGCTTCGTTACCTTCATGTAATGTTTTTAAGGTTCATGTAAGTTGATGTGTGTATCAATACTCCATTTCTTTTGATGGCAGAATAATATTCCATTGTATGGATGTAATGCCTTTTATTTTTTTTAATCCATTCCTCAATTGATGTACATCTGGGTTATTTTCATTTTCTGCCTTTTATGAGTTATCCATTATCCTGCTATGAATATTCATGTAGTTTCTGTGTGGACATACATTTTCATTTTTCTGGAATATATATGCAGAATGGAATTTCATATTGCTTATGTCTGGGATTAAAGAGACTACTAATTTGTAACCATTCCTAAAGGCTATTTCTTCTATACTTAGGTAAAGTTTAGAAAGTAGGAGTTTTGCCATGCATCTTTAAGGCATTCTTTTTATAAATCCTGTACCAAAAGATTTGATATAGCCATATTGCAGTAATATCTGTCCAAAGAAACATTTCCTATTTTATAACCAAGATGTTTATTGTTATATTGAACAATATGACATTTTATATTTATGTTTTTAAAAACCTCATTAAATTCTTCTTACTTTAAAAAAAATATTCTGTTTGGTTTGAGTTTATAACTCTCTGCTTTGTCAAAGCTTCATAGTTATTCCTGGGCACATGAGGGACGCTAAGGGATTCTGAGATGCCAATTGTGTACAAATAGCAGGAGTGCCTGCTTCAAAAAGGCAAAGAGATAATGATGAGAGGAATATTGATTAGGAAAAGATGACAGGAGCCTTACCAACAGATGGAGTTTGTGTCTCCAATTCATCTGTTTTGGCTTGTCCCGTGCATAAAATCAAGACGGTAAAGATTTCTCAAGATGAGAGTTGAGAATTTTGAATAATTAATATAGCAGCAGGGCCTAGAAGACAGAAGCAGCACATTGTTTCTGACCACAGCCCCTAAACTAGAACTATAAAAGCTTGTTTTAGTTTCATATTACTAAACTGGACAGAAATTTGAATTGTCTGTATGATTCCAAAGATTTGACCTCTAAAATAAGGAATTCAGGTTTTTGAAAGGAGTTGAAAGGGAAGTAGAAAAAGAAAGTTCACTATCTGTAGGGTCTTATTTCCTTGGTGACTGTGTAATGCTGATGGGACAGATGACACAGAAGGAATGTATGGCTTGGCATTAGAAGGTGTAGGTTTATGCTCTTCTTCACTTACTGACGTGACTTCATGTGACTTCAGGTAAGAGATTTCACCTTCTCTTTGAGTTGGGAAATCTTTCTTATTTCACAAAATTCTTGTGAAAGTCAAATGAAATATTTGTGAGAATATATTTATCAATTATGATGTTCATTCTGAAGGTAAAGAATTTGTTTTTATCTGCCTATGAATAATTATTTTTAGATTATTCTTTTAATAGTTTTATTATAGTCAAATAACAACTGATTAATGTACATCTGTCTCATTTTAACTCTATCTATAAAGATTAAAATTTTGTGCTATGATTCATTGTTGTATTCACCGTGTAATCCATAACCACTAACCCCACAGTAGGTATATTTGAATTGCTGTAAAGTAGCTAGGAAGAAATAAAACTGACTGACTTTTGGATTTGCAATGTGATAGCAAATTTCACATGATTTATGCTTAGACCTGAGACTGACTTTCAGAGACCAGTTATTTCTTATAAGAGCTAAGCCTGAAGCTGTTTGAATTCCTGTCATCTGACTATACACGTCAGCTTATGCCATGGAGAGTTTTATCAGAGACAGAACTGGTGCATACCCTGAATTTTATGTGTTGAATATAAAATATATATTATAACACAATAATGTATTGTGTATAAATATAGCCTATAAATAAATGGTAAAATGCATACATGTTTATTAACATGTGACATTTAATTTCAAATCATTTTGATATAAAGAGAAGCACTTAATAAAATAAAGTGGTAACTATTAGTTGCTGCTCATTCCTTTAATGAACTTTTATTGAGTGCCTCTTCTGTGCAACACAGTGGGCTTGGGCATTGGACACAGCATTCAATAAAGCTTGGCTGCAGTGACTACACTGTTCCCCAAGGGAGGAAGGCATTAAGTGTGATTATGCTGCTATGTGGGAAGAGACAAAGCGCTAAGAGAGCTTATGGCTGAGGACTGAACCAGGGCTGAGTGAGGGAAGGCTCCTGGAGGAAATGACACTTTATTTTTTAATTCATTATTTTGTTTATTTTATTAGGACATTATAGTTATACATAATGGTGGGATTTGTTGTTACATATTTGTACATGCGCACAATATAACAATATAATCTGTCCAACGTCATTCTGTAGTGGGAAGTGGCCTTTTAGGCATGAAATTCACAACGAGGATGTTGACGTAAGGGAGGGACAGGGTGTGATTGGGGAATTTATTTATTTGTTTATTGATTTATTATAAAATTCTTGAGGTATGATTAACATACAAAAACTATTTAATCAAGCAGTTTCATCTCTAGAAATAAGTATTCACCTGTGAAAACTTCACCATAACCCATGCTATGAATGTACTCATCACATCCAAGATTTCTCCCATACTCTCTATTTATTAATTTATTAATTTCTTTTGATATGAACACTTAGCATAAGACCTAACCTCTTAGCTGATTTTCAAGTAGACGACATGATGTTGCTAACTGTAGGCAGTTGGCTATCAGCAGTCCCCTAGGACTCACTAATCCTGCATAGCTGGAACTTCATACTCTTTGGCCAATAAAAACTCCCCAGTCACTCTCTCCTCAGTCCCTGGAAAACTCCATTCTGGTCTCTGCTTCAATGACTGACTGTTTTAAATTCTTCATATGTGGTATTGTGTAGTGTTTGTTCTGTGGTCTGGCTTATTTCATAAGTGAAATAATGTCATCAAGTTTCCTCAATGTTGTCACAAATGTCAGAATTTTCTCTTCTTTTTTTTTAAGACTGAATGATATTCCATTGTGTGTGTTTACCACATTTTTAAAATCCATTCATATGTTGGTGGACATTATCTTCTGTGTCTAGGCTGTTGTCAGTAAAACTGTGACGAATGCATGATTATACACATGAGACATGAGACCCTGATTTCAGTTTCTTTGATTATATACCTGAATGTGGAATTGATGGATCATATGCTAATCCTACTTTTAATTTTTTGTAAAACTATTCTGTTTTCCATAGTGACCATACCAATTTACATCCCCATCAATAGTATACAGTATTCATTTTTCTTCATATCCTCACCAACACTTGTAATCTTTTTTTTTTATATAATAGACATTCTAACAGGTGTGAAGTGATGTTTTATCATCATTCTGACTTGCGTTTCTCTGATAATTAGAGATGTTGAGTATCTTTTTATTTACTTCGTGATCATTTTTATGTCTTACTTGGAAAAATGTCTATTTTTATTTATTTTTTAAAAATTGGGTTGTTTGATTGCTATTGAGTTTGAAGTTCTTCATGTATTTGGGGCAGTAACCCCTTATCAGATACTTAGGCTTAGGAATATTATCTCTTAGCTTTTCCATTTTGGTTATTGTTTCTGTTGGTGTGCATAAATATTCTAGTTTGATATACTCCCACTCATTTATTTTTTCTTTTGTTGTCTATGTTTTTGGGGTCATATTTAAAAAAAAACTATTGTCAATATTATTAGGAATAAACTTAACCAAGAGAGTAAAAGACTTGTACACTGGAAACTATGAAACACTGGTGAAAGATATTAAAACAGAAGCAAATAAATGAAAAGACGTTCTATGGGTTTTTTTTATTGGAATAATTAATGCTGTTAAAATGTCAATACTACCCAAAGTGATCGGCAAATTAAAAGATGCAATACCTAGTCAAATACCAGTGGCATGCTTCACAGTAATAGAAAAACTGATCCTAAAATTCATAAAGGACCACATACAACAGACCACACATAGGCAAAGCAGTTTTGAGCAAGAAGAACAAAGCTGGAGGTATTCTGCTTCCTAATTTCAAAATATATTACAAAGGTACAGTAATCAAGACACAATAGCACTGGCATTAACAACAGAAAGACAGATTAATGGAACAGAATAGAGGGCTCATAAATAAGCCCCTTTCATATCTACTGTCACTTGAACTTCAACAGGGGATTTCAGAGTGCCAAGAATGTACAACTGGAGTTGGTTAATCTCTCAAAAAGATGGTGTTGTGAAAACTGGCTATGTACATGCAAAAGAATAAAACTGAACTCATCATACATTATATACAAAAATCAGGTCAAACTGAATTGAAGACAAGAACCAACACCTGAAACCATAAAATTCCTAGAAGAAAACAGAATAAAAGGCTTTTGATGTTGACCTTGGCAATGATTCATGGTTGGGACTTTTTTGGTGTTTTTAGATACCAGGGACTGAACCTGGGGGTGCTTAACCACTGAGTCACATCCCCAACCATTTTTTATTTTGACATAGGGCCTTGCTAAGTTGCTGAGGTTGGCTTTGAACTTCTGATCCTCCTGCTTCAGTCTCCTGAGCTACTGGGATCATAGGCATGTGCCACCATGCCTGATTGGTTGGGACTTTTAAAAGGTGTCTTTGGTAACTGCGTGGAGAATAAACTAAGTGGGTGGAGTATGTGGCAAGAATTTCTACAAATATATGGGATATGATCTGAATTGACTTTTTTCAAAAGAAAATCCTATTCATCTCAACTCAATTTCACCAAGGCTGTGTTCCAAAAGTTTCATTAGAATGTTCCTTTTCCTCCTCTCCCCTTTCTTTCTGTTGAAGACTTGGTTTCAAAGTCTCATCACTTATTCACATCTAAGCTAAATTTTCTTTGTTCTTTCCATGAGCTTAAGAAGAATGGAATAAGGTTGCCTTTCTAGTTTTCTTACTACTATAAAAGATCCATGTGTGGCTTATTAATTTTGAATTTTTGTCATGAAATGAAGAAATACTTTAGTGATGTAGAGAGTATGAAAAATATGATAGAGTCCATTTTTTTCTTGAACTCAACAGAAAGATTCCTCTTAAAAAATTATTTTCATCCCCCAAAATGTTAGATTATCTGGAGATCATTGAACCTAAATAGTTTTTCTCTTAGTAGATTCCTTAACAGCTTATGGTTTTTACAAGAATTTGAAATTATAGAAATCTTAACTTCTTAACTTGTTACGTTTTATTTTGGATATCATTTTAAAATTGTAAACCTTTCAGGTCCTTACTTACTCACACCAGAATATATGATACTCTGTGATCTTTCATGACCTTTTATAACATATTACTTATTCAACTTTTCAAATTCTCCTACTTACTCTGGCTTTTTGGTGCAGATTCATCAACATAGGAGAGTATTTCTTATTAAACTCCTGAGCTGAAGTTACATATTGTGTTTCAGGTCTTCTGAAATACTAATCTAAAGCTTTGTCTACAAAGCATGGTCCGTGGACCAGCAGCATCAGCATTACCTGGGAGATTGTGTTTGATGCAGAATCCAGACTCTCAGGCCCCACTTGGAACCTGCCGAACTGTGGCCAGTGAGATCCCTACCAGATTCTATCCTCTATCCTCCTCCCCCTGCAATCTCATTATATTCCCTTTGTTTTTCTATACCACTAAACCTTCTCACCAAAGCTACCCATGACTTTTTATCCAGTATACTACATTTGAAACCAATATGTATTTGAACAAGGCTGACATGAGGAAGCTATGCTTTCTCTCTGTTGACGTCCATTTTAGATGAGCATGTTCTTTGTCGCTTGGCACCAGCGATGCTTCCTTCTCTCCAGGTGTGCTATCCAACTAGCTTGCTCCATGTTGATCACTCCTTGCTTTTTAAATTGCTCTTAAACTTTGCCTTCATTTCCCCCCTTTTGGTGTTCTATCTCTCTGGCTGCTTGTTCTTAGTTTCCTAAAGTTCATCTTTCTTTGCCTACCCGTAACAATGTCAGGGTGTCTGTCCTAAGCTCTTTCCTCACTTAATACCCATACTGCTCTTGGCAATGCCATCTATTCCCATCACTTCATTCATCATTCATAAATTCAACAAAACTTATTGATTCCTGCCCTGTGCCAGGCAGTCTTCTGTGTGCTTGAAACACAGACATGCATAAAACATATTTCTACCCGGTGTCTATGTGCTACCATATAAACAGCGTGTGTTTCAGGAGCACACTGGGGGCAGGCAGCTTTATGGGGGAGTCTGATGAGGCATTCTGGAGGAAATCTTTAGATTGCTCCATATTTAGACTTCTGTCCCCTTAAATGTTTCATAGGCATTTTATACTCAATGAATATATAACATTAACAACAAAAGTGAGCATTTGCAGATCTATTTTTTCATTCCCTATTGTCTATTGTATCAGGATTATACAGGCCTTGCTGTATAATAATAACAGAAAACCAGTGGTTTAAAAGGAGTAAATGTTAATTTCTCACTTGTGCTACAGATCCTTTGCAAAGTGGCAGAGGTATGTGCTGCTTTAGGTCCTTCAGGGACCAAATTGATGGACCAGCCCCCACCGTGAACCTTTGCAGCTATTGTGCCAAATAAGCTCTGAAGGGTCTTGCATCAGGGATTAATGCCTCTGTCTAAAAGTAACAAGTTTTGCTTATGATCTTGAATCTGTTGCAAGGCCCCAACCAAGAGGCCAGAGTACAAACCCAGCCTGTGCTCAACAAGAAGGGGAGAAAATTGAAATGTCTACTAATTAGTACTATGCTAATGATGTACACATTTATCACAGATGGGAGTACCTTGTTTTACCCATTCAAACCAGAAATCCTGAAAGGTCCTTTGATCCTTCCCTTCATGTCCCTATGTTTTTTGCATCTGAAAGATCTCTCCCAAATGCTCTTTGCCCTCACTGCCTTTTCCTGGGGCAAGGCCTTTCTCTTTTCTCACTGGGACTAGTACAGCAGGCTTCTATCTGTCCTTTGAACTTGACCTCTTTCAATCCTTACCCAACTGCCACAGAGATCTAATAATGCTTTACCCCACTTAAGACTCCTCAAAAGTGCTTTGTTGCAAGATAAATTCCAAACCTTTAACAAGACCCATCTTTCAGATCTAGCTTCCACTACCTCTCAGCTTTTTCTCTATCCCTATGGGATAGCCATGTTTAATTACTTGCCAATAGGATTTTCTATATCTTTTGCCCTTTGTTCTGTCTAAAAAGTATCCCACTCCCTATTTTTTCTCCCTCCTTTTCCCCACAAATACTTTGCTCAAACCTTGAAAGTGTGTAATCGTTTTACAAGATTCATAGCAAGAATAATGCCCCTTAAGAAAGCTTTCCTAAACTCCTCAAATGGAATGATGACTACTTCTCTACTTTTTACTACCAGATTGTCATATGAACATCATTCTCAAAGCACATGGCTTGTGTGTTTTAGACGACATGCCTTCCTCTCTCAACTAATGCGCACACATCTTGATAGTTAGCACCTTTTACTAAATTTTGCATTCTCAGCAGAGAGCAAGTATGCAGTTCCTGGCACATAGACAATGCAAAGTAAATGTGGGACCCACGGCTAAAGATACAAATATAAGGAACTAATTTTAAAACCATATCATAGGAAGATAAATTCTTCGAGCATATAGTAATTGATTTTTTAAAAAACTGTATCCTTTGTTCCAGAGTAAGAAGTGTGTTTCAGTGTATATGTATGTGTTATGTCCCAACTCAGTTCTTGAGCAAGTTAATTACCCTTCATAACTTTCAGATGCTTTCTCTCTATAACTCTGTGAAGAGGCATTGATTATATTAACAGTTTCATAGGATGATTGGAATGTGCTTGGCAGCCTGTATAAGTTACCTTGTTTCTGCTGTAACAGATTACCACAAACTTGGTAGTTTAAAATACAGATCTATCATCTTATAGTTTTTAAGGTTAAAGTCTAAAATGGATTTCACGGGGTGAATATTAATGTGTTCCTTTTAGAGGTTTTAGGGAACAGTCCATTTCCTTGCTTGTTCTAGTTTCTAGAGGTTTCCTGCATTTCTTGGTTTGTTACTTTTCATCTTCAAAACAATGTTCCATTGAGTCTTTCTCACACTTCATGAGTCTGATACATACTCCCTCTTCTCCCTCTTCTGCTTATACAGACCCTTGTGATTACTTTGGGCTTAGATCAATAATCCAGGATAATTTCCCCATCTTGAGATCCTTAATTTAATTGCATCTACAATATTCCTTTTGCCATGTAACCTATATAAAATAGCATATTTTTGGGTCCTGGGAATTAGGACATGGACATTTCTGGGGAAACGTATTTCTGCCTACTGTAGTGCCCAATATTCATTTGTAAACGTTTGTTATAGTTTAGCTATTTGGCTTTAAATTGTTTTTGTTAGAGCTGAAACACTCTTGAGCCATACAATATTGATACAATTGGCCTTCTACTAATAACTTGGCATAAAAGAGACATAGTTATTTTACTCTAAAAGTGGGTTAAATGATTCACTTTTGAAAATTAGCCATTTTGTGATATAGGAATGCACTTATAATAAAAGGATATTAGTATTTATTTAAGAGTACTTTAGCAGCCCCAAGGAAGACAATTTTACTAGTATTACTATCTTTATGTAGTAATGACTCACAGTTATTAAGAAATTACTATGTGCCCAGGTGTTTATGTAATGTATTGAATACATATATATTTTATAGTTGTACATAGATATAGATATATAGATAGAGCTAGCCCCAGGAGGGAAGTACTTTTATTTATTTATTTATTTTATTTCATGGCAGTTGAGAGTTTGCCTAAAGTTTCAGGATTAGTAAATGGTAGAGATGGAATTTAAATCTAGGTGATCAGGTGGCAGAACTGGCACTCTTAACCACAGTGCCATAAAAATAGGAATGTAGAAAAGGATGTGGTCACATTAGAAGAATGAACTCTCTATTCTGGGATAATAGATCTCACCATTTTTACATAGCTTATCATGGGTGCAGGTTGATAGTATTTAGTTTTATTTAATTTTAATTTCTGTGTTTTTTTTTTTTTAATGCGTAATAGATGATCAATTATGTTAGGAGTTGGTCAGTGTCCAGAGATGCTTAAAAACAAGTTTCTCAGGGAGTTCAGGTTTTATTTTTTAATTGAGTTCAGGTTGTTGAAGACATGTCCCTTAGGTTCGTATTTTTTCTGTCCCCCTCCCAAATATACTTTAAGAACATTAGCTACAGCAACTGTCATATATTATCTTTTCATCAATCCTGCCAAAATGCTTTGATACATAGAGTTTATGAGCAAGAAAACTACCTTTTCTTTTTAAAAAAAGTTGTTAGGCCAGTCAGTGTTTTCTAAAAAATTCAGTGTTTGAAAAAACTTAAGGTAAACAAATGTTATTAACACTTTCACCACTGTGGCTAGGTTAAAAAAATGAAGGGAAGATTACTCATCAGGCCAATTATTACAAGAACAGCTGTTGAAATATTTCATATGATAAGGAACTCATCTTAGGAGAATTATGCAGGGTATAAACATGAGGAACTGTTATTTGTTAAAAGTACGGAGACAGAGCTGGATGCCTACTCAGATTTAGCTTAAGTCATTGTGATTGGCTTTATGTTTTCATGAGAGCCATCTTAGCAGAAATGTCACATTATGTAAGAAGTCTCTTTATGCTAAAATAAGTAAGGAAGAGAGCGACCGAAAAATGGAAGAAAATCAAATTGTATGGGATTGATTAATAAATTTTTCTGAGTGAATGAAATATACTTTATTTAGTAACCAAGTCTATCGCATGCATTAATTTTGATCTAAGATAAGTTCTAAGTCATTTGAAAAATCAAAATCAAGCGATTTCTTCATATTACCCTCTCCATTAGCTTTTTACTCACAATAATGGAGTTTGAAGAGTGTCACCTGCATCACATGGTCAGGACTTAGTTTTTGTGCCCAGTGTTTTATTTAGAATCCTTTGGCAGATGAAATTGTTGACCATAGTTAGCTAGAAAACAGCTGCTTTTCTATTTTGATTTGGAGTTAATGTTTTCCAAGGGTCAAGCACATGTAGAGAAATTTTTTCCATAGACAGATATTAAATATTTTATTTATATTTCTTTTGCTTTTAATGGTCCATGGGACTACTTAGAAAAGTGAGAGCCAATTAAAGCATTCACTGCGACTGTTTTTAGGGGAAAAATAATCTCCCTTGGGTATTTATGAATGGGTCAATATCATATTCATTTATTTTTGTTGATATGCTCAGCTACAGTGCTATATTATAGAAATATAATCTGCTGTCTATTTTGACTGAGTTAAAAATACATGAGCTCTTTCAAAATTTTGAAACATTTCTTCCTAAAGACAAAGCTAAGTAATTCTCAATAATCTTAGGTGTGGGTGTTTATTTTGTTGATTCATAGGTGTATACTTTGAGAAAGTGACCAGTTGCTAATCATAGCTTAATGAGTATTTTTTATTTCAGATCATTATATTTTATATCTTCTGGTCAAAAATGAAAATAATTTACTTTCTCCTTTTACTTTGTGCCATCATGAGAGTTTTTTTTTCCCCCTTGTTTTTCCATGGTATAAGTCTTTGCAAATATCCAAGTCCGATTTTTTTCACTTTTATTTTAAGGATAGCTCCCTGAAATTTAATGCAAACTATGAGGAACTATATGGCTGAAAACAAGCAGCCATTGTTGTGTCCTTTGGTGGCAGAAGCAGTATGGACACAGGCGAGTGGGGGTCCTGAGTCACAGTACCATACAGTCATGGGTGGGATTGAGAACCTGAGAAAGCAGGAGGGAAGCACTTTGAGTTACCATGTTTCATCTGTGGTGCATCCCAGATGAGGGAGAATTGCCCTAAATTCTTTGGGCACCAGTCTCCTAGATGGGAGACTGTCTCTAAACCTGAAGTTCTCAATAAAACCATAGTTTCCATACAGGATAGTGTGACTTGACATGGAATAGAACCTCTACTGGTGGTCCTCATGAAGGCAGAAGGAAGTTGCAGAGACCACCATCTTGCTCTTTGTATTTGCTTGGGTAGAAGGATACATGGGAAGGTAGCTCTAGCATTTTCTTTTTTAATTATGTTTTTATTAGTGCATCATAATTAAACCTAATAGTGAGGTTCATGATGATATATGAGTATATGCACATAACTAATTTATTCCATTGCTTTCCCCAGTACTTCCCCTTTCTCTCCCCTCCTCCCTCCCCTGGTCTCCCTCCTATACTCTACTGTTCTTCCTCTTGTTTATTTGTTTAAGTTGATACATTAGAATTCTACATAAAAGTGGAATATCATTATGATATATTTATACATGTCCATAACATAATGTGGTCAATTTCATTTCCTAGTACTTCCCCTTTCCCTCCCTTCTTCCTTCTTCCAGGACCCCCTTCCTTCACTGTTCTCCTTTCTCTCTTTGTGAGAGTGCTTTAAAAAGAAAAAAATCTTTTTTCTCTCTAGCTTCCATTTTTGAGAGAAAACATTTGACCCTTGACTTTGATGGTCTGACTTATTTCACTTAGCATGATATTCTCTAGTTTTCATCCACTGGTCAGCAAATGCTGTAATTCCATTCTTCTCTATGGCTGAGTAGAACTACATTGTGTATATGTAACACTTTTTCTTTATTCACTCATCAGTTGATGGGTATCTGGGATGATTCCATAATGGTTATTGTGAATTGCATGGCTTTGACTATTTTAGAATAAATACTTCTAGTAGTGCTTCTAAATATCTTTTCTCCCCTGCAGGAACACTAAAAAAGACCTATGTTAAATCAAATGGAAGCGAACCTATGGTTACTGATGGTGAAGTCCAAGTGCCTGATGTCATTCTTATAAATACAATTTATAATGAGAGCACAATGGTACCTACTGTACATCCCAACCAACACATTCCAGTGTGGACTACAGATGCTTCTCTTCCTGGGGATCAAAGTCACAGGAATGCAAGTAAGTCGGAAGGTGCTGAATGTTAAGTGACCTTTAATGTTTGTGAAACCCTCAGGTAGTTTTTGTGGCAGTGGATTCTCTGAATTTGTTTATGCATTGGTCTCACAGGTGAAATTCCATTCATCTTGTAAGTCTCCTCAGTCCCCTGTTCTTAACCATGAAATGCCTGCTAGCAGCTCAGCTGTGCATATAGACTGAGTAGGAATCAAAAATGTATTAATGCCATTCAGCATTTCTGAGATAAATTTATGTGACTTGTCCCAATCTAAAAGTGGGGGCTTCTATTTTAAAGTTATTTACTTTGAGATAATTAGGTTAGTAAATAAGCAACTTATTTTGTTGTTGGTTCCTTGCTGGAGGGATCCCCATTCCATGGCTCAGTGGGAGCTGTTTCCCCACTTGTTTTTGAGGTGTCCATGTGTTCTTTTTATCTTGCTTCCCCCTTTCCTCCCTCTTTTATTGACTGTTAAATTTATTTTACATGATGGTGACTGACAATCACACCTTGCAAAAATAGCATGTGCATGAGGACAGAGGGAGGGATTTGTTAGCTATTTGAAGAGAGAGAAAAGACAGTGTGGACCCAGGCCAGTGAGATGGTACAGAACTCTTACTCTGGAATGTGACTCTATTCCTAACTAGACATCAGGTCTTTAGTAAAGTCAGCTTTTCAATTTCTAGAATGCTTGAAGGGAGTGGATTTGTGTGGAAAGTGCTAAAAAGCTTCAGTTCTGATTCAGTCAGAGCTGATAAAAAAATAATAGGACCTTTTCCACAGTTGGTGTGCCTCTTTTTTTTTTTTTTTTTTTTTTTTTTTTACTTTCTAAAACAAGGTTATGTGATCGGAAAGTACACCAAGTCTGCTCATTCATGATCATTTTCTTTCCTCTCTCTTTCATAAATATCCACAGAGGGATATCACAATTTAAGTCTGGGACAGAGTATTTATTTTTACTCTGAATCAGGAATAAAAGGATTAACTTGTCTTTTTGCCATCACAGTCCATGTGTGCCAATGTTTGAGGAAAAGAAGAATTATTCTATTTCTCCAGCTCACACAAAAACAACAACAACAACAAACCAGACTGTTTGAATTCCACTGTTTTACAAAGCACCTATACATATAAATATTTCTTATGCTTATTGTTCACCCGTGATGCATATGGAGATATGTTCATTCAGTATATTGCAAACCAGCATTATTCCAAGTGAAATTTATTTTTCTCATGAGTTTAATTTTGAGAGTTTATATTTTGTTCATATCTTAGGCACTTCATTATTCTTAAGGACAGTGTTTTCCACCAGAAGTGCTGAAATAATTTAAATAAAAAGTCTAGTTAGTGTGGCCGCAATTACAGCAGTTGCTATTTTCTTTTACTAAGTGGATTTGTCTGTAGTTTGAAAACTCAAATGGGGTTGACAAACCTTATTTACTCTGTACATTCCCTGCAGAGTAAAGAACATATGGCAGTTGTTACTCAGCCTGGAAGTTAGATAGAAGTCTGTTTGACTCATTTTCTCTTCCTATGGCTAGAACATTTCTTGAGAATATGAGCATAATTTGACGTGTAGAGGAAATCCAGGTGAAATTGAAACAATTAAATGGAGAGAGAAAGGCTGAAACGTTTGAATATGCATCATTCTATGTTGTTAATGCACTTAGCAGCATTGAGTTTTACTGCCTGTCCATGTAAACTCTCAATGTATTGTCTATATTAACTAAAGGTACTTACTGCAAGGAATTTAAGAACATTTTATACATTTCAGAAATAGTGCCAGGCTGTGATTATATATATAGCTTTTGACGGTTTTCAAGATGTGTTTGAATATTTTCTTTGTGATCTTTATTACTGGTGAGATTCACAAGACAGATAATATCATATAACATTTTTTAAGGTATAGAATTAAGTTGACACATCCAATATCATTTGCTTAGTAACTGATGGACATGTAATTGGGTTTTAGACCTCAGGACTCCAAGATGTCCTGCTTCCTCATTTAGTTTTATTGCTTTCTTTGCAGTAGTCAGAGCATTAGTGAATATGTTTTGAGCTCTAAAAGAATAGATAGAAAAAGTATCTGTCATTTTTCTCTGTAGAGCCAGTGCTTAATAAAAATTAGTTGAGCAGATGAATAAATGCACTTCGAATCTTAATATATGATCTATGAATTTTGTTAGTGATGCTTGAGGTTTATGTAGTCAATTTTACTTGAATTATCACTTAATGTCTTGCTTTTGTATTAATACCTAGCAGAGCAATTGTTTTCATTTTGCTCTCCTTTTATTGGTATTCTCCAATTAAGATATTTTGCATTCCTGGCATATATAAAAGCTATTTAAGTCTATATTAGTCTAAAAAAATACCAAGCCAGACATCCTGTCCTACCTAGGTTTCTTGGGTAGGAAACCAGGAAATAGTTCTACTATAAGACATTTCCTCTTGGGGTCCTTAATATTATGCCAAAGCATAAATACTGCAGTTTATAAACTTTTAACTGGAGTATCCACCATATTACACAGAGTAGCACAGCTGGGCTTTTGTGACTATAAAACAGACTTTATGTGACATCTGTTACTTGGAGTTTTGGAAACCTCAGGTTAATGTGGAAAAACAAAGGGCCAACAGTCAACTAACTGCCTTCCTTCTTCCTTCCTTCCTTCCTTCCTTCCTTCCTTCCTTCCTTCCTTCCTTCCTTCCTTCCTTCCTTCCTTCCTTCCTTCCTTCCTTCCTTCCTTCCTTCCTTCCTTCCTTTCTTCCTAATGATGCATGTTTATTCTATACCCTGTCTCCACAGATCTCACACACCCAACCATAGATAGTCTGAGAGTGCCATGTGGCCATGAGCAACTGAAGGAAAAGCTCACTGCTCACTTTTTCTGGCCACTCTGGCAGAAAGCACCACCTCATGGGACCTACTCAGAGGCAGCGAGACCACAGTACCATCCTCAGGCCGCAGGGATATCTCTGAAGAATGGTTTCCATTTGGAGCTTCCAAAATCCTGGGCATCTCTGAGAGTCAAACCTGGTTCCACTCAGTCATTCTGAGTGCTGCTGTGCCAATCTCAAGCACTTGGAGCTAGTGTTAAGCAGCTTGGGAGCTGAAGAGCAGTCTCAGGATAGAACACAGTGCAGCCTAGGCACCCTGGGGCTCCAGGGACTAGGATCCTTTCCGTGGAGTTTATATTCAACTTGGACCTCCCTGGTCAGCTTTCATTAGACCTTTGAACTGTCTTTGTAGCTTCACCTTCCTGTGGCCAAGTTTGGTCCTGCAGAGTGGGATGTAGGCACAGGGATCAAGCCCACTCTTCTTCACATCATCCTTTGCTTTCCTGGACTTGCACTCTGCCCCAGAAGTGACTTTCTTGCCCATGGGGCGATGGATGCCAGAGGCCCCAGCTTCGTACTGAGGGGGTCTCTCCAGCTCCTCCCCGTCAGCCTCTTTCTGTTGCTTATGCCTCTTCTGACTCCTGACACCGACATCTTCCATCAGGTCAGCCATCTCTTCATCCTCATCTTTAGTGGCATCCTCTTCCTCCACCTTGTCACCACCTTCCTCCTTCTGTGTTATCAGCTGGCCATCAGCACTCACCTTGAAGCCATGGTCCTTCTTCTTGCTGTGGCCAGGCCCAGGCTGTGTGGCAAGGACTGCTGGACTAGCTTGGGATCCAGGAAGCTGAGGGGATCATCCTCACCCCTCTTCTTGAGCCATACTGGGTTCCTTTGTCATGCCAGCACTCTGAGACCCATCCTCTCTCCTCCTCATTGATGTCCCCATCTTCCAAGTGAGCCAAAATTTCCTCAAGGCTGTTTGTTGCCTTTGTCTCAGGCAGACTCCTTCTCTTCTTCTTCCATGGAAGCCTGACTCAGGCATAGTGCCTCTTGGCCAGGATCTCAGTTTTATGGATGTTTATCAGGACTTGGTGATATTATTCATGCAGCAGCCCCTTCACCAACTGGAGTCCAGACTTGTGGATCAACTTGTTGAGTAGGTTCTGAAGCTTCATGTGTAAGTGCTGATGCTTGTCATTGAAAGTTTCCAATAGCTTCCATCACCAACTGTACTTGCTTGGCCCGGTGCACCACCTCCAAGAGGTTCGAAGCCCAGGGTAGACTTGACCAGGTCACAGGTATGGGAGGTCAGCAGTAGGCCACATGGTCTCTAGCAGCTGCTCCACTGTGTTGGTCCACATCATCCCTTTAAGATCCAAAAGAAGGAGGACCAGGGCCTGTTAACTTTCTTGCTGTGTTTCAGCGAGGGATTTTTCTAGGTTTCATTCTGTTTCTGGGTTTTAACTTTTACCTTTTTCTTCATATACATTTTATAAATGCTTGAACATATGTTGAGCTTTAAGAAAAGAGATTTGAAGGAAAATCTCTTAAGCAAAATCTTTTAAGGAAAATCTCTTTGAGCAACCAAAAGATTTTGGGTCACACAGCAAAATAACCTACATACTCTGATCAAGAATTAGTGACAAGAGAGTAGATTGATATGCTGAAAGCTTAAATGTGTTCTGTTCCCTTTGATAACCAGTCCCTAAATCTTCTATTTCAGATAAAAATGTTTTATGCTTCTCGTTCATTCACTTTTAAAAATAATATTTCATACATAATCACCTTCTAATTTTCCTTATCTATGCAATTCATTTCAAATGTTCTAGTCTTTCATATCTGGTTTCCAAAAGGAGAAAAAGAAAAATATAGGGGAGGAAAAGGACACCAGCCTTCAATTTCCCTGGAAGTCACTTCAGCTGGAAGGGATGGAGCTTGAAACAACGAAGGGAAGGGCAAAAACAATGACTGCCCAACTCTTTATGGGGAATTTTAGGATTGGAAGCAGCCATTGAGGATCCAATGCAGATCTTTGACATTTGCAGGAGAGCATGATTTCTGCTCACCTTGGCTTCTGCAAGCTGTATACGGGCTGCTCCAGGGATGCTTGCACAGCTGCTGCCACTGGGCTGACAGTGGGATGGGGCCACTCCTGTGCTGAGAACTGACATTGAAACTAATCCTAATTTACTGTCTAGACCTTTCTCTGGACGTTTCAAGCCTTTAAAGAGTCCAGAACTGCAAGATAATTGCCTCAGATATTTCTTCCAGTCTAATTGTTGTCTAGGTGGGGAGACAGATGACTTGTGTTTTCTATTCCATCATCTTCCTAGAATCTCCACTACTGAAAAATTTAATTTTGACAAAAATTTCTAGTGTAGTCACTGTTTTTATAGATGAGCAGATTTTTGGAGAACTTGATTTGACATTCCGAGAGTATTTTAACACCTCAATCATATGTACCATCCTTATTCTTTTACTTTTTTTCATTTGTTCCAGCATGAGGAGTTGATATTTTCTACCTTTTTAATAATATATGAATATGATAATATTATACACCTTATTTAAACTTGAAGTCTTTCTTTCTCTTTTCTCATAAACACTTCATTGCTTTTCCTTTCTTTTGTATCATATGAACTATCCCTGCCCTCAGTTAACCCATGTTAACAATCTAAGGTGTATGATTTTGCAATTTTCTCCACAATTGTACAGTCTTACGTAAACACAGATGCACATGTGTGTTCAGAATAATGTACAGTATTTTTTTTTAAATCACGTTTTTTACATATATTTTTCTACATAATATCTTATTCAAGAATATTTCATGTTAATTTCTAAGGCACTAATTCATCATTACAATGACTGAATAGTATTCCATGTCATCAATATGCCATAATTTATTTCCCCTACTAATGGCTATTCACTTTATATTGAATTTTTTCCCTTAGTGAACCACAAATTATTTTTTCTGAAGATAAAATAACTTACTTTATGACAGTGATGAAGTAAATAGTAGTGGTTTATTTACTAGGATGTCTAGAAATGTGTTGCAATGCTCTAAACACACACCTGAAAGTTGCTGGGTGTAGAGAGCTTATGTGCCACCTCCAAACCCCAAAGCTATTTTTTCTTCCTAGTTTTATGTTTTCACAGGTGGTATTCCCATTAGCTTTAAATTAAGCTCTACAAGAATATGTAGAGCAGGCCCTGCAGTCTTACCTGGGTTACTACACATCAGGCAACTGTCCAAGGTGGATTTCCAGAGAGGGAGTGTAATTAGATATCTGAAATCAGATAGTCTCTTATCCTTTTTCCCTGACACTTTTAATTCTATCAAGAATGGAATCCATGGTATTTTCCTCATATTCTTCAAAAGTCAGTTCTGCTACTTTTGGAATAAGAATCTGTGCTCACATGTGAAAATGTGTATGTGTGAATACTTTAGATGTGCCCAAGAACTGTACTGTTATCATTCCTCTTTTCTATTTTTGCTTTTTTTCCTCCATTTAAGGCTTGGGGGAACCTCAAGGTGTATTCTGGGGAATCCAATATTTTTCTGTAAGAATTTCTTAATTGTATATTTTACTTTCAATGGTAATAAAATAAGTAATGCAAGTGTCTTCTGGATCACTGAGATAAACATAACAGGTACTACTATGGAATTTTGGTATTTTCACGAGTTTCTATTTGTGATTTTGTCATTTAGCTATACTGCTCAGACATTTGCCAACTATCAGGAAAGGAACAGAAGCAGATTTGATAGATTCTTGTCTATCATAGAACAGAGTATTAGTATTCTTCACGGAGGATGCTTTTGTAATGGTTCAAATGGAGAAAAGCAGAGTGAACTTGCTTGGTCAGGCTGCAGGACGGAGTAAGCTTCCCAAAAACACAACTTGTGCCATAGCAATCAGCACCGTATTCAGGGTATAGAAGAACGATGGTAATATTAGTTTATTGATAAAATAAATTTAAATTTGGTTAATTTTGTAGTTTTGTTTCTATTTCATTCATACAAATTAATTTTAATTTTATAGTTGTGTTAAACTTGTGGCCACTCAAGAGTTTATATCTAATTTTATGTAAGCTTACAAAACTTTCCTCTTTTTAAAAAGCCTGTTCAATTCTTCAGATTGAGAAATGCTGCGTTAGGGTACCTGAGTTCTAGCTGTGTGTCACATCCTCAGAAAAAACAGCAATGCTCGGTGGCAGAGCTTCATAGATTTTTGTGCCAGTGACTTCTTTGGCAATCTGGTGAAGCTAATAAATTCCTCCTCAGAATGATATTTTGGTGGTTAAATTACATAAAATTAAAAGAATGGCAATTATATTAAAATACAGTTATGAAAATATTAGAAATATAAATTCATGAAGTAGTCATATATGTACTTTTGAATTAAATAATAATATCTAGCAGTAGGTCAAAAACTAGTTTTATAAGATGGATGAGCACAAACAGTATTTTGAAATATCTGCAACAAATCTCTATTGATATGCAAATATCTATGTCTACTTTCTCTGTGTTATTACCTATACTGATAATATAGGTATCATTTGGAGGTTATAGAAGCAGAGATGCTATTTTTCTCCCATATAAGTTTATAGCCTAAATTCTATGTATGGACCAGTAGGGTCTTTGAATTCTATGATGAAGGACGCCTGCTCTAGAAGAAAATAATCTTTTGTTGGTTCCTAGCAGGATCTAAGGCTGACCTAACCTGTCTCCTCAGGTCATAGGACTACTCCTAAAATTACTATAGCCATGATCCCTGGATACACCTTCGTATGCTTGACCGGGTGCCTGTTAGACCCAAATGTTCAGTCCAGTTGGTTGCACTCTTCTGTATGTTAAATCACATTATTCAGGTTTAAAGAGCAATGAGAGATCCAGACATGGCTAGCATCAACACCCAGGCAAGAACAAATAAAACATTTCAATAATTGTTACTCGCTTGTTTGTTAGCATTCTAGCAAAGACCTGCATAATTCTTGGAAGAGAGAGAGAAAGAAAATTCAAATGTAGTTCAAATGTAGGAATAGACTGCCTCTTTTCCCCTGTTCTCCTTTCCTTCCTCTTCATCCCATCTTTAGATGATTCTTTCCCTGGGATATATTGGGTTCTTCCCAGAAAGAGCAAACTTGATCTCATGTGCAGAGCTCGGCTTTTGAAAAAAACCTGGTGCCTGTTTATTCTTTTTTTGTTTTTGGCTACAGTTCTAGTCATCTTTTCTCAAGGATTTCTGGGCAAAACTTCTTGACCCCTTCTCCTAAATGAATCCTGCAGTATCTCCCAGGTGACATGTACTCCCAAGGGTAATGTGCCTATAACACATTCATAGGGCAAATGAGAGCTGGAGTTAAACAGCTGGGTCAGAAAAGCTCACAACCTAGAATTTCCCTCTCCAGATTCTTGATAATAATTTTCTCCTCAGGAAGAACAGCCCAGTGACCTTGCTCCACATGGAAAAAATGGCACCATGTTGATAACAGCAGTGCAATAACAATTCTGGTCAAACTCAAGGACAAAATGATCTTTTAAAAACCAAAGGCTCAGATAAAAGTAAAAATAAAATCCAAAGTGGGTAATTTTCTTTGCTCTTTGATTCTGAAAGAAAATTGGCTATATATATATATGTGTGTATATATATATATATGTATATATAAAGCTGGAATCATTCGATTTGCTGCCTGTCTCATGTTTTTGTCTTTGTACAACTGTTTGCTGTTACTATGCCTTTGGAGAATATTCCTTTTCACTTAGTTCTAGTTGAAATGAGTATGATAATGAGTTTTCCAAACCAAAAGTTTTACAGCTGTTGGTGTTACACATTCCTCATGTTTTAGTTTTAACATATTTTATTTTTCTATTTTGCTGCTCTGCACCATTAAGCTAGTATTTGCATGTGGTGTTTGGTTTGATAAGATTTATAGTACTTGTTCATAATTATATTAGGCTCTGGAAACCCGTTCTGATGCCTTTGTACTGTTCCAAGTTTTATGAGACATCTCAGTTCCAGGGAGTCTAGGTTAATATTCCGTAAAGCACTATTTACTCATCAGCAGCTATTTGTTGGGTACCAAGCTCTGGGTCAGCTATATGGACTATGAAGATAAATAAGAGAGAAGTCTGTCCCCAGGCAGCCAATTGTCTTATGACTGCCTTGAGACATGCACATATCATAGTTTGAGAAATAAACTGAAAAATTCTACAAGAGATTTAAACAAGGAAGAAAACTTGGCCCATTTTAATTCTTTTTATTTTTTAAAAGATAATAGAACTAATTCATATCATCTAATGCTACACTAAATACATCATTTTTCTAAAAAACAAAGCTTAATATATAATTATGAAAATAAATTTTAGTTTAGAGATCTATCCTAGAGTTTATATTTTTACTTAGATTAAACCATTAATTCTTACATTAAAAAATGATATTGTGATTATCTTGGGGAGTTAAACAGAGAAGCCTTTAGTTTTCTATTTTATATATAGTGTATGTGAGGCCGACCTTACTGATAAAAGTATAAATGGGAATTTTATCACCTCAGGAAATTGGAGGTCTAGAATTTTATATTTCCTTCCTTGGAATTACCTTTAATTCTTCCATTTTTTATTAAGTAATCAGAGAGCATGTTTTGTTTCTGTTTATATGTTTATAGATGTGCACTGGATGAAGGCCTCTAGGATACATATTTCTGACTTTTGATGATGGCTTGGCTGTTAAGCCACAGAGAGTGTTTCCTTTATTTAATGTGTCCTTTAAAGCTAACAGAAAACTTAAAAATGAATAATATGGGAGGGTCATTGTGGGAAAGAAATGGACACTTTCAATCTAAAGTCTTTGCTTATTCTAGAGTTTGAGAGATGGCAAAGTGTCCCTGTCATGTCCATGAGAAGTGGTGAAGTAGGTAATCTCTAACCTCCGTAAAGGATAGAGTATACAGATGATGGTAATACCTCTTCCAGACAGTCCTTAGGGCACTAGAGGGGTGCTATCGCTAGCAATCCCTTCTACTGTTCCTGACATGTGTCCCACAGTTCTAAGTGGTTTACAAATGATGAATCTGTTAATCCCCACTACAAGCCAGTGAAATAGATAGTATTGTTAGTCTTATTTTATCGATGAGGAAACACAAACAAGGAGGTTAAATAATTTGCTCAATATTTCTTAGCAAGTGGGTGATAGTACTTGTGTTTGAACTCAAATAATCCAACCCCAGGGTCTATGCTCCATTTTGCTATGAAGAGCAAAAGAGAATAGCAGGAATAGTCATTGAAAAAGACACATGGGCCACCACAGTGAAAATAAAAAAGGCACATGGAAGTTGGGAAATCTGTGGTTAAACCCAAGTATCTGTGTTTATCCGCTAGAATTACTGTAAATAAATAACTGAGAAAAATAACTTGTAAAGAGAAGATGTTCATTTCATCTCATGGTTTTGGAGGTTCCAGTCATGATCAGGGGGCTCTATTGCTTTGCACCTCTGAAAAGGGTAGCCTATCATGGTAGGAGCACATGGCAGAGCAAACTATTCAATTCAGTAGCCAGGAAGCTGAAAAAGAGGGCCAGTGGGGTTGAATAATCCCCTTAGGGTGTATGCCGCCAGTGACCTCAGGACCTCCCACGAGGCCCTACCTCTTAAAGTTTCTGCCACCTCCTAATAGATCCACTCTGGGAACCAACCCCTTAACACGTAGGCCATTGGGGGATATTCAACATCCAAATTATAGTAGAGTTGAATTTTCATTTTGACTAACCACAAAGTATATTTAAAAGGGGCAATTGTGTAGTCTGGTGTTCAGTGCTAGAACACATCATCAGGGAGAATGAAGGCAGGGAGCATAGGGAAGGGAGGCTATTTAAGAGCTGTTTGGTCAAGTCCGAATTTGTAGGAATGATGTGGTGAATGAACACTTTGAGAGCAGAACAGTGGGTTAGCTGAAGACAATAGAAAATGAAACCTTCTGTGCCCTATTAGTTTTATTGTGGCAAAAACACAATATGAAATCTAACTTCTGAATAAAATTTAAAGCATACAGTGCAGTGTGTTAGCTGTGCATTATTTTGCAGCAGATCTCTACAACTTTTTCATCTTGCATGACTGAAACTCTATACCCATTGATTATCAACTCCCTATTTCTCCCTCCATCTAGCCTCTGCCAACCATCATTTTACTGAGAAAATAAAAATATGAGAAAACTAAGACAAACAAATCTTCAGATGACTACAAGGGAAAAAGACAATTTTCTTTAAAAGGGTTAATAAATTAAACAACATTGATTAAAAATTCAATGTTTTCAATACTGATAAAAAAAGATAAGCACCTATGTATAAACCAAAACAATATTAGCAATGAAAAGAAAACTTAATATAGATACAAGATTATAACATAATAAAAGAAGGTCACGTACAATTTTATGCCAATATATTTGAGAATGTGGACAAAATGATCAATTTATCAGGAAAGTATAATTTATCAAAACTGACTAAAAAGAAACCCTTAAATAGACGAGTAATTATCAAATACACCTAATCAGTAGTTTAAAGACTACTAATAAAGTCATTTTTAAAGACAGTTTTATAGATAAATTTTATCAAATTTTTAAGGAATAGATAGGCTGTATGAAGCTCAAATTATTTTTAGAGAAAATAAAAAGAAAGTGCCCATGGGTGTTTTTTGAATAAAGTAGAAATTCCGTACTTAGAGCAAAGACTATGTGAAAGTAAAAATTGTAGATCCATCTTAATATGTATTGAATATTTGCCCCCTCAAAAGTCATGAGTTAAAGCCTTAACCCTATCCACCACATAATAGTATTTTTTGTTACTCCTTTTAGGAGAAATTAGGATTAGATGAGGTCTTGGGGGTGGGGACTTCTCTTTTATAAAAAGAGAGTGTTTTTTTCTCTCTCTTGCTCTTTCTCCCCCTTTTCACACTATGTGAACACTGGGTAACTGTCTACAACCCAAAGAAAGAGTCCTCCCAGAAATCTACTTTGTTGGCACCCTAATTATGGATTTCCAACTTCCAGAATTGTGAGAAAATAAATTTCTGTTAAGTTACTCAGTCCTCAGGCTATATTTTTTTGTTGATGTTGCAATAGCCTTAGCAGACTAATACAATCTCAATCATAAAAGCAAAATTAAGTTCAATATCAGTGACCATGTCTAGAAACACTTAAATATTACATCTTAATCTAATAGGCCTTATTGTGGAATTCTAATTGCTGAAAAAATTTTGGTAAAATATGATGCATTGAAAAGAGAAGAAAATTTCCTCAGCTTGCTGAGGAAAAATTTCCAAAACTCTGAATTATTTATGATTATTTATTGTTTCAGTTAGCTTTTTCATTTCTGCAACCAAGACACCTGACAAGAACAATTAGTGAATAAAAAGTATTTGGGGGCTCATGGTTTCCGAGGTCTCAGTCCCTAGACTGCTGGCTCCATTGTTCTGGAGGTGAGGCAGAACATCATGGTAGAAGGATACAGCAGAGGAAAGCATCTCAGACATGACACCAGGAGGTAGCAGCAAAGAGTTCTCCTCTCACCAAGGACAAAACATATACCCCAAAGGCAAGTCCTCAATAACCTACCTTCTTCAGCCATACCCTACCTGCCTACCTTCTTCAACCACACCCTCCCAACCAGTTAGTCCATTCAAGTGGATTAATGCACTGATTAGGTTAAGGATTTCATAACTGAATCATTTCACCTCTAAACTTTCTTGCATTGTCTTGGAACACACAAGATTTTGGGGGATGACTGATATTTAAACCATAGCACTTATAATTATTATTTGGCATTATGTATAATTATAAAAAGTTGAAATTCCTCAATGTCCATTAGGAGGCTACTGTTAAAAAAACATGGTATAGCCAAGTAATAGTATAAGATGCATTTGTGAAAAATGAATGAAGGAGATCTCTGTATCCTGATTTGAGTAAGTATTAAATTAACCAAACAAGTTCAAAACGGTGTATAAAGTAGACCATCTTTTATGTGAGAAATGGAAAGGGAAAATGTGAATATGCATTTACTTGTACTTATTTATATTAAAAAATAATGGAAAGATTCATCAAAAATGAAGAAAATATTTTTTTACTTGGGAAAAGGAATGGCATGGAAGGACAGGAAGGGAAATAAACCATCTCTAAATGTACCTTCCATAGTTTTCATTGGAAATCAAGTAAATGACTTACATAATTAGCAATTTTACCAAAGAAAACTTGTAGTAAAAATGGAAAACAAGGCAATAAATTGTCTTAACTGTATATTGTTATTAATATGATGACCCAAAATAAAAGAATTATCTCAATTTAACTTAGAACAGAATATTTTGGTTTTTCATTCCTGCTGGGATATACTCTAAACGTAAAAAAAAAAAAAAATTATAAAGGAAGTTTAAATTTAACTAAGTAGCTTTATTATTATGTTGGAGCTGTTGTTTGAAACTATCTTTTGCATGTGTTATGAGAAAGAAAATAAGTAATTATATTCTTGTTGACAGAAACCAATATTTTCAGCATGAAAGAAAACTATAAAAACAAGTAAAACCCTGTAACCTTAATTTCAAATTAGAATCATCAGTGCAAACTTAGTGTTTTTTCCTATTTAAAAAGTCATGTACAACTAATTAGAACAAATAAAAAATAATTAAAAGAAAAAAGTCAGTATGCATAGTTCTAAATATGTACATTGCATATGAAAAAAGTATTGTAATGCATTATAATAGTACATACATTCATGTTATATAATGTAATATATAGCATGTTATATCTTTTCAAAGAAAAAAAGACTAGCAAAATAATAAGTCACATTTATTGTGTCTTCTCAAGTATTGTGTCATAAACCTTTTAAAATCCTGCTAAGTACATATTATTAGTATGCTTATGTTACGATGAGGATTAAGGTCATGGAGTACAATATATTTGTAAAGTTAGCTAATAATAAACTGGAATTTGACATCGGGATTTTGTTGTTGTTTCTTTTTTTGGTTTTAAAATGTCTTTATCTTCCCTAGTGTGATTGTTTAGCTGGATATAGAATTCTAGGCTGACAGCTTTTTATCTTCACTTTGAAAATTTTAGTTCATATCTTCTTATCTCTTGTGATGCAATCTGAAACTTTAACGCCAATTAAATTTTTGTTCTCTTGTAGACAACTGGCATTTTGTCTTTGGAGGCATTAAAATTTGTTTTTCCTTTGTTGGTTTCACTATAATGAATACAACATAAATTCTTTACATGTTACTTGATTAGAAGACATCCATCTTGAATTTAAGAATTCAAATCTTTTTAATTTGGAAGTGTTTTCAGTTATTAGTTTTGAAAATATAATCTCCCTCCTGTTCTTTCTATTCTATTTGCAGAACTCATACTTTGGAATTTTCATCCATCCTCTATAAATTTCTATGCTGAATTCTGTTTTACTTTTGTTTTAAATTTATCTTATAATTCTCTAGTCCTCTCTTAGGTAGTGTCTAAACTGCTATTTTAACATACTGAGTTTTAAATTTCTGTATCTCTGTATCTATTTATCTATGTATCATGAGAAAGCTTGTCTGACTCTGCCTAGATTATGTTTTGAAACACACAACTTTCTTTGGCCACTCATTTTACAGCCACAATTATTCATAATTATATTAATTAATATATAATATAACAGTACATTAATTATAATCATAAATTATTATTAATTATAAATATAATATAACATTAATTATAATTAATTATATTAATTAATGCATAATTATGATGAATAATTATATTAATCTTATATCTAATATAATATAATCATATATATATATAAAATCTTACTCTTTCTATATGATTTTCATTCCTACATCTTTGTCTTTAGTTGTTTCAAAGATAATTGTCTAATAGACTTTATCAGATTTTTCAACTGTGTGAAGTTCTTAGACTTCTCACACTGCTGGTGGTTATGATTGATGATATTGTTTTTTGCTTTCAGTAAATTTCTTTCCTGTTTACATATTTGAATTATAAATATTCTCAGGTTCAGGACATGTCTGTCACTCTGGTGCAATTTTTTTTGGGTTTGATCAGGCAGCCTAAAATATACTGTCCAAGGGCCTTTTTTCTTTTCTATCATTGTTGTTAATTTTGTTGGACATGTGTCTGTCCTGGATCACACACACAGTGTAAATTCAAACCCAAACCTTTCGGAGCTGCAGGGCTCAAAGAAAGTTTTTTGTTGCAAAATGTAGCCTCATGTGAAAGATCTAGTTGGGTCTCTGTTTTACATGAGAGCTTCAAATACTCTTTGTATTTCTTGTGGATCCAAGGTCTGGACATCTATTTATTGAGGCCAATAAGTGTTAAGGGCAGTTATGGCTCCTCGTTAGCTCCCAGAAAAAACGCCCCGCAGACATAGGTCTCACACAAGGAACTTTTATTTTATGCGGAGGATTCACATCCAATGGGGGTGGGGGGAGGAAAGAAGAAAAGAGAGAACATGGCGCATGGTTTCTCTTAGACATTGGAATTTTGCAGGCTGAGAGGAACCAATCGCGGAGGAGAATTCTTACAGACTGACTGATGGACCAATGACATATTAGAACGTAATGTAGGAGGCAGGAAGGTTAAGGCAGCATAAGCCTGAAATTCCTATAACGGGAGAGGCGGGAAGAATGCAGACTGACAGGTGATGGGGAGGGCGGAAATTCCTGTAAAGGGAGAGGTGGGTGGAACGCAGGTTGACAGGTGGTTGGGAGGCAGGAAATTCCTCTAATGGGAGAGAAAGGTGGCTTTATACCTTACAATAAATTCCTCCAAGAAGTGGAGTGCATTTTCAGCTCATAGATACCCTCCATCGCCATGTAGTGTTGTCTTTTCTGATGTCAGCTCATGTAGCCACTGCCCTTATTTTCAGTTCCCTACCACCTTTCTGGAATCTTAAGATTTCCTTTTCCTTTTGGAGAGTCTGGCTCTTTATACAAAAGATGTTTGTTTTATTTTATAAAGTATTCCAGAATGATTATAATAAGGGGGCTTCCAAGTTAGTTGGGTCATAACATTTCAGAATACTTAAAAAAAAAAAAGTATAAATCACACACGTAGAACAAAGAACAAAATGAACACCCATGTACCCTCTCCTAGTTTATTTTATCAAGTTGCATTTTATCTATTTTCTTGGAATCTTTCTTAAAACACCTTTTTTCTAGTACCTCTTTTGGTAGAATTCAAACTTGCCCTCATAATTAAGCATTGGTCTGACTGTGTATTGTCTACAAAGAGGGATTTTGATATCAGCGGTTTTTAATTAAGATATTCTAATGTACTTTCTCCTTATTCTTGGTTTTGCTTTCTGTGGTTTCTGCTACCCATTGTAAGGCCCCCCAAAAAGGAAACCCCAACTCTGTCCCATGGATGGACGGCAACCCCAATCAACCGCAGGAGGCGTCACTTGATGCAAATCGCAAGAGGTGTTTATTCCAGCGTGCTGGGACCCAACTCCAGGAGTCGAGTCCCTAGCAGAAAATCTTGTAGGTTTATAAAGGCAGAAACCACCCATCGGGAGGGGTCACACATGAAAGGGGGAAAAGGGGGAACAAAGCTGCCAGGAAATTTCAAAGGGGGTCTGGGTTTGCTGACAACATGTTTCACAATGTTTTACAACAGGCTGTAGATTCTGGTCAATAGTTTCTGGTAATCCTACTGTTTGAGCACTATCTGGCTATCAGGCTCAATTTACTCTTTTACTCTCTGTTTGGGAACAGAGAACAGCTTTAAGGGCTTTGTTCCCATTACTGGGAGGGAAACCTTAGGGAGTTGAGATAAAACAGACAGCTTAAAAAAATGTCCATTCTTTCACCATGATAAGACAATATCTGGTAAGTAGAAAACTCTATAAATAAACAACTCATAAGTGTTTAATTACTTGCTGTTTTCAGTGGCATTGATAGCACTATTTACCAGTGACGAGTTCTGCTTCCTCTAATGTTGAAGTTTGAACACTAGAGAAGCACTCCAAGGCAAGCATATTAAGCAGGTTTTATTTAAAAGTAGTAATAATACAGACTTCTCCCGGGAGGGCTGATGTTCTAGAATCCCAAGAAGTGAGCTGATGTTCTAGAATCTCAAGAAGTGAGCATGCCCTACATCTTTTATAGGTTAAGGTCTCTCTCTCTCTTTTTTTTTTTTTTTTTTTTTTTTTTGCGGTACTGGGGATCCAACTCAGGGCCTTGTGCTTGCAAGGCAAGCACTCTACCTGCCGAGCTATCTCCCCAGCCCTTAAGGTCTCTTTTGTTCTCCAGTTCTTTCCCCCCTTATCTCTCCTTCCTGCCTACAAGACTAAGCCAGGTTTTGCAGGAGAGATGCAAAGAGTGAGAAGCAGATGGGCAGAGGGCCAGCCAAAGTGCTTCCTCCAGGTAAGGGCCCAGGGGGCATTAATTAGCAGTTCCCTGCCTGTAGTCCTTGACAATGACATGTAAATTTGGTAATCAATAGGCTCCGGAGATCCTTGACATTCCATTCTCCCAGGGGCACTCTCCAACTTCCAGAGGCAGATGGCTTTCATGGCTTCCATTTCCTTGATTGGACCGGATCCCCTATTCCTACACTAACTGTCTGTCCCCAATTCTGGCTTCAGCATGATGAAATCTTCAGGATTCTGCTTTGTTCTGCCCCAAACATGAATCATCCCTCTGTCCAGTGTGTCTACCTTGTATACACTATCTGCCCATCAGTCAGATAGTAGTCGCCTTGGCTAATCTTGGATATCAGATGAACTGTCATGGTATCACATTGCTGTGTTCAAGTAATCCTTATTTTACTTATTTGCCTCAAAAGTGCAAGAGTAGTGCTGCAGGCAATTTTGGATATGCCCAAGAGAAGCCATAATGGTCTTCCTTTAAGTGAAAATATAAAAGTTCTTGATTTAGTTGGGGAAAAAGAGAGTTGCATGCTGAGGTTGCCAAGATTCATGGTAAGAATGAGTCTTCTATCTGTGAGATTGTGAAGAAGGGAAAACAGATGCACATATTATGGGGTGCAACTTAAGAACAGACCGATCACCACTGAGAAGTCCAAATTTGAGAGTCTTTATTTAGCCAGCCGGCTGACTGTCTCACACAATGCCCCAAAAAATGGCTATTGGGAGTACAGCCCCGACCATAGGGTTGTAGGGATTCTTGTACCAAAAATTACATCAATCATAAGTGTCTGTTGCTATGATTCGAAATTACAAACTAACATCATGAGATCATCAACAGAGGGGTAAGTGGGTCAAAATGACCCTTATCTAGGTACAAACTAAAGAATGGTTACTAACATCCATAAAATCACTGTTCACATGGTACATTGATTAGGAGCAATAGGAATCAAAAGAGAGCAATTTTTCTTTACATAGGAATTGTCATTCTGTATTGTTAAACATGTCACACTAAGTAACTGATGATGGGCACAGAGGCGGGGTATTCCCATGGGAGAAGCTTATTTCCTACATAACATGGAATCTTAGAGCAAAATGGAGTCTGATTAGTTATTTCCCTTAGAGTCTGGCCTATAACATTCTCATGGAGGCAGACTTGTCAGCCTGTCACACATGCTAGTTTTTCTATTGTGCTTCAGTTTGTAAAAGTTATGCTCATTCTACTTTAGTATTAGTTACTGTTGTTAATCTTTTACTGTGCCTAATTTGTACTATGACTTTATCATGGGTAGAATGTACAGGAAAAAAAAAAACAGATGTGGGGTTTGATACTATTCACAATTTCAGGCAATCACTGGGAGTCTTGGAATGTATCCCTTGAAAATAAAGGGGACTTCTGTAATTCATAGTTTGGAGAAATCACCTGAAGAAAGCAAAGGTTTTTAGGATACATGGTGAATTTTGTATAAAATGTTTAATTCATCATTATTAAAATTTATATTTAAAAATTTCCAATTGTAGGACAAATTAAAACATCCCTAGAAACACATCTGATTTAACATTCTTCTTATTGGTTTTTGGTGTTGAGTCTTTCCCATCTTTCATTGTACCCTCTAGATCCCCACCTCTCATGCCAGCAGGCATCTGCCCTTTGACTCTGATGTGATCTCCTCTTAAATCAGGAGCAGTCTTGCTAATTTTGACTCTGTCTCTGCTTTTCTAACCCTGTGTGTTCATTCCCGTGCTGATGCTTCTCTTTATTTGGCTTTCTTATTCCTCTTATTTTTGTGACTTCCATAATATCTCTGACAACAAATTCATCGTCCATCCTACCAGAAAAGCGTAGAAAGTAGAAAATCTTCAGAATTTGTTTTTCAAAGCCAGGTTTCATGCAGAGTCACCTAGTTGTTTCTTTGTTCTTTTTTTTCATCTGACAAGTGAATTGACATTATCTACAGTAGTTGGTAACAAGTAGGAGAAAAGTATTCCAGCATTTCCTGTCAACATTTTCTTTTGATAAGGAAGAAACACTTGGTGTCCAACATAAGCCTTCATTTACAATTGGATCAAATTCCTCTGTCTATCTTTGATAATGATGGAGTACAGCCTTCTTTTAGTTTTATTTATTTATTTATTTTTGTCTCTTTTTTTTTTTTTTTTTTGAGAAAATTCCTGTGTATCAGACTCAAACTGACTGATTGCTGGTGGATTGACCTTGTGACAGACACCATAATCTGGAAGCAGATATGAGGCAGTGACAAGTCAGCACATTTGGGAGAGGAGTGGTTGCTTACAAGGACAACTAGGGTCTACCCGCCAGTCCAGTTTGGGCAGTTTTGTTCGAGAAATGCATGTCTCTCCAAGATGGAGCAAAGGGAACTATGCAGATACATCTGGTTTCCCAGGAAGAAGCAATACTTTTGTGTTATGTTTGAAAGGGTGGATAAAACCAGGAATTCTTATCTGTTTGCTTTTGTCTGCCTCCAACATTTAAAGTCATACTAAAATCCAGAAGACCTCTGACTGCTGCTCTTACACTGGTCATTTCTAGTTCTTGCTCAATATCACAGAGTAGCCTGCTCAGTGGTGCACACCTGTGATCCCAGCAGCTTGGGAGGCTGACACCGGAGGTCTCAGTTCAAAGCCAGCCTCAGCAACTTAGCAAGGTGCTGAGCAACTCAGTGAGGTACTAAGCAACTCAGTGAGACCCTGTCTCGAATAAAATAAAAAAAATAAAATAAAATAAAATAAGATAAAATATAAAATAAAATAAAATAAAAAGGGTTGGAGATGTGGCTGTGTGGTTGAGTGCCCCTGAGTTCAATCTCCAGTAAAAGAAAAGAAAAAAAAAAAAATCACAGAGCAATTTTGGGACTTCTCCCTGTGAGAGAAGTTATAGAGGGTCCCTGGAGGGAGAACTTTGTGCCTAACCATTGGTCAGGTTCATAAACAAGTCAACCTATGAAGCTACACAGAGTTTCAAACTTAGGACTCTGTATCTAGCTTATGCTCTTCTGTTGCCTTCTTGAAATTATTAATAATAAAATATTATAAATAATATAAAATAATTGTTTATTGAACAATAAAATAAAAGTTATAAATAAATTAATAAAAATTATTTTTGAACAACAGACCCTGTTGTGCCCAGTGGCTCGAGACCCCACAAAGACCACCAGAGACCACGATCAATGCAAGGAACAAGAGCCATTTATTAGCAAGCTTGAGCCTGGTCCTCCACGCACTCAGTAACCAGTGACACTAAGAGGCCCTGAGCCTTTGTTCAGCAGGCTTTTATAATGTTTTGTGCAGGGTGAGAGATATGGGTTTAGTTTCATTCTGTTGCATATGGATTTCCAATTCTCCCAGCACCATTTGTTGAAGAGGCTATCTTTTCTCCATTGCATATTTTTGGCGCCTTTGTCTAGTATTAGAAAGTTGTATTTATTTGGGTTTGTGTCCATGTCCTCTATTCTGTACCATTGATCTACCTTTCTATTTTGGAACCAGTACCATGCCGTCTTTGTTACTATTGCTTTGTAATAAAGTTGAAGTTCGGTTATTGTGATACCCCCTGCTTCATTTTTCCTGCGAAGGATTGCTTTAGCTATTCTGGGTTTCTTATTCTTCCAGATGAATTTTATGATTGCTTGCTCTATTTCTGTAAGGTACGTCATTGGGATTTTAATTGGGATTGCATTGAATCTGTATAGCACTTTTGGTGGTATGGCCATTTTGACAATATTAATTCGGCCTATCCAAGAACATGGGAGATCTTTCCATCTTCTAAGGTTTTCTTTAATATCTTTCTTTAGTGTTCTGTAGTTCTCATTGTAGAGGTCTTTCACCTCTTTTGTGAGATTGATTCCCAAGTATTTTATTTTTTTCGATGCTATGGTGAATGGGGTAGTTTTCATAATTTCTCTTTCTGAGGATTCATCACTTATGTATAAAAATGCATTGGATTTATGAGCATTGATCTTGTAACCTGCCACTTTACTGAATTCACTTATGAGTTCTAACAGTTTTCTGGTGGAATTTCCTGGTTCCTCTAAGTATATAATCATATCACCTGCAAATAGGGATAGTTTGAGTTCTTTTCCTATTCGTATTCCTTTAATTTCCTTGGTCTGTCTAATTGCTCTGGCTAGAGTCTCAAGAACGAAATTGAATAGGAGTGGTGAAAGAGGGCATCCCTGTCTTGTTCCAGTTTTTAGGGGGAATGCTTTCAGTTTTTCACCGTTTAGAATGATATTAGCCATGGGCTTAGCATAGATGGCCTTTACAATGTTAAGGAATGTTCCCACTATCCCTATTTTTTCTAGTGTTTTGAGCATGAAGGGGTACTGAATTTTATCAAATGCTTTTTCTGCATCTATTGAAATAATCATGTGATTCTTGACTTTAAGTCTATTGATATGGTGAATTACATTTATTGATTTCCGGATGTTGAACCAACCTTGCATCCCTGGGATAAAACCCACTTGATCGTGGTGCACTATCTTTTTAATATGTTTTTGTATGCGATTTGCTAAAATTTTATTGAGAATTTTTGCGTCAATGTTCATTAATGATATCGGTCTGAAATTTTCTTTCCTCGATTTGTCTCTGTCTGGCTTGGGTATCAGGGTAATATTGGTTTCATAGAATGAGTTTGGGAGGGTACCCTCCTCTTCTATTTCATGGAATACTTTGAGAAATATTGGAATGAGCTCTTCTTTAAAGGTTTTGTAGAACTTGGCTGAGAACCCATCTGGTCCTGGACTTTTCTTTGTTGGTAGGCTTTTGATGACCTCTTCTACTTCATTACTTGAAATTGTTCTATTTAAATTGTGTATGTCCTCCTCGTTCAATTTAGGCAATTCATATGTCTCTAGAAACCTGTTGATGTCTACGAAATTTTCTATTTTGTTGGAATATAGATTTTCAAAATAGCTTCTTATTATGTTTTGTATTTCACTCGTGTCTGTTGTGATATTTCCTTGTTCATTCCGAATTTTAGTGATTTGGGTTTTCTCTCATCTTCTCTTTGTTAGAGTGGCTAAGGGTTTATCAATTTTGTTTATTTTTTCAAAGAACCAACTATTTATTTTGTCAATTTTTTGTATAGTTTCTTTTGTTTCAATTTCATTGATTTCAGTTCTGAGTTTAACTATTTCCTGTCTTCTACTACTTTTGGTGTTGATCTGTTCTTCTTTTTCTAGGGCTTTGAGCTGTAGTGTTAGGTTGTTTATTTGTTGATTTTTACTTCTTTTATTGAATGCGCTCCATGAAATAAATTTTCCTCTAAGTACTGCTTTCATAGTGTCCCAAAGATTTTGATATGATGTTTCTTTGTTCTCATTTACCTCTAAGAATTTTTTAATTTCCTTCCTAATATCTTCTGTTATCCATTCATCGTGTAATAGCATATTGTTTAATCTCCAGGTGTTGGAGTAGCTTCTGTTTTTTACTCTTTCCTTTATTTCTAACTTCAATCCATTATGATCTGATAGAATAGAAGGTAGTGTCTCTATCTTCTTGTATTTGCTTACATTAGCTTTGTGGCATAATATATGGTCTATTTTAGAGAAGGATCCATGTGCTGCTGAGAAGAAAGTGTATTCGCTCTTGGTTGGATGGTATATTCTATAAATGTCCGTTAAGTCTAAATTATTGATTGTGTTATTGAGATCTATGGTTTCTTTGTTCAATTTTTGTTTGGAAGATCTGTCCAGTGGTGAGAGAGGTGTGTTAAAATCACCTAGTATTATTGTGTTATGGTCTATTTGGTTTCTGAAATTGAGAAGGATTTGTTTGACATACATGGATGAGCCACTGTTTGGGGCATAGATGTTTATGATTGTTATGTCTTGCTGATTTATGGTTCCCTTAAGCAGTATGTAATGTCCTTCTTTATCCCTTCTGACTAGTTTTGAGTTGAAGTCCACATTATCTGAAATGAGGATGGATACCCCAGCTTTTTTGCTGAGTCCATGTGCATGGTATGTTTTCCCCCATCCTTTCACCTTTAGTCTATGGGTATCTCTTTCTACAAGGTGAGTCTCTTACAGGCAACATATTGTTGGATCTTTCTTTTTGATCCAATCTGCCAGTCTATGTCTTTTGATTGATGAGTTCAGGCCATTAATATTCAGGGTTATTATTGAGATATGATTAGTATTCCCGGTCATTTGGTTCATTTTATTTATTTATTTATTTATTTTGAGACGACTTGGTTCTTCCTTTATTTGACAATTCCTTTAGGATAGTTCCTCCCATTGCTGATTTGTTTCTTTGTTTTTCATCTCTTCCTCGTGGAATATTTTGCTGAGAATGTTCTGTAATGCTGGCTTTCTTTTTGTAAATTGTTTTAGCTTTTGTTTATCATGGAAGGATTTTATTTCATCATCAAATTTGAAGGTAAGTTTTGCTGGGTATAAGATTCTTGGTTGGCATCCATTTTCTTTCAGGGCTTGAAAAATGTTGTTCCAGGCCCTTCTAGCTTTTAGGGTCTGGATTGAAAAATCTGCTGATATCCGTATTGGTTTCCCCCTGAATGTAATTTGATTCCTCTCTCTTGCGGCCTTTAAAATTCTGTCTTTATTTTGTATGTTAGGCATTTTCATTATAATGTGCCTTGGTGTGGGTCTGTTGTAATTTTGTATATTTGGAGTCCTATAAGCCTCTTGTACTTGATCTTCCATTTCATTCTTCAGATTTGGGAAATTTTCTGATAGTATTTCATTGAATAGATTGTTCATTCCTTTGGTGTGTTTCTCTAAGCCTTTGTCAATCCCAATAATTCTTAAATTTGGCCTTTTCATGATATCCCATAGTTCTTGGAGATTCTGTTCATGATTTCTTACCATCTTCTCTGTTTGTTCAACTTTGTATTCAAGGTTAAATATTTTATCTTCAATATCTGATGTTCTGTCTTCCAGTTGTTCTATTCTATTGGTTATGCTTTCTATGGAGTTCTTAATTTGGTTTATTGTTTCCTTCATTTCAAGGATTTCTGTTTGTTTTTTTTTCAATATCTCTAACTCTTTATTGAAATGATCTTTTGCTTCTTGTATTTGCTCTTTTAACTGTCGATTGGTGCGATCATTCAGTGCCTGCATTTGCTCTTGCATCTCGTCATTTGCTTCCCTGATCATTTTAATTATGTACATTCTGAACTCCTTTTCTGTCATTTCTTCTGCCATGCTGTCGTTGGGTTTCATTGATGTACCATCTAGATTTGTTTGCAGCATTTTCTTTCCTTGTTTTCTCATATTGTTCAGGTATCAGTTGACCGCTGTGATATTGCAGATTTCCTCTATTGTCTTTTAATATCCCTGAAGCTTTCTAGTATATCCCCTCTTAGCCTTCAGTGGCCTGAAGTCTTGGAGGAAGTTGATAATGCGGGGCTCCACAAGGAAGCTGACTCCCTAGGGGAGGTGGCCTTCCGGTGGGGTATATTCCCTGCTAGTGGGCAGAGGTACCTTCACTTGCTGATGAATGGTCATCCGAAGGGGAAGTAGGATGTGGGCTGATGCAAGGCCAGTTTGGGTCTGTGTCTCTGATTTTACAGTCCTTTTGGTAGAACCTCACCCGACAGGGAGGACTCACCCAGTGGGGAGATCTCGCTGGTCGGTTTCCCTCCCAGAGGTGCCGATCAATTCACAACTACCTCCTGGGCTGGGCAGCCTTCTTCTGCAATGTTCCCAGGGACCCGGACCTACCTCCTGGGCCTGGAAGCCTTGCCGTTCGCAGATGAATCTCCTTAGGCTGCCTCTCCTCAGAGAAGCTGCCTGCAGACCTGGAGCCTTCGCTCCGCCCCTCAGTTTGTCTGTGGGGCTCTTCCACCAAGAAGCCGCCTAGGCCCTGGGACCCTGCTCTGCACTTTTCGCCTGGCTATGTGGCCCCTCCTCTGAGCAGGCACCTGGAGCCCCTTACAATCGCTTCGAGTCCCAGTGAGCCACCACACGCCTTTTCCTCCGGCAGCCACCTGGTGTTCCCTGCAGTCACTCTAAGTCCAAGTGACCCACCACGCACCTCCTTCTCCGCCAGGCAGTCACCTAGAGATCTGGTGCATCACGAGTCCCAGGAACTCACTGTGCACCTTCTTGTCCCGACTGCCACCCGTAGCCCTGGTGCAGTCACTTCGAGCCCAAGCACCCCGCCGCGCTCCTCCTCCTTCTCCAGACAACCCCCCTGTGTTCAGGAGCGGATGCTCTGGGACCAAACCACTCACCACGCTGTTCCACCGGATAGCCGCCCAGAGCCCTGGCGCAGCTGCTCCAATTCCAAGTGACGTGCCGAGCCCGTATTTCTCCTTCTCCTCTGGGCAGCCCCCTGTGTTCAGGGGTGGTCGCTTTCAGTCCAAACAGCTCACCAAGCACCTTCTCCTTTGGGCAGCCTCCCAGAGCCCGGGTGGGTTGTGCCATGTCCCAGCGCTGTGGCGAGCGGCCTCCTTTTCGATGCTCCCAGTTGTCCGCGTTCACTGCTCCAGCGTGGGGAGGGGTGTCTCGCCGGCAGCTCTACTTCACAAAGTTGCCAGCGTTCGGGGACTACTGCCCCATCTGGGACGTCTGCCCAATGGGGGACACTCACCCGGCTGCTTTGAGTTGGTCCCAAGTCTCTCAATATCTCCTCTTCTTGAGTCCTGAGTCCACGCTGCTCCTCCGGATAGCCGCCCGGAGCCCTGGCGCAGCTGCTCCAATTCCAAGTGACGTGCCGAGCCCGTATTTCTCCTTCTCCTCTGGGCAGCCCCCTGTGTCAGGGGTGGTCGCTTTCAGTCCAAACAGCTCACCAAGCACCTTCTCCTTTGGGCAGCCTCCCAGAGCGCGGGTGGGTTGCGCCGAGTCCAAGCGCTGTGTTCACTGCTCCAGCGGGGGGAGGGGTGTCTCGCCGGCAGCTCTACTTCATAAAGTCCCCTGTTTTCGGGGCTACCGCCCCGTCTGGGACGCCTGCCCAATGGGAGACACTCCCCCGGCTGCTTTGAGTTGGTCCCAAGTCTCTCTATATCTCCTCTTCTTGAGTCCTGAGTCCTGGAGCAACACGAAACGCAGCCACCCTCTAGTCTGCCATCTTGAATCCTCTGATATCGGAGTGCTCAGTTTTGATACAGACAAAACATGACATCAGACACAAAAACAAATAACACAAAATCAAAGGCCTTGTAACTTTATAGGTGAATCTCCATTGCAATGTAACAGATGTTTAAAAATTCTAGTTGAATAAAAAATAGAACTGATCAAAAAAATCATGAGTTCAAAAAATATAGAATTAAAAAAAACAAAAGCCCTGGAAAAATGATACGGCTGTTAATTACTTCAGTAAAGCACCATAACATTTACTTTTGCTGGAGTTCAGGTAAGAATCTTTTTACCTTTTTTTTCCCTTGGGTTTGAGACTGGTCTCCTACTGAGCTTTTAGGCTTCCTTTATTTACATTTCAATGTAAACCTTGACTGAGATTTGGAAGGCTCTAACAGGTTTTAACAGAAACCTTGTGCCTAGGGCATTTTAGCCATCTCATCAGGACAGGTTGGATGTCAAAGAAAATTATGAGACCTTATTTTCCATTACTTTTGAGAATAAAGTTACTTTGCTAAGTTCCTCACTGAGATATGCTATTGGTTATTGAGCTGCCTACGGCTGCTTATCCACAATTTATTTTCCCCTTTGTGACAAACAGGTTAAATCTTGCTTCATAGGTAAGCTGAGGACAAGAGCTTGAAGTAAGGCCCCTTCTTGATATTCCTGGGGCAGAATATTGTCCTATAGTGGCTATTTTCTGTAGTATTGAACCTGTTGATGACATAATTAAGCTTTATTTTTTTTTTTTTATTTTATTGTAAACAAATGGGATACATGTTGCCTCTCTGTTTGTACATGGTGCAAAGGCATACCATTTGTGTAATCATAAATCCACATACAATAATGTTGTTTGATTCATTCTGTTATTTTTTCCCCTTCCCCCCACCCCTCCCACCCCTCTTTTCCCTCTATACAGTACTTTCTTCCTCCATACTTGCCCCCCTCCCTAACCCTAACTCTAACCCTAACACTAACACTTCCCTCCCCCCCATTATGTGTCATCCTCCACTTATTAGCGATATCATTCGACCCTTGTCTTTTTGAGATTGGCTTATCTCACTTAGCATGATATTCTCCAATTTCATCCATTTGCCTGCAAATGCCATAATTTTGTCATTCTTTATGGCTGAGTAATATTCCATTGTGTATATATACCACAGTTTCTTTATCCACTTGTCAATTGAAGGGCATCTAGGTTGGTTCCATAGTCTGGCTATTGTAAATTGAGCAGCTATGAACATTGATGTGGCTGTATCTCTGTAGTATGCTGATTTTAAGTCCTTTGGGTATAGGCCAAGGAGTGGGATAGCTGGGTCAAATGGAGGGTCCATTCCTAGTTTTCTAAGGAATCTCCACACTGCTTTCCAGAGTGGCTGCACTAATTTGCAGCCCCACCAGCAATGTATGAGTGTACCTTTCTCCCCACATCCTCGCCAACACCTGTTGCTTGTATTTTTGATAATCGCCATTCTAATTGGGATGAGATGGAATCTTAGGGTGGTTTTGATTTGCATTTCTCTTATTACTAGAGATGTTGAAAAGCTTTATTTTTTGATCTTTTAATTTCTATTAGCTAAGAAGTTTAGGAGTTCTGCAATGGCCTTTTGATATTCCTCCTGGGTGGTGGCACATAAAAGATGTACTTTACTTACTGGAGAACAATCACAGATGTTTAAAAATAACTCTAGAGTTGGATAAAAATAGAACTGATCAAAAAAAATCACTAATGTAGGTATGTAGGATCAAAATTATGAGCTCAGAAATACAGCATTAAAGAAAAACAAAACAAAACAAGAATCCTAGAAAATGAGTTAGTTCTATGTAGCAGCCCAGGAGTTTAAAACGCACCTCTTTCTTTTTTTTTTTTTTTTTTTTCTTTCTCTCAGGTTACTCCCCCCTCTCCCACTGAAACTGCTACAGTTCACATTCCAATGCAGGCTTCAGCAAGGCCAGGCAGGGAGGGAGGGATTGCCCAGGACTTTTTAACCCTTTTTTTCCTGGTCGAGAAATCAGGTTAGGTTTGAGTGCAGAAAATCACAAAACATTGTTTCCCACTACTTTTGGGGAATGGAGCTGCTGAGCTCCCCGCCTAGGGGGATTGGAGTAAACAAATCTCTTAGGAACAAGGAGAAGGACTGCAAAGTACCCTGCAATGAATATCCCTAAGCCTAAGAATAGGGGACCTGAGGGAGGACAAAGGGAGCCCATCCTCCGACAAACAAAGAGGTGCTTAGGACAGACTAGTGTCGGGTAACTATGCGAACAAAGGGAACCTGGGCATTTCCATACTAATTGTCCCAGATCTTAATCCTACAGTTTGGATTCCTATGTCTGACCAGCAAGGGAAGGGGAGCATCCAGGAGGGAGTGGATATGCAGGAGAGTTGTGTAGCCCATTTTACCCTCCAAAAATGAAGAGACAGAAAGCTGCACCTCAAATAGATGTGGGGTGCATGGAGAGAGAAGCTTATTTATCTCACTCGACGTAGATCTTGGTGAAGATTGGCTACTCTGTGGAGCAGAGTGCAGCAAACCTACCCTCCTTTAGGTGGTCCACACCGAAGTTCTCTCCTCTGGCACAGACCTCTGAGAAGTGACTCAGGAGGGAAGTCTTAGGAGTCACCTGAGCCTGTTCCCTGTATAATTCCAAAAGGATGAAATGAATTTGACCATTGATTAGTATTTCTCCTGTCTATCAGGAGATTCATAGACCTGTTTTCCTCCAGATTGGAGATGAGAAATTTAAGAATGAGAAACGGTGAGAACAGTAGTGAACTAACACAATAAATTCAATAGGAGGCAAGAGTAAAGACCATATGATACAATACACAAACAGACAGACATATAGCGCGCTAGATCAAAGTTGGCTAGTTGGTATTTTGTTGACAAAAACAAAGGCCCAGATGCGACAGAGTCGCCCAGATGCAGCACAAAGACTGCCCAGATGCAGCACAAAGGCTGCCCAGATGGGTCGAGGGGACGTCTTCCGAGACCCTGCTGGGGTCCTATAGCGTGTCTGCCAGAACGTTGCCAGCCCAGAACCAGAACCTGCAGGCAATCCAGACAGAAATACGGCAATGCCTTACTCACTTACGGCAATGATGTTACTTATGACTCACTCTATGATCAGGTGTCTGGGTGGGCTTGGGGTATCCCGGATGAGCCCCCATATGTTTTGCCCAGCGGCTCGAGACCCCACAAAGACCACCAGAGACCACGATCAATGCAAGCAACAGAGTCATTTATTAGCAAGCTTGAGCCTGGTCCTCCGCACACTCGGTAACCAGTGACGCTAAGAGGCCCTGAGCCTTTGTTCAGCAGGCTTTTATAATGAAAGGCAAACAGTTTTACAGTGTTCTTTTTAATTGGTTAACATTTGAACAGCTAAACATTAGTCCTCCTCTGGTTGGGTCCTGCCAATCTATTTGATTCTCATTGGGTCCCACCAGAACTGAATGGTCCTAGAGGAAGAAGGGAGGAGGGAAGGAAGAACTGTGCAGGAGATGAGTTGGAGTTAGGCCCCCCTGTCCTTGACAGATAAGGTTTGTAGGCAACTGCACAAGTATCTCTTAACAACCTCAATAAGCACGGGGGCCCAGCAGTCCTGTTTGCGCTGTATTGGCTTTTGAGGGTGCAGTCACAACTGCCTGCATCCTGGTAATTAAGACAGTTAGCTGCACAGATATCACCCTGTTCTCAACAACCCTATGTTTTCATTTATTTTACATTAGTTCCACCAAATTATATAGCTTGTCCTGCTCCTGGACTTCACAATGATTGGACAAACGTCAGTCTTTTATCCACCTTTGAACTGATCCTAGAGCCAGGCAATGCCATGAGCTAATGGTTACTGGGCACTCAGAACCCACACTTGGAGTTGGGGATAGAGGAAAAGGCCTTCCAAATATCAGGACTGTTATTCAGTCGAGGATTGGGGGGTGATGCTGAGGATACCACTAGTAAGAAATATTCTACTACCCGTGTCTCTTATGTTGAGTGGTGGCTTGTTTTACTTATATTTATTTTCTAATCTCACACTGCCTTTTAATAGGACAAAAGGTGTATTTATTTAAAAGAAAGAAATAGCATGGCTTATATTTACTAAAGGATAAAAATTTATCTCAAATATTCCTTTTGCATATTTTCAAAGGTATTTTCCCTTACCACCTTATTCCCCGCAAAAACTTCCTTTGCAGATTCAGACTTATTACAGATTCCAAGTTCAGAGAATTTTGAGTTGGAGAGGGTATCTGAATGAGCATTTCATAAATGTGTTAGGACAACAAAATGTCTAGTTGTTATAATCTAGACCTTCATATGCCATTCTTCCCTGCAAGTCCTAGTTTTGCTCTTCAAGTACTCAAACCTTGACCATGGCTAAACCTAAATGGGATTGCAATAAAACTACGTAGGGTCACAAAGTCCACCAAAATCTCGTCACTTTCATGAGCAGCAAAGTTTGAAACTAACTGTGAGTGAGCAATGAACCTGTTGTTCTACTAAGCAATTTATTATACTTTGATCGTTATAGAATTGATTTTTACCATTGTTTGCATGAAAAACAAGTAATTTTCAGATGTATTAAAGTAAATGTTGGCTAAATAAGATATGATATAATTTCAAATTCCTTTTTTATTTTACTTTTTAGTGCTAGGGATTGAACCTAGGGCCTTGCTCATGCTAAGCACACTTTCGGCCATTCAGCCACATCCACACTCCCTCAAATTCTTTTTCTTTTTTTTTTTTTTTTAAGCTTAAATGTCATCAAGCCTAGTGCCTTCATGTAATAGTGACTTTAAAAGCATTTTCTTAATAACTAGTGTTTTTAAATAGTGAGATTAAAAAAAAAATGTTTACTGTTGTTTGATTTTACAAGTAAGCAAAAGTAACTAATGGAACTTAAACTTTGATGCAATATAAATGAGTAATTATTTCTTTTAAAAATGTATATGTCATGGTATCCAGAGGAAAAAGGCAGAATGAAAGCTTAGTGTCGCTGCCTTAATTTTCCTACAAATGTGGATACAAATAGTTGTCCTGTCTAGTTCATAGGGTTTTTGTGAGATATAGATGAAATAATAACAATTGTAATAGCAAAAATTTCTTTGTTTCCTTCCATGTGTTAGGCATTGTGAAAACATTCTTCAATCCTCACAATGACCCCACAATATGGATATTAGTATTTCCACTTCACAGATGAGGAAATTGATAAGTAGAGAAGTTTAATACTTTTGCTAAAGACCACGCAAATATAGAGTAGTACAGCCAAGGTTTAAATCACCGTGGAGCCACCAGCACTATGTATGGAAAAGGTGTTCTACCAATGTGAAAGCACTATATAACATTTGAATTATTTTTATTCGTTAATCCTTCCCAGTTCTAAAATGAATAATTTTGGGGGGACAAAATGTAGTTATTTTAAAAATTAATGAGAAGTGACTGGAAGATGGAGATGTTACAGCTGAAATGTTACATCTTGTTTAGTTCTATGGAATATGAATGATTTATTAAAACATTGAGGGCTGGGAAGATAGCTCAGTCGGTAGAGTGCTTGCCTTGTAAGCACAAGGCTCTGGGTTCGATCCCCAGCACTGCAAAAAACAAAAACAAAAACAAACAAAAAAAAACATTGACTCCTTATTACATTAAAACATTAGTGTTTGTTAAATGAATAAGTTCATCAAGCTATGACCCATTCACTATTACTTAAATATCTTAAAACCAAGCAGTATGGATGTCTATATATGAATAAAATAGAATGACCTCATTAAACACACAAAAACACACCTACACCATGTAGAATATGAAATCCTGATGTTTGCCAGAAGACTTCATGAAGAGAGTTGGAATTGCATTAAAATTAAGTCTAGAATATATGTGATTATGTAGAAAATAAACCAAAGCCTCATGTTCTTCCTGGCTAGAACAGCTAGCTAGCTTTTAATTAACTCTGATAATTTACAGAGCACTGCACAAGGTACTTACATCTGTTTTTTTGCATATATTAGCAAGACATTGGCTTATTTATGCCTTGACTATGTCTACAGAGATTTCTTCAAATGTCACAATTGACTTATTAAGAAAATTTATCTTTCGTTACCTTGACTTTCTCTTATGAGAAGTTAAATGGTTACCATATTTGGGTTCAGAGTTTACTGTCAGTTAAGAAGCTGGAATCTTCATAGAGAGGCCCTGTCTTCACTGTACTCTTTCTTTTTTATCTTACTGAAACCCTCTGACTGATCTTCCTAAGTACATTGTATTCTTTGTATTCTTTGACAGAAATTGTATTCTTTGTATTCTTTGACAGAAATTGTTCTGGCAAAATGTTTATTTTGTGTGTGTGTGTGTGTGTGTGTGTGTGTGTGTGTGTGTGTGTGAATTCTCTAGCATAGAGAATGACCTTTATTGTTTGGTTCAGCCGATGTTGTCCTGACCTGAGTTGACTTCACCCTCACCCAGGAATAGACACTAAGCTTTCCCAACCTAAGTGGTCACTTGGTGAGGGCCTGTAATCCATTTTTCCCCAGTGAAAAGTGTTGACTGGTTTATTAGTTGGATCTCTTTTCTTTTTAAACCTCAAAATATTTATTTGTGAGAGCACTTAAAATTTAGTCTGTAAGCAATTTCCAAAGTATATAATACATGGTTGTTAACTAGAGTTGCCATGTTGTACAATAGATCTTTTGAACCCAATTCTTCCTCATTAAAATTTTGTGTTTTTTGGCCAACAGCCCTGTCTTCCCCTTTGTCCCATTTCAGCTCCTGGTAATCAAAATTCTACTCTCCACTCTTATCAGTTCAACTATTTTAGATTCCACATATAAGTGAGATCAGATAGTCTTTTTGCCTGGCATACTTCACTTAACATAACGTCATTTGGATTCATATTGTTGCAAATGCCAGGATGTGCTGTTTTTGAGGTACTGAATAGTATTCCATTTTGTAGATGTACTACATGTTCTTCATCAGTTTATCCACTGAGGATCCTTAAGTTGATTCAAAATCTTGGCTACTGTGAATAGTGCTGCAATGAACATGGAAGTGTAGATATCAATTAATGTATTGATTTCATATCTTTTGTATATTCAATAGTGGAACTGCTGGATCACATATATGATAATTCTATTTTTACTTTTTGGGGACACTTCTATACTTACTTCCACATGGGCTGTAACTAATTTATGTTTCTACCAACAGTGTGCAAGGGTTCTATTTTCTCTCCATCTTTACCAATGCTTGTTATTTTCTGGGTGTTTGGCTGTTGTTTTAATAATTGCCTTTCTAACAGATGTGAAGTAATATCTCCTTTGGTTTTAAGATGTATTTATTTCTCTGATGGTTAATGATGTTGAATATTTGTATGTTTTCTTTTAAGAGGTGTCCATTGGGTTCTTGGCTCTTTTTTTAATCAGAGTTTGTTGCCTTACTGAGTTGAGTTCCTTATGTATTTTAGGAATTAGCCCCTTAGTTAGATGTACGGTCTACAAATATTTTCTCCCATTCCATAGGTTGTCTCTTCACTCTGTTGACTGGTTCCTTTGTTGTGCAGAAGATTTTAGTTTGATATAATCCCATTTGTTGGATTTGGCTTTTGTTACCTGTGCTTTTGGGATCATATTCAACATATCATTTGTCCATACCTATGTTGTTGGACTTCCCCCCGGGGTTTCATCTAGCAGTTTTAAAGTTTCAGAGTTTAGAGAGTTTAAGTATGAGTTTTAAATGAATTGTGGGCTTATTTTTGTGTACAGTGTGAGATAAGGGTCTATTTTCATTTGTCTGTGTATTGCTACCAGTTTTCCCAATGTTGTTTATTGAAGAGACTACCCTTTTCCTATTTTCCCTCCTTGACATCATCATAGAAAAGATGTCAAGGTCAATGTGTTTGTTTTAATCCTCTAGTTTTCTGGTTTTTTGTTTTGTTTTGTTTTGTTTTGTTTGTTTGTTTGTTTGTTTTGCTTTCTTGTTTGTTTTGTTTTGTTTTTTCTTTCTCAACTCTGCTTTGGCAATTTGGGGGGTCCTTTGTGGTTCCATATGAATTTAAGGACTTTTTTCCCATTTTTGTGAAAATGTCAGTGGAATTTGGAGAGGGATTTCATTTACTCTCTTGATAGCATTGGGTAGTATGGAATTTTTATGAGATATATTCTTCCAAATCACAAATACAGGATAAATTTCTATTTATTAGTGACTTCTCCAATTTCTTTCAGTAGTGTTTGATAGCTGGTATGAGTATTTCACCTTCTTGGTTACATTTGTTCATAGGTATTTTAATTTTTTACATTTACTATAATGTCTTTCTCTGATATTGTTGTTAATATATGAGCATACTATTAATGAAAAAAACTCTCCATTTTTATGTGTGAATTTTGTACCCTGCTGCTTTATTGCTACATCTGTATCTATTGAGATGGTCATATGACTTTTGTCCTTCACTCTATTAATGTGATGTATCCCATTTATTGATTTTTTTGTGTGAAGAGTCATCTGTGCATTTCAGGGATAAATGCAGTTTTTCAAGGTGAAAGATTGATTTAACTTCTTCTGAATTTGGTTTGCAAACATTTTGTTGAGAATTTTTGCATCTACGTTCATCAGGGATATTGGCCTATAATATATTTTTTTTCTTCTAGTTTCTCATCTGGATTTGGTATCAGGATAATGTTGGCCTTGTGAAGTTAGTTTGGACATACTCCTTCTGCAGTTTTTGGGAAGAATTTGAGAAGGGTTGGTATTAGTTCTTCAAATGTTGTGTAAAATTCAACACTGAAGTCATCAGGTCCTGGGTTTTTCATTCATGGAAGATTTTTTATTACTGAGGCTGATGTGATTTCCTTACTCACTACTGGTCTGTTCACATTATCAACAGAACAAAAATATCTTGGATGTTTCTTCATGATTTAATCTCGTTAGGTTGTATGTGTGTAGGAAGTTGCTCATTTCTTCTAGGTTATCCAATTTGCTCATGCATAATGTATATAGTAGTCTCTTAAGCATCTTTGTATATCTGTGGTATCAATTGTAATGTTTTCTCTTTATGATTTTATTTGAGTTTTTTTCTGAGTCTAGCTAAAGATTTGCAATTTTGCCTTATTAAAAAAAATCTCTAGTTTTGTTGATCTTTTTTATTGCTTTCATAGTGTCTATTTCAATTATTTCTGCTCTGATCTTTATAGTTTCCTTCTTTCTACGAACTTTGGTCTTAGTTTGTTCTTTTTGTTTTTCTAGTTTCTTGAGGTTAAATGTTCAGTTATTTATTTGAAATCTCTCCATTTTTTTTTATTTAGACATTTATTGCTATAAATTTCCCTCATATAAATGCCTTTTCTGCATCCTTTAACTTTTGGTGTGCTGTGTTTCCATTTTTGTCTGTCTCAAGATGTTTGTGAACTATAATTTTAGTTTCTTATTTTATCCATTGGTTTTTCAGGAGCACATTGCTTAATTTTCACATATTTCCTTTGTTACTAATTTCTAATTTTATACTCTTATGGTTAGAAAAATTTACTTGATGTGATTTCAGTGTTTTCAATTTTTTTAAAGATTTTTTTCTGTGACCTATTAGAAAATGTTCCAAATGTTCTTAAGAAGAATGTATTTTCTGATGTGATTGGATGGAGTGTTCTGTACATGTCTAATTAGATCCATTTGTTCTTAATAGTAGTTCAGGTCCAATGTTTTCTTATTGGTTTTCTGTCTGGATGAGCTGTCCATTATTGAAAGTGGGGTACTTAAGTTCCCTATTTTTTTTTTCTTAAGTAGATATTTATATTTGCTTCCTGTTCAAAAATGAGACAATATTCTTAGGTGATGTATCTAAATAGCTGTTACATAATTATAATAACTTTTAGCATATTTTCTCAAAGTATCAATAATATCATCATTATTAAAGTGTTGATGATTTTCTCCACTGCAACCAAACTTAACCTTTGAGTAAATACAGATGATTTACTCAAAATGGATAAAATTACATACAAATGCCTCATTTCTACAATCCAGTCAATCATATATTTGTTAAAACAGTTTTTGAACTAAGCATTTTCTCATCTAAATGGTTAAGATCATATAGAAACAATAGAAGAGAACTTAGAAATTTGTATAGTGATGTAGATTTCAATACATTTTCATATAAATACATTAAAATAGTAGTGCAATTTTTTTTTTTGGAAAAGAAACTGAGATTATTTAAAATATCTCCACTACATGAAAGCTAATGAATCAAATAAGGTAAAACTAGAGGTAGAAAGACGTTAGATTAGGACAGGAGTGGGAATTTTAGGGTATGTGTCTATTTTAGAACTACTGCAGGTCTAGGGAGAGCATTGCTTTGTTTCAGAGCAATGTGAAAATTCTGTATTCTAGTCCTTCCATAGTTTATCAAAGTCAGTTTCACAACTTTTAATTTTCAAATATAATATTTTTATAATTTATATTTTAAGGCCATGATCAATCTGTGAGTTTTCCCCAAACCTCAAATGTTCATTAAGTCTTATTTCTTATTTCAGCTGATATCTGAGAAGGAATGTCTAAAAGCAATACTGGAGCCATTAACATCCATCATGGAAATCCATGGCCACCCAAGGAATCTAGATTTCTAACAACTGACTTGGTTATTCTGATATATAGCCTTATTTTCAGAACTGCTATTATCATTGAAAATGCAATATAAATATTTTTATCTCATTTTCCTTTCTTATTTTTACATTTTTATTTATTTTTACTGACTGCTTTTTGATTCATTGTACCCAAATGGGGTACAACTTTTTGTTTCTATTGTTGTGCATGATGTAGATTCATACCATTTGTGTAATCATACATGCACATTAATTTTTTTGTACACGAATGGGATAAATACTTTTTCTCTGTTTGTACATGAAGTAAAGACATACCATTTGTGTAGTCATACATTTACATAGGATAATAATGTTTGATTCATTCTGTTATTTTTTTCCTTCCCCTCCACCCCTCCCACCCCTCTTTTCCCTCTATACAGTCCCTACTTCCTCCATTCTTACCTCCCTTCCACCCCCCATTATGTGTCATCATCTGCTTATCAGCAAGATCATTCATTTGTCCTTTGGATTTCTGAGATTGGCTTATCTCACTTAGCATGCTATTCTCCAATTTCATCCATTTGCCTCCAAATGCCATAATTTTATTATTCTTTATGGCTGAGTAATAGTCCATTGTGTGTGTGTGTGTGTGTGTGTGTGTGTGTGTGTGTGTATATATACACACACACAGTTTCATTATCCATTCATCAATTGAAGGGCATCTAGGTTGGTTCCACAATCTGATCTGGCTATTGCGAATTGAGCAGCTATGAACATTGTTGTGGCTGTATCTCTGTAGTATGCTGATTTTAAGTCCTTTGGGTATAGGCCAAGGAGTGGGATAGCTGGGTCAAATGGTGGTTCTATTCCAAGCTTCCTGAGGAATCTCCACACTGCTTTCCAGAGTGGCTGCACTAATTTGCAGCCCCACCAGCAATGTATGAGTGTACCTTTCTCCCCACATCCTCGCCAACACCTGTTGTTGTTTGTATTCTTGACAATCGCCATTCTAATTGGGGTGAGTTGGAATCTTAGGGTAGTTTTGATTTGCATTTCTCTTATTACTAGAGATGTTGAACATTTTTTTTTTTTTGGTTTTTTTTTATTGTAAACAAATGGGATACATGTTGTTTCTCTGTTTGTACATGGCGTAAAGGCATACCATTTGTGTAATCATAAATTTACATAGAGTAATGTTGTTTGATTCATTCTGTTATTTCTTCCCTTCCCCCCCTCCCACCCCTCTTTACCCTCTATACAGTACTTCCTTCCTCCATACTTGCCCCCCTCCCTAACCCTAACTCTAACCCTAACACTAACCCTTCCCTCCCCCTCATTATGTGTCATCCTCCACTTATTAGCGATATCATTCGTCCTTTGGCTTTTTGAGATTGGCTTATCTCACTTAGCATGATATTCTCCAATTTCATCCATTTGCCTGCAAATGCCATAATTTTATCATTCTTTATGGCTGAGTAATATTCCATTGTATATATATACCACAGTTTCTTTATCCACTCATCAATTGAAGGGCATCTAGGTTGGTTCCACAGTCTGGCTATTGTGAATTGAGCAGCTATGAACATTGATGTGGCTGTGTCTCTGTAGTATGCTGATTTTAAGTCCTTTGGCTATAGGCCAAGGAGTGGGATAGCTGGGTCAAATGGCGGGTCCATTCCAAGTTTTCTAAGGAATCTCCACACTGCTTTCCAGAGTGGCTGCACTAATTTGCAGCCCCACCAGCAATGTATGAGTGTACCTTTCTCCCCACATCCTCGCCAACACCTGTTGTTGCTCGTATTCTTGATAATCGCCATTCTAATTGGGGTGAGATGGAATCTTAGGGTGGTTTTGATTTGCATTTCTCTTATTACTAGAGATGTTGAACATTTTTCCATATGTTTGTTGATTCCTTGTAGATCTTCTTCTGTGAAGTGTCTATTCATTTCCTTAGCCCATTTGTCCACTGGATTATTTGAATTCTTGGAGTAAAGTTTTTTGAGTTCTTTATATATTCTGGAGATTAGTGCTCTATCTGAAGTATGATTGGCAAAGATATTCTCCCATTCTGTAGGCTCTTTCTTCGCATTGCTGATAGTTTCCTTTGCTGAGAGAAAGCTTTTTAGTTTGAATCTATCCCAGTGGTTGATTCTAGCTTTTATTTTTTGTGCTATGGGAGTCCTGTTAAGGAAGTCTGATCCTAGACCAACAAGGTGAAGATTTGGACCTACTTTTTCTTCTATAATCTGCAGGGTCTCTGGTCTGATTCCGAGGTCCTTAATCCATTTTGAGTTTAGTTTCGTGCATGGTGAGAGATATGGGTTTAGTTTCATTCTGTTGTATATGGATTTCCAATTCTCCCAGCACCATTTGTTGAAGAGGCTATCTTTTCTCCATTGCATATTTTTGGCCCCTTTGTCTAGTGTGAGAAAATTGTATTTATTTGGGTTTGTGTCCGTGTCCTCTATTCTATACCATTGATCTACCTTTCTATTTTGGTACCAATACCATGCCGTTTTTGTTACTATTGCTTTGTAGTAGAGTTGAAGATCTGGTATTGCAATACCCCCTGTTTCACTCTTCCTGCTAAGGATTGCTTTAGCTATTCTGGGTTTCTTATTCTTCCAGATGAATTTCATAATTGCTTGCTCTATTTCTGTAAGGTACATCATTGGGATTTTAATTGGAATTGCATTGAATCTGTATAGCACTTTAGGTAGTATGGCCATTTTGACAATATTAATTCTTCCTATCCAAGAACATGGAAGATCTTTCCATCTTCTAAGGTGTTCTTTAATTTCTTTCTTTAGTGTTGTATAGTTCTCATTGTAGAGGTCTTTCACCTCTTTTGTGAGATTGATTCCCAAGTATTTTATTTTTTTCGAGGCTATTGTGAATGGGGTAGTTTTCCTAATTTCTCTTTCTGAAGATTCATCACTTATGTATAAAAATGCGTTGGATTTATAGGCATTGATCTTGTAACCTGCTACTTTACTGAATTCACTTATGAGTTCTAAGAGTTTTCTGGTGGAATTTCCAGGTTCCTCTAAATATATAATCATGTCATCAGCGAACAGGGATAGTTTGAGTTCTTCTTTTCCAATGCGTATCCCTTTAATCTCTTTGGTTTGTCTAATTGCTCTGGCCAGAGTCTCAAGAACGATGTTGAATAGAAGTGGTGAAAGAGGGCATCCCTGCCTTGTTCCAGTTTTTAGGGGGAATGCTTTCAGTTTTTCACCATTTAGAATGATATTAGCCATGGGCTTAGCATAAATGGCCTTTACAATGTTAAGAAATGTTCCCACTATCCCTATTTTTTCTAGTGTTTTGAGCATGAAGGGGTGCTGTATTTTATCAAATGCTTTTTCTGCATCTATTGAAATAATCATGTGATTCTTGACTTTAAGTCTATTAATATGGTGAATTACGTTTATTGATTTCCTGATGTTGAACCAACCTTGCATCCCTGGGATGAAACCCACTTGATCATGGTGCACTATCTTTTTAATATGTTTTTGTATGCGATTTGCTAAAATTTTGTTGAGAAGTTTTGCGTCGATGTTCATTAAGGATATTGGTCTGAAATTTTCTTTCCTTGATGAGTCTCTGTCTGGTTTAGGTATCAGTGTGATATTGGCTTCATAGAATGAGTTTGGGAGGGTTCCCTCCTCTTCTATTTTATGGAATACTTTGAAAAGTATTGGAATGAGCTCTTCCTTAAAGGTTTTGTAGAACTCGGCTGAGAACCCATCTGGTCCCGGACTTTTCTTTGTTGGTAGGCTTTTGATGACTTCTTCTATTTCAGTACTTGAAATTGTTCTATTTAAATTGTGTATGTCCTCCTCGTTCAGTTTAGGCAATTCATATGTGTCTAGAAACCTGTTGAGGTCTTCGAAATTTTCTATTTTGTTGGAGTAGAGATTTTCAAAATAGCTTCTAATTATGTTTTGTATTTCAATCCTGTCTGTTGTGATATTTCCTTGTTCATTCCGAATTTTAGTAATTTGGGTTTTCTCTCGTCTTCTCTTTGTTAGTGTGGCTAAAGGTTTATCAATTTTGTTTATTTTTTCGAAGAACCAACTATTTATTTTGTCAATTTTTTTGTATTGTTTCTTTTGTTTCAATTTCATTGATTTCAGCTCTGAGTTTAACTATTTCCTGTCTTCTACTTCTTTTGGTGCTGTTCTGTTCTTTTTCTAGGGCTTTGAGCTGTAGTGTTAGGTCGTTTATTTGTTGATTTTTACTTCTTTTATTGAATGCGCTCCATGAAATAAATTTTCCTCTAAGTACTGCTTTCATAGTGTCCCAAAGATTTTGATATGATGTTTCTTTGTTCTCATTTACCTCTAAGAATTTTTTAATTTCCTTCCTAATATCTTCTGTTATCCATTCATCGTGTAATAGCATATTGTTTAATCTCCAGGTGTTGGAGTAGCTTCTGTTTTTTACTCTTTCCTTTATTTCTAACTTCAATCCATTATGATCTGATAGAATAGAAGGTAGTGTCTCTATCTTCTTGTATTTGCTTACATTACCTTTGTGGCATAATATATGGTCTATTTTAGAGAAGGATCCATGTGCTGCTGAGAAGAAAGTGTATTCGCTCTTGGTTGGATGGTATATTCTATAAATGTCCATTAAGTCTAAATTATTGATTGTGTTATTGAGATCTATGGTTTCTTTGTTCAATTTTTGTTTGGAAGATCTGTCCAGTGGTGAGAGAGGCGTGTTAAAATCACCTGGTATTATTGTGTTATGGTCTATTTGGTTTCTGAAATTGAGAAGGATTTGTTTGACATACATGGATGAGCCACTGTTTGGGGCATAGATGTTTATGATTGTTATATCTTGCTGATTTATGCTTCCCTTAAGCAGTATGAAATGACCTTCTTTATCCCTTCTGACTAACTTTGGCTTGAAGTCCACATTATCTGAAATGAGGATGGATACTCCAGCTTTTTTGCTGAGTCCATGTGCATGGTATGTTTTTCCCCATCCTTTCACCTTTAGTCTATGGGTATCTTTTTCTATGAGGTGTGTCTCTTGCAGGCAACATATTGTTGGATCTTTCTTTTTAATCCAATCTGCCAGTCTATGTCTTTTGATTGATGAATTCAGGCCATTAACATTCAGGGTTATTATTGAGATATGATTTGGTTTCCCGGTCATTTGGTTCATTTTTTAAATTTTATTTATTTATTTGTTTGACACAACTTGTTTCCTCCTTTATTTGACAATTCCTTTAGGATAATTCCTCCCTTTGCTGATTGTATTCTTTGTTTTTCATCTCTTCCTCATGGAATATTTTGCTGAGAATGTTCTGTAATGCTGGCTTTCTTTTTGTAAATTGTTTTAGCTTTTGTTTATCATGGAAGGATTTTATTTCATCGTCAAATTTGAAGGTAAGTTTTGCTGGGTATAAGATTCTTGGTTGGCATCCATTTTCTTTCAGGGCTTGAAAAATGTTGTTCCAGGACCTTCTAGCTTTTAGGGTCTGGATTGAAAAATCTGCTGATATCTGTATTGGTTTCCCCCTGAATGTAATTTGGTTCTTTTCTCTCACAGCCTTTAAAATTCTGTCTTTATTTTGTAGTTCGGTATTTTCATTATAATGTGCCTCGGTGTGGGTCTGTTGTAATTTTGTGTATTTGGAGTCCTATAAGCCTCTTGAACTTGATTTTCCATTTCATTCTTCAGATTTGGGAAATTTTCTGATATTATTTCATTGAATAAATTGTTCATTCCTTTGGCTTGTTTCTCTAGGCCTTCCTCAATCCCAATAATTCTTAAATTTGGCCTTTTCATGATATCCCATAGTTCTTGTAGATTCTGTTCATGATTTCTTACCATCTTCTCTGTTTGTTCAACTTTGTTTTCAAGGTTAAATATTTTGTCTTCAATGTCTGAGGTTTTGTCTTCCAGGTGTTCTATCCTATTGGATATGCTTTCTATGGAGTTCTTAATTTGGTTTATTGTTTCCTTCATGTCAAGGATTTCTGTTTGGTTTTTTTTCAATATCTCTAACTCTTTATTGAAATGATCTTTTGCTTCCTGTATTTGCTCTTTTAACTGTCGATTGGTGCGATCATTCAATGCCTGCATTTGCTCTTTCATCTCATCATTCAGTGTGTGCATTTGCTCTTTCATCTCATCGTTTGCTTCCCTGATCATTTTAATTATGTACATTCTGAACTCCTTTTCTGTCATTTCTTCTGCCATGCTGTCATTGGGTTTTATTGATGTAACATCTAGATTTGTTTGCAGCATTTTCTTTCCTTGTTCTCTCATATTGTTCAGGTATCAGAGGACTGCTGAGATATTGCAGATTTCCTCTATTGACTTACAATGTCCCTGAAGATTTCTATATATATCCCCCCCTTAGCCTTCAGTAGGCTGAAGTCTTGGAGGAAGTTGATAATGCGGTGCTCCACAAGGAAGCTGCCTCTCTAGGAGTGGTGGCCTTCAGGTGGGGTATAATCCCTGCTAGTGGGCAGAGGTGCCTCCACTTGCTGACCAATGGTCATCCAAAGGGGACCTAGGCTGTGGGCTGAGGCAAGGCCTGTTTGGGCCTGTGTCTCTGGTTTTACCGTCCTTGTGGGGAAACCTCACCCAGCAGGGAAGACTCACCCAGTGCGGAGGTCTCGCTGGTCAGTTCCCTCCTAGAGGTTCCCCTCAATTTACAGCTACCGCCTGGGCTGGGCTGCCTTCCTCTGCAATGTTCCCAGGGGCCCGGCCCTACCTCCTGGGCCTGGGAGCCTCACCCTTCGCAGATGACTCTCCCTAGGCTGCCCTTCCTCAGAGAATCTGCCCGCAGGCCTGGAACCTTCGCTCCACCCTAAGCGTGTCTCTGTGCGGCTCTTCCACCAAGAAGCCTCCTAGATCCTGGGACCCTGCTCTGCACCTAATTGCTTGGCTATGCGGTCCCTCCTCTGAGCAGCCACCTGGGGCCCTGTACAATCGCTCTGAGTCCCAGAGACCCGCCACACGCCTCTTCCTCCAGACAGCCGCCCAGTATTCCGGTGCGGTCACTAGGAGTCCAAGAAACTCACTGCGTGCCTCCTCCTCCACCAACCACCCGTAGCCCTGGGCAATCAATCACTCTGAGTTGAAGTGACCCTCCCCGTTCCTCCTCCTTCTCCAGATAACCCCCGGGGTGTTCAGGAGCGGTCGCTCTGAGTGGCTCTGAGTCCACGTGACCCGCAGCACAGGTCCTCTGGGCAACCGCCCGGAGCTCTGGTGCGGCCACTCAAGACCAAGCGTCCCACCACGCTTCTCCTCCAGGCAGCCCCCCTGTGTTCAGGAGCTGTCACTTTAAGTCCAAACAACTCACCACTCGCCTTCTCCTCTGAGCAGCCGCCTGGAGCTCTAATGCAGTCACTGCGAGTCCAAAGGACCCGCCGAGCTCCTCCTCCGCCTCCTCCTACTCCTCTGGGCAGGCCCCGGGGTTCAGAAGTGGTCTGAGTCCAAACAGCTCGCCACGCAGCCCCTTCTCTGGCAACCGCCTGTAGCTCTGGTGTAGTCACCCCGAATCCAAGCGGCCGCGCTCCTCCTCCTCCTCCTCAGGGCAGGCCCCGGTGTCCTGAGTCCACACAGCTCTCCTCGCCACTCTTCCCCTGGGCAGCCGCCGGAGCCCCAGTGGTTGCTCCGAGTCCCAGCGCTGTGCCGAGCGGCCTCCTTTACGGCGCTCCCAGCTGTCCCAGTTCACTGCTCCAGCGGGGGGAGGGGCGTCTCGCCGGCAGTTCTACTTCACAAAGTTTCCTGTGTTCCAGGACCACTGTCCCATCCGGGATGCCTCCCCAGGGGGTGAGAGTCACCCGGCTGCTTTGAGTTGGTCCCAAGCGTCTCAATATCTCCTCTTTTGAATCCTGAGTCCTGGAGCAACATGAAATGCAGCCACCCTCTAGGCCGCCATCTTGAAAACCCCGTTGAACATTTTTTCATGTATCTGTTGATCGTTTGTAGATCTTCTTCTGCGAAGTGTCTGTTCATTTCCTTAGCCCATTTGTTGATTGGGTTACTTGTATTATTGGTGTAGTTTTTTGAGTTCTTTATATATTCTGGAAATTAGTGCTCTATCTGAAGTATGAGTGGCAAAGATATTCTCCCACTCTGTAGGCTCTGTCTTCACATTACTGATAGTTTCCTTTGCTGAGAGAAAGCTTTTTAGTTTGAATCTATCCCAGTTATTGATTCTTGCTTTTATTTCTTGTGCTATGGGAGTCCTGTTGAGGAAGTCTGATCCTAAGCCGACATGTTGAAGATTTGGACCTATTTCTTCTTGTATAAGATAAAGGGTCTCTGGTCTGATTCCAAAGTCCTTAATCCATTTTGAGTTGAGTTTTGTGCAGGGTGAGATATAGTGGTTTAATTTCATTCTGCTGCATATAGATTTCCAGTTTTCCCAGCACCATTTGTTGAAGAGGCTATCTTTTCTCCATTGCATATTTTTGGCCCCTTTGTCTAGTATGAGAAAATTGTATTTATTTGGGTTTGTGTCCGTGTCCTCTATTCTGTACCATTGATCTACCTGTCTATTTTGGTACCAATACCATGCCGTTTTTGTTACTATTGCTTTGTAGTATTGTCGAAGTTCTGGTATTGCGATACCCCCTGCCTTCACTCTTACTGCTAAGGATTGCTTTAGCTATTCTGGGTTTCTTATTCTTCCAGATGAATTTCATGATTCCTTGCTCTATTTCTGTAAGGTACACCATTTGGATTTTAATTGGAATTGCATTGAATCTGTATAGCACTTTTGGTAGTATGGCCATTCCATTTTGACAATATTAATTCTGCCTATCCAAGAATATGGGAGATCTTTCCATTTTCTAAGGTTTTCTTTAACTCCTTTAGTGTACTGTGGCTGTGTTAAAATCACCTAGTATTATTGTGTTGTGGTCTATTTGATTTCTGGAATTGAGAAGGATTTGTTTGACGTGCATTGATGAGCCAAAGTTTGGGGCATAGGTGTTTATGATTGTTATGTCTTGCTGACATAACAGCTGACATAAGCAGTATGAAATGTCCTTCTTTATCTCTTCTGACTAACTTTGGCTTGAAGTCCACATTATCTGATAGGAGGATGGATACTCTGGCTTTTTTGCTAAGTCCATGTGCATGGTATGTTTTTTCCCATCCTTTCACCTTTAGTCTGTGGGTATCTCTTTCTATGAGTTGAGTCTCTTGAAGGCAGCATATTGTTGGATCTTTCTTTTTAATCCAATCTGCCAGTCTATGTCTTTTGATTGATGAGTTCAGGCCATTAATGTTCAGGGTTATTATTAAGATATGATTTGTATTCCCAGTCATTTGGCTCATTTTTGTTTTTTGACATGACTTGGTTTTTCCTTTATTTGTCTGTTCCTTTAGGATAGTTCCTTTCTTTTCTGATTTGCATCATTGTTTTTTATCTCTTCCTCATGGAATATTTTGCTGAGAATGTTCTATAATGCTGGCTTTCTTTTTGTACATTCTTTTAGCTTTTGTTTATCATGGAAGGATTTTATTTCATCGTCAAATCTGAAGGTAAGTTTTGTTGGGTATAAGATTCTTGGTTGGCATCAGTTTTCTTTCAGGGCTTGAAAATTATTGTTCCAGGCCCTTCTAGCTTTTAGGGTCTGGATTGAAAAATCTGCTGATATCTGTATTGGTTTCCCCCTGAATGTAATTTGATTCTTTTCTCTCGTGGCCTTTAAAATTCTGTCTTTATTTTGTATGTTAGGTATTTTCATAATAATGTGCCTTGGTGTGGGTCTGTTGTAACTTTGTATATTTGGAGTCCTATAAGCCTCTTGTACTTTATTTTCCATTTCATTCTTCAGATTTGGGAAATTATCTGATATTATTTCATTGAATAGATTGTTCATTCCTTTGGTGTGTTTCTCTAAGCCTTTGTCAATCCCAATAATTCTTAAATTTGGCCTTTTCATGATATACCATAATTCTTGCAGATTCTGTTCATGATTTCTTACCATCTTCTCTGTTTGGTCAACTTTTTTTTCAAGAATAAATATTTTGTCTTCGATATCTGAGGTTCTGTCTTCCAGGTGTTCTATCCTATTGGTTATGCTTTCTATGGAGTTTTTTACTTGTTTTATTTAGGTTTATTGTTTCCTTCATTTCAAGGATTTCTGTTTTTTTTTTTTTCAATATCTCTAACTCTTTATTGAAATGATCTTTTGCTTCCTGTATTTGCTCTTTTTTTTTTTTTTTTTTTTTTTTTTTTTGTGGTGCTTCGGATTGAACTCAGGGCCTTGTGCTTGCAAGGCGAGAACTCTACCAGCTGAGCTGTCTCCCCAGCCTGTATTTGCTCTTTTAACTGTTGATTGGTGCGATCATTCAATGCCTGCATTTGCTCTTTCATCTCATTGTTTGCTTCCCTGATCATTTTAAATATGTATTTTCTGAACTCTCTTTCTGACATTTCTTCTGCCATGCTGTCATTGGACATGGTGTCATCTAGATTTGTTTGGGACATTTTCTTCCCTTGTTTCTTATATTGGTCAAGTATCAGTGGAATGCTGAGATATTGCAGATTTCCTCTATTGGCTTATAGGGTCCCTATAGATTTCCAGTAACTCACCTCTTATCCTTCAGTAGCCTGAAGTCTTGGAGGAAGTTGATAGTGCAGTGCTCCACAAGGAAGCTGCCTCTCTGGGGGTGGTGGCCTTCAGGTGGGATATATTCCCTGCTAGTGGGCAGAGGTGCCTCCACTTGTTGACCAAAGGGGAACTAGTCTGTGGGCTGAGGCAAGGCTTGTTTGGGCCTGTGTCTCTTGTTCTATTGCCCTTGTGGGAAAGCCTCGCCCGGCACGGAAGACTCATCTGGTGGGGCATCTCGCTGGTCAGTTCCCCTCCTAGAGGTTCCCCTCAATCCAGAACTACTGTCTGGGCTGGGCAGCCCTCCTCTACAATGATCCCAGGGGCCTGGACCTACCTCCTGGCCCCGGGAGCCTAGCCCTGTGCCGAAGCTTCTCGTTGGGCGGCCCCTCCTCAGAGAAGCTGCCCCCAGTTGTGGAACTTTCCCTCTGCTCATAAGCGTCTCTCTGTGGGGCTCCTCCTCCTAGCAGCCGCCTACGGTCCGGGGCCTTTGCTCCAGCCAGAGCGTCTTGCTGAGCAGCCCTCCTCTACAATGCTCCCGGTTGTCCAAGTTCACCGCTGGGGGTGGGGTGGGGGGGTCTTGTTGGGCAGCTCTATTTCACAAAGTTCCCTGCATTCCGGGACTACCGCCCCATCCAGGGCGCCTCCCCAGTGGGAGAGACTCACCTGGCGGCTTTGAGTTGGTTCCAGGTTTCTCAAAACGTCATCTTCTTGAATCCTGAGTCCCCAGCTTGCTCCCTATCAGGTCAGTGCCAGCTAGCTCTTCGCCATCCACTCTCATCAGACATTATGGAGGGGTACTAAGAGGAAGAGGGCAGGCAGGTGTTCTCAGGGCATCATTAATGTTCTATTTCTTGATGTAAGCAATGGTACATGGTGTTTTTCCTTTGTGGTAATTCAAGGAACTCTATAATTTCAATCCTTGTCTGTTCTTGCTGTGCTTCATAAAATCAAATTTATACATGAATGGCTCTTCAAGCTTTCTGCTTAAAGCTCCCTGCTTTCATTCAGGGCAGTGTCTCTCCAGTTTTTTGAACCATTTCCGGGTGTTCAGGAGCCAGTCCTTTTCCCTAGCGTTCTTCAACTCCTGCACAGCAGAGCAACCTGGGTCTCCTAACCAGGAGAGTGAAGCCTAGAGCTGAATGGCCCATAAGGCGGACTCAGAAAAGATGATTTTTACAGAAGCACTTTTAAATGGGATGCATATGGAAATATTTGCTGTCCTCTGAAAAGGCTAGTTTTTGAAGTCAGGCCTCTGCTACAGCTCCCTGTATCCATATATAGTGTAGTTTAGCGGCTATGAATATTCTAGTGAAGAAAAGAGAGTTGCTTCCCTTTGATGTTCTTGTTTGATGACTATAAATCCCATAAAATATGAACTGATGATAACTTAAATATTATAATAGGAACAATAAAGATAGGATGCAACAAGCAATATATTTGAGCATGAATATGACTTAATGAAAAGCCCACAGGCTGGGTCAATTTTTTTTTGGCATTAGAATTTTATAATAGTTAGGCTGTTTGAATATTTAGTTCTGATATTTCTTAGAGAGTAATTTACTTTTAAGAATGTCAACCTAAATAACAATTAGAGGGAGACTCTCCAAAGGTTAAGTTTCTTTGTGAATAGTGGAACATCACAAGGGGAATGTGCCCACCACAGCAAACTGCATATTCATAGAAGTTGAGGCAAGGGGAAGCCTTTTGAGGGGATACAAGGTTATATAAGATATTTTTAAACAATAATGCCTGGGTAGAAGGATCAATAGCAAAGGCAGTATCAGTCCAAGTGAGAAAACATTCATTAGGTGAGCATTTTTCATTTTTAAAATTTGTTCTGATTAGCTATACATGACAGTATACATGACACTTTGATACATAATATGTAGATGAAGTATAATTTCTCATTCTTCTGGTTTGGGTGGACATCTTTACAGAAGTATTTTTGTGTGAGATTGTGGTGACCCTTGTGCCATGTTGTTTCTGGAAGTCTTTTGTGAGAGTCACTTTTACCAAGCAGTCATGCATGAGAACTCTCCTTTTATAACCTCTCGGATTTATTTATCTATTGTTAGGGTTGACACAAGTGACTCCAAGTGAATTCCGACAATTTTCACAAAGCTAATAGTCTTTGTGCAGTCCTAATGAGAATAAACTTATTGTGATGTTAGTCTTCCTTTATGAAGGCACATCTGCTCCCTTGAGTCTTTCTGAGCATTGGGGCTATGACCATGTGTATAATCATGTACGTTGGATAATATTTATTTATTTATGTCTTTTAAAAAATATTTAATAAGCCAGTCTCAAAAAACCAAAGGACGAATGATCTCGCTGATAAGCGGATGATGACACAGAATCGGGGGTGGGAGGGGGGCAAGAATGGAGGAAGGAGGGACTGTATAGAGGGAAAAGAGAGGTGAGAGGGGTGGGGGGGGGAGGAAAAAATAACAGAATGAATCAAACACCATTACCCTATGCAAATGTATGAGTACACCATTGGTATGCGTTTACTCCATGTACAAACGGTAACAACATGTATCCCATTTGTTTACAATAAAAGTTAATTTTAAAAATGTATCAAATAACTGTAAAAAAATTAAAAAAAATATTTTCTTTAGATGTTGATGGACCTTTATGTGTGTGTGTGTGTGTGTGTGTGTGTGTGGGTGTGTGTGTGTGTGTGTGTGTTTTACTAGACCATAAGCTCCATAAGCCATGGATTTTGTTTTGCTTAGTATCATTTGCTTTGTTGCTAGAGTATCATTTTGCTTGACGCATAGTAGGTGATATCAATAGAAGTTTATTGGATGAAAAGTGAGCAAAGCCCTGCCTGCCTTTGGGGGGGCTCAAGTTCCCCCACTGAGTAGCAGCATAAACCCAGGTGAGAAGATGCCTTTAACTATGATGCTTGACAGCTGTTGATAGAAATAAACTTGGACTTGGGGTAAGATGAGCTAAAACCCAGCTTTGCCATTCACTAGCTGTGTGAACCTTGGGGGAAATCACTTAACCTTGTTTCCTCAGCTGTGACACAGAGATAATAGCTTATAAGGCGGGCAAATGAGCAAATGAGTGTGTGAAAGGGCTGAGAACAAACGTAAATACTGAGGACAAAAGTACACAGACAGAAGTGGTAATGTGAGAAGGTTCAGAACAGCATAACCAGAAAAAGGATTTAAACTAAAGATGTGGTAATAAAGGATATGATATGGGAAGCAAAAACAAAATTAATGACAGACTGAATGAGAGGAATAGGAAAGGGAAATTTGGGAAGGAGGCCAAGCCCCTCATGATCTTTTTTCTCAAACTACTAAAAAGAGCTGTGTACAAAAACTCTGCTTTATGATCTCATTGCATCCTTAGGATCAGGAAGTAGAACAAACAAATGGAGAAGGGTCTACAGGGGAGAACCGTGAAGTAAATCCCCAAGTTCAAATGAGGCAGTTTAGGTAAATTAGGGCAAATCAATGTGCTCTGATAAAATGTCACCTCCCGGCACAATGGAATCCACTCTAGTAGGCCTTTAATGAAATGTAAAATAGTGTAAAGGAAGTCAGAAAGGTTACCAAAGGCTCCTGTTAGAATATTAGACAAATGGTACCAAAGTACTTTAGAAAGTTGATTTTTCATTATTTTTGGTTTGAGTTCTATTCTATCAAACAATACTACTTTGTATTCTAATCACTATGGTTTAGATACAGTTTTGATTATATTTAAAAAATGATATTTTATTTGATTTTAAGAAATTTTAAAAAGAACACTGTTGAAATAAATGCTATGCAATTCAAAAGTAAATACAAATATTAACCATACCACATAGATTTAAAGTAAAATCATTTATAATTAAGGAAAATAGAGAATGTGAATGACAAAAATCATTAATATAAAAACTCAGTGAAGAAATGTCTAGTAAATGAATCTGCACCCCTGCCCCAGCCCTATCTGACTGTGGGTATCATTATTTAGGATTACTCAGGACTGTTGATGAAGTATATGTTAGTTTAGGAAAGTTAACCATTCTTAATTCTGCTATTAAAATTAGAAGAAGTTTTAAAATTCATATTACTTAATTATAAAAGTTAGACAAAACAGAATTTATCATAATTTCCAATTGAGCATAAAGAAAATTCCTACAAAGTCCCACCCATCTTTGCTTCCTGATTCTAGAATCTAGAAGTATTTGCAATGGGGTATGAGCAGAGAAAGTACAAGTTTCATCTAGAAAGTCATTGAGTCAGATTATGAAAACAAAACAAATCACTGACATCTTTCAGCAACACTTTATTTTCATATTTTTAAATGTTTTTCTCAAGTTGAGACCTGCCTTTTAATCAATGAGTACTCTAAAAATTTGTGATTAAATCATGTCTTACTAGCAATGGAGCTTTAGGACTGAATCACTAATAAGAATAAATATTTCTGTCTTACTTGAAATACTCTGTATTGGGGGCTGGGGATGTGGCTCAGTGGTACAGTGCTTGCCTAGCACACTTGAGGAGGCCCTGGGTTTGACCCCCAGCATTGCAAACCAGATCAGACCAGACCAGACTACACCAGACTAGACTAAACCAAAAGTATACTGCATCAAGAAGCAATTTTGTTTTTCAGATCTGTTTTCAGATTCTCCTCCTTAGTTCCCAACTTGATGTAACTTCTTTAAAATAGTTAACAGAATAATGGTGTCTATAGGAACACTTTGGTTAGTTATACGTCTTCTTGTGTATCAGCCCTGCTCTTTAATTTCTGTTAGACCCAGTAGTAAGTTCTTAGTGAAGAAAAATAACACCCTCCTTTCTTTCTCCCTATGAAAACCAAGTTTGAGAAACAATAGCAAATGAGCCCATTTTCAGTAGTGGTTCACCCCTTCCTCAGGGAGAAGTGACATTGCATATCATGTGACTGGCTTATGAAAACTCATTTCTCCTGGTGAGAATGTATACACATACAATACCAGAATTACATGTCTCAAGTACAATGGAACATTCTAGGAAAATTAATTGCTCCATGTGCTGAGGTGGGTAATAGGAAACTGATACAATTACCTGAATATAAAAGGCTTGAAGTTCAGAGGCTTAGAAGTTATTCCCTTTTATATTTGCTGACTATGAGCAAATTCTTAGCTAAGTTTGATGAATATTTCAGCCCAGGCTTAAATTTTATAATCTTTCTTTGTCACATGCATTTATTCTCAATCTTTAAATTTTTCTTTTTCTTTACCAAGAGTACCCTTTCATATACCTCTGCTAATCCAGACCTTTTTTATCTTTCAACCACAAAATGAATTCTTCCTTTTCATCTAATCTTTCTTCATCATCCACCCAGTATTAAACTTTGCTTTTGGGGCTTTCTTCAGTGTTTGCTGTACTATTGACAGGTGTGGTGGAGGAAGGAGATGTTGCCATGACAGGTGGAGGCCCTGAACAAAAGTCTCATTTCTGTTATTACCTTGTGTTTCTCTTAAGTCATTTTTTTTTGGTCTGCTTAGCTATTTATTCGCCCATCCATCTCTCTCTTCATCGTCTTGCTGTCTACTTACATACCTACAAGAGTCTTAGTTTCTTAATGTATAACGAGAAAATATGTGTTATAGTCTTAGGATGAAAATTTATAATTTGATAGCACTTTGGAAAACCTTTACACAAATATAAGACATTAGTGTTTGTGTCTATACTAATTATTCTGAGACTTCTGAGACTTAGGATTTTATATTACTTTTTCATCTTTTCCTGAGTAGAGATTCTAGAGAGAAATGTCTTTTTTTTTTCTTTTGTGCAACTCACAGTGACATGAATGTATTATAGCTGACTGAATTATGATTTTTCTATCTTGTGTTTTTTCGAATGATCTGTCGATTTTTTTTTGTTTTTTTTTGTGGTGCTGGGGATTGAACCCAGGGCCTTGTGCTTGTGAGGCGAGCACTCTACCAACTGAGCTATCTCTCCAGCCCATCTGTCGATATTTTATGTTTTCATTTGTCTAGGTGAGGGGCATGAGTTTTGGGTCATCTAATTGCTTCAGATGTGGTCTGTGCTCAAGTGTGCAGATTTAAAAGCTGATAATTCCTAAAGAAAATAATATAACTAAAATAAATTATAACATGTGGAGTATATATGGGTATATTGTATATTAATATAGATACACTGTGTGGTTTGCATGTACCCCTCAAATTTCATATATTGGAAATAGAACCCTCAAAATCATATTCTAATGGTGTTTGGAGGTGAGGCCTTTGGGAGGTATTAAGGATTAAATGAAGCTATGAGGGTAAGGTCCCCATGATGCACAGTGGCTACATAGGAAGAGGAAGAAAGCCCTGAGCTCACAAGCTTGCTTTTCTGCCACATGATGCCCCATGCTGGCCCAGGACTCTGCAGTTTCCCACCAGCAAGATGTGGCCCCTGACTCTTAGATCTCTAGAACCATGAGCCAAAGTTAACTTCTTTCCAATTACCCAGTCTGTGTATTGTGTTATTAGAAAGAGAAAACAGATATGAACTAATACACAGACCTTGTGATATTATATGAATTTTAGCTTCTTCCTTTCATGGGCCATTAATAATTATCCTCTTTAAGAACTGTTTGTAATGTAATCACCCTATTTACATTAACCTGTTGCCTCCATTTGTAAGTTACTCAGAAGACAGAGGTTTCATCTCTGGAATTTGCTCTCCACAGCTATGTACCCCCAGGGGGTTTTCCGAAATTGAGTTTTCTCATGTATAACATAGATAAAATATCACTTCACTGAGTTGTGAAATTAAGATAATTGTGAACGAGAGAATCTGAGTGCCTGTTTTGGTGCCCAGCAAAGGTTGATTTTCAATAAACGTCTTCTTGGATCTGATTTTCTGCAAACAATTGCATGCTTTTGATAAAGAAAAACAATTTTATGTCTTACAAGCAGACCTCTGTGCTCATAGCATAGTGTACACTGTGTGGCATTTTTGAGCCTGCTAACTGTATATCCTCCTCCCTGCCCATAATGCTCTTTCACACTGACATCTGCTTTAACTTCCCTCACTGAATAATTTGAGCCTCATCTTCATGAAATCCGCCAGTTTGTTCCACCTTAGCACTTACGGGAAACTGAATTTAGGTATACATCTGTCTATTTGTGTGGCTTCCATATTTTTCTTTGAGAATTTTTTTGTAATTCCCTTTCTTATTTTGTATTTTGAATTTGTGAGGCATATGAAAGTGTCTTGTCCTTAGGTTCTTTGAAAAATTTCACATGTCATTGGTTGCCTTTGAAAGTGGAAACTGTGCTTTGATCTTGCCCCACTGAGCTCAACACTTTTTGGGTGATCAATGAATATTATCTAACAATGGGGAAGTGTATCTTTTCATGAAGTATGAGACTCTTTGATCTGATGACTACAATTTGGTCATTCAGGGGAGAGGCTTCTTATAGGTCTTTGAAGGTTTTTAGAGCAGTCTGGAAGAAAAGTGAGATTGGAAATGTGCTTAGCAGAAGACCTAGCAGACAGAAGTAGACTGTGAAGTGACCTGTTTGAATGACTGAAGCAGAAAGAGTAGGAAATCCTGCTACTGTGGGTGGCATTTATTTTGTCTTAGACATGTACGTGTTTGACCATCTTATCAAAGATACAGCCTTATTTTTAATATTATTTTTATTAAAGTGAACTTAACCTTATGTTTGGAGAGTACATTTTCTTCAGTTCTCTGGGAAGTGTATAGCAATCAGAAGAATTGTTCCTATTCTTATTGAGATTTCCCTTCTAATTTTTCCCTTCCTCAAAATACGATTAATTCTTCCACTGTATTTCTAAAACCTGAAGATTCTGCTTTTAAATAGCAACTCGCTAAACAACAGCAATAACAATTAATTTTGATTATCTCATTTTTTAAAGAATAAAAGCAATACATCTTTATATAAACCAATACGACTACAGAATAAAAGAAAAATATAAGGCTCCTAAAATCTCATCCCAGGAACCCATGTCAACATTTGGGTTTATATTGGATCATCCAGGCACGTTTCTAGAATGAAGGAAATGGAAAGGCCGTGGCTGTGGTGGGGCTCAGAAGAGCTTGATATGAGAGAAAATGAAGTCAGAGGCTCTGAGCTGACCCTAAATTGCGATATAGGGAGGGTCGCCAATCCTTGTATAATTGTGTGTTTTCAGAAACAAGATCACAGTGCGGCACAGATTGTTTTGTGACTTGCTGTTTTTATTTATGATATTATGAGCATCATTGTATATGGTTATTCTTCTAAAGCATTTTTATATATCTGTCAAATACATAAAATATTGTTATTCATTCCCTAATGTTTTAAACCAATTCCATTTGTTGAATGTTTAGTTAGATTTCTCTCTTAAAAAACAGTAAACTATGCAGAGATGAAGATACCAGCAGATAAATCTGTGTTCATGACCATGATGGTTTCCTTAGGATGAGTTTCTAGAGTGTCATGAGTTTCTAGAGTGTCATGTCAAAGGGTATGCATGTTTAAAATTTGTTTGATACATTTTATCTTCTTCAGCTGTGATTCCACCAGCTATGTATGACCACATATTTTCCCATATATTTGCCCAGGAAATGATTGCTCTCCTTCTATAAGTATTAATGGGATGATTCCATTATCATATCTATGTACTACACATATGTGTGCATAATTATATAGCTATAACAATTTTTACTATAATTACTTGCAGAATATACTTTATCCTATGAACACAGTAACCTGTCATATCAAATCAGTTTGCAAACATTTATTTCTGATGTGTTTACTTCTAAATGTAATTGTCTCCACTTCCCAGGTGTCTGCATGAACATCACCCACAGCCAATGTCAGATGCTACCCTACCACACCACGCTAACACCTCTCTACTCAATTGTCAAAAACATGAAAATGGAGAAATTCATCAAGTTCTTCATGTACCTCCATCGCCTCAGTTGCTACCAGCATATCATGCTATTTGGCTGTAGCCTCGCCTTCCCTGAATGCATCACTGATGGAGATGACAGGTATTTTAGAACCCAAATCATTAAGTGATAAGAATCCTGTTGGATCCCAGGGATAAATGTCCAAGAGAAACAAAATCATCTATGCTACCGCATTTCATTTTTGTTACTCCTAGAGGAGAAAAAGATCCACATTGGTCTCTGAAGCTACAAGGATTTGGAAAAACCAGAATGATTTTATTCAATGAGAAGTATTTATTCAGTGTGTAGGTTGATGCTGTCAGAGGATACTCAAATGCTGTTGGAGTGAGGGTCAGGCAGGAGAGAGACAACACACTCAAAGTGTTGCTTGGAAGAGTTTATTGAAGAGACTATTTACGGCAGTGTGCGCAGAGTAAACAGAACAAACAGTGCTTGGAAGGACCAGTTTCTATTGATAGGGAGGTGCAGTTCCACCACCCAAGGCTGGAAGAGCAGGAAGGGCCAGCAGGACCTGGAGGATTGTAGCCATGGGCTTGGGGTATCTAATTGTCCAGGTGCTATGTCCCTGGGCAGAGGAGCACAGTCATTGCTGTAACAAATTACTATAAGCTGTGTGGCTTCAGTCCTGTAGCGAGAAAGTAGGAACAAATACCCTGACCTTACTCTGCTGGCAGTGCCTCTAACCTACTGAACTCACCACAACCAGAGGACAAGAAAGGGACACGACTGATCTGAGTGCAGTGGATAAGATCTAAAATCTAATTTAAATATCATGAACTCCAAAGTCCTAAATCTTACCATCTAAATAATCTAAGTCAAGTATGGGTGAAATTCTGGATGATTCAATCATCATGAGGACCCAGTGCAGGATAGAGGGTAAAAGAGTTGATAGATGTGGATGGACAAATAGAGATAATTCAGCATAATATCAATAGGATAAAAAATAAATTTCAATCAGAATAAATCAATAAAAAGGAGCCATGGAATATTTGAAACACTAAGTATACTTTCAAAATATGTTCAAAGCATGTGTTAAATGTATGTTCACATATAACATCAATTATTAGGAAGTTTCCAGACTAGTAATATAGGAATGAATTGCATTTTCAAGTGAAAATAGGTTTCATGTTATTTGTACTAACTTAATTAGTGTGTAAAATATGCCAGGAATAGGGAAAGGCATTTATTATTTTAATTGCAAAAAGTATGTGTTGCCATTCATTGCTTTGAGAGAGGATAAAAGCAAAGATTCTGAATTGCAGAAGAAAAGAACTATTATCAGACACATCATTCGGGGAAACATTTAATGGTAAGGAATCAGTTGTAGAGGGTGCCTTCATGGGACACAGAGAGAAGCTTGGTTAGGCCTTTCTCATAAGTAAAGATATAGGATGGTCAGCCCAGACACATGGCTCAGTGGTGAAGCATTTGCCTTGTATTTCACCTGGGTTCAATCACCAACATCACAAAAAATAAAAATAAACAAATAAACAAAAAAATGGAGTGACAGTATAGAGACCCTTTCTGTTCTGACAAAGGCAATACAAAATAATTGAATTTTGTGATTGAATTGGTTTCCCAGGGCTGCTGTAACAAATTACTACAAGCTGTGTGGCTTAAGCAACAGAAATTTATCTTTTTACAGTTCTGGAGACTAGGGGTCCAAAATCTGCTGTTTCCCAGGCTCTGGGGGAGAATTATTCTTTACCAATTTCTGGTGGCTTCAGTTCCTTAACTTCTGGTCACATCACTTCAGTATCTGCCTCCATTTTCACATGGCTTCTGTGTTTGGGTCTCCCTCTGTTCTGATTTTGAATCTTATCACTGAATTTAGGGCCAACTCAGAAAATCCGAGGTCATCTTTGTTTCAAGATCCTTAACTACGTTCATGAAGAATCTTTTCCAAATAAGGCCACATTCACAGGTTCCAGGAGTTAGGGCATGGACATCTTTTGGGGGGCCACCAATCAACATGCTGTAGTGGTTGAGAAAGCAAGCAAATGAAGCCATAGTCACAACCTTCTTGTCTATAAAGTGGAAATGATAATTATACTTTATAAAATTAATGTGAGGACTAAATAAGAGCCAGGCACTGTTTCAAGCTCAGTGAAGGGGATGGGGACTTAACCCTGTAGTAGTGCTGGGCTCAATCCCTAAGACTACAAAAACAATCAGCAATAATTATAAAATGGTGAATTAAACAGGACATGTGGTATTAACGAAATAAGGAACACAAAAAATGTATTCCTAACATATGGTAAATATCAAAGGATTACAGAAAAGTAGGAGACTATACAGTTTTAAAAAAATTAGGGGCTGGGGTTATGCTCAATGGTAGAGGGCTTGCCTTGAATATGTGGGGCACTGGGTTGGATCCTTAGCACCACATAAATAAAATAAAGGTATTGTGTCCTTTATTAAAAAAAAATTAGGTAGACTACCAAAGGCTGATGGAACTGGATTCTAGTTCTATTTCTGCTAAATTTCAAGTAATTTCACGTAAGTAACTTTGCCTTACTTTCTCTCCAGACTCATGTGTGCACATAAATAGGCAAGAAGAGAGTACTTTCAACTTTCAGAAGTCTCTAAATTCATTTTGGTCATCCTCCTTATTATATTTCAATCTTTAGTGAAGTTGTTCATAATTTTCAGGGTACTTTAAAGTAAATTTGTTTTCCCCTGACGTGGTTTATCCTGAAATGCACTAGTACAAGAGTTTTTCATTTTCTGTTACAATGAATAATAATTTGCAGTTAGTTTCCAAGAGTCCTTTGGGGACTTATCCTATTTTTACTATTACATTTATTATTATGTTTAGTTTTATAATTGTACTTTTAAACCACTCCTTCCTGTTGTCATATATTGTGTACATGGGACCTGTAATCTAATTTAATGAGTAAAATAAGTTCAAAAAAGTAAAAAGCATTGTTGAAAATAATCATAAGGTCAAACATTTTTCTTGTATTTCATTATTTTAAATTACATATTTTACTAATCTGTTTCTTCTACTGTTCAAATAATGGAAGGGTGCTTGTATTCCATGTTAGAGAAAATAGCAACTTAATAACATTTAGAATTTAATTTAAAGAGACTATAGTGGGATGTATAAATGGTACAGTTTTTAGCCTAATTCTTTTGAGACCTCAGATAGTCATTAGCTATATTATATAGTCTAACAATGAAGTTGAACAATTTTTACTTTAGGCTGTCATTGTTTTTAATAAATGGGGGTGTCATGGGCTACAACCCAGGCTAGTTGGGGTATAACATGAGTTCTATGAACTCTATCCTTAAATATAGAAATTTAACTGATGAACTATTTGGGTGGCCCTAAAAATTTGTAGTTAGGAAGGCTATCTTAAAAATATCAGCAAGACCTAGGAAAAAATATACAATTCTTCAGCCTGACAATAGATGTTTATAGATGGCTTTTTGATACACAGAGTGCATGTAAAGCCTCTCTTTAGAAGAGGAGGCAGGTATTGCAGTCATGTGTTTTTGATGTGTGCCTATCACTTTTTCCCATTTTGTTTAAATACTGGGCTTGTGATTTTATCAGAGCTGAGAGGGTGTTAATTTGGCCAGGAAAGCCCAGTCCTGGTTTCGCTTCCAGAATTTTTAGGAGACACTACTGATTTGTCATCACTCCATTGACATTTTGCAGAGAAACTCTGTGATCACAAAATTATGGCTTTAAATTAGGAAACTGACATGTTGGCTATGGTTTTCTCCCCCTTGGGAGTATCGATTTGCCACTAGCTGCTTAGCAGGACCTCTTAAGGACAATGGACAATGAACCAAGGACAATGAAATAAAAATATTTTAGCCAACGAGATGGCCAGAGATTGAAGATTATATCCCAAACCTAGGAACTACAAGATCATTTCTCTTAGTTTACTCAAGACTTAGGTTTGCCTTGAAGATTGGATGAGTTTCCTCAAATGACCATTTCTAAAAGTGCTAAGTTTTCACCAAAATCGCATATTATACACATTCATAGGAGGGTAAAGAATGTAACCTGGCAAGTGCAGAGAATGCAATTGACAGTTTGGAGGCAGATGGAGCCAGATTCAAACCAGGGCTCTGCCAATGACCTATTATAGGATGCTGGATGCTTTAGTAGGCCTTGCTGACCCTCAGTTTCTTGTCTCTAAATTGAGAATGGTAACATACACTTCATGAGGTTCCTTTGTGTGTATTTCATGGAATGACATAGGTAGTACTCACACTTGGTCTACACTATCTGGCGCATACCAAATTCTCCATAAATAGTCATGCATATTATTGAAATGGCACACAAAGATGGTGTATCTGTATCTGGAAGATTATAAGCTTTATTATCTCTTTTAGAGATGCAAGATTTGCATTTTTCTCTCACCCATCTCCCTTTATAATCCCTGATCTACTTAGCTGCCAAAGTGATCATTTGAAAACACAAATTGAATAGTGTTATTCCCCAGCCTGTATCCTTCAAGAGGCTTTCTACCAGAAATAGACTTCAAACTAAACTCCCTCCTATGATGTTTGAAGCCCTTCTTGCCTCTCTAGAGTTAGGGACCCAGTTTCAGCTACACTTTCTCAAAACTGCCAACCTCTTTGTAACTTCCTTTGCACATGCTGTTCCCTTTACCTGGAAAGATCTTTTCCCATTACACTAAACCCTCTGATTAAAGGTCCTCTCTCTCTAGAGAAACCTTCTCTAACCACCCTCAGCAAGTTTCTTTTTTATCTTTTCACTACAGCACAGTGATATCCTTTTTGCTTGTCTTTTTCTGTCTGTCCTACTTTGAAACTCCACAATGGCAAGAGAACTCGTTGACTTAGCACATTGTTGTATACCAAGTGCTTGGAACAGTGCCCAACACATAGTACATAGTACATGTTTAATACATTTTTGGTGGAATGAAGGGATAAGTAAATGCATGCTTGAATGAGGAGTCCTTCTTAATGTCTAGGTCAATGGGAGTTCACCATATGTTAACTATAGTTGTGTATTTTTTGTATAATTGATATGTTCCTGAAAAATTATACATAAATTAAACTTCATATGTATATTAAAAGAATTGAAATTTAAAGTGACTTGAATGATATTTTCAGAGATGACTTAGCTTCCTTTTGAATGAACTTCATTTGGCAGAACAACAAGCTAGAATTAACTTGCATATCTCCATCACTGTTGAAATCCAGGACCTAAAAGTTGAGGATACATTTAGGTGATGCTGGAAGATTGGCTTGGTGGCTTTGTGCTTTCATTTTGATATTGACCCATGTGCACTTAGTTAAAAAGATTCTGGGTCAACTTTAGTTGAAAAATCTTCAAGTTGACATAAAGAGCCAAACAGAACATGATAGAATATCTAGAGGACAATGACAGGGTGGTGACTGAGAATCTGTTCATGTGCAGAGTCATAGTTGAGGGAAGTGAGAGTGAAGAACGGAGGTTGCACCTTGGCCATCTTCAAATATTTCTGAGCCATGGCATGGAAGAGAGACCACACCCTTTCTCTATTTTACCACAGAGCAAATATAGAACCACTACCTGAAAGTCTTTGAGCAGTAAATTCCAACTTAGCCAAAGGAAGAATTTTAGGAATAATAAAGTTATATAAATACAGAATATAACAACAGTCTCAGGAAATGGTGTGTTTGCTATCACTGGAGCAATTTTAAATCTCTGATGAGAACTTATTGGAGATATCAGGCAGGTAAGGAATCCAGCATCCTAAGGCAGATTTTACCCATTGACTTAAGGCCATTCATAGTGGCCCATGGCACCCACAAAGACGGAGATCTAAAAACTTTTTAAGCAAAATAAATGAAATTAAATTATTTGTAACTTTTCTCAGGGCCACTTTTATGTTTACTTTAGGAGTAATGAGAGAATCTGCTTGGATTTTTTGTGAGGGATTGTGCAACAGTATCCAGTAAGAACATGAGGTCTCCTGTCTTCAGGAAGGATGGGCTGAGTTAACTACAGGATCTCTGCTTTCCTAAGTGGGGAGTGGCACATCGCAACACTGCTTCCCATAGCCCTCTTACTTTCAATAATAATTCTAGATTCTCATTTTAATAAATGTTAAACAGATTTTTAAAGTGTATTACCACAGGAAGGTGTCAAATTATCTACTTGCATGGTATATGTCTTGGGTGGTTTGACCCTTGCTCAAAGTTAAACCATTTATAATAGAACTGTTGACTCTACGTATTAAATTCTGGGCCTGTCATACTGCTTCTCACACATAATTCTGTGAATTTTGTTTCTAAAATCAGGATAAAGGTCAAGATTGGGATTCTGCTGTGTTACTATCTTCTATTTACCCAATGTTCAGCTTTTAAGCACTGCTTTTGCTAAAGTTATAAGTAGGTAAATAAAAGGTAAAGACATATTTTGTTTCAGCCACTAGTAGAGGAAGAAAAATAATGTTAAAGGAAACAAGAGATATTTAAAATTTCATTTTGGGAAGGTTCATTTCTTATAATCTCCCTAGACTTCTTTATAAAAGTAACAGATTTTCCTAGTAAGAACAAATCTGCATCCTGGTCCCATTATTTGAAGTTGCAATGAGATTTTCCTACATTATGTTAAGAGTTCATAACACAGGCATGTACACACACAGACACACATGCTAATTCTGGTAAAGGAGGCAGGAGGAAACTTTAAGATATGTTTATGGCTTTGATGGTGGTGATGTTTTCACAGGAGTATACTGATAATTTGTTGAGTTGCATACATTAAATCCATACAGCTTTTTAATATGTCAACCATCCTATAATTGTTTTGAAATTTTTTTCCCGTCATTTCAAATGCACCATAATAGGGTTTTCCTGTTTTGACTTCATCATTTTACTAGTAGCCTGAGATGGCTTCCAGGTGAATGATCAATGGGTATCAAAGTTGTTACTGGGATGATGTCTAAGAAAAAAAAGAAAAAGAATAACTCTTTGTTACCTAACAACTATAAAGCCTCTTTCTATCATCTAATTTATACTCACAGTTTCTACTACTGCACATCTTATATTTCTATGCTATTTTGAATTGAACTTTCTTAATGTTTTTTAATTTTTTTTATTCATTCTTATTAGGTGTACATGACAGTAGAATACATTTATGTATTTTGATAAATCATACATAAATGGAGTATAATTTCTCATTTTTCTGATTGAACGTATTGTAGGATCACATTGGTTATGCAGTCATATATGTACATGAGATAATAATGTCTGTTTCACTCTACTATCCTTCCTACCCCCATGCCCTTTCCCTTCCCTTCAGTTCCCTCTACCTAGACTAACTTTATTCTTCCCTATCCCGCTCCCCTTATTGTGAATTAGCATCCATGTATTAGAGAAAACATTAAGCTTTTTGTTTTTTGGGTTTGGCTTATTTCACTTAGCCTGATATTCTCCAACTCCATCCATTTACCAGCAAATGCCATTATTTCAATCTTCTTTAAACCTGAGTAATATTCCATTATATATATATATGTATATATATATATATGTACATATACACACACCAATAATTAATAATGTTTTGGTAATAAAAAATCACATTCACTTATCAGGTAATTTTAGAAGACTTACTATGTTCTTAATTAGTTCATAACACAGCCTGTGACAATCTCCTATATCAGTGCAACCGTGAAATCATCTTAAAGACCAATTGGAAAATTGGATTTGAAACTAATTTTTTGAGAATTTATTAGTTATATAAGGTCAGTATAAGCTTATTTTTATCTTTTTCGAGAATAATCATACACTGATAATTTATTTTACTAATCATACACTGATAATTTATTTTACTAATCATACACTGATAATTTATTTTACTAAGGATTTTGACTATGTCTCAAAAGTTTTATTGTGTTACATTTGGTAATAAATAGAAACATTATAGAATTATTTTTTCATAAGTATAATTTTAAAATGTATAGGTCAGTAGTAAAAAAAACGAATTGAACTGTGTTGCTGTTACTAATAATATTGTGAAAGTAATTTCCTGGTTACTTGCCTCTGCTAAATTGGAAACAGCAGTCTCTTTTAGTCACACCAGTGCCAGTACCTGACTGTTCAGTGACAAAGGCAAGCTAGTCTGCCTTTTGGCATTATGCATAGCACATCCAATGATAGATGAGGTTTCTTTTTATGAACCTATAGGTAATATATGGTCAGACAATTCAGATTGCTTTTATTTCACAAAGATACAAAACTAGAGAATCAGTGATGAAAGATCAAATCTTGCTGAAAATGCCGTGTCATGCTGCTGACAGTGCTTCAAGCACACACATTTCATCGAGTTCAGTGGAGGAGTTCGTTTATATTTCTCCTCAATAATTCATTGGTATTATATGGATGTGACTAGATTTTAGAAATAATACTTGTGATTCAGTTCGTTTGGATATCCATATTTATGGCATCATTTTGTGATGGACAAAAATCAAAACAGCTGCAAATATAATTTAACAATTTCAAGTTTCCTTTGTGATTTGTTAATTCCCTATCCCATGGGCCCTGGCAAGTATGCCACATACTAATGAGAATCAGCATCATGCTGGTTAGAAGGGTATACAATTTTATATTCCCTCTCAAAGTTGTGTGTTTTACATTATTCACATCTGTCCTAATTCAACCTGTGTTTCTTCTGTTGGTATTTCCTCGAATTTCTCTATTTTAAGAGTGACATCCCAGAATTGGCATATAAACAAGATAATTCATCTGTAGGGTCTTCATCCATAGCAACTTAACTGACACTTTCTTCTCACATGGAAATGATTTAAAGGTTGAATAGTGCAGGTAAAATTTGCTGACCTGAAAGAGAAGGGGTCCCTTGTTAGGGGCAGCGTAAGCTCTTGTTCATCCCACTAGATTGAAACTTAAGTGGAGATGGTTCTCCTTCCAACTGTGCTATTGAAAGCTTTATTCCAGGCAGGGAACTGAGTCATCCACCACAGGTTGCTCATTTATTTATTATACAGGTGTTTACAGAGTGCTGACTCTGCAGTCTAGGAATACAGTTGCAAGCAAACCAGACAAGAATCTTTGGCCTCATGGAGCTTATATCATATTGGTGGGAGATAAGCAATAGACAAATAAATAATAAATAAATAATAAGTAACAGTATGTTGGAGAGTGCTAAGTGCACTGGAATAAACAAAGTAGGGTAATGGAGAGCTTTGGAAAGGTGGAGTATGGTAGTAAGAGGTACATTTTTAAGCAAAGTGTTGTTCAGGAGGTGAGGGAGAGCTGGACATCCTAAGTATACCTGCTAATTGACTGAAGTAGGGAAAGAGGTAGTGATGGGATCAGTCCTGCTAGCAGACACTGTTCTCAAGGATGTGAGGTGGGGGCCAGGTATGAGGGAGGACTGGAAGGTTTTGCCAAGAACATGTGAGCTTGGGAGTGCCCTCTCTTAGCTCCTGACATTAGTTTCTTCTTTTCTTTTTCTGTTTTCTGTATCTTTCCCTTTCCTTCTTTCCTTTACTTTTTTCAACCTTCCCTCTCTCCCTCCCTCCCTCCCTCCCTCCCTTCCTTCCTTCCTCCCTCTACTTCTCCTCCTCCTCCTCTGTTTCTTTCTTCTTTCTTCTTCTCTTTCTTTCTCTTTGCACTACTAGAGATTGAACCCAGAGGTGCTCTACCACTGAGCATTCCCAGCATATTTAATTTTTATTTTGACACAGGGTCTCAATAAGTTGCACAGGCTGGCATCAAATTTGTGATCCTCCTGCCTTAGTCTCCTGAGTGGCTGCGATTACAGTCACACACCACCATACCTGGCTGATATCAGTGTCTTTAACAAGGAATTTGGGAAAATGAACAAAAAACAGACATAGTCCTTGTTGTTGGAGTTTCTGATCAATGTGATCTATAAATACCCTGACTTCTCCTGTTATTTCTCTTCTGATTTGAGACAATGACAAATAAAAACTTTCACTTTCAGTTTTCCATCTCCATGTCTAGTGGAGGTAGGAACCAAGGAAACTTCTTTGTTGTCTTTCTCGTATCCTAAGTCTAACATCTTACAAGGTCTCTTTCAATCACTGGCATGTACTGACCCAGGAACCTGATGCTATTGGCCCCTCATAGGGAGGTTGAGTGCTCTCTCTCTCTCTCTCTCTCTCTCTCTCTCTCAATCTCTCTCTCTCTCGCTCTCTCTGTCTTTTCTAGCAGTGGTGATGAATTCAGGCTCACTTGTAGATTGATGCCTCTGTGTTATCTGTGGTTTGTGTGTGAGAGGAAGCCAACTAGACAAGATATTTTGGAGCACTGGACTAGAATCCTAGCATTTGGCTGTGAGATCTCTTTAGGTTTCAGTTTCTTCACAATGTAAAAGGAGGAAATGGGAGTAGATGATCTTGCAAGACTCTTTCAGCATCAACATTCTCATCGTGGCTAAGTAAGGGCCACAACTCTTGAGAGTTGCTGTGACTTCTGACTTTGTGAGCATTGTTCACTGAACAGCTCAGCCTAACAAAGACAAATTTAGGAATGTGTTTTTTAAAAAATGATGGCATGAGTCTCATCAGTGAAGAGGACAGCTAACTCAGTAGCTTGCCTCTGACAAATTGATGTGTCAAAGTGTATTGTTATCCATTGCTGGGTAATACATTAACACACTCTTAGCAGCTTAGAACAACACTCATCTATTTATCTCACAGTTTCTATGAGTCAGGAAGCTGGAAGTTGCTTATCTGACTCCTCTGCTTTGGAGTTGGTCACAAGGGTGCAATTAAGATCTTGTCCAGGCTGGTGTTTCATCTGAAGGCTTGAGTGGGGAAGTATTCACTTCAAAGATCATGGGATTATTGGAATGTGTTCAGTTTTTCAAGGGCTGTTGGACTAAGGTCCTTAGTGCCTAGTGTATGTCAGACTGAGTTCACCCTCAGGTTCTTGATACATGGGCCTCCCTAATATGGAGACTTGCTTCATCAAAACCAGAAAGGAAGAGGATCTGCTATCAACCTTGAAGTCACAGTCTTATGTAGCCTAATGATGGAAGTGACATCCCATTACCTTCTATGGCTGGACACAAGTGACAGGCTGCCACATTCAAGAGGAGGGACAGACACAGGGCAAGAATGCCAGGAGGCAGAGATCATTGGAAGCCATCTCAGAATGTGCCTGCCACAAAGTTCTGTCTTGTCCCCACCCCATGGATGAAGAGCTCTCCTAATATATTCCTAATATATTTAAAGTCTAGGTTTTTTTTAAGTCAAAAGTAAATATTGACAACTAAATGCAATGTGGGATCCTTTCTGGTAGTATTTGAGTAGGGACCTTAGTTTAATTAAAGATATTGTCCCAATATTAATTTCCTGGTTCTAATCATTATATTGTAGTTATGTAAGATGAGTATATTGGGGAAACCTGGATGAAGGCTATATGCAAAATTTATGGATCATTTTCATAACTTCTCTCTTATAAGTATAAAAGTCATTCAAATGAAAAGTTAGAAAAGATGTGATTTATAAAATTTAACAATCCATTAGCCATATAAACTTAATTCTGTGGCTGTAACTTATTCAGTAATTTTATGTTTATGACCTTATCAGAACATTTTTTGTAGATAAAAACCTAGGTGTCTATTGGTGGGTACAGCATAACAAAATTCCTAAAAAATTTGTAAAAAAAATTTTTTTTAAGAAAATTTAGATAAATTCTCTAAAAGTTTTAAAGGTAAAATGGATAAATTTTTGGTAGGGATTATTTTAGACTATCATTCCTAGTGAAAACACCATAAAAATCTCACTATCACTATATAGTATCCTTATTTGTTTGTTTATTGAATGTTTCAGCAAATAATTATAGAGGTAGTATAAGAGCTTTCTTCTTTAACTTTAGTTGAAATGTGTCAGGGACTTTTGCACAACGTCAAATGTACTTCACACATGAATTTAAAATAATCACCATTTCTAAAATAGTAATTCTGATAGCCAAAGTGGATCCTCACTTGTGATGAGTACTGTTTTTCAGTTGTCAGTCTGCTTGTTGCTTGGATATAGATACTTATATTCCAAAATAGTGTGGCCTGTCTCACCACACTGCTCCCTGTGATAAAAAGCAAAATACTTGAACCCTTTGCAGGCAATTGTATTCCATGCAAAGCAAGAATAAATGCTCCTTATTTTGCTCACTATTTAAAAGGGCAGCTAGTTATTAATATTCTATCACTATGTCACATGTCCTGTTCCAGCAATTTAAAGATTATGGGTCTTTGTTGGTTATGACTCTTTAGAGAGCTATTTTGAAACACTCTGGACATTTTTCTTAGGTCCTATTTATAGATGGAGGGTCTAATGGTATTTTAATGTTTCTGTATATTCCCATAACAAATCCTGAAAAAAATGTTTGTTACCTTTTGAAATTTAACAAGGCTGGTGGGATTATTAGTGTTCCTCTGAGAAATATTGCATTAAAGAATCAATCTTGATTTACAGAATGTCTGTGGTAAAAGTATCATGAAAAATGGTACAGACTTCAGATTTTCTAAAACCCTCACTTTTCAAATGAAGAAACTGAGTCTTGGCAGGACTGAACTGTTGACCCAAGATCAGACAGGGAAGTGACCATCCAAAGGTTAGAGGGTGGTACGCTTAAAAAATGACCATGATACCAATGAGAATGTGTCCATTTCTGAGTTAATAGACCTAACTTTAGAACATGGAAACAGTTCTGCTAGACTTCTGTATGAAACTTTATTGCTGTTGCCCCGTAAGAGTCTGAAAAAAGATGTGGAATGATTTAAAAGAAAAAAAAAAAAAAAAAAAAAAAGATGGTTTCAGAAGTGAGAAAAGGCCTGGGAACTGCCTGGGAGAGCTGAACCCTGAGGAGAGGTCATTTGTAGTAATCTTCCACACCTTCAAAAAAATGTTAGATGATTTTTTTTTTTCAATTTCAAATGTTGGCTGAAATTTTATCAAAGATTGCTTTGTGCCAGCAAGCAGTCTTCCTTTCAAGATACAAAAATTGCCAGAAAAGTTAAGAGCCCATCTATTTTTGTGGAATACTCTGTTTTTTTTTAACCCCATCCCTTCTCTTATTTGGAAGCCTGATTAAGATGCTGCAATTGGAAGTGCAGTTTTGACGGTAGGAAGGGAAGAATGTGTTCTCAGTACTCTGGTGGTTTTCTGGGTGGGGTGCTGGAGTCAGAGTGGTCAGGATGGCATTAAGACGTTGGGACCCTGGCCAGGATGAGAAGACAAAATAGGCTTACCCAATACAAGTCAGCTGTGGGCTGTCTCACACCTAGATAAGAGAGTGGAAAACTTTCTTTGTCTTCTTTGGTCACTTTGAAACATACAATATTTCATTGCATGTGTACTATCCTTTTGTCAAATGAATTGAGATCCCAACCACCCTGTATGTAGCTGAGCGATGGGAAAATACCTATCAAGTTGTGAACTAACTGACCTTCAGTGGTACTTTTGGTGAAACATCTATTCGTGAAGTAAGAACTGCCTGTAGTAAGTTAATTGAATGGGTCCTTGGGTCAATCTGCCTGGGTTCTAATCTTGGATTTGCCATTCATTATTAGTAGGACAAGTTTCTTATTTTTCCTGTGCTTGTTTCCTTATTTGTATATTAGAAATAATAGTAACAGCACCTCTCATATAAGGCTATTGTGAGAAATACACAAATGAATGTCCTCAGAACGGTGCCTAGAAGTGTGAGCAAATGTGTAGTGATCCATGTTCTCCACATTCCTCAACTATGTGCCCCAGTTTTATTTATGAAAATAAAGTCTAGCTTCTTGGAATAAAATGTAGGGAAGGAAATATTTTTAAAACAATGTGATTTAAATGATACTTTCTTATTTCTGTGAGTATCTAATATATTTTCTGAATAGCAATCATGTGTCTTTTTATACCAAGATACTGGTTTGGAATACTTCATGTTTCATTTATTAAAGGTCATTCTTTCAAGTGCAAAACTTCTTTTTCCAATCTTCACTATCAAATTTAGCTACATATTAATTTATGCAGGTAATTTTATGAATATCAAGGTTCTAAAGTATGCTCAGCTTTAACGTGATGGTCTGAAAGTAAAAATCATTTTTTTATCAGAATGTAATTGTTGATTATTCCCTTTCTACATTTTTATATATAACAAGGTCTTTTACCCCAAGAATCTTTGACTTATCAGTTCCATTTGTATTTCAATGGCTGGCATAATCCATTATGTTTCTGTAATCTGTAGAAGTAAGAATGTATATGTGCTTGTTGGATCAAGGAATTTTTAAAGCCCGATTACTAGGCCTTTATGTGAGAACAGATGATATGGGAGAGTAGGTAGAACATGGCCTACCTACTTGGGATCTGTTTCCACCTCTGCTTAGGAAGATGATGTTAAGAGTAATCTTGAGTACATCCCAGAGTCTCCAGGGCCTGCGCTTCTCAAATGGAGGAATTAAATGAGGTGTTACTTAAGGTTTCTTACACATTTAATATCGTGTGATTCTGTGATATGGAATCATGCCTACATTTGTGAAGTGTGTGCTTTGATTTGACTGACATATATGTATTTCCTCCTAGTTTCCTTAAAATCAATTGAAATGCCCTTGGCTGAGGATCAGCAAGGGCAAAACGATGCAACCCCCATCTGTAAGGTGGAGCAATCCACCTGCATCTGAAAGGAAGCAGTTCATGCCCTTGGCCACATTAGCCAACTTTCCATCTACAGAGCTGTGAGTCTGGGAGGGTTTGATTGTATCTTAGGTGGATAAAGACAAGCTCCAGGGACATCGTTATTCTTACCATTAACAGACAATTTCTTGTACTTTTCTACTTTGCAAAAGACAAAATAAAAATCTGAAAAGATAAATGAATAGCTGCACAAGGCCTCCTGAGTTGTTACTTGTCTGTGTGATGTTTCTTTTCCAGGGAGGCTGGGGAAGTTAAGGAACAATTTTCCCTTGTCTGTCTCTTAGTGATACTTTGAATTTCTCAAAGGGAAGTAAGAGAAACAAGAGTAACTCTATTTTGTGACCTTTGCAATTTCGAGACCTTCATTTCCCTGTTAAATTTTTCCTTTTGATATCAAGTAGAACTCTTTTTCTGGTCAGCTAGTGTATTTTAGCAGAGGAAATTTAAAAATAATCATTTGAGATAAATGATTACCTACAACTATCTACTACCCCAAGAGGTAGGTAGATGATGGGTTATGGAATACCCCATTCCCTCTAGAATCCACATAATATGGTAACTGAAATCATTGCCATAGGACCGGATGCAGAAATTTAAGTTGTTGACTGTAGGAAATATAAGTTAAAATAATATTACAACACTGGTGACTAACATTAATATTTTGGGGGGAGTATTTTAGTAAAACATTCATCTTCATGTTTTTCTTTTCTTCTAGGCGTGGCCTCCTTCCCTGTAGATCTTTCTGTGAGGCTGCAAAGGAAGGCTGTGAATCTGTCCTGGGGATGGTGAACTCCTCCTGGCCCGATTTTCTCAAATGCTCCCAGTTTAGAAACCAAACCGAAAGCAGCAACGCCAGCAGGATTTGCTTCTCCCCACAGCAGGAGAATGGAAAGCAATGTAGGTGTCTGTGTTTCATTTAATTTTTACATTTTTATTTGGGTATACCATTCATACAGGATGTATGCAAATAACTTTACAGAAAAAAAAAAAAAACAAAACAATTTTACAGGCCAATAAATTTTAACATAGTGACCAGATCCCAGATCAAGAAGCAGGTTCTTAACAGCACCCTAGAAACACCCTCATGGCCCCTCCCAAATAGCTCATCTTCCCCAAGAAAGTCTTTAATCACACCTTAGGTAATTTTGTTTTTCTGAACTTCATATGTATAGAATCATACAGTATAAAACATTTCTGTATCTGACTGTGTTTGTCTAGCACTATTCTGAGAAATGTATTCATCTTGAGGGTAATTAGTTTTCATTGTTATGTATTATTCTAATATATAATTATATAAAAATGTATTTCTCTGTTCTGCTGTTGGTGTACATTCATTTTAAGTTTTCAGCTGTTGTGAATTGTGATGCTATTATTATTCTTGTCCGTGTCTGTGGTTGAACAGGGTTATAAGAAAAAGTTCTTAACAATGGTTATACCAGTTTTTACTTCCAACATCTTTGTATGGTTGTTATTGTTGTTCCAAATGCTTCCTGATCTTTGGCATTGTATTTTTCATTTTAATAATTCTGGTGGGAATGTTATGGTTTCTCTTTGTGGTTTTAAATTGTATTTGCCTGATAATTTGATCACATTTTGAAAATGTTTGGGCTATTTAAAAATCATTTTTTTGATGTGTTTTTAGAAATATTTTGCCCATTTCTCATATTGTTATTATTTCATAGGTTTCTACACATACTGGATATATATTCTTATGGTTTGGATCTTAAATGTTCCCAAAGACCCACGTGCTAAAGGCTTGGCTGTCAGCCTGCTGTGCTCTGGTAGAACCTTTGGGAGGTGAGGCTTTGTGGAAGGAAGTGAGGTCATTGGAGGTGTACTCTTGAAAGGGATATTGGGACCCTGGCCCCTTCTCTCCCTCTCTCATTGCCTCCTGTTGAGATCTTCTTGCTCATGAGATTCTGCCATGATGTTCTGCCTCACCACAGGCCCAAAGCAATGGGACCAATCAATCATACACTGGCACCTGTTAAATCATGAGGCAAAATTAATCTTTTCTCTCTTTAAATTGTTTATCTGAGACATGATAGTGATAAAAATTGATTAACATATATGCCATCTATTGGATATGTGTATCGTTAAGATCTCTCATTATCTGGTTGGCTTCCAACCCTCTAGAATCTATGTGGAATTGAAGATCTTAATTTTTTTTTAAAAAAATTTATTTGTTCTTTTAGTTATACATGACAGTAGAATGTATTTTGACATATTCTACATACATGGAGTATAACTTCCCATTCCTTCACTTGTACATGATATGCAATTTCACTTGCTGTGTATTCACATATGAACACAGGAAAGTTATGTCCGATTCATTCTACTGTCTTTCCTATTCCCATCCCCACTCCTTTACTTCATTCCCCTTTGTCTAATCCAAAGTACTTCTATTCTTCCCTCCACCTTATCTAGCATCCACATTATATGTTAGCATCTACATATCAGAGAAATCATTCAACCTTTGGTTTTTTGGGATTGGCGTATTTCACTTAGCGTTTAATAGTGCTATTTTAATTCCATCCATGCCATAATTTCATTCTTTATGGCTGAGTAATATTCCATTGTGTATATATACCACATTTTCTTTATGCATTCATCTGTTGAAGGACACCTAGGTTGGTTCTGTAGTTTAGCTATTGTGAACTGAGCTACTATAAACATTGATGTAGCTATGCCATTATAGTATGATGATTTTAGGTCCTCTGGGTATAAATTGAATGAGATAGGTTGGTCAAATGGTGGTTCCATTCCAAGTTTTCTGAGGAATTTCCATACTGCTTTCCAGAGTGCTTGCACCAATTTGCAGTCCCACAAGCTATGTATGAGTGTACCTTTTCCCCCACATCCTCACTAACATTTAATGTTACTTGTATTCTTGGCAATTGCCATCTGACTGGAGTGAGATGAAATCTCAGTGTAGTTTTGATTTGCAGTTCTCTGTTTGCTAGAGATGTTGAGCATTTTTTCATATTTTTTTGACCATTCCTATTTCTTCTTCTGTGAAGTATCTGTTCATTTCCTTTGCCTATTTATTGGTTGAGTTATTATTATTTTTTTGTGTTAAGTGTTTTAAGTTCTTTGTATATCCTAGAGATTAATGCTTTATCTGAGGTGCTGGGGCAAAGATTTTCTTCCATTCTGTAGGCTCTCTATTCATGCTTTTGGTTGTTTCCTTTGCTGTGAAGAAGCTTTTGAGTTTAATTCCATCCCATTTATTGATTCTTGATTTTACTTCTTATGCTTTAGGAGATGTGTTGAGGAATTCAGTTCTGAAGCTGACATGACGGAGATTTGGGTCTACTTTTTCTTGTGTTAGGCACAGAGTCTTTGGTATAATGCCTAGTCCTTGATCCATTTTGAGTTGAGTTTTGGATATAGTGAGAGATAGAGGTTTAATTTTATTTTCCTACATATGGATTTCCAGTTTTCCTAGCACCATTTGTTGAATAGGCTATTTTTCTCCAATGTATGTTTATGGCACCTTGGTCTAGTATGAGATCACTGTATTTATATGGGTTTGTATCTGTGTATTCTATTCTGCACCATTAATCTTCATGTCTGTTTTGGTGCCAATACCATGCCTTTTTTGTTACTGTAACTCTGTAGTATAATTTAAGGTCTGGTGTTGTGATGCCTCTTGTTTCACTTTTCTTGCTGAAGATTGCTTTGGCTATTTTGGTCCTCTTATTTTGCCAAATGAATTTCATGATGCTTTTTCTATTTCTATGAAGAACATCATTGGAATTTTAGTAAGAATTGCATTAAATCTGTATGGTACTTTTGTACTATGGCCATTTTAATAATATTAATTCTGTCTATCTAAGAATATGGGAGATCTTTCCATGGTCTAAAGTCTTCTTCTATTTCTTTCTTTAGTGTTCCGTAGTTTTCATTGTAGAGGCCTTTTACCTCTTTTATTAGATTGATTCCCAAATATTTTATATTTTTCCAGACTACTGTGAGTGGGTTGGTTTTCCTAATTTTTTCTTTCAGTTGATTTATTACTGATGTATAGGAACATAACAAATTTATGGGTGTTAATTTTATATCCTGTGAATTTGCTGAATTCATTTATGAGTTCTAGAAGTTTTCGGGGTGGAGTTTTTTTGGGTCTTCTAAATACAGAATTGTGTCATGGACAAATAGAAATACTTTGAATTCTTCTTTTCCTGTTTTTATCACTTTAATTTCTTTCTTCTGTCTAATTGCTCTGGCTAGAGTTTCTAAGACTATGTTGAATAGAAGTGATGAAAGAGGGTATCCTTGTCTTATTCCAGTTTTAAGAGGGAATGCTTTCAAGTTTTCTCCACTTAAAATGAAGTTTGCCTTGGATTTAACATATATAACTTTTACAGTGCTGTGGTCTGTTCCTACTCTCCTTAGCTTTTCTAGCGTTCTGAACATGAATGGATGCTCTATTTTGTCAATGCTTTTTCTGCATCTATTGAGTCAATCGTATGAATTATGTTTATTGATTTCTATATATTGAACCAGCTCTGCATCCCTGGGATGAACCCTACTTGATCATGGTGCATATCTTTTAAATATGTTTTTGTATGTGATTTAACGGTTTTTATTAAGAATTTTTGCATCTGTGTTCATCAGGGATATTGGTCTGAAGTTTTCTTTCCTTGATGCGTCTTTGTCTGGTTTTGGTATCATGGTGATAACTAACTTCACAGAATGAGTTTGGCAGGGTTCCCTCCTTTTTTATTTCATGGAATAATTTGAGGAGGATGGGTGTTAGTTCTTTGAAGGTCTGGTAGAACTCTGCTGAGAAACCGTTAGTCCTGGGCGTTTCTTTTTTGGTAGGCTTTTTATGGCATCTTCAATTTTATTGCTTGAAATGGACTTGTTAAAATTTTCTTTGTCCTCATGATTCAATTTGAATAGGTCATGTCTCTAGAAATTTGTTGATGTCTTCAAGATTTTCTATGTTAATTACAGTATAAATTTTTAAAATAATTTCTGATTATCATCTGTATTTCAGTAGTGTCTGTAGTGATAGTTCCTTTTTCATCATGATTTTAGTAATTTGAGTTTGCTCTCACTTTCTCTTTGTTAGCTTGGCTAAGGGTTTATCAATGTTTTTACTTTTTCAAAGAACCAACTTTTTGTTTCTTTGATGTTTTGGATTGTTTTATTGTTCCAATTTCATTGATTTCAGCTCTGATTTTAATTATTTCTTGTCTTCTACTACTTTTGGTGTTGATTTGTTCTTTTACTAGGGCTTTGCAATGTAATATTAGGTTATTTATTTGGTGGCTTTCTATCCTTTTAATGAATGAACTCAATGCGGTGAACTTTCCTCTTTGCACTGCCTTCTTAGTGTCTCAGAGATTTTGATGTTGTATTACTATTCTCATTTACATCTAAGTATTTTTTTTATTTCATTCTTGATTTTTTTCTGTTGTCCATTCAATCACATACTGTTTAGTCTCCAGGTTTTAGAGTAGCTTCTATTTTTTTATTTTATTGTTAATTTCTAATTTCATTCCATTATGATGTGATAGAATGCAAGGTATCATGTCTATTTTTCATATTTGCTAAGAGTTACTTTGTGGCCTAAGATATGGACTATTTTAGAGAAGGATCCACGCGCTGCTTAGAACAACATGCATTCAGTGATTGATGAATGAAATATTCTATATATGTCTGTTACATATAAATTATTAATTGTATTTTTTAGTTCTATAGCTTTTTCAGTTTTTATTTGGTGGATCTGTCCAGTGGTTAGAGAGGTGTATTAAAGTCACCCAGTGTTATTGTGTTGTGGTCATTTGATTCTTGAAGTTGAGAAGGGTTTGTTCATTATATGTAGATGCTCCATTGTTCAGGGCATAAATATGTAAGATTGTTATGTCTGTTGATGTATAATTCCCTTAAAGCAGTATGAAATGTCCTTTTTTGTCTCTACTGATTAAGTTTGGCTTGGAATCCACTTTATCTGATATGAGGATAGAGACCCCTGTTTGTTTGCAAGATTCATGTGAGTAAAATTTTTCCTATCTTTTACCTTCAGTCTGTAGATGTCTTTGCCTGTGAGGTGAGTCTCTTGGAGACAGAATATTGTTGGGTCTTTTTTAAAATAAAATCTGCCAGTCTGTGTCTTTTGATTGATGATTTTAGAGCACTTACATTCAATGTTATGATTGAGAAGTGATTTTTGTTCCCTATCATTTTGATTTATTTCTAGTTTTTAATTTGAATTAGTTTCTCCTTTGACTGACTGTTCTTCTAGTGTAATTCCTTCCTTTGCTGATTTTCACTTTTATTTTTCATCTCTTCTTATTTTTTAAACAATAATTTTTAGTTGTAGATGGACACTATACCTTTATTTTATTTATTTATTTTTATGTGGTGCTGAAGATTGAATCAAGTGCCTCACACATACTATGTAAGTACTCCACTGCTGAGCCACAACCTCAGCCCTTCATTTCTTCTTTATGAAATATTTTATCGAGTATGCTTTGTAATGCAGTCTTTCTAGTTGTGAATTCTTTCAACTTTTGTTTATCATGGAAGGTTTTTATTTCATCATCAATTCTGAAGCTTAATTTTGCTGGGGATAGTATTATTGGCTGGTATCTATGTGCTTTCAGAGCTTGGTATATATTATTCAAAGACCTTCTATCTTTGAGGGCATGTGTTTAGAAATCAGCTGTGATCCAGATTGATTTCTCTCTAAATGTAACCTGTTTTTTTATGGCAACCTTTAAAGTTCTATCCTTATTTTGTATGTTAGGCATTTCATAATAATGTGCCCTGGTGTGGGTCTTTTGTAATTTTGTATATCTGGGGTCCTGTAAGCCTCCTGTATCTAATTTTCCATTTCTTTCTTTAGGTTTTGGAAATTTTTTGACATTATTTCATTGAAAGGATTGTGCATTCCTTTGGTTTGTGTCTCCAAGCCTTCATCTATTCCAATAAATTTTAAATTTGTTCTTTTGAGATTATCCAATATTTCTTGGAAGTTTTGCTTATGTTCTTAACATATTTCTCCACAGTCAGCTTTATTTCCAAGGTCATATATTTTGTCTTCATTGCCTGAAACTCTTCCAAGTGGTCTAGTCTGTTTGTGATGGTTTTCATTGAATTTTTAATTTGGTTTATTGATTCCTTTGAGGATTTCTCCTTGATTTTGTTTTTCAGAATCTTTATCTCTTTATTGAAGTGATCATTCATTTCCTGCATTTTACCTTGGATTTCACTCCTTACATCATTCTTTACCTTGCAGATTAGTTTAACTATGTGCATTCTAAACTCCCTCTCTGATTTTTCTTGCACTGTCGTGTTGATGGGTTATTGAAGTATCTTGGTTTGGTTGGGATGACTCGTTCCCTTGTTTTTTCATGTTGTTTGTGTTCTACCTATGTAACAGTATGAATATGAGGCAGTAGAGTTTCTACCCTGTAGACTTATAGTGTCCCTGAAGGTTTCAAGTACCTCATCATTGAGGGACATACAAATAATAACAATGATCAATGCAAACAATATATAGCATTAACCCAAATAGTTCCTGCTATGATGTCTAAAGTGTTGTCACAATAAACAGAAATTATATGATCTGTTATTGCCTACAATAAAAACAGAAAGTTTGCAAAAGGGCTTACAATTTCAATTGGTAGATGTGGAGAGAACAGAAGTGATGGAGGTTATGATGATTATGAGGGAGGAGAAGATATAAGTTAAAAATTGAAGAAAGAGGGAGACTGAGACAGGAGGATCACAAATTCAAAGCCAGCCTCAGCAATGGCAAGGCACTAAGCAACTAATAGAGCTGGGGATGTGGTATAGTGGTTGAGTACCCCTGAGTTTAATCTCTGGTACCCCGCACCCCCCCAAAAAATTAAAGGAATAGTGAAAGAGAGAACAATAGAAATTGGCTGTTAGCAGAAGAAAAGAGAGAGAATCAAGGGAAACAGATGAGAGAAAAATATATGTATGAAATAAAAATTTAAAAAATAAAAAATAAAAATAAAACAATACAAAACTGAAATATACTAATCAAACATCCTAGTTCTCAAAGAACTGATCCATGAAAAATAACTCTCTTAAAAATGCTAGAAATTAAAAAGAAATAAAACATATAAGGAGGCTGGGCTTATGGTCCAGTGGTTGTGCTCTCACCTAGCACATGTGAGGCTGTGGGTTAGATCCTTAGCACCACAAAAAAGAATAAATGAATAAAATAAAGTCATTGTGTCCATCTACAATTTAAAAAATTTAAAAATATATGAATATTTATAAATGTCCATGAACCATTAAGGTTACACTTAACAGAAAAGAAAAAAGGAAAAAAAAAATCTCAATGAAAAATTAAAGAATTTTTTCCATTGTAGTTCAAGAGATTCTCAACTTCTCAGGAGTTTAGGTGGGGACTTTTGGAGTAAAATGCTTGCTCTGCCTTCAGGGTCGGGTTGCTAGAGTGAGAGAATTAATATAATAAGTGCAACTCCTAGAGTTGGGGTTTATTTAGGCTTAGGTGGGCTCCAGGCTCTTTGGTGAATGCCAGTTGTTCTGGAGATTTTAAATCAGAGCATCTCCAGGGCCCAGAAATTGACAGTCAATGCTGGAAGACTGGGATCCCCTTTGGGTTCCTCTCACGTAGTGAAGGAGCCAATTCTTAGTCCACTAAATCACCTGTGGACCCTACATTTCCTGGTCTTGGGTTCAGTCTCCAAACTCAATCTTTCCAGCCCACACCCATTGAAATTCCCAGCCAGGTGCATCTCTCCCAGCCAGTCCTACAAGCAGCCAGATTGGAGCAGGGGAGAGAGCCAGGTGGGTTTCCATGACAAGTTGTCCCCTGTGAAAACCTTTGATTTTCCACATTTGATTTTCTCCTGGTCACTTAGGCACACTCTGTGTCACATACTGTGTGTTTGCCAAGACTATATTTGGACCAAAACGCAGGTTTGCCAGGAATTAGCTCACCCATTTGCCAGACCCTTGCTAGAACTGCAGAATGGTTTCTTTCTCTGTCCTTCTCACACAGTCAGGAAAGATGTGGTTTCTTTCCCATACAAGGACATTGTGCAGTGTTCCTTTCAGTTTGGTTGGGCAGCATTTTTGATCTCTAAACTCTTTGTACCCAGATAGCCTTAGGCCTCCAAAAATATGGGTTCTTTTAATTCCTGTATCCCCCTACTTCGCTGGAGGAGGGACCACTCTGGCTGGTGCCTCTGTTGAGGCAGTGGCTGTGGTGCTGGGAACTTCTTCCTTATTTTCTGATAGTCAACCTCCTGAGTCCTGAATCTGCTTTGAGTGTTCACTATTAAATTTCAGGAAAGTCCTTCTGACCTTTTGTTTTGTTTGCCAAGCTTGCTGAGAAGCTACCTTTCTGCTTTCTTGGTTTCATACCAAGGAGCAGGTAGGAAAGAAAACTTGTCTAGTCCACCATTTGAAAACCCCCTTAAGGTCTTAATTTTAATGGCCCCATATTATCAATTTTCTCTTTTGTGATGAATTATTTGTAAGAAATCTTTGCTTACACTGGAAACACAGAAATCTCTTTTATCTTTCTCCTAGGAATGTTATTGTTGAGCATTCAGTTTTACATATATGCTGTAATTGTGGAATTAATATTTTGTGTGTAGTGAAAGGTTGGGATTAATTTTTCTTATTTGCATATTCGATTGACATGTCACCTTTTGTTTTTTTAGAGAACAATCCTTTCTCCCTGCACCGTAATATCAGAGTTGTTATCAAACAAGAGATTATGTGCATACCTATTTTTTTGATTATTTGACAGAATATGATGAAATCAAGGCCACATTGTCTGAATTTACAATAACTTTATAACAAGAATTTATATTGAATAGTATATGTCCTCTATATGTTTACTTCTTAAAGATTTTTTTCAACTATTATTTGGCCATTTGCACTTAATATAAAATTAAAACACATGTCATAATTTCTACAAATGCTGATTTTGTTTTGTATTTTAAAGTTGGGATACATTAAGTGTATAGATTGAATCAGTAAGAATTTCTTTGCAACACTGTCTTCCAATTCATACAGATGATATGCTATGATAATATTTAATTTGGTATTTTAAATGAGGTACTTTTAAATTTCTCTCAGTAATATGTTACAGTTTTAACCACAGAGATCTCACATTCTTCCCTTAGATTATCAGTAGACCGATATATTTTTTATATTATTGTGAATTATATCTTTTTAAAACCTTTTTTGCATTTCTCTGTTAAATCACTTAATACATTTTATAGTTTATCTAGATTCACTCAATTTTTTTAAGAGCACAATTGTTTTATTTACAAATGACAGTTAATTTCCTCCTTCCCAGTCCTTGATGCCTTTCATATCTTCTGAATCAGAGAGTTTTCAATAATTCTGCTTAAGGGGTTCTATGTGCTGATCAGATTAAGGAAATTTTCTCATTGTGGTTTTTAAAAAGTCATGAATGGGTTTTGAATTTTATCAAATGTTTTTTCTATATCTACTAAAATGATATGTCACTTTATTCATATTAGGTTAATTACCTTATAAAATACTAGTTTTATTGATATAATTCACATGCCATGAAATTCATCTATTTAAAGTGTACAGTTAGTTTCACAACACTCCAGAGTTGTCTCTCACAATGGCCTCTTTCCTGAACATGTTCATCATCTTTGAAAGAAACCCCATATCCATTAGTGGGAAATTACCATCCCTCCTCTCCTTAGCTCCTCATAACCACTACTTTACTTTCTGTTTCTATGAATTTGGGTATTCTGGAAATGTCCTATTTATGGAATCATACAATATAGCACCTTTTGTGACTGGCTTTTTTGACTTAGCTTAGTATTTTTAAGATTCATATATATTGTAGCAGGTATCAGTAATTTTTTCACTTTTATTGTTAATACAACATTGTAGGAATACACCACAATTTTTTAAAAATCCATATATTAATTGGGAAATATTCATGTTGTTTTAACTTTTTCTCTATTAAGAATATTGACTCTATAAATATTCATGTATAAGTTTTTGTGTGGACATTCATTTTCAATTCTCTTGGTTATATGCCCAGGAGTGGGGTTGCTGAGACTAGTAGTAACTCAGCATTTAATATTTTAAAGAACTGCCAGTCCTCAGCAATGTATGAGGGTTCTGATTTGTCCACATCCTCACTTGCACTTACTGTCCCTCCTGTTTATAACCGTCCTAATGATGTAAAGTAGCATGCCATTGTGTTTTTTTTTAAATTTTTAATTTTAATTAAAAATCATAAATTTACATAGGTCAATGTTGTTTGATTCATTTTGTTATTTTTCCCCTTCCCCCCTCCCCTCCCACCCCTCTTTTCCCTCTATACATTCCTTTCTTCCTCATTCTTACCACCCTCCTTATCCCTAACCCTAAACCTAACCCTAACCCTAACACTAACCCCTCCTACCCCCCCCCCCGTATGTCCTCATCTGCTTATCAGCGAGATCATTCGTCCTTTAGTTTTTTGAGATTGGCTTATCTCACTTAGCATGATACCCTCCAATTTCATCCATTTGCCTGCGAATACCATAATTTTGTCATTCCTCATGGCGGAGTAATATTCCATTGTATATATATGCCACAGTTTCTTTATTGATTCATCAACTGAAAGGCATCTGGGTTGGTTCCACAATCTGGCTATAGTGAATTGAGCAGCTATGAACATTGATGTGGCTGTATCTCTGTAGTATGCTGATTTTAAGTCCTTTGGGTATAGGCCAAGGAGTGGGATAGCTGGGTCAAATGGTGGTTCCATTCCAAGCTTTCTGAGGAATCTCCATACTGCTTTCCAGAGTGGCTGCACTAGTTTGCAACCCCACCAGCAATGTATGAGTGTACCTTTTTCCCCACATCCTCGCCAACACCTATTGTTGCTTATGTTCTTGATAATCGCCATTCTAATTGGGGTGAGATGAAATCTTAGGGTAGTTTTGATTTGCATTTCTCTTATTACTAGAGCTGTTGAACATTTTTTTCATATATCTGTTGATTGCTTGTACATCTTCTTCTGTGAAGTGTCTGTTCATTTCCTTAGCCCATTTGTTGATTGGATTATTTGTATTCTTGGTGTAGAGTTTTTTGAGTTCTTTATAGATTTGGATATTAGCGCTCTATCTGAAGTATGATTGGCAAAGATATTCTCCCACTCTGTAGGCTCTGTCTTCACATTACTGATAGTTTCCTTTGCTGAGAGAAAGCTTTTTAGTTTGAATCTATCCCAGTTGTTGATTCTTGCTTTTATTTCTTGGGCTATGGGAGTCCTGTTAAGGAAGTCTGCTCCTAAGCCAACAAGTTGAAGGTTTGGACCTACTTTTTCTTCTATAAGATGCAGGGTCTCTGGTCTGATTCCGAGTTCCTTGATCCATTGTGAGCTGAGTTTTGTGCAGGGTGAGAGATAAGGGTTTAATTTCATTCTGTTGCATATGGTTTTCCAGTTTTTCCAGCACCATTTGTTGAAGAGGCTATCTTTTCTCCATTGCATATTTTTGGCCCCTTTGTCTAGTATGAGAAAATTGTATTTATTTGGGTTTCTGTCCATGTCCTCTATTCTGTACCATTGATCTACCTGTCTATTTTGGTACCAATACCATGCCGTTTTTGTTACTATTGCTTTGTAATAGAATTGAAGATCTGGTATTGCGATACCACCTGCTTCGCTCTTTCTACTGAGGATTGCTTTAGCTATTCTGGGTTTCTTATTCTTCCAGATAAATTTCATAATTGCTTGCTCTATTTCTGTAAGGTACATCATTGGGATTTTAATTGGAATTGCATTGAATCTATATAGCACTATTGGTAGTATGGCCATTTTGACAATATTTTTTTTTCCCTTCCCCCCACCCCTCCCACCCCCCTTTACCCTCTATACAGTACTTCCTTCCTCCATACTTGCCCCCCTCCCTAACCCTAACTCTAACCCTAACATTAACCCTTCCCTCCCCCACATTATGTGTCATCCTCCACTTATTAGCGATATCATTCGTCCTTTGGCTTTTTGAGATTGGCTTATCTCACTTAGCATGATATTCTCCAATTTCATCCATTTGCCTGCAAATACCATAATTTTATCATTCTTTATGGCTGAGTAATATTCCATTGTATATATATACCACAGTTTCTTTATCCACTCATCAATTGAAGGGCATCTAGGTTGGTTCCACAGTCTGGCTATTGTGAATTGAGCAGCTATGAACATTGATGTGGCTGTATCTCTGTAGTATGCTGATTTTAAGTCCTTTGAGTATAGGCCAATGAGTGGGATACCTGGGTCAAATGGAGGGTCCATTCCAAGTTTTCTAAGCAATCTCCACACTGCTTTCCAGAGTGGCTGCACTAAATGCAGCCCCACCAGCAATGTATGAGTGTACCTTTCTCCCCACATCCTCGCCAACACCTGTTGTTGCTTGTATTCTTGATAATCGCCATTCTAATTGGGGTGAGATGGAATCTTAGGGTGGTTTTGATTTGCATTTCTCTTATTACTAGAGATGTTGAACATTTTTCCATATGTGTGTTGATTGCTTGTAGATCTTCTTCTGTGAAGTGTCTATTCATTTCCTTAGCCCATTTGTCGACTGGATTATTTGAATTCTTGGAGTAGAGTTTTTTGAGTTCTTTATAGATTCTGCAGATTAGCGCTCTATCTGAAGTATGATTGGCAAGATATTCTCCCACTCTGTAGGCTCTTTCTTCGCGTTGCTGATAGTTTCCTTTGCTGAGAGAAAGCTTTTTAGTTTGAATCTATCCCAGTGGTTGATTCTAGCTTTTATTTCTTGTGCTATGGGAGTCCTGTTAAGGAAGTCTGATCCTAGACCAACAAGGTGAAGATTTGGACCTACTTTTTCTTCTATAATCTGCAGGGTCTCTGGTCTGATTCCGAGGTCCTTAATCCATTTTGAGTTTAGTTTCGTGCATGGTGAGAGATATGGGTTTAGTTTCATTCTGTTGCATATGGATTTCTAATTCTCCCAGCACCATTTGTTGACGAGGCTATCTTTTCTCCATTGCATATTTTTGGCACCTTTGTCTAGTATGAGAAAATTGTATTTATTTGGGTTTCTGTCCGTGTCCTCTATTCTGTACCATTGATCTACCTGTCTATTTTGGTACCAATATCATGCCGTTTTTGTTACTATTGCTTTGTAATAGAGTTGAAGATCTGGTATTGCGATACCACCTGCTTCGCTCTTTCTACTGAGGATTGCTTTAGCTATTCTGGGTTTCTTATTCTTCCAGATGAATTTCATAATTGCTTGCTCTATCTCTGTAAGGTACATCATTGGGATTTTAATTGGAATTGCATTGAATCTATATAGCACTTTGGGTAGTATGGCCATTTTGACAATATTAATTCTTCCTATCCATGAACATGGGAGATCTTTCCATCTTCTAAGGTTTTCTTTAATTTCTTTCTTTAGTGTTCTGTAGTTCTCATTGTAGAGGTCTTTCACCTCTTTTCTGAGATTGATTCCCAAGTATTTTATTTATTTTTTGATGCTTGTGAGTGGGGTAGTTTTCCTAATTGCTCTTTCTGAAGATTCATCACTTATGTATAAAAATGCATTGGATTTATGAGCACTGATCTTGTAACCTGCTACTTTACTGAATTCACTTATGAGTTCTAAGAGTTTTCTGGTGAAATTTCCAGGTTCCTCTAAATATATAATCATGTCATCAGCGAACAGGGATAGTTTGAGTTCCTCTTTTCCAATTCGTATCCCTTTAATTTCTTTGGTTTGTCTAATTGCTCTGGCTAGAGTTTCAAGAACGATGTTGAATAGAAGTGGTGAAAGAGGGCATCCCTGCCTTGTTCCAGTTTTTAGGGGGAATGCTTTCAGTTTTAGAATGATATTGGCCTTGGCTTAGCGTAGATGGCCTTCACAATGTTAAAGAATGATCGCACTACCCCAATTTTTTCTAGTGTTTTGAGCATGAAGGGATGCTGTATTTTATCGAATGCTTTTTCTGCATCTATTGAAATAATCATGTGATTCTTAACTTTTAGTCTGTTGATATGGTGAATGACATTTATTGATTTCTGAATGTTGAACCAACCTTGCATCCCTGGGATAAAACCCACTTGATCGTGATGCACTATCTTTTTAATGTATTTTTGTATGCGATTTGCTAAAATTTTGTTGAGAATTTTTGCGTCGATGTTCATTAAGGATATTGGTCTGAAATTTTCTTTCCTCGATGTATCTCTGTCTGGTTTAGGTATCAGGGTGATATTGGTTTCATAGAATGAGTTTGGGAGGGTTCCCTCCTCTTCTATTTTATGGAATACTTTGAGAAGTATTGGAATGAGCTCTTCTTTAAAGGTTTTGTAGAACTCGGCTGAGAACCCATCTGGTCCCGGACTTTTCTTTGTCGGTATGCTTTTGATGACCTCTTCTATTTCATTGCTTGAAATTGATTTATTTAAGTTGTGTATGTCTTCCTCGTTCAGTTTAGGTAATTCATATGTCTCTAGAAACTTGTTGATGTCTTCGAGGTTTTCTGTTTTGTTGGAGTATAGATTTTCAAAATAGCTTCTAATTATATTTTGTATTTCACTCGTGTCTGTTGTGATATTTCCTTGCTCATTCCAAATTTTAGTAATTTGAGTTTTCTCCCTTTTTCTCTTTGTTAGCGTGGCTAAGGGTTTATCAATTTTGTTTATTTTTTCAAAGAACCAACTATTTATTTTGTTAATTTTTCCGATTGTTTCTTTTGTTTCAATTTCGTTGATTTCAGCTCGGATTTTAACTATTTCCTGTCTTCTACTACTTTTGGTGTTGGTCTGCTCTTCTTTTTATAGGGCTTTGAGCAGTAGTGTTAAGTCGTTTATTTGTTGATTTCTACTTCTTTTGTTGAATGCGCCCCATGAAATAAATCTTTCTCTCAGTACTGCTTTCAAAGTGTCCCAGAGATTTTGATATGATGTGTCTTTGTTTTCATTTACCTCTAAGAATTTTTTAATGTCCCTCCTGATGTCTTCTGTTATCCATTCATCGTATAATAGTGCATTATTTAATCTCCAAGTATTGGAGAAGTTTCTGTTTTTTATTCTGTCATTTATTTCTAATTTCAGTCCATTATAATCTGATAGAGTACAAGGTAGTATCTCTAGCTTCTTGTATTTGATAACAGTAGCTTTGTGGCATAAAACATGGTCTATTTTAGAGAAGGATCCATGTGCTGCTGAAAAGAAAGTGTATTCGTTCTTTGTTGGATGGTATATTCTATATAAGTTGGTTAAGTCTAAATTGTTGATTGTGTTATTGAGATCTATGGTTTCTTTATTCAATTTTTGTTTGGACGATCTATGCAGCCGTGAGAGAGGTGTGTTAAAATCGCCTAGTATTATTGTGTTGTGGTCTATTTGATTTCTGGATTTGAGAAGGATTTGTTTGATGTACATGGATGAGCCAATGTTCGGGGCATAGATATTTATGATTGTTATGTCTTGCTGATTTATGCTTTCCTTAAGCAGTATGTAATGTCCTTCTTTATCCCTTCTGACTAGTTTTGGCTTAAAGTCCACATTATCTGAAATGAGGATGGATACTCCAGCTTTTTTGCTGTGTCCGTGTGCATGGTATGTTTTTTTCCCATCCTATCACCTTCAGTCTATGGGTATCTCTTTCTATGAGATGGGTCTCTTGCAGGCAGCATATTGTTGGATTTTTCTTTTTAATCCAATCTTCCAGTCTATGTCTTTTCATTGATGAGTTGAGGCCATTAACATTCACAGTTATTATTGTGATATGATTTGTATTCCTAGTCATTGGACTCATTTTTGTTTTTTGACATGATTTGGTTTCTCCTTTATTTGGCTACTCCTTTAGGCTAGTTCCTCCCGTTGCTGATTTACATCATTGTTTTTCATCTCTTCCTCATGGAATATTTTACTGAGAATGTTCTGTAATGCTGGCTTTCTTTTAGTAAATTCCTTTAGCTTTTGTTTATCGTGGAAGGATTTTATCTCATCGTCAAATCTGAAAGTAAGTTTTGCTGGGTATAAAATACTTGGTTGGCATCCATTTTCTTTCAGGGCTTGGTAAATGTTGTTCCTGGCCCTTCTAGCTTTTAGGGTCTGGACTGAAAAATCTGCTGATATTCTTATTGGTTTCCCCCTGAATGTAATCTGATTGTTTTCTCTTGTGGCCTTTAAAATTCTGTCTTTATTTTGAATGTTAGGTATTTTCATAATAATGTGCCTTGGTGTAGGTCTGTTGTAATTTTGCATATTTGGAGTCCTATAAGCCTCTTGTACTTGGATTTCCATTTCATTCTTGAGATTTGGGAAATTTTCTGATATTATTTCATTGAATAGATTGTTCATTCCTTTGGTTTGTTTCTCTAAGCCTTCCTCAATCCCAATTATTCTTAAATTTGGCCTCTTCATGATATCCCATAATTCTTGTAGATTCTGTTCATGATTTCTTACCATCTTCTCTGTTTGGTCAACCTTGTTTTCAAGGTTAAATATTTTGTCTTCAATATCTGAAGTTCTGTCTTCCAGGTGATTTATCCTATTGTTTATGCTTTCTATGGCATTTTTAACTTGGTTTATTGTTTCCTTCATTTCAAGGATTTCCGTTTGTTTTTTTTTTCAGTATCTCTAGCTCTTTATTGAAATGCTCTTTTGCTTCCGTTATTTGCTCTTTTAACTGTTGATTAGTGCGTTCATTTAATGCCTGAATTTGTTCTTTCATCTCCTCGTTTGCTTCCCTGATTGTTTTAATTATGTACATTCTGAACTCCCTTTCTGACATTTCTTCTGCTGTGCTGTCATTGGGTTTTATTGATATAGTATCTAGGTTTGTTTCGGACATTTTCTTCCCTTGTTTTCTCATATTGGTCAGATGTCAATGGACTCTGTGATATTGTAGATTTCCTCTATTGGCTTATAGTGACCCTGTAGATTTCCAGTGTATCACCTACCAGCCTTCAGTAGCCTGAAGTCTTGGATTAATTTGATAATGCAGTGCTTCCGAAGAATGCTGTCCCTAGCCCGCTACCGGTTCCAGGGAGAGAGACCTATAGAGGTCTCTTGTTGCACAGCCCTGGTTCCAGAGGCTGGTTGTAGGTTGGAGGTCTCCACTGGCTTGGGGACTTGTGGCTGGCTCTTTGTAGACAGGCTCTCACTGGGTGATTTGCCCCGAGAAGCTAGCCTAGAGAGGCGCTTCCCGCTGGAGGGGGGCTGGGCTGCTTGGGGAAGTCCCTGGCGCCCTGTGCTGGTCACTGAAGCAAAGTGCGGGTGGGCTGTAGCTGGCAGTGGGGCGTGCTGGAGCTGGCTGGGGCGGGCCGGAGCTGGCCGCGCTTCTTCTGTGCAGAAGGGCTCTCACTGGGGGGCCTGTTCCGAGAGGCTGGAGTATCTGTCCCTGTGGGTGGAGCCCACCACCAGACTGCACCGAGCTCCCTGGGGAAGACGCTATCTGCCCTGTCCCACTCTAATAAGCCACTCGAATCTGGGCCTGCCGCCCAGCTGAGCTTCGCTGGGTTGGGGAGACTCACCCCGTGGTTCTATGTTATTCTGAGACTCTCAATGCCTCCCCTTCTTGAATCCTGGGTTCTGGGGCAACTGGAGATGCAGTCACCCTATAGTCCGCCATCTTGGATTGCCCCGTGGAAAAATCCTGCAGCTGGCGGGGGACAATGCTGCCTGGAGAGGTCTCTGGCTGCCCAGTCCTGGTCCCAGAAGCTGCTTGCGTGTCGAATATCTCCGCTGGCTTGGGGACTTGTGGCTGGCTCTGCGTCGAGAGGCTCTCACTGGGCAGTCTGCCCCGGGAAGCTAGCCTAGAGAGGCGCTTCCCGCCGGAGGGGGCTGGGCTGCTTGGGGGAGTCCCTGGCGCCCTGTGCTGGTCACTGAAGCAACCTGCGGGCGGGCCGGAGCTGGCCGCGCTTCTTCTGTGCAGAAGGGCTCTCACTGGGGGGCCTGTTCCGAGAGGCTGGAGGATCTGTCCCTGTGGGCGGAGCCCACCGCCAGACTGCACCGAGCTGCCTGGGGGAGATGCTATCTGCCCTGTCCCACTCTACTAAGCCACTCGAATCTGGGCCTGCCACCCAGCTGAGCTTCGCTGGGTGGGGGAGACTCACACCGTGGTTCTATCCTAGTCCGAGTCTCTCAATGCCTCCCCTTCTTGAATCCTGAGTTCTGGGGCGACTGGAGATGCAGTCACCCTCTAGTCCGCCATCTTGGATCACCCCGTGGAAAAAGCCTGCAGCTGGATGGGGACAATGCTGCCTGGAGAGGTCTCTGGCTGCCCAGCCCTGGTCCCAGAAGCCGCTTGTGTGTCGAATATCTCCGCTGGCTTGGGGTCTTGTGGCTGGCTCTGCGTCCAGAGGCTCTCACTCGCCATTGTGTTTTTGATTTGCATTTTGCTAAAGACTAATTATGTTCAGAAACATTACATAAGCTTATTAGTATTAGTCATTTGTTTATCTTATAGTGAGAAACATGTATTCAAATACTTGCCCATCTTAAAATTAGGCTATTTATCTTCTAATATTTATTGAATTGGAAGAGTGTTTCATATATTCTCGATACAAGTGCCTAATCAGGTACATAACCTCGAGATGTATTTTGCACTCCAGGGGAGTCTTCAATTTTTTTTTTTAAATTTTTTATGGTATCCTTTGAAGTGCACAAGTTTTAAATTTGAGGGAGTCCAGTGTATCTGTTATATTTTATTCTGCAGCTTTACTTTTAGTGGGATTTTTAGAAATTTCTAAAACACAAGATCACTCATATTTATTCCTATGTTTTCTCTTAAGAGTCATGGATTTAACTCATATTTAGGCCAGTCATTGATCTATTTTGAATTAATTTTTGTATGTGGCGTGAAGTAGGATTCCAATTTCATTCCTTCATATGTGAAAATCCAGTTGTCCCAGCACCAACTGTTGAAGAGATTATTCTTTCCCTATTAAGTGGACTTGATACCCTTGTCAAAAATGAATTGACCATATATGTGTGCATTTATTTTTGGACTCTAAATTCTGTTTCATTGATCTGTTCATCCTTATGTGAGTATCCACTGTCTTATGGCTTTGCAGTAAGTTTTGAAATTGAAAATTGTGAGTTCTCTAACATTTTTAGGGATTTTTTTTAGCCATTCTGTGTTCCTTGTATTTCTGTATGAATTTTAGGACTAGCTTATCAATTTAAAAAAATCAGCTGGGAGTCTGGTAAAAGTTTATGTGAATACACTTTGTAAATAGTAACCACAAGAGCTGGAATGGCTATTCTAATATTAGATCAAATAGACTTTAGCATAAAAAGTGTTAACAGAGTCAAAGGACATTTTTAATGCAAAAGATCAATTCATGAGGAAAATATAATTTAACAGTAGAACCGAGAATTATAAAAAGGAAAAACTGATAGACCTGAAGGGAGTCGTAGACAATTCAACAATAATAATCCACTTTCATTAATGGATCTGGTAACTAGACAAAAGATTAAAAAGGAGATAGAATATTTGTAAAACTGTAAACCAAATAGATCAAGCAGACATCTGCAGAATCCCCTACCCAATAGCAATATATGTAAGCATGTACACTTAACATTTTCCATTTTTAAACTTTCAACCCTTTTGTGTCTCTGAATATAAAGCATGTCTCTTATAGACAAAATATAGTTGAATTACATATTTTATCTACTTGGTAAATGTGACTGTAGTGTTTTAATTACATAATTACATTGAATGTAATCACAAGTACAAATCTACATGTGCCATTTTGCTGTGTTTTCCCTATGTCTTTTTTATATCTCTATCCTCCATTGCTGCTTTTTGTGTGTGTTAGATATATCCTAATAAAGCACTTTAATTTCTTGTGGTTTCTTCACCTGTATTTTTGAGTTGTTCTTATTGGTTGTCCTGGGACTATAATTAACATCTTCAGTTATAACAATCTAGCTCAGATGAATATCAATCTAATATCAACACTATGTAAACTTTATTTGGCTTTGTTCCTTCTTCTTTCTTGTTCCATTAGTGCATAGAAATTACATCTTTATATATTATAAATGCCTCAACATAAAATGATCAATTTATGTGCTTGGTTTTTAAATCAGATAATACTTATGGACAAAAATACATTTATATTTTCTTTCACATTTACCTATTTAATTAACTGTGCCAACACTTTTAATTTTTCATGTGGATTTAAGTAATCGCCCACTGTTCTTTTACTTCATCCTGAAGGACTCCTTTTAATATTCCTATAGAATGGTTCTGCAAGTGGCTACTTCTCTCAGTTTTTGTGTCTTTCATCATAAAAGGATAGTGTTGGTATATATGAAATTGTTCATTGACAGGTTTATTCTCCTAGCTTTGAATATATCATTCCACTTCTATTTGGGTTCATTAATTCTGAAGAGATGGTAGTTGCTAATCTTACTGAGACTCTATTTTGCCTTATTAGTTGCTTATCTCCTTGTGTTTTCATTTATTTTTCTGGTGTCTGATTTCTGATAACAGAGTTATTAGGTATCCAAGAACGGATCCTTTTATTGTATTTGAGTTTTGAGTTAATGATATTTGAGTTATTGTACTGGGATGTATAAATTAGTGCTTTTTATCAAATTTGAGAAATTTTTAGGTATCTTTTAAAATTCTAACTAGATCTTTCTTTTATCTCTTTTTAGAACTTCCATTATGCACATATCAATACATCCTTTAAGTCATTAAGGACCTTATACTTTTTTTCCCATTCTTTTCTCTTTCCTTTACATAGACAAGATCATCTCAATTTGCTTATTTTCAAGTTTGCTGATTCTTTCTTTTACCTGCTCAAATCTGCTGTCAAGCCTCTCTAGTGAATTTTTATTTCAGTTATTGTATTTTCCAACTGCAGCATTCTGCAGTCCAAAGTCTAAAAGATCTGAAAATTAATGGCTATTGGCTAATAGGTAGAGCTACAGATCCTTTCTGGAAGGCTAGGAAGAGATTGTGGAGTCAGATCACCTCAATCTGATGAGACTGAGCTGATTTTGCTCCCTTTTTATAAGGTTTCATCAACCTCTACTTGTTGAGGTGGCTCTCCAGTGGTCCCAGTTGAGAAACTGGGGTGTTTACTCCATTTCCCTTCTCCTCAGGCCTCCTAAGTTCTGTTTTCCTCTCAGAACAACATGATTGCTATAACTTCCATTTTACTTTAGCCTCTTGCTCTGTGGCAAGTGCATTGTGGGAAAATTCTCCAAAGTAATAGGCCCCTTCCTCTGTGTCCCTTTTGTCACTGGTTGCTTAGTTGGCCCCTTAGCATTATCTGCTTTGGCAATACCAACCTTTCTATCCCCGTGGAACTGACCAAAGTTCTTTTGACTCCTATGCCTTTTTACAGTGGCCCCATGTCCAGATTCTGTTTCTAGCACCATACCAATAACTGGCAAGTTCTATGAGGGAGCATGTGCACAGAATGTAAGCTCTTTGTTCTGTACTTATCTTTTCCCTGGGATCTTGGCCACTCAAATCTTAATTATCTTGTCAGCTCTCAGATGCATTCAAACAGATGTTTCCTGTGTTTTATCTGCCTTTTCCAGCTGTATTTGATGGTAGTATTGACCTGATGTGGCCAAAAGTGAAAACTTATTTCCTTTTAACATATTATTTAGTAGAGATCTGCTACTAAATCAGGATTCCCTCCAAAAGATGTGTAACAATAAGCCATCAGAGGGACTAATGAGTTGCTCTGAAAAAAGAAGTCCTTCAAGTCTTTTGTTTTCCAACGACATTTTCTCCTGATTTGATAAGAACACTTAAGGTTTTTATTAGTGATCTTTTGAAATATGTACATAAGATTGCCCATTGACACAGAATTTCAGGATCTGTAGGAAAAACTTGAAAATCAAAACATCAGTGTGCTTTAACACTATTGGTCAAAAAATACCAGTTCCTGTTTTGAATATCCTCCCCAAAACACTGAAAAATATAAAAGTAATTATGGTGATAATTTTAATTTATATCCATCTAATTCAGTGGTTCTCAACCAGGGGTGATTTTGCAACACCTCCCTCTTTTCCCAGGGAACATTTTGTAATGTTTGTAGAGATTTTTGGTTATTATGACTGTTGTCAGGAGGAATTGCCTCTAACATTTCATGGGTAGAGGCAAGTATATTGCTAAACAACCCCTGATACACAGTAAAGTCCCCTACAACACAAGATTATGGGGCTCAAAGACACAGGTTAGATGTCAATGGAGTAGAGTGGAGGTAATTATCTATAGCAATAATGAATATTTTAAAAGGGAAAGGGCCCCTCCTGGTAGAGAGGAAGAGGTGTTCTGGTGCAGGCAATGGGCATTGTGAACTTGTGTTGCTGTCAGGTTACTACATAGCCCAAGTAATGAATGATGACTAAATTTGACTCCTGTCTCAGTTTTCTCCTCTCCACTTGTATAATCATTCAACTTAAGAAAATGGTAATTCCTCCCTTTACATTGTGCACCCCATTTTCCTTTCCAAAAGTGCTTTCACAGCTGTTAGCTCATTGTGCTTCCAGAGTAGATCTCTGAGGTATTATCATCTGCATTTTATAGATTAGGAAAATGAGGTTCAGGGAGGTCATTCCAATGTTATTTTAAATCCAACCCCTTAGGTTCTATCCTCCACCAAACAGTCCACCATTCTGGGATTTGGTTATTAGTCCTTGAATGCTACCCTCTCTTCCAATCCCTTCTACAAGAGCTCTCAAATATCTTTCCAGACTGAATTGAGCCAAAGTCCACAACTTGTAACATCTGTTTTTCTCAATGCATAGTTCTGTGCATGCAATCCATCTTCTCTGAGCTGCCTTTAAATCAGTCATAACTCCTAAGATGTTTTGTCCTCATAACGAAGTATACCCAGTTGTCTTATCCTTTCTATCTTATGTTGGTGCTAGATCCTGTAAATAATGTGCTAAAGTGCTAATGCTTTGCGAACTGTTCTTCAGAGGTTTATAAATAAACATTTGTGTGTGTTTCCATAGTTGAGTTTTGAGAACTTGAAGGGCTAAAGTTCAAGGCCCATCAATCATTTTGATCTTTCTAACTAATCCTTTTCTCCACCTTGGCTGAAATCATATATGGAAAGTAGTTTTTAAATGCTATTTCTGTGAGTCTATAGAGATTTCCCTTCCATGAAAGAGCTTCAATTACTTATTTTTTTATTTTCCTTCTCCTTTTAAAAATCATTTATTTATTTTATTATTTTTTACAGACTGCATTTTGGATTCATTGTACACAAATGGGGTACATCATTTTTTTTCTATGATTGTACATGATCCTCCTTTTTGTAGTATCTTATTTGCTTTGTCTAACTCTGGTTGCTAATCGCAATGATTTCAGTGCTTTAACCCCAAAATTGTAGTTTCAGGATCTTGATAAAAACCCATGCTCTGAATTTTTCCCACTGAATTGCAGGTTCAGTCCAGAGAAATAATGCAATACTGTTTCTTTGAAGTACTTAGCATCACTGTTTTGCAAATTATTATAGGTATCACCATGAAAATATTAATAGCCAACCTTGTACTTTTCATTATGGTGACTAGCTTTAAATAAAATGAAGTTTTCTCAGAACCCCCAAATTTCCTACATTTATAATTCAAAATATAAAACATGATATTTATTCTATATGTAGGGCACAAACTTAAATCTGGTGACTTGTATTCAAATCCCAATAGTTTTACTTAATAATTTTGAGGGCTGGAGCAATTTTCTAATATCTTGAAACCTCCATTTCCACAATTTTACAGCAGGAGTAATAATATTTGAGTGGTAGAATAATTTTACAGGCTGAATGAAATAATATATATGAGACAAATTTGGATGCCATAATGCACTATGAAAATTTAAGTGCATCAATCAACAGACATTCATTTAGTAAGCAGTAGTGTACAAGGAACTAGAAAAAGAATGATGACCTGAACATTTCTAAAGAGTTCATAGGCCAGGGAAGAGATTAGTGCATAAATACAGTTAAACCCTGAGACAAGCAGTTGAGCTCAAATGGCATGTTTGGAAGAGGCATGGGATAGTGGCAAGATGGGTGGGGAGGCAATTCAGGGAAGAGAAGATGATCAATAAAGATCGTTAAACTAGTAAACCAGCTCCCATGGTGAGCAACTGAACTTCATGGCGTGGTAGTATCTGGGAAATAGTGGACAATGTGTGGCTCAGGGTGAGCTCACTAGAAGCTGCTTGAACTTCTTATTGTCATGGAAACTGTTAGTATTTGGTAGAAACCATAAGTATATCTTTGTGTTTTTTTTAAATTTATTTTTATAGTAAACAAATGGGATGCATGTTGTTTCTGTTTGTACATGGAGTAAACGCATACCATTTGTGTAAACATACATTTACATAGGGTAATAGTGTTTGATTCATTCTGTTATTTTTTCCACCCCCCCAAACCCTCCCACCCCACTTTTCCCTCTATACAGTCCTTCCTTCCTCCATTATTGCCCCCCTCCCACCCCCCATTATATGTCATCATCCGCTTATCAGTGAGATAATTCGTCCTTTGGTTTTTTGAGATTGGCTTAACTCACTGAGCATGATATTCTCCAATTTCATCCATTTGCCTGCAAATGCCATAATTTTATCATTCTTTATAGCTGAGTAATATTCCATTGTATATATATACCACAGTTTCTTTATTCATTCATCAATTGAGGGACATCTAGGTTGGTTCCACAATCTGGCTACTGTGAATTGAGCAGCTATGAACATTGATGTGGCTGTATCTTTCTGGTATGCTGATTTTTTTTTTTTTTTTGTATTTGTTGATTTTTTTTTTTTATTGTAAGCAAATGGGATACATGTTGTTTCTCTGCTTGTATATGGCATAAAGGCATACCATTTGTGTAATCATAAATTTACATAGAGTAATGTTGTTTGATTCATTCTGTTATTTTTTCCCTTCCCCCCACCCCTGCCACCCCTCTTTACCCTCTATACAGTACTTCCTTCCTCCATACTTGCCCCCCTCCCTAACCCTAACTCTAACCCTAACACTAACCCTTCCCTCCCCCCCCATTATGTGTCATCCTCCACTTATTAGCGATATCATTCATCCTTTGGCTTTTTGAGATTGGCTTATCTCACTTAGCATGATATTCTCCAATTTCATCCATTTGCCTGCAAATGCCATAATTTTATCATTCTTTATGGCTGAGTAATATTCCATTGTGTATATATACCACAGTTTCTTTATCCACTCATCAATTGAAGGGCATCTAGATTGGTTCCACAGTCTGGCTATTGTGAATTGAGCAGCTATGAACATTGATGTGGCTGTATCTCTGTAGTATGCTGATTTTAAGTCCTTTGGGTATAGGCCAATGAGTGGGATAGCTGGGTCAAATGGAGGGTCCATTCCAAGTTTTCTAAGGAATCTCCACACTGCTTTCCAGAGTGGCTGCACTAATTTGCAGCCCCACTAGCAATGTATGAGTGTACCTTTTTCCCTGCATCCTCTCCAAAACCTATTGTTGCTTATATTCTTGATAATCGCCATTCTAATTGGGGTGAGATGGAATCTTAGGGTAGTTTTAATTTGCATTTTCTTATTACTAAAGATGTTGAACATTTTTTCATATGTTTGTTGATTGTTTGTAGATCTTCTTCTGTGAAGTGTCTGTTCATTTCCTTAGCCCATTTGTCGATTGGGTTATTTGCATTCTTGGTGTAGAGTTTTTTGAGTTCTTTATATATCCTGGAAATTAGTGCTCTATCAGAAGTATGATTGGCAAAGATATTCTCCCACTCTGTAGGCTCTCTCTTCACATTGCTGACAGTTTCCTTTGCTGAGAGAAAGCTTTCCAGTTTGAATCTATCCCAGTTATTGATTCTTGCTTTTATTTCTTGTGCTATGGGAGTCCTATTAAGGAAGTCTGATCCTAAGCCGACATGTAGAAGATTTGGATCTATTTCTTCTTCTATAAGATGAAGGGTCTCTGGTCTGATTCCAAAGTCCTTGATCCATTTTGAGTTGAGTTTTGTGCAGGGTGAGATATAGTGGTTTAATTTCATTCTGCTGCATATGGATTTCCAGTTTTCCCAGCACCATTTGTTGAAGAGGCTATCTTTTCTCCATTGCATATTTTTGGCCCCTTTGTCTAGTATGAGAAAATTGTATTTATTTGGGTTTGTGTCCGTGTCCTCTATTCTGTATCATTGATCTACCTGTCTATATTGGTACCAATACCATGCTGTTTTTGTTACTATTGCTTTGTAGTATAGTCAAAGTTCTGGTATTGTGATATCCCGTGTTTCACTCTTCCTGCTAAGGATTACTTTAGCTATTCTGGGTTTATTATTCTTCCAGATGAATTTCATGATTGCTTGTTCTATTTCTGTAAGGTACATCATTGGGATTTTAATTGGAATTGCATTGAATCTGTATAGCACTTTAACTATACAGATTCTGGGTTTCTTATTCTTCCAGATGAATTTCATGATTTCTTGTTCTATTTCTGTAAGGTACATCATTGGGATTTTAATTGGAATTGCATTGAATTTGTATAGCACTTTTGGTAGTATGGCCATTTTGACAATATTAATTCTGCCTATCCAAGAACATGGGAGATCTTTCCATCTTCTAAGGTCTTCTTAGTTTCTTTCTTCAATGTTTTGAAGTTTTCACTGTAGAGATCTTTTACGTCTTTGGTTAGATTAATTCCCAAGTTTTTTTTTTTTTTTTTTTTTTGAGGCTATTGCAAATGGAGTTGTTTTCCTCATTTCCATTTCAGATGTTTCATCGCTTTTGTATAAAAATGCTTTAGATTTATGCATGTTCATCTTATAGCCTTCTATTTTGCTGAATTCAGGGATGAGGTCTAGAAGTTTTCTGGAGGAGTTCTTTGGATCCTCTAAATATGGAATCATGTCATCAGGAAATAGTGGCAGCTTAAGTTCCTCTTTTCCTGTTTGTATCCCTTTAATTTCTTTAGTCTGTCTAATTGCTCTGGCTAGAGTTTCGAGGACAATGTTGAAGAGAAGTGGTGAAAGAGGACATCCCTGTCTCGTTCCCATTTTTAAAGGGAATGGTTTCAGTTTTTCTCCATTAAGAATGATGTTGGCCATGGCCTTAGCATAAATAGCCTTTACAATGTTCAGTTATGTTCCGACTATCCCTATTTTTTCTAGTGTTTTGAGCATGAAGGGGTGTTGTATTTTGTCGAACGCTTTTTCTGCGTCAATTGAAATAACCATATGATTCTTATCCTTAAGTCTATTGACATGATGGATTACGTTTATTGATTTATAGATGTTAAACCATCCTTGCATTCCAGGGATGAACCCCACTTGATCGTGGTGCACAATTTTCTTAATATGTTTTTGGATACGGTTTGCCAATATTTTGTTAAGGATCTTTGCATCTATATTCATCAAGGATATTGGTCTAAAATTTTCTTTCCTTGATGTGTCTTTGCCTGGTTTGGTTATGAGGGTGATATTAGCTTCATAGAATGAGTTTGGTAGGTACCCTCCTCTTCAATTTCCTGGGATACTTTGAGAAGTATTGGAATGAGTTCTTCTTTGAAGGTCTTGTAGAACTTGGCTGAGAATCTGTCTGGTCCTGGGCTTTTCTTGGATGGTAGGTTTTTAATGGCTTCTTTTATTTCATTGCTTGATATTGATCTGTTTAAATTGTGTATGTCCTCCTGGTTCAGTTTGGGAGGAGCATATGTCTCTAGGAATTTGTCAGTGTCTTTGGTAGTTTCTATTTTGTTGAAACACCACCGATTTTCGAAGTAGCTTCTCATTATGTTTTGTATCTCAGTGGTGTCTGTCATGATATTTCCTTCTTGATCATAAATTTTAGTAATTTGAGTTTTCTCTCTCCTTCTATTTGTTAGTGTGGCTAAGGGTTTGTCTATTTTGTTTACTTTTTCAAAGAACCAACTTTTTGTTTTGTCAATTTTTTGAATTGTTTCTTTTGTTTCAATTTCTTTGATTTCAGCTCTGATTTTAATTATTTCCTATCTTCTACTACTTTTGCTGTTATTCTGTTCTTCTTTTTCTAGGGCTTTCATCTGTAATGTTAGGTCGTTTACTTGTTGACTTTTCATTCTTTTCTGGAATGCGCTCCATGCAATGAATTTTCCTCTTAGTACTGCTTTCATAGTGTCCCAGAGATTTTGATATGTTGTATCTTCGTTCTCATTGACCTCTAAGAATTTTTTTATCTCCTCCCTGATGTTTTCTGTTATCCATGTTTCATTCAATAGCATATTATTTAGTTTCCAGGTGTTGGAGTAATCTCTGTTTTTCATTTTGTCATTGATTTCTACTCTCAGTCCATTATGATCTGATAGAACACAAGGCAGTATCTCTATTTTTTTGCATTTCCTAAGGGCTGCTTTGTGGCATAACATATGGTCTATTTTCCAGAAGGTTCCATGTGCTGCTGAGAAGAAGTGAATCCGCTTGTTCATGGATGGAATTTTCTATATATGTCTATTAAGTCTAGGTGATTGATTGTATTATTGAGTTCTATGGTTTCTTTGGTTGGTTTTTGTTTGGAAGATCTATCTAGTGATGACAGTGGTGTGTTAAAGTCACCCAGAATTATTGTGCTGTGGTTATTTGATTCCTGAAATTGAGAAGGATTTGTTTGATGTGCAGGGATGCACCATTGTTTGGGGCATAAATATTTACTATCGTTATGTCTTCCTGATTTATGGTTCCCTTAAGCAGTATGAAATGTCCTTCTTTATCCCTTCTGACTAACTTTGGCTTGAAGTCCACTTTATCTGATATAAGGATGGAAACCCCCGCTTTTTTACTGAGTCCATGTACGTGGTAGGTTTTTTTCCATCCTTTCACCTTTAGTCTGTGGATGTATTTTCTATGAGATGAGTCTCTTGCAGGCAGCATATTATTGGGTCTTTCTTTTTAATCCATTCTGCCAGTCTATGTCTTTTGATTGATGAGTTTAGGGCATTAACGTTCAGGGTTATTATTGAGATATGATTTGTATTCCCAGTCATTTGGGCTTATTTTTGGTTTTTAACTTGGCTCAGTCTCTCCTTTGAGTGGTTTTTCTCTAAGGTAGTTCCCCCTTTGCTGACCTTCATTGTTGTTTTTCATTTCCTCCTCATGGAATATTCTGTTAAGAACATTCTGTAGTGCAGGCTTTCTATTTGTAAATTCATTCAACTTTTGTTTATCATAGAAGGATTTTATTTCATCTTCAAATCTGAAGGTTAGTTTTGCTGGGTATAGAATTCTTGGTTGGCAGCCATGTTCTTTCAGAGCTTGAAATATATTTTTCCAGGCCCTTCTAGCTTTTAGAGTCTGGGTTGAGAAGTCTGCTGCTATCTCTATTGGTTTCCCCCTATATGTAATCTGATGCATTTCTCTCATGACCTTCAAAATCCTATCTTTATTTTGAATGTTAGGCATTTTCATTATAATGTGCCTTGGTGTGGATCTGTTGTGATTTTGTGCATTTGGTGTTCTGTAAGCCTCTTGTGTTTGATTTTCCATTTCATTCTTCAGGCTTGGGAAATTTTCTGATATTATTTCATTGAATAGGTTGTTCATTCCTTTGGTTTGTATCTCTGTGCCTTCCTCAATTCCAATAATTCTTCAATTTGGTCTTTTCATGATGTCCCATAGTTCTTGGAGATTCTGTTCATGATTTCTTACCATCTTTTCTGTTTGGGCAACTTTATTTTCAAGATTTGGTTTATTTCCTTCATTTCAAGGATTTCCATTTGGTGTGGACGTGGTCAGCTGGAGGTCCTGGAGGCGGGGTGCGGTTGGTCAGGCAGGGGTCCTTTAGGTCAGGTGTGTTTGGTGTGGTTGTGGGATCCTGGAGGCCAGGTGCAGTCAGTCTGGGGTCCCAGTGATAGGGCGCAGTCAGTTGGTCTGGGGGTCCTGGCGGCAGGGAGCAGTCAGTCAATGTGAGGGTCCCAGAGGCAGGGAGTGATCGGTCGGGCTGAGGGCTCCTGGAAACAAGGCTCAGTCAGTCTGGCCAGGGGTCCTATGAGGCCTGGGTGTTGTCTCAAAATGGCGGCAGCCACGTGTATTCAAACCTGCAGGTACTGTGACAGTGAACTTCCAGGCAACAGCAGGCAGCTGGTGGTCGGCCATCAGTTTACTGACTATTGTCGGACCATCGGGAGGTGAACCTCGTGTGTTGGGTGATGGATAGGTGTAAGGCAGGCGATGGACAGGCGAGAGGCAGGGAAATGGTGGATGATAGGTGCCTGACAGGGAGCAATCTGCACTCAAAAAAGGCATTGATATGCTTGCAGACTGTAGGTGGTCACAGCAGACAAATGGGGTAAACAGTAGGGGATTGATAAGCAGCAAAAACTGCCTCACCAAGAAACAGATATCCTCTGCTTGAAACCAGAGTTATGGAGTGTCAAGGAACGCAGCCTCCCTCTAGTCTGCCATCTTGGATCTCCCCGTAAGTACATCTTTGAAGAAACGTGGAAATTTTCAAGAGGGAAAACTTGCCTAAGCTCTGCAGTGGAAGGTGTTGTCCTTGTTGATTTCTCCTTTGTCTATAGTACTCTTTGCTTTTGGTTTCTAGAAAACCGCACTGTTTTGATCTGTTTCACACCATTCTGGTCACATGCCCGTCTCCTTCTTTTTCCTCTACTGATTGCTTTATTGTTGATATTCCACAGGATTCTGTAGTTTTCAACATTTTTATGTTTCCTCTGAGAATTCTCATACTTGCTATGGCCACATAAGCACTGACAACTCACATCTATATTTTATTCCGAATTTCCAGTTCCCTTGTTTCAGACCCATGTCCCACATCCTTCCTTCCACTTCTCAGAGGAGGCTGTTTTTCCTTATGTCCCCAAAGGCCTGTTGTTCCATCTCATGGTGGTTCTCAGTTCTCTTCTTCCTCAACCTGCCACAGCATTTGCCACGTTGAATTACTACCTCCTCCCTGATAAACTCTTCACTTGGCTTCCAGGTAGGTTTCTCTCCTTTGACCACAATTCAGGGGTGTTTTCATTTCTCGCATTTTTCCACAGTGGAGTGCTAGAGAGCTTAGTGCTTAGATCTCTTCCCTTTTGGTGATTCAGTTCAGTCTCATGACTTTAAATACTGTGGATTCACTAACAACTATAAATGTAGGTCTCTTGCCTGCATCTGTCTTCTGATTGGTGGACCTGCATATATATGCTTTTATATATACACGCCTACACGCTTATACACACCAAACACACAATCTACTTTCTACTATTTGCACTGTGTGTCCAAAAGACATGTCCAATAGACCATGTATAAAACCAAGGTGATATTGCCTCTGCATCTTTTCTCCCAGTTTTTCCCATCTCAGTAAATAACAACTTCATTGTAGTTGTTCCAGCCTGAAATCTTGGGTTACTGCCCAGTCCTCTCTTTCTCTCCAACATTGTATCTGATCTGTCAGTAAATCCGAAGGACTGACCTCTCAAAATACATGCATGATCCAACCAGTGCTCCCCACCTCCACATCCACTACCTGACCCAGGTCACCTTGAGCCATCCCTGATTGTCCTTACCTCCTTAATGGATTGCTTGCTACCTCATCATACCCTGTAGGCTATTCCCCACACAGCAACAAAAAGATCTTTTAAATTTTCACATCTTTCGTCCCCAAATTTTGTAAAGCCTTTCCATCTCACTCAGTATAAAACCCACCAATCCATACAAATATCAGGCCATACATCAGGACAGCTGCATGGCACAATCCAAAGGAGTGCTAGTCACATAGCATTCAGAGAATAATGCCTCCTGGGGTTGTACACCACAGACATGCCTCCCCTTTTCTCACCTGCCTTACCTTTCTGACTTCAAATACTTTTCCCTTTTTGCTCTTTGTGTTCTCCCTGCTCTATTCTGTTCCATCAGCTTGCAATGTTCTTGCCCCAGATATCCCCTCAGTTCTTTTTATCCCTGCAAGCCTCAGTTGCTAGGGCTGTAACTTAAGACATGGTAAGAAGAACAGTGGAAGATAATTTGAGAAAAGAAAGCCATGTGAGTGACAGTCATCATTATTGTTATTTAGGTCATGATGGAGCTAAGAATATGGAAGAAATTTTACAAAGAAACTTTTCGATCAACACTTTTGGTATCCGAATTTCATTTTGCTGTGAAATGAAACTTAAAAGTCTTTCTTTCTTTCTTTCTTTCTTTCTTTCTTTCTTTCTTTCTTTCTTTCTTTCTTTCTTTCTTTCTTTCTTTCTTTCTTTCTTTCTTTCTTTCTTTCTTTCTTTTTCTTTCTTTTTTTGTGGGGGTGAGTACCCAGGGGCATTTAACCACTGAGCCACAATCCCAGTGGGCCCCACCGCCTTTGTATTTTATTTAGAGATAGGGTTTCACTGAGTTGCTTAGAGCCTTGCTAAGTTGCCAAGGCTGGCTTTGAACTTGATATTTTCCTGCCTCAGCCTCCCAAGCTGCGGGTGTAGGTGTAAGCCACCACACCCAGCCTTAAATGTATTTTTTAGCCATTTAAAATCCTTAACACCTTCCTTGATCTGTGAACACCAAGAAATGCTCATCTTGTAGATTGCCACTCTTTGGTGAGAGCCAGTCTTGTTTTGCTTTGCTATGCTATATGCTCAGCATAAAGGAACAATGCTAAATAAAATAGCTTTCTTGCTGAGCTTAAATACTACCTGTTCTCTTTGGACTCAATATTGCTGTTGATAGAATATTTGAGATTAAGTTTCTATTCTCTGCCAAATGTTGCTTTGCTTGAAGTGGTACAGTGCTTCCTGAAACAGAAATACAGAAGTTTTCTTTTCTTACCTGGATTCATTCTCCTCACTCTCTGTTCAAGTTGGCTGCTTGGCTTTGAAGTTAAAACTCAGAAGCTTAAGAGTGTAGGTTTATCCTTGTATTTTCTGCAGGGTATTATTTGCTCAGTGGGTGGAGACCAAGAGCATCCACTCTTTGTTCAATATTATGCCTCATAATCAGGCAGCCATATTTGTGTTCTTCAAGATCACAATAAAGAATGGAAATTTTTAGTTACAAAACAAAAGCCTGATTTTAAAATACATATATAATCTGAAGCAGACAATTCTAACCCTATTTTGTTCTTTAATCTGTTTTGATACTTCCAACAAGAATGCTAATATTCATACCCTAAATGTTTTAAAACATCATATATTTTCATTCTAAGTCCACCTTCAAATCCTATCACTCATGGGATACATCTTTATCAGATACATTTTTACAGAATGAAGTAAATGAAAAATTGCTGGGTTTTTTCTTCTTTCACACAGGAAGGATAGGATAATTATCTGTGCCTTTTGGGCAGAAATGGCACAGTATGTTCAAACAGTTCTCCTTGGAATTGAGCTACCTTGACTCGGTGGTATTGTACATCTTTAGTGGAGTCTGAACTGTAAACTCTGGGCTTCCCATTGAAACCAGTGATTGATTCAGAATCGTCACATCAAAATCTGTGAATTCTTTCTGAAATCGAGACCTTAATATGCCAAACAGGATTGGGATTGCATCTTCATGTCAGCCACTTCTTTCAGCTCAGCAACTAGAGAGTCAATTGAAGTCTCCATTTTCATCTGTTTTATTCACATATTTGTTTTGTGTCTGAACCCCTCACACCATAAAAAACTAAAGGAATTAAGTTTTTGTTGGGGAGGTGGTAGTGTTTTAGAGCCATGGTCTGTCAAACATCTTTGCTTGAATATCACTAAAATGATTTCAAAAAATTATATACCCTTTGTAAGCTTTATATTAATTTTTAATCATGAATGTAAATAGTGGCAGAGACACAATTGAAAGGATAATATTATCATTGAAATTTAAAAATGAAGCTGTTACTCTTTTGAATGTGTCCAGTGGAATTTAAATTCCATTGTAACTTGGCGCTCATCAACCACTCAAAAATTACAAGGTCTTGTTATAAAGTTCAACAAATGTTACATTGCTCCTTTTTCTCAATAATTCACTTAATGTGAATAAGTATTCACCTGCAATTTTTATAAGCAAATTTCTCCTTCTTTCAAAGAAGTATGTTCTGGTTTAATATCTTTTTAATGCTTTTACTGCTTTATCATACGTATCTAGAACAAAGCTGTATATACAAATGGAAAAATATTACTTTAAAATTTTTCTCTTAGTTGTAAGATTCTGAGGGTAGGTAATTTCTTTTTTGACTAATTTCTCATAATAATTGTGATTTAAATCTATTAGAAATTCTTATATTTAATCACTAGACTTAAATGTGACATTTATTGGAAATTTGTATCTTGATTTATTGTTTTCATTTAAAACTGATTTGTGTAGAAAGGATCAGAGTATTAATATTATCCTTAGTTTTTTTTCTTCCAGATGATAATATTTTGAAAACTTATTCACATAATTAAGGAAATGGGGATTAGAAAGAATGTAATTGTAATAACGACATTCAACCACTTGAAGACTTCCCAGTTTAATGTGAAAAATCACATAGTAATAATCTATGATTAAAATAACTTTTTATGATTAGACAACAACTTAACTAAATTCTCCCTTTAATTCTAGAAGCACAGAGCACTTCTGAATGTATCTGTTTCCAGTCCATAGGGTCATTCATGTTCTCCATTTCTAGGAACGTTACTGGGATTTAAATGTTTATTATTCTTTCACTCAGAGACACTTTATTTAATACTATATACACACAAAGAATTGAGAAAACTTGAAATATTGTTATAAATATAATATTTTTGATTAATTGTATTAACAAATGTGCTTTACATCTTATGTGCTTTAAATACTTATCAAAATTTTGAAACTGTCAATTTTGTTCATTCAATGGATGCCCTTCAGTTTTTTTAATCCATTCACTTGTTGAATGACATTTTAATTTTTTCCAGTTTTTGGTAGTTACAAAACTTAATGTGAATAAGTATTCACCTACAGTTTTTATAAGCAAATTTCTCTAGAATAAATATCTAGATTTGTAAATGTATGTTTAACTTTATAAGAAACTGCCAAACTGATTTACAGAATGGCTACATCACTTTGAATTCCTATAAAAAAGTAGGCCCAAATCTCCACCATGTCAGCTTAGGAACTGACTTACTTAACAAGACCCACAAAGCACAAGAAATAAACTCAAGAATCAATAAACAGAATTGTATCAAACTAAAAATCTTCTTCACAGCAAAGGAAAAACCAAGACCATGAAGAGAGAACCTACAGAATGGAAGAAAATCTTTACCACATGAACCTCAGAGCATTAATCTCCAGGATATATAAAGAACTCAAAAAACTTAACACCAAAAAAAACCCAAATAACCAATCAATAAATGGGCTAAGGAACTGAACAGACACTTCACAGAAGAAGAAATACAATCTATCAACAAACACGTGAAAAAATGTTCATCATCTCTAGAAATTAAAGAAATGCAAGTTAAACTACACAGATTTTATCTCACTTCAGTCAGAATGACAATTATCAAGAGTACAAGCAACAATAGATGTTATTGAGGATGTGGGGAAAAAGGTACACTCATACATTGCTGGTGGGACTACAAATTGGTGAAAACACTCTGGAAAGTAGTATGGAGATTCCTAAGAAAACTTGGAATAGAACCACCACCAATTGACCCAGTTAACCCACTCCTCTGTTTATACCCAAAGGACTTAAAATCAGTGTACTACAGTGATGCAGCTACATCAATGTTTATAGAAGCTTGATTCACAATAGCTAAACTATGGAACCAACATAGGTGCCCTTCAACAGATGAATGGATAAAGAAAATGTGATATATATACACAATGGAATATTATTCAGCCTTAAAGAAGAATGACATGATGGCATTTGCAGATAAATGGATGGAGCTGGAGAATATCATGATAAGCAAAATAAGCCAATCCCAAAGAACCAAATGTTTTCTCTGATATGTGGATGCTAATTCACAATGAGGGGAGTGCTAGGGAAGAATAGAGGTATTTTGGATTAGACAGAGGGGAATGAAGGGAGGGGAGGGGGTAAGGGGATAGGAAGGATAGTAGAAAGAATCAGACATTATCACCCTATGTGCATTGTGATTATGCAACCAGTGTGATTCTACATCATGTATAACTAGAAGAATAAGAAGTTATACTCCATTTGTGTATGATATGTCAAAATGCATTCTACTGTTATGTATAACTAATTAAATAAAACAAATAAAAACAAGCAAAAATTTATACAAATTCTAGTTGTTCCATAGCTTCATCAACACTTGATATTTTTTGGTTGATTTTTGTTTTTACTCTTAGATTAACCATTCCAATTGTTAATTGCCTCTATAGGAGGCATGTTGTTACAGTGTTTTCATTTCTCTATGACTAATGATGAACATTAAAAAGAATACAGTGTGTATTTGCCATCAAATATCTTCTTTAGTGAGGTGTCAGTTCATGTCTTTTGGCCATTCTTTCCTTGGGCTTATTTGACTTCTTATTGAGTTTTGAGTATTCTTTACATATTCTGGATACAAGTCCTATGTTGAATATTGATTTGGAAATATTTTCTCTGAGCCTATACTTTGTCTTTTTATTCCCTGCATACTGTCTTTCACAGAGCAAACATTTTTAATTTTGAGGAGATCCAATTTACCAATTTTTTTCTTTTATGGAAAATGCTTTTGTCATCTAAGAATTCTTTGCCTGATTTATGCACAAAGAATTGATCTGATAATTTCTCCCCAACCTTTTGTAGTTTTTACTTTATATGATCTGTGTTAATTTTTGCATAAGATATGAGGTATAGGTCAACAGGTATTTTTTTCTTTTTACATGTGAGTGTTGTAAAGACTATCCTTTCTTCATTAAATTGCCTTGGTACCTTGTCAAAAGGTGACTATATTTATGTAGGTCTATTTCTGGACTGTTTATTTCATTCCATTTATCTATGTGTCTGTCCCTTAACTAAATTTATTCTTCCATGATTATTCTGAATTTTTATTGTCTTAATATCTGGTAGGAAGAGTTTTTCCACCTCTGTCCTTTCTGTAAGTTTTCTTTTCAGTTCTGGTTTTTACATACATTATAGAATAAGCATGCTTATGTCTACAAAAATTTCTGCAGAGATTTTGACTGAAATCATATGAAAGTTATAGATAAAATAGGGAGATTTTGCATTTTAACCATATTGAGTCTTTCAAACTATGAACTCTTTCTCCATTTATTTGGGCCTTCCCTGCTTCTCTTATCAATAGTTTGTAATTTTTATTATATGGATATTATGTATATATTTGTTAGACTTCAAGAGCCATTGTAGATGGTACAGCTTTTAAAATATTGTTTTCTATTGTTCATTGATTTTTATGATAAACAGAATTCTAAGGTGTCCCCAGGTTCCAATTCCTTGGTATATTAAGCCTGTGTTCTCCTTCCTTTATGAGTGTAAATGCAAATATTATGAAATGGTCACTCCTATAACTATGTAGAGTTCATAACTTTAAGAATGTTAGATTATCCTCAGTAGAGTTAAAATGAGTCCTTAAATTAAATCTCTCTTCCTAGTTTCCTGAAAAGTTTAATTAAAAGATGTTGAATTTTATCAAGTGCTTTATACAGCTATTCATATGATCATGTCATTTTCTTTAGTTTGTTACTATAAGGATTACATTTATTATTTTCTGAGTGTTAAGTTAATCTTATATTCCTGGAAAAACTATACTTGGTTGATTATTTTATGACTAGGCACAATTTTCTTTGAGTTTATTCTAGATGCCTTTTTGCTAATTACCTTGAGTCTAAATTTGTATCTCTCAATAAATTTGGGAAATCCTAGCCATTGATTTAAATTTTTTCCTGTACAAATCTTATTCTCATTTTTTTCTTGTATTTTAATCATATTAGTGTTAGATGTTTTGATAGCATGCAACAGGTCCCTGAAATTATGTTCATTTTTTCCAATTATATTCTTCCTGTTGTTCAGGCTGGATAATTTCTATTTATCTGTAAGTTCTATTTCTTGCAGTTTTCATACTGTCATGCAGTAGCTTTCTAAGAAATTTTAGTTCTCATATTTTTTAGTTCTTAAATTTCTATTTGATTCTTTCTTGTAGCTTCTATTCTTAATGAGAATTTCTGCCCTTCCATTCATTTCAAATTTGTCAACATCAAATTCATAGAGCAGGGTTATACTAGCTGCTTTAAAAGGTTTGTCAAGTAATTTCAACATTTTGGTAACTTCAGGGTTGGTGTCTATTGATTATTTTTTAGTCTGGGGTTGCTGAGAAAGGCTTATTTCTTTGTATGTCATTCCAAAATTTTATCCTAGGCATTTTGAATATATTGAGATTCTGGGCCCTGCTAGAATGATCTGGAAAATGTTGATTTTGTTTGTGTGCATGCTTCTTTTCCAGCCAGTCGACTTGGTTAGATTCAGGTCACACATTCCATTATGCCTTCTGTGGACTTTGGTTCCAGTGTCAGGATATGTGTATTCGAGGGACCAGTCTGGTAGCTGGCCCAGGTGGTCCTTTGTAGTTTACTTCCCCAAACCTTTGGTATTCTATTTTAAAATCATTTTCATGCATACATACATAGGGGATTAGCCAGGGCCTAATCCACTGCTTTACAGAATCTTGTCCCTATGTTCCCTCCTCCTCTGTAATTGTCCTGAAACTGAACCTCTGACCAGACAGCTGTGGTTTACACTCTTGGTATTCTCATGTTCACTTTTGGGGCAAACAGGCAACCTTGGCTGCTGTGGCTGCCACTGTGACGTGTGTGTAGGTTCAGGACTCGGGCAGCCTCCCAGGGGAGGGCAGGGAAGAAAGCAGTTCAAGGGATCCCCAACTCTCTTTGCTTTGCAGCAACCCTCCTCTCGCTCATTCTACCAAAGAGAATTTTCTCTTGGCCATGCCTGCTGAACATTCCATGATTTTGCTACCCTGACTTTACTTGGGAGATATGGGTGAGAAAACATCAAAAAACACACCTCTTATTAGTCTTTGAGTTATGGTTTCCCTTCCCAAAATGTCTGCTATTCTTTAGATAGTTACTTTTCTTATTGTGTTCTTGAGTTTTAGTTAAAAGCAGATGGGGGTAGGGTAGGGTTTTGAAGTGGAACATTCTCACTCTATCTTAACTGGAACTGAAAGCTTCAAATCTCACTTTTTACTTCTAATTTTAAGATGAGCACTTGAGTAGACAAAGACAAAACACAATGTTTTGACAGGAAACACTCGTTGCCTGAATGAGATGAGCATCCTCTGCCTTCAGTGTTTTCTACATTCTTATAACTTTGCTCTTCAGTCATTTTCCCCCAGGAAATGCTTTCCCTTCTGACGTTAGGGGAGAAGAAGGTAAGATAGTTCAATGGAAGGTAGGCTGCATTGTGGATATGTTGGAATAGCAGAGGGTTTATACCCCAGGATTATGTGCAGTGGCAGGTTGGGGACCAATAGGAGGCAAGTCTTTCTTTTTGTCAGTTGAAAACAGGGCACCGTGAAGGGGGAGATGGGAAAGGAAAATCCTTGATGATTTTACCCTGCTGTGGCTTCAAGTAAGCAATTATAAAAAAGAGGGAATTTTAAAAATGTGAAAATTGATTCCCTTAAATTACTTCTGCCTGTGCATATCCTTGAGAAGTCTTTTCTTCATGGAAAAATATTCCACATTTAGAAGATGGCTATGGTGGGATCAAAAAGACGTGGATATTTTCCTGGTTCCAGTTCTTAAGCGATAATCTATATGTGAAAGCAGACACATACAAGATAAACACATGCAAGTCATTATATTAACATAAGTGATAGCTATCAAGAACAGAAAAGGGCTGAGTAATTGGGAAGATGGAATAGCTCATTGTGAGAGGCTGGTGAGATCTGTGGAAGGGAAAATCAATTGTCAGCCAAACTCTTGTGACTGTCATGAAGACAGTTACAGAATTTGTAAAAATTAGAAAACATACTGGCCAGAATTTCCAATCCAAATTATAGTATTTTAATTGGTAATCACAGTGTAGCAATAATAGTTTATAACACTTGCTGATGTTTATCATATACTTGGTGCCGTGTTAAGTACTTAAGATGCATGGTGCTATTTACTTCTCGCAGCAGCATGGTAAGGATCATAGTTACTCAGCCTTTTTTGGACCACATGTTTGTGTTCCCCAGGAATTCACACACCAAAGCTGTAATCCTCTCTGGTATGGCATCAGGGGGTGGGACCTGTGGGAGAGATGAGGGCATGAGGAGGGAGCTCTTGTGCAGGGATAAGTGCCCACACAAGAAGAGAAAAGCAACTAAAGTTCTCTTGCTTGCTCTTTTCTCCTCCCCTCTTGCTCCAAGCACCAAAAAAAGTCATGTGAGGGACAGAAGCAGAAAGTGGGCCCTCCACTAAGAACCCGGGCATGCTGGGACTCTCATCTCCAATGTCTCACCTCCCAACTGTGGGAAAGAAATGTTTGTTGGTTAAACCATCTGGTCTGTGGTATGCTGTTACAGCAGCCAGAACAGACTAAGACATTTGTAGATGAGAGAATGGACTTAGGGAGGGTCAATCATTTGTTCAAGATCGTAGCAGCAGGACTTGACAAGAATGCGATCTGAACCTATTTTTATCTGGCCTGTTAGAGTTCAGAGCTCTAGGGCCCCACTGTTATAAAAGAGTTCATAAAAAACATGGCATGGGGTTGAAGTTGGGCTCGGTGGTAGGGCACTTGCCTCGCATGTGTGAGGCACTGGGTAAAATAAATACTTATTTATTTTAAATAAATAAAGATAAATGTCCATCAACAACTAAAAAATACTTTTTAAAAAGCATAGTACAGAGGCTTTTTCCACGGGGCGATCCAAGATGGCGGACTAGAGGGTGACTGCATCTCCAGTTGCTCCAGAACCCAGGATTCAAGAAGGGGAGGCATTGAGAGACTCGGACTAAAATAGATCCACAGGGTGATTCTCCCCCACCTGGTGAAGCTTGGCCCGGGCAGCAGGCCCGGATTCAGGCGGCTTATCAGAGTAGGGCAGGGCAGCTAGAGTCTCCCACAGGCTGCCCTGCGCACTCCGGTGGTGGGCTCCTCCCACATGGCAAGCCTCTCCAGCTTCTCGGAGCAGGCCCCCCAGTGAGAACCTTTCTGCACACAACCAGCTCCAAGTCCCTGAGCCAGCCTGGCTAGCTCTGGCCCGCAGGTTGCTTCATACCCAGGACAGGGCAGCAGGGACTTCCCCAAGCAGCCCGGCTCCTTCCAGCGGGAAGTGCCTTTCTAGGCTATCTTCTCAGAGCAGACCGCCCAGTGAGAGCCTTTCTACACAGAGCCAGCCACAAGTCCCCAAGCCAGCGGAGAGCTTCGACCCACAAGCAGCCTCTGGGACCAGGGCAGGGCAGCCAGAGACCTCTCCAGGCGGCCCTGCCCCCTTCGGCTGCAGGCTTTTTCCACGGAGCGATCCAAGATGGTGGACTAGAGGGTGACTGCATCTCCAGTCACTCCAGAACCTAGGATTCAAGAAGGGGGGCATTGAGAGACTCAGACTAAAATAGAGCCACGGGGTGAGTCTCCGTCACTCGGTGAAGCTCAGCCGGGCAGCAGGCCCGGATTCAGGCGGCTTATTAGAGTAGGGCAGGGCAGCTAGAGTCTTCCCCAGGCAGCCCTGCACACTCTGGTAGTGGGCTCCTCCCACACGGCCAGCTTCTTGGAGCAGGCCCACCAGTGAGAGCCTTTCCACACAGAGCCAGCTCCAAGCACTGGAACCAGTAGCAGGCTAGGGGCAGCTTTCTTCAGAAGCACTGCATTATCAAGTTACTCCAAGACTTCAGCCTACTGAAGGCTGGTAGGTGATACACTGGAAAACTACAGGAACACTATAAGCCAATAGAGGAAATCTGCCATATCACAGAGTCCCACTGACATTTGACCAATATGAGAAAACAAGGGAAGAAAATGTCCCAAAAAAACCTAGATACTATATCAATAAAACCCAATGACAGCACAGCAGAAGAAATGACAGGAGTTCAGAATGTACATAATTAAAACAATCAGGGAAGCAAACGAAGAGATGAAAGAGCAAATGCAGACATTGAAGGAGGAGATGAAAGAGCAAATGCAGGCATTAAATGATCACACCAATCAACAGTAAAAAGAGCAAATATGGAGAGCAAGAGATCATTTCAATAAAGAGTTAGAGATACTGAAAAAAAAAAAAACAGAAATCCTTGAAATGAAGGAAACAATAAACCACATTAAAAACTCCATAGAGAGCATAACCAATAGGATAGAACACCTGGAAGACAGAACTTCAGATATTGAAGACAAAATATTTAATCTTGAAAACAAAGTTGCCCAAACAGAGAAGATAAGAAATCATGAACAGAATCTACAAGAATTATGGGATATCATGAAAAGGCCAAATTTAAGAATTATTGGGATTGAGGAAGGCTTAGAGAAACAAACCAAAGGAATGAACAATCTATTCAATGAAATAATATCAGAAGATTTCCCAAATCTGAAGAATGAAATGGAAAACCAAGTACAACAGGCTTATAGGACTCTAAATATACAAAATTACAACAGACCCACACCAAGGCACATTATTATGAAAATACCTAACATACAAAATAAAGACACAATTTTAAAGGCCACAAGAGAAAAGAATCAAATTACATTCAGGGGGAAACCAATAAGAATATCAGCAGATTTTTCAATTCAGACCCTAAAAGCTAGAAGGGCCTGGAACAACATTTACCAAGCCCTGAAAGAAAATGGATGCCAACCAAGAATCTTATACCCAGCAAAACTTACTTTCAGATTTGACGATGAAATAAGATCCTTCCATGATAAACAAAGCTAAAGGAATTTACAAAAAGAAAGCCGGCATTACAGAAAATCTCAGCAAAATATTCCATGAGGAAGAGATGAAAAACAACTATGCAAATCAGCAACGGAAGGAACTAGCCTAAAGGAATAGCCAAATAAAGGAGAAACCAAATCATGTCAAAAAACAAAAATGAGTCCAATGACTGGGAATACAAGTCATATCACAATAATAACCCTGAATGTTAATGGCCTGAACTCATCAATCAAAAGAAATAGACTGGCAGAATGGATTAAAAAGAAAAATCCAACAATATGCTGCCTGCAAGAGACTCATCTCATAGAAAGAGATACCCATAGACTATAGGTGAAAGGATGGGGAAAAACATACCATGCACATGGACTCAGCATAAATGCCAGAGTGTCCATCCTCCTTTCAGATAATGTGGACTTTAAGCCAAAACTAGTCAGAAGGGATAAAGAAGGACATTACATACTGCTTAAGGGAAGCATAAATCAGCAAGACATTACAATCATAAACATCTATGCCCCAAACATTGGCTCATCCATGTACGTCAAACAAATCCTTCTCAATTCCAGAAATCAAATAGAACACAAGACAATAATACTAGGCGATTTTAACACACCTCTCTCACCGCTGGATAGATCTTCCAAATAAAAATTGAATAAAGAAACCATAGATCTCAATAACACAATCAACAATTTAGACTTAACCGACTTACATAGAATATGCCATCCAACAAAGTACGAATACACTTTCTTCTCAGCAGCACATGGATCCTTCTCTAAAACAGACCATGTTTTATGCCACAAAGCTACTGTTATCAAATACAAGAAGATAGAGATACTGCCTTGTACTCTATCAGATTATAATGGACTGAAATTAGAAATAAATGACAGAATAAAAAACAGAAACTTCTCCAATACTTGGAGATTAAATAATGCACTATTATATGATGAATGGATAACAGAAGACATCAGGAGGGACATTAAAAAATTCTTAGAGGTAAATGAAAACAAAGACACATCATATCAAAATCTCTGGGACACTATGAAAGCAGTACTGAGAGAAAGATTTATTTCATGGGGCACATTCAACAAAAGAAGTAGAAATCAACAAATAAACGACTTAACACTACTGCTCAAAGCCCTATAAAAAGAAGAGCAGACCAACACCAAAAGTAGTAGAAGACAGGAAATAGTTAAAATCCGAGCTGAAATCAACGAAATTGAAACAAAAGAAACAATCGGAAAAATTAACAAAATAAATAGTTGGTTCTTTGAAAAAATAAACAAAATTGATAAACCCTTAGCCACGCTAACAAAGAGAAAAAGGGAGAAAACTCAAATTACTAAAATTTGGAATGAGCAAGGAAATATCACAACAGACACGAGTGAAATACAAAACATAATTAGAAGCTATTTTGAAAATCTATACTCCAACAAAACAGAAAACCTTGAAGACATCAACAAGTTTCTAGAGACATATGAATTACCTAAACTGAACGAGGAGGACATACACAACTTAAATAAATCAATTTCAAGCAATGAAATAGAAGAGGTCATCAAAAGCCTACCGACAAAGAAAAGTTCAGGACCAGATGGGTTCTCAACCGAGTTCTACAAAACCTTCAAAGAAGAGCTCATTCCATAACTCCTCAAAGTATTCCATGAAATAGAAGAGGAGGGAACCCTCCCAAACTCATTTGATGAAGCCAATATCACCCTGATACCTAAACCAGACAGAGACACATCGAGGAAAGAAAATTTCAGACCAATATCCTTAATGAACATCGACGCAAAAATTCTCAACAAAATTTTAGCAAATCGCATACAAAAATATATTAAAAACATAGTGCACCACGATCAAGTGGGTTTTATCCCAGGGACGCAAGGTTGGTTCAACATCCGGAAATCAATAAATGTCATTCACCATATGAACAGACTAAAAGTTAAGAATCACATGATTATTTCAATAGATGTAGAAAAAGCATTCGATAAAATACAGCATCCCTTCATGCTCAAAATACTAGAAAAAATTGGGGTAGTGGGAACATTCCTTAACATTGTAAGGGCCATCTATGCTAAGCCCATGGCTAATATCATTCTAAATGGTGAAAAACTGAAAACATTCCCCATAAATACTGGAACAAGGCAGGGATGCCCTCTTTCACCACTTCTATTCAACATCGTTCTTGAAACTCTAGCCAGAGCAATTAGACAAACCAAGGAAATTAAAGGGATACGAATTGGAAAAGAAGAACTCCAACTATCCCTGTTCACTGATGACATGATTATATATTTAGAGGAACCTGGAAATTCCACCAGAAAACTTTTAGAACTCATAAGTGAATTCAGTAAAGTAGCAGATTACAAGATCAATGCTCATAAATCCAATGCATTTTTATACATAAGTGATGAATCTTCAGAAAGAGAAATTAGGAAAACTACCCCATTCACAATAGCATCAAAAAAAAAAATAAAATACTTGGGAATCAATCTCACAAAAGAGGTGAAAGACCTCTACAATGAGAAATAGAGAACACTAAAGAAAGAAATTAAAGAAAACCTTAGAAGATGGAAAGATCTCCCATGTTCTTGGATAGGCAGAATTAATATTGTCAAAATGGCCATACTACCTAAAGTGCTATACAAATTCAATGCAATTCCAATTAAAATCCCAATGATGTACCTTACAGAAATAGAGCAAGCAATTATGAAATTCATCTGGAAGAATAAGAAACCCAGAATAGCTAAAGCAATCCTCAGTAGAAAGAGCGAAACAGGGGGTATCGCAATACCAGATCTTCAACTCTACTGCAAAGCAATAGTAACAAAAACAGCATGGTATTGGTACCAAAATAGACAGGTAGATCAATGGTACAGAATAGAGGACATGGACACAAACCCAAATAAATACTATTTTCTCATACTAGACAAAGGTGCCAAAAAATATGCAATGGAGAGAAGATCGCCTCTTCAACAAATGTTCTGAGAAAACTGGAAAACCATATGCAACAGAATGAAATTAAACCCCTATCTCTCACCCTGCACAAAACTCAACTCAAAATGGATCAAAGACCTCGGAATCAGACCAGAGACCCTGCATCTTATAGAAGAAAAAGTAGGTCCAAACCTTCAACTTGTTAGCTTAGGATCAGACTTCCTTAACAAGACTCCCAGAGCACAAGAAATAAAAGCAAGAATCAATAACTGGGATAGATTCAAACTAAAAAGCTTTCTCTCAGCAAAGGAAAGTATCAGTAATGTGAAGAGAGAGCCTACAGAGTGGGAGAATATCTTTGCCACTTATACTTCAGATAGAGCGCTAATTTCCAGAATCTATAAGGAACTCAAAAACTCTACACCAAGAATACAAATAATCCAATTAACAAATGGGCTAAGGAAATGAACAGACACTTCACAGAAGAAGATGTACAAGCAATCAACAGATATATGAAAAAATGTTCAACATCTCTAGTAATAAGAGAAATGCAAATCAAAACTACCCTAATATTTCATCTCAGCCCCATTAGAATGGGGATTATCAAGAACCGAAGCAACAATAGGTGTTGGTGAGGATGTGGGGAAAAAAGTACACTCATACATTGCTGGTGGGGTTGCAAATTAGTGCAGCCACTCTGGAAAGCAGTATGGAGATTCCTCAGAAAGCTTGGAATGGAACCACCATTTGACCCAGCTATCCCACTTCTTGGCCTATACCCAAAGGACTTAACATCAGCATACTACAGAGATACAGCCACATCAATGTTCATAGCTGCTCAATTCACCATAGTCAGAGTGTGGAACCAACCTAGATACCCTTCAGTTGATGAATGGATAAAGAAACTGTGGGCATATATACGCAATGGAATATTACTCCACCATGAAGAACGATAAAATTATGGCATTTGCAGCCAAATGGATGAAATTGGATAATAGCATGCTAAGTGAGATAAGCCAATCTCAAAAAACTAAAGGATGAATGGTCTCGATGATAATCGGATGAGGACATATAATGGGGGGTAGGAGGAGTTAGCGTTAGGGTTAGGGTTAGGTTTAGGGTTAGGGATAAGGAGGGTGGTAAGAATGGAGGAAGGAAGGACTGTATAGAGGGAAAAGAGGGGTGGGAGGGGTGGGGGGGAAGGGAAAAAATAACAGAATGAATCAAACAACATTACCCTATGTAAATTTATGATTACACAAATGGTATGTCTTGACTCCATGTACAAATAGAGAAACAACATGTATCCCAGTTGTTTAAATAATTAAAAAAAAAATTCCAGAAGAATGCGAGCATAAAACCCACATTAAAAAAAACAAAAACAAAAACATAGTACATACTTTCTAAGAGGAAGAAAGGGAATTTCTGTATACATTTAACTCAGTAACTTTCAAATTAGCACAAAATCATGGTTCTGTGTACAAGACTATTTAAGAATCATTTTCCCCTATCAGCTTCTCTCTCTCTTTTTCTTTACGGAAATTTTCCTTTTTGTGATTGGCAGTTTGAATAAATCTCAACTCAGGTTTAGCACTTGATATTGGCCTGATTGGGAGAAATTTAGAGGTTTGTTCTCAATCATCTTGAACAAGATGTCAAAAATGTATGACTTAATCTAGGTAGATATTCACACTGAAAATAAGTCTTTCTGCTTGGCAGAATTCCAATTGAAGAAACCATGTAGTGTTCAGATCTGGATCTGCCCAGGACAAAATAGTAGTGATAAAATTAAAAGAACCTCAAAATATTTTTATTTCATGGAGTCTCTTATTTTGGAAGTCAAATACAGAAGCAGACATAAATGTACTGACTTGTTATTTATTTCTGTTTTTCATAGCACATTTGTTCTGTTTTTTTTTTTTTTTTGTTTTTTTTTTTTTTTTTTTTTTTTTGTGAGGCAAAGCAATGCAAGTTGATTTGACTGCAGATTTGATACCAAGAAAAATATAAGGCCATATAATTCCTAGCAAGAATGCACATCTGTCCTTCAGAATACTGTTCTACCACAACCAATTCATATGGAAACCACAGAAAGCCTTAGATGAAAAGTTGACCACTTGAAAGTCTTGGGGAGCATTTGACAAGTTACTTTTGCCTACCAAATATCAGAGAGACAGGGTGAAAGAATTAATGTTTTCTGAAATTGCCTAACATATTTAGCGAATGGTCCCTTGGGTTTTGGCTTTAAAACTCCATGGATTTTATAAAATATTATTCTTTTGGGTTGTTAAGCTGTTTTTAATTTATTTCATTTTACATTTTGGAAGACTCCTTGTTAAGTATAACTTTTTAATGAGGAATTTTACAGATTTTAAAGGATATAGTCTGATGACTGGAAAGCATCTTGCTTGAGTGTTGAAACTCAATAGTCAGAGGATTAACATTTGAAAATTATAATAAAACAAATAAGTATGTTGTTGTTCTGATGGAAAACCAAATGATTTCATATAATAGCCTTGTTTATGTGAACAAATCACAGTATTGTAAAGATCTAAGTAAAGGAGACTCATTTTTATATTCTTTGCTTGCCTGGAATTCAGCTTAAAGTAATATATTCAGTCTGTCAAAAAGCAAAATAATAACAAATTGAGTTATAGATCTAATTGGATTTTATTTGTGATTCATGAATCAGGGAAACCTCAATTTTACAAAATAGAATAAGAGACCCCTCTGGGCAATAGCAGAATAGTGTGTTTTGTAAGGTGGGAACAAGGAAACAACCATAGGGAAAAAACTAGTTAACTCCGGTTACTTTTTTGGTAAGGGTTAGAGTAGAAGGGACTTCCTGAATTACACTGATTCAGGTAGACTAGACTCTCCAGTTTTCAGGAAAAGCTTGTCTGTTTTGAAATCTATCTGCTGCTTCAAAGTTTCAGTTTGATTATATGGCATTCAGCATGAGTACCTCCATTTTGATTTTCAGCCCCGCCCCCCTTTTAAGTCTTTTTGATTTTTAGTCTATTGCAGGAGCTCAGTCCAAAACAATGGCCTCCCATAATTTTTATTTAATGATTTCCCCTTTGTGTCCACACTCTTGGAGCATGTCCAAAACGTAAGGCATTGGCACCACTCTCAGTTATCATTTATTTTGGGTTTCTAGTCTTTACATGTTATTAATTCATAGCCCACAGTATCCTCATAATCATGAATATCTAATATTTTGTCATTCCAACCCAAAAGAGACCATTTTACATTTGATGTATGACGGATCGCAAAAATTTAAAACTTTTGAGAGGATATGCATACCAGAGAAATTACCATTACAACTCTTAGAAGGATAATACCAAGAGTTCAGAGTATACTCCTGAGTCAGGATCCTCATGAACCAAGCCAACTAGGATAGATCAGAGTGACCAGATGAAGAGTTTATCCATTTGAACCAAGGAGACTGCTTGTTAATTTTTGCAACTGTCTCTACAATACCCTCTGCATTTATCCATATGTTACAAGCAACATCAGCAACTGTATACACTCCTCCACGTACAGTGAGTATGCAGCAATTCTGTTATCTAGTATGACTGGGATAAATTAAACAGGGAGCAACAACAGTAGGTCTAGAAGTCTAAACCATGTAAAAAGGACTACTAATAAAATATAACTCATTGCATTAGGGGTGTTGCTAAAATTAGTAGCCAGGTAGACCAAAGGTTAGGTTATTTACAGATTTGAGTTGGACATGACAGATCCAACAATCTATCAAATTGCCCACAAAAGCTGCTGATTATATAATTCTAATTACAACATTGTTCCATCAAGCAAAATCAGTAAGCATAAGCAAGGAAAAATTGAGAGGATTAAGAAACTTATTATGATGGGAAGTCTTATGCTGGTCTATGAGAAAAAGCTGTCTACAGTCTGAAGTCATCAACTTCTCATCTAGGTGTGCAGTTTGAGTGTCTCTGGTTGTTCTTTGAGTATTCTGTTGTATCCTCTATGCACTCTACATATCAGGGATGAGGGCTGTCATCCCAAAATTTTACATCAAGTTGTCCAACTGCAGCTAATAAGCCTCCAGGAACAGAGGAGTTCTTAGTGATTCCATGAAAAAAAGATTAGATTGAAGGACCCCAGGAGAATTCAGGATCCAGCTTGGTTTATAGGTAGATAATAAAAACTAAAAAAAAAAAAAAAAAAAAAAAATTGTTAACAGGGCTACAGCCTAATAATATGTATACTATAGTTCTTCTTCTGAAACATAAAATTTCTCTCCTCAGTCACCCCCATTCCAACCAAAAATAATCTGAGTTACGAGTAATTCGTTTGCAGAAAACATTAGTTTTATTTAATGTGGCCTGATTTATTTGTATAAGTTTAGTAGGAATAGTTATTGACTCTTTTTTAAGTTAGTTTGGCTTTAACTTTTGGTAAGGAATCTCAGATTACACTTTTAAAAGCCTCCTAAGACCAAGAAGCCAAACCAAGGTAGACTTCAGACTTCGTTTGCTGCGCCTACAGTTTCATTCTATGTATATTCTCAAATATGGCATACGACTCAAGGCCTTGGTAATATAAATATAACCAATATTTCCAGTTACTTGTTATAAATACAGGGTGTTCTTATTGAATGTATATGAATAACTATATTACCAGAGAAAAAAGAATGTTCCTGAATTGTTTCTGAGTTCTGGAGGACCAGGTAGGAAGGAAAAATAAATGTTTCAATTTTTGTTCATAAAAGTATGCTTTATAAAATTGGTAAGCTAGAGTTTATAGCTTAAGACAACCCTTTAGTTGTCTTAAGTATGGAAAACAAAACATTAAAAGAATCAGCACAATTTCAAAATTAAAAGAAAAAGCCACAGTAACTCATAATTCTTCATCAGTTCATTCAGTCTCATTTAATTAATTCATGTTCTCCTTGGTCTGGGTTGGCAGTTTCGTGATTCCAACAGTTTCTTCATTAGATTCCTGGAAGTTTTTACCCATTGCAATACTATGATTTTGAAATGATCATGAACATGTGCTTGTCAGAGTCCTTTCCTTGAATCTTCTTGAAGACACACACTTTAGTCTAATAATTGATTGTAAAGAAAACAGAAATCAACAAACACACAGAAAAGCATCAGAATAAAGCAATTCTCTATGGATAACCATATTTAAATTGTCCATGGTTAATGATCTGATATGAGTTCATCATGATAATGGTGCAACTCATAAGGAAATTTAGGTATTTCAATGACATTTTAGCTTAATAATCAGAATTATGACTAATAACAGATTTTTAGGAATATAAGTTTCAGAATATTCATATGCATAAATATATTTATAATTTGACCGTGTTTTTCATCTAATTTAACCTATTAAAAAAGATCAGGCAACGCTAAATTTGTATTTCCAAAGGTATGAGGTATGATGCTAAGGTGGAAAATTACATCTCAAAGATATGAAGAAAGAATACATTTTTTTTAACCTTGCCAAGATCTTAAGGTATGTTGCCTGTTATCAGAGATCAATTTCATAGAGGATATGGACTAAATTTTAGGTCTGTGAAAAAGTTCATGTGGGTGGACACAGCACCCATTTCTGCTAAAACTGGCATTTTTTCTTATGTGATCAAGATGTCTCTGGAGAATGACTGTAACCCTAGGTCTGCCTCAGTGGGCCTTTCTGGATAGTCACTCTCTAGGACACCCTGTCCAGAATGAGTGTTTAGTTTGACTGTCAGTCAGGACAGACAGAGGGGCAGTCCCAATGGAAGCTGATGCTGAGGCAACAGGAAATCACAGTAATTCACTAAAGGATTCTATAAGGAAGTGTGCTGGTGAGCCCAGGAGGAAATTCAGCAGCCTATTTACAATAACTGGTTGAGTTACAGAAAGATGTACTTTGTAGACCAGTTTAGTTAGATGTGTGCTTTTCAATTTGGCTTCTGCTTCTTAGTTGGATTACTGAGTTCAGGATGGAGCCCATTAATGGATAGGGCAGACCAGGTATTTTCCGCATGGAAAACTGAAAAAGAAACAAACCTGCTTCATCTGAGGTCCTGTAAAAATAAATACTTTATCTAGCTTTTTCTTCTTCAGGGTGGGATAGTAATTAAATAAAAAGGTTGGCAGATTCAATATTTCTTGTCAATTAGTTGCTTACGTTTTTCATTTATCTTTGAAAGAGTCCAAACTTTTAAAAATCTTTTTAGAATCTTCTGCACATCAATCATAATAGACATTCCTAGGTGAGCCTAATTTGGGAGTCCTTATTTTCAAAAATCTTCTTTAGGTCAACAGTCCTATTTTTCTGGAATGTTCCACACAATGGCCATGGTAATTCAAATTATCTTAAGTATTTGCAACTTTTGGCCTAAATTTATACATATAAAAGGCAGGCATTAACTGAAGGTACAGTCCTGGGTTCTTTAGAAATTAAAGATCCTATTAGACTGAATCATGGGTCTCTCAGAGCCTAAATTAAAACTGGAGAGGGCAATGTTACAAGGTTGGGTCATGTAATACTTTTGTAGTGTACTTCACTGCACAGCCATTTTCTTGAGTCTGACAGGTGGGTGCTACCTTCTATGACCACCTTAATGTCTTGTGGTAATCTTATCTTTTGGTGGCAGATCACATTAAAGACTCTAAGTGCCTGAACATTTCCACCAATTAAGTTGTAGCTTTGGCACTGAGATTCCCTTAACAAACTTAGTCACTGATTTCCCCATATATGAGTGTACAAGAAAAAATAATTGAAGAGGCTAGAACACAAAATCACTGTGAATTTCCAAAAGCCAGCGTTCACACCCTTACAGTAATTGTCGAAGATAAAATTATGATAAACTTAGTTATGGGTCTGATTGGATTTTATTTGTGATTCATGTATCAGGGAAGCCTCTGTTCTTCCAAACAGAATGAACTCCCACTGAGCAACAGCAGAACAATGGGTTTTGTAACGTGGAAACAAGAAAACAGAATAACAATTTATAAACCTGGTTAACATCAGGTTATTTTTGTGTACTTTTTTTTTTTTCTTTAATGCAAAGAGGACTTCCTTATTACCCTGAGTCATATATATTAGAATCACTTGCTTTTTAAGAGAAACTGGTCTGTTTGAGGATCTATATGGTTCTTTCAAATTTCAGTTTGATTATGTGGCATTTAGCATGAGTGACTCCACATTAGTTTTTGGCTAAGTCCACAACAATTGACTCCCAGGGTTTCTGTTTAACAATTCAATTCAGTAGACAGATATGAAGCACCAATGACGTGCTATCACTACGTATGGCACATTTGTATGCAGTGACTACAGTGTGCAGTGCATTTTGTTTCAGACACTGGAGATTCAGGAATGAACATGACAGATAATGCCCATTCTCAAAGACACACTTATTGGAGAATTTGATTATATATTGGAGACAGGAAAAAGTGAAAGGATTCAGGGTCACCAGGTATCTGGATGGGAAGAGGGAAAGGTGGTGGTCATACCCACTTGATGAAGTAGAGGCCACCAGGGAAAAGAATAGTTTGGGAGAAAGAAAGATTTGGATACATGAATTTCCTGCCTCTGTTGGGCACAGGAGCCTAAAATTTAGGAGGAAGGTTTGAATTGAGGAGCCCAGACCTTGGGAGTCATTAGGGTAATATGTGGGGCTGAAAGGAATGGATTAGGAGACAAGAAAGGTGCAAAGCAAGACAACAAGAAGAGAGGGGATAAAGCCTCAGACCATTTAAAGGGCAGATTTCATAAGCAGTTCTGAGGGTGTGTGTCCCTCTGAGACCCACAGGAAGTGTGGGAGATGGGTCAGTAGTCTCACCTTTCAACTACAACATAAACCAAGGAATACTTGATCTTCCACTTTCATACTTCTCCTTCATCTCTCATGTTTTCTCCCCTTGTAGACTCAGGGGTTTTGGAAAGGAATTAGAGATCAGAAAAGTAATTGATTTGTTGTGTTTTATAGGGAGATAGAACATGCATATATATAAATATTGTTTTTTTTTATTGTAAACAATTGGGATACATGTTTTTTCTCTGTTTGCACATGACGTAAAGGCATACCATTTGTATAATCATAAATTTACATACGGTAATGTTATTGATTCATTCTGTTATTTTTTCCCTCCCCCACACCCCTCCAACCACTCTTTTCCCTCCATACAGTCCTTCCTTCCTCCATTCTTGCCCCCCTCCCTAACCCTAACTCTAACCCTAACACTAACCCCTCCCACCCCCCATTATGTGTCATCATCCACTTATTAGCGATATCATTCATCCTTTGTTTTTTTGAGATTGGCTTATCTCACTTAGCATGATATTCTCCAGTTTCATCCATTTGCCTGCAAATGCCATAATTTTATTATTCTTTATAGCTGAGTAATATTCCATTGTATATATATGCCACAGTTTATCCATTCATCAATTGAAGGGCATCTAGGTTGGTTCCACAATCTGGCTATGGTGAATTGAGCAACTATGAACATTGATGTGGCTGTATCTCTGTAGTATGCTGATTTTATGTCCTTTGGGTATAGGCCAAGGAGTAGGATAGCTGGGTCAAATGGTGGTTCCATTCCAAGTTTTCTAAGGAATCTCCATACCGCTTTCCAGAGTGGCTGCACTAATTTGCAACCCCACCAGCAATGTATGAGTGTACCTTTCTCCCCACATCCTCGCCAACACCAGTTATTGATTCTTGCTTTTATTTCTTGTGCTATGGGAGTCCTCTTGAGGAAGTCTGGTCCTAAGCCCACATGTTGAAGGTTTGGACCTACTTTTTCTTCTATAATCTGCAGGATCTCTGGTCTGATTCCGAGGTCCTTGATCCATTTTGAGTTTAGTTTCTGGCATGGTGAGAGATATGGGTATAGTTTCATTCAGTTGCATATGGATTTCCAATTCTCCCAGCACCATTTGTTGAAGAGGCTATCTTTTCTCCATTGCATATTTTTGGCCCCTTTGTCTAGTATGAGAAAATTGTATTTATTTGGGTTTGTGTCTGTGTCCTTTATTCTGTACCATTGATCTACCTTTCTATTTTGGTACCAATACCATGCCGTTTTTGTTACTATTGCTTTGTAATAGAGTTGAAGATCTGGTATTGCAATACCCCCTGCTTCACTCTTTCTGCTAAGGATTGCTTTAACTATTCTGGGTTTCTTATTCTTCCAGATGAATTTCATAATTGCTTCCACTATTTCTGTAACGTATATGTCATTGGGATTTTAATTGGAATTGCACTGAATCTGTATAGCACTTTAGGTAGTATGGCCATTTTGACAATGTTAATTCTTCCTATCCAAGAACATGGGAGATCTTTCCATCTTCTAAGGTTTTCTTTAATTTCTTTCTTTAGTGTTCTGTAGTTTTCATTGTAGAGGTCTTTCACCTCTTTTGTGAGATTGATTCCCAAGTATTTTATTTTTTTTCGAGGCTATTGTGAATGGGGTAGTTTTCCTAATTATTCTTTCCAAAGATTCATCACTTATGTATAAAAATGCATTAGATTTATGTGCATTGATCTTATATCCCACTACTTTACTTAATTCACTTATGAGTTCTAAAAGTTTTCTGGTGGAATTTCCTGGTTCCTCTAAGTATATAATCATATCATCAGCAAATAGGGATAATTTGAGTTCTTCTTTTCCAATTCGTATCCCTTAATTTCTTTGGTCTGTCTAATTGCTCTATCTAGAGTTTCAAGGACGATATTGAATAGAAGTGGTGAAAGAGGACATCCCTGCCTTGTTCCAGTGTTTAGGGGGAATGCTTTCAGTTTTTCACCATTTAGAATGATATTAGCCATGGGCTTAGCATAGATGGCCTTTACAATGTTAAGGAATGTTCCCACTCTCCCTATTTTTTCTAGTGTTTTGAGCATGAAGGGGTGCTGTATTTTATCAAATGCTTTTTCTGCATCTATTGAAATAATCATATGATTCTTGACTTTAAGTCTATTGATATGGTGAATTACGTTTATTGATTTCCTGATGTTGAACCAACCTTGCATCCCTGGAATAAAACCCACTTGATTGTGGTGCACTATCTTTTTAATGTTTTTGACTGCGATTTGCTAAAATTTTGTTGAGAATTTTTGCATCGATGTTCATTAAGGATATTGGTCTGAAATTTTCTTTCCTCGATGTGTCTCTGTCTGGTTTAGGTATCAGGGTGATATTGGCTTCATAGAATGAGTTGGGAGAGTTCCCTCCTCTTCTATTTTATGGAATACTTTGAGAAGTATTGGAATGAGCTCTTCTTTAAAGATTTTGTAGAACTCAGCTGAGAACCGATCTGGTCCCAGACTTTTCTTCGTTGGTAGGCTTTTGATGACTTCTTCTATTTCAGTACTTGAAATTGGTCTATTTAAATTGTGTATGTCCTCCTCGTTCAGTTTAGGCAATTCATATGTCTCTAGAAACCTGTTGATGTCTTTGAAATTTTCTATTTTGTTGGAGTATAGATTTTCAAAATAGCTTCTAATTATGTTTTGTATTTCACTCGTGTCTGTTGTGATATTTCCTTGTTCATTCCGAATTTTAGTGATTTGGGTTTTCTCTCATCTTCTCTTTGTTAGTGTGGCTAAAGGTTTATCAATTTTGTTTATTTTTTCGAAGAACCAACTATTTATTTTGTCAATTTTTTGTATTGTTTCTTTTGTTTCAATTTCATTGATTTCAGCTCTGAGTTTAACTATTTCCTGTCTTCTACTACTTTTGGTGCTGGTCTGTTCTTCTTTTTCTAGGGCTTTGAGCTGTAGTGTTAGGTCATTTATTTGTTGAGTTTTACTTCTTTTATTAAATGCGCTCCATGACATAAATTTTCCTCTAAGTACTGTTTTCATAGTGTCCCAGAGATTTTGATATGATGTTTCTTTGTTCTCATTTACCTCTAAGAATTTTTTAATTTCCTTCCTAATATCTTCTGTTATCCATTCATCATATAATAGCATATTGTTTAATCTCCATGTGTTGGAGTAGTTTCTGTATTTTACTCTTTCATTTATTTCTAACTTCAATCCATTATGATTATGATCTGATAGAATACAAGGTAGTGTCTCTATCTTCTTGTATTTGCTAACATTAGCTTTGTGGCATAATACATGGTCTATTTTAGAGAAGGATCCATGTGCTGCTGAGAAGGAAGTGTATTCACTCTTGGTTGGATGGTATATTCTATAAATGTCCGTTAAGTCTAAATTATTGATTGTGTTACTTAGATCTATGGTTTCTTTATTCAATTTTTGTTTGGAAGATCTGTACAGTGGTGAGAGAGGTGTGTTAAAATCACCTAATATTATTGTGTTATGGTCTATTTGGTTTCTGAAATTGAGAAGGATTTGTTTGACGTCCATGGATGAGTCACTGTTTGGGGCATAGATGTTTATGATTGTTATGTCTAGCTGATTTATGCTTCCCTTAAGCAGTATGTAATGTCCTTCTTTATCCCTTCTGACTAACTTTGGCTTGAAGTCCACATTATGTGAAATGAGGTTGGATACTCCAGCTTTTTTGCTGAGTCCATGTGCATGGTATGTTTTTCCCCATCCTTTCACCTTTAACCTATGGGTATCTTCTTCTATGAGGTGAGTCTTGCAGGCAACATATTGTTGGATCTTTCTTTTTAATCCAATCTGCCAGTCTATGTCTTTTGATTGATGAATTCAGGCCATTAACATCTGGGTTATTATTGAGACATGATTTGTATTCCCAGTCATTTGGTTCATTTTTAAATTTTATTTATTAATTTATTTATTTGACACAACTTGGTTCCTCCTTTATTTGACAATTCTTTTAGGCTAATTCCTCCCTTTGCTGATTTGCTTCTTTCTTTTTCATCTCTTCCTCATGGAATATTTTGCTGAGAATGTTCTATAATGCTGGCTTTCTTTTTGTAAATTCTTTTAGCTTTTGTTTATCATGGAAGAATTTTATTTCATTGTCAAATTTGAAGGTAAGTTTTGCTGGGTATAAGATTGTTCGTTGGCATCCATTTCCTTTCAGGGCTTGAAAAATGTTGTTGCAGGCCCTTCTAGCTTTTAGGGTCTGGATTGAGAAATCTGCTGATATCTGTATTGGTTTCCCCCTGAATGTAATTTGGTTCTTTTCTCTCACAGCCTTTAAATTTTGTCTTTATTTTGTATGTTAGGTATTTTCATTATAATGTGCCTTGGTGTGGGTCTGTTGTAATTTTGTGTATTTGGAGTCCTATAAGCCACTTGAACTTGATTTTCCATTTCATTCTTCAGATTTGGGAAATTTTCTGATATTATTTCATTGAATAGATTGTCCATTCCTTTGGTTTGTTTCTCTAAGCCTTCCTCAATTCCAGTAATTCATAAATTTGGCCTTTTCATGATATCCCATAGTTCTTGTAGATTCTGTTCATGATTTCTTCTCTGTTTGGTCAACTTTGTTTTCAAGATTAAATATTTTGTCTTCAATATCTGCGTTTCTGTCTTTCAGCTGTTCTATCCTATTGGATATGCTTTCTATGGAGTTCTTAAGTTGGTTTATTGTTTCCTTCATTTCAAGGATTTGTTTGTTTTTTTTTCAATATCTCTAACTCTTTATTGAAATGATCTTTTGCTTCCTGTATTTGCTCTTTTAACTGTCGATTGGTGCGATCATTCAATGCCTGCATTTGCTCTTTCATCTATCTCATCATTCAATGCCTGCATTTGTTCTTTCATCTCAGCGTTTGCTTCCCTGATCATTTTAATTATGTACATTCTGAACTCCTTTTCTGTCATTTCTTCTGCCATGCTGTCATTGGGTTTTATTGATGTATCATCTAGATTTTTGGGGGGCATTTTCTTCCCTCATTTTCTCATGTTGTTCAGGTATCAGTGGACCGCGGAGATATTGCAGATTTCCTCTATTGACTTATAATGTCCCTGAAGAGTTCTAGTATATCCCCTCTTAGCCTTCAGTAGCCTGAAGTCTTGGAGGAAGTTGATAGTGCAGTGCTCCACAAGGAAGCTTCCTCTCTAGGGATGGTGGCCTTCAGGTGGGGTATATTCCCTGCTAGTGGACAGAGGTGCCTCCACTTGTTGACCAATGGTCATCCAGAGGGGAACTAGGCTGCGGGCTGAGGTAAGGCCTGTTTGGGCCTGTGTCTCTGGTTTTTCCGTCCTTGTGGGAAAACCTCACCCGGCACGGAAGACTCATCCGGTGGCGAGGTCTCGCTGGTCAGTTCCCCTCCTAGAGGTTCCCCTCAATCTACAACTACCTCCTGGGCTGGGTTGCCTTCCTCTGCAACGTTCCCAGGGGCCCGGCCCTACCTCCTGGACCTGGGAGCCTCACCCTTTGCAGATGAGTGTCCTTAGGCTGCCTCTCCTCAGAGAATCTGCCCGCAGTCCTGGAACCTTTGCTCCGCCCCTCAGCTTGTCTTTGTGTAACTCTTCAACCAAAAAGCCGCCTAGGTCCTGTTCCAGTGGGGGGGAGGGGTGTCTCGCCGGGCACCTCTACTTCACAAAGTTCCCTGCGTTCCGGGACTACCGCCCCATCCGGGACGCCTCCCCAACGGGAGAGACTTCCCTGGCTGCTTTGAGTTGGTCCCAAGTCTCTTAATATCTCCTCTTTTGAATTCTGAGTCCTGGAGCAACATGAAATGCAGCCATCCTCTAGTCCACCATCTTGAAACCCCCCCTAAATATTGGTTTTAAAAAGAAAAATTTTAGAGGTTGGCGAGATGGTGCAGTTGAGGTGGGTGACAAATCTCAACTGCTCCATGGTTTGGAATAGAAGCAGTGAGAGAACAACTCATCTGAGAGGTGAGTGACAGAGGGAATCCACTGAGGCCCAGTACTGGACACTGGATGTCTCAGAATCAGAAATTCTGTTACTGGAACAGATAACAGGAAAGAACATGTTAGCTCCAGGCCAGCACCATCAGCCAGGGCAGGTCTAGGGGAGGAGTAACAAAGGGAGAAAGAGGGAGAAGCAAGGATGACAAGCTTACTTTGGAAATAGCAGTAAAAGAGAAAGGCAGAAGCGTTAAGCTGGGCAGGAGCAGACAAGCTACTTGGTTAACTAGAAATGCGTAGCTTCTCTCAATTTGTTGATACAAAACTGGCAGGCACATTTTATGGAGACCAGACCTATGCCTCCAGTGCTGGAAGTAGTTGGATCTCTACAGCTAAATCCCACCTAGAGATATCAGCAAATAGTGTCATAAATAGCACCTTTGAGACAGGTCATCTGGGTAACCTGTGTAGGGGGATTGCTGAGAGCTGAAGGCTTCTGCATCCCTCCAAACCCTACCACTACCACAAGGAGCAGTGTAGAGTGTAACAGTCACTGACAGGGGAGGGCAGTGCCGAGGGAGTGGTCTATGTGTCAGCTGGCAGCTTGCTGGCAGCTTCTGGTCAAGTCCCAGAAATGATTTGCTGCCACACATGCACATGTCTTGCCAGCTGATACCATGCATGCCTCACTTGCTGACTATTGCTTCATGAGTCCCGGAAGAAGGTCATTGTTAGGGTTTGAAGGTGAGGTGTCCCCCAAAAGCTCACATGTGAGACAATGCAGGAAGGTTCAGAGGAGAAACAATGGGTTATGAGAGTCATGATTCAATCAGTGATTTAATCCCCTGACAGGAATTAACTGAGTGGTAACTGAAGTGGTCAGGTGTGGCTAGGAGGAGGTGGGAGTTGGGGCACGGCTTTGGGTATATATTTGTATCTGTTGAGTGGAGACCCTCTCTGCTTCCTGATGATGTGAACTGCTTTTCTCTGCCACACTCTTCCACCATGATGTCCAGGCTCACCTTGAACCCTGAGGAATGGAGCCAGCTGACTATGGATTGAGCCCCCTGAAACCATGAGCCCTCAAATAAACCTTCCCACCTTTACAGTTGTGCTGGTTGGGTCATTTAGTCACAGCAGTGAAATAGCTGACTAAAACAGTTACTGTGTTATATGCTCGAGCCACAGGCCACCAACCACGGGCTGCCAATCTGTGCTTCAGCAGCCGGATCTGCTCCTTTGTTGGGGGCTGCCCTCAGCCTCTCCTACCAGGCCAGTGTTTCTGCCATGGGCTGTATCTCCATGTGCACCCAGAAATCCACATAGGCAAGCTCACACCATTTTGACTGTGTTAGGCATGTGAATGATTTTTATAGGTGAGCACACAAGGTTGAAGTCCCAATAAGGAAAAAATTTGGCCACAAGGCCACAGAGAATCTTCTGACCTTCCACAGAGTTATTTGGTGCCTGGACTCACCCAGAATTGGGGAGAGCCTCCTAGGGACTTGTACCAGAGTTGGGTAGAATCAGGTATGTGTGAATATATGGCAAAATTGAAATTCTGTGAAGTGTTTTAGTGTTTTTCTTTTCTTTCTTCCTTCCTTCCTCCTTTCTCTCCCTTCTTCCTTCTTTCCTTTTTTTTTGTTTTTGTTTTTGGAAGTACTGGGATTGAACCTGGGGGCACTGTACCCCTGGGCTACATCTCTAGCTCTTTTCATTTTTAAATTTTGGGACAGGATCTCAATAAATTGCCCAGTCTGACCTCAAACTGGTGATCCATCTACCCTGAGCTTCCTGAGTAGCTGTGATTCCAGTTGTGAAGAAGAAAGCTGAATTAAACCTAAGGTAAAACTAAACGTGTAGCTCCCCAACACAATAGGGAGTTGGCTGGTTGGGTTGCCATCTCCATGCTCAGAGAAACCTAGAGGGCATGCTTAGGAGCTGTGGGCATTTAGCATGCCTCCCCAAACCTGATGGAATCCTAATACTGAAGACTTAGTAAAGGAATCTTTCCATTTCAAATAATTTAGCAAGGGAAAATTTAAAATTCTTTAATGGTAGCTTTTGACTTCACTAGCATTGTCTTCTGTGTCAATTTGATAGGTTTCCTCCTATTATTTGATATTGCGTACTTTAATTCAATTTTATTATTTCTTTTAAGGGTTTAATGTGCTAATTGGATTTATTTTTCCTAACTTTTCTTGCCCAATTTTATACTCATTTATTTTTTGTTTCTCTTTCTCTTCTTGCTTTATCTGCTTCTGTCTCCAACCCCCTTTCTGTTTTTGTTTTTACATTTTCCTTACTTGCCCAGTGTAGTTTATTAGCATTTTTACTCTCTTCAATAGCCATTTTTCATCCTATTCTAGAACATAATTTCCATTTTCCACTCTTGAATTAGTGGAGTTATGTGACATTCTTTATGGTTTATTACTACATGGTTTGCTTTGAAGTGGTTGGAGTTATTGGTTATTATTATTTCCTCTCAAAATGGTGCTAGGGATTGCACTGTAGTTCATGCTTAGTGGATATTTTGACACTGACATGAACTCCCAATCTGCAGTACATAGTAAAAAATCCTTCATAACAGTGGTAGATATATTCATCACAATAGAAGAGCAGATTTTAACACAGAATCACAGACGACATAAGAAAAAAAGTTCAAAAGTTCAAAACTCCCAACAACTAAATCCAGCGGTATTAAAGTAGAGGAAATTATGGACAAAGAATTCAAAAAGTTATTTTTTAAAATGATCAATGAGCAGATATGTAATAGTGAATTCCACCATTATGCATGATTTTAATGAACCAATAAAAATATGTAATAAAATAAAATAAAATGATCAATGAATAAAAAAGATCTCAAGAAATGAACTAAAGGAGAAAGTACAGGATATTAAAAACATTTCAATAAAGAGATAGAGATTCTGAAGAAGACCAGTCAGAAATCTTATAAATTAAAGGAACAATAATATGTAAACTAAAAAACTCAATTGCAAGTCTCTTCAATGGATTAGATGAAGTAAAAGACAAAATTTCAGAGCTCAAAGACAAATGTGGGCATAATAGAAGTTTCAGCATTAATGAAAAAATAAGATAATTTGATCAAAATATCCAAGAACTCTAAAACATTAAGAGACCTATCATAAGAATCATAGGTATTGAGGATAGATAAGAGACACAGTCTAATGGCATCTGCAAACTACTCAGTGAAATAATAGCAGAAAAATGTCCAATCCTTGGGAATGAAATGAATACACAAATAATGGATGCATTTAGAAAATCCAAGTGGATAAGACCAGGAAAGAACCTTTCCATGACACATATAATTAATGTTAAAAATCCAGAAAAATTAAAGAATTAAAAAAACTGCAAAAGAGAAATGCCAGGGCATCTATAGAAGAAAACCAATCAGAATAACAAAATTCCTCAACAGGAACCCTTAAGTCTGAAAGAGCTTGGAACAACATATTTGAGACCCTGAAAGAAAATAAATGCTAACCAAGATTACCATTGCCAAGCAAAAGTATCCTTCAGAATCAAGTAAAGAATAAAAACCTTCCTAGATGACCATAAACTAAAGGAATTTTTGTTTGCTAAGCCAACATTTCAGAATATATTTAAAGGAAACTTACAGATTTTTTAAAATAGAAAGATCTCAGGAGATAATAAATCCATTTGAAGACTACATAAGCAAATGAGAATTCAGATTGAATCAAACATTGGAAATAAAACAAAATGACTTCCACAGTAACACTAAATGTAAATAGTCTCAATTGTCTAATCAAAAGACATATGTTGATAGATTCAGTTAAGAATCAAGACCCAACTATATTATAACTGTAAGAAACACACCTCATAGACATCCACAGACTGAAAATGAAAAGATGAAAAATAATATTCCATGCAAATGGAAACTGAAAGCAGCAGAAGTATTTACTCTCTTATCCAAAAACCAAACCAAGCCAGAATGTGTCAGAAGGTACAAAGAAGGTCACTACATATTAGGGAAGAATAATCCAACAAAAAGATATAACAATAGTAGATATTTATTCCCCTAAATTTTGGTGCACCTAATTACATAAAACAACCACTACTCAACATAAAGTCTTAGATGGATCACAACACAATAATACTGGGTGATTTCAAGACATCTATTTAGGTAAAAGGCCACTCAGATATCCACAAAGAAACTGCATAGTTAAAACATACTATAGATCATATGAACTTAGCAAGCATCTACAGAAGATTTTACCCAACCATAGTTGAATATACTTTCTTTTCAGTTGCTCCTAGAACTTTCACCAAGATGGATCATATTTTTAGACACAGAGTAAGTCTTGGCAAATACAAAATATTGTAATAATTCCTTGCATCTTATCAGATACTTATGGAATAAAATTAGAAATCAACAGCAAAAACACCCACAGTAACTATATAAACATAAAATTGAACAACACATTTTTGACTAATGAATGGATCACAGAAGAAATCTGGGGAGTAATTAAAAAGGCCTTAGAACTAAACAAAAATAGAAATATACCAGCATCTCTGGGACATAGCAAAGGCAATTTTAAGAGGAAAGTTTATAGCTATGAGTGCCTACATTAAAAAAAAATCAGAAAGAATCAGAAAGATCCCAAATAAAAAAACCTAGTAGTATATCTCAAGTTCTTAGAAAAATGAGAACAAAATAACCCCCAAAGCAGTATAAAAAAAGAAATAATAAAGATCAGAGCCAACATTAATAAAATAGAGAACAAAAAAATACAAAGAATCAATGAAACAAAGAGTTGGTTCTTGGAGAACAGAAACAAGGTTGATAAACCTTTAGCTAAACTAAGAGAGAGATGCAAATTAATAAAATTAGTGATAAAAGTGGAGATATAAACACAGACATCATGGAAATCTGGGTTATCATTAGAAACTTGTTTTAGTCAGCTTTTTCACTGCTGTGACTAAAAGCATCTGACAAGCACAATTACAGAGGAGGAAAGGTTTATTTGAGGGCCCATGGTTTCAGAGGTCTTAGTCCATAGAAGGCCGGCTCCAATCCTTGGAGTTTGAGGTGAGGCTGAACATCACAGTGGGAGAGGGTGGCAGAGGGAAGTAGCTCACATCATGGTGATCAGAAAGCACAGAGAGAGACTCCAATCTCCAGATACAAAATATATACCCTATAGCCATGCTCCCAAATAACCACATTCTCCAGCCACACACCTGCCTCCAGTTACGACTGAGTTAATCCCTACCAGTGATTGGGTTAAGACTCTCACAATCCAATCATTTCTCCTCTGAACCTTCTTGTATTGTTTCACACGTGAGCTTTTGGAGAACACCTCACATCCAATCTATAATATTCTGCCCCTGACCCCCAAAAGCTCACACCCTTCTGACAATGCAAAATATATTTAGTCCATTTCCAAGAGTTCCCATAATCTCAACAGTTCTGAGATTGCTCGAAGTTCAAGTCCAAAGTCTTCTCTGAGGCTCAAGGCAATCTTGCATGTGAGCTTCTGTAAAATTAAAAGCAAGTCACAAATGTCCAACATATAAAGGAACTGAGTAAACATTTCCATTTTCAAAAATAGGGGCACAGAAAGAAGGGATAGGACCAAAGCGAGATGGAAATCCAGCAGGGCAAGTAAGTCCTATAGCTACATGTACGGCATCTGGGGGCACATGGTATCTTGATGTTCTCTCCAAACTGCATGTGTAGCTCCACCCCTATAATCTTGTTGTTTGCAGCCCAAGTGGCCTGTCTGTTGGCTTGTCTCTGCTCAATTCCTGCAGCTTTCCTAGGACCATGTCCCATGCAACTGGCATTTCTTAATCTTGGAGTTCTCCACTACAGCTTCTGCTTCCTCCTCAAATCTCCACACTTTGCCTTCCCAGGGGGAGCCTGCAGGGACTTTTACCCTACTGCACTTTGCCTGGCCTCCAAAGCCTTCCTCTGAAATCTTAGTGAAAGTCTCCAACCCCCTAACTCCAGTATCCTGCATTCCTGCAGAACCAGCACCATGTAGTTGACACCAATGTCTGCCACATCTCAAGCAGTAGCCAAAACTTCAAAGACCCTGGCTGCAATAGCCTCTGAATATCTGGGTGCCTGAGCATGTTGAAAAACTTTCTAGTACCTCTTGTGCAAGAAGGGTACCCAACTGTTTCTTCTCAAAAATTTCACCTTTACTCCCTTGAGCTTGAGATGGATGTGGTCTTGCCAGCTCCTGCGATGCCCTCAAGCCATCTTTCTTACCATCTCTATGCAAAGTCTTTAGCATTACTTTAGTGGCAGTAATGTCTTTTAACACTGCTACTTCCTTAGCCCAGTTTTACTCTAGTCTTTCAAGTCCACATTTTTCAAATCTTTCTGATCTGCTTTCTGCTTCTGATTTTCACATATAAATTTGTCTAAAAGCTGGCAGCAATATCCATGCCACCGCCTTAATGCTATGCTGCCTAGACATTTCTTCCACCAGATTAAGAAGTCCATTGCTTTTAAAGTCAGCCTCGCAGAAAGTCTCAGAACATGGGCAAAATGCAGACAACTCCTCAGCCATAACACAAACAGCCTCTATTCCAAACTCCAATAGAATCCTCCTCTTCTGAATCCTTTTGAGCCCTATCTTCACAGACCACAATCCTTTTGCAATTTTGGTCTTCTGAGCTCCCACCAGAATTGACCATTAAGCTCCTCTTACAACAGTAAAAAGCATTTCCAGATTTCACTGCTAAGCATCTCAAAATTCCTCCCACCAATTCCAAAAAGCTCAAAATCTTCTGAACCACATGATCAGGTTAGGAATGGCAAGAACCCACTTCTTGGTACCAATTTCTGTTTTAGTTAGTTAGCTTTTTCACTGCTGTGACTAAAACCCAACCAGAACAACTGTAGAGGAAGAATATTTATTTGAGGGCTCATGGTTTCAGAGGTCTTAGTCCACGAAAGGCTGACTTCATTCCTTGGGGCTCACGGTGAGGCCAAACATCATGGTGGGAGAGAGTGGCAGAGGGAAGCAGCTCACATCGTGGTGATCAGAAAGCAGAGAGATTCCTCTCCATGCCCCCAATTAACCACCTCCTCCAACCACACCCAACTGCCTCCAGTTATCTCTCAGTTAATCTCATCAGACCTTAATTCACTGGTTAGGTTAAGACTGTCACAACCCAATCGTTTCTCTTCTGAACCTTCTTACATTATCTCACACAGGAGCTTTTGGGGGACATCTCACATCCAAACCATTACAGAACAATTTTTCAAATTTAACTTGAATGAATTAGAAAATCTAGAACAAATGGACAAATAGCACCTGCCAAAATTGAACCAAAAGAACATATAAAACCTAAACAAACCAATAATGAGCAATGAGGTTGAAGAAGTCATAAAAAGCATTCCAATAAAGAAAAGCCCAGAACCAAATGAATTCAGAGCTGAATTCTACCTCAACTTTGAAGGACTCATACCAATGCTCCCCAAATTATTCCATGAGACAGAAAGGGAGAAAACACTCCCAAATTCATTCTACAAATCGAGTACACAAAAACCAGATAAGGACACATCAAAGAATGCAAGCTGCAAACCAATATCCTTGATAAACACAATTGTAAAAATCTTTAATAAAATATTAGCAAATGGAATTCAACACACATTAAAAATCATAATTAAGTTGGTTTTATTATAAGGATGCAAGGATGATTCAACATATGTAAATCAATAAATGTAATATATACATAAATAGAACCAAGGACAAAAATTACACAATCATCTCAATAGATGCAGAAAAAGTCTTTGACAAAATTCAGCCCCCATTCATAATAAAAACCCTAGAGAAACTCAGGATAGAAGGAACTTACTTTTACTTGCTTAAAACCATAAAGAAATGCAGGATAGAAGCTTTTGAATTTACAAAGCAAGTATCATCATACATGGTGAAAAACTAAAAACATTTCCTCTAAAATTAGAAATAAGACCAGGATGCCCACTCTCACCAATCCTATTCAATATTATACTTGAAATGTTAACCAGACCAATTATGCATGAGAAGGAAATAAAAGGAAGAAGTCAAAATATTCCTGTTGGCAGATGATATGATCCTATACTTAGCAGATCCTAAAAGTTCTATGAGAAGACTTCTAGAGCTGAAAAACAAATCAGGAGAATAGTAGGTTACAAAATCAACATACAAACATCAACAGCTTTTTTATATACTGATAATCCTCTGTAAAAGATATAAAAAAAAATTCAGTCACAATAGCCTCAAACAAACAAACCTAGAAATAAATTTAACCAAGGAAATTAAAAACCTCTACAATGAAAATTATAGAAGACTGAAAAAGAAATTGGAGACACTAGAAAATGGGAAAGACCTTCTATGTTAATGTATAAGCAAACTAAATATTAAAATGGCCATATTAGTAAAAGTAATTTCTATTAAAATACCAATGATGATCTTAAAATTCACATGGAAGAAAAAAGATCTAGGATAGCCAAAGCAATTCCAAGCAAAGTGAGCAATTATAGAGGCATTACAAAATCTGATGTCAAATTACACTACAGAGTCATATAAACAAAAACAACATTGTACTGGCATAAAAACAGAAATGAAGACCAATGGAATAGAAGACACACAGACAAACTGACACAGACACAGTCATTTTATTTTTAACAAAGTTTGCCAAAACATATTTTGAAGAAGAGGCAGCCTTTTTTAAAAAAAATGGTGCTGGGAAAACTGGATTTCCATATGTAGAAAAATGAAACTGGAACCCTTTCTACCACCCTGCACAAAAGTCAATTCAAATTTGATCAAAGACCTAGGAATTAGACTAGAAATTTTGCAACTTCTAGAAGAAAACTTAGGAGAAACACATACAGGTACAAGTAATGACTTCCACAATAATATTTCTAAAATTCACAAAATAATATCAGGAATCCATAAATGGAGTGGCATCAAATAAAAAAGCCTTTGCATGGCAAAGGAAATAAGAGTGTGAAGAAAAAACCTACGGAATGGGAGAACATCTTTGTCAATTACTCTTCCAACAGAGGATTAATATCCTGAATATATAAAGAACTAAAAAAAATTTATTGAGAATTTTTGCATCTATATTCATGAGGGATATTGGTCTGAAGTTTTCTTTTCTTGATGTGTCTTTGTCCAGTTTTGGTATCAGTGTGATACTAGCCTCATAGAATGAATTTGGAAGCTTCCTTCCTTTTCTATTTCATGGAATAATTTGAGGAGTATTGGTGTTAATTCTTCTTTGAAGGTCTTATAAAACTCAATTGAGAATCTGTCTGGTCCTAGGCTTTCTTGGTTGGTAGGCTTTTGATGACACCTTCTATTTCATTGCTTGAAATTGTGTATGTCCTCCTGATTCAGTATGGGTAGATCATATGTCTCTAGAAATTTGTCAATGTCTGATATTTTCTATTATATTTGAGTATAAATTTTCAGCATAGTTTTTAATTATCTTTTGTATTTCACAAGTGTCTGGCAAATAGCATATAATACCATTAAAAACATAGCACACCACGATCAAGTGGGGTTCATCCCAGGGATGCAACATACAGAAATCAATAAATATAATTCATCACATCAATAGACTTAAAGACAGAGATACAGCAACATCAATGTTCATAGCTGCTCAATTCACAATAGCCAGACTGTGGAACCAACCTAGATGCCCTTCAATTGATGAGTGGATAAAGAAGCTGTGGTATATATGTACAATGGAATATTACTCAGCCATAAAGAATGATAAAATTATGGCATTTGCAGGCAAATGGATGAAATTGGAGAATATCATGCTAAGTGAGATAAGCCAATCTCAAAAAGCCAAAGGAAGAATGATATCGCTAATAAGTGGATGATGACACATAATGGGGGGAGGGAAGGGTTAGTGTTAGGGTTAGAGTTAGGGTTAGGGAGGGGGGCAAGTATGGAGAAAGGAAGCACTGTATAGAGGGAAAAGAGGGGTGGGAGGGGTGGGGGGAAGGGAAAAAATAACAGAATGAATCAAACAACATTACTCTATGTAAATTTATGATTACACAAATGGTATGCCTTTATGCCATGTACAAACAGAGAAACAACATGTATCCCATTTGTTTACAATAAAATAAAGAAAAAGAAATGTAATTTGCAAAAAAAAAAATAAATAAATAAATAAATAAAAGAGACAAGAGTTTTATGATTATCTCAAGAGATGAATAAAAACCATTTCACAAAACAGAGCATCCATTCATGTTTAAAACACTAGAAAAACTAGGGATAGTAGGAACATACCTCAACATTGTAAGAGCTATTTATAAGTCCAAGGTCAACATCATTCTAAATGGAGAAAAATTGAAAGCATTTCCCTTAAAACTGGAACAAAGCAGGGATGCCCTCTTTCACATATTCAACATAGTCCTGGAAACTCTAGCCAGATCAATCAGACAGATGAAGGAAATTAAAGTGATAAGAAAAGGAAAAGAAGAACTCAAAGTATTCCTATTTGTCCATGACATGATTTGATATTTAGAAGACCCAAAAAGACTCAACGAGAAAACTTCTAGAACTCATAAATGCATTCAGAAAAGTTGCAGGATATAAAATCAATACCCATCAATCAAATACATTTCTATACATCAGTGATGCATCAACTGAAAGAGAAATTAGGAAAACTAACCCATTCACAATAGCCTAAAAAGAAAAACCAAACCAAAACAAAACAAAACTTTGGAATCAATCTAACAAAAGAGATGAAAGACCTCTACAATGAAAACTACAGAACACTAAGGAAAGAAACTGAAGAAGATCTTAGAAAATTGAAAGATCTCCCATGCTCTTGGATAGGCAGAATTAATATTGTCAATATGGTCATTTATAAAAAGCACTACACAGATTTAATGCAATTCCTATTAAAGTCCCAATGACATTCTTCATAGAACTAGAAAAAAGAAATCATGAAATTCATTTGGAAAAATAAGAGGCCCAGAATAGCCAAAGCAATCCTTAGCAAGAAGAGTGCAGCAGGAGGCATCACAATACCAAACCTTAAACTATACTATAGAACAATAGTAACAAAAACAGCATGGTAATGGCACCAAAAATAGACATGTAGACCTATGGTACAGAATAAAAGACACAGAGACAAACCCTCATAAATACCATTATCTCATACTAGACAAAGGTGCCAAAAACATACATTGAAGAAAATATAGCCTATTCAACAAATGGTGCTGAGAAAACTGAGAATCCATATGTAGCAAAATGAAATTAAACTGCTATCTCTCACCCTGCACAATAATCAACTCAAAATGGATCAAAGACTTAGGCAGTAGATCAGAGACCCTGCACCTAATAGAAGAAAAAGTAGGCCCAAATCTTCATCATGTTGGCTTAGGACCTGACTTCCTTAATGAAACTCCTAAGTGCAAGAAGCAAAATAATGAATCAATAAATGGAATGAATTCAAACTAAAAAACTTCTCAGAAAAGGAAACAATCAATAACATGAAGAGAGAGCCTGTAGAATGGGAGAAAATATTTAGCACACACACCTCAGATAGAGCAGTAATCTCCAGGATATATAAAGAACTCAAAAAACCTAACACCAAAAAAGCCAAATAACCCAATCAATAAATGGGTTAAGGAACTGAACAGACACTTCACAAAAGAAGAAATACAATCGATCAACAAACATGAAAAAATGTCCAACATCTCTAGCAATTATAGAAATGCAAATCAAAACTACTCTAAGATCTCATTTCACTCCAGTCAGGAAGGCAATTATCAATAATACAAGCAACAATTAGTGTTGGTGAGGATGTCAGGAAAAAGGTACACTCATACATTGCTGGTGGGACTGCAAATTGGTGCAACCACTATGGAAAGCAGTATGGAGATTCCTCAGAAAACTTGGAATGGAGCCACTATTTGGCCCAGCTATCCCATTTCTCAATTTATACCCAAAGGACTTAAAATCAGCATACTTCAGTGATGCAGCCATATCAATGTTTAATGCAGCTCAATTCGCAATAAACTATGGAACCAACCTAGATGCCCTTCAATGGATGAATGGATAAAGAAAGCATGGCACATGTACACAAAGGAATACCACTCAGCCTTAAAGGAGAATGAAATGATGGCATTTGCAGGTAAATGGATGGAGCTGGAGAATATCATCCTAAGTGAAATAAGCCAGACCCAAAAAACCAATGTTTTCTCTGATGAGTGGATGCTGATCCATAATGACGGGGCTAGGTAGAGAAGAATGAAGGAAATATGGATTGTGCAGAGGGGACTGAGGGGAGAGAATAGGGTGTGGGGATGGGAAGGACGGTGGAATGAGATGGACATTATTACCCTATATATATGTATGATTACACAACCGGTGTGGCTCTGCACCGCATACAGACAGAAGAATGAGAAGTGATGCTTCATTTGTGTAAAATATGCCAAAATGCATTCTACTTCATGTATAACTAACGAGAACAAATTAAAAAATGAAAGGAAAAGAAATCCTAAAAAAAAGAACCCCCCCCCAAAAAAAACCTGCCAAAAATCCTAAACTTAACACCAAATAACCAAGTCAATAAATGGAAAAATGATCTAAACACACACTTTTCAAAAGAATACAAATTGGTCAAAAATGTACGAGAATTTTCAATATCTTTAGCCATCATGGAAATGCAAATCAAAACTACATTCAAATTTGGTCTAATTTTAGTTAGAATGGTAATCATCAAGAATACAAATAACAATAAATGCTAGCGAGGATGGGGGAAAGGAAACTCTTAAATACTGTTAGTAGTAATGTGAATTAGTCCAACACTGTGGAAATCAGTGTGGATGGTCCTCAAAAGACTATTCATCCAATAGAATTAAAATCAGCATACTACAGAGATTCATGCATACCCACATTTAAAGCAGCACATATTACCATAGCCAAATTATGGAACCAGTCTATGTACCCATCAATAGATGAATGGAAAAAGAAAACATTACACACACACACACACACACAGACACACACACAATGGAATTTTATTCAGCCATGAAGAATAAAATCGTGTCATTTGCAGGAAAATGGATGGAATTGGAAAACATCATGTTAAATGAAATTGGCCAGATGGAGAAAGAAAAAGTTGTATGTTTTCTCTCACGTGTGGAAGCTAGAGAGAAAAAAGTAAACAAAGAGTCTGATGAAAATAGAAGGAGACTATTAGAGTGGAGGAAGTGGACCAGGGGAGGGAAGAGGGGAGGGCAAGGGAAGGAATGGAAAATGTCACTGATCAAATTATGTGACATGCATCTTTGAACATGCCACAATGAATCCTACTGATATGTATAGCTATGAGGTACCAATAAAAAAAATAAAAAAACCCTTTCTCTAGTTTGTAACTCAACTTAGTTTACAATAACAACTTCCTTATGTTATGAATAAGTTTCTTTTAGTAATAATAATAACAACAGTAACTAAGTTCACCTGCATGATGGGTATCAATTTTACTGTGTTCAATGCTTTATGTGCACTGTCTCATTTAATTTTTGACATATCCTAATAAGTACACTTTATTATCCTTATTTTATATATAAGGAAAACTAAGGTTTATCATTTCAGGATATTTCCTGACCAAAAGAACCCTGATAATCTGTTTCTGAATGAAGATGAATAAAGATGCTTTTAGAAAATAGGGGCACTGAATTAATCCAACCTATTATTTCTTAATGAGACTCTCAGTATGAAAAGTGACAGAATAAGCAAATAGTAATGTTTATTGCAGGAAAGGTAATAAGTTTTCAGAAAATGAATCTGAGGTAGTGCTTTGTATCACTATGGTTGTGTCCTTTTGGTTTGGTACAAAGTCAGACACCCAAAGGCAGGCTGAACTCTGATCCACGTTTATTCCTACTTGGGCTACTGTACTTATTTGCTTCCCACTTTCCTTTTCCATTTCCAGTCTATTCCTCCTCCTCAACTCTCATGGCCATTCCATCACCTCAGCAGTGTGGTGCGGGGCTGTGTATGCCTGTGTTCATCTCATGTCTAGCCTTCCCAATTTATTCTAGTTCTGGCATGGTCCCTAAGTGATAGCAGCTGGAATTCTTACAAATAGCAGTCATAAAATAGTGCCTCTCTTTTTCCTATCATTAATATTACGCCAATACTTTGTTCTTTTTTCTGTTATGCTCCATATAGGCCTAATAGCTAGAGCATAAAAAACTAAAATAATCACGAAATTTGTTACAGGGGTCTTTTTTTCCATTCTATAATCTCTTTTGTACAGGGCATACAGCATTAAATTTTAAGCAGACAAAAGCAGATGGATATTGAGTCTAACAAGTTCAACTTGAATCACATCTTAGGGAAGAAGTAAGTTTTTCCAAGTGGTCTGAGATAATGTTGAAAGTTTAAGAAAGAGGATGAATGAAGGATTGGGGTCAGTGAATCAAAGGATTGAATGAAGGATTTCTTGGCTAGAAGAATACAGACTGGTTAGAGAGGAAATGAAAGCTGGGAAAACTGGAGGAGGCCTTTGAAGCTAAGATCCAGGAGTCTGTTCTTGATAAGGAGAATAATACAGAGGCCACTGCTGGGGAGGGGATGACCTGGTCAAAGCTGTGGGTGAGGGAAAACATTTTTTACCAACTGGTAAAATTGAATATGTACTGGGTTTACATGCTTCAGTTGTCTATTAGATCCATTGTTGTTGTCGTGAAAAGGTCTGAAGGCATTACAATGGAAAAGAAATGAGAAAATTTATGGTTTGGAAATCTTCAAGTTTCAACACATAAAGTTACTTTTCAACATGACTTCTCTTGTTCAAGGGATAGAAATCTTTTTGATCTTTCTTGTTTAATTTTTAAAAATATGCTTTAGTTCTGATTTTTCATAGTATTTTTTCTATAGGAATTTTGATCATAATATCAGTTACCACTAATAGGTATTCCTCTACTTCCCATTATAATGAATATAGTAAATATAATTGTTCCGATATATTATACTTTAAGAATTCCTTAACATTTGTTACAATAAAACGTGACTTTATTTTCATAGACTTTTGAGTACTATGTAAAGCATCAATGTTACTGTCTTTTTAAAAAGTTGATAAGTAGAAGTAAAATGCCTCTTATTGATATTGAAAAATTAAGCTTTCTCATAGCCATATTTAGCTATAAGGTATAATAGCATTGCAAATGAACACATATGATAATAAAAACTGCTATGCATTTATATGTGTATACAACTCCCTTCTGTATGTTTTAATATCACATTGAATTGTGATCAAAGGGTAGAGGTTTTTGGTTAGCACCATCATGTTGACTTAGGTCCCTTTGAGTAGAAGTTTCATTCATATAACTTTCATACTTATAACTTAACCTATTTTTAAAATAATTTTGAATATATATGTTTTACTTGTAGGTGATGCAATACCTCTCTATATTTTTTATATGTGGTGCTGAGGATTGAACCCATGGCACTCTATCACTGAGCCACAACCCTAGCCCTTAATCTCTTGATCATGAGCACAGCTTCATTTTATATTTTTTCCTCCCCAAATCATGTAATGAAACCAAAGTTTAGGTATGTGAAAATCCAAGGAGAAACTAAATATTGGAAGATCATAGCTTTTCCCACTGAGCACTGAATACTGAGTGAGTCATTGTACAGGTGGAACGGATGTTGGGAGCAAGTTGGCACAAATGAAATGAACCTAACTGTCATCGTATATCACCTGGTTACTCATAAATACCTCCAAGGGTAGATGTGCCTTTTAAATAACCAGTTTACTACTAGGGAGCAACATAAACTTTAGGGAAAATAGAGTGCTACATTTAGTTCAATTGAGTGTGTCATATAACAATTTGAATAGTTCCCTTAAAATGTTGAGGTTGAAAATCTCCTTCTTCTCCCCTTTCTCTTCAGGGAGGATACCTCATGCCAAAAGATGTGAAGTTTAGATTCTCTCAAAGCTTCCCTAGAGGATGCTTCAGCAGTGTTTCTTGGCAAATCCATTCCAAACAGTCATATTTCTTAGGAATAAGAAATTGGTCCCGGCCTCATTGCAGGAAGGCATTTTTTCACATTTGTCTTTAATGTGTGTGGGGGAGGATATTGTGGTACCTTCCACCATGAGCCCTTTCTTTATGTGTCTAAGAATATCATGATGATTTTGGTCATGGAACCAGTATCATTAGGAGGTACTGACACGTCAGATACACTTATGGGTATTCTTATTTCTGGTAGATTATTCCTGGTTCTGTGATCATACTATTTGTTTCTGATTTTAAGGATATTCTCTTGGGGAGATGTTTGCTAATGTCAAAGTACTACTGCAGTAGGAAAGATATGTTTTCAGTCTGTGGCAACCAGTAGCTTGTGATGGCAATGTTTCCTGAAATCACAGAACTTTTCTTTTTCCTCGGTGGTTTGTGTTTGAGCTTTTTTAACTCACCACCATTTTAGTTTTCTTCACTATCATTTAGACAAAACAATTTCAAATTCCATCCTTTAAGAATCCTCCTGCTTCCTCAGAGCTTCTTTCTTACTTTGTCCTAATGACTGCTAAAGGATAAAATGACCTTAAAGCCAGAAGTGGTCCTATCAAACAACATCTTAAAATATTAGTCACAATAGCAACATTTAAATCTTACTCTCCTGAGTTTGCTTATTATCATCTAGTTTTGCTAGTGTATTAGCAATAGAAAATAGAAAGATTCATTGATTTGAAATTATACCCACCTCGTTTCCTTTATTCAAAAAGTCAGCCACCTTGTAGATCAGAGCTCAGCAGACTATACAGCCTGCAACCTGTTTCTATAAATAAAGTTTTATGGAAACACAGTTACGCAGTTCACTTACATATTGTGTACAGATGCTTTTGCTCTACAATGGCAGAGTTAAACACTTGTAACAAAAACCAATACATCACAAAGTCTAAATTTTTTTTATTATTTGACCCTTTACAGAGAAAGTATGTCAGCCTCTGTCCTAGAATAATTTATATTTGTTTAAGAGAACTCGATTTGACATTAGGATACTTTAGTCTAGTCCTATTTCTGCTTTCTAATTAGCTTTGTGACTTTGCCCAAGTCATGTTGTTTTCTTCATCTATGGAATAGGAAGATGAGATAGTATGAATGCCAATCTCTTCTAGCTTTAAAATTTCAGAAATCTAATGACTCCTAGTTCACCTAAAAGAATTTAAAGCTGGTTTTTTTCCTTGCAAATTAAATTTGGTGTTTGTAGTAATCACTTTTGAGGATAATAGACATACAGAGAAATGTCCACACATATCTGAGGATGAAAAACAATAATATTTGCCTATGTGAGCTCTCTCTGTGCCAGTCGTAGAGACCACATCCTTTAATCTTTAGTACTTCTGTGCAGTTGGTGTGCATGTTTTTTTGGTTTGTTTTTGATGCTGGGGACTGAACCCAGGATCTCACACATGCTGAGCACACACTGTACCATTGAGCTACCTCTCCAGCCCCCATGTTTACATTTTTTTAATGTTTTCGTATATTCTTTAATGACTTTCTGCTTAGTATATAGCACAGTCCATTAAGGAGGTACTGAGACTTAGAGATTTACACAGCTGGTAAGAGGCAGAGGTGGGACCTACACCCAGTTCTAATTGTAAAGACCCGTGTCCTTTCCATTATGGTTACCCTGTATCTCTTCATGTGCCACCTCTACTTTAACTCAGTCACCTGATTATCTGATGGAACTTCACATACCTGAAACTGTCCCTCAGTTATTCAGAACACAGCCAATGAAAAAGAAGTAAGAAAACAGAAAACATGAACATTTAAATAGATGTTTATTTCTGCTATTTAAAAAAAAAAAAAAAATGGTTCCCTTAGGCCTTCTTTCATAGTCCGTTCACTTTTACTTTTGAAAAATAACTAAATTATTTATCTTTTTAATTTTATCAGATCTCTGTAATGAATGCCAGACAACTTGGAAATGTGGACGGTTGGAGATGCTGGTGCAGGATGGTGACATGTAGAGATAGTAGCTACGGAGACTGCACAAAATGGAGAAAATCAATACACTCAATAGGGAGAAGATCTTAGGCCCCTGAGCATAGGCACAAATTTATCCTAGGAGCTGCCACGCAGTGCTGAGAATTATAAGAACCCTGGAGCATAGAGAAAATCTAAAATTTAAAATAAAAAATTAGCATACTCAACTTGGGGTGGAGAATGAGTTTTCCATTTAACAGTTTAAATAAAATTATGAAAGACATTAACACCCTTAAACAGATAAACTTCAGTTCCTGAACTATTTCTCTGTCAGAATATTTCCTTCCTTAAAAATGCTGAACAAATGAAATACTGCCAAGTGCAGATTATTTGAAATTTTTTCCAGGTTCCCATCTATTTCCGCTCACTTTTCTGTTCTTTGTTACTGTCGTATTCATTGTCCACTTTCTGATGACAGTGGTCTAGAGAGAGAGAATTAATTAAAAATCTGACTTTTGGGCTTCAACTATTTGGCAGATTTTTCTCCCTACCTAATTAAATCTGAAGATTTTCCATTATCTCCTTTTATTCCCTCCAGCTTTAGAGACAGTTTTATTGTTTTCCTTTTAATTTTTTTTCAAAGTAGAAGCCCATTCTCTCCGTTTTTGAAACCATCTTGCCCTTTTGCCCTGCTCCATTGCGTATTGTGGATTGTAAAGTTAACCTCACAAAAAGAAAACTCATCTCTTCTACTGTTGGGCTCTTGGGGGAAGCCTCCCGTGATCCCCAGAATGAATAATGCCCATTCTTCACCTGCAGTGGCTCTTCCTTCAGGCCTCTCTCCTGCCCTCAGCTCTTGGTTTCTTCTCCCTGATATGCAGGCATTTCTTTCCCTGCCTATTCCTTAACCCCTACTTCTCATTGACTGTTACATGTCATAACACCTCACACACCTTTGAGGTAATATTTTATGAAATTTATTTTTGGGAAGACCTGCTAAAGCTTTTGAGGAAACCAAGAGATTTGGAAACTTAGCTAATTTATCTCTCATACCTCCATGTTTGTGAGTTCAGGAGGGAGGATTGTTGTTTTTGTTTTGTTCCTGGATTTTGATGTCAATTTAATATTTGTCACATTAAAGAAGATCAAATTTATCATTTGGTGTCAGATACTGTACTTGATGGTTTACATATATTATCTCAATCTTTATTCATTATAGAGAGTTAAATTAGTTGGGTTATAGGCAGCATTCTGCTGATAAATTGGTTTTATTTCAAAGATAAACTTGCAAATTTCACATTTCAAATATGAAAGACATTATCTCACAGAAGAAATGTTGTGGTTACATCTCTATGCTCGGCTGGATTACCAAAGTCTGTTAAATTTACAACTTACATGTAAATAAATGCCTGTCCTGGGAATCTAACTCTCAAATCAGGGACTTGGTCTGGTTCTCAAATCTGCCCAGAGGACTGATTGATGATGGGATTCAAATCTTTGCAAATTCACATCACCTATGTTAGATATGGAAATATTAAGCTGCTATAACAAGAAGTGTTGAGTGACTTAGTGAAAATAACATTTTATTTTTCAGTGAAGCAAGAGAGACAAGGTCAGATTCAGTTTGCCAGGTGACCCTTGCCCCATGAAACTGTCCAAAGACTTGGGCTGTATTCACTTTTTGCTTCACCAATCCCTGGACTATGGTCCTTATTTGGTAGCTGAAACTGGCAGTGCCCTCTATCTGTGTTTAAGCCTGTAGGACAAGAAAGAGGAAGTACTTGGCAGCAAGTATCTTTGAAGCAGGTGCAGTAGAAGAAAAATCTTTTCCTATTATACCAGGGAACACAGGCTTTAGCATAGCAACCATTGTATATCTTGAACTCTATTATTATGGAGGAGGTGGGGAAAGTATTAGAATAAATGACAACCACAGTCTGCCAAATCATGGTGGCTATTCCCTTCTCTATGCAGTGACTCCAGCATAAAGGAATTTGGTGGGTGTGGTGGGAGAGATGTGGATCGAGGATGGGTGCAGTGGCCAAGGGGTCAGATTTAGAAGATAGTTAGGATGCTGGCACCTCTGCCATTGGAACTTCTCAGAAGGACTTCTCTCAGGATTTTGTCCCTTGTCCCACCATCTGTCTCTGTCTCTCCTCCCCCCTCTCTCTGTCTCTCTCTCTCTTTCTCCTTCTTCTCTTTTGGGAGGCTAAGGTCAGGGCTGATTTCATGGGTTGATAACCTTTGCAGTGGCACAGGGCACAACTCTTAAGAAGGGTTCTGAGCTTGGTTTAATAATCTGCTGTTGCCATCTTGAAAGTCTTAACTTTATTATTAAACATGTGTTTTGTAAGTGCAGTTTGATGGAATAGCAGAGCTTGCCTATGAGAGTCAGGATATGTGAAGGGATGTGTGTGTATCAGGACACATGTGAACCAGCACAGGGTGCTATGCAATTGGCCTGGCTGCCCAAAGCAACATGACTGTCTAGGGCATCCCAGGGCCCCAAGATGACTGGATCAAGACCTGGATTCACATTGGCCATAGCAGAAGCAGCAGGGATGGCAGCAGTGGCCATCTGCAGATGGGGGAGAAAGTGCTCAGCATGGAGAGAGTGCTGGGGCTCACAGGAGGTCAACCTGACCATTTGTCTGTGGAGTCTGTCCTTGTGGCAGCTGTACAAATATTAGCTCTCTAGTCTGAACCTTGGGACAGAAACGGCTGGCACTCAGGAAGTAGACTTTGTTAGTAAACTATTACAAAATAAAAGCATACACATGAACACTGTAATAAAGCATTTATCAAGGAGTTTTTACTGTTCTAAGATTTTAGAATCTTTGGTTTCACAGGGAGAGTATCTAGAGGCCTAGAGATACACTTAGCTTTACACTTAGCTTTCTCAAAACAAAAGAACTCCACTTTTATATGAACTTTGGAGGGACCAGTTATTAATGAAGGAAGTAATATAAAATGAAAAATTTTCTTAAAGTTCATAATACAGCTAAGAATATACAAACAAGCATTTAGAGTTGTACAGCAATCATGAAGCTACTTTTGATTTCCTGTATGGTCGCCACACTTCACAGGAGATGTCAAAAGAAAGACTAAAGTGCTATTGCATAAATTTATATTTAGTATTAAATTCAGACTTATATGAAACCAGTTTGTATGAAGAGTCCCAGATTACTCATGTTAAAGTAGTCCCATGAGAATCATCAGCTCCAGATATTAAAATGTATATTTCGAAGTAACATCAGAAATTTATCTCAATGTTGCCATAGAATCTAAAATATTCTTTTTTTAAATATTTATTCAGTTGTTGATGGACCTTTATTTATTTATTTATTTTTTTATATGTGGTGCTGAGAATCGAACCCAGTGCCTTACATATGGGAGGCAAGTACTCTGCTACTGAGCCACAATCCCAGCCCTAAAATATTCTTAATAATGCTAGTGAAAGTCATATTAGAAGAAAGATCCCTGTCAAAATTAAAAATTAACAAAAATTGCTTGTAATCCTATATTTGTGTAGAGTTACTAATGCCATTTTCAATTATATAAATTGAAAACAATTTTACTAAAAATGTAAATTTTCATGTCCTAATAAATGAATTTTCCAAAAAGACAGAAAATCTTACATTCAGTCAAGAGATCACATTAATAATCTATTATTATTTATTGTATCATTAAGCTGTGAGGTTTATAAGATTATGTTGTTCTTCATGTATCATTACCGCTATTACATTATATATATTATATATATAATAATTTTAAGGGAAATATTTTTAAGGGAAAAAATCTTTACATTTTAATATGCGATACTGGGAATTGAACCCAGGGCCTTGCACATTCTAGAAACATGTTCTACCAGGGATTTATATCCTTAGCATGTTTTTATTTTATTTTGAGACAGGGTCTTGCTAAGTTGCTGAGGCTGGTCTTAAAATTGTAATCCTCCTTCCTTAACCTCCAGACTAACGGGAATTGTAGGTGTGTGCCACCATGCCTGGCTTGTATTTTAATATCTTTAAAGCACTTTGTTTTCCATCAGGTCCTCCCAATTATGTATCTTGTTCTGGCTGAAGGAATAATCTATCTTTTCAGTTTTCTTTTTTTTTAAATTTGTTATTTTAAAATTCTTACTTTTAAGTTTTTGCAATGCTGGAAATTTATCTTGAGCCCTCGGTTTGCAAAGCCAGCACTCTGTCACTGAACTACCCTTGAGTAGGATAGTTCCTTTGTCTTCCGCAACTATCTCTTTGTTTCCTTTTCTGCGTATGCTGCAGAACAGCAGACCTTTTTCTTTTTTCTTAAACGTATTGCTCTTTTGAGGTTTTTAAGTGATTTGGATTATCTGTGACAAAGAAAAACAAGAGAGAGCTCAAGGCTAAGTTCCTCCTCAGGCCACTGCCCTCCCGATTGCTTTGCTCTGCTCCAGTTAGCAGGAAAGCCATGTAGCTGATGGCTACAAAGACACAAGAGCACAGGTAGCTCTTGGTTGCACAAGGGCCTGATGGCAGATTCATTTACATTCTGGAGGCTCATTTCTGAGTCTTTGAACACTCTTACTCTTGTAAATAGGCTCTTACGTTCTCCCCTAGTAATCTTGCCTAGCCAAGATGCCTGCCCCCAGGTTCCTCGCTGCAGCAGAATTGAGTGAAATCAGATTGGAACAAGAATTGTGATTAGATTCTGTGCCGTAGCATCGGGGACCCAGGTGACAGGAAGAAGGAAGGAGAGGGCATCAGCAGGTGGAAGAGAAGACACACTTGTTCCAGTTAATCATTCTTAGGTGGTTGTTTGTACATGAAAGGAACACAGAAAGCAAGGCATCTGTGGCAGGAAAAATAGTCCCCAAGGATGCCCTTGTCCTACTCCCTGGCACCAGTGTGGATATTAGTTTACATGGCAACAAGGAATTCTGGTTAAGATGGAAATAAAGGTGCTACTCTTTGGCCTTAAAATTAGGGGATTCTGGATTATCTGGGTGGGCCCAGTATAATCATGGGATCCTTCAAAGCAAATAGGGAGACAGAAGAGGAGACTCAGAGAAAGATGTGAAAACAGGTGCAAGCTCAGAGAGCTGCCAAGTGTCTGGCTTTGACAGCACAGGAAGAAGGCCATGTGCCAAGGAATGAGAGCAACCTGAATGTAGTCTTGCCCTCACCTGGGTTTCAACCCCGTGTGACCCATGTCAGGCTTCTGACCTCCAGAACGATGAGAAAATAGGTTGTTTTAAGCTACTCAATTGGTGGTAAATTTTCATGGCAGCAATAGGAAATTAATGCAGATCTCTCCAGTGTTTATATTAATAGCTTGGGCTTTGGAGTCAAACTGCTTAGATTTTAATAAGTAGCTCTGTTGCCTACTGGCTATGGATGCAGAAAGTAACTTTTCAAAGTTGTGGTTTTGTCCTCTGATAAAAGGTTTTCACCTCATAACTGTGTTTTATGAAAAAAAGAAGGCAAAACCTTTGAGATAGTCTATAAATAGAAAACACTAGATAAGTATTAGCTTTAAAAAGTCATGAATGTCTGAACTGGGTGGAATTCTTGGCATGGCAAAGGACTTCCCTCCACTCTTATTCTCTTGTAGTTTTCTGTCCCCATCCCTTTGTCAGCCCCTGGTGAACCTAATCTAACAGTTGGTCCTGTAGGTCATTTACCTGATATGTTCTTGATGTGTCCCTATTCTTTAGATGCCACTCTTTCTTATTTTCTCGTTTTAATTTTCTAATGTCTTAAAAAAGAAAAAGAGATAAATCTATGTTTGTCCTTGAGTATATGCAGCAAATTGAATTCAGGACCTCCCTCAGATACCCAAATCCATGGATGTTCAAATTCCTTATATACAATGGCATAGTATTTGTGTATTATCTGCTCGATTCTCCTATATACTTTAAGCCAACTATAGATGACTTATAATGCCTAATACAATGTAAATGCTATGTACATGGTTGTTAAACGTTAATGTTTAGGGAATAGTAACCAAAAAAGCCTGTTCATGTTTAGTACAGAGACGCCCATTGGAGACCTAATATATTTGGGGTTCTCAGTTGTTTGAATTCACAAATGTGGAACCTGTGGAAACAGAAGTCGTGGAGAGGGAGAACAGCTATCTCGTAAGGTATTAATCACTGAAAATGGTTTTTTCTCTTAAGGTCTCTGCAAGGTCTTCCAGTTTTTGCCATGTCCAGGAATGACTACCTGTGGAAAGTCTCTAGCAATCTTGACTCGTAGAATGCTTGAGGAATCCTCAAGAATTGCCTTTTTAAAAAAATTTTTATTGTAAACAAATGGGATACATGTTGTTTCTCTGGTTGTACATGGAGTAGAGGCATACCATTTGTGTAATCATATATTTACATAGGGTAATGGTGTTTGATTCATTCTGTTATTTTTTCCTTTCCCCCCACCCCTCCCACCCCTCTTTTCACTCTATACAGTCCTTCCTTCCTCCATTCTTGCCCCACTTCCACCCCCCCATTATGTGTCATCATCCACTTATTAGCGATATCATTCGTCCTTTGGCTTTTTGAGATTGGCTTATCTCACTTAGCATGATATTCTCCAATTTCATCCATTTGCCTGCAAATGTCATAATTTCATTCTTATGGCTGAGTAATAGTCTCTTGTTTATATATACCACAGTTTCTTGGTCCATTCATCAATTGAAGGGCATTTAGGTTGGTTCCACAATCTGGCTATTGTGAATTGGGCAGCTATGAACATTGATGTGGCTGTATCTCTGTAGTATGCTGATTTTAAGTCCTTTGGGTATAGGCCAAGGAGTGGGATAGCTGGGTCAAATGGTGGGTCCATTCCAAGTTTTCTAAGGAATCTCCACACTGCTTTCCAGAGTAGCTGCACTAATTTGCAACCCCACCAGTAATGTATGAGTGTACCTTTTTCCCCACATCCTTGCCAACACCTATTGTTGCCTGTATTCTTGATATTTGCCATTCTAATTGGGGTGAGATGGAATCTTAGGGTAGTTTGATTTGCATTTCTCTTATTACTAGAGATGTTGAACGTTTTTTCATATATCTGTTGATTGCTTGTAGATCTTCTTCTGTGAAGTATCTCTTCATTTCCTTAGCCCATTTGTTGATTAGGTTATTTGTATTCTTGGTATAGAGTGTTTTGAGTTCTTTATATATTCTGGAAATTAGTGCTTTATCTGAAGTATGATTGGCAAAGATTTTCTCCCACTCTGTAGGTTCTCTCTTCACATTACTGATAGTTTCCTTTGCTGAGAGAAAGCATTCCAGTTTGAATCTATCCCAGTTATTGATTCTTGCTTTTATTTCTTGTGCTATGGGAGTCCTGTTGAGGAAGTCTGATTCTAAGCCGACATGTTGAAGATTTGGACCTACTTTTTCTTCTATAAGATGCAGGGTCTCTGGTCTGATTCCAAGGTCCTTGATCCATTTTGAGTTGAGTTTTGTGCAGGGTGAGAGATATGGGTTTAGTTTCATTCTGTTGCATATGGCTTTCCAGTTTTCCCAGCACCATTTATTGAAGAGGCTATCTTTTCTCCATTGCATATTTTTGACACCTTTGTCTAGTATGAGAAAGTTGTATTTATTTGGGTTTGTGTCTGTGTCCTCTATTCTGTACCATTGATTTGCCTGTCTATTTTGGTACCAATACCATGCCGTTTTTGTTACTATTGTTTGTAGTATAGCTGAAGTTCTGGTATTGCGATACCCCCTATTTCATTCTTCCTGCTAAGGATTGCTTTAGCTATTCTGGGTTTCTTATTCTTCCAGATGAATTTCATGATTGCTTGTTCTATTTCTGTAAGGTACACCATTGGGATTTTAATTGGAATTGCATTGAATCTGTATAGCACTTTTGGTAGTATGGCCATTTTGATAATATTAATTCTGCCTATCCAGGAACATGGGAGAGCTTTCCATCTTCTAAGGTCTTCCTCAATTTCTTTCTTCAATGTTGTGTAGTTTTCATTGTAGAGATCTTTTACCTCTTTGGTTAGATTAATTCCCAAGTATTTTTTTTTTTTGAGGCTATTGCAAATGGAGTTGTTTTCCTCATTTCCATTTCAGATGTTTCATCGCTTATGTATAAAAATGCTTTCGATTTATGCGTGTTCATCTTATAGCCTTCTATTTTGCTGAATTCAGTGATGAGGTCTAGAAGTTTTCTGGAGGAGTTTTTTGGATCCTCTAAATATGGAATCATGTCATCAGGAAATAGTGGCAGCTTAAGTTCCTCTTTTCCTATTTGTATCCCTTTAATTGCTTTAGTCTGTCTAATTGCTCTGGCTAGTATTTCAAGAACGATGTTGAATAGAAGTGGTGAAAGAGGACATCCCTGTCTCGTTCCCATTTTTAAAGGGAATGTTTTCACTTTTTCTCCATTAAGAATGATGTTGGCCATGGGCTTAGCATAAATAGCCTTTACAATGTTCAGGTATGTTCCTACTATCCCTATTTTTTCTAGTGTTTTGAGCATGAAGGGGTATTGTATTTTGTCGAACGCTTTTTCTGCATCAATTGAAATAACCATATGATTCTTATCCTTAAGTCTATTGACATGATGGTTTACGTTTATTGATTTACAGATGTTAAACCATCCTTGCATTTCAGGGATGAACCCCACTTGATCATGGTGCACAATTTTCTTAATATGTTTTTGGATACAGTTTGCCAATATTTTGTTAAGGATCTTTGCATCTATATTCATCAAGGATATTGGTCTGAAATTTTCTTTCCTTGATGTGTCTTTGCCTGGTTTGGTTATGAGGGTGATATTAACTTCATAGAATGAGTTTGGTAGGTACCCTCCTTTTCAATTTCCTGGGATACTTTGAGAAGTATTGGAATGAGTTCTTCTTTGAAGGTTTTGTAGAACTTGGCTGAGAATCCGTCTGATCCTGGGCTTTCCTAAGAATTGCCTTTTAATTGGGGGACTTTTGACTTAAGCCAAATAAGTAAAGTCCAAAATGAGAAATTTCAGCTGGGATATATTTTAGAAAGTAGACCTTCCAGGAGCCCTTTTAATCAAGCCAAAATTTATGAAGTATTTCATTGTAAACTGCCTTGGAATGGTTGTCCCCAGAATTTCTTAGGAGGATGATTGCTCAGAGAATTTGGCAGTTTTCTTCAAAGTTCTTGGAGTAAAAGAGTTTGGAGCTTATGACACCAAAAATTTCAGAAGAACTTTTCTATAGCTGGAAAGAGTTTCATTGCAACCTGGATGCTATGGTGAGAAATGCTAACAGAGATTCGTAATGAGATTATCTTCTAATGAGATCTCCTGCTGAAAAATACATTTAGAATACACAAAAATCACATTATGTACAAGTTACAATTGTAAAAATGTATAAAAAGCTGCTTGAAACAAAACTGAGGGAGGAAAAATTTGATTTCTGAGGTTATTGGTTATTAGGAGGATGTAAAATTCAGCTGTGAAATAAATGCACAAAGAACATATTATTGCTCTGTAATCATCAGTCCACGAGGACACACACCTTTGTGTTAGTATGTAAAATGCAAAATGATGTTTAAAACAAAAGGTGATTTCATTTTAAAATAAATACTGAAGACACATAAAATACAATTTTTTTCAAACACTGTCACACCAGGATGCTTCCTGGAAGTACATTATGGGTTCTGTTATTCAATCTCCCTCTGGTGGTTTGTGTAAGAAAAAGACTGACTTCAGAGTAGTCTCCAAATTTCTTCCCTTTAGCATTTTGCTCAAAATTAAATCTGGGAAGTATCTTCAGAGGCTTATTCCATTAACTCCAGGTCAGTTTACATATTTCATGTTTTGATTATGTGAATAATGTGGGAAATCTGATATTATATTAAAAATCAATCAGTCAATTTGTAGCTTCCTCTAGTGGTCATGTCCCCCAAATCAAGTTTGACTATTAGGAAATCTGACCTAATTTCTTTATCTCTGTGAACTATTTCTGGTACATTTGGCCAGAGTATCTCTTTTAGATTTGACCATAGTATTTTCAATCTACTCTAAAAAGACTCTGGGTTGGAAGCAAAGTTTATTTAGCTAACTGTATCGGACCATCATTCTCAAGGTTCTCTAATCACAACAGGAGACAAGACAGACATGTCACGTCACTGCTCTTTGTTCAATGACACATCGAGGTATGGGTTATGAATGCCTAACCCATAGAGAATGGCATATTTGACTTCACATGTCTGTAACACATTTCTTTTTTAGAGTTAAAGAGGCTATAAATTTAAAAGATGAATAAATGAGTGAGTGGAGAAAACAATTATAGCAAAAAGAGCTCTGATAAACCAGTAAGGAAAGAAACCCGTGGAAAAATTATGCGAATGGTCTGGTTGAGTAGGGCATTATGAATGAAGGGCTTTGTGAGGGACATTTCACAAAAATTGGTGGGAAGCAAGATTTGGTGATTTCATCTTTACTGAGTTACGCAGCCAAGTGTGCTCCTTAGGAAAGACGTTTCCCTGCTGGAATTCACAATGAGTCTCCTCCACAAGCTCTCCCATGGTGAGGCTCTCAGGCTGAATTCTTACTGGTGTGCACCTCTGGGGACTATATACTGAAGCTGCCTGCCATCTTGTGATTCTGGTTGGAAACTGCATGTACCTTACCTTTTTGGTAAATGGGATAAAAATTGTTGTTTTCAAGGCAATACAAATCCTATTGTTTGACTTTTTGCCCCCAACCCACCCACTATTGACTGACCCTCTTGTCATAAAATTTTCCAGGATTAAGCACATTATATAGATCAGAAGAGTATTTTCAGAGGAAACGACTTGTCTGCTTAAATTGCAATAGTGAGAGTTTATAGGAATTGGAGCATAGTTTTTGACTTTCCATTATCTGCTCAATGTCTTTCTCCTTTCAGGGATACGATAGATAATTCTTCATTTGACTCTGTGCCGATCTTTATGGCAGATGATTTACCATCTATTTTGAATGCTTGCATATCTTTCCAGAAACTTTTGCCTTTCTTAACCTCTCCCTTCTTGTCATCTTAGCTTATTCTGCCCTCCTAATAGGATCACTATGTATTGTTCAGCAGGGATTGGTCATGATTCCTGTTTTCTGGTATAGAAGAATATATGAGTTCTGTGAAGATTTTGGGTAAAAAAATTAAGTTTTTTTTTTTTTTTTTCCTTTCTCCCTGTACTCATAGTTGCTGTGTATTCAAATCTTAGCAAATTGGCAGCTATGACGCTGGAATGCAAGTTAATTAAATTGTGTTTGTACTTAGTCCTAGGCAAAGTTGAGTTTTTTTTCCCTGTTAGGTTTGGACCCTGTGGCTTTGTTATGCACAATCCTGGTAACTAGGGATACTAGGAGATATTTTATGTAGCTCTGTTGGGAAGGGCATGCAGTAGTAGGAACATGGCATCTCAGTAGACAGAATCCAGGGACCTCTAAGTTCTACCTGTATGTGAATCATTTAACAGGGCACAAATGATATAATAGCAAAAACCAACTTTCCTGGAGCAAATTACTTCCTTTTCTGTCTTTGAGTTTAAAAAAAAAGCTTAGCAAATACAGTCCTACATGTAGTATAGTTCCTGTATAACTTTTCCTGTGTAATTATATCTTAGTTCTTTCAAAGAACCTACTTGCCCCATCTTCCCTGTCTTAGTGGGTGGTGCAGAACATGCTGGGTCTTATCCAATTTGGTGCCAGGTACCATTGTTTTCTATTTCTGATAAAAATACTCAAAGACAATTTCAATGTAAGTGAGACTCCGATAGAGAAACTGAGGTTCAGAAAGGTTAAGTAATTAGTTGAGAGCAGCATGGATAGTTTAAATTTAAATCAAGATTACTTTTGTCTTGATATCTCAGGGTCATTATTATCGATGACTTCTTTTCTGGTTTGAAGATCCAGTAAGTATCAGGATGAATATTAGGGTGAAATTTATGAACTACAGCCTCACCATTACCTTTTTAAAAATCTAAAAAATTTGTTCTAATTTTTTGTACATGACAGTAGAATGCATTTACACATTTTGATAGATCATACATAAAAGGAGTATAATCTCTCATTTTTCTGATTATCCATATAGTAGGATCACATTGGTCATGCAGTCATATATGTACATGAGGAAATAATGTCTGTTTAACTCTACTGTCCTTCCTACCCTCAAACCCCTTCCCCTCCCTTCACTACCCTCTACCTAATATAATGTAACTCTATTCTTCCCTATCCCCACCTTATTGTGAATTAGCATCCACATATAAGAGAGAACATTCGGTCTTTGGTTTTTTGAGTTTCGTTTATTTCACTTAGCATGATATTCTCTAACTCCATCCATTTATGAACAAATGCCATAATTTCATCCTTATTTAAAGCTGAGTAATATTCTATCATATTTTCTTTATCCATTCATCTGTTTAAGGGCATCTAGTTTCATTCCATATTTTAGCTATGGTGAATTGAACTGCTACAAACATTGATGTGGCTGTGTCACTGTAGTATGTTGATTTTAAGTCCTTTGGATATAAACTGAGGAGTGTGATAACTGGGTCAAATAGTGGTTCCATTCCAAGTTTTCTGAGAAGTCTCCAAACTGCTTTCCATAACTTCTTTTTTCTCTTAATAACCTAATCTCCTCTTAAAGGCTCCACCTCCAACACTACCACATGGCCATCAAATTTAGGCATGAGTTTCCCAGGGGAGAAACAATGGCATTGATTACTTTTCTTTATATTTCTCCTAAGTCTTTACAAAGATATGGTGACACAGTTACACATTTAATAAAGGCCTAGAAAAAATGTTTTTATGTATAACTTTTCTAATACTACCATAGACATGCAAGAGACTATTATTTTCTTTCCAAATTATGTAAATGTCCTAAATTTCCCAAAGCTTCATATTCAGTAGTTTAACTCTTTTGTAGAAAACATTCTTTTTTTGTCTTTAAATACCATTTTAATGTTGTTAAGAACTGTCAACCAAGCTTTCGCTCAGCAAAGGAAACTATCAGTAATGTAAAGAGAGAGCCTACAGAGTGGGAGAATATCTTTGCCACTCCTACTTCAGAGAGAGCACTAATTTCGAGAATATATAAAGAACTCAAAAAACTCTACACCAGGAATACAAATAATCCAATCAACAAATGGGCTAAGGAAATGAACAGACACTTCACAGAAGAAGATCTATAAGCAATCAACAAATATATGGAAAAATGTTCAACATCTTTAGTAAATAAGAGAAATGCAAATCAAATCCACCCTAAGATTCCATCTCACCCCAATTAGAATGGCGATTATCAAGAATGCAAGCAACAATAGGTGTTGGCGAGGATGTGGGGAAAAAGGTATACTCATACATTGCTGGTGGGGTTGCAAATTAGTGCAGCCACTCTGGAAAGCAGTGTGGAGATTCCTTAGAAAGCTTGGAATGGAACCACCATTTGACCCAGCTATCCCACTCCTTGGCCTACACCCAAAGGACTTAAATCCAGCATACTACAGAGATACAGCCACATCAATGTTCATAGCTGCTCAATTGACCATAGCCATTTTGTGGAACCAACCTAGATGCCCTTCAATTGATGAATGGACCAAGAAACTGTGGTATATATATACAAGAGACTATTACTCAGCCATAAAGAATAAAACTATGACATTTGCAGGCAAATGGATGAAATTGGAGAATTTCATGCTAAGTTAGATAAGCCAATCTCAAAAAACTAAAGGACGAATGATCTCACTGATAAGCAGATGAGGACATATAATGGGGGGTAGGAGGGGTTAGCATTAGGGTTAGCGTTAGGTTTAGGGTTAGGGATAAGGAGAGTGGTAAGAATGGAGGAAGGAAGGACTGTATAGAGGGAAAAGAGGGGTGGGAGTGGTGGGGGGAGGGGAAAAATAACAGAATGAATCAAACAACATTGCCTATGTATATTTATGATTACACAAATGGTATGCCTTGATTCCATGAACAAACAAGGAAATAACATGTATCCCATATGTTTAAATAATTTTAAAAAAGAAAGAAAAACTGAAAAAAAAAAAAAAAAGGAACTGTCAACCAGCACTACTTGTTTGTAAACCCTCATCAAAGCACATTGCCTCAGTATGAATATGTGCAGGCAAGAATGAAGACAGTATACCTGCAATCACTTAACTTTCTTTTTTTTTAAGTTTTTTTTTATTGTAAACAAATGGGATACATGTTGTTTCTCTGTACATGGAGTAAAGGCGTATCAGTTGTGTAACCATAAATTTACATAGGGAAATGATGGTTGATTCATTCTGTTATTTTTTCCCTTCCCCCCACCCCTCCCACCCCTCTTTTCCCTCTATACAGTCCTTGCTTCCTCCATTCTTGCCCCCCTCCCTAACCCTAACTCTAACTCTAACATAACCCCTCCCACCCCGCATTATGTGTCATCATCCACTTATCAGCGAGATCATTCGTCCTTTGGTTTTCTGAGATTGGCTTATCTCACTTAGCATGATATTCTCCAGTTTCATCCATTTGCCTGCAAATGCCATAATTTTATCATTCTTTATGGCTGAGTAATATTCCATTGTATATATATACCACAGTTTCTTTATCCACTCATCAATTGAAGGGCATCTAGGTTGGTTCCACAATCTGGTTATTGTGAATTGAGCAGCTATGAACATTGATGTGGCTGTATCTTTGTAGTATGCTGATTTTAAGTCCTTTGGGTATAGGCCAAGGAGTGGGATAGCTGGGTCAAATGGTGGTTCCATTCCAAGTTTTCTAAGGAATCTCTACACTGCTTTCCAGAGTGGCTGCACTAAATGCAGCCCCACCAGCAATGTATGAATGTACCTTTTTCCCCACATCCTCGCCAACACCTGTTGTTGCTTGTATTCTTGATAATCGCCATTCTAATTGGGGTGAGATGGAATCTTAGTGTAGTTTTAATTTGCATTTCTCTTATTACTACAGATGTTGAACATTTTTTCATATGTTTGTTGATTGCTTGTAGATCTTCTTCTGTGAAGTGCCTGTTCATTTCCTTAGCCCATTTGTCAATTGGATTATTTGTATTCTTGGTGTAGAGTGTTTTGAGTTCTTTATATATTCTGGAGATAAGTGCTCTATCTGAAGTATGATTGACAAAGATATTCTCCCACTCTGTAGGCTCTCTCTTTACATTACTGATAGTTTCCTTTGCTGAGAGAAAGCTTTCCAGTTTGATTCCATCCCAGTTATTGATTCTTGCTTTTATTTCTTGTGCTATGGGAGTCCTGTTGAGGAAATCTGGTCCTAAGCCGACATGTTGAAAATTTGGACCTACTTTTTCTTCTGTAATCTGCAGGGTCTCTGGTCTGATTCCAAGGTCCTTAATCCATTTTGAGTTGAGTTTTGTGCAGGGTGAGAGATATGGGTTTAGTTTCATTCTGTTGCATATGGATTTCCAGTTTTCTCAGCACCATTTGTTGAAGAGGCTATCTTTTCTCCATTGCATATTTTTGACCCCTTTGTCTAGTATGAGAAAATTGTATTTATTTGGGTTTGTGTCTATGTCCTCTATTCTGTACCATTGATCTACCTTTCTATTTTGGTACCAATACCATGCCATTTTTGTTACTATTGCTTTGTAGTAGAGTTGAAGATCTGGTATTACGATACCCCCTGCTTCGCTCTTTCTGCTAAGGATTGCTTTAGCTATTCATTCTTCCAGATGAATTTCATAATTGCTTGTTCTATTTCTGTAAGGTATGTCATTGGGATTTTAATTGGAAATGCATTGAATCTGTATAGCACTTTAGGTAGTATGGCCATTTTGACAATATTAATTCTTCCTATCCAAGAACATGGGAGATCTTTCCATCTTCTTTTTTTATTTTCTTTCTTTAGTGTTCTGTAGTTCTCATTGTAGAGGTCTTTCACTTCTTTTGTGAGATTGATTCCCAAGTATTTTATTTTTTTCGAGGCTATTGTGAATGGGGTAGTTTTCCTAATTATTCTTTCCAAAGATTCATCACTTATGTATAAAAATGCATTAGATTTATGTGCATTGATCTTATATTCGGCTACTTTACTGAATTCACTTATGAGTTCTAAGAGTTTTCTGGTGGAATTTCCTGGTTCCTCTAAGTACATAATCATATCATCAGCAAGGCCTCTTTGGGCCTGTGTATCTGGTTTTACTGTCCTTGTGGGAAAACCTCACCTGGCGGGGAAGACTCACCCGATGGGGAGGTCTCGCTGGACAGTTCCCCTCCTAGAGGTTGCAGTAGTTTCTGTTTTTTACTCTTTCATTTATTTCTAATTTCAATCCATTATGATCTGATAGAATGCAAGGTAGTGTCTCTGTCTTCTTGTATTTGCTAACATTAGCTTTGTAGCATAATATATGGTCTATTTTAGAGAAGGATCCATGTGCTGCTGAGAAGAAAGTGTATTCTTGGTTGCATGGTATATTCTGTAAATGTCCATTAAGTCTAAATTATTGATTGTGTTACTGAGATCTATGGTTTCTTTATTCAATTTTTGTCTGGAAGATCTGTCCAGTGGTGTGAGAGGCGTGTTAAAATCACCTAGTATTATTGTGTTATGGTCTATTTGGTTTCTGAAATTGAGAAGGATTTGTTTGATATACATGGATGAGCCACTGTTTGGGGCATAGATGTTTATGATTGTTATGTCTAGCTGATTTATGCTTCCCTTAAGCAGTATGTAATGTCCTTGTTTATCCCTTCTGACTAACTTTGGCTTGAAGTCCACATTATCTGAAATGAGGATGGATACTCCAGCTTTTTTTCTGAGTCCATGTGCATGGTATGTTTTTCCCCATCCTTTCACCTTTAGTCTATGGGTATCTCTTTCTATGAGGTGAGTATCTTGCAGGCAACATATTGTTGGATCTTTCTTTTTAATCCAATCTGCCAGTCTATGTCTTTTGATTGATGAGTTCAGGCCATTAACATTCAGGGTTATTATTGAGATATGATTTGGTTTCCCGGTCATTTGGCTCATTTTTAAAAATTTTATTATTTGACAATTGCTTTAGGATAATTCCTCCCTTTGCTGATTGTATTCTTTGTTTTTCATCTCTTCCTCATGGAATATTTTGCTGAGAATGTTCTGTAATGCTGGCTTTCTTTTTGTAAATTCTTTTAGCTTTTGTGTATCATGGAAGGATTTTATTTCATCGTCAAATGTGAAGGTAAGTTTTGCTGGGTATAAGATTCTTGGTTGGCATCCATTTTCTTTCACGGCTTGAAAAATGTTGTTCCAGGCCCTTCTAGCTTTTAGGGTTTGGATTGAAAAATCTGCTGATATGCGTATTGGTTTCCCCCTGAATGTAATTTGGTTCTTTTCTCTCACAGCCTTTAAAATTCTGTCTTTATTTTGTATGTTAGGTATTTTCATAATAATGTGCCTTGGTGTGGGTCTGTTGTAATTTTGTGTATTTGGAGTCCTATAAGCCTCTTGAACTTGATTTTCCATTTCATTCTCCAGATTTGGGAAGTTATCTGATATTATTTCATTGAAAGATTGTTCATTCCTTTGGTGTGTTTCTCTAAGCCTTCCTCAATCCCAATAATTCTTAAATTTGGCCTTTTCTTGATATCCCATAGTTCTTGTAGATTCTGTTCATGATTTCTTACCACCTTCTCTGGTCAACTTTGTTTTCAAGGTTAAGTATTTTTTCTTCAATATCTGAGGTTCTGTATTTCAACTGTTCTATCCTATTGGATATGCTTTCTATGGAGTTCTTAATTTGGTTTATTGTTTCCTTCATTTCAAGGGTTTCTGTTTGTTTTTTTTCAATATCTCTAACTCTTTATTGAAACGATCTTTTGCTTCCTGTATTTGCTCTTTTAACTGTTGATTGGTGCGATCATTCAATGCCTGCATTTGCTCTTTCATCTCATCGTTTGCTTCCCTGATCATTTTAATTATGTACATTCTGAACTCCCTTTCTGTCATTTCTTTTGCCATGCTGTCATTGGGTTTTATTGATGTAGCATCTAGATTTGTTTGGGGCATATTCTTCCCTCATTTTCTCATGTTGTTCAGGTATCAGTGAACTTCTGAGATATTGCAGATTTCCTCTATTGACTTATAATGTCCCTGAAGAGTTCTAGTATATCCCCTCTTAGCCTTCAGTAGCCTGAAGTCTTGGAGGAAGTTGATAGTGCAGTGCTCCACAAGGAAGCTGCCTCTCTAGGGGTGGTGGCCTTCAGGTGGGGTTTATTCCCTGCTAGTGGGCAGAGGTACCTCCACTTGTTGACCAATGGTCATCCAAAGGGGAATTAGGCTGCGGGCTCAAGCAAGGTCTGTTTGGGCCTGTGTCTCTGGTTTTACTGTCCTTGTGGGAAAACCTCACCCAACTGGGAAGACTCATCCGGTGGGGAGGTCTTGCTGGTCAGTTCCCCTCTTAGAGGTTCCCCTCAATCCACAACTACCGCCTGGGCTGGGCTGCCTTCCTCTGCAACGTTCCCAGGTTCCCGGACCTACCTCCTGGGCCTGGGAGCCTCACCCTTCGCTGACGAGTCTCCTTAGGCTGCTTCTCCTCAGAGAACCTGCCCACAGTCCTGGAACCTTCGCTCCAACCCTCAGCTTGTCTCTGTGCGGCTCTTCCACCAAGAAGCCGCCAAGGTCCTGGGACTCTGCTCTGCACCTAATTGACTGGCTATGCGGCCCCTCCTCTGAGCAGCCACCTGGAGCCCCGTACAATTGCTCCGAGTCCCAGCGACCCACCCCACGCCTCTTCCTCAGGTCAGCCACTCGGTGTTCTGCTGCGGTCCCTAGGAGTCCAAGCAACTCACTGCTCACCTCCTCCTCCCGCCAACTGCCCATAGCCCTGGTGCAGTCACTCTGAGTCCAAGCGACCTGCCGCACACCTCCTCCTCCAGGCAGCTGCCTGGTGCTCTGGTGCGGCTGCTCCGAGTCCAAGCAACCCTCCACACTCCTTCTCCTCCTCCAGGCAGCCCCCTGGTGTTCAGGAGCAGTCGCTCTGAGTCCAAACAACTCACCGCGTGCCTCCTCCTCTGGGCAGCCGCCCGTAGCCCTGGTGCAGTCACTCCAAGTCCAAGCAACCTGCTGCACTCCTCCTCCTCTTCCAGGCAGCTCCCCGGGTGTTCAGGATCAGTCGCTCTGAGTCCAAACAGCTTGCCGTGCAGCTCCTCCTCTGGGCAGCTGTCCGGAGCTCTGGTGTGGCCGCTCCAAGTCCAAGTGACCCACCGTGCTCCTCCTTCTCCGGGCAGCCCCCTGGTATTCAGAAGCGGTCTCTCTGAGTCCAAGCAGGTCGCCGCAGCAGCTCCTCCTCTGGCAACCACCTGTAGCTCTGGTGCGGTCACTCCGAGTCCAAGCGACCCGCCGCGCTCCTCCTCTTCCTCCTCCTCCTCCTCCGGGCAGGCCCCGGTATTCAGGAGTGGTCGCTCTGAGTCCAAACAGCTAGCCATGCAGCTCCTCCTCTGGGCAGCCGCCCGGAGCTCCGGTGGGTTGCTCCAAGTCCAAACACTGTGCTGAGCGGCCTCCTCTATGATGCTCCCAGTTGTCCGAGTTCACAGCTCCAGCGGGGGAGGGGTGACTCATTGGGCAGCTCTACTTCACAAAGTTCCCTGCGTTCTGGGACTATTGCCCCATCTGGGATGCCTCCCCAATGGGAGAGATTCACCCGGTGGCTTTGAGTTGGTCCCAAGTCTCTCAATATCTCCTTTTCTTGAATCCTGAGTCCTTCAAAGCTTCTTAAAGGCTGGTTAGTTCTTGATATGAGGATGTTGATCTGGAGAAATATTATTTTCTTCCCATTTTGAAGAGAGTGCCATTTCCCGGTGCTCAAAAACCAGGCCTGCTCCCTGGGGATCTTCAGCACCCCCACAGCAGAGTGAGAGTGAATCCTAGTGCCGAATGGCAGGAATCTGTAGAAAACATTCTAACATTTGTTTGAAATTTGTCAAGGGCAGTTTATATGTTGTTTCATTATTATTTTATGATTCATAGTGAATAATTACAAAATGTCACTCGAGGCAGGCTTACGTTGGAAGGAAACCTCAAAAATATGTTAAAGTTAAATGTTAATTAAATGTTAATTTTTTTATTAGAAACGAAATGTTTAATCTCTGAAACAGTTCATAAAATAGCACTGCCCCAAGGAACCTAAATGAGAAATTATCTTTGAATTTGAAAACATCTACCTGCTTTATTGAGAGGGTAAACTATAAATGTGCAGTTTTAAAATTATCCATGTTCTTTAGGACTTTTAGTTACATTGTTACATTTCTCTGCAGGAAATGATAAATAACAAAATTGTGGTATACATCTTATTTTCCAATGATTTTTGAAAAAAAATGCTTCAATCTTGTTTAAGACTTTTAGACTAAAACCTAAGGTAGTATACTAGTGTGTCATTTTAACAAGACAATTCCTGTTGGGAAGCATTCTTGATTTTTTTCTTTTTCTCTTTCCCTTTTCCTCTGCCCCACTTCCATATCTTCTTTCCTTTTTTAAATGTTGAATTTCACAAAGATTTCTTTTTTAAAAGTTTTTTTTTTTTTTAATTCTTCTGCTTGGCTTCTATTTCTGGCAGTCTTTCATCAACTTGTTTTCCAGCTTTTTACTCTGTTTTTTCTTTACTTTCAACTTTGCCTAATTAGATTTAAAATCCACTGGAAAAGGTTTTGTCTAACTCTATCATATACTGTAATTTTACTTGAAATATTGAATGAGGACATTGAACAGAGAATTTCTAAATTCAACTTACATTCTCCTTCCTAGCAGAAAGTCACTAAGTACAGATTTATTTTTGTTTCCTGATAACAACTTTTAGGTAATTTTACCATGACTGATTTTTCTATAGATTTTCCATCATGCTGTCAGACATGCAAAAAGTATACTGAGCTCTTATTTTTAGGAATTTAAGCTGAAGGCCAGATGGCAAAGTTTCCATTCAATCAAAGCATAGCTTCATTTCAAAGCGGGGAAAAAAGAGTCAAGGAGTAACTTAGCCATGAAGGTATTTAATTCGGGGAGATGTTTTGGATTTTCTCTGAACATTCGTTTGACAGTGATGGTTTCTCACTAATTAAAAGATGTTATGTAAAAGGCACTGAGGGATGTTAAATTGAAGAGCTGTGTTGTTGTGAAAAGACTTGTTTTGCCTTATCTTTGCAGCAGGGGGACACCACAGACATAAAAGTTACCACTGACTTCTTTTTAGAATGTATAACTAAAAATACTTTAAGTGCATCTGTTTAACAGGCGTTCATTGGTCTCTATCACATGCTACTTTTGAACATGTGTAAGTTTAAAGGTATTAACAGAACTTTTGCTCCCTGAAAAAGAATGAAAAATCAGTAAAACAGAGCAATCCACTGAGCAAGCAAAATGGATGTGTAAAGGAAGGCGGCCCTGAAGAGGGAAAGCCTGAGTGGAGATCCCTTGGGATCACCCAGAATGGTTTGACATGGGGACAAGTATTTGGAGGGGTAGAGGTGGAAGCAGGGGAATATAGGAAACATTCCCTAAGGCTTAGAAGGGGATTGGGTTTTGTCATGTCCCTCACTTGGCCTGGGACAAAAGCAGGATCTCAGAGGGGAATAGCTACATGGGGCAGCTCTTAAAGCTGGATGCTGGGGCTGTGGCCATTTATGCTGGCCTGGCACAGACATAATAGACTGTTTTGTCTAGCATAATCCCTGAAAGCTGAGGGACCATGAACCCTCAGAGAAAATGAAAGTTACAGAACCTTCATTGGTTCTTCCAAGTATCACATAACCTCTGTGGATTCTCCTACCTATCCTGTTTTGCAGGAGAGGCCCATGAAAAAGAAGTCTGAATGATATTTTTGTTTTCAACTTTTTGAGTGGGAAAGTGTGAATTAATTTGATTTAGAAGAGTGAAGTGATAGGGCATTTTTTTCATCTTCGTGTGACAGATAAATCTGTGCCAGTGACACCAAGCAGGGCCCTTCTGAGCTCATTTGTGGTCCCAGGTGCCACTTCCCACTTCTACTCCTTGGAGGAAGGTTCTATGCCTTTCCTGAACCTCCTACTTCAAAATTCCTGTGTTCCAGTCTTTCAAGTCTAATACATAATGAAAGCTAACTATAATGAAAAGCTAAGAAGTCTATAATTAAAATCATAACTAAATATTCATAACCAAAAAAGGGAATGAAAGTATAAGCTGTCTAAGATTTTTAACTGAACACTTAAAATCTTAAAGATGAAGAAGTTTTCACATTTGATTTTGGCAGGAAAAGCCCTTTTCAAAGGAAGTTGGTACTCAAGTGTATAAAGCAGATACCATTAGAACTCTGGCTAAATGAAAAGGAGGTCTGAATACCCCCCTTTACTCCAGTGCATGGTCCCAAAGTCTTTTTCCTAAGTATTACAGAGATCTTCTGAAATCCACTGTTTTAACCCAAGGAATGGGTAATGTGGGTGGAGTGTGGAGGATGGAGTCAGATACATCCTCACAGGCGAGTGGGGAAGATTGTTGTGTGTGGTGGGGGGACTGTTGTACTCTTGTCCTACCATGAGAACAAATGCTACTCAGAAGCCAGACTACAGGTTTGAGTGAGTGTCTCTCTATCATACAGGGGGATTTTTATGTTTCCTCAGAAGTTTATTTTCCAGCAATGAAAGGAATAAAATTATAAGGTATTCGTTTTCATTGAAGGGCCAAGAAATAGGAGTGACCATTTAGTTCTGCTCTTTATGCACCTCATATTCTCAGTCTTCACATATTCATTTGACAAATACTGAATTTACTCTTATCATGTGTAAGTTCTGTTCTAGACTTGGGAAAGAAAAACTGAGAAAGTACCTTCACTCCAGGAGGTTGCTTTCTAGAACAGAGAGAGAGAAAGAGAGAGAGAGAGAGAGACAGAGAGAGAGAGAGAGAGAGAGAGAGAGAGAGAGAGAGAAAGAGAATAAGCAAACAATTATCTTCTTTTAATGTAAATTAGGTCAAATATAATGGAACAGATGTTTTGTTTTGTTTTGGCTTGGTTTGGTTTTGAGCAGGCTATGGTTCTGATCATCTTGGACATCAGCACTTGGTGAGCACTGTGCCCTATGTTTAATCGTGTCTAAGAAGAGCATGAGAAGGACTTCTCAGCTTGGAAGATAGATACTTTTGGAAAAGCTACATTTCAGTAATGGGATTAGAGGAATGGGAGGACACAGACTGACTTCATTTTTAGATTATAAATATATTTCAGATGTCGATAATTTTACAAATGCAATTTTGAAATTTCCCAAATGTTCTTCAATTGTTCGAGTTAAGCTAACCTGTAGGCAGAGCTTAAGACCTCTCTGTGCATCCTCAAAAGATGTACTCACACAATAGCATTCAAAAAGGTTTAATTTTAGAGTCCCACTTCTCTGATCATCTACCTCCCCATTTGCTTTATTCTGCAGCAAAAGAGTTGCCCTTTCTTCCTGAGCTACTTGCTCTCCTCTCCTTCTGTCTTTGACACAGCCCAGTCACTCTGTGAAACTGCTTTTACCAGGACCCTGCTCTCTCCACGTTGCTGTATCTGGTGGTCTTCTCCCATCTTACCTGGCCTGGCAGCAGCATTTGGTTCCGTTGCTCATTTCCACCTCTTTGATATATTTTCCTTCCCTGGCTTCCAGGATGCCACACTCTCCTGCCCGTTTTCCACCCAGCACACTGACTACTCCTCAGTCTGTTTGCCAGCTTTTCTTCTCCACATCTCTAAACATGGGTTTTAATAGCCCAGCCTTACATCTTTTCTTCACTCTCTCACTAATCCTCATCCTTTTCTGTCCTCGCTAACCAGTCTCTTGTAAGCTCATCCAGGCACACTGGCTTTGAATCCATATGCCTACTTATTCACATTTCTAGTCCTGTCCTTTATCCTAGTGTTTGAACTTGCATATCCATTTATCTACTCAACATGACATCTGCTCACTTTGGTGCTTCCTGTATATGTTGGACTCAATATGCCCAAAATGTAAAACCTGATATTTTTTCCAGTCTTTCTTGTCTAATAACCTTTTCCATCTCAATAGACATCTATTCCAATCTTCCTGCTGGCCAGAAATTTGAAGTCCACATTGACTCTTGACTCGTGTCTTCCCTCACTATTCTCATCTATGGGCCATGGAAAACCTGCTGGCCCTGCTTTCAGAATTACATGCACAATCCAATGTGCCTCAACATGTCCAGTGATACTCCCTCCAAGGCATCATCACCTCTTCCTGAAATACTTCAGTAACCTCCTAACTGCTCTCTACTTGTTCCTTTTCCCTTCCAGAATTGATTTTCAACACAATGGGCAGAGCCATCCATTAAAACTTAAATCATATCTTGCTACTCTTTACTGAAAACTTTTCTTTTTCCTTAAAGTTACAAAGTCCTTCTGAAGGCCTGTATAGGCCTGTGTGGTTGGACTCTTTCTCCTGCTCTGTCTCATCTCTTGCTATTCTGTCTCTCCCTCACTCTTAGTCCATCTACCCACAAAAATCTCCTTTGCCCATCCTGACGCCTGTCAGGGGTGCTGTTGTCTGAGGTACTTTGCTCTGGCACTTCCTTCTGTTGGGAATGTCCGAGATGTAGCTGGTTCCCTCCCCTCTTCCAAGTTATTGCTCAGTTATAAGCTTTCAGTGAGGTCCACCCTGGCATTCCAGTTACTACTGGAACCTGCCCCAGCCCACTCTGTACCCTGTATCTATCTTACCCTCTGCATTCCTTTCTTCTTGTCATAGCCCTTATTACCTTCTGGCATGAATATATTAATTTCCTTTTTATTATGTTTGATGTTATTGTCTTCTGGGAGTATAAACTCAGCAAGCCAAAGGTCTGTTTGGTAATCAGCCATGCTTTCCAAGCTCCTAGAGGGGTACACATTGTTTAAATTGAAAAAAATGAATAAATCAGAGAGCTGCACAAGCCTTGCTGATTCCACATGTCAGATGGAGGAAGTGATAATACTTCCAGTTTCTAAGTAAGAATTTTATATAGCTTATTAGATATTTCTGTGTCCCAAAGGGTCTTGTCCATACTGTGCCCCTATGGGAGACAACCAACATTTTTTTTTGGGGGGGGGGAGGGGGTCCAGGGGATTGAATTCAGGGGCACTCGATTACTGAGCCACATCCCCAGACCTATTTTGCATTTTATTTAGAGACAAGGTCTCACTGAGTTGCTTAGTGGCTCGCTGTTGCTGAGGCTGGCTTTGTACTGGCAATCCTCCTGCCTCAGCTTCCTGGAGCCACTGGGATTATAGGCAAGTGTCACCACGCCCAGCAACAACCAACTTTTCAAATTTATCTCTTCTTCAACATCCTTCCCAGAAGCAGTGGCTCTGCTCTTCCCTCTTGGGGACCCTCACTCTGCTTACTCAGAGCCCTCTGACCCCCTGCATTCCTACTCACCACTTCTTAATGTTCAGCAAAATGAAAGGCCGTCTAGTTACTATGACTCACTCCCTTAGAAGGCAGGGTACAGTACAAGTCTGGTGATTTAAGCATACCCTTGAATTTTCTCTCTCAATTCTTATTTTTTACCTCCAACTTTAATCCATCTTTTTATGCATAAAGATAAAGTTTTCTACCCGAGGAGAATTCTTGTATCACTTTGCTGAAAGATTATACTCACTCTTTCTCATCTTGTCAAATTATCTTGTAATAGGTAAGAGCAGTTATATTAACTCAATTTCAAGCAGTGTATAGAATTCAGTACTGACAGGCTCTTTTTTTTAGTACAGGCCCAAGTAGGGATATGCCATGCCAGGTGGACGTTCTCTTCAGAGGTAGAACTGAAGCTGAGCATCAGGCTTTAAGCATAGGTTCAAGGAAAAAGCAAATGAGGACACCATAAAGTCAGCAGCCATTTCTGCAAAAGACTCCAAAAAGACTCCAAAAGTTAATAACCAGAGTAATGAGAGCATTTTCTTGTATAAATGCCACCATAATACACAGAGAGAACCTAAGGGGCTGAAAGCAATTGCAGAAAAAAAATCTCAAGGCAATTTCATACTATAGATAGTTATTTCATCAGTCTATTACCAGAGACAAAACTACTGAAAGGAGTATCATCTACCCATGTGTATACCATGATCATCCTCATGGGTATATACTCTTCAGAATCCCAGGGATTGTAAAGTCCAAGTGATTCATAAATGTCCCTATTATCAAGATAGGTAAGCTAGGAAACATAATTGTATTCTGCTATTCTTACAGTAGTGCTAATAGTCCCAAGTTTAAATGGAAGTCAAATTTGGTGGTGAAGCATCTTTAGTTAGTAAAAGTTTCTTCATCAGATGATGATCAGTAGAATATATGCTTCACTGAGGTGTGGAATCTTCCTCATTTTCTTCACTGCTGTATCCCTGGGAGATAGACTAGTGCTTAGTACATAGTAGACACTCAGTAAATATTTGTTAAATTAATTAGTAAATCCTTCAATGATCAATCTGCCATTGATTTAAAATCCAATATGTTCCCCTTAGCATTATCGATGATGTAGGAAATGATACTGAGATCGTATATCACATTTCTCAGTGATCTCCTTTTGTCATCCAAGGGTTAGTTCAACTGTCTGTTGGGACTGGTATAAGACAGTGAAATTTATGGTCAAAACATCTGGGTAGCAACTTGTTAAGAGCCCTCGTAGGATATTTAAAAAAAAAAACCAACTAGAGCTGACATGGAATGTCATTTCATCTGGATTCAATTCCCTTGAAGGACAGATATGTGCCTTTTGTTTAGAGAGAATAATTAGGATGAGTTTGAGCTTTCACTCAAACCTGATGCCCTTGAACCTGCCTTATGTCAGCTGACTACATCACTGACATGTACCAGAGATAGGGGAGTGGGCGTGCTGTGGAGGACTGGGCTGGAAGCCTTGAGCTCAGGATTATTGGGTGATTTCCACCTTGAACTAGACATGTGGCTTTCCAATATCACTGTTTTAACCTTATGATACTATAGTTCCTCTATTTGAAAACTATCATTCCCTCATGGAAATTGGGATAAAAATACCTGCCTGTTTACCTTATAGGATATTTAGAAATTCCAAATAAGATGCATTTATATCACTTTATTGATTGAAAAGTTGTATACAAATACATGGGAAATTCTGAATAGAGCTAAAACGCAATCAATCAGAAAGAGATTAGAGATTATGGATGTTAATTTTGCAAAAGTAATATTGGTTAGCAGAACCATGAATTTTCAAAGAAAGAATAAGGATAAAGAAACAATTCAAATATTCTAAAACCAAGGACAGCCCCACCTCCAAATGTAGGCCCACACAGAAGAAGTCAGCCTCTGCTGAATCAGCCAGGATGGGAGATATCAATAATCAAGACAATGCAAGCAATGCTGGATTTTAAATTTGATCCAGATTTGAAGTGAGCATACACAAGAAATGATTTTATTGAAGTCATATATATTGGGTCTTAGAGATGAAATCTGGAGGTTAGCAGCTATTTAATGTTGAGCTTTCAGCTATGTTTCCAGATGCATCTTGAAGGCTGTAGGTGGGGAAGGCAATAATTCTTGAGGCATGCATTTGCTGCAAAGCTGACATATGGAACTTTTGCACTCTTTCATATATATACTATAGAAACACTCTCACAATAGAATTATCACTCTTTAAATTTTTTTTCTCTTAACCCTAGGAAGGTGATATTAAATTGACTAGCTGGTAAAATCTTAGTATTCTGGCTTTTCATTTTATATCTGGTTTCATGTTTGCCCTTTATGAATCAAATATAAATCTGTATTTATAGCAATAAGAGTGCAGAGTTCTATAATTCTGGTCTTGAATTCTCTAACAGTGTTATGTACCATCAAACATGTTGATTATTTTGGAAGTTGAAATCCAGAGATGTAATTTTTATTCCTTCTGAAATTGTGGGATATAATTTAAAAAAACAGATTTTTGCTGCTGTTATTGTGAACTTACCAAATCAACTAGGACTTAACATTCAGCAAGTTGAAATGCTGATTTCCTTGACAGCATTGGAAAATTGTTTGTTAATTTCATTTCCGTTATTTTGCTTTGAGGTGGGGTATTGCTCATTGGAGATTTGGGAGGCTTTTTTTCTGCAAAGAGTAGTTTCAAAACTCTTGAGTGCCAGCCTCTCCAATGAGTTCCAGGAACACTGGGGGAAGCATGACAGACATGGACTTTAGTGCCCACAGTCTTCAGGGGTACTTTTCTGGTTTTTTTTCTAATTCTGAGTGAAAATGCTCCATACTTCCTTGTTCCCACTATTTAGTCCACAAGGTTTATCTGGTCAAGGAATACACAGTTCAGGGAATGTGGCAGTGACAGGCGATGGACCACATAGCTGACGTCACACACAGTAGCTTTGGTGGAAGAAGGAAGGGGGTCGGAAGTTCATTCTATCTGTTGTTATTCTGAAACTGCAGCTCATGAAAAAAGTTAGGTTTTTGTGTTTTTGATTTAAAAAAATAACATGATCATTATAAGAACATTTGCAAAATACAGAGTAAACTACAATGAATAATAATTGCCTTTAATTCTATAACCAGGGAGAATTAGAGTAGTTTTTGATATACCTCTTGTCATGACAAATTATATTTATATTTAAGTGGAAAAAACAAATTGGTGTTTTTCCACTTAAAGTATCTTGAACTTTTTCCCCAGGACATTGATTATTTTCTAAAATATAGTTTATTATGTAGGAGCCAAATTTATTTAACCAGTTTCTTACTATGACATATTGCTCTTTTGACGTTTTCACATTATAAACAATGATGGTGTGAATATCATTAAAGATAAAATTCACACGTATTAAAAAATGATTTCATTTGTATGAAGTTCAAGAAATAAAACTGCTGAGTCAAGTGTCACAGGTATTTCATGCTCATTACCCAATATGTTAATTAATATAACATTCACTTTGTTAAATGGATAGATCCTTTTATTAATGATTTTCCTTAAAAAGTGTTTATAGCTTTTTTTTTTTTTTTTTGGTGCTACTGGGAATTGAACCCAGGGCCTTGTGCATGCAAGGCAAGTACTCTACCAACTGAGCTACATCCCCAGCTGTTTCTAGCTTTTTATCTTAAATTTATTATCTGTCATAACTTAAACAATTGCATATTTGTTGAATTTGGGTGGAAAAAAGCACCATAATACCCAAAGCAAAACACATCAAAATGTAAATGTGCAACTGGGGGTGGGGGATGAATGAAAATAATATTATTAGCTCATGTCATTTCACATTCCTTATGCCAAAACAGACTCTGACATTCTAGCTGGCATTTTTAGTAAGGCAGGGAAATATATTTCAAGTGCAGGGCATGGGATCTCTATGCTTTTTTTTTTCCATAGTCATCAGTTAATGGACTTTATTTTTATTATAATGTTCTCTGTGCTGCATAAAATAGCATTTTAGAGGAAGAGTTTATTTTTTTATATTTTGTTCAATTAATGTCTTCCCTTTGACATTATTTTCAATTATTAAGAAAAATACCCTCTTGGATTTTCCCCACATAAACTATACAATTAACGAGGCTAGTTTTTTGTGCTCTGAACACAAACCCCTCACTGTGCAACTTTGCTGGTAAATTTTCTCCCACTTTCCTCAAGCAAACACTCTTGGAATGACTTCCAGGCAATTCCACAATTAATGTTCCAAAGTACCAAAGAGAACTAATTTGGTAACAATGAAACAGGGAATTCGGAAACAACGCGGTGGAATAGCAAGAGAAGGTTTTCTGTTATTTATTTCTCTGTCTTAAACAAGGAGAAATAAACCCTATTCTGACTTTGCTTTTTTTTTTTTTTTTTTTCCCTTCCCACCTTTTTAGTGCTCTGCGGAGGAGGTGAGAGCTTTCTGTGCACCAGTGGTATCTGTGTCCCTCGGAAGCTACAGTGTAATGGCTACAATGACTGTGACGACTGGAGTGACGAGGCTCATTGCAGTATGTGGCCAGCTGTGTGGGTCCGTTTGGGTGGACAGGGATTCTATTTGGGGGCCTAGAAACCCAAGCCATTCCACGGTCAAATCCTGACAGCCACCGCCTTTTCAGCATGTCATGGACAGCTTTGGGTTTGCCTTTCAGAAGTGAACGAACTAATGTGTTCATCTCACCCCAGAGCGACAGTATTGTGTTTGCATGGTTTTATTAAGAACTCAATAGCTAGATACCACATTGGAACTGATCAGTGATTGAAAAGTTTTTGCATAAAGTCTCCTAAAATTGGGAGAAGGTTTGGGGTTTATTTTGTTTGGGTGAGAAATTTCGTTTTAGATTTTAAGCTTTTTGAGTATAATGGCTGATGGGGTCTTTCAAAAGAACACTTTTAAAGGAAATTTCTTCCTATAAACAAAACAAGATTCAAAGCATCTTTTTAAAAATGCTTCTTCTATATTGGATATAGTTAATGGCATTAAACATCCTCAGTTTACTAAATTGACTTGATTAGTTATTTTGAATGAATTGGCCGGTGGTTTGTCCAATATAGCTTTAGATTTCAAGTTATTTTGTACTTATGCACCAGACAGAAGAGGAAAACTAGCCTGGAGAATTACACTGCATGATCTGTATTCAAAACAGACCGATGTGTGATTGTGTTTTAATTGGTTTTTAATGGGTACATAACCAGACATAGTTAGCATGAGAAGAGTGTTTTTACTTCCCATGAGAATCACCAAGGCTTTATAAGAACTCCAGATGGCTGACCTCAATTGAGAGATTCCTCTAGTCTGTTTGCTGAGTGACCAACTCTTCTACCTGAAGGGTTAGGACGGTTATTTGTCAGAATTCCAGACAGGCAGTATATTGTAATAACATTTCAACTTAGTGGTTTCCAAAATTAGGTTCCATAGAACCTGAGTCTTGAAACATGCTTGAGGAAAAAAAAGTTTGGAAATGCTCTGAGTTACCTCTTAGAGAGTTTATAATACTTGTTTGTTTCTTAAATATTCTAACTAATCTTGCAGTTTAATATAAAAACATTAATTTTGCTTAACCTGGTATGTCCTCAGATTTTTTTCCTCATGTGAAATCTCACCTTTATTTTTGCATTTATTTATTTTGCATAATACCTAGCATTCCACGGCACTCCTATTATGTCACACATAATTTAGGAAATGTTTTACAATGTGGAATTCTCTCTTTAGAAAAACATATGACATAATTTTATAGGAAAAACATTTTATAGGAGATATATTTACATTGGGGACTATTTCTGAAACCTTAGCAGAAAATATTCAACAAAACAGCCACAACAGGGAATTCTGAAAGATTCAATTGAATTACGTCTAATTTATGTGAGTTGTGGTGAAATCTCTTGTTTATTTCAAAGGTGGCCTGTGTTTTAGCATTATTCAAATTCTATCTGTCCCCACTCCCTGTGATGGGCCAATGCTATTTCATCATTTTGTTCTCCGTGGTTCTAAGAGTGGTAGTTTGAAGTGTTTTCTGCTACACTTGTTGAGATTGAACTTGAAGGGGTCACTTATCCTAACCACCAACAGGACAAGTAGGTTTTACCATTATGGAAGGTATTTAGCAATGTCTTAGAAAGGTGTGAACTTTCCTCACGAACATACTTTAGAAATCAACTGGTTTGGTTTATTGAGGAATTGTGTCCCTTCAGAAATTTCTGTAGGAAAACCCTTGGTCAGACATAGAAGACTTCACATGCAATTGTCTTTGACCTTAAAAGCACATTTTTGCCCAAGCTTGACATTCAATGTGTGGGCGATTCTGCATGAATATTCATGGAAGGGAAAGTACCATGCTCCTGTTGTCACCACCATGCAGGGAAGGAGCCTGAATGAGGGCTTGCATGCAAATTGGAGCATGAACACGGTCCCAGAGATGGTCTTCAGGGGAGAAGGAAGTTTGCTGAGTATGCTCAGTGAGAAACAGAAGAAAATGTTAGTTTGTAAGATTCTGGCAGGTAAATGGGCAGAGGGTTGCCAGAAGAGATCATGCATATATGGATTAGCTGCAGAAATGGTCTCTAGGAAGTACTTATCTACTTTTCTAAAATATGTGCCAAATTAGGTAATTTGTACAGTTCATTGAATCGTTAATTTAGTTTTAGTCATATTCAAGGGAAGGAAGGGAAGGGACTTATATGTGAATTACTCAATTGACTTCCAGAAGCATTTTCCCATGTGATTTGGTTTAATCATCAGCACTGGAGATATTATCTATTCTTTCTTGTATGAATGAAGAGGCAGAGCTTAGAGTGATGAATACATTTGACAGGATTTGAAGTGCTAGATTTCAACCCCGTCTTGAATGGTTCCATATCTAATGCTGTTTTCTCTCCTTTAGGCTGCCTTGGACTTTTCCTTGTCATTAAATTTCAGATTTGGTAAATGATTATATTCTGGTCATTCATATGACAAGAAAATGTTTATCTGTTCTGGATACTCTATTACACTTTAGGAAGTAATGGTCTATTATGGCAGCACTTCAGGTGTCTGTGTCTTCACTGATTTTTCCCCTTAACTAATTTTGTCTTATATGTCAGCTTTTTCTTAAGTATTTATTGAATGAAAAGATTTCCAACCACCTGGAACAACTTTAGTAGTTTACGAGAAAGATTTTTTGAAACTTAAGAAAACGAGCAAATTTAAGCCCTGCGACCTGAGGCATGCTTTTTCTCTAACCCTGGCTTACCTTAGCATCAAGGCTGACGGCCTATTAGCATCTCTGGAAACCTCTGCATCCAGGGATTCTGATTCATTTGGTCTGGAGTTGGTCTGTACTTTTGCAAAGCTGCCCAAGTAATTCTAACATGCAGCCAGATTTGAAACAACTGCACTAGAAGATATCTGTGGCGAGCATTCCATATAATCTTTTGATTCTATGATCAAATCTTAGAACTGTACCTGAATGTATATAGATTTTTTAAAGCCTCAAGAAAAATGTTTGCCTTGGGGAAAAATATAACTGCTACAAAATCTGCATACCTTGTACCATAAAACTACTGTATTAGGGTTCTCTAGAGGAACAGAATCAACAGGAAGTATGATTATAAAAAGGGAATTTATTAGAATGGCTTACACGACCAGAAGCTGGATAGTCCACAATGACCATCTGCAGGCTGGAGAGTGGGAGGAACCAGTAGCTATGCAATCCAAGAGGCAGAAGCCCCAGAACAAGAAGGATCAATGGTGCTACCCTAGTCAGAGACCAAGGCTTCTGGAAACTACCTGGAGAATCACTAGTCCGTTTTGGAAGAGTGAAAAAAAGAAAGTCCAATATCCTCAGACAATTGAAGAAGCAATCAAGAACCCATTCGAGTGAGAGATGAGCTTGCTTCTGCATCTGCTTCCTTGTTCTTCCAACTTTATTCCATCCTGTTAGGCGGTACTGCCCATGCTTAGGGAGGGTCTCCACTTCAGTTCACTATCCCACATGCCAATCACTCATAGACCTGCCTTCATTGACACACCCAGAAACCTCTGAATCATCAGCATCTCTTAATCCAATCAAGTTGACAATTCAAATTAACCATTACAACCACTATCAAATACTTTTGGAAATAATTTGTTCTGAATTTTTGATAAAATTGGTGGATTTATTTTTGAAGATGGTGGTTACCTAATTATAATGAGTACACTACAGTATGGTGTTAATACTTTGTTTTTGAGTCAGGTTGCCTACATACCTATCTTTAAGGTTCCTGCCTCAGAGAACTTGAGCCATATACTCAATCTCTCTGTGCTTCAATATCATCAGTGAAGTGGGAACAAAACTCTCTAGCATTGAATCTTTGCATATAAAGCATGTAGAGCAATGTGTGGCATGCAGTAAGTCTTAAAGAGTATTAGGACTTATGGTTGAGATTATCTTTGTTGTTACTATTGTTCTTATTCTCTCTGCCACCTCCACCCAGTATCTCTCATTTGTAGGGTGCAGAAGATGATCACTGGAAGTCATGGAACTGTTGCTAAAGGTCAGGTGATATGTGGTAGGGAGGCATAAGCACTAAAATAAGCACAATGATTTTAAAAGCAGCACCACATAAAGCTATTTTTGAAAGGAGGCAACTAAATAGAACAAAAGAAAAATTGATATTCAAAGTATATTTTCAGGTCATCAAAAGTTAATATACTTACTATAATCCTTTTACTAAGACAGGGATGCAAGTAAATGCTAGAAAGATTTTCATCAAAATAACAAAAAGATCTCATTCGTTTTGTTAAAGGAGGAAGCTTCAACTGTTTGCAAAATCCACTTTTGTGTAGTGGTGATCTGATTATACTGAGTCAATCAAACTACTGAATATTCTTGAATTCCAACTATGTATGGAGCATGTTCTAGATAACCCAATAAGTAAACATGCTAAGACATGGTTTCTTTCTTCATGAGGATGTTAATCTAATCAGAAAAATAATATATAAACATAAGAACTACTAAATCTGGTATTTTAAAACAGCAATACAAGAAATGCCACAAAGCCAAACAAGATTGATGTGTTATGAGCAGAGAAGAAGGGGAGATCACCAGGAGCTGGTTTTGTAGAGAAGCTGGTAGGATTAAAGTCAGGCCTTGCCCTCGGGAGTACTCCACAACAGTGGTTCTCAATCCTCTAGATGACATTTTGCAATGGATGGAGACATTTTTGATAACTACAGGGATGAGGAGACATGCTACTGGTATTCAGTGGGTAAAGGCTAAGGGTGATACTAAACATCCTACAGTGTCCAGGGCAGCCATCCCCAACCCAACGAAGAATTAACCCAGTCCCAAATGTCAACAGTACTGCAGTTGAACAGCTTTCCTCCAGAGGTAGGGTTGATAATAGAAAGAATCCAGGGAATCATGACGCCTGATTTTTTCACAGCTCTGATGTTAATTGGCTAAGCAATGGTGGGCAAACCATTGAACCTCTCTGACCATCTCACAGCAACAGGGTTAGATGAAATGTTTTTTGGTCCCATCTGTTTTTAACATTCTGTGGGTGGAAATTGGGCCTCCATATTTCTTGAGTTGAGGCAACATATTTGTTTATGGAGTTACAGAAACAGAAAATTCAATGAAGCACTTGTTTAAAAGCCTTCTTGTTTCCTAGTTTTCTTAATGATAATTTTGAGGGACAAAAGTTCACACGAGTTTCTAAACTGAAATAAATATTAACATGTAAGAACTTCAGAAGAAATGTTTTGCAGCAAGATCTTAACAAAAAAAAGCTGTATGTAGAAAAACCTTAGTCACGTAAAATTATACTCATATTGAGCAAGAAAATTGCAGCAAGCACCTTTTGAAAATTTTGATTTGTTGGCCTCAAATTGCGCTGACAACATCTTTTCAGTTCAAATAAACACTGATTCCAATAAAAGGAGGCACTGTGATCTTTGCTGTTTGCTGTGTGTTTCTGACTGTGCAGTGCCTCTGGTTAAGGTTTTGAGTGTTTGCTAATCACACAGACCTTAGGGAAGTAACAAGTTGTTTTCCAAATTCAACTAATTTTGTGTCAAACTTCTGAAAAGGGCTCCTAACCAAGGAAGTAGTAACAGTGGAAAGTTAAATTTGCACCTGTGTGAATAATGAAGATTTTTTTTAAAAAAAGCCTGTGTCCTTCCCATTTATGCAATCATTTAATAAAAACAGCACTAATTTTAAAAATACCTACAATGAGGCCTCAAAGAGGACATATAAACCTTTGAAAATGTTTGGTGTGTTCTCTTGTTACTCAAATTCTGAAAGGAGTATTTGATTCCCCAGTATTCCTACCATCAAAAAAACACGAGGTGCACTGTTTAAAAGATATTTAACTCATATGGTTAAATCTACCAATCCATCCCTCCCAACTCCAGGGGTGGGGTAATGTATTTCTGCACTGAAAATCAAGTTGAGATACCTTATTTTTCTGTTTATCACTGATACTAACATTGATTCCAGACTTCCCACAAGAGTAATTGAGATTAAAATAGAACCAAAGCCTAAAAGACCTTTTAAAATTTTTAATGGAAATGTATATATCTCAATTCTCAAATCCCTCAAATTTGCCCAGTGAAGATAAAAACCAGTGTCATTACCTTTCAGGACTCAACTGTCAGGCATCCCATTTAGCAGTGGGGTGCCGGATGGGGAGATAGCGCCCTCTGCTGAGGGGAGGAATTAGTACAGTAAAGGCCATAGCTAGGACCTCTTCTTGTATTTTACATTAGATATGGCCATCTTCATTTGAAAAAATTTCAGACTGGGAGAAGTAAAAAAGTAAAAAGTACTTATCAAATTCTGTATGTGTGTAACTGTGAACATATGTGTACACATGTGTATTTTTTGTGTGTACTTACACTCATCTTACTGAAGATGTTGCACAGATGATCTCTAAAACCATTCCATTTCTAAAATGATGTGGTTCTAAAAGTTTTAAATTGTTCTTTTTAGAATGCTTTTTCCTGAGATAGACATTTATGATTCAAGTATATATAAATGTAACGTTTTGATGTAGCTAATAGTTTAACTGATCAATGTCAAAGGCTTTGCCTTCTCTAACTGACATAATTGCACATATTTATGGGGTACCGTGTGAAAATTCAATACATGCATCCAATATATAGTGATAAAATTAAGGAATTATCATTTTCATCTTTTTTTATTATTTGAAGAATACCTTATTAGTTTCCTTACTCAAACCCATGTAGTTCATACCTTGCATATTTAATACAGTGCATTACCTCTGTATGAATGGAAAAGTGTTTAAGTGTAATATTTCTAGACCAATATGGCTGTCAATTTCTGTACAATGCCAACTCTACACGGTAAACTGGGATACTTCTTCCAAAGTTGACAACACAGCTAAAGTTTCCAAAAATTCAAATTATTTGTTTATGTATATGTATTTAAATTTATATAAAATGGGCAATAATAACAATATGTAATGCATCCATAGCAGCAGTAGCAGAAGCTATTGAGATTCTGCAGTCATCTGAACAAAATTATAAAGATATCCAGCACACTTCATTAAAAAATGGCAGGGAGTAAAAAACAAAAACAAAAAACAAAACCCAACAAATCAACCAAGCTCTGTTACTGTTGTGATACCTGGCACTATTTTTAAAAAATTAGCTTTTCATCTGAAAAGAAAACATTCTAGAGTAACATCATTGAAAACAGCTCTGAAAAAACACAGTCACTACTACACATCATAAAGCAGGTACAAAAGGTTTTACATTCACAGAGTATGATACAGTACTGTTCTACATCTATAATACTAGAGGATATAATTATAAAGGCAATAATGTGAGACTTGATTCTACTTCCAGCAGAGGGCCCAAAGGATGATATGACACAGCTCTGTAAATAAATGTACTTCCTTAGAATTTCCTTTCATTGGTAGCACAGTTCCAAGAACTCACTCTCTTCATGAGCATCAGCTAAAATCCATAAAAAAAAAAAAAAAAGCCAGGAATAAAAACCAAAAAAAGCAAAACAATCACTGGATTTGTACAAAAGTGTATAAGTGGAAGCAAGCAAGACTCAACCTAACTAGCATTTTATCAAATCTGTCATGTTGGAATGGTGAGCACTCCATGGAAGAAAGGAGATGCCAAATAGCACTTCTAAGCTTCAGACCCCAGGCAAAACAAGGTATCATTTCAAACAGAGGCAATTGCCAAATACTGCTCATTCAAATATGCTCGAGGGTACTGATGTCAATATTTAATCATCTGCTCGCTCATTCAGGAAGAAGGGGAGATCAGTTACTACTGTAATTTGTGTTCAGCTCAATCATCATGTTGCAAAAATAGCCAGCTGCCATAAAAAAAAATAAGGCTCCTCTCTCCAGCACCAGCTATCTTCAGCTCTGCACCTCCAAGCCTACGATCGCCATAACCATATCTAACGAACAGAAGGGAGCATCTTATCATCATTTCTTTGTTCTTAGAGTCTTCAAACTCCTCTCTTCTATTACTTCATAAAATATAGAATAGGTTGTTGTAAACTGTAGTCATCCATGATGCTACAGAATGTGAGAACTTAGAGGGAGGTTGGATAATGGGAGCCAAAGACTTTTGATAATGAGTTGTTATCCATTTGGGATGTTTATAGTGAAGAGGTGCCCACCACCAGTTGTATGAGATACAGGAGGATAAACGAGCGCCAGGAATTCAGGAGACTGGTTGTTGATCACTGGACTCCTGGTCCTCAACAGTCAAGTAGAATGATCTTCAAATGAAGATCTCATTCTCATCTTTTTCGTTTATTCTTGCTATTCCCTCTATGTGACGCAAGGTAAAATTTTCATTCCTTCTGCGCCACTAAAATTCTGCCCATCTTCCCTGATTCTTCTCCAGCCTTATACAACCTATACAACCTATTTTTGCACTTATTCTAAATAAGGGAAAAGAGAATACATTTAATGAAATTGACCAAACTCTATTACATGCCTATGACAATGAAGCCCACTATGCCATATAATTACAATTCACCAATAAAATATTAAAATAAAGAAATAAAATTATTTTTAATTCCTCAGGGAAAAAAGAAACCTAGTTAGTTTCTTCTAATATAACTCTAATATAGTTCTTCACCTATATTAGTTTAGAACATTTTACAGTTTTTTGAGGTGTAATTTATATACCGTAAGTTTCACTTATTGACTTTTAGTAAATTGATGAGTTGTGCCAACATCACCACAATCCAGCTATAGAATTTTTCCCTCTCCCTTCAAATTTCCTTCACACCCTTGCAGTCAGTCTCCATCTTAACCCTTCCAGACACCGGTAACCACTTCTCTGAATTCTGTCTCCATAAATTTTTTTTTTCTGGATTTCATGAATGGGTTATATGACATGTAGTCTGGTTTCTTTCACTTAGCATAACATTTTGAGGTTCCTTAATAACCATCATATGTATCAGTGGTTTGATTCTTTTGGTCTCTGGATAGTAATTCCATTGCGTGAGCATACTACATTTGTTGTCCATTCATCAATTGGTGAGCATTTGGATTTTTTCCAGTTTGGGGCTATTTTGAATAATGCTGCTATGAACACTCATATACAAGTCTTTTTGTAGATATGTCTTAATTTCTCTTGGATAGACTCTTAAGAGTAGAATCAATGAATTAGTTGTGTGGTAAGCTGTCAAACTGTTTTCTAAAGTGGTATTATTATTTTATACTCTCACTAGCAATGTACAAGAGTTTCAGTTTCTCAAACTCCTTGCCTGTATCTTGGCATTATCTGCCTTTCTGATTAGAGCCCTGTTAGAGAATGTGTAGTATTGTCTTTTTGTGGTTTAAGTTTACCTTTCTTTAATGACTAATAACATTGACTACATTTTCTATTCTTTTTTTAATATTTTAGTATTTTTATTTTTACAGACTGCATTTTGATTCATAGTACACAAATGGGGTACATGATTTCCTTTCTATGGTTGTGCACGATGTAGATTCGTACCATTCATGTAATCATACATGTACATAGGGTAATGATGTCTGTCTCAGTCCACCATTTTTCGTACCCCCTCATTTCCCTCTATGTAATCTAAAGTTCCTCCACTTTTCTTTCTTATTAATCATTTCTATATCCTTCACAAAGATTTTCTTTTCAAGTTTTTTGCCCACTTGTCATTGGGTTGTTGTTGTCTTATTAGTGAGTGTTACAGTTCTATGTGTACTCTGGATATAAGTCCTTTATCACATACATGATTTGCAGGTATTTTTCTAGCATGTGGTTTGTCTTCTCATTTTCTTAATGGGATTTTTGAATTACTGTGCTTTTGGTGTCATATCTAAAAATTATTTGCCTAATCCACAGTTAGAAAGATTTTTCCCCTTTTCTTCCAGAAGCTCCATGATTTCACTTTTACTTTTAAGTCTATGATCTGTTTTGAGTTTTGAGTTAGTTTTAGTGTATGATTTGAGGTGAAAGTCAGTGTTGGTTTTTGTTTGTTTGCATATTTGGTATCTAATTGTCTTAGCACAATATATTAAAAAGAACATTCTTTTCCCATTGAATCATCTTGGCATCTTACACATATTATTTTACTAAAATGTTTTCCAAAACCCTGTAAAGTGGCTGATATTTTCCCAACTCCAAACTAACACACTAACAGTTCCACAACTAACAGATGTTAGAACCAGGTTAGGAGTTCAGGTCTACCTAAGTAGATGACGTTATCTTCTATTAAAACTGAGACACTTATTTCCCTGCAGGTACTTGATTTCAATATTAAACTACAAACTTCCTAAGATTACATATCACTTATTCTCATCTTGTCACTATTCCCTTAGGACAGTGTTTATTTATTTGAGGATCATGTTATGAAACACTTAGAACTTAAGTAGTGATGTTTATGCAAAAGAAGTAACAAGTATGTAATCTAGTAGCATATTTTTTCTATTATGTTTATGTTTACCATTGACTAACTATTCCCTTAGGACAGTGTTTATTTATTTGAGGATCATGTTATGAAACACTTAGAACTTAAGTAGTGATGTTTATGCAAAAGAAGTAACAAGTATGTAATCTAGTAGCATATTTTTTCTATTATGTTTATGTTTACCATTGACTAACCTAGACTTTTACTCTAAATGAAACACTTTTAGGAGCAAACTGCTCATCCTCTCTCCCATTAAAGTCCTTCACTCTGCACAAACATAAACATGAATTTCATTAGAAACCATGGTGAAATGAGAATGACCTTTCTCTTCTTCTTTCAAGGAGTGACATAATGTGGAAGTCACCTTCAGAAGGTGATAGAGTACTTGACTCAGGACCCTGAGGGTCTTAGTCCTGGTTCTACGGTCTCTTGTTCAGTGCCCTTGAGCAAGTCATTGGACCTCTCTGTGCCATAATCTTCTCATCTGTAAAACAATAGGTGTGGACCAGTTTATCATTATGGTCCGTTCACTGATGGACTTTGGTTAAGTACAGCTCCGTTATAACATCCGCATGGCCCTGGTAACACACCAGTAGCTTCTCTTATTTGCAGACTGCAGTGAGGATCTGTTTCGCTGTCACACAGGCAAATGCCTTAATTACAGCTTTGTGTGTGATGGATATGATGACTGCGGGGATCTGAGTGATGAGCAAAACTGTGGTAAGTAGCATTGTTTCCCTAAAGGTTTTAATTACAAATCAGACATTTATAACCAAGAACTTGTAGCTCACTCTTTGTTAATATGATTAGCAAGTTAAATTATAAAATGGCTGGTTTCTTGTCATTTCTAGAAGGAAGAATCTTGTTCAATCAATCATGTGTATAAATGTAATACTTCTTGCATAAATGATTCTGCTAAGGAAATGTTAATGAAATGGGCTGGAAAGCGGGTGAAAGTTGCTAAAATGTTCATATGTTTTCCTCTGTGTCAGTGTTTTCTTTTTCTTCTGATTAGAGCCAGTGTCATGTTTGGATCCTGAGATCTTGAGCAAAACTTTAGAGGCAGATTGCAAAGTATTGGATGTAACCAAAGATTTCTCCTGTATTTGATTCCTAAGCACCATTCCTTGTGTAGAAACCACTCCCCCGGTTAGGATAGTATATTTGTTTCAACCACATATGCTGATAGTCTTGTCTTTTAAAGAACCCATGTTTTAAAGAGCCATGTTCAATTCTGAATGCCATCTCATAAATTTAAACCAGCAAAATTACTCTTGCTTATTTACCTTTTGGTTTTGAAATTACCTTTAGAATTTTGAGGTAATATTTTACTGATTGACTAAACTAGGAACTTTGAACTGAAGGGCAACTTGAGATAAGAATGGACAATGAGAAAATGATATGAGCCAGTGTTCAGTGTTAGAGTATGTTGAAAAGAATGTTGGAAAAGGACCTGGAATATGATCAGAGGAATATCTTGAAGTAATGGGGGTCAGAAATAGCTCTATGCTAGGACAATGGGTAGTTTCTGGGAGCATCATCTCACATCTCCCTTTCTATATTTATTAAGATATTGAAAAACTGGACTGTGAGTATAGCTTAGTGGGAGAGCACTTGCCTAACATGCATGAGGCCCCAGGTTCAGTCTCCAGCACCACGCACACAAATTGAAATTTATGTGTATGTACAAATAATACCATGGGTAACTAGATAGATATGGGTTGTCTCTTGGGTCTGGCTAGACTTCAGACAAAGGGGAGAGAGAATTGCAATTATACACATCATAGAATCTACAGTTTCAAGAGGACTTAGATATCTCTAGTCCAATCCCTTTTTTTTCCAGTGGAATAAGTGGGAAAATGTGGGAGTGGGGCAGTTCATGTAGCTTGGTGGCTGAATAGCTTAGTAGAGAGGGATGGAGTTAGTGGGTGAAAAAGAATGCTCCTGCTACTTATCATAAGGCTTCTGAAGATAGGATGTCATAAAGTTTGTGCCCTCAAGCTGATGGTTGTTTTCATCTAATGGCAGTGATTATGATCTCTCCTTAGACTGGTCTCTGCCCTGGCTCCTTGTCTTTAGTGGTCTGAACTTGCGTGTTCTCTGGTTTCTACCCAAGCATTTCATCTTTTGTGTTTTTTTTTTTTTTTTTCTTTTCTCTACCCTATGTCTTCTACATACTTTCCTTCACTGCTCCAAAATACCCACCAAGACTGGTGGTCTCTCAGGAGTCTATGACATTGGCTCTGTTAATGAAGACTTACAGAATACTTTCCCAGAGTAAATCTGCTATTCATGAATCTGCATACATCTTTCAATGGTTTGCTTATATTTAGGTCAGAATATATCTCATTGCAAAGTGACCCACTAATTCTTTCCTTTGAGAGAGGAAACATCACTTAGTGATCTTTCCCCCCTAAGGAATGTGTAGATTAGGGCATAGTTTAAATCTAAGTTGAAAAGATTCATGAAAACAATAACATTTTGCATTGCTTACCCAGCAGTTCTTTCAAATATGGGTTATATATTAAGGTAGTCCAACAGGAAACTTAAGCTGAGCATCAGGAGAGAAGACATAAGGAGACACTTGCCTTCCCAATTCAGCAGTGAGATAATTTACAATACTTTGAGACATGAGAGAACAATCACAGATCCATCCAATCAGCTGTCTGCGCCATGAAGTAAAAATCAGAATGTGGTTAATTTGAGTCAATATAAAATTCACAAATTGCCCATAAGGAAAGAAGACAAAAGAGAACAACGATAAGAACAGACCCAGGGTCCTGGCAAAGCAGGGCAGAGTTGTAATTCATCTGAGAAGCAGCCATGTCTCCCGCCATGGTGATGTGCGCCCCGGGCTCATGGTTGGTGGGAGGTGCTATTTTAATTGTGTCAGACTCATCCTAGAGATGTTTCTGAGGTATGGGGGCAGTGGGATATGTTCTCTTGAATTGGAACTGCAAGCCACCCAATTCTACGTGTTTTTCATGCTGTTTCTGTCTTCGTGCATTTTTCTTTCCTCCAGACTGCAATTCTACAAAGGAGCATCGCTGTGGGGACGGGCGCTGCATTTTGGCTGAGTGGGTGTGTGACGGTGACCATGACTGTGTGGACAAGTCCGATGAAGTCAATTGCTGTGAGTTCCCTGAGGATTCTCATTTTGCTTACTCTTGTTCAAGGTTGAGGACTATACTCAAGTTTCACTCTCTATCTAGCATTCCAGGGGAAAGATTCTTATACTCTGGTTATAACCTATAGAGGTAGCAATCAAGGGGTGTGATGCCAATAGCAATATGGTGTGTCAGACTTCACACCTCTCTCCCCTAAACCCCAAACTTGATTTGACTGATCTGGCAAGTGGGCATCTGTTTTCTCTCTCATCGCTCTTTTCTCCTTTATGTGTCTGTGACTTTGCCAAAGGTAATGCTCTTCCCAGAGTCCAGCAGGTCTTGTTTCTGCAAACGCTATATGAGTAGCGAAACTTCCCTGTAGGAGCCTCCAAACATGATTTTGGGGCCACTTAGGGGAGCATATGGGAAGAACTGCCAGAGAGAAGAGAGCCTGTAATATTCCTACAGACACACAGATTACATGACAGTAATGATCATTTTACAGCCTGTTGTGTTTCTGAGTGAGTGAAAATTTCAGATAGCTGTTACATTACCAACCTAGTAACAAATTTTTTCCCCTTCCCAGAAAATATCCTATCCCTAGCAGGCAATACTAAATATGACTGAAGTATAGTAGTTTCGTATTAAAAGAGAACACAGTTGACCTGAAAGAGTTAATATGACATAATTCATGGATATTTTAACTAGTTAAGCTTTTTTTCACCTTTTGCTATCTAATGAAAGTACAAAGAGTTGATACACAGCTGCCCCTTGAGATGGGTAGGGCTTTGGCTCCAGGACCCTTGGTGGCTACCAAAATCTGTGGATGTTCAAGTCCCTTATATAAGAAGCTTTAACTTTTGCATATAACCTATGTACATCCTTCTATATACTTTAAATCATCACAAGATTACTTATAATACCCAATGTAATATAAATGTAAATAGTTGTTATACTATATTGTTTTTGTTTAAGGAATAAGTACAAGAAAAAAATCTCTACATGTTCAGTATAGGATATCTTTTCTTCCTGAGTATTTTAAATCTGTGGTTGGTTGAATCTGTGAATGCAGAATCCAGGGATACTGTGTATGAAGTTGAATATTTAACTGACTTATAACTTGAGGCAAAGACAGAAATTTGAATAACAGTTTTAATTTGGGCATAAGAAAATTTTGAAAAAAGGTTCACGAACAAAGTTGTGCAGCTTTCCTCTGCCCTGTGTTGATTTTGAAGTCAAGCATCAACTGAACCCCTCCTCAGTGAACCAGTGGAGCAGAGTGGGCTGTATGCAGATGATCTGGGGACAGCAGGGACACAACCCAAGATGCATGGGTTTCTGGTGCCCTAATAAATGTTTGGCATAGAAGTTAGAGAAACTACAGGAATCACAAAGCTAATGGCTACCAGATCTTCCCTTTCAAATATCAGATGTCATGAACAAGTATGGAAATAAAGTGTTTCTTTTGTGTTAGGTACTATGAGAGTTCCTTCACATATATTATTGGTAGTATCGCCACTATCATTTTTTGAAAATAATCCCACACTTCTCAAGAAAAAATGAACATTTTGCAAGTATTCTTTAAAAAGGAAGGCAAAGTCCTAGAAAGAAAACTGTCCATTCCAAAAATGCTTGGCATTTCAACAGCCGTTGATTGATCCATTCGTGTATGCAGAACACTTGGTTCCTCTGTGCTGCCTGGTTGGTGGGAATCATTTATGTGGTCTGCAGACTGAAAGAAGAGTTAATGAATCAGTGAGTATTGTTCTGGTCTTTCCTAGCCTGTCACAGCCAGGGTCTGGTGGAGTGCAGAAATGGACAGTGTATCCCCAGCTCTTTCCAGTGCGACGGAGACGAGGACTGCAAGGACGGGAGTGACGAGGAGAACTGCGGTGACAGTGAGTGTGTCCCAAGCCCCTGGGACATTTCTTCATTGGTGGACTTTTCCTTGGGAACAAAGTAAAACATCTGAAAATTACTTAGTGCTTGCGAAGGATTTCCATATAAATCTTTCAGACTGCCTCAGTGGTCCTCATTGCCCCGGGCAGTCAGGAAACCATTCCTTGTGGTAAATACAGTGTTCAAAGGACAGAAGCTGAAAGTCATTCCTAAGAGGGAAAGGTCGGGGTCAAACAACATGGTCAGATTTAGCTCGCTGTGTCACAGGGAGAGCCATGAGAAAGAGGAAGGTTTAGTGCATAGCATCCAATTAAATGAGATTAGATTCCAATTAGAAAAAAAAAATTGGCTCCTGAAATTAAATGGAACTGCTTCCTAAAATAACCATGTTCAGGAGAAGCAGCTTAATGTTTCACATTACCAAGCAATAAACTTGAATAGCCTTTAAAAAAGCATTGCAATATCTATGTGGGAAACGTGAAAAGAAAAAGTAAATCAAATAAGTTGGTTTTTAAATGTGACCATTTCTGCCAGAAAAGAAAATTCCACATTGATTGTTTTAAGTCTGGTGTGTATGCAAGGGTCTCAATATGCAGCTGTTGGGAATATCCCAAAACTTACCCATCACCATGTGGTCTTTTAGGATACAGGGATAGCCTAGGTGTTAGGAGTGTGGTTGCTGCATTCCTGGTTTCAAGTCCTGGCTCTACCACTTACTATCCAGTGGTCTTTGGGCAAGTTACTTCACCCTTCTATGTCTCAGTTTCTGTGTTTCTAAACTCCAATAGTGTTAATTACTTTGTAGGGTTGATGCTTAGTGAGAATGGAATAAGTGTAGGCTCTTATTTCATAGTTAAAGCATTTATTGTGCTGTGCATATCCATAATCAGCTAATGAGAATAGACACTGTAGATGTGTAGATAAACTAGTTTCATCATAAAGAAAAGTATTAGGATAGCTTCAATGAAGGAGCATTCAAGGCCTAAAGGGTGAACTTTGCAATCACAGGTTTATTACCTGAAGATAATATATAAAGAGAGTTTTGTTTTATCAGTTTTAAAAAATTCCAACAGAAATCCTTCACTAGGCATGAGTTATTGTGTACATATCAACCAAGAACTTACCTTTGGATCACATTGTTCTTTCTCTACCTATAATTAAATTATTTCTATGTGATTCTAAATGATCCAAAATAATGTTGTATATTTCACTATGAAATGGCAGGATTTGTAGATTATTTCCTTACATGTATGAAATGGCATAAAATCACATTATAAAATGAATAGAAAAAGTAACATTTTAGTACCTTTATATTATTTACTATAATGAATTCAGCTTAAAAAATGCTTATCATGGTGCCAATATGGGGGCATCCACTGGGAATTCAGGGGCAAACAAAACAGCTGATGGAGATAACAGGCTCCTGGGAGACAGACACGTGCTACAAATAAATACGTCAGTCAGTGTCTAAATGTGAAATAACATGGGCTACACAGGAAAACATGGTACACATGCCCTGGCAGGGCCTTCAGACAAAGCCTCCTGAGGAGGAGATCCTGGAGCTCAGATCTGGAGAAGGTGTGGCGTTAACCAAGAGGAGAAGGACTGGGAAAGCATTTCAGACACATGGCACCGGGTGACTAAAAGTCCTGAAGCGGGAAGGCGCAAGGCGTGTATAGGGTACAGAGAGAAGGCTGTAATCAGGGAGCTGAGGATGGAGGAGGTCTTGGACTGCATAACAGCCGTCATACTGGAGTGCAGGGCTGTTCTGCTAGATGGCAGGGAGTGGGGCGGGGTGGGGGTTGGGGCGGGGTAAGCGGGGCCCACTACTCCCAAGGCTTTGGGCCCTGTTGAAGATTTAGGCCTTGAGAAACCTTCCAGGCTCTGATTCTGTCTGCCTGTCTACTCTTCCTCATTCCCCACAGTGGTTGAGGAGCCAGTGACTTCATCCTTTGCAAGTTTTGCTTTTCTTCTTGGAAAACCCTTCATTCCCTGTCATCACGACCTACCCCATTCTACCTGCTAAGCTCCTTTGGAAAACTTCCCCTACTCTCCTTTCTGCTTCAGCTGCCCTGTATATGGACCATTGGTAAAGCAATGGCCGTACAGCATCGTGCGGCCCGGGTAGTGACAGCACCCCTATTAGAGTAGGATCTACTTCACAGAGGCTGTCATGCTCCTCTGCCATTCCATGTGCAGCGCCTACCTTGTCACATACCCTCATCACACAGTAGGCATTTAATATTTGCTGAAATAATGAATGATCAATGTCCTAAAATTTGCCTAGGAGCTTAAGCTTATGGAAATTGTCCAGACTTGCTTTGAGAAAAAAAAAAAAAGGTTAACCTGCTAACTTTAAAAAGACAAACAGCGACATCTCTTTTCTGCATGGCAGTCATATATAGCATTGCACAGTAGAAAGCCTGGCAAGAAGAAGGGTTCCAGTATAATAAACATTGTCTTAGAATTATAGATAAGACTATATATACATGCATACCATTATTAATGCTGAAAAGTGCCTTGCAGATTCCACAAGACATGTCTAAAAGTAATTGACCATAATAATGAGGGAGAAATGGAAAGAGAAAGGGCAGTAATTTATTACCTTATCCACTTAATCTACAAATGACAAGGAAATCAATGGTAAGAGCAGTTTCCTCTCTACATACCTTAAGGAAAAGCCATTAGAGCTGTTGTTCATTTGGGAACAAGAAACCCAGGTCATCTCACTAGGCTGAGGGTGCTCTTCAAGGTCATAGTGACAATATGGATAACAGCTGCAAGAGACTTTACCATGGCAGAGAACCCTCCTTGTACTGGTGTTGGTGCTCAACTTAATATTAGGGAATTTTCCTTAGACCAGATTTGGGAGCAAATGAGCTTTTCAAGTAAAGCCACTCTATATTTAGAATTTCAAGATCTTCATATTGCTTTCCATTCCTGAAATCACTTGAATTTTATTTTGTAATCAAGTATAGAAACTTATATAAAAATACAACTATTTTTTCTATTAGAAGTAACAACCACCTATTGTTAGTGTGGTGTGTGTGTGTGTGTGTGTGTGTGTGTGCACGTGTGTGTTATTTCTTCATTCCTGCAGAATCCTCTTGGAATAAATCATTGTATTTAGTTGCGAGTAAAATGAGTCCAGATAGTACCAATTTCACATGTGTTCAATATTTTGGGAGAAATGGAAAGGAGATTAAAGTTGTGTCATTCCTCGGCTCCACCAGGTGTTCTTGACCCTTCAGATGCTAGTGTGAGGAATGTAGAGACGGTGAAAGCCACTGTGTCTTTCTCCCTCTGCAGGTCAGACTCCATGTCAAGAAGGAGACCAAAGATGCCTCTATAGTTCTTGCCTTGACTCTTGTGGTGGCAGCTCTCTGTGTGACCCAGACAGCAGTCTGAGTAACTGTAGTAAGTACAACAGCTGACAGATGCAATCCCGGGGCCAGGGCTGCCCCCAGCCTTTTCTTTCTGCATTGACATGAAACTACTGATGTCTGGAATCTCTCCAAGAAAGAATATTTATTTGCTTTTTCTTCTTATAAAGGTTGTATGTGGTAGCAGAAAGAAACAAAATGGTCTTAATTAACTTAAATCAGAAACAAATGTGTCATTGTGAATGGACTATAAATCCACATTGTCTAATATCATTACCATCACTTTTCAACTTGACATCAACTCCCATATATTATTTCCTTGGCTCCATCTGTGGGCAGATGTATCTTTCTTCCTTTTTAAAGCACAGCTTCAAAAATGGAAACTTTAGCCAAGAAACAAATAGGAAGTTCTTTGAAACAGCCACATAAAACTTTGGCAGTCCATTCACTTAATAAATTTATTCTCACCTTTCCACAAACTTTGGTGACCTATGATGGTTTTGGAACCATCATGTTAATTTGTTTCAGTGACAATGTAATAGCTCCAAATGGTGGAAGCAGGTGGTGCAGTCTAAATTGATTTCTAGGAGGAGGAAGTACTTGGGGGAAGACATAATGGAGCAGAAGAAAACACTGGCTTTCATGGAAAATTTTGAATGAATCAGAAAATCTCCAATGATTCTAGAATTGATTTCTTACTTCTGGGCCCGATTGTCTTATTACACTCACTTTCTTCACTTTTGATAATTAAATGTTTGCCTCCTCTTCATCTTGGGCAAGAAGTTTAGAATCAGGTCAGCCAGCTTTCCTTTGGTAAGACAGAATTTCCTGTTAACACATATCATCTCAGTTGAGGCTACTGGAAGTTGCAGGCTGATGGGCTTAGGGCCTTGGATCTGCCAAAGTTTTCACCTGGCCCTGTGGCAGTCAGGGAGTCTCAAGGTGAAGCAAGTAGACTGGTAAGGGATTTGAGGAGGGCAGCCAATTGAAAACTCAGACTGACAGGACTTCTGTTTTCATGGGCATGTAATGACCAACTGACAGCACAGCCCAGCCCTCCTGACTGAGGTACTCGTGTGGGGATGGTTTTTCCTACGTGTTAGACTAGTTTTCTGTTGCTAATAATGCTATACCACAAACTAGGTTGGTTAGTTATTTTGGCCCAAGGTTTTTGTCTGAGGCCAAGGGGGGCGGGCACATCTAATGACCTGATACCTTTTTGCACAGAGAACCAGAGTGGCCCAGGACTCACATGGAGAGTGACAGAGTACTCTCTCTTCTCTTATGAAGATACTGGTCCTTGATCATAGGGCTCAACTCTGATGATCTTATCTACTCCAAGCACCTCCCAGAGGCCCCACCTCACTATGCCATTGTTAAGTTTCTACCATCTGGAGATTAAGCTCCAACATGAGTTTCAGAGGGACAAACCACAGCACCCTCCGAGGGAATAGTAGATATTAATCTAGCCATTAAGAAGACATATTTACACTGCCATTTTAGAGAACTAAACTGATTTCTATATATATATATACATGCTTACACACATATGCATACATATGCATATATCCTATGGAGTCATTGTTTCTATTGTTTCATTTTGCTCATCTTCCAATCTGCTTTGGAACTTTTTCAGAATTATTTCCTTACTTTGCCTTCAATTTGGGATGAATAATTTTGAGGAATGACAGTCATCTCAAAGGCATGTGTTTATTGTTAAAGTTTGGGGGTGGTTTCACATGGAATGGCACTTACTATTCGACTCAAAAGAGTAGAAAGAAAAATGTTAGCCTGTGTCAAATTTGGGCAGGGAGTAACTGGATGTGCTATTCTATTTCTCTATATTTAAAGTGCTTCAAAATCTCAAATTTAAAAATGTTGTCACCTGTCAGAAAAAGAAGTTGTAGGAAGGGCAGTTAGATACCTCTGGCTCATGCATTCGAGCAGCATTTATGATGTGCATACCATGTTTCAGGTACCCACATGGGCACTGGCTCTTTAATGGTGAAGAGGGAAGGTGCCCTAGCTCCTGGAAGAAACTTTCAATGTAGAAGACTTATTTTTTGTCTTCCCGCCCATATATGCTACATTCTTTCTGTCTTCCTGTTCTTCAAGTACAGTTCCCCTAGCCCTCACTGTCTCACCAGCTTCCTTACTCACCATATATATTCTTGCCATATTCTCTGCACATATATTTAGTGAACATTCAAACATTCTCACTTTGTGTGCCAGGTACTGGGTTAGTCCTTGGTCCTCCAATCCTTTTCTTATTAAAAACAGTGTATATGACTCATTTGCAATTGAGAGTCAAGATATTATTTCTTTTCTTTCAAAGAGCCTCAGAATGGGATATGTTGTGGTTTGGACATGATATATTGCAGTTTGGATATGAAGACTTCCCAAAGACTCATGTGTTAAAGGTTTGATCCCTAATGCAACAATATTCAGAGGTGGGCTCTAGGGAAGTAATTGGATCATGAAGGATTTGACCTCATCAGTGGATTAATAATTCGAAGTTACTATTGGAAACTGTAGGAGGTGGGACCTATTTGAAGGAAGTAGATCACTGGGGACTATATCTTGTCCCCTTCTATTCTCTCTTTGCTTCCTGGCAACCATTAGCTGGGTAATTTTCTTCCACCACACACTTTTGCCATGATGTTTTTGCCTTAGAGTTACTGGACCAGGGACTGAGACATCTGAAACAATGAGCCAAAATAAATCTTTCCTCCTCTAAGTTGTTTTTCTCAGGTATTCATCACAGCAATCAAAAACTGACTAATACAGGATATGTATGCTTGGTTCTACGTAAAGATGAACAGAAGCACTCTCCTCTCAGAAAATGCTTCATATACTTGAAAGTGTGATTAATAATTTGAAAATGTTTACTACTGTCAGAAATTATTATTACTTAGCTTCTGAGACACAAGTGAATAGAATTCTCTCCCTCTCCGGTTGATGCCCATGGAGAATGTGAGTTTGAAGAAGGTGAATATTCTATCTGATTGAACCAGTCTTGCATTGCAGTTATTTAGATTCTAGTCCTTAAATTAAGACATTGGTTCTTGCCATCCTGTAAAATACAAAACTTCCTGGTGGCCCCTGGAGATCTTCTGGCTGGGTTCCAGTAATCAGTATTTTTGAAATTGCCCAGGTGACTCCAGTATGGAATAAGGTTAAAATGACTATTCTAGTTGCCTGTTTACGACTAGGCTTGCAGGAATATGTGACATCTTTGAAATCTGATTTTTAAATGTTTTCATATTTCTATGTGTGATTTTCAATAGAGAACATCCATGGCTTTCCTTAGATTCCCCCAAAGCACCTACATTTAATTAAAAAAAAATAAAAAACCCAAATCTAGAAACCTGAAAATCACATCTCCAATGAGACAGTGTACTAATAGTCTTGAAGTATCATACTCCTCCAGAGGAGTTCATAGCAGCCTGTGTAACCTCACTCAGTCACAGGCCAGCATCATTAACATCTTTGTGCTTTGCTAGGAGGCGAAATGCAGACCTGCCCTTGCCTTAGCGGGTAGAAACAGGGCTGCTATTTTTCCTCACTCAGGAGTGGAAGAACTAATCCATCACTTCCCCCTTGTAGTGTGTAATCCAGGCAGATGCGGAAATCTGGTAGGAAGAACAGCTCCTGGGCAGTCTCTCCCCTTTTCTGTGCCTGTGAAGCCAGGTCTGGCTGTCGTGCCCGCAGGCATTCGCTCAAGTTATGCACGAGGCTCTATCCACCTTCACTTCCGTGTGTTCACTTGTCCATTTTTTCCCTTCAAGTTGTAAGGCTCTTATTTAATGTGGAGGCAGAGGAGGAGTTGAACAGTTTTGCTCTGAATAACTTCCTACTGACCTATAATTCCCTGCCCTCTTTTTAAACTCCAATTAAACAGAACATTAGCTCAGGGTTGTGGCAAAGAAGCCCAATACCATAATGGCTAAGAAATCAGTTCTTGGGACCAAAGAATAGACAGGAAGAATGATCTCTTTATAAAAACATTCCCAATTCGTAAGTGAAAAATAAATGACTGAATTAGGTATTATCATTTGGTGGTACAGTGAGTTAATGGGTCAAGGCATGGAGCATCCGTAGCTGCTCACATCACACAGAGAGGAAAATTAGAAATGATGTGACTTCCTGTGAATGAACACCACAGCTGACTGTAGTCTTGCCAAAGGAATGAACCTTGGTGGTGAGTCCTCTGGATTTCTCTGCCAATGTTCAGGAAATTGAGAGGTTGCAGAACATCTTTAACTTTATCAGGATCATGAGCTCAAACAAATTCAAACTCTGGTACTCTCCACACGTCAAATCCCTGCATATTTAAATAGTGAAATTATAAAGAAAAACAAAGAGATTTTGAGAAACTTTAAGACACTTAAAAGATAAGACAAGTTTATAAAATTAGGCAAGCCTAAACTGCAGTACCTGAGGGTAGTGCACACTTATGTAGTAATACTGTAAAGAAGAACAAGGAGGTGATAACTGGGAAACTCATTAGCTACCTTGGGGAGAAAGGAGGTTGAAATAAGATGAGGTATGTGCAAGGATTTCTGTCAAATTTTGATTTCTTGACCTAGGTAATTGTTATAAGGATGCTCACCTTATAATAACTCATCAGACGATTAGAAATGACAATCATAAAGAGAGGTTTAGAGTTTGAGGCAAAGATGAATCTTTAATATTATGTATGCAGCTGGATGTTGAAGAGTGACATATTTACACGTAGATGACCATTTAATACATGGTTTCCACAAACTTCAGAATCATGATAAGGATGTAACTGACAAGGATGTGAACAATTTTGTTTTTATGTTAAATTTAACAAATCTCGTTTCAAAATTTGCAAGGTGAAATATCATTAAGACTTCATCATATTTATTTATTTTCAGTGGATACTTGTCAAACCTGATCTATGTTCAGGACACTGTGCTAGGCACTTGTAACTTGCACTGTAAACAGTACTGTGTGGTCTTTAAACATTTGGGTGTTTGTGATGTGATCGCCCTCTAGTGGCTACTTCGAATCAGGCTCGTGAGTGAGTCTAATGCTTCCAATGCAAAAGTTTATGGATACCATCAGTCACACATTATGGGATTGATAGGCATCTTGAGAGTTTAACTTGCTCAGCAATCTGTAAAGAATGCTTCATGAAAGGAAAAAAAAAATCACAAGATCCAATCAACCTTATCACACTCAATAAAGATCTCAGGAAAAATATATAATCATTACTTAATCCTTTTATCTTCCTTGGCTCTGAAACACTTAAAAGTTATATCTTATCCGAAATCAAAGTGATGCATTCTCCATATATCAAAAGAGAGAAAAAAATCCATGCAATATATTCTATTAATCATGTAAATGAATACACTGATTAAAAACTTAAACCTTGATGAGGCAGTAGAGGAGGAAAAGACGTGAACAAGCAGGAAAAAGAGAAGCTACATCAAAAATCCGTGTGAATGGTCTTGTTTTTGTCAAATTATAAGTATGTTAAAGAAAAGGGTAATGAAGGCTGCAGCTTCTAACTGGTAAGATGGTAGTGATAAACAAGGAGACAACAAAGGCAGGCTGAAATTATAGGAACAATATAGTCCTACTTTGATGAAAGTGACTCACAGATCTTAAAGTCTATAAATGTCTGTGTGTGTATAAGTGTGAGTGAGAAGGGCATGCGAGGACCCAAACCTGCCTATTGGCTTTGAGGACAAGTGAGGAGGAAGGGGAGTAGAGGAGATGATGACTGACTTTTTATGCACTTTTTAATTGTTACAAGAAACATGTTTTTTTAAAATCTGAAAATGAAATACTTAAATGTTACTCCTTTTCTTAGTTTGGGCTGATACAACAAATTACCATAGGCTATTGGCAACAAACATTTATTTCTCACAGTTCTGGAGGCTGAAGTCTGAGATGAGGTCAAGTTCTAGTGAGTCCCCTCTTCTGGATTTCAGATGGCTGACTTCTTACCATGTCCTCATGTTAAAGAAAGAGGACCAGAGACTTCTCTGGGGTCTTTCATAAGGATACTACTCCTATTCATGAAGGCTCTGACCGTATGGCCTAATTACCTTCCAAAGGCCCCACCTTCTAATGCCATCATATTGGGAATTAAGATTTCAACACATGTGCTTTAAGGGAACACAAATGTTGAGTCCATAATGCCCTTTACCAATCAAAGGAAGTATGACTCCGAATCAACCCCACACTCGCTTGCTCTCCTCTGTCCACCTCATACTCCTCCTCAAGATGATGTCAACTTCACAGTGTTGCATTTTTCCTGTTGTACTTTGTCGACGGTGTTTTCAATCTGGCCTGTGTCATGGCTCTTATAAACATAATATCTGTGGAACCCTTGATTCTTTAAATCAAAGAATCCTGGAGCTGTTTTGTTATTTTACCTTAGTCCCTCTTGCTAATCTATTTGCATGCATACCACTTTTTAGTCAAATAATTAAATTCAATTTGAATAATTACTCTTAATAAGACATGAAGTCTTCAGTCTGCCTCAGCTAATTTTACAAAGGCACTCGCTTGATTACCCTTGTCGCCTTGGAAAACATGGCACATTTGCTGAGAACACCGAGGGGACAGGAACCCTCTCTACTACATTTCCTCAAACCTGCCCCAAACCATTTACCCTTAAAGGCTTCTTGAGTCACTTTTGCTCTTTGAGTCCCTTTGGGCTCTTATCATTTTGTTCATAACCACAGTCTTAGTAAACTTAGGCTGCCATGACAAAATACCAGAGGCAGGTGGCTTAAACAACATTTGTGTCTCACAGTTCTGGAGGCTGAAAGTCCAACATCAAGGCGCTGTCAGATGTGGTCTCTGGTGAGGGCCTGCTTCCCTGATTTGCAGATGGTGGCCCTCTTGCTTATATCTTCACTTGATAGAGAGCAACAGTTCTAGTTTCTTCCTCTTCTTATGGAAAGTAATCCCATCATGGTGTTCCACCTTCACTGACACATCATCTGAACCCAACTACCTCCCCAAGGCCTGCCCTCATACTCTCACGTCAAGGGTGAAACTTTCAAAATATGAATGTGGACATGAAGGAGACACAAGCATTCAGTCCATGACAAACTCTCCTAGCCTGTTCACATCACTCTACAGCTGTGAGCACATGTGTCCTTTTTCCTATCAAGTTTGTGGAATTCTTTAATGTCTGGGTCATTATTTATCATTATATTTGCATTTGTAGTACCTAAAGTAGTTCCTGACACCTTTTATCTCCTGTTGTCTGTCCTCCATTCTGACACTATATACTAGGTGAAGTCTCTGAGATCAAAAGATAAAGTTTTATTTCTCAAATATCTCAGGGAAGAGCATTAAATAAAGAGTGAAGCAGAGTCCAATGGTGTACCACAGGAACATGCCTAAGACACTGTGGCACTCAGAAGAGAGTCATTTTGGGAATAAGAGTGGTTGGCCAGGAAGGCTTGGAAGAGGTGTTTGTTTTGAGTCTTCCAAGCCAAGGAGGAGTTAGTTCAGTGGGGACGATGGAAAAGGATTATTCCAGACAGCAGGTGCCATATACACATAGCAGCTAGAAGCATGACCCCATCTGAGGGGATGATCACAGTGTGTCAAGGAAGGAAAGGAGCAAACAGGGTGTGCATAGGCATGCAAATCTTGAAACACCAGTGTCACAGGAAACAGAATTCATTGCAGCAGAGATCTGTTGGTGACCATAGACTGGAAAGTCAGGTTGCAGTTGAAGAGTGAAATAACCTTGAATTTCAAGCTAAAACGTTGGAATTTTTTCCTGATTGGCAAGAATTATCCAACAGGTCCCAGCCTCCTCTTGCCCTGAAAAGCTGTAGCCTTTTATTTATGTTTGTTAATCAACAATAAAGTACATAGACAGAAGTTGTCTAATTGCCTATTTAATCAAATTCATTGATTTTTTTTTAAATGGCTATGAAGATAATGGGGACTATTATATTTTTAGAAGTAATAAATCAGAAGGTGAACTGGAGTGAATAAAAAGAATGAGAGTCATTCTCGGATGAGTTGAGTCAAGGGGAAAATGAGAGACTTTCTAATACGTGCATGATGGGTTCTGTGTCGGCAGCTACAAAGGCAGAAACACTTCTTAGTTCACTATGGTGTTTCATTAACCAATTTATTTATTTTTCGATATTCACAGAAAAATGTTATATACTTCTTGCACTTTGATCTTCACTACTCTGAAGAAAGAGTAAAATAGACGTTAAGTTTGTTGAGGTAAAAAAGTTGCCTTTATAAGTATAATTTAAAAACTACATGTTCGTATTTGTGTTTTTTTTTTTTTGTTGTTGTTGTTGTTAGGTCAGTGTGAACCAATTACCCTGGAACTCTGCATGAATTTGCCCTACAATCATACAAATTATCCAAATTACCTTGGCCACAGGACTCAAAAGGAAGCATCCATCAGCTGGGAATCCTCTCTCTTTCCAGCACTCGTTCAAACCAACTGTTACAAATACCTCATGTTCTTTGCTTGCACCATTTTAGTACCAAAGTGTGATGTGAACACAGGCCAGCGCATCTCCCCTTGCAGGTAATATGATGGGGTCTTCAACGAGACTCCTAATTTTATGTCCAGAAGAACCAACAGAATGAAGATAGGGTCACGTTCAGACAAAATAAATATTGTTAAAAGACTCTGGATTTAACAAACCATATATTTAAACAGTGAAGTAGTAGGAATGGTAAAATGAGTACGTAAGAATCCAGGACTCCAGTGAAGGCAGGCAAGCAAGGAGGTTGTGAACTACCTTTGGTGATAGTCATGCACTTGAATCGAAAGAATCACACACATTTCATTGTAGTGGGCCAAGAAGCATTTTTAAACACGGTGAGTTAGCACAGGAAGGAGGCGTATGTGCCTCTTTCTCTGCCAATGTTGATGTGTTGAAAATACTGCATTCTGATAGCACTCAAAAATTAGAGATATTACACAGGGAGACAGAACAGCAGCCTCACAGATTGGATGGCGATGGACATCACTGCCATTTTTCTTCTTCTCTAAATAAAGTAAAATAAGGTACGGGAACTGAGAGTGTGGCTTGGACTTTTTTAGGAGTTATAATCTAGAGGTCAAAACTGTTGCTCTGGAGTACATTGTTAGCATTCAAGTTTCAGACCCTAGCTGGTGGAGCCTTAAGGCAAATTCCTCAGTATCTCTGCCTCAGTTCCTTTACTTAGTAACATACCATGGTAATAGCTGTTGCGTTGGGTTGTTGTGAAATTAAATGAAAGTGCATAAACAGAAAGCCCTTCTGATTGACTGTGAGCCTTGTGACAAGATGGCTATGATGACAGCACAGGAACACAATTGCGTAGTGGAGGTGGTGTTCTTGCCTGATTCCATGGGGTAGAGGTTGTAGCTCAAGAACGTGCCCATACAAGGAGACTACCACCATCAGCTCTGTTTCCTATCAAGGGTGACTGTGCACATATGCTTGCCAAAACATGAGCGGTAACTACACAAACCATATGTTAGGATCAGAAGTCACTTAGAACTTCAAGGAAAAGCAATAATATCAATATACTGGACAGATGGGAAAGCGATAAATTAAATGCTAAATACCAAATGGATGACAAAGTAGGGCCATCTATAGAGTCAGAACAGGAAACAATAAAATTACAGAATGACTTGGGGGTACTTGCTAAATCATACAAAATGGGGAGAATAAAATGTTAGCTTGTGCAAACTAATTCTGAAAATTTCTGTCTAACTGCCTTTTCAAGTATCAACAGAATAGATACTAACTTTGTGTTGAAAAGTCATTTGTAAATCTCATTCTACTTTTGCTATGTAAGGTCAATGGTGATAGTGAATATTAATTTTTAAAAGTACTTCACGTAGTCTGATTTTATTTTCATATGTACATAAAATTTTTTTCTGAATGCAGCTTTCTTTGCTGAATGTAAATTACCTTCAGATATAATTTTATAATTTCAGGGTTTGAATTTCAAATTAAAATGACTAAGGTATTATATTCTGAGATATTATTATTCAGTCAATTTTTGGTGAACTACATTTGGATGCTTTTATTTTGTTTCTTAGATTTTACTTATACAACTTTTATCTTCAGTGGTTAGCAACATAAACTTTATATTTTGATATTTGCTTATAAAATTTTAAGTATTAAGACAGGAGGATATGCTAATAAGCTCATAAAGCAATACTTAGTTGTCTTAGCCAAGACTGTTTATTAATATTAACATTTAACTTTTAAGTTATATGTCTGAAAAAATATTGAACATTGTAGTCATACAGTATATCTAGATATTTGAGGGTCATTATGCTGTCTCTTACTCACAAGTCTTTTGAGTGAGGTGTGAAATAGCGGTTGCCGCCTATGACTGAGCACCATGCAGATTATGAGAACAGCACCCCCTACAGTTGTGGTGCTGCATACTCTGTGATTTTCATTTTCTAGAAAAAAGTTGGAAGTGGTAGAGTCAGGTAGTATGCAGTCTTCTATATAAGTTAAGAATCCTATGGTTAACTTAAAACAACAGCAGCAATTGAGATATATACATTTGTTGTAAATCTGAAAACTACTTAGTCCAACAGACAGTTATTAAACACTAACGAACTTCCCATTTTTGCAAACTGAATATTAGAATGCTGTGGTTTCATCCTCACCCCAAATTCTGAAGCCAAACTTTGTTATGCTTTGCTCGTGCAGACGTAAACCTAGACAGAGTTTCTCTGAATCTTCCTCATTTGATCACTACCTTTTTCCCACCAGTTTCCAGCAAGACTGGATCTGATCTTTCTGTAAGATATGTCCCAATTTATCTAAAAAAAATGAGACACTGGTTGAGATTAGTTACACTTACTGGATATCCTTTGTCCAAAATTCTTGGGCTCAGAATATCTATATAGACTTTATTGGTTGAATATCCCTAAAATCTGAAAATCCACAATCTGAAATGTTCCAATTTGGATTTTAGAGCATACTTTGGATTTAGAGATGCTCAATTTGTAGTTTAAAGTTTGACTTTCTTGAGAAGTAAGAATATATTTAAAATAAATCTGCCTAGTAACTTTCTGTTTATGCTTCTTTTTTTTCTAACTACGTAATTAATTTTAGTAATGAGGCCAAAATATGTCCTACCCCCACCCCCAGAAGGTAAGGAAACCTTCTTTGAGACATGCTGATACCTAAAGTTAAATATATCCCAGGCATAAATGAGATAACATACACAAAGCACCCAGCACAGTGCCTTCTGAGAAATACGGGGGACTTACCTTCTTGGAGTAAAGGGTTGGAGTATGTACCTTCTTGAAAGACAAAGAAAGAATGGAAAGGCCAACTAGAGAAGGAAGTCTGTATCTGGGAAAAAGCCTTGTTTCTCTTTTTTAAAATGAAATTTCTTTTGTTGAAAGTATATTGCTGAAACACATTCTGTTTGTAGAGATCATTCTCATTTTGGTTTTCTAAATACCTCTATGTATGTGTGCATGTCTCTGTATTTGCATACATCACTCCATACATATAGACTCAGATTCTCATCTGATAAAATTAAAACCCTGCATACATTCCTAACACGAGCCCAAAATAGAATTATTTCTGCCTCTGATATTCTGGCTTTCTCGCTCTTTTAGAGCACTGTGTGAGCACTCCAAAGAACGCTGCGAGTCTGTTCTTGGGATTGTGGGCTTACAGTGGCCTGAAGACATAGACTGCAATCAATTTCCAGAGGAAAACTCAGATAATCAAACCTGCCTAATGCCTGATGAAGATGTGGAAGGTTAATTTTTAAAATTAGTTACAGTGGGGCATTTCATGTGGATGAACACATCAGCTACCTTTTAAAGTCTTTCTGGTTTTGGAGGGTGGTGGTGTTGCTTTTCTATTTAGTCCTAAGGCTGCATAGGTGAGTGAATCTATGGACTTGATTTCATTGATGACTTTGGCACTCATCTGTTAGACATTGTCATCATTTAAAAAATCAATGACTTTAAGAAATAAATATAAACTCAGAGATGAGTTTAAAATTTCAGCAGTTTGTAAGCCATACTTCACTTGCAGAGCTGATTGTATGTGGTTGCTACTTCCATGCTGGGGTCCTGGAGGTAAAGGCGAACATGAAGCCTTGGTTCCTTCAAGTGCAGCGCATTTAGAGGCCTTAGCAATATAGGATTACTAAGTAGAGAAGTGTCATTGAGGACCCGTCTACCATGTGGGAATATTGGGATGTGAAGATGATTTTGACACTCTGAAGGCAGCCTGTCCATTGTTAGGTGGTGCATTTAAAAAGATAATTCATTACTGGAAAGCACGGGCACTAAATTGCTGATTTGGGAAGATGGTACCAAGGACGAAGGAGAAAGATGCTGATTACCAAACGGAAGAGAACCAAGTAAACCTCAGATGTTTTAGCTTTTGGAAGGCCTTCCTGTCTTCAGTAATAGCTGCTCAATGACATCCCACATGTAAATAGATACTTTAGCTCAAGTTTTAGAGTTTCTGTTCATTGAAATTAATATTGTTTTTAACAGAATGCTCACCAAGTCACTTTAAGTGCCACTCAGGAAGATGTGTTCTGGCTTCCAGAAGATGTGATGGCCAGGCTGATTGTGACGATGACAGTGATGAAGAAAACTGTGGTATGTATGTGAGTTTAGGAAAAGGCTGCGCTGAGGAACGTAACTTCCCGTATAGCAGTGAGTCATGACTAGGATCGAATGCTAATGTGTCTGCTTCTTGTATTATTGAACAGCAGAGAATAGATTGATGTGTTTTTCCTGTTACCTCTTGATTTTTTCTAAATTACACTTCTATTTATAACCTTAGTGATATTTGTGCAAATACTTAGTGAAAGAAGAAACAGTTCACAGATATAAGGAATCCTTTTTATTATTAAATTATGAAGCAGAGGTTATACGGTTTTTGGTCAAGATAATAGTATTTTTGTGTGTATTTCCTAGGTTGCCAAATAGGCATCTAGATACATGAAGACAGAGTTCAATCTCCAATGTTCAAATTTAATAGGGACTTATTTTCATGTCCTCCCTTATTTTATCTCTGACAGCAAAGGATAAAACTCTTCATGCTGTTTCTACCATTGAGCTCCAAAATCACCAATGGAAAGGTGAGAAGTGCCAATGGTAATTTGAGTGGAGCTAATTCTCATTTTGTTTCCCTGTAAACTTTGGTTCTTATAAGCTCAGAATGTGCCAGTGAATAGGAGGCAGGCAGTAGTTTTAGTAAACAATATTCTAAAATAAAGCAAAATAATCGAAGGACTATCCAAAGACTGCTTTTGTTATGATTATTTAGTTGGTCATACCCCAGAATAAAATTGACACTTTTTTCATTGAAAGCACATGAGGCAATACATCTTTTGAGATCATTTCATTCTTCTGGCCTTTGAGGTATGAAATATAACCTTACTTCCCTGAGTGAAATTTCCTTTGGAACTTTTGGTCTGCACCAAATGTCACAAACAGTCAACTGAAATCCTAATGGCTACTATAAATATGGACAAGTGTATCTTCTGAAAAATTACAGCTGTTGGGATGATGGTGCAATGGCTAGGGCTAATTTTACCAAGGAGGGACATATGGTATTTTGAGAACTTACTCTTGTTTGCTTGTTTGTGTCTTTCTTAAAAGATCAAAATTATTTGAATATATCTGTACACATTTATTGAGAATGCTTTAGGTTTGTTTGCTTAACAATAACTTTGATGAGTTATCCTATTCTGAGATGCAATTCAAAATGGGTCATCTTAGTTCCCAGAGGTTGCATGGTATTCTGTTGGAGTGGCTAGGACCTAATTTGCAGAAGGAAACTAAATATTACATTTCTTGGCAGATAGCCTTGATGAAAAAGTCTGCAATCTGGAATATCTTATGCAAAAAAGTATTACAGTATAGGACAGGTTTAATTGACCCTAAACTATTGGGTTTCTAGCTAACTGATAAGTTTTTGTCAATACTTTAATCACATAATTAAAGGTATACCAAAATTCTAAAACAGTCTCATCTCAAATGTTCAAATTGCTGACAGCATTATTGAAAGCTCTAGACAAGAAAAAATTTAAAATGGGTAGAAATCAGTGCATTTGGTGTTAAATTGTTCTAAATATACCAATTTTAGAGAAAATTCTCACTGAATATTTCAAAGTAAATTACAATAGTTTATGTTCCTCTTTGGGATGTATGCATGCACTTACATGGACTTGTAGCAGACTGGGAGGATACCCTGCTTACAATTAAATAAGGAAATTGGATTGACAGAGTCCCAAAAGAGGACTATTAGTAAGTTCTGTTTGTGTCTGTTTTCATGTGTGCATAGGTATACCATCTGGTAATGCAGACACCAGTTCCAGAGAAACTGGGAAATGGGGTTGCACACAAAATTTCACATTTTTTCTGATTTGTTCTGTCCATTGGGATATTAAAGGCACTTAAATGCTCAGGCTTTCCTGAGTAATGTGATGTTTAACTAGTCTCATGAATTTACATTTTCTCCCCAAATCTAATAACATTTTTGAGTTTTCCCCTAGAACAATACTTATTTAATTCAGTTGTAAAATATTTGATGTGTTAGAAATTAATGTTACTTTGAACTTCTTTGACACTTTTCTAGCACCTAATCTATGGTGGTGTTATGGTAAGAATGAAAACCACTGTGGATTAGAGTTGAAAGTAAATATTATTTCTTATTAACATTCTTATTTGTGAGGATACAGTTTAGAAGGTCTTATGCTCTAGAAGATCTATTTTTTCTGGCCTTTTGTCAGTTCATTTCAAATGTTTAGTTCTTCTTACTCTTGAGAGTGGAAGCATTGAATGGTTAAAAGGACTCACGCTGTTTTCTTTCATCCTCCTCTAGCTAGCTGTGGGGTTTGAGGTGAGAAAGGCAGGCCTGGAGTGTGGGATGCTAAGGCCTCTTTCTTGATTTTATTTCCTCTCTGCTGGAATGAGCACAACTTGCCATTTGGCAGGAGCTGGGTCACAGCAAGCAGGTTTGGGGTCCTTCTCACATCTCCAGGGAATATCATTGCCAGAGCTTTGCTGATGGTGTCTACATTCTTTGCCAGCTGAAAATTCCAATATCTCCATGAGTTCCTGGAATATATGTCTCTGGGCTAAGAACACTCTATGAAAACAACCAATGAATGACTCTATGTGTTTCTTTTGTCTTTGGATGACAAATCACTCTAAATTCAATTTTATTCAATTTTTCATTGTAAATTTCTGTTCTGGTGATTTATTCGGAAAACTGTTTTGAATGAAGCTTTGAGGGAAAAAAAGGGTTTTTTTTTCCTCAAAGCTGATTCAAATCAATCTTCTATAATTTATTTTTCTAAGTATTTGTATAAAGTCAGATGACAAGTGGCATTTTGGAAAAGACTCTTTATTTGATCACTGCTTTGTATTATACTCACCTTTAAATAAATTAAAATTTCCTGGGAACCAGAGGCTTGTTGTTCATTTTATAAAGTTCCATTTAAAATACAAATGTGGGAGTTTCAAGATGGCCACCTAGAGGGTGGCTGCATTTCATGTTGCTCCAGGACTCAGGATTCAAAAGAGGAGATATTGAGAGACTTGGGACCAACTCAAAGCAGCCGGGTGAGTCTCTCCCATTGGGGAGGCGTCCCAGATGGGACGGTAGTCCTGGAACGCAGGGAACTTTGTGAAGTAGAGCTGCCGGCGAGCCGCCCCTCCCCCCGCTGGAGCAGTGAACTCGGACAACTGGGAGCGTCGTAGAGGAGGCCGCTCAGCACAGCGCTGGGACTCAGAGCAGCCACCGGGGCTCCGGTGGCTGCCCAGGGGAGGAGCGGCGAGGAGAGCTGTATGGACTCAGAGCGACCACTTCTGAACACTCCTGCCCTGAGGAGGAGGAGGAGGAGTGTGGCCGCTTGGATTCGGAGTGAATATACCAGAGCTACAGGCGGTTGCCACAGGAGGAGCTGCGCGGCGAGCTGTTTGGACTCAGAGTGACTGTCCTGAACACCGGGGCCTGCCCTGGGACGAAGAGGAGGAGGAGCGCGGTCACTTGGATTCGGAGTGACTATACCAGAGCTACAGGTGGTTGCCAGAGGAGGGGATGGGTGGCGAGCTGTTTGGACTCAGACCACTTCTGAAACCGGGGCCTGCCCAGAGGAGGAGGAGGAGGAGGAGCGCGGCGGGTCGTTTGGACTCACAGTGACTGCATTAGAGCTCCAGGCAGCTGCTCAGAGGAGGAGGCGATTGGTGAGTTGTTTGGACTTAAAGCGACCACTCCTGAACACAGCAGGGCTGCCTGGAGGAGAAGCGCCGTGGGTCGCTTGGTCTCAAGTGGCCACACCAGAGCTCCGGGCGGTTGCCCAGAGGACACGTGCAGCAGGTCACGTGGATTCAGAGCCACTCAGAGCAACCGCTCCTGAACACCTGGGGGGTTACCTGGAGGAGGAGGAGGAACGGGGAGGGTCATTTCAACTCGGAGTGATTGATTGCCCCGGGCTACGGGTGGTTGGCGGGAGGAGGAGGCACGCAGTGAGTTGCTTGGACTCCTAGTGACTGCACCGGAATACTGGGTGGCTGTCTGGAGAAAGAGGCGTGTGGCGGGTCTCTGGGACTCAGAGCGATTGTACAGGGCCCCAGGTGGCTGCTCAGAGGAGAGGCCGCATAGCCAGGCGATTAGGTGCGGAGCAGGGTCCCAGGATCTGGGAGGCTTCTTGGTGGAAGAGCCCCACAGAGACACGCTTAGGGGCGGAGCGAAGGTTCCAGGACTGCGGACAGGTTCTCTAAGGAGGGGCAGCCTAAGGAGATTCATCTGCGAAGGGTGAGGCTCCCAGGCCCAGGAGGTAGGGCCGGGCCCCTGAAAACTTTGCAGAGGAAGGCAGCCCAGCCCAGGCAGTAGCTGTAAATTGAGGGGAACCTCTAGGAGGAAACTGACCAGCGAGACCTCCCCACTGGGTGAGTCTTCCCTGCCTGGTGAGGTTTCCTCACAAGGACGGTAAAACCAGAGACACAGGCCCAAACAGGCCTTGCCTCAGCCAGCAGCCTAGTTGCCTTTGGATGACCATTGGTCCACAAGTGGAGGCACCTCTGCCCACTAGCAGGGAATATACCCCACCTGAAGGCCACCACTCCTAGAGAGGCAGCTTCCTTGTGGAGCACCGCATTATCAACTTCCTCCAAGACTTCAGCCTACTGAAGGCTAAGAGGGGATATATATAGAAATCTTCAGGGTCATTGTAAGTCAATAGAGGAAATCTGCAATATCTCAGCGGTCCACTGATACCTGAACAATATGAGAAAACAAGGAAAGAAAATGCCGCAAACAAATCTAGATGTTACATCAATAAAACCCAATGACAGCATGGCAGAAGAAATGACAGAAAAGGAGTTCAGAATGTACATAATTAAAATGATCAGGGAAGCAAACGATGAGATGAAAGAGCAAATGCACGCACTGAATGATGAAAGAGCAAATGCAGGCATTGAATGATCGCACCAATCGAAAATTAAAAGAGCAAATACAGGAAGCAAAAGATCATTTCAATAAAGAGTTAGATATATTGAAAAAAAACCAAACAGAAATCCTTGACATGAAGGAAACAATAAACCAACTTAAGACTCCATAGAAAGCATATCCAGTAGGATAGAACACCTGGAAGACAGAACCTCAGACATTGAAGACAAAATATTTAATCTTGAAAACAAAGTTGAACAAACAGAGAAGATGGTAAGAAATCATGAACAGAATCTACAAGAACTATGGGATATCATGAAAAGGCCAAATTTAAGAATTACTGGGATTGAGGAAGGCTTAGAGAAACAAACCAAAGGAATGAACAATCTATTCAATGAAATAATATCAGAAAATTTCCCAAATCTAAAGAATGAAATGCAAAATCAAGTTCAACAGGCTTATAGGACTCCAAATACACAAAATTACAACAGACCCACACCAAGGCACATTACAATGAAAATGCCTAACATACAAAATAAAGACAGAATTTTAAAGGCTGTGAGAGAAAAGAACCAAATTACATTCAGGGGGAAACCAATACGGATATCAGCAGATTTTTCAATCCAGACCCTAAAAGCTAGAAGGGCCTGGAACAACATTTTTCAAGCCCTGAAAGAAAATGGATGCCAACCAAGAATCTTATACCCAGCAAAACTTACCTTCAAATTTGACGATGAAATAAAATCCTTCCATGATAAACAAAAGCTAAAAGAATTTACAAAAAGAAAGCCAGCATTATAGAACATTCTCAGCAAAATATTCCATGAGGAAGAGATGAAAAACAAAGAAGCAAATCAACAAAGGGAGGAATTATCCTAAAGGAATTGTCAAATAAAGAAGGAACCAAATTGTGTCAAACCAATAAATAAATAAAATTTAAAAAATGAACCAAATGACCGGGAAACCAAATCATATCTCAATAATAACCCTGAATGTTAATGGCCTGAATTCATCAATCAAAAGACATAGACTGGCAGATTGGATTAAAAAGAAGGATCCAACAATATGTTGCCTACAAGAGACTCACCTCATAGAAAAAGATACCCATAGACTAAAGGTGAAAGGATGGGGAAAAACATACCATGCACATGGACTCAGAAAAAAAGCTGGAGTATCCATCCTGATTTCAGATAATGTAGACTTCAAGCCAAAGTTAGTCAGAAGGGATAAAGAAGGTCATTTCATACTGCTTAAGGGAAGCATAAATCAGCAAGATATAACAATCATAAACATCTATGCCCCAAACAGTGGCTCATCCATGTATGTCAAACAAATCCTTCTCAATTTCAAAAGAAACCAAATAGACCATAACACAATAATACTAGGTGATTTTAACATGCCTCTCTCACCACTGGACAGATCTTCCAGACAAAAATTGAACAAAGAAACCATAGTTCTCAATAACATAATCAATAATTTAGACTTAACAGACATTTATAGAATATACCATCCAACCAAGAGTGAATACACTTTCTTCTCAGCAGCACATGGATCCTTCTCTAAAATAGACCATATATTATGCCACAAAGCTAATGTTAGCAAATACAAGAAGATAGAGACACTACCTTGTATTCTATCAGATCATAATGTATTGAAGTTAGAAATAAATGAAAGAGTAAAACACAGAAACTATTCCAACATCTGGAGATTAAACAATATGCTATTATATGATGAATGGATAACAGAAGATATTAGGAAGGAAATTAAAAAATTCTTAGAGGTAAATGAGAACAAAGAAACATCATATCAAAATCTCTGGGACACTATGAAAGCAGTACTTAGAGGAAAATTTATTTCATGGAGCGCATTTAATAAGAGAAGTAAAACTCAACAAATAAACGACCTAACACTACAGCTCAAAGCCCTAGAAAAAGAAGAGCAGACCAGCACCAAAGGTAGTAGAAGACAGGAAATAGTTAAACTCAGAGCTGAAATCAATGAAATTGAAACAAAAGAAACAATATAAAAAATTGACAAAATAAATAGTTGGTTCTTCGAAAAAATAAAAAAAATTGATAAACCTTTAGCCACACTAACAAAGAGAAGACGAGAGAAAACCCAAATCACTAAAATTCGGAATGAACAAGGAAATATCGCAACAGACAGGAGTGAAATACAAAACATAATTAGAAGCTATTTTGAAAATCTATACTCCAACAAAATAGAAAATTTCGAAGACATCAACAGGTTTCTAGAGACATATGAATTGCCTAAACTGAACGAGGAGGACATACACAATTTAAATAGACCAATTTCAAGTACTGAAAGAGAAGAAGTCATCAAAAGCCTACCAACAAAGAAAAGTCCGGGACCAGATGGGTTCTCAGCTGAGTTCTACAAAACCTTTAAAGAAGAGCTCATTCCAATACTTCTCAAAGTAGTCCATAAAATAGAAGAGGAGGGAACCCTCCCAAACTCATTCTATGAAGCCAATATCACGCTGATACCTAAACCAGACAGAGACACATCGAGGAAAGAAAATTTCAGACCAATATCCTTAATGAACATCGACGCAAAAATTCTCAACAAAATTTTAGCAAATCGCATACAAAAACATATTAAAAAGATAGTGCACCATGATCAAGTGGGTTTCATCCCAGGGATGCAAGGTTGGTTCAACATCAGGAAATCAATAAACGTAATTCACCATATCAATAGACTTAAAGTCAAGAATCACATGATTATTTCAATAGATGCAGAAAAAGCATTTGATAAAATACAGCACCCCTTAATGCTCAAAACACTAGAAAAAATAGGGAGAGTGGGAACATTCGTTAACATTGTAAAGGCCATTTATGCTAAGCCCATGCCTAATATCATTCTAAATGGTGAAAAACTGAAAGCATTCCCCCTAAAAACTGGAACAAGGCAGGGATGCCCTCTTTCACCACTTCTATTCAACATCGTTCTTGAAACTCTAGCCAGAGCAATTAGACAAACCAAAGAAATTAAAGGGATACGAATTGGAAAAGAAGAACTCAAACTATCCCTGTTCGCTGATGACATGATTATATATTTAGAGGAACCTGGAAATTCCACCAGAAAACTCTTAGAACTCATAAGTGAATTCAGTAAAGTAGCAGGTTACAAGATCAATGCTCATAAATTCAATGCATTTTTATACATAAGTGATGAATCTTCAGAAAGAGAAATTAGGAAAACTACCCCATTCACAATAGCCTTGATACAAATGAAATACTTGGGAATCAATCTCACAAAAGAGGTGAAAGATCTCTACAATGAGAACTATAGAACACTAAAGAAAGAAATTAAAGAAAACCTTAGAAGATGGTAAGATCTTCCATGTTCTTGGATAGGCAGAATTAATATTGTCAAAATGGCCATACTACCTAAAGTGCTATACCAATTCAATGCAATTCCAATTAAAATCCCAATGACGTACCTTACAGAAATAGAGCAAGCAATCATGAAATTCATCTGGAAGAATAAGAAACCCAGAATAGCTAAAGCAATCCTTAGCAGGAAGAGTGAAACACGGTGTATTGCAATACCAGATCTTCAACTCTACTACAAAGCAATAGTAACAAAAACGACATGGTATTGGTACCAAAATAGAAAGGTAGATCAATGGTACAGAATAGAGGACATAGACACAAACCCAAATAAATACAATTTTCTCATACTAGACAAAGGGGCCAAAAATATGCAATGGAGAAAAGATAGCCTCTTCAACAAATGGTGCTGGGAGAATTGGAAATCCATATGCAACAGAATGAAACTAAACCCATATCTCTCACCCTGCACAAAACTAAACTCAAAATGGATTAAGGACCTCGGAATCAGACCAGAGACCCTGCAGATTATAGAAGAAAAAGTAGGTCCAGCTCTTCAACATGTCGGCTTAGGACCAGACTTCCTTAACAGGACTCCCATAGCACAAGAAATAAAAGCAAGAATCAATAACTGGGATAGATTCAAACTAAAAAGCTTTCTCTCAGCAAAGGAAACTATCAGCAATGTGAGGAGAGAGCCTACAGAGTGGGAGAATATCTTTGCCAATCATACTTCAGATAGAGCACTAATCTCCAGAATCTATAAAGAACTCAAAAAACTCTACTCCAAGAATTCAAATAATCCAATCTACAACTGGGCTAAGGAAATGAATAGACACTTCACAGAAGAAGATCTACAAGCAATCAACAAACATATGGAAAAATGTTCAACATCTCTAGTAATAAGAGAAATGCAAATCAAAACCACCCTAAGATTCCATCTCATCCCAATTAGAATGGCGATTATCAAGAATACGAGCAACAACAGGTGTTGGCGAGGATGTGGGGAGAAAGGTACACTCATACATTGCTGGTGGGGCTGCATTTAGTGCAGCCACTCTGGAAAGCAGTGTGGAGATTGCTTAGAAAACTTGGAATGGACCCTCCATTTGACCCAGCTATCCCACTCCTTGGCCTATACCCAAAGGACTTAAAATCAGCATACTACAGAGATACAGCCACATCAATGTTCATAGCTGCTCAATTTACAATAGCCAGACTGTGGAACCAACCTAGATGCCCTTCAATTGATGAGTGGATAAAGAAACTGTGGTATATATATACAATGGAATATTACTCAGCCATAAAGAATGAGAAAATTATGGCATTTGCAGGCAAATGAATGAAATTGGAGAATATCATGCTAAGTGAGATAAGCCAATCTCAAAAAGCCAAAGGAAGAATGATATCGCTAATAAGTGGATGATGACCCATAATGGGGGGAGGGAATTGTTAGTGTTAGGGTTAGAGTTAGGGTTAGGGAGGGGGGCAAGTATGGAAGAAGGAAGCACTGTATAGAGGGAAAAGAGGTGTGGGAGGGGTGGGGGGAAGGGAAAAAATAACAGAATGAATCAAACAACATTACTCTATGTAAATTTATGATTACACAAATGGTATGCCTTTATGCCATGTACAAACAGAGAAACAACATGTATCCCATTCGTTTACAATAAAAAAAATGCTATCCTTAAAAAAAAATAAAATAGAAATGTGTTGCGGGCCTACCACATGCTAGCTGCTTATCTCAGGCAGTAGTGAAGGGTGCTCAAAGCTGAATGCCATGCCATGTCTTCCTTTACGCCCCTCACAACCAGGTGAGGCCATGGATCTGACTGGAGTGACTGGAATACTGTAGACACTTGGCCTGTTTCATCGGACATGAAATGCACTTCATTTGAGTCAAGTGGCATTATTTATGTCCATCTTGAATGCTTTTTATTGCATATGCAAATTACAGTTCAAGTTAGGGACATGTGGCCTTGATCTTGTCCAAATTATGCTCACTTCTCATATTAATCAATAAAGTTTCCAACCTTAGATCTCTAACTTCCGTAAAGTATGTCCATTTGCACCTGGTTCTTAAAACTAGTTTTGTAGATGTTTAGCATGGGAAGAAACTGTCTTTGAGATATCCTCTCAAATTGTAAATTGAAATTACATTTTAAGATCACTTGCATTTACATCGCTAAGCTTTGGCATACTTGCTTTAAAACATAACTCGTCATTTTTTGAGAAGTCTTACGTGTTGGCAAATTGATTCAGAAAGCAAAAGGAACAGCTAAATGTGAATGTTAATGCGTAGCTACTCTTTCATTTTTTTCCTCGTTTCCCATATGTTGATTTTTTTCTGTTAGGAGAGCTTTATAGTGCAGGATGGGGACTACTTGGTGCTTCTACTCTCAAAATTATGATTTTCATGGAATACATTGTTGTCAAAATTCTTTAAGAAAAATAAATATGAGTACATTTTAAATTTTTTTACATTGCTTGATCAAATTCATCATCATTTTCAACTGTACATCTATTGCAACTAACCTCTTCTTCTGTCTCCAGGTTGTAAAGAGAGGGATCTTTGGGAATGTCCATCCAATAAACAATGTTTGAAGCACACAGTCATCTGTGATGGGTTTCCAGACTGCCCTGATAACATGGATGAAAAAAACTGCTGTAGGTCCTAACATGAGTTTGTCAACACAATGTTTTTAATGTAAACACAAACTATTTTACTTTGAATACAAATTAGAAATTTGGAGAAATGTATTAAAATCTTTTAGCTTGTTTAAACCTTTTGATATATGTCAAGAGGAAATCAAACATGTAAAATATAGACACATGATATTATTTTGACATTATTTGTAACATGGAAAAATTAAAACCCACTGGAATATCTAAAAATGGGTGATATAAAATACAACCATGTAATGAAATAATAGGCAAACATTAAAATCAGAGAGAAATAGTTTCTCCTGAGTTCATTTCATATCTTTAGTTGATGTGCGTTAGTAAGCTTTCTGTTACGGTAACAAAATATTTGATATAATCGCCCTAAAAAGAAGAAAAGTTTATTTTTGCCCAGAGTTTTGGAGGCTACTACAATATATAATTGGGTAGACTCACTGTTTTTTGGGTCTGTTGGTGAGGCAGCATTTCATATCAGATAGCATAAACAGGGAAGTTCTCTTCCTCTCATCACTGGGTATGAAAAGAGGAAGAGAAAGAAACTGGGATCCCAATGCATCCTTCATGGGAATAATCCCAATAACTAGAAGATATTCCACTAGGCTTCATTCACCTCTTCATGGTTTCATCATTTCCTACTAGTGTCATAGGCTGTGAACCAAACCATTAACAAGGGGGTCTTAGGAGGATATTTATACTAACCATAGCAGTTGAATGAAACAAAAGGTACAATATTATGTGAACTATTGTCCTGAATTTTGAAAGCATATATGCTTACAAATAGGAGGAGATTAGAAGGTCATGAAATATTACAATTATAATCCCTGAGTGGTGAGATTATTAAATATTTGTGGTTTTTAAAAATCTTTTTTTATATTCAAATGAATAAGCATTATTTTCAGAACCAGAAAAAAATTATGTGCCTTAAGACGTTTTACTTACAAGTAGCAGAAAACCCAACTCAAAATGGCAATGAAAACATTTATAATCTTTTATTATCTGATGTATCAAATATGCCTTCTTATCATATAAAAGTGAAGTGTAGGGTAAATTCTTGAGACCATATGTGGGAGTCTGGCACTTTGTGATTCTCAGGCTGGCTGGTCAACAGTCACAGAAACCTGGGGTGCCCAACTCCTTTGATCATACCCAGGAGGAAGGAAAGAGAATTTTGCTCTTATCTCTGGAACATCACTAAAGGATTCACTCAGGTCAACTTGGGTCATCGTCATTGCTAACAGTTAGGAGCTTTGTGTAGATTAGAAAAGACTTGTTCTACAAACAGCTGGATTCCAAAAAGGAGCACCATATAGGGAGAACTAATCAGAAGATGTTGTTTCCCCCAAGTTACCCCTGTCCCAGACTGGGGCACATGGCCCAGTCAGCAGAGTTTGAGCAGAAGCTGTTTTGCAAAGCACAACCCAAAAAACCATAGGCCAAGGCCTTTATTTGGGACCATGTTTGGAGTAATAGTTGCATTTAGAGAAAAAAAAAAAAAAAAAAAAACAGGGAATTTACTATAATTTTTAAAAACCCAAAAGAAAATAATGTGTGACTGAGAAAGTAATTTAATAGAGTTTTTAAGAAAAATAAACATGTCCATTTATGTGAACAGAACCTGTTTCCTTCCTGTGGTGGCTTTAGTCTACTCATCACTATTGTGTTGGTGCAGATTTTAACCATGTTCTCTAAATCTTGGTCTTTCTGCATCTGCTGGTACTTCCCCCCCCCCCCCATCTGATTCTTAGAACTCGAGAATCTAGGAACTTGGAGACAGTAATACTGCTGAAATGCTATTTGAATGAGTTCACGCCTATTACATGAGATTCTACTGTTTGTTATTCTGCCTCGATACTTGTTTTGACGCTCCAGTGACCACATATTCTTTTCCGGCCATGTTCCTGCTGGCAAATGAGTATGTGCATGTTAGTGACACTCACATTTATTTCCCAAATGTTTCAATCTTCTCACTTCTTGTCCCCCAAACCCCCACCAGCATTTTGCCAAGATGATGAACTGGAATGTGCCAACCACGTGTGCGTGTCCCGTGACCTGTGGTGTGACGGGGGAGCAGATTGCTTGGACAGTTCAGATGAATGGGACTGTGGTAAGCTGCTGGTTTCTGCCAGCTGTTGGACACTCTTGTGCTTGTCAGCCATTTAAGTTAAATGAATCCTAAATTACTTCATGGGTTTTACTAACCAAGTTCATCTATTTTGTTTACTGTTATAAGCTGACAGCGGTGATGCATGGATGTTATTTCCAAGTCACAGAAAGTTTTCATCCAAATTACTCCTCTATTTGAAATGTCTATATTGCATTGTGAAAACTTTTGGGTTCAAATTTTTGCAACCATATATTTTCTAGAATAGATTTTTAAAGCTCTTTATTTTCACCCAACTTTAATGATGATCAATAGTCTGTCATTCTTGGATGATTTATACTTCTTGGAACAGGGCATTAAAGTGGTCCCTCCAACTGCTCTGAATTCTTGCTCCACATCTGAATGGGCCTTGTGACTAGTTCCTTACTAGCTAGGACTTAAAGCATCTCCTACCAGTACCATCAATGTGACATTTTGGAATCTTGAGTTGTCTGATTAATTCCCTTATTCCACATTCATTTCGCCTTCCATTCACTTGGCTCTCATTTCAGTCCTTTGTGCCACCTGGTCCAATCACAATTCTCATGTGTGTTGTGATCAGTTGCACAGTATTGCATCAATGATCTGTGGCTCATTAAGCACAGAGGCTACTCTTTCATAATACAGGAATTAGTGCATACACAACGTTAGTCCTAAATTAGCATCACCTTCACACCCTTGGAATCTTATGTGCTTTCTCCCAAGGTATGAAAATTTACAACTAGCTCCTTATAATGAATATGCAAATCCCTGGGCAAACTCAAGGTAGTGGGCCCTGCCTCTGGCCTTCTCGTAACTGATAAAGGAAAAGTCAAGAACTGCCTGCCTATTTCACTAAAGTCTTCAGTTCTGATGCATTAATTTTTAGTCTTCATCATAGTGAGATCAATGATGTGCATATGGAGGATACTCACCAAATGGTTCTTTACCAAAATAAATAAGAATGAATGTATACAATTGAATCAAAGGCATATAAAGTTATCACTTGGTTTCATGAAAAGAAATGTTTTTAATTAGCATTTCTTGTCTTTTCTCCCCCCACAGTGACCCTCTCTAAAAATGTGAACTCTTCATTCCTGACTGTCCACAGATCTGCAACAGAACACCACGTGTGTGCAGATGGCTGGCAGGAGACCTTGAGTCAGCTGGCCTGCAGGCAGATGGGTTTAGGGTAAGGTCAGTAGTTTGTAGCAATGATGAATTTCTCAGAGGATCTTGTGGAACTCGACAGTAATGTTTTCTTATGAATGCAGAATGAGTTAGTGCTCTCAAAGAGCTCTCAAAACCTGGGAAATGAATCAGGTGAGAGGACCATGTTTAATTACAGGCACCTGCTCTAAAGAGTGTGCGCTGAAAACTTACTTTGATGAAGACTCTAAAAGTAAATGACATAATTTTATTCTAAGTACTCCTGAAATAAAATACTTTCATTGTTTATAAACGCATTAAGATGGTTTCCTTCAGGGAACCTGGGTGGAAAAATCTTGCAATTTCCCGCCAAGAGGTTATTGAAAATTCCCTATTAAGCAATACACATTTTTTAATAAGTTGAGAAACAGAATTTGAAGTTCCTGGTATTTCTATTTGTCCTAAGTAATATAGGAAATGTAAATTAAGAAATAATTCATCATTTCTTCTTTTAAGTAGAATGGAAAGATATTCTAGCTTTGATACAAACACACTGAAATAGATAATTTGAAAGTTAGAGACTTTCTATTTTGTGAAGTTTTCTTTTTCAGTTCCATTGGGAATGACAAGCAGTCATTTGCAGGGTCTTACAAAATACATGTGAATGTGTGTGTGTGTGTGTGTGTGTGTGTGTGTGTTTATCTATGCATGTATGTGTATATAGATACATATATACACATACACACACATATATATGTAATGTATTTCTTTTACTACTAAAATATGTGAGATTTTGGAGAAATGTAGAAAGGAGAAAAATAGAGGATAAAGGACTTATACAATTCTAGAATAAGCTTGTCGTGATGGCACATATCTGTGATCCCTGAGGTTCGGGAGACTGAGGCAGGAGAATTACAGGTTCAAAATTGCTCAACAACTTAGTGAGGCCCTATGCAACTTAATGAGGCTCTGTCTCAAAATAAAAAATAAAAAGGGCTGGGGCATGGCTGAGTGTTGAAGCACCTTGGGTTCAATCCATGGTACCAAAAAAAAAAAAAAAAAAAAAAATGTAGAATAAAAAACTAAGCAAACGGCATTTTCCAGGATCCAATGCAAACTTGGAACAATTTTACAATAATGAGTCATTCAATTAGAGATGGCAACTAGCAGCACATTTTGCTATCCCAATTTGAAGAATTATGTAACTCCCAGCATCTTGAATCTATTTCTCCACTGCAAAGAGCCATATCATTGGAAAATTGAGTAACATAGCTAAGCTATACAAATACAAAAAGCTTTAAACTTTGCCAGAGTGGGAAAATTATATTTGTCAAGATCTATTGAATTCAACTCCATTTTTACAACTTTCTGATTGTGTCTAAATGAAATGGATGTGATTGTGAGGTAAATGAAACGCCTTTTGAATGTGCTGATTTTGATCTTTCCTTTAATACCCAAGATATTTCTTAATATGAAAACTTGATTACATAACTATAGATAACCTTACTGGGAGTTCTGAGAGAAAGTCCTAACAACGAAGATTTTACAACCAGAAAATTATTTTTATCAAGCTACTCTAAATGTAACTCATTTATTGCAAATGGAAGGGATCTTGTTTTATATCCTCTGCTCTGTATTTCTTCTATTTTTTTCTAGCTTTGGGATCTTTTATTGTGGTAAAATACTATAACATTTTAGCCACTTTAAAGTTTTAGTTCAATGGCATTTAGTATATTCACAAGGTTGTATAACCATCACAGCTATCTAGTTCTAGAATGTTTTCATTAACCCAAAAGGAAACTAGATAGCCATTAGACATCACCCCAAATTTCATCTTACCCCAGGCCTAGGTAACTACTAATCTGCTTTCTGACTCTACAGATATACCTATTCTAATATTTCAATATAAAAGATAGCATATAATATATGATCCTTTTGTCTGGATAACATTTTTAAGCATCTTTGTTGTAACATGTATTAATATTTTACTCTTGTTTATAATTGGACACTATTTCATCGAATGGGCATAGCACATTTATTTATCCCTTCAGATATTTGGGTTGTTTCCACCTTTGCTATTGTGCAAATATTGGATTTTTTTTTTAACTGTATACTCCTTTTGCTCCATTTTTTTAACAGAACAGGAAAATAAAATTTTGAAATTGAAATATTTTAGATATTTAAAATCTAAATCGACATATGGATATTTTCATTTGGGGTAAATTTATTTCACTGAAGATTTAGGAAAATGAGCTAGAAATGTAGAAGAGAAACCATACTTACCATTCGATTGGATTAATGGGTAAGTGAAGTAGTGACAAGTCTTCCCAGGAAATAAGCACTAGTGCTTTTGTACTCTTTGATTGCCTTCAAATTTTCTCTTCAGTTTACTTGAGCAGCTCATGCATTAACAAAAATCTGGAGAGCTAGACTGGGGCTGGAGGGAAGAGAAAGGACAAGATGAGACCTAGATCCTGCTGTGTCGATGGTTGACTTAGGGAGCTTCTGTTACAACATTCTCTGAAGACCAGCTCTTGTGCTGCAAATTCACAATTCTGCCACAAATGGCACAAAAGAACTTTAAGTGACCTTGAACTCTGTGCAATGCCCTTGATAGAAGGGGTTGTCTGGCTGTGGTTGGTCTATACTTCAAATGCCAGCAGTGGAGGAGAGTGAATGGCTTCCCTTCTAGGCTCTGGGGTGGAATCTCTGTGCCACTGATCTGCCTTTATGCTTTCAAACATATTCTGCATCAAAAACATGAAGTTGAATAAAGCAACCCCTAACTAATTCTACCTAGTATCCTCCCTTTTTGTTTTCTGAGTATCTGCTTATGGGCCCTATACTGGACTAGGTATTTTTGGGAGGAGGTATAGGTGAATACCATCATCAGAGTTTTTAATGTAGTGGGGAAGACACATAAGTAAACAACCGTGAACACAAAGTTAGAAAATATCCCAGATTTTTTTTTTTTTGTCATCTGCAAATCACACAGTCCATGGCATTCCTATTAAAATTACATTAAAAAAATTCAACTCTAATCTTGATAGTAAAAATTCATTCATTCATTCATTCATTCATTTATTCATTCATACAGAATGTATAAGAACAGCATTGTGGTGTTGTGTCTGTCCTCAACCAACATACCTATCTCTAAGTGAGCCATTTATCTACTTGAGTGTGTACTTTGTAGAGCTAGTTCATCAAGAATTCAGGTCTACACCGAATTACATTGCAGGGATTCCACTGAAATACTTCCATGGTAGAGGTAGTTGACTAAAAAGTCCCACATTTAGCAGCAATAAAAACATGTAAAAAAGACTTACGCTTAGGATTTTTAAGACATAAATTGTGCCTTCCATGTCTTAGAGTGCAAATGGTAGGCTCTCATTTGTTTGTCTAAATGAGAAGATTTGGTGTTCTTTGATGAATTTGAAAAACTTTTATTCTCATCTGTAGATTTTTCAAAAGTTCACTCCAGGATGGAAGAGTTCACTCTTTGTCTGGTTAGACAAATGTATAAATCAAGCCCCTAAATACTCTTGACAGTATATTGACTTTGCTACCTGCATGTCCTGTATCAAAAACATATGGACATTTACTCAATCGACAGTACAAATCAGGATTTGGACTGCCCTCTAATGCTTGCCAAATGCTCAGCTGAGACATCTGGTATCTGAAAAAGTTAGTCTAAGGGAATGTGACTCTCCATGTCTCTTGGCTCCGTAAGTTCTGTCTATAAAGTGAGACCATCTGGAAATTGTATGTCTGAGCTCTACTATTTTGGCAAAAATTCCCTTATGGAGTTATCTGTAACTCCTTCAGAGTAGGTCAATGGAAGAAGAATCCTTTCAAAGAATGTTTCTGTCTCTTGGGCAAAACCACAGTTAAGACAGCATCTATTACATTACCTAATAATCCCTGATATTATCAAGGAAAGCACAGGAAGGGATTCCATACAAACTTCAGATGGATTTTAGTTTTAAAAGGAGTGATCAGGTAGACCTCACTGGAAAAGTTCAAGTCTGTCAAAGATTTGAAGGAGGTGAGAGAGTTACCACGTAGATATGCTAAAAGTCTTTCAATCAAGAGGGAGCAATTTAAGCAAAAGTATCAATGCCAGCTGTGTTCATGAAGTAGCAAGGAAGTAGAATGAGATATGGGGGAAATGGTGGGAGAGGATGCCAGACAGATAAAGGGGTATGGGTGCAGATCACGGGGGATGGGGGCATTTTAAGAACTTTGGTGGCTGGGACTGTAGCTCAGTGGTAGAGTGACTGCCTAGCATATGTGAAACCCCTGGGCTCACCCTCAGTACCACAATACAAGGAAAAGGTACTTTGGTTTATAGTTTGAGAAAAATGGGCATTCAGAAAGTATTCAGCAGATGAATGCCTTCACATGATGGAAAGGATCACTCTGGCTGATGTATTGAGCGTAGGCTGTAGGGCACAGACAGGATCAGGAAGACAAGTTAGGGTGCCAGTGAAGTATTCCAAGAGATTTTGGTGGCTCAGATTGGTATGCCAGCAGAGGACATGGGGACAAGTGTTTTGATTCTGAGTGTTATTATGAATAAAGAGTCAACAAAAGTTCCTGATAGATTGGGTATTGGGTGGGGGTAGAGACAAAGAGAAAAGTCATTCTTGAATGACTTCAGACTTTTTGGCTTGAACAACTAGAAAGATGGAACTGACATTTACTTTATGGGGCAGACTGCAACAAGTAGAAGTAGTCTGGGGAGAAAGATCAGTTCTGTTTTGGGCATGTTGTCTTTAGGATATCTATTAATTATTCAAAGGGGATGCTTATAAGGCTCAAGTCTGGAGTTCATTAGAGAGATCTAGGCTGGGGATCTGTCTTTCTATTTATTTATCTATCTATCTACTACCTGCATACCGATGAGACATAGTTTATGGGACTGGTGATACAACCAATGGATTGAGTGTAGTTAGAGAAGAGAACAAGGGCTGAGATCTAACATTAAGAGGATGGGAGGAAAGAAGTGGCCAACCAAAGGGGATGAGAAAGAACGACAGATTAGGTAGGATCGCATGACTTCCTGGAAAGCAGGAGGAGAATGTGTATGGAGGAAGAGGCAATGGTTGGTTCTGTTGAGTGTTCCTCAGAGGTCAAGTAAAACGAGGATTGAAAACTGACCTTTGGTTTCAGCAATGTGCAGGTCACAGACACCAGCAGTTTCAGTGGCAGGAAAGAGATAATGGGAAGATATAAATGAAAGTAAGTGTTGAACTTCTTGAGGGCTTTTTCTTCAGAGGGGAGCCAAGATGTGTGGTCAGCAACTGGGGAAGGATGTGGTGGAGTAGGTTGACAGATGTTTGGTGCCTCTGTTTCTCTGGAACTACTCAGTATTTCACGGCTTAATTCCTAATAAAGCATCAAGTTCAATAAATTATTTTCTATCAAAAGTTTCTTTTTCATTCCATGTTCTCTTTTTAACCAACTAAATTTGGACTATATCCCGTTGGTGAATCCATCATGAACTATTTTATCTGTTTTAACACCATATACCTTCATGTGTTCCTTCAGTCTCTAGACTGGTTTGGCTTTTATCTGAGTTCTTTGGGCACATTCCCTCCTGTCTCTGCCTCTGTGTCCATAAAGTGCATCTATCCAGTCTTCTAGGATCCCATTCATGCCCCAGGACTTCTGAGAAGAATTTCTCTTTTTCTTTTTTGGGGGGAGGGGTTACCAGGGATTGAACTCAGGGGCACTTGGCCACTGAGCCACATTTCCAGCCCTATTTTGTATTTTACTTAGAGGCAGGGTCTCATTGATTTGTTTAGTGCCTTGCTTTTGCTGAGATTGACTTTGAACTCTCGATCCTCCTATCTCAGCCTCCCAAGCCGCTGGGATTGTTGGCATGTGCCACCTCAACCCAGCAAGACTTTCTCTTTTTCTTGATTTGATTTTCTCCTAAATTTTCTTTGGTACTTAAAGATGGGTACTATATAATTTCCATCTTAATTCTAGAATACTATATGGCATTTTTATTCTTTATCTTATTTCCTAGAATAGGTTATACCAAATATTAATGACCAGTGTTTTTATTATGCAATAGAGTGTTCCAGGTACTTGATAGGTGTTATCATGATTTATCCATATTATATTTTTATAAGATAAATAAAATTGCTATTTCTACTTAATAGATGAGGAAACTTGACACAGTAATGTCAAGGAAATTTGCTAGGTCAGAGAACCAGAAAATAGAACGCGGAATGCAAATTCAAACACAAACAAGGGGCCTCTTGGATACTACTAGTAGATTCTCTGAGGCACCAAGCAAGCATGATGAGATTGATGTAATCAAACACCTTTTTAAACGAAAATGCCTTTTAGCATTGTTTTACACTGAAGTTTCATGGCAAGTCTTAGTATCAATTTATGATCTTATTATAGTAGGATTTCTAAGTAAATGGCAGTTAGAAGGTGAGGATTGGGAAAATTCATCATGCAGGATCACAGTCCAAGTGTTTCTCACTTTAAAAACGTCAGTTATAGTAATGAGTAGGTGCTTGGCATATTGTAAGTAGAAATCACCTGGAACAAAACCATGAAGTGCTAATTTCTTTCACACAGCAGCTCTGGAGATTTTCTGGCAGATATATATCTTGTGCACAGGCAGTTAATTTTCTAAACATTTCCAAGAGGCTGGTGGTTTAAATGACTGCCTTGGTGAGAAAAGAAATCATACATTCCACTGTGTGGGTTTAGCGTTTTCTGGAACATTTTATTTTGGGGTAAAGAAGAAGAAGAATTTTCCTGAAAAAATGTGCCTCACGATAGAGGAGGAGGAATATTTTCAAGTTCTTCCATGACACAACTGGATATCAGGATTTAATAAACAAAACTAAGGTATACCTGCCCAGTATCTTGAGAGTATTTCCTTATGGTCACTAATAGCAAAATATGCTGAAGATTTGGATATTTGTTAGCAACTGAGACTCAAACTGTATTGGTAGAGTTAATAAATAATTTGTAAAATTCAATGAAAACTTCTCAGTTGTATAGAGAAATTCACCGATATTAACTTGAACAGAACTAGAAAGGATACTGAATTAATCACATTTCTTTCACTCTCTTATATTCCAGTTTGCTCTTAAAAAAAAAAAAAGCCATCATTAAAAATGAATTCCCATCAGGACTTCTAAAAATAGCTTTCCTGTGCTCTTCATGAGGTGTCTGAGGATGTCAGATTCCCCAGTCATCACAGTGAACACAGCTTTGGTTGGACATGGAGGTGAATAGGTTCTGGGTAAATAAGAACATGATTTACAACTTGGGTGATCTGCTAGAATTCAACCAAAGAGAGGCTGAACTCTTTTTGTTGGAAGTCCTTATGTGGTAGCACCTTCCTTTTGGAACTGCACCAGGAGACTCCTGGTGATGACTTAACTTCCAGTCTCCCATCTTCCTCGTGTTGTCTTGAAAACCTCCTGCAATCTGGATTTTCCCTCTCTAACAGGACCAAGTCAGCATTGATTCTATCTATATGTCAAAGCCACTGGCCTTTTCTTACTATTTTGCAGAAGACATGTTTGGGTAACCCTAAGATGGCGGCTGGCGTTGAGACAAGAGGTGGCGCTTAGTGTTAACATGGTGTGATCTACTTTTGCCTGATTAGTTAATGTCTCCTTTGTGCTAGTGGTCAACAGATATTCCTCATTCTTTCTTGATTGGTACCGAGGGGCGTGCTTCAATTATGCTAATCCTAAGCTGATTGGCTGCTTTAGGTATATAAGACACACCTATAGGAAGCACCAAGGATAACCGGATAGGCAGCACCTCTGATAGATCGCTGGGCGAAGGATAAGCACGGAGAAGGAGCACCTCTGATAGATCACAGAAGGCAGATGGCAGATCACAGAAGAAGCACCTCTGATACCTTTAGTTTGCAGGATGCAGAACTTTAAGAAGATATAAATCTCTGAAAGTGTAGCAAGTCTCTTTTCCTTTAAACAAAGTCTCTCTCTCTTATGCAAAGCCTTTCTCTCTCTCTCTCCTCTTAAAGCCTCTCTTCCTCTATAAGCTAGGGAACAAACAAGCAAGAAAGCAGCGCACTAAAGAGAAAGATAGTAGAAGTAGCTCAGTTTCCAGTCCACCTCCGATAAATACTGGCGCAATTGTTGCTGCAGGCGGTAACAATATCTGCGCGACTGTTGCTGCAGGCAACGACACTATTTTACCATTTCGACTTGATGAAATCCAGTTTCTCATTCTGGCCTCTAAGATGCTACATGATCTGTTTCCTGCCTTTCTCTCTGACCCAATTTCCTAGTGTTTCCCACTTGTGCCCTAAAGCTTAGACACATTGACCTTGTTACCAATGTTCAAACACTTCAAACTCATTCCCATCTGTGGTGCTTTACCATTGCTCTTCCTTATACTTGGAATGCTGATCTCTAGACCTTCCTGTAATCACTCCCTCTCATCATTCAAGTCCCAATGGTGCATTAGTGACTCGGAGAGGCCTTTCCTGACGTCCCTGGCTAAAGAAGTTTACGCCTCATCAAGTCATTTTTTTTTCATGATTTTATTATAAAAGGATTACTTTTTATGGAATTTACATTTCTTTTTTTTTATAATGTACTTTTTTATTGTAAACAAATGGGATACATGCTGTTTCTCTGTTTGTACATGGCGTAAAGGCATACCATTTGTGTAATCATAAATTTACATAGAGTAATGTTGTTTGATTCATTCTTTTTTCCCTTCCCCCCACACCTCCCACCCCTCTTTTCCCTCTATACAGTCCTTCCTTCCTCCATACTTGCCCCCCTCCCTAACCCTAACACTAACCCTTCCCTCCCCCCATTATGTGTCATCCTCCACTTATTAGCGATATCATTCGTCCTTTGGCTTTTTGAGATTGGCTTATCTCACTTAGCATGATATTCTCCAATTTCATCCATTTGCCTGCAAATGCCATAATTTTCTCATTCTTTATGGCTGAGTAATATTCCATTGTATATATATACCACAGTTTCTTTATCCACTCATCAATTGAAGGGCATCTAGGTTGGTTCCACAGTCTGGCTATTGTGAATTGAGCAGCTATGAACATTGATGTGGCTGTATCTCTGTAGTATGCTGATTTTAAGTCCATTGGGTATAGGCCAAGGAGTGGGATAGCTGGGTCAAATGGAGGGTCCATTCCAAGTTTTCTAAGCAATCTCCACACTGCTTTCCAGAGTGGCTGCACTAAATGCAGCCCCACCAGCAATGTATGAGTGTGCCTTTCTCCCCACATCCTCGCCAACACCTGTTGTTGCTCGTATTCTTGATAATCGCCATTCTAATTGGGGTGAGATGGAATCTTAGGGTGGTTTTGATTTGCATCTCTCTTATTACTAGAGATGTTGAACATTTTTCCATATGTTTGTTGATTGCTTGTAGATCTTCTTCTGTGAAGTGTCTATTCATTTCCTTAGCCCATTTGTCGACTGGATTATTTGTATTCTTGGAGTAGAGTTTTTTGAGTTCTTTATAGATTCTGGAGATTAGTGCTCTATCTGAAGTATGATTGGCAAAGATATTCTCCCACTCTGTAGGCTCTTTCTTCGCATTGCTGATAGTTTCCTTTGCTGAGAGAAAGCTTTTTAGTTTGAATCTATCCCAGTTATTGATTCTTGCTTTTATTTCTTGTGCTATGGGAGTCATGTTAAGGAAGTCTGGTCCTAAGCCAACATGTTGAAGAGCTGGACCTACTTTTTCTTCTATAATCTGCAGGGTCTCTGGTCTGATTCTGAGGTCCTTAATCCATTTTGACTTTAGTTTTGTGCAGGGTGAGAGATATGGGTTTAGTTTCATTCTGTTGCATATGGATTTCCAATTCTCTCAGCACCATTTGTTGAAGAGGCTATCTTTTCTCCATTGCATATTTTTGGCCCCTTTGTCTAGTATGAGAAAATTGTATTTATTTGGGTTTGTGTCCGTGTCCTCTGTTCTGTACCATTGATCTACCTTTCTATTTTGGTACCAGTACCATGCCGTTTTTGTTACTATTGCTTTGTAGTAGAGTTGAAGATCTGGTATTGTGATACCCCCTGTTTCACTCTTCCTGCTAAGGATTGCTTTAGCTATTCTGGGTTTCTTATTCTTCCAGATGAATTTCATGATTGCTTGCTCTATTTCTGTAAGGTATGTCATTGGGATTTTAATTGGAATTGCATTGAATTTGTATAGCACTTTAGGTAGTATGGCCATTTTGACAATATTAATTCTGCCTATCCAAGAACATGGAAGATCTTACCATCTTCTAAGGTGTTTCTTTAATTTCTTTCCTTAGTGTTCTGTAGTTCTCATTGTAGAGGTCTTTCACCTCTTTTGTGAGATTGATTCCCAAGTATTTTATTTGTATCAAGGCTATTGTGAATGGGGTAGTTTTCCTAATTTCTCTTTCTGAAGATTCATCACTTATGTATAAAAATGTGTTGGATTTATGGGCATTGATCTTGTAACCTGCTACTTTACTGAATTCACTTATGAGTTCTAGGAGTTTTCTGGTGGAATTTCCAGGTTCCTCTAAATATATAATCATGTCATCAGCGAACAGGGATAGTTTGAGTTCTTCTTTTCCAATTCGTATCCCTTTAATTTCTTTGGTTTGTCTAATTGCTCTGGCTAGAGTTTCAAGAACGATGTTGAATAGAAGTTGTGAAGGAGGGCATCCCTGCCTTATTCCAGTTTTTAGGGGGAATGCTTTCAGTTTTTCACCATTTAGAATGATATTAGGCATGGGCTTAGCATAAATGGCCTTTACAATGTTAACGAATGTTCCCACTCTCCCTATTTTTTCTAGTGTTTTGAGCATGAAGGGGTGCTGTATTTTATCAAATGCTTTTTCTGCATCAATTGAAATAATCATGTGATTCTTGACTTTAAGTCTATTGATATGGTGAATTACGTTTATTGATTTCCTGATGTTGAACCAACCTTGCATCCCTGGGATGAAACCCACTTGATCATAGTGCACTATCTTTTTAATATGTTTTTGTATGAGATTTGCTAAAATTTTGTTGAGAATTTTTGCGTCGATGTTCATTAAGGATATTGGTCTGAAATTTTCTTTCCTTGATGAGTCTCTGTCTGGTTTAGGTATCAGTGTGATAATTGGCTTCATAGAATGAGTTTGGGAGGGTTCCCTCCTCTTCTATTTTATGGAATACTTTGAGAAGTATTGGAATGAGCTCTTCTTTAAAGGTTTTGTAGAATTCGGCTGAGAACCCATCTGGTCCCGGACTTTTCTTTGTTGGTAGGTTTTTGATGACTTCTTCTATTTCAGTACTTGAAATTGGTCTATTTAAATTGTGTATGTCCTCCTCGTTCAGTTTAGGCAATTCATATGTCTCTAGAAACCTGTTGATGCCTTCAAAATTTTCTATTTTGTTGGAATATAGATTTTCAAAATAACTTCTAACCATGTTTTGTATTTCAATCCTGTCTGTTGTGATATTTCCTTGTTCATTCTGAATTTTAGTGATTTGGGTTTTCTCTCGTCTTCTCTTTGTTAGTGTGGCTAAAGGTTTATCAATTTTGTTTATTTTTTCCAAGAACCAGCTATTTATTTTGTCAATTTTTTATATTGTTTCTTTTGTTTCAATTTCATTGATTTCAGCTCTGAGTTTAACTATTTCCTGTCTTCTACTACTTTTGGTGCTGGTCTGTTCTTTTTCTAGGACTTTGACCTGTAGTGTTAGGTCGTTTATTTGTTGAGTTTTACTTCTTTTATTAAATGCGCTCCATGAAATAAATTTCCCTCTAAGTACTGCTTTCATAGTGTCCCAGAGATTTTGATATGATGTTTCTTTGTTCTCATTTACCTCTAAGAATTTTTAAATTTCCTTCCTAATATCTTCTGTTATCCATTCATCATATAATAGCATATTCTTTAATCTCCAGATGTTGGAATAGTTTCTGTGTTTTACTCTTTCATTTATTTCTAACTTCAATCCATTATGATCTGATAGAATACAAGGTAGTGTCTCTATCTTCTTATATTTGCTAACATTAGCTTTGTGGCATAATATATGGTCTATTTTAGAGAAGGATCCATGTGCTGCTGAGAAGAAAGTGTATTCGCTCTTGGTTGAATGGTATATTCTATAAATGTCTCTCAAGTCTAAATTATTGATTGTGTTATTGAGATCTATGGTTTCTTTGTTCAATTTTTGTCTGGAAGATCTGTCCAGTGGTGAGAGAGGCGTGTTAAAATCACCTAGTATTATTGTGTTATGGTCTATTTGGTTTCTTTTGAAATTGAGAAGGATTTGTTTGACATACATGGATGAGCCACTGTTTGGGGCATAGATGTTTATGATTGTTATATCTTGCTGATTTATGCTTCCCTTAAGCAGTATGTAATGACCTTCTTTATCCCTTCTGACTAGTTTTGGCTTGAAGTCCACATTATCTGAAATGAGGATGGATACTCCAGCTTTTTTTCTGAGTCCATGTGCATGGTATGTTTTTCCCCATCCTTTCACCTTTAGTCTATGGGTATCTTTTTCTATGAGGTGAGTCTCTTGTAGGCAACATATTGTTGGATCCTTCTTTTTAATCCAATCTGCCAGTCTATGTCTTTTGATTGATGAATTCAGGCCATTAACATTCAGGGTTATTATTGAGATATGATTTGATTTCCCTGTCATATGGTTCATTTTTTAAATTTTATTTATTTATTTATTTGACACTACTTGGTTCCTCCTTTATTTGACAATTCCTTTAGGATAATTCCTCCCTTTGCTGATTTGCTTCTTTGTTTTTCATCTCTTCCTCATGGAATATTTTGCTGAGAATATTCTGTAATGCTGGCTTTCTTTTTGTAAATTCTTTTAAGCTTTTGTGTATCATGGAACGATTTTATTTCATTGTCAAATTTGAAGGTAAGTTTTGCTGGGTATAAGATTCTTGGTTGGCATCCATTTTCTTTCAGGGCTTGAAAAATGTTGTTCCAGGCCCTTCTAGCTTTTAGGGTCTGGATTGTAAAATCTGCTGATATCCGTATTGGTTTCCCCCTGAATGTAATTTGGTTCTTTTCTCTCGCGGCCTTTAAAATTCTGTCTTTATTTTGTATGTTAGGTATTTACATTATAAAGTGCCTTGGTATGGGTCTATTGTAATTTTGTGTATTTGGAGTCCTATAAGCCTCTTGAACTTGATTTTCCATTTCATACTTCAGGTTTGGGAAATTTTCTGATATTATTTCATTGACTAGGTTGTTCATTCCTTTGGTTTGTATCTCTGTGCCTTCCTCAATCCCAATAATTCTTAAATTTGCCTTTTCATGATATCCCATAGTTCTTGTAGATTCTGTTCATGATTTTTTACCATCTTCTCTGTTTGTTCAACTTTGTTTTCAAGGTTAAATATTTTGTCTTCAGTGTCTGAGGTTCTGTCTTCCAGGTGTTCTATCCTACTGGATATGCTTTCTATGGAGGTCTTAATTTGGTTTGTTTCCTTCATTTCAAGGATTTCTGTTTGTTTTTTTTTCAATATCTCTAACTCTTTATTGAAATGATCTTTTGCTTCCTGTATTTGCTCTTTTAATTGTCAATTAGTGCGATCATTCAATGCCTGCATTTGCTCTTTCATCTCATCTTTCAGTGTGTGCATTTGCTCTTTCATCTCATCGTTTGCTTCCCTGATCATTTTAATTATGTACATTCTGAACTCCTTTTCTGTCATTTCTTCTGCCATGCTGTCATTGGGTTTTATTGATGTAACATCTTCTGCCATGCTGTCATTGGGTTTTATTGATGTAACATCTAGATTTGTTTGCGGCATTTTCTTTCCTTGTTTTCTCATATTGTTCAGGTATCAGTGGACCACTGAGATATTGCAGATTTCCTCTATTGACTTACAATGTCCTTGAAGATTTGTAATATATCCCCTCTTAGCCTTCAGTAGGCTGAAGTCTTGGAGGAAGTTGATAATGCGGTGCTGCACAAGGAAGCTGCCTCTCTAGGAGTGGTGGCCTTCAGGTGGGGTATATTCCCTGCTAGTGGGCAGAGGTGCCTCCACTTGTTGACCAATGGTCATCCAAAGGGGAACTAGGCTGCTGGCTGAGGCAAGGCCTGTTTGGGCCTGTGTCTCTGGTTTTACCGTCCTTGTGGGGAAATCTCACCCGGCAGGGAAGACTCACCTGGTGGGGAGGTCTCGCTGTTCAGTTTCCCTCCTAGAGGTCCCCTCAATTTACAGCTACTGCCTGGGCTGTGCTGCCTTCCTCTGCAAAGTTTCCAGGGGCCCAGCCCTACCTCCTGGGCCTGGGAACCTCACCCTTCACAGATGAATCTCCTTAGGCTGCCCCTCCTTAGAGAATCTGCCCATAGTCCTGGAACCTTCGCTCCGTCCCTAAGCGTGTCTCTGTGTGGCTCTTCCACCAAGAAGCCTCCTAGATCCTGTGACCCTGCTCTACACCTAATCGCCTGGCTATGTGGCCCCTCCTCTGAGCAGCCACCTGGGGCCCCGTACAATCGCTCTGAGTCCCAGAGACCCGCCGCACTCCTCTTCCTCCAGACAGCCACCCAGATATTCCGGTGAGGTCACTAGGAGTCCAAGCAACTCACTGCGTGCCTCCTCCTCTCACCAACCGCCTGTAGCCCTGGGCAATCACTCTGAGTCCAAGTGACCCGCCCTGTTCCTCCTCCTCCTCCAGTTAACCCCCCGGGTGTTCAGGAGCGGTGGCTCTGAGTGGCTCTGAGTCCACGTGACCCGCTGCACACCTCCTTGGGTAGCCGCCCGGAGGTCTGGTGCGGCCACTCGAGACCAAGCGACCCACCGTGCTCCTTCTCCAGGCAGCCCCTGTGTTCAGGAGCGGTCGCTTTAAGTCCAAACAACTCACCAATCGCCTCCTCCTCTGAGCAGCCGCCTGGAGCTCTAATGCAGTCACTGTGAGTCCAAATGACCCGCCGCGCTCCTCCTCCTCCTCCTCCTACTCCTCAGGGCAGGCCCGGTGTTCAGAAGTGGTCTGATTCCAAACAGCTCGCCACGCAGCTCCCCCTCTGGCAACCGCCTGTAGCTCTGGTGCAGTCACTCCGAATCCAAGCGGCCACGCTCCTCCTCCTCCTCCTCCTCAGGGCAGGCCCCGGTGTTCTGAGTCCACACAGCTCTCCTCGCCGCTCCTCCCCTGGGCAGCCTCAGGAGCCCCAGTGGTTGCTCTGAGTCCCAGTGCTGTGCTGAGCGGCCTCCTCTACGATGCTCCCAGTTGTCCACGTTCACTCCTCCAGCAGGGGGAGTGGTGCCTCGCCGGCAGCTCTTCACAAAGTTCCCTGCGTTCCAGGACTACCGCACCATCCGGGACGCCTCCCCAACGGGAGAGACTCACCCGGCTGCTTTGAGTTGGTCCCAAGTCTCTCAATATCTCCTCTTTTGAATCCTGAGTCCTGGAGCAACGTGAAATGCAGCCACCCTCTAGAAACCTCATCAAGTCATTCTTGAGGAAGGGACTCTACCTGTTGAAAACCAACCTCCTGTCTCCCTTTCCATTCCACCTAACTTACTTATGGCCTGATTTAATGTCCATCTGACTGTTTCACTTGTTTAAAACTGTTGGGTGAAGATTCTCCTTTTGAGATCCAACCCACTTACATCTGTATCAGTTTAAATGCTCACTGATTAACCCATTTTATAAACAAAAGTCAAGTATAATTTTAACCAACCTTTCACTCTTTCTATATTTTCCAAAAATTAACATACAGAAAAAAGAACAGGTAGAATTTTGATTGTAAGGAATAGCAATCATTCCAACTAACCAATCTTTCAAAATAAGAAAATTCCCTGTCACAGGAAAAATTACTACGTTGCCTCCCTACTTTCCCTTTTTCCTCTGGAGCCTGGATTCTTTCCTTTTCGGATACTTGCTTCATTTCCCATTTTATCCATGGAGTCCAAATGGCAGTGACCATCCTTGTACATGACCTTCTCTCTGCTTGGTCTCAGTGATTGGTTGAAGGGTATGGATCTAATCCAAACAGGTCTCACTTCAAGGCCATAGTGGTTGATTTGGGGACATTAAAGTTCTTCAACAAAGTGTGTTAAACCTAGAAGAGAAGACTGCTTTCCTTTTCGGTCACAAAGATGGATGGACTTGAGTTTGTTCCTGAAGGCAGCCAGTCCCTGGCTTGCAGAAAAGTCACTTGGAGACAATGAAGCCACTGTGTTATTTTCCTTCCTCTCTTGCCCCAGAAGGAAGTGGGTGGAGATGAGAGATGAAGACTCCTGAGAATATTTGGTTCCCTGGCCCCACGCTTCCAAAGGCCAAACACATCCCTCTAGTGTTGATTACATTTCTACTTTTTGACACTCATATTCCACTGCTATGGGGTCTAAAAAATCCTAAAGTTTGAATATTTATCTTATAATGAGCCTAGAGTCACATGTTGTTTTAAAATTTTGAATCAAATAGGTGTACATAGAAAGCACATTCTATGCTTCTATCATTCTAAGAGGGGAAGAAAAAGGCAACTGGTTTCTATTAGAAAAATAAGTTCTACTCTGGTTTATAGTCTCCCTGAACAAGTGCAATAAAACTGGGATATTGAAAATGAAACGTGTGATCTCAAACTTTACACGATGAACCAAAGTAAGGTAAAGATAGATCAGAAGCATTTTCTTTGAAATAAAATTCAGGTTGCTGTCAATAAAATGTTGAGTCTCTGTTTCTTAAAATTAATAGAAGCAATTGTTCCAAAATGTCTTTTCTGAGACATCAAAAAGGAAATGGAATTTTTCAAAAATGAAATAGCCTGAAGAAAAGAGAATATATTTGCTCAAAAACTCATCATTTGATGCCATTTACTCAGCTTACTGAATTTTATAATCAAGTGATATTTTAATTAAAAATGTTTAGGATTCATTAATGTTTTGCACTTTTAACAAAATGCTTGATTTAAATAGTTCCTTTTAAAATTTAATTTCCTAATTTATATTAGAATAATAATATAGATTTATAGTTGTATTTTATAAATTTGTATTTTACTTCATGTTATTATTTTGGAATTTTATATTGGAAATGGATTAAATATTTAGTTCCATTAATTTCTTATATGAAATGTGAAAACTGTGACTTAATCTTATAATTCAATAACTACCCTCTCTTTGCTTTTAGTTTTTGTGTTACATACCTATAGATTTTTGCCTAGTGTGATTATTAGATGCCACCACTGAGGTAGAGAAATGAATTGTACAAAAAGAAAATTATGTATTTTCAGTTAGAATTGCAATAGAGGTGTATTTTTAAAGATACAAAACTTACTAGAAAAACAAATACAATCTTTATGCTCTGCTTTAAACATCTCTATTGATGCAAGTTTTGCTGTATTAAGCATAAACTGAGCTGTCTAACCAAATGATTCAATAGTAGTGCTCATTCATGTTCTGTCTGAAATCTGCCTTTTTGCCAAAATTTCCAGCTTATTCTTTTACTTGATAAGTAACTCAGTAGCCTTCAATATTAATTTATCTAGTTTATAGGAACCAAACAGGGATACTAATATGGCAGGATTCAAAGAAATAACTTTGGAAACCAAGTACTAAATGTTTACTGAAAACATTCCAAGTTCTGAAGAGCATATTTAGAATTGCAAATAATTTATCTTGTCCCCTGTATAAGGCTTTTGTATTTCAAGACTATTGCTAAGTACTGGGTTGAATTCTGAGGTGATTTTTCCCAGCAATATACACACAAAAGAACAGAACTTGTCCTTCCATTGATGTGTAACATGTCATTGCACTCTTGATGTTGAAGGTAAAGGAGTACCTGATGTTGGGGTATTTCTGCTGATCCACATTTTTAAAGTAAGCCAGCTTAACTATAACACAAGCGTGGGACAGCATTAAACATCAGGTGACCTTGAGGAGAGTAGGGCAAGAATAGTTTCAATTGTCAAGTGATCTAATTGCTTTCTTAAGTCTCAAAATAGTTAATTCCTTTTACAATTTCAGTATGTTTTAGAATCCTGAATAAGTTTCATCCTTTCATTTCAGTGAGGGGAAAAGTATGCATTTTTTATGTGTCTCATGACCACCAATCCTCAGGAGCAATTTTGAGGCAACTTCTTTCACTTCCCAGTGCAGTATGGTTGTCCCTCAGTATCTGCAGGTGATTGGTTCTAGAACCCTCCAAAGACACCAAAATTTGTGAATGCTCAAGTGCCTTATATAAAATGGTATAGATAGTATTTGCACATAACCTGCATATATTCTCCTTTAGTTTCAAAAGTCATTTCTAGATGTTAAGTATTTAAGCAAAAGTAAAACCAACCATCAAAAAAAATTTTAGCAGCTATTAAATTCCAGATAGTCTTAAAAATTAAAAGGTACACACGTTATTTATGCATATGTATATTGGCATTACTATTTGAAAGGGATATTCATAATATCAAATATTTAAATTTTTATTTGATGATTTTATTTCTAATAATTTATTCTAAAATCAATCTTGTAAGTATAGGCAAAGGTGAATATTTGGAATGTTAACTGCTGCTATTTTGTTATAGACAAACATTGGAATCAACCTATATGTGCATCAATAGTAGATTGGTTAATGAATACTATGTGGTTTCAAAAGAATAAAGCATGTGCTATTAATAAAGGAGGGCCATGTAAAGTTTACAGTGTAAGGAGCATTACTCTGGCACTAGGCCATAGGTATACAATTGTCAGCTCTGCCATCTGTTTACTGGGTGACCACAGGCAAGCTACTTACTCTGTTATTGCTTCAACTTTTTCATGTCCAAAATGAGGAGTAATAATAAAGCCACAGAATTGTTGAGAGGATCAAATAAGATAAAACAAGTTAGTGTTTGAGTATTTGTCATATACAAAATAGCCTGTTTTAGCAGATCAACAACACATAGAACAATGTGTAAAGACTGAAAAATAAGGTTATGTATGCAGGAATTGTAGAAAAAGTTTGGCAAGGATGCCCAAACAAGATTAACAGTGGTTAATCTTGTTAATTACTGTTAATTAACAATTAACTGTTAATTACTGTTAACACTGTTAATTAACAGTGGTTAATCTACACATCTGAAATGGGAGGAATGCAGTTTTTCATTATATAATTTTGCTATTTTTTCCTTATATGCGCAAGAATTGTATAATTTAGAAAAGTATTAAGGAAAAATATTCATACCTCTAAAGAGGAATTCAAACAATTCAATCATAAAAAATCAAATCACCTGATTTAAAAAAAAAATGAACTGAGGACCTGAATAGATTTTTCTCAAAAGAAAATATAGAAATGACTAACAGTTATAAGAAAAACTGCTCAATTTCACTAACCATGTGGGAAATGCAATTAGAATCAAAATGAGATATTACCTCATACCTGTACCAATGATAATTATCTTTTTTTTTTTTTTTTTTTTTTTGTGGTGCTGGGGATTGAACCCAGGGCCTTGTGTGTGTAAGGTAAGCACTCTACCAACTGAGCTATTTCCCCAGCTCTTCCAAAGATAATTGTCAAAAAGAAAAAAACATATCAAGTGTTGTTATGTTAGTTAGCTTTTCATCACTGTGACCAAAATACCTGACAAGAACAACTTAGGTGAAGGGAAGTTTATTTTGGCTCATGGTTTTAGAAATTGAGCCAAGTTGGTTGACCAAGTTCATGGTTGTGGGTCCAAGATGTGGCAGCACATCATGGTAGAAGGGGATGGTGGAGGAGTGCCGCTCTGTTCTTAGCAGCAAGGAAACAGAGACAGAGGAGACAGGAGGACAAGGCACAATCCTCAAGGGTATGCCCTCAGCACCCTACCTCCTTCAGCCTTTCCCCACCAGCTGGCCCAGAGTTAACACCCAACACAGCAGTCCTTTCAAATTAGGATGGACTGACTATGTTACAGCTATCCTAAGCTCATTGTTTTACCTCTGATTACTCCTGCAATATTAACACAGGACTCTTATTCTATCATCAAGTGTTCTCTTTAGAGGGAATTTCCTTATCTTTTTTAAAATAGCACAGTTTGGGGAAGGTTTTTGTTTCTTTTATTTTAAGTGATCACAGTAGTTTTTAAAGTAATTAATAATCAGGTGAAAAAATCATTTTTTTCAATGCCACTGAATCTAATTCTTCTTCCCTTCCTCTACACCCTAACTTTGAAAAAAATGATAACTAATTGCTAAAAGAAAGAAAATCACTAAGCATGCAAATTGGGTGCTGCTGGAACTTCAGCATTTCCATTTTCATTTGTACCTTCCGTGATGCTTGACATTGCTCTAGATTACCTTAGACCTATTTCTCTGAACACTTCCACCACACAATCATTCCATATGCACATCATTGGCATACACTCCTGTCACCTCAAATTTTCATTAGAGGAGTGCCCTTTCTTTTTGAAAAGAAAAGTAGAGGCTACCTGATTTGAATTTGATGAATGTACTGTTCTCTTTGCTTGCTTCCTTTGATGGCATCAGGTGACTACTTTTTATTTAAATTAAAATTTCAGCAGCTTTTTTTTTTTTTTTTTTTTTGGGTACCTGGGATTTACCCTGGGGGCACTTAACCACTGAGCTACATCCTGAACTCTTTATTTTTTAACTTTGAGACAGGGCCTCACTAAGTTGCTGAGGCTGATGTCAAACTTGTGATTCTCCTGCCTCAGCTTCCCAAGCTGCTGAGATTATAGACATGTGCCACCATGTCATGGTCAGAAGTTTTTATCAAAATATAAATTGCCTAAGAGAAAAATCAACTATTTCAAGAATAATAGGATATTTTATATAAAAAAGTAAATAGTTCTGATATCTAAGATTTTTAAATCTTTGATACAGTGTAACTAGATTTATTTGAGTGATGGAATGACTTCCAAAGAAAAGTGTTGGTGGAGATTGAATAAGAATGCAGACAGAGCAAAATGATACTGTCTTTTCCCCAGCTTTATTTTCTAGAATCCCTCATAAACTTCAGTGCATAAAAATTTTTGCAATATGTTGAAAAAATTCCTCTTACAATTTTTATTCTTTCTAAATAGTAAATGACCATTGTCTGTTATTTATTTTATTTTATGGTGTTGCTATATTTCAGGATTATAATGGACAAGAAAAGAGGAGAAGAATCAAACCAGCTGGATAAATTTTACTATACTTTTATTCCTGCTTACAGTTACTCTTAGTTTTCAAATGTTGAAAATTTTACATCATATACATTAGAATTCTAACCTCATGATGTTCAAATGCATGTCAGCAGAGGAAATGACTAAAATAACTCTAATAATTTGGATTTTTATTACCTCTGAATACTTTTAGTAACTTCCCTGCTAGCTAATCATGTTCTATGCCAAATCTCTCTTAATCCAAATGCTTCTCTTGAAATATTCACTTACAATTTAATGCTTTTTTATGAAGGAGGAGTACAAATTAATAATATATATTCAAAAATGATTGTACTTTTGATATTTATCTGGAATTTGCTTTATATCAGAGAACCATCTGCAACTGAATTGATACAAGAGCAGGAACAAGACCAGCAGTGGCTGATGGTGCAGTCCAACTGGACAAGCCTCAACGGAACCACTTTGCATCAACTGCTGGTTCACAGGTGAGAGCTCTTTCATAAGAGGTATGTGAAGTCACATTATGAAGCAAGAGTTTATCATCAGGACCTTTCTTCAATTCATTTAATTTATATTTTAATTTAAGAATAATCCAAATTAATTTATCTTTTAATTGAAGATAATCCAAATTTGTCACATCAATAAAGAGTTTCCATAGAATGGCTATTGGCCTTTACATTTCAGTATCATTTGATTTTATTTCTTTTTTTGTAGAATAGGTTTATTTTTCCTTTGAGCTAACTACATATTTTTTTAATCATAAAGACAGAAACTGTCATGGTGACAATAAGGAACTTGAGTTCTAATTTTAGAGTTTTTTTTTCATATCCTATTGAAAATAAACTCTCATGTCTGCATTCCCTACTAATGCTATATGAAATTAATCAGCAGAGAAAATTGAAGTAATAATAGCTAAAAACTTGGAGAGTCTGAGAAAAGAATAGAGATAAAACGTGCCTTGAGAATGCACTTAAGTCTACCTCCCATAGCCAGAAATCGTGGCATCTTACAAAGAGAGTTGTCTCTGTTGTCCATGGGTGGACTGTAGAAGGAAGATAAATTGAGGACATTTTCTCTTACATTATAGGCATACATCTAGATAGTCTCACATACATTTCTCATTTAATCCTCACCCAAGATTTCAAAACCTAGTGATAATTTTCCAATTTTTACAAATAAGAAAACTAGGGTTTAGAATGTTCACGTAACATGCAATAACTCACAACCCACAGATAGTGATAGTTTCTGAATTGAAACTGTTTTTCTGACTCCAAAGCTTATAATAAGTGCTAGGGAAATCACTTCTCCAAAATTTTCAGAAAAGAAAATTAAAGCCTATTTCACCTTAGCATATCTTAAGATTTTCCTTACCACCCAGAATTCTATAACCCATATTTCTGAATATTTGTCAAATGAAGCATTTTCTCCAAAAAAATGACCTGAATCTTTCAATAGAGCGATGTTTCTGTAGACTTAGAATGCCAGAAAAGGTCTTTCAGGTCAAATAAATGAATAAGTAACTCACACTAAATTGGGAGTTTGTGGACCTGATTCTAGTTCTGGCATACTAGATGTGGGATCTTACATAACCACAGTTAATTATGAAGAGTTAAAATGGATATTCTTTGGTAACTTTTCCTATACCTAAAAGCTGTAATTTTTTAATCTAAAAAATATAACAGCTAATTATTGAGTATCTCCTCTACACAAGGTTCAGTTCTAGGTTCTGAGGGGATGGTGAAGTGAATGATAGTAAACAAGATTCTAATCACAAGGAATATGTGTAATTTGGGTGATCAGAGTGAGTGTACAATGGTGCACATAAATTCAGATATTAGGGTGTACTACAAGTTAAGGATAAAAAGATAGAGAATGAAGAGAAAACTTTAGATTGTGGGAGGGTGGAAAGCAAATTAGTGTTTCCTTTATTATATAATTATCAATAATTAAATGTGCCCCCAGGCAATTTAGGAAAAAATGAAAAATATAGGAAACATGCAAAGATGATTTGTGGAGATCACAAAATAAGAGATGAATCTTTGTTTACTTTGGGAGATCTAAGTTTCTTAGCACATCTCAGCATTTTGGGGAGTTTATTTTCTTTCTAATTTACATTGTGAATAAGTGTTCTGTGGCAGGAAGAGAACTTGGTGATCAAAAATTTACCTACCCCAAACTGAATTAGTCTGTGCACCACATTGAGAGATTCTGAAACAGCAGTCCATATTTTTGCCTTTAAAGTTTCACTGAGATTTTTCGAAAGTTCTTCCTTTCCGAACTGACATATCCTATTAGTTCTCCCTACTGATTCTGATCATGCCATGTGGAATTAACTGGAATAAATTTAATCTCCTTCTCTTAGGACATTTCTTTGTGTATCCAAAATTTAATAATAAGCCAATCCCCTCAAACCAAAGACTGAATGTTTTTGCTGATATGTGGAAGGTAAACCACTTTAAAGTGGGCAGGATGGGGAAGAATAGAAGTTCAGTAGATTTAGACAAAGGGGAATGAAGAGAAAGGGGGGGGGGATAGAAATGGGAAAGACAATAGAATGAATCTAACATAATTTTCCTAGGTACATGTATGAAAATACTTAAATGAATCCCACCATTGTGTACGCCCACAAGAATGGGGCCTTATCAGAATAAGATACATTCCATGCTTGTATAATTTTATCAAAATGGATTATAACTAAAAAGAACTGAAAAAATTTAACTTTGACAATCATAAGATTTTTTATCAGTCTAAATATCTGTTCCTTCACCTCTTCTTTAAATTTTGAAGTAATATTTTATTCCTCTCAGACTCTCAACTTTTTGGGAGAACACATGCTCTCCATAACTGTAAACATCTGACATGCCCCTCGTGCCATACAGATTTTGAGAAATTAGTCTTATTCTCCCCACCCCTTACCTACCTTAGGAAACATAGTTTAAGTCAACATCATGGATGATAGTCAGCCAAGATCATGTAGGAAACTTTTTCCCAGGATATGACATTATATGATGATGATATGGACAAACTATTGCAAATAAAATACATAATCTCCTATACCCCTTCCCTCAAAGTGATTTCTAACCACCTCTTGCCTTGAGTATTCTTTCACTAAGAATAACTATTGCTCAAAGTATTGTCTTTCCCTGGTACAAAAATTTGAAGTGAATAGTAAGTATGTAACTTAATATTATACCATTTTATTTTTCCAAACGTAGGCAGTCTTGTCCAAGCAGAAAAAAGATCTCTCTTCTGTGTACTAAACAAGGTGAGTGAATTGGTGCCCCGCAGTTGGATATGAACCTAATTTACCTCAATTGGCTCAAGGGAAGAGTAAGCATTATCTGGGTTTGGAGTTACAAACTGTCTTCTGCTCTTTGATAAGACTGTGGGCACCGCCCTGCTGCTCGCTTGAACAAGAGGATCCTTGGGGGTCGGACAAGTCGCCCTGGAAGGTGGCCTTGGCAGTGCTCTCTGCAGAGTGAACCCAGTGGACACATTTGTGGCTGTGTTCTCATTGCCAGGAAGTGGGTTCTGACAGTTGCCCACTGTTTCGAGGGGTAAGCTGCACTTTTATTTTTTTACCTTTTCATTTTATGTTATTTTACTTTGCCTGGGTCTGATCATTTTTGTAACAATTAATTACAATGTAGATGCTTTGTAAATTATTGCTATACTGAGTTGTTTTAGTCAACTTTTTTTTTGCTGCTGAGACTAAAAGATCTGACCAAAACAATTGTACAGGAGGAAAAGTTAATTTTGGGGCTCAAGGTTTCAGAGGTTTTAATCCTCAGAGAGCAGATTCCATTCCTTAGGGCTCAAGGTGAGGCAGAACATCATGGTGGAAGAGTGTGGCAGATGGAAGTGGCTCACATGATGATCAGAAAGCAGAGAGAGAGACTCCACTTGCCAGATACAAAATATATATCCTAAAGGCACGCCCCACTCACCTTCAGTCACCACTCAATTCCATCAAGAGAATAATTCACTGATTGGGTTAAGGCCCTTGTAACTTAATCATATCTCTTCTAAACCTTCTTGTATTGTCACACATGAGCCATTTGGCAACACCTCACATCCAAAACAACAGTTTGGGGAATAATGACAAGAAAAAAAACTTCCAGACATGTTCAATACAATTTTTTCCAGATATTTTCCAAGTCAAATTCATGAAGGTGATACTAGAAGATATGAATGACTGTGTGTGTGTGGGGGGGTGTATATTTGGGGGGGAAGGGAAAGAGAGAGAGAGAGAGAGAAATAGATTAATTGATCAATTCGCGATTTTAAGGAATTGTCTCATGTAATTGTGGAGACTAGGTGAATCCATAATGTGATTGAGTAAGGCAACAGGCTGAGCTGTAGGAGAAATATAGAGGCAGCTGGCTTCTGGCAAATTCTTTTTTGCTTAGAGGAGATCAGTGTTGTTCTATTAAAGTCTCCAGCTGATTATGAGGCCCACCCATATCATAGAAGATAGTCTGCTTTATTCAAATCCTACCATTTTAAACATCGATCTCACTCAAAAACACCTTCAAAGAAACATCCAGAATAATATTTGACCAAATATTTGGGCACCGTGGTCTGGCCAAGTTGATTCATAAAGTTAGCCATCCCAATATACCTATAGGGAGCACAAGAATAGGACCAAGGGGAAGCCTTCCTCAACCTGAAAAACACCACTGCAAAGGTCTGCATCTGTTCCAGCTATCTATTGCTGTGTAATTTAGAAGCAAAAAATTCCAAACCCTAAAACAAAGGACAAAATAATAACAAAAACAACAGCGACAATCACCCAAATATTTATTTTGCTCACAGAAGATTCTGGTGGGTCAGATGTTCAGACTGAAAATAGCAGGTGCAGTTTGTCACTGTTCGGCAACATCTGGGGCCTCAGCTGGGAGGTTCTAAGGTGGGGGCTGAACTTCTGAAGTCTGACAGTGGAAAAAGTCTTGCCTGGGGCCTCAGTTCCTTTCCATATGGGCTCACATCATGGTGGCTGGCATCTTCCAGAGCCACTTTCCCAAAAAAGTGAGCCAGGAGGAGCTGTGTCACCTTTTAAAACTCAGCCTCCAAAGACACACAATATTAGTATTGCTATGTGTTTTGTTACAGCTATCACAAGCCCCCCTGAATTCAAAGGGAGTGAGGAGTGTCAAAGAACTTGAGAACAGGTTTTAAAAACTACCACATCTAGAAGAAAAAGTAGGTCCAAATCTTCACCTTGTTGGCTTAGGATCAGACTTCCTTAACAGGACTCCCATAGCACAAGAAATAAAAGCAAGAATCAATAACTGGGATAGATTCAAACTAAATAGCTTTCTCTCAGCAAAGGAAACTATCAGCAATGCAAAGAGAGAGCCTATACAGTGGGAGAATATCTTTGCCACTCATACTTCAGATAGAGTGCTAATTTCCAGAATCTATAAAGAACTCAAAAAACTCTACACCAAGAATACAAATAATCCAATCAACAAATGGGCTAAGGATATGAACAGACACTTCACAGAAGAAGATCTACAAGCAATCAACAGATATATTAAAAAAGGTTCAACATCTTTAGTAATAAGAGAAATGCAAATTAAAACTACACTAAGATTCCATCTCACCCCAATTAGAATGGCGATTATCAAGAATACAAGCAACAATAGGTGTTGGAGAGGATGTGGGGAAAAAGGTACACTCATTCATTGCTGGTGGGGTTGCAAATTAGTGCAGCCACTCTGGAAAGCAGTGTGGAGATTCCTTAGAAAACTTGGAATGGAACCACCATTTGACCCAGCTATCCCACTCCTTGGCCTATACCCAAAGGACTTAAAATCAGCATACTACAGAGATACAGCCACATCAATGTTCATAGCTGCTCAATTCACAATAGCCAGACTGTGGAACCAACCTAGATGTCCTTCAATTGATGAATGATAAAGAAACCGTGGTATATATATACAATGTAATATTACTCAGCCATAAAGAACGATAAAATTATGACATTTGCAGGCAAATGGATGAAATTGGAGAATAGCATGCTAAGTGAGATAAGCCAATCTCAAAAAAAAAAAAGGACGAATGATATCACTAATAAGTGGATGATGACACATAATGGAGGGTGGGAGGGGGCAAGAATGGAGGAAGGAGGGACTGTACAGAGGGAAAAGAGGCGTTGGAGGGTTGGGGGGGAAGGAAAAATAACAGAATGAATCAAACATCATTACCTTATGTAAATGTATGATTACACAAATGGTATGCTGTTATTCCATGTACAAACAGAAACATGTATCCCATTTATTTACAATAAAAATAAAACAAACGAAAAACTGCCCCATCACCCAAACCACACTTTTTATTCAATTTATTTTAATAATTTAAAATAATATTAAATAATAGCAAAGATGTAAGGGAAAAATAATCCATAGTTCCTTTACTTATTTAATTGATTATTTCTACTTGGTGTGGTTTATTCTAGGAAAAAAAACTGCAATTTCACTTCTTTTTTTTTTTTTTTTTTTGCCTGTTGACTTAATATTATTTTTGCTGAGCTTTGTCACTTATTGCATAGCCATGGGGGTAATTCATTAACTTCTCTGAGCCACCGTCTCCTCTTCAGTGAAATGAGGAGCTTTACAGTCCCCACCTCACAGGGTTGGTATGGGCATGAAGTGAGATGTCTATGTAAGGTCTTAAGAATCAGGCCTGACATCAACCAGTAAGATCCTGATGAAGCTGAACTTTTCTTTTTAAAAAAAATTGCTAAAAGCGTTCTGCATTTTCCCTTAGCATTGTGGCATGACTATTTTTGTCTTTTGCTAGCACTGTTAATCTCTTCCAACACTTTCTCTCCTTGACCTCCTCATCATCCTGAAGATACTGCATTATAGCTTCATGAATGTTCCTCCACAACTATAAACTTATGCCTTGTTCACAGGGTGTCGTTGCTTATTTTTATAATTTGAAGTCATACGCTATACTTCAGTGAGTTGCTTTTCTCGTGTTTCAATGTATCATGGGTATCCCTCCAGGTCGGTTGACATGGTTCCACTCATTCTTGTTTGAAAGCTAAATGATATTTTATAATGTTGATGTACCATAACTTTTTCTGTTACTCGCCAGTTGATGAACATTTGGGTTAGTTTCAGTTTGCCATTTTTTTTGAAAAAAATATTGCAATAACCCTTCTTATTTGAAGCTGCTCATCTGCTGGTACTTCTGTTTCTAGAGGACAGAGACCCAGAACATACATTTAGTTAGCTCTTTATGGGGATTAAAGAGATAGATACTTGCTTTGTTCCTTGAGGTACTAACCTTGTAAGCAAACGGACTTCAAACAAATAATCGAAATATATGAGATAAGTGATTAGAAATGGAAATGTGTACAGTTACCTGGTTGTTCTTTGGGAAAATAATATATAAGAATCAAACCAGTACCTTCTCTTGAGAACTTTTAATGCGTAAGACTCAGAATAACTGAAAGAGTCTGCACAGTGTGTCAGGAAATAAACTGCAGTGTTATTGCTCGGGAAGGAGCCAGCCAGATGTTCCCAGATGTCTTTTCCAATTCTGATTTGTAACTCCATGATAAGCATGGAGTTACAAATAAAAGCCCATTCATCAAAAGGTAATTACCTGAATGAATCCAACAAATTTTTAAGGGAATAATACTCTATGTGCTAGTTAACCAAGTTCGTATGCTCCTTTTGTCATTTCCAAATGTGGTATCAAAATTTCCTCTTTTGCTGACAGTTCTATGAAGTTAAGGAGGAACCTTGCAATAAAGAAGAAATATGTGTTTATAATTAGGGAAATGGATACAATATCAAAGGCATTGATGACATTTCATGGAACACTAAACATAATGGAACTATCAAGAGGGGCTTGCCTATCCATATGAAGTTAGAAATAGCCCATCTTCAAAATAGCCTGTGCTCAAATGTGTACTAATAAGCCCAATTCTATTTTATAATCTCTCCAGTGGCACTCTAAGCATTTCAGAACTTTTAATTATAAGACTTACTCTCTGCTGGGGCCATCAATTGCTGCAGTTAATGAGATTTACTTCATATCCAGATCTCGTGTTTTGGCAAGGCCCAGCATGACCCATCTGTAGGTCTTTTTCAGCCTGTCTCTTTTAATTATGTTGGAGGGGAAAAAAGACAATTTGGTTTGCTCTTTCATGGAGAGGTATTTAAAAATACCAAATGAAAAATAAAAGCATGAGATACTAAGTTGAGCAGATCAAGTCCCATATGTTTCAATGCCAATTCAACTTTAAAAGTTCTAAGGAAGAAAAACTTGGACTTCCAGGGGTAATTTAACAAGCAATATTTTCTGCTGTCTATACCTCTAAAAGATGGGAGGATGAACTTCTTGGGTAGGCGCACAACTAGTAATGATCAGAAGCATTTAATTCCTTTACAGGAAGCCTTTATGAAAAATTGTCTTCACCCATGCCTTGAGTTCTACCATACCAGCTCTTCAATCGAACGAGAGTTTGGGTTACTTGGAAGCATTTCTTCCCATCTCAGTCCAGCAATCTCCTTCTCACCTCTTTTATTTTCCCAGTCAACCTGGTTCCATTCACTAGATCATCACTTTAGTTTTACCAGCACCTTGAATGTTTTTTCTCCCTGGATCTTTCTGCCAGACACAGGAGGCAGATGGCCAACATGAAGAGTACATTTTCTGATCTGATATTCATGCTCTTCAGACTTAGAAGAACATTACTGAAAATGCATATTAGTGCCATGCCTAACTTTCAACATCAACTGAACCCTTAAAATTACTTGGTAATCTTACCCAAGAGAGCTCCCTCTTTTATTCACAGAAAAGAAATCGTTGTCAATGTTTACTCACCTTCCTGATCAGTCTTTTAATACCATCAGAAAAGGAAATGGGAGGTTCGGTCTGTCTTTATTCTACTAAGACCATATTGTGTGTGTGTTTATGACTACCTTTTAATTTTCTAGGTGGTTATGAACTGTACTAGTCATTCAAAATTTGTCTTTGCATCTTATCTACTTAAGAGGATTTGATCCAGTTCCATCAGTAATAATGTCCACTAAAACAGAAATTCTCCACTATGGATCCATATTCCCCTGGACTGTTGTTTTTCAACATCACTGGAGAATGAGAACATGTGTTTTAAAAATTTCCTAGGAGACTTTGACCTGGACCAATGCTCCCCTGTACTATGCCTCTATGGAATTATTCTCTGCTATCCTCTCTTAGCCAGTGCCAAATGTCAGAGTCTAGGATATGGCCAGTAGTTGGCTTCTAGAAACTGGGAGCTCCTCTCTAGCTTCTAATGGTTTAAAAAAAAAAAAAAAGAAACTTTAGACAAATTAAATTTTGAATTTAATTTTGAGCAAAGCATAATCCTTGAATTGGGAATTCTTCGAGTCAGGCTTACTTTCTTCCAATATCGCCATTCCCCGTTCATGTACCATGCACCTACACAGCTGTTCACTGTTGGAGAACATCGTATACCTGACTGCTGACTGAGCTCATGTCAAGTGTATGATCATGAATCTCAAATGAGCATCTAATACAATGAATACTTCCAATATATTTCTACAGGGAAGTCACTTTTCTACCCCAAGAGACAATTATACATTGGCCTCTTTCTCCAAATCTCCCTCACCATCTGCAATTTAATCTCATCTTTCGTGGATAACAGAAACCATCATATCAATCATATCTTTCACCTCTCCCACCCTAATTAAAAAAAAAAAAAAAAAAAAAACCTATCCTTGGCTCCATTCCCTGATCTGTTTTGAGTTATGGGAGAGACATGTCCCTGCTCCTTTTTAGGAACATCTTTTCAAAGACTTCAATCCCCAAATCATCATTTATATTTCCTCTCCCTTTCTGCATTTATGATAGATCATTCCTTCATCTGCTGTCTTAACATCATTACTTAAACTATCTTAACTTTGCTTCTGTGTTCAACTCTTGCTCTGTTTTAGCCACTATTCATGGTAGAACTTCTAAAAGAGTTTCCTACAGTGATTGTCTCAACTTTTCTACATCTCATTTTCTCCTAACACTCTGGTTGGGATCTCATCAAAGACAATATAGAAATGGCACTTCCAAAGTCACTATTAATCTTCATCTTGACAAATCCAATGGTGAATTTTGAGTTTTCAACTCACTGGAATCCTCCCCAGGATGGTCACTGCATCCTTCCTGAATACTTCTTCACTTTTCTTCTAATATGACAAATCATCTTTTTGCTTTATTCCCATTTCAGTGATCTACCATTTTCTTTCTCTTTTTCAAGCTTCTCCTTTTTTAGGTCACCGAATTCTCCAGGACTTAGTTCATGGCTTCATTTACCCACCTGCATTTGCTCATCTAATTACATGGTTTCAGATACCTGTTCATATTTGAGCAAATATGAATATCAAGTATTGACTGATTATCATATTTGACTATCACGTATTTGTTAATGACTCACTTTTATATCTCCATTCCAGCTTAGATAGCTCCCTGATTACTATTACTACCACCAACTTCAAACATGTATTTCCTTACTTAGATGACATGTCTATTTAAGTGTGTGATAAGCATCCTACTTTACATGGTCAAAATAAAACTATTGAGGGCTGGGGTTATGGCTCAGTGGTAAAGTGCTTGCCTATCATGCATGAGGCACCAGGTTTGATCCTCAGCACCACATAAAAATAAATTAAATAAAGGTATTGTGTTCATCTGCAATTAAACAATAAAAAAATTTTAACAACTGTAGATATATTTTTTCTCTCATTAGTCAAATAATTATATGCTTCACAACTTCCCCATCTCAGTGAATATTTTGTTACCTGACTAATCAGTCCCTTCTCTTAGTATTCATATCTTTAGTTCTTGCAGTAGTTTGGGCTATAGTGTTCTGAAAGTAGAAATGCTAACTGATCCACAGATGGTCAGGGATCTCTCACCAACTCCTCCCATAAGTTCAATATTTCAATATATTAAACATATATATATTATATATATATTTAAAATCATATAGAAGATGAATCTTCTGGATATTGTCTGAAGATTATTGCCCTTGGAGGGAAAAACTGGAAGGAAAGGAGCTTTAAATAATTCTGCTTTGTTTTAATTATCTTCTAAAATTAAATTATCTGCCACAGAGATATATTTTCCTTGTTTTCTTTTTGCACATTATTTCACCAGGAAGTCACTTGGTACACTTGGTACAATTTCGTGCCGCTCTTTGTGATTCATTTTTCAATTTCATAGCTATGGGATCCTTATGTAGTCACATTTAATGTGTAGGTGATTCTTCATTTATTTACTTAGTATAGTCATTTATGTTGGCAGTGTAGAAATTTGGTACATGACACTCTGATTTCTTTTGAGCTGTACTTACTTTAAGAGTCTCTGGACACATTGCCATATCTGCATTTTTTTTTCAAAACATTCTGAAATCTGATTCTGAAAGGTCCAGGATATGTATTTGCCTAAGCCCTTCTCTTGTTTTTCTGGACCCTGAAATAGCACAATTATCCACTTTGTTTATCACTGATGGTTAATACTCATCACACCTAGAGATGAGTTCAGCAAAGAGAATACATCCTCTTACCATCTGCCATCATATCACTCACCAGTGAGTCTCCCCATCCTGCATGCATTTCCATTTAGAACCAGCATCTAGTTCCTGTGTCAACAGCTACGGATCCTACTCTTTGTTTTACAGAAGTTTAGTAGAAAAGATATGATCAAGAGGTTCAATAACCAGCATTCTGATCCATTACCAACTCTTACTATCTCTGTACAAAGATTCCAGGGTATTGCATTAGTTTACTTGTTGTAGACATTTAAAAAAATTATCTAACATTTAAAAATGTTTGCTTTGAGTAAAATCTAAAATTTCAGCTTTCCTTCAAGGACAGGTCACTCTGAACATCAGGCTATGACAGCAATTAGGAGGAGCTGAGAAGCGGATGACTCTCAGGATGAGCAAGGCCTGAGGTCTGACACAATCACTGTTTACTGACACAAAGGACCGTCATGCGTTTATTTTGCAACCACCTTGTTCTAAACCACCTTGTCCGTTATAGATAATTCCTTTAAAATTCTAAGAACAGATCACAATACTAAAAGCAAGATATTACTGATTTATAGAATAGCAGTGATGTTATAGTTTGGTATTTCTTCACTTAGTGCAGTTTTGTTAACCTTCAGACTATCTCCAAATCACCATTTAGTTATGCTGCTTCTTAAGTAGGTCTTGTGAAATAGGGTGACTTCTATCATGTGTTAATTACAAATCTTTCCTTTGTTACATAGGAAAATGTTAAATATAAGAACAAACTAAACCAGAAAGGGTCAAAGAAGGAAAATTTTGTGCTCCTGAAATAAAGATAGAAAATCTCTAAATTTGGGTATCTGGAACTGAGGATGTAGTTAAGTGGTAGAGTACTTGCCTAGTATGCATAAGGTCCAGCACCTTTGATCCCCAGCACCATACACACAAACAAAAAGAAAAAACTTTTTTTTATTAGGAAATTTGGCTAGCTGAAAGTGAAAATACAACATTTAATATCTCAACTACAGTTGTATGTGGCAAATTGCAAACCAAAGTAACAGGTTATTGCATCCAGAAATTCTGCCTACAATTTTATATAAATTTCTTGGGATACAACAGTGCATCTGAGATGTGTAAACAGCTAGGTTTTAGTTTTGGAGTTGATAATTGAAGAATTTAGAGTTAAAATTATACTATCTCAAAATTATCTATGAGGTATATACATATAAAACAATAGCATAGACATTAGGCAAATGAGATCTTAAATGTGAATTTTAGGGAATGAACTATATCTGGAGCAAGAGTGAAAGGAAAAAGATGTTCCCTAATATCTTTCGTAGCCACTTTAATTGTGCTTGTGGATTGTTGCCTGGCTTTACCTGGATTTGCTTACTCACTCTGAAAGCACTAAGATATTTGCAGAAACTCCTTTTCCAGTTCTCCTTGCTCCTGTTTTGAGGCCTGATAGCCAGGTGGGAAGTATTCCCCTTCCTGCTGAGTTGTTTTATCTATGTATCTGACTTTTTTTCTTTATAGTCTAATTTACCTCTTTTTACCAAAATGGCCATTCATTCATCTCCTGTTCCTGTGTATTTCTCTACTGGGTACTCCTGACCAGATATGAAATTGATGTCTCAAATTGTCTTGTCTTGATTTGTCTTTCCTCTCCCTCCCTCCTTCCCTCCCTCCCTCCCTTCCCTCCCTCCCTCCCTCCATCCCTCCCTCCATCCCTTCCCTCCCTTCCCTCCCTCCCTCCCTCCCTCCCTCCCTCCCTCTCTCTCTCTCTCTCTCTCTCTCTCTCTCTCTCTCTCTCTCTCTCTCTCTCTCTCTCTCTCTCTTTCTCCCTACTTACAGGCAGGGCTGTCTCTGCTTTACTTCTGACTCACCCTCCCTAGCACATACTTAAGATAACAATATGCAATATATGCACATCTCTTCACTTCAGGCAACCATTTCAAACAACAGGCTGTTTTCCATGTTTTTTTCCCCATACTTGTGAAAAAAAAAGTTAAAGAAGTTTATTTTTCACTTCATATTCATAACAAAAAGAAAAAAAACAGTATCACTGAATACAAAAAACTGTAATTTCCTGTACACTTTTTTTTCTTCTTGCTTTGGTGGCTATTAATGCCACAAGGACAGTAGATTATGTAGTAAGAGGTTATTGAATACAAATGAATAACATTTCACAGCTTTGTCGACACTCATTATTTATTAGTATTAGTAAATTAACCCCAATCCGGTAATTAAGTCTGGAAATTTTGTTGTTGTTTTATATTGTTACAAATAATTGAGAATGTGCAATGGTTTAAAATATTGCTTATGATTTAAGCAGATTAATGAGTTTTTGTCACAACCAAAACTTAATAGCTCTGGTTCAAGAGCAAGAAATTTTTAAATAGGCAAAATTTGAAATAACTTATTGCTTGATTTTAGATGTCTTAAGTAATAGAACCACAAGTGAATATTGAATTTCTTGAATGGCCATGAACTTACTCTTTTAGACTAAAAAAACCTAAAGGAACAGGGGAAGAAGGAAGGAAGGAAAGAAGGGAAGAAGAAAGGAATCGAAAGAGAAAAGAAGATGGAAGGAAGGAGAAAAAAACATGTTGAAAGATAATCTGGTAACATTATTTTGCAATGCTCACAAGATAGCAGTTCCTGAAATTCATTATAATTTTTTATTTAATCATTCATCTGCACTCAATTCTGCAATTGGTATATTTCTTTTTTTTAAATTTATTTTTATTGTAAACAAATGGGATGCATGTTGTTTCTGTTTGTACATGGAGTAACAGCATACCATTTGAGTAATCATACATTTACATAGGGTAATGGTGTTTGATTCATTCTGTTTTTTTTTCCTTCCGCCCCACCCTCCCAACCCTCTTTTCCCTCTATACAGTCCCTCCTTCCTCCATCTTGCCCCCTACCACCCTGCATTATGTGTCATCATCTGCTTATCATTCGTCCTTTGGTTTTTTGAGATTGGCTTAACTCACTTAGCATGATATTCTCCAATTTCATCCATTTGCCTGCAAATGGCATAATTTTATTATTCTTTATGGCCGAGTAACATTCCATTGTGTGTGTGTATGTGTGTGTGTGTGTATATATATATATACCACAGTTTCTTTCTCTCTTTCTTATTTTTTTTTTCATTGTACCCGAGAATATTTATTTCCAACAAGTAAATCATTGGAGGCAACAGAAAAAGTAGGAAATTTTCTGATTTGTGTATTCAGGCAATTTTCTTTTTTTTGTTGTTATTTTTTTTTCCTTCCCCCCAACCCCTCTTACCCCTCTTTTCCCTCTATGTAGTCCTTCCTTCCTCCATTCTTGCCACCCTCCTTAACCCTTAACCTAAACCTAACCCTAACCCTAACCCTAACCCCTCCCACACCGCATTATATGTCCTCATCCGCTTATCAGCGAGATCATTCATCCTTTAGTTTTTTGAGATTGGCTTATCTCACTTAGCATGCTATTATCCAATTTCATCCATTTGCCTGCAAATACCATAATTTTATCATTCTTTATGGCTGAGTAATATTCCATTGTATGTATATATATATATACCACAGTTTCTTTATCCTTCATCAATTGAAGGGCATCTAGGTTGGTTCCACAGTCTGGCTATTGTGAATTGAGCAACTATGAACATTGATGTGGCTGTATCTCTGTAGTATGTTGATTTTAAGTCCTTTTGGCCAAGGAGTGGGATAGCTGGATCAAATGGTGGTTCCATTCCAAGTTTTCTAAGGAATCTCCACACTGCTTTCCAGAGTGGCTGCACTAATTTGCAACCCCACCAGCAATGTATGAGTGTACCTTTTTCCCTACATCCTCGCCAACACCTATTGTTGCTTGTGTTCTTGATAATCGCCATTCTAATTGGGGTGAGATGGAATCTTAGGGTGGTTTTGATTTGCATTTCTCTTATTACTAGAGATGTTGAACATTTTTTCATATATCTGTTGATTGCTTGTACATCTTCTTCTGTGAAGTGTCTGTTCATTTCCTTAGCCCATTTGTTGATTGGATTATTTGTATTCTTGGTGTAGAGTTTTTTGAGTTTTTTATAGATTCTGGAAATTAGTGCTTTATCTGAGGTATGAGTGGCAAAGATTTGCTTCCACTGTGTAGGCTTTCTCTGCGCACTGCTGATAGTTTCCTTTGCTGAAAGAAAGCTATTTAGTTTGAATCTGTCCCAGTTATTGATTCTTGCTTTTATTTCTTGTGCTATGGGAGTCCTGTTAAGGAAGTCTGCTCCTAAGCCAACAAGGTGAAGATTTGGATTTACTCTTTCTTCTATAAGATGTAGGGTTTCTGGTCTGATTTCAAGGTCCTTGATCCATTGTGATTTGAGTTTTGTGCAGGGTGAGAGATAGGGATTTAGTTTCATACTGTTGCATATGGATTTCCAATTCTCCCAGCACCATTTGTTGAAGAGGCTATCTTTTCTCCATTGCATATTTTTGGCACCTTTGTCCAGTATGAGAAAATTGTATTTATTTGGGTTTGTGTCCGTGTCATCTATTCTATACCATTGATCTACCTGTCTATTTTGGTACCAATACCATGCCGTTTTTGTTACTATTGCTTTGTAGTAGAGTTGAAGATCTGGTATTGCGATACCCCCTGTTTCGCTCTTTCTACTGAGGATTGCTTTAGCTATTCTGGGTTTCTTATTCTTTCAGATGAATTTCATGATTGCTTGCTCTACTTCTGTAAGGTACATCATTGGGATTTTAATTGGAATTGCATTGAATCTATATACCACTTTTGGTAGTATGGCCATTTTGACTATATTAATTCTGCCTATCCAAGAACATAGGAGATCTTTCCATCTTCTAAGGTTTCCTTAATTTCTTTCTTCAGTGTTTTGTAGTTTTCATTGTAGAGATCTTTCACCTCTTTGGTTAGATTGATTCCAAAGTATTTTATTTTTTTGAGGCTATTGCAAATGGAGTTGTTTTCCTCATTTCCCTTTCAGATGTTTCATCGCTTGCGTATAAAAATGCTTTAGATTTATGCGTGTTGATTTTATAGCCTTCTAATTTGCTGAATTCAGTGATGAGGTCTAGAAGTTTTCTGGAGGAGTTTTTTGGAACTTCTAAATAGAGAATCATGTCATCAGGAAATAGTGACAGCTAAAGTTCCTCTTTTCCTATTTGTATCCCTTTAATTTCTTTAGTCTGTCTAATTGCTCTGGCTAGACTTTCGAAGACAATGTTGAATAGAAGTGGTGAAAGAGGACATCCCTGTCTCATTTCCATTTTTAAAGGGAATAGTTTCAGTTTTTCTCCATTAAGAATAATGTTGGCCATGGCCTTAGCATAAATAGCCTTTACAATGTTCAGGTATGTTCCTACTATCCCTATTTTTTTTTTTTTCTAGTGATTTGAGCATGAAGGGGTGTTGTATTTTGTCAAATGCTTTCTCGGTGTCAACTGAAATAACCATATGATCTTATCCTTAAGTCTGCTGACATGATGGATTACGTTTATTGATTTACAGATGTTAAACTATCCTTGCATTCGAGGGATGAACCCCACTTGATCGTGGTGCACAATTTTCTTAATATGTTTTTGGATACAGTTTGCCAGTATTTTGTTAAGGATCTTTGCATCTATATTCATCAAGGATATTGGTCTAAAATTTACTTTCCTTGATGTGTCTTTTCCTGGTTTGGGTATGAGGGTGATATTAGCTTCATAGAATGAGTTCGGTAGGGTACCCTCCTTTTCTATTTCCTGGAATACTTTGAGAAGTATTGGAATGAGTTCTTCTTTGAAGGTCTTGTAGAACTCGGCTGAGAATCCATTTGGTCCCAGCCTTTTCTTGGATGGTAGAATTTTAATGGCTTCTTCTATTTCATTGCTTGATATTGATCTGTTTAAATCATGTATGTCCTCCTGGTTCAATTTGGGAGGAGCATATGTCTCTAGAAATTTGTCAATGTCCTCGGTAGTTTCTATTTTGTTGGAATACAGATTTTCAAAGTAGCTTCTCATTATGTTTTGTATCTCAGTGGTGTCTGTCATGATATTTCCTTTTTCATCATGAATTTAGTAATTTGAATTTTCTCTCTCCTTCTCTTTGTTAGTGTGGCTAAGGGTTTGTCTATTTTGTTTACTTTTTCAAAGAACCAACTTTTTGTTTTGTCAATTTTTTGAATTGTTTCTTTTGTTTCAATTTCTTTGATTTCAGCTCTGATTTTAATTATTTCCTGTCTTCTATTACTTTTGCTGTTATTCTGTTCTTCTTTTTCTAGGGCTTGAGCTGTAATGTTAGGTCATTTAGTTGTTGACTTTTCATTCTTTTCTGGAATGCGCTCCATGCAATGAATTTTCCTCTTAGTACCGCTTTCATAGTGTCCCAGAGATTTTGATATGTTGTATCGTCATTCTCATTGACCTCTAAGAATTTTTTAATCTCCTCCCTGATGTTTTCTGTTATCCATGTTTCATTCAGTAGCATATTATTTAGTCTCCAGCTATTGGAGTAATTTCTGTTTTTTATTTTGTCATTGATTTCTACTCTCAGTCCATTATGATCTGATAGAACACAGGCAGTATCTCTATTTTTTTGCATTTCCTAAGGGCTGCTTTGTGGCATAACATATGGTTTATTTTCAAGAAGGTTCCATGTGCTGCTGAGAAGAAGTGAATCCGCTTGTTCATGGATGGAATTTTCCATATATGTCTATTAAGTCTAGGTTATTGATTGTGTTATTGAGTTCTATGGTTTCTTTGGTTGGATTTTGTTTGGAAGATCTATCTAGTGGTGACAGCGGTGCGTTAAAGTCACCCATAATTATTGTGTTGTGGTCTATGTGATTCCTGAAATTGAGAAGGATTTGTTTGATGTACAAGGATGCACCATTGTTTGGGGCATAAATATTTACTATCGTTATGTCTTCCTGATTTATGGTTCCCTTAAGCAGTATGAAATGTCCTTCTTTATCCTTTCTGACTAACTTTGGCTTGAAGTCCATTTTATCTGATATAAGGATGGAAACCCCTGCTTTTTTACTGAGGCCATGTACGTGGTAGGATTTTTCCATCCTTTCACCTTTAGTCTGTGGATGTATTTTCTATGAGATGAGTCTCTTGCAGGCAGCATATTGTTGGGTCTTTCTTTTTAATCCATTCTGCCAGTCTTTGTGTTTTGATTGTTGAGTTTAGGTCATTAACGTTCAGGGTTATTATTGAGATATGATTTGTATTCCCAGTCATTTGGGTTTATTTTTGGTTTTTAACTTGGCTCAGTTTCTCCTTTGAGTGGTTTTTCTCTAAGGTAGTTCCCCCTTTGCTGACCTCCATTGTTATTTTTCATTTCCTCCTCATGGAATATTCTGTTGAGAACATTCTGTAGTGCAGGCTTTCTATTTGTAAATTCATTCAACTTTTGTTTATCATGGAAGGATTTTATTTCATCTTCAAATCTGAAGGTTAGTTTTGCTGGGTATAGGATTCTTGGTTGGCAACCATGTTCTTTCAGAGCTTGAAATATGTTTTTCCAGGCCCTTCCAGCTTCTAGAGTCTGGGTTGAGAAGTCTGCTGCTATCCGTATTGGTCTCCCCCTATATGTAATCTGATGCTTTTCTCTCATGACCTTCAAAATCCTATCTTTATTTTGAATGTTAGGCATTTTCATTATAATGTGCCTTGGTGTGGATCTGTTGTGATTTTGTGCATTTGGTGTTCTGTAAGCCTCTTGTGTTTGATTTTCCATTTCATTCTTCAGGCTTGGGAAATTTTCTGATATTATTTCATTGAATAGGTTGTTCATTCCTTTGGTTTGTATCTCTGTGCCTTCCTCAATCCCAATAATTCTTAAATTTGGTGTTTTCATGATGTCCCACAGTTCTTGGAGATTATGTCTTCATTGTCTGAGGTTCTGTCTTCCAAGTGGTCTATTCTTTTGGTGATGCTTTCCATTGAGTTTTTTATTTGGTTTATTGTCTCCTTTCTTTCAAGGATTTCTGGTTTTTTTTTTTTTTTTTTTTTTTTTTTTTTTTTTTTTTTTTTTTTTTTTTTTAGAATCTCTATCTCTTTGTTGAAATGATCTTTTGCTTCCTTCAGTTGCTCTTTTAACTGCTTATTGATATTATCATTCATTGCCTGCATTTGCTCTCTTATCTCATCCTTTGCTTTGCGAATCATCTTAATCATGTATAATCTGAAGTCCTTTTCTGACACTTCTTCTACCATACTGTCATTGGATTCTATTAATATAGAATCTAGATTTGGTTGGATCATTTTCTTCCCTTATTTTTTCATGTTGTTCATGTATCTTCCCCTCTAACAGTAGATCTGGGGCATTGCAGATTTCCCCCTATAGGCTTATAGTGGCCCTATAGGTTTCCAAAACCTTTTCTTTAAGGGGAGATCAATATTAGCAGTGCCCAATTCAGACCCTATGCAATCCTAGACCACATAGCCCCTATGAGGACAATAACAAAATTGTCATAATAAACAGACTGAGTTCAAATATTATCTTCAGTATAACAAACAGATTTGCAATAAGGTCTGCAGTTTCTAATGAAGGACAAAGAGGATGCAGAGGGATGTAGGATGTAGCTGTTAATGGGATAAGAAAAGAATATACAGAAATTCTAGATAATAGAAAGTGTGAGAGTGTAGTCAAAGGAAATTGGACATTAGCATGCAAAAAGGGAGAAAGATACTCTGAGGGAACAGGTAAACCAAAGAAAAGAGAGTCAAAAAAGTAAAGAAATAAAAAGTTAAAATTGTTCAATAAGGAGAAAAAAGAAAATCTACACTATAACAGTCATATTGTATTCAAACCTCCCAGACTTCAGTAGCCTGATGCATGAGAGGTACCTGACAATGAGTTTCAAGTCTCCAGCAAGCATCTCAAGATGGGATTTCCCCACCTAAAGATCGGAACTACGGCTTCCAGGATTATCCAAGATGGCCTCTCTGGCTTCCAAATGTGTTGGGAAATGGGGAGCTGCAGCTGGGGGTGTGGATGTGGTCGGCTGGAGGTCCTGGAGGTGGGGTGTGGTTGGTCAGGCAGTGGTCCTGGAGGTCGGGTGTGTTGGTGTGGTTGCGGGATCCTGGAGGCGGGTGCAATCAGTCGGTCTGGGGTCCCAGTGATAGGGCGCAGTCAGTTGGTCTGAGGGTCCTGGTGGCAGGGAGCAGTCAGTCAATGTGAGGACCCCCGAGGCAGGGAGTGATCGGTCGGGCTGAGGAATCCTGGAGACGGACTCAGTCAGTCCAGCCAGGGGTCCTACGGGGCCTGGCTGTTGTCTCAAAATGGCGGCAGCCACGTGTAATCAAACCTGCAGGTACTGTGACACTGAACTTCCAGGCAACAGCAGGCAGCTGGCGCTCCACTGGTGGTCTGTGGTCAGTCTACTGGCAACTGTCAGACGATCGGGAGGTGAACCTCGTGCGTTTGGTGATGGATAGGTGAAAGGCAGGCAATGGACAGGCAAGAGGCAGGCAGATGGTGGGTGATAGGCATCTGACAGTGAGCAATCTACACTCAAAAAAGACGTCGATATGCTGGCAGATAGCAGGTGATCACAGTAGACAAATGGGGTAAACAGCAGGGGATCGATAGGCAGCAAAAACTGCCTCACCAAGAAACATATCCTCTGCTTGAAACCGGAGTTATGGAGCGACAAGGAACACAGCCTCCCTCTACTCTGCCATCTTGGAACTCCAGTATATTTCTTTTTGTTATATCTATAGCATAATGCTTGGCATACAGAAATAGTTACAGAACTATATTTTTTCAATTAATGGCATCAACTTTTCTTTTGATAGCTCTGAATTATTTTTCTTTAAAATGGAAAAATTCCAGAATGCACCACTGTGTGGAGGAGCTCTTTAGTAGAGTATGGTTTAAATATCTAACAGTACTAAAGTTGGTGTGAGTCTCAAATATTGGCCCCTGCCTCTTGAAGTCTCAGCCTTTTGGGTATTCGCCATGCTAATGGTCACTAAATGGATACCATGGAAAGGAGAGCCCTTAAAAACACAGATTCCAGGACCCCAGCCCAAATCTGTTTCAGTTGGTATGGGAGTTATGCCCAAAGTATTAGTATTTCAAAATCTTTCTAACTGATTCCATGTTCAGTGTGGGTTGAAGAGTTAACCTACTTTGGTTGATTTGATCACAAGCACCAAAATTGGGCCAGTGTTAACAAACCGGCTCCCAGTACCATAGTGTAAGGAAGTGTCCACATTAAAACTCCTCCCCATTCACAGCACTGTGGTGCAACAAACATCCATGGCTTTAACCTTGACTCGCCCTGGAGAAGGGAAGATGGTGAAGGGAGGAGGGCATACCTGGAGTGAGGAACACTAAACCTTGCTCACATGGTTGGAGTCTGCCATTAACAAATATTTTAAAACAACTTACACCGAGCCATCATTTAATACTTTTTGAGAACCCACTGCATGCCTGGCACTAGACCCTGAGAACAGAGTAGTGAATGAGACCAACAGTTCCTGCTATCACAGAGCAGGGTCAAGTATAGAGAGTGGATGGGCTAGAGGGAGAGTTAGGGTGGTCAGGGAAAATAGGCTTGAGGAAATGATGCAGGATGAAGAGAAGAAGTAAAGGTGGGAGTCAGTTGAGAACTGGCAGAACAGAAAAGGAGGACCCCCAATTTGCACATGACCTTAGTATGTTCAAAATAGGAAGTCCTTGGGGTTGAAATGCAGCATACTGTGTAGGGTCTCAGAGGCCAAGGATGGAAGTCTAGAATTTAGCTCACATATGATACAAAGCCCTTAGAGAAATATGAGCAGGAGACGAACTGGATCTAATTTTATTTTTAAAAGACCACTCTGACTGCTCTGGGGAAAATGAGTTATAAGAATTAAAATTAGAAGAAGAGTCTTCATTTGGGAGTTCATTGCAGTGGTCCAAGGAGATGAGAGTACCATAGGTAGAGAAATTCCTTACAGTTGAGAAAGGAGAAATAGCAAGATGCTGGATATCTTTGAAAATAGGAGTGGAGAAGATTTGCTGATGCATTTAATGTTGGGTGTAAGAGAAAGAGAAGATTCAACTGGGCCACTGGTGATTGTAAATATCAAAATGCTGTAAAAATAATTCTGAATGCTTAAACATTCCAAGATCTGTGGTAAACCCTCAATAAGTGGTGCTATTATCAAACACCCACTTGAGTGTGTTGAATAGAAAACTGGACATTTGAGTCTGCAGGTCAGGGGAGGGGATGGAGTTGGTGCTATATATTTAGAAGTCACCAGGACGTTGGTGGTATTTAAAAACACTGGATTAGATGAAAACATCAAGGGAGTATGGAGCGAGAAGAGAAGGTTGAGGGTGGAGTCTCAGAGCACTTCAACCTTGACACTGAGAACTGAGGAGAACCCAAAAGAGAAGACTGAGCAAGGGAGAGTCTGTTAGATTGGAGGAAATTTTGGAGCATGGCAAGACATGTGAGCTGAGTGCAAAAAGGATTTTAAGGTGAGAATTGATAAAATAGTGCTGACATGACTTCAGAAAACAAGAGTTTGATTCTGAGCACTGGAGGGACCTTGGTAAACCCCTGCATTGAAGTGAGCAGAAACCTGCCCTGAAACCTGGCATTTCTCCCTGGTCTTGCTCCTTCTTGGAAGGCTCTCCTAGATCTGGCTTTTTTCCTCCTCCTTTTCTACTTCTCCTCTTGCCCTGTCTTTTCTTCTTGGATTTTGGCAATATTTCTCATCCACTGGGGAAAAAAAGTGATTACTCTGCCTTCCTTTAAGCCTAAAAACGTTTTATTTTCAAGAATAACTGCATTAAAAAAGCATGGACTATGCTTTCCACAACAACAGTACTTATCAGTGCATCACTCAGACCATTAAATGAACACGTCCATGAATACATTTGGAGGTAGGCAAGGAAACAGCTACTGCTTATGTAAGTACTAACAAAGCAGCTATGAAATTAGAAGGGTGAATTAGAGTTGAAGATGTCACTTGCTCTTGAATTTCCATTCTAGGCGAGAGAGCGCTGCTGTTTGGAAGGTGGTGCTTGGGATCAACAACCTGGACCACCCCTCTGCGTTCACGCAGACGCGCTTCGTGAAGACCATCGTCCTGCATCCCCGCTACAGTCGAGCGGTGGTGGATTATGACATCAGCATAGTCGAGCTGAGCGAAGACATCAACGAGACCAGCTACGTCCGACCTGTCTGCTTACCCAGCCCGGAGCAGTCTTTGGAACCTGATACGTACTGCTACATCACAGGCTGGGGCCACATGGGCAACAAAAGTAAGCCAGGCTCATCAGTAGCACTTGCCTTTCAACTTGGAACTAAATACACTGCTTTTTCCTAGCCTCTGTGCACATTTTCCCATTTTTGTTTATGGAAAATACAGCCACAAATGGCTTATATCACCCTCTCCCTTCCATGACAGGTGTCGACATGAATAACACACCATGGCACTTAAACCTCCCAGCCTCAAATGCAGCCTCAATAATCCTGCAAACCTCAGACTTTCTCTCCAGGAAGTCACTTCCAGGGTTTTGGAGTTGCCATGTCAGATGAGACCTGTCTGTCACCCTGCTTTAGACTAATTCTAACAATGATTTGGTCTATCTGTGGGTAGAGTGACTCCCAGGCTCTGCGGAGTAGTTAGGCATTTCCGCTTCTGCAGTCAAGCTGTACAGTCACATTTCCAACTTGGTGTCATGATTTGGTCTTATCTATATCTGTATTGAAACCTGTAAGTCCTTCTAGAAAGAAAATTGATTTGCTCTTTACAATTTAAATTGATTGAAATTATTTGGTTCAGTAGATGATTTAAATATACAGAACATATAGACACTAAAAATGTACTACTTATTCTCAACCTCCCATAGGACTCTCTCATTCTGTTTGAGCTATTTGAAGTTTGGGATACAAATTGAATCAATGAGACTTTCCCTTTGCCTTTAAGTGCTGGCTATGCTAAGTACTTCAAGAATCATGTCATGGGCCTCAGGAATGAATGAATATTGTCATCCTGTTATTAACCTTAGGAAATGTCAAGTTAAAGAAACTTCTTTTTCTTGAAATTTAATCAGATACAATTTGAATTAAGTTCAAAATTCAACTTTGATTTCAGTTTCTATATGAAATGATGGAAATCTATATCACATGGTAGAAAGGAAAAGGCAATAGACAAAAGTCAATGCTTTTTTTTTTTTTTTTCAGAAAAAACTCACATGAATTTATAAGGCAATGTTACACTATAATATCACCATTCTTCCACATCTTGGTTTTTAAAAGCTCTGATTAGCCCTGAAACATTATATAAGGGTAGAATATATTTTATATTGCCTTTGGTTTTATTCTTCCAACTATATAAATATCAAACTTACATCAGTAGTGTAACATTGCTCACACAATAGACAATAGAGCATGAAGAGCAAGAGTCTGAATTCATGCAGCTAGTTCTTATTGACTCTGACCATATCACTTTCTAGTTAATTACAAGATGGAAAAAATAATAACACGATCTAATTCACAGGACATTTGTAAAAATTAAAGGTTATAAGGTTCAGAAAATGCTGAGTGTATGCTCCTGGAATACCACTAATACCCAATAATGTTACCTATTTTTCTTGTTCTTTTGACAACTCATGACACATGCTCTGTCTGTACTACATTAATTTTTCCATGAATGATTATTTCTTCCAATAAAGTATCTTGTACATACACGCCACTTTCCCATCACTGTTTAAAAGTGCAATTGTGCAAAATAGTCAAATAGCAAAAGATTCATGCTCTTTGACTTCAAGGAATCCATTAGTATTCTGCAAGAACTTTTAAGCATGATGAAATTCATATATTCTCTTTGTCAACACCAAGGGATGCTTGTCCTTTTGACATCTCTCATCATATCCTCTAGGATTAAAGGTTCTTACATCCAAATAATGGCCAGTGGAGCACATGGTGAGGTGTATTCTTTTCACTGAGAGTAGGGCAAGCCTTTCCCTGTTTTATTTAACAGGCATTTGGCACTGCTGCAGAGCAGGGCTGGTGGCTGAGCTGACGCTGAGCTGGCAGCCTCCTATGTGGAGCAGAGTGCTGGCTTACTTTTGCCCCCTTTCCATTGTGGTAGCTGTTGTTGTCACAGCATATTACCAGACAAGATATTTAGTCTGTGACTCAATTTCCTCAGAGTTCATCAGATGACTGCTCTGAATATTTCTTTTTGCTGTACTTGGGATTGAATGGGGGGTGGGGACCCTCTACCACTGAGATACACCCCCAACCCTCTCTGATTGCTATGAATATTCTAATTAGAAAATTCTGATTTTGAACACGGTTTGTCTTTGAAATGACATCTCAAGTAAATAATAAGGTTCTCTTGATATGACAGTCTTCCTATGATATTTCATTTCATATTTAACTAGCTTCACTATTGAATCATTTTGCCAAATCTTTTATATCTTTATTTCCTCTTTTTTTTTTCATTCCAGTGCCTTTTAAGCTGCAAGAAGGAGAGGTCCGCATTATTTCTCTGGAACAGTGCCAGTCCTACTTTGACATGAAGACCATCACCAATCGGATGATATGTGCTGGCTATGAATCTGGCACAGTGGACTCCTGCATGGTAAATTGCTTTCTGGTTACCCAGGAGATTCAGTTCAGTGATAACTTTCAGTGAGCCTTCGTAAACTCATTATTATTCGTGTATGATCCTTTGGGAATGTTTTTGAAAATCATTTTTGCCAGGCGTTAATTATTTATAGCGTGTCTCCTCCATCCAGTACCCAAGCCGTGCCCCTAACTATCTCCAGCTCCTTTGCTCAGGTTACCTTCAGTTCTGTCAACTACTAAATGGTAATAACACCTCCTGTCAGCAGCAGGAGGAAAACAGTAGTTTCAGTCCATCTCATTGGACATTCTTAGTGGTCAAACAATATAAGAGGGGCAAGTAGCTCCAACCTGACTGCCTAAGAAAGCAGGAGGGCACCAGAGGACATTGCCAGCCATTAGGATGATGGCCTTTGGGTACACACCAACACCTTACCTTCCAGAGTGTGTGACAGGACTTCCTTTGTCTTAGGAATAGTCACAGTGGCATTGTCTGGGCCCTCTGGCTCCCATTTGATTGCCAGCATGTTCTCAGATGACACTGATGTGACCTTTAGATATCCAGTTCCTGGCCACACAGTTTGCAGAGCACAACAACCTAGCAGTGCAGGGAATCATTTTTATTTTTACTTAAACACTCAGTGACTGGTCTGGTTCCCAGAGAAAGAGGAAAATTGCAAGTGCTCAAAGAAGCTCATAACAGAGTGGAGAACATAGTCAGTCCACTACACTGCTACAAAGCTCCTTTGTTATTTCTCTGCTTTTCGGTAGATCACATTATTCCCCCGTACACACACATTTTAATATGGAAGAAGAGATACAACAATGCTATTATCACTAACCCAATATAATTAAATTTTTTTCTTTTTTATTTTAACAGACTGCATTTTGATCATTGTACACATAAGGGGTACAACTTTTCATTTCTATGGTTGAGTACGATATAGGTTCACACCATTTACGTAATCCTACATGTACATAGGATAATGATGTCTGCCTCATTCCACCATCTTTCATACCCCCGCCCCCTCTCACCCTTCATTTCCCTCTACACAATCCAAAGTTCCTCCATTCTTCTCTTACCCCCCACCCCCATTATATATCATCATCCACTTATCAGGGAAATTATTTGACCTTTGGTTTTTGGGGATTGGCTTATTTCACTTAGCATGATATTCTCCAATTCCATCCATTTACCTGCAAATGCCATAATTTTATTCTTCTTTTTGTTGAATAATATTCCATTGTGTATATATACCACAGTTTCTTTATCCATTCATCTGTAGAAGGGCATCTAGGTTGGTTCCATAATCTAGCTGTTGTGAATTGAGCTGCTATAAACATTGATGTGGCTGTGTTACTGTAGTATGTTGATTTTAAGTCCTTTGAATGGAAAATCATATGATGGGAAAAAGCCCAGTGGTGATTCCTTAGATAATTGTCTTGGGACACAGGGAGAGATGGTACCCTTTGCAGTTCCACTGAGTCATCCTCCTTCCTGCCATGTGACCATGTGTCCTCCGGTTGTGTGGGCAGTGGTAGAGAAGTTCTTTCTTTTTTTTTTTTTTTTTTTTTTCATTCTCTATAAGATGTCCAGATTTAATTTCCCAAGCCCCCCAAAAAAATCATCAAAAAACTTTTATTTTCATAGTGCTGGCTCAAATGCTGGGTCTCATGCATGCTAGGAAAGTGTTGTACCACTGAGCTACTTTTCTAGTGCAAAAGATAAAAGTATTTTAAGAGGTAGCATGATATGGGGTTTGGGGCACAGGCTTTGCACCTGCAAGATCTTTGTTGAATCCCTTCTCTGTCAGTTAAGAACAATGTAATCTGGGGACATCTAACTTCTGTGTACAGTTTTCTCATGAATAAAATGGAGTATTCTGAGGATAAACTGAGTTGTTATAAGTGAGCACTACTATCTGTCATATCTGAATGTTGTGTCTGGCACATACTTAGATTTTCAATTAATAGTAATTAGGCTCATCTATCACTTTAGTGTTCATTGTGTCCTAGGATTGCTTCAAAATGCTAATAACTCATCTGATCCTCATAATCATCCCATGTGGCAGTATCATTGTTTTCCCTAAACACATCAAGCAAACAAGAGAGTAAGATTAAGTCATTTGCCCCAGATCACCCAGCATGCTAGTGTGAGGCTATGGAAACCAGGCAGTCTAGCTTCAGTACCCAGGTGCTCAAGCACTGTACTACCCTAGTAGCAATGATTAATGTGACTACACTCCTCTTTTCCCCAGTGTGGTTTGGAGGTGTACCACAAAGTAGCACTTCTTAGCACATGTTCCAGGTCATCTCCTGGTAAAGAGATGTCATTCTTTGAAAGGGAATTTAAGGCCCAAGCACAGTTCCAGTCACAGGTACATTGATACGATGACTCATAGGAACCAGGTCTTCCAGTTTCTGAGTAGTGGGAATTTGGTTGTAAGTCTCCTAAATGCATGCCATATGTTCTGTACCACAGTCCCAGATAGAAAACAAAACAACAAAACATAAACCCAAAACTGCTTTTTATCAGATGTGGAGCAGCAAAGTTGCTCACCAAAACCTTTAAGAGGACATACATTGTCTTTCTTAATTGCCTCAACAAGGGCCCACTGGACAGCATGGGTCCCTCTGTGAAGGTCTGTTAATCATGTTGATCAATATTAAAGCCAAGCATAACTTGGGCCTAAAGCCCAATCTTATGAGAGCAGAGAATCCAGAAGACAACTAGACCAGTAGTCTCTTTAGCAGTTTTCTCCCTTTCAGTTTAAATTGATGGCTCTTTGCTTTGTTTTCCACCTAATGGAACACCTGCCTGATTCACTAAGCCTCACTCGAAATCCCCATCTCAGGAAGGCAATTTTGTTCATTTCCACCTGAAAGTAATCACACCTTCCTCTGAAGTCCTCTTCACATCCTTTTTGCTTTCCTGTAAAGTTGTTCTTGCTACTCACACAAATGTTTGACTACTTTACAACAAAAATCATGCCTTTATCTGGAGCCTAATGTGAAATCTTGCAGAGTAGCTGCTAAGTAATTATTAGGTTGATTTTCTGATCTGGAAATGAAGAGGTGCTGATGTCTAAATGTGTCCCATTGTAATTATTCTCTGACATGATAAGAGCTCAATATAAATAATTAAGCATCTTAGAATTTGTTTTATATAAGGAAAGATAAATATTGGGGGAAATATGTCTAATAAAAATGTATCCAGGAGAACTGGGTGTGTAGCTCAGTGGTAGAGCACTCACCTAGCATGCATGAGGCCCTGGGTTCAATTCCCAGCACCAAAAAATAAATGTTTCCAGAAAAATTTGCCTTTAAAATTTTTTTTAAATTAGTGTTTCAGGCAGCAAAAAATTATTCAGCCTCTTACAAAGTCTATGCTTATTATTATTTAGATTTAGGGCATTGGAAAGTTATGAATGCCAAGGTACTTCTACAAAAGCATACAGCACAATAAAAAATTCACTTCCACTTTATAGCAATAATATTCACTAGCATTCTCAAGAAGCAGCATAACCTGGTAGTCATGGGATAGGCGGCCTGTTACCAAATTATCTGGGTTCAAATCATGCCTCTGTCAATGAACAAGTTATTTAACCTGTAAGTTAGTTGCCTTATCTCCAAAATGGACATCATAGCAATAGGTATCAATTCTTAGTTATTTGGTGAAGATAAAATGAGCTAATACATGAAAAATGTTTATTTAGAAGAGCATTGATAAACAATTTTTTTCTCTAGCATTCTCTGATACTACCAAATAAGAAGACCACAGGCACATTTAAAGTTTGAAAGTCTCACAGGAAAAGTAGTATTTCAAACTTTTCCCAATAAATTTACTTTCTTCTTTATTTTTTTAATAGCATCTACTCCTCTCTTTTGAGGCAGTGCAGGACACATCTCTCTTACCAACTCTGATCTTTTGAGATGTAGTGAATATTAATATTTGTAATGCCATGGTACTTTATGGTTAACTATATTTGGGGAATCATGAAAATACAGGTATTTTAGAATGTTTATGTAGTACCTATTGTATGGACGAAAATAAACCTTTGCACCATTTGGGGTACTTTTTATAGTTAGATGATAAATCAGTGTTATAGAATGAGATCAATTAAGAGATCATCAGTTCTGATATATAAAATTATACATACTTTATGTATAATTTATGACATATTTTGGTAAGTGCAGTAAATGACTAAAAAGTGTCTTCTGATTTCAGGGCAAGAATGAAATCTCTTCCCAAGCTAATCCCATTCTTTTAAAGATCAGAATTAATAAAGTCCATTTGAAAGTTGCATTCACACAGTGAAAAGCACTCTCCTTCCACAGACTGACAATGAAAGTTTTGTTTTAAAATTTTCCAAGAAGTTGGTTAAGCTGGGTGGGTTTGGCTTTATTGTACCCTTGTGATGACATACATGCCATTAGGACTCTTGGAATCCCAGTGACTAAATTCCTTTTCTCTTCATTATAGGGTGACAGTGGTGGGCCTCTTGTTTGTGAGCAGTCTGGAGGACAGTGGACATTATTTGGTTTAACCTCGTGGGGCTCAGTCTGCTTTTCTAAAGTCCTGGGGCCTGGCGTGTATAGCAATGTTTCCTACTTTGTTGAATGGATTGAAAAACAAATATATATCCAGACCTTCCTCCTAAAGTAATTCCAATGATGATCAGAGACTTTTGCCAGCAACACTGAAAGAGAATGGCCTTCTTGACTGTGAGGAGTTTTCTGCAGGAAGATATACAGAGGTGCTTTTCACAGACAGGAAAGGCTCAACATGCACTGCAGATTTTCATATTTGTTTTAAGACCAATTTTATTCAGCTTTTTTTCAATTTTATTGTTCTCTAATTTCAAATTTGATGAAAAGCTTTAAAAAAAAAAAGAAAAAAAAAAAAAAAAGCCAAAGCAAAGCAGGTTTTGTTCTTTTGCCAGTCTTAGTCTTGACTGAAACATGAAATTGTCAACTCTGTAGCAATTTAAAATAATGCAGGCCTTAGGGTAACACCTTACAGAAAGTTCTGTTTTAGTCTGTTACAAAATGGACATAGAGATCTAGGCTAAGTTTTCTCCTCCAGTTTTTATTTCTCAAGCACAGTAGTTTAGGGGAAAATTTCAATACTAACATTGGAGACTGGCGTTTGATTTATTAAAAATGAAGATCATTTACTTGCTTAAATTATTTACTATTTCTCTTCTAAAGTTTTCGTAATTCTCAAAACTTATGAAAGGTAGAGTTGAAAAGACCAGTTACTGACATTGTAAGACTTTGGATGCAAAATCCTCAAGACAGCAAGATTAAACTTGACAATATAGTTTTGTCCCTCCTGGATTTAAGTTGTTTATAAATTTTATAGAAAAGTCTTCATAAAACTTTTCTCCATCACTGGGGCTTCTCCAGTGTATGTCAGTTGGCTATTGAGATTTCAACAACTGGGTCAATATTCATGGGAAATATTTGTTTTTGCTGATGTGAAAATAACATGGAGATTAAATTTTACCAGAGGAGAACCTGCTGTACATTAGAGATATGCAATGTTTTAAATAAAAAATTAAATTGTACCCCCCAAAATTAAATATGAAAATTTAGTTTTCCTGTATTCATTCATACCAGAGTAAAGTCATAGAAATATGTTTCAAAGCACAGAAAAATGTTGCACGCAATAAAGCATTTTGTAATTTTCCCCAATGATGTCTAACAGCTGGTGTTGCCATTTCTTCTCATTGATAATTAAAACATAATTTTAAAGATGCTTTTAAGCACTAGGCCATGTTACGCAAATCAATATTTCAAAGGAATTAGTGTTTAAAACTATTTTTCTTCATTAAAAAAGCTTCAAAACAGAAATATTCACATATACCTAATTTAATTAGTCATCCATTTTGCAACATCCAAATGCCTTTTCAAACAAGTAGGATTTGCAACTAACCTCCACCAGCACTTGGACCGCCTCAACATTCCTAATAGAGACTACCTACAATTTTATATGTGTACTTTGGTCCTCTTTTCTACATGTTAACACATTTGAAATTCAAGAAGTACTTTTGACACTTACTTTTCATGTTATTCATCTCCTGCCTTGTAGTTTGTTATGTAACCTAGAGAGTGTAAAAGTCCCCCAATCTAGTTGTGGTCACAATTGTATGAAAGTTCAAGAACACGTCAGTTTTATTATGGTTTGGAGGTATATACTTGATATAACAACTTTTAACCTTGTTATATTCAGTGACATTTACATATTGTACTTATTTTAAATAATTATGAATTCAAATAAAACAGTATTATCTTTTTTTTGTTTTGGATGACTATGAAACATAGATAGCAAATCCCAGGAAATTGTTTTTACCTCTACAATGGCACACTGTCACCCAGTTTTCCATCAACCAATATGTACCTGATATCTCACTCTCACAGGTACCTGCCCGTTAGACCACCCCAAGTGACTCCTGCATTAGTCTGAAATTTGAGGTTTCTAATGGTCTCAAATCACTCACTGAGTGTTCACTGAGAACATAAGCCCTGGGAAGAGCACACAGATGTTTAACATCTAGAGTACATTTTGGGAACCTGATCCAATTCTTTTCATGAATATTTCATAATACAATTAAATCTCCAAATGCATTTTATTACAATAATACAATGATTGACACCCCCCCCCAATTTGGTGGAATATGCTGAATATCAAAACACAATGGATCACATCATTGTGGGTAACTGTGAAAAGGAGTTACTTTCCTGTAAATGTTATCCTTTAAAACTTAGATCCTTCAAAAGATCCTTTAAAAAATAGATCCAAAGTAATTTCAGATTAGTGGTCAGATGTGTTTCAAAATTCCAAATTTTATGTATTAAAAATATAATTTAGCAATCTGTAATAAAATAGATTAACAAAATATTTGAATAATTATATTAAGTATACAAAATAACCTCACATTTGCTCAGGACATTGAGTCTGTATCTAATTTATGAAAAATCTTTCAGTTTTCTGTCTTCAGAATTTGGGAATTACAGGTACAAGATCATAGCTCCATAACATGAGCATTCAATAATTTTCTCTATACATACGTATAGATATTTCACATGTTGAAAATTGACCTTTATCCTGTTCTTTTTAGTTCATTCTTTTAATCTTTACAGTCTAACCTTTGAGTTACAAGTGGATATACCCCTACATTTTAATTTATTGGGACCTGATGACCTCAGGGAACGTGGGCCAGCTGGCTGAAGATAACAATTTCCTGGCAAAAAGGTGCTCTGGGATTTTCCTTCTAAGTTCTGGTACCAATTACAGTTGGATTCAATGAGTGTTTACAAGAGTGATAACAGTTTTTCAGTACACATTGTATAAATAGTTTATTTTTAAAAATCTTAAGCAGAAAGCAACTTCCATTAGCTTTATGGGTTTTTACAAGTTTTAGACAACAGTCTATAAAAAAGACAACTGAAGAATAATAACAGAAGGCTATAAAAATATAGGACAGGATAAGAGGCAGTAGGTAGAGTAAGCCCTGAGAATGACAGGTTAATAGTCATTAACAAGAACTTGATGTAGACATTGTACATAAGCATGGAGTTTCATGAAGGAAATTCTATATGATTGGTAACTGACAACTTTCTGATGAATAGAGATAGAATTTTAAAAGAACTTCAACAGGAATATATGATCTTACAATAATAGCATCTGGCCTTACTTGGTTTAAACTTGTCTCTTGGTCCCAACTAAAGTCAACATAAATGATCTGTCATAGTAGTAAACTTACTATAGACATTCCTATCTTCAAATGTTTTGAAAAACAAGTTCTTCTAAGAAACTCAGGGAAATCCCTTGAAAATAATCTGAATGAGTCTGAATCCACATCTCATGTTTTACAGGCTACAAAACAAGAAAAGTTGTTGGGTATTGTAAAAAGTAGAAATCCTCAAGTGGTCTCTGGAATATTGCTTTGAAATATTTTGTCTCATTTTGATGAGGTTGTTGCCATTTTTAAAATTCAGAAATTGCCAAATAGGCTCAGCTGATTCTGCCTGCCTGACCATGCTTCTGTTTCCAACTGACAACATCTGCACAGAGGGAGAACTCTTGAGAGCTCTTCTCTTGACTGGAAGCTAAGAGAGGAACACATTCCTGGTATCCAATGGAATGCTATATCTCTCCTACCCATCCCCTGTAAAGGCTCCACAACAGGAAAACACTGAAATGAGCAGAGAAGTATGCTTATCATCTGTAGTCAGAAGACCAAAGGCATCTTCCCATAGAAAATAAAAAGCTATTAATATTCACTAACTATATATGAAACAGTATGGTTATTACTGTATTTTATATACATGGTTGTTTAAAATCCTTGTAGGAATTAATCTACATATTAACCATTTATAATAGTTTTCTTTCAATATGGAAAACCTCTTAGTCTTAAATAATCAATCTAAAAGTATTTTGCTTAATTAAAAAAATATTCCAGATTGGAACCTGCTTATTTGAAGCATTTCCCAAGAATATGAGATTTCCCAGTAAAATAAATATATCAACAAATGAATTCCCTTGATAATTCTGCATTTCTAAGACAATTAAAATACTTTCACAAAATCCAAAAAGTTTCATAAAAGCATTTGATTCTTAATTAAGTATTTGACTTTCCTAAACTCTGTCTAGGGCAAATCCTGTCTCTCTTTTACAAATGTATATACATACAATAATGGTCATTGTATCATTATTGTAGTCTAATATAATAATGGTCATCGTATCATTATTGTAATCTAAGCCTAGTAAAATGCTCATATCCTTTATAGAAAAATCCAAGTAATCTTTGCTTCATAGAGGTGTCTCTTCAAAATCTCTCTTCCAAACTCGAAAAAGTACTTGCAATTCCAAAGAGGAATTCTTAATGTTTTGAGAGTCCAGTCATCTCTGAGGCCTCAGTTTCAGAGTAGCCTATATCTACGGCAGTTTCACATATGCGTATGTTTCCTTGCTCAACAGCACAAGAAGTTGCTGACTTCATTGCAAAGGTAACAGAAGGCTCAGATGTGGGTCTTCTTCCTGATGTGGCAGCTGACTGATCAGCATACTTCGATGTCACTTCATTCATCTTTCCAGTTCTTCTCCACTTCTTGAGAGCTTCTGTCCTTTCCTCTGGAGTTAGTCTGTCAAAGTGCTTAGCTCTCAGAATTAGAGATGGAAACAGGGATCCCTGAAGAACTCGGTATATAAACCTAGGTTGCCAAGAACATCACAGAGTTATTTTCACCTCAAAGGCATCGTGGTATCCACAAAAAAAAAATACTAACCAATTAGAAAAAGTAAGAGAGTCTGGTGTCTACTTCGCTCTTGAGGTATAGGGGGTGGTAAGTGAACTATAAAATAGAGATGAAAAATGATAATAAATGAATTAATATTTGTGAAGCACTTAGAAAATAGTTAATGGTCATATAATCACTTGGCAAATAAAGTCTGTGAAAGTAGAGATATTAATAGTTTTTTTTTTTAGGTTTAATGTTTGATTAAATGAGAAGAATCAGGCAAAGTGTTGGCCTACAATAAGTACTGAAAAAATGTTAGATTTTTGCATTAGTTTTCTAGGGCAACTGTAAAACATTATCACAAATTCATTTCTTCTAGGGCAAGCTGGCCGTGACTATACTGACAAAATATTCTCAAAAATCCTGTGAGTCTCTGATGTATGTTATTGAGATTTATGCCATTAGGCAGGAAACCCTTCACAGATCTTTCCTGTATGCTATTGAAATGATTGTGTGGACCCATGAAACACATACCTAATCCCCTTAGAACAAGCAAAAAAGTTATCCAGGCTGGGGTGCAGTGGTGCATGCCTGTAATTCCAGGAGGCAGAGGCAGGAGGATCACAAATTCAAAGCCAGCCTCAGCAACTTAGCGAGGCCCTGAGCAACTTAGTGAGATCCCATCTCAAAACAAGATATAAAACAGGCTGGGGATGTGGCTCAGTGGCTAGTAGTCAAGCACCCCTGAGTTCAATTCCTGGTACCAAATAAATAAATAAATAAATAAATAAATAAATAAAAGTAGAGACGGCTGCCTGCCCTTCAGTACATCTCCCACTTTTCCTTTTAGAACCTCTGGATTTTAGCCACTCAGAGTCTATAGACCTACATGTTGGCCAGTGGATATGAGCAATACCATATACAACTACTGGGTAACACCAAAGAGAAAACAGAAAAACGCTGCTGGCCTTTCACTTTCCTCTTCTTGTGGGCAGGGGTGGGCAAAGATTTTGATATGCTGATGAGGAGCCATCTTCAATTATACAGATCAATTCTGCAAAGGTTTGAATGTTTGTTTCCTCCAAAACTCATTTTGAAATTTAATTGCCAATGTAACACTGTTAAGTGGTGGGACCTATATGATGTGGTTATGCATTGAGGGCTCCACCCTCATGAGTGGATTTGCCCTTCCACCTTCTGTCATGGGAGGATATAGCATTCAAGGTGCCATCTTGGAATCAAGAGTCCCCAAGCCCACTAGTGCTTTGATGTTGAACCTCGGAGTCTCCAGAACTGTGAGCCAATACAGTTTGGTTTACAAGTTGCCCAGACTGTGGTATTCTGTTGTAGTAGTAAACAAAACAAAAAACAAAAAAACAAAAACAAAAAAGTTAGACCGAGACAAAGATTTGGGAGACAGAAGAGGAGAAAAGGTAGAGGAAGGAATCTAGGTTCTTGGATCAGTTCATGAAGCAAAATCCTCATGGACTGGCAACCATATTAGACTTTTCTGTAAGAGAAAAATAAACTTCCTCGTTGTTTGCCCAAGCTACTTTTGTTCTCTGGCAAAACACTTGAAACCAATACTTCAAGTAGCACACAGAATGACTTCCCCACTACTTAACAGCGTGGTCTATCCCTCATTCTTACTAGTCGTTTCAAGGATTTCAAACCCATGATTCCACATATCTTCTTATTGGTAAAACAAATATGATACCTGGGCAGAAGAGCGATGCAGATTGTGAGGATACAAACTAGGTAGAACACTGGATCCAGCAGGTGCTCCTGCATAATCCAGTAGGGGTTAGATGGTGGGTTGCAGGTTACACACATGGCTCCAAAAGCCAAGGCAAAGAGAAAATAGGACAAGATGCTACCAATGATCACCAGCAGGTGGATCCAAGTCTGCAAGACAAGAAGGCAGGGGAAATGAACACTGACCAACAAGGCGCCATAGTCTGCAAAATTTGCATTACTAAAGAAACAGCACATCGAAGCCCTGGGGGAAGGGCACGACAGACTTCAGCAAACAAAACAAAATGCTGATGGGACACAAGAAGAACATTGTTCACAAATAGTTTCTATCACTGTTAAAACTGGTGAAAACTAAATCAAGTGCCAAAGATAATTGTATTCACAGTTTATTTGGTATCATCCATGCACCAGAAAGCATCTGGATTTTTCTTTTCTTTTTTTATTTTTTTCAGGAGGGCACTGGAAATTGACCTCTGGGGTACTCAGTCACTGAGTCACATTCCCAGTCCTATTTTGTATTTTTATTTACAGACAGGGTCTCACTGGGTTGATTAGCACCTCACTTTTGCTGAGACTGGCTTTGAACTTGTGATTCTCCTGCCTTAACCATCTTGACAAGCCTGTCCACTAGTTTTTGTTCCCTGGTTTTCCAGAGTCACTCTGGCTCCTCAGGGTTTTGCTTTGCTTTGTATTATTTGACTATGGTTCTTCTATGTGGTTTTAAGAATATTTCTGTCTTCTCAGGTCAATTAGTTTGTTGTTGCTCATAATCAATGGACCCTAGCTGCTACATGTCAAGTGTTAGTCCCCCTATAAATGTCAGAGCCTGTGGCATGACCTTAGGCAGTAGCTAAAAGTTCCTCTGCAATTGCTTGGAAATGAAGTAGATATTAAAACAAGATCAAGTATTTCAGTTCTAGAATTCCCTTTACCTAATCTGATATTTACATATATCAACTTTTATTACATTTTGGACTTGTAAGGTTTGGTTAGAGATGATTATGTATAAACAAAGCAAATGATGCCACAAATAAACATTCAGCTGTACTTCAGGAAAATTGCCAAAAGTAATTGGATAAATATAACATTGTGCATTTTAAACCATAACCTCATTCAGCTATTTCCTGTTTGAAAACCATTCATTACCAGGATGGTAAATATACCTTCTGCTATGGTTTGGATGTGAGGTGTCCCCCAAAAGCTCACGTGTGAGACAATGCAGGAGGTTCAGAGGAGAAATGATTGGGTTGTGAGAGTCTTAACCCCATCAGTGAATTAATCCCTGATGGGATTAACTGAGTGGTAACTGAAGTGGTTGGGTGTGACTAGAGGAGGTGGGCATTGGGGCGTGGCTCTGGGGTATATATATTTGTATCTGGAGAGTGGAGTCTCTCTCTGCTTCCTGATGATTCAAGCTGCTTCCCTCTGCCACACTCTTCGCCATGATGTTCAGCCTCATCTCGAGCCCTGAAGAATGGAGCCAGCCTTCTATGGACTAAGACCTCTGAAAGTGTGAGCCCTCAAATAAACTTTTCCTTCTTTAAAGTTTTTCTGGTCAGATCTTTTAGTCCACAACAGTGAAAAACCTGACTAAAACACCCCCAAATGTCATTCATCATTCATTTGTCCACTGGAATATTTTCTGAACATCTATTCTGTGCCAGTTTTGTCCCTGATACTTGTATATAGTGGTGAATAAAATAGGCATAAATCTATTGCCCTCACAAAGATTATAGTCTAATGCAGAAAATAAACATGAGTCAGATAATCACAATTAAATGAATAATTGTAAATTACTGCAGGTATGAAAAAAGTCAGAGAATGGATGCTTTTCGAAGAAAGGGCTCTAAGGGAAATAGTACTTTTGCTGGGACCTAAAGTGACCTAAAATAACATTCAAATTGGGTAAAATTCATGAATACAAAGGGGAATTAAGAATATTTCCATTAAAACACACAGTAAGTGCCAAGACCCTGATACAATAACCTCAATGTAGCTGAGTTGAAAAAGAGATAATATGATTCTAGTCCTCAAATAAGTGAACAATGAGACTGGAGACAGAAGTAAGGACATCATTGCATGAGGCCTTACAGGCTATCCAGGGATTTCAGAGTATGTTCCAAGTGCAATGGAAAGCCATCGAAGGGTTTTGCCCAAGGAAGAGCAAAAAAAATTTTTTTTAATATTACAATAAAGGCAAAAAAATCACTGCTTACTAGAGTCGATGTACCAGGGTTATGGCACACCATCTGTTTTTATTTTAGTTGAAAGATATCAGTTTGGTCTTGAAGATTGTTAGCCATAGAAGGATAATTATTTTCTTAGCCTGACTCACACCTCTAGGAACCATCCAACACTGATATTACCAAGAAGACAAGGCAGGTGTTTTACACTTCCCTTAGCAACACATCAACTTTGCCATAAAGGTACTCTATGATCACCAAGAGTCACTGTGAATCACGCTTCTCCCATGAAGTCATTCTCTTCTCAGGAGAACATATCTTCTAGGCATGATGGGTCTAGCAGGTTCACTGCTAATAGAAGACACATCCCTAAGCATAAAGGGCTTCTTCAGTCGACCTCAGGCACAGGAAAATCACTTACCAAACTCTTGCTTTCGATGACCAGATGGAGGAGAATGATGAACAAAGCCGCTGTGTTCAGGGGGTTTCCAAATGTAAAGATGTCAATGTCTGAGCCCTGGTAGGTCTACAAGGAAAGGACAGCAGTAGGTGAGCAAAAGAGGCCTCCAAAGTGTGAACACCACCACTCTACGACAGCTCAACCCAGGCTTGAGTCCTTTCTATAATTTCCTAGTAACTGTCTTTTAGGATAAATGAACATGTCCAGAAGAGAGACTGATCCTCTTCCAGTCAGGTCATCTAAGTTTTAAACTTTTCAGTTGGAATTCCTTTGTATTCTGAATCATAATTCATCTGCCTAGAAACTCTTACTTATTATTCCTAGTTCTTTAAGGTATAGACAAACATCAAACTTGTTCCACTTAATACATCTTTGAAGCAGCTATTACGAGTTGCCTACACCTCTCCTAGGCAAATATCTCCCTGCCCACCTGTATATCTTCAAGTCCTTATCCAGTCTTCAATGACACACTCTCATCTTTACCTTCTTCTGAATATACCACAGGTTGCCTTGTCTATGTTGCTCTTGAAGTGTAGGATAGCCAGAATATTCAGTTAGGTTAATTCAAGTGATTTGAGTAATAAATTAGAATTGCTACCTTAGAGACAACCATTTTTCTTACCTATAATACCATACTCTGTTAGCACAATCCATTGATGGAGCAAGTGTTTTCCTCTGGGAAGAGGTGTATGCAGACAGGCAGCTTATCTATGCTGCTTTGTTTTTGGTGTTAGGCTGAATTTTTAAAATTAATTTTATGTTTCCGTGCTTAATAATATTTCTTCCATTCTTTATCTGTAAATTGGGTTTTTTCATTTTGGAGAGACTACTTATAGGAACTTAAATTCCATACTCTGGATGTCATAGTGGTAGAATTAGCCTGACACTCATAAAACTTCAATATTCTGACTTTGCCTCTCTGATTTTTGCTAATCTAATTAGATGATCAGATATTCAATTTTATTCAAGTAATTGACACATAGTATTAAGCAGTTCAGGGTGAACAAGAACCAAGAAGTTGGGGATGTAACTCAGTGGCACAGCACTTGCCTAGCATCCCTGGTATCACAAAAACTAACAACAACAAGAAAACAAGAGAACCAAAAGAATTCAACTAGGTATGGAATTTAATTCATTACCAAACATACTTTTTAGAGGGTGGTTATAGGCAATTAACAATCAACCTGATTTTATGAGCGATCTATACGTCTACAGGCTAATATTAGAGTTAAAGTTCAAAGAAGCAGTGATTCATTAATCAAAGACTTACAAAATAAGGCACAAAGAAGCAGACGAGGCTTTGATAAAATGCATCCAACAAGGTGATCCAGAAGGTGAGGGGCAAGTACGCCTGGAAAAGAAACAGTATGTTAGGGAGGGAGTAAGATTGACAAGGGTCAAACAAAGTCAAGCAACAACACAGGCCGGTGCTTGCTTTTGCTTCTCTGGGTGAAAACTCTATTCCTTCATTCTCTCACTCATGAAACGGGAGAACTTGTCAACAATGGTAGAAAAATAAGGGCAGTTGAATGTAATTAAAAAAAAAAGTTCTTAAAGATAATCTTATTAAACTCACTGAATTGATTTAAAATCTAACTTCATCACTGGATGAATTTCCTTTTGATGATAGGGGCCCAAACCAGGGCCTCAAGCATGCTAATACATGCTCTACCACTAAGCTACATCCCCATCCCCTTTTGGATTGTTCTTAAATTTACCTGAGACAGAACAAGCAGTCCTAATTTTTCATTTCCTATTGATTAGAAAGTACTCTTCTAAAAACTCCAAATCCATTCACTTATCTTTATCTTCACCACTCCCTTCAATCCAGTTTACCATCAGCTCCTCTCCAAATGCCTGGAAAGCTATCTACATGCCTCCTTTGCTCTCTTTCCTACCCTCATCCAATCCTCACATACCAACCAGTTGGCTTTCTAAAATTGCAAATTAGTTCATGCTATATTCCTAACTAATCAAACTGACTCCTTTCAGTCACTCCAGTGGCTTCCTGCTATGTTTACAATACAATCTTAAGTTCCTTCCCATGACCTACAGGGTCCTGCATAGTCTGTTCATACAATAGCTTTCCAAGGTCACTTCTTACATTATTATCCCACAGCATGGGCCAGATCCATTCTTTCCTGGAGGATTCATCTGTGCTGTTCTCCCTGCCAGGAATTATTTGTCCTGGAACTTCCACGTGACTACTTCTTCATTATCTACAGCCTATTGTAAATATCACCTCCCCAGAGAGGCACAGAACATCAGTCTCAACATCATGCCCACTCATTCCATACTACTATGGCATCCTTAGCAGTTGCTCTTCATTATCAGAGATCATCTTACTTACTTAATGAAATTCTGGTTCTCTCAATCAAATGCAAACTTTATAGAGTAGGACTATGACTCCTATTTCAAGTAATCAAAACAGTGTTTGATACAGAGTAGGTACTAAAAAAACATTTATTGGGTTAATAAGCTATTCTATAACAGCTCATTTGCTGAACTGCTTCCTAACTGAAGCTTGTAAAAATAAAGATCAAATTAGAGACACTAGTCAAATGATTGAAAATGGGTTCTCAAACAAGAGCCAATTCTTATTGTAAGGTAGTGTTTGTGAAAATGGATTCTGAGGCTATAGTCAGACCCAGCACGGAAGAGTTGAGTGTTTGATAGTGATGGGTGCCAAGGAAAAAAATGGGAAACGTGTGTGTCATATTCCTGAGCTAGTGTTTCTTTTCCTGACATGTTTTTCTTAACTTTGTTTTCTTTCAGTACAAACAGAATCTGAAACCGCCTTGAAAATGTCTATTGCTTCCTAAAGAATAAAGCTTTATAAAAATACAAATTCTTTTTGTATTCTTCCATTCTTCAAAACGCTACATTTGGCATTTATTTATTTATTTGTTTATTTATTTATTTATTTATTTATTTATTTATTTATTTATTTATTTATTTATTTATTTTTGCGGTGCTGGGGATTGAACCCAGGGCCTTGTGCTTGCAAGACAAGCAGTCTACCAACTGAGCTATATCCCCAGCCCTACATTTGGCATTTATTAAAAAAAATCTGTTTGTCCTCTAGAGAATCAAAGAACTGAAGGTTCATTTTCCAGTCTATTTTTCCCAGTATCTCTCAGTATTTCCTTACTGGAGATGATGGGATATTCTGTCTTTCTTCACATGTCCATTGCTTCTAGACCAGCAGCAACATGGTCCAATAGAGGAAGAGTGTGTTAGAGACAGAGGGACAACCAAGATGCCACTGGACAAGAGAGAAAGATCTGGGGATAAGTTAACTATGACTTCACACTTTTGTGGGAAGAGAGGCTGCTCAAAAAACTGAGATTGAAAAGGTAAAAAGTACAAATGCCCCATGATTACATGAAGAGAGGACTTATAATAGGAATAAAGAGAGTAGAGACAAGGAAAAGATAAATCAGAGGTTGGAGGGATTCACTCACAGGATCTCCTGGAAAAAGAAATGGAAAATCTGAACATGAAGTCAAAGCCAGAAAAGAGGACTGGGTGTGTGATAAGAGATGGGTAAGAGGTGATAGCTTCTTGGAAGGGGATCCTCTGACTGTAGACTTCCAGACCCATCTCATTGAGGAGGTTCTGTAGCCCTGGAGTGTACATTTCATGACACCAAAGACAGGAAATGATCTAAGCATAAAGCCGAATTTGCTTGGAGGCCAAGTTCAAAGAGAGGACAAATTCTGGAAGGAAAGTCAATGAAATTACCTTTTGTCAATAGCCAAATGCTGGGAATCTGTCTGCTATTATCGTGTTTTATAAAATTGGCTAGCTCAGTAGAACAATGTGTACAAAGAAATGATAACAGGTCCAATAGCAGGAAACAATGAGCTCAATTTTCCCAAGAGTATAATCTTCAGACTGCACAAATGGGCCTCTAAAACACTAGCTACAGAAATTTTGAAAGCCTCTCTTCTTTCCCCAATTGACTTTGAATTTAACTTAGGCCTAGGGTGCAGGACAACTGTTAATGATAGCAACTACACAATCCTGTATCCTAGCCTTGAACTTTAAGTCATATTGGACTCCTTCAGGGAAATGTATGTAGTATCTTGATTTGAATGAGTTGGATGAGCTTAAAGGAAGGATCTGAAAGGAAGCATTTCTTCTTCCTGAAGACTGTGACTTCTCTGGGTAACTTCCAGGCAGCTAAAGATAGTAGGTGATTTTCCCTTCCATGAAAGGCCATTCAAGTCAAAATAAAGTTAGACTGATGAAAACAAACGCATCATTTTACAAATTTCACATTTCCTCAAGTTTCTGTTAATTCTGGGGAATAAAGTAAAAATACTGAAAGCCTAATGTGGTTAGAAATTTTACATGTATTCTTTTCCTTAATCTTCATATCATGTCTTTTATAGTAAATAAACTGAAAGAAACATAGGCAAGTTAAATAACTTAACTTTGGTCACATACCAAAGACCCAGAATTTGAGGTCTGGCTAAATAAGGTTAAATATAACCCATTATTTCTAAATGTGCTGATCCATGTCAACATCAAATAAAGCCAACACACACACTTCCTATGATGCATCTCACTTTGTTCTGTCCAGTACTTCTACAGCAAACTCTTCCTCTTAATCCTGACCATTTAGTCCATCTCTGTCCTGGGGAATGGTGGATATCCCAGACCTGGTCAAAGAGAAACTATTTTTCTAACCACAGTGATAAACAAAGGAAAATGCATGTGACAAGCCAGGCCAAGAGTCAGAGCCAGGAAAGTTGCTTGAAGAATAACAATGTTCTGTCACCATTACTCCTGGATTTTGCAGCTATGTGAGTCAATCCATTTCTTTTTCCACTAAAGTAATCTGAGCTGATATAATGGGGTATAATGGGGTATACATATATATATACATATACACACACATATATATGTATATACATACATAACTTAACACAATTTATAGAACTTAATAACACAATTATATATATGTATATGTATATATATGTGTATATATAAAATATTTTACATGTATTTATATTCCTATAAGTATTTTATATAACTATATAAATATTTATACATATATATGTATTTTACATATACATATATCATTTTTTAGGGGGGTTACTTATAAATGTTAGTCAGAACTCTGGCTAACAGAATTCTCTTTTCAACCCTGGAACATCTGACCAGATGGACCACTTGGCTTTGTCCACTTATGGGTGTCTAAAGTTCCTGGTTCAGCTCACTCCCTGAAATCTTAACATTCTTGTGACAGCACTTTGAATTTCTGACCATTGGTGGGAAACTAAAGGTCTAAAGAGAGTATCAGAAGCATCAGAGTTCTTTCTGCTACTTAGCACAAAGATAGACAGCGTGGGCTTAGGTACCAGGGTTCAACTGTGCCACTCACTAGCTCTGTGACTTGAACAGGTTACCAAAGGCAATCCCTTGTACTTGACTTTCCTCATCTGCAAAGTACAGATTATGATAGCACCTACCTTGTATGGATATTTTGAGAATTAAATTTACGCATGTTAAGCATTTAGAATAGTGCCTGGCATTGCATAAATGCTCTTAAGTACAATATTAAAGTTGGTTGCTATTAAGTTTGTAAAAGAAGAAGTAGAAAGAAAAGACTTTTTAGACAGACCCCTCCCCTTAATAGGCAATTATAATCCTCTATGTAAGAGACAATGAGGGAATTATAGAAGCAAGGGATTAGCTGTCAGACTTTTGGAAAAATAACCCTTTTGAAGTTCAGATTCCCTATTTAAGAATGGAAAAAATACCAGATTCTGTCTCAAAGGGTTTTCTTGAAGATAAATGAGGCCTGGGATATTTAATAGCAGAATGAATTGTATAGTAGGGTTTAATAAATGCTAAATAATATTAGCATTATTAGCTGGAAGGTTGCAAACATGGAATTTCTTCTCATGAGTACCAAGGCCTTTCATTGATTTACCTGAGTTCATATCGGAGATGAGTAACTTAATATCTTGCCTGGAGTAGAGATCCTTTAAAACAATCAGACATTTTAAATAGTTCCGAGAAGACTGCCATTTTTGGGCTGGGTTGACTGGCATGGGCTGGGTTGACCATGGGTGTGCATCTGTCTAAGCTTTTTTGCCTTGGCACCTACCTCTGATTTCTGACCACTCTGGTAAAGTTCAGGCAATTGCATGAGGGTCTCTGCAGATACATCCTTCTCCAAAACACCATAAATGACAGGAGGAGCAGATGTGAAAAGGAGGTTGAAGAAGATCAAAACCCAATAGTCAGTCATGGATGTTCCTGAAAACCCACAAAAGAACTGGTACCAGAAAAGGAGGTTCACATAGGCCTATGGACACAAAGAGGAACATTCAGATCTTAGAAACAGCAATGCATACTGTAACCACACGTTCGATAGGCTGTTATTTTGAGCTGTATATAACCTTAGCTTCTCTGAAGAAATGGAAGGTCACAACTTGCCATGCAGTTTTTTGTTGTTGTTGTTGTTTGCTTGTTCGGTAAATGTGTTATTAAGTTAAAAGGAAGACAAACACACACACGCGCACACACACACACATATACCACACTTATACACCACTTGTACGTGTTGGTGGCACTGACCCAGGTGCTTTACAAATAATTCATTTAATCTTCATAACAACTTGGGGATTATTTTGTCCCTATTTTACATATTCATATCTTAATCCCCAAAGTGATGGTACCAGGAGGTGGAACCCTTGAGAAATAAGGAGTTCATGCTGGTGGAGCCCCTTGAATGGGATCAGTGCCCTTAAAAAATGGACCCCAGAGAGTTCTTGCTCTCCTTTAAAGTGCAAGGACACCATGGGAGGTCTACATCCGAGAAGGGGGCCCTTACGGAAATCAACCATGCTGGCCCCCTGATCTCAGATCTCCAGCCTCCAGAAACTGTGAGAAGTCACGTTCTGTTGTTTACAAGCCATCCATCTTTGGCACTCTGTTATAGCAGCATTAAACAGACAGACTCTGAGGCACAGTGAGGCTAAGGAATTTTCCCAAAGTCATCCAGCTAACGAATGACAGAGTCAGTGATCAACTGAGACATTTTCGTTCTAGATGAAGAGAACCCAGCCCAGTGCCTGGCACAGAGCAGGCACTCCACAAATGCTCATTTTCTTGCTTTCTCTTCCATACTTATTTCTCAGTGGTGAAGTGAGATGGTGCCAGCAGAGTGGCCAACCATCCCAGTAGGCTTGAGACTGAAGGATTCCCTGGTGATGAGACCCTCATGCTAAAACTGAAAAGTCCCAGGCAAACCTGACTAATAGGGTGCTCTGGAAGCCAGGCACATGGATCCTATGATTAGCTTTAGGCCATTTTCCTAACCTCTCTGAATTTTGGCTTCCTCTTGTGTAAAATGAGGATTATATCACCCCAGGACTTAACATCAAGATCAAGTTAGAAAGTGTTCAGGCCTGGTGAAGAAGCGTCTTACAAATGTTAAGATGTCGTTGGCAACATAGATACACGAGAACACCTTACATCAAGGGCCACAATCCTTAAAATAGACTTTAATTCTAGGGTCATGGACATGTACTATGTTCAGCTCCTGAAAACACATACATAAGGGATACGGTGGCTTGATATATTACCCTGGGATATGAATCCATAGTCTTCATCAATATCTCAAAGTCCAACACCCAAGAAACACAATCTCAAAAAGATAAGCTTACTTTAATGGTTTCTGGTCCTGATCCATTTCTCTCTAGCTTATAAAATATTCACTGATTAGTTAGGTAAGTAAGAAGTAGAAATCAAGTCTGTAGGATATCAGTACAAACGAGTATCTAAGGGTTTCAAGGCAGAGTCAGCAGAGATCCTTACTCCCTGGGGGTGCACTGCACTGACTAAAGTGCTCTCTGTCTCCAAGAACCTGTAGTTTCTTTTTCTATTATTTCTGTTTATTAACCCTTGAGTTTAATCTCAGGTTAAAAGTGAGGCAGTAGGAATGGCTTGCATCACAACAGGAAAAAGTATAAAAAAGCAAAGTATTTAAAAAAATAAAATCTTGGGAAAGGTACTCCTTTTGAAAAAGCATGGAACATTAAGTCAAAATTTTAAATTATAAGTCGCAACTTTTCCTAGAATCATAAACTGAAACAGAGATTTTATATGTTGACATATTTTTGTAAAGAATCTGAGCTTTCTTAAACTTTGACTAAATGTGTTAATGTGACTTAGTAAAGAACTTCCTAAAACTTTCATCATGCTGCATGAAAAAAGAATTCCCTCTCTTTCTCTCTCTCTCTCCCTCTCTCTCTCTCCCTCTCTCTCTCTCTCTCTCTCTCTCTCTCTCTCTCTCTCTCTCACACACACACACGCGCGCGCGCGCAAATCTAAATTAACCAATTACATAAAGGGGTATTCTAAAAATGAACCATTATTTTTTCCTAAAGATGGTATTTTCAATAGAGTGATGTAAACTTGTCTACTAGTAACATGCTACATATGGACTTTAAAGACTGAATAAATTGGCCTAAAAATCATGATATATTTATATATTCAGCCCACTTACAAGATATTTAAGTGAATCAACCTAAAGCAATATGACTTTATAAAAAGGAAAACAAGTTTAAATGAGATGCTAAAGAATAGGAGTCAGAACCTCCATTCAAATTCTGCCCTGTTGGTAGTTAAGCATAATCAACAGAAAGTTCCATTACTATTAAGTAACTACTAAGCACAGAGTATACAAGTTGGATAGAAAATTCCCAAAGCTGTGAGTCTTGCACGCTCCAGGTTGGGCATTCTATCAGAATTTTACCTGTATCTGTCTCCAATACACCACAGGAGACATCAATTGGGGATAGCAGCTATTTTTTTATCTCCAGCAAAATGGAAGCAAACCTTTTCATTTTCTACTGTTAGCATTAAACATTTCATAATTGTTTGTCAGGATCTTTTTATAGAAGGCCAGAAATTAGATTTTAAATGAACCAGACATGACTTAATTGAATTTAAATGCATAGGGAGTACCATGGACAGGTCGAGCAATGTGTTGTCAGCAGTTCAAACACACACACTCCCAGATTATTTCTGATAAGACAGCAGGACTGCTCCTGCTTGTTCCCCAAACACCAAAAATGTGAGCTTAGCCTAAGACACTTCTACTGTCCTTGATACAACCAGGATTAGAGCAGGGGGATGGGGAAGGGACAAATTCTCTGGGTTTACATACCACACTTTTTTTTTTGGAGTTCTTGATGGTCCACATGCCTCCATCCTATTTGTTTCTTTTTATGTGCTGAGGATCAAACCCAGTGCCTCCCAAGTGCTAGGCAAGCACTCCACCATGAACCACAGCCCCAGCCCCAACATACCACATTCTTGTAGAAAAAATAGAGGATCATGTTGGAAAGTCGTGTGTAACACCAGTGCCCATGGACAAGAAGGAGCTTGCTCAGATGTCTGAATTGAGAAATGGCGAAGTCACTGGCCATCACAGCCTGCAGGCACAATGGAGAGACCACCCTGAGCAACAGAACCCGTTAAAATAGCCACAGCCTGGCACAGAAAATCTGACCCTCACTACACTCCAATTAGTCAACTCTACCCTTCAAGTAGATAAAAAGAGAGAGAACACACACACACATACACACAGAGCAACAACAACAACAACAAAAATACACAGAGCTAATATTCCACTTTGCGATTTGGTCACATGAAACAAGACGGGTTCCTAGTACACCACAGAAATCAGGTCCCTTAGCAAGAACTCTGTCTTCTGCATTACAATAAGGTTTTGCTTCTCTTCAATGAAGAGAATATCTCTTGTAGTCAGGACTTCATGTACATTTGTATAATGGATAGGCAGAGAAGCATCTGAAGTTCTCATCTTTCATGAAGATACTGTTGTATATAATTCTTGGGAAACTCTGAACCTCAGATTCCACCTTCCACTGACAGTCCTTGATCCATACATTAAAGTCTTTCAAATTACTGGTTTTTCTCTGAATTTTGTGCCTACAATACTAACCAACACACACACACACACACACACACACACACACACACACACACACACAGGCAAATAGGATGCTCTCACCTCCCTCCTGCTAACCCTCTCACATCCTTCCCCTTCCCTTCCCTTCCCTTCCTCAAGATAGTTATATATTTATTCAAATTCTAGTGGTTTTCTTCAGTGTCAGAATTTACCAGGCTATTGAAGAGCTAAGGAATAAATTCCCATGAACAAAATATGCTCTATTTTTAAAACAGTACAAGTGACCCATACTAAAATTACCCATGAAAATACTGTAATATTCGTCTTGTAAATAATCCATGAATGAATGAATAAAGTTCCAGTCTCCAACTCTTAGCTAACCTCACAACCTTACTTTACCATGAGATTTTACCATGGAGGAGGTTGCCCTCAGATAGGCAGGTCAAGGTCATGGTATTTGGGTGCACAACATCTACTCACTTGCATGCCTTCTTGACCTGAGACCCCAACCCCGATGTCTGCCACTTGTATCATGCTAACATCATTGGCACCATCACCTTCATGAGACAGGAGAAAAGGTGAGAAACACATGAGGAATAAAGATATAAACTTTGCAATTCAGTAGAGACTATGCATGTGAACAACAACAACAAAAAATCTTTCAAGGTTTATTCCATTTCCCTAAGTTACCCGGAAGCTATTTGAGCAGAAATTAGATGTGGCATCCCACTGCCAGCAGGGAGAATTTGAAACTCAATACTCTCTTAAGATCCTTCATGTTATGGCATGCACCTCCCTGAACTAAACATCCCTGATTTTCTTGCCACCCATGTTGCTTTTGATTTCCCAGATATACCCTATTCCTTCAACACTGGTGGTCTCTCTTTTCTGAAAATACTGTCTTCTTCCTCCCCCTACCTCCTCTTGATGGATTCCACTTGTTCTTGCTCTCAGATTAGACATCATTTTCTCTGGGAAAACCTTTTCCTATTCCTTTTAGATTAGATACCATTTTCTTAGCACCACCCTGTGTATCTCCATCCTACCTATAACAGGGGATTATGATTGAATAAAGATTTTTCTTGTCTCCTCCAACACAGGAAGTTTCTTAAGAAAAGGTATCACACTTCTGGTAATGAACAGATATTGTTCCCAAAGGTTCACTAATCATTGATCTCTTTCCTGGTAATAGCATGCTGATGTTTTTTAGGAGCTTTGCATCTATGTGATTTGTTAGGGTGAATCCAAACACCCATATTTATGGATGGGAAACTGACCCAGACTTGGAAATCAATATATTCTATTACCTGGCCTTAGTGATTGCTCAGTGATGGACATATGACTCAACTTAGTTAATATAATTATGAAGTTCAGCGATTCTAGCTTCAGGAATATCTTGGATAATTAATTCATTTATATGTTTACTCAACAAGATATTCACCAAAATTTCACCCTACCTCATCTAGATACCGAAGTGTCTTAGAATTTCAACTCATACCCCTTCTCCTCTCCATTTATACTGTCTTTGGTGGTCTTACAATATCAAGGCTCTGATATTTATCAGATTTAAGATTTACCAAATTATCTCTCTATTCAATTCTTCACTGCTCAATCCAGACCTTTATTCTAGCTGCATACTTCACATCTTTGCTTAGATACCTAAAGGACTTTTCAAACTTTATAAGTGTTAAGGCCCAACTCCTGATTCCTTCAACCTCCATCTCAGTAACTGGGTGGCTCTATTCTTTCTACTTTTAGACTAAGGCTTGGTACACCCTTTGGTAACTCTTTCTCTCAAGTAACATATCCAGTTCATCAGCATACGTCACCAGTTTTTTCTTCAAACTTCGTTGGTTTGCTCCCATCTGGGCCCACACCACCATCATCTCTTCCCTGAATTATTTCAACAGCCTCCCAACCATTTTCATTACTTTTGGAACCCAACACTTACTCTCCTACACTGTGATTCTTTAAATTCAAGATAGATCAGGCCCCATCTTTGATTAAAATATTGGCTTCCTATCTCTTCAGGGTGAAGCCAAAATTTTATAATGGCCGTTATGACCATTGAGATCTGGCCACCTGCCCATCATGAACCTTCTCTACCCTTCACGAACCTGCAGAGAACTCGTCCCTTTGCTCATCTGCTTTGGCCTTGGACACACCAAGCATGGTCCTCTTCATGGCTTTTACATTTGCCATTCTCTCTGCCAGGAATGTTCTCCCCCAGATCTTCGACAGTTCCCTTATCATTCCCTCATGTCTTCTCACAGACAGCCTTAGCAGTGAGACCTTCTCTGCAAATTTAAAGTGTAACCCCTTTTCCCTATGGTCCACATTCCCTCATTGTTTGTTTTTTTTCAATAGCATTGGTCCCTATCTCATGGATTCCACGTTTGTCCCTTTTGTTGATTCTTCTGTATATCCTCCCACTATTTGGAGGCTCCTTAAGATAAGGAACTTGGTCAATTTTATAATGCTGTAATTTCCCCACTGTCTAGAAATAAAGCTTGGGACAAAGAAGACATTCAATAGATATCTGTTGAATGTATAAATAAATGACTTGTTCATGGACCTGAATTTAACTTTCCTGAAGGTGGAAGTGGATTTTTCAGTTTTATGAGTAAACATTCCTCTCTGCTTAACTGTTGAGTTCAGGGTCTGCCATGGATCCCAAGCAGACTATTGTATTGTTTACCTTGTTACAGGCCTAACACCTGGTTCATGGTAGGTAGTCAAAGAGATGATGAAGGGACAGTGGGAGAGGATGGAGGGATGTGGAGAGAAAGGGGAGAGAAAGTGCTGGAGAAAAATGACAGACAGAGGTGCAGATGTACAGAAGGATGTACAGGCAGAAAGATCAGCTGCCGGTATGTGTCCACTCACCAATGGCCAGGGTCATCACCTGGAGATGGTTGCGTACCAATTTCACCACCTCACTTTTCTGCAGGGGTGTGGCTCGGCAGCAGACCACAGCTTGGCACCAAGCAGTCAGCTCCAGAAACTGCCTCTGCAGACTCTCTTGCAGGGCAAACTCCAGGGTCTTCCCAGTGATAATGAGTCCAGCCCGTGGTCCCGAGTCCGGGGGGACAGGAGGCTGAGGGAAGTCCTTCCTTAAAGATGCTTGCTCTGGAGGGGCTGAATGTTTCTTCTGAAGATCTTTCAAAATTGTGCCCATCAGCATCTCACAGGCATCCTTTAACCAAGAGGCAAAGATAGTTAACCTGCGGGCTCTGTTGGACAGCCAGCTAAATTTTCCATGTCATTCTTGGGCAATTGCAGGATCAAGGCAACCTTGGGTACTTTCAGAGATTTCACAGCTCTTCCACTGAGAGTTCTGTGTGTATGTGGGGACGAGTTAAAAGGATGGGGGGCATCTCACCCCCAATTCTACAGGTGCAGTGTCTATATAAAATGTAAAATTTCTTAATGCATGTGGTTGCCTTCTCAAACAGCTAATCACAAGAGTCCTTCAGTCTCATACTGCTACTTACTACCTGCTTGATCTTGGGCAAGCCTCTCTGAGCCTCTACTTTCTCATCTGAAAGATGCAAGCGTTAATCTCTATCATAATACTGTTTTGAGAATTCAGTGAATAACATGCAAAACTCCTAGTCTAAGGTACAATGTAGCAGACATTTAAAACAATGATCCTTTTTATATTCCTTTTGATTCAACACAGTCATTCACTCACTTGGCATTTATTGAGCAACTAGTTATTAGAAAACACTCTAGGCTCTGGAGATGTATCAATAAACACAACAATCCCTGCCCTTATGGAGTTTACATTCTCGTCAGGATGTTCCTAGGGGTGCTTATCAACCAGGTTTGCTTACACCCCCATTCTACACTAGTTAGAAGTTCTTTTGAGGCCAAGAAGTCTAACAATGAACTTATCTAGAAATTATTGGGTCTAATGACCACAAAGGACAAAGCCCAAATCCAGCAATAAATTTAAATTTATACATTAATCCCCAAATAGTTTGTTAATGAAAAAGTCCTTCATTTAGTGCTTATTTACTCTTATTTTGAATGTTGTTCTACCAAACATTTCTCCATCCAGAACAAAATAAGAGGAGGAAGAAAAAAGTAGGTATGGATATAGAAGCATGACCCAGCAAAGACTTAATAACTACATAAATTATAAAGAAGAGATCTACTGTTTTGAATGTAGTTTGTTACCAAAACTCATATTGAGACTTAATTCCCCCATGCAATGGTACTGAATGGTGATAGGACTTCTAAGAGGTGAGGCCCGGTTGGAGGTGATCTGGTCATTACTGCCCTTGTGAAGGGATTAATGCTGGTTTTTCAAAATGGCTTAGGTCCAGTAGAAATAAATTAGTTCCTTCAAGAACAGGTTGTTATAAGAGCTAGCCTGACCCATCCTTATACTTCTGCTTCCATTTTTGCCACATGAGCTTTTCCACACTCACTGTTTTCACATGCACTCTTGCCACAAGGGGCTATCTGGCATGAGGTTTTCACCAGATGCTGCAGCTGGTACCATGCTCTTGGACTTCCAGAACAGTGAGCTAAATAAACCTTTTTTCTTTAGAAAGTACCAGCCTTGGGTATTCTGTTATAACAACATCAAATGTGCTAAGACGAGATTTAACTATGAAATGAAGTTCCCTTGCAATCTTTACCTTAAAACAATTTGATTCTATACACTTCCAAAGCTATGAAGAAAAAGTATACAATGAAGAATCAAATATGATATTCATAAATGAAAAAATAGCTACAATATTATAAATGTATAGACTTTGTAAATTCATATGCTTATAGCAAACAGAATAGAGTCTCCATGGATATTTATCAAAATATAGTTGCAAATGATCTATAGTTCAATGGTTATATACTGATTATAAATGTTTTAGCCTCTTTGATTTGACTATATATTTAGTTTTTACAAATTAACTGTTTTGATTTTAAAAAATAATATTTTGATTATAAAAACTGAAATGAAATTACAAACTTAAAACTTAAAAAAGTAAACAAGGAATCTTGAAAGGCCTTTCTATATCCTAATGCAGAAAATAATCCAGGACATGATTGTATAACAACAAATAAATTTTAAAAATGACTTTTTTATAAGAATGGAAACCAAGTAAGGTTTGTGAGAGACTACACTTTTGCAAACTTAGGAGCAAAAGTTGATAGAAATTTGTAAAGCTGACCCACAGAAATGACTTCAGACATCCATTTATTGAGTGGCAGGTGGCCACAGGAATGTTGTAAAAGCAATTCTTTCACTAAATGACATATTAGGCTGCATGACCCTCAAATTCTTTTTAACTATTAGGAGTGCCTGAGGGGTGGGAGTTGGGAAAAGGGAAAGGAATTAAATACTAGTGAATGTGCCTCTACTCACAAAAATATAAATCATGTTCATTGTGCTCTGTCTAGTTATCTGGAATATCCACACATGTGCAATGGCTATTAAAAGCAAATGATATTAGCTACAGTAGATATTCAGTATTTCTTAAATTTGTAGTTTTAAAAGCCTTCTGATAAAAGTTATATATTTACGAATATGTAAATTTCACAATCCTACTGATTTCAGCGTTCACAAAACTCTCTAAGTCACTGATAACAATCATGCATCTCAAAAACTTAGAAGATTTTTGAATATTTTCACCACAAGTGAAAAATATTTGCGTAGATGTTACTTTATTTAAACATAACCCAATATATACATGTTATATGTCTAAATTATGTAAGATGTAATATACATATTAAGTATATATACATATGTAATATGTCTGTATTGTGTAATATATAATATATATAATATATAAGTGAAACATCACATGGCACTCCATTACTATGTACAATTTTATGTTTTTAGGTATCAGTTAAAAAATAAATTTAATTAATTTTTAAAAAATCTGTCGAAGTGCCAAAAATAATCATAAATAAATAAAGGGAAAAGAAAGAAAACCAGCACTGAAGTATTTTAGAAGTTTCACAGGCACAACCATGCCAGTGTATGCTAACTGACTGATTCTCTTGGTTATATTTATTACTTCCTAATAATGAAACAGCTTAAGGCAGCATTTTCAATCTTGGCACTACTGACATTTGGGCCACATAATTCTTGGTTGAGGGGGGCTATCCTGACCACTGTAGGATATTTAGTAGTACCTCTGGCCTCTGCCCACTAGACATAGTAGTACCCTTCCTTCCCCCAGTTATGATAACCAAAATGTCTCCAGACACTGCCAAGTGTCCCCTAGGGCACAATTCATCCTTGGTTGAGAAGGGTTATCTTACAGAGCTGGCTAAGCCGTGTTACCCTCTGCCTCCCAAGACACAGTTCACTGAGTCTACTGTCACAGACACTGGAAGCATTTCCCCTGACAAACATGTCCATGAGGAGCCCCAGGCCCATCAGGCACACGTCTGTAGGCTCAGGAACTACCTGGAAGGATGCTCCCAGGGTCAACAGAGGTTTTCTCTGAAGGAGAAGTTTACTGTTTTATCTTCTTCTTACAGTTTCCTGTATGGTTTGAATGTTTAATAATGACCATGTATTATAATTAAAATCAAGACAAAGTAATTTTTTTTCATGTTTAAAACATTGCTACTTCAAAATCAAACAGCAATAATTTATTTCTTTCATGTTCATGAAACCTCTCAACAATCTATATTTTCTTAGTTAATGCCCATAACAACCCTCAGCATAGGCATTGTCTCATCTTAAAGGTGAGGAAGAAGCTCTGGAGAGTAAGTCACTCCCAAAGGTCACATACCTGGTCAGTGGCAGGCAAGCTTTTGACCCCCAGTCTTATCAGCCACTTAGGCCACCTTCATTTTTAGTGACAAATTGACTAGCACTTCTTTGGACTAAGCCTGGTGGTTGTGGTTACAGGTCTACTACCTGCTGAGATCCCACTTGGTGTTGAACAAGGAGAACTCTCTCTCCTCAAAATGTCTGATCCAGCCTAAGACTAATGGAGGCCTATCATAAAAACATGGCTGACCAATTGTGGCAGCCTGTGACACAGGTTTCAGATGTGATTCCAAGGGAAGCTCTGGACAACGTCAGGGAAGGGGCTGCTGTCATGGAATGTTGCTACTGGCTAAGCCTCTTTCAGAGCAAGGAGGGAGGAGGATTTTCAAGCCAAATAAACAATAGGCACAGATCTTGGAAGATACTATACTAGGATTCTTTTGAGAAAAATGAGATGCCTAGTTACCCGATTAGAACCTTTGTGCTAGAGATTAATAGGAGAAAAAACTGGGGACCAAAAACAAACAAACAAACAAACAAAAAAACCCCAAAAAACAAAAAGAAGAAGAAAAAGAAAAAGAAAAAAGCAGATCTCAATCTGTTAAATTCCTTCAAAAACAACTTTTTCCCTTTCAACAGTTCTGAGGAGCACTACCTAAGAACTACCACTAGAGGGCATGGTTATGCTGAGAGTCTATTTTTAGAATGATCATAAAATATTTATTTACCTGGTTCTAATAGAAATTATCTCTTATCCTCAACTTAAAAGGGAGGCAGCTTCCTATCCAAGCATTTGATATATTTTGTCATTTTGGAATGTTTTATTGAATCCCTGGCAATTCAGTAGGGAGCAGGAAAAAATAAAACCAAAATAATTAGGATTTCTCCTAATGCATTTATCCAGCAAGGATCCCTCTGAATCATTATAATTTTCCACCAGTCTTTTAGAAAAACAATAACATCCTCCCAAATACAAGCTAGGTCACTGAATAGAATAAATATCAAGAAGTTAAAAGTTATCAGCTTTTCTTTCTCCTTATGTACATCAAATTCCAAATGCTCCACTGGCTTTGAAAAGAACAGGATTAGTTTAATCTCATCATACATACTTTGCTTTGGGTATTAAGGATAAAAAGCTTGTCATCTGGCTCCAGCAGTTTGCATGCATAAGCTATGTTGATAGCTGTCTCCTGCTTGTCCCCTGTCAGCATCCAGATCTTGATACCAGCCCTATGAAGGGCCTCTATAGACTCAGGAACTCCCTCTTGCAGACGGTCTTCAATACCAGTAGCACCTAAAAAATAGCCAAAGTACAAGGCTCATAAGAAACTAAGACCCGCTGAAGCTCATCTAGTCTATAATGGAATCCTATATACCATTAACTAAGTCAATCCCGAACTATACAAACTATCCAGAGATCCAAATGAGGTGTGAAGGCCCAGATGAAAGTCATATACAAAGGAATATTTTTGTGAAGAAAGCTTAGGGGATTAATGAGTTTATCAAACTTGTTTTGTTCTCCTTTTTCAGCTAGCTTTCTTAAGGGTTTGATTTAATTATTTACATAACCTTGACTTGGAAATTTTAAGGACAGGCTTTTAAAAAGTGTTCTTGCCAATAAAATGCAATGTCTATTTCCAGTGCAGTTTCATTATGTAAGTCCAAGATTTCCTTTTCTGAAACAATTGGGGCCATGTGTGTTTTGGATTTCAGAAGGTTTTGGATTTTATATAGGTAATATGGCACATATGCCCTATTTTGTGATACCTGGTAATCAAGCATATTAATATTTCTACAAGAAAACTTACAAGTTTTCATGCTAATGAGGATAATAAATACTATAAATAGTCTTACATCAAATCAGGCCTGATTTTGCTGTCAAATGAATTTTGGCATGAAACCCTCAGAGCATTTTTTAGTTTGGAATTGCAGATGAAAGAATATGGACCTATGCTACTTAGAGTGTCTAGAGAAATTACTTAGGAATAGGTATCATTATTATTATTATTATTTTTCCATTATTCTTTTTGATAGATATTGAGATCATTGTTTTCTCCTAAACAGAGGATTGGAACTCAGAAGATGGTCTCTTAGTGTGACAGTGATTTCATTAGATGCTGGATCTCCATACTCTTAAGAGAGTAGTTCTCAAACTTGACTGACCCTTAGAATCAGTTAGGAAGATATTAAAAATTCCAGTGACCAGATCACACACCAGACCAATGAAGTTGGAATCCCTGGGGATAGGATGCAGGCATCAGAACTGTTTAAAACTCTTCAGCTGATTCTAAGATACAGTCTGACAGAAGAGGTCTCATCTTTTGTGCAATTTTGGTTGAAATCAGGAAGTTTGAGAAGAGAAACAGATTTTATTAGATCAGTTACAAGTATAGGTAAAGAATAAAGAACACAGACCCTGAAGCCAGGCAGACCTGAGTTTCATGTTTGGTTAGTTAGTAACTAACTCTGTCAGTAACTAACATGACCTTGAACAAGTCATTAAACTTCTCTGGGCACCATTTCTTCTAAATAAGATGGAAATTTATGGTGAGAATTTAAAAACACAACATTAAGTACCTTATCCAATGCCTGGCAAGAAACTTCAGCTATCTTTTCTTAATCTATTTGGCTTTTTATGGATAGATGTTTGATTTTAAATGACCTTAAGAATAACCACACTGATCAAACACTAGTTTATTTCAGGGGAAAACAGAATGGAATGGCTTGGAAGCTGGGTAGATATTAGATTGCACAGGACAAGCAGAGCCACAAACATTTATTAAAGTGAAGAAAAAGGCACTGATGAATAGTGTTTGGAGAGACAATCCACGTTTTTCAAGATCCTCCACAGGCAACACAGCATGGTCTACATACCGAGTAATGTTAGTTTGTTCTCCAGCCTCATAGCAGATTCAATTAGTAATTCTTCCCTGTTGTCAATACTGGTTTCAGCTAAAAAATGATTTCTCAGCCACTCTGCATATTCAGTGTCACTCATGACCTACGAGAGGAAGAAAAAGGGAGCTAGGAGTCAGGCTCTGCGATCTGGTAGATTCTTATCAGATCAAATAGGCAAAATATCACATCATCGAATGGTTCCAGGCATCCCCCCATCCCTGGGTACAGTCACACTAGGTCCACACCTTGACACTGGTGCATCATAATCACACATAATATGCCGCTACACATTCATATGTGTGTGTAACATAATTTGGGCAATTGCATTACCCAAGGGCACCCCCTTTTTCTCCCCTCCTTCCTCTCTCTGAACCCTCTCCTCTACTCTACGGTCTCCCTTCTATTTTCATGAGACCCATCCCCATTCTTCTTTCTTCTGTTTTCTCTAGCTTCCACATATGAGAGAAAACTTACGACTTTTTGAGTCTGGCTTATTTCACGTGATACAATGATGGTTAGTTTCTGTGGTTAATCATTTGCAATGGTTAAAAAAAAAAAAAAAAGAGGGACCAAGTAGGTGTAGCAAGAAAGTCTTATTCCCAACAAAACTTAAGTGGAATTCTTGGACTTGTCATCAGGGATAAATCCACATTTCAGTTCTTAAAGAACAGGGTAGAGTGGAGGGGGTAAGACAGATTTTCTACCTGCTTATTTTTGCCCACACAGTAATTTGATTTGGGAGAATCTGACATCTATTGGGCTACATTTTTACTACATGCAGGACTGTTAACTGAAAAGGCGGAGGGTTAGTTTGACCTTGAACTCTCCATTCTTCCTATAGCTGCATGTAAGATAGACTTTCAGTTCTTTAAGGGTTGGTTGACTGGTCTACAGATGATCCCATTTTTTCTAACAGAGTTCCCAAGAACTAGAATTTGAGTAAGGAATGAAAGATTCTGGTAATAACATTCCTTGAATAATTTCTTGGGACTCTGTCTTCTTTCTTATTCCTTAAATTTTTATTTAGCAAGGATGCATTGTGCTCCAAGATTATTCTCAATTGAGAATAATCGATAATGAGATAACATTTATTACATTTACTTGGATTTACAGATAAAGGATAAGGAGCACAGAAGGAAAAAAAAATCATCAAGAACCTAATAAGGGAAAAATTAAGGCTGGTCTCTGGCCTCATTCTTTCCAAAGCACTTTTCATGCTATAAGACAAAGGGGACAATATTTATGAAATCCTGAGGGAAAGAAAGTAGGACCCAGGGATTTTCTTTTGCCGAAACTTACACACAAAGGCACTTGCAGACATACTGCAACATGTGAGCACTCAGAGTCTATAACTTAGGCTCCCTCCTGAAAAAACACTTGGAGAACTAACCAGCCAATATATGTGGAATGGAGAGGTTATGTAAAGAGAATCAGTGGTCTGAGAATTTTCTCCAGGACCTAGAATGGGGTTTAAAACATGTGAGTTTTCAGCAAATGATGGCTAAGCTAGGGAAAGAGTGAAAACAGATGGGGTGTGCGAACAGGCTCACCTTCTTTGCTATACATAAAGTGCGTAGCCCTCGTTTGGCATAGTCATCCAAGTGTTTCTGTGTTTTCTCCCTTATTATTGTCTGGTGTTTTTCCACATCTGCTCCATCTGAAATAATGGACAAAATGCTAGTGCTTCCACTGGTTGTCCAATCACAGACTTTTAAAACACCTTGATGCTTAATCCATAAGAAACCAAAGGCATTCTAGTTTTAAATCTCAAATTGTGTCTACAAACTGAATCCTTCAGAAAAAAATTTTCTATTGATTCTTTCCTTCTCCTTCATCAGAGGAAAACACCAGGACTTTAATACAAACCCTGGTACCACAGTTCCAGTATTAACAGCAAGAAGGACTAAAATAATGCAAGCTGTCATCTATTCAATCTTACCATTTGCTAGGTATTTGGCCAGAGGGTCTTCACACATATACGGTGTGTCATTAAAGCTCTCAGGAACCTACTAAGAAGGTACCATAATACCCACTTCATTGAAGACTCAGGTGCAGAATAGTTGGGTAACCATATCCAGACACAGCTAATGATGGCATCCAGATTCAAACCCAGGTCTGTAAGTCCCCAAACTTACTTGCTTTGCCACCAAATAGTGGGCAACTTTCCTCTACTTTACCAAGTATGACTGACCCCCCAAATAACTACTACTTTGCTTTATAAAAGCTGTGAGAGTGATATGAATTGTATACCATCCCAGCTCTGTGTGGACCTACCTGGGGAAGCCACTGAGAGCAACTCCATAATTACAGAATCAGCACCCTTTGTATATACCACAACTTGGTTGGAGAGCGGGTGCCGGACCACAACAGACATTCTTTTTCTTACTGAGTCAAAAGGCAGGATATGTAGGAGTTGAAATGTTAATGATCCCAGAGCAGCAAAGTCCACCATAACCTGCTCTGGTGTCCGTGACTGTAAAGTGCATTGGTAAGCCCTGGCAGCGTACACCAAGGCTGCTTCATCTGGACTCTCAGCCTCATAACACAGATTGGAGGCCAAGGGCCGTCCAGGGAGGGAATCCACCTTGCCATTTGCAAGCCCTGCATCGCTGTTTCGTTTTTCAAGTCCCATACAGCAAGCTGAGTTACTGAAGCTCTGGGGGCTCTCACTCATCTGGGAGACCTCTTCCTCCACAGGTGAAGCTGGTCTCATTCGACTGAAGAGAGACAGTCTGCCCACAAAGGCGCTTGGAACTCCAGAAGATGGCTCTTTCCCACTGGTAAGGGATGGTGAACTTGATCTTCGGACAGACAATCTTTGGAAGAGATTTTTAAATTCTTCCAAGGACTTGATGGGCGTTCCACTCAGGGAAGAGAGTCTGATCTAGGAAAGGCAATTTAGGAAGGTCTTACTAATACGGTCAAAGGCAGCTTCCAACAAGGAAGATGTGAGATACCAAAGAGTTACCACTCCTTTAAATGATCAGCAGCTTGCTTCTTACTTACAACTATAGTGAAAAACATGAATAAAAATAAAAGCCACCATGGAAAAGGATGTGCTGAGGGTGATAATGATCTTTTGGGAAGAAATAGGACAACTAATAGCAAAAGATATAAAATTATAACATTGGGTATACTTATAGTAATTTTTCCAAAAGTTGTAAAATGCTAACATTGGAAATAGAGTAATCTTTCTTAAAGATATAATTTGAGATAGAGAAAACCTATAATCTATATTGGGTGCATCCTAGGAACAACAATTTAAAAGTTAAAAGCGAATTAAGTATTTAATAGTAACAAAACAGAAACACCTTTTTGAAATATTATATAATAATTAAAAATAAAATTTATAAAGAACATGGGGTAATACTGGAAAAGCAATGAAAACAGTATGAAAATGTAATAACAAATGAGTAACATTAAGCATAGTAAAAACACCTGAAGAAAGTAAATTAAAAGGTTAACAAATTTTTTTTCTTTAACTTTCCACTTTGACTTAAAAAAAAATCAGAATGATAAAGTAACTTGAGGAAGAAACATCAGAATATGAATTCAAATTTCTATTTTTACAGAACTTTTTCTTATTTGCACCCTAATTTTTGTTAGATCTCTTTTTATTGATGATGAAATTTAGAATATAATACTAATATATAGAAGATCAATTATCTGGATTCTAAAATTTTCTCATTCAGAAATGGCTGGGGGATTAAAAAGGTTTTTGTTTTTTGAAAAATTACTAACTTTATGATGATTTGAAGGTCTTATGCTGGTTAACTTTTGAAGTTCTCAGCAAGTCAAAAATTAGAAGAATAAAACCTAATCACAGATGAGGTTTTCATGTTCCACTTAAGTTCTGATTATCTCCTGTTCACTGTTTTCTGCCATACCTCAAGACAATGAACAATATTTCTTAAACAGAAAACACCAAAAGATGCCAAGCATATTTATTAGAAAAAGATGTTCTATGAGGGAAATAAAAAGCACCCAGTGATTTATTCTCTAACTACATAATCACTTTTCAAAAGAGTAACTTCCTAGGAAAACCTTGCAAAAATATAGTTCCTGATAAATGCAGCTTAATGGGAAATAAATTATTTTTATGTTAAAGCTGACCATCTCTGAAGTTGCCAAAAGAAAATGATGTAATGGAAAATTAAAACTTAATTGGGTTATGCTGCAAATTGAATTTTAAGTGGATGTGTAGAAAGGGGAAATAGTTATATACAAGGATGCTAGCACAGCCAAGTGGTGAATCACCAGCCTTTAACACGTTTTTCTTCTTAATTGTAAATAAATTTTCTATTAATTCTAGGCTATAAACAAACTTTAAAAATCAAGCTTTCATAAGAATGGCAGAATCTTGTTATATCATACACATACCGATTTTAAATCTATTCAGTTAAAACTGATCCAATTAGTACTTGAGAAAGATACATTATCAGTAAACATGATAACCCAATAGTTCACACTGTGTCTGAAATACTAGAGATAATGGATAATGTTGGAGGTCTCAGAAATTTCAGAGCAAGCTTTAATTTGGTACATAAACTAAGATTATCTCTTACAAACTGTTTTTGTGAGCCTGGGCAAATTACTCAATGTAATCTATAAAATGAGAAACAGTAGAGTAAGAATACCTAACTCAGAGGACTGTTGGAAGGGTTAAACACATTAATACTAGTAAATCATTTAGACCATGGTTAAACGCAGGGCAGAAACTCAGTCCTAAGACTGGGAATATAGCTCAGTTGGTAGAGTGCTTGCCTCACATGCACAAGGCCCTGGGTTTGATCCCCAGCACCACAGAAAAAAGAAGAAGAAAAAAAAAGAGAGAGAGAGAGAATCAGTCCTAAAAAAAAAAAAGTTATATTCCTGCTATTATTACATATTATTATTATTATTTATTATATAACAAGACCAGTATAGATGCATGTAAAACCAAATTTTCCTCTGCAGAGATGACCCTTGGTTGCAACAGAGGTTTTACCTTTTGTCGGGGTTGGTTAGGAGCAGAAACCACCACTGTGTTGCAAATTGCCAGGGCAATAAAGAAGTCCATGATGCACAAAGTCTCCAGGGCTGGACTGGGTATGGTCCCGTCTCCTGGGGTAAAAAGCTGAGGAGTAATCTGACTAAATTTGTCCAAAAGCCTGGTATCGGGCACCACATCAGTTTCCTGAAGATTCAATAAGACAATAAGACAAAGAGTAGTCAACAGAAGAAATAATTTTCATAACAAGGATCTAAATGAAGCATGAAATGGGAAGCTAGACTTTTCCAAAAATAAAAAACCAAAAAACAGAAAAATAAAAAACCAAAAAGTTAATGCATATGGAATCATTAAAGTGACAATAGGAAAAGAAAACACATAAAAATATATGGAAAATCCAGACTCTACATTATTAATGGAGACAAACTTGACTATTAACTCAAAACTAAATAGCAGATAGAAATAGCGATCTTCTACCAAAATCTAGTTGAATTTGTATTTCCTATTTTGAAATGCACTGGGCCAGGTGTTTATTTTACTGTGCCTAGAATTCTACCTTGGCTATTGACTGATCCAAGAATAATTGATGATAATGAATTCTTACTAAAATGAGGTTGTTATTCATTCATTGTTATAGCTTGGATGTGAGGTGTCCCCCAAAAGCTCACACATGACACGATGCAAGAAGGTTCAGAGGAGAAATGATTGGGCTGTGAGAGTCTTAATCCAATCAGTAATTTAATTCCCTGAAAGGGATGAACTGAGTGGTAATTGAAGTGGTCAGGTGTGGCTGGAGGACATCGGAATGAGGGTGTAGCTTTGGGGTACAGATATATTTGTATCTGGCAAGAGGTATCTCTCTCTCTGCTCCCTGATCACTGAGGTGTGAGCTGCTTCCCTCCACCACCCTCACCCACCATGATGTCCAGCTTCACCTCAAGCTCTAAGGAATGGAGTCCGCCTTCAATAGACTAAGACCTCTAAAGTTGTGAGACCTCAAATAAACTTTTCCTCCTTTAAATTTGTTCTGGTCAGATCCTCTAGTCACAGCGGTGACTAAACATGCATTATTTTTAACAAAATATTTAATTGCTCAATTTACTACTACTGTAAAAACCAACTCTCCAAAATAAAGTTTATTGCAAGCAGGCTCACAGATTTAATCAGCACATCTCAGTAATATCCTCTAAGACATTAGCAAGGGTTTCTTCAAGAGATTTCTGATTACCAAATACGTTTGTCAACTAAGCCCTCTCTGAAAAGTTCTTAGAAAGATTTGCTCTATGAAGTTTTATTATTGGGGAAGAACACCCCATTTTGTTTCACACAGTGCTTCTCACACTTATTTAAGAGTACTAGATTTAACAGAAGAATGTTGTAGTAGAAATTTGATTATAATCCAAAAACATACAGTCGACCTTTTCAGAATCTTTGAGCTGAGTGAAAAGGGAGACAGTGTACTCAAAATCAAGGTTTCATAAATGCACTCTGGTGTGGTAAAGGAGTCCTGAATGCTGGTCAGCAAAACACACTGACTTAAGGAAGCCAAGAAAGTGATTGAGAGCAAAGGGTGAGATATGGAAAGGTGGGATGTGGGACTCAGAAGAGCACAGCTTGCATTTTATGCTTCAGAATTTGGCAAGAGTTGCATAAGTTTAATAAGAAAAGAGCTTGCACTGTAAATCATATGAATTTGGGATCAGGCATTATTTTCACTATAACCAAATTGGTGACCAGCTTTGAGTTTTATTTTCTCCTCTTCCATATAGTGGCAAAAATAATGCATACCTAGTAGGGTGACTGTTCAAGGTAAATGGGATAGTGACTGAGATGAGACCAGGACAACAGGAACCCAAGTAATTTAACATTTGTTTTCATTCCTTCTCAAATGACATGCACTCACTCTCAGGCAAGTTCCCAGGATCACAATAGGTTTAAAAAAGGGTCAGGTTATGAGTTGTCGCAAAGCATTCTTAGATTTCTATCTAAATATATCAAGTAGAGGACTGCATGACTGACAGCCTGTGCTGTAGTCATGAGAATAAAAGCAATTCCAAAGCTGACCAAAACTGTGTGTGTGTGCGCGCGCATGGTCTCGAGTAAATTGTGTAGCTAAGAATAAAAAAATAAAGAGGGAAAAATCTGGAAACTTGGGATCGTAGAGAACGTTGAAAGCATCCTCAAACAATACAAATAAAAGAAGAACCCTGAAGAAGATTTAAGGAAAAGACCACATGAAAAATGAAGCTACAGATACAAAGCATTTCTTCACTTTAGTTGGTTTTGACAAAATAATCCTTAGTAAGGTAGTTGATGAATTGAGAAGGTATTGAGATATCACATGCAAGATCCAAATCTTTTTCATTGGAATCCTGTATTTAAAAATTGACATTTGCTCTTTTTCCATGATAGACAGCTCTATCATCTCTGAATACCAATTAAGTTGAGAATTAGGCCCACGGTATTTTGACTTAAATGATTGAATGCTCCTGCATTTCTCTCCTCAGAGAACTTGGAAGTTCCTGTAAAGTAAGGACCATATCTTATTGGTCCCTAACTCAGTACTCCACACATCGCAGAGTTTACTGTCATACATTATTACCAAACACTCGCTGGCCTCATATTCCATAAGGAAAGAGATGGAGAAACAAAAATATTTTATTCTCCAGAAATTAAGACATGTTGGCTCCTACTGAGCCTATAATAGACACCTTATTAAAATTCAGAGAAAATCTATACTCCCAATTAGAATATAGAACACAGAGCAAGATGTGGACAGCTTCCCATAATGTAAACAAAGCTTTATCTGATTTCTTAGTGGGAGTTCCTTAACTCTAACCTAATCCTGTGAGATGATATTTGACCATTAGCAATTCTAGATTTACTCTCTGGATTCATATTACCCCTTCCTACTAGGTTACAGATTTCACCTTTGTCCTCCCACCCCTTATGTAAATCCAAATTAAACAAGCAAAAACTGACCAGGGTTCCCCTTTACTCCCCTATATGTCTGTTGAAGCTTTTAGATGACTTTAAATAATTTAAATATTAAATTTGTTTTAAAACTGAGTGACAGGACACTCACTTTTATTGAGTGACAATTTTTTATATAAACCCCCAACATCCACAGTTACAAATGGACAAAGATGGGAGATTACCAAGCAGCTGTACTGCAGTTTCCTACTCCTCCTCTGGTTCCACATGTACCTAAGGTTTTTGCTTCCTTTTCTACTGCTACTTCTCTCCAGTTTTAGGGGCTTACTGCCCCCATGCAACTTTGGCTTGAGTATGTCCCCAAATGCCTTCTCTTGATCCTTTCTGATTCCTAAACACCAGAGAAGGTAAAAGACAAAGGCCAATAGCCACACACACTGACAACTTCTCTGCTCAGGCCCTCCCATGACCTGCAGTTCTGGGTGTCCACATGTGTCCTGGGCTGTCTGCCCCACTTGCCTGCCTTCCTGCCTCCACTCTGTGGACCTGGATTCATTAGTTTAACCCTAACTCAAGCTTTAGCTCTCCCATGCCACCGTTCATGGTCCCTCCTCACTCCTTTAGCATTGATCATTCCCTTCTCTGTGCCTTTACTACACTTTGGATGTACTATGACCAAAAGAGGCAAGTCTGTCTCCTCTACCTAGAACATAACTAAATGCTGGGAGCAATATCTTCTTCATTTTATATCCCAGTGTCTAGTACTATGCTATATCTTCCTCTAATTGATTAATGGAGTCATTGATCCCATAAATATTTTTGTTGATCAATGGGGCCAGGCATCTCTCAAAGAAAGTGAGGTGCCTAAGACAAGCAAGATCCTGTCTTGCAAGGAATTCCAATTCTACCTGGGAGAGACAGTAGATTAAAAAGTATCCCATAAATAAATAAGATACTTCTAGATTGAGACAGAGAGACTAGGACTAGAGATGGAAAGCATTTGGGATCAGGCGGCAAGGCAGGTTTCATTGTGCAGGTGACACCTGAGCTGAGACCTCAATGATGGGAAGGAGATAGCCATGCAAAGACTTGGGAGAAGAGCATACCAGGTAGAATGGACATCATACGTATTGAATGAGAAACACTAGAGGAATACAGAAGTATAAACACATTGGCTTACAAGTATAGACTTCTATTTCTAGAATAGGTAATAAAAATCCAGGGCCCAAAGGACTCATGACATTATAACGTCCAAAGACTGACACATCTTTGCCAGCACCTGCCCTGAATCCTTACTATCTAGCTCCTAATTTGCTTCCCATGAAAGTACCATTTTACAAGCGTCTACTTCTATTCAGCTCATCTCTCAGTGTTCTCAAGCAGATGTTCTTAATCTTGACTCCATCAATGGGTGGGCTGTTAGAATTATATGCAAAATTTTTATAGGGGCTCATTTTTCAGGTCAAAGATTAGATAGCTTTCTCAAAGTAATCTTTCATTTCCAAAAAGATGAAATTAACTTGTCTAGACCAAGGTGAGAGATGGTTTTATGTCTTTAGGAAAAACATGATTTCTTTAACCTATACAGGAGTAAGGTTCTAAAAACACACAAAAAACAGGAACCACCATCCCAGAATGTTCATATAATTAGAGTGACACATGGCACTGAAAAGACTGAGGTTGTTAAGCAGCTTCATTCAATAACTTTCAAAATACTTCATTAAGAATGAATGAGCTAGAAACCATGTTGAGAATTCAAGATGAAACAGTTTTTGCTCCCAAGGAACTATTGTCAGATGAAGAAATAAGACTAATGAAACATGGGTCAAAGGACGGAGGGAACACGTAAACAGTTTAGAAGCCGAGAAAACAGAATCTGAGAAGTCTTCAGAAAAGCTGTTATGAAAGGTACTTCTTAAATTAACATTTCATCGATTTTGGTGAATAGAGATGGGATATGAAGGGAGAACACATTTTAGAGAAGGGAAATTGCATAGATAAAGAAAAAAAAAAAAGATGTTAAGAAGTACTCATTTGTTCCAATAACAGGGTGAGGTTTGATCAGGAAATAGCGGGGAAGTATGGCACAGGCTCGCCAAGTGGCCAGCACTGTGCTACTCCCAGTAAACATGAGTTTACAGGTGCTTCCTTTCAGGGGCATGGAAAATGTAAAAGTTCATGTTATGGTTTGGAAATGGTATCTCCCCAAAGCTTCTGTGTTAATGCAGGAATATTCAGAGGTGAAATGACTATATTAAGAGAGCTGTGATCTACTGAGAACATCCTAGCTTGAATGATCCCACAGTCCTGCAGTTGGTAATTAGGCAGGTGGGACATGGCTAGAGGAGGAGGGTCCATGGGGGTATGCCCTGAAAGAGTGTATCATCTCTGTGGTGCCCTCTCTCTCTCTCTGCTTCCTGGCTTCCATGAAGCAGTGCTCCACCATCATGTCCTTCAGCCATGATGTTCTGCCTCACCTTGAGCCCAAGCAATGGACTCTGCTGACCATGGACTGAACCTCTGAAACTGTGAGTCAACAAGAACTTTTCCTCCTTTAGGTTGTTCTTGTCAGGTATTTTGGTTATAGGGATAAAAGGCTGATGAACACAGTTCAGTAGAGGGATGAGTTAAGAAACAGCATAGAAGAAAAAAATGTATATATACATATGAATTTCTGAAATAGACTTAAAATGAGTGTAGACAAAGGGCTGTGTATATTCCTTATTTTTTTTCAAAACTTGGAGAAAAATTTCAGTTGAGATGTTTGGACCAGCTTACCATATGGTAAAGACACAATGTACAGGTATTCTGTCCTTAGGGCCACAGAAATGAGTTGAAATGCAAGGGTCGTCACTCCACTAGCAAGTGCACACTTTTTTTTGCAATTTGTAGAGACCCAATAGACACTCTGAAGGCTCTCAGGTCAAAAGAGACCCTTGGGGTGCACTCACATAATGTATCCACTACGAAAATCCTATAACATTGTAGCAACATAAGGGTTCCCCATAGCTGATTTATTCTTGTTATGTCACCAATTTGAGTTATTACAGGTATCATTGCTGGAGAATGTCCACCTAAAGCACAAGAAGTAAAATCAAGAATCAATAAATGGGATGGATTCAAATTAAAAAGCTTCTCAGCAAAGGAAACCATCAATAATGGGAAGAGGGGGCCTACAGATTGGGAGAAAATCTTTACTACATGTATCTCAGATACAGCACTAATCTCCAGGACATATAAAGAACTCACACCAAACAACAACAACAACAACAAAAACAACCCAATCAGTAAACGGGCTAAGGAACTGAACAGACACTTCACAGAAGAAGAAATACAATTGATCAACAAACATGAAAAAAATGTTCATCATCTCGAGAAATTAGAGAAATGCAAATTAAAATTAAGATTTCATCTCAATCCAGTCAGGATGCCAATTATCAAGAATACAAGCAAATAATAAGTATTGGTGAGGACGTGGGGGAAAAGGTACACTCATACATTGCTGATGGGGCTGCAAATTGGTGCAAACACTATGGAAAGCAGTATGGAAATTCCTCAGGAAACTTGGAATAGAACCAGCATTTGACCCAGCTATCCCACTCCTTGGTTTATATCCAAAAGACTTAAAATCAGCATACTTCAGTGATGCAGCCACATCAATGTGTACAGTAGGTCAATTCATAATAGCCAAATGATGGAACCAACCTAGATGCCCTTTAGTTGAATGGATAAAGAAAATGTGATACACATACACAATGACATATTACTCAACCTTAAAGAAGAATGAAATGATGACATTTGCAGGTAAATGGATGGAGATGGAGAATATCATGCGAAGTAAAATAAGCCAAACTCAAACAACAAAAATGCCAAATGTTTTCTTTGATAAGTGGATGCTGATCCATAATGGCAGTGGATAGTAGGATAGGGAAAAATGAAGGAACTTCGGATTGGGCAAAGGGGAATGAAGGGAGGGGAGGGGAGGGGATGTGGGGGTGGGAGGATGGTGGAATGAGATGGACATTATTACCCTACATACATGTATGACCACACTACTGGTGTGACTTTTCAGTCAAAGGAATGAGAAGTTGTGCCATTTGTGTACCATGTATAACTAATTACAACAAATTTTTATAATTTAAAAAATTAAAATGAATCAATAAATCTTATTTAAAAAACCCCAAAACAAACAAACAAAAAACCCACAAACATAAGTGTAGTATGAAAGGCAAAAAGAGAAAACAGATGTTTTAAAGAATTAGTTTTAGGTATAGTAAAAACATTATATATATATATATATATATATATATATATATATATACACACACACACACATAACATTTTATATATATAATAGTGATATATATAATATATATTATAGTAATATATATATAATATATAGTGAAAGACATTCTTTGATATCTAAGTCTTTTTAACAACCATCTTTCCTCTGTTTCCTCTAATTTTTTTTCTGCAGTAAAGTGAGTTTATTCATAGGTGTAATTAATCAGTTCCTAACAGTTCCCAAGGAGATTAAAACACACCCTGATGATCTGTTTGATGGAACTGTTATAAAATAATGCTCTTTTGAGGGCTAGGAGTGAGAGAGAAGACTCAGGTTTGGTGGAATAGGGAGGGAGATTACAGAGTAATTTAAAGACCTTCAACATCTTCAACCAAAAGGCCTATGAATCTCCCTGTCAACTAGACATATTTAACTGTCTCTGAGATAAGTAAACCTTGTTGGACCCAAGAGGGAACTGTGATCTTTCAACTAAGCTGTCCTCTTCAGACTCAGACAAGTTTATTCCTGGTCAAAAATATATTTTTCAGAAATAGTATATAATTCTTCAACACTGAATTATTTCAAAAATCAGGAAATTATATTATTTGTTTACTCTTATTATGCATCACAATCACACTGAACTGTGATGATGTAGTCTCTTTAGTAGAAAGTAGAACAATGTTTGGCTGTATTGTAACTACAAGGCTGTTCTTCCCTCAAACACTGTGCATGGGTGATTTTAGTCGTGCATTCACACTTACAATGGGGCTACTGAAAGCAGCCTGTCTGGAATGAGGCACTTCACTGGCTCCTTCTCCACTTCCTACAGCAAAAGTACTTCCAGAAAGATGACTTGAGGGTTTGCTTCCCAAAGGCCCATTATGAACTGTCCTGCAGCTGTGGGCTCTCAGTCTTGCCATATTGCTGACGGAGCTGCTAAGGGAGTCTGCATACTCTTCTTCTTCAGAGACAGCTTCCTGATAGGACTCCAACCTCTTGGCTGAGGGATAAAAAGCACACTGGGTCACCATCTGAAAACAAACTTATGAGTCAGGCAGTTATTCCATGCCATCTCCTCCTCTTTAAAACCTGACCTCCAAATCCCCCACTTATATCCTCAGTTAATAAATGTACTTCATACCTCATTGGGAGAAGTAGGAACAATCAGAAGGCACTCCCTTCTTTTTCCATCATCAGATCTGACAACTTATCTGCATCTGTATCCATTCTCTTTGTCTTTCTTCCTACTACTATGGAGGAAGCATGTCTTGTCCACTTGAGATACCCTCCACTTGTGATCTGGATCCTGTCCTCTGACCTCAAGGACTTCATCTTTCATCTTTGTAATGCTTCCTCTTTCATTTACACCAATATCTCCACAACCAATTAATTCCATGACTTTCTATTGCCCTATCTCCATTGATAAATAAATAAATCCAATGATCATATGTGTCTGTCCTTGTCTCATTTGAGCCCTTAGTAATAGCCAACAGAATTGACCACTCTTTTCTTTTTGAACTCTCCCTTTGGGCTTCTCTGACACCACCCTTACCTGTTTTCCTTCTCACATCAATGGCTATTCCTACTTAGCTTCTCCTGCCATCTTTCTTCTCAGCCTTCAAATATTAACAAGCTGCAGAAGCTCCTTCTCTTCTCCATCTACACACTCTTCCTTCAGAATTTTATCTGGTTCCATCTTTGAAACAGAATCTCTGTGTGCATAACCTCCAAGACTATACCTTAAACTCTGACCTCCACTTGGATATCTACAAGTCTCTTATAGCAGATTATCAGTGAGCCGTATGGCTTACTGCCTCACCTCCTTCAAGTGTCCTATCACATACCCTTGTCAGTGAAAACTTCCCATATCAGACCAGAGTATTGATTATAGATCCTACCCCAACATTCACCATTATCTACACACTGTATCTTAAATCTTTTGAATCATCCAGTAGAATATAAGCTACAACAGGGCAGAGAATTTTGTGTTTTGTTAATTAATATTAGAGTCCAAAGCAGTGGCTTATAAGTATTCAAAAGACACTTATTGATTAAATGAAAAATAAGCATTTTAAATTTAATATGGTTAAAACTGAATTCTTTTCTTCTTCCTTCTTAAACTTTCCTCTGATCTTTTCCATTCTTGTTAATGGTACCTAACTTTTTATTGTAATGGAAGCCAAAAATCTAGGAGTCCACTTGATATAGTAAGTAACACCTCTACTTGTCCACTCTAAATCCAAAATATATCTGGAATATCTAGATTTTTCTCCATTTCTATACCATAGTCCAAGCCACCATCATCTCTCAACTGGACTAGTGCAACAGTCTGCAATCCATTCCCCAAATAGTAGAGTGATCTTGCTATAAGAAATAGCAGATCAATCACTTTCTCATAAAACTCTTAAGTGGCAGAGCTGGGGCTATAGCTCAGTTGGTAGAGTGATTGTCTTGCAAGCACAAGGCCCTGGGTTTGATCCCCAGCACTGCAAAAAAAAAAAACAAAAAAAAAAACAAAAAAAAAAAAAAAACAACAACAACAACAAAAAACTCTTCAGTGGCTTCATGATTCACTTAGAATAAAATCTGAACTTCATATACTGGCCCACTTAACTCAAAATGATCTGAACTCTTCTGGCCTCTCTTCCCTTCTACATTCCCACTAAAATCTAGACTCACTGGCCTTCTTTCTTTACTTTGAAAATTTGCAAGCACACTGGAACCTGAGTGCCTATATGCTCATTGCTTCCTCTGATTGGAAATCTTTTGCTCCTGAACTTCAAGGTTATGTCATTCAGATCTAGATCCCAATACCCCATTTACAGAGGTCTAGCCTGGCCATCTAATTCAAAATAGCCATCCAGTTATTCTATGTTATACCATTCTATTTTAATTCTCTGCAAAAATTCTTATCACTATTTAATAATTTTGATTAAGAACTTCATGTATTTGTGACTATTTTCTCCAATAAAAGCCTTGTGAGAGCAGGCCTCATTTGCATTATTTATCATTGTCTGGAATTCAGTGTCTGGAACACAGAGTAGATAATAAATACATGCTTTGGGGATTACTGGTTATCTCTCTTCAGCCTAAGTTCACTTACTGAACAGATTATGATTTTGGGAAAGTTGTTTTATAAAATTAAGAATGTTTTCACATTGTACTTATTATAGTAATTCTGTCTGTATTTTTTAAGGGAAGGAGAGGTGGTTTAAGAGGCAAATGGTGATCCAAGATTCTAGCTAGTATCAACTCTTCTAATGATGAGTGGTTTTCAACAAAACACTCACTCTTTCTTAGCCTCTGTTTTCATAATCAAACATTCTAGAATGAAAAATTGTGGTTCAGTGACTTTAAGATCTTTTCAAATTATGGAAGTCTCATTATATGTTCTCCCTAAAGGATACAGAATGTTTCCCTGTATCATCTTTCAGCTTGCAAAACTGATCTACTACCTGTGTCCCGAAGATTCTGATTTCCTCCATCCTCACCTATGTTCTTACCTAGAATACCTGTTCTTATCTTTTTGATGGACAGAAATCCTAAACTTTAAAGACCTGATCCAAATACCAGCTCCTCAATGAAGAGGTCCATAACTGTATCAGCTCTCATCCATGCCACTCACTAGACATGCGTGGCTTTCATGAACTGATCATTACCATGTACCAGGCAACTATTTTATTTAATCATTATAACAACCCTCTGACTAAGTACCATCAGTACCCCCATTTAAAAATAAAGACATAAGTTTAAGTAATTTGCCCCATCTCACAAAAGTGGTACAGGTTAATCTTAAAACCATGTCTATTAGACTCCATAGCCAATCTTCTGAGCCCTAATACTATACTGTTTCTAAATCTAGTTGTATATGTTAATATGGCCATTTTTAACACAGCTATATCCCTTACCTTTACATGGTCAATCTTCCCCATCTGATTTCAATGAGTCCATGTTTTTTAACTCCAATACTTATTAACCAGATAATGAATAAATAAATATGTGAATAAAATATCACTAGCATCAGTGGAAAGTTGTGGGGTAAGGGCTTAACATTCATTGAAGCTTTTCTTTGCTCAAGCATCTGTCTAGGTTATAAATATGCATGGGTATGTACACATATTTTTTTCTTATTTTCATTTTTAAAAAAATGTCATCTAGAAGAAACTATCACTGTTTAATAAGCCAGTCCCCAAAAACCAAAGGCTGAATATTCTCTCTGACATGTGGATGCTAATCCACAATAAGGAAGGTTGGGGAGGGAAGAATAGAAGTCCACTGGATTAGACAAAGGGGAATGAAGGAAAGGAGGTGGGAGGAGAATAGGAAAGACAGTAGAATTAATCAGACATAACTTTCCTATCCTTGTATATGAATACACAACCAGGGTAACTCTACATCATGCACAACCACAAGAATAGGATCCTAATTAGAATAAGTTATATTCCATGTATGTATAATTTGTAAAAAAACAAAACAAAAAAAAAAAAAAAACCCACCCAGAGGGATTAAGCACCTCAACCATGGTAGGGCTGAGATTTGAATTCAGATCTTCATAATTCCAAAGTTAATACAAGTATCCATTATATCACAGCCCTTTAGTTATGACTTATATCTAATAGGTTTGCTCAGTGTTTCTTAACATGGGGTGAATTTGTCCCCTTGGGGACTTTTCAAAGTTGCTGTCCACACATTTGCTTATCATAACTGGGAGAGGGATGCTGCTGGTGTTCACTAGGTACAGGCCAAGGATCCTTGTAAACATCTTACAATAACCAGATCAACCCCCATGACTAAGCATAACCCAACCCAAAAGCCAACAGGGCTGAGATTAACAAATCCTTGAGTAGCTCAAGAAATATACTGATGATGCAAAGTCATTTTAAAAAATAAACAGAATACTTCAGAATCTATAAAAATGAAAGCTGTACTTCATGATATAGCTCCTGGCCATCATTAGGGAAATGGTCATGATGCACTGTGTAGTATGGTGCCAGGAAGCTTAGCTAGTACTATAAGATAAACTGGCCCAATAAGGACAACTGCAGAAGTGGAACTGGGAAGACAAAGAATGACTCGACCTTGAATCATGTTGTGGAAAGATATGAGATGTATACAGAGCAGGAAACTTACAATGTGATTCAGAAAGCAAAGCTACTGGAGCTATACTTTAGGTCCAGTGAAAATGTCACAAAAATTGGGCACAACAAGCAGTTTCATTATCATATTGACAAAAACAACTGTCTAAATAGTAATGAAGACTTTTAATTCTTCTTTTAAAGTAGGCTCTTAATTAGTTCCATGAATGCTTCAAAGTAGGCCAGGAATTCTTGCATTGTGACTCAGAAGAGAAAACATTCAAAGTGTGTCATCTTTTCTGTGTCTGAAGAAGGTCCTTGGTTAGGATTCAAATGATCTACTTTATTTATTTTCCTTATTTAATCCTTAGTCTGTCTCATTTTCCCATTCCCTCTAAGACCATACTAATAGCATAAAACTTATTAATGGTTTATAATGTGCATTAATTTGATATCTGGAAGAAATGGGTAAGAGACTATGGAACCAACATTTATCATACTTTTTAATGTGTTTTTCATGGAGTCAAACCAGCACACTCAAATAAACTTCATTCAACTGTATCATCTGCACATCCTTCATTAAATCTTCCTCTATGAACTAATATCCCAAACATTTACATTCCAACATTCACCTGCTTGTAAACAGCACACTCAGCTTCCTCTAACCATATCATTCACCTATCATTGACACCCAAACCTCTTGTTCTAAACTAGTTCTCCATACATTTCCAGCATTTCAAGAATTTCTGTTATCCTGCCTTCAAGACAATAAATCTTCATCAGTATAAAAGCCACCTCCAAAACTGCCTGAAAATCAAAACAATACAGAATAACAATACCAACTTTAACCTTATAATTTACATGATAAGTTTATCATGTAAACTTTCATGATAAGTTTATCATGTAAACATGTTTACATGAAAACATGTTTTTCATGTAAAGTTTATCATGTAAACTTTCATGATATCTGCTTCCCACATTGGACCATTAGCTCCTCAAGAGAGACCTATTTCTTGTTTTGGTAAACAATAATTATGTAACAGGGGTCCACTTCATGCTTTGAATATAATGCTTGCTACTCCTGCACTGTGGGTTATTTTAAAACTGACATGTTTTTATCTTCCTCTCTCTCTCTCTCCCTCCCTAATTACAGGGGAAACAGAATTAACCTTCTTACCATCCTAGGCCTAATTCTCTGTCCTTTGACTCACAGATCACAGGAATGAAGGAGTTGGGAATTCAGACTTGACACCCACAGATCTAAGAGACAGTTATCTCTCAAGGTTACAAATGAATTATGACTCCTGAGAGGGCACAGCTAGAGTGAAGCCTTTGAATCACCTCTTTAAAAAGTCCTCTATTGCCATTTTGAGACAACAGTCAGGCCCCGTAGGACCCCTGGCCTGACTGACTGAGCCTTGTCTCCAGGATACCTCAGCCCAACGGATCACTCCCTGCCTCTGGGGCCCTCACATCGACTGCTCCCTGCTGCCAGGACCCCCAGACCAACTGACTGCTCCCGTTACTGGGAACCCAGACTGACTGATTGCACCCGGCCTCCAGGACCCCACAACCACACCAAATACACTGGAACTCCAGGACCCCTGCCTGACCAATCGCATCCCGTCTCCAGGACCTCTGGCTGACCACGTCCATCCCTGAGCTGCAGCTCCCCGTTTGCCAACACATTTCAAAGCCAGAGCGGCCATCTTGGATAATCGTAGAAGCCAGAGCTCCGATCTTTGGGTGGGGAAAATCCCATCCTGCGATGCCTGCTGGAGTCTTGAAGCTCATTGTCAGGTACTTCTCATGCATGAGGCTACTGAACACTGGGAGGTTTCATTAGTATATGACTGTTATACAGTAGATTTTCTTTTTTCTCCTTTTTAAAAAATTTAAGTTTTTATTTCTTTACTTTTCTTGCTTTCTTTTCCTTTTGTTTACCTGTTCCCTCAGAGTCTCTTTCTCCCTTTTTTGCATGCTAACATCCGATTTCTTTTGATTACACTCTCACACTTTCTATTTTCTAGAACTTCTCTATATTCTTTTCTTATCCCATTAACAGCCACATCCTACATCCCTCTGCATCCTCTTTGTCCTTCATTAGAAACTGCAGACTTTATTGCAAACCTGTTTGCTTTACCAAAGATAATATTTGAACTCGTGTTGTTTACTATGACAATTTTGTTATTGTCCCCATAGGGGCTATTTGGTCTAGGATTGCATAGTGTCTGATTTGGGCACTGCTAATATTGATCTCCCCTTAAAGAAAGGGTTTTGGAAACCTATAGGGTCACTATAAGCCTATAGGGGGAAATCTGCAATACCCAATTCTGCACTGCTATAGGGGAAGATTCATGAACAACATGAAAAAACAAGGGAAGAAAATGATCCAAACAAATCTAGATTCTATATTAATAGAATCCAATGACAGTATGTTAGAAGAAATGTCAGAAAAGGACTTCAGATTATACATGATTAAGATGATTCGCGAAGCAAAGGATGAGATAAGAGAGCAAATGCAGGCAATGAATGATAATACCAATAAGCTAAAAGAACACCAGCAGGAAGCAAAAGATCATTTCAACAAAGAGATAGAGATTCTCAAAAAAAAAAAAAAAACCAAACGGAAATCCTTAAAATGAAGGAGACAATAAACCAAATAAAACACTCAAAGGAAAGCATCACCAAAAGAATACACCACTTGGAAGACAGAACCTCAGACAATGAAGACAAAATATTTAATCTTGAAAATAAAGTTGCCCAAACAGAGAAGATGGTAAGAAATCATGAACAGAATCTCCAAGAACTATGGGACATCATGAAAACACCAAATTTAAGAATTATTGGGATTGAGGAAGGCACAGAGATACAAACCAGAGGAATGAACAACCTCTTCAATGAAATAATATCAGAAAATTTCCCAAACCTGAAGAATGAAATGGAAAACCAAATACAAGAGGCTTACAGAACACCCACCAGATGCACAGAATCAGAACAGATCCACACCAAGGCACATTATAAAGAAAATGCCTAACATTCAAAATAAAGATAGGATTTTGAAGGTCATGAGAGAAAAGCATCAGATTACTTATAGGGGGAGACCAATATGGATAGCAGCCGACATCTCAACCCAGACTCGAAAAGCTGGAAGGGCCTGGAAAAACATATTTCAAGCTCTGAAAGAACATGGTTGCCAACCAAGAATCTTATACCCAGCAAAACTAACCTTCAGATTTGAGGATGAAATAAAATCCTTCCATGATAAACAAAAGTTAAAAGAATTTACAAATAGAAAGCCTGCACTGCAGAATGTTCTCAACAAAATATTCCATGAGGAGGAAATGAAAAACAACAATGGAGGTCAGCAAAAGGAGGAACTACCTTAGAGAAAAACCACTCAAAGGAGAAACCAAGCCAACTTAAAAACCAAAAATAAGCCAAATGACTGGGAATACAAATCATATCTCAATAATAACTCTGAACATTAATGGCCTAAACTCATCAATCAAAAGACATAGACTGGCAGAATGGATTAAAAAGAAAGACCCAACAATATGCTGCCTGCAAGAGACTCATCTTATAGAAAAAAACATCCACAGACTAAAGGTGAAAGGATGGGGAAAAACCTACCACGCACATGGACTCAGTAAAAAAGCGGGGGTTTCCATTCTTATGTCAGATAAAGTGGACTTCAAGCCAAACTTAGAATGGATAAAGAAGGACATTTCATACTGCTTAAGGAAACCATAAACCAGGAAGACATAATGATAGTAAATATTTATGCCCCAAACAATGGTGCATCCCGGTACATCAAACAAATCCTTCTCAATTTCAGGAATCACATAGACCACAACACAATAATTATGGGTGACTTTAACGCACTGCTGTCACCACTAGATAGATCTTCCAAACAAAATCCAACCAAAGAAACCATAGAACTCAATAACACAATCAATAACCTAGACTTAATAGACATATATAGAATATTCCATCCATCAACGAGCGGATTCACTTTCTTCTCAGCAGCACATGGAACCTTCTCAAAAAAGACCATATGTCACGCCAAAAAGCAGCCCTAAGGAAATGCAAAAAAATAGAGATACTGCCTTTGTTTTCTATCAGATCATAATGGACTGAGAGAAATCAATGACAAAATGAAAAAAGAGAAATTACTCCAACACCTGGAGACTAAATAATATGCTATTGAATGAAACATGGATAACAAAAAACATCAGGGAGGAGATTAAAAAATTCTTAGAGTTCAATGAGAACAACGATACAACATATCAAAATCTCTGGGATACTATGAAAGCGGTACTAAGAGGAAAATTCATTGCATGGAGCGCATTCCAGAAAAGAATGAAAAGTCAACAACTAAATGACCTAACATTACAGCTCAAAGCCCTAGAAAAAGAAGAACAGAATAACAGCAAAAGTAGTAGAAGACAGGAAATAATTAAAATCAGAGCTAAAATCAATGAAATTGAAACAAAAGAAACAATTCAAAAAATTGACAAAACAAAAAGTTGGTTCTTTGAGAAAGTAAACAAAATAGACAAACCCTTAGCCACACTAACAAAGAGAAGGAGAGAGAAGATTCAAATTACTAAAATACATGATGCAAAAGGAAATATCATGACAGACACCACTGAGATACAAAACATAATGAGAAGCTACTTTGAAAATCTGTATTCCAACAAAATAGAAACTACCGAGGACACTGACAAATTTCTAGAGACATATGCTCCTCCCAAACTGAACCAGGAGGACATACACAATTTAAACAGATCAATATCAAGCAATGAAATAGAAGAAGCCATTAAAAATCTACCATCCAAGAAAAGCCCAGGACCAGACGGATTCTCAGCCGAGTTCTACGAGACCTTTAAAGAAGAACTCATTCCAATACTTCTCAAAGTATTCCAGGAAATAGAAAAGGAGGGTACCCTACCGAACTCATTCTATGAAGCTAATATCACCCTCATACCCAAACCAGGAAAATACACATCAAAGAAAGAAAATTTTAGACCAATATCCTTGATGAATATAGATGCAAAGATCCTTAACAAAATATTGGCAAACCATATCCAAAAATATATTAAGAAAATTGTGCACCATGATCAAGTGGGGTTCATCCCTGGAATGCAAGGATAGTTTAACAACCATAAATCAATAAACGTAATACATCATGTCAATAGACTTAAGGATAAGAATCATATGGTTATTTCAATTGACACCAAAAAAGCATTTGACAAAATACAACACCCCTTCATGCTCAAAACACTAGAAAAAAAAATAGGGATAGTAGGAACATACCTGAACATTGTAAAGGCTATTTATGCTAAGGCCATGGCCAACATCATTCTTAATGGAGAAAAACTGAAACCATTCCCTTTAAAAACAGGAACAAGATAGGGATGTCCTCTTTCACCACTTCTCTTCAACATTGTCCTTGAAACTCTAGCCAGAGCAATTACGCAGACCAAAGAAATTAAAGGGATATGAATAGGAAAAGAGGAACTTAAGCTGTCACTATTTGTGGATGACATGATTATATATTTAGAGGATCCAAAAACCTCCTCCAGAAAACTTCTAGACCTCATCAATGAATTCGGCAAAACAGCAGGCTATAAAATCAACATGCATAAATCTAAAGCATTTTTATACACAAGCAATGAAACAGCTGAAAGGGAAATGAGGAAAACAACTCCATTTGCAATAGCCTCAAAAAAAAAAAATAAAATACATGGGAATCAATCTAACCCAAGAGGTAAAAGATCTCTACAATGAAAACTACAAAACATTGAAAAAAGAAATTAAGGAAGACCTTAGAAGATGGAAAGATCTCCCGTGTTCTTGGATAGGCAGAATTAATATTGTCAAAATGGCCATACTACCAAAAGTGCTATACAGATTCAATGCAATTCCAATTAAAATCCCAATGACGTACCTTACAGAAATAGAGCAAGCAATCATGAAATTCATCTGGAAGAATAAGAAACCCAGAATAGATAAAGCAATCCTTAGCAGGAAGAATGAAACAGGGGATATCGCAATACCAGAACTTCAACTACACAAAAAGCAATAGTAACAAAAACAGCATGGTATTGTCACCAAAATAGACAGGTAGATCAATGGTATAGAATAGAGGACATGGACACAAACCCAAATAAATACAATTTTCTCATACTAGACAAAGGTGCCAAAAATATGCAATGGAGAAAAGATAGCCTCTTCAACAAATGGTGCTGGGAGAATTGGAAATCCATATGCAACAGAATGAAACTAAACCCCTATCTCTCACCCTGCACAAAACTCAACTCACAATGGATCAAGGACCTCAGAATCAGACCCGAGACCCTGCATCTTATAGAAGAAAAAGTAGGTCCACATCTTCACCTTGTTGGCTTAGGATCAGACCTCCTTAACAGAACTCCCATAGCACAAGAAATAAAAGCAAGAATCAGTAACTGGGATAGATTCAAACTAAATAGCTTTCTCTCAGCAAAGGAAACTATCAGCAATGAGAAGAGAGAGCCTACAGAGTGGGAGAATATCTTTGCCACTCATCCTTCTGATAGAGCACTAATTTCCAGAATATATAAAGAACTCAAAAAACTGTACAAGAAGAATACAAACAACCCAATCAACAAATGGGCTAAGGATATGAATAGACACTTCACAGAAGATCTACAAGCAATCAACAAATATATGAAAAAACGTTCAACATCTTTAGTAATAAGAGAAATGCAAATCAAAACTATACTAAGATTCCATCTCACCCCAATAAGAATGGCGATTATCAAGAATACAAGCAACAATAGGTGTTGGAGAGGATGTGGGGAAAAAGGTACACTCATACATTGCTGGTGCGGCTGCAAATTAGTGCAGCCACTCTAGAAAGCAGTGTGGAGATTCCTTGGAAAACTTGGAATGGACCTACCATTTGACCCAGCTATCCCACTCCTTGGCCTATACCCAAAGGACTTAAAATCAGCATACTACAGGGATACAGCCACGTCAATGTTCATAGCTGCTCAATTCACCATAGCCAGACTGTGGAACCAACCTAGATGCCCTTCAGTTGATGAATGGATAAAGAAACTGTGATATATAGATATATATATATATATATATATATATATATATATATATATATATATAAAATGGAATATAAAGAATAATAAAATTATGGCATTTGCAGGCAAATGGATGAAATTGGAGAATATCATCTTAAGTGAGAAAAGCCAATCTCAAAAATCCAAAAGACGAATGATCTCACTGATAAGCAGATGATGACACATAATGGGGGGTTGGAGGGGGGCAAGAATGGAGGAAGGAGGGACTGTGTAGAGGGAAAAGAGAGGTGGGAGGGGTGGGGTGGAAGGAAAAAATAACGGAATGAATCAAACATCATTACTCTATGTAAATGTATGAATATGCAAATGGTATGCTGTTACTCCGTATACAAACAGTAACAACATGTATCCCATTTGTTTACAATAAAAATAAATTAAAAAAAAGAAAAAGTATCAAATGCTGTAAAAGAAAAGTGCCAACTCACATTTAAAGGCAATTGCCCGGGAATAATAGCAGATTTCTCAGAAAAAAATCTATCCGTAGGTCATGAAATGACATATTTCAAGTCCTGAAAGAAAACAACTTCCAAACTAAATTACTCAACAGGTTTTTCCTTCAGACTCAAAGAGAAACAAAGAACTTCCAAAGTAAGGATAAACTAAAGAAACTCATGACCGTTAGACCAACATCATAGAAGATATTTAAGAAAATTCCACTTACAGAAGGAAAAAAAAATGTTTAATAATCATGAGACCACGAGTATGAATAAATCTTTTTAGAGGAGTAGACATGAAAATTAAAAATAGGAAAGAATCAAATATAATCAACATAGTAAATAATCAAATATCTACGGTGAATAACACAGGAAAAAATGAACACTTAATATTCAAAACAACCAGAGGAAAACCCATAAAATGACAAGAACAATGACATATTTTTCAATAATAATGATGAATGCAAATGGTCTTAAATCTCCAAGAGAACAACTTGCTGATTGACTAAAAACAAGATCCAACAATCTGCAGCCTGTAAGTAACTCCCCTCACCTGCAAAGACAAGCACACACTGAAGTAAAAGGAAGAAAAATGATATTCCAAGCAAACAGAGTCTGAAAATAAGCAGAAATAGGTATACATGTCTCTGAAAAAATAGTATAAATCAATTAGAAATGATAAAGAATTTCACTACATATTGATCAAGGGAAAATTCATCAAGAAGTTGTAATAGTTAAATACATACACACTGAATATCAGAGCACCCAATTATATAAAACAAACCCTATTAAACATAAAAGAAAGATAGGCCCTAGCATAATAATAGTGGGCAACTTCAATACTCCACTCTCACCAATAGATAGATCATCTAAAAAAACCAACAACAACAACAAAAGATCAACAAAAAAGTACCAGAATTGAATTACACTATGGATTTTGAACAGATACCTACAGAATATTCCATCCAACAGCTGCAGAATAAACATTCTTTTTGTTAGCATGTGAAAGATTTTCCAAAATAGATCATATGTCAGATCATAAAACAAATCCTAATAAATTTTTTAAAATGAAATAATCTCTTGCCTCCTTTCATATTTTAGTGGAATGAAACCAGAAATCAAATCAACAGCAAAATTAACCACAGAAATTATATAAACATATGAAGATTGAATGATACACTTTTGAATGAAGAGTGGGTCACTGAAGAAATTAAAGGGAAAATTTCTAAAATAGAATGAAAATGGAAATAAAACATACCAGAACTTTTAGGATATAGTAAAAGCACTATTAAAAGGGAAGTTTATAGCAATGAGTGCTCACATTAAAAAGAAGAAAAAGAAAACCCCAAATCTCAGAAAGATCTCAATTAAATAACCTAATGATGTATCTCAAGGTCTTAGAAAAACAAGAACAAACAAAACCAAAATCAGCAGAAGGAAAGAAATAATAAAGTTAGGAGCAGAAAGAAATAGAAGCTAAAAGAACAATATAAGGTATTGATGAAACAATGAGTTGGTATCTTGAAAAGATAAAACAAAATAGACAAACCTTTAGTTAAACTACCCCCCCCCCCAAAAAAAAAAGACACAAATAAAAATAATTAGAGGTAAAAAAGAAGAGAACAGAAACCACTGAAACTTAAAGAATCATTAGGGAATATTTTCAAAATCTATATGTCAATAAATGGGAAAATCTGGAAGAAATGAGCAAATTTTTGGATATCTATTACCTTTCAAAATTAAACCCGGAGGATATACAAACCCTCCATACATGAATAACAAGAAGCAGTAATTTAAAAAGTCTCCCAACAAAGAAAAGCCCAGTTCCAGACAGATTCATTTACTAATCTGAAGTAAGAACACCACTGTTTCTCAAACTACTTGATGAAACTACTTGGGAAGGAATCCTTCCTTCTCATTCTAGGAAACCAGTCCTCAACACGCCCTCTTCCACTTTCAGGTATTTTGTTTTTGTGTTTTATTCTTATGGACCAAATGATGGGGCCAGGAGGAAACTGGAGACCATTTAGAATTATTTTCAAGATATTTGTTAGAGAGATGGACCATAGCTTCCTTAGTCATTCAAAAGTATCTGTAATGTAATATCATTATCACCCCACCAACCCCAACCTTCCACCTCTGCTAGTCATTTACTCTAATTTTCAAGTGTTTACTGTGTGTTTATTAGATTATACCAATGACAAAACAAATACTGAATGATACTGTAGTACAAATACTAAGTGATAGAATACTATAAATATGTAAAAATATAAATATTGTAAAAGTGATAAAAACACTGAATATATAATATAAATACTATGATATGATAGAAATACTAAATGAAAGCAAATAATATAAATACTAAATGATACAGTAATAACCAAAACAGATGCTGAATATCTTTATCATCATTTTATTTAGTTTATCAGTTTATCATTTAGTGTTTGTATTCCTGTATCACTTAATATTATATTTCTTAGTACCTACTAAATTTCAAAGGAACAGGAATGTAGTGTACAGTTAAGTATGGTTGAGTTAAGTATCCATTTTTTAAAATATATGCCAGAATAATCAGGCATTTAAGTGACTGGGGGAAAAAAACAAACAAACAGACAAATTTTACAGGTGTTTTTTGTAAAAACCCCACACTCACCATTTTCTTCATGGCAGTAATCAAATCCTGCCACACTACACCTTCGAAAAACCATTTTGTTCTCAGTCAGGGTTCCCGTCTTATCAGAAAATAGGTACTGAATCTGTCCAAGATCCTCAGTGATGTTCAGAGCTCGACACTGAACAGTAGAATCTATTTTCTCATTGTAGAAATCCACATCACTTTGAATAAAATATATTTGTCCAAGCTTCACAATTTCAATGGAAACATAGAGAGAAATGGGAATCAAGACCTAAGAAAACCCAAACAATTTAAAAAATGTTAAAGTAAGTTAAAGAAAGTGAAGACAGTTGAGCATAGCTGGATCAGACCTTAAAGTTCCCTGATAAACCTGATGTAAATTACCTGTAGCAAAATGATCATGGTCCAAAACATATAGAATCCTGCCAACACTGGTGATATGACATGTCCGTCAGGCTCAGGGATATTAAAAAAAGGCATGTTTTCATATCTGCTCAGCCAGATTCCATGACCTTTCAAAAGCACACAGAAATCAGAAGAATGCAACACAAGTATTACACAAATATAGAACTTTATTCCTCAAGAAGGAGGGGTCAGAGTATTCACTGTGGTTAATAATTCATTGTTTTTGGAAACAAGGTCAAATTCAAAGAGCTACACAAACTGCTTCCCCTGTTTTCTTCTCTCTAAATCTTTTTCCAGGAGTATTCAGTACTACCACAAAGGGTAAGTGGATATAGTTAACATTAATGTTTTTCAAGACAAAGGATGAGAAAGAGAGATGAGCATATGAAGAAAAAATTATTGACAAATAAAAGCTAATTAACAGAAGCTGTTTGAAAGAAAAAAAAAGTTTCTTGCCAAAAAGAAGTCAGTAAATAATTGAATTTTACCTACCTACTGCACCAGTTAAACACATTATAACCAGAAGCAGGACACACCAGAGGACATCTGTATTTGCTCTTCTTTCTAATTTGCTGCGCTTATATCGAGGCCCACTGTTATTTAGCATTGCTTTGGTTTCATGGCCTGAGTAGGAAACATGGTATGTCAGAAAAAGCATAAATAAAATCAGGTAGCAAGTACCACACTTAAAAATCTTTCTGGAAGACAACTTGATAAAACATAGTTACACAATACATTTTGGCCATGTAGTCTGCATTTAAGATCCATTTAGGAAGACCAAGATTGCTGATTAAGTTTATCAAGACAAGATGACTTTCTGCTTTTATACATATCATCATGAGTAAACGAAAAATGTGAACTTGTAGAAAAGCACAGAAGGGACAATGACGAAAATTTAGAAGCACAACTAACCTGCATAAACCACAATGCCCACAACAGCCTCTGTGTTTCTAATGGTGCATCCTCTGAGCAATAAATTTTCCTTGCTGAGACCCACACGTTCTTTGTTGGAATGTTCTCTGTAAGAAAGACATCATATAGTTTTATTTTAAAATGACAAAAGTGGGGATATAAAAATAAAATCACAGTCCTCACAGAATAGTATGTTAGATAGTTCACAGGAAAGTTTGCAAATCTCTGGCAGGTTAGCTTTCGTGACTTCAGTTACCTGTTTTGCCTATGAGAAACCTGCTGTAGGTCTCTAACTCCCATGGTTTTCTATCGCTCATTGTCTATTACTACAAGAACTCAAGCATATTCCAAATAAGGTCCCCACTTTCCTAGGACACACTGTACTAGGATAGGTATACATTCTGTGTATGTAGGATAACTTCATAGTTGATGAGAGAAAAACTCTTGATAGAATTAGAAAATTACTGTTTTCAATGTGGATAAAATCAAAATTCATCCTAGACAATGATAATTCATGGCTACTCAAACTGTTATATGAAAGGCTGATTGGGAACTTTGTAATGAACACATGAGGCTGACAACACCCATGTGACATTGGGGACATATCAAGGTCCTCTGATTTATGGAAAAGAAAGTCATGGCCCCACGAATTTCTATCCGGGCACTCCAACCTGAAGTCTATGGCATCCAAGGATCTATGAAGCCTCTAAAATTGCCTCTCAAATTATATGCAATACTGTGTGTGTGTTATTTTCCTTTTTCTTTCTTTCTTTTTGCTATTTTCTAGGAAGAGAAGCCATTTCTTTCATCAGATTCTGAAAGGTAGACAGAAAATAGGTGGGACAGATAAGGATGTTAAATAAACATCACTACAAGAATGTAGTTGGTCATGTTCTAAAATGTAAATTCTGCAAGTAAAATGACCTAGTTCACACAAGAAATAAATGGCATGAAGAGAAAATGGAAGGGGGAGAGTGAGCTTGACGTGAGGAGGCAATCAGCTCAATCCAGCATGTGGTGAATTATGTAAGTTAAATAGCCCAATTCCCTGGAAGAGGAAATTCAGAAACCGATATGCCAAACAAAATACATAGAGCACATGTGTGTAGGGGGATTGACCCAGGGGTACTCGACTGCTGAGACTCATCCCTAGTCCTTTTTAAAAAAATTTTAAGACAGGGTCTTTCCAACTTGCCCAGGTTGAACTTGAACTTGTGATCCTCCTGCCTTAACCTCCCAAACTGCTGGAATTATAGGTGTCCACCACCATGCCTGGTTCAGACCTTGTCTTGATCTTGTTTAGAATAAAATAATTATTTAGGACTGGGGGTGTAGATCAGTGGTAGAGTGCTTCCCTCACATGCACAAGGCACTGGGTTCAATCCTCAATACTGAAAAAACTAAACTAAAACAACTATTAAAAATATTTTTGAGAATACTGGAGGAATTTGAACAAAGTCCTGGTATCAGATGAGATTAAGGCTGGTTCTTATTTTTTTTTTTTTTAAGTTTGATAATGGTGTCATGGTTATGGTTATTTTTAAGTCCTTTTCTACTGTAAGTGCTTAGTGAAGTATTTACAGTGAACTGATGTGATGTAGGAATGTCAAAGGAAGTGGGAGGACAGTTGAAACAAAGTTGACACAACTGTGAAGTAGTCAAGGTGCAGTGATGGTACCCAGGTGTACATCACAGTCTCTTTTCTATTTTTGCATGTTTGAAAATGTCTGTAATAAACAGTTTAGAAACTATCAAAGTAATTGCTTAACTAAACTACTGGAGTGACAAAAGTACATCAAAATTATTGGAACATTTAGACAAGCATATAAAAAAGTACTATGTTTCACATATTTTGAAAATGTCCTCTCAATTTCAGCATTAAAGTACATTGTTTTCTAAGCAATAAACTTCAGTATATTCGTTGTTGCTTCTTTTTCTTACATATGTAAATATTTTCAATATGTGTGCTTTCCTTGCTATTTGGAATTAGGAACAAAAAAAATTAAAAACTCTTCCAAGAAAGTTTCATACTACAAAGAAAGAGAAAAACAAATTTCACTCTCATATTCATAAACCCTATCAGGAATCTGTCTACATTCCTCTATAATACACACTTAAGTACAAAGAGACAGAGTGAGAAGTACCCTTGAGTTTAGTCCACTTCAGCTCCCTGGTCTTATGGATGAGGAAATTAAGTCCCAACAGTCACATTTACATGTGGCATGCAGATGCAGACAAGCTCTGGCCACTCCTCATCAATGTGGCAATTTTTCCTTCTGCAATCCTTATAGGAACAGATTTAGCACACCAAACCATCATTTCCAAAGTTCCCTAGTAAGGGATTAATCCCCCCCTCCCCCAAGAACTCTTACATTTCAGGTGTATGACATGTGGGACGCTGAGGGTATGAAACCTTCAGGGTTGTATGTGAAGCACAAACTGTCACATACAGTGCTTGTTATGCTTTGGATGTGAGGTGTCCCCCAAAAGCTCACATGTAAGACAGTGCAGGAAGGTTTAGAGGAGAAATAATTGGGTTACGAGAGCCTTAACCCAACCAGTGAATTAATCCACTGATGGGATTAACTGAGTGGTGACTGAAGGTGGGTAGGGCGTGTAACTAGAGGAGGTAGGTCCCAGGACCTGCCTTTGGAGTATATATTTTGTATTTGGTGAGTGGAGTCTCCCTCTCTGTTTCCTGTTGATCATGTGAGCCCCTTCCCTCCACCACACTCTTCTGCCATGATGCTCTGTCTCACCTGGAGGTGCCGCCAAGGAATGGTGTTGGCTATCTATTGACTGAGACCTCTGAAACCATGAGCCCCCACATAAATTTTTCCTCTTCTAAAGTTATTCATGTCAGGTCTTTCAGTCACAGCTCTGAAAAAGCTGACTAAAACACCTCTCATCCATTCAAGAAGTTGGGTGACATCTATGGACTATATGCTCACCACACAAATATAGTTTTGGCTCCTGTGTTCTAAGAGGAGTTGTATGGTGTAGAAATGTTCAAAAGTAATGAATGTGATAGCTATGATGCTGGGTAATCTGATATTCTGTGCTGAGATTTCTGTAGGCACAAGTAGGAAGAAAGATACCAGTGATGGCTACTAATAGAAGGCCAGAGAAGGTGCCAAACAGACAAGAAGTTTGAGCATCTCAATTTTTGTTGATTCTGAAAACAGGCCACAAAGCAAGATTACAATAAACGGCTAGCTCAATTAACTTCAGAAACTAGTACTTAACTAGGCTTGATTCTCTTATTATATGTTTCCCTAGAAATTGTTGCGGCCAGCCACCAGGATAGACATTAACGGAGTAGACCAAGCTCAGTTAATCGCTGAGGAAGACAAAATCTGGGTGTTCTAGGAGGAAGTTCATTTCAACAGTCGGGTAATCAGAAAGTAAGGTCCCAAACATTGAAGCATACTGACATCTGACATTTGGACAGAGGAACCTGTCCAAACGCAGACACCAAAGGGTGGGCAAACATAGTGTCCAGGAATATAAAGGCAAGTGACAATTTTTCAGGATACTAGCAGGGTCTTGGAACTAGGTAAGGGCTCTAGGGCAAAGACGGGGTCCAGTGCAGCAAATGAAGCTCAAGTGTGTCTGTTAAGGAAGCACCACATCCAAAGGAAGAAAAAAGGAGGCTGACAAAGGGAGACCAGCCTGGAAAGCTGGAGTTATTTGTTGAGTTCACACTAGAGTGAAAGAGTCTGTGGTAGCTGTCAGAATGGAGACACAGGATCAGAATTAGTGTGGCAACAGTGCCCTATAAATTAAAAAGAAAAAAAATCTCCTAAATACATGCTCTGGACCAAACTCTATGCAGAGTGCTAGGCTCCAGACCACAGTGCTAAACTGGGCATCCCTCCTGCTCTAAACAAAACTCATCCTGTCACCGGCAAGTCTGAGCTTGTCAGCAGGGTCAGCATGCCCAGCTGTGGGTAGGCTGGATTCTAAGACTAAGCTGACCTCAAGTTGAAAACATGTCAGCCTGAGGAAATGATACTATAAAAGGTCTCATTCTTAGAGATGGTTCATGAGCATTCACAAGATCATCTAAAATACAATCACAGAAGAATTTCAATAACACACACAAGCACATTTTTTTTTTTTTTTTTTTTTTTTTTGATGCTGGGGATAGAATCCAGGTCCTCATGCATGTTTAACTACCACTAAGTTATACCTTCAACCAGGAAAAATATTTCATCATCAGCAAAGCACACAGGTCCTTTAGGGTCTGTTCCCTTCACAGTCTGTCTTGTTGTTCACCGACACTCCTAACATACTTTACCACATAACTCCACAAACACACCATGGTCTCAGGCCACTGCCTACCCTGCTCCCTTGATCTGGAATGTCAGTCATTCTCTGTATCTAGTTGCTTGCTTGGCATCTTCTGATTCCTGAAGATAGAATTCCAGCCTTATCTCCTAACCAGGACTGAGCCCTTTTCCTTTTCCCACTGCCTGGCTTCCTCTCACTGTCCTACTACTGACTGTGTCGAGTGAACTAGCAAATGCTACTCCTATATTCTATACTTCCTTGTGTGGTAACTCTTACTTTTTCTAAAAATTTTAAAGAATTACATTGGCAAATAATTCATAAGAGTCAATTACACGTATTCAAAGAGTAAAAGCATCACCAGCATCAGGACAGCAAACATGTCCATCCTTCCCCCAAGTTTTTTCATACTCATTTGTAATCTCTCCTTCCAACTCTCCTCATCCCAAAAACCCACTAATCTGCTATCTATCAATGTAGGTTAGTTTTTGTTTTCTAGAAATTTATATGTCAATTCACATATTTATCATTTTAGTTTACTTTTAAGTCTAGGAATACATATTTCATTGATTTTTATAATTGGTGAAAGGTATAGATTGAGGTTCACTTTTTAAAATACAAAGATATCCAATTGTTGGTGAATCATCTGCAAAAAGATAGCTTTACTTCATTAAATTGTCTTTGCACTATTGTCAAAAAAAAGTTGTTTGCAAATGTATGGGTCTATTTCTTTTCCATTGATCTGTTGTTTTATTTTTATGCCAAGAGACACTGGTGTGCTTACTGTATCTTTATAATAAGTCTTGAAGTCAAGCAGTGGTAGTTTTAACTTTTTCTCCTCTCTCAATGGTGTTTTATAGGTTCCTTGCATCTCTGAATACATTTTAGAATAAGCTTGTTAACTTCTAAAAAGTTTGCTTAGATTTTGATTGAGATTATACTGAATGTATAAATCAATTTTGGGGAAAAACTCATAACAATATGAGTCCTGACCCATGAACAATATATATGTCTCCATTCACTTAGGTCTTAAATTTCTCTCAGCAGTGTTTAGTGGTTTCCAGAGTCAGCTCTTTCATATCTTTTGTCAAATTTATCCTTAAATAGTATACTTTTTCTTATACTTTTATAAATTATATTTAAATTTTTTCAAAATTTGCTCATTAGTAGTATGCAAATATATTTGATTTTGATATATTGATCTTATTTCCTACAACATTGGTAAATTCACTTATTAGTCCTAGTAGTTTTTGTAGTATTTTTGAAATCTATACATTGTATCAGGTTTTTCATAAAGATCATTACATCAGCTATGAAGAAAAGACAGTTTTGCCTCTTTCTTTCTTATCTGAGACCTTTTATTTTCATTTCTTACCTGACTGTACTAGTTAAAACCTCCAATGTAATCTCTAATGAAACCAGTGAGGGAGGCAGGCATGGTGGCACACACCTGTAATGCCAGCAGCCTGGGAGGCTGAGGCAGGAGGATTGGGAATTCAAAGTCAGCCTCAGTAACTTAGCAAGACCCTAAGCAATTCAGTGAGATCCTATCTTTAAATAAAAATATCAATGGGCTGGGGATGTGGCTCAGTGGTTGAGTGCCCCTGGGCTCAATCCCCAGTAGGAGGAAAAAAAAGAAAGTAGTGAGAGGAAATATGCATGTCTTGTTCTTCACCTTAAGGAACCAACATTAGTCTTTCACCATGAAGAATGATGCCAGCTGTAGGCTTTTTCGACTTTATGCTGAAAAAGTTCCCTTGTATTTCCTGTTTGCAGAAACAGAAGTCAGATTTTGTCAAATGCTTTCCCTTCATCTATAAAATTATTATCTGGTTTTTCTTTATTTATTTACTTAATATGGACTGCAAATATAGGGTTAATGAATTACTCTGATTTTTAAATGTTAAGTCAATCTTGCAGTTTGGGAACATGTCCCACCAGGTCATGGTATATTATCCTTTTCATATATTATTTGATTACATTTGCTATAATTGTGTATAGAATGTTTGCATCTATGTTCATGAGGATTATTGGTTTTCCTTTCAAAGTCTTCACATACTTTTGGTGTCAGGGTAATGGGATGAGTATAATTCTGGTTTTAAAAATGAGTATGAAATTTTTCTCTTCCTGTAATTTATGACTATGATGTAGATCTAATTGTCTCCTTGAAAAATTAGGAACCACGGATCAAAGTGAGTAAATAACCTACCTCAGAGTCAGGAAAAACTTAAGTGGCAGAAGCCAAGCTTGAAACTTGGCTAAACCCCAAATTCCATCTGTCTTTGCCAAAGGGATGTGAATGGCACAGGAAGCAGCCAGAAAGAATACTGTCATGGCTTCCCATATTCTTTCTTAGTCATGTTTCCAAATCATGGGCCAAATTTTGCCAACCAGAACAGTTTACCTACTATTCTAATTCTGAAGAAGGACATGATCCTAGCATATTATTTAACCTAACACTTCTGTTCAAATATTTCCAAACTTTAGCATATCATAAGAGCTCATGTAATATACTCTTACACCACTGTAAGCAATTCTAGGATTATGTTAACAACAAGGTTTTATTGTTGCTGCTGTTTTAAATATATATGAATAGAGGTTCATATTTATCAAATTATTAAGACAAGATAATGTTCTAGGTAGCTAAACTTATGGCCTTTAATGATTCAACTGGGACATAAACACCCAACAGTTTTATTGGTCCATTCACACTCACAAAGGTAAATCAAGTATCACTCACAAGAAGCCTCGGAATCTGTTGAGATCATTGTTTGGACTTTCACATTCTATCCTACTGGAGAACTTCTCAGGATCAACTTCCGAGTCCTAAAAATATATTTTAGAAATCAAAAAACAAAGAATTCAAGATTAAACCCTTAACAGGTAAGTATTTTATCACTTTCACCAATTATTAAGATAGGACTAAGACTTTGTGTGCCATGAAGTTTTTGTGGTAAATTTCCCAGATAAAGGACTATGTAGGCATAATTATGGGATCCACAATTCATGATCGTAGAACACTGAAAAGCATCTGCAGGTGATGAAATCATATATTGCAATCTATGCAGGATCCTACTATAAGTTATAAATACTCTTTTATCAACAGAAATACTTTGGTGTGGTCTTAAACTATATAGGTAGTTTCTGAGAATAAATGTGGATGTGGACACTTTGAGCATATATGCATTCAATCTTAGTCATGTTTTATAAATAAAAAACTAAAAATGGCAGGACATCAACATCTCACAAAATATTTTAATGGAGCAAACAGATAATTTAAAAATGCTTTATGAAACCAATGGATACACAAGCAAAATGCCTTTATGGAACACAGCAGCTATGAAGTGTGATCACTAAGGACAAACCACATCAACCTTATCTTACTTCTTTTATTTTATATGGATGTTTGGCTAATAAGAGAAATATTGTAGATATTGATGTAGCTCAAAATATTAATATCTATATTATAGCAAACAGAAATTAAATTATGATTATATGATTTAACTTTCTAATAATATCTTTTGAGTTATTTTGATATACTTGAATTTATATCAGGCACTTTAAATATTTGAACTGATTTCTTTTTCCCAACTGCAAGAGAAAGGCACTGTAATTAAGCCTAATTAACAGATGAGGAAAGAAAGACAATGAGGATCATGATTTACCAAAATACTCAAAATAAGATGTTTAGATCAATATTACAATTGAGATCACTATATCCCAGAGCACTCATCCTTAATTGAACACAAATTGTGCTGATTAATCAACTGATAATGACTTCAAAATAGGTACATAGGAGTCTAATAAAATTCTGAGTTATGCACAACTTTTGCCAATGCCTAAGGTGCAGGACAGCTTACAGAAGTGACAGTAACATTAATCTCAGAGGCATAGCAATAACAGATGAATCTAAATGGAACTCATAGGTAGATAGATGGCACAAATGTGATAAGAAATTTACCAAAGATAAGAGTATCAGGAAATTTAAAAAGTTTTAAATTTATAAGAATAAGATGAAGAAATCCCAACTCAAAAATAGTTCATATTTTTTAAAAAACACACATTAAAATTTAAACTCCTTCATCTCAATTGCTTCCAGAAAAAGATATGGGAAACTGACATATGGTGCATATTTTTACAATGCTATGAAGGTGACAGTATTATTTTCATTTGAAGATAACAAAACTGATGCATAAAGTGTTTAAGTGACTTGCTCAAAGTCAGTTATTAATGGCAGAGCTGAGATTCATTCAAATTCATGTCAACATAACTTCTGTATCAGAAAAGTTATGTGAGTTCTATATAACAGTTACATAACTTGGTTAAGTTCTTGCTACCTTCAGCACAGTGCAGTAAACAGGACAGAAGTTACATGGTATGCAAAGCTACAAAAAATTTAAAAGGCTTTTTTATGTAAGTCATTATAGATTTTAGGAACAATGATCAACAAAACATATGCTATTAAATCTAAGATTTCTTAATCTAAGATTAAGAAAAACAAATTAGCATGTGCATATTGCTAAGTAATTTTCTAAGTTGCAAATTAAATCTTTCAAGTTCTTTAATTCAGTTCCAAAAAAAAAAAAAAAACCCACAATTGCCAGACTTCAGTCTTTGAACAGACTTTGAACTCCAAAGTCATTTTATCCTATTATCATAAAATATAGTACATGTTCATTGATTTCTAGAATTGGATTAAATTGTCAGAAATTCTATTTTCTTTAGGTAAGAATGAATTTAAAAATCTCTTTGTCTTACTATAGAAATGAACTCAGTTATTTTCTGGGAAAAAAAAGTTAATAAATTGCCAGCTAAGGAACACATTATATACCTACCTGTTCTGCATATCCTCGAACCACCTGCCTCTGTTTTAAATTGCTTTCTCCATCAAGTCCAGAAGTCTCAATGTGACAGATTCCATCAGGATCAGTGGAAAAAAGTAATACCATATCAGCAGGAATGATCTCATTACAAGAGAGACGAATGAAGTCCCCAACAGCGACATCTTTCCAGCAATGGTCAACATACGTTTTCTCTTTCCTAAAATTAAAAAAAAAAAAAAAAAAAAAAAAAACATATATAATTGTTTCTTAAAATTTTACTTTATAAAATTATTATACTTTTATAATTATTATATTTATTATACTTTAAACTTAAAGTATGTTCAAAGTATGAGGATGAATTTTAGCCTAATAAATCTTAAAAAGTGGAATTACAGCATTGGTAAAACCTAAATTCCCCAAATGCCTCACCTGAAAATTTACCTAAGCCACTATAACACAGTTTTCACTCTTTATTAATGTGAGATTTTTGAATCTTTACAGCCTTTGAGTGCAATTCTAGAAGAAAATCCCAGTTAACAGTAGATGCTTTTATTCACATGAAAAGCAATTTCTGCACAATGCTCTGGTCAGGGACCTAGCAGGGTACAAGGCACATTATCTACTCTCAGAGAGCTGCCCATCTGACAGACAGAATGGATAATTAAATAAAACACAATATTTTTTTAAAAATCATTATACCACCATATTAACATCTCTATTTATCACTGAATAAATCCAAAGTCAGCCTTCCATCTCAGTGGGTTCCATAACTGAGCATTTGACCAACCACAGATCAAAGCTGCTAGAACTAAAAACTTACTGAACATGTACAGACTATTTTCTTGTCATTATTCCATAATCAATGTACTATAACAACTATTTACACACAGCATCTACACTGCATTAGGTATAAGTAATCTAGAAATGATTTAAAGTACACAGGAGGATGGACCTAGGTTACATGCAAATACACACCATTTTAAATAAGGGATTTGAGCATCCCCTCCCTCCCTTTATGGACACTGAGGGATGGCTGTCTAGCTTAAAGTTGTCCAGTCCTGACTCTACACACCTGATCCCAAGAAAGGAGGATGGCAAATTTGATCCTTTTCCAAAGTATAGTTTTCTCATGCTGTACATAGTTTTTTCAATGAAAGACACATGGTTTAAGGTTTACTTGCCTTAAATACTCTGTTTATGTTAAAGCTTTGTCCAAACTTCTTAGGCCTTTCAAGTCAAAAACATTTTTTATGCTGCAGGAAGCATTTTCCTTAGTATAGAATAAGGACATTGTATGGTAGAATGTCAAATCAGCTAATAAAGTATCATTTCACACATGCTGTCAGTATAAAGGTTTCCAAGGTCTGTCTCATTCCCTCACTCTCTCCTAGATATATAAAAAGAACTGGTATTTGACACAAAATTATACTTATTTTAAAAGCAAAATTATTTGTTTTCTATTACATTTATAAGGCTAAACATTCATATTCAGGGTCAAAAAATCCTGGGAGATAGTTATATTCTACACTATAAAACCTATATATTACAAATTATTGATTTGTCAGGTCAAATGAAAATGCCACCTTAGAGAAACATTTTCATAGATTCTGCTCTACAAAGTATACCAGATATTTAAAGACACATCACCTCAATGGGCTAAATAAACATAAAGAAGTATGTTTTCAAGACATAGCCTCCCTAAATACCTAATGCACCAGATTGATTCAAATAAAGGAAATCCTTGACTAAAGAGTTTGTTAGTTTATGGAGAAAATGACTGAGTTTATCTTTATCAAACTTTACCCAAAAGTCTGTGCATGCCAATTCATACTTCCATGGAGAAAAGTATTAGAATATCAAAAAGGTAGGCAGTGATCATATTTGAATATTTAGTCCTATATACTATACCCATGTGTAGGTATTTTGTTCCACAGAAAAATGAAGAGTCACCAAAGGTAAACAAAAAGGGCATGATCCTACTTCCGTTTGCTTACTCCTGCAATGGAGTAATGCACTAATTACTGGGTGGCAGCTCAGTTAGCAGTGGAAATGACCAAAAGACCATTGGAAAGTTATGGAAATAATTCAAGAGAGGGATGAAAATGATCAGAATTAAGGCAGTAGCAACAGAAATGAACAGGAGACAAAATCAAATCATATTTAGGTACCAGAGGCAGCCAAGTTTTCTTAGTACATGCTAAGGAGTTATGAAGAATGACACTATGGTTTCTAACTTGTATGATGGGATGATGGATGGTGCCTTCCACCATGTCTCAGATTTTAGAAGAAACTGTTTGCATTACAGAGGAGATAACAAATTCATTTTGAGAACGTTTTATTTGAAGTGGGATATGCGGTTGAAGATGTCCATCAATCTGAACATTCTGATTTAATGCTCATGAATATAGATTTAGAATTGGAAGTATACAGAGGGTAATTTGTACCAGGTAAGGTGGGGTAAACCACAAACCAGTGCCTAGGAAAGCCTGCATTGACATAAGAAGGTCTCTGAAAGGATGTGGTAAAAAAGGGGAGCTGCCACTTCCCTTATCTCCAGTCCTTGGGGGATTATCTGAAGAGAGTAACCTCAATTGTAAAGGAATGTACTCATAAACATCTGAAGAAAGCCACATGTGCAGTGGACATGCAACCTATCCTATATATTTCCCCACCTTGTAGGCATGGCACCACCTTCCATTGCATCCTGGCCTGCCGCTGCAGAGGAAGAAAGTGAAAAATAAAATGTCCAAAACCTCTCCGTTGAGTCTCCAGGTTTTCTCTTTGGGATTAGGAAACAGTATGCACGGGGCCTTTGCAGCCCTGGGGTTGAACACAAGAATATCGGATTCCTTAGGGAAAAAGACTTCAAGGTGCTACAGAAGTGGAAGAAGATCCAAGAGAAAGTGATGTTAGAGAAATAAGGGAGGAGAAGATTTCAGAGAGTAATCATAATCAAAGGCCAAGAGATATCTTGTAGTGTAAGAACCAAACTGCCTATGGAATTTGGTTATGCGGTCTGCTGAGGTGGGAAAACTTGGATAACATGTAATTATTGATAGGGATAATCAAAGGAGAAAGTGTGGCCTCTGGTGGATCTGGGAACAACTTGAAGTTGGAGACTAGAACGTTTTCTAGAGTTTAGCTGTAAAGGAATAAAGTGTGAAAATAGTTTCTGCAAGGGAAGTGAGTCAAAGACAAGTCTGAATTTTGGGAAGAAGCTGATAGAGATGTCAAGGTATATGGTTGAAGTCAGAATGGAGGAAGTTGGTTGAGATTATAGAGAAGCAATAAGGAATGCCATTAACAATACAGATAGATAGACAGGTTACTATTACAAGAAAGTGAGTCCCCTCAATTTAAAATTGGAACAAAGATGTGGATGGTATATAAAGGAATTTGAGCCAGGCCTGGAGGGCCACGCTTGTAAGCCTAGCAACTCAGCAGGCTGAGGCAGGAGGATTGAAAGTTCAAGACCAGCCTCAGCAATTTAGTGAGGCCCTAAGCAATTTAGTGAGACCCTGTTTCAAAATAAATATAAAAAGGACCAGGGATTTGGCACAGTGGAAAAGTGACCCTGGGTTCAAACCCAAATACCAAAAAAAAAAGAAAAGAAAGAAAGAATTTGAGAAACATATTTCATGCTCAATAGCTTCTACTTCCCTATATGCAAAAAGCTAAGTGGAAATTTGCTGAGCTTTTGTAAATGTAGGGAAGGAAAACAGACTTGAACATGAAAGTTAGACATTTTATTTTTCTTTTAAATATAAAAGTAAAATTGTTCTAAGCAATAAGTTTATTTTTTATACTAGAACAAAATTCAAATGAAGTCAATTTACAACTGAATTCATGTCATTTTTCCCCATTGGAATTTGTACTGGGAATTTAAAGAACAGTTAATTTTCCTAATAGTTAGGTCGATAAACATGTACTGATATTAGTATGTCAGTTATATGAGGTGCTAAGGATATGAAAATGATGAAGATATGGTCCCCACTGTCAAGAATTTATACTCAAAAATTAGAAAAGAAACACAAACAATAATTCATACAAGAGAGATCACAGCTACTATGGGAGCAGACAGGGGCAACATCTAGTCCTGGAGGAGTGGTCCTGCACCTTTTTGAAGGATGATCAGGTGAAGAGAGGAGACTGTGGACAGCACCTCTGTCGGGGTACTCATGCCCAGGGTGGAGGAACACAATCAGAAGGCACGAGAGAGTGTGGAGTATGGGGGCAATTAAAGCTAAGTTTCCTGCACATTTACCTAACTTGGAACATTTACAAATGTTGGTACGTGCAAAATAAGGCTAAGTTTCTTTCCTGGATAAGAATTTAAACCAGGAAGAGGATTTTCTTCTCTTGGGGCCTAAATACGCAACTAGAGCTTCTTGCGTGTGCTTAGTTGTTTGTGCTGGTGGGTAACTCTCACTGGTCAGAATAAGGCGCCCACGGTCCTTTCTTCAGGAAACCTTCCAGGCCCATTTTCCTCTTTAAGAGTTCAATACTAAACAGCTCTGCTACATCAGCATTGGAAAAAGCTGAGAAGAAGATGCAACTGACATTTAACAGTGACTCCACCCGGTGGGAAATTGGTAAGGGGGAGAGAGGGAGGGAGATAAAGACGTAGAAAATGTGGGCTTCTACTTCTTACTTTCCAAAACAGAGAAGGGATGAGATTATGAAAGAATTGTTCATTTTGATTTTTAAGGTATTTTTCTAGTAAATGCTAAAAATAATTTATAATAAGCAAATAGTTGTCATTGGACACAACAGTAAGCTAAGTTTTATGAGAAACTTTATAAACCTTCACTCATTGAATTTTTATCAATGCTCTCCGGTAGATATATTATGAATGCACTATGGTCCCTTCTCTTTACCAATGAGAAAATATTAGCCCTGATGTGGTCACATAGCTCCTAAGCAGCCCTGTGATTTGAAACAAGGCAGGTGGCTCCAGAGTCCACTCTGTCAAGTACTAAGGTTTATTTCCAGCTACTGTCACTTCTGAAGAACACCAAATAGAATGTGGTTTAAATGTACATCATAAAGTGAAATTCGAAGAAGCACTACTTAGTAAAATGCCACATATAAGGTTAATTAACACAGATGGTCACTGGTATTTTATTTTAATTCAAGAACGTGGAATTCCATGGTTCTGTGAGATAATCCTAAAATGCTCACATTAGGTACTATCAACAACATGGAGACTTTTTTTTTCATGTTTTAAGACTGAATTTGTTATTATTAATTTAAATTTTGCATACTGGTTTACACATTTTTTCAAAGTCTTTCCACATTTTTATTGGTACGTTATAGTTGTACATATGGTGGGATTTGTTATATATTCATACATGCACACAATATAACAGTATAATTTGGCTAATATCATTCCCCATTGTTTCCCCTCTCCCTTTCCTTCTCCCTACCTGGTCCCTTTCCTCTATCCTATAGGTCTCCCTTCAGTTTTCATGAAATTTGCCACCACCACTGCCACCACTTTTCTTTGTCTTTTTCTTCTCTAGCTTCCACATATGAGAGAAAACATGACCCTTGACCTTTGGAGTCTGGCTTATTTTACTTCACATAATATTCTCAAGCTCCATCCATTTTCTTTCCTTTTGTTACATTTTTTAATTTGTCCTTTTAAATTATACACAACAGTAGAACACATTTTGACATATCACACATATATGGAGTATAACTTCCCATTCTTGTAGTTGTACATGATGTGGAGCTACACTGGTCATGTAGTCATATAAGGAGAGTTATGTCTGATTCGTTCTACTGTCTTTCTCATTCCCTTCCCCCATTCCCCCCTGTTTAACTTGGTGAACCTCCACTTCTCTCTGCGCCCCCACCTATTGTGACTCAGCATCCCATATCTGAAAGAACATTCAGCCTCTGGTTTTTTGGGATTGGCTTATTTCACTTAGCATGATAGCCAGGTTCATTCATTTACCAGCAAATGTCATAATTTCATTCTTCTTTATGGCTGAGTGATATTCCATTGTGTATATATACCACATTTTCTTTATCCATTTATCTACTGAAGGGCACCTAGGTTGGTTCCATAGTTTAGCTATTGTAAACTGAGCTGCTTTAAACATTGATGTGGCCATGTCACTAGAGTATGCTGACTTAAAGTCCTTGGATACATGCAGAGGAGTGGCATAAGTGGGTCAAATGTTGGTTCCATTCCAAGTTTTCTGAGGTATCTCCATAATGTTTTCCAGAGTGGTTGCACCAATTTGCAGTCCCATCAGCAATGTATGAGTGTACCTTTTTTCCCACATCCTCATCAACATTTATTGTTACTTGTATTCTTGATAATTGCCATTCTGTCTGGAGTGAGATGAAATCTCAGTGTAGTTTTGATTTGCATTTCTCTAATTGCTATAGATGTTGAACATTTTCTCATATATTTGTTGACCATTTGTATTTCTTCTTCTGTGAAGTGTCTGTTCAGTTTCTTTGCCCATTTATTGATTGGGTCATTTGTTTTTTTGGTGTTAAGTTTTTTGATTTCTTTACATATTCTGGAGATTAATGCTCTGAGGTATAGGTGACAAGAATTTTCTCCTATTCTGTGGGCTCTCTCTTCATGTTGTTGATTGTTTCCTTTGCTGTGAAGAAACTTTTTAGTTTGATACCATCCCACTTATTGATTCTCGATTTTACATCTTGTGCTTTAGGAATCTCGTTAAGGAATTCAGTTCCTAAGATAACATGATGGAGATTTGGGCCTATTTTTTCTTCTAGCCGGAACAGGGACTCTGGTTTAAAGCCTAGGTCTTTGGTCCACTTTGAGTTGAGTTTTGTGCAGGGTGAGAGAGAGGGGTCTAGCTTCATTTTATTATATATGAATTTCCATTTTTCCCAGCACCATTTGTTGAAGAGGCTATCTTTTCTCCAATATATGTTTATGGTGCCGTTGTTATACTGGGTTTGTTTCTGTATCTTCTATTCTATATCATTGGTCTTCATGAATGTTTTGGTGACAATACCATGCCATTTTTGTTATTATATCCCTGTAGTATAATGTAAGGTCTGGTATTGTGATGCCTCCTGCTTCACTTTTCTTGCTGAGGATTGTTTTGGTTATTCTGAACCTCTTATTTTTCCAAATAAATTTCATGACTGCTTTTTCTATTCCTATGAGGAATGTCATCAGAACCTTAATAGGAGTTTCATTAAGTCTGTAATGTAGTATGGCTATTTTGACAATATTAATTCTGCCTATCAAAGAACATGGGAGAGCTTTACATCTTCTAAGGTCTTCTTCAATTTCTTTCTTTAGTGTTCTGTCATTTTCATTGTAGAGGTCTTTCACCTCTTTTGCAAATGACATAATTTCATTTTTCTTCATGACTGAGTAAAACTTCATTGTGTGTGTATATATATATATATATATATATATATATATATATATATATATACCCAGGTTGGTTCCATAGTTTGGTTATTGCAAATTGTGGGACTACAAGGGTATATATGTATCGCTGTAGTATGATGACTTCAATTCTTTTGGATAAATATGAAGGAGTAGTATCACTCCATGGTGGTTCCATGCCTAATTTTTTGAGGAACCTCCATACTGATTTCCATAGCAGTTGTACTAATTTATAGTACCACAAACAGTGTAAAAATGTTCCTTTTTCTTCACATCCTCTGTAGTATTATTGTTTGCATTTATTTATTTATTTATTTTGGTACTGGGAATTTAACCCAGGGGCACTTTATCATTGAACTACATTACCAGTCCTTTTAATTCTTATTTTGGAGACTCCTGTATTGCTAAGTTGCTTAAAGACTTGATAAGTTGCTGGGGCTGATAAAAATATGCAATCCTCCTGCATCAGCCTCCTGAGTCACCAGGATCACAGGTATGCAGCACCACACCTGGCTTTATTGTTTGTATTCTTGATGACTGTCATTCTGACCAGCACAAGATGAAATCTCAATGTCGTTTTGATTTGCATTTCCCTAATTGCTAATGGTGAACAATATGGAAATTTTTAAAGGTCAGAAAATAATGTCTGTCCCTCGAAAGCAGGCCTTGTATCTATTTTTTGTTTAAATCTTACTATTGTTTGGATTCAGTGTACTACAAATGCTTACGTGTTGAAGAATTGGTCCCCAGTCCAGCACACTATTCAGAAGTGATAAAACCTTAGACAGATGGAGCCTAGTGGGAGGAAGATATGTCATTTGGGGTGCACCTTGGACTTGTGCCCTACACCCTGTCTCTCTCTTTTTCTCTTTGCTTTCTGGCTTCCAGAGGTGAGCAGCACCCTCTGCCATGTGTTCTTGCCATGGTGTGCTGCCTTGCTACAAGCCCAAAAGCAATGGTGCTGACCAACCATGAACTGAAACTTTCAAAATTATGAGCTTAAATAAGCACTTTAAAAAATTTTATAAGGCATCTTGTTAGATGCTAACATCTAGCTAAGGCATTTTGTTAGATAACACAAACCTGACTAGCACAAATTAAATTTCTCGTCACTAGCCACATAGAAGATACTCAAATTTGTTGAATGAGCAACAGTTCTATTTTCAAGACATTTCTACTATCTTGAAACAGACCTAAACCCTTATAAATGACTCCCAATTTAAAGGCAGTCTTAAGAAAATCAGGTTTCCTTAAGAAATTGGAGTGTAATAAGGTTTAAATGTTTAATTTCTGTCCCAGTGTTTGTTGTTTCAAATGATCCTTACTCATATAAATTAAGCACCTTGTGAAAGATCACATATTACAAATAAGAACCAAATTATCTCCATAGAAATGTTAATATGCTTCTTCCAAAAGCTAATAAAGTTAATAGCTCCAAAGTTTCACCCTCAATTTTCTGAGAAATAATTTACTCTCTTTAATGAATTCTTTGCATTTCACAGGAATTTAAGCGAGCATATTTAAATCAACAATGCTTGGTTTTATAGCCTACCTTATTTCTCTATAGACTTATAATAATTATTCAAAGAACAATTTGGAGAGAATACATAAATACACTGCATTCTTCTATATCACTGAACAAAAGTAAATTACATAGACCATAGATAAAAGACAAAATTAGCCAAGTCTTCTATGAAATGCAATCATGAAGAAGTATTTTAGAATGAACTTTAAATAATTGACTAGAATATTGCATTTCATCATAAGTTTACATGCAAATCATCTACAATAGATCTAGACTATGTCTAAAAGGACAAAAAAAGTTATGCCAGATCTCCCATTAGGAAATATAAACATCTAAAAAATAGTATAGTGTTATTAGAAGTTCTCAAGTATGAATTAAATGATTTGATGGTGTGGCATGCAAAAGCTCTAGCTGACTGTCATTGATCTGCAGTGGTAGCCCTGATGGCTAACCTTTCTCAGTCCTTAGAAAGTACTCGGTACTACGCTTATTGTTTTATCATTACATTCAAAATGAAAGGTGGGCATTTGTATAGTCTATGTAATTTCTCCAAAGCTGCACAGTTACTAAGTGGGACAATCAAAATCAGAACTTTTTAGAACTTAGAAAGTCAAATAAACATACATTATCAACTCTAAACTCATACTAAAAATAAGCATTTATGCAAGAGAATATATATATGCAAAATAGATAATAAGTGTTCTTTTCATTTGCTAAATTTGGTTTTAGCTCGGTAATCTTACAATCTGTCAAAATGTGGACTTTGTTCCATATAAAATCAATTCAAAATACTATTTCTTAGAGTTACTTTTGAAGGTAAAGACAGTGTCAACACTTCTTCTCTTTATCCCTGGCATTTTTATAAGCAATCAAATATTAATGAATGATTCATAGAACTATTGTAGTAAAATGCCCTATGATTTTAAAATGCAAATCACAAACTTACATAGTACTACTATTTCATTGTTTAACAGAATACATTGTTTAACAGAATCTGGTTCCCTTTTGTTTAGACACAAGTATAAATAAAAAGTAGAACTAAATTTTCTGTATTCACATAATCTCATATCATCTTACCAAAAAAAAAAAAAAAAAAACCCTTTTCTTGTTCTCTTGAATGTTGTAAAAACCACTGAGGAAGTCTAATAATGAACAATATTCAGGATCCTGAAGGTTTCACCTTAAATATCACTTCTTCAACAAACCTTCCCTAACCTTTTCCTCTCTGGCTCCTATAAGGTTGAAGACAAATTACACTTGTCTATACTGTCCCCTAAATACTAACTTACATCTAAAAATAAGAACCTAGGAGCTGCATATAAGATAGCTCACGGTTTCAAACTCACCTTAGCTGAGTTTATTCTTGGTTACACAGAGTTTCTATTTATTTCACAAATACTGAAAACGCAAGCCTCCAACAGCACCCAGGCTTCTGAATGAACTTCCTCCTGTTGATGCTGGTGTTACTTCGATGCCTCAACTCTGTGCATAAAAAGAAATTCTTTTCTCCATTTTCTACAATCCCTTTCCTCCATAGGTAGCTCCTTTCTTCTCTTCACATCCCAACCTATTTTTGATACCATTCATACCCAACTTGAATGGTATCTTCTTTCTGACCCTAAATTGTGACATCTAATGTTAAAAACTATTTGCTTGCTTGCTTTCTTGTGGATTAAAGTTTCTTTCAATTCCACTATGCATGAATTATAGAAGTCCTGGATCTACAATGGCTTTTGTTTTCCTCTGATGCCTGATTTAAATTCACTATAGGATTTTGAAAAGTATTTGTAGAAAACAATAACAACAACAACACAGAAGAGGTTCTGGCCACACCTAGGAGGAAAAACACCAACACACTTCTAAATGATTTAAAGACATGCGTATATTCTTCAGCAAGCCTCCAGTTACACTTACCTACTGTAAACTTTAGTGACTAAATTATTGATCTGTTTGTCGATTTTGTATTTTCGGTAATCTTCCAAGCCATCCTTAATTGCGATAATTGTAAGGACCACCACCAGAGGCAGCATGGTAATTTCCTTTTGGAAGGCTTCTACCAAAGGCACCCAGTTCAGGACGACTAGGAACAGGAAGTACAAATTGGCAGCCCTGCAACCCAAATATTCAGAGGAAGGTGTCAAGGAAGTACTATTTTCGCTACTTTAAAAGTTAAAAAAACAAAAATTAGAAGAAATTCAGAGTCAGCATGTTTTTAACTTTTTAGCCCTTTGTATGACCAAATAGATTCAAACAATGATCACAATAAGTGGGAAACCCTGAGGGGTTTTGTTTGTTTGTTTGTTTTCTCTGTGAGACTAACCCTTCTATTTCTTTGTATGCTATTCAAAATCTAATTATTCAGAAACTTCTTCTCTTTCTCTGTTTTATATATTCAAATATTCCTCTACTGGTTCCTTATTTTAGGGCATAAGTTTAAGTTTTAAAAGAAAAACAAAATCTCAATCTTGCATAGCCCTTTCAATTGTTATCACGTATTTTCCCATTGACCATCAAACAATTCAAAAGAATAATCTACCCGTATTTTTCCTTTGTCACTTCCAATCCTTTAACTTTGAAAATTTCTTTCTAAACCCTTTAACTTTCTATGACTTCAATTATTTCTAAGTGTGCCATATCCAGACCTATAGGAATTTTTTGAGTTTCTGATTTGTTTTCTATCAAATGCACTAGATTACAAACTCCACACAAGACATAAATACCCATAGCCCTTAAAGCCAATAATTCAACAAATTCACATCTGCACTTTAAACACAACCACTGTTCAATATAGGCATATGGAGTATGTTTAGAATGAAATATGAGAATAAATGTATGCAGAACGAATAACAAATGTTAAGAACCTCTACACTCACAGTAGCACTTTTTCAAACATGTTTACAAAAACAAAATAGTTTTCCAGCCAAGCTTCTTTTCACTCTGTCTTTCCTTTTTTTGTTAGTCTTTCTGGTCATCATAGCTCAATATGTTCCCATCAACTTTTTCCTCCTTTCATTAAATTCCTCACATCTAATCCACAGTAACTATAACAGGTTAGCCTTCTTTTCATTCCCACATTGTTCTAAGTTCAGGTTGCCATGACAACTCACCAGGCTGTACACATCAGCTCCCTAAATGAGCTCTCTGCCTTCGGTTGGCCTCTAAGCCCCCATCTATGCATCACACTGAAATACAGACATGAGCATGTTTCTCTGTTCAAAAATGTGCTGCAGTTTTTGGTTTCAACTCTTTATCCTGACATCCAGGCTCTTTTGATGGATTATACTTATATATCCAGCACTATTTCTTAATGCTCCCCAGAATAGTCCCTATATGTTATCAGAGAGGACCACCTCCCAGGCTAGAATGTCTTACCCACCCTCAGAAGTAGGCCTTCCATTTCTCCAGCTGGTATTAGGATTCTCTTTGAGGTTTCCATTCTGTAGGATGGTACTTGATAACACTCATCACATTCCCCACATGTTTTCTTCATTTGTATATAATGCTTGTGTCCCTAGTTAATCTGCACACTCTACAAAGAAAGAAGCAATGCTTTTACCTGCACTGCCTTCGGTGCTTAAACTCATAGATCTTCCCTAAATGCACATTAAACTGAATTATGTCATTGCTTCACATAATAACATCTTATATCAGCATTTGCTTTAGAACTCTATCTCCCATGTTATGAAGTAAGAAAAATGTGAAATTAAAATGTAGTATGGTTTAATGGAAAGAACACTAAAGCAAGAGTGAGAAGATGACAAGGTTGTAGTCATTGGTCAGCTATTTATCACTGGTAGGGCCCTGGCTAAACAAAGAGTTGCCTAATTCTATATAATTTAAGACTAAAAATGCCTTCTCTGGTAAAGAGAAGCATTTTACCAAGTGTCAAGCACTATGTGAATGTGAGGGTCATCATGCCAACAACAGACTTGAATTCAGATTTCCAAGGAGGGTGTTACAGATCTTATGCTTAAATAACATACAGTGTTGTGAAAATGAAGATAAAAATGTGTCAACTAAAATGAAGAGCATTCTAAGTTTTTTTTTTTTTTTTTCCTCAAAAAGAAAAAAAGTACCTGTGAAACTGTTCAAATAAATTTCTTGGCACAAAATTCAGAAGTGTGTACTTTGTTGTTCGTATTCGGTTATTCACATAGGTTCCAGAGAACTTTTCATACTCATCCTTGAAGGGCCAGAGGTGGGGAATAACAACCCGGTGCTTTCCTGCCAGTTTGGGGGTCTGGGAGGACTTGCCCCCACAAGCGAGCAGCGAGGAATAGTTGTATGGCCTCTCTTCATCATCCCTGTTTCGGACACCCATCAGTTGCTGCCAGTGGTATCTGGCCCATTGAAAAGGCTCAGTCATGTCCAGGATGCAGTGAGATCCAGGGTGGGTAGGTGATCTGGCAACATACAAACAAAACACACATCCAATAAGCTTCTGGAAAGTCCTAAAGTAGAGCACATTTTAAATTTTTTTTCTATTCCAAATAAATACATGATCCAATAGTTCAATAAATAATTGGGAAAGTAAACCTCATCTTTGGAGCTTCATTTTAAACAAATCTTTATTAAAGAAAGCACACACCCTCTGGCCTAATCATCTGATCATCTGATCACCTAAGCAACAAAGACAACACCTAAAAGGCCATTCCATATAACTTGAAGCAAACACTTTGGACTTAACATATGCAAGTCTCAACTCTTCTTGTCAGTTTTCTCATCTTTAAAATGAGAATAATGCCATGTATTTCAGGAAACTGTCACAAGGATTAAATGCACAATATGTAAATCACCCAGCCTACAGGCTGATGGCACGTAAGCACATCCCTTTGTCCATCAAGAGGTGAACTCTTTCCCTAACTGTTGAAAATTCTTTCTATTCCTTGGTCACATTCTTTGCTTTGGCTACAGAAAGACTAATACACAGGATGCAAGCGGGGATTTGAAAGTGCTTGCTCAATGGGACTTGCTCTCTCTCACTGCTCGGGAACCCTTCTGTCACTATTGTGAGCCTGGCCTGCTCACGGTAAGATAGAACACAGGCCCATTGCTCCTGCCAATATGTGGGTGAGCCACAGACTTCCAGCAGACCACAAGCACGTGAACATGCCCAGCTGACATAACCTAGAATAGAGATGAGCTGTTCCAGCTGAGCTCAGTCTAAACTGCCAATCCATCAAATCTTGAGTCAGTAAATGTTATGTCATAAAATATGGGATGGTATGTTATAAAACAAAATCTAACTGATACATAATCCCTTCCTTATTTTCAAGTTTTCCTTATTTTCCAGGAAATTCAGCTCCACTTAGAATGTGAGCTCTGTAGATAGAAAAAAGAAGTGGGGGAAGGCTAACATTTATGAAGAGTACAGTCTATCCCAAGTACTTTCCAAAGTGCTTTACATACATTATCTTACTTAATGTTTGCATCAATCCTGTGACATGGGTAGCTAAGGTTGATTCAAAACACATCTTCCTGACTCAAGAGTTTTGACTGTTAATGTGTCTTACTTATCTGTGTATCTACAGTGCTTGGTACTTAGCAGATGCCCCAAAAGTTCATCTAGCAGATAATGAGCACATCATCAAGTATGCGGAGGGCAAGGTCGGGGGCCTTGGTTTTCATCTTTGCTTTATCAATGCCATTATATTTACTCATCTTGGTTTGAAGTTCACCTCTGGAGAGTCTTATTTAGTAAATCTTTGGATATGTCCTGATCATTTGAATTAGCAAAACTTTCCAGGTTAATCTGATGTAGGTGTCCACACACTTCACTATGAGAAAATCTAGGTAATGTGCAACACACCACACTAGGTTAGGAATACAGAGATGATTAAGACTTAACTCCCATTCTCCAAGAGCCGAGGGTCTAGATGAGGTAATGGCCTGGAAATATCAAAATGCAATCCCAGGTGCAAAAGAGAAGTGAAGGCACTGATGTAGTTTGGGGAAATTGTTTAAGCTTACTTCCTTCATAAACTTCATTCTAAGTTTGTAATATAAGTATTCTTTTCCCTAAGTTTTATACTAACCAGGAAATAATAGTTTCCCCCAAAGGACATTAAAATTGCATCCAGTTTTCATGGACTGAAACAATCAATCATTACCTAGCAGCACTGAAAGAGTTAATCCAAGCATTCTAGTGATTCTAATGAATTGATATTTTTAATAATCCATTCTTGTCAGTACACTTTTTTATTATACATTAGACCTTAAGCAATTCAATAGATTACAGTTATCTTTATCCTTGCATTTATAGAAAAAAAAACTGAATAATTACCTTTCAAAAAGATATCAGATTTTTAAAAATTGTATAAATCTGAAGAAAAATAATAAACATACATAAGAGTAGAAAGTCACTTTAAATGCAAAAGGCAACAGCCTCTGAGTGCATGTAATTCTTTCTGAATACTGAACCCACAATATGTGCCCTTATTCAAAAGTTAGTCTTAGATAGCTTCTATCATCAAGTCAGTCTTATCAATTTTATACAAAATGATAGGAACAAGAAGAAAAAGTTCTATCCCCATCAAATCTCTGTCCTTGGAGTTCTCAAAAATCCTTTTTCAAAGAGAACTAAATCAATGCTCACTATCTTTCCAATGTAATTTGTAAAATGCTGACCTCGAAATAAATTTGAAAAACCTGGTTTTCACTTCAGTATATAAAAATAGTGTAGTCCTTTGGTTGTACTAAAGTAATTCATAACATATCCAGGAATCCCCTCCAGCACAGAGATAGAAGATAATGCTATTAAATTAATCAACAGATAGCAGAGGAAAATAGTTCATATAAATACTAAGTGCTTTTCATGCATTTCACACCACACTCACTAGGTGATCGTCATGACAAAATTTATGATTATTACAAGGTTGAAATTAGCATGATTTGCTATTATTTCTGGAAACTTTAGAAGGAAGTTCACATTTGCAAGTACATTCTTATTAAGAAATAAGGATGTGTATCCCTCTAGTGTCCACAATCTCATACAACAATCTAAGTTGTACTTGGCTCTATATATTTCAGAACATGATCTCTTGAGACTGCAAATATAAGATTAATTAAACAAATATGAGAAGGTTAACTCCTGGTAATTCCTGGTGTGTATGACTAATAACCTCACACTCACAAAAATACTGACTCAGAGACAATCAGCTTGTCATTCCACAGACCCAGGCAAGAACCACATTTTTCCTTAAGTCATTTGATTTCCAAGAAATAATTTCATGATGCCTGAAAATCATGTACTTGCTAAAGTATTTCTAGGCCTGCTTTCCTCTGAGCCTTTTCAATGAATGTCCTTAATGTTAGCTGCTCTATGCCCTGCCCTTTCCTTCCTCCTTTCTATTCTCATGGAATTTTAGAGGAAACAGAATTGGGGCTGGCTCACTTCCCCCCTCAGCATCTCAGCATCTCCCTCAGCTATTTCCTACCCTCCACAGCTGGCCAGCAGCTCACCCTCTTGTAGGAACTCTTTCCCATCAGTACTGCTGCTCATTCTTGAAAAGTGATAATTGGATCTGAGGGTGGATTTAAGCAAAACACCAAAGTTATACTTTCAAGGGACTGAGGAGAAAAAAATCAAGTTTGGAGGTAATTAGCAAACAATGAGATCCTTTCCGAATTTCCAGTTTAATTAAATCCTTTTACATAAGGCAGGAATACAAGAGTCTACTAAGCTACCCTAAGTCAGTGGCTTTCAACATATACTACATACACACTTGTAGCCAAAACAAAGATTCTACAAAACAATCCTGACCCTCACCACTTGCCATGCATAAACTATTTTCTATTCTTTCTCTCCCATATTCGTATGATACATGGAATTGGTTTCAAGGTCCACTAATGTGTTTCTCTACATACTTTGGATGCCACTGATTGCGTCTGGCCCCACATTGAACTGAAAGTGTATTAGGAGGTGGACAAATCCATGTCTCCATCCCCATAGATGCAGAAAGCAGACACTGATGGTTGAAAGGCACCAACAGACGCCAGCATGCCTCACAGGTACAAGTGAGGGCTGCACGCTTTTTTCCCATCAGAGCCTGGCACACATGGCTTTTTCTTCTTTCTCTACCTAACCAGCAAAGTTAAAAGTATGTAGAAATTATCGGAATATGTAGAAAAGGATCTGTTATTAATATTGTTTCACATAAATATTCAGGTAAAGGAAAGATAAGATAAAGGAAAGCAAACCAGAGTAAGTCATGCCTCATCAAGAATCATTAAGACTCATGTTATTTTCAGGTTTAGACTTTGAAAATTACATAATCTAGAGTGCAAAAATAAGTAATCCTTAAGCAAAATTCTATACAAAGACGTATTTTGTCAGGGTATTGGCAAACATATTGTTTTAATTTTTTTAAGTGTAGAGAGAACCAACATTGTTAAATGGACACAAATTCACATAAAATATTAATCAGTTTCTCTTAAAATAAAAATCAATCGAACACTGGACACAATTTTGACATGACAATGATAGAAACTCTTTACTCTGGCCCTTGATTGTAATCCTAAATTTCTTAGTTATGCCTTTTAATTGAGGAAATTAGTATTTTACTCTTGATTTTTATTTATTTTTTTAATTTTGGTCAGGCACAGTGGCGCATGCCTGTAATCTCAGTGGCTCAGGAAGCTGAGGCAGGAGGATCACGAGTTCAAAGTCAGCCTCCTCAGCAACTTAGTGAGGCCCTAAGTACCTCAGTGAAACCCTGTCGCTAAATAAAATACAAAACAGGGCTTGGGATGTGGCTCAGTGGCTAAGTGCCCCTGGTCTCAATCCCCGGTACCAAAAAAAAAAAAATCTATTTTGATGTTCATATAATCATTGTACATATTTAAGGGGTAGAGTGTAATGTTTTGATGTATGTCTACAAGGTCTAATAATCAAGTCAGGCTAACTAGCATATCTCTCATTTCACACATTTTTTAAATTTCTTTGTAGTGAGAACATTCAAAATCCCTTCTTTTGGCTCTTCTGAAATATTTAATACAAAATTGTTAATCATAGTCACCCTTCTGTGCAAAGGGACATCAGAGCTCATTCCATCCTACCTACCAGTAACTTTGTACCTACTCGACCACTCTCTCCCTACACCCTCCTCTTCTACCCCTTGGGTAACTGCTCTTCTACTGCCTTCTATGAAATCAGCTTCTTTATATTCCACACTTGCATGAGATCATGCTTACCCCATTTGGACATGTCAAATACATCCTGTTCTATAGATTCAGGCTCAAATATTAGCTGTACCACTTGTTAGTTATAATTACTAATTAGCTATGACTCATGTAATTAACCCCTGAACTTCATCTACTGAGGAATAAAATGAGACCACACTTGGAGTCAGAACAAGCTGGAGGTAAACAATGTCCATTCTATTCCTTGCTCTCCTATTCAACCATTTCTCAGCCATAGATAAATAAAGAGTGGGAACTCTGGACATTGGACTAAGGTACAAACTATAAATATATTGCTTTCAATTTAAATGAAATAGTTCAAATCTAAGTAAACACTCAGTTCAATATTTTGAATGAAGTTGTCAAGTCTAAGTAAACACTCAGTTTAATGTACCTGTTGATACCTGAGAAGTAAACAGCATTAAGTAGAAAACCAATCACAAAAGATAGGAAAGACATGAAATGACCTTTATACTCGGTCTCATCCTTGACCATGCTGTCTGAAACTCATTCCAACTATGTTCATGAACAAACTGTATTCCATTTGTTCTGTTTCCCAAGCTCCCCTGATTAAAAATCCCCTTGGGGCCCCTGTTAATCATAGTATCCCAGGTCTCTTCCCTAGGGATTCTGATTCACAGGATCTAGAGCAGGACCCATGAATGTGTAATTTAATTAGTACCCCAGTGACTTATCAGAGATGTTGCAAGCACAGTCTGTAATTCTGCAAATGCTGCCTTCTCTTTCTAGAGAGTTGGTCAACCATATCCACTTGCCACATTGGCCTCTGTTCATCCTCTGGGGCATTTTAGTTTAAGCTTGAAGTAAGGGAGACTGGGAAGGTGTCCACACAGGAGACACCGTGAGGAGTTCCTCTGCTCTGCTTCATTACAACCCTGAGCATGGCTCAGCCACTGCCCTAGGGGCAATATGTCGCAGGTGGCTTCATTCTTCAAAGTCCAGAAACAGGAAATTCCTCTCCATGTATCTGTCTATTACTTGGCCAAATGTCTGTTGATCATTGAATTTTTACAGAAAAGAGGTAACATGGGAAAAGGAAATAAAAACACCCCACTTTTTCTCTTATGGCTCAGCCTGGCTTTCATTCTCCTAGAAGTAAGAATACTAGATCTAAATCTGAGAAGCGATAGTCACTTTGGGCTTGTGATTGCATCATTTTGCCATTATTCAAAAAAGGAACTTGCTTCTCCAGGCCTGAAAGATTATTTCAGAATAGCATGTTTTCTTTGCTAGTGGATTTATACGATTAGTAAGCTGGGTAGTAGTGATTAAGAGGCGGGATGCAGGGCTGGGGTTGTGCTTCAGCGGTAGAGCGCTTGCCTAGCACGAGACACTGGGTTTGATCCTGAGCACCACATAGAAATAAATAAAATTAAGGTATTGTGTTCACTTACAACTAAAAAAAAAAAAAAAAAGACCCAGGATGCTGCAATCAGATGCCAATGTCAATTCCTGGCACTTCCACTTACCAGCTAATCTTGCTTTAAGGTTTGTTGCAAGGACCAAGTGAATTAATATATTTAAATCCCTTAGAACAATGTGCAATCCATGATTCGTGCTAAGTGAAAGTTAACTACTGTTGAAATCATCTGAAAAATGTTCTCTCAACTACAATATTTATAAGTGTTAATTGAGAATTTGTATGCACTTGATACAACTTTATCCAAATACTAAACTATGTTTAATTTCTTGCACTCTAACTCACATTCAACCGCCTGGGCATACTCATCTTTTACTAACTCTGCTCTTCAGTGAACTGCAGTGGCTACCAGGAAACCAACTAGCTAAGCATAGAATGCCCTCCTCCTCTTTTCTCTTAGCTATTCCCAAGGTCACATCTAGCAACCAGGAATACAAAAGCTCTAAAAAACAACCTAATATGAAGCACTTTTAAGATTTTTTTTTCAAGAATATAATTCATAATTCTAAAATTTAGCCAAAGTTCTAAAAAGCTGACTTATAACCATTTTTATAAACCAAATGGTCCCATGTTTTATTTGACCTGATTCTCTGACACTGATAAGAGTTTGCCTTGAGAATTAATAGAGGCTTCAAAGTCACACAAAGAATGGGTGACTTAAAATTCAGAGATGACTACTTAAAACCCAAAAGAATACTTCAGAACTAGAAATTCTTATCCTGAGTGAGCTGCTGTCCTTAAAGTTAGTGAAGGGGGAAATAAAGAGAAGGAGTGAGAAGACATAATATTTTACTGAAAACAAAACTACCTTTTATTTATTATCCAATTTCATTTTTTGTTTAAAAGCAAACTATAATTACTTGTAAATTTGGATTACCAATAAACTTAGTGGTGGAAAAATATCATTAAAGATTAACTGTTCAAAAAGGTCCACATGTTCCTGGGCTGAGTTTGGCAACTTCAAGTTCAACTTAAGCCAGAAATGCAGAATCAGAATGCCTTTTATTGGATACCTTGCTTTAGTTTGTTGATACCAGCATTTTATTACCATGATATTATCTAGAATTTAATAGCTACTAACATCACATAGTTCTTAAAGGTCAAGATACTCAGTAAATGTTAACACTGGGAGAGAGAGAGAGAGAACGTATGTGATTAATAAAAATCAAATAGTATACACATACAATTTACAATACAGTTTCAGAGCAAGGCAACCATAAGGCAGAAAAAATGTTTCATTGAAAGCAATCATTTATCACCAACATACAAATATCTATATGTACTACTAAAATATATATGTGCAAGCTTGTTTGTAATTGTCACAAAAATTTTAGATCAATTTCACTTATGAATATTGACTCAAACTAAATACCACTCAAAAGAATGGAGGCTGGTGACACTTAGGAACTGAGAGGAGCTTCCAATGGAGACCTCATTCCTGCAGTGAAAGAGAAATGAAAGACACTGAAGGTGGATTCTCCCCATCGCCTCCTGATGAGAAATTTAAGTCTTTGAGAACCTGAGTAAAGAACTCAGTCACACTGACCATAGAACTTGTACCCATCAGTAGTTTCAAGTTACTAAATTTGTGGTAATTTGTTACACAATAATAGAAACTGATATAGAAGGCTCAGAAGTAGATCCACATATAAACAGGAATATAATATATGGCAAAGTGAAATTTCAATTAATTGGAAAAAAGAGCAATTTGCTTAATTATTAACTGATATAGTCATTTAACTTGAAAGCAAGAAAGCTAAATTCCTCCTTTATATCACATTAGATAAACCAGATAAATTAGCAGCTTAATTGTAAAAAATTATAGTAAAACTACTAGAAGAAAATTTAGAATAATATTTTTATTATTGTAAGCTGGGCCAGACTTATTTTAAGAGAAAATTTATAAAGGACACATAATTTAGTTATCAATCAGGTATCTATCTTTCTTTTTTTGTATTATTAATTACTTTTTTAAATTTTTTAATTTAGCTTTTAATTTTTTACAGACTGCATTTTGATTCATTGTACACAAATGGGGTACATCATTTTGTTTCTATCTTTCTATCATAGTAAAAGTCATAACAATAAAGAGACAATGGCAGCAATAATAAATAGCAAAGGTTTAATATTTCTTATATATAAAGTATTCACAGCTAAACAAGAAATGAAGAGCCCAATAAACTTGAGCAAAAAATACAAATAAGTAACTTTCAAAAGAAGAAATTCGAAGAACCAATGGATGTAAGGACATTGAATCTCTCTAGTTACTAGAGGGTTGCAAATTAAAATTATCATGAAAGTACTTCTTTTATTCATTTGACTGACAAAAATTAAAATGAACAGTTATACCAGTGCTGGTATAGATAGAAACAAACCCTTTGGCAATAGAAATATGAATTGCTATGTTTTCCCAAAGAATTTGACAATATGTAATCAACTGAAAATACACATAACTATTAACATAAAAATTTGACTTTATTTTCTATAAGTATGGACATATGTACAAGAATATATATTGTAGCTTTTCTTTTTAGTAGTATAAACAATAAAACCATGAAAATATGAAAGTCCTTCAATTGTAGAATAGCTGACCACATTGCAAATATCCACATTAGGGAAATATTATTCATCACCACCTATCGACCGAAACTGGACACTATCATAAATTGTAAGGTAAAAAGTAAGTGACAGAGAGTTTTAAATAGAATGAGCTGATTTTCCTGACCCTGAATGACAAAAAGACTAAAATGACTGATCTGGTTCAAAGACTGTGAGAATGATAACTTGGACAGGTTACAGTTTAAGTCACCACATAACTAAGAAACAAAATTTGCCAAGAAAGAAACAAGACCCGTGATCCTCATGAGTGAACATAGATCTCATCATCTCCATCCTGATGGAGATAAAATCATGTAGTAATTTTGTCAGTTGTGAGCCATGAAGGTCCTGCCAGGTCAGAACAGCCTGGGACATGAGCTTACTCACTGCCTCTTTAATTTCTTTGACTGGAAAAGGGGTCACATCAGCACCCAAAGGCCTGCTGATTACCAATCAAGGAAGTTCTCATTGCACTGCACTTTCATATGCTTCATTTTCTACTTCTTATTGCCTTGCTGGGTCTACAGCTGGCCTGATTTGGGCTTACTTTACTCAATAATACAAACACCCTGGGTATGTATACATTTCCATATACTTGGGAGAGCAAAGCACGCATCTGTAAGGGCATGGGTGTGCAACAAAGCACAATAGACTGTGAAAGCTGTTACCTCATGGTGAGAATAAAAAAATAATAGAAGTAGAGTGCTAGCTTTTCTTTCCTTTGGCACAATGAACATGTGTTAATTTGTAATTCTTAATAATTAAGTTAAAGTTTTTGAAGGAAGAAGTTATAATTAACAGCTATGAAATAATCTATAGCTGCCCTAATGTAGGTCTGCATGATGCTGGATATTAATTTTTTCCACCCAATATTCTATTCACCCACTTACAGGAACTAAGAAAGTGATAATTAAAATTCTACAATCTAAAAACTACCAATTTTAGGCATGAAATCAGTTAAGCCTTACTTGGTAAATAAGTACCAATGCTTCTACAATGATTAGTGTTTACAAAACTTTCTACATGTCATTTAATTTCATCTTTACAATTTGGTGTAACATTTCATTTCCATTTTTCAAAGGAAGAAACAGAAGGTCCAAAAAGCTTTTGTAACTTTCTCAAATCATACAAATTTTGACTCTAAATCATATCTTTCCAATAATACAATGCTAATATAAAATTTTATATAACCAAATATCATTCAAGACTAGATTATTTTCAATTTTAGCACATATTTTCTAGAAGATATTAAGAATAAAATCATTCACTAGTAAAATGTTCCCAAATTACAGAACAATGTAAGTTTCTTACAGTACATAAATCTCTTCAAAGCAGACTTAATTCTCAAAAACTGTTTCCCTTAACGAATGCTTAATGAGAACTTTGAAGCAGGGTAGATTATCCAAGGCAAATACAGGATAATGAATTCTCTTAGGCCCAGTTAGCATTTAAACATTTCTGAGGTCATCACCAGCCAACAAACAACATAAAATATACACATGAGCTCACTTAGCTCAGTCAAAAACATTCTTAGGTACAGTCATTCTAAGATGCTTTCTTTTGTGTCTTTCAAACTTAGCATGCATCAGAATCTCCAGAACCTCAACTATTCAGTTTCTGATTCAGCAAGTGTGGAACAAAAATTCAAGAACCCACCTATTTAACATGTTGTCAGGCAGTGCTGATCCTTTTGGTCCTGGGAGCACATTTTGATAACCATGTCTCTAGGATAAGTAGCTTTATTTCAAAATCTAAAGTTGGATATAGAGTGAACAGTTTATTAGATATCACTCATTGTTGGGAAGCCCAACTTCTTTGAATATGTAAATGAAGGCTATGACCAACAGCTTAACAGCTGATACAAGCAGTCCCTTGTGTCCAAGGTTAGAATGAAATAAAGGAGATAAAGTCCAGTTTGAAATCTTTTTGTAGATTTAATATAGTTACAAGTCTCAACCAAAATTCACAAAAGCTCAAAAAGGAAGAACAAAATCCTGACCTAGACAGACTTACAATCTTCTCAACCAACATGAGACAACACTAACAAAATTTCAGATTTCTTATATGATCCCTTGGGAGACAAGGAAGTTACTTATTAACGTCAATAAGAAGTATAGAGAAATTCATAGTCACAGGTTTCTGAATACAGGATAGAAACTCTTTCACAACAAATTTGTGGTATGAAAGTCTCCTTGACTGACCATCAGAGATAAGCCTTGATAAAACTTGCACTTTCTCTGATTTGTGTCATCTGTGACCCACTTGACCAACATTCTTTTTAAGAGACTTATAACTTAAGAGAGACTAATTGTTTATCTGACCAGCAAGGACAATGTTTCTTTTCTGTGTCAGGTGCCAAGGTAGCATGTTGGGATGGCTATTCTAATAAGGATTATCCTGCCAGCTACAAAACATTTTTTCTTCACCTCACAGACGCTTTGGAAATAAGATATGTATAAACAGTATATGTGATGTACTAACGATGGGTTTTGGTGATAACAAGGGCCAATTTAGTGTGAAACTATGGGTCTTAAATAATCAAGTTACGTAACCCTCAGTATTTTCCATGGGTGGGATGAACCAAATTTGCCAAATAAAATCACCTTGGAGTTCTGAGTGCTATTTAATATTTTCAGTTAATTGAATTTCTTGGACTAAACCCCAATAGGTATGCATATTCTATATTTTTGATGTACACAAGAAGCTAGGAAAGGGTAATATGTCACCCAAAACATGAATTAAGGTAGTTACTTTGATAACTGGTGATTATATCACAAGAGGAAGTGTCATGCTAGGTTGTAAAAAGCTAAGTCACACTTTCACCACTGATGAAGACATGTTTGTTATAGTTTTGTCAGTTTTAAGGGTTCTCAATGGGAAAAGGTCAACTTGACTCAAGCACACTGCACTTACGCATCTTCAGAAAAGAGTGCTTAGAGCCAGGTACAGTGGCAGGCGACTGTAATCCCAGGGGCTCCAAAGGCTGAGGCAGGAGGATCATGAATTCAAAGTCAGCCTCAGCAACTCAGTGAGGCCCTAAGCAATTCAGCAAGACCCTCTCTCGAAATAAAATGTTAAAAAGGGCTGGGGATGTGGCTCAGTCATTAAGGGGCCCTGGATTCTTTCCCCAATACCAAAAAAAAAAAAAAAAAAAGAAAAAAAAATAGTACTTAAATCAAGTTCATTTTATTCCCAATTCATTCAACAAACATGACTTGGAAACTTACCAATTTCCAGAGCCCACAGTAGATGTTGGCTAGATAAAAAGAAAAGGTACTTTTCTATATCACAGAACCAGCCTCAGATTGAGGGAAGGAACCCTTCATAGTCATGAATGAAATACTTTATATAATTCCTCATGAAGGGTCAAATTATAATTTTCAAGTACAACATGTTTATTTTGAGAGAGGGCAAAGGAACAAAATATGACTGTGGCATCTAGATGCATTGTTTTATACTAGGAAAGTTTTCTATTCTTACTGTTTCCATACAGTTTCTCCAATTCCCTCTTGTGAGAATAAAGCTTTTATATATAAATGCATTTATAATATAGCTAAATATACTACACATTACATAATAGATATATATTATATAATAATATTAGATATATTATACCTAAATGTATTATATAGAGATATTCCTTAACTTACAGTGGGGTTATATCCTCATAAACCTATCATGAGTTTAAAATATCATAGGTGGAAAATGAATTAAATATACCTAACCTAATGAAAATCATAGCTTGGTTTAGCCTACCTTAAATGTGTTCAAATAAGTTTATACTAGCCTATAGGTGGACAGGTTCATCTACCTCAAAACCTATTTTATATTAAGTGTTGTATATTGGGTTAGTTAGCTTTGCAACACTGACCAAATACCCAAGAAGAACAATATAGAGGAAGGAAAAGTTTATTTTTTCTCACAGTTCCAGAAGTTTAGTTCATGGTCATTCTAGTCCATTGGCTCTGGGCCTAAGGTGAGGCAGAACATCATGGTGGAAGGGCATGGCAGAGGAACACTGCACCATTAATGCAATCAGAAAGCAGATAGGGAAGTGGGGAGATGCTGAAGGGAAGGCGAACCCTTTCAGGACAAGCCCCCAATGACCCACCTCGTCCAGGCACGCCCTACCTTCTTACAGTTATCACCCAGTCAGCTCATTCAAACTAGGATGGACTGATTAGGTTACGTCTCTCACAATCAAGTTGTTTAACCTCTGAATAGTCCTCCCCATTAACACAGGACACCTCATATCTAAACCATAACACACCTTGTATAATTTTTTGAATACCTGCATCCAAGAAAGGCTGACAATACAGAAAACTGTGCAGAACTGGTTGTCAATCTTCATGATTGTGTGGCTGTACGTTCACTGATGTTTCAGCATCACAAGAGAGGATTATACTGTATATCTATAGCCCATGACAAGATTTAAAATTCAAAATTTAAAGAACAGGGCAGTCTCTACTGAATACTTACTGCTTTCTACACCATCAAAAAGTAAAAAAAAAAAAAAAAAAAAAAATCATAAAGTTGAACTACTTTAAGTTAGGAACTGTCTGTATATATACACATATGAATCATATGCAAATTTATGTATATAGTCTTTGGATGGTTTATTCCAATACTGAGAGCATTAATGTGTCTCTTTTAATATAACTCATATTTTCCTGAGGTGACCACATCTCTAAATGAATCAACCACCTTTTGTGGATGTGTAGGCTCAAAATGGGCTAAAGCAGCAGAAAAGCAAATAAATGTACCTGTATGTCTCTGTGTTACTGGTAACTTAAAAAAAAAAAAAATCTCACCCGTACTCAAGAGTGAGTTCCTAGTTACCTTAAACTATTCTTAAAGCAAAATGAAAATAAACATTTATTAAAATATTTATAGTAGCAATCTTTACCTCTGTTTTGACCTTGTTAATACTAGATAGCCCTAAAATAGAATGTTATAAAAATGATTGAATTATGGTTTTCACATTTGGTTATTCAATATTAACAAGATATCATTAATTCAACAAAACTAAGATCATAACAATGTCTACCACTTACAGAGATATTCCAAGTTCTATGCTAGGAATAAATATACATTAACTATAGTTGTTGTCAAAAGTATATTCTGTTATCCCCATTTACTGATGAGGAAATTGAAGCTCAGAATACTTGAGAAATGCACCCAACTTTCTTCCTACTGATGATTTTGTTTTTACTTTATTGAAGAAGCCAAGCCATCAAAAGAATGCTTGAACATGTCTGCAATCTTCCCCATTGCAGACCTCTTCTCTTCTCGGAAGGCCATATTTCTGTTTTGTTTTGTTTTTTGGGGGGGGAGGTGTGGGGGGAGGTAATCGATGACTGAACTCCAAAGCACTCGGCCACTGAGCCACATCCCCAGCCCTATTTTGTAGTTTATTTAGAGACAGGGTCTCACTGAGTTGCTTAGCACCTTGTTTTTGCTGAGGTTGGCTTTGAACTCATGATCCTTCTGCCTCAGACTCTGGAGCTGCTGGGATTACAGGTGTGCCCCACCATGCCCCGTTAGAAGGCCAAATTTCTGAATCCAACTGACAAGGAGGCAACCCATCTGCAGACAGGTACATGTCAAACTGAGCTCCTTCCCCTGCAGGCTAGTCCTGTCAGAGGATGGCAGCTCCACCCTTCTAGATGCTCAGCCCCAAAGCCTTGGAGAGCCTCCTGGGGTCCTTCTCACTCTCACAACCCCCATCCAATCAGCAGTTCTGTTGGCTCTCCGCTAAAATACACCTAGAATTTCACCGCAGCTCACTGCCTTCTTCAGCATCACCCTAATCGACCACTATCAGCCTTGCCCTGTTAAAACCAAAGTTAGACCCTGACATTTTCCCAATTAAGCTGTCTCAGGGTTCCCATATTAATTGTAGTAACAGCCTCCAGTTGTTTATGACCGGCCTGCCATGATTCTCCTTCCTTGCTTTATTTCTCATATAACTTTCATGTCACTTTTTAACAATATATTGATTTACTTTTGGGTTTTATCTTTTGTCTGTCTCCCTCCTTCCTAGAATAGGAATTTCTGTCTCCCTCTCCCCCCCAATCCCCACCACCACTGATATAGCCTCTGGCTAGAGCAGTATCAGGCTCCCAGTAAACTTTCAATGAATATTTGTAGAATGAGCATACGAATGAAAGAGTAAATAACATCCCTCATAAATGCAGTACAGACTGTTACCTTTAACAATCTTGGACATACTGACTCGACATGTGACATAATTCACTTAGGCATTCCCTGGTATCTCACTACAGTTTTCATTAAGCATGCTGATATTATTTTAGTTCACATTAAGATCTAGAGCATGCAACCCTAAAAGAGACACTAATCAGCCACAGGAAGACATAAAAAAGGAAATCAAACAAGTAGAACCTCTTTTTAAAAATAGCTGAGGTATTTAAATTTCATTGTTCTAAAACTGTCAGGGAGGTAGTTTTTTTGAGTAACTTATTTTTTCATACAGCTTAAAGATCCTTATCCCTTTAAAAACCAAAACAATTTCATCTGGAATGGAAATCATTATACAACATGTACTCAATTTTTCTGTACTTGCTATAGCATTTTAAATAAATTTCATCTCTGAGAATTTAGCACAAGTACTCAGAACACCAGAGTAGTCCAGCAGAGTTGCCTTCAGGGTCTTCCAAAGAATAGCCAGAAGCCTCTTCATTAGTTGAAAACCCCCTTGCTTCGAATGCATATATATGTTTTGACAGGCTTTTCTCCCACTGACTGTTCAAATATCTGCTTTTATAAAGATTTAATTCTTACTCCAACTCCCACAGAGAGGTTAATAAATGTAAATAAAACGATTTAAATGACCTCAATGGTCCTTCAGGGAGTAGAAGATAAAAATTCATCAAGATTGACTTAGTGAAATCATTTTCACTGTTCGGAGATCTCTTATCCTTAGATCTGTTAAATAAATAAGTATTGAAAGGCTACCAAGTGCCAATTAGGCACTTTTCCAGACACTGAAACCAAAGGGATACAAAGTTCCTGTATTGACTCAGTGATTCTTGCCCTGCATGAGCACATGGTAAAGGGATCAGCCCTGAGCTGACTCATGAGGTTCCCTCATTACCTGAAATACTTCAGAGATTAATTGCCAAGATATAAACATTGCTGCGAATGTAGCCAGGTTTCAGAGCAGACCACAGAAAGAGTATTTACGATATCACCCAATGAAGAAACAAGTAACTTCTGAAATGTAGCTAGTGCGCAGAAAAGGGCTAATTGTCAAAACTAGAGTCAAATACATTTTTACATAGTAGAACATAAATTTCCTTGTGTGCTATGGATTGTGGTTCTAAAGTCAGTCTTTAAAAGATAATTGAGATGACAAAGGAAAATGAGTTTAAATTAGCATCCCCTACAAGATCATCTTCCTCACTATTTTAACCAATAACTGAACAATGATTGGCACATAGCAAGCACACAGGAATATTGTTAAATGCATTAATTAATGTCAATCAAGTGTTTGATGGTATACCAAGCACCTTGGGAATGAATGCTCTTCAAACAGCACAAAACTTGAGAATGAAGGATAATCAATTTACAATCAGTATCTTTGAATGAATAAATAGGGTCCTCTGCTGGGATCAGTTTCATCTTGATCCTCACAATGACCTAAAGTCATCTAACCTTTGCCAGAGATGGCAATTATGTTTGTTCTTAGACTGTTGATGATTAAAGTTATATTAAACCAATGGTCCTCAAGTGAAGTTTGTTTTGGCAATGTCAGAGGATACTTTTGGTTATGGGTGATACAGGTCAGATATGCTATTAAATATTCTACAGTGCACAAAATAGTACCTCACAATAAAGAATTACCTAGCCCCAAATGTCAAAACTGCTGCTGTTGAGACACCCAGGGTTAGAGCAAGTCATTCCATTTGTTCAAGAGACAGATAGATCTTGAGTTCCTGTGGGACTTACAACCCTCAGTTTCCCCATTAGGAAAATACAATAATAGTATCCACTCTGTAAGGTTGTTGTGAGGAATTCATGATAATGTATGTAAGGTATCTGACATATAATAGATACAAAAACCTAGCTAGTCTTACTATTATGAGAGCACTTATTAATTGTCTGAGGTTGAGATTTCTGCTAATCCTCAGTGAGAAAAGTGAAGCAAGAGACATCACAATACTAGACTTTAAATTATACTACAGAGGAACAGTAACAAAAATAGCATGATATTGGAACCAAAACAGACATGAAGACCAATGGTACATGATAGAAGACGCAGAGACAAACCCAGATAAGTAGTTATCTCCTGCTAGACAAAGGTGCCATAAACATATACTGGAGAAAAGATAGCCTCTTCAACAAATGGTGCTGGAAAAAATGGAAATCCACATGTAGCAAAAAGAAATTAAACTCCTATCTCTCATCCCACACAAAACTCAACTAAAAGTAGATTAAAGACCTAGGCATTAAATCAGAGTCCCTGTGCCTATGAGATGAAAAAATAGGCCCAAATCTCCATCATGTCATCTTAGGATCTAAATTCCTCAACAAGACTCCTAAAGCACAAGAAGTAAAATCAAAAATCAATAAATGGGATGGTATCAAACTAAAAATCTTCTTCACAGCAAAGGAAACAATCAACAAAGTGAAGAGAGAGCCTACAGAATGGTAGAAAACTTTTGCCACCTGCACCTCAGATAGAGCGTTATTCTCCAGGATATATGAAGAACTCAAAAAACACCAAAAACACAAAAAAGCCAATCAATAAATGGGTCAAGGAACTGAAAGGCACTTCACAAAAGCAATGCAAATGGTTAATAAATATATTAGAAAATGTTCAACATCTCTAGCAATTAGAGAAATGCAAATCAAAACCACACTGAGATTTCATCTCACTCCAGACAGAATACAATTATCAAGATTACAAGTAATTATAAATGTTGATGAGGATGTGGAGTAAAAAGTACACTCATACATTGCTGATGGGACTGCATATTGGTGCAACCACTCTGGAAAGCAATATGGAGATACCTCAGGAAACTTAAAATGGAACTGACATTTGACCCACTTATGCCACTCCTCAGCATGTACCCAAAGGACTTTAAATCAACATTCTATAGTGACATGGCCACATAATGTTTAAAGTAGCTCAGTTCACAATAGTTAAACTATGGAACCAATCTAGGTGCCCTTCAGTAAATGAATGGGCAAAGAAAATGTGGTATATATAAAACAAGGAATATTACTTAGCCTTAAAGAAGAATTAAATTATGGCATTTGCCAGTAAATGAATGGAACTGGAGGCTATCACGCTAAGTGAAATAAGCCAATCCCCAAAAAACAAAGACTGAATGTTCTCTCTGAGATGTGAATGCTGACTCACAGTAAATGGGTGAAGGAGGGAAGAATAGAAGTAATTTGGATTAGACAAAGGGGAAGGGAGATAGGTTGGGAATAGGAAAGACAGTAGAATAAACTGGACATTACTTTCCTATGTTCATATATGAATACGTGACCAGTATAACTCCAAATAATGTATAACCATAAGAATGGAAGTTATACTCCATGTATATATAATCTGTCAAAATACATTCTACTGTCATATATAACTAAAATGAATAAATACAATTTTTTTAAAAAGATTTCTGCTAGGTAGGAAAAGCATTTTAAAATGAAAAAGCTCAGCAACTTAAACAGAAAAATCAGAATTTTAGGACTAGGGGTATAAACTTGGTGTTTTGATTACTTGCCTGGCATGCATGAGGCCCTGGGGCTATAGCAATGACTAAACAAACAAACAAACAAAAAAAAAAAACCTTAAAATTAAAAAAAGAAAAAAAGGAAAGAAAACTCAAAATTTTAAAACTCAACCTTAAATATATAAATTTACATACAAGAAAAATGAGGTTCAGAGGAATTGGCTTATTCAAGATTAAATAGCAAGGTAGTGTCAGCTCACATAAAATAGTTCACCTACCATCTCTACTATCATTTTATTACTTACGTATATATATAGGTAGGCTTTTATTATTGCTAAACTATGTCATTATTTACAAATATGTCATAAATCACATAAGTCAGTATGAATACAAGATTTTATGCCTCCTAAATTCATATATGATAGTATGATTAGACTATAAAATAACTGAAAGTTATACACAACTATCTTAAATCCTCAGTCTGTTCAAGCTCATTTGTGAAACTGCCTTATTGTTTCAGTATCATCATAATAAGTCCTATTACCATGACAATGATCAGTTTTTTAAATTAATATTTTATAAAATCAATATTAGAAATCATTCACTTCTGGCTTAAATAGTTACATGAAGAATATACTCTGGAAAAAAGCTTGAACAAACATCCAGAATTTGATGTAGTACAAATAAATAGGAAAAAATAATTTTTAACTTCAATAGTAACCTAAGAAAAGTAATTAAGACAGAGTTAGAAATTTTTTGTTTCTAAATGTAGCACATATCTTGTTTATGCGTAACTACTGAAGGTCAGCGTTCATATAGTTCAGGGGGAAATCAAACCTTTCTTACCTTTCTAAAGCCATAAGGCAATATGTCTTTAAAATGTTCATCTTATTTACCGTGAATAGAAAGATGCTCAACTCATAATTACAAAGGGACAAAACTCAAACATTCAGTGAAACTATTCAATTGTGATACATCTAAATGGAAATATAAGACAGCTGTTAAAAGGTGATGCTTAAGAGAATGTTTAATGAGTGAAAAAAATGCTTAAATCTTATAAAGATTTAAAGAATGATGTAGACCTGTATAAAAGTCTGATCTGAACTATGAATGTACAACATGCAAACATGTAAAATTTAGAATAAAATATTTTAAAAACATTAACACCGTTTTTTAAGAGAGTATATCAATAGCCGATTTTTAAGTATATTTTTAATGACTATCCATATTTTATTTATATTTTTACCATCAGCATATAAACTTACTTTAGATCTGAACAGTTCATTTTAATCAAGAATACTAAAGCTAATCAAAAGCTTTTACTGTATAGAATCATGAAACCTATACTTGTGAAGAAAAGCATACACAGAGGTTAATGTATTGCTTTTGCAGGTAAGATGTGGGAAGAAGAGGCAATCCGTTGACTTTTTGTTGGTCAAGAACAACTTTACATGATACAAGACAAGCCTGCTGCAATACTGAAAATGTTCATGCTAAAGTCCACAAGGGGCATGTGTATGTACTAATAATCAGTATTACATCAGATTAATATTGAAGACAGTTATATACTAAATTAGGCATAATTAGGTTTTCATAAAGGCAAATATGTGTGTTCCTTCCAAGAAGTCTTGAATGTAATTATAAATGTCATTAAACCAATTAAAGTATTCTTTTAGCCAAAAAGATAATCACTAAAAGATATCTCATAGATACAGCTCATTAAACTTTGATAGTTTATTTAAATGCCTAGATAGTTCTGGGACACAGTCTTATTCATGAAAATTAATTATAAAAATAGAATTTAAAGGATGTTCTGCCAAAGAGCTCAGATAATTATTTCAGAAAAACATGTTTATGCTTTTGTAGGACATACACAATTCTAGATATCAAAAAAATTGCGAAGTCTCATAAATAAGACTGTTTTACATTTTAAATATCACCTTGATTGCTCTTTACTTTAGATCAGTAAGGGTAGGACTTATGGGTCAGATTTTCAAATTGTAATTAAGAGTCTGTAATTTCAAGACTGCTGATTTCTAGTATCTTCATAATATGACCAATTTATAATATTCTGAAATGACTATATTCAAGATCACATGTACTGGTAAGGTAAAGAAAACAGGCAAACAAAATTTCCAGTAATATATAAAGAACTTAATCCAATTTGATTAAATCCAAAGTATATTAAAAGAATATAGCCTATGTTGTATACAGATGCACTATGAAAATACTTTTATGATTGGATTTGAATTTTATTTATTTATTTATTATTTGGGGGGAATTCTAGGGATTTAACCTAGGGGTGCTTTACCACTGAGCTATATTTCCAGTTTTTTTAATTTTTTGAGAGGGGTCTCACTAAATTGCTTAGGGCCTTGATAAATTGCTGAGACTGACCTTGAACTTGTGATTCTCCCGTCTCAGACTACTGAGTCCCTAGATTACAGGTGTGAGAAACTTAACCCTGCTCTCATTTTACATAGAGTTAATTAATCATTCCCATAAGGGAATATGGATCATTCCCTACCTCTATAAAGATGCACAGAACCTCTAAGAAAACTGGATTCCCCATGCACAATCTGAGAGTATTAAGACATGTTTGCCTCTTTTAATCACAGTCCAGAAATATACCCAAGATCAAAGGATGGGGGAAAACACATGGACCCCTCTTTTCTATTATGAAAAAAGTGTTTAATTTTGCTTTTAAAGGAAATCCTTTGCCATAAAGCAAATAACATAAAGCTAGACAACACATAATTTTTTTGGGGGGTGGGGGGTAACGAGGATTGAACTCAGGGACACTTGACCACTGAGCCACATCCCCAGTCTATTTTGTATTTTATTTAGAGACAGGGTCTCACTGAGTTGCTTAGCACCTCGCTGTTGCTGAGGCTGGCTTTGAACTCGAGATCCTCCTGTCTCAGCCTTCCAGCTTCTGGGATTACAGGGTGCACCACCACACCCAGCCAATACAAATCTTTAAGTATCCAACATTGCACTTTTGACTTCATTGTAAGTTTTACTGTTTAAAATAACAGCTTTTGCAGCCAGCTCAGTGATAATACAGAGGTGTGAGAAACCAGTCCTTTTAGAGTGGGCCAGGCACCTACCTACCTGTTAGGACCCAGTGAATACGCTGGCTTTCTCACCTGAGGATTCGGCCTGAAGTCTGTGTTCTCAACTTATCCCTAGTCCAGGGACCACACTTTGAAAATCATCAACCTAAGCAACTCAAAACTACCCGGAAATGTCTTACTTTTAATTTATAAATATATTTCCCCATGAATTCATTATCATTCAACATTATTTTTATGCAGCTAATCATTTCCTCCCGTCTATATATTACTGTTTAAGTAAACAATGAAACTACTTTTCTTATACTCAAGAAATAGGACAATTATTTTCTGTATGAGCAACCACAGAAATTTTTAAAAAGAAAAACAATAACATGTTTAAGAAATGATAATTGAAAAGAGATAGTAAATAGGAAAGTAGACTTACTTGTAGCTCAAAGGGAAAGAACTTAAGTCATTGAACGACTCTATGGACTTTAAAAACTAAAAGTTATATCAATAGACTAAATCAAATGTTTTCTAAATGTCTCTCACATATTACCCAGAGCTATAAATATGAATCATATAAACATCACAAAACTGAAATTTTGAAGTGTGTCTTTTCTTCAAGGTATATGTCATTGCTGGATAAGTGAAGAAGATAGGCATTATTCCATTTATTTTGTTTGAACTGTAGAACTGTAGATATTTCAATATAATGGATGAAAAATTTAATCTCTAAAACCTAAAAATTTTCTTTTGGAAATTATGGGGTGACTTTAAATATGTTATAAATATTATATAGGTAAGTATTTTTCTCTACTGGCTAAAGATTATTTCATCACATGACTTAAAGTAATGGAAGTATAGATTATTTATGCCAATCACTAAATTATTACAACATACATATTTAAATTGTCCCTTGGATCAGAACACTAAGTATGACTAGTATGTAAATACCAAGTCATGGACAGGTCAAACTACTAATGGTATTTAAAAGAAGTTGATCATTTTCACTGGAATTATAAAATGGATTCATAGTAGATAGTTAATTTATTCAATGCTACTCAGCTCTCCAAATACAATCATTTTGAATTAGTACTGATACTATAATGAACTGTTTTCAAAACTGCAACAAAGGCTGGGCTCAGTGGCACATGCCTCTAATTCCAGTGGCTCAGGAGGCTGAGGCAGGAAGATGGCAAGTTCAAAGACAGCCTCAGCAAAAGCAAGGCCCTAAGCAACTCATGAGACCCTGTCTCTAAATAAAATACAAAATACGGCTGGGTATGTGGTTCAGTGGTTGAGTGCCTGTGAGTTCAATCCCCAATATCCCCCTGCCAAAAAAAAAAAAAAAAAAAACCGGCAACAAATACATCTGTAGTTAGTGGAAAGAATACAAACTGTGCAAACAGATTCACAATAACTGGTCACTCACCATAAACCCTTAGCCTTTCTGAGCCTGTTTCCAAAATAGTAAAATGGAAATATCACCTAACTCACAAAGTTTTATACGAAGGTTTATTAAGGAATGTGCAGTGCCTGACACATGGAAAGTGCTCGGTGACTTCCTTCAACTAGTGTTTACTGTGCTTCCACCGTATGAGGGGAATTGTTATAGATACCGGAAATAAACCAGGGAACAAAGCAGATGAAAACTTCTATCTTTTAGAAGCAGTACGTGAATTTAGGGAAATAGAAAGTCCTACAAGAAGGCACAGTACGGGGTCAGGATGGAAAAGGAAAACAGGACAGCTTCCCACAAGAGAGAGCATTTAAGTGAACTTTGGAAAACACCCAAAATCCCTATAGAAAAGATTTGTAGATTTTTGAAAAAGTAATATTATGAAAAGGAAGGAAGCTAGAAACTGTTTGCTTAAGCAACTCTGAGTAGTTTCATAGGGCTGCAATTTCAAATATAAATTACGGACCAGTAGGAGATTACAGTGGGAATATATGTTAGAACCAAACTGAAGTCTTCAACTGCTGAGATAAAGAATTTATACTTAGTTTGTAAGAAACAGGGAATCATTGAAGATATTTTGAGACTATAATGTGGATTTTTTTATCATTATTATTATTTTTATTTTTATTTTCGTACCAAGGATTGAACCACTGAGCCACATTGCTGGCCCATTTTTTAAATTTTTTTATTTGAGACAGGGTCCTACTAAGTTGCTTAGGCCTTTGCTAAGTCGCTACTGCTGGCTTTGAACTCATGATCCTCTCGCCTCAGCGTGAGCTGCCTTCTCAAGTTCCTCATGTGGTCCTGTACCTCCTGTGTTGGCGCCATTTCTGATCTCTGCCTTTTATCAACACTACATCATTAAGCCTACATACCCTATCCACATATCCCTATCATCAACGCACCTATCCTGACCATGACCCCAAATACAAAGCAGATAAAATAATATGTGACTGACTGGGCATTTGGGAGCATCATGCTCTCTCATGGCACTGCTCAAATGAAATGTGACAATTTGGGAGAAGAAAACTAGTCTGGGACAATTACTTTTTCAAAGTTCCCTTACCCCATGGGGAAGATTTCTAGTTTCCTCTTAGTCCTTGGTTTAGGGATCTTAAAAGTGTAACAAGGCTTCAGATTTAGGCACTTTTCTACCTGGGTAAGGTAGAAATGTTGATTTCTTAACTAAAGGAAAGTTAAACTTCTCTGACAAAAACATCTGAGAACATTTTTTCTAGCAGTTTTCAGTGAAGAAAAGGAGGATAGCAGGGTACAGTGGCAGATGACTGTAACCCCAGTGACCAGGAAGGCTGAGGTAGGAGGATCTCAGAGTTGAGGCCAGCCTAGGCGACTTGGTGAGACCCTGTCTCAAAAAAATAAATAAACAAAAAGGGCTGGGAGTGTAGCTCAGTGGTATTGTATACCTAGGTTCAATCCCTAGTACCAAAAGAAAAAAAGAGGGGAGGGTGTTATAATTATGATGTCTAACTATAACCTTCTATATATTTTATAGTCTAATTAAAGTAAATTAGAATGTTGTGAAATCGTGCTAAGTAATTATGAATACTATAAACTGAAGAAAAGAATTTCACAACATTCAGGATGGCTCAAATTTGATTTTCACTTCCCTTCTCATAACCAAGGACAAGGAGATTAAAAATTTTTTAATTCATCTTACAGAAAGAAGTTGAAAACTTTGTTTTTCTAACAGAAACGTAGTTGTATTCATCTTCTTCATTCAGAAAGGCCTTAAATTGAATAAGTAAATTTCAGGAAGATCAACTAAGAAGTATTTAATTAATGCCTATCAGCATCAGATCCCAGCAGATGTGATCAACAGGAAATGAAGGGGAAGTAAAGCTCCAGTTAGTCCAACACTGCTTATTATTCCAGAATACAGCTGGGAACAGAAGAGCAAATGTGAGCAGAATCAAGCTTTGCCTGTGGCTTTTCCTCTAGTCCAAATGTTCTCACCAACAAATAGAGTTCAGAAATAATAATACTTGACATAAAATTACATATAGTGAGGGAGACTGAGGAAACTCTGCAAAAGGGGCTGGATGATACCATTTATGTACTATTCATTCCAGAACAGATTGTTTTATTAGGAGATTGGCTCCCCCCACCCCGTTAAGTAAAATATATTCACTCTAAAAATTTTTAAAACTCTAGATTAATATCATGAGAAAAACAGAAATTACTTATACTCTCACTCCTCAAACAAAAATACTATTAACATTTCATTTGTTCCTCTCCAATAAAATAGCTTCTGTGCATGGTCGATTTTGTTTTTCCAAAACTACCATATCGTTTTGTAACTTTTTTTTTGTTTTTCATATTTCATTTTTCATATTCTCATACCAGAAACATTTTTCCATCTCATTGGATAGTCTTCCCAATAATCTCACACATATGGGTTTGCTTTCCATTCTGTTAATACAATGTGTGCAAATGTAGTGACATGATTATTAGTATTCTGATATTCTTTGATGATTGGGAGGTTAACATCTCCCCTCCCGCAAACTTGAAAAATTCCAATTTATTTTCCTTTGTGAATTGCCTATTTATGTCTATTTTTCATTGAGGTCATTTTTACAGTGGTATTCATCTGTCTTTGTCTTAGTCCACTTGGGGTTGCTGTAACCAATTACTATAAACTGGGTAGCTTACAAAAAACAGAGACTTACCAACCCAGATACCCTTCAACAGATGAATGGATAAAGAAACTGTGGTATATATACACAATGGAATATCATTCAGCCATAAAGAATACTAATATTGTGACATTTGCAGATGAATGGATGGAATTGGAGAATATCATGCTAAATGAAATAAGCCAATCCCAAAAAACCAAAGGCCAAATGTTTTCCCTGATAAGTTGATGATGATATATAATGGAGGTCAGGGGGTGGGGGGTAAGAGAAAAATGGAGGAACTTTAGATTATGTAGAGGGAAACAAGAGTGAGGGGCGTATGAAAAATGATGGAATAAGACAGACATCATTACCCTATGTACATGTGTGATTACATGAATGGTATGACTCTACATTGTGCACAACCATAGACACGAAAAGATGTACCCCATTTGTATATAATGACTCAAGATGCAGTCTGTAAAAATAAAAAATAATAATTTTAAAAAACCAGAGACTTGGGACTGGGGATGTAGCTCAGTTGGTAGAGTGCTTGCCTCGAATGAATGCACAAGGCCCTGGGTTCAATCCCCAGCACCGCAAAAAAAACAACCACCAGAGACTTGTTTCTTATAGTTAAAGAAAGTAGAAAGTCCAAGATCAAAGTGTGAACAGAGCTGTGTCTGGTGAGGGCTCACTGTCTGCTACTTAGATGGCTCCTTCTCTCTCTACTCTCCCATGAGGGAAGGGGCAAGGCAACTTTCTAGGCCTTTTCATGAGGGCACTAATCCCATTCATAAGGCCTTCAGTTCCATAATCTAGACATCTTCCAAAGACCCCACCTCTTAAGACTATCAGATTAGTGATCAGGAATCAATAAATGAACTTGGGTGGGAGCATACACACTTTCCAAACCTCGGCAATATTATAAAAGCACTGCTTTTAATAATGTCTTTTTAAATGAGCATGCTGGCAGATAAATACAGAGCCTAGCCTTTGCTTTTGATTTTGTTTACAGTATTTCAGAAGATACTTTCGAAAGTGGTATTTTTGTGATTATAAAAAGTAAGAGTTGCTGTAGAAGACTTGGGAATATCAGGAAAAATATATAAAAGAAAATGAAAGCTATAACTCTACCACCTAGAAATGTGCATGTGTGTGTGTATTTTAGTGTGTGATCTATTAATGAATATACCCATTAATGCAAGAGGAACTATATGCAAACAGGAAAAATTTTATTCAGTGTTTTCAATGTTTTAATTTATAACAATGTCTGATGTTTAAGAGCTTAATAAATATTTATTGAGTAAATGAATCTTATATATATTTATTTCAAAGGCATAATTTATACATTCAAGATATGTGGTATTTGATCTTGCCACTCAATACATTGCAACATATTTCCAAGTCATAATTGTTTTTCAAAATTATTTTGGTATCTGCATTTTATCTATATAAGGAGATAAAACATTAATTTATTTAAATATTTTGCTATAGAATGTTTCTGATTTAGATAACACTGTAATGACATTTATAAATCTTCAAATGGAATTCACATAATTTCCTTATAATATATTCCTAGACCCAAGGTCATTGAGTCAAAGTCTATGAATAGTTACAGGGTTTAATACATATTACCATTTTATCACCTCATATAGTTATATTAACATACCCTTCATTGAGCACCTTAAATGTAGATTCCATGAAGGCCACAACTCTTACAAAATTAGTATCACTACTACTTCTTACTCTGCAAATCAATGAAAAGTATTGTTTCTATAGCTAAAGTCTTTTTTTCTGAAATGAAATAAACCCATCCAAGAGAATAAGGTACCAATAATATTTTCAAGAAAATACAACAGGCTTCTGCTAAATGATAAGGAATGCTGCTCAGCTGCTGTAAATATTAACCAGGTATGGCGATGGCATCCAGTATACGTATTATTGTTCCTGGAGTTAATAAATAAATTCTTCTTTTCTAAAGCACTGAAAATCTCTTAAATTTATCTTCATCGATATGTTTTGTTTTGAGAGTTCCCACATAATCCTGCTTATAGCATTTTTTCTTTGTCTTCATTAAAAAAAATTTCCAACTAAAGCAGGCAATAAGTAAAACAGCATGTGGACATTTCATAAATCTTAATTTAAAAAAAACTGATTCTAAAAAGTACATTTGTTTAGCAAATGAATCATTTCTGTTCAATTATAAATTATAATCAAATTCTGAGCATTTCCCTCCATTTAACTGACAATATCAAAATAAACAATGTCCTATTCAATTGTTTAGTCAGTAAGTATGAAAAGTATTCATGTTTTGGTAAGCCAAGGTCAAACATTTCCCACATCCTGTTTCAAACTGTTTAAAGTCTCCATTTTTTTTTCATAAAATGTAACAAATGGTAACCGTTACAATGTTTTAATGAAATACTCTAAAGTTTGAATGCTGTTAACTTGCTTTTCAACAATATAATGTATGACCTCACCTTGATAAAAACAAACTATCTCAATGTAGAATTGCAAGGTACATTTATAATAAGAATAGAAAACAGTCTAGAAGAAGCTGTTATTACCTTTGGGGGTAGACTAAAGTGTGGGCTCACCTAGGTCACTAAATTAGCTATTCTGTTACAATGATCATCGGTTACATCTTCACTCTTAACAAATCAACAAAGACTTAAAATTTTTAATGCTGGTACTCTACAGTAATTAAATTTAAATTTGGCCTCACCTAATTTAAAGACTGGTACAGTAATACTGGTGGATAAGGAATCCCTACTTTTGTTGGTTCATCTTTCAAGGTTCATTAGAATTAGAGACTTGCCTAGAGACTATAGAATGGTTATTCTCCTTGCAAAGAACTATTTTCTTATGAAAAGAAGCAAGAAGAAACTTTGGTTTTATTTAGATCACATTCTAAATACCTGAGCTAACAAGCCCTAATGAATAGGTGGTTTAAACATATTCTTTCCAAAGGCACATGATCCCAAGTCACTACTACTTCTCCAGATTGTTGGAATTCACTACCCAACCCATATATCTCTGCTGTTTATAGTAAAATAAAACAACATGTTCTATAATGTAAAATGAAGGGTGCCCCAGATAATAACAAAGTTCTTAAAAGTTAGAGTTAGCAGGGAAGAATGTGGTTTCAAAGCTATTTCTGAACAAGTTCCAACGCAAACACCTTTTTTTTCCTAAGTAATCAATCCATGGCTTATTTATTGTACTAAATTACCAACACTTTTCCTCTTCAACACCTTTTGGGGCAAACAGCCAAAACTACTTTAAAGATCTGGATTTCACAAAGAATGACAAGTGTGTGTGCGCGCATGTGAACTGGTACGTCTGCATAATTTACCTTTTTACAAACCCCAGGTCTCAAAATAGATCAAATAATTTCCCTATAGAAATCAAGTAACTGAAAATGGTGCAATCGCTTCTCCATTTTTAAGTCCAGAACTCTAGTTTTGAGCCATGTCACCAAACCTAAATATGATTGGATGGGGGAAGGGATGGAAAGAGGAGGGAGGAGAAAGAGAGAGGGGACTTGGAGAAAGGCAGACAGAGAGCGGTGAGGCAGAAGGCTGGGCAACAGAGAGGTTTGCTCTTTCACTCTTACCAGTTTCTCCCCGGGCACACATCACAGCATAATGATCAATGAACTCCAGGGTGCGAGAAAAGAACAAGTACAGATCCGAAGAGTAAAGGCGAGTTATGCCTCCAAGCCAACCGTTTGCCTTGGGGCACCGGGTTGGGGGCAACCTCTCAGCGTCAGAGCAGCAGCCGGAGCCCGGGCAGAGACCAATTCCTCCCTCTCCCCCTCCTCCTCTCTTTTCTGCCCCAGACTCCGGAGCAGCCCGAGCTTCCGTGCACCGCCAATTGCCCGCCGCCCCGCCCCACGTGACGTCGCGGGGGCGGAGCCCGGCAGCTCCTGCTGTTGGACAGAGCTGCGGGTCTCCCTAGGCATATTTCCCAGTGACCCACAGCTGCTACAGTCCCACCTCTGACTTTCACCTTGCAGTACAAATTGCCCCGAGTTGAAGGTTTCGTTATTCTTGTTTTACAATTCGGTTGAACAATTCAGTCATTTATTAGGACTTGAAACACTCAACAATTGTTTTTTGGGTGGGAAAAAAATTCAATCTAAAAAATTTATTTCAGTTTCATAGCTAGGAAAAAAAGAAAGAAAAGAAAGAAAAAGACCACAGTTCTGATTTTGCCTTTTTTTTTTTTTTTTTTTTTTCTCACTCCCTACCCTTCTGTTTCTTTACTCAGGATATGGTAGCTTTATCATACACCTGACAGGGTCTGTTGACTAAAACTCATCACTTTAAAAAAATGTTTAACTCCTAAAAAATTTCAGTAATCTGTCTGGTCTTTCAAAACTTCTGATGAACTAAATGGTTTGGGAAGAGGAAAGACCATTTAGAGAAGGCAGAGCTTTCAGAAAAATTCAGAACAAAACCTAATACTCACTTGCTGCCAATTGTTTTACCCACTGAAACAAATATGAAAAATGAGACAGAAACTTCCACAACTCTCCTATCTTGTGCCTCTATTTTCCATTCTCTCAAATGTTTAGCAAGTGTGAAGAACGGATCGTGCAAATGCTTGGCCACTAGTGAAGCTATCACCAGGACAGACACAGGAGCTGGTTGGGAGGTTTGAAAACTCTCCCAGAACAAGAGAGGCCAAACGAGTTTTTGCACCCACCTAGAAGGTACTTCAGCCAAATGAGGAGGAATGAGATCTGGGTGTGGTATCCTGTGATGCCTGATTAAGGTAGCCTCCCTCTGCAAGGAAGGTCAAATTGCTAGAGTTTAGTCAACTCTGGAATAATTCTAGCCACACTGTCACTTATATGGTCTGTGAAAGTTCTGGTCCTAGTAGCAACTATGTGACTGTTTTCAATGGGAATTAAGATTAAACAAATTTCTTATCTGCTAGGCAATCTTCCACAGCACACTTAAAACTTCTAAAGGGCCTTCTTATAAGCTCCCCCAATCAGCAGGGATGTAACCTCTTGAAAGGCCTTTCTGGGAAGGTGCATACCAGGGCAAATCAGGCATGTAGCTGGCATTAGCATCCTGTTTGGATTGCTTCAATCAGTGATTCTAAGTAGTTACACATCAGAGTCGACTGAGGAGTCTGATGCCAAAGCCCCACCCAGACCAATTAAACTGGAATCTCCAGGGGTGTGGCTCTGGCAACTTCTGTCTTTCTCTCTCTCGCTCTCTCTTTTTTTTTTTTTTTTAAGTTCCCTTTTTGTCTCTAATGTGTGGCAAAAGTTGAAAATCACTGTATAAGATACAAATTAGTGTCTTAGAGGAAAATCCACATGATAATTAAGCTAAAAAATACAGTAACTGAATAACATGAAACAGTTTATAATAAAAATTATCCCTATATATTATTTATATATTTTTATTTTTAATATGAATAGAGAAAATATGTAGCAAGATACACAACAAAATTGTGTCACTAAGCTGGGTGTGGTGGTACACACCTATAATACCAGAAGCTCTGGAGGCTGAGGCAGGAGGATTTCAAGTTCAAAGCTAGCCTCAGCAACTTAACCAGGCACTGATAAAAAAAATCAAAAGGGCTGGGAGGTGACTCAGTAGATAAGTGCCTCTGGGTTTAATCCCTGAAGCCAAAAAAAATAAAAAAAATAAAAAGTTCACCAAGAGGGGAAGAATAGATGAGTGAGGCAAGGTTATTAGCTTTTTACATGTATCTGTTTCATTTGAAAAAACAAAAGTAGTGTATATTCCTTCTGTAATTCAAATATGTCTAATATAATCAAAAATTTTAAATTAATACTTACAAATGTCATAAAGGTTGGAAATAATCACTGCTAAAGTGGGTTTTCAGTTGGCTATTGTTTTTTCATGTTTTGTTGTTGTATTGTTTTGTTGCTTTGTTGGCAAATGCTCCTCTAACATCCAGATTTTTCTCCTGAGTTAATTCCATTTTGTAAAAAGAGAAAATCCTCAATTTGAGGCATTATTTAAATATGTTAATGCATATAGTCATTTCTAAGTTAAAATACATTTACTTTCTTGTAATTTCATAAACTTATTAAACTTTTATGTATTCCTCATGAAGTTTTAAAAACTAATATTCAAAAGTATAAAATATGGATATTCTTCTTCAGCTGGGAAATTATTTAGATTCTTGTTATGGTTTGGATATGAGGCACCCCCCTCCCCAAAGAAAACCCTCCTGTTAAGGCAGGAATATTCAGTGGTGAAATAATTAGATTGTAAGAGCTGTAAACTGCTCAGTCCATCCCTACTTTGAATGGACTGACTCGGTGGTAACTCTACTCAGGTGTAGCTTAATTGGAGAGAGGTGGCTTACTAGGGACTTGTCCTTGAAGAATACATCTTCGCTGTGGCCCTTTCTCTTCATGCTCTCTCTGCTTCCTGACCCCTCCGTGAGCTGAGCTGTTTTCCTCTGCTGGGTTCCCATTAGGCCCAGAGCAATGGAGTTGGCCATTTGTGAACTGAAACCTCTGAAACTGTGAGCCCCAAATAAACTTCCTCCTTCAAGTTGTCACATGTTTTGGTCACAGTGATGCCAAAGGCTGACTAAAACATCTCTCAATACTATTTAATAGCTTCATAATTAATTGCCAGTGGGAAAGAAATGGCCTAGTAGTCAAGTGCTTTGATTAGACTTGGTTTTAAATCTTAGTTTTACTAATTTTAGATATATGATCACTAAACTCCACAGGGAAGATGGATCCAATAATATCAACTTCAACATAATTAATCTCATGAAATCAGTTAGCTGAAGTGCTTATCACTGCATAAAACACATAACAGGCACTTAATAAGTGAGAGTCATCAATTCACTGATTCCTATACTCTCTTTCTTAAACATACTCAAGGATAGGATAGCAAGAGCAGATTCAGAATTATCAGAAAACATTCTTATAAAGCTGTAAACATGATTCTTCTTATGATCAATGATTCTTCTTATCCTGTTTCACGTGAAAAAGAAATATTTTCATTCTTTCAGTCCACTGTTTTAAAATATGAATAGGTAAATCGATATGAGGTTTTTAGGTTTACTTCAAAATATTTCACATATAGTATTATCTAAATTGTCACATTTTGCAGTACCTGAGTTTTCATGATTTGTAATCAACCACTTTCTCTCTGTACTCATTAACAAGGCATGACTCAAGCGCAGGTTAGGAAATTTCCCATTATCAGTTTTCTGACTAACTTCTTTGGGAAGAGAGAGAGAGAGAAGGAGGGAGAGGGAGGGAAAGAGAGAGAGAGAGGAGAGAGAGAGAGAGAGAAACACTGACCGAGTTACCGAGATCCCTGGCAATTAAATTTGTACTTTACAGATGAGCCCTGATTTTAATAACATGATCATAGTATCTTCTCTTTTTTTTTATTTAATATTTGCTGAGTGCTGATGAACTATTTCTATGTCAGGTCTGGATGTAAGTAGTTTATTGCTTCATTTAATTTTCTTCTGAATTCAACGAGGTCATTCTTCATTTAGGGATGAGAAATTCAGATGGGCATGGTAACACATGCCTGTAATTCCAACAATTTGTGAGGCCAAGGCAGGAGGAGCACAAGGTTGAAGCCATCCTCAGCAATTTAACAAGGCTCTCGGCAACTTAGCAAGACTCTGTCTCAAAATAAAAAATAAGAACTGAGGAATGTAATTCAGTGGTAGAGTGCCCATGGGCTCAATACCCAATACCACAAAAAAATTATATAATAAAATAAAATAAGAGAGAAACCATATGACCTTGAGAGTCTAGCAGAAAGTCTGAGCATCACCTGAGGAGAGATAACAGGGTCTCATGGGCCTTGATTGGAACCAATATCAATATCAATAGTTGCAGAACAAACCAGAATCTTCCATAAGTTCCACCTGGACCCATACCAAAGGTGTGGAGACTACCACAGAGACCACCAATTCTAACCAATCTGTCCTCCCTTACCCTGGGGTGACTTATATTCCTTTGCTACTAGAGATTGGGGAATCAGATTTGAGCTTGCCTCCGATTGCCTGCCCATTAACTTCTTGATCCAGTTTGTAATATGAAGAAAAATACTGTCAAAAGAAAAATAGCAGAATTCCTTATATGGAACAATGACCCTTTGGTCTTAAAAAGATAGTTTGTCAGTCTCTTACTTAGAGACAGGTCCCAGAGCTTTTCTCTGAACAGGTATAGTTGAAACAATGAAGTACACATGTCTCTGGGTGATATATGTCTCCTACTGGTCATAGAAGGTGGAAGTTTGGAGGATTTGGAATGGTGAGAAGATGGGAGAGAGAAAATGGGAACATTTTATAGAAAAGGAATTGAACAATCTGAGTAATTCTGTGTCTGGCTTCTGTGAGCATTTTTACATGAGGTTTTGTTTTGTCTTGGTACCAAGGATTGAATCCAAGGGCACTTAACCACTGAGCCGTGTTCACAGTCTGTTTATATGTGTGTGTGTGTGTGTGTGTGTGTGTGTGTGTGTGTGTGTATATTTATATTTATATTTTAATTTTTTTAAAATTTTGTTTGCCATTCCCTATGTTGTATATCTAGAGAATGACATACAACCTTGAGCCAGAAGTAGAATAAGACTATTGAAAATTCTTTGAACAGCTATGGGAGTGACTTCAAGAAAATGATGTCTAATATTCACTTCTAAGCTGATTCCTTTTCTTTGGTACTATATTTTCCACCAATTGGAACTGCCCAGATAAAAGGCCATGGGTATACTGCAAGATAACAATCTTTTAGCTTCCAGAATAGCTGGGTGTTTGGAGTCCGTCAATAGACAATGAAGCCATAGAGCTAATGAAGAAATCCATGTTCCAGGTTCCCAATGCATACAGCAAGTAGAAGCTTGTAGGAAATAACACAGAAGTGAGGAGGCTGGGCCAGGACAGCTCCAGGCATGGTCCCAATTCTCTATTTCATGTATCTTGAATACCTATCTCCATTTATAACTGGATTATGTGGATTTTCAATGGAGCCTGAGCCACTTGTAGGGACTCCTCCTTAGCACATAAGTTCTGCAAGTTAGAGCTTGTCATGAAAAATCAAATGGAACTCAAAATCTATTCACATTATTATGAGGAATTTCAGTGTTACATCACTCAGTAAGATTGGTTGAACCATATGTAACTGCCAATATTCAACCAGTTGTGACATGCGAAAGTGAAAAATGTACAAGGATCAAAGAATAAAAGCACTGTTAGAAACAAAATATAATGTTGACTATTAAAAATGCTATAAGGTTGTAAAAATCATCTGTAAGTTCAGTGAACATAGTTTCTCATGGTTGGTAATTTTCCAAGAATTTGAAGAAATCATTAATAAGTATCCAAAATTGTGTGGAGCTATTTAAAGCATAAAACCTCAGGTAAGCCAGGCTCTGTAGTGCACAGCTGTAATACCAGCGACTCGGGAGGCTGAGGCAAGAGACTCACAAATTCAAAGCTAGCCTCAGCAATTTAGTGAGGCCTTCCACAACTTAGTGAGACCTTGCCTTAAAATTTAAAAAAAAAAAAAAATTTAAAAAACAGGTTGAGGATATGACTCAGTGGTTAAACAATCCTGGGGTCTATTCCTGAACTTCGTGTAAAAATGCTCAAAGAAAGAAACCAGACACTGACCTATTCATAGGTTCGATTCCTTTTCTATGAAATGCTCAGAATAGGTACATCCACAGGGATAGAAAGTATAGAAGAATAGTCTTGCCAAGGGCTGGGGGCAAAGGAGAAAGGAAAATGACTACTGAGCAGAACAGGGTTTCTAACATGATGAAAATATTTTGAATTTAAACCAGTTATAAGGGTTTGTACTTCAAAGGGGTGAATTTTATGGTACGTGATTTATAACTCAGTAAAAAATTATATGAGAAAAAATTTCACTAAAGAGTAAAAAGATTCTCAATAATATTTTTAAATATTCAATAAAAATTTTGAAGTGTTTTTATAAGTAAGTCTTATATAAATTCAAAGTTTAATATTTTCCCCAATACTTTGAATTTTAAAAGTTATTATTATTCTTTTATATAAAGAAAATGCAATGAAATTATATACTGAGTCCCATATATATCAATTAGTTTACCTCAGTGGATTGTACAAGCTATTGCATTTTCTGAGTGCCAAGAGATGAAAACCTCTAAAATTTTCTATGCTGTGTTATCCTCCAGGATCCACAGTAGTAAGTCCGCTGTGCCCCCTGGCCTCTATTAACAGGGTTGGGGGGAAGTGGAGAGGGAAGTGAATGGAAAAAAGATGGCTAACTCAGAGGCACTGTGACCAGCTGGGATCATAAGTTAGGGAACACAAATTCAGGAGAAGAGGGGATCAGCCTCTCTTTCTTTGGTATTCTTGCCATCAAGGGGTTGTTCTTAATTTTTTTTTTTTTAATTCTAAGGATTTAAGTGAAGAATTTGAGGCCCTTATTAAGCACTAGAAAAAGTTAGAGCAAGGTGAATTAAGTCTTTGGTTTCAACCCCATCTGCACCCAGAACTACCTATAACTCCACTCATCTATTCATTATCTACTTGAAAATATGTGCATCATGTATGTGGCCAGTACCAGTCCAGGTTCATGAAATACAGGAGTAAACAAAACAAACCTATTTCCCTCAACAGATGACTAGAAAATATTTAGGAGATCAGATGGCAATAAGTGCCATGGAGAAAACCACAGGGAAGGAATGGGGAGAATGTCTGTGTAGGGGAGAGTGATGGGTTTTGACCTTTGGAAGATTCTATCAAGAAAGTGACATTTGAGCAATGATCTGAAGCAGGTGAGTGAACAAACAATAAAAGTACCTGAGGTGGAACATTTCAGGCAAAGTCCCTGAAGTCGAGTATGTTGGAGGGACAGCAAAGCACCAGTGTGTCCAGGGTTCTGCTAGTGAAGCAGTGATGTGGTAGTAGTGGAAAGTAGGAGGAGACATCAGAAATGTGAAATATTGGGAGACTATGAAGTTCTATGTGAGGACTTGGGATGTTACCCTGAGTAAATTGGAAGTGCCTAGGTATGTTTGGAGTGGAGGACTGTTACAGTTTCATCTATATTTTAACAGGATCCCTATAGCTTTTTTTGTTGATAGGTCATCTGTGAAGCACAATGATTGATGCAGGGAGACCAAGCAAGAGAAGATTTTAGCCAGGCATCATGGTGCAGGCCTGTAATACCAGTTGCTTGGGAGACTGAGACAGGAGGTTCTCGAGTTCAAAGCCAGCTTCAGCCAAAGCAAGGTGCTAAGCAACTCAGCGAGACCCTGTCTCTAAATAAAATACAAAATAAGGCTGAGGATGTGGCTCAGTGGTTGAGTGTCTCTGAGTTCAATATCTGGTACAAAAAAAAGAGGTGATTTTTACAATCCAGAGGACAGATGAGTTGGCCTAGGTCAGAATGGTAACTGTGAAGGTGGTGGTCGGTTTCTGGATATGATGATAAGGCTCATAGGATTGTTCATTCATTGTTGTGTGAATGTTAGGAGAAAAAGAAGAATCAAGGTTAATAAAATTGCTTAGTCATTTTGGTTTTCACTTATTTCCAGAATAATTTGTTGCTATCATTACTTAGATCCGACCCTGACAAGGAGGAAGATGAATATGTATGTGTCAGGGTGCTAAGTTTCCATTTGTACCTGGTACCTGGTATCAGGGTGCTAAGTTTCCATTTTGTATCTCAGTACCTGGTAATACACCTCTTGGAATTAAATTACAGTTATGAAGCATAATATTCACTGAAAGATAAGTCTACTAGGACATTATCAGCCCCTAATAGTGTGTCAGCTAAAAGGCCATTGCATAGCTATACAGTTTCCATTGCTTACCTCCCTTCCAGATACTTTAGTAAACACATTTCAAGAAGTTCCTCAGCTTCAATTGAGTTTCATTAGCTAAATCTCATAAGAATATCAAAATAAGAAATAATGATTTTAGAATTCAAAGTGAAGTTCACAGAACTGCCATCCTTTGCCCCTTAGCTTCCATCATCCTTCTAATGTAGGAGGTAGAAAAATCCAAGTTCTGACACTCTAACAATCACAGCCTCATATCCTTCTGTAAGTATTCTATCATTAGTCCTTTGAAAATTTTATTGGCCTACCAATCCAGCCTTTGGTTAGGAAGTTCAAGGACACATTCAACATATATGGATATGTGGAAATAAGACATTGTGGATTTCAGGTATATTGAGTATTTTTAAAATTTAGATGATCAAGAATATAACCAAATCCCAAGTCACTGACAAATGCTTATATGCGCCAATATCAGAAAGCATATAGGGAAATGAGGAACAGCAAAGTAATCTGACTTTTAGCAGGAAAAAAAATAACAAAAATTCAGCTACACCTCTTGCTTTCTGACAAGTCTGAAGCTTGGAGAGCTTAGTGTGGATTTCCTATCCTCTAACTCAAGCTCTTGTGTTAATCATAGAAAATAATGTCACTTTGTAAATGACAAAATGGACATTAATTTCATGTTGAGCCTGTTTCCCTGTAAGAAGTTTCCTTTTATGGTGCCTGAGACTAATTACAATCCAGGAGGATGTCCAAGCCTCATAATTCTTGTCTACTTATCTCTAATTTGGAACATCTCCCTCTCTGGGGGCCCTTGGCATTCAAACTCCTATTATCACTCTCAGCTGGCAGGAAAGTATGCAGGGGCTTCACATATTTATTCAACAAATATTAACAGTCTGCTAGGTGCTAGGGAACAAAATGTGAACAAAGTCCTTGACATTATGACCTTGTAGTCCAGTCTGGGAAAACAGCAATGGTCAGAACTTTACAGTGCAATACAAAAGCTACTTCCCTACTATGACGAGGGAAGTTCAAAGACCATGGGTGGAGCTTAGGTATGAGCAGACACAAGTCTTCCCAAAGTGATATCTAATGAAATGTGAAGAATGAAGAGAAATCCATCAAATAAACAGCATATAAGGGTAGGAGTGTCCAGAGAAGTGAAACATTCTGGAGGTGCAAGAGTCATCCTGCGAGGAATTTATGTACCATGTTCATGTTACCAGTGGGGGTCTTCAGGGACATTGGAAGCTTTGGTCTGATTAGAATGGCCATTTCTTTGATCATTGTCATGTGGGGACAGTATTTTGGGATAGTAGAGACACTGTTGTACTCCAGACAAGAAATGACGACCTGAAACAAGAAACTGGTACTAAATGTGGAAAGAGCCTGCGGGAAGTCAAACCTTGACTGTTATGATAAGAAATACGAGAAGGAACAGAGCTCCACTCAACCATTTAGCATTGTTGGCTAAATTTAGCATTATTGATAGCATTTTTGGCTTCCTCTCCTAAGACCCTCCTACATGATCATGGTCTTCATCTATTGTCCCTTTTCCTACTACAAGTTCCCTTTGTTAATCGCCAGCCACGGAGAGACCATACCAGCTGTTTTCTCCCCTTGTATTTCCAGGTTGTGTTGCAGGAGTGTGGTGGGAGAATGTCATGACACGATCCAACTGGTTCCTGCAAACAGTTTACTCAATGGAATTCACACTCTTGATTTAATCGTTCTTTTTATCTCTAAGATTCCTTCACATACCCAGCCAAGGTCTCCCCTTCTAACAAATATTTACTGAGCACCAGCCAGGTGCCAGGCATCATGTAGTCTCACCACCTTCACTTTCTGCGGGTGATTATACAACATACTGGGATGGGTCCAAGTCACCATGATGTATGATCCTCCCCATTCCCCTCCCCCTCTCCCTCTCCCTCCACTCTTGCATTTCTATGTATATACTTCTCCTTTATTTAGCAAAAGGAATTTGATTTCTCTTTGATGTTAGTATTCCTGGCCACCAGCTCTTGCCTCTTCTGGGATTTATATCATCAATTATTGATTCTATTTAAATCATTTATCTGGCCCTCTTCACTGGATTATTCCCACCAGTGTGCACATATTTTAGTACGAGCTGAATATATGTATTCTGTATACTAGAATAAGAAGAGGAGGAAGGAGGAGGAGGGGGAGGAGGAGAAAGAAGAAGGGGGAGGAAGAGGAAGTTACAGATGGAGGAGGAGGATGAAGGGAAAAGAAAAAGAAGGAGAGAAAGACAGAAGAAGGAGGAGGGAAGATAGGGAGAGCATGGAAAGAAAGAAGACAAAAGAAGAGAAAGAGAAAGCAAGAGAAACTTATTCCTGGTCTTGCAAATCCTTCAGGTCAAATGATGGTTTGCTCTCTCCTTACAAGGTGATCAGGATATTTCCTGGAACAGGTCTAAATCACAGACTAACTCCTTAAGTGCAACAGTCTGGTTTCAGGCTCTTTTCTCCCTTGGAATCACCTTGCCTAGGGTCAGAAGTCTATTTGTTAAATTCACTTATTTCCCCCTCATTCTCTGCTGTCACACTGACTTTGATGGCTACTCCCTACTACTTCCCTCCTTCAGGGGTTGCTGGTGTTCTTCCATTCTTCCTGGCTCTTTTCCCCTTCTTCATCTCCTTCCCCTCCTCCTTCTTCCCTTCCTCTTCCTCCTCCTCTCCTCCTCCTCCCTTTCCTTCTTCTTAAAAAGAAAAAATGAAAATAAAAAGATATATTTTCTTTTAAATGAAAAAAAGGGGTTTTGCTGCTCTTTCTACCCCCACCGCCCACCCCCAGCTATAAGTGATCTTTCCAAGGACTGTCCTGGTAACTTCTTTTTTATGGATTTAGGTATGATATCTAGGCTAAGGATTTTCAAACTTCTTTCTCTATGGAGCGTTTCCAGTTGTCTGCCAAAGGCTTCCTTCTGAATGGCGATGTCATCCTGGTATCTTAACTGTAATGTGCTCTTCTTTATATACCTTCTCCTGTTTCTCCTTCCTATTTCCTATCAGACTCTGCTGTGTCCACAGTTAGGGAGTAGTGTTGTCCAGGCATAGCTAGCAAATTAATGGGACAGAGAAGCTGATGGGCATTGGAGTCCCAGGACCCTCTTGACACTTACTCATGAAAGAAAATTCCAAGTTGGCTTGATTGGGCTACCAAAAAAACCTAATGCCAGTTCATGAAGCACTAATCTAATCAATGTTTACAATAGAGCTAGGAATCAGATGTTATGGGAATATAGAAGACAGAGAATCAATTCTGCTCATATGACAGGGGGGCTAGCAAAATTTTATATAAAATTTGTCATTGTGGAGGATCTTAAACCATGAGTAGGACTAGATTATCTGGAAAAAAATTCAGAAAAGAACTTTGGTTAAATGAGAGGCAAATGTAAATATGGTTATGGTACATCTGGGAATTAAAAAAAAATATATGTGACCAGAACAGGAGAGTGAGAAGTAGGCCCACATTGTGAAGGCTTTGAGAAGGAGATTATGGTCAGACCTGTGCTATAATTAACTAATCCAAAAGCAATGGCTAGTCCAGACATGGCAGTGTGAAAGAAAAGAAATGAAGGCCTAAAACAGAACTGGAAGCAAGTGTGGACAGGAAGGGATGCATTCAAGAGTTCAACCAAGGTCAAATCTCCCTGTTAATAGAGTAAGAAACATGAGATGGAAGACAGCCCCACTCAACAATTTATATTGTGTGGCCTGTGGGATGTTGATGCTTTAAAGTAAGGAGGACCCGAGAGTGTCCTGAGCTATTCAGATGAGCCCTGACCTGGGCAGGTACTCATGGAATCCAACTGAAGTGATTTTGGTTTGACAAGTGATACATACCTTAAACAGTGATGTGAAGTGACTTTACTTTGTTAATTTAGGTGCTTCACTGAGTCAAGTGCAGAGCTTCACGTGGAATGTGGTGACCTCCCTGCCATCTATTGGGTAAAATATCAGATCTCTTCCTTGAAAGATTTTTCTTGTTGGGTGTATCCACGATCAGGATGTTCATTCATGATGGTATTGTAGTCGAAAGTGAGACTGACAATGGAGAGGTACACAGAGGACTTCAAAGGTGCTGGTGATATTCTGTCATTTCTTAAATTCAGTAGTGGGTGTATTGGTTAGGATTCTCCAGAGAAATGAAACCAACAGGGTGTGTGTGTGTGTGTGTGTGTGTGTGTGTGTGTGTGTGTGTGTTGGAGAGACAGAGAGAGAGATTGATTTTTAGAAATTGGCTCATGAGTGTGGGGGCTGTCAGTCCAAAATCTGCAGAGTCATCCAGCAGACTGGAGACATAGGGAAGAGTTGATGTGGTATTTCAAGCTAGAAGTAAGTCTGCTGGCAGAATTCTCCTTTTATCCAGGGAGGTTAATCTTTTTCTATTAATATTTTCAACTGATTGGATATGGCCTACCCACATTGGAAGGTCATCTGCTTTACTCAGAGTCTTCCAATTTAAATGACAGTTTAAAAATACCCTTATAGAAACATCTAGAATAATCTCTGACCAAATACTTGGTATGGCGGTCCAGTCAAGTTGACACATAAAATTAACCGTCATGGGTATGTACATGAGTATTCTTTGAAACTATAACTATACATTAAAATAAACCAAAGTCAACTTCATTCTTTTGCTTGAAAACTGGGATTATAATTTATAATATAACATCCTTGGGTTGGCCACAACAGTTGTGACAGTCCCTATGAACAAACAAGGAAACAAAAAGCCTTAAAAAAAATGCCCAACAAAGGCCCTTTGCAATATAACAGAACAAAGTATTTAAAGTGGGGGCAACATGTAAGCTGGGCCTTCTTGTTCTCACTTGGTCCTACATTAACAATCTCCTGTTGATCACTGTTGATCACAAAGCTTGTCAAAACGTTCCTAGCTAAACGTTCAGGACATTCGCTTAAGTGTTAGTTGAGATGTAAAGGCAAGAATTTAGAAAATATCCTAACAGTTGCCTTTGTCTACCATATAGGCAGAGTTGAGAGGTGGAGAAGAGGACTGTCTAGATACCCCCACTCCTGATTCCCCACAGTTGAGTTTTACTGTGCTTGAAACTGCTTCTGCTGGCACATGCTGGTATTGACTATTCCTTTAAAAACTTATTGTCTAAATCCACCCAGGGGATAATGTTTAATGTTCAGACTAATTTGGACCATCTGTCATCTAGAAGACACATTTACTGCACCCAAAGTAAGTGCAGAGCCAGGCAAATGTGAATTTCTCTGTTCATCAAAATAATGTTCCTTAAAAGTGATGTGTGTATTGAAGTTCCATTAAATCAAATTTTATTTCAAATACCCTAAAATTTTATTTCAAATACCCTTAAAGGAGTCCAATGATAAATACTTTTACAGTATTAACTTTCTTATGTTCCTTTTTCTAAATGAGGCCAATTATTAGGTGCAGTGTACAACACAGACTGCAGTACCTTAACAGTTATCACTGTTCACATAAAATCCATTTGCCATCATTAGCATATGACCTTTATTGGAATTCTTTAAAATGCTTCTTGTGTATGCATTCTATGAAGTCAGCTTTGACAAAGGCTAAGATAGAGGGCTAATCCTTTCCTATGCCCTCAATTTACAAAGTTTATGCTAAAATTCCTTTGATTTGGGGGTAATATTTGTTTGCATAAATAAGATTAGAATAAAATTAATTTAACAACATTGAATGCATAAAGGCGTCTGTTTTCTTTATCTGCTAATTTTTAACACTTCCTATCTAAGGCATACATCACAGTTTTTACTCATTCTCCCTATGCCCACATGTGACAAAGGGATAGTTCTACCACTATCAAAGGAAGTCAAGACATGTTTGGTCTTACTGAATGATTTAGAGATGATGTTAACGTCATAGTCAGCACTCAATGGGACTTGACCTCTGGTGACTTCTGAGTGCCTCAGTTTCCTAAGAAGAAGGTGGATTAGATGCCTTCTAAGGTTAGTTTGGCTTCTATCACTGTAATTACCTGACCTAGTTCTTGCTTCCTTTTGTTCTGCTCTATAATTTAGCAATAATGTCAGTAGAAGGACTCTCTTAGAAATTCTACTTATTTGACCATGGATCTGAATGTTCTTCAAATATGTAAAAAATGTCTTTATTCTTGGCTTTGAATGTTGATTTAAATATTTTCTTATTTTGGGATGTATGTTGACATTGGATTTTTATTACCTGTCTTTTTGATTTGTATAAATTCTTTCCAACTGAATTGATATATTCATGCATATATATGCATATTCTCTGTTCACCCTGATGGTGAGTTCCCCTCTTCTGAATTTCTGGTTAAATTATCACGTGACTTTTGCTTTTAATTTTCATTTGATTTTGAACCATAACCAATCTAGAAAAGTACAAAGGGTGCAAAACAAATATTAGCTTACCATGCGGAATGAACTATAATTACCACTTTGCATTATGTGCCTTCACTCTCCTTTCTTTGATGAACTATTACAGCACTAAAATCCTTTTCAACACTATTCCAGGTTCCATTTCCAGAAGCCAAATAGACATGTGTAACTTGTCAGATTCTTTCTCTTAAATACACACATATATATATTTCTCTTTTTTTGAACTTGAACTTATGTGCTTGATTTTTACATAACTTGCCAATATGTAGGTGCACATTTTCTTTAGTTAACTGAACATTATTTTAAGATCTATTCTAATTGATGTGGTAAATAAGTTAATCTCTGTTAAGAGCATACAACTTACCATTGTATGATGATGTTATTTTGTTTATAAAACAACAATAGGAACAATACTGTATAGTACTTGGTTCATAAAAAAATCTCTTCCACTACATTATAATTCCTTGAGTCTCAAAGCTATTTTAAAATTATCAATCTTCCCAGGAAGTAATATCAGCATTAAACAAGTAAAATGATAAAAATAACTTTAAGTACCAATGAAAAGGATGGTAAATTGGCAGAAACCAGAAACTATATATAACTGAAGACCTAGGCCTGAATGAAAAGGGGAATTGCTGGGTTAAACTGATTAAAGGGAAAGAAGGGAGAAAGAAAAGGTACCTTAGTGATTTCCGGAAGAAAAACCAAAGAAGTCTTCCCAAACTCCAGCAAGTTCTAACTTAATGCTGCCTATCAGAACAAGCGCAGGCCAAACTTCTCTTTGATGTGAAAATAGGCTGGGATAATACATAGAGGGTAAAAGATGAGAAGTTAAGTTAGAAAGGATCTCACCAGCAGGTGACTGACTAGAAGGACCCCTTTGGGCCAGCTGGGTGATGCAGTGGTGAGCAGTTTCCTTAGTGGCAGCAGGGGAGGTGGGAATGTGCAGCTGGGACTTCCTTGAGGAGGAAGAGTACAGAAAGAAGTTTCCTTTTCTTGATATGAACCAGGCCATGCAGGGAAAATCTGGAAAATATTCTACCTCTGGAAATTTCTCAAGTCCTTGCCCAGCTTTTTTCTTCCATTTTCCTAAGGATAAAATGCCCCCGTGCTAAGCTTTGCGGCTGAAATCTCATTATTGAGGCATTTCTTTGGCAACCTTCTTGGATCTGATCTTACCACCCTCCATGCTTCAAAATTACCTACTCATTTGACTTTTAACCAAGTGTGCCTTTTCCTCAGCTTGACTAAACTCTAACGAGACTTCCTTCTTGACTCTTAAGCTCCTAATCTCCCTTTTCATAGAGCATCTTTAGAAAACCTATAATTGTGAATACATTCTCTGCCCTATTGAGATGGAAATCTTTTAAAATTGTTTCTTGTCAGATTTAGGACTTACTCAAGAATCTTCCAGTCTTCTCTTTGAAATGTCAACATCAAAGGAGAGAGCAAGCCTATCTTCTGTTTTGTTGTGGAAGGGTAGCAGCTAACTTCCATGGCACCTTGCTTCAAGTTGTGAAACTGCCTCTTGTAACATAGATATGAGAAAGTTTTCTTATGGGTAAAGCCAATGTGTAAACACAACTGGCTTGCGTTCTCACAACCCCAACACAAAATCCTCCTGTCCTTTGTTTTCATTGAGTGCCAGCTCAGTTCAGACTGAGTGCCAGCTCTTTATTGCCCTATTCTTAAACAGAATCTCCCTTAAGGATACTTCGAATTTTCTACCCAAACCAAGACTTCTATTTCATAATGGTTCTTCAAATCAAATTTCAGAAGGAAAGTAATTTAAACTATATGAATTAGCAATATTCATTCTTTTTTTATTGTAAACAAATGGGATACATGTTGTTTCTCTGTACATGACGTAAAGGCGTACCATTTGTGTAATCATAAATTTACATAGGGTAATGTTGTTTGATTCATTCTGTTATTTTTTCCCTTCCCCCCACCCCTCCCACCCCTCTTTTCCCTCTATACAGTCCTTCTTTCCTCCATTCTTGCCCCCCTCCCTAACCCTAACACTAACCCCTCCCACTCCCCATTATGTGTCATCATCCTCTTATCAGTGATATCATTCGTCCTTTGGTTTTTTTGAGATTGGCTTATCTCACTTAGCATGATATTCTCCAATTTCATCCATTTGCCTGCAAATGCCATAATTTTATCATTCTTTATGGCTGAGTAATATTCCATGCAATATTCATTCTTGAGCATCCTAGTGACTTTCATATATTTTAAAAACAGCTGTCAATTTACACAGATTTCTAGCTATTTTCAATCAATTTAATAGCAAATAATCTAAATAATTCACATAGTTGGGCAGGAATATTTGGGGTCAAGGAGACAATTTTGTACCGTCTTTCAAGGTTTAAGCCCATGGTTCTGAATTTCAGCTACATACTAGAATTATCTGGGGTGCATTAAAAAATGCTGCTGGATCCCACCCATAGGGCTCTTACTTTACTGGTCTTAGCATGAGTTGGTCATAAGGATTTCGAAATGTTCCTTAGTTGATTTTAGTTTTCATTCAAAGTTGCATATCATGGCCTAAAATTTTCATAGTTTTTTTTTTTTTTTTTCATTTTTTAAGCACCTCTTCTGTTACTGAATTCAACAAACATTTATGGGGAGTCCACTTTTTGTCTCGATCCTAGAATGAATATGCCATGGCTCACTTCAAGGAGCTCTCAGAACAAGAAGGGAGGAAGACCACAAATAACAGCAATATAATAAGAACTGCGGTAGAAATTTATTCAGAGTTATGGAACCACAGGCAGCAATTAAAATTCACTGGGGATGGTGTCTGACTTCACTAGATCAACTAGTCCTGCTTAGAGAGTGCTGATGAGAATGGAAGGAAGATTCCAGGCAAAGCAAACAATAGGAACAAAGTCCAGGGAGCAGGAAACCACCATTCTCCTCAAGTTCTCAAGGCCTTTGTTACTGCTGCCCTGACTGTTACCACACCTTTTGGTTAGTAAGGGGTCACATTCACATTTTCCAGGTCTTCATTATTTTTTCTACAAAGTTTGTCCAAACCAACACTAATTTACATTCATATCATCAGGGGTGTTTTGCAAAAACAACAAAATAACATTGATGTTCTACCCTCCAAGAGAGTCTGGGGGGTAAATCTAACCATTTGGCATTTTGAAAGCCCCATATGTGATCAACCGCATGCAGGCACATGGGACATGGTAGTATCCTCAAACTGAATTGTGATGGTGGCACTACTAATACACATTTAGAAAACCTCACCAAATTACGTCAGGTCATACAGTATGTAAATCATAAAGCTATTTAAAAACCAGAAGTGTAGCATGCTTAATGTGAAAAAAATCAATCACTCAAAAATTCCCTGGGTTGACTAATCAAAGAAATACTACTGACTGACATCGTAACAGCTCACAGATGTGGAGGGTCTCAGCACAGTGATTAAGAGGAGTGGCAACTGTGGAGGGCGGATTTCTAATCACAGAATCTTCACACAAAGACTAAGTGGGTACTAGACATGCCATCTCTAAGAATGACAACTCCTGAGGATATGGGTGTATATTACCTCTTAGGTCCAAAATTGCAGCTCAGCCAAGTATTTAACATTAACAAAGCAATTCCAGAGCTTTTAATACATTGTATCTTTAGTGCTACACTGAAATAACTGCTGTGGGCTCTGTTAAAATAAAAATTTCTATTCCTTTCAAAGATCTCTTTAAGGAAAATCTCAGGTGGTTCAAACTACAAGAACATTATTTTCTTTTTTTTACAAAAATAATGAAATAAGGATTGATTAAAATTTCATAATTATATATAAAGTTCTAAAAGAAAGACAAAAGCTTTCAGTTCATTAAGTTCATTCACCAGAGGAAATGAGATATTTATCCAACTGTCTTCTAAGAAATTATTTTTATAGGCAACCAAACATGCCTAGGTTTATACAGACAAGATAAAACTCAATACCTTCCCATTCTTTGCCAACTGGTCATTTATAACCTCTTTCGATCCAATAAAACCAATGACAATGTGACACTTAAATACATATTGCATGGTTATAACATATGGTTCCAATGGTTATAGACTGATTTGAACTTTAAGCCCCTTCCTCTCAACAGTTTATGAATAGGAAAAAATTTATATAGATTGAAGTGCATACAACTAATCAAAACAAACAACATCTATATTGCAACACATCTAATTAAAGTGAACAAACTAGTCAACTTCAAGTCATAGCATAACCCGAAGAGCAGGTTTGAACTGAGAAAACAAATGTGGAAAGGTAGAGTTTTTAAAATTAAAGAGTAAAATAAACTCTGAATGACAGGTAAATATCTTTTTTATTTCTAGAACATTTGTCAGAAATTATAATTACTGAAACCTAATGTTGTCTGTTCATAGATAGTAAAAGCATAGCCCTCCTGAATTTTGGGACACACAAAAGTTTTTCATTTGCAATTAACTAGTAAAACTCAGCTCATAATACTGAGGAACAATAATTTCCAAAGTCAGAGAGCCCTCATATTTGCTAAGTTTTAATCAAGAGTTTGTATAAAATAATTATGAGGGTATGATGTTTGGTCAAAAGGAAAGTCCAAGGCACACTTTTTCCTGCAGTGAAGAGGAAAGGATACTTTGTTACTTCTTTAACGAGAAATAGCCTTGGAATGACAAAGGGCTAGTAAGTCACCACAATTTGAAGAAAATATATTTTATGTTTATTCCATTTTCATTCAGTCAGTCATAATCACTGAGCATCCCTCAGACAGTTTGGTTAATTAAAGGAACTCAGGGATTAAAAAAGAGCACCTTAAGGAGAAACAATTCCTATCCTTAGATGTTCTGGTTTATCAATATGTCTCTTGGTTGGCATGAATCAATCTCTTCTGAACAAATGATGAAATTGAGTTTGGGGACATAAAAAACTGAGGAACAGACACTTAATGATTCTGAATGAGGATAACTCAGAATTCTTCTTAAACAGTCAGTTACCCAAGATAATATCCCTGACTTCTCTAATATATAACTTGCTAAAATAATAGATTTTAATTTAACTTGATTGAAACACTAAAATGAAAAGGGGTTGGTTGAATAACTTCACAGCTCTTTCCCTTAAAACAAATCTGAATTAATACTCATTTGAGACAGGAGCGAGTTGTTGGTTGGAACTCAGTTCTGTGTTTTGCTGGTGGTACCAGTGATCTGTTAAAATGATGGAGCCTCATGAAAATACGGGTGTTGTTGTAAACAGTGTTGATATGTCTTCTACTAGGAAATCTCACTTGTCTTTTAAAATCATGATTGTAAGTTAGGTATGCTGGTGCACACCTGTAATCCCAGCAGCTTGGAAGGCTGAGGCAGGAGGATCCTGAGTTTAAAGCCAGCCTTAGCAACTTAGTAAGGCCCTAAAGTAACTTAGTGAGACACCATTTCTAAATAAAATATAAAAAGCTGGAGATGTGGCTCAGGAGTTAAGTGCCCCTGGGTTCAATCCCCAGTACCAAAATAAATACATAAATAAATATTGTATGAAATAAATAAAAATAAAGTCATGATTACAGAACAGACACCTATATGCTACCAAATTTTATTTCTTTTTCTTCCTGGGTTCACAGATAAATTATATTTTCAAAATGCCTTTAGATTTAGGTAGTGCCATCAAATGGAATTCTGACTGACGGAATGTAGGTAGGAGGGGTGTACAGCATTTCTAGGTCTGGCATATAAATTCCTCCTGTATGATCTTTAATTTGCTATCCCTTCCTTATCCAGTGCCTGTGAATAGACAGAACTTTTGAGGCCTTTAGGACAGAAGAGTCACCTAAATGCCTATACTTCTGTGTATTAGGTTCTTATGTAAGCAAAGACTAAATGGATATCAACTTTTTTCTATTGTTTTATTAAAATAATGAACCTGCTCTAATACAGAAATTGGTACAAGGAGTGGGATGTTCCTGTATTTTAACCTAAAGACTGTTATTAGCTTAGAGGTTGTCAGCAGGTTGGAAAGCTGGGGATTGATGTTATTCAGTGCTTCGGATCCTTAGAAGGCAGACTTCATTGCAAATGAGAGTGCAGATCCAGGCAATGGGTTGAAAAATAGATTCTTATCAGTGTAACTGGTTGTTAATGACTGCAGTTAGCAAGATGCTGGAAGAAGGGGATCAGATCAGGTAAGATTTGGTTGGTTTGAAAACAAAAATGAAAGAGAATCAATACATTCAATTTATCACAGCTATCTTAAAATATTTAAGATATTTAAGATATCCCACTGGCCAGCATTTGGATACTGATAACCCCAGATTCAAGTGAGGCTGGGAAATGTAGTCATTCCTCTTTCTGGAAAACTTGCACCTAGGTGGCAATTTTACTGCCATGGAAAAAGTTGAGCACCAACAGTAGTTTTCCAGATTCCTACTCACATTAACAGTTACCTAGGGACCTCCTTTTCCCAAAGTGTCTTAGGACAATTACATTGCAGTCTGGGCAAAGAAAGCTGTAAACATCTATGTGTATTAAGATCTGGAAAGTGAGAGCCACCTAGAGTACCATGCAAATTCAAAGAAAGGAGAAATTGAGCTCACTACATGAGATGGAGCACAAAGTACAGACAGGGAATTTGAGCTAACCCTTTAAGCATGCTACGAATAAGTGTTTTTCTCTGCAGAGCCCAGAAATTGAATAATTACTTCATCCTCTGTGGTATGTATCACCACTTTGCATCACTTTTATTTTATTATTAAAAAATTGGATTGCAATTCTTGTTTCTGTTTGCTAGTTATTGTGTGCTTTTACATGATAGGGGTTGTATTATCATCACCAAATTTTTAGCAACTGATTGAAGAACATCTGTAATAAGGACAGACAGAACAGAAAGGATATTTGTGCTTTAGGTGTGTGACTCTTAGGAGGCCTTGATTAGTAATTTTGGGGGTTGCCAGATAAAATACAGAACACACAATTAAATTTGAATACCAGATTAACTTTTTAGTTTAAGAATATCCCATGTAATATTTAGGCCATACTTAAAATATTATTCATTATTTATCTGAAATTTCACATTTAATTCGACTTTTGATATTTTTATTTGCTCCATCTGACAAAACTAGTGATGTTTTGGATCACGTTTGTTGTCTACAAATGGGGATGAATTCCTTCTTCTTAAGACAAATTATATAAAGAACCTTGCTCAGGGTAAAACCTTAGTTATTTACCTTTCAAATCAGTACACTTTAAGGGCTGGGGATATAGCTCAGTTGGTAGAGTGCTTGTTGGTAAAGTGCTTGCCTCATAAGCACAAGGCCCTGGGTTCAATCCCCCAGCACCGCAAAGAAAAAAAACAAAAACAAAAAAACCCCAGTACACTTTAATAAGAGGAAAAGTGACAAAACGCTGGGGCAATTTATGGTCCTGGTCCTGGACTCACTCTAATACTGTATATGGTTACTCTTACTGGACGATTCTTTAAAGAGCAAGCCGAAAGTCCAATAGAAATCTGGACACAGTCGTAGCCGCTTGGCGACGTCTGCGAAGCCGCCGTCCAAGCAGCAGCAGGAGGGTGTGCGTACAACATCCACCACTCCGGAAAGATTCCGCCTGGTTACAGCGAAATCGGTGGCAGAGACTTTGCGCACGCGCACAAGGACTTCTGTGGCTCCGCGCCCGCCCCGCCCCACCCGAAGGAGTCACGTGGGTGAGCCGTCGCGTTGGTGGTGAGACCCGGCCTTGTCACGTGATCCTGGCCCCAGCTTCGCACAGGGATGGAGCCGGAAGAGGGGACGCCCTTGTGGCGTCTGCAGAAGCTGCCCCCCGAGCGGGGCGCGCAGGTGAGGGGGCGTGGGCAGCGGCGGCGGCGCTGGCTGCGGGGCTGCCCGGCGAGCTGATCAGCGCAGTGCCACCCAGGCGCTTTCGCGGGCTCCCTAGGGAAGTGGAGGAAAGGGACGGAATTCCGGTTGTCAGGGCCCCTGCCTTCCCTGGGGACCCTGGGAGGCCGAGACTTGGGGCTCCACATTGGCGCTCAGGATCGGCGCAGCAGCCCCTAGGGGTTTGCGTGCAGATGTGCCACCCGGCCGCCTGAGCCCTGTGGGGTGGCTCACCTGCTCCCACGGGTCCGGTGCTCCTGGGCCGGGCCGGGTCGTGGCCACGTCGTGGCCACCTACTCTTTGAAAGCTTTTGCCTGCCGTGGAGTCGGTGGTTTGCAACCTCCTGTGTATGTTTCATTCATTCATTAAACACATACCTCCCCGAACGTCTGCCTTTCTAGGCGTCCAGTACTGGGTGTTAAGGATACTTGGTGACTTGGAGAGGACCCTGCCCCCTTGAGGGCGGCAGAAAAGAAAAAAAAAAAAAAAAAAAAAAAAAAACTAGGTAAGCACTACCTAGGGTGTAAAATAACCAGGTGACTTCGGTGAGTATGGTCTCAAGAGGTGAGGTATCTGTTGACACCTCCAGTCTATGAAGAACTGGCTTATTCTTTCAGCCCGTTTTCTGTTGAAGTATACGATTGGTTGAGTACCCTGAGGGGGTTGAGTACACCAGGGATGAGACATGGCTGTGTCCTGCTAGAGCATCTTTTATGGTGGCCAGTGCCGGCCTTCCTTTTTCCTTTGGTAGTGGGTAGTGTAGGGGAAACAAGGGAATTAACTTTCCTTCTGCCAGGATCAAGAAAATCAAGTAACTCTTGGCTGATTTTACAAATGAGGAATGGGAAATGTCAGCAGAGGGCTTGAATAATTTGTCCAAGAAAGTTCAGCAAGTAAACGGGTAAAACTGAAACTTTTATTTAGATCTATTGACTGAGCCTTCTGATCTTCCACGCTCCTGCTTTCATTCTATCCACTTCCCTGCTACCAGAGGTGTTGGTGGCTCCTAAATGGTCGGGTCTGTCCAGAGTCTCTTCCTTGAGAGTCAGGCTTCTGCTACAGGCATAACAAATTCATTGTGTCTTTGGCTGAGCTGCTCTCCTTTCCTGGGGCCCTACTTCCTCTACCACCTTATTTTTGCTTGGTGATGTGACCACTTTTACCCAGTCACTCAACTTGAAATTCTTGAGTCTCATGCTTGGTATCTCTTTTCACATCTTTTTTACTATCTCATTTTGAGTGTCCTTAACAATTATGGTTCCTGTAATTTCTTTTCATAAACTGAACAGAGGGATATGGAGATGGAGAGCAGAGGGATTGGGCTTCGTCCCATTCTTTCTCTTTTTCTCTCCTTATAGCCCCTATCCTGTTACTAAACATGTAAATAGATTGCTTCCCATTCAATGTTGAGCACAGATGGCAGTCTGGGCTCTTCCTCACTGTAAGTCCTCTTATGATTTGGACCCTACCCACATCTTTAGCCTTGTCTCCTCTCACTCTTCCCTACCTTGCAAATTACCCCCTACTCCCAAGTCCAACAATGGTGTTTTACACTTTCGTCCTGTGTATATGCAGTTGCTTGTGACTGCAAATGCCTTTCTTGTTTATGTTTGCCTGGCCACCTGCTCATCCTTACCCAGCCACAAAGAAGAATGAAATAATGGCATTTGCTGGTAAATGGATGGAACTGGAGAATATCATGCTAAATGAAATAAGCCAGTCCCCAAAAAACCAAAGGCAGAATGTTCTCTCTGATATGTGGATGCTAACCCACAACAAGGGATGGGAAGATTAGAAGTTCATTGAATTAGACAAAGGGGAATGAAGGGAAGGGTGGGGGGAATAGGAAAGACAGTGGAATGAATAGGGCATATCTTTTTAATCCTTATTATACAAATATATGACCAGTGTAACTCTACGTCATATACAACCACAATAATGGGATCCTAAGTGGAACAAGTGATGCTTATTCTGTGTACGTATAATATGTCAAAATATAGTCTACTCTCATGTATATTTAGAACAAATAAAACCTCTTCCTTGCTTCCTCTCTCTGTTCCTTTGCCTCTTCTGTAAACTTCTATTATAGCCCCTGTTATTCTAAATGCACTTATTTATTAAAAATATCTGCCTTTTTGAAATAAACTTTTAAAGCTCTGTTGTGGTAGGGCCTCATTTATCTCCATTTTTCTCATGTGTAAAATGGGAGTAATCACCATACTTACCTCATAGGGTTGTAGTGAAGATCAGTATAGTGCTTGGTACCTAGTTAGGGGTCCACAAATGGTAGCTGTTACAGTTTTCTTTGTATTTCCATACCTTAGAGAATAAATGCAATGAAGTGTTTATTGCATGAATAAATTTTTAAAAATTCCAAAATATATATAGCCTCTTTATTTTTCAGTTTGAGTTCTGGGTTTTTCTTAAGCATGGGGGTAGTATGGGTTAAAAGGGGAATATATGTACAGAAGTTTGAATGAATTTTAAATTGAGTATGTTGGTTGATTTATGGTACATAAAAATTCTGTTTTATCATGCATTATCCAATTGTGAGGAAATAGAATTTGCTTATCTCTGTTCAAATATGAATGATTTTATAGGGAAAGAGTTATGATTAAAGTGGAGACGAATATGATCCAGGGGAGAAAGCGTTGGAAGACTTGCCTCTAAAATGTTATTTCCAAGTTAGGTGAATTCAGATACTACTTTCATAAAATTCAGGTATCTCCTGAGATAGATAATTATATTAATCTTTGCCTAGAATAGTTCTGGCATGGCAGATATTCAAATATGTTGAAGACTTGAATAATCTTAAGAGTGGTAGTAGAAAAAATAAGAACAGAAACTTAGCAATGTTACCAAGAATGTGCAGAGTTGCACATATTATGTAATTCATGCAGCATGATGAGGGTAGGTGATGTTCTCATTTTGTACTTGAGGAAGCAGAGACATGGAATGTTTAAGTAAAACTAGTAAGTAGTGGGACCAGTATTCACACTGGCTAGTTTTGCTCCAAAACTCAGTCTTCATTTGTGTGTTTAGTTATACATGTTTTGGGATTTCAATTACTGATAATTAAGGTAGGATAGAGAGAAAGGAATGCAAAAAAGGAAAAGAACATTTCTGAGGATCTTCTTGGAGTAGAGCAAAAGAAGTAAATTTGAATGTTGTGAAAATTTGAGCACAGCAAAATGAAGGTTGTAGAACTAGAATAAAATACTTTGATGAAAAAGCCAGATCCTTTGTTTTTGCTCATGGGTATAAATATGTGTAAAGATCCTGAGGTGAACTTTTTATACTTAACCATCTTCCTTTCAGGAATCTTGGAAAACCAGCACTATGTCTTTAAAATTATTTTAGCTTCTGAAGATGGACATAATAATGGAAAGTCTAGAAATTTTATGGAGCTCTAATTTTTAACTGATTTAAGAATAATCTTTAAAAGATTTTACATTTCTGTCTCAGCTGCTCTTACAGATTGCAGGAATGTCTCCCAACATTTGTTTTCTGTGAGGAAGATAATTCCACTTTATAATTTTACTTATAAGTACATTTATTTCCCTTTTTCTTCTCTAGCTTCTTCACAAAATAATTGATGGCTTCTGTGGCCGAGCTTATCCTCTCTACCAGGATTATCACAGTGTTTGGGATTCAACAGAATGGATGAATGTTTTAGAAGATGTTACCAAATTTTTTAAAGCTCTAGTTGGTAAAAATTTATCTGATGAAGAGGTAACTTTACTCTAAATCTCTATACTTAATAATGAATAATGCCTTGTTTTTTAAAAAAGTTTTTTGTAAGTTGGTCTTTAGAGCACTATATAAGGATCACTGTCTGTAAGTACTGACTAACAACAAGAACAAAAACCTCATAATTCTAAGTAAAATCTGTTTACAGTAATTCTGGGGTTTGGCCCTTTTTTATTTGTTCTTTCTTTTTGTTTTGTTTTTACTCTTTTATTTGTGAAACATTTAAAGCATGCCTGAGTCAGCTTTTCAAGGGTAGATATCTTGAAGTGAAACTGCATGGCCATGGGAGAGCCTTCTTCCACAGAATTGCTTTTGCATCTTTGCCAAAGATCATTTGGGCTTATTTATATATGTTACTCACTTTTTAAAGAGAATGGCCATGTGTGGGGATCTGTTTCTGGACTCTTTATTGTATTGCATTGTCTATATTTGCCAGTTCTGCACTGCTGAAATTACTGTAGAGTTAAACTACACTAAAATTACACTAAGTCTTGATTTCCAGTATAAGACCTTCCACTACATGTTTCTTCAAGATTGTCTTGGCTAGTCTAGGTCCTCTGTCTTTGTGTACATTTTAGAATGGGCTTATTAGTTTTAACAAAAACAAAAACAAACAACAAAACTGTTTTAATGGGCATTTTAATGGGTGTGGTACTGACTCTAGTTCTTTTAGGGGAGAATTGATAACAATATTTACCTTTCTAGTCTGTGAACATAGGATAGCCCTTCTTATATTTTATTAGTTTTACTCTTGTTTCTTACTGTTCTGTAGTTTTTAGTGTACAGATCTTGCCAATATTTCCTGGTATTTATTTTTAATTAAATGATATTTTTGATGTTATTTAATTTTGTTTTCCAGTTGTTTATTGCTAGTATGTAGAGATACAGTTTTTTATACCTTTTTTCTATTGAACAGACATTTAATTTATAAGATCTATTTGTAAGTTTTTAAGGGTGAGGGGATTTATATGCATTCTTTCTCTTTTTAAATTTTAATAGCTTTTATTTCTTTTTCCTACTTCATTGCATTGGCCAATACCTTTAGGACAGTGTTGGAAAAAAAGAAAAAACAGTGTTTAGTAGACATATATTTTATTCCTGACCTTAGGGAGAAAGCAAACACTATTTTACCACAGTATGCTAGCTGTATAATTTTATAAGTAATAATTCACATATTAAAGAAAATTCTTAAATTCCCAACTTTGCTGATAATTTTTATCATGAATTAATATTGAATTCTATTGTTTTTCCTGAATTATTATTCACCTTTATTTTGTTAATGTGGTGATTATCTTTGAATGTAAAGTAAACAAATTAAATTTGCCTTGCCAGTATAAATTTTAAATGGTCATGATGTGTTCTTTTTTCATGTATTTCTTGGATACAATACACCAATATTTTGTTTAGGATTTTTTGCATCAGTATTTGAGTGACTGTGGCCTGTGGTTTTTTCTTTTTCTGACATTCCCTTGTCAAACTTTATTCTGGGCTCATGGAATGAATTTGGGAAGCATTTTTTCCTTTTCCTGTTCTTTGGAAGAATTTATGTGACTATTCATTTAGAATTGAATTGCTTCATTTTTGAATACTTGGAAATATTTTTTAATCTTTTCTTACCAGCTTTGATTTAGTTCCACAAGTAGTCAAAAAAGACACACAGTATTATTTCAGCCCTTCATGGTTTGCTACCATGGCTCAGCATATGGTTTATTTTAGTGAATCTTCCATGTACATTTGAAAATACTGTGTATTTTACTTGTTGGGTATAGCATTCTGTATATCAATTAGGTTAAGTGGAAAGATAGTGTTTTTTAAATCTTCTGTGTCTTTTGCTAAGTTTTTTCTTTAAATCTTTTTCTGTCAGTTACTAAGAATTCTGTTAACATTTCTCATTATGAATATACTTTTATCCATTTCTCTTTTTAGAACTGCCAGATTTTGCTACTCTATTTTGAAGCTATACTATTAGGTACCCACTAATTTATCATTGTTAGGTCTTGCTGTTGAATGGCCCTTTTGCCATCCTCCATTTCTTATAATGCTTCTTGCCTTAAGGGCAGCGTTGTTTGATGTTTTAATTCAGCTCAGTCAGCTTTTGCACTCCTCGGGTGTATTCACTTCCATGCTGCTTTATCAGTCAGCCATTTTTCTTTACTTTCTATTTTATAGGAATTTGTTAAACCCGTTTGTAGGTTATCCATTCTCATCTTATTCTTTGGGTAATTATAGAAGTAGTATTTCTTTTTTCCTTTCACTATCATTTTAAAAGGTGCGTGGTGGGAGAGTAGAACTGTACGTTACATGTTAAGCAGAAAAACCCTTTCATTTATATTTTATATTCTAACCATTTATTTTTATTTTCATAGATACTTCAGCAATTAAACCATTTGAATTCATCTCATCAAGAAGCTATCATCAAATGCTTGAAAAGTAGGAAAGATGAAATCAAGCAAGTTCTTTTAAGAGAAATAGTTGATATTTCTTCTGCACAGCTACAGGATTTTGATTGGCAGTTAAAGGTGGGAATCTGTTTATGAGTATTTTTTTCATTTTTTGGATATAGAAACTATTCTTCTTTATAATATATATCTAGAATTTCTTTTATTTTGAAAATGCATTGTTCCAAAGAAATATCAAAGATCATCTATGTTACACCTTTTGCATTATCTTGGACATAAGAACACTATGAGCATCCAGTCCACGTATAGTAATAGTGCATTGATCGTTAATTTAACTATACCTATAAATCTTAAGACCTATAAATCATAAATGGTGGGGCAGTATATACTCACCATATATATTTAGTTAGAATTTTCTAGACTTTATAGCTTTCTAAATATTGATAAATATAATACTACTTTTGGGAGGATGATCTATAATGTGTTATTGAAACAGAACTTTTGAAACATTTTGAAAAGAGAGTCATGACCAGTAGGGTTGATAAAGAGCAATTTCAGATCAACTTTCCATCCTTTATAAAGTACTTAGACTAGTAGATGAGGAGAAAACAAGTATACTGTGTTCCTTGATTTTATCTTGACCCTGGATAAAGTGCCTCATATTGTCTTGGTGGACTAACTGGAAAAAAAGTTGGGACAATAGCACAGGTGACTTTGTAACTGTGTATGTAACTATCCAAAGATAGATGGATTGTGTTAACCAAGAAAGTATGTGGTTCTGATGTTGGCTCAACCTTCTTTAACATTTTTATGAATATTACGCTGATCAAATTGAAGAGCGACATAGAACTAGAGATGTAAATATATAATCAAAGTTTAAAATTATTTTACCTCTTATACTGACGGACCAAATGAAGCAAAATAAATTGATCAAAGATCTCCTAAGTAGAGGATTTTTCATTTAAATAAATATTTTATGTTTTTATAAATGTAAAAAAGGAGAAATATTAACAGTATCTCATATGAGAAATGTTTGGTAGTTTTGGTTTACCAAAATGTAACTTAACTGATGTTGGTTCAGTATGGTTTGTTAGTAGAAATGCAATGCTTCAAGCAAGGGATAGTTCTAATAGTCTGTTTTCAGATGTTAAATCCTTTTAGTTAGTTTAATGATTTTTTAAAAATTCTGGCTGCCAAACTTAGAGAGATATTTTAAAAAAATTGGAACTCAGCCAGAAAAGAATGACCAGGAATTTAAAATCATGGTTTGTAAGATTGCTTTAAAGCTCATGAGACCCTGCCCTGGGAAAGAGAAAACCTAGTAGAAATATGACAGTTATCTTTAAAAATCCAGAAGTCATATGGTTGAGTGAGTAGGTGTGTGATCAGTGACTCCAGAGACTAGGACAAGGGCAAAGCTGTATCACTTGCAATAAGATGGATTTGAATTGAACCGGGGGAAGAACTTAACAACCATGAGTATCTGGAAATGATTTTAACCCTTCCTTGAGATAATTCACTCCTCATCATTGGTGGTATTCAGGCATAGGCTAAGAAACTACCTTTTGAAAATATTGAGGAAAATTATTCATAAGGTCAACAACCAGAAGGTGAGACTTCTACATCCCAGATATTATGAGTACTGTTTTGGGGAAAGAGAATGGAGGAGATATGTGAGAATTAACTCCTCTGATGCCCCAAGAAAGGTACTTTGAGATTGCTTGTTAGGTAAAGTTTTCCTTTCCATTGCACAACAGGTTTTTTTGGGGGGGTGGGAGGCAAAGGGAGCACTCCAAAGATTGTGGGGTTTTCTGACTCAGATTCCAGATAACTGAGTTTCCTTTTGTCATCTGCAGTGAAGGTTCAGCACTTGTTTCAAAAAGTGTTAATACCATAAATACTGTATTTGAGTCTCCCAATTTCTGTAGAATACATACACTCTGGAGACAGAAACTAAGTAGTGAAATAGATGTGTTCAGTGTTTTTGTGGAGTGGCCCTAATTGGAAATGGTATCTTGATGACACATTAATAGTTTAATAGATGGCTGATGATGAAGTAATTAAATATCTTAATTTCTGAGATTTTAGTAGTATTTTTAGTCTCATTTACCTTTATACACCAACTATCATATTCTTGGTATCTTTAACCTTCTCTAAGAATTCTGCTACTTGTTGCATTGGACCCATTCTGTACTCCTCATAGCTCTTATGATTAACACATTAATTGCATTTTTGAAGAAAAATGTATCTTGTTAAACTAGACCAGCTCCCACCACGAAACTGCCAACTGGTTGTCCCTGCTTACCTTTTTCCTCTCTTTCATTTACTTTCTTTCTCTTTCTGTTCTTCAAACATATATTGTTTTGACATGAGTTTGTTTTCTTTTTTAAAATGTATTGTTTATGTGCTCTGATGCATACTTAATATCATCCCTTCTAGTATTTATTAATTAGTTTTCCTAATTTTGAACAGCTTGCACTTTCTAGTGACAAGATTGCTACTTTACAAATGCCACTTTTAAACCTTCATCTAGATGTAAAAGAAAATGGTGAAGTAAAACCATATTCTGTTGAAATGAGTAAAGAAGAGCTACAGAATCTAATAAATTCCTTGGAAGCAGCTAATAAGGTATTTGTTTTAATTTTATCATATAGTTTAAACCTTTTAAGTTTTGATTGATACATGTACAACAATAAAATAAAAACTGGGTTCACTCTCAGTGTCTCTCTTTTCCCTGATGTTTTATGCCAGCACAGAAAATGATTGTCCATATACTCTCATCTCTAGTTTTAGATATTGAATTAATTATAACTGGTATTTAATTTTGGGTATAACTTACCAAGTAGTTAGTTTTCAAAGAAAATTATGTTCTTTAAACAGGTGAATATGCTTTGCTTTAGTGCTCATTAATGATTAAAAACTTTTTTTTTTTTACATTGGAACCATGATATTGATTCTGAAGAGTTTTTAGGATTAAAAATAGTTATAGTCCTGAAAACAAGTGTTTTATTTAACTGGAAAAAGAAAAGAAAATTGCTTTTGTAATCCTCTAAATATGGGAGATAAAATATAACTTGTAGTTATTATTACAAAATCAGGTTAAGATGAGATGGAAGTAATGGATGTGTAAAAATTTCATGTTTACAAAGCAATGACTAAATAACAATACCAACTGGTGTTTAATAAATGAGAAAAATAATATTGAACAGCAGAAACTATTGCTGTGAGGAAGAAATAAAACTAATGGTCCTTGTATATGTATATTCCTTTATCATTCCTCAGCAATGTCTCATGTGATGTATTCTCAGTGATAAGTCTCAGTTATTCTTACTTCTCTGGCTGCTATCATTTTTCTTGGTCCCACCTTTAAAAAAAAACAAAAAAACTGATAAATGTACACTTCTTTCCATACTCTGCAGTTACTCAAACATTTTAATGCCTTGATGATTAGTTCATAGACTCAGAAACCAAACTGGTAGTTCATGCCTGGCTCTCTTTTGGATAGGGTTGAAATATGTGGCATAGGTGTGTTGGAGCCTGGTGTAGATATTTAATGATCTGAACCACAGATCCTATCAGTCAAGGACCAGCAGTTACTACTACTAGTTCTCCACATCTTCTTCAGAGACTTCAGAGCATTTTATTTAGCATATGTCAGCATCATTCTGGTATTCTGATATTTTCCTCCCCAATTTGTGTTTTAAGGTGGTCCTACAGTTGAAATAACAGGAAATGATGGATACCAATGCTGTCAGATGTCACTGCAACAACTGATATGACAGAGTGAATGCTGTGTGTTCAGAACCCCTGAGATGTATTGATACACCAGGCTGAGAGGGCAGCAGAACTGAGATTCAAAAGATAGAAGTTTATCAGCCTCCCTAAGGAACAGGAAATTACTTGGTTGATAAGAAATACACAAAATGAAAGATGAAAAAGCTGTAGTTGCAGTTTATATTTTCATAATGATTGTTTTGTCTCATTTATTAAATATTTGAGAAATTTGTGTAGATAAAATTTTATTGAAAGGTAAAAATAGGTTATAAAGTAATGTAAACATGCAGAAGCACAAACATACTTGAATATTGCTTAAAAAATTATGTGACTAGAAAGGACATGTATTATGGATATATAATTAATTTGTGATATTTAAGAATAACTTTTTTAAAGAATGTATAAGCTGCATATATAACTCAGGAGATTTCATATCTTTCTCATATTTCAAAGAAAAGATTATAAAATGTAAAATTTCTTAGAGAAAAGCTCTTTATCAGACATGAAAACCAAAACAATTTCAAATTTATGTGAATGGTTGAGTTTATGGATTCCGGGAAACTAAAATCTGGAACACACAAAATTGAAAATAGCATTGTTATTTTTTTCTGCTTTTCCATGTCTGAATGGGAGACTATGCTCTGAGAAGATGTCATTGTGTGGTGTATATATTGTTATTCAGATATCAGGTAAGACTATCTACAGGTCCGTTTTTGTTATAAATTCTTAATAATGAACTTAACACTTTTGGATGTTACAAATACATTGGAAAGCAGACCATTTTTAACCTCAGCTAACTTTAAAAATAAGTATTCTGAACAAATAAAAGTGTCATGTTTCATTTTTATGTATTGCTTTATTTCAAATAACTTTCCATATCAGTAGTCAGCAATGCGAAATTAATTGGTGCCTACTATTTGCAAGCTTTGTGGTACATTAAAGTATCAGGCTATCCTTTGAAATGTCCAGAGGATGAGAGGATGATAAACCTATCCTCACCTCTATTCTAATCATATAGGTGAGATAGGATTAGAGCAGTTTTACAGATATCTGAGTGTGATCTAAGTAGTACTACTCGAAATGTGTACTATTGTGTACTATTGCCAGTCTATGAACAGTTTGTTATAAGTGGGCCAGTTAGAAAGGGAGCTTGGTCCAGAATGGTCATCAATATGCTTGTTTCATCTTGCTTGCTTCATCTGGAAATTTTGGTTATGAAAAATGTACTGGTTGAAGTAAACAGTAAGTGTGCTTAGCATAGTTGTTGATTTACCTTCTTGTGCAAAATCTTAGGTTATTATGGACCAGTAACATTTTGCAGACCAGCTCTATGAGTACCACTACTCCTGGGATCCTTTCTGAATTGCAGTTTTCTATGCAGGATCTCCTTTATAAGAAAAAAAAATCTTGCCTATTTAATTCTTCTCTCACTACATGGTATCATTCTATTAGCATTTCACAGCTTTATTGAAATCTAATGGTCATACACATACTGCCATTATTTAATGTGTACAGTTTGATAAGTTTTAAAATACAGACACCCTTGAAAGCATCAGCACAATCAAGATAGTGAAGATTGGTCACTCTTGAAAGTTTTCTCTTGCTCCTCTCCCCAATCTCCCCAGGTAACTGTTGCCCTGCTTTCTTCACCACAGATCAGTTGCATTTTCAAGAGTTTAGAGTAAATGGGATCGTATAGTATGTACTCTTTTTTTTTTGATGCTGGAGTTGAACCCAGGGCCTTGTGCATACTAAGCGTGTGCTCACCACTGAACTCAATACATGTTCTCATAAGGAAAAGTCTGACTTATTTCAGCATCATTTTGAGTTTTATCCATGTTGCATGTATCATCAGTTCATTCTTTTTTATTGAAAAGTGTTCTGTTGTAGAATTCTGCCACAATTCATTTATCTGTTTTCCTGTCATTGGATATTTTGGTTGTTTGAAGATTTTGGTTATTACAGCACACAGAATGCTATGAATATTCTTGTATACATCTTTGTATGGACATACACTTCTTTGGAGAAAATACTTTATAATAGAGTGAAATGCCTGGATCATTATGGTAGGTTTATGTTCATTTTTTCAAGATACTGCCAAACTGTTTCTTATGGTGATTTTACCGTTGCACAGTGTTTGAGTTCTGACTCCATCTTGTTTCCACTATATTATGAATACCTAAGAAATGTGGAGAATAAACTATAAGGTTTTGTAAGTATATTAATTCTGTCTTCCCATCTTTGTTAGAGAAGATGGGATGATAGAATCAAATGTTTGTTAGAGAAGATGGGAAGATAGAATTAAATGTCTATTTTTCCTTGTAAGTATATCCTGATGAGATTAGATCTTAAAATTAAGGTAAAAAAAATAGAGCTGATTATGTAGCATTTTATTTTATTTCTGGAGTTATTTAAAGAAAAGCATCCTAAAGATATTTAAAACTCATTTAAAGAGAACAGTTTTAAGCTAAACTCATTCCAAAGAATAATGTTCTTTGGGGGTACAAATTATGTCATTGCTGGGCTACACCCCACAGCTGACTCAGCTCCAGCCTGCCTAGCAAAAGCAGCAAACTGTGATAGCCTGCATTGTGAATGCAAATACAATTTATTAACAACAAAGCTGCACATCCCCAATGAGTGGACTAGGTAAGGTTATATTTGTTTAACATATTTGTGTTCTAATGAAGCGTAAGTTTCTGTTAGGAATACTGTTTTCATTGAAAAGGGGTTAGCTTCTTAAGTTAATGCCCTTGTGGAGAAGGTGATATATGACAGAAATATTCATAGGTTTGATGCATTTCTAAGATTGACATTGCCAGCCTCTTGTTTTCTCTTTAGGATGTGTGATAAATGGATAATTTTCCTTTTAAGGAAATCCTGAGCTTAGATAAGGAGTTGTTGTCTTTTGTTTACATGCTACCAGTAAAACCCTGACATGAATTTGTCATACTTGGAAGTCTTTGTTTTTAGGTCTAATTTATTAATAAATATTAATACTAAATATTAATAAACAAATATTAATTAAAAGAGAGGGCAGAAAAGTTCAGAGTCACTTGGGCTTCCTTCAGATAAAAAGATTATATGCTGGTGCATTTTGATGCAAAGCAGTTCATCTTTTGAACATTTTTATAATTTAAGTCTTTAAAAATGCCTTCATTTCAAAGATCAAAAATTTCTATATTAGAAAAGTTTTTTCAGTATATTTTAATAATTGGATTTTTTCTGTTTTATGATAATTATACAATGTCTTCCTTAAAAACACACTTTTTCATTGATAATGTACATTGAAACTGAACATGTTAAAGCTGAACAAAAGTCGTATATTAACCTAGTTAGGTTTGCAGTTATATTGGAAAGGTTATGTTGTCAAAGTGTAGGGCTGAGTGTGGGCTTTGGAGTTGTGCTTCGGGCTCCATCATTTGCTGGCAAGTTACTTTTGTTTCATTGGGATTCCATATTTCCAAACACAAAGTGGGGAAAACAAAAATCTCGTAACTCATGGATAAGCAATTCTCACAAAATATCTGTGATGCAGACTTCAGATATCTAAAATATCTATAATGTTGACCTCCAGAGAGAACATTGACCAAGCTGAACATACATGGAAGCTCGTGAACATTCTGCAAGAGAGCAGAGTTTCTGGTTTCTTCAAGTCAGTAGTGTAAAAGAAAGGGCAAGGGGACATGCTTTAGGTGTTAGAGACTTATGAGGTACAACTAAATGCAACCAGTAGATTGTGTTTCTCTCCACAGTTGGATGGGGGAAAAACTATAAAAACAGGCCTTTATTTATTTATGTAGTACCAGGGATTGAACCCAGGGGCACTTAACCATTGAGCCACATCCCTAACCCTTTTTGTCGTTTTTATTTTGAGATAGGGTCTCACTAAGTTGCTGAGGATGGCTTTGAGTTTGCAAACCTCCTGCCACAGCCTCCCAAGCCACTGGGATTTCAGTTGTGCATCACTGTACCTATCTGAAAAAGGCATTTTTGAGGCAATTGAGAAAATGTGAATAGGAACTGGGCATTAATGATACCAAGTAATGACTTTTTTGTTAGCTATGAATATCATAATGATTAGATTTTTTTATGCCCATAATTTATAGAAATGTATATAAGTGAAATGTTAAAGTATTTAAGATTTGTTTTAAATTAGGAAAAAAACAGAAGTGGTTATATGACCCAAGTGTGACTTGATAGTTGTAGATACTTGATAGTCATATAATATGGGTGGTGGATACTTGTGAAAAATTTCAAACTCAAAAACAAGTTAAAAGAAATAAAGCATTGCACTCAGAGGTGAAATAACTTGATTACTAGTGGCAGCACAGATACATTGATTGCATAAATACAGGCACTCCTATTTGTCCAGAGAACTTTCTTGCACACCAGCAGATGACTAAGTCTTTTACCTAGTTCTGTCTGGACATTTTCATGCTCACTGTGTAATTGCTGTGAATGTGGATGCGCTGGTTTGTCCTGAGCTTAGTTGGTCTTGCCATCTAAATAATTTTCTCTGAGGCTGAGAGGCTTTGTCTGATATCATTGCCAAAGCCTTTTCCCACTGCCCTGGCTTGATTACTGTTAACTTCCTGTTGAATTAATAAAGACTTTGTTTTACTTTGATGCTAGATGTTAACCTGTCTTAGTTAAACTTTTTACTTATATAGCAAATGCTAAACACATCATGTATGTGTATGTATATGTGTATACATATATGTATATATATTCTTTTTCTAATATAAGTAAAATCAAATGGTCATTTAATTCTCCCATATGTAACATGGTCTTCTGGAATTAGTTGCCAATATTGAATGCCTGAGAAAGTAGCCCTGCAGGCTGAGGTTCAGCTAATGAAGAGGTGGTTCCCAGTTATTTTGTTAGATGGATGCTAACGTTGTCCCTTGCTGGAATTTAGACTTTTATTGGAAAGCTATTCTACTAACTACAGTTAATGGATAAATGAACTTCGCACCTTTAGTCTGCTCATTGCTTTATTGTGCACACATTGTTTCTGGAGGAGAGAATGAATTTCAAGTTAGAGGTCTTCAAATGATGAAAGACTGAACAATAGGCCAACTCCATATTTGCAGTGGAGATTTTAAAAGAATTTGACACAATGCACCTCCACAAATGGGTGCTATTAAATCAGTTTTAGATATCATGTTTGAAAATAAGACTGCATTTCTTCATTTTTGTCTTTGTTATATAAATACTCCATTTGTTCAAATGTTTGCAAGACATGTTTGTACAGAAACAAGCTCCTGGAAAAGTACTGGTCCCTCTTTTTCCTCAATTGTTGGATAATCCTGCAAAGAATTTCTTCCAAATAAAGGAATTTAGCTTTGTATTAAATTTTACAATAAAAGCTCTGAAACGATAAATTCAGAACACTAAACATTTTTAAGACTTATAAAAAGAAATATGTGAAATTTTGCATGTTTAAAACAGTACAAAGTAAGTTTTTTATAGGTAGACATTTTTCATTAAAAAATTTTTATTTGCAGTTTTGAAATAAATGAGCTGACATAAATTGTATATATTTACAGCAACAAGTTACATTTCAGAAGCTGCACAATTACTTTTATAAGTACAACTGATGGTTTTTGACACCAGCCTTTCAGAAGTGTTTTCTGTCTTTCATTTGCTGCAATGATTAAAACCTTGTACCAAAGCAAATAGTAACTTATTTTATAGCAAAGCCACACTATTAACAAAAATATTTAGTGAACTGTGGTCAGTCCTGTGACTGTTAGGGTATCTGTGAGTCCTGAAATCAAGAGCACAAGCATTTCTTGTGTCCATACCTGATTGCATGTAAATTGATTTTACATTTTACAAGAGTACACAATTACTCAATGAATGGTTAATTATAGAAAAAAGGCCATGAAGGGAAAAAGGGTCAGGATCAGAGGCCACTGAGCAATTTCTTATTCACTAATTCACTGCCTAAAGGGAAATCTGTCTTCTTTCATGTGTATAAATCACAGTATACAGGCTTCATGGATTTTCTCCACAGATCTTGAGATAATGAAGGCATAACATTACATACTTTAAGCACGTTAAAAGGAATTAATGAAACAGTATTTTAATAAAGTCCCTAACAGAACGGGTGCAGACAAGTACACACTGTATGAAAGTTTGATTTCAAATGTAAAAAGCAACTACAGAAAAATCACAAGTTTCATTAGACAGAATGGCAATTTCAATCAGAAAATGCAGCATATATTGATACAAAGTAGAAAACTTGAATTATAAAAGTAAGGAGTCCATCATTTCCTTTCTTGGCATTTGTTAAAAACCTGTCTCTTCGGTAAAAAATTTCTACAGGTTTCCAGAAATACTCATTCTTGCCATTTAGCTTCTTTAGTGGTCTGGTAGGTGTACAAAAGTATCATCTGCTTATGTAAGAAAGAAAATGCTTATGTGAAAAGAGAAAAAGAGCATTAAAATATTTGTTTCTTTGCAATGAAAGAGATTCTGCCTTCTGAAAAATAAAGAGAAAGGAATTCCTTTATTTACAAGAACTGTGCAATACCAATCAGGATATGGATTAGCTAAATTACATTTGGTACGAGGGTAGATAGCAAAATTGATTAGTGGAGACTTAAAAACACAAGGAGTAAAACATGTAACAACATCCTCTGACATATTTGGCGAGTTTAGCATAACGGATTTTGAGAGGCAACAGAAGGTACGCATTTCTTTCTGTGTGTCCGTAGCACCTGCTTTTGAAAGCCCCAGCTATTTAGTACAGGATGCTATGAGTTAAAATAGCAGAAGATTGGTTTGGCAAGATTGGCTAATTTTGGGATTCAGTCAAGTTTCAGGTGAAGTGGTAGCCAAAGAGGTGTTCCATTGCTGGCAGGATAGTCATTTCCTATTCCTTAGCCTAAGGAGCCCTGCTTTCCCAAACCTCCCGAATCACTATGTCAAGGTCTTTGCCTCAGGTTCAGTCCCCTTGGGTAAGGAAAAGAGGAGGGAAATAATTATTCAGAGATGATGGATAGCCAGAAGAATTTTTCAAGGAAGCCATCCTTAACCCAGATGCTTTTCTTTCAAAAACAGTTTTATTTGTATTTTAACAATATTAAACTTTCCAGATTTCATTTCCAACCTTTTAAATGACATACTAACATTATTTCACATTAGCTATTAGGCTTCCATTACATGGCACAAAATGCTGCCTGGTGATCAAAAATAAAAAGCTTATTTAAAAATGTCAAAGAATTTTTGGTCATTGTAAACATTTTATCAATGGGGATTGATTTCCAAAAACCTCATGCAATCTTGACCTGGTAATAATTCCACAGGATAGTTTTTGTCAAGAGGGTTATTGGCCCTCTTTAAAATATGGAGGTGAGTAACATGCTCAATAAATATATGTGTATAGAATCATATGCATTCCCTTCTTAGAAAAGAAGTGGTACTCTGAGTATGAAAGGTCACTTGGATATATAGTTCTTTTTTCCATGGCACGACAGTGAGTGAGAATAATCTAGGGTCTTCCCTAAAAATGACTCAGGAATCTTTGCAAAATATAACATATTTCAAGCTTTATCCAGTGAGTATTTTTAAAACATGTAGGAACACATCAATAATGAGTTGATAAAAAGAAAAAGCAGATACACTATAATTCAATGTATTGGGGAAACATATGTAGAAAAATATGTTATTTAGTAAGACTAGGGCAGCTGGTTGCCACTCTGAGGTAAGGCTTGCAAATTATATATTTCTTCTGTGCAAATAAGTAAATACTTAGTAAGAGACAGGAATGTTGATTTAAAGAGCTTTCTAAAAGGCATTTTGCTATACTTATTTAGTCTTAAGAAGCAGTGACAAATGTCAAGAAATCTCTATCCCTCAGATCTAAATCTATTAATACCTTGGCAGAAATACTATTTGGTATGCAGTGTCTTCTAGGAGTGTTCTTTTAGAATTCACATCAGAATGTTCTAGGGTAGTCCTAACTTCAAGAATAAACACCCCATGGAACCTAGATTTAGAAGGCTTTTAATAAGTCAAACATGGATAAACAAGGGAAAAAAGAAACCTAAAGAATATTTTCCTTTCTCCAAAAGGAAAAAGTAGTGATAATTAGGATGGAAAATTCAATTCTGATAGAACTGGTAGAATCTAGAATGGCAGTATTATGAGAATTCAGTCTATTTAATCACACACAGTGGAAAAAAATCTTGGTGCCACTTCACATGACACCAACTGGTGTTCAACTGTGATGACTACAATTTAATCTATTCGAAGTTTGTAGGATTCTGTTCCATAGGACCAAAATAATTTGGGGGAGAGTTATCCCCACAGGTATTATTTGTAATCTCAAAATATTGCTTATTATGGAAATGCATTCTTTTGCCACATTTACCATCGTAGACCATTTGATGAGCATTTATAGACTCTACAATGGACAGCCAGTAGATGCTTTGGTTAGTACAAAGAATTAGAAAATGGGGAGTGTACTCCAAAGGACCTTATTCTTTATTTAGGGTGGCAGAATATTTGTGTACAAAATGGTTGGAAATGACCAGATGAAATGATCTACTTTATTGGACAAAGTACAAGGTTTGAAGGAGTGCTGGCAGGAGAGGGTCTGGAATGAGGAAGGATGCTCATACCCATATGGATTTTGGGTAATGTTGCCCTGATTATAAACCACCTTTGGGGTGGGTCTAGGAAGAATAATATCTGGGCAATGGAAATAAAATGTAAATCTTAAATCACAATGATGAGAACAGTTTGCAATGATGTGTGGCTTTGGAGTGAAGGGTAGGGAAAGCCTGAGGATTCGTTTGCTTGAATCTGAGTAGGGGGATCAGTGAAAAGTAAGATGAGCCTGAGTGATAGGGAGACTGGTCAGAAGTAAGAAATGATTCATAGGGAGCTAAGACCTATTTTCTCCAATATGTTAATATTATTTATTAATGTTTTTCACACCCTTTGGATTTCTGAGACCTCTTAACACAGGTGATCATGTCATTTATTATCCAAATGGACATTTTGAGAGTGAAGGAGGCTCTATTAGTAATTATGCATTGGAATCGTCTTAGGCTTATCAGGTTATATGGTCTCTTAATGTTAATTTAAAAGCACTGAGGGATATATCAGATGATTCCATTGTTGTGCAAGCTTTCTTTCTATGCTTTCTCTTAGAGAATACTAAAATACTTCTGTGTATGGGTTGGGACTGTGAGAGTGGAGAAGGAGGAGGAAAACCAAACTGGACAAAGGGGCTACTGGGCATGGTATTTAGCTAGTAGAAGTGGAAACTGTTCTCTTCCCGCCTCCTCTCCACTCATCTTTGAGCTACCCAAAGCATGAATCAAGGTAAAAAGGATTAAATCTAGTATAATAGAGTGGAATATGTATATATACCTATATATTTTTTTCCCATTTATCTATAAGTAAATATTAACTTCATCTTGGTCAGAATTTAGACTAGTGCTCTCTCTCTTCAAAATCATATGATTACTTGTGAAACCATCTCTAGGTAAATGGATGGGAAGTAGAAAAAGAAAGCAATTGATTTACTAATTGAATAGGAGCAGTGAGCACACCTCTACCTGGGGCGGTTTGAACAATACCTTTGTAGGCTGAGGTTGAAGGGCAGAATGCTAAGCCAATTGTGCTGAAGGAAAAAAAAAAAAAGGCCACCCCATTTATAGGTGGCCCTACAGCAGGAAGGCAGAATTTCTAGGCACTATCCTAACAATTTTGTATGGTATAAGGAGGCTCTTGGGAGAATCCTAAAAGTTTTGGAGTTGGTATCTTTACAGAAGGATAAAAAATTAGGAACATCTGTTTTCAAAAATCATGTTGGGTACCATGTTCAGAGACTAGAATGGGAAGGATGCTTGAAGACTATGAAGAGCCAGAGATGCTCACCACAGTCTAGTAAGGGAGTTTCACTCATGTCATGGCTGTACCTAGAATATTTCACAGGCTTAACTGGTGAAGTGGGGGCAAGAGGGATTGGAGACAGTGGGTAAGGAGAGGTTCTAATTAGATGGGAAGCTGCTTCTTGTCTAAGAGCATAACTAAACCTGCCACTCCACTTTTAGGACAGCAGGGGTTCAAAATTGGGAAGGGCACCATGACAGCATTTGGGTTTAGATGCTGCCTAGACATTGACTTTTCCATCCATGAGGGAATTTCATGGCTTTTTCTTGACTGAATAACAGAGGATGGTCTAAGAACATCTACATCTTCCAGAAATCTAAAATTAGCAACAAGATAACATTGATATACACTATCCGAGACTCTCTTAAAGATGCTCTTCAAGGAAAATACTGTGGCATAGAACATATAAAAATAGTAAAATAATTTTTTTACCACTTGACTGCATAACTGTGTATTTGAGATATTTCTAAAGGAATATGAACAAGTGTTGAATTCAGTTCACTTGATAGCAGATGGCTTACTCTCAAAGACAAGCTACAAGGATTATTACTAAATTTATGGGGCTATGTTAGCAGAGGCAGCTGTACTTCTGTATATTTTTTTGAGCTTTCCATACAAATGAACCTCTCTAAATTACCTTTCTGGAAGAGAACTTGGAAGTCATCAGTGGCGTGTCCAGAGTCACTCACCAAGGTAGTGGCAGAGACAACACAAAGGTCATGTCCCCATCCTAAATCTAAGGTGTCTTCCATCCACTGCTTCCATCCACATATCCACTGGAAGGTGTCTTCCGTTTCCCTGCTCTTGCCATGTAGCTCATCTATTGTCAACCTTTCAAGGTGAGACTGCATACTGTGTAGGAGATATTTAGAAAACTCCTGGTTCTCTAAATCTATAGAAATGCTGTCTGAAGGAAACAGGAGTTCTATATAATTTTATGGTGCCAATTTAGGCAGTTTGTACTATGACCTGCCCATTTACAAACTAATATTTAACACTGGCTAAAAGACTGAAGGGGAGTGAGTGAAAGGGATGTATAGAAAGAGAAATCTGGAACAGGAATTGAGTACAGGAAGGATGAAGTGGGTCAAGTTCTTAAAGGATGGTCTATAACCAGTGGTGTGCTACTTGAACCATGAAACTTTCTGGGAGATTTAATTATACAGTTTCAACTTTATGCACAAGTAAGACTGAAGGAGGGCATGAGTAGACAAGCTTGATGAAGAACTAAGATAGCGTGAGTTCCTCATGTTACTGCAGTTATAATGGCCTTACCTTCAAATTCTGGGATAGATAATGTAGATCTCCCTGGGTTTGAGCTAATGATTTGTGTTTCTATTGTATTCTGAAGTAAGCTGGGAGAGAGAAGGTTATGTAAGTACATGTACTCTTTACATAAGGAACAGAAAAACAGAAAATAAAAATAACCCAAGACAGTTGCTATGATTATAACTTGCTCCAAAGGCCTTTTAAAGGTAATGAGTATGACTTATTAAAATTCTTTTTTTGTGTGGGAAATTGAATTGAAGATAAACAATATAAATCCAAAGAAATCAAAGTTTTTAGCTATTTATGGACAAGATAGCTTATGAGGTTTGGAAATGAGAGAGAGAAAGAATAAATTCCACTGGATTAACATGAGGCAGGGTGGTATACAGTGTGGGAAGAAATGAATATAGAAGAGGTAATGTATTTTACACAAGCCAAAATTGCAAAAAACACACATACACATCACATTTTAATAATTTGCACTTGAATATATTGGGAAATGTCTCATCTTCCTTGTTTCTTTTCAAAGGAAAACAGAAAGAAGCAAGAGCCAGGCAGCGAGACTGATTGCCCTTCTTCATCCTTTGGCTTTCGAATGGAATTGTTTTAAGATAATCTGTGACCCTGTGTACCTAAGGCAAATGAATCATGCTACTTATTATTCTTTCTTTTATTGATCTATTGATATATCATTTGATTGTCTGCAGGACAGGAAGTGCAAGTGGAGTTGATTAGGAGTTTTTCTTACCCAACTGGTTCAGAAATATGCCTACTTTTCCCACATTGAATTCTTACTGAAGCCGTTGTAATGAGTCCAGGATATACAAGGGCTCTAGGGGCCAATTCTGAGTCCCTTGATATACCAATGACTTTTAATTAGGCAAAAGAACAACAACAATAAGGAAGAAAAACCCTAAACAACTGTTAGACCTCTTCAACTCAAATAGGAAATTCTTCCTACAGGAGAAGTAAAACCAAATACAACTCTTCATGCTTATCCTTCTAGAAACTCCGTATTTTTTGGTTTGCAATTCTTTTATTAAATTTCTTTGCTTTTCATTTGTGCTTGCTTGTGTAACTGCAGACTCCAACACTGAAGTTTTCTTATCACTTTAGTTGATTTCATATCTAAAAAAAGCTAGGTTTAAGTAAAAGCACAATGTATTCTTATGAATTCTATGAATTGACCTGATGAGTCAGTTTTCTTATTCAGCTAGTGGTGGAATTTGGCACATTTTGGAACTAAAATATCTCTCAGTGATTGCTCCCTGGGTATGCTCTCCTAGCACTTTGAGTGCTGACACAAAGTCCTACTTTGCTAATTTCTTACCTCCAAGAAAGACACTGTTCTCTATAATACATTACTAAGAAACAAAATTCTGTCTCTGATTAGAATTTCTGGAGATGCCATCACCCTCTCTGGGTCTGCCAGTTTGCATGGAAACACATCTTATGGTACAATATCCCATCATTCTGAAGACTTTTTCAAGAATACAAATACTTGGGGGAAATATATTTGAGAACATTATATCACCAGACCTTCTTTTAAGCTTTACTAGCACAGATTACACATATCTTTACCCCCAGCTAAAAATCCTTGTTTTAGTTCCTAGTTTATAACAATGTTTATCTTTACCTTTAAGTAATAATGGCATGGTTACCACTAGATCTTTTGGAGATGAATCAACCAGTTAGTGTCATCAAGGTTGTTGACTATCTCTTCCTATAATTTTGAATATTTGCCTGTTTACCCTGATCACACCATCCCTTCTATTCACTTTTGTTTTTTGTTTTAGAAGTTCTGGGAAACATGACAGAAGAGAAGTTAGAGGCTAAAGCTATTGGCACAAATGAAGCTTTGGATTACCTGTGGATTTTGAGCATCTCTTGCATTCCTGACCCTACTCAATGGCATGGATAATTCCATATCTGGAGATGTAAATAGTCACAAATGACTGAAAACAACGCATCCATCTACTTTTCATGACAGGTTCAAGGAGCAGTTTGCTCCAGTCCCCATTTCTGCTGGTGTGCTGTTCCTGGGCCCCTCAGGCCATCAGCCCTCTCATGGTCGCTGACACTTCTGGTGGGATAGGGGCATGAGGCAGTGATCACAGACACCTGGCTCTGGCTTACAGTGGGGTTACACAATTGCACACACGGAACAGCAGAGGAAGAGCAAGAGCTGAAAAAGATTCTGGTTTGGGTCCAAATCACTAATCATTTTGCTTCATGAATAAAAGCAAATGCTTTATAAGCTTACATTATTTACAATGCTCAGAGTTTTCAAACATCCACCCAAAGCAGAGGACCACCACACCACAGGGAACAGTTCAATGAACTATGTACAGAATTTACAAGGAAGTTTACATAATAGTCTACATTCCCTCAACATATTTACCTTTATGTTTTCTGCTTGCTTTCAGGAAACAGATATCTTTTTTGATTTTTTGTTTTCTTCCTCCAGTAACTGCTGATTGAACCAACATAAGCAAATGCTTGCATATTCCTTTTTTCTCCCTCCTGGGACATATGATTATATATTTCATTTAGGAAAAAAAAAAATCTTGGCACATCACCGTTTGGAACTGTCCATATAAGAAATCTTGGAGATAACTTCCTTCTAGAAGCATTATACATGTGTCTTTTTTGTTTAACTTGGCAAATTGCAATTGAGTTCTTTCCTAAATGCATATTTTTAATATAGTCATTGATTTGAGAAAGATGGAATTTCATCAATATTTCTATGTATTGTACATGTTATTTTAAAAGGAAAACCTATCCCTGGACCCTTAAACCAAAGTTTATTCTCTGCACCACATTTTTTTCTTTGCATTTTCAAGATCCTTTGTTGACTGTAATGTACAATAAAGATGGTATGTACAAAATCAGATCATTCAGTCAGCAAAAGTATCAACTAGGCTGCTGTTTCTTTTTGGCAATGGAGAGGACAGAGGCAATAATCCTGGATAATTCAAGCAAAAATGTTTCTTTACTTGGGTCTCTGCCTCACAAAGCTGGTAAGTGTAACACACATGTCACCCCTGATATGGCCAAGGGACATGAACAGAAGGGACGAATGGGTAGTCATCATTGTCACATGAAAGATGGAATTTCTGCTATGTCTATATAGGTTAAGTTGATGACACAGTTTATGCCACAGTTGATGAACTGTGCACATGGGGTTCCCTGGACCTGAATGTGGCAGGCATAAGAGAATGAGTGTGCAATTTTCAATCTCTTCTGCCACTTAAGTAATGCAGGGGATTATGGCTATCTTCTTGGCAAAAAATAAAACCACCCAATAATAATTAAACCTAACCCTTGTATAATGTAATAATCTGAATCTTTCAAGAATGTGGGCCAGTGTGAGGGCACTTAAGAATGTTTCACAACTACTTATGTCTTATGTACATCATTTTGGACAAGAAAAAATGAGACAGCAAGGGAAGGTAGATTTTTTTTTTTTTTTTTTTTTTTTTTTTACCATGCACTGATCAGCCTAGAAAGGGAGGATTTAGCCAGGAGGGCATCTAAGGAGGGAAGGATTTGTCTGAGAGATGTTCAGAAGAAACAAGTGTGGCCAGAGGTCATGAACCAGAAACATGGCAGCTTCTCCATTCTTCTAGCTACCATTGTCTCTGAAATTAGAGCCAGTTGATAGGATTTGTATAATGATAGTTGTGAAGCCTCTAGTGCCCAGATGGTGACACCATTTTGTGCCCAGTGGGTATATCCTGGCTTGATAATTTTACATTTTACAAAGGTTAAGTTTTATAAGAGTTGAAATATTTTTTCTAACAAGATATCTAAAATTACAGCAAAAACAACACTTTAGACTTTAAAAGACAAGGTAAAAATAATAATTGAAATACAAATTACCTCAGTCATTTTCCAAGAAGAATGATCTAAGCAGATAAATAAAGAGAAATTGTTTTGTTAAGAAACATATCCTTTCTGATTTAGCATTTTACCCTTAAAAGCTTTTTAAAAGGCTTTGACATCAGAATGATTCATTTCTGTTAGAGATTAGCCAAAAATTTCCCTTCCAGTATTTAAAATAAATGGCTGCACAGTGGTTCCTGGGTGGTCATTGAGAATACTAACCTTAAAATCACCAATATGGCCACATTACACCCATGGCAAAGCATCTCATTCTGTCAAGGGACTGAACAGAGTTTCAAAACAGATGACTTCATGGCCACAAGTTGGGGATTACCTTGACAGGGAAGTATGTTCATGTAACTGAAAATTGAAATAAAAATTTGGTCCCCATAACCCTACTAACTCCTCGTGAAACCATTGAGATCATTTTTCAGGTTAAAGTGGAGTTTTAATATTCTTACTAACTAATGTATGTTATCTTCAACCATACCCATTTATTATTTGGGGATTCCCTTTTCCTCTTTTTTTCCCTAAAAAGAATATCTTTTAACTCCCCTTGGGCTCATCAGTAAGAATTCAGCCTTATCTTTCCAATTATTACTATGATTGCTAGCAGCTCATGCTATTCCACACATAGATCCTCCTCACAGCTTCAGGGAGAAAGCCAGATTATCAAATGAGGCAATCATCCCTATGATTACTTAAATCGTGATTTCTTATCTATGGATCAGGTACCAAATCACCTCTATCACTGGATGGTCAATTTAAGGTCTCACTCAACCTTGAAAATAGAGAATTTTTTGATACTCAAACTTCAAAAAAAGGTTTTAATAAAACAAAGTGGAAAAAATCCCAACGATAGCATGTTAGATGTGTTTAGGATTGTGTTGCATTACTGACTGTCATGAGAACCATGACCCAGGGTAATCCATGAGCAGAGATAAGGCAGAGCAGGGATGACAGTGATTGACAAGTGTAGACAAGGGTTTACACTCTAGGGGCTGGTGCATGTGTTTGAAGGCCCAGTGTGTTTGTCATTATTTTTATCTGTGGATTTGCTACTTTAAGGATTTTCTTAAAATGGAAATCTGGCTTTGGAGAATGACACCAATGTGGATGAGTGTGTGTTTACTGTATTGTTCAATCCACAGTCGGGAATGCAGAGTTCAGAGAGAGACAAAAAGTACCTGCTAAGGCCTGTGTGACTAGCCTGTCACCATTAGATACTGCTCTCTGGAAGGCTAAGAAATATATACTATTTGATTTAAGATTTGGCAGTTCAGAGAACTGCCCAGGCACCCTTTTCACAGCACATAAATCTTGCCTTCCTCATGGAAAGGACAATATTTTTCTCAAGTGAAAATTGTTCCCCATTCTCCTCTTCAAAGCCCTCACCACATATCCTTTCTCTTACTCTCCCTGGAGCAGGAACTATGGATATGTCATGGCAAGGTTTCATGGCACAGCTTCAAAGGAGTTCAGGCTCAAAGTGCATCCAGGGCTGCTCACCGGACACATCAGTAAGAAAACTAATCATTGCCCCCCCAAACTCTTCATTCCTGTGAAGGAGAGAAAAATGTTCTCAATGGCTACCAATTTTAACAGGCTGGATTCTAATGTTCATTGAAAACTTTGCCAGGAAGTCTGACAAAGAAGCCTTTCTAAGGATACCCAGCCTAAAGGTGAGATGAAGATGGCAGGTTGAGTTGGCACAACCTTGACCGGCACTTGTCAATCCCTCCCTCCTGTTCCACAGAGCTGAGGAGCCCTTCAACAAGGGACTTGGGGGGACTTAAGAGTCCAGGGGAACCTTCTTCTCTTTTCTAGACTCCTTCACCTTCACCTTTTCTCCCCTTCCCTCTTCCTGGAAATCTGTAACTTGTCAATGGCTTTGTTATTTTTCTTCTGAGATCCTGGAAATTGTGTTGGGTTTTTTTTTTTTTTGGCAGCATGAGAGTGTTACAGTTAACCAGGAAGCAGTGCAGGTGGACAGCGAGGTCCTCTTTTTATTTTAAAAAAGAGAAAAACAAAAACAAAAACAAAAAAAACAGGGCAACTAGGAAAGACTGCTAAAGGTCTTCCTAACTCCTCTCTTTGTGTGGTTTGTTTGTAAACATGGCAATTAATAGAGCTCTTAAAGAGCTGATAACCTGGACCACAGTAGACTGGAACAAAAAAAATTTTTTTTGAAGTAAACATGGTGCAGTAATAAAATCGATATGCAAGACTTAAAACCCGTTGGATGGCTGAATCTCTTACCTCAAAAAACAGCAGTATCGCTGTTGGGGACCTGTGGGGTTAAAAAACAAGAGAAGAGGAAAGTAGTCTAAATCGAACCATTAGGACAGATCTTAGTGTACATAGTAAAGCCAATAAACGACGTTAAAAAGGGAAAAGGTGATGGGGAAAAACATTCGGGACCACTTGTCTATGGAATTCACATCAGTCAAGTCGGGGATTTTGACTTTGAGCTGGGAGGCGCGCCGGCGGATGCGCCCCTTGCTGGGCACCCCGTGCCGGTCCAGGGCGCGCCCGTAGCCCTCGCGGCTGCTCAGCGGCTTGCGGTACTGGATGCTGGCGCTGCCGTATGAGTACATGGTGGTGTTGGGGTCGCTCACGCCTGTGAGCACCTCTGAGCCGCTGGTCTCGTTCCTAATTTCCAGGGTACTGAGGAGAATGTTGCCGTGGGCGTCAACCTGATGGCAGAAAGGGCAGGCTCAGACACAACTGCTAGAGCATCGCCTGTTGTCATCAACCTGTCACTGAGGACACCTATGAGGTTCAGTAAACATTCTTGTTAGCCATCTGACTCTGTGTGCCTCCTGGATGTGGAGATTATCTAATCATCCATCTGTCTATCATGTGTCTGTCTTGCCAGCCATCTAGCTGTCAATCTATCATCTATCTTTATCAATTACTTATTTTGCTAGCTATGGTTTGATAACTAGCTATCATTTATTTAGTTATCATTCGTCTCCACTTGCAAAACATTGGTGTGTTTATATGCATATTTAGTGCATGTGTCATTTCTTCTAGTTGTACCTAGAAACATTAAGTAGTACCTAGAAACATTTAAAGCTAGAAACAAGAAGTAAAAATCCAGAATGGACCTTCATAGTCAATCATTAATATCTTGCTAGCCTTAATCTTTTTTCTTCTATTCATATATACTTTCCAATACAGGTTTATCCATATATTTTGCTTTGCAAACTTGCTATTGTCAGTTAATATAGCCTGATCATATTTCCATGTTATCAGAGACTGTGTGACATCACTTATTAATAGCTTACTTTGATAAACCATAATTTATTTTAGATGTTAAAATTGGTTTTACTTTTATAGTTTTATTAACAAGTCTGGAAGAAACATCTTTTAAATGGTTGTTCTGGCTAAACTGCCAGAAATGGGATTAATGGGTCGAAGGATGTGTTTATACTTTAACTTAGTTCCTTTACCACTGTTTACTGTTGCTTCCTGCCATTCCAGCTTTCCTGGTCATTCCCTATGCTATGCTTACACACACACTCTTGGAACTTCAGAATATGTGAACACATTTTGGTCTGCACATTACACGTATAAGATGTGAACACATTTTGATCAAGCCAGTATATTTTGCAAACAGATTTACCAGGAAGGTGCATGGCTCACATACGCATATGAATTTGAAGTACTTCCAAGGGCAAGTAGGTTAGCTCTGTTTAAAGGTAACATTAATAGCACTGTGCCTGAGTTACAGTAAATGCTTTTGAATGAGATTAACTTCAGTAATCACTTGTTGTAAACACGGATATAGGTATGGAGGGGAAAAGAAGCCTGGTAAAGAAGAAAGAGATAGAGAAAAGCATTTGAGGTAAAGACACAGAAGAGAGAAAAGAAAAGGAAAGGACAAAAGATGGTATAAGATGATGGTACCCACAATGTAGAATGGAGAAAATTTACTGAGTGTCCACAATGTGCCTAGCATAGGAGTAGTTGCTTCAAATGTGTTATTTATGCCTAAAGCCATTCTTTTTTAAAAATTAGGTCATTCTATCCCCATTTTATAGATAAGGCAACAGAGAACTAGAACAGTTAACCAACTGGCTCAGGTTTAACCTGCTAGCAAGTGCAGACCTGCCATTAGAACTCATCTGATTCAGAGCTCATATACTTTCTACTGAGAAAGAACTTCAGAATCCTTGGCTTCCATCACTTCCCACAGTTACTCAATTGATAGCTTTAAGCCTTGAGTTGTTTGGCGAGAAAAGATGACTGGATCAGGTCTGTATCTCTCTCCATTCTTATCTATTTGCATTTCACCCTGGAGCATTTTTCTCCAGCATAATTGGCCTACTTACTATATCCTATCCTGCTCATCTATTGACTTCTTATTTATGGGGTTATTATTTTTTGTTGTTAATGACTACTACTTACTGATCATACTGTATAATTATATATTTGGCTATTTCTCATACCTGCATTATGAAATTTATAATATTATCCTAGTTTAGCAGATACGGGAACAAGCTCACCGAGGTTAAGTCAATTGCTTAGCAGTAAACAAATAAGCACTCAATTTTGGATTAAAATGTAGGATGGATGCTTTTTGTATCATGCATAGTTTTTCTCTCTTCTTTGTAGGTTAATCAAATCAAACTGTTTTATTCAAGATTCAATTTACATTCTACTTTCTATGTGTACCTTTATGCCTTTTCTGATAATAGTAACCTCACAACTTTTTCCAAACATTTTTAGTACTTACTATTATAATAGTGTTAGGAGTCAAACACACATACTGAGCAAAATTAGCATCCTCACCATCAAAAATCTTAGTTCTAACTTTAAGAGCAGAATTTACAAACTCAGATACCTACAGGGACCAAGAAGCTTGAATAAGTAGAGGCAGGTAAATATAAACAATTGAGTGAACTAGGGAGGGGTGAGAACGATGGTGGGGTGAGTCTCTCAGGAGGACACCCAGGTTGGATCCAGCTGACAACCGTGGACCCCGGTGCTGCTGGATGGTCTTCTTGGCTAGACTACCTGAGCATCTAGATTTTTATTTGAAGTCTCTGTGGAAAGTTTGCTCAAAATTATAAAAATGCTTCTTCAAGCCAAACAAAACACATCTTTCAGATTTGGCATTTGGATAGCCAATTAGAGACCTCTGGTCTTTTCCAGTTGTTTATTCCTTAGCATGTAAGGGAATTTCCACGGAACCACACTACTGGACACGGGAACTCACATAAGGGAGTTTATTAAGCAAACAGAGTATCTCCCTGCAGGGTAAGAGAGAAAATGAGAGGAAAAGAGAAAGGAAAGAGAAAGGGCGCACGCTAGAGAGAGTGTGAAAGCCAGGAGGATAGAGAAAAGTGAGGAGGACAGACAGAAGAATGGGGAAAGATCGTGGGGAAGCTGTGGTAAACAGCTGAATTCCGCCAGGCTAACAGGGACCAATATCAGAGAAGGATACTTGCAAGCTGACTGATGAACCAATAACTGCTAGGATGTTCACAGATTGACAAGTGGTTGGGAGATGGGGGGGGGGGTGATGACTGCACCTGCAGCTTTATACATTACATAGCATATATTACTGTGTAATGGTATTTTTAGGTTTAAGGCCTCCTTTCCCACCCAGAGGTATAAAAGTGCTGGAGGATAGATAAGGGAGGGCCTGAACTAGGGCAGCACAGTAGAAAGGAAAGGAAGAACTATACCAAAAACGGACCTCTGAAAAAATAATTAAAATAAAAATAGAATTAGCCTGATTGGATTTATAGGAGAGGGAAGGAAAGGTGATTCAGAAATTTTCAGCTTGTTGGCCTGAGAAGATTATACGGTCATTAGCAGAAATGGAGAGTTCAGTGTGTGGAGCATTAGAGGGGTTAAAAAAAAAAAGAAGTTCGCTGTTTTGCTTGAATTTGTGATATACTAGGACATCTTGGTGGTGATGGTGGCCAGTAACTGTACATGTGGTGTTGTCTGGAGTAATGTTAGAACTGAAACTAAGATTTGGGAGGTAGATATGGAATTAGGGAATGAGACATTGAAAAGGCAGAGAGACAGGAAAATAATAAGAGAATGTAGGGTAGCCAGAAGGAGAGAATAAGCAGCAGTGTTCCGAGAGGGCGAGAGGAAAGAACTCGTAGAAAATACTCATAGATTATTGATAAGGCCACTTTTGAGCTTAGAATAAGGACTGAACTGGTGGCAAGGAGGTGCAAGTAGGCAGTTTATATGAACTCCCCTTTACAAGTCTGTAGTTCAAAGCAAGAAAAAAAAAATAAAATAGTTGCATGTTTCAGGACAGGATATGTTTTAGTCAACTCTTCCCTGCTGTGACCAAAAGACCTGACAAGAATAATTTTCAAAGAGGAAAAGTTTATTTGGTGCTCACAATTTTAGAGGTTTTAATCCAAAGATGGCCAATTCCATTGCTCTATGCCAGAGGTGAGGCAGAACATCATGGCAGAAGGCTGTGGCAGAGGAAAGCAGCTCAAGCCATTGCACCAGGAAGCACAGAGAGACTCCCTTCACCAGACTCCCTTCACCATGGACACATATATACCCCAAAGACATGCCCCCAATGACCACCTCCTCCAAGCACACCCTACATGTTTATAGTTACCACCCAGTTAATCCCTATCAGTCGATTAATGCACTGATTAGGTTAAGGTTCTCGTAGCCCAATCATTTCACCACTAAATGTTCTTGCATTGTCTCACACAAGAGCTTTTGGGGGACACCTCATATCTAAACAATAGCAGGGTGTTAAGTGAAACTGGAAGAGACTCAGTCGTCAGGGGAAAGAATGGTCGATAAAAGCAGAGTGAATGAAGAAGTCAGGGATATGGAAGTTTAGAGGAATGCCTTCAGAACTGGAGACATATGGTGGTCTGGGAAGTAGAACACTTCCAAGTGACAGGGATTCTGATATGAAGGTGTACCGATGTTTCCTTGAGGCTCAAGGGTGGGTTGTGTCACTGGAGATGATGAACTAGGGGCAGTCCATGGCCTGTCTTGTGTGTATGCCACATATCTTAAACCTGTGATTTGAAAGGTCGTGTGTATGAAAGTTTATGTTTCTAAGGATGATAGAGTTAAAGTTATAAGGAGCAAAATACTGAGTTTGTTGAAGCAGCAACAAGGACTCCAGAAGATGAAAAGTAAATCACATCATTTTCCTAGGTGCTATGGAAAAGTCAAGAAAAACATAGATCATGGACTTTTTTTTTTTTTTCTTTTTTTAAAGAAACAAGCAAAATGTGTGTGCTTATTTCCATTTAAGAGAAGAGTAGGGTTTTAGCGTGATTTATCAGCTACCTTGTCAATTTATCTTGGTTTGCTTAAATGCCCAGGAAGAGGAAGTTTCAGGTGACAGGAGGAGACTCACAGATGCTGCTGTTTGGTATCTGGTTTTTGTTGAGGAGAGTGCAGGTCAGCAGAGCTACAGCCTCAGCCTGTGAAGGTCACCTGCAGGCATCTGTGAGGGGAGTGGGACTAAGCAAGTGCTTTCTTGATGATTCCTGCAATGAGTATGTGTTTATTATAAGAATAATACATTTTTCTATGGAAGGATTTTCTTTGAAATGTCCAAGGAAGCATATTTTCACACCATTACTATGATAAATATCTTGGTATCATGGACCAAGGAAGTGAGGAGGAGAAAATATTCACAACCTGTGGAGAGTGGTGACACAGGATGGGAGAGCAGTGACTGAGATTGGAGGGGTGGTCTTTGATGACCTCATGCCTGATGGCATGCCTGATGCCTGGGAATGTTTCTATGTAAGAGCACAGGATGCTTACCTGCTGTGGTAATACCCTGCATGAGGAGGCTCTGTGCCAAGAATCTTATCAGTTCTGACCTTGATCTCAGGCACATAGGCCTGGGAATAGAGGAATTCTTATGCTAGTCAACCACAATGTTTCACCAGTTCCACTTCTCCTGAGCTTGCTATTTAACAGTAACTTTAAACAATGGACTTAAGAGCTACACAAAGCTTCTAATATTGCATTTTGCAACTGTGGATTGCAACTGCAGAAAAGCTGCATAGATGTCCTAGTTTCTGTAACTTTCCTGAATACAAAGAATAATGCTTGCCTAGTCTTTATAATGAGACATATATAAATAAAGATTGCTGGTGTAACTCTGTAGATCTGCATCTCCATCAGAGAGTAGTACTCCATCTGATCCCAGATTTATCTTCAAAATTTTCATGTGTGAGTCTTTTCTTTTTTCTAATCCCCCTTCACCCCTTGCCAGGACTACTAGTTTGACCACGCTGCATGCAACAACAACCAGGAGGTATGCATTTCACTCTGGGTATGACTCAAAGCCACAACCAAGGCATTCTTAGAAAATGTCACCTTGTAGTTTACAGTTTTATTCACTAAAATAACAGTTAGGGTCAAAGGGTTTCATTTGGCCACATGCATAGAGCCAGTGTAGAGAGAGAGGTGTGCCTCACCATCCTATTGGTAACATGGAATCTGACCATCATGCACATCTTGCTTGTAGGACAAGGGCAGGGCTGAAACCATGGGACAGGGGAGATTTCAGATGACCTCAGTGTCTGACAACCACTAGCAAAAGAAGTCTGCATCTGGTCCAGGAATTGAATTAGTGAACACTTTGTGCATTCACACCTGGAATGAGTCACTCAGATACAGGCTTTGGGATTTCACTGCTGAACATCACTCCAGAATCACTTCTTAAAGGTAAAGAGAGACCTCTGCGTTTAACTATTTAATTTTATCAGCAAGATTTTCAGTTGAGTACATTCTGGAATGCCATAGGAGTTTTAAATATATTTACATTAGATATTAATAAATTTTGCCTAAGTTAAAGGACACTGTAGTGATTTCAGAGAAATATTTTTAGGCATTATATTTTTAAGACCTATACTTTGTTTCTCTTGTGTCTTCATTGGATTGTGTAAGTGGTATAAAAAAGAAAAACCACATTGTTGCCTTTCTCTGTGTCCAGGCCTTCCTGAGTGAAACCGCTAGCCCTACAAGGCATCCATCCCTTCTGTGCTTGGTCTCCTAGAGCAGCTGCCAGAAACCAGCGTGAGGCTCCTGAGGAGTCTCCGTGGAGTACAGCTCAGTGTGGAGCTGAGTACCCTTCCAACCACATGATGGCCCACAGCCTGTCAGTGTGCATCGCCCCCAGTCTGCTGTGCAGCTGAGGTCTGGAGGACCAAGGCACCAAAAAAGTAATGTGCGCTCTTGCTTTTATGCTTAGGGAGCAGGGTCTGCTTGTTGGAACCTGAGGCTCAGGACAATTCCAAGACCCGGTATTTTCAGCACACACTTGAATTCCATCCCTTGGGGGTGGCAGAGCCATTTGTTCTGTCCTACTGGGGCTCGGGAAGGTAGGTTGTTGCAGGGAAATCACTCCTTTCCCACTTAGAAGACAGAAAGCCCAAGAAGAGGAAGGCAGGGAGGTGATAGGAGTGAGTGTAGGCTTTGGCCTGAGGCTCCACTCTGGCCTCAGTGCTGAGGAATGTGCAACCCTGGCAAAGTCTCTTCATTTGAAGCATGGCTGTGGTGGTGTGCCTCGCCCTGCTGGTCACTGCTGGTGCTTACTGGGTGGCTTGGCAGAAGCATGCATGGCTCTGCACACTTTGGCTTTTCTCTGCCAGTTGTGGCTCCTTCAAAGAAGTGCTTGGTCACCATTACAGTAACAAAATGCATAAGATAAATAACTTATGAAGAGGAAGAGGTTACTTGGGCTTACACTTTTGGGAGACTCCAGTCTGGTTCTGATTGACCTCATTGCTTTTGGGCCTGTGTTAGCCATGATGGTGGGAGTGCATGAAAGCAAAACAGTTCACAGTTCTGGCCAGGAAGCAGAGAGAGGAAAGGCTGGATCCCGACCCCTGCAAGGGAACACTCCAGTCGTCTAGGACTTCCCACCAAGCCCACCTCTTAAGGTCACTTCCCAATAGCGCCACCCTGGAGAACAAGCCTTCAACATCTGAACTACAGCAAGTCACCTTCACTCCTGTTGTGCTGTCCTTGAACTGTTGGTGCTCAGCCTGTTTCTTCATCTCTAAAAGCAGGGATATGATGGCAACCGATCTTAGGGTTGCTATAAGGACTTTCAGCTATTCCACCACACTGTTGAGGTACTTGTGAGCTCAGGGTCAGTAGTCACCAGCAAGGTGACTCCATAATTCTGCACTTGAGTGAAGGTTTCCACATTGGCACAGAATACTATTGATGCCAAATGAGAAGAACTTGGCCATGATCTCTACACCCCCATGCTGGGTGATGCCCTATTTCCAGGACAGCTGCTGCACCTTGGCAAAGCTGGGACCAAGATGAGTGCTAACTGTTGGGTCCACCACCCAGTTCAAAAGTAATGACACATGGTGCTTGCCCAGTGTGCGCCCAAACGCTCAGGCCCCGCCCACGCAGCTGGCCTAGATCATGAATTTTTGTCCTTCAGAGATAATTAATCTCCGATAGAGATACCTCACTAAAGTATGATATTTAGAGTAACAATAAAGTGTTTTTAACCAAGCGCTAAATGGTATAGTACAGACCATGGTTAGGAGTTCCTAAAAATGATGAGTCATTGGCTGCCACAGAGCTTCATGGAGCACGGGTTTGGTATGGAGTCTTAAAGATGGGTAGGGGACAGAACAGAAGATTGGGAGCTAAAAGCTGTGTTCTCATCCTGGTTTTGTTACTGACTGCTGAGAAATGACCTTGAATAAATCTGGGTCTCAGTATCCTCATGTATAAATAGAAGGTGTTCCCTAGGTAATCTCAAGGATTTGTTTCCAATTTTTGGCAGACTTTGATTATGGAGAACATTCCAGGGAGGAGGATACAACATTCTAAAAACAAAGCAAAACTTATGAAACTAAATCCCTTGATTTGTATTGTATGCGACATTAAGTTGCATTTTTATGAATATCTGTAAAGAAACAAGTTGCTAGAATTTAGAATTGGCAGTGAAATATGCAGATGCTTAACATTAAACAGAAGTCATGCAAACAAGGTACATTTTATTAAGATATTGTAGGTAACTTTTATTTAGGTGCAGATTCAAATGCACCTAAAGATTACATGAGGTTTATTGGTTTGTGCAAATCCCTCAAAGTATTCTCCACCATTGAGCTAGAAATCCTGACTTTAAGTGGTCTAACGTAATAAATACAATTTGGCAACTACATATAAGAGCTGAACTATACATATTTCATTGCTGTATAGTTAAGTCAGTATTACCATGTTCCTTTTAGGGAAAATTTAAGAAGAGCCACATAACATTTTTTTTTAATTTTATTTTAATGTGCATTTCTTCCCAAGTCTGAGATTTTAGTTCTACCCTTCAACTTCTAGCTTCTGGTAAGGTGTATGCATGGTAGCCATGCCACTGTGGACATCAGCAAATTTCTAGTTGGTTCTATACTAACCCTTGACCTATGGATAAGAGTGGCTTTCTCTTTACCTTAACCATATAAGGACATCCAAGGTATTTTTTCTACAATTGATATAGCTTGCTAAAACTATTATCTGCAAGGAAAATGGCTATTGTTTTTCCTCGCATCTCCAGGAGCAGCAAGCAACCATGTTGTAGCTCATGTCATCGGTAGTGATCAAATGCCACCTAGCTAATGAGGAAGAATCATCTGAGTTGGGCATGATCCAGACAATGAAGGCATTTTAAACCTTGAGGAAGAAGGAATTGAAGCAAATGAAAATGTTAACACACTGGATTTTGAGGGCAGGTATAAGCGATTGGATTTTCTTAGGCATTGCTCATGTTGAAATAACTATTCGATGGGATACTCAGACCCCATACCTCATGTCACCTCAAGAAAGGGAATTCCTACTCCAATTTCCAGGAGAAAGGTGAAGGAAAGATCATATCTAACTTCTTTTCTCCTCTCCCCTCCCTGCTCTGCACTGACCTGTCTGATGGTATTTTTGGAATAAGGAGGCAGGTGTTGTGTCTTCTGGATTTTTATCTCCCTTGACATCTGCATGTGGAACCCTGCTGCACTTATGGGTAAGGACTGAAGTTGTTCATCGGTTCTAGTGACTGGGGAGGTAAGACTGTTTAATACTGGAAGAAATGACTGCAATAATATTAACTATATACCTCGAATCAACAAGCTGAATCCTTTTTAGAGTATAACTGAATCTAAATTTAGAGAAAATGATCATTAAGGCCTCAGGTGGACTAAAAACAAAACCGTCTTTCTTCTACATCAGACAGGTGATCCAAATGGATGTTTTAGATGACTAATGAAGGGAAGCAGAGAATGTGACTTTAGATCTGCAGCCCCAAGGACTTGCTAACACTTCTCTCTCACTCCAGCCCTTATTAGACAGGCATATTTTCCATGCTGCAAGAGGTAATTGTAGGTGGAACATGGATAAACATTTAAAATGTTATTAGTTCATTTATTTACTCTCTCATTTATTTGGTACTGTTTATACAATGCCTACCATGCTTCAGGCACAGTTCCAGATACTGATGAGATAATCAACCCCTCTATGTGCAATGGAACTTTGTGTCTCCCATTCTAGTAATTCAAAGATCTCAACAAATAACACCCCGAAGGTTGTATTCACTTATACAAACGTGAGACTTCCTCCCTCCTCATATTGATTATAAATGTTTTACTGGACAGATACTGTGACATCTTTCAAATGCAGGTTATCAGTACTTCTTCCATCAGTGTTTTTGAAGTTTACTTACTTGTGACCAGGAGGTCCACTTCCTTATCTTTCTTAAGAAGGTCATGACACCTGGCCTTGGAGTTGGCTGACCCCAGGCAAATCTTGGAGGGGCTCATGTGTAAAGGAAAGCCTGGGATTTTACTATATAAAGACCTGAATTCCTGACAGGAAGGGATAACTAGCTTTTGACTCTCCTTCCTTATTAGATTGGCATATTGTAGCACAGTGCTTATCAACAACATCACCAGGCACAGTATTGCATGCTTATAATCCCAGTAACTTGAGAGGCAGAGTCAAAAGGATCACAAATTCAAGTCCAACCTGGGCAACTTAGTAAGATTATCTCAAAATAAAACATAAAATGTACTGGAGTTGTAGCTCAGTGGTAGAGTGCCCTGGGTTCAATTCACTGTACTACCAAAAACAAACATACAATCCCTTGTTTTTAAATTGTAAGTCTGAGGACACAATAATTCTGGGAAGGTAGTGGTGAACAAAGCAGACAAGGTCACTGAACTCTCAGAACTTTCAATCTTATTGAGGACAACAAGAAATATCTCCCTTCCCCAAAAATTAGTCTTCCTAAAAAACAAACAAACAAACAAACAAACAAAAAACCAATAAAAATCAGGTAGCCTTATGAAGAAAACAAAGTAGCTTGTATATTTCTCTTAATGTATTTATAAAAATAGAACCCTAACTTGGTGATTTTGTGCATGGTTTCCTTAACATTACACTCATGCTCATATTTCATTATAACAACAAATTCAGAGTAATTCACATTTCCTTATATTCTCCTGGAACTTACTATAGAACAGCCTGTAAGATACCTTTGCATGGATATTTAAAAACATCTCAGTCTAGAAAAGGCCAGAGCAGAACTCCTGATCTTCTCTCTCCCTGTCCAATGTGTTTTTTCTCTGAGTGTCCCATTAGAATGTTGCTTCATGAGATCAGGGACTTTGTCTTTTTCAAGTTGAGAAAAGTGCATGGCGTGTGGGAAGAGCTGCTGGGAATGAATGAATGAATAAATAATAGTACAGGTGGTAAAGGACATGATGGTTAATTTTACATGTCAACCTTGCTAGGCTATTGTCCCTAGTTGATTGGTCAAACTCTAGTCTGCTCTGAGGTATTCTGTAGATGTGACTGACAATCATCATCAGTTCTCCGTGTAAAGGAGATTATATTTGATGTGAGTGGGCCTCATGCAAACAGTTGACAGCAAAACACATGATTCCTGGAGAGGAAGAAATTCTGTTTCAAACTATAATGGAGAAATCCACTGAGGTTCCAGCATGACCTGCAGATTTGGGACTCAGGATTGCAACGTCAACTTTCAGCTGAGTTTCTAGCCTGCTGCCTGCCCTACAGACTTTGAACTTACCAGCTGTAAAAATTGCATGAGATAATTCCTTAAAATAAATCTCTTTTTATAGTCATCCTAGTTCTATTTCTATTGACTCTATTTCTCTGGAGAACCCTGACTGGTAAAAAGGCTATGACAAAAATCATGAGGGTGATTCTCAAATGATTAAAGACACTGAAGTGGTGACTGTGTTTCTCCTCTCAATAGAAACCCCAAGCAAATGTATACATTTATTTTTTTAACTTGGATTCTGCCTTCCTCCTACCCTTTCATTTCATTCCCAATCTTTTTCTCTTTGCCCCCAGCATCCACAAAGATTGCCTTAGGTTGTGAATAACGTTGCCACTCACTGAATTTGACTGTTCTGGATATTTTTAATATATAAATATAGCAGAACTCATTTCAGCGTAATTGAAATAAAATACAGCCTTGTTTTCAGTGACGGTTTTAAAGCCCTGTTGAGGAATATCTCCAGGCTCAATCTACTTTGCAAACAGAAGTTATTTCTTTCTTGCTAGCCAATTCAAATAGATTTATGTTTACTGAGTAGTTCTGAAGTACAGAGCAGGAATTCAAGTAAAGTGGCTGGCTGCAGAATGAGCGGATTCATGGTCCTCAAGAAGCCTATAGTCTTCTAAATGAAGCCGTGCAGTGCAAAAGGCTGCCTCCCCTTGAAGAACACAGAGAGCCTTAATGGCTGCAGCCTACATCTTCCCCTCCCTTTCATAGAATGAACCACATTATGCTGTTGCCATCAATCATCTGTTCTTATCATGGCTGCCCAATCCTAGGCTCTCTGAGCCTAGAACTCCTGAAAACTTTCTTTTTCAAATGGTGGTGGAGAGGATAAGGGGAACATTAAGAGACTCTTCTGATAAGCCTCTCTCTTTGCATGTCCTTACAACTAAAGACAGAAATGGAAATTATCATTTTTAGAAAGAATGAATGATTAAGTCTAAACCTGCATAAACCTAAACAACTGCACATTGTTTTCTTGATAGAGATAAAATGAAGCAACTGGTGATATTCTAGACTGTTACTGAGGTGGATAAAGTTATTCTAGATTCCTTTCTCTTCTGCATTTCTCCTGTTCTATGTGGTTAGCAAGTCCAAATGTCTCCACTTTGAAATGTATCCTGCCTGATTCTGCCTACTTCTCTCAACCATCACCTCTTGCCTTGAAATTGATCTTTCTCATTCCAGGAAGGCAACACTGTGGTCTTTTCTACACAGAGCAGCAGTAGTGATCTTTCAAAAATGCAAAACAGATGATATCTCCTCTGCTAAAATATTCTGGTACTTTCCAAGTCACAGAATGAAATCTGAAATTTTCATCCTAATCCACAAACAGCATATAAGTCCAGGAAAGAAGTTGGGCAGGTGAAAATGTGAAAACGCCCTGAGGACTTAGAAACATTAACTGATGGTTAAAAAAAAAAAAAACAAACAACAACAAGAAAAACAAGCCAGTGTGGTCAAAGCAGGGTGTTCAATGGTTATCACTGCCTCATCCCCTTGAGCTCTCTGCCACCATCCATTATATCATGTAATTAGGGCACATTTGTCAATTAACTTAATTGGAATATAAGCCCCAGGAGGACAGGTGCCTTTTTGTTGTCCTTCCAGACCTGATCCTGAAACATCCTAAGGAAAGGCTCAGTAAATGTCTGCAAATGGGGAACTCTGAAACCCAAACTTTGAGCCATCTCTCTGAGCTGTTTGAGTTTCAATGGCCAAGAATGCCTGGGTGGTGAGGATCTCTGAGATCTCTAGGATAGTGGTTTTTGGACATTAGTGTGCATGTAAATCAATTGTTAAAAATAGAGGTTTGAGTGAATTTCATTCTAGATTAAGGCTCTCTCAGTCTGCATTTTACATAAGCATCCCAAGAATTTGGGTTGGTTGTGGTGGCTACCTGTTGGTTTGACCTGTTTCCTTTTTACCTTCCTTTGATAACACTGCCTTGATATTTTTGGTACATGTAGTTGAGGTGGCCTGATTGCATCTTTGAGGCTCCAGAGTATGCCTGTGGTCCAGACCTGAGCATTTAGTGCTTTCCATCTGATTTGGTCATCTTTTTTGCTGCTGTGACTTAAGACCTGACAAAAACAATTAGCAGAGGAAAGGTTTATTTGGAGGCTCTTGGTTTCAGAGGTCTCAGTTCATAGATGACCGACTCTCTTCCTCAGGGCCAGGGATGAGGCAGGACATCATGGCAGAAATATGTGGCAGAGGAAATCAGCTGGGAACATGTTGCCAGGAAGCAGAGAGAGCACTCTGCTCAATAAGTACAAAATATATACCCCAAAGGCACACCTCCAGGGACCCACCTCCTCCAGTCACTGTCTGCCTATTGTTACCACGGTTATTCCCTATCATGGGATAATTCACAGGTTGGGTTAAGACTCTCATAATTCAATCATTTCACCTCTAAACCTTCTTGCACTGTGTCACACATGAACTTTTGGGGTTCATATCTAAACCATAATACTTTCTTCCTAGTAGGAAGGATTGACTTCTGCATGAGAATATTGAAGCCAGAATTGGGGACAGGCAGTGTAGAAATAGGGGATCAGTTCAAATCAAGGAAATGGAGGCCATGAAAGCTACCTGCCTCTGGAAGTTGGAGACTGCCCCTGGGAGAATGGAATGTCAAGGATCTCTGGAGCCCATTGATTACTATGTTTAGCTGCGCTTGTCAGGGACTACAGGCGAGGAGCTGCTAATTAATGCCCCCTGGGCCCTTACCTGGAGGAATAACTTTGACCCTCCCTCTGTCCATCTGCTTCTCACTTTTTGCATCTCACCTGCAAAACCAGGTCTACTCATGTAGGTAGGAAGGAGAGATAAGTGGGGAAAGACTGGAGAACAGAAGAGACCTTAACCTATAAAAGATATAGGGCATGCTCACTTCTTGGGATTCTAGAACATCAGCCATGGCTTTTTTCTCCCTTCCAGGAGAAGTCTGTATTATTACTACTTTTAAATAAAACCTGCTTAATATCCTTGCCTTGGTGTGCTTCTCTGACGTTATAGTTCAACACCTGAGGAAGCAGAACTCGTCACCGGTAAACGGTGGTATCAATATGATCCAAGTTTACACAGAAAAAAGATTCCATACTAGGACTCTATTTTTTCGGGAACTATAAGAAAATGACTTCTGGGCCAGGATTGTACAGCTTAACACTACAAACTTAAAGCTTTGGTGTCAACATGAGGGAAGGTCAACTGAAAGTAGACAATATGAAGGAAAGCCAAACTCAGAGATGAAGAGGCATCCTTTTTGATGACTTTGTTTGAACGACTGGATATAGCCTCATGAGAAAACAGAACCATGACTGGACCTTTCAGTGGTGTGGGGGCTGGAATAAATAAACCCTCCACTTTTTTTTTTTTTTTTTAAAGCCAGTTAAATAAATTGAATTTCTTTCTCATTTATGAAAAGAATCCTAGCTATTTGGATACAGAAAAAAATGAATAATGAGAGAGAAAGAGAGAGAGAGAGAGAGAGTTGAAGGGAGAGATAGGGAGAGAAAGAAGAGGGAGAGGGAAATATATTCTTAGAAAGAAAAAATAAACAGATGAAGACTCTGGAGATAGGCTAGAGGAAACGGTGGCTAGAGGAAAATAAAAATGAACCAAGTCAGATTTGGGCATGGGTTTGAATGACTTCAAGATGCTAAATCAGAAGGGTCAAAGCTTCCTCAAAGGAGGGGTAAATCAGATGCAGTCATGCATGCCTGTAATCCCAGTAACTTGGGAGGCTTGAGACAGGTGAATCATGAGTTCAAAGTCAGCCTCAGCAACATATCAAGGCCCTAAGCAACTTAACAAGACCCTGTTTTTAAATAAAATATAAAAATGGGCTGTGGAGGTGGCCTAGTGGTTAAGCGCTTCTGGGTTAAATTCTTGGTGTCTGCCCCGCACCCTGCAAAAAAGGTGAAGTGTTCCTGTTGGCCTGAGGGCAAGGCAGTGAGATGGGGCTGAGGTCCAGGATCAAATGCTAATGCGTCCAAAGCTGTTTCAATTTATGCTTAAGGACACAGCCATTCACTTTTCAATTTCCATCTTCACCTGTGTTTGTATCCTGGAATTTATCACAATACACAGATGACTTACATTTGGGAAGTTGTCTGGCAGTATTTGAATGAGTCACTACAGAGAAAAGGAATGGGAGGGAAGAGGCCAGATCACAGTACCAATATCTGACTCTGAAAGGAAAAAAAAAATATTTATTGACTGTTGGGGTTGCAATTGCACATTCAGTATGAATTCCTGACAGATTTCCCCCAGTGTTTTCCATGACACGAGTGGTCTCTAGTCACAGACCACCCATGCATCTATTTTATCCTTTTCATTTATTTGCAGAAAGCAAGCACTGTGGCCAGTATATACAACTAAAAAAGTTCCAGGTTAGTATAAATGTCTCCCAGAGGTAGCTGACTTAAAAATCTTGTTGTGCTATGAAATCTATCTTTCAAAACTCTAAATACCATCTCTAGTTTCAAATGATGCCTGAGGGGTTCATGAATCTACAGTCTCGATCACCTTGGAGATTGAAACTCTCCTAATGTCTGGATTCAGCATCTGTGCTCACATAAAAGATGGCTTCAGTGCAGCTGGTGGAGATATAAATCAATACAAGGCTGCACTTCTGAAGCTTTAGTGCAGACACCCCTGACCTTATGCCCAGCTGAGGCTATCAAAAGTAATGTGTAATAATGAACAATGCCACTCCATGCTCCAGGATAAGGTATAAGGGAACTCTCAAATTAAAACTGTCTGGAACTACAAAACGTCATTTAAATTGAACTTTTTAGAAGCACTTAAAAGGAAAGAGGAGGATCATTCAACCCCTATATGAAAAGGGGAAAAATCTAATATTTTCTGTGTTTGAATTTAACCATAGGGTAGCATTTTTAAATACCACACAGTTTGCATTGTTAATTTAACTGTTGAAGATGAGACACTGAATAGAAGAAGTTTGTTATAAACACACTGTCCCTATCAGCCCCTGGTTTTAGAAAAGGATAAGGAAGTCAGGATCTGACAAACCTAAGCAGATGCAGGGATGGTTACAAGTTGAACGAAATAGTAACACTCTATTATTACTCCATGTAAATATGGAGAAGTTAATAGGCACAACACTCCTTTGACTATTATATGTAATATTATGCAGTTCTGATTCAGAAAGAATAGCAGAAGTCGATATAAAACATACTTAAAAACATTGAAAATCAAAGTGACAGGTGTAGTAAGATACTCTGGGGCAGATGCAGTGGACTCTAGTCTCCTTTCCTCATGAATATATAAGAATTTTATAAGGCATTATGGCGTGGCACTCATTACATTGTGTGATCTCTAAATTCTAATCTTCATTGAAGAAGGCCTTTCATTCACTCATTCATTGAACAGGTACTTCTTTGGTATCTACCCTGTTCTAGCCACTCAGAAAAGAATAGTAAGCATAATAGACAAGGACCTTGTTGCATATTCTTGGGAGACTCCAATGTAACAAGAGAAGTGAATGTGAAGATAATTACACAAACATACATTCACTATTTTGAGAATCCTATATTAGGAAGCATCCCATGAAAACAATGAACAGGGGTACCAAATATAAATGGGTGTCAGTTAAGGCATTCCCAAAGTAGCCACATTCATGATAAGACTGATAAAACAGAAATTAATAGAATTTGAATTTTTCAAACTTTTTCTTCTGTTGTATACAGTGTGGTATTAATCCATTTAATGACATTTGCAATTCTGTGATTTCTATTGGTTCTTTTTCACAGTTTCAAACATTTTCTGAAACCCCTCATCTTTTATACAGGATATTCAATTTTCCCATTGATTTTATTTTAAACTTTAATATTGAAATTGCTTCCAGAAGGTTGCAAAGATAGCATGGTAAGATCCTGCATTCATTTCACCCAGTTTTTCCCAGGGATGATATTTGATAAAACTATTGTACAAATAATTTTATAAAAACCAGGAAACTGTCATTGATATAAAGCGTGTATAATTCTATGTAATTTTATAACATACACAGATTTGTGTAACCGCCACTGTAATCAAGATAGAGAACTATTCCACCATGGCAAAGATCTCCTTCTACGGTCTCTTCTTAACCAATCTGTTTTAGTCAGTTTTTTTTTTTTTTTATGGGGGCTCACGGTTTCAGAGGTATAGCCCATAAGAGGCTGGTTCCATTTCTCAGAGCTCAAGGTGAGACTAAACATCATGGCAGAAAAGTGTGGCAAAGGGCAATGGCTCACATGATGATCAGAAAGCAGAGAGAGACTCCACTTTCGAGATACACATATATGTACCCAAAGCTACGCCTCCAATGCCCTACTTCCTCCAGCCACACCCTACCTGCTTCAATTATCACTTAATTAATTCCATCAGGTGATTAATTCACTGATTGGGTTAAGGCTCTCACAACCCAATTCTTTACCTTCTGACCCCTCTTGCATTGTCTCACATGTAAGCTTTTGGGAGACACCTGACATCCAACCCATAACACAGCCATACCCATCCATCCTTTTCCCTCTATTACGAACTCCTGGCAACCATTAATCTACTCTCCATCTCTGTAGGTTGGTTATTTCATGAGTATTAAATAAATGGAACCATTTCAATTTCTTTTTATTGGAATAATATTCTATGGTACACATGTGCTGCAGTTTGTTTCATCATTGACCTATTGTAGGATGGTTTGGCTCTTTACGGTTCTGGGCTCTTTCTTCCAATAAATAGTAAATATATTAATTGTAGTTCTTTTATCTTTTAAGCTAGTATTGGAGGCTTTTGAGGGCATGCTTCCATGTCTAAATATTTTCTCTTAAACTCCGGTCACATTTTCCTATTTCTTCTCATGTTGGTAATGTTTGATTATATAACGATGCACCATAGACACTGGGTTTTGTTATCTTCCTGAAGAATGTTGAACTTTATTTGTCAGGCAGCTCTATTACCAACAAATGACCCAGAATATGAGGAGGCTCTGTATCATGTGTGTTAGGATGTGTCTGTTTTCATCTTTCCCTCAATCTCAGGGGAATACTTTATTCTCTTGACTTAGTCTTTACTCCTAAGATGTGATCATTTGGGGGTTTTAATGGACAGCCTAATGTGATTACCATGTCCTCTAGGCAGGAATCAAATTGCAAACTTTGACTCCCAAATGGTAGGAAGAAAACTGAAATATCTCTCTCTCTCTCTCTCTCTCTCTCTCTCTCTCAAGTTTTTAGCCTTTAGCTGTTTTCCTCTGAACTTCTTGGCATTTTACCTGTACATTTGTAAATAAAGGATGGAAGGAAATTTGTGTTCAGCTTTTGAATATCGATTATGGCTCACTTTCTAAAAATGTCAAGAACCCTGTAAGTATCAAAATTCATGCTTTGACTCCTTCAACAAATAAAACTGCAGTTTTCTGCTGAAGTTCTCTGGTCTCATCTCACTCAGACTGGGGAGCAGCTTAGAGGACAAACACAGATTATAGTTCATGTCATAGAGTTAATCTTATTTTGACTTCCTCATGTTTTTAAGCAGAATTTTAAAAAGTTTCCTTCTTAGTATTTATAGTTTTTACCTATAGGAAAGTTTGCCTGTCACAAACTCTTCTGCCTTAACATGCTTTGTTTTTGAATTTTGGTATTTTTGTCTGTTTTTGTGAGACGAATTTATGGAGTTCCTACGCTAGCTTTCCACATTTTGGTTCTAGTCTGTGGTTGTAACTGCCATGCAGTATGGGTTCATGTATTTACTCCAGTTCTCTCATTTATTTACCAAGCGGATCTGGCACCGTTCCTTTACATATAATTTTATAGAAAGTTCCAGGTCTACATATGTATTATGGTTTAGATGCAAATTAAGCATGTCCGCCATGGTTTATGTGTTGGAGCTTGGTTCTTAGTGTGGTGATGTTGGAAGGTGGGACCTTTAAGAGGTGGGGCCTAGTGGGAGGTGGTTAGGCTAATTGGAGGTTTTGCTTTCAGAAAGGGTGTGGAATCCCTGAATTGTTCTCCAACTTCCTGCTTTATGATTGGTCACTTCATCCTTCATGCATTTCCACCATTCATGATAGCATTAGAGCTTGCACTATGCTATTTGGGACTTTCAACATCCAAAACTGTGAGCTCAATAAACTTATTTTCTTTATAAGGTTAACCTGCCTCAGGTATTTTATTATAATAATGAAAAACTGAGTAATACACTGTTATTAATCTATGTAACCCTCAACCTAACTTCTTCAATCTTCTGTTCCCAAATAGGTAAAATAAAGGGTTGGTTGATAAACTAGTATTTTTGTTAAGTATGTTTTCTGCTACAGGAGGTCTTTACTATGCTGCTCATAAATTTAGGAGGCATAACGTTAGGAATATTTTATGCATTACCTGGACTTTATTCATCTCCAGTTTGTTCTTCTCATTGGCACTCTGGTCTTGTTTGCTAGCTCCCTTTTTCTGAGGGCCTTTCCCAAAGAAGATGTAATTTACAAAGGCATATTCCAGCAAAGCCAGGAAAACAAACACAAAGCAACCCATCAGGTAAATGTCAATCGCCTTGACGTAAGGGATCTTTGGCAGGGTCTCCCTGAGGTGAGTACTGATGGTTGTCATTGTCAGCACAGTGGTGATTCCTGTGAAAAAGAAGAACAAAGCTTAGCTGACAGTCACGTGAAGTCCTTTTTGGCACTGAGTGGGCAGATTCCATTCCTTTACTGTGCACCAGAATGAAGACAGCAATATGATAAACCCTCGGACAAAAGAGCATATATTTTGAAAAACAAAAACAAAAGCAAAAAGCCCCAAAACTTGTAGACTCTGTCCATCATCCATTAATAAATCATAGAATAGAATGTGTAGTTAATGGAAGGTTGGCAACATTTAAAAAAATGCACTAAGGAAAAGAAAGGCAGATAAAGAGTCAGATCAAAATCCCATTGGAAGCCTACTGTCCAATGTCCCTCATTCTCTTGTGCGGCCACGTCTTTTTTCCTTTTTTCTCTCAGTTTCTCGCTTACCTCCCTGCTAAGTCTATCCTTGGGATACTAATCCCCACAGCAAACACTATGAAGTTGAAAGTGAGTGACCAGTGTGAGGAGATTGTCATCATCCCCAGTATTTACAATACACCCAACTCACAAGGCAGGTGACAACATTTAAATATAATGCATCTTTCATATCTGGTTGTGCTGTTTACATTTCTTGTTGAGCCTACTACTTCATAAGCTTTTAACAGGTAAATGTTGAACGCTTCAGCTTCATGGTGAAGACAGAATCAGAGGCCATTGAGGTGGGCAACTGACTTGTCTGATTTTTTCTTTTTCCATGACTATATCTGTTGCCTTATATTGATTAATAAGCAAAACCTGGACAACCTACAAAATAAATGTTTTTGTGGTTTATCTGGAAATAGTACAGAAAATATTACTGTTATTTTTGGTGAAGAAAAGCAATTTTGTATAGTTTACTCTAAATAAAATGCAAATTTTGAAAAAAAAAAAAAAAACAACAATGTACCATTCACAGTAATACATCACCAAAAGAAGAAACATGAGGAAGTTTGTGATTCACATCAAATATTTGATTTGTGTATTTTTAGATACAATATAGTCTTTGTTGCTTTAGTTTTTCAAATATTATGTCTACTTTTTTTTGATTCCAGAGCCCAGAATAAATTAGTTCCCTGATGTCAGGTGAGATTTCTTAAAAAAATGGAACTTTGATTTGTTAAAAAGAAATTTAGGACTGTAAACTCATAAAAGGCAGATTTTGTTTCAGTTACCTTGTTAAATATATCATTGTTAACAGTGTAATAGTTGTGTTGCTGAATAATGAATACTTTGTGTTGATGGTGGTGATTTTGAAATGATAACTGGGAAAAACAAGAAATGAAAAAAGAAGTTGGAATATTGTGTAGACTGGTACTTACATTACACATTCATACAGTGTTTTACAGTTTTAAGCACCTACAGTTATAAATTATTTTCTCCGGCTGTCATAACAGCTCACTATGATTAGTGGGCTATATATTATTCATGGGAAATGCATTATTTGTGTTTTAAGCTGAGTGTAAAGAATTTCTAAAATTAGTTATTTTGCTGTTGGTCTTCAAACTAAAGGGCAAAAAATCAAGGGGATGTTTAAAAAATAGCAGTGTTATGGTTTAGGTGTGGTGTTCCCGAAAAGCTCATGTAAGAGATAATGCAAGAACGTTCAGAGAAGACATGATTGGGTTATGAGAGCCTTAACCCAATCAGTGAATTAATCCCCTAATAAGGATTAACTGAGTGCTAACTGAAGTGGTAAGGTGTGGCTGGAGGAGGTGGGAATTGAGGCATGACTTTGGGTTACATATTTGTATTTGGCAACTGGAGACCTCTCTCTCAGCTTTCTGATCACCTCATAAACTGCTTCCCTCTGCCACACTGTTCTGCCATAGTGTCCTGCACCTAGGGATGGAATTGGCCGTCCATGAACTTAGACCTCTGAAACCATGAGTTCCCAAATAAACCTTTCCTCCTCTATAGTTGTGCTTGTTGAGTCTTTAAATCTCAGCAACGAAAAAGCTGAGTAAAACAAGCAGTTAAAATAAACAGAGGTATAAGAAGGTAATAAGTGAAATTTGATGGAAGGCTTTAAAAATAAAAAGACAAGAAGTGAGAGATGAATAGAAAGACAAAGGGTCACTAGCAAAGAGAATGGGAGATAGCAAAAGAAAACAAGAGAAGATAGTTCACACTCATTTGACAGAGTGTTCTAGATGAATAGATTCCTGCTTTGACTATTCAACTTTTTAAAAAATATAGTATATATATATATTCATTAATGTATCATAGTTATATACAATATTGGGGTTCATTTTGACATAATCATATGTGCATGGAATATAATTTGCTACACTTTAGACTTCAGTACTGCCTCTATCTCTCCCTGCCTCCCTCCTGTTCCCCTTCCTCTACTCTATTGATCTTCTTATTTGTTTATGGTTTCTAAAAAAATTAGTGAATTATAATCTACATAAAGGTGAAATTCACTGTGATATATTCATACATGTGCATAGCATAGTTTGGTCAGTTTCATCCCACTATTCCTCTCTTTTCCTGTCCACTTTTTGAAGAACAGAGAAAACAGGAAGTCAGGTCTACTACATGAAAGCTAATATGGTTCAGATCATTGATTAATTCAAATGTGCAGGACTGATGAGATGCCAATATGCATGGTCTCATTTTTTGAAGAAAACTTTAAATTTCATCTAGTACAATTCTAGTTCATGAGCTTGACAGAGATTTACAAATTTCCTAATTATATTTCTGGTTTTAGTCTTTGATTTAAATTTTTAAGCAAAAAGGATTAGTAAATTAATGTCTTTTAAAATTACACAGTTTAGGATATCTTAGGTTTATATCCTAAAGAATAGATTAAGCCAGCATCTTTCTATGCTGGCATCTCTGTTATCTTTAATCAAAATATTGTATACTTCGTAAAGAGAACCATAGCCCAAGAACTTACTAGTTATTGTTCCCTGATGTGGATTGGACATCATCCAGTTATTTTCCCTGGCCACAGCATATATGCATGTTCACATTCACAGTCAAATAATATGTGTCGATACATATGTATAGTATGATAAACTGCTGTCTTTAGTCTCAAGATGTTCAAAGGTTGCTAAGAGGCTACTAACACTTGACTTTGTGAGCATTATGTACCCAGCTGACAGACTGTAGAGGCACAACTGGTCATTTAATCTGGTCAAGTATTCTCAGAAGAGAAGAGGTGTAATATGTTACCTTAGCTAGCAGCTTGCTCTTGTGTATGTGTGTATATAAAAATAATCCCCAGAAAATGATCACCACAATGAGTGTATAAAAATAATCCCCAGAAACTGGTCACCACAATGACTGAGGATCAAATGTTGAAGGAGACCTGTGCATGCCCTGTTTCATCAAACACATCTTACACACTGATTTACACACATCTTACACTGATTTTCCAAGGAGCCATTTAAAGTCTCAAACATGGACTTTCAGCTTCCAGCAGTTACTCAACAATGGCAAGATTAATTCTGAATTTTGTTCCTCCAGAAAAGAAACAATTTTTTTTGTCATGATCACAGATCATTAATATAGTACATAAATTGTGCCTTATGCAATATAATAACCTCCCTTTAAAGGAGACTCATTTTGATATGTTTTAACCCTAGTGAATATTAACAAGGATAGTATTTCCTAACAATTAATGTAACTTGGTTAATGGTCACAAGGTTTAACTTTCTCCAAGAATATTTGAAAATGAATTGTGTTTTCAGCAGGGAAACAGGGAACAAAGAGAAAGTCACCAAGAATCTGGTAAAAATTAGTGTGGATAACGAAGATTTAAAAATATAGTCCACAAAGCACTGATATAATGGGAAACATACTCTAGGACTATTATTATTATTTTTAAATATGTTCATTATAAGTGTGCTTATACTTAGATGTTTTATAGCTAAGCTCTCTCTGGTAGTCTGACTCTTTGGATTGCTGTAAGAGTTCTTACCTATGATTCCTAATATATGTTATATGTCTGAAGGTACCACTCATTAACTCTGCAATACTGGGACTGCATTACCTAGTGCAACTCTGGCTGCAGATGCATCATAGTTGATCCAAAAAGACACCCAGGACAGAATTGTGATCAGTGTAGAAGGCATATAGGTCTGCAAAATGAAGTAGCCAATGTTTCTCTTTAGACGGAAACTTAGTGACAGTCGTGGATATGCCCCTGGGATGGAGAAAGAAAAGAAGAATAAATAAATAAAATCATCATTAATCATAGTTATTGTCTTTCTTTCACAGCACTTGTTTAGGTGAACCTTCCTCACCTGTGGTGAACTCCACCTTTTTGGACACCATCTTGTAGTCAACAATTGAAAACTGAGGAAGCTCAATTTTATTAACTCCAGTTACTGCTCCTTCTCCTCCATTCCAGTAAAACTCAATGTCATCAGTGGTATAGCCGTCTGAAATGAAGAAACACAGCCTAGTTATCTAGAGTTCAGTTGGTCTAGAAATTCATCTGGAAGCCATTTTGGAAGCCAGAGGGAAGAATCTCAGCAAATGATGGCAAAACAGCATTGCTTTAAATTAAGTTGGCATATAGGTCTCAAGTTGAATGCTGTTTTTGGTGGGTTGGTAGTGTCTATGCTGGGAAACAGATGTAGCTGGCTTTGGTGGACATAAGATCTAGATTGTGCTGGATGTGGTGGCACATGCCTGAAATCCCAGAGACTCAGGAAGCTGAGGCAGGAGGATTTTAAGTTCAAGGCCATTCTTAGCAACTTTGAGACTCTGTCTCGAAATAAAAACTAAAAAGGATGTAGCTCAGTGGTAAAGTCATCCTGGGTTCAATCCCCGGTACCAAAATAAAATAAAATAATAAAATAAAATAAGACAAAATCAAGATCACTTAGTGCTATCTGATGATATCACTGCTGCATATCTATTTTCATTGTGTCTACCAATGGGCACACTGGTTACAGTGAAGGACAGCTGGATTCCAGGTGTATGGTAATGGATATTGGCTATGCATTACATAACATCAACAACAGCAGCAACAAGTAATAATAATTGAGTGCATGTTTGCTAAAAGGGGGACAGAAAGAACAAAGGGATGGAATATAGTGGAGAACAAATATGTACATATCTATTAAATGATCAAGATTTTCAAAAAAGAAATATGCATTTCTTTTAGAAAAGTAGTCAGGTTTATATCCTTATCGTTTATAGCAATATTATTGTAACTAATATATAGGTGAAAACTCTAGGAAACGTATCAATTCCTGATAATACTTTGATATCTCCATACTCATGAGGGTGACCTTTAGTTAACATGTAGGGAATTATAGATAGCAGAAGGATCCACCCTGAGGTCTTGGCATGAAAGGGCCTATGTCAATGGCCTATCCTCTTCCTCCAAGTCTATTTCCACTTGCCAGTGGTCAGTCTGTGCTATAGTTGTGGGTAAGAATAACTTGCATAGAAAGAATGCATTGATATATTTAAAAATCTAAAAGTAAAGTGTATTTAAGATCACACTTTTCTCTTTTTACCAGTTAGAGACAAAGAAAAGCTTTATAAGTTCATTTTCTTTTTATATTCACTTCAAATGAAAAAGTATTGAATCTTTTGTTTCCATCAGAATTACTGAGGCTTGTGTTTCAAAGTAACCTATGAGCTCTTTGTAGTAGACATCATACTGACTTACTTTTGATTAAAGCAATAGCACTTTTTCAAGAGATAAAAACATGCTTAAAATTTGGAAGTTGAATGCCAAGTACCAAGGGGTGACCACCAAACTTATTACTGCAGGAATGAAAGAAACTATTCTCACTTCAAACTACCTCCACCCGCCTTTTTTTAGGGGAAACAAAGCTGTCTCATCTTTACTGCTTTAAACAGTTTTAATTCTTCTTCAAAAAGCTGTTTTGAATTCTTATCACTGAACTCATTGAACTCACAACTGTTTTGTATTTGTTACTTTTTTTGGACCCTGTAAAGGTTACTATTTATTGTAAGATGTTTCACTCTATTTTATTTGTCTTTAAACTATCCCTTTCTTGGTCCAAAAAGTTACCCTTTCTTAAAAGCCTAATCTTCCATATCCAATAACCCATTCTAAAATGACTAATGCATAAACACAGAAATAGAAGATATTTGCTTTTAGTTATAATTGCTAATATCTCAGGGGCTGTAAGACCCTCTTTATCTACTGGATTTAGCACAATCTACATGGGGCTAATTGGCATATTGGGGATTTATGCCAAGGTTGGGTATGACTGTGAGATAGTTCTTAACACTTCCTTGAGAATCTGGTAAGAACCTATGAATAAACTACATAGAAAAAAAATAGACTGCTTATATTTGTCTATAGATAGATGGATGATCTCCATGTCTGGGAATGAAAAAGTTGTTTGTTCATTTTAGTCTTAGTAAGTTAACTAGGTGATAGATTACAACCTTGAGCTGGTCTTTGAATTGTAGGAACCTAAGGGAAAAATATTAAGTACCAGTTAAAGTTGAGAGTCACAGCTGGTTTGCAGTTTGGGGTTGAGAAGGGAAAAGGAAGCTGGTAAGCCAATCAGCACCTCTTGTTGTCCTCCACTTGTGAGGAGAGCAGAGCACTTACTACCTCACATGGGGAAAAGCTCTGGAATATGACAACCAATCAATGCAGATTTTAACAGTACAGTGGTCCTCCTTTATCTGCAGTCTCACTTTTCGTGGGTTCAGTTACCCACAACCAACTATGGTCTGAAAGAATTAAATGGAAAATTCCAGAAATAAGCCATTTATAGACTTTAAATTGCACATTGTTCTTAGGAGCATGATGAAACTCTATGCCCTCCTGCTCCATCTCGCCAACATGAGTCATCCCTTGGTCCAGCCTCTCCATGCTGCCCTGTGCATACTGTCTTCCTGCTAGTCCCTTAGTGGCCATTTCAGTTATCAGATCACCTGGGATGGCATTGCAGGGCTCATGTTCAAGAAACCTTTTCTGAGAGACCACATTCACATAGCTCTAATTATAATTTATTGTTACAATTGTTTCTATTTCATTATTGGTTATTGTTTTCAGTTGCTGACTGTGTCTAATTTATAAATCAAACTTTATCATAGGTATATATGTATAGGAAAAACACAGTATCTATAGAGCTTGGCATGATCCACAGTTGAAGGCATTCACTGGGGGTCTTGGAACATATCTCTCTGCAGATAAGGAGGGACTATTGTATTCAACAATTCATGCAGTCAGTGGTCTAGGTCTTTATTTCCAGGCTTGCTTGCAAAGTGTTTAACTAAAACCTGTTAGGCATAGTGTTCAAGGCACTGAGATAATTACAGATGATTTTGGGAAAAAAGGAATGCTCACTCCACTTCAGGTGGATGCTTGAGTTCTCTTGGGAGCAATAATGGCAGCTGGATCTAAAGTAAAGAATAGAGGCCTAGAAATACACTATTATTCAAAGGTTACACAAGAACATTTTGCCACAGAGAGAGAACATCAATTTACTCACACCTAAACAACCTATTTACCAAAGGTTTTCCTTTATGAACCAGTGACTTCACACAGCGTCTCAGAGCCTGAACACTTGGATACCAATGATGTTGTTTCCTAGCAACAAAAACTACACAGAAGCTCTCAAAATTTCCTCTCAGCCCCTGGGGACTTCTTAGTGGTGCAGAAAGTACAGATAAAATTAAGTTGATGTCACTGGATAAAGATTCACAGAGCTAGTATAATGTAGAAGTATCTGGATGTTAGTGTTCTTTGCTCTTCAAACACTTTATCTTGGATGCATTTTCAAACCTGAAAATAAAATTATTCCCTACCGTGCTTAATAGAGCTGGGGGAATTGTCAAATATTGTAACTAGATTCATTTCAGATAATATAGAAATTTAAACTTCTAATCCATGAGTGGACAGAAGCAGTTTGTGGAGAAGACATAGCAATATATGGATCTTGATTGGCTTAGGTCAATCCTTAAAATACCATGCTAGGATGATTGGCTCAAGGTTAGGTAATAATTCAGGTTGCTGTTGTTTTGACTGTGTCCCCTGAAGTTCATGTGCTGGAAACTTGATTCCTAAAGTACTTGGGAAGTGGGTACTTTAAGAGGTGTTTAAGTCATGAGGCTCCACCCTCATGAACGGAGTAATACTGTTATTGTGAGGGTAAGTTCTTTACGGCAGTATGTGGGTTCCTTATAAAAGTACTGATTTGGCTTCCCCTCTTATTCTCTTGTTTTTCTTTTTCCTTCCACCATAGCATGAGGCAGTGAGAAGGCTCAGCAGTTGTCAGGGTTAGGGTTAGGGTTCATCAGCAATTATTAGCTTTTGGTATTCTATTATGGCAGCACAAAACAGATGCAGGCCTAAAACAATTACCTCACAGCAGCATCCCTTGGTCCAATTAATTGCTTGGAAACAGGTATATGACCCAAGTTGGTCCAGGCTACAGAAGCCCAGGACTTTGTTCAATTGTTGAGGGAGAGATAATTCCTCTTTCTTTTAGCTGTTGCAAACAAGAAATCCTGAGTGGAGGGTGACTGACTGGTTCAGATTATAAGACTGTTCCTATTTACATCCGACATTAGCTGCATCTAGTTAAAATGTCCTAAACCACACTCAGAATCCGCACTTCAACCTCTTGAAATAAAATCATAGTCTACCACTCCCTAATTCCTCCTGCCCTTCCCACATGATGGGAGGAATATTAGGAACTTATTCACGTCTCTGCCCTTGTATCTGTAAACACTTTTTATGTTACAGAGTTATTAGATAGTTGTGATTGTGCATCTCAGCAGTCAGTAAGAAAGTCACTTTGTTCTGATCATCCTGGTGGCTCCAGATCTGCTACAGCAATTACTCTGAAGGCTACATTGGATTATTTCTCATCCATCTCTGTAGCTCCATGATATCTTGAGAAACTTAGAAGCAACAAATAAACCCCAGAGGCTATAGATTTTGAAAACCTTCTCACAGTTAAATACAAATCTATGCAGCAATCTATGTGATGTCTGACTCCCTGCCTGAGTGGTCTTCCAAGTCCTAGGGTAGTCATCTCACATTTTATCAGTCAACTGGGTAATCATGTTTTTGGATAATTATTAGAAAATGTGTCCTTGTAATAAAAAAAATCATCTTGTGAACATTCATCATCTAATCCTTGCCTGTCCTTCATATTCATATAAAATAAACCCAGTAGTTTGTACATAATGACATCTCCTGCTTTTGAGCACCTCTGATGCTTCCTTTCTATTTTTCTCTCCAGATTCTTATCCTTCCCAGTATATTCTCAGTCTTTTTAAGTTCTTTTTCTGTTCAGTAGTTTTCAGTTTGCTTTTATGCCCCTTGAAGTACAGAGTTGAGAGGTAGTCATTCTACCTTGTTTTATCTACCCTTTTTGGGTCATTTGACTTCATATCTGTCATTTGGTAGACCCACACCAAAGTTAATTATGCTCTTATTATTAAGCCTTTCATGCTGATATAAGAACTAAGCAGCACCAAGATTTAAAATTGCATGATGTTCTCAGATTTGAGATCTTAGAGTCAGGCATGTTTTCTGATTTCTTATGCATCCTCTGAAAATTTCCTGCATTTCTAACCAGATCTAGGACCCAATGCAGAATCAAAATATTCAGTGTTCTCCCTAATCCACTCATGCCTTGGCATCTGCTATGTTTGGCCAAGTGCAGATTCTCAAAATGACATTTTTAGAGTCCTAATCTTTCATATCCGACTGTTTACACTGCCTAAACCATTAATAATGTTTGTCTATGCTAGATCATACCCATTAAAACACTTAGATCCTAGCTGGGTGTGGTGGCATGTGCCTGCAATCCCTGTGATTCCAGAGACTGAGGCAGGAGAATCTAGAGTTCAAAGCCAACCTCAGCAAAAGCAAGGCATAAGCAACGCAGTGAGACCCTATCTCTAAATAAAATACAAAATAGGACTGGTTGAGGATCCCTGAGTTCAATCCCTGGTACCAACAAAACGAAACAAAACATTTAGATCCTAGATATATATTTAAAGATATTCGCATCCCATGTTAAACAGAATTTACCTGTCACTCTAACTTATTGAATAGCAGTTGACTTGTTAACATGATATCATATTAGTTTTCATATTATAGTTTTCTTTATGTATTTTGAAGCCAATAGTTTGAGAGCCTTGAGGAGCTTGTAGCATGTAGTGATTGATGTCTGAATGGTTTAGTTGATCCCTGGACACGAATGGGGGTCTAGTGCCATGGCCAAGATCTCCTCCAGAGTTTTCTTTCCTTAGATTATATCCAGCTCTTCCTAAATTTCCCATTGGTTGGAAATCCTATTGTTCTAATCAGAACTCCAGACCAATTCATGACCCATCTTAACTTCTAAATTTTCTAACCATTGATCATTTCCCAAGTTGAAATTGCCAGTCTGGACTGCATGTGACAAATTATACTCTTGGTCTACTTACCTGTGCTTTCTGGGAACAGTGTCTTGCCTGACCCTATCCTGACCTCCTCTACCAGTTTTTCTTGCTCCTTGGTGCTGAGTGCCCCAAGTTCTACCCTGGTACTGTCCGATCCATGCAATTCTTGTGTGACTGAATTCTTTTGGTAAAGACCAGAACATTTCTTATTCTAGTCATGGGGCTTCCAATAAAGTAACACAGGTTTAATTAATTTTTTTAATAGTCAAATAAGTTATTTCTATTTGAACTTAAGTATAGGATCTAATATTGTTCCCATTAAATTTTATCTAATTCAGTTTGACTCACTGTTTTAGTCTATTGAGTTTTTTGTTTGTTGTTTGGATTCTGATTTGCTCATCTTCCTAGTTTCATGTTATCTGCAAATTTGAAAGACATGCCTTTTACTGTAATTCCCTTGATTGAGACAAATGTGGGATGTGGAGACAAGAAGAGAGCCCTGTAACTGTCTGCTGGCAACATCTCTCTGGGTTGCTAGTAAAAGTCCTCAAGCAGCTCTTTGTGGGATGACACCATCATTTTCCCATTTAATATTTGCCTACTTGTTTTGGTCTCAAGTCTGTTTCTCTACATCTGTCATTTTCTTGATTCACTTATTGTGCAGTCCTATCAAATATGAAAGTGAGATTTGCTTTGACTTGTGTTTAGAGAAATCATGTTGCCCCCATAGACTACTAATTCCCTTTCTGTGGGCTTGAATTCTTCCTGGACTGCATCAGTCTCATTGGCCTACATATCTGTAAACCTTGCCTTTCTGACCTTCTGGAACAATGGAATGGTATAGTTCATTCTAATAACACCAACAGCCCTGTGGTGTGCTAACATCAGGCTCATTACAAAAGCCTCCCCTCAAGATGTTCAGCTTTAATAAAGGCTAATTAATCTATATAGAATTAATTTATGCGGGTGCATACATTTTAGGGAAAATGTGAGCCAAACATCAGAATTAAGGTTGCTTTATTGCCAAAATCAATGATGAAGTAAGAGATAATCACATCTGGACATACTAATCCTATTATCAAATGTTTGTCTTAGCTGGGTTTGGTGGCACATGCCTGTAATCCCAGTAGTTGGGGAGTCTAAGGCAGGAGGATTGAGAGTTCAAAACCAGTCTCAGCAAAAGTGAGGCTCTAAATAAGACAGTGAGACTCTGTCTCTAAACAAAAGACAAAAAAGGACTGGGGATGTAGCTCAGTGGTTGAGTGCCCCTGAGTTTAACCCCCAGTACTCACCCCCAGCCCACCCCCCAAAAAAGAAAAGGTTTGTCTTGATATGTTTGTTACTGATAACATTTTCTCAATACAAACATTCTCTAGCTATCCACATATCATTTGTCTTAATAGTCGAAAAAGATAATAGTTTATGTCTCAGAAACTTATCCATCTACTTCTTTGGCATAATAAGAAATATGTGTTTGATCTTTGTCCTTTGTCTGTGACACAGATCTCCTAAATCCCTGGGAATTTTCTGATTGTCAAGAGCATTGTGGTTCAATGAGGTGATTCTGTTGAGCACCTCAGACAGTTTCACAATGTGGACAAATGGCAAAGCAACAACAAAACAAACCCCCAAACTTTCAGCCTCGTGCCAACCCCTGGGGAGGGAAGAGGGGCTGGAGAATGAGTTAATAATCAATCATGCCTAGTGATGAAATCCCCATGAAAACCCTAAACGATGGCTCTGGGCAGCTTCTGGGCTGGTGAGCACATGAGCGTGCTGGGAGGACTTAGGCGCTCTGCGCCTCCGCCCCCACCCAGACATACCTGGCTGTATGCCTCTCTCCCATCAGGCAGTTCCTGAGTTCTATCCTTTATACAAATATCACAGTAGAAAGCAAATTCTTTTTCCTGAACTCTGGGAGCTGCTCCAGCAAATTATCAAATATGGAGGGGCAGGTTTGTGAGAACGTCCAACCTGTGGGTAACCTGGGATCCAATACTCATACTGGCATCTGAGGTGAGGGCAGTCTTGTGGGACCTAACTCTTAAACCTGTGGAGTTTGATACTAACTCTGGGTACTTAGTGCCAGAATTGGATTGAATTTTTGGACACCCAGTTAGTGTGAGAACAACCTGCACATTTGATATCAGAAGTGTGGGGAATAAAAGCAGTTCAGAATTTTCAGTTATATTAATGATTGCAGAGTAGATTTTTCTTTTCTGGGCTACCTCTGGTCAGATTTCTTTTATGGTCTTGAAACTAGTTTATGTTGTCTATACATTTAAAGAACATCTGACTCCTTGTATCTCCCTCCTTTGACAAATTAGTTGGTTGAAAGATGGGGAAAAAATTGTGATTGTTATCTTCCGTTCTAATTTCTGCAAAGATCTGGGTACAACCTTCTAAGAGAGGTGCATTTCACAGAACTGCAACCAAATAAAGCATGTACTCCTTGCAAAGTTGCTGAGAAATCTGTTTCAAAATGTGGGCAACCCTTTACTCAATAATGATGTCACAGAATGGAGAGGGCCTTGCCTTTGATGAGGTCAGGGGGTTATTGTAATTGGATGTCACTTCTGCCACTAAGTTCTGCCCTTGTTAAAAGTCCTCTCTACTATAAAACAATTGTTAGGTTGTGGCAAAATCCTTTATGATGGTATTCTTCAAAAACTGGAATGACCACATTAACTTGACTTATTAAAAGAATAATCTTATAAGAGAATCTAAACAATTGTATCAATATTAAATGTTATGTAAGATAGTTTAAAAATCTAACTTAAGATTGGAAGTTGTTTAAAAATGCCTGATCTATTTGGGAATGTTAAACTTATGCATCATTGGTTTTTGGAAAGAATTAAAAATCAATCAGGACTAGTCTAGAGAGGGGAGTCTGTTCTACTCTTGATTATCACTTAATAAGCCAAATGTGTCTGTAATTTTCTAAAGCATAAATTACCTTTGAAGATAAATAAGACTATAAACAAGTAAAACAGAAACAAAGGCAATTATCCAGATAATTTAAGTGCGCTATTTTAACATTAATGCTTGTGATATTTTGGCTTTGAAATTCTAGATTAATACTTTGGGTAATGGTCTCAGTTGTCTATTTTTATTACCCCTTTATATCTAAAATGGTGGGAAACTATTCAGAATATGATTGTGTTATTTTTATTTTAGAGAAATGGCACCCTAGTTTTATTATTTGTGAACCCATCCTTGAATGGTTATTGTGTTTTTTAAAATTTTGTTAAATTCTCTCTCTCTCTCTCTCTAAAGAGATCATTTTTCACTGAGAAATTCTGATGACACAAGGTAGCGATTTTTCAATAAGGCACATTAGAAAACTCATTAATATATATCCCCCCCACACAATCAACTAAAACCAGTCATTGTATAATGTTAAGAGAAATTAATAAAAATGTGAGTGTGTATACCTAATCAAGAATATGTATGGATAGTTAATAGCGATTGTTTATGTATGTTAGAACGATGGGTGATTTTGTTTCAAAAATTTTATGCGGTGAACATCTAATGCTTTTGAAATTGAGACTCCAACAAGTTATTTTTAGATTCTAGAAATTACCTAAAAAGATTTGGGGAAAGTAAATTTCAGATCCATGAAAATTCTTTAAACAACCTGTAGAGGGCACTCAAGACCTTTCAGACTATTTGGCAAAAACTCCAGATAGTGTCTGAAGATTTTATTCCTTTGTGTTAGATACAGAAGTTTTAGATTTTATTCAAGATATTTTAATTTTCAATCACTGATTCTCACAATATTTTATTTTGAAATTTATTTATATTAGATGATGCTAGGACAATCAGGTTTTATATACCTTGTCACAAATTCAGATTTTCTTTTTTTTATGTAGCCAAACAATAATTTTATCACCTTTATTATAGAAAGATTTCAAAAATTATGATAATCATAATCACCATCTTAGCTGTGTTGTATACTGTTTGTTACTATTTATTATTATCCAAGTAATATCCTAAGCACTTTACCTATATCATTCCTCACAATTACCTTTTTTTTAATAGTTAAATCTTTTTGTTTTTTTATGTTTTTATTTTGATTCATTGAACACAAATGGAGTACAACTTTTGTTTCTCTGGTTGTACACGAAGTAGAGTCACACCATTTGTGTAATCCTACATGTACGTAGGGTAATGATGTCTGTCTCATTCTATTATCTTTCCTTCCCCCATCCGCTTCCCACCCCTCATTTTCCTCTACAAATTCAGATTTTCAACTAGGAATTTATTTAAATACATGCAACCGCAATTGATTACTAAAGTATCTGTAAAAATTGGCCTGTTTTTGTATATTTAAAGCTTAAGTTATAATATTTTCACTGACATCTTGCAAAGACATTCTAAGCTACTTTAGCTATGCAGATGTATTAACATAAATCATAAATGATATGAATCCATTCTTCATATCTTTCAGTTATGATTATACATAGCTAGTAGTGATAAGATATGTCAACTTAAAAATATCATTATATCAAGCCTGAGTTCACTTTCCATCTTATTAATTTATTTTCCTAGATCCTGGTTTCTGTTAGGTTTTATCTATGATTTTAGTCTCATTTCCCTTATTCACTCACTCTCAGATGACACTTTTTGAAACCCACTCAATTCAGTTTCTAAATCCGATGCTTTTCCCATCTGTGGATGCAAAGTATGTGGTCCCTGCCCTGGATTTTCACAGATGTATTGTATATTACCTAGAATAATCATATAGTACCAAGCTCTTGTATCTTGCTGGGATTTTATTTCCCAGCAAGACAGCTTTTCTCTGGCGATTCTCTGCTGTCTTTAAGCATCCCATGTTATTTGGATCTCCTCTAGAATCAGGTTGGATAGCCTTTGCAACTAAGAGGCTGTGAGCTTTTGTGGCTCACAAACAATTATGTGTTATTGTATAATTTTTTGGCTTTTGAAATCCATGTGAATAGAATGTTGTAGAACTGACTGTTCACAGTTGTTTGTATCTATAGCTTATCTACACTCATTCCCAAGTGCTAGATTGGTGTCACAGAGGTTATTGTGGTGGGCATGTTGGGCACATTAATATCTGTGTTTTAAAAATTGCATTGTGTCTGGGCATGATGAAGAAAAAGCTATTTGATTATTATTGGTTTTGCTGGAATTGAGTTTTCACTGGGTGTAATTTGGCAGTTACATTGATGAAACATGTGGCTTGCTGCCATTTTATTTATGTTGAAGGTTTTATTTCTGATACCCATGAAATAGGAAGACAGGCAAATACAAATTCATCTTTAGAGTTGCCTGGTATAGAATAATTTGGGAATAGCCAATTGGAAAGGGCATTGATGTGTAGTTATTGCTCAATCTCAGGCCTGGGAAGAAAAGCAGTGATTATAATTTTCACTTTTCAGGTGGGCAAAATGAAAGTGCAGACTTTCATGACCCGATTGGGAAGGCTGAATGCTTCCAAGTTTCTATCTGTGGAAATGGGGCCAATAATCTGTGTTACCTGACTCATAGGGAAGATAAAAAAGGTCATTTTGCAAAGTTACAGCTGTAGAGTGCTTCTTAGAAGCAATCCATCATCAAAACACTTAGAAACATTACACAAGCATCACATGTTGCTTCAGGGTGGGTGAGAGCAGTGGTTCTAAAGTGGATTTCCACTGCCAGGGCACATTTGGCAATGTCTATTTTTGGATTTTATAATTGAGGGAGGGTTGCTACTGTTATCTAGTATGTAGAGGTCAGGGGTCTGCTAAGCTTCCTACAATTGGCAGTAGCCCACAAGAAAGAATTATCTAGCTCAACACTTCAACAGTACCAATGTTGAGAGTCCTGGTCCATTGATATTGGATGCTGTGGTTGGCACAATGGTTCATGTTAAAACCATTTGTATTGGTTTATAAGTGGCGCATAATGATGCCTAAGATTATTCTAAGGGGACAGAACTTTTAGGAAGGGGAGGGCAGAATCATTTTGTAATCAAATCACAAATACAAATTTTTCTCTATAATTCAAGTGACTTTTTTCTCACACATCCCAGACAGTATAATGGTGGTCACACACTTCTGGGGGTGGGGTACAGGGAAAAGGGGTCATGAGAGCCCCCATTTTAAAAGAAAGTGACCTGAAAGTAAGATCAAAAGATGCCTACACTTGTAAACAGTCTGAATAATTCTCTTCACCCTGAACTCCCTCAATGCACACATTGGTTAAAGACATTTCAGCAAAGAGGTGAAGGGGAAGAGAAGTAGGGAGGACAGAGAAGTCAGATGCAAATTTTGGAAGGCTTCTGTTTGTGTTCCCTCAAGACGGGTTCTGTTGTGATGTTAGATAGCCTCTTTATAGTTCTGAGATATCTAAAACCTACAGAAAACCCAAAAAACTAATACCAAAAATCAAATCACCCCATTAGAACATGGGAAATAGATCTAAATAGACATTTCTCAAAAGAAGAAATACAAATGGTCAACGGCTTTAGGGGAACAAAGCTCAATATCACTAACCATCAGAGAGATGTAAATATTACTAATCATCAGAGAGATGCAAATCAAAATCACATTGAGATATCACCTCACTCCAGTGTGAACGGATATTTAAAGACAAAAAAACAAGTGCTGGTGAGGAGGTGGAGAAAAGGGAACACTTACATATTATTGGTGAGAATATAATTTAGAAAATTATAATTTCCAATATAATTGGAAAATAGTATGGAGGTTCTTTCAAAAATTGAACAAGGAGCCACCATGTGATCCAGCAATCCCCCTAAGGGTATATTGCCAAAGGAAATCAGTGTGTCAGGGAGACATCTGCACCTACATACTTATTACAAGAGTATTCACAACAGCTAAGGAGTGCAAACAACCTAAATGTTTATCAACTGATGCATCAATGAGTACGCCATGGACTACTATTCAGCCATAAAAAGATGAAAACCTGTTATCTGTGACAGTGTGGATGGCAGTGGAGATTCTTGTGTTGAGTGAAATAAGCCCAGTGCAGAAAGTTGAGTGCTGTGTGATCTCCCACTTACATAGAATCTTAAAAAGTTCATCTCACAGCATGCATGAGCATGCTGTGGTGAGCAGCATGGTGGTCACCAGAGGCTGGGGGCGGGGTGAGAGAGGGAGAGGAGAGTTTGATCAATGGGTGCTGAGACAAGAGAAATAAGTTCTGATATGCTATTGTACAGATATCATTATAGCTAATGATAATGAATTGTTTTTCCAAAAGTTAGAAAAAAGGACTTTGAATGTTTTCACCATCAAGAAATGATATATGTTTGAGGAGATAGATATGTGTAAGCTGATTTAAACTTACACAATATATACATGTATTAAAATATCATGACACCCTGTAAGTAGGTAATTTTTATGTTATTATGTATCAGTTAAAAATACATTTAAAAGAAGTTCTAAGGCATGAGTAGACACAAGCCTTGTAGAGGAGGCAATTTGTTCCACTACTGGGAGAAGAGGCAGGGTACTCTGTTAATTCTGTGGGATACCGGGATAACTTTGTCCTTACAGCAGGTTTATGAAAATGAAGTTGAATTTTAGAGGGATCCTGGTTGCAAATGTGCACTAGGAGAGGACCCATGGTCCTGGAAGAGATCGCAGAAACACCTCGATGAAGGATGATCCTCGTGAGGCATCAAAGACCAGTGAGGTTCAAGCTATTATCTTTTCAAAAGGAAGATTTTGACAAGGATACATTTCTAGAGCTTAGAGTAGTCAGTACTCCTCAAAATTCTTTGAGAAATTCCATATAAATTATTTATCCTTGAAACTCCACTGTTCAGCTACTTCTTCCCAGATGAAGTTACCTTTTACTAAAAGCTGTTATTACTCGGAAGGTGACTGCTTGTTGACTCTTGGTTAAAGGCTCCATACAGTGGATCTTTTAATTTGGAGGCAAGTCATATACATAATTACAAGAAACTTCAGAGAATTTATTACATAACGAATATGTATAGAGAATTAGAAATCCTGCTCCAGATTAAACCCTGGAAATAAACAGGAGTGATTAAACACTCCATGTTGAAAGTATCCATGTCTCCTTGTAAACATACACACAGCCGCCCTCGATTTAATATCTGTCATGGGTCAGATAAAGACATGGGCACTTTACATACACGAGCACATCTTTCCAGCCTTACAGAGACATTTGGGAAGAAATTATCCTCTCCATTCTAAACATTACAAGACTGAGGCTCAGACAATTTAAGTGATATGGCCACCAGCCGAGTGTTCGTTTTCTCCAAATTGTTCTGCCCCACCACATTGCCTAGACTCATACTAATTAGTTTATACTACCACTTCATGCTTCTGGTTTCATGCCGTAGGAAGAATCATCCTGCACTCTATTAGAGTTGCTATTTGGCTATTTTGGGATCTAAAACAGCATTTTAAAAAACGTTTTAAATTGGAGCATTATGGTTATACAGAATACTTAGGTTCAGTTTTACAAAATCACAGTGCATCCCTGGTGTTCCCCATTTCCATCCACCCTCCCTCCCCCTCTTCCCCTTCCTGTATTCTACTGATCTTCCTTTCACTTATTTATTTTTGATTGGTACTTTATAGATAAACATAAAGATGGAATTCACTGTGGTGTATTTGTAAGGCACATAGCGTAATTTTGATAAATTCATTCCACATTCATCTTCCCTCTTGATTGTCTTCTTCTACTCACTGATCCTCACTATACTTTTATGATATCCAATCTTTGCCAGCCACCCTGCTTTTTCCCTTATTTTACTCTAGCTTCCACATATTAGAGGAAACATTCAACCCTTGATTTGATTTTTTGAGTCTGTTTTATTTCACTTAGCATTATGTTCTCTATTTACATCCATTTAACAATAAATGCCATAATTTCATTCTTCTTTATGGCTGAATAAAACTCCATTGTGCATGTATACCACAGTCATCTTAATCCAGTCATCTAAATGACAGAACCACCTGGGTTCATTCCATAACTTGGCCATTGTGAATTGTGCTGCTATAAACATTAATGTGGCTATATCAGTATGGTACACTGATTTTAGTTCTTTTGGACAAATAGCAAGAAGTGGGATAGCTGGGTCATATAGTGGTTTCCATTCCTAGTTTATTTTTTATTTATTTATTTTTTAGGAATCTCCATACTGCTTTCCAGAGTGGTTGTGCTAATCTACAGTTCCACCAACAATATACAAGTATATCTTTCCCCCACATCTTCACTAGCATCTATTATTTGTATTCTTAATAATTACCATTCTGACTGGAATGAGATGAAACCTTTGTGCAGTTTTGATTTTCATTTCCCTCATTGCTAGAGATATTGAAGTTTTTTTCATGCATTTGTTGTCCCTTTGTGCTTCTTCTTTTGAGAAGTGTCTATTTAGTTCTTTTGCCAGTTTATTGATTGGGCTGGATTTTTTTTTTTGTGCACGTGTTAAGTTTTGTGAGTCTGATATTATGTAGTCTGAAATTAATCCCCTGTCAGAGGACTAGCTGGTGAAGATTTTTTTTCCCATTCTATAGGCTTTCTTAAAGCTTTTAATCATTTCCTCTGTTGTGTATGAACTTTAATTTGACGCCATTTCATTTATTGATTCTTGGTTTCATTGCTTGCACTTTAGAGGTCCTTTTAAGAAAGTCAGTGCCTGCACCAATATGATGGAGTATTGACTCTATATTTTCTTCTAGCAGTTGCAAAATTTCTCATCTAATTGCTAAGTCTTTGATTCACTTTGATTTGAATTTTGTGCAGGGCGAGAGATAGGAATCTAGTTTCATTCTTCTACAGAGTGAATATCCAGTTTCCTCAGCATCATTTGTTAAAAAGGCTATCTTTTATCCAACATATATTTTTAAAACACCTTTGTCAAATATAAGATGCTTGTAAGTATGTGGATTTGTCTCTGAGTCTTCTCCTCCATTCCACTGGTCCTCATGTCAATGTTGATGCCAATATCATGCTGGTTTTGTTACTATAGTTTTGTAGTATAATTTCAGATCAGGTATCGTGATACTTCTTACATTGTTCTTCTTCCTCAGGATGGCTTGGTTATTCTGGGTCTCTTATTATTCCAAATAAATTTTTGGAATTTTTTCTAGTTCTGTGAAGAGTATATACTTTGATGGGAATTGCATCAAATCTGTGTATTTCTTTAAGTAGTATGGTCATTTTGACAATGTTAATTCTGCCTATCCAAGAACATGGGAGGTTGTTCCATATTCTAAGGTCTTCAATTTCTTTCTTCAGTGTTTTCCAATTTTTATTGTAGAGTTCTTTCACCTTCTTGGTTAGATTAATTTCCAAGTTTTTTTTTTTTTTTTTTTTTTGGAGATTAGTGGATAATTTTCTCATTTCTTCTTCAGAGGAATCACTGAATCACTCATAGGAAAGCTACTATTGATTTGTGAATGTTGATCTTGTATCTTGCTACTTTGCTGAATTCATTTATCAGCAATAGAAGTCTACAGTTGGAATTTTTGCTTATTTATTTGTTTCTGTTCTAGATTATGTCATCAGCAAACAGATAATTTAACTTCTTTTCCTATTTACATCCCTTTAATTTCTTTCTCTTGCCTAATTGCTATGGCTAGAGTTTCAAGAACTATATTGAATAGGAGTGGTTAGAGTAAACATCCTTGTCCTGTTCCTGACTTCAGAGGAAATGCTTTTAGTTTTTCTCTGTTCAGTATGATGTTGACTTCGGGTGTGTCATATATAGCCTTTATAATGTTGAGGTAAGTTCCTTCTATCCCTAGTTTCTTCAGTGTTTTTAAAATGAATAGGTGCTGGAGTTTATCAAAGGCCTGTTCTGCCTCTATGGAGATGATCATGATTCTTGTCCTTAATTCTATTTATGTGATGAAGTACATTTATTGATTTGTATATGTTTAACCAATCCTACATCCCTGGGGTAGAACCCATTTGATCATGGTGTATTATTTTCTTTATGTGTTTTTGAAAGTTGTTTGCTAATAATTTGTTAAGGATTTTTACATCTATGTTAATATGGGATATTTGTGTATAGTTTTCTTTCTTTGATGTGTGTTTGTCTAGTTTTGTTATCAGGTTATACTAGCTTCATAAAGTATACTTTGGAGTGTTCCTCCCTTTCACTTTCACCTGAAATAATTATTTCACCTGAAATAATTTGAGAAAGATTTGTGTTTAGTTCTTCTTTAAGGGTCTATTAGAACTCATTTGAGAATCCATTTGGTCCAGCACTTTTCTTTGTTGGAAGGCTTTTTATTGTTGTAAAACAGCCATTTCATGTTGTTAAACTTACTATACTTACTATAGTACAGTATATTCAGCTATAATACAAAACAGCATATTATAGTTAGATGAGAATGTGTTCTATACTATATACCTACTGCAGTACATAATGGTATTTTAATGGGTAGACCCAACTCAATCAAGATTATGCATTACTGTTACTATAGGAATTGGCTGACTGATTTTGATCTGTTTGCCTATCCGTATCTCAGATTGCACTGTTAATCTATAATCTTGACTACAACAAGGAATTTGAAAAGCAATACACAAGTCATTTTTAATCTATTACAACAGAAAAGAAAAATATCAATACAGTTATTGTATGATGGAGAGAAGCACACATGGAATCGAAGGCTTGGATTCTGGTATCAGCTCTGCCATCTATGACCTTTGGTAAGGTGTAGTCATCTTAGTTTTCAGCTGTCTCCTCATTTAAATATAGCATTTGTCTACTGGAACAAAATCCTAAGAGCAGAAAGCTCATCTGTCTTATTTATACCCTAATAAATTCTTATGAAATATCAGTTGAATAAACGGATCTGTGGGAGATGAGGAAGAATTTTGGGAATAAAACTTGACTCTCTTTGCCTCTGAAAATTCCTCATGTCCCTACCAAAACATGTCAGCCTTGTCTGTGTCCCCACACTTTCTATTATGGTTTGGATAAGAAGCCCCCACCCCACTGCAAAAAAAAAAAAAAAAAAAAAAGAAAAGCAACTCATGGGTTAGATAATGTAGGAATGTTCAATGGTGAAATTATTGAAATTATTATTATGAGAACTATAACCTAATCAATGGATTAATCTATCTGATGGATTATTAATTTGAATGGATTCCCCAATGTCATCTGTAGGAAGGTGGGGCATAGCTGGAAGAAGTAGGGGCCTTGCCCTTAGGGATTATATTTTGTCTCTGGCTCCTGTCTCTGTTTCCTCACTACCACGAGCTGAGCAGTTTCTATCTGCCATGCCCGTCTGCCATGGTGCTCTGCTTCACCTCAGGTCCAGAGCAATGGAGTCTGCAGTTATGGACTTAATCTCTGAACCCATGACCTCCAAATAAACTCCTGCTCTAAGTTGATATATTCAGGTATCTCAGACAGAATGATGAAAAGCTGACCAATACACCTCTCATGCCGTTCTTTAAAAATCATCAATGGTGTCTTAACTGTGAAATCAATGAGGCCCCTTTTAACCTCTATCTCACCTGAAATATTAAATGTTTGCTGTTACTGATCGCTTTTTTCTGAAATGCTTACCTTCTATCAATTTTTTGAAAGCACATGTCTGGGTTCTCTCCTTGTCTCTCTTAACAGTTTTCTGTTCTCTTAGAATTTTCTCTCAAATTAGAAATGCTGATGTTCCTTAGGGAATCTTTTATTCTTCTTGGATAGTACTTCCTATTTTGATTTTAATTACTAATGATTCCTAAATTTTAACTCCTGGACAGAATTATCCTTTTAGTTTAAATTTAAAATTTAAAGCCATCTCCTAAATAAAATTAACTTGGTACAGAAAAACTAAAAATATTAGTCTATCCTTCAAGCATTTTGTCCTTTTCTAGTATCCTCTTGCTCTGAGTTCATGGTACTATCCTTCATCTAATCACTCATGGGAGATTCTTTCTTCTCACTTACTGGGTAAGGTATTACTTTTGGAGGTTTTCCCCTTCCTAGACACCTGGAAGATCACCCCAAACCTCTTGCAATTAGGCAGGGCATGAGACTCATTCATCAATGGACTGTAACCAATAGTGGTGGTGTTACTTTAGACCCAGGCTAGGGTCTGAATCTCCATGATCATCCTCTTGCTGTAATGACTCAAAATATCTTTATACAGATGGTGCTGGTTTAAGATGACAGGACCTCTGACTGCACCACTGAGAGATTCTGTGGAGCAAACCCTCCCCATCATCTCAAGATAGAAGTACTGCAAACAGAATAGACATGGTTGTTGTGGGATGTATTGAACATGACCTAGCTCTCCCACTGACACATCAAACTCATCAAATACATATAAACTTCTTTCACATTTTTAATTTCCTGTCTCTATTTTCTTATTTCTATTCATTTGCTTTTCTGGATTGCTCCCATAGCCTCCTAACTGGGTTAACTAACTGCTCAAATTTTGATTTTTTTCAAATCCATCTTCTACACATCCACCAGAATGTTTAATTTAAAATACAAATAGGTTTTCTCTCGTCTTCTCTTTGTTAGTGTGGCTAAAGGTTTATCCATTTTTTTTATTTTTTTGAAGAACCAACTATTTATTTTGTCAATTTTTTGTATTGTTTCTTTTGTTTCAATTTCATTGATTTCAGCTCTGAGTTTAACTATTTCCTGTCTCCTACTACTTTTGGTGCTGGTCTGTTCTTCTTTTTCTAGGGCTTTGAGCTGTAGTGTTAGGTCGTTTATTTGTTGAGTTTTACTTCTTTTATTAAATGCGCTCCATGAAATAAATTTCCCTCTAAGTACTGCTTTCATAGTGTCCCAGAGATTTTGATATGATGTTTCTTTGTTCTCATTTACCTCTAAGAATTTTTTAATTTCCTTCCTAATATCTTCTGTTATCCATTCATCATATAATAGCATATTGTTTAATCTCCAGATGTTGGAATAGTTTCTGTGTTTTACTCTTTCATTTATTTCTAACTTCAATCCATTATGATCCGATAGAATACATGGTAGTGTTTCTATCTTCTTGTATTTGCTAACATTAGCTTTGTGGCATAATATATGGTCTATTTTAGAGAAGGATCCATGTGCTGCTGAGAAGAAAGTGTATTCGCTCTTGGTTGGATGGTACATTCTATAAATGTCCGTTAAGTCTAAATTATTGATTGTGTTATTGAGATCTATGGTTTCTTTGTTCAATTTTTGTCTGGAAGATCTGTCCAGTGGTGAGAGAGGCATGTTAAAATCACCTAGTATTATTGTTTTATGGTCTATTCGGTTTCTGAAATTGAGAAGGATTTGTTTGACATACATGGATGAGCCACTGTTTGGGGCATAGATGTTTATGATTGTTATGTCTAGCTGATTTATGCTTCCCTTAAGCAGTATGAAATGACCTTTTTTATCCCTTCTGACTTACTTTTGCTTGAAGTCCACATTATCGAAAATGAGGATGGATACTTCAGCTTTTTTGCTGAGTCCATGTGCATGGTATGTTTTTCCCCATCCTTTCACCTTTAGTCTATGGGTATCTTTTTCTATGAGGTGAGTCACTTGCAGGCAACATATTGTTGGATCTTTCTTTTTAATCCAATCTGCCAGTCTATGTCTTTTGATTGATGAATTCAGGCCATTAACATTCAGGGTTATTATTGAGATATGATTTGGTTTCCCGGTCATTTGGTTCATTTTTTCAGGTGAGTTCTACAAAACCTTTAAAGAAGAGCTCATTCCAATACTTCTCAAAGTATTCCATAAAATAGAAGAGGAGGGAACCCTCCCAAACTCATTCTATGAAGCCAATATCACACTGATACCTAAACCAGACAGAGACTCATCAAGGAAAGAAAATTTCAGACCAATATTCGTAATGAACATCGATGCAAAAATTCTCATCACAATTTTAGCAAATCGCATACACAAACATATTAAAAAGATAGTGCACCATGATCAAGTGGGTTTCATCCCAGGGATGCAAGGGTGGTTCAACATCAGGAAATCAATAAACGTAATTCACCATATCAATAGACTTAAAGTCAAGAATCACATGATTATTTCAATAGATGCAGAAAAAGCATTTGATAAAATACAGCACCCCTTCATGCTCAAAACACTAGAAAAAATAGGGAGAGTGGGAACATTCCTTAACATTGTAAAGGCCATTTATGCTAAGCCCATGGCTAATATCATTCTAAATGGTGAGAAACTGAAAGCATTCTCCCTAAAAACTGGAACAAGGCAGGGATGCCCTCTTTCACCACTTCTATTCAACATCATTCTTGAGACTCTAGCCAGAGCAATTAGACAAACCAAAGAAATTAAAGGGATACGAATTGCAAAAGAAGAACTCAAACTATCCCTGTTCGCTGATGACATGATTATATATTTAGAGGAACCTGGAAATTCCACCAGAAAACTCTTAGAACTCATAAATGAATTCAGTAAAGTGGCAGGTTACAAGATCAATGCCCATAAATCCAACGCATTTTTATACATAAGTGATGAATCTTCAGAAAGAAATTAGGAAAACTACCCCATTCACAATAGCCTCGAAAAAAATAAAATACTTGGGAATCAATCTCACAAAAGAGGTGAAAGACCTCTACAATGAGAACTATACAACACTAAAGAAAGAAATTAAAGAACACCTTAGAAGATGGAAAGATCTTCCATGTTCTTGGATAGGAAGAATTAATATTGTCAAAATGACCATACTACCTAAAGTGCTATACAAATTCAATGCAATTCCAATTAAAATCCCAATGACGTACCTTACAGAAATAGAGCAAGCAATTATGAAATTCATCTGGAAGAATAAGAAACCCAGAATAGCTAAAGCAATCCTTAGCAGGAAGAGTGAAACAGGGGGTATTGCAATACCAGATCTTCAACTCTACTACAAAGCAATAGTAACAAAAACGGCATGGTATTGGTACCAAAATAGAAAGATAGATCAATGGTACAGGATAGAGGACACGGACACAAACCCAAATAAATACAATTTTCTCATACTAGACAAAGGTGCCAAAAATATGCAATGGAGAAAAGATAGCCTCTTCAACAAATGGTGCTGGGAGAATTGGACATCCATATGCAACAGAATGAAACTAAACCCATATCTCTCACCATGCACGAAACTAAACACAAAATGGATTAAGGACCTCGGAATCAGACCAGAGACCCTGCAGATTATAGAAGAAAAAGTAGGTCCAGATCTTCACCTTGTTGGTCTAGGACCAGACTTCCTTAACAGGACTCCCATAGCACAAGAAATAAAAGCAAGAATCAAAACTGGGATAGATTCAAACTAAAAAGCTTTCTCTCAGCAAAGGAAACTATCAGCAATGGGAAGAAAGAGCCTACAGAGTGGGAGAATATCTTTGCCAGTCATACTTCAGAAAGAGTGTTGGGGGCTGTGTTATGTTGGCGGCGCCGGGATGGCGCCTGATCACATCGGCAGCGAGGAGGTTAATTGACATAAGCACACTCAGGTGATTTTCTCGTCCACGCACACAATGTATGTGCATGTGTTCTCGAGCACTAATTGCCTGCTCGGAGCGTCTGGCCTAATCTTTGCGTAAGAGGCGTGGCCCTGCTCTCCGCCTCCTGGAGGTGATATAAGCGTAGGCGGAGCGAGACAGAGACACAGCAGCCATTAGCAGGAAAACAGCAGAAGAAGACACACGCGGGAGCAGCGTGTAGGGGCAGCGGCGAAAAGCAGATTGCGGAACGGAGAACTGAGACGCATCACTAGGGCACCTTATGCAGGACTTTAAGGCGTGGCAGGCCTCTCTCCTTCTAAGCTCTAAGAAAAGCCTGTCTTTCTTTCAAAGTTTCTCTCTTAAGCAAAGTTTCTTTCTCTCTGATAAGCGGGGTCTCTCTCTCCTCTCAAAGCAAGTAAACCTCATTTCCTCTATCCTCTATAAACAAGCAAGAAAGCAGTGCACTAAAGAGAAAGATAGAAGTGCCTCAGTTTCCACTCCACCACCCATAAGACCCGTGCAAGTTGTTGCTGCAAGCGGTCACAAATATCCACGGATTTTGGAACCGCAAAGAGCCAGCGACAATAGAGCACTAATCTCCAGAATCTATAAAGAACTCAAAAAACTCTACTCCAAGAATACAAATAATCCAGTCGACAAATGGGCTAAGGAAATGAATAGACACTTCACAGAAGAAGATCTACAAGCAATCAACAAACATATGGAAAAATGTTCAACATCTCTAGTAATAAGAGAAATGCAAATCAAAACTACACTAAGATTCCATCTCACCCCAATTAGAATGGCGATTATCAAGAATACGAGCAACAACAGGTGTTGGCGAGGATGTGGGGAGAAAGGTACACTCATACATTGCTGGTGGGGCTGCAAATTAGTGTAGCCACCCTGGAAAGCACTGTGGAGATTGCTTAGAAAACTAACCCTAACCCAGGTATCCCACTCCTTGGCCTATACCCAAAGGACTTAAAATCAGCATACTACAGAGATACAGCCACATCAATGTTCATAGCTGCTCAATTCACAATAGCCAGACTGGGGAACCAACCTAGATGCCCTTCAATTGATGAGTGGATAAAGAAACTGTGGTATATATATACAATGGAATATTACTCAGCCATAAAGAATGATAAAATGATGGCATTTGCAGGCAAATGGATGAAATTGGAGAATATCATGCTACGTGAGATAAGCCAATCTCAAAAAGCCAAAGGACGAATGATATCGCTAATAAGTGGATGATGACACATAATGGGGGGGAGGGAAGGGTTAGTGTTAGGGTTAGAGTTAGGGTTAGGGAGGGGGGCAAGTATGGAGGAAGGAAGTACTGTATAGAGGGAAAAGAGGGGTGGGAGGGGTGGGGGGAAGGGAAAAAATAACAGAATGAATCAAACAACATTGTTCTATGTAAATTTATGATTACACAAATGATATGCCTTTACGCCATGTACAGAGAAACAACATGTATCCCATTTGTTTACAATTAAAAAAATAAATAAATAAATAAATAAAATACAAATAGGACAATGTCACTCCCAGCTTGAAATATTTTAATGATTCCCTCATTACCTATAAAAGTACTTTTAAAACTTTGGTTCTTGGAACAGTTAGTTGATGTTCCAGAAAAAAAAAAAAATTCTAGAAGACCAATGCCCCCAAGTTCAAGAAGAGTAGGCAGCAATGCACACCATCCTGAGGGTTTACAAATGCACATCGGTTGGATACTAAAATATCATGTAGTGAACGAATTGGTATAACTTACTTACAATAGTTCTTTCTCTGAATTATGGGACCCCCTAGTAATTTTTAGCAGAATGTCTTTTAGTGATCACCCTCTATCTCTCTCACTTCTTTTCTTACCACCTTCTGCTGCTGATGCTCCAGCAACAAATATGTTCAGATCTTTCATGCACTATACATGGAAGAAAGTCACCTTCAGCAGTGCAATTTGCTTCAGATATAATGTCATGTCCCTAATCCTATGTGAGTAACTCTGATGACTCCTAGTAAGCCTTTTAGACTGAGTTCAGATGATGTTTGCTACAGGAGTCTAAAATGGAAGGCCTAAACATATGGTTCAGTATTGTGTGCTGTCTTGACATCTGGTGAAATCAGAAGGGTCTTGAAAGGCATCACTTTAAGTCCCCTCCTCACTTTTTGGGATAATTTACCCCAAAGAAATCATTCTTCTTATCACGTTGCCAGGCACAGTTCCTGCTAAGCCATGAGTGGTGAGTTTCATTTTCCTGCCAGCCTCCAGAATTACTCAAACTGGTCAATCATGTATGTCCTGTGGAAACAAGGGGACATCCCATCCTCTCGGTTCGACAAAGCCTGCCTCCTGCAACCCTTGACTGGTCACCTTTTTCCTGTGTACAGCCCCCAAATGGCCTTGCGTGCTATATGGTGTCTTCCCCTCACACTCTGCCCTGAGCTGAAAACACATGACTAATAAACTGCTATTGATCTCATCTGTCCACTGTCAGGTGTTCACATGTGCAGCCATTCCTATAACTTTTGGGCAGGAATCCTTCTCTCACCAGCAACCAAAACAGAGACCCTCCAAGACACTGTCTTATAGCTTCCCTGGTTTTCAGCCTGACTCCCAAAGCACTCTGTATTTTGCCTTGCACTTGCCAGATTTTACTGTAATTACTTTATGTGTCTGTCTCTGTGTTAGACTGTGTTCTCCTTAAGGTCAGAGATGAGGCCTCACTGATCCAGGGCACAGAGTTGTCTCAATGCTATTTGTAAATCTAGTGGTAATATTAAATAATATTTATTACTGAACATTTTTATAAATCACAGGTCAAGATGCCACAAGACTGGTGTTGTCCCTATTCTACAGATGAAGAAATTGAACCCCAGTTAAGCAATTTTCTCTAAGACCACACAATGTTTTAAGAGGCACGACTTGATCTTGAACCTGACTCTGTTTCTTAAGACTGTTATTCTGTATGTAGGTAGATACACTGCTCTTCTGAGTCCCTAAGGCTGTGATATGGCAAATGATTTGATGATGTGAGAGTGAAAAAGTGCAAAAGGCACTTTCCTTCTTCTCAAATTAGTAAATAACTAGACAAAAAAAAAAAAAAAATACTAACCACCTCATATTATGGAGAGATCTGCAATCAGGTGGGATATATTTCTACATCTGGGTGTTCTGAGGGACAGCAGTCATTATTGTTTCTACCACTATTCACACTCTAACCCAGAGAATAAAAGAACAGAAGGAAGAAGAAAAGGTAATATGGAGGGAGAAGGTACAAAAGAAAGAAGGAAATTGATAGAGTTTGAGTGCAAGCATAGAGAATTTTGTGTTGATTTTATTTTGTAAGCCAAAAAACAAAACAAAACAAAACAACAAAAACAAAGAAAAATTGAAACAACATCTTGCTACATTGACCAGGCTGGCCTTGAACTTCTTGGTCAGCCTCCCACATGGCTGGGCTCATAGGCATGTGCCACTGTGCCTGGATAGTACAGAGAATCTTGTGTTTTTCACCAATACTAGGACAAAAAAGGACAAATGGTTTTAGGATTGAGAATACCTGCCAGAAGGGAACACAGTTCCTCATTCCCAGTGATGTTTTCCTTAGGCTGAGACTTATGAAACTGCCTCTGATCCTGAAGGCAAAAGGATGTGAGATTGCTTCCACAGGACAGAATGAAAGAGGAAGAGGGAATTGGCCAGTCCTCCAATATGTGGTGAATCAGGTTTCCATGGCTCAAGTGGACCATCTAAGAGGGCTTCCTGCGGGGCAAATGGACCCAGCAGAAAGAACTTCGGTAATTCCCAAGGTCAGAACTCGTGTGTGTGTGTGTGTGTGTGTGTGTGTGTGTATGTGTGTGTGGTAGTTGGTGGTGATAGCTCTTTGTCTTCACCTTCAGGAACAATTTAGTGAGAGTGTCTCACCCCTACTCCAAACTCACTCACATGCTAGAGAAAGGCAGAGAAAGGCAGCTTGGAGGTGCTCACCTTACAGAGAACACATTTAGTTAGATCAGATTGGTTGGAGAAGCATCAACAGGATGGCAGTCACTCAGTGAATAAACAAAAATGTTTTCATTCTAAACATATATTCTTCCTCCCAATGTCTGGAGAGAAAAGCAGGGTGACAGAGTAGACTTTGCCCCTTCCCTTCACACTGCAATTCCTGGAACTACAAGGTGGGGAGGCTGGTGTATGGGAACAGATTGGAATTTTAAACTGGACTGTGTTTTTTTGCCAGCAACTGAAAGTGGCCAGAAAATTATGAACTCATGTGAGAGGTCCTTCAACACAGGAAAGAGGAATTCAATAACATATTCAGGGCTGGGAGAATAAACTAATCCTCCTGCTCAAAAAAACAGTCATCTAAGCTAACAGAGTTTTAGCCTCATTTGCATCAAGCAAAGTGAACTGAATTCAGCTGGTGGAATGTAGAGGAAAGTTTTTCCAACTCCTTGGGTTAATGCCAGAGATTTCCTTCCTACCTGCAAATTGCAATTCACTTGGAAGGAACTCAGTGGTGTCCCTGGGATGTGAAAATCAGGAATTTAGAGGCAACTACTTACTTCTCTGAAAGGTAGACCTTGAAAAGACAAGTACCTGAGGTACATTTCTCTAAAATTTCTGAATTTACCCACACTGGAATACAGAATATACCTGCACGTCACCTGTTACATGCACACCCAGAAATACTAGCATCACAAGTATTGGACAGTTTTTTCCCACCATAAGCCTTAATTTTATATAATTTAAACTTTACCTAATTATTATTTTTAGTGTAAAACTTCCCATGACTTATCCTTTAACAAAGGTGAGTTACCTACTTATTTTTCTTCCTTCCTTCCTTCCTTCCTTCCTTCCTTCCTTCCTTCCTTCCTTCCTTCCTTCCTTCCTTCCTTCCTTCCTTCTTTCCTTCCTCTTTCTTTCTTTCTTTCTTTCTTCTTTCTTTGCTTTCTTTCTTTCTTTTCTTTCTTTCTTATCTTTCTTTCTTTCTTTCTTTCCTTTCTTTCTTATCTTTCTTCTTTTTCTTCCTCCCATCCCCTCCCTCCCTCCCTCCCTTCCTTCCTTCCTTCCTTCCTTCCTTCCTTCCTTCCTTCCTTCCTTCCTTCCTTCCTTCCTTCCTTTCTCCTTCCTTCCTTCCTTCCTTTAATTTTTTAAAATCAAATTCTAAATAGTCATTTTTGTGAAGCTTGAGATGAAAATGAAATTATTTCTGGGTGTCTATGTGGAGTGTATGTGTGTGTTTGTTTAGTCTCTCTCACTTTTATAATATAGGAAATAAGGTTTGGGAGAGTTAAAAAATTGAAGAGAAGCAATTCTGATGTTTCTATATTTAAAATTTATCACTGTTTCTTTGAGTTTTGGGTATGAAATACAATAAAAAAGGAAAACAAAGGCTGCACAATAAAATTCCCACCTGTTCCTGGTCAATCACTATTCTTGAAGTTATAAAAGCTAAGCATGTTTCCTACTGTCATTTATGATGACTTCACCCATGAGAATTTCTGTTTCTATGGCACCAATCATCACAGGCTTAGGAAGGTCCAGGTTGGCCTGAAGAAGTTCTGGGTAGGTCAAGTATACCTGAATTGCAAGGGAATTTAGAAACTACCTCCCTCAGTCTGCCAAGTGGAAAACTAAATTCCAGAAAGATTCACAGACTTGACTGAACACACACTATTAAGTTGAAGAATGATAAGTTTTAAATTAGAAAAAAGAATTAGACAAGGATATGGGTAGAGTTGTCTGTTGGCTCACTAACTTATTGCTATCTGTGATCATTTTAATTCTGGGGAATAAAAACTTCAGGAATAATCTATTTTGTGGAAATGCATGTGCACACATGCATGTGCCTGTGTGACTATCTATGTGTCTGGATAAACAGAAAGGAAAGATAAGTGAAAAAATAATTATTGCAACTGTGTTCTAGACACAAGAATAATAATTAATGACTAAATGGGTCCAATCCTTCATTTTGCTGAAAGGGAAAACTGAAGCTCAGAAGGATCATGACTTGTTCAAGATCACATTAGTCAGTGGCAATACGAGATCCAAAACCTGGTCCCCAGTGCTATTCTCTCCCCTTTAATGTAACTGCTCACATTCATTCTTCATTAGTAGGCAGGATGAATTTTAATATTCCTTAAAAGATAATACAATTTTATTTCACTCAGAAAAGAGCAAGTAAACAATGTCAGTGGTCATGTTCTACTGAGACTATTAGCTATTATTATAAGAGGCTAGACCAAGGGTCTGAAGCAATGGATGGTGAAAAAAGCAGATATATATGTAAAAAAATGCAGAACCAATGATAAGAATCTTTGATGCTCAGAGTGGGACCTGATTCCCTGAAAGATTATGAGAAGAAACTGAATTGTCTAGAGCAAGATTTCTCAGATTTCTCTCTAGCTGCTATTACATTTTGTATTGAATAATTTTTTGTCAGGATGGCTGTCTGGCGTCATAATGTTGGACAGTATCACTAGCTTCTGCCCACTGGATGACAAGAAATTAACCCCTCTCCAGCTGTGACAATCACAAAATGGACCCTGTTGAAGTAATGTTGGCTTGGAGTATTAAGTCTGAGCCCATAGGTGGTGGGGAATATGTAATACTGATTAAGTCCACGGTCGAGAGACTGGAGGAAGTGATCACAACAGCCCTGGACAACCTTCAATTATAGACTATTTATATAATAACTCCTATTTAGGCTTCCTTCACATACAAGGTAGGATAGAGATTCCAATCATGGGACAGGTTTCCAGCTATCTTCAAACACATACTTTCAGTTTCCAGGTAGTAGTTGGGTGTGATATTGGGTTTGGAGTTCCTACATTCAAAGTGTAGCCTACCTCCCTGCTGCCCTTGCATAACCATGACTGACAGCCTGATTCGCCCTTCCAGTTATGAAAAGGACTTTACCTCGGGTGACAGAGAATGCTATGTAGAAATTGGTTGCTCTCCATTTTTTTTCTCTCCTGCTGCAGATGAGTAAATCTGAATATTGTCTTCCAGTTTTGATTGCTTGGACAAGGACAAGTGTTAGGGCATGGCACAGCCAGAGGAAGATAAAAGGAACATGGAACATCCTTTTGGAGTAGAGTTATTTTCTCATCCTGGACCACCCATCTGCTTCCAGACTATTATACAAGAGAAAGAGACATGACTGTGTGAGTCACTGAATTTCAGGGTTTATTTGTTATAGCAAACTAGTCTGTGTCCTACCGATATACGTGGAAGCTCAACAAGATGAACATTGGGAGATTAAGGCTGGAGAAAGAACAGTACTACAACACGTGCTGCAGAGGACAGCAGAGGGATTCCAGGGAAACCAGAACATTTACTTGATTAGACTTTTCCTGTGTCTCTTGGCTTATTTCATATAGAAGGTCAATCACTAACACTTTCCTTTTGGGGACCAGAGAAGGTTTCCTTGAACAGATAAGAGGAGCATAGTGAAGTTATCCCTTTTTTGTCAAGTTGAGAGGACTGACTTCTTAGAGCTGCCATTGATAGAGTTAGCTATAAATTATTTATTGAGCTTCTATTTTCTCTCAGTGCCTGGGGTGGTATGCTGATGTGGGGCACAAAGCAGTGGTAGACATGGTTGTTTCCTAAAGGTGCTTATAGTGAAGTCAGGGATACCTGACCTATATAAAAAAATGGGTGTCATAAAGTAGCATATGTCGAGTTCATCTTGAGCAGTGAGCTCTCTAGAGAAGGTGGTACTTGAAATGAACTGTGAGTGGGTGGATAATAGTAATGGCAAGGGTTACTAAATATTTGGCAAATGAGATGTTCCAGCAGTACTCAGATAAGAAGAGGGGAATATATGAAACATTTCAGGAGCTTGGAAGGAAGGAAGTCAGAACATACATGGTGGGTATGTGCAGGTTGGCTGAAGCAAAGCTTTGTATAACAAGAGGGAAACAAACTGAAATAGAGGAAGACTTCATGGCGAGAGTCAATGCTGAAGGGCTACAATGCTCTGGTCTTACAATGCTTGATGATGCTTTTGTTTCCATATGTTCTTGCTGGCTTCTATGGGAAGTAACCTAGCTACTCCTCCCCAGTTTGATCAAAACAAATAAAATTCATCTCTTCCTTTTCCATATTTTGCCTATTTGTTATGCTGAAGGGTGACTGAAGCCAGTCAGTGGGGATTCAAACAGGGTTCCTGAGCTGGGCTGCCAGTAACAGGGTTAAAGGGAGCTATCACACAACTTTTGAGCTCCAAGTTATAACCCACTTAAAGAGTCACAACTTAATGCCACAAAATCTTAGAAAGCATTTTAATAGTTTAAAAAGCAATAGAAACAAACTCAATAGCACATGAAATCAAGAAAATTGCAAAGCCTATACCACAGTTCTAATATGCCATAATTGTGAAAACCTTGCAACTGTCCTTCATGATAGAAATTAAAATCAGGCAGGGCGTGGTGGTGCATGTGGCAATTCCAGCAACTCGACTCAGGATGCTGGGGCAGGAGGATTGCGAGTTGAAGGCCAGCCTCAGCAACTTAGTTGGGCCCTAAGCAACTTAGTGAGACCTCATCTCAAAATTAAAAAATAAATAAATAAAAGGGCTGGGGATGTGGCTTAGTGGTAAAAAAATTATGAATGCTTTCTCATGGAGGAGTCCACTTCTGCCATATGATGCTATTCTTCTGTTATTGATGAATAAAGAGAAAATGATTTTGGACAGTAGATGTAATGTTGAGATCCCTCTCCACCCCGCTCTGCCACCTTATGCTATTTCCCCTAATACTAAGCTTCTCTGGTAGTGGATAAAACTGGAAAGTCAGTTGAGAGCCACATTGTGGATTGTAAATGGTTGAATTTATCCTGTGGACAATGAGAAGCAATTGAGGCTTTTAAAAATCAGTAGGTAGCATAATGAGAATGCCTTTATAGAGAAATTAATCTGACTACAGTGCTTCGAATAGATAGGGGGAGCACAAACCTGGAGGAAAAGATGCTAGCTAGTTAAGAATTCTGTTTGCAATAATTCATGCCTACGTTGTAACTGGAGGGCCATTAGGAGGCACTCTGCTACCTGGCTGAGAGAAAACACATTTTCTTGCAGAGATTTGCTTGTGGCTACTCACCAGCATGCACGCTGAAGAGATCTGGGTTTTGGAAAAAGTGCTCAATGTACAGATAAATTTGGGTGAGTGAGGAAGTCAGACACACTCCAAATACAGCAATGGCATCCTGAGCCCTGAAACTATCTAAAAGGGGAAGCTGTGTGGAACTGTGGGTAGTATAAGGGCACTGAATTTTAGGGTGGAGAGTGCTACAGTTAAATTTGCCTGTGACATGCTTTTACCTACTGTGTCAATCAGGGTCCCAGCAGGAAACAGATGGCAGTCTCAATGTAAGCAAATTGAGGAGTTAATCAAAGGGCAATTTACAAACTTAAGGACAGGGCTAAGAGAAATCAACAAGGAACAGAGGGACAGCTAAGCATCCTGGGGCAAGCAACAGCTAGAGAGCAGATGACCAAATACCAGCAGACCCGAAGGGTCTAGGGGAGAGAGCAGATTACCCATGCCTGGAATCCACAGGGAGAAAGCTGAAGGAAAAGGCCATCAGGCGGGAGCCTGCCAGGAAAAGGGACTGAATCAATCCATGTCAGTGAGGGAACTGCAGAAATCAATACCTGATCTCACTTTACTTGTATTCTTGGATATCCCACCCATGCTGCTCATTGGTGAAAGCAGCCAAAAGGAGGAGGATAAGCAAGCCCAAGAACACAATCCTGTGGGTCAGCTTCCCAGGACAAAGCGGGGTGGAGAAGGTGCAGAGAAATGAGGGATGAGGCAGCAAGCAAAGGGAAGACATCTAATAGGAGGCTCCCTGATGCTGCTTATAGCCAAAGCCTGGGACTTAAGGAAAGACTCTCTACCCCAAACACCTGTCCAACGGGCATCCTGTTAAAATGGAAAGTATCCTGGAAATGACAAAATTCAACTAATTGGAACTAAGTGGTAATGCCAGACACAGTGGCACAGGCCTGTGATCCCAGAAGCTTGGGAGGCTGAGGCAGGAAGATCACTAGTTCAAAGCCATCCTCAGCAATTTAGCAAGGCCCTAAGCAACTCAGTGGGACCGGGTCTCTAAATAAAATACAGAAAAGGGCTGGAGATGTGACTCTGTGGTTAAGCGCCCGTGAGTTCAATCCCTGGTACCAAATAAACAAATAAGTAAATAAACAAATAAATAAAAAATAAATAAATAAATTGAAAAGACAAACCAAATCAAAAAGTAAAACAGATTCTCTCTTTTGCAAACTGCTTAAGGTTTAAAGGCAGTCCTGCAAGCTGAGCTGAGCAATAGAGAGAAATCATATATATATTTTCTTCATTCTAGGTCAGAGGCACCTCCAGATGGAGACTGAGAGGTGTTAAGAATGTACAGGAACCCGGAACACATTTCCTCGTGCGGTTACTAGGTGGTCCTCTCTTTCCCTTCTTCATTCTATTGCTTTTTTGCTCTTGTTACATCAAGAATACATTCTGTGATACAAATCAGCATCTCAATATTATTTTAGAATTTCTTGTTGCCATGGAGCATGTTGATTACCTATTTTTTCCTATTTCTATTTTAGTTTGTTCTGCTTTATTTCTTAGGAGTCTTGTTTCCTTGTCTTTACTTTCCATCTCAATTTTTTTTTTTTTTCTATTTCGCTTTAAGGAGAAACAAATTTTAACCAGTCTTTAAAAGAATTTTATGCTTAACTTTTAAGTATTGCTTTTAACTTGGATTTTCTTGTTTTAGCTTTTATCTTTTATCCTTCTAACTTTCATGTTTCAGCTTTTTATCTCACTGGTTCTAGTCCTTTTATGTTTTTTTATTTATGCTGGTTTTATCTTTAATCTTTTATCCCTTACTTTCATGTTTTGCTTTTTTGAATCTCACTGGTTTTAGTCTTTCTTTTCTTCTATTTCTTAGGTCTTATTTTTATTGAACTTTATATTTGTGAGCCAAATTCTTTATTTGCTTATTTTAATTTTTTTCTTAGTGTTAATCATATGCTTTCATTTGCTTCAACTCAGCTTCATCTTTTGCTTTTAGAAATTTACTATAATTTTCTTCTTTCTTCTTCTTCTTTTCTACTTCTTCTCTTTTTTCTCCTTTTTTAGTAATTTGTTTTTGTGACTACAAGAAGGCAAGACGCTTGACAACCCAAAGCAAACCTACAAAGTAAACCGGACAGCTGGAGGCCCTTCTTCCTCCCACATTTTTACTATCTCCTTAGCAGCCTCTCAGTTCATTGAAAGAAAATCTCCACAAAATCCTCACTCTAGAATTCTGGAGAACTTCCTGGCAATGCCAATCTCTTCTAGTTCCTCCTCTGTCAGTTGTGGTCCAGTGGTAAGGCTGCAGTTTTGTTGCTTTTCTGATGCACATAATTTGTACTTTTTGATTTTAGACCATTTCTATCTCCAGTGATCAGATAATGTGTAACTGGGAGAGAAGTAGATTAGTCTCTTTCCTCTCTTGATCTCAGGGCTGTTGCTGAGATTCACAGCTCATGAGACAGAATTTTTTCTGTCCTGATTTAGAGTACTGGGAAGCTAGCCATGATTAATCCTCATGTCTGCTTGCCCCTATCAAGGTCAACACTTTTATGATCTTCTGTTTATTTATTCTTTATACCCCACAGTGATATTAATCACCTCAGTGTTCCAAGTACGCTGACTGCCAGGTGGTCTGATGGAGCCTAACTTGGAATCGGTAGGGAAGGAGTTGGATTGCTTCTGTATGGGTCATTTTTCTCAAGATGGATTTATTCACCTAAATAGAAAATTACTCTCCAACCCATCCACACTGTACTTTAGAGTGGACAGAACCTGTAATGCATCCTAATTCTGTACTACACTGGCAATCTGGACCAGAATAACAGGTTATTTTATAATAAGCCACTTTCTGCTAACTGGTATTGTAAGCACTTAGAAAGTGCTTCTCTCTCTCTTTTTAACTGTGGCATAGTTGTTGAGGCATTCCAAATTCAGAATGGATTAGAAAACAGAGCAAAGTAAGATGGAGTGATTTGCAGGCCTGGAATGTGCCTTCCATCCCCACCAACACACACAAAGCCCATCTAGACTCTAGTTATGTAATGCGCTATGGTGTTCCATGATCTTTCATGGTGATACAGGAGTTAGGGTCTGCTGGAAGATGGGATTCAAATCACAACTCTGGCAACCCTAGATTGTGCCACCACAGACAAAATTACTTCAACTCGTTTTGCTTTCATTTCTTTATCTCTAGAATGGGTATAATAAACTGGTTAAGATATAAGATGCACACCATTCTACTTGGTATATAAAAAAATCTCCTTAAAACATGTGAAGTGTTCATATTATTTAAGACTCAGTTCAGAGGTTCCCATCTCCATGAGACACTCTATGACTGACATGATTGAGCCCTAGGGCCTCACACACACTCTCATACACACACTCAGACACACATCCTCTTTGATCTATCTGGGGCTTCAGTCCTGCTTCTGTGTGGCATCTTGTACATGTCTCTTCATGGCATTTCACACACGCTAGCAATATGTGTTAACGTGTGTTCCTTTCCTGTTACCAATGAGCATCCTGAGGTCAAGAACTGTGTCTTATTCTCCTTTGCATCCATCAGCTCTACCACAATAGCTGGTACACGGTGTGTTCTTAATAAAAAATTAATAGGAATGATAAATAGTTGATGCCTGAGGACTTTTAAACAACTATGTCCTTGGTGCATTAATGGAAAGATTCTTCTTTTACTTCTCAGAGGCAAATGGATAATATCCTAAACTATTACACCCTACTCCATCTTCTGAGGAACTGGCCAGAAAGCACTTCTCTGTGGTCAGAAACGTGACAGATTAAAACAACATTAAACAAAAGAAAAAGGTGTCTCCCAGAACCCTATAAAATGGTGTGATCAATTATAAATGATTCATTCCTTTGAAAAATGCTAAAATATAATAATTTCATGTGAATCACATTAATGGCTCAGCTTCTGAGAAAAGAGTCATTAGAGATTTGAATTTTGTGGTCAAAGTCACTCCCTTTATCCTAACCCTGCCTCTGGTAGCACTCTAATCTCTCTTCTTCCTTTATAGCCAAATTTAGGGTTGCTCATAGAACCTGTCTCTATTCGTTACTTATTCCCCCTACTTCAGCCTGACTTCTTGTTCTTGACCCGAATAGTCTATACCAACGTGACTATGACCCTTGTTTTGCTGTATTCAGTTTTTCAATCCTCAGCTTTCTTGACCTGTAGGCACCATGGAACCCCATTGGTTTTTGTCTGCCTTCTTGAAACTCTTCTCCACTGGCTTCCCTGGCAACATTTTCTCCTGGTTATTTTACTATTTAATTGGAAGTTTTTTCTTTTAATTCTTTGTCGCCTTATCCTCTTCTCCTCAGACTGTGTCCTCAGTTTCCCTCTCTTCTCACTCATTTTGTGTCTTCTCCCTCGTGGGATTATCTATGTTAGTGGTCTTAGCAGCTCTCTCTACCCTGATAAACTCCCATCTAGACTTCTCCTCTGAGCTCTAGACCTGTAGTCTCACTATCCACTTGACAACTCCAGTTGATGACTTGAGGCCACCTCAATTCAACATCTTTAACATGACCTCTTGGTCTTCCCATCAGAACCATCTGCAAAGTTTCAGAAACATGGGTTGGAAACTAGGGACCCATTCATTGACATCTTCTCCCTTATCTCTGGTATCTAATTTAGTACCAGAGCATTTTCCAAATTAGTTCGGTTCTCTCTGTTACCACCACTCTCACTACTTTCTTAGATACTACCACACCATTTTCTGAACTGGTTCCAACATTTTCATTCTGTACCTCTTCAAACTGTTTTCCACAATGGCAGCCAGGTGATTCATGTCAGCGTGCACATCTGTTCACATTACACTCTGGCGTTAGTGGTCCTTGTCACCCACAGATCAAGACCCTTTGCACAGCCCACAAAACACTGCATAGACAGCTCCTTCCCTTCTCTAACTTGTCTCTCACAGGCTCTCCTCTCTCTGATTTCAGTCAAACACCAAAGTTTCCTGTTGTTACCAAACTTTTGCATATGCTGCCTTTCCAGCCTTAATCTGGAATTTGTAAAAAACCTCTTATTTTGGTTACTTAACTATTAGCCCATAGGATATTTTCATTGGCATGTTTTCATTAAGTCCCTGGACGAAATTTCGTTTGCTGTTAAGGCCAAAAATACCATTGGCCTTTTTGTTGTTTTGTTTTAAACTTGCAGGTGCAAGGAACTATGTCATGCACCAGGTTTCTTTCTTGCCACAACTTCTTGAGAGGCTGTACCATGTGGAGGTTACCTGCTCTGATGCTGGAGTGAAATTAAAGAGGTTTGAATTCCTACTCTAGCATTCATTAGCAGTTTGATCTTTGACAAGTTATTCAGCATTTCCGTGATTCCATTTTCTCATTTGTAGAATGGAAATAATAATAGAATTTATTCTCATGGTGTTGTTTTGGAAAGTGAATGAATTAACATGCACAAAGCTTTTTGAATAGTGTCTGGTGCATAGTAAGTTCTCAATAAAAAAATTGAAATTATTACTATTTCCTATCTGATCACAGCTTGAATTGCCAGGGTGCTTCATGTGAAACTGACTTTTGAGTCTCAATTATATGGATTCATGACTTGATGCTTCATTTTACTTTGCATGTAATAAGACATAGTATTTGAAGAGTAGGGTTTTGAGTATCCAAATTCAGATTCTAAAGAAATATAGTAGACTCCCCATTGTAATGATAGGCATTTTACACTAAAAGAGAAGGGATGCTATTTGTAGGACTAACTCTAAAGGCATTAGGATTTGCTCCATAGAACTGTATAGCCAAATCCATAACAGAAAGTATCTTTGATACCAAATTTTATTTCTACTTCTACCCCAACAGATGCCTTTCTGCAATTCTATCATTAGAACCATGATCAGAGGCATGTTACATTGTTAACACAGGCAATGCCTATAATTTTAGTATATGAAATTATTTCCTTTGACATACCAGGAGGTTGGATTCCATTTTTATTTTCTAAAAACAGATATATGGAAAAATATATAGCACTCCTGCAATCAATAGTTTAAAAAACATATGGGCAAAGAATGAGGTTATTTCTTAGGTTTCTAAGTCCTAAAAATGATCTCTCTACTCTCAGTATTCTTTGTATTTCAGAAAAAAGAATCTTCCTATCCCACATCACAGATGTCTCTGTAGCTACAGACTCCACTATCAGAATAACAAACGGATTCTCAAGATTATACTGCGTCTGTTCATTTTTTTTTAATAAAGCTTTCCTGCAGAGAGTAGAAACAGCCAATGCCTTTACTGTGTATTGTGTAATTATATTTGGACAAATTAAGTTCTTCGCTCCAATATTGGTCATTGTAACAGGCTCCCAGAGTTAAACAAAATAGAAATTCATTTTTACTTCATGTCTGATGCAGAAGGCACACAGGCACAAAAACAGGCCACTATTTCCCTTAAAAAAGAAATCACCATCTGCTTTGTGTCAGGAGTAATATTCAGGCCCTGTCTTACTGTGGCAAGTATTTTCACATTAGGGTTTTTGACCACAAATTACCCTCAGTTTTTCTTTGAAGGGAATGTGTAGGTTTGGCTATTCACAGAAAAGCAGAATGGAAATAAAAGCACGTTTTTGTTTGAAAATTTTAATATGCTGAAATTGGACTTGAGAGCTAGCCCTGCAGAAAATGGTGTTAAAAACAAAATAAACAGTAAGGGATTGAAAATCTTTGTATAATCTCCACAAATCCCTAAGGGTTTAACTCAGTAGCTTCACTATGTATAAATTTGTATAATAATGGTGCCTTGATTTTACAGAATGCTTTCAGAGCAATTTTCTCACTTCGGGTCATGTTTTTTCAGTGCAAAAAGTGCTCTCTAAGATTGTTAGGTACTTTGGAAAGCTGATTTAACTTTTAGGCCAATCAAGGACCATTTAGATTAAATGAACTAATGTATGTGCAAGCACTTTGAAAAGTACAAAGCTCTCTACAAATGCCAGAGGCTTTCACAGCTATTAAATAAATGATAAAAGAGCTAAGGTGCCTTTTCCAAACACTCATCTTCACTTGTAACTACTGAATAACCAATCTCCAGATGAGGAAATCACAAATGTCCTCATTGGATGTTCACTACTAAGGAGTGCATTTCAGACCTGGCAATGCTGGCTGGCCCCCTTGAGATTTGAAACCTTTGCAAGAGCTGTGAGATTGCAGGCCAAAGCCACCAGTCTTTGCATGCCAAGAATATTTTGAGAAGCCATTTCACTTTCTGTGCCACAATGTAATTTATTTTATCTGGTTCTCCCAATGGATTTAAGTACTGAGAAACTATAGCGTAACTCATTCCTGTCACATTGCTTGTGGCAAACAACCTAAAATGTCAATGGAGCTGAGCATCATCATTCTTGAGCTATTTTAATTAGCATACAGGAGAGCTTGTCTGTCAATAATATTATGGTTTCCATTTCAAGGGGATTATATGCAAGTCTGGTTGTTTAAAAACTAAAGGGACCCCAAAACAAATCAGGAAGACTCAGAAAAATTCCTGAGGTTACATTTACATTGGGTGCTTTCCAACTGGATTTGCTTTTATATAAGGGTTTATTTAAGTTATCATTGTTACGGGTTGCTTTGTGCCCCCCTACCCCAACTCCCACATTCATTTGTTGAAGTCCTAACTTCAGAAAGTGACCATGTCTGGATACAGTGTCTTCATAGGAGTGATTAAGTTAAAATGAGGTCATTAGTGTAGACTCTAATGCAATATGGTCAGTGTTCCTATAAAAAGGGGAAATTTAGATACAGACATACAGAAAAGATTCCACATTCAGACAGCCTTTGGACTTGAGCTGCAATGTCAACTCTTCCTTGAATCTCTGGGCTGCCAACCTACCCCGCTGATTTCAGACTTATCAGTCCTCACAGTTATTCAAAACATTCCTTAAAGTAAATTTCTCTATGTAACTATCTATATTCTTTCTCTCTCTCTCTCTCTCTCTCTCTCTCTCTCTCTCTCTCTCTCTCTCTCACACACACACACACACACACACACACACACCCTATTACTTCTGTTTCTTTGGGAAACTCTCATGACTAATATAACTACCTACAGACATTTATATGCTGAACTATCTGTGTGCAAGCCAACCTTTACATCATGCATTCAAATTTAGTGGCTAAGTGAGTGGGCTTTAGAGTTGCACTGCTGGGGTTCATTCTCGGCCTTGCTACTTTCTAGCAACGTGTCTTTGAGCAAGTCACTTAACTTCTCAGTACTTTAGTTTTATCATTTGCAAAAAGAAAATGAGTTGGTAAGAATTTAAGGAGCAAAATATTTTTAAAGCATTTGAGAATGTTCCTCATCACATCATACGTTCTCAATATATGGTAGTTATTATTGCCATATTTTTATTTATATATTGTTTCAGTTAGAATTCTTAGTTGTGGGCAGTAGGAACTGACTTAGGTAGTTTGTGCAGAAAGGATTTTATTAAAAGATGTTCAGTGGCTCACAGAATCCCTGAAAGCATCGTAGAACCAGACTCTGAGGCTGCAAAGCCAGGAACCATTGCCACAATGGATGACAGAACCAGTCCTGTGAAGACCTCATGCAACTGCCATGGACGTCACTTGTACCATCAGTACCACTGAAACTGGAGTCTGGTCAAGAACACCAGAACCACTCTAGCTGCTGCTGTTATGGAGCTACCTTTGCCATGGTGGATTCTGCAGACTCCTTTCTCTTCACATCACTAACTTCCATCTGACATCTGCTGCCAATGTGAGTGACTGGGAGAATCTAGGTCTGTCTCATATTCATCTGCAAGGGGTGTGAGAAAAGCATGTATCAGGTGTCTACGTTTTTGATATTGGGAGATAAACTCTGCCTTGTAAGATGGGAGATATATAAGACATAGACTTGCTGAGTGTTCAAAAAATGAACAATGTCTGCCATACACATGAAAGGACATTTTAGATCAGCTGGCCACTGGACACAGAAATTATTTTATTTTTACTCCTATTCTTTATAATCCTATTCCAATCCTTTCTGTGCTTAATTTCAAACCACTGAGCCTATAATAACACCCAAACTATTACTCTAACCTTCCTAACTTACTTGTGTATGGTAAGCACTTTAGTGTGATATTTTATTGCCTATGAAGGTATTTTGCTATGATTTCTGGAAATACATCTTCTTAAAAGAACAAAATTTAAAAATATGCACTTAGGAATCATAAAAGAATAGGGTTTATATTTTGGTTTTTGCTTAGCATCATAGTAAATGCAGGCAGCTTTCTTAATTTGGTTCTTCGCCTCTCCAATTCTTAAACATAGCAATAAATGACTGACCCTAAAGGATGTTCGTGAGAATTAAACATAACAAATGCCATGTAATATGGGATTGGACAAAAACAGGACCTACTATAATCATCTCATAGCCTCCAAGGACACCAAAAAAAAAAAAAAAACAATGAAACAATATTTCTTATTTGATTTCATTAGATTTGTATCCACAGAACAGAAAATAAATGTCAATTATTTTTGAGTGTATCCTTTTTGTTTTCCTGGGTGATATTAATGAACATTTACATGATGAAAATTTTCTGGGTAAAAGAACCAGCATTGAAAAAAAAAAAATACAAAAGCTAGATAAACATCTTCCAAAGCATTTTTATTAAGGTTAATGACCCATCTCCCATTAAGCCAAATCAAACCAGCATCCTCGTCACACAAGAAGCAGAAAGGCTATTTTGTTTATGGCATGTATTACCAACCTTTAAAATCAGCATTTTCCCATTTCTCTGTTTGTCTTTAGTATCAATGCAGCTAGCTGGAGAGGATGGAGTGAGTACCTGCCTGGATATGCTGGATATGGTCAGCAAAGAAATATTTGCCCAAAATTTGCTCCAAGGAAGAGTCTGTTTGGAGGAACAGAGAATGTTCCTATAATAGCAAACAAATATACTGTAATACATGTACCCAATAATTTTCTTTCTTTCTTTCTTTCTTTCTTTCTTTCTTTCTTGCGGGCGTGGAGGTAGGGCTGGAGGGAGGGTAGTGTAGGAGGGAGGGAGGGAGAGGGAGGGAGGGGAAGAAGGAAGGAAGGGTGGGGCGGGAGGGGAGAAAGAAAGAAAGAAAGGAGGTAAGGGTAAGGGGTAATTTTCCTACTTCCTTCTTCCATTCCTTTATTCCTCTTTCCTACCTTCCTCCTTCTCCCTCCTCTCCTCCTTCCTTCCTTCCTTCCTTCCTTCCTTCCTTCCTTCCTTCCTTCCTTCCTTCCTTCCTTCCTTCCTTCCTGTTTTGATACTAGGGGATTGATTCCAGGGATGCTTTACCCCTGAGCCACATTCCCAGCCCTTTTTATTTTTATTTTGAGACAGGATCTCTCTAAATTGTTAAGGCTAGCTTTGAACTTGGATCCTCCTGCCTCAGCCTCCTGAGCTGCTGGGATTACAGATGTACACCACCATGCCTAGCCACAGAAACACTTTTAAAAGAAAACTATTTAGTATAGGACTGGGCCTGGCCATAAAAACATTTTTTAAAAAGAAAACTATTGAATACAGTGCTAGGCATGGTGGTGCACACCTGTAATCCCAGTGCCTTGGGAGGCTGAGGCAGGAGGATCACGAGTTCAAAGTCAGCCTCAGCAATTTAGCGAGGCCCTCAGCAACTTAGTGAGACCCTATATCAAAATAAAAAATAAAATAAAATAAAAAGGACCTGGGGTATGGCTTGGGGGTGAAGCACCCCTGGATTCAATCCCCAGTACCAAAAAAAGAAAAAAATTTGTATCCTGAAAATTAAAGTGAATAAGACATGTGTATTTTGCTCATTACTTTATTGGTAAATTGAGTTGATGAATATTTGTGAACTTCAGCTAAGTTCCAGGAACTCTGCTTGGCACTGAGGACATGAATAGGAGGATCACAGACATGTCCTCTTCATTCATGCAGCTTACAAACCAGTGGCGGGGGTCAGAATTTCATCAAGTTCAGTTTCCCTCTTAAGAAGTGGTGTACATTCATCTTTTCAATCCATTCATTGAATAATTATTTATCAAATGCCTACTGGATGCCAAGCAGAATGTTATGTGCTGTAACAGCAGACACTTTTCACTGCATGCTTATTGTGTATTGGGCCCTGCTTCATGCACATTTAATGCTAGCAATAAACCTGTTGGGTGCATGTTATTTTATAAGTGAGGAAGCACAGGTTTAGAGGGGCTAAGCAACCTGCTTAAGGTGACAAAACAGGGATGTGGTAGAGCTGTGGTCTCTGACTGTGAAGCCCAAACTCAGCCCCTGCTCAGCAAGCCTCTCAGAAGTCCATCTTGTGACTCACACAGTTGACGAACCAAATGACTAGATCAATTTAAGTGTACAGCAGGAAAATTACTGATCTCTCAGGGCCCTTGATGTATCTGTACTAATGGTGCTAACGCTTTCTATAAATTAGGAAAACAGTAATTAGGCCTACTGAGTTGAAATCTGGGGCCAGAAATGATACTGTAAGAGCCACAGATAGGGAAGCAAAAGCCATAGAAAGCAATTTATGGCCCCAGGAAATCTCCATTTCAGTCACTGAAAAATTAAATGATTCTGTTCCCCCACCTCTTAATATTTTTTAAAGATCACTTTCATTTGTGAAAACCAAGTCTCTTCTTTCTAAAAGGATATGATCAGTGTTAGGAAAGGTACAGTGGAAGTCTATAAGATGAAAGTGAATTTATTCACAGACTTACAGACACTCAGAGAAGTGTTCTTTGAGTGTCAAGATGATACCACTCTGGTAATAAGTGCTGAACAGAAGAAATTCTGTAAGCTAGGAAGCATATAGGCAAGTGGAAACTATCTTAACACATTCAACAAGACCAAAACTTAAGGTGGTGATGGGGGAAAAGCTAAAAAGCACCAATTTTCATCATAAAGACTCAGAAAGTTTCAGCTGTTGGGAAATTCAGGTACCCTTGAGTCAGGGTGACACAGCTAAACACAGGGAACTTCTGATATTAACTGTGTTATAGTTACATAATGAAACATAATACAGCTGTACAGAAAAATGGGAAGAGTTCTGTAATATAATATAGAGGAATGCCTAAGTAAGTTATTAAGTGAAAAAGCAAGGTGCAAAATGATGTACCTGGAATATCACTTTTATTAAGAAACATGAAAAGTAATGTTATGGTTTAGATCTGGAACATCCTCCAACAAAAGTTCAAGCTTTGACGACTTGGTCCCCAGTACAGTAATGAGCAGGGATGGGGCTTTTCAGAAGTGATTGTATCATGAAGGCTCTGACTTCATCAGTGGAATAATCCATTTGATGATCAATAATCTGATTGAATCACTGAGAAGGGGAGAACACTATAGGCTGGTGGGGCATGTCTGGAGGAAGTAGGTCACTGAGGGTTAGCCCTTGGGGACTAAATATTGTCTCTAATTCCTTCTTCTCTCTCTCTCTCAGCTCCCTGGCTGCCATGATCTGAGCAGCTTATCCTCGGCCACACCTTTCTGCCAAGTTATTTTGCCTCACCTTGGGTTCAAAGCAATGGAGCCAGCTGGCCATAGACTGAAACCTTTGAAACCTTTGAAACCAAGAACCAAAATAAATCTTTCCTCTTCTAAGTTGTTTCTGTTAGGCATTTTGGTTACAGGGATGAGAAGCTGACTAACACAAGTACAAATATGTATTTGTATTGACTTGTATTTGTGGAAGGAGATCCCAAAAGGTTAAACAAGGAACAAATGAAATTGCAAAGAAAAGGGTAAATTTGGATGATATTAAGGGTCAGTGTTTGCAACTGCCTAGTATTTATCTTTTAATTTTGTTTTTATTTTTGAACATGTAAATGCATTACTACTCAGGTCCTCAGTAAGCCTTCAAATCCCATAATTCTTCCCCATGCTATATCAACCAAAGTGATATATAAACTACAACACCCCTAAAAAGCATCTATACTGTATAGGGGTTAAAAACTATGTGCTTTAGAAGAGCATGGGTCCAAGGTCTTTGGAATTAACCAGTTATGTAACTTTGAGCAAGTTACTTTAAGTTTCTGAGCCTCTGTTATCACATCTAGAGGCTAAAGATACTTCTTTCTTCATAGATAATAATGAAATACCAAATGCATGTGAAGCTCAATACCCAATACAGAATTCACCTAAAATTAATAATCATGTAATTACAGTTTTTATTGATAATAAGAGTTCACCATCTCCTTCTATTTCTTTCAGCCTGTATGCTCTCTTTCCTAAGCACTGACATCCTTTTCTGGTGTGTAGGAGACATGACAGGCTGCACATTTCTGAGCCTCAGTTTGGAAGCAAAGTCCATCAGTCATTCTGAGCCACTCTTAGAATCAGAACAGCTGACAGAATCCTCAGTGAGGTCATTATTTTTAGCTTTGGAACTGTTAGAAAGTCTGCAGGGGATTTTCACGGCATTCAACAAATTAGCAAAGGTCATCAAAACAAATCCACTTACTGAATTCATTGGCTTAAAATCCTATCAAACCAGTGCTGTCATATTAAATTAAAGAGTTTTCTTCTCACCATATTTCCACGAAAAGGGTCTAGTTGAATTGTGTTTAGATTTGTTCCTGGTTGCATTTTAGTTAGAAATGTTGACCCCCAACCCACTAGTCTTCTATTCATAACCCCCAACCCCAACGGAGTGATGCATTTTCTTCTAGTCTAAGAGTTCCTTCTCCTTTCTGTCTGTCTAAGCTCAAGTTCCATCTCTAGGAAGCCATTCCTAAATTCTGTAACTCCTGTCTCTGGTCCATTTTTGCTCTTGACCCAGAAGAGACTTATTCTTTCTTTAAGTTGGGTGTGGGTGGTTTTCACCCTGCTATTTGGCCCTGTATGAAGATATTAAACATGAGCTAATTAGGCACCTACACTTTCACAGATATCCTTTATGCCACTCCTTTCTGCTTGGCTGATTATCCAAGCTTGTAGAGCAGCCATCAACCAACGCAACAGACTATTACACCATAGATTCTTGCCAAATGTTGAGCTTATAATGTTGAGTTTCCTGCTTTGCATATTGCCTTAAATGATGTTTAGTAAAAAGGAGAGATGGTGGAATGAGACAGACATCATTACCCTATGTACGTGTATTGTATGATTACATGAATAGTGTGACTTTACATGGTGTACAACCAGAGAAATGAAAGTTGTACTCCCAAATAAATAAATAAATAAATACCCGAGGGTCAGCTAACTGATTCATTTCTCTGAATGAATGGCACCTTTCAATCAAGACTGACCACAAGGTTATTGGATCTCTCAGCAACATCATTTTTGGATCTAATGGAATTGCTTTACTGTATTGGACTTTGATGTTATGCTAATCGACCACATCAATGGATTGCATAAGAACAAACTGGAAGGATAAAACTAAGAGCCCTCTTTCTGAAAACCTATTAGAGAAATATCCCTCACATATCAGGAAATACTGCACGTCTTCTCTGTAGTAAATTAGGTTTTTGTTTTATGAAAAAATTGAATCTTAAAAACTGATTGCATTTCTTTTATTTCTGCCACTAGAGAACTCCAGATAAATGTGGACCATTTCTGCTGGGTGCAATGGCCCATGCCTGTAATCCCAGCGGCTCAGGAGGCTGAGACAGGAAGATTGAGAGTTCAAAGCCTGCCTCAGCAAAAAGCAAGCCGCTAAGCAACTCGGTGACACCCTGTCTCTAAATAAAATCTAAAAATAGGGCTGGGGATGTGGCTCAGTGGTCGGGTGCCCCTCAAATCAATCCCTGGTACCAATAAATAAATAAATAAATAAATAAATAAATAAATAAATAAATAAATAAAAGTGGAACATTTATTTTGACATCCCACTCATAATAACAGATCTGGCTTTATTTTTCTATATGTAGTTTTTCTTTGTTTTAGTTACCACAATGGCTTGTTTTCAACTTTTTCACTGAAACTGTTTTTCATGAGGTGCCTCGCATCTTTTGTAGATTGAGATGGAGATTAAAAATAAATCTGTCTCTTCCTTCAATGAATTACAGCAGTTATAGTTATGATCTATTATTTAGCAGTTCTTTCCTGTCCTGTGTTCTTCTTTAGTTGTTTTGTCTCTACAAGTAGCTTTCAAGCTGGAGAATATTCTCAACGTTGTCCTGTATTCCCCACATACTGGTGGCAAAGGATGTGCTTATTGAATCTTTAAATCGGACTTCTACACACTAGTCTGCTTCTAAGAAACTAGCTGTGTGATTTTGACCTCAGTGTCACTGAGCCTCACAGGACTTCACTCTCTTCTTCTCTATATGGGGGAATCGACCTAAATAATCTTCAGTGTCCTCCTGGTTGTAAGATTCTAAGTGTTTGTGTTTCCCAAAAGAACTTTTGCCAGACAGATTTGACTTAAACCACTCACAGGTATGAATATGACCAGATGACCTTTTTAGTGACCTTTTTATTGCAGGGGATGTTCATGAAAGAAGGGCCTTTTCTAAGGGAGATTTATTCGTTTTTTTTCCCCCTTGAAATAAGGGAGCGTATTGAGACATTACAAATACTAGTCAGAAAAAAAGCAGGCCCTGTAACAAGTACCCACAGTTACAAGCAGTAAGGTTAAGTAACAGTTGGAAATACATTCCCATTCATTTTTCCATTAGACAATTTAGGGAATCCTTCCAGACACCTTTGTTCAGAATTTAAGCCGGGAGAAGAATTACAAGTGGCGAGTAAAAATGATTAGAAGGCTGGCGCCTTTAAAATTCTATAATTTCACATATAGCAAATTCTGATTCCAGTTCTTTTAGTATAAAGGAAGCATTGTGGTGCTGTGGAAGGACCCTAAAATGAGAGTTAAGACCTAATTTCTAGTCTAACATTGGTCATAAATTAACTAGATAATCTATTGTCCTTCTTTGTGTCCTAGTTTTTTTTTTACAAATGAGGAAAATTACCTGCTAGATATTTTGTGTAGGTCAAACAAAACAATGTGCTATACAAATGTCATGGATAATTGTGATAATTTTGCTACAGCATGGCCACTGGCGTGGGAACAAAAGGCGACATCTGATGACTCTGGTTATTTTAGACTGCTTTTGTGGTTGGACTGGATGATTTTGCAAAGTCGATCATTAAAATGGCAGAGGCACTGTTATATTCTTGATGTTCCCCAGATTTGTGAATGATCCAACAGCTTATAAATTCTGCCCCAAATGTAGATTGACTGAGAATAAAACCCTGCCAAGATGCAGGCACCACAAGGTCTAGGTCTATATCTATTTGTCTCACTGCATATGAAAAGATCTCGTTGAGTATTTCTTGGATTGGTGCAGTGGAAGCTGGGTGTTGATGCTGTGCCCTCCCTGGCTGTGTGGTTTGCTCCTGAGCTGTGCCAGTCAGTTTATGACTCCAGGTTTTGCTTCAGCAAATGTATAAATCGTGCAACATGGAATTCTGTTATCCCTTTGATGTCCTTGTCTTAGATTGCTTGCTGCCAACTTATCAATACCGCCACAGTTATCATAGAAGACAAAGTGGAAACAATTTTCCCAGAGTTTCTTTCTCCAGCTTTGAGTTGCCAAACAGAGTCAGTGGTACCTGGTATGGTCTGAATGTGTGTGTCTGTAGAAAATTCATACGTCAAAATCCTAACCCTGAAGGTGACGGCATTAGGAAGTGGGGCCTTTGGAAGGTGAGTAGGTAATGTGGGCTCAAATTGCTGAGGTTGATTTCTCTGACCTCTACTTACTAGCTTTCCCAATCTTTGTGCAGGCTCCTAATTCCCCATATTAAAACTTTAAATGCCCTCAATATCTTGAGCAGATCCTCTACTTTCTTTTTTTTTTAGCATTAATTTTTTTAGCATTATATATATTTTTAAAAATTATTAAAAAAAATTATTTTATTTGTTCTAATTAGTGTACATGACTGTAGAATGCATTCATACATTTTGATAGATCATACATAGAGTGTAATCTCTCGTTTTTCTGATTATACATATTGCAGGATCATATCAGTCATGCAGTCATACATGCACATGAGGTAATAATGTCTGTTTTACTCTACTATCATGCCTTCTCTCATACCCCTTCCCTTCCCTTCACTCCCTCTACCTGATATAAATCTTTAATTATTTAACTTAGCTTTTTCTTAAGTTGTTATATAGTCATATTTTTAAAAAAATTTTTATGAACTGCATTTTGATTAATTGCACACAAATGGGGTACATCTTTTTGTTTCTGTGGTTGTGCATGATGTAGATTCATACCATTTGTGTAATCATACATGTACATAGGGTAATGATGTCTGTCTCATTCTACCATCTTTCATACCCCCCCTTCTCCCCTCTCATTTCCCTCTATGTAATCCAAAGTTTCCTCTACTTTATTAAAAAATTTTGACTGAAAACAAAATGTCAAATATTACTTTTGAGAATATTATTTCAACTAAGCACATTTATATACACAAAGTTATAGTTAACATTTAGGGAAGGGAGATTGTAGGAGTCTTAAAAATCATTTAGACATTATTTAGTAAATTATTGCTTTACTACAGTGATATATACCCTTGATATATAAGAAAGTCAATGGAGTTTTCCAAAGACTCTTATTTTGCTTTCTAGAAGATCCTGATTCTTTCCTATCATGGAAAGGTAAAATTTTAAGTTTACATAGTACCTATACTGTAGTCTGGGCTCAGCCACTTTTTAACTCTGTATATATAACAAATTAATTTAATTTCTCTTGAACTGGTAGACTCCATCAGCAAGGAAAGATTGATGATAAGTCTCTTAAATTTCCTTTAGGTTTTTAGGCAATTTAAATGAAAATATATAGTTATATGCTATTTGATGACAGGGATATGTTCTGAGAAATGCATGGTTTGGTGATTTGTTGTTGTTGTTGTTGTGTGAACATTGCAGAAGGCACTTACACAAACTTAGATGATATAGCCTAATAAATACCTGCGTTGTATAGTAGAGCTATTGCTTCTAGGCTACAAAACTAAGGCAGGTTACAATACTGAATACTGTAGGCAATTGTAACACAATGGTAAATATTGTGTGCTTAAGTATATTTAAAAATAGAAAAGA